>NC_142435.1:49507500-52240000 GCF_059453495.1 Arachis ipaensis
ATACTTAAAAGAAAAATTTTATTTGAAAAAGAAAACTAAGATGCATGAATTTCGAGTTATATATTAAAAATAGTTCAATTATTTGATGTGGTGGCATTGCTTTTATTTTCTGAATGCATGAATGAACAGTGCATATTTGATGTTGGAGTTAAGAATGTTGGCTCTTAAAAGAATGATGATAAAAGTGAAGTATTATTGGTAATCTGAAAAAAAAATTGATTCTTGAAGCAAGAAAAAGCAGCAAAAAGCAATAAAAGAAAAAAAGAGAAGCAAAAAGAAAAATCCAATAGCTCTTTAAACCAAAAGGCAAGAGCAAGGATCCAAGGCTTTGAGCATCAATGGTTAGGAGGGCCTAAAAGAAATAAAATCTTGGCCTAAACAGTTCAAATGAGCTGCTACCCTAACTATATGCTTGTGGTGTGAAGGTGTCAAGTGAAAAGCTTGAGACTGGGCAGTTAAAAGTCGTGATCCAAAGCAAAAAGAGTGTTCTCAAGAACTCTGAACACCACTGGCTGGGGATTCTAGTAAAGTTGAATCACAATCCGAAAGGGTTCACCCAGTTAAGTGTCTGTGGCGTTTATGTATCCAGTGGTAATACTGGAAAACAAAGCGCTTAGGGTCACGGCCAAGACTCAAAAGAAGCTCTGTTCAAGAATAAAAAAACTAAACTAGGAGAATCAATAGTATCATCTGGATTCTGAGTTCCTAAAGATGCCAATTATTCTGAGCTTCAAAGGAAAGTGAGATGTCAAAACTTTTCAGAAGTGGATAGCCACTAGTCCCGCTCATCTAATTGAAACTGAGCTTTATTGAAAACTATGAGATTTATTGTATCCTTCTCATCTTTTTAATCCTACTTTGTTTTTGGTTGCTTGGGGACAAGCAATAGTTTAAGTTTGGTGTTCTGATGAGCAGATATTTTATACGCTTTTTGGCATCATTTTCATATAGTTTTTGCTATGCTTTGTTTAAGTTTTATGATATTTTCATAGGTTTTAGTGAAAATTTCATATTTTCATATTCTATTTTGAGTTTTTTGTGTTTTCATGTGATTTCAAGTAAATTCTGACTGAAATTGAGGAGCTTTGGAAAAGTCTGAGTCAGAGAGAGAGAAAGGACTACAGATGCTGTCAGATTCTGACCTCCGTGCACTCGAAGGAGCATTTTTTTAGAGCTACATAAGTCCAAATGGCGTGCTTTCAATGGCATTGGAAAGCTAAGATCCATAGCTTTCCATCAATATATAATAGTTCATACTTTGCTTTGGAAATGAAGGCCCAAAACTAGCGTTCAACGCCAGCCACCGACCCCATTCCTGGCGTCCAACGCCCACAAGGGAGTAGCTGGCATCCAACGCCCATTCAGGAGTCCAAAGCTGGCGTTGGACGCCCAAAAGGGAGCACTAGCTCATGGATTTCACTCAAACTCAGCCCAAACACTCACCAAGTGGGCCCGGAAAGTGGATTTTCGCACTACAAGACTAGTGTTATCATATTTTTGTACTTCTTAGTTATTAGATTAGTATATATTGAACAAGGATCACCCTTGTTCAGGACCTTAGGCCATATTTTTGAATTCACTTTTCTGTACAGTATGAGTCACTAACCTCCTAGGTTAAGGTTAGGAGCTCTGCTGATTCTTATGGATTAATAATATCAATATTCTATTTCAATCTATGCTTGATTCTATTTTAAGATGTATCTTCGTTCTTCATCCCAATGAATTAGGAGTGTAACTTGACCGTCAATCCTATTCACATGGGTTCTTACGAGTCCTTGATGGGATAGTATTGAACCACAAGCTTGATTATACATCTCTTAGACGGCTAATCCATGGCTTCATTGGGTACTTGGAGACATCAGTACAGCCGAGGTACGAGGCGATTAGAGCCTTTGTGGTATAGGCTAGAACCAAGAAGCAGCGTTCTCTGATCCAGAAGATCTGACCTTGTCTGTGGCGTTTTGAGTAGGATCACCAAGGGAATGGACTGCTAGAGCTTCACCCCCATTCAGATTTGATGATCGCTGACCCGGCATTTGATCTGAAGCAGAGGAGATTAATGACCGCTGATCTGGCGTTAATCATTTACAGCCTGCCATGGAATGAATCAATCAGAAGTTGCAGTAGATGGTGAGAAAGGTTGATCCAGAAGGAAGAAGTATCTCCGAAGCCTCAATCATTCTATCATCACTAATTTCACACCTATCTAGTAACATTTTATTTATTTATTCTATTTTATGCATTTTTCGTGACAAACTATATTTTCTATCCGCCTGACTCAGATCTACAAGATAGCCATTGCTTGTTCAAACCAACAATCTCCGTGGGATCGACCTTCACTCACTTGAGGTATTACTTAGACGACCCGGTGCACTTGCCAGTCTATCTGTGCGAATATTGCGGAGCCAATTTCGCGCACCAATAAGTAGTGAACGAAAAGTCTCATTACTAATGCAAATTTTGTCTAAGGACAAATTTTAACTATGCCATTTTATGTTTAGTTGTTTCTTGTGATTGATATATGTAGTACTTTTAATTTGGATAATATTTTGAAATTTATATTAGACTATAATTATATTTAGTCCAGCTACACATCCAAGTATTTTTGGCAACCAAGTCCAACCAAGTTAGTCTAAATTCAACAAAAACAACTTTCATTACACTAGTGTGTACACACGCGCTTTTCAATAACGCAACACATATCCTTCTTCATCTTCGTCTTCACATTTTTCTTTCTTCTTCTTCGCTTTCCTCCTTATTCGTCTTTGTATTCCTTCTTCTTCTTTGCCTTCCTCCTTTTTCTTCTTCACGTTCCTTCTTCTTCTTCGCGTGATTTCTCTCAATCGTCATTCTTTTACTGCTACTATTGTTGCTGCATTTTTTATTGATGTGTTTTTGTTGATGATTGAGTCTTTTTTACTACTTGTTCAAAATTGAACTAATTTCGGTTTATTTGTGAATTAATTGAGGTTCACTTGATGCTGCTGATAAGTATTGACCAAATTTTTTATTCTTTAAGTAATTTCGGTTCATTTCTTAGTTTCATTGAGGTTCATTTGGATCCAAAAATAAATTGTATGTATTTTTATTGATGTTTGAGTCTTTTTTACTGCTTGTTCAAAAATAAACTAATTTTGGTCCATTTGTGTGTTAATTTAGGTTCACCTGATGCTGCTAATAAGTATTGACCAATTTGTTTATTCCTTAAGTAATTTTGGTTCATTTCTTAGTTTATTTGAGGTTCATTTGGATCCAGAAATGAATTCAATGTGTTTTTATTGATGATTGAATCTTTTTTACTACTTGTTCAAAATTGTACTAATTGAATGGAATGAAGTGGAATCTAATACAATTGAATAAAGTGATAATGAATAATTTCATTCTTTTTTGCTAAAAAATTTGGTCAATACTTATCAGGGGAATCATGCCAAAAAAGCATAAAGGTGAGAAAGTCATGTTTTCACACTTAAAGGGCCTAAAGTGTATGAATTAAAACTAACCAATTAAAGGCCTAAAAAGCATGTTTTCACACTTAAGCACAAATTAGGAGAAAGTCATGAAACCATGCCATTTCATTGAATAAATGTGAGAAAAGGTGAAAAAATCCTATAAATTAAGCACAAGATAAACCCCTAAAAATGGGGTTTATCAACCTCCACACACTTAAACCAAGCATGTTTTCATGCTAGAATCAAGAAAGAGACAAAGGTTATCAATATTTATTCAATGCAAAAACTATATGCAATCTATCTAAATGCAACTACTTGGTCAAAATAAATTAATTTCCAAGGAAATATATATAAGCACAAGGGCTAAGGTGATAGCAAAAAATCAAATCCACAATTGAATTGAGTTATTAAATATTTTTACAAACTTGCAAGAAGAGTGATGATTCTAGGTGGAAACATGTAATTGAGCAATCGAACCCTCATCGGATGTGTATTCGCTCTAATCACTCAAGTGTTTGGGGTTGATTCACTCACTTCTCCCCTAATCATGCTTTCTAATATTTGTTTTTCATCTAACAATCAACAATTATTTCATGCATGCATACAATTATCATGAGGTCTTTCCACAAGGTTGTAATGGGGCTAGGGTCAAGGTAGGATGCATATGGTCAAGTGGGTTTGAAATTTGAATCTTTGATTAACCTAAGCTTCCCACCTAACCTATGACAACCTATACAAATCCAAAGCTAACCTAACTACCCATTCTTCACTTTTTCACACACACATGCATTTTCTTTTCATTACCACACATATGCATTGATTTTTATTGAACTTCACTTTGGGGTATTTTGTCCCCTTTTTATTTCTTTCTTTTTCTTTTTCTTTTCATTCTATTTTTTTCTTTTTATTATTCATATATATATATTTTTTTTTTCTTTTTCTTTATCATTTTTTTCTTTATTATTCTTTTTTCTTTTCAAACTAAAATATATACAAGAGCATCAATGCATATGGTTTAAACATAATTAATGCATGAATATGTACGCAATACCCAATATTTTCAACAAAATACAAAAATACCCTTTTACCTCAACCAATGTCCCAAGTTTCTCCACACTTGAATGATACACACACTCACTAGCCTAAGCTAATCAAAGATCCAAATTAAGGACATTTATTGTTTTTTGCTTTAAGACTTGTAATGTGCTAAATTAAAGAACAAAGTGGGTTAATCGTAGGCTCAAAGTCGGCTAACAAAGGTTGATAAAAGGTAGGCTATTTGGGTAATTGAGTTAAATGAAATAATGGCCTCAATCATATAAATGCATGAATACACAAAATAATAGACATATAGAATCAAACAAATCAAAGATCACAATCATAGAAAGAGAATAATAACACAAGAAGGAAAATAAGTGGTTATAAGATGTAACCATACCATTAGGCTCAAAATCTCACAAGCTTGTGTTCTTAGCTCAAAAATCATGATCCACAATATATATCTTTCAAGCAAGTTCTATGAAAAGTTTTCACTCAAATCAATTGGGATGTCAATGCCCTATTAAGAATGTTTTTCTTGGAGAATTTCATTATTTTAACTAAGCTTATTATGTATATATATGCAATTAAAAATCCTAAAAGACCTAAAAATAAAATGCAAAAGTGTTGGGATTAGAAATTTGTCACCGAAAAATGCCGACTGGTCGGACGACCTCCCCACACTTAAAAGTTTACACCGTCCTCGGTGAATTCTAAGATGAGAAAGGGATACGGCGACTCTCCGAGTTGCTACCTTCAGCTGGTAGATCAACCGGTTGCTGTGTGTTCTTTTTCTTCCGCTTCCGCTTTAGCTTATGGCAACTCATCCTGAAATTAGAAGGCAGGATAGTGAGAAAAATAAATGCAAAAGCAAGGAAGCCCAAATTGTTGGAATGAGGTAAGTCACTAGAATAGAGTGAGTGAATTAGTGTGACAGTGAAGAAAAGAGTGTGGAAGTTCTAAATTGTGCGCAGTTCAGAACATACGCACACCACATAAAAAGCGTTGCCATAATTTCACAAAGAAGCATGAACTTCACTCATTCTAGTGTGCTTGAAATACTCTAAACTCGTAGGTTAAGACAACCAAACAAGCAATAAGAAGCATGAGAGAATTCAAGCAAATATCAAGTAATTGTGAATTGGATAAGGAATGGACATTGATTGATGTGTAAGTAACTTTAATGATCGAAATAGAATATGAACTTATACATCAATCAATGACACGTTTGAAGTTGTTGCAACACCTAAGTGACATAGAAGTGAAACACATGAATGCTATGGAAATTAGGGAAAAGAAGGTAGAAGTTAAACTCAATCACATAGCAAGTATGGTCCACAAAGCTTAGAAAGCTCAAAAACATTTCACTAGGTAAGCTTTCGATCCAATTTTCACAATTCCAAAATCTCAATGCATGAAATAGGTGATGTGAATAAAGATCAATTAACAACAAGAACTACCTAAAAAAATGCATTGATAACACACTTGCCTAACAATAGATGATGAATGCATGGTGGCCAAAACATGCAATTCAAAAGAGTTAAGATGCTTGGAGGCAATGTAACATAGACTTGGTATGCAAAAGGTTAAATATGAAAAGTTCAAAACCAAGTGACAATGTATAACCTCAACAAAGAATCCAACAAGGAAAATTAACAACAATGATGTTAAGATAACATCCTATTAGTACTCAGCAGCAATAAACAGTAAACAATATTAATAATCCAACACTCATAATGAAAAACAGAAAATTAAATGAAAAATTTAACTAATTAAACAACTAACTAACTAACTGAAATAAATGGTTATAGATGGTGTATGGTAGTGTTGGATGATGGGTGAGAGAAGGGAAGAAGAGAATAGAAGAGAGAAGAATGAAAGAAATGGAAAGAGAGGAAGAAAAGAAGAGTGGTGAAACAAGGCAGTCTACGCGCACGCGTGATACGACGCGTAAGCGTGGATAGGCGAAATGGTGTCGACGCATACGCGCATGTCACGCGTACGCGTGGTGGGTTATTTAGAGAGGCAACGCATACGCGTGAGGTGACGCGTACGCGTGGGTAGGCTTGTGCGAAACGCACAATTCTAGCCCAAAACTCGCACAACTCTCGGGTTTATGGATGGAGGAATGAAAATTTTGTATCCACGCGTATGCGTGGATCATGCGTACGCGTGGATGGTCGAAAATACTTGGGTCACGCATACGCGTGGATGGTGCTCTGTTTTTCAAAATTTTTCTAAGTTTTTGCACCAAACCAAGCATTCCAAACCTCCAAACAGCTACCAAAACTCCATAAAACCTTATTTAACACACTACACTACCAAGTAAACTTAACAAGCTAAACAAAACATGAGATTAAACTAATTTCTACCAATATTTACAAAAGAGAAAAATGAAAAGATGTTACCATGGTGGGGTGTCTCCCACCTAGCACTTTTATTTATTGTCCTTAAGTTGGACTTATGGGGAGCTCCTCATCAGGGTGGCTTGTGCTTGAATCCATCCTTGGACATCCACCAATGCTTAGACATCTAATAAGCTCTATTGTTCAAAATCAATATCTCCAAGCTTTGATGGAGTTCTTCACAAACCAAGGGCTCCCAAAATTGATCCTCATGTATGCCGGAATCCCAAATCTCATTTCTACACCCGTCTTCAAGTTGATCACCATTGATCCAACTGGGTGGCAAGCAAGAGGAACTCTCAATAAAGTGCCAAACTCTCCTTCTAGACCCATCTACTTGAGCACTAGTCCAACCTTTGTATCTCATCTTTGATGTGTCAACCATAATGAGTCTTGATTTGCAACGCCAACCACGAAACATCCTCCACTTACGCTTCATCTCGCAAAGCATCCTAAGTTGACCATCTGTTTCAAGCAAGCCATACTAAAGTGAGATAATAGATTTACCCACTTGAATGGAAGAATGGATGGTGATGGCTTGGGGAGAGGTATCTCCGATGTCCTTACAAGCTCTACTCCCTTGTATTGTTCCTTGACCACTTCCACCTCTTCACAAACTTCTTCAATTTCAGTCCTTTGTTCGTCAATTTCATCTAACTCTTCTCCATCAGTCAAATCATAGATGGGAGGATGAGAGAAGTATACCTCCACATCGCTTTCCATCACATCGGGAGAAGGTTCTTCAAGTTCAAAGGATTTACCACCAAGAAGGTTTGATGCATGATCTTCATCACCAAGGGAACTCAATTCTTGCCTCATTTCCTCCAAGTCTTCATTCAAAAATTGTTTTGGAGGTTGTGCACTCCCTTCCTCAACATCAAATTCAATCTTCTTGGAGGCATGTTCTATAATTCTAGTTTCCTATGGAGGTTCTGCATCTCCTAAGTCTTCAACCACTTCTTCCTCTTCTTCAATAACCATAGGTTCCTCCAATTGTTCTAACACAAAGCAACATTCCTCCTTTGCCACCGGTGTTTCCAATCTCTCCTTCATGCTATGCTCTTCAATTGATTCTCTGCATGTAGCCATGGGAGTTCTTTGAGCGTTCAAGTATTAAGAGGCTAGCCAGTTTAGTACCTCGGTTAAGGCGGTCACATATTCTAGTGCACTCCTTTGCATAGCCTCTTGCCCTTGAAGTAGCGAAGTGAGAGAATCATCCATTGGGGCTGGGAGTGGATAGGAGGGTTCATTATTTTGGAGAAAGGGTTCATAATAGGGAAGTGGTTCTTCTTGGTAAGGGTATGGAGGTGGTGTGTATGGAATTTATGGTCCTTGAGAGTATTGACATTGTGGTGGTTCCATATATGGTTCATATGGCTCATATGATTGTGGGTATGGCGGATGAGGGTTAGGGTCATATGGAGGTGTTTGGTAAAAAGGGGCTTGTGAGTATGATTGAGGGCTATGTTGAGGGTATGGCTCATAGGCATATGGTAGTGGGTCTTGATAGTCACAAGGAAGTTTACCATAGCCATTGAATTGATATGCATCATAGAATGGCTCTTGTTCATAGTGGATTAGTGGAGGTTGTTGCCAAGAGGATTGATCATATGCATATGGCTCCTCCCACTCTTGAGTGTCCCATCCTTGATACACATCCTCATTGAAGCTTCCGTTTCCCCGGCAACGGCACCATTTTGATGAGAGAAATTGTATGTGTGGTTTAGAATTTCACAAATGAAATCTCGTTGCAAGTATAGTTCTAAACCAACAGACAATTCCTTCAATAAAAAATTTGGTTGTCACAAAAACAAACCCCAATAAAAATAAACCGAAGTATTCAAACTTCGAGTCGTCTCTCAAGGAATTGCATGGTAGTGTTCTTGTTATTGGTTATGGGTTGTATATTTTGGGATTTTTGAATAAAGGAAAAGAAAAGTAAATTGCAAAAGAAATAAACTAACAACTAACAAAGCTCTTGGCAAGGTATGAGAACTAGAAGTCCTATCCTTGTTATCATCATCAATTGTGATGAGAATTGTTCATTGCTCCATTTAGTTAACCTCTAACTATGAAGGAAAGTCAAGTGGATATCAACTAGAGATCACAAGTCCTAGCCAAATCATAATGAATGACTAGCTTTAGTGACATTCAAATTGACTAGCAACTTTCAATTATATATCAACAAAAGAGTTTGATAACTCAAGTGTCACTAATTACTCAACACAAGCCAAGAGAAGGAAAGATCTACTCTAACATCCTTCCAAGCATTTTATCAAACACTTGGAAGGAATAATAGGAAAGTAAGATAAAATTGCAAGAAAAGTAAATCTACAACTACTAATTGCAAGGAAATTAAGAACAACAACTCAAATCAACAATAAAAGAAATCAAACATAAATTGCATTAAAGAAAAATAAAAGAAACAAGAGTGCATCAACAACAAAGTAAACAAATACAAAGAGTAAAATACTAAACTAGGAAGGCAAAGGTAGAGGAACAAGAAATTAGAAAGGAAAAGTAAATCAAAGCATGAATTAAACCTAGATCTAAGAAATTCTAATCTACATCTAACCTAATTCTAGAGAGAAGAGAGAGCTTCTCTCTCTAGAAAACTAACTAAAGCATGATGAAAACTCAACTCTGTGATCTCCCCTCATCCCCTCTTGAATTCTGCATGTAAGGGCCTCAAAAATGAGTTGGATCTGGGCCTGGGAAGCTCAAAAATCGCCCTCAGCGTTTTCACTTTAATGATGTCACGTGCGAGCAACGACACGTACGCATCGCTTTTCAATTTGCTTTCCACACGTACGCGTCATGTCAAGCGTATGCGTCATGTCAAGTGTACGCGTCGCCTTGCGACTTCATATTCCACGCGTGCGCGTATGCTACGCATGCGCGTCGATGCATGCACTCCAAATCCTTGATTTTCCATGACTTCTCCACTTTGCATGCTTTCCTCTTCACTCCTTTGATCCATTCCTAGCCTTTTCAACCTGAATTCACTAACAAACACATCAAGGTATCTAGTGAAATCAAAGGTGAATTAAAACTAACCAATTAAAGGCCAAAAAAGTATGTTTTCACACTTAAGCACAAATTAGGAGAAAGTCATGAAACCATGCCATTTCATTGAATAAATGTGAGAAAATGTGATAAAATCCCATAAATTAAGCACAAGATAAACCCTAAAAAGGGAGTTTATCATAGCATCAAGTGAACCTCAATTAGTACACAAATAAACCGAAATTAGTTCAGGTTTGAACAAACAGTAAAAAAGACTCAATCATTAACAAAAACACATTGAATTCATTTTTGGATCCAAATGAACCTCAATTTAAACTAAGAAATAAACCGAAATTACTTAAAGAATAAAAAATTTGGTCAATACTTATCAGCAGCATCAAGTGAACCTTAATTAACACACAAATGAATCAAAATAAACTAAGAAATGAACCAGAATTATTTAATGATGGCATTAGAGAAAATCAAAACCAATAAAGATGTTTGCAAAATGTTGGTGTTATTGGTGATGACGATAATGAAAGAGAAAGATAACGAAAAAGAAAAAGAAGAAGAAGACGCAACATCGGGAGGAGGAGGAGGAGGAGGAGAACCTGCATGTGCAAATTTGGAAGAAGAAGAAGATTTGCCATTTACGTTAAAAGTGGGAAGTTGTTTACATTTAAAAGCCAGTTACGTAACGCGTGGATGTAGAGGAGGTTATAACAAGTTGGTTGGACTTGGTTAGTGAAATCACTTAGATGCAGAACATTATTGAATTATATTTTGGTGTGTTTATTTATATTTTATTTATTATTTTATTATAAAATAATTCTTTCGATTAAACTACGGTTGAATCAATTAAACCAATAAATTAATAAATCAGTAACTAAAATAATTTGATGACCGATTCGATTTTCAGAATCTTACTTAAAACAAATTGAAGAATATGATAAACACATTTAAAAAAATCTAAATACTAAAAAGACAAATCTAAATATTAGATCTATATATTAAAAAAAATTAGAATAAAAAATAATAAATCAAGTTAAATTTGTACATTTAAAAAATTTAAAATAAAAAATAACAAATCCGACAGATTTATAGTCTTCACATAATAGTAAAACACAAAATTTCAACAATACTAAAGTATCACTATCAAAGTCCAACATCAAAATTAAAAAACGACACCTGTATACTAGTTAATTATTGCCGTTTATTGGAATAACGGTCAACAGAATTGGCACTCTCCTGCCCGCTGTTTATACTCGATGTCAACACGTACGGACATATGACGTGTACGGGGACGCAAAAAATTATTATCTAATTTATGGTGTTTGCTAAGGTACGATCATAAATTCATACGTACGGATATGTTTAACATATGGACAAATAACAATAAGTCTTGTGGAATTTATTTTTCATATCAAAATTTAATTTTTTTAAAAGAAAATATATATTATATCACAAATTTTACTAAAATACCCTTATAATTTAATAAAAATAAAAAAATATTTTTTATTTAATTTTTTAAAAGACTTAAATACCTTTTTTTTTATGTTAGACAACAAATTACACTTTTAAATTAATCAAATAATTTAATTTTATTGTGTCAAAATTTAAATAATTTAAAAAACAAAAACAAAAACACATTTAATTATTTATTTATACTAAAAGAAATTATTTCAATTTTATTGACATTTTCTATGAACCCTAGTTAATCAATCATTCATACAAAAAAAAAAAAAAAACAAATTTAAACCCTACTAAAAATATATCAAAATGTTCCTGGGTCACACAGCCTTCAAATCTCAGACTCACTGTCATAGTCTCTTCTTTGTCTCTTCTCCTTCACACTCGGCTCCCGATTTTCTTCGACAGCTCCCTTCTCCATCCTCTTCCTTCTTTTCCTCCACGGCGCCCTGCCAAGGTCACCGCAGTATTCGTCGCGCGCCTCACCCAGCCGAGGAGAACGTCGTCGCGTCAGAGAGCGTCGCCGTCTTCCTCGTTCCAGAGAGCATCGCCGTCTTTCTCGTTCTTCATCACCGTCGTCAGCCTCTCCCTTCCGGTAACTCTCCCTCTGTGATTTCTTTTAATTATTATAGCACTGTAGTGATTTCTGTAATTAATGGGATTTACTTTAATTTCTGTGATTTTATAGTCGTTGTTGTTAATTTTGTCAATTCTTGCTTTAATCCAAAGTCTGCCTCAATGTCTGCAATCAAGAAGACTAACATTCAATTTCTTTATGATTCATCAAGAATGGAGCAAAATGTAATAATCCTGGTTGGTTAATTACCTTGTGTTTGGTCTTGAACCAATCACCAATGAGCAAAGTGAAATCACCAGCAGGGTTTGGATAAGGGATTGGGATGACAGATCTGTGATAGATATTGAGTCCTCCAAATCCTCCAGCGGCTTTGTGAAATGCAGTTGATGGAAAGTAGGAAAAGGTGCCAATCTGATCCTTGGTTTAAAACTTGTATGTGTAGTTTGAGTTTGGAGGAATGGCACAGTTTGTTCCCAACACTCCATCTTGCCATGAGTTCTTCTTTTGCTTAATGCCATTCCTATATATGTTTTTTGCTTCTTTTTTTTTTTATTTGTGTTCAGAACAATATTCCTGGCATTGTTGCTGCCATGAATTATCTTCCCACCTATTTATGCCTTGTATAAATTTTATTAATCATGACCTAATAATGTGGTTTGACTATCATCATCTTATGCTTAATAAATTTACCTCTCTTGCACCAGCTATGCTTTAGGTCATCTCAAATTAATGTTGGAACTTGCAGTTTAAAGCATTATTTTGGGTTATCATCTTGTGGTTTGACTATTATCATCTTGTTTGTTATCTGCCATAAGCATGATCTGTTATTTTCTATACACACTTGTCTATTTAATTGCAGGCATTGGTGAAGATGATGACTGTTTGATGTACCTATCATCGAATTACTGCAAGTGCCTATAATCTTTTAGATGTGGTTCTTTACCAAGCAACTTATGGTAATCATGTGAAGATTCTGTTATATTTGCTTCTCATGTAGTGTAGAAAGTAGAGTCTATCCATCATTATTGTTGCCAATGAACTTGTTCGAGTTTTGCTTATTTAGGCCACAATATATCAGCAAAAGGCGGTCGATATAAATGAGAGGGAGCTTGAGCTTGATCATCCTGACACAATAAAAAGCTATGGGGACCTTTCTGTCTTTTACTATCGTATGCAACAATACGAGCTTGCTTTGAAGTAGGTTACAATGACTCTCCTCTTCAAAATGGTTTAGATGCCTATGCCATGAAGAATTTCTGTTGATTGTTGTATTCAGGGCACCAAAAAACTGTGACTCTTTTAATGCAGTGTGTCAGATCTTCTGGATTTTATAAGTCCCGAGCTTAATTCTAATGGAAATGAACAAGCTCAGAGAAAACAGCAGCGTGGGAAAGTTCTCTGCCAAATTTTTACATGGTGTTACCTTATATATTTGACATTAATTGCTTTATTGTTATAAACTGCTGCTACCTTTGTTTTGTAAAATTTTCTATTGTGTTGCCTCATTATGCAAGTTGTCGATTATATCTCTAATCTTTTAGATACTTCTACCAATAAGTGAACAAAACCTTCAACGTGAAGATGCACCAAGCAATGTGGGTGTTGTCTATAATGGCTTGGAATATGCTATTGGTACGGCAGAAAACAAAACAAAAGAAAGATCTGGCATGGTGGATTATAAAGTTATGAACGAAAATGGCAATAATGTCCCTATGTATAGTCCACCACTGTCAAGTGAATCTATTCACCAGGAGGAGACATCATCAGATGAGGGCTGGCAAGAAGCCAATTCAAAAGGGCGATCTAGGAACACAGCGAATCACAAGCTTGGTCGCAAAGGATCTCATCTTTCAAAGCTGAGGACTACTGTTATCAGAGAAAGTCCACAGAAATCAAGTTCAAGAGTCCTCTCAAAAGTATTTTCTCCATCTAGGCAATCAGAGCCTGAAAACTTGGCTTTCATAGAAGATTCTGCCGGTCAACTAAGTCCAACAAAACCTACTAGAGTGTCTAAAAGTTTTGCTAGCCTAACACCATATGACACGTTCATGTCTTCTGGAACAAATTTTTCTTTTCTATTTAATAAAATAACAAAGGAATTGAACTATAACCACATAATTAACAAGGTTCTTTTTTTATTTTACACTCTGCATAAAGAAAAACAGAGAAAATATAATGAAAAGCCAGCATCTTAATTATATAATGATATATATTTTTTATAATTAAGATCAATGGTTAAAAATCATTGAAACATCAGGATATCGATACATTTTAAAATTCTTATTTGATTTATCCGTGATTTTTTTAACATAATTGACTGTGCTTTCATCATTGCTTTCTCATCTGAATTAATTAATTATGTAAAATACATTCATATTAACATCTTAATATTTGTTCATAAACGTTTATCACCATTCAATAATTCATATCTTCTAGGTATCGTGAATAAAATAAACAAATGATAGCTTTACATGTCAAAGACCCTCTGCTCAAGTATAGTATACACCTATCCCCCGGTCAATTTTAAACATTTATTTTTCCTTTTCTAATTAAATAAAATAAATTTAGAGATGAGATAATTTTGTAAAAGAGAAGAGAGAGAGAGTTGCAAGAAAACAAAAAGAAGTCTTCATATACAAATCCATACATTTGATTTAGAAAGCAATCAACGATAGAAAAGGACTGTTGCTTTTATCACTGTCTATTACTTTAATTAGAAGTACACTCATGAAGATAAGCAAGGCCAAGGTTTTGTAAATCTAGCTCTAAGAGCATCACTAATTGGCAAGTTTGTCAATATATGCTTCAATTTCTTGTCACCCTTTTCCTCTTTTCTAATAGCATATTTTCTTTCTAATGATAAACTTATCATCTTTGGCAGCAACTGTATTAGACCTTGGAAACTCATTTAGCCATAGACCATAGTTTCCTTTGCAGAAATGATATATGTACCATTGTCATCTTTTTTCTCCTTATGATATGGCTCATCTAAATTAATTAAAAATTTGAGAGCTGATCAAACATTAATCAAAGTCCTATCAGCATACAGTTCTATAGAAATTATTGAGCCTAAAAGAAAAGTGGTAAATTGCATCACTCAACTTCTCCATACTCGAGTCCTTCCTTATAGAAAAATTTCATTGCTTCTAAAATTAAGAAGGATCTTGTGGTCAAACTTGGACTTTTCCACCAATAAACACACTGTCCAAAGGTCAAAAGTAGATATTGCCTTCTGCTATGCCCCAATTGTTATGTGCTAGTGTCATATCCCGTTGCCCAAACAGGTACATAGTAGATCAAGATTACAAGGACAAATGAGGCACACATTGTGATAATGGCATACACATAGGCTCTCCAAGGATGATTGCTTTCTTTCATTGCATTGAACTCAGCTGCAAAAGTTGAGACAGTACTCAAACACCCCAAGAGACCTAACTGTGTTCCGATTACAATAGTGTCACAATCTTTGGTATTGACCTACAAAATTTGTAATGAGAAAAATGAGTTTTTCTTTTATTTTTGCAATGTGAAATTGGTTTCTCTTTATCTAAAGCTAAACTTTATATCACAAACCCTTTATAGACTTCGTACCAGCCATCGGATATCACATCAATCACACTACAACTTTTTTGTGAATGACTCATATGAATCCACCTTTAGAGGTTGTTGAAGATTTGGATTTGTAACAATAAAATCTTTACATCAGGAATATATTGATGTACAAATGATTCTAATTTGCTATTTCTTGTATGTTTAACACAGTACTTTTGATGGTTGTACTAACCTTTTTTTGTACATTCATAAATTAATGTATCTAGACACAATTGTAACAATTTCTCAATGGTATCTAATTTAATTGTAATCCTATTACTATTATTAGGTTAGAGATTAGCAAATGCAGCAAATATTGGAGCACTGGGAGACAGAGCAGCACAAAAGAAACTTACTGCTTCCTTTACGGTGGAAAGTGCAGCCATTACACAAGCAGCTGATACATTGGCAATAAGAGTTCCAAATGGCATCCATTTAAACAACCCTGCCCTTCCTAATCCACGACGGTTGAGCCGAGCTAAGAACCATCGAATCCACATGCCTACAGGTCAAACCATGCAAGCGAACCATAACTCGGCACCACTTCCACCATTCTTGAACTTAGCCTTCACAAGTGCACCACTCACACCCCATAATATTCCTAAAATCACCAATATCGGCTGTTATATTCTTTCAACCTTCTAATAACTTGTACTGCAATATTTGTTTTTTTAGAATTTATATAATTGATAAAACTTGTATTGCAATTTCAAGCAGTAAGTGAGATAGATTATTAGATTTCTGGCACTAATATACAAATGTTCTATTCATGTCAGGAGAAGGATGCAAAGAATATTGAGATTCTAAATATTAGATGGAAAATTTTTGAGCTGATGATGAGTCTAATAAATTCTGCAGCCATATCTTTTATATAAACTTTCTAGTAGTTTTTGAGCAACTAATATTCTTTTTATTTGATCGATGTCCAGATTTATATACACTGGATCGACTGAAATCACTTTAGATATAGCTCAAGACCTTCTCCAAACAGCTGATCAATATCTATTAGAAGGACTTAAGAGGCTCTGTGAATACACAATTGTGAAGGTGAGCTAGCAAGTCTTGCATATGGCTGCAGTAATATTAGATTATAGATACAGAAAGTGGCAAAACCACTATCCAAATAACCAAACCCACCACAACTTATGTAGAATCCCTCACAAGACCTAAACTTCGTGTTGGATTTAGACAACAAAGCCATTTAATTTTGCTAAAGCTGTTTGTTGCGGCCTATAATAATTGAAAGTCAAAAATAGTAACTGAGCTCTTCTTATCTGCCATCCTTGAGTAGTTAAATTTGGCATTGACAGGGTTTAAAGTTTTTCCTTTTTCAACCTCTACACACTCAACAAATAAATAAAAAGAATGAATCAGAGATCTAACCAAAGCCAAGACCATCATAGGAAGTTTGTCTATAGGTATCCAAATCCATAATGTAATGGTTTCAATTTCTAGTTACACCACCCCCTTCTTCAAAGGCAACAAGAACACAGCAAATTTGGGAATGCTTTTTCTTTTCTTTTCTGCTTAATCCAACAACGAGAGAAATTAAAGTGTTTAAAAGACTATATAAACATGGAAAATCACATGAACTAGAACCTGAAACTTGTTACACATACATCATAAAATCGTCAACAATATTTGATTATTTGAAATTGATTGATGTTAACAAATTTAAAGAATAAACAAAACATCTTCCATGTTTTTAACCACCAATTAGGCATAAGTGTCTTAAGATTCAATCTTTATATCCAAATACATCCTTGTCAATTAGATTGTTCAGAAACAAGAATAATAATAATGCAATCACACACTTTAGTTCATACTATGCATTGTATTTGTCTTTTTTAGCTCAAATGATGCAAAATTATTTGTAAAGAGACAAGAGGGCCAACACAAGCATGCCACAAATTCTGAAGTCAAAGTCTTTCTTACGGACAGGATGTTACCGGAAGGGAGAGGCTCACGACGGTGATGATGAACGAGGAAGACGGCGACGCCCTCTGACACGACAAGGTTCTCCTCGGCTGGGTGAGGCGCGCAACGAATGCTGTGGTGACAGGGCGCCGTGGAGGAAGCTTCTTCGTCTTCTTTACTGGAGAGAAGAGAGAGTGCGAAAAGAAGAGAGGGAGACAGAGAAGAGATACGAAGGTTCTGGGAGAAACCCGGGAAAAGAGAACAAAGTGATTTTTTTTGTATTTTTTAAATTTATTTATTTTTTTTGGTATGAATGAATGATTAAGGTTTATGGAAGTTGTTAATAAGATTGAAATAATTTTTTTTAGTATAGATAAATAATTAAATGTGTTTTTATTTTTGTTTTTTAAATTTTAAAACTATAAAATTAAATAATTTAATTCAATTTAATTAATTTAAAAAGATAATTATTTAAAAAAGGGTATTTAAGTCTTTTAAACAATTAAATAAAAATTATTTTTTATTTTTATTAAATTATAAGGATATTTTAGTAAAATTAATGATATAATATATATATATTTTTAAAAAAATTAGATGTTGATGTGGAAAATAAATTCCACATGGCTTATTGTTATTTGTCTATATTTTAAACGTATCAGTACATATAAATTTATGATCGTACCGTAACAAACACCTTAATTTATATATATTAAAGGATAATTTAACTAAATAAATATATTGATAATGCAGTTTCTTTTTCTGTATACGGTATTCAATTGTATACTATCACATTAGTTACTAATATTATTGTACGTAGTTGGTTCTTTAATTTACTATTTAAATGATTATTTAACTATTAAATTTAAATAATGAATATATTGATAATATTAAAAGAATTTATATTTGGTGTATTAACTAAATCAGTAGTTAATTAATAAATAATTATTTTAGTTGCTTGAATATATATTGTAATAAAATAACTGAGATGTTTTATATTACAAATTAACGACTGTCTCTAAAACATGTATCACGCCAACACTCATTATTTTAATTATTTTAGGAATAATTGGTCACCACTATGCACCATCTCTTAAATGTCAAAGCATTGACCCAAATGAAACAGCATATAGTGGTCAAGTGAAATTGGATAAGGTTGAAGCTAAATTTGACCTTTTCTTGACAAACTACGGCATTGTACCCGATCGAAAAGAAAAGAAATATATATTAGTCCGTCATTATTACATCACTCCTATTTATGCAGTGGTCCTTTTTAATAATTGTTGGTCATGCTGTGGTCGTGTTCTATGTTTATTAGAATATAGAACGTAGATTGGAGTATTTTTCCCCCCTTGGAAAAATAGAATTTCATATATTAGAAATTGAACGGAAAATAATTTAAGAAGGGAAGAAAAAATGGTGTTATTTATATCATGGGGTGTTATGTAAAATTATAGACCTCTAAATTTATAATCTTGCAAAATGCCTGTATTTTATTAAAAACAAAAAAATAAAAATAAAAAAACTAAAATACAATTTGCGTTTTAACATAAAAGAAAAAAATCGCTTGCAAAGAGTTGACTAAAATATACTAGTATTATTAATATTATTATATTACTGTTATTATTATTGTTATTAGCACAACAACAGACTATTATTATTATTATTATTACACGGAACTGTATATTTATTAGAAGAGTACTAAGAGGTTAATAAGTTTTGTGATTTGTAATTATTAAATAGTTATCATTAATATTTTTAATAGTGTAAAATTTTATTAAAATGATGTAAAATTATTCATTTTTTTTACTAACTAATCAAATTTTAATAAAAATATTAATTCCTTAAATTTTCTCTATTTATTATTGTTATGATTATTCCCCGTTTTAGTTATATTATTGTTACTGTTAGTTAATATTAAGAATACTAGTACTATTAATATTCAGGGACGGATGCACGTGTATAAGTGTGGGGCAAATGCTTCCACTACAATTTGAAATTTTTTTTAGTAGTATATGATAATAAAATTTATTTGCTCCTACTAAATTATTAAATTTGACTCCACAATAATTTTTACTCAATTTTTGGTACTTCATAGTCAATTTAAAAATTTTATATTAGATATTATTAGAATGATCAATTCTCAATTTAAATAAAATTTGTGTTTTTTCTTATAAATCGACTCGAAACAGTATTATTTATCTTTTTTTATATTAGTTTTAATTTTTTTCTGTAACAACTGCATTAATTGAAAGAACTTTTTCAACTATGAATTTCAATAAAAATTGGCTTCTAATTGTATGAGAAGTATATATATATATATATATATATATATATATATATATATATATATATATATATATACAACATTCAAATTTTTTTATGAACTAAATTTAATCAACTTAAACAATAAGACTTTGAATAATGTTAGTCATAACTGATTTTTGTTATCTTAGACTAATTTGGTTGGACTTAGTTAACAAAAAACTTGAATATGTAGTATTATTCTACATAAAAAAAGAGATATTTCGATTATTATTAAAAAAAGATTATTCAATTTTTTTAAAATATAAAACCTAAATAATAAAATTTTAAAGAGTAAAGTATATTTTTTGTCCCCAAAGTTTGACAAAAGTTTTAAAAATACCCTTAAGTTTTATTTTGTTTCAATTTTGTTCAAAAAGTTTTCGATTTGCATCAAATATATATCCCTGACGGCTAATTTTTCAAAAAATTTAAGACTAATTCAACAATAATTTCATAAGAACAACTCTCAACACAAGCAAATCAAGCATAATTTTCATGCATTATTGTTAGATTAGTTTTAAAGTTTTTAAAAATTTAGCCGTCAAGGATATATTTGATGTAAATAAAAAATTTTTAGGACAAAACTGAAACAAAATAAAACTTAAGGGTATTTTTGAAACTTTTGCTAAATTTCAGGGATAAAAAGTATACTTTACCCAATTTTAAATTATATGTTATCATTTAAATTACTATTTTAATGTTTTAATTTGTAAATTATATATTTTAAAGATTAATTATATTATATTATATGTACATAAAAAATAATCACATGTATACATATTAAAATAAAAATACAAATTAAAAATACATATATTTATATATAAATATTTAACGATTAATGAATAATTTAATAACTTACGTATAATATTTTTATTATAAAATTTTTTATTATATTATATATTTTATCTCCACTATCAAAATTTTCTAGATTCGTCACTGTTAATATTATTATATTATTATTAGATTATTAGTATTAGCACTTCCTTATTGTTATTCTTATTACTACAAGGTAACCTGCATTTTGATTATTATTAAAAAATAGCAAAATGCAAAACACAGCGTTTTGCAGGTTTTATTTTTTTTTAAAAAAATAAAAACAAAATGCAACCTGCATTTTATGTTATTAAAAAAATATAAAAAATAAAACGTAACTTCCGATTTATTATAACATCATAAAAATATAAATACTATATAATCGTTTATTTTATTGTGTAATATATATATATATATATATATGAAAATAGTCTTGAAACTCAAGCGTTGTGTGATATATCATTTTAAATCAAATTTTAAGTTAAACTTTTTTTTTATTATTGTTAGAAATTTCGACCCAAAAAAAATTGTTTAGACAAATTACAAACAAATTCATAATCTCAAAAAAATTATCTTTAAAATACCTATTATATTAATCACCTAAAGCAGGGGCGAAGCTACGTACATTAAAAGGGGGGCAATCGCCTCCTCTAATTTTAATTTTTTACATGTAAATTATATGTAAATTTCAGTTTAGCCTCCCTTAAAATTTTATTTTAATCTTATTTTATTGTGTAAATATTTTTGGCCCCCTCTAATATTTCATCTAGCTCCGCCCCTGACCTAAAGAGACAATTTTCCTTAATCAAACCACATAACTATTTCATTAATCTTCATGGTGTCTCTTTACTATTGTCATCAAGATCCTAAAAGACTAATTATATATCTAAAATTATAGCTACTAAATCATATACAACACACATTACTAATTATACCAGATTACACCGAATTCATCATTATCTTTTGCTATTTGTCTCCAATTCTCAATCAAAGAAAATTTTTTGGACTTTGTCAATATAAACTCGATGTTTCTGACTTCTTGCAGCAAATTTCTTAGCCTATTCCTTTCAAAGTTTTGTGTCCATTAACTCCTGGTATCCTCCCTTTGCCATTTGATGATACTTTTTTCTACAGTTTTTATTACAAGTTTCTCAAGTTGTCCTAGTGATTCTTCAATAACAAATTGTACAACGACTTCAATACCATGGACAACCGCTATTAACCTGTTTCCTGCACATATTAGTTCACTTACAATGCCAGCAACTTATTATTAGTACAAAAAACATATCCGCCTACTACATATTTCTGTTTTTTCTGAAATAAATTTAACACATAACCACCAATGTAGTTTATGAGCCGATTGTAGTATACAAAGAAAAAGAGTTGGACTCACTTGATTTTTATACACACAAACCTCTTACTTTGAACCTTTTCTCACTCTTTCCAGTGACTCAATATCTCTTTCCAAATCTTTTTTTTTCGGTAGGCGTTAAACCTCCAATTCTAAATAATAAAATATCTATCTATAAAAATTAAAAATTACATATTATATAGCGATTGCGCATTACACTAGAGATACCTTACTGGAATGGGTGAGTTTGTAAAAATATCTGACCTTTAAGTCTTTGCCTACATTTTGTTCTATACCCTTACAATTCCACTCTTTTATAGAGAACTGTAATATTGAACTGAAAATTTTACCTCTATACAAAACACTAAAAAGCTTCAACATCTCTAAAAAAATGTAGAACATCCCAAAACCTATATTTGAGATCCCTGTCTTCATGACACAAATCAAACTTCCATTAGTATGCAAATCAGCTTCAACATTGAACTAAGGCCATTTGTGCCCCGACAGTGGTGATACGGTTGGAGTTGTTGCTCTTATGAAAATATAATCATTCATATATATCTATTTATTAGAATATTAGTTTAATTTTTTGGAATAATTATTTTAATAATAAATATGATAGAAGAAATTTTAAAATCAAAAGATTCAAAATTTAATCTTTGTTGATCCTAAAAAAAAAGGGGTTAGGTAAGATTTTAGTCTTTAAGGTATAAATCGAAGATTTTTTTGTCTCTAACCTATTTTTGCATACAAAATCATCCATAAAACTTAATTTAGTTTTAAAACCGTCATTTTTACCTAAATTTTAAATTTTATTACTAAATTACTCCTAATGAAAAATTATAAAATAAAAAAAAATAAAAAAGAAAAATAAACAAATGAGAGGGAGAAGGAAAGGGAATCACGCGAAGGAGGGGAGAGGGGGTTGGGGGAGGGAGAGAATCAACGCCATTCTTCTTCTCCTTTTCCCCACCACAGCCCGCTGCACGTCTCCTTACCCTCCTTCCTCTTCTCTTCTTCGTGCTAGCTCCGCCGCGGCGAGCTCTCTGTCTCCCTCTCCGCGAACCCAAAACCCCTCGATCTCTAGCGTCGCCATCGACACTCAGGCCGCTGCGACGTCTCCCTCCTTCGTCCTTCCCCAACTTACCCATTCACCCCTGCTTGCCCTCAGTTCTCTCACTGAACAGAGACCATCGAAGCCGGCCTCTTTTCTCCAACAAGCTGCAGGCGATGTCATCATCTTCATTAGTTTCTCTCTCGTTGAACCAAACACAGAAGATAACCCCTATTCCACCTCCACCAGTAGCAGCCAACACTGGCACTACAACTCCACCTATTCTGCTTCTGTTTCTTTTATTAATTACATTGTTAGATTTGTTGATTTGTTAATTTTGTTAATCTTATTATTGTTGTTGACTCTGATTCCATTCTGATTGATTCCATTATTCTTTTACTTCTGTTTCTTCCTAATTCCATTCTTCTGCTTCTGGTTGAAATTCTTGATTCCATTCTTCTGCTTCTATTTCTTCCTAATTCCATTATTTTGCTGGTTAAAATTCTATTTTTGATTTTTTGATATTTGTTACTTGAAATTTTATTAGTGTTGTTAAAATTCTATTGTTGTTGTTAAAAATTTAGTTGAAATTTTGTTGAAATTTTAGTTGAAGAAGAAAAAGAAGAACAGACATTGCTATGATGGAGAATAAGAAATAGAAATTTCGGTGAAGAAAGAGAAGGGTATTTTGGTGCGAAGAACAATTTTAAAATTAAGTTAAACCTTACGGAAGATTTTGTATGCAAAAAAAGATTGGAGACAAAAACATTTTTTGACCTATACCTTAGGGACCAAAATCGTACTTAACCCTAAACGAAACAATATGGAGGTCTACATTGACGATATGCTGATAAAGACCAAAAGAGATTCTGACTTGATTGCCGACACTACAGGAAAAAAGGCCTATCGGGACACTTTTTTCTTGCCACGCATTTAAAGCGTGGCCAAAAGTAGTCAATGGCCACGCTTTTGCGAGGGTGGTCACTTATTTGTGATTTGGCCACGCTTTTTTTTGCTACGCTTGAAAAGCGTGGCTATAGAGGAAAATCATCACGCTTTTATGAGGGTGACCAATGATTTGTGATTTGGTCATGCTTTCCTTTTGCCACGCTTAAAAAGCGTGGCTGATGCACCACTATTTCATGGTACATCTTATACTTAATTGAGTGATTTTTATCAAGTCTCTGCACACTTATTCATACTAATTGTATGGTTTTACATTTTCCTTCCTAAACTCTGTGCTATGATTGAAAATATGTTTCTTTGGCCTTATATTTGCTAATATTAATCCTCTCTTATTACCATTCGATGCCGTGATATGTGCGTTAAGTGATTTTAGGGATTACAGAGCATGAATGGATTAGAGGATGGAAAGGAAGCATGCAAAAGTGGAAGGAATACAAGAAACTGAAGGAACTGCTAAAGCTGTCCAGCCTAACCTCTTAGTACTAAAACGACCATAACTTGAGCTACAAAGGTCCAAATGAGGTAGTTTCAGTTGCGTTGGAAAGCTAACATCCGGGGCTTTGCAACGATATATAATTTGTCATAGCTGCCCCGAAGATAGGTGATGCACATGCGTGGATCACGCGCACACGTGACTTGGCAAAAATCCAATCCACGCTCACGCGTGGACGACACTCACGCGTGGACGACACTCACGCGTGACTTTGCCGCATGATGGACGTATCAGAAATCGCTGGGGGCGATTCTTGGGTTGTTTTTGACCCAGTTTTCGGCCCAGAAAACACATATTAGAGGCTATAAAGTGGGGGAATCAATCAATTCATTCATACAACATTCATTATTGAGAATTTTAGGTTTTAGATATAGTTTTAGAGAGAGAGAGAGAGAGAGAGAGAGAGAGAGAGAGAGGCTCTCTCCTCTCTCTTAGGTTTTAGAATTAGGATTCCTCTTAGTTTATGGTTATTTCTTCAATACAGGTTCAATGTTCCTTTAAATTTATGTTTCTCTTTTACTATTCTAATGCTTTTACTTGTTTATTACTTATGTTGCCAAATTGGCTTATGAACTCTTCATGTTAGATTTGAATATTCTATTTAATGCAATTTGAGGTATTTCAGATTTATGATTGCTTTCTTCTATTTATGATATAAATGATTTAGATTTCCCCCTTTGCTTTGGTTGAGTAATTGGTGACACCTGAGTTATCAAACTCAGCGGTTGATTAAAAATTGGAATTTGCTGATTGATTTGGATCCCTCTAAAGCTAATCTTTCCATAGGAGTTGACTAGGACTTGAGGAATCAAGTTGATTAGTCCACTTAACTTTCCTTTATTTAGTAGGGTTAACTAAGTAGGAGCAATAAATAATTCTCATCACACCTGATAAGGATAACTAGGATGGAATTTTCAGTTCTCATACCTTGCCAAGAATTTTTCTAATTATTAATTTATTTTTCTTGCCATTTAGATTACTTGTTCCTTATTTCAAAAACCAAAAAATACACAATTTCATAACCAATAATAAATCATACTTCCCTGTAGTTCCTTGAGAGATGACCCGAGGTTTAAATACTTCGGTTATAAATTTTATTGGGTTTTGTTACTTGTGACAACCAAACTTTTGTACGAAAGGAATTCTTGTCAGTCTAGAAACTATACTTACAACGAGAATTTATTTGTAAAAATTCTAGATCGTGCGAGAGTTTCGCTGATCAAAATGGCGCCGTTTCCGGTGAATTACAAACGTGTGCCTTATTATTGGTTATTGTAAATATTTTATTTTGCTTGTTTATTTATTTCTGTTTTATTTTTGTTTTTTAATTTTTATTAGTTACTATGAGTTCTCACCCCCGTTGCTTTGAGTTTGGTTCTAATGTTGTTGAAAGGAATGGAAGCTATAATGGGAACATGCATCAAGGTCGAACCAATCACAGATAGAAGGAGCCACGAGGAGCTGATCAACCCTTTTGGCAACAACACTTTCCAAGATACCATGGACAACGACCATTCTACGATGCATGCCAAGACAATAGTTATGTGATGATTTGCATCATCTACCCTTCTTTCTTGTATAAAGAAGACCATAAAAGAGCATAAATCTCATTTGATCAGTACAATTCATGCATTATTTGACGAATATTATGGTACAATACTTTGAGATGAGTTGTGCTGAATTTCAGGTGAAAAAGGCATCAAAAATGGATAGAAGACAAACAAGAAGCTGGGCGTGTGAAACTGGCGTGCCACTTGGGAGCAAACGCCACAAAAATGCACTGGCGTGGCACGCCAGGAGCTAGGCGTGGCACGCCAGTACTAAAGTCCAGAGGGGAGATCCAAGCATGCATGTGGGCGTGGCACGCCAGGGACTGGGCGTGGCACGCTAGTACAAAATTCCAGAGAGCAACAATGGAGGACACAAAAGGGGCGTGGCACGCCTAACCCATCAACTACTATGGGCGTGCCACTTGAGCAAAGGGGCATGGCACGCCAACTCGCCATTCCAAGAAGAACCTCCACTATGGCGTGCCACTTGGTATCGAAGGCATGGCACGCCAGCTCCAAGAAGTCACTTGGGCATGCCACTTGAGAACCCAGGCGTGGCACGCCAAGCTTGAAGAGTTCACAAATCCATGGGCGTGCCACTTGAACAGCATGGCGTGGCACGCTGGTACAATAATCCAGAGAAGGGGTTGAAGGCAATTGAAGACTGGGCGTGCCACATGAAGTCGAAGGCGTGGCACGCCAACCTCTCAACCTCACTTAGGCGTGCCACTTGAGCAACCAGGCGTGGCACGCCAATGCACAAAGATAACAAAAGCAAGGACTGGGCATGCCACTTGAAGGCTGAGGCATGGCACGCCAACTACTGGAACCAAGACAAGATCACGGGCGTGGCACGCCAACCTTTAGGCGTGGCACGCTGGTATAAGTTTCCAGAGAGGATGAAGGAGGCCAATTACATGGGGCGTGCCACTTGGTATCGAAGGTGTGGCACGCCACTCACTATTCTTCACTTAGGCGTGTCACTTGAATCCCAGGCGTGGCACGCCAGTACCATTCGGAGAGCAAAGAAGCATTAGGACGTGCCACTTGAGTTCATGGCGTGGGACGCCAAACAAAGGAACCACTCACTCATAAAGGAGCGTGGAACACCAGACCCTGGGCGTGCCACGCTAGTTCAACTTTCCAGAGAAGCTTAGCCAAGCATAGAGCAAGGGCGTGGCACGCCAGACCCTGGGCGTGCCACGCTAGTTCAAGTTTCCAGAGGACAAGGGAAAAGGAAAAAGGCTAGGGCGTGCCAGTTGAGCTCGAAGGCGTGGCACGCCAAGGTTGTTAAAGAGACGAGTGTGCCACTTGAAGTGCTGGGCATGGCACGCCAAGCTTAAAGCAAAGAGCACGTGACACGCCACTAGAGCGCCAATCACACGCTAGCTGGGAGATCACACTTATTGAGCTTCTTTTCCCTCCAAAATGTAATTTTCTTTTTTTACTTTTGTAATTCTTTTATTTTACTAGGAGTAGTATAAATATCCCCAAGGAGTACTGAAGAATGGGGGTTAAGCAGTCAGTTTTAGATCCACTTTTACACTTCACTTTTGAGTACTTTTTGAGCTATGAGTAGCTAACTTCCCTCTCATTGAGAGAGGGAGCTCTGTTGTACTTGATGGATTGATAATAGTGAAATTCTTCTTCTCTTCATCTTCTCTTTGATTTGCTAGAAGGAATTTCGTTCTTAATGCTTAGTGTTCAATTATCTTGGAAAAGAGATTGAATGCAATTGGGTTTCATGGGAACCTTGGGAAAGGAAACATGAAACCATGCTTGAAATCCCTTCTCACACTTGAGTAGAATCTGGGTTTTAGTGTTTGGATATGTGACATATAATCCTCCCTCTACTTGGACCTACGATGGTGTGTGGTATAATCAGGGACCAAGCATATCTCTCTTCATGAGCAATTAGACCAAGAAATTGGCTATTGATCAAGATCTGAGAGATTGAGTCACCAAGGGATTGGGGCTCAATCAATCATGATTGCCAAGAGGTCAATGAGTTGCATGATTGAAGAGGATATAAGCTAGATTTGATCCAAAGAGACAACATCTCCCAATCTCAATGAATTTCCCCATTCTTATCTATCCATTTCTTTACAGCTTAATTTTACATTCAGCAATTTTTCATTCCCATTTACATTCAAGTCATTTATGATTTTGCACTTTATATTCTACCATTTTTATTTTTGCACTTTATTGCTTTTCTTTATATTCTATTCATTTACATTTATGTCATTTACAATTATGCACTTCACAATCTTATTGATCCGCTTGACTAATTCATCAATTAATTAAAACTGCTCGAATTTGCCAATCTCTGTGGATACAATCCCACTCCACTGTGGGTTATTACTTGACGATAATTTTGGTGCGCTTGCCAAAAGAACTAATTCACCAATTTTTGAATGGGGTGTGAATTTTAGTCATCAAGTTTTATGGCGCTGTTGCGGGGGATTGGCTTAAATTTGAGAGTGATTAAATTGATTGGAGAGCTAGATTAAGCATTTTAGATTCCTTGTTGCTTTATTTTATTTAGTGCCTTTTAATTTTTTATTTTGAGTCATATTTCTTTTTTCTTTGATTATTTTTATTCATCATCCATATTTCTACTCTTCTAACTGTTTGATTAATTGCACCACTCACACTAACAACCACTCTAACAAGACTAATTTCTTCATTTATTTTTTTTCTTGCTTTTTTCCTTGTTGGTTGTATGACAGGTAGAAGAAGCGGGGCTTCAGCTTCCTTTGATTCTAAACCTGAGAGGACCTTCCTTAGATTAAGGAGGGAAGCAAGAGGGAAGGGAGTCGTTGGTGCTGAGGAAGAAGAAGAGTATTTTGAAACAGACATAGAGGAGAATGTGGAGAACCACCATGAAGAAGAAGCTCACAACCATGCTAGAGAAGGCCCAGTAAATCATGTTGGGCAAGAAAGGAGAATCTTAGGCTCCTACATCAACCCAAACCCAGGAAACTGTGGCAGCAGCATCCTAAAGCCAACAATTCATGCCAATAATTTTGAGCTAAAGCCTCAACTCATCACACTTGTTCAGAACAATTTCTCATATGGAGGAAGTGCCCAAGAAGACCCTAATCAACATCTCAACACATTCTTGAGGATATGTGATACTGTAAAGTCCAACGGGGTATACCCTGACATCTACAAACTACTCTTGTTCCCTTTCTCACTCAAAGATAAGGCAGCAAAGTGGTTGGAATCATTCCCCAAGGATAGCCTAACTACATGGGAGGAGGTCGTGAACAGATTCCTTGCAAGATTTTACCCTCCACAAAGAATCAACAGGCTGAGAGCTGAGGTGCAAACCTTCAGACAACAAGATGGAGAAACACTCTACGAGGCATGGGAGAGATTCAAAGATCTGACAAGAAGATGCCCACCAGAAATGTTCAATGAGTGGGTACAACTACATATCTTTTATGAGGGGCTATCCTATGAAGCAAAGAAGGCAGTGGATCATTCTTCAGGAGGCTCACTCAACAAAAATAAAACCATTGAAGAGGCCATAGATGTCATAGAAACTGTAGCTAAAAATGAGTATATCTATACTTCAGAAAGGACTCAGAAGAAGGGAGTGCTAAAACTCAACTCTGTAGATGCTTTGTTAGCTCAGAACAAGGCAATTGCAGCTCAAATAGCAGCTCTAACCAAGAGGATGGAGGCCAATCAAGCCTCAGTCATTCAAGACCAAACTCCTCAACAAGAAGGGAATGCACCAGAATCTGAAGGTGACTGGGAATAAGCTAATTATGTGAACAATTCATCCAGACCACCATATGACCCACATTCTAAGACATACAACCCAGGTTGAAAGAACCACCCAAATTTTGGGTGGAAAAATCAACAAAACCACAACCAGGACCACAACAAACCTTATTTATCAAATAAGAATTTCAACCACAACCCCAACCATCAAGCAGGGAACCATAGACCCTACCATAACTCACAAAACACATCATACCATAGCAACCAACCCATACACAACAACCTCAATCAAGATGCACCATCCTCAACTATGCAACCATGTGAAATCAAGAGTAACTTTGAGAGGATGGAGGCTGCAATAGCACAACTATCATTACAGATTACAGGGACAGTCTCCACCCTCATGGACAGACAAGCACAAACTGAAAGAAGGATAGACGCTAATCAAGAAGAATACAAGTCAAATCTGAAAAATCAAGGCGCAGCGATCTCAAAGTTGGAAGCACAAGTGGGGATTTTATCCAAGCAAATCCCGCTTCCTACACACACATTTTCCAGTGATACCATGGCTAACCCAAGAGGGGAATGCAAGGCTATTACCCTAAGAAGTGGGAAGGTTGTGGAGGAAGGAACCCCAAGCAAAGATAATCATGAAGAAGTTGCAGCAAAGCATGGAAACAAGGATGAAGGAGAGATCCCTACTCCACCTCAACCAAAACCAGTCTTGAAGCCTTATGTGCCAAAAGCACCATACCCGCAAAGACTGGGAAAAGGTGGGAAGGATGGCCAGTTCTCTAAGTTCCTAGAGATCTTCAAGAAGCTCCAAATCAACATACCATTTGCTGAGGCATTAGAACAAATGCCACTCTATGCCAAATTTTTGAAGGAGCTTATAACCAAAAAGAGGAATTGGGAGGCAAAAGAAACCATAGTATTGATTGAGGAATGCAGCGCCATCATACAGAAGAAGCTGCCTCAAAAGCTGAAAGACCCAGGGAGTTTTCAAATCCCCTGCATCATAGGGGATATCACTATTGAGAAAGCTTTGTGTGATTTGGGAGCTAGCATAAATCTTATGTCCCTAACCATGATGAGAAAGATGAGGATTGAGAAAGCCAAGCCAACAAGAATGGCACTCCAATTGGCTGACAGAACATTTAAGTTTCCACATGGGGTGGTGGAAGACTTGCTAGTGAAAATAGGAAAATTCATTTTTCCTGCTAATTTCATTGTGCTGGACATGGAAGAAGAGGCCAACACGTCAATTATCTTAGGAAGACCATTTCTAGCTACTGCTGGAGCCATCATTGATGTGCAAAAAGGGGAACTAGTCTTGAGGTTGCATGAAGAGAAAATGGTCTTCAACGTCTTTAAAGCAATGAGTTACCCCAAGGAATCCATAGGAGAATGCATGCTGGTAGACACCATGGAACAGATAGTTCAAGAAGTCTTGGAAGAAGAACAATGTGGAGGAACCATTGAGCTGGAACAAGCACCAGATGGAGAACCACCAAACGCAACCAAGAGAAACTCAATCATGCCAACCACTACAGACAACAAAGATGCAGAGTCACCAAAACTAGAGCTGAAAGCCTTACCATCCAGCTTGAAATATACATATCTGGGTGCTAACAACACTCACCCAGTGATCATAAATTCAAGTCTGAGTAAGGAACAAGAAGAGGAGCTTATCCAAGTGCTGAGACAACACAAGGATGCCATAGGCTGGACACTTGCAGATTTAAAAGGGATCAGTCCTTCAATGTGTATGCATAAAATCTTACTTGAAGAAGATGCCAAACCTTCAAGACAACAACAAAGGAGGCTGAACCCAACTATGAATGAAGTGGTTCAGAAAGAAGTGTTAAAATTATGGCAAGCAGGGGTGATCTATCCCATCTCAGACAGCCCTTGGGTAAGCTTAGTGCAAGTAGTCCCTAAGAAGGGAGGGATCACTGTTATGACAAATGAGAAGAATGAATTGATACCCACAAGGACAGTGACCGGATGGCATATGTACATTGACTACTGGAAACTTAATGAAGCCACCCGGAAGGACCACTTTCCCCTACCTTTAATGGACCAGATGCTTGAAAGATTGGTAGGACATGAGTATTATTGCTTCCTAGATGGGTATTCAAGCTACAATCAAATTGTTGTAGACACCAAGGATCAGGAAAAAACTTCATTTACTTGTCCATATGGTGTCTTTGCTTATAGGAGAATGCCCTTTGGATTGTGCAATGCACCTGCAACATTCTAAAGGTGCATACTCTCCATTTTTTCAGACATAATTGAGAAGTTCATAGAAGTATTCATGGACGACTTCTCTGTATTTGGGAACTCATATTCTGATTGCCTATACCATCTTGCTCTTGTGCTAAAAAGGTGTCAAGAAACCAACCTGGATTTAAACTGGGAGAAGTGCCATTTTATGGTAACTGAAGGGTTGGTTCTTGGTCACAAGATTTCAAAAGATGGCATAGAAGTGGAAAAGACAAAAGTGGAAGTAATTAAAAAATTATCTCTACCTTGCAATGTCAAAGTAATCAGAAGTTTTTTGGGACACACTGGGTTCTATAGGAGGTTTATCAAAGATTTTTCAAAGATTGCAAAACCCCTTAGCAACCTACTTGTCTCAAATACTCCCTTTATTTTTGATAAAAAGTGCATGGTAGCCTTTGATGAACTTAAAAAGAAACTCTCCTCTGCACCTATTATAGCATCACCAAGCTGGGATCTTCCCTTTGAACTAATGTGTGATGCATCTGATTTTGCTGTTGGTGCTGTTCTAGGACAGAGGAAAGACAAGCTAGTACATGTTATTTACTATGCTAGCAAGGTTCTTAATGAGAATCAAAGGAAATATACCACCACGGAGAAAGAACTTTTAGCCATAGTTTTTGTTTTTGATAAGTTTAGATCATATCTTATTGGCTCAAAAGTAATTGTGTTCACTGATCATGCAGCACTCAAATACTTGCTTACCAAACAAGAATCTAAGCCCAGACTAATAAAGTGGATTCTGTTGATCCAAGAATTTGATATTAAGATTAAAGATAGGAGCGGAGCAGAGAATAAGGTAGCTGACCACCTCTCAAGGATCCCACAAGAAGAAGAAATGCAGCAAGTAGCAGTAAATGAAAGCTTTCCTGATGAACAATTGATGATGATTCGAGTAGCCCCTTGGTTTGCAGACATAGCTAACTTCAAGGCTATTGGGGAACTACCAACTAACATCAATAAGCACATAAGGAGGAAGCTAATCAAGGATGCCAAACACTACATCTGGGATGACCCCTATTTGTTCAGAAAGTGTGCTAATGGAATCCTAAGAAGGTGTATATCCCATGAAGAAGGGCAGGAAGTGTTATGGCAGTGCCATGGATCCGCATATGGAGGTCACTTCAGTGGAGAAAGAACAGCAGTAAAAGTGCTTCAATCCGGATTTTACTGGCCAACAATGTTTAAGGATGCCAAGGAAATGGTGTCAAGGTGTGATGAATGCCAAAGAGCTGGTAATCTAACCAAGAGAAATGAGATGCCACAGCAATTCATACTAGAGCTGGAGCTATTTGATGTATGGGGAATTGATTTCATGGGACCCTTCCCAACCTCCTACTCAAATAGCTACATATTGGTGGCTGTTGATTATGTTTCAAGGTGGGTAGAAGTCATAGCCACTGCAACAAATGACAACAAAGTTATGATAAGCTTCTTGAAAAGGAATATCTTCAGCATATTTGGATATCCCAGAACTCTCATTAGTGATGGAGGGACACACTTCTGCAAAAAATAACTCGAGACACTCCTTCTCTGATATGGAGTGAAGCACAAAGTGGCAACTCCATACCACCCACAGACCAACGGACAAGCTGAAATCTCCAACAGAGAGCTTAAACGAATCCTTGAAAAAACTGTTGGAAGCTCAAGAAAGGATTGGTCTAAGAAGCTGGATGATGCACTATGGGCCTACAGAACAGCCTATAAGACTCCTATTGGGATGTCTCCATACCAACTGGTATATGGCAAGGCATGTCACTTACCAATTGAACTTGAGCATAGAGCATTCTGGGCTCTAAAAATGTTAAACTATGATGAGCAAGTTGCTGGAGAAAAGAGATTAATGCAACTCAATGAGTTGGAGGAGTTTAGAAATCAAGCATATGAGAATGCAAAATCTACAAAGAGAACACAAAAAGGTGGCATGACCAAAAGATAGCAAGAAGGGAGTTCACTGAAGGATAGAAGGTGTTACTCTACAACTCAAGACTCAAGTTCTTCCCTGGAAAACTTAAGTCTCGATGGTCAGGACCTTTCACCATACTCAAGGAGTTTCCCTATGGTCATGTGAAGCTCATGGAAGACAAGACTCAGAGAACTTTTACTGTCAATGGCCATAGACTCAAACACTACTTGGGAGGCTCCTTAGAGGAGCAGAGAGTGAGCTACAAGCTCACCTAAAGATGAAGGAATGTCAAGCTATTGACAATAAAGAAGTGCTAGTTGGGAGGCACCCCAACACTTTATCCTTTTTGATTTAATTGCTTTTCTTAGAAGTAGTTTAAAATCTATTGCTTTAGATAGTTTAATTTTCAGTCTCACATTTGTGTTACATTACCAAATTAGGATTAGTTTACAATTGTAGATTAGAAAGTTTGATATTAGCTTTGGCAGTTAGATTTTCGTTACACTCTTTTATTTCTTTCTATTCTGGAATTGCAACTTGATGAAGGCATAACTAATGAGGAGTGAATGGGCTGAAAACTAGCTAAATTGCTAAGTTTGGTATGGCCTCCCACTCACTTAATCTAGGCTTACAAACACTTAATAACTTGATTTTGAAGAGTAAGCCCAGAGATTAAGTTTGGTGTGGCCACCACCAAGGATCACCTAGCAGCCCAAGTCACCCAATTTGAAAGCACTTAATGTTTTAGGTAAGAACATGAATGTGGCTTAATGAGTTCGGAGGAATTGGAATAAAAAGAAAATGAAAAGATTTATGTTACTCCATTCTTATGAACACATTAAATATACAATGATGGAACCAATTTATTAAGATGCCAAAGGATTAAGTTTGGTGTCCCAAGGGACACCTATCAGTTGCAATTCAAATCACTCTTAATGAGAAGGAATGTGAAGGGGTTCTTTTGTCATTACTAATGGGTTCAATTTTAATTTCAGGAGAGAAGATGGGGCCCACATGGTAAACAACTCACAAAGCAAGGAAGTCAAAGTGTACTTGCACTTTGGAACTCAACACATGCAGAAGACACTGTGAGAAAAGAGTTGGCGCCTCTTCCTACGCTAGGCGCCACTCCCCAAGTGGAAAAACATTTAACCCTTTTTATTTCCCACCCTTTGAACCACACCATTCACCCATTATAAAAGCCTCACCTCCCCAACTCCTCTCCCACTTCAAAACCCCAATCACACACGAAAAGCATACATACACCCCTCATATTCCTTTCTCTTTCTACTATCTCTCTTCCCCAACTTTCTTTCTTCTTTTTCTTGATTGGGACAATCAAGTCCTAAGTTTGGTGTTGGAGCAAAACCTTGTTTTCCTTGCTCTTTCTTGTAACCCCCATTTTTTTCATAACCTCAAACACACTCTCTCAACCTAATGGCACCACCAAAAAGCTCAGCCTCAAAGAAAAGAAAAACCAAGGAACCAACCTCTGGATCCTCAAGCTCTTTCAATGGCTACAAGTTCCTCTCTGCATTCAACCAAAATCAATTCTATGGTTGGGTGAGTGAGAGGGAGATCATTCCAGAAGTTGGGTTTCAACTAGGGAGGAATGAGCATCTTGAAATAAACATTGAGATCAACAATAGGGGTTGGTCACTTCTATGCAACCCACCAAGGAAAGTGGTAGAGAGCTTGGTGAGGGAATTCTATGCTAACGCAGTGCCTCAACTTGGACAAAACTATGGCTACATTAGCTATGTAAGGGGGAAGTCCATTGACTACAGCCCCTCTAGCATAGAAAGAATGCTAATGGTGAAGAGGACAAGCTCCACTCGGAGCTACGAAAAAATAATGAAGCAGCAAGACCCTGGGTTTGAGGAGATCCTGAATGAAATTTGTGCGATGAATGTGCGTTGGATAAATGATAAGGATGGGATACCCAACCAATTGAGGAGAAGAGATTTGAGCCCCCAAGCTAGAGGGTGGCTAGAATTTGTGAGGAGGTCCCTAATCCCCACATCCAACACTTCAGAGGTGACCAAGGAGAGAGCTGTGCTCATCTACAGCATCATGAAAGGAGAGAACATCAACGTGGGGGAGATGATCACCAACAACATCAACAAAGTGCTGAAAAGCACCAGTGACAACACAAGGTTGGCATTCCCCAGCATTATACAGAGGCTATGTGATGAGGCTGGAGTTGAAAAGATCATTGATGAGGTACTTGTGAAGCAAGATAAATTCATAACTGCCAAAAAGATGGCCAAAGTGGTGGCTGTTCACCCACTCAATAGGGCCAGAGAACGAAGAGCTCATGCTCATGGACCACAACAACAACAAGAAGAGGAAGAGGCAGAAGAGCAACCTCACTTCCTGGTACTTCAACCACCACCACAATACCAATATCAGTAATTTCCAGAGGGATTCAACTGGGAACAATTGCAAGGAGATGTACACCAAATGAAGGGAGACCTACACCACTTGAGGAAAGATGTCAATCAACTCAAGGAGACTTAGCAACAACAATGGAGCCAAGTCAACCAGAACATTCAACAACTCCAAGGGGGTTTTGAGAACCTCAAGGAGCAGCAAGAACAATTTGACTGGGGAGAGGTGCGAAGTGCACTGGACAAAATAGTAGAGCAAGGCAAGTGGCAATAGAGGAACTTGGCTGAATTCAGAAATCTCTATGATGCCAGAACCATATCCAGGAGGTAGTATGACATCAATACACAAGCGAAGCTGAATCACTTGTGTAACGCTGTAGCCACTCTAAACCCAGGATACCCAACCTTCATGCAAGAAATGGAAGGGCTAAGTGCAAGACAAGAGGAAATCCTAGCCAAACATAAGGAAGATGAAAGGAATTATATGAGGAGGGCAGGATTTTGGAAGCCCAAGGATGCCAAAGCACAAGAAGGTTCCTCCAAGCCAGATGAAGGTGGCTCCTCCCCTTCCAAGAAGAAGGACAAAGGGAAAGGGCCAATGAACTAAAGATGAAGCTGCTCAAGGTTGTTGAGTCCCATGGTTGACACTTTCTAATTTCTGAAATCCTGTTTTAAGCTTTTGTTGATTTACTCTTTTGAATAAATAATCATGCTAGGAAAGTTTATGTTTTATGCTTAGCTTTAATTCCTGTTTGAAGTCTTTATGAGTCTTTTTTATTACAAGAAAGAAAATGCCATGTATTTCAAGTCTTCATTTTAACATAAATAAAAGTAGAGCTTGTCTCCATAAGAGTTACTGTGAGTTGTGCAAAAACAATAAGAGAGACCAAGGCCAAGAGAGATCATCAAACAAACTAAGAAATAAGAAACTAAGTGTAGAACCTTGGATGAACTAAAAAGAAAATGAGTCATGGAGAGCAACTAGTCCTAGAAGGTATAACAAGGGAAGGTTAAGGGGTGTTCCTTGAATATCCATAGAACCAAGAGGTAGTAAGCAATAAAGGCCCAAGACTTTGAGCATCAACTACTGGGATGGAGAAAGAAACATTAAAAAGCTCAAAAAGAATTAAAGATCTTAGTAGATGCTTGTGGTGAAGATGTGTCAAGAAGAGACCTGGGCAAGTAAATTCTTAGGGGTGTCTCAACACCTAGTACCCTAAAACCAACTGGTTTGGGAGTGCTAATTGAAAGCCTAATTAAAGGGTTGTCTTGAGACAAAACACTTAGAGTCATGGTCAAGAAAGCAAAACAACCCTTGCTACTTCAAGGTGACAATCAATAGAAAGGACCCCTAAAGCCTATACCTGAAAGAACCCTCAAGGATCCAAGAGCTTTTCATGACAATAAAACATTCATACATGTGTTGAACACTTAGTTTTACTCTTAGTTGTATTACAATCATTCAAATCCAAGGCCTCAAGTTATAAAGGCTTACTCGCATTGATTTGTTTGGGATAAGCAAAGCTTAAGTTCGGTGTTGTGATGACTTGCATCATCTACCCTTATTTCTTGTATAAAGAAGACCATAAAAGAGCATAAATCTCATTTGATCAATACAATTCATGCATTATTTGATGAATATTATGGTACACTACTTTGAGATGAGTTGTGCTGAATTTTAGGTGAAAAAGGCATCAAAAATGGGTAGAAGACAAACAAGAAGCTGGGTGTGTGAAACTGGCGTGCTACTTGGGAGCAAACGCCACAAAAATGCACTGGCATGGCACGCCAGGAGCTAGGCGTGGCATGCCAGTACTAAAGTCCAGAGGGGAGATCCAAGCATGCATGTGGGCGTGGCACGCCAGGGACTGGGCGTGGCACGCTAGTACAAAATTCCAGAGAGCAACAATGGATGACACAAAAGGGGCGTGGCACGCCTAACCCATCAACTACTATGGGCGTTCCACTTGAGCAAAGGGGCGTGGCACGCCAACTCGCCATTCCAAGAAGAACCTCCACTATGGTGTGCCACTTGGTATCGAAGGCGTGGCACGCCAGCTCCAAGAAGACACTTGGGCGTGCCACTTGAGAACCCAGGCGTGGCACGCTAAGCTTGAAGAGTTCACAAATCCATGGGTGTGCCACTTGAACATCATGGCGTGGCATGCTGGTACAATAATCCAGAGAAGGGGCTGAAGGCAATTGAAGACTGGGCGTGCCACTTGAAATCAAAGGCGTGGCACGCCAACCTCTCAACCTCACTTAGGCGTGCCACTTGAGCAACCAGGCATGGCACGCCAATGCACAAAGATAACAAAAGCAAGGACTAGGCGTGCCACTCGGTGTCGAAGGCGTGGCATGCCAACCCAAGCATGTCACTATGGCGTGCCACTTGAAGGCTGAGGCATGGCCCGCCAACTACTGGAACCAAGACAAGATCACGGGCGTGGCACGCCAACCTTTAGGCGTGGCACGCTGGTATAAGTTTCCAGAGAGGATGAAGGAGGCCAATTACATGGGCATGCCACTTGGTATCGAAGGCGTGGCACGCCACTCACTTTTCTTCACTTAGGCGTGCCACTTGAATCCAGGCGTGGCACGCCAGTGCCATTCAGAGAGCAAAGAAGCATTAGGGCATGCCACTTGAGTTTGTGGCGTGGCACGCCAAACAGAGGAGCCACTTACTCATAAAGGGGCGTGGCACGCCAGACCCTGGGCCTGCCACGCTAGTTCAACTTTCCAGAGAAGCTTAGCCAAGCATAGAGCAAGGGCGTGGCACGCCAGACCCTGGGCGTGCCACGCTAGTTCAAGTTTTCAGAGGACAAGGGTAAAGGAAAAAGGCTAGGGCGTGCCACTTGAGCTCGAAGGCGTGGCACGCCAAGGTTGTTAAAGAGACGAGCGTGCCACTTGAAGGGCTGGGCGTGGCACGCCAAGCTTAAAGCAAAGAGCACGTGACACGCCACTAGAGCACCAATCACACGCCAGCTGGGAGATCACACTTATTGAGCTTCTTTTCCCTCCAAAATGTAATTTTCTCTTTTTCACTTTTGTAATTCTTTTATTTTACTAGGAGTAGTATAAATACCCCCAAGGAGTACTGAAGAAGGGGGGGTTAAGCAGTCAGTTTTAGATCCACTTTTACACTTCACTTTTGAGTACTTTTTGAGCAATGAGTAGCTAACTTCCCTCTCATTGAGAGAGGGAGCTCTGTTGTACTTGATGGATTTATAATAGTAAAATTCTTCTTCTCTTCATCTTCTCTTTGATTTGCTAGAAGGAATTTCGTTCTTAATGCTTAGTGTTCAATTATCTTAGAAAAGAGATTGAATGCAATTGGGTTTCATGGGAACCTTGGGAAAAAAAACATGAACCATGCTTGAAATCCCTTCTCACACTTGAGTAGAATCTGGATTTTGGTATTTGGATATGTGACATATAATCCTCCCTCTACTTGGACCTACGATGGTGTGTGGTATAATCAAGGACCAAGCATATCTCTCTTCATGAGCAATTAGACCAAGAAATTGGCTATTGATCAAGATCTGAGAGATTGAGTCACCAAGGGATTGGGGCTCAATCAATCATGATTGCCAAGAGTCAATGAGTTGCATGATTGAAGAGGATATAAGCTAGATTTGATCTAAAGAGACAACATCTCCCAATCTCAATGAATTTTCCCATTCTTATCTATCCATTTCTTTACAGCTTAATTTTACATTCAGCAATCCCCCATTCCCATTTACATTCAAGTCATTTATGATTCTGCACTTTACATTCTGCCATTTCTATTTCTGCACTTTATTGCTTTTCTTTATATTCTAGTCATTTACATTTATGTCATTTACAATTTTGCACTTCACAATCTTATTGATCCGCTTGACTAATTCATCAATTAATTAGAACTGCTCGAATTTGCCAATCTCTGTGGATACGATCCCACTCAACTGTGGGTTATTACTTGACGATAATTTTGGTGCGCTTGCCAAAAAAACTAATTCACCAATTTTTGAATGGGGTGTGAATTTTAGTCATCATTATAGTGGACCCCCTCGTGACAAACCACCTCCACCAAATTACTATGGTCAAGAGCCATTCTGAGGTGCGTGCCAAGATGATAGATATGGTGGACCCCATTATGGTTACCAATAAGCCCCATCATGTGCCTATAAACCACCTCCTCAACATATCTTCGAACCACCATACTCACAAGCCAAACTCAACCATTCACCATCATATAACCCTAACCTTTATCCATCCCAATTCCAATCTAATTGCTCCCAAGAACCACCACTTCCATATACACTATGTCCACATCCATTGACCCAAGAATCACAGGCTCGCCTCAAGGACACAGTGAACCAATTTCATGCAACCCTTCATCAATTGGAGCAAGCGATAAATCGATTAGCCCCCAGTACGAAGGAGACACTAGAAGCTCCGATGGACAGTAGAGAGCATGACCCTGTACTGGAACAAGTAGAGGAAGCTGTAATTATAGAAGAAGAAGAAGAATTAGTTGAAGACTTAGGAGACGCTGAACCTCCATGGGAATCAAGAGTTGTGGAGAATTTCCCCAAAAATTTACAATTGATGCTAAGGAGGATAGTGCACAACCCCCAAGGCATGTATCTTCTGAAGAACTGGATGGAACAGATCAAGAAGAAATTTTCCTTGGTAATGATGATCATGAATCAAGTTCTCCTAATGATGACCTCGCAATCACAATTGAACTCTTTGAGCTAGAAGAATCTTCCCCAAGTGAATATGAGGATGATGTGGAGGTAGACCTTTCTCGATCTCCGACTTATGACTTAAGTGATGAGGAAGAAATTGAAGACTTTGATCAAGACGAGGTTGCAATTGAAGAGGTTTGTCAGGAAATGGAAGAATTCACAAAGGAGTACAAGGAAGTGGAGCTTGCAGAACCACTGGAAATCACCTTGCCAAAGTTGTTGGAGACCTCTCCTCCAAAGCCATCACCGTCTATTCCTTCATTCAAGTGGGTAAATATTTCATCTCTAAGCTTAATTAGCCCACTTGAATATGCTTTGCTTGAGACGGATGGGCAACTTAGAGCTCCTTGTGGCTATAAGAGTAAGAAGGAAATGGTTAGTGGTAGGAATTGTCATGCAAGGTTCAATATGGTTGCATGCTCCAAATTGAAGTACAAAGGTTGGTACAATTATCAATTGAATGGGTCTAAGAAGATATTTGGATGCCTCAGTGAGAATTCGGATTGCCTGCCATTCGGATGGAATCATGATGATCAACAAGAAGACGGGTGCAAAAGCAAGGTTTGGAACCCCGGAATTCATTCTGGCAATCAACACTCTTGGGGCCTTGTCACTTGCTTTAACTTGCTTGAAGGATTTATGCAACTAGTGTGGGATCCCGGAGGATATTGGAATTTCAAACATTGATGGGAATTCCTGGATGAGTTCAAGCACAAGCCACCATAACAGGGAGCTCATCAAATGTCCAACTTAGGGACTTTAACTAAAAGTGCTAGGTGAGAGACAACCCACCATGGTATGATCATTCTTTTTCAGTCTTAGTTTTATTTTATTTTGTTTTGTTCTTAGTTTTATTTTATTTTATTTTTTTCATTCGTGTTCATTCATATTTCTGCATAGTCATCTACATTCTGCATTTTGCATTTTGCATTCTGCATACTGCATAAAAAAATAAAGAAGAAGCACACGACGCGCACGTATCATGTGTGCAGACGAAGCAAAGAAGAAAGAAACAGAGAGTTGCGCGGGAGCGTGGCTGGAGGCGTGCCTTAGGCACAGACACGCCCACGCGTATGCATCCCTGACGCGTACGCGTTGCTTGTAAAATCAGCCTTCCACGCGTGCGCGTCACCCACGTGTACGCGTGACCCTACAAATTGGTGTAAAAATGTGTTTAGACAGAAAGTTGTGATGTAGTGGGGCTGAAATGGTGCTGGAAACCCAAGCCCTATCATGTGAATGCGTCACCCACGCATCCGCGTCATTTTTCAAAAAGAAGCCATTTACGCGTGCGCGTCACTCACACACACGCGTCACTTGAAAATAGCCCAACCCACGTGAACGCGTGCCCTACACGAACGCGTGCCCCACGCGTCCGTGTTGCATGCGACGCACAGTTTATCCAGATCAGCGCCAGAATTCCTATCTTTTCTTTTCCAATCCTACTTATCTTTCTATTATCATTCTTTCTTTTTTCTTCTATCTTTTCTTATTCTTTCTTCTTCCTTCCTTACTTTATTCATCTTCATTTCTTTAAACTTCTCATCCTTATTCTCTTTCTTTCTATTTTCCTTATTATATTTGCATACTTTGATTCATTGCATATTAACTTTGTTCATGATTTTATTTTATTTTCTAAGTCTATTATTTTTCCATTGGTGTTAATTGTTCTTATTCAACTGTTGCATCTTTCCTTGCATTATTCTGGTGCTTCGTGACTTGTTCTTAACTGTTGGGTGTTATTAATTAAAAGTCAATGCTAATTTTTATGATCCTGGTATTCCTTTTGCATTGATATGAACTTACACTATCTTGCATTACCCACACTCTCCTCCCCTTTGTTGCAAATTTTGCACCACTTGTATGCCATGTGCTTCTATTGTTTTCTCACTTGCATATTGTAGCTACCATGTAATTGAGACCCCCATTATTTGGCATTAACCTAGCCATATTTTATTTTTTTTCTATCTTTCTTTCTAGGTTACTTTTCTTCCTTTTTCTCTTCTTTCAGGATGGCCACCAGGAAAGGAGAGGAAAAGCTTCTTAAAGGGGCAACAAACAAGTCCATCTGTACAATCTTTGGAGAAAAGCATCAGTTGTAGCAGCCCGTCCACTTGCACTTCTTTGCATGCACCGAGGACGGTGCAATCTTTAAGTGTGGGGAGGTCGATACCGACTTCTGTGGGTTAGTTACCTTCTTCTCAACACCAATGTTTTATTTTCTTTGTTTGTTCAGTGTTGCATTTGCATGTTTGATTGCATATTTGTTTGATTTTGTACATATTCTACCACTACTTGGTTGGAGTGATAAGTTCTTTTTCAAGACCCTATTTTATAATATTTTCACTAATTTAAATTAAAATTTTTTTGTTAAACTTGTTTGAAGAAATTTTATTTTGGAACATGGTTTAGAGTTCGAACACACAAAACCAGTGAGATTTTGAGCCTATTTTATTGGTTGCATTTTACCAACCAATATTTTATTTTTTGTGTGTGTTTTTTTCTCTAAAATTGTGATCTCTGTCTTTGCTTAATTCTATATTTCCATGGTTTGATGTATGCATGCACTTATATGATTGAGGCCTTGTTTCACTAAGCTTACATACCCATATGGCCTTACCCTTTCATTATCCTTTGCAAACTAATGTTGAGCCTATTATACCCCTTTGTTCTTTACTTTAGCACATCATTAACTCTAAGCAAAAAATAATAATGTCCTTAATTTGAATCCTTGGTTAGCTTAGACTAGTGAGAGTGCTCATAAATTAAGTGTGAGAAAAGTGGGTTTGGAAACGTTTGGTTTTGAAAATTAAGTATGTTAAACTTCTTTATGAAAATGTGAAAGAAATGTTTAGGACATGTTCATGCATTCAATAATTTAATCATATGCATTGAGAAAAACAAAAGAAAAAAAATATATATATATATAAAATAAAATAAAATAAAAAAAATAAAAAAAGAAGAAAAAGAGAAAAAGAAAAGGAAAAGAGCAAATAAGTAAAAAGGGACAAAATGCCCCAAAGTAAATGGTGAAAGCAATGCATATGTACTGTACTCGAAATTAGGACGCATGAATATGTGGAAAACATGGTTAATAGATAGTTAGATATGGTATTATGATTACATGGATTGTCTAAAGTTAGGTGAAAAGTTTAAGTTAATTAAGGATTCAGATTTTAGTCCACTTGACCAAATACATTCCTACCTTGACCCCAACCCCATTACAACCCTTAAAAGACCTCTTGATATGTGTATTTGTACATTAAATTTGTGTTGATTGGTAGAAGAAAAGCAAGCCTTAGAAAGCAAGGTTAGTAGAGAATTGAGAGATCGAACCTTAAACACTTGAGTGATTAGAGTGTATACACTTCCGGTGAGGGTTCGATGCTCGATTCTTTGTTCCCGGCTTTCATAAGCTATTTTCTTCTGCAAGTTTACTTGTACTTTATTTTTTAATTTGAATTAGTGAAATCTAATTCATATTTGTTCTTAAAAAACTTGTTTACTTTTAACCAAGTAGGTAGAAACATTTTGCATTTAGTTGCATTCATATAGCTAGGTTGCATTTCATACTCTCTACCATTCCTCTTCACTCTTTTAGTTCTCTTGAGCTTAGCATGAGGACATGCTAATGTTTAAGTGTGGGGAGATTTGATGCACCACTATTTCATGGTACATCTTGTACTTAATTGAGTGGTTTTTATCAAGTCTCTACACACTTATTCATACTAATTACATGGTTTTACATTTTCCTTCCTAAACTCTATGCTATGATTGAAAACATGTTTCTTTGACCTTATATTTGCTAATATTAATCCTCTCTTATTACCATTCGATGCCGTGATATGTGCGTTAAGTGATTTCAGGGATTATAGGGCAGGAATGGCTTAGAGGATGGAAAGGAAGCATGCAAAAGTGGAAGGAATACAAGAAACTGAAGGAACTGCTAAAGCTGTCCAGCCTGACCTCTTGGTACTAAAACAGCCATAACTTGAGCTACAGAGGTCCACATGAGGCGGTTTCAGTTGCGTTAGAAAGCTAACATCCGGGGCTTCGCAACAATATATAGTTTGCCATAGCTGCTCCGAAGATAGGTGATGCACACGCGTGGATCACGCGCACGCGTGACCAGGCAAAAATCCAATCCACGCTCACGCGTGGACGACGCTCACGCGTGACTTTGCCGCGTGCTGGACGTATTAGAAATTACTGGGGGCGATTTCTGGGCTGTTTTTGACCCAGTTTTTGGCCCAGAAAACATAGATTAGAGGCTATAAAGTGGGAGAATCAATCAATTCATTCATACAACATTCATTATTGAGAATTTTAGGTTTTAGATGTAGTTTTAGAGAGTCTCTCTCCTCTCTCTTAGATTTTAGAATTAGGATTCCTCTTAGTTGATGGTTATTTCTTCAATCCAGGTTCAATGTTCCTTTAAATTTATGTTTCTCTTTTACTTTTATTTATTCTAATACTTTTACTTGTTAATTACTTATGTTGCCAAATTGGCTTATGAACTCTTCATGTTAGATTTGAATATTCTATTTAATACAATTTGAGGTATTTCAGATTTATGATTGCTTTCTTCTATTTATGATATAAATAATTTAGATTTTCCCCCTTTGCTTTGGTTGAGTAATTGGTGACACCTGAGTTATCAAACTCAGTGGTTGATTGAAAATTGGAATTTGCTTATTGATTTGGATCCCTCTAAAGCTAGTCTTTTCATAGGAGTTGACTAGGACTTGAGGAATCAAGTTGATTAGTCCACTTGACTTTTCTATATTTAGTAAGGGTTAACTAAGTGGGAGCAATAAACAATTCTCATCACACCTGATAAGGATAACTAGGATGGGATTTCCAGTTCTCATACCTTGCCAAGAGTTTTTCTAATTATTAATTTATTTTTCTTGCCATTTAGATTACTTGTTCCTTATTTCAAAACCCAAAAATACATAATTCCATAACCAATAATAAATCATACTTCCCTGAAATTCCTTGAGAGACGACCTGAGGTTTAAATACTTTGGTTATAAATTTTATTGGGTTTTGTTACTTGTGACAACCAAACTTTTGTACGAAAGGAATTCTTGTCGGTATAGAAACTATACTTACAACGGGAATTTATTTGTGAAAATTCTAGATCGCGCGAGAGTTTCGCTCGTCAGTGGCCAAAAAGGAAAACCGGCACGCTTGAAAAGCGTGGCTTGTTAGTCTTCCAATGGTCACCTTTTTAAAATGTGCCTGTATCCTGTATTTATTTAAGCACCCTAATCTTTTAATGGTCACTTTTTTAAAACGTGCCTATATCCTGTATTTATTTAAGCACCCTACAAAAGCGTATCGATAGAATTATCTACTTCCAAAATTTAGTTTCCACCCATTTTTTTCACACTTCCACTTTTTTTCTAAGTTTTAACTTATAAACCTAGACTAGAAGTGATAACATTAATAACATACACTACTTCACTTTGTTTCTAAAATCATTTAACCCTAGCTCGCCGTCACTCACCCTTCTCATCTTTGCAACCCGTTCACAGCCATAACTCCCTCTCCCAACAACGCTGCTGTCTCCCTCTCTCAACCCGTCACAACCCCTCCCTCCAACCCGTCACAGCACCTACGTCCATCCCTCCCTCGTCGCTCATGACCTACGCCACCGTCTCCCTCTCTCACACGCATTGCGCCAACCGTGAGCACCACTTGTCAGCGCCACTCGTCAGCGACAACCTGTCGGCACCAACCTTCATTCTGCTAGTGCCAACGTCTCTGGTGTTTATCCATGAATCGGCGGCAGGATTTAGAAGCAAAAATTAAGTGGTGTCTCCGCCGAGCTCGACGCCAGATGCATCGCTGGCATCGGTGGTAAAGATTCGATTCCTGGTTTAGGGTTTTAACTTGATTTTCTATTTTCTTTATTTGTCTAAACTTCTAATTATTTGATTTTTTTTCTCATTTGCTAAGCTTTAAATTATTTAATTTTTTGTTATGATTTTTTATTTATTTATTCTGATTTTTTTCTGAGGATTTGTTTCTGTTTTGATTATTTTTAGGATTTTTGGTTATGATTATTTCTTGTTGATTCTAGGGGTGTGCATGGCCCGGCCCGGCCCGAAGACCCGGTCCGGTCCCGAACACTTTAGGGGCTAATTTGATGTGATTTCATCGGGTCTAGGGCCGGGTATGGGTCCAAAAGTAGACCCGGTCATTATTTCGGGTCGGGTCCGGGCCATAGCTCGGGTCACCCGAAATCGGTCCGGTGGCCCGGTCATCATACACAATTAATATTTTATGTTATTAGTGATGGATGATGGTTATTATTATGTGAAATTTAAGTATTGTAAACCTTAATATTTGTGTTATTAGTCATTATATATAAGATTATAAGTTAATGTTTTATGCTTAAAATGCATAAGACTTTAGACTAATGCATAATTTTGTGTTATTTGTATTGATTTAAATATTTGGTGTTATTAGGCAATATTAGTATTGATTATGGTTATACTTTAAATTTAGAGAAGAGTTACTTCTTATTATATTTTTCTAAGTGAATTTTACCACGTCAAATAATGGTTGGAGTCTTGGAAATTTGGATATTTTTACATGCTAAATTACAAGAAGGTATCAAGGTAATATAATGTTAATGGCCCGGTTTTCACCCGGTTTTTACCCGGTATAATCGTGGCCCGAAAGTGTATAGGTTTCATCGGGTCTAGGGTCGGGTTCGGGTCTAACAAATAGGCCCGGTATATATTTCGGGCCGGGTCTGGGTCACATCAAACCCGGTTTCACCCGGCCCATGCACACCCCTAGTTGATTCTGATTATTTATTCTGATTTTTTATTTTTTTTATTTGGTTGACAATATCTTTCAAATAATTTGATGTTACTGGCTTGCTTTAACTATTTATTATAACTGAAATGAATGATGTTATTATGATGTTTCATGACGTTCTTCTGTGATTTCCTTTTAGGTTCGTATGAAGTCAGTTGAAGCTTTAAATAAAATACTGGAAGAGGCTAATAAGCGCATTCAGGCAACTGGAACTGGTACTTTAGTAACATTTGTATTATAATTTTGAACTTGTTTGCTATGTGTGTCTCTTCCTCACCCTCTTACTCTCTAATCCTTTTCTTGTTTATTTTTGGTAAACTTCATTATATTTGTTCATTATCGTATTATCAGGTGAGTTGTTTGGTGCTCTTAGGGGGCGACTTATTGATAGCAACAAAAATATAGTCATTGCAACCTTGACAACAATTGGTAATTTTGTATCTGCGATGGGACCAGCTGTAGAGAAGGCAAGTAAGGTGAAGATCGTTTTCTGCTTTTGTATTTTCTATCTTGTTAATAATCTTGTGTTTGTCATCTCAAGTTATGCTTTATTATTCGTTTCAGGGTATTCTGGTTGACATATTGAAATCCGTTGGTGACAACAAGAAGTACATGAGAGAATGTGCACTCAATACTTTGGATTTGTGGCTTGCTGCTGTTCATCTTGATAAAATGGTCTGTTTCAATCTTTTGTTAAGTGATTCTTCTGTCTTGTGTCTATCCTCTGTTCATCTTGCTACTATTGTAGGTTCATTATATTACAATTGCTTTAACAGATTCTAAACTTGGTGCGGAAGGGGCATAAAGACCTTTTTGATTGGTTATCTAGGCAACTCTGTGCAAAGCAGTTTTGCTGAAGCTGCACAACTTCTGAAGCCAGCCTCTGCTGCAATGACAGTAAGTTTTGGACATTCATGGACCAGCTCTAGCTTTAGTTCTTGAGAAGTTGAAACCATATGGAGGCCTTCAAGGTAGGGTTTTATATCATAGCTCATTCTTAATCTACTTTGTTGCTCAGGGTTAATGATTAACATGAGTATTCTTATGTTTATTTTCTTTCCCATGCAATATTTGTGCTTAGAATCATTTGAGTCTGCAAAGGCAGTTTCAGTAGGTGCATCAAAAGGTGTTCAAAAGGCTGGAAAATCAACTGCTAATGGTGTTCCAAAACACAAAAATAAAGCTGCATATTCGGTATGTTTGAGTTTGTGTTGGTTGATTGCTTTTAATATTTTTTTGGCTTCCTAACTACTTGATTCATCATCTTGATTGCGAGCTATTGCAACAAAGGGTGCTAGGTCTGAGCCTATCTCTATCCAAGATATAGCGTTTCACTCTCAAGCTTTATTAAATGTTAAGGATTCAAATAAGGTACTGCTAAGCTCTGTATACCATAATCTTCTTTAAATCTTCAAAAAGAGTTGATGGATGAACTGTCAACTGTGTTGCCTTACATGCAGGAAGATAGAGAAAGAATGGTGATTCGAAAGTTTAATTTTGAGGACCCACGCATTGAGTAGATTCAAGATCTAGAGGTGAGTCCATTTTAAACCAATGACCATGCATATATTTTCTGTGATTTTTGAATAGTAATAAATTTCTGTCCAACATGCTTGTGATGCAGAGTGATATGATTATGTACTTCAGAGAGGATTTATATAGGAGACTCTTAAGTGCAGATTTTAAGAAGCAAGTTGATGGACTAAAAATGCTATGTTTGGGACTGGTACTTTAGTAGCATTTGTATTATAATTTTGAAATTGTTACTATGTGTGGGACTGAATTCTGGGTAACAAGTATGAACCCATCCAGGATGATCTTGAACTTGGAAGCTCCAATTTTCCTGTGGTTCTCATCTAGATTCCAATGTTCAATGAGAAAGAGATCTTCTTAATTTTCTTGGATTTGCATATCTCTAGTCTCTATTTTCCTCTGCCTCCTCTTTTTTATTTCTGTGAAATTTGGTTGGTTTTCTTGAGTTCTTTTCAGTGTTTTAAAATATCGGTTATGGCGGCGCCATGGCGGTATGGCGTGGCAGAATTTGGACTCGCCGCCATACAAAGGCCACCGCAACGTGGTTTTCACGGCGGGTGAAAAGGCGTCCGCAATTGCGGTGGCACCATGGCGGAACGCCATTGAAATGGCGGAAATGGCAGGGTTTTTCGGTTTTTTTTGAAAAAAATTGGGGGTAATTGGGTAATTTAGGAAACCCTAAGTGATACCTGTAACCCTAATTAGCCTCTGTTATTCAAAAACTTCTCTTATTCTCTTATTCACATCAAAAATGGCTCTTCGTCTTTCTTCTCTCTTCTCTGGGCCTGCCGTCGGAGCCGTTCTTCGCCGCTGCCCGTTGCCGCTGGTGGTTGCCGCCGCTCATCACCACAGTTCCCTCTCTTTCTGGTTCGTAGTTACATACATTCCCTTTTTTTCTTCGTTGTTCGTTCAGTTCATTGTCTCCTTCTCTTCCCTCATAAACCTCTCTTCCTCCAATTTTTTCCCGTTCAATTTAGTTCACTATGTCAACTTCCAGACCAGCCCCGATTCTAATACCCCTGCCCTGTCCCTGCCTCTGCCTCTGCTGGTCATGCTGTTGGCACAACTCCTGCTCATCTTGCAGCTGCTGTCCGTTCCAGTAGAATTGAAGCAATGGAGAATGAGCCTATGACAAATACTAGGAGAAGACAACAAAATAGAAAAAGGAAACAACTTACAGCTCCAAAGGGGGAACCAAGTTGATGAGAGCTGGAATTTAGATGGTTTATTTCATCATTCTTTAGTTTAAAGACATGATGAGACAATGGCTTTGGTCTTTCTTTTAAGTTTTTAGTTTTTATATTCTATGTCTTATGTTTATTTGCTGAATTTTCTATTATATTTGCTGCATTAATTAGATGTCTTATGACTAGAAAAATGATTATATAGATTAGATTTTATAGTTTATTATATTTGTAATTTTTCTGCATGTTTTTTTCTACATATATATGCATTTTTTAGGTAATCCGCCATTTTCGCCATTTTCCGCAACGCCACCCGCCATTATTTTATGGAGAATTTTTGGCTCACCGCCATGAGCCGCCATCCGCAATAAAAAATTATGGTTCTTTTTCTGTGTGTACATATATGTATACAAGGTGTCAATTGGTACAGCTTGTAATCTTTTATGGCCTGTTGACCGTCTTGTCATCCAAGTTCTTAATGATTATACTAAGCTTGCAATCAAGGTACTCTTATTATTGATATAGTAAAATACTTTTATTAGAAATTGTGTGATTTTTTAGTAAAAAGTGATGAGTCTTAGGAAATATGTGTTGCTAATAAGAAATGAAAATGCAGCAAATGGTGGAGATGCAATATTCGATGCTGATTTCTAGCCTGAACCTGATTTTTTGAGAAGAGCCATTCCCTTCTTGATTGGCAATCTTGACATGGCTCTTGTTCAAGCTCGTTGGAGATTTGGTAAATAAAATCCCAAACCTATGCTTTCTTTCTCCAATTACTTTTTGGAATGAGTTGCTTAGTAAATTAAATTAGTCAAAAGTTAATAACTACCTGAACGTACTTATTCTTCTGGTGATATAGTTAAGAGGTCACCCAGTTCATTTTTACTTCCCTTGATTTTCGCTTTGACTTCACTATTCTTTTTACTAACTAGTAATATTCTAACATTATTTGCTCTTGAATTTGATTGATTTGTAATATAATTGATAACCTTGGTCATCTTGAGAAATAAAGAAATATGATTATAATGAGATAATTACAATTTATGCTCTTGGAGCAGCTGCCCACTGGTTGTTCTGCCTGCCTGCACAACTTCCATGGTTTTGGAGATTTAAGCAAGACTATCAAGGTATTATAATTTTTTAGGTTTCATTTCTATGTTAACTCAATGCTGTGAATTTTGATGAACTTTCAGATAACAGATGATGCATTAACATATAGTGGTATTGGCTGTAATTGGACACTACCACCATATGGTTTGCCACTATTCTTTTTAGTGTGAAATTCCACTACTTAGTAATAGCTATATTTTTTTTGTATTTGTTGAAACCTCAGCTCAAACATCCAGTATTTTTCTTTTTTTTTTACAAGGAGAGCCCCATGCCTAAGTGGAAGTGCAGGCTCATGTGGGTTACAAGGATTTGCGCCAGATGAATCCTCTTCTCTTTTGGGTATGTCTTTGATTTTCAAACTTTGACTTAGGTTCAGCTCAAAATTTGATTTTTTTTATATGTCTATCCGTGTTGATCGTTAGTGTTTGGAATCAACTTTAGTTCAACTAATCTGATTCAATTATATGAAGTGTTTTAGACTTAACTGTACTTTGTTTTGAGTTGAATGGGCTATTTAGAAACTAAGATCTCTTAGTGCTGATTGATTTGATTTTTGAATTAAGATCTTATTTAAGTTAGGTTAGGTGATACTACTAGCTAGTACATATTGATTGTGGTTAGGTCACTTTATCTTGTTTATGACACAGGACGTTGATATGGCATTAGAGTTTGTCTAATCATTTATTTCATTTGATTCAATTTGTTCTTTTTAAGCACGTTGATTTGGCATTAGAGTGAATGTAATGTAATCATTGCTCTAACTTACTTGTTACGTTGTAATATGAATCTTAAAAAGCAAGTGTAAAAACTAAAAACTGAATGGGTAAAAACCAAGGTTGCGAAAACCGGACCGGTTATCGAACCGGTCAAGTAACTGGTTCAATGGTTCAATGGTTCAACCGTGGTTGAACCGTGGTTGAACCGGTTTAATTAAAGAGTGAAATTAAAAAAAATTCAATACATAATCATAGTTCATAGAATTCATATGGCATTCAAGTATTCAAGAGAGCAGAATTGAAGAAATAAAAAGAATGAACATTGCAGAATTGAAAAACCCAGAATCCAGACCAATATATCAACTCATAGTTCATAGTTCATAGAATTCATATGGCATTCAAGTATTCAACATAGCAGAATTGAACATTGGAGAATTGAACTAATGGAGATTGAAAAACCCAGAATTGAAGAACCCAGAATTGAAGAACCCAGAATTGAACAGATTCAAATTTTTTAACATTGCAGAATTGAAAAACCCAGAATCCAGACCAATATATCTCATCATATGGCATTCAAGTATTCAACAGAGCAGAATTGAAGAAATCAAAAAATGAAAAACAAAATTATTCAAGTATTCATTATTGAACAGAGCAGAATTCAAGTATTCAAGTATTCAAATTCAAGCTACAACAAATTTATTCACATTTGATTAATCATATAAAAAACAAAATTAAAAAATTAAAAAAATTAAAAAAACAAGAACAGAAGAACTGAAGTCTGAGGAAGTGAGGAACACAAAGCCAGAACCAAAAATGAAAAGTTGAAAACAATGCCAGAAAGTAGAAACCCAGAACTTACCCGCGACGTGAGTGACCCGCGACGTGAGTGAGCAGCGACGGTGACTGACCCGCGACGGAGAGTGCCCGCGACGGTGAGTGCCCGCGACGGTGACTAGCCCGCGATGGTGACTGGCCCTAGCGCCGGCGTCGGTTTGGATTCACGGAGGTTGTTCTTCGACGGGGAGTGGGAGTGTTCTTGCCTCTTGGCTTCTTAGTTCTTGCTTCTTTCTTGGATTACCAGATTAGGGATTAGGGTATCACCAATTCAACACGCGTTTTTCAGTTTTCAGTTTCACCCTTTTTTTTTTAAAAAAAAGAAAATTCAAAACGGGATGCGGTGGCGATGGCGATGGCGGTGGGCTTCACTGATGGCTGTGGGTGGCGATGGTGATTGGTGGCGATGGTGATTTCTGGAGCTTGGGTGAATGGTGGTGATTTCTGGAATCTGGAGAGGGGAAGGGAAACTGATTAGGGCTTCGATGCTGCGTTCCTTTTTTACGCGTTTTTTTTAATAGAAAAAACGACGTCGTTTAGCATTTTAGTTTTCAAACTAAAAACCGCTAAAAAACCGGACGGTTCTCCCGGTTCACCGGTTAACCGCCGATTCGACCGGTTTTTTAATCGATTTTTTGCCAGACGGTTTTTTATGTTACCCGGACCGGCTAGGTGACCGATTCTCGGTTATTCCGGTTGAACCGGCCGGTCCGGTCCGTTTTTAGAACTATGGTAAAAACTTTAGTGGTTAGGTGAGAAAAAGGAGCAAATGACTCAGATCTTGTTGAAGGTACGTATTATTATAAAAACGGGCGACTAGTTTTGATTACTAAGTGACAAATTTGACATGGTTGGAATTAGTACTGATTTTGCAATTTGTTTGTATAGTTCTCATGCATATAGGTTACTGTTGTCCAACAGCTTCTCCACTTCCAACAGCTATACAAGAGTTGCATGCAATCATTTGTGTTTTACAAATTAGTCCGGATGTTGTTTAAGAATTAGATTAGATTTTTTCTAATATAGAATCATAATTTTTTAAAATGTGTATTTTGAAAGTTGAATTTATTTTTTCTTAAATATTTTATTCATGTTTTATAATGTACATAGTTCATATAAATCAATGGAAGATTAATTTTTTAGTATTTTATTTTATTTGAAATATTAACTTATCAGTATTTCTATTTTTTTTATTTGAAAAAGGATTAGGCCATGCTTTTGAAGTGTAACGACAAGTTTTTAATCTTCGGCACGCTTTAAAAGCATGGCTATATATCCATCTTTCGGTATGCTTTAAAAGCATGGCTGTATATCGATCTTTCGGCATGCTTTAAAAGCGTAGCTGTATATCGATCTTTCAGCATGCTTTAAAAGCGTGGCTACAGGTTATACATACAGCCACGCTTTTAAGCGTGCCAATAGATAAATGTGTGGCAAAAAGTAAAGCGTACCAATAGATCAAGAAAAGCGTAGCGATAGATCAACCGGCACATTGGCAGATGTGACTCTTTCAAAAGCGTGCCGATAGCTCAAAAAGCGTGGCGAAAAGCTATCGGCACACTTTTTTTCACTTTTCAGCACGCTTTAAAAGCGTGGCAAAAAGCTTATTTTCCTGTAGTGCGACCTAAAGGAGATCTCCAGCTCCTTCTGACTTCATTAGAAGAGGTTGAATCCAGCAAAATGTGATTTTGGAGTTTAGGGAGGTAAATTTCTAGGTTTTATGGCAACACAAAGGAGCATAGAAGCTAATCCTAAAAAATGTCAAGCTATACTAGACATGTTGAGTCCCCAGAACCTTAAAGAGGTCCAAAGACTCACAGGTGGGTTAGATGCATTGTTAAGGTTTTTGGGAGCTTCAGCTGAAAAGGCGAAACCATTTTTTAATTTAATGAAAAAAGGTATGGATTTTTCATGGATAGAAGAGTGTAAGACAGCTTTCAAACATTTCAAAGATCTCTTGTCGTCACCTCCTGTGCTAGCAAAACTGGAACCTGGAAATCCCTTTTACTTATATTTTTCTATAATTGAGGAAATTATAGCTTCAGCTTTAGCTCTAGAGGACGAAAGGAAAAGTCAACGACTAGTCTATTTTGTTAGTAAGGTTCCTCAAGGCCCTGAACTAAGATATTTAAAATTAGAAAAGTTAGCTTTTGCTTTGTTCACATTGGCACGTTGGTTAAGTCATTATTTTTAAATTTATTTAATCTTTGTACGAACCGACCAACTGATTAAAAATTTTTTGTAAAAACCTGATTTAGTAGGTCGGATGGTGAGTTGGTCCATATAATTATATCAATTCGATATACAATATGAACCAAGCTTAGCCATTAATGCTCAAGCAATGGTTGATTTCTTAGTTGAAATGACTTACCTTGTTTTCGGCAACTCGGGTTGGCAAATTCATGTAGATGGGGCGTCTAACGTAAAAAATGGAGGATCCGGTCTTATCTTAACTAAAGGAGATGACACAGTGATTGAAGCCTCCATTAAATTTGATTTTCTCATTTCCAATCATCAAGCTAAGTACAAACCCTTGCTTGCAGGAATGTTGTTAGCTAAGGACGTCAGAGCTATGGAAATCACTGTGTTTAGTGATTTACAAATTGTAACATCACATGTCAATGGAAAATATTAGGTAAGAGATCCATAGTTACAATAGCACTTGAAAAGGGTGCAAGAGGAGGTATAATTCTTTGATTCCTTTTGTACTAAGCATGTGCTAAGGGAACAAAACACATGAGCTGATGTGCTGCTAAATTAACAAGTACTAGCTTGGAAAGGGCCCTTCTAGGTTTGTGAGGACCTGGGCAAAAGGGCATACAAACTGGAGAACATGGATGGTTCTGAGATACCGAGAATATGGAATGCAGTTCACTTTAAAAGGTATTATTCTTAAGACTTTCTATGAGCAGAATAAAGGCACTGTTTTCCTAGGAATATAGGTTTTTAATGAGTTCTCCTTATTTCTAAAAATTATGTGCTTGAATTTTATTAATATTTTGAAGTTGAATTTTATCAATAATACAACCTGTTTTTATTTAGCTAATTGTCATCTAGTTATGTACGGACATTCTTTGATATTTTTTATGCGATGAAGTCCTAAAGCTGAATTAATGACCAAATAAGTGATAAAGCGCATTTAACGATAAAATGTCTAAGTAACAACCAAACGCCTTAAATGTCGATATCGAAAAATGGTAAAGAGATAACAAGTGCAATTACGAAATTTAAAAACAACACGAGTTGTCGTGTTGTGATAACTTAGCAAAAATTTAAGTTCACAAAAGAGCTAATCATGTCCTGGAAAAATAGGAAAGTGTTCAAGGCAATACGAATTGCCTAACTTAAAACACTTAAAATATTCAAATAGAAATTACATAATGTCTACAACTTTTTTCTACCTCTTTCTTGAAAGCACTAACTTTAGAGATGTCTAAGTTGGGAGTTATGAGTCTGATCTGGTCATGGATGTTTTCTTCAGCATCGAATATCCCATCTATAGCAGCACGTTCAACTCGCTTGATTGATGAGTTAAGGTTTTCAATCTGATTCATGAGCTCAGACACTTGTTTCTTTAGATTTTTCATTTTCGAATCTGAAGAAGACTTCGCCTCTTTCAAGTTTGCTATCTCACTCTGGAGGGTGGTTTGATTCTTTTGTAGGATAACAAGTGCAGCATTTAGGCTTTTAACTTTGGAGTTGGCATTAGAAATCTCTTTATCCTTAACTATGAATTCAGCCCGAAGATTCAAGATCTCCACCTTAGCATCTCGGACGTAAGTAGTCGAACGAAGAAGCAACCTCTGAACTCAAGGCAAGTTATCTTCCAAGGGCATCGTGGAAAATCCCAATCGGGTATCCTCAGTGAGCAGGAGCACGTCCACAAAGTCAAAAGCCCAAAATTCTTTCTCCAGCACACAGCCAGATGAGGTTGGGGAAAGAACATCAGAATGTACTTTAGTTTTGTTCTTCAGCCTCTTCTTTTCTGGTGAATGGGTAGGAGAGTCTTCTTCTAGGTTATGGACTTCAGGACCTTATCCTTCTTTGCTTCCTTCAAACCTAGGAGGCAATTGTAGATTGCTCATTGTGGCCGAAGAGGACACCCTGTCGCCACTAAGGTTAATCGTGAGGTTAGGTTGAGATTGTAACCTCTTCTTCATTATAGCAATATCTGAATTCCCTCCAGTTATAGTAACTACAAAGAATAAAAAAAAAAGAAGATTTTTATCAAACAACATGCTCGTTAACTATAATGTCCCTCAAACTTAAGGAACGGTCATTCCAGAGGCTCATGAGCATATTAATGATCGCGAGCTGGGAAGCATTGATGCCCTAAACTCGGATTTTTGGTGATGAAACATTGAAGTTCTAATAAAGGTTAAATCTTTTTTTATCTTCTAAAGTCTTGAAAAAAGGTGTTGTACGTTCTATTCTTTCAGTTTTAAAAATTCTCTTTGAATCCATGATAAGATTCTTCAAAAAGGTTAAATATTCTTCTATTTGGGTTACCTCGGAAAGAGATGAACTCATGACCTTGGGAGCTAAAAGACATGGTTAAAGTGAAAAAAAAACTCTAATGGAGAGCTCGATGTCTAAAAACGAACACAACAATTTGAAACTACGAATAATGGCCCAACTGTTTGGGTGAAATTGAGAAGGAGCACATCCATTATGCTTCAGAATGTTCATTTAGAAGTTGAAAAACTGAAGTTGAACTCCAAGTCGAGAAAATAGGGTCTCGTGTAATGACTCAACTTCTAGCACGTCATGATCGTACTAAAAGTAAGACATTACTGACTTGTTTTTCTTTATTATCTATTTAATATTGAGTCTCTACGACGTTAACACATTCCCATTTTTAGGAAAAAGCTAGTAAATTTTGTTTTTATTCATTAAAAATCATTCACAAAGATTTCAAATCAATAATAATAACATAATTACTAGCAATACAATACAGTTATTCAATGAACAACAAATACAAGCATACTCCTTTGAAACGAAAATCAAAATCAAAGATAACAAATGGCGAGGAGAAAACTACAAATACAACCCTGTATATCATAAACTCGCTTCTCATTCATAGTTTTACCACAAGTCTTCCTGTCCTGACACTGAAAGGGTTGGATAAATTGGAGAACAAATCACACGTTCTCAGTAGAGAATGAAAATACCGTAAAAGTTATGAATAAAATGCAAATAACTAACTTATAACTCAAGAATGATTATCTTAATGAAACCTTTAAAATTCCTTGAGTTTTACTTTAAACAATTTGGTTATTTTCTTTCAAATTAGATTAATTTAAATCAATTTTTAGTTACATTATTCAATTTAAATCAATTTTTGGTTACATTATTCAATCCTCAATTATACAAATTGGTTAGGTACACACATTAGTTCTCAATTACTTCAATCGTTGACATATTCTGGAACCAACAAACACAGACAAGCACACAAAACAACACACAAATAATTCACACATAAATCGAATAGCAAAGAATTCAAAATAACACAACACAACAACACAGGCAGACTCAAACAATTTGTACAAATGCATATGATGAATGTCTGTCCTAAGTAAGCTATGAGCTCACTTGTCAGTTTACACCATGCAGCCCGACATTACCTAAGAACCAATCTTAGATATGGTTTTCCAGATATTCAATTACACAAGTCCTATGGCCAAAGCCAATCAATTGACTCTCAAATTGCATAAGACTTGTGGCCATAGCCATTCAATTGACTTTCCATTGCATTAATTGGCCTATATCCAAAAAACAGGGCATTAGCATGCAGGCGTCTCCAGATACAATTTGGAACTAAGGCCCCAAACAAACACTCAGTCATTCCTCTTAACATTTAGTTTTTCATTCATCTCTTTCGTTTTCTTACTTCAGTTCTTAAGCCTTATGACCGAAGTCATTCAATTGACGTTCAATTTTCTTTCCTTAATCTTTTTCTTAACTTTTCCTTAAATATTCTTTCAAACCACTTTTAAACATATTGAGTTTAATCTAACATTTTTAAAGAAGACCCACTTTTCAACCTTATAAGCAATCGTTAACCATAATCAAAAAGTCCCTAAATATCCATTTTTGGTTATCAAACATCAAATTCATCAATCATGCATACAAGGTACTTTCCACACCATTCAATTTAATTTACCTTTATATTTTTTATAAAAGTTCGGGCATAACCTCCCCTCAAAGTAGACTTAGCCACCCTTGAGGGTTCCCTCAGTCTCAACAGTTTACCAGCCTTTCATTAGTATTTATCATAATTCAGTTTAACAACTAACATCCTATCATCATTTAAAAATCAGAATTTCCATCAAACATTCGTTTATAATCAACCAGTCCAACTTCAAAAATTCATAATTAATTCTCCAATTAATACAAACCTCTCAAAATTAAACTGTAACCTATAAAGCACAGACACTTCACTGAATTGCCGTGTCTGCATGTCGGACACATTTCGGACACGACACTTACTGGCACTCGTCCGACACACGTGTCTGCTGTGTCCACCTGTGTTTTAATAAAAAAATAAAAAATTATTCTCTGGACACGCTTGGACACACCTAAATACCATCACGTGTCAACGTGTCTAGTCTTATTCTTAACATATATTCTTGAAATAAATTTAGATATAATATAAATTATTATTTATTAAAACAAAAAATATTTTAAATACTTGATATAAGTAAAATAAGAAATTAAAAATAATTAAAAAATTAATTTATATTTTGGTATCAATAAAATATAAAAATATCATTACGATTTATCTAAAAAATACTTTATATTTTATATGTATGTGTGTCCCCGTATCTTATAAAATTTTAAAATTCGCGTGTTAGCGTGTCCTGTGTCGTGTCGTATCCCATGTTCGTCTCACTGGCATTTAATCCCATATAGTTTCGTTCAATATCGGGTTCCTAATTCGTTTTCAAAATTACCATTTTATTTCAGAAATCAGGTTTTCAAGAAAAAGGTTTAGTAATCAAACTTCAATCTGTTAACAATTCTCTAGCTCAATCCTAACTAATCATAAATCAATTTAACAGCCATCACAGTGCCATCAAACAAACATTTCAATAACAATCAATTCAGCATAATCAACTAAAAATTAGAATTTCCAACAATTCTAAACCAATCAAGAAATCAGTCACAATCACAACCTCAAATCAAAATCAATCTCATCAATTTATCATGGCACCGAGAATTAGTCTAGCCATTAAACCATCATCACAACTATAACAAACCAAATCACAATTTCAAGTCTTGGATATTAATCAATCTCACAATACCCATCAATTATTTACAAGTATCTAGAGAACTTTTCAGCCATTCATAATTTAAAGTCTTTAATTACTAAAAATATCCCCTACCTCAGAGTGTCGAAACCCACAGAAATTATCAAACACGGTAGTCCTTTGTTTCAATCTCATGATGATGGCAGCTCCGTTAGCAGTTTTAGCACCCGTTATGTTCCCTTGGCAGCAACAACAGTGGTTCTGGGCAACGATAGCAGCGGCAGTGGCTCTGGTGACTATCCCTAATAACAACAGCAGCGGCGACAGAGGGTAGAACAGAGTAACACAGAGCAAGGGAAGCAGCTGTTGCGGGTGTGTGCTGACCTTTCAAAATGATGTTGGCAGCAGTCTCTCTTTTCCGGCAACGAGCTCCAGCCAGCTCCAGCAGTGACGGCAGCGGCTCTAGAAGCTTCGATAGGGAGCTCTAGCACGACAAATAGGGCACGACAGAGGCAGAGGAATGACTCTCTCTCTTCGGGCTTCCTCCACTGCGACGGTGGCGACTGCAATCTATAACGACGGCGATGCTACCGGGGACGAGCCCTAGCAGCAGTGGCAACGGAAGCACAACGGCGTGGGACATCATCCCCCTTTCTCTCTCGTGTCTTTCTCTCTTCTGATTGGCCTCTCCCTCTCTTCCTTGTGATAGTGATGGCGAGGGTGACGGCGGCTCCCAGCCCCGTCAGCGCTGTCCTCCCCTTCCCTTCTTCTCCCTCGCACTCTCCTTCGTCTCCTCTCTCGCATTAGTGTGCATGTGTTTAGTGATAGAATTATGACAAATAAGAGTTAATAGTCAAAATAGTCCCTAAAAGATACCTCGATCTCCATTTTCGCCTCCGAAAGAATAAACTAATCGAATTCGTCCCCAAAAGATAACCAAATTGGTGACGTTTATCCTTCCATTAGTTTTTTGACACTATCGTTAATGGTTTGTTAACCTGAAATGTGAAGTGACAGCATAGCTTACTAAATGACGTCGTTTTACCTTTAAAACAGTCTCAGATTCTTCTTCACTCTCACTCTCACTCTCTACTTTCCTAACCCATGACCTACCATCATGAAGACGAAGAAGATCAATGTATCATCTGCAACCATTAGAGTAGTCATAGAGCATTGTTAGTGTGTCCTTTCTGGAGCTTGGAATGTGCTTAGATCAACAACACAATAGGCACTCTCAAACTTCCATTAACCCTGTTCTGGTTCCTATGGAAACTTTCCAATTTGATAAACCAAAGGTTTTCATGGATGCTTGGTCAAACACAGCAATGGATCATGAAATTAATGATGCCAACAACAAGAATTTTATTTCATCAATTGGGAAGTTGTCCCTCTATTCTTTTGATTTATCAATGGAAAGTGGATATATGGATGAAGAAGTGGGATTAAGCGGAACCAAAAGAGAACAAGACAAGCAGTGATAATAAATCTAGCTTCTCGAATAGTCTCACACCACACCCTAGGGTAGCTTCAATTCGAATCCGTCATCTCCAGCCAGGACAATGGTGTCATCTCCATCTGGTGTATTTCACAAGACAATTGCCTCATCGTTCTTCCTTCTTCGCATGGAGGAGCTCGAAGCATAGTTACTGTGTGAGTGCAACAGTAGAAGTGAATCGGAGATGGGGGGCCAACTTCAGAGGTCACACCGGCATCATCGGCGGCAGCGGCAGAAGCGGAGGCAGCAGAGGCATCAGCAGCAGTAGCGCGAGTAGAAGCGTCAGTAGCGGGAGCAGAGGCATGGGTGGAGGCAACGGAAGTAGAGTCATCGGTGGCGACAGGACCAACTATAACTGAGGTAGTAGCGGCAGAGCTATTACCATGACGAGCTCTAAAAAACCCACAACTTTGTTCTTGAGGTAAGCCACAATTTTAGTTCAGTTTTCTCAGCCCTTAAATTCGAATTTTTGGAGAAAAAGTGTTGAGATTTTGGGCTCTTTGATGTTATAGGATCCAGCTAGCTTGAAGGGGAGACTTAATCTTGTCTCCTTGATCCTTGGGTGTGGTAAGATTCTCAACCCTAGTGGAATTTGTTGGTTTATGATGTTTGGCTATTGAGTTGTTGTGTTTGGATGTGATAATTGTGGTTTAGGAAGTGTATATATGCGTGTTGGAGTGTGATTGAGGTTTTAGAAAGCCTGGAAAAGGGATTTGGTGTGCTAAAAATCTGTTCTTGGAGGTGTTGAAGCCTTGAGAGCTTGTGAAAAAGTGATTTGGAAGTGCTCCGGGTTGAGTGGAGAAATCGGCTAAGGGATGGTCTCGGTTTCCTGTATCTAAACTGTAATGTGGTGTGAAAACTTAGGCTAGAGGCCCTAAGATAGGATTTGGATTATTGATGTTGTTGATTGGTTGAGATGAGTTGTGTGGTTATGTATGTGATTAGTAGATTTTGATGTTTTGATGGTATGATGCGTGAGATATATGCATGTTTTGATATATGCTTAATGATTAGTTGAGATTGAATTGTGGGTGAAACCATATTGTTGGTGAGAATGATATTGATTGTATGTATTAATGGTTCATGGAATTGGTTTGTTGGAAATTAAGATGAGGAAGTATATATTTGGCATGATATTGTATTGGAAATTGAGTTATTTGGTTGGGATTGGTTAAAATGGTGGATTGGTGGATTGTGAATTTGATAAAATGTCAACATATGAGTTGAGAAGGCTTGAGGTTAATTTTTGGTATGTTTTGGTTGGTTTTGAAAAGGTTTGAAATTGGTTTGTTTTGAAAATGGCACTTTGTAGTTTTGTATGAAAATGTGATTTTTGGGTCTACTTTGACAGATGATGAGCGGATAATTTATACGCTTTTTGGCATTGTTTTTACTTAGTTTTTAGTATGATTTAGTTGGTTTTTAGTATATTTTTATTAGTTTTTTTTATTAAAAATCACATTTCTGGACTTTACAATGAGTTTGTGTGTTTTTCTATGATTTCAGGTATTTTCTGGCTGAAATTGAGGGAGCTGAGCAAAAATCTGATTCAGGCTGAAAAAGGACTGCTGATGCTGTTGGATTCTGACCTTCCCGCACTCAAAGTGGATTTTCTGGAGCTACAGAACTCCAACTGGCGCGCTCTCAATTGCGTTGGAAAGTAGACATCCAGGGCTTTTCAGCAATATATAATAGTTCATACTTTGTGATGCCAAGGCATCTTAGGCTAGTTTCACTAGCATTTTTTTGATAGTTTTAGTTGTTTTATGCATTTTCTTGAGCTTAAAGTAACCAAGAATGGTTAAAAGAAGAACAAAGCAATGAACCATCCAAACAGTATGATTTTGATGCAAATTCCATGAGTTTTTAGTTATATTACTTGAATGCTATGAATGGAAGATTTCTCATGAAATTTTGCAAGACTTTGATGCAATTGTTTGGATGATTTCAGGGAAGAAGAGGCTAGGCTAGGAAGCAACAAAGTCAATAAAGGAAGCTTGAATATCACATGTGGAGTTTAAGTTCCAGTTTAAGCCTAAACTGGAGCTTAAACGCCAGAATCATGAAGGCTAAGAAATGCTGAAACTGAAGTTTAACCTCCAGTTTAACCTTAAACTGGAGGTTAAACGCCAGAATGAAAGTCTCACCAAGGAAGCATTCCACGTTTAACCTCCAGTTTAACCTTAAACTGGAGGTTAAACGCCAGAATGAGAATGCCAATCAGGAAGCATTTCCACGTTTAACCTCCAGTTTAACCTTAAACTGGAGGTTAAACGCCAGAAATGGGAAGTGCACCAGGGAGCCATTTCCACGTTTAAGCTCCAGTTTGACCTTAAACTGGAGCTTAAACGTGTTCGACCAAGTTTTATCCTCCAGGGTTGCTTTCTCCATTTCCACGTTTAAGCTCCAGTTTAACCTTAAACTGGAGCTTAAACGTGTTCGACACCTCCAGGGCTACCTTTCTCAGCTTCCACGTTTAAGCTCCAGTTTAACCTTAAACTGGAGCTTAAACGTGTTCGACCTCCAGGATGCCTTCTTCCATTTCCACGTTTAAGCTCCAGTTTAACCTTAAACTGGAGCTTAAACGTGTTCGACCTCCAGGGCTGCCTTTCCTATCTCCACGTTTAAGCTTCAGTTTAACCTTAAACTGAAGCTTAAACGTGTTCGACTAAGTTACCCTCCAGGGCTGCCTTCTTCCATTTCCACGTTTAAGCTTCAGTTTAACCTTAAACTGAAGCTTAAACGTGCTTCCACAAAAGGCATCACTGGAAGTGTCTGGCGTTTAAGCTACAGTTTAAGCTTAAACTGCAACTTAAACGCCACTCTTGGAAAAGGTTTCTGGGCCAACAATATTGCGGTTTAAGTTAGTATTTGAGCACAAACATTAACTTAAACTTACTCTGGTATGAAACCCAATTAAATATCATGGTTTATGGGATTGGGCCTGAAGGATTGATGAGTCTGAAATTTCAATTTATTGAGTCATGTGTCATTATTTGATTATCACTAAGTTGGCTCAATGAATGTTACAGATTTTGGATCAACAGCCTCATCAAGATTATGGATCATAAACCCAAGGCAAAAGGAAAGCAGGGAGAGGCCTCAAAGCCCAAGAAACACAACAGAAGCTCAATATAGAAAGTGTATAAATAGGATAGAATTTAAGTTAGGAAGGACTTTTACCTTTTCTTTTGGCTAGTTTTCATATCTTTGTAATTGAATTCAGAGCTATGACTCACTAAACCCCCTTTCATTGGGTTAGGGAGCTCTATTGTAATTCAATGAATCAATAATAGTTTATCTTCTTCTTCAATCTTTTCTCTTGAATTTTGTTAGAAAGCTTCTCGATCTAATTCCATTGGGTAGTTGTCTTGGGAAAGAAACTACCCATAATTGGAATCCTTCGGAACCTTGGGAAAGGAATGGAGGATTCATGCTAGAGAAGCTTTCTCACAGTGAATTGGATTGGGGTTTGGATGGATATTGTGACATGTAATCCTACCAAATTGTGGTTCATGAAACTGTGTGGTATAATCAGTGATCGAGCATCATCTCTTCTTATGAACATTTAAACCAAGGGATTGGGAATTTGTTTGTTTTTAGAGAGAATTGGTGAGCCAAGGGATTGGGATCCAATCATATAAGATTGCCAAGCAAAATTCAATGAACGCATTGCTTGAGGAAGAGATAAACATGTTTTGATTCGGAGATCTCAATATCTCCTATAACCCAATGAATTCCCCATTTCTGATTTCCACTTTCTCTTTACATTCTGCAATTACATTCATGCAATCACCCCCATTCCCTTTTAATTTCAGCAATCTAGCTTCTGCTCTTTAATTCATGCAATTTAAGATTCCGCCATTTAAATTTCTTGTCATTTACGTTTCCCGCCAATTTTACATTCCGCAATTCTCATCTAAATCTTGATTCCGCTCAACTAGAACAAACTTCTAATCCGAATTGCTCACTCAACCAATCCTTGTGGGATTCGACCTCACTCTATTGTGAGTTTTTACTTGACGATAACCGGTGCACTTGCCGGAAGGAATTTTGCCGATCATGCAATTTCCTAAATCGTGGCATAACAAGTTTATGCGCATCAAGTTTATGGCGCCGTTGCCGGGGATTGGTCTTCGATTGACAATTCTCAAATTAGAAGTTAACTAGATTGAGCATTTTTTTTGTTTTGATTAATTCAGTACAAGTTACTTGTTGAATTTTAATTTCTGCACTCTGTTACATGCTTTCTTTCTTCATGCCTTTAAATTCAAGCAACTAACTCACTGACTCACTAACTGTTTGAATTAATTCCTCAACTGCTCTAACCATACTCTTCCATTAACCAAGAGTATTTCACTTGTTTGTTGCCTGTGCTGTGTTCTTGTATGACAGGTAGGAGAGGAGAGACATCAACTCCTCCATATACCGAACCAGAGAGGACCCTTCATAGACTGAGAAGGGAAGCAAGAGGGAAGAGAGTACTGGGAGAAGAGGAATCTGAAGGAGAATCTGAGGACAATTTTGAGGAAGCTTTAGATCTCAACATGGATAGAGAAGTTCACAACCATGAGAGAGCTGATGGAAACAATGCCATTCCTGAGAGGAGGGTTCTTAGTTCATACATAAACCCAACCTCTGGGAATTGTGGTAGCAGCATCCAGAAACCACCCATTCAGGCCAACAATTTTGAGCTCAAACCACAGCTAATATCACTTGTGGAGAATCATTGTTCATTTGGTGGAAGTGCTAATGAAGACCCAAACCAACATCTCACAAAATTCCTGAGAATTTGTGACACTGTGAAGTCCAATGGAGTCCAGGAAGATGCATATAAACTGCTTTTGTTCCCATTTTCACTTAGGGATAAGGCAGCTAAGTGGCTGGAATCATTCCCAAGGGGGAGCCTAACAACCTGGGATGAGGTGGAAAGCAAGTTTCTGGCACGTTTCTACCCCCCACAAAAGGTCAATAGGCTTTGATCTGAGGTTCAGACGTTTAGACAACAAGATGGTGAAACTCTCTACGAGGCATGGGAGAGATTCAAGGATTTGACAAGGAAATGCCCACCAGACATGTTCCATGACTGGGTGCAATTGCATATTTTCTATGATGGACTGTCTTATGAATCAAGGAAGGCTGTAGACCATTCATCAGGAGGTTCATTGAACAGGGAAAAGACTGTGGAAGAAGCCATTGAAGTGATTGAGACAGTGGCTGAGAACGAGTACTACTATGCATCAGAGAGACACAACACTAAGGGAGTCATGGAGCTGAACCATGTTGATACAATTCTAGCCCAAAACAAGGTGTTTGCCAAGCAACTAGCAGAGCTCACCAGGAAATTAGAAACAAAACAAGTGGCTGCAATACACACACAAGATCAAGAGGAAGAAAGCACTGAAGGAGGTGATTGGGAAGAGGCCAATTATGTAGGAAATCAACAAAGGCAACCATATGATCCACATTCCAACACTTACAACCCAGGCTGGAAAAACCACCCAAACTTTGGGTGGGGAAACCAGCAAAACCAACATAACAAGTCCACATACCAAAACTCCAACCAAAGATCATACCAAGCCACACAAAACACTTACTCTCAACCACCATATCATAGCCAAAATAATCAACCTGCTCAACCTAATCCGAACCAACAATTTCAAGATCAATTAAACAGGATAGAAGGAATGCTTGCAACCATGAGTCAAGACATAACCGAATTGAAAGCTTTTAAGGAAGAAGTAAATTCTAACCTGCAAAACCAAGGAGCTGCCATCCAGAAGCTAGAAAATCAAATTGCGTATTTGTCTAAGCAAACCCCTGGGACAAGCGTTTCTCATGCTGCCAAGGCTATTGCAAGGGAAGAATGTAAGGCCATAACCCTCAGAAGCGGAAAGAATCTAAAGGAGATCTCAAAGGAAACCACAGAGGATGAAGCAAAGGAAAATGTGAGAGATAAGGAACAAGGACAATCTTTTACATCGTCTGCAACAAAAGAAAAAGAAAAAGAGGTCCTGAAGCCTTATACACCTAAAGCACCATATCCTCAACGTTTGATGAAAAGTGAAAAGGATGGCCAATTCTCCAGGTTCTTGGAGATTTTCAAGAAGCTTCAAATCAACATTCCGTTTGCTGAGGCAATAGAGCAAATGCCACTCTATGCAAAATTCTTAAAGGAATTAATGACCAAGAAAAGAAGCTGGAGGAACGAGGAAACTGTGTTGTTAACTGAAGAATGCAGTGCCATCATCCAGCACAAATTGCCTCAGAAATTGAAGGATCCAGGCAGTTTCCAAATCCCCTGCATCATAGGAGAAGTCATGGTGGAGAAGGCCTTGTGTGACTTAGGGGCCAGTATCAATTTGATGTCTCTAACAATGATGAGAAGAATGAAGATTGAGGAAGCTAAACCAACAAGAATGGCCCTCCAATTGGCAGATCGAACTTTTAAATTCCCTCATGGGATAGTTGAGGATTTGTTGGTGAAAGTGGGAGATTTTATATTTCCTGCTGATTTTGTGGTGTTAGATATGGAGGAAGAAGCCAAAGCTTCAATAATTCTGGGAAGACCCTTCCTAGCTACTGCTGGAGCCATCATAGATGTACAAAAGGGTGAACTCACTCTTAGACTACATGATGAGAAATTGGTGTTTAACGTATTCAAGGCAATGAGCTATCCATCAGAATCACTAAGGGAATGCATGAGGGTTGATGTAGTGGACATTGCAGTACAAGAAACTTTTGAGGAAACAATAAAGGAAGTGGCAGAGGAGGAGTTCACCAAGGATATTGAAGTTAGTGACATCAAGGCTGCTGAAACAACCATGCTAAGCATGCCAGAGAGAGTGAAAGAAGATAAGGAAGCACCAAAACCTGAGCTCAAAGCATTGCCCCCTAATCTCAAGTATGCATACTTGGGTAGTGATGAGAGTCACCCTGTTATCATTAGCTCTGCCCTGAGCCAAGAACAGGAAGAAGAATTGATCAAGGTGCTACAAACTCATCAAGATGCCATTGGATGGACCCTAGCTGATTTGAAGGGGATAAGTTCATCCATATGCATGCATAAAATCTTGTTAGAAGAGGATGCTAGACCCTCCATTCAAGCTCAGAGAAGATTGAATCCCGTCATGAAAGAAGTGGTACAAAAGGAAGTCATGAAGTTATGGCAGGCAGGGGTAATCTACCCCATTTCTGATAGCCCATGGGTTAGTCCCATCCATGTAGTTCCCAAGAAAGGTGGCATAACTGTGGTGCCAAATGAGAAGAACGAACTCATACCCACAAGAACCGTCACTGGGTGGAGGATGTGCATAGACTACAGGAAGCTCAATGAAGCCACCAGAAAGGATCATTTCCCACTCCCATTCATGGATCAGATGCTTGAAAGGCTTGCCGGACATGCTTACTATTGCTTTTTGGATGGATATTCAGGCTACAACCAAATAGTAGTTGATCCTAGAGATCAAGAGAAAACATCATTTGTTTGTCCATATGGAGTTTTTGCTTATAGACGCATGCCCTTTGGATTGTGCAATGCACCTGCCACTTTCCAAAGATGCATGCTGTCCATCTTTTCGGACATGATTGAAAAATTTATTGAGGTCTTCATGGACGATTTTTCTGTGTTTGGAGATTCTTTTCCCAGCTGCCTACACCACCTTGCCTTGGTGCTTAAGAGGTGCCAAGAGACTAACCTAGTATTAAACTGGGAAAAATGTCATTTCATGGTCACAGAAGGAATAGTCCTTGGCCACAAAATCTCTAATAGAGGCATGGAGGTGGACAGAGCTAAGGTGGAAATCATTGAAAAACTACCTCCACCAAGTAATGTCAAGGCAATTAGGAGTTTTTTGGGACACGCTGGGTTTTACAGAAGGTTTATTAGAGACTTTTCTAAAATAGCCAAACCTTTGAGTAACTTGCTTGTCTCTGATACACCCTTTGTATTTGATAAAAATTGCATGCTAGCCTATGAACTTTTGAAGCAAAAACTTTCCTCTGCACCTATCATTGCCCCACCGGATTGGAACTTACCTTTTGAACTGATGTGTGATGCATCAGACCTTGCTATTGGGGCAGTGTTAGGACAAAGGAAAGACAATTTGGTACATGTGATTTATTATGCCAGTAAAGTCTTGAATGCTAACCAAAGGAATTACACAACCACTGAAAAAGAACTCTTAGCAATAGTCTTTGCATTTGACAAATTTAGATCCTATCTCATTGGATCTAAAGTCATTGTCTTCACTGATCATTCAGCTTTAAAATACTTACTTGCTAAACAAGAATCCAAACCAAGACTTATTAGATGGGTTCTTTTGTTGCAGAAATTTGACATTGAAATCAAAGACAAGAAGGGTGTAGAGAACAAGGTGGCAGACCATTTATCAAGGATACCATGTGAAGAAGGAAGCGCACAAAGCACACATATAAATGAGTGCTTTCCTGATGAACAACTCATGGTAATTCACAAAGCACCCTGGTTTGCAGACATAGCAAACTTCAAGGCCACTGGGAGTTGGCCGTTGGAATTTAACAAGCATCAAAGGAAGAAATTGGTAAATGATGCCAAATACTTCATCTGGGACGAACCATACTTGTTCAAAAAATGTTCCGATGGCATACTCAGAAGATGCATATCAGAGGAAGAAGGAAGGGAAGTCTTATGGGACTGCCATGGCTCCACTTATGGAGGACATTTTGCAGGAGAAAGAACAGCAGCTAAGGTGTTGCAGTGTGGTTTTTATTGGCCCACTATCTTCAAAGATGCAAAGGAACTAGTGAAGCACTGCCATGAATGCCAGAAAGCGGGGAACCTGCCAAGAAGAAATGAAATGCCACAACAATTCATTCTGGAACTTGAATTGTTTGATGTATGGGGGATAGATTTCATGGGACCCTTTCCCTCCTCATACTCAAATAATTACATTCTTGTGGCAGTAGACTATGTCTCCAAATGGGTTGAAGCAATAGCAACTCCAACCAATGATAATAAGGTAGTCATGAACTTCCTCAGAAAACACATTTTTTGCCGTTTGGGGTTCCAAGAGCAATCATCAGTGATGGAGGAAGCCACTTCTGCAACAAACCATTAGAGGCATTGCTTCTAAAATATGGAGTCAAACACAAGGTAGCCACACCATACCATCCACAAACAAGTGGGCAAGCCGAAATATCTAACAGAGAACTCAAAAGGATCCTGGAAAAGACTGTGGGAACTTCAAGGAAGGACTGGTCGATTAAGCTAGATGATGCTCTTTGGGCATATAGGACAGCTTTCAAAACACCAATTGGAATGTCTCCTTACCAACTAGTATACGGAAAAGCTTGCCATTTGCCACTGGAGTTGGAGCACAAGGCATACTGGGCCTTGAAACTTTTGAACTTGGACAGCAAAGCTGCTGGAGAAAGAAGGATGCTGCAAATTCAAGAGTTGGAAGAGTTCAGAGCTGAAGCTTATGAGAATGCCAAAATTTACAAAGAAAGAGCAAAGAAGAAGCATGACAGCAACATAGCCCCAAGGAAATTTGAAGAAGGACAAAAAGTATTGCTCTACAATTCTAGGCTGAAGCTATTTCCAGGGAAGCTAAAATCAAGGTGGTCTGGACCATTCCTTGTCACCAAGGTCTCCAAATATGGACAAGTAGAAATCATGGAAGAAAAGTCACAACGAACCTTCATTGTGAACGGTCAAAGACTCAAACATTACTTGGGAGATGTGGAGGAGAAGGACAAGGTTAAATATCACCTCAACTGAGGAAGCTGACCGTCAAGCTAATGACGTTAAAGAAGCGCTTGTTGGGAGGCAACCCAACCTGAGGTAATACCCTTTTGCTGTTTCTTTTATTTGTTTCAATAAAAAAAAGCGTGAAGTAGTTTCTGTGCATTGCAAAGAATTAAGTTTGGTGTTTCACACCAAACAATGAATTCGTGGATCAATAATTCAAAGGGGAATGTGTGACTCTAAGTTTGGTATTCCACCATAAAGATCAACTGAACACAACAACCTTTGAATTATATGAAAGGAACAACCATTCTAAGCAGTCACAGAAATGCTTAAAACCCTTAGCAGCAACTTCATTCCAAAGAGAACTCAAGGATTCAAAGAACAGAGAAGTAAGTGGGAGACTAAGTTTGGTGTTCACACACCAACTTAAGACTCAGATACTTACCCACACATAGTTGAGCTAACCAATCAAGTGCTTGAGAAGCAAGCAACTTCATCACTCTTTGCAGGAAAGGAAACAAGGATCTTAAAACATGAAGCAACAATTAGGAGAAGAAGGAGAAATCAAAGTGTTTCCTGGCAACAAAGAGAAAACAAGGAATTTCACAAGGTGGTATTGTTCCTTGATAATTCTTTAAAAAGGGCAAACAAAAGCATGCTTGTTCTGGTTTAAACTGTAAATGTTGAATCTTTCTGGAATGTGAAGTTTTTAGTATATGAGTGTCTGTTATTGCTTTGAATAAAGTGAATGCCTAGATGTTTGGATATAACTTCACCTTCTTAAACAAGTGCTTGCCATGCTTGTTCTGTTCCCAAAAATAAAAGAAAAGTTTGAACAAAAGTAACTTGGCTAAATTAGTGACAAATCAAGTAGAATTAAGTGGTGGTATGCATGCTTGATTGTTCAGTCAGATCACTGGAAATAGAGTGTAGAATTATCATTTTTTATGTAGAAATTGAAAACTGTCTATGGATCTTGATGAATAAATGTCTTTGGCCATGAAAAAGAAAGAAAAAGAAGAAGAAAAAGCCACTGAAAAAGGGCAACCAAAAAGAAAAAAATTTTGAGAAAATAAGCTAGGCACCAATGGTTTGAACTTCTGAGACAAATGCCTGTGGTGTTCATGTATTAAGGATATGCTTGGATGAATAGGTTCTGAGGAGTGTTTCAACACTTGGTAACTTGGGTTAACTAACCCGGGATTATCAACCAAAAGTCCATTATCAAGAGCAACCTAAATACAAAACATTTAGTCACACAAAGAGGTGCTGGGCACCAATGTCTCAAGAAGAAATGTGAACTAAAATGCCTGAAGTGGATATGTGTAGTGCACTGATAAGAAAAAGAAAATGCCAAAGGCTTGTGCAACACATGACACCAAGCAAACAAGGAGCAAAGGAGCTCTAAGAAAAAGAAAAGAAAAACAAAGAAGAGAAAAGTGCCAAGGACATAAGAATAACAAGAGGCCATAGCAGTGTTTGATGGATGCAATGAAAAAGTGATGATCTTACTTGATAAGTATGGAAAAGTGATACTGCAACTTTCTGCATAAAACCCTTCTGATGAACTTCAAATGCTTGCTAATATAGCCAATGTAATTGCTTTCTGTTTCATACTTTCTTCTCAAATAACTCAGGACTTGCTTAGGGACAAGCAAGTATTAAGTTTGGTGTTGTGATGCCAAGGCATCTTAGGCTAGTTTCACTAGCATTTTTTTGATAGTTTTAGTTGTTTTATGCATTTTCTTGAGCTTAAAGTAACCAAGAATGGTTAAAAGAAGAACAAAGCAATGAACCATCCAAACAGTATGATTTTGATGCAAATTCCATGAGTTTTTAGTTATATTACTTGAATGCTATGAATGGAAGATTTCTCATGAAATTTTGCAAGACTTTGATGCAATTGTTTGGATGATTTCAGGGAAGAAGAGGCTAGGCTAGGAAGCAACAAAGTCAATAAAGGAAGCTTGAATATCACATGTGGAGTTTAAGTTCCAGTTTAAGCCTAAACTGGAGCTTAAACGCCAGAATCATGAAGGCTAAGAAATGCTGAAACTGAAGTTTAACCTCCAGTTTAACCTTAAACTGGAGGTTAAACGCCAGAATGAAAGTCTCACCAAGGAAGCATTCCACGTTTAACCTCCAGTTTAACCTTAAACTGGAGGTTAAACGCCAGAATGAGAATGCCAATCAAGAAGCATTTCCACGTTTAACCTCCAGTTTAACCTTAAACTGGAGGTTAAACGCCAGAAATGGGAAGTGCACCAGGGAGCCATTTCCACGTTTAAGCTCCAGTTTGACCTTAAACTGGAGCTTAAACGTGTTCGACCAAGTTTTATCCTCCAGGGTTGCTTTCTCCATTTCCACGTTTAAGCTCCAGTTTAACCTTAAACTGGAGCTTAAACGTGTTCGACACCTCCAGGGCTACCTTTCTCAGCTTCCACGTTTAAGCTCCAGTTTAACCTTAAACTGGAGCTTAAACGTGTTCGACCTCCAGGATGCCTTCTTCCATTTCCACGTTTAAGCTCCAGTTTAACCTTAAACTGGAGCTTAAACGTGTTCGACCTCCAGGGCTGCCTTTCCTATCTCCACGTTTAAGCTTCAGTTTAACCTTAAACTGAAGCTTAAACGTGTTCGACTAAGTTACCCTCCAGGGTTGCCTTCTTCCATTTCCACGTTTAAGCTTCAGTTTAACCTTAAACTGAAGCTTAAACGTGCTTCCACAAAAGGCATCACTGGAAGTGTCTGGCGTTTAAGCTACAGTTTAAGCTTAAACTGCAACTTAAACGCCACTCTTGGAAAAGGTTTCTGGGCCAACAATATTGCGGTTTAAGTTAGTATTTGAGCACAAACATTAACTTAAACTTACTCTGGTATGAAACCCAATTGAATATCATGGTTTATGGGATTGGGCCTGAAGGATTGATGAGTCTGAAATTTCAATTTATTGAGTCATGTGTCATTATTTGATTATCACTAAGTTGGCTCAATGAATGTTACAGATTTTGGATCAACAGCCTCATCAAGATTATGGATCATAAACCCAAGGCAAAAGGAAAGCAGGGAGAGGCCTCAAAGCCCAAGAAACACAACAGAAGCTCAATATAGAAAGTGTATAAATAGGATAGAATTTAAGTTAGGAAGGACTTTTACCTTTTCTTTTGGCTAGTTTTCATATCTTTGTAATTGAATTCAGAGCTATGACTCACTAAACCCCCTTTCATTGGGTTAGGGAGCTCTATTGTAATTCAATGAATCAATAATAGTTTATCTTCTTCTTCAATCTTTTCTCTTGAATTTTGTTAGAAAGCTTCTCGATCTAATTCCATTGGGTAGTTGTCTTGGGAAAGAAACTACCCATAATTGGAATCCTTCGGAACCTTGGGAAAGGAATGGAGGATTCATGCTAGAGAAGCTTTCTCACAGTGAATTGGATTGGGGTTTGGATGGATATTGTGACATGTAATCCTACCAAATTGTGGTTCATGAAACTGTGTGGTATAATCAGTGATCGAGCATCATCTCTTCTTATGAACATTTAAACCAAGGGATTGGGAATTTGTTTGTTTTTAGAGAGAATTGGTGAGCCAAGGGATTGGGATCCAATCATATAAGATTGCCAAGCAAAATTCAATGAACGCATTGCTTGAGGAAGAGATAAACATGTTTTGATTCGGAGATCTCAATATCTCCTATAACCCAATGAATTCCCCATTTCTGATTTCCACTTTCTCTTTACATTCTGCAATTACATTCATGCAATCACCCCCATTCCCTTTTAATTTCAGCAATCTAGCTTCTGCTCTTTAATTCATGCAATTTAAGATTCTGCCATTTAAATTTCTTGTCATTTACGTTTCCCGCCAATTTTACATTCCGCAATTCTCATCTAAATCTTGATTCCGCTCAACTAGAACAAACTTCTAATCCGAATTGCTCACTCAACCAATCCTTGTGGGATTCGACCTCACTCTATTGTGAGTTTTTACTTGACGATAACCGGTGCACTTGCCGGAAGGAATTTTGCCGATCGTGCAATTTCCTAAATCGTGGCATAACAAGTTTATGCGCATCACTTTGCTCAAGGATAGACGACGTAAACTGGGGTTCAACGCCAGTTCCATGTTGCAGTCTGGCGTCCAGCGCTAGAAACAAGTTACAAGTTGGAGTTCAACGCCAGAAACAGGTTACAACCTGGCGTTGAACACCCAAAACAGCCCAGGCACATGAGAAGCTTAACTCTCAGCCCCAGCACACACCAAGTGGGCCCCAGAAGTGGATTTCTGCACTATCTATCATAGTTTACTCATTTTCTGTAAACCTAGGTTACTAGTTTAGTATTTAAACAACTTTTAGAGATTTATTTTGCATCTCATGACATTTTTAGATCTGAACTTTGTAATCTCTGACGGCATGAGTCTCTAAACTCCATTGTTGGGGGGTGAAGAGCTCTGCTGTGTTTCGATGAATTAATGCAACTATTTCTGTTTTCTATTCAAACACGCTTGTTTCTATCTAAGATGTTCATTCGCACTTCAATATGATGGATGTGATGATCCGTGACAGTCATCACCATTCTTAACCTATGAACGCGTGCCTGACAACCACCTCCGTTCTACTTTCGATTGAATGAATATCTCTTGGATTCCTTAATCAGAATCTTCGTGGTATAAGCTAGAATCCATTGGCAGCATTCTTGAGAATCCAGAAAGTCTAAACCTTGTCTGTGGTATTCCGAGTAGGATTCAGGGATTGAATGACTGTGACGAGCTTCAAACTCGCGAGTGTTGGGCGTAGTGACATACGCAAAAGGATCAATGGATCCTATTCTGACATGATCGAGAACCGACAGATGATTAGCCGTGCGGTGACAGCGCACCTGGACCTTTTTCACCGAGAGGATGGATGGTAACCATTGACAACGGTGATCCACCAACACACAGCTTGCCATAGGAGGAACCTTGCGTGCGTGAAGAAGACAGGGAGAAAGCAGAGATTCAAAAGACAAAGCATCTCCAAAACTCCAACATATTCTCCATTACTGCATACCAAGTATTTATTTTATGTTCCCTTGTTCATTTGCAAGTCAACTGATAATTATAATTGACCTCCTAACTGAGATTTACAAGATAACCAGAGATTGCTTCAAACCAACAATCTCCGTGGGATTCAATCCTTACTCACGTAAGGTATTACTTGGACGACTCAGTGCACTTGCTGGTTAGTGGTACGAATTGTGAAAAGTGTGATTCAAAATTCGTGCACCAAGTTTTTGGCGCCGTTGCCGGGGATTGTTCGAGTTTGAACAACTAAGGTTTATTTTGTTGCTTAGATTAGGAATAATTTATTTTTGTTGCTATAGAGTCATTAAATTCTGAGTCCTTTATTTTCTTTTCAAAAATTTTTCAAAAATATTATTTTTCTTTATCAATTTTTAATTTTTTTTCGTGAGTTTAGTGTCTTGTTCTAAGTTTGGTGTCAATTGCATATTCTATATTTTTCTTTTAAATTTTTGAAGTTGTGTTCCTTGATCTTCAAGTTGTTCTTGTTTATTTGTCTTGTTTGATTTTTAGTTTTTCTTGTTCTGTGTCTTTTCTTGTTTTTCTTGTGTTTTTCCAAAGCATTAGTCTTCAAAAAGGAATTTATTTTTAGTTAGTGAAAATATACCTCTTCAAAACAAGTGTTACATTTACAGCTCAATTGGCTAGAGCATTGGTTTATGTTTTTGATGATTGGGCACCGGTTCTACTAAAAATCTTTTTCAAAAATAATTTTTCTTGATTTAATCTTGTGCCAAACTTTAAGTTTGGTGTTTTCTTGTTAATCTTTATATAATTTTCGAAAAGTTATTTTGGTTTTCTAAAAATTTGAAGTTTGGTGTTCTTTCTTTTGTTCTTGGTGTTCTTGTGAATCTTCAAAGTGTTCTTGAGTCTTCTTTGTGTCTTGATCTTAAAATTCTTAAGATTGGTGTTCCGTGGTGTTTTTCCTCCAAAATTTTCGAAAACAAGGAGCATTAGATCTAAAAATTTTAAGTCTTGTGTCTTTGATGTGTTTTTCTCTTTCATCATAAAATTCAAAATTCAAAAAAAAATATCTTTTTCAAATCTTCACAATATCTTTTTCAAAACAAATTTATCTTTTTCAAATATCTTTTATATTTTTTTTAATTTTCAATTACATCTTTTTCCTATCATATTTATCTTTTACAAATCATATCTTCTATCTTATCTTTTCTCATAATTTTCGAATTACTTGGGTTGACTTGGTCAAAATTTTTCAAATCATATCTTTTTCAAAACTTCCTAACCAATTTTTTTTCTCTCTCTCTCCATTTTTCGAAAATCTTCACCCATTTTTATTTATTTTATTTTAATTTATTTTATTTTCGAAATAAATAAATAAATAAATAAATAAATAAAAATATTTTTTCTCTATTTTACATCATCTCCCTTTCTCCATCATGGATCTAAGTGGAAATGAACAGTCCAGAAGGACTCTGAGGTCATATGCTAACCCCACCACTGCTTCATATGGGAGTAGTATCAGTATACCCTCCATTGGAGTCAGTAGCTTTGAGTTGAATCCTCAGCTCATTATCATGGTGCAGCAAAATTGTCAATATTCCGGTCTTCTACAGGAAGAACCTACAGAGTTTCTGGCACAGTTTTTACAAATTGCTGACACAGTACATGATAAGGAAGTAGATCAGGATGTCTAAAGATTATTACAGTTCCCATTTGCTGTAAAAGACCAAGCTAAGAGGTGGTTAAATAACCAACCTAAGGCTAGCATAAAGACATGGAAACAGCTGACAGAAAAATTCCTGAATCAATACTTTCCTCCAAAACGGATGACACAGCTAAGGCTGGACATCCAAGGCTTTAAACAAGGAGATAATGAATCTCTTTATGATGCCTGGGAGAGATACAGAGAGATGCTAAGAAAATGCCCCTCTGAGATGTTTTCAGAGTGGATTCAGCTAGACATCTTCTATTATGGGCTTACAGAAAGAGCTTAGATGTCTCTAGACTACTCAGCTGGTGGATCTATCCACATGAGGAAGACAATTGAAGAAGCTCAAGAGCTCATTGATACAGTTGCCAGAAATCAGCATCTGTACTTAAGCAGCGAACCTTCCATGAAAGAAGAGGCTAAAACAGTGACTACTGAACTCAGTCCTGCTGAACAAGCTACTGAATTCAATCAGCAATTGGATTTTCTAACAAAACAGTTAGCCGAATTCAAGGAGAGACTACAAGAGACAAGGATGGCTAATATAAATATGGAAGAACAATTAAAGCAAACAAAGCAGCAGCTGTCAAAACAAATAACAGAAGAATGCCAAGCAGTTCAATTAAGAAGTGGAAAAATATTAAATACCCCACTTCAAGGCAGCAGGAAGCCAAGAAATGAGCAAACTACCCAAATTCCGTCTGAGGACATTAAGAGCCCGGGGAAAAATAATTCTGGTGCTAAAACGCCAGAAATTGGGTGGAAGGCTGGCGCTGAACGCCCAAACCATGCTCAGGACTGGCGTTCAACGCCAGAAACAAGCAAGGAACTGGTGTTGAATGCCCAAAGGAAGCACAGTTCTGGCGTTCAGACGCTAGGAACAGATGAGGAGTTGGCGTCTAACGCCACTCCAGCTTCCAACCCTGGCTTTCAAATGCCAGTGAGGGATCAGACACCTGCAAGTGCTGATAATAAATCCCTCAAGAAGGCTTCTCAACCTACCTCTGTAGGAAATAAACCTGCAGCAACTAAGGTTGAGGAATACAAAGCCAAGATGCCTTATCCTCAAAAACTCCGCAAAGAGGAGCAGGATAAGCAATTTGCCCGCTTTACAGACTATCTCAGGACTCTTGAAATAAAGATTCCGTTTACAGAGGCACTTGAGCAAATACCCTCTTATGCCAAGTTCATGAAAGATATCTTGAGTCATAAGAAGGATTGGAGAGAAACTGAAAGAGTTCTCCTCACTGAAGAATGCAGTACAGTCATTCTGAAAAGCTTCCCAGAAAAGCTTAAAGATCCCGTGAGCTTTATGATACCATGTATATTAGAGGGTAACTGCACCAAGACAGCTCTATGTGATCTTGGGGCAAGCATCAACCTAATTCCTGCATCCACTATCAGAAAGCTTGGCTTAACTGAAGAGGTCAAACCAACCCGGATCTGTCTTCAACTTGCTGATGGCTCCATTAAATACCCATCAGGAATAATTGAGGACATGATTGTCAAGGATGGGCCATTTGCCTTCCCTACTGACTTTGTAGTGCTGGAAATGGAGGAGCACAAGAGTGCAACTCTCATTCTAGGAAGACCATTCCTAGCAACTGGACGAACCCTCATTGACGTCCAAAAAGGGGAGATAACCCTGAGAGTCAATGAGGATGAGTTTAAGTTGAATGTTGTCAAAGCTATGCAACATCCAGACACATCAGACGACTGCCTGGGCGTTGATATTATTGACTCCCTGGTGGAAGAGGTCCATATGACTGAGAGTCTCGAATCAGAGCTAGAGGACATTTTTAAAGATGTTCAACCTGATCTGGAGGAACCAGAGGAAATAAAAGAACCTCTGAAAACTACTCAGGAAGAGGTGAAACCTCCTAAACCCGAGCTCAAACCACTACCACCATCCCTGAAATATGCATTTCTGGGAGAAGGTGACACTTTTCCTGTAATCATAAGCTCTGCTTTAGGGCCACAGGAAGAGAAAGCACTAATTCAGGTGCTAAGGACACACAAGACAGCTCTTGGGTGGTCCATAAGTGATCTTAAAGGCATTAGCCTAGCCAGATGCATGCACAAGATCCTATTGGAGGATGATGCTATGCCAGTGGTTCAACGACAGAGGCGGCTAAATCCCGCCATGAAGGAGGTGGTGCAGAAAGAGGTCACTAAGTTACTAGAGGCTGGGATTATCTATCCTATTTCTGATAGCCCCTGGGTGAGCCCTGTCCATGTTGTCCCTAAGAAGGGAGGAATGACAGTGGTTCATAATGAAAAGAATGAACTGGTTCCTACAAGAACAGTTACAGGGTGGCGTATGTGTATTGACTACAGAAGGCTCAATACAGCCACCAGGAAGGATCATTTTCCTTTACCATTCATAGACCAGATGCTAGAGAGACTAGCAGGTCATGAATATTACTGCTTTTTGGATGGCTATTCAGGTTACAACCAAATTGCAGTAGATCCTCAGGACCAAGAGAAAACAGCATTCACATATCCTTCTGGAGTGTTTGCCTACAGAAGGATGCCTTTTGGTCTGTGTAATGCACCTGCAACCTTTCAGAGGTGCATGCTCTCTATCTTCTCTGATATGGTAGAGAAGTTTTTGGAAGTCTTCATGGATGAATTTTCAGTATTTGGAGACTCATTCAGCTCCTGCCTTAACCATTTAGCACTTGTTCTGAAAAGATGCCAAGAGACCAACCTAGTTTTAAACTGGGAAAAATGTCACTTTATGGTGACTGAAGGGATTCTCCTTGGGCATAAAATTTCAAACAAGGGAATAGAGGTGGATCAAGCTAAAGTTAAAGTAATTGAAAAATTACCACCACCTGCCAATATTAAGGCAATCAGAAGCTTTCTAGGGGCATGCAGGATTCTATAGGAGGTTTATAAAAGATTTTTCAAAAATTGCAAAACCTCTGAGTAATCTGCTAGCTGCTGACACGCCATTTGTGTTTGACACAAAGTGTCTGTAGGCGTTTGAGACCCTGAAAGCTAAGCTGGTCACAGCACCAATTATTTCTGCACCAGACTGGACATTACCCTTCGAACTAATGTGTGATGACAGTGACCATACCATTGGTGCAGTATTGGGACAGAGGCATAACAAGCTTTTGCATGTCATTTATTATGCTAGCAGTGTTTTAAATGATGCCCAGAAAAATTACACAACCACAGAAAAAGAGTTACTTGCAGTGGTTTATGCCATTGACAAGTTTAGATCCTACTTAGTAGGATCAAAAATGATTGTGTACACTGACCATATTGCTCTTAAATATCTACTCACAAAGCAGGATTCAAAGCCCAGGCTCATAAGATGGGTGTTGCTTCTGCAAGAGTTTGATATAGAAATAAGAGACAGAAAGGGAACAGAGAATCAAGTAACTGATCACCTGTCCCGGATAAAACCAGTAGCAGGAGCATCCCTCCCTCCTACTGAGATCTCTGAAACCTTTTCGGATGAGCAATTATTTGCTATTCAGGAAGCTCTGTGGTTTGCAGACATTGCAAACTATAAGACACAAGGTTCTCCTTCTGTAACCATGGAGAGGAAGCATGAAAAGCTTCTCTCACTGCAGAGTCAACCAAAGCTCCCACAGTCAAACTCTAAGTTTGGTGTTGGGAGGCCACAACCAAACTCTAAGTTTGGTGTTGGGAGGTCCCAACCTTGCTCTGATTATCTGTGAGGCTCCATGAGAGCTCACTGTCAAGCTATTGACATTAAAGAAGCGCTTGTTGGGAGGCAACCCAATGTTATTTAATTATATCTATTTATTTTCCATGGCTATTTTATGTTTTCTTTAGGTTGATGATCATGTGAAGTCATAAAAACAAATGGAAAATCAAAAAACAGCATGAAAAACAGCACACCCTAGAGGAAGATCATTCTGGAGTTTAAACGCCAGAAACAAGCATCTGTCTGGCGTTTAACGCCAGAAACAAGCACCAAGCTTGCGTTTAACGCCAGAAACAGGCAGCAGTCTGGCGTTAAACTCCAGGATTGCACAGTAAGGGCATTTTGTATGCCTAATTAGAGCAGGGATGCTAAATCCTTGACCCCACTGGATCTGTGGACCCCACAAGATCTCCACCTACCTCACCATTCAAATTCAAACCATTTCCCTCCCAAACCCACCCATTCACACACTTCCATCTCCTCCATCTTCTCCACTTCTTTCTTCTTTTGCTCGAGGACGAGCAAACCTTTTAAGTTTGGTGTGGTAAAAGCATTGCTTTTGTTTTTCCATAATTCAGCAAGTGACTACAGATCAAAGAGCTATGAGGAAAGAGCAACAAAGGCAAGAAAGAGACATAGAGGAGCTCAAGAGCACCATTGGTTCTTCAAGAAGAGGAAGACGCCACCCTCATTAAGGTGGACCCATTCCTTAATCTCCTTGTTCTTATTTTCCTGTTTTTCGTTTACTATGCTTCATGTTTAATTATGTTTGTGTCTTTACTATATGATCACTAGTATCTAAGTGTCTATGTCTTAAAGATATGAATGTCCTATGAATCCATCACCTTTCTTAAATAAAAATTGTTTTCTGAAAAAGAAAAAGAAGTACATGAATTTTGAATTTTAAAATAGTTTAATTATTTTGATGTGGTGGCAATACTTGTTATTTTCTGAATGAATGCTTGAACAGTGCATATTTCTTTTGAATTTGTTGTTTATGAATGTTAAAATTGTTGGCTCTTGAAAGAATGATGAAAAAGGAGAAATGTTATTTGATAATCTAAAAAATCATAAAAATGATTCTTGAAGCAAGAAAAAGCAGTGAAGAACAAAGCTTGCAGAAAAAAAATGCGAAAAAAAGAGAGCAAGAAAAAGAAAAAGCAAGCAGAAAAAGCCAAAAGCTCTTTAAACCAAAAGGCAAGAGCAAAAAGCCAATAGCCCTTAAAACCAAAAGGCAAGGGTAATAAAAAGGATCCAAGACTTTGAGCATCAATGGATGGGAGGGCTTAAAGGAATAAAATCCTAGCCTTAGCGGTTAAACCAAGCTGTCCCTAACCATGTGCTTGTGGCGTGAAGGTGTCAAGTGAAAACTTGAGACTGAGCGGTTAAAGTCGAGGTCCAAAGCAAAAAAAAAAAAAAAAACAGAGTGTGCTTAAGAACTCTGGACACCTCTAATTGGGGACTTTAGCAAAGCTGAGTCACAATCTGAAAAGGTTCACCCAGTTATGTGTCTGTGGCATGTATGTATCCGGTGGTAATACTGGAAAACAGAGTGCTTAGGGCCACGGCCAAGACTCATAAAGTAGCTGTGTTCAAGAATCAACATACTGAACTAGGAGAATCAATAACACTATCTAAATTCTGAGTTCCTATAGATGCCAATCATTCTGAACTTCAAAGGATAAAGTGAGATGCCAAAACTGTTCAGAAGCAAAAAGCTAATAGCCCCGCTCATCTAATTAACACTGATCTTCATAGATGTTTTTGGAATTCATTGTATATTCTCTTCTTTTTATCCTACTTTGTTTTTAGTTGCTTGGAAACAAGCAACAATTTAAGTTTGGTGTTGTGATGAGCGGATAATTTATACGCTTTTTGGCATTATTTTTACTTAGTTTTTAGTATGATTTAGTTGGTTTTTAGTATATTTTTATTAGTTTTTTTATTAAAAATCACATTTATGGACTTTACTATTAGTTTGTGTATTTTTCTATGATTTCAAGTATTTTCTGGCTGAAATTGAGGGAGCTGAGCAAAAATCTGATTCAGGCTGAAAAAGGACTGCTGATGCTGTTGGATTCTGACCTTCTTGCACTCAAAGTGGATTTTCTGGAGCTACAGAACTCCAAATGGCGTGCTCTCAATTGCGTTGGAAATTAGACATCCAGGGCTTTCCAGCAATATATAATAGTCCATACTTTGCTCAAGGATAGATGATGTAAACTGGCGTTCAACACGAGTTCCATGTTGTAGTCTGGCGTCCAGCGGCAGAAACAAGTTACAAGTTGGAGTTCAACGCCAGAAACAGGTTACAACCTGGCGTTGAATGCCCAAAACAGCCCAGGCATGTGAGAAGCTTAAGTCTCAGCCCCAACACACACCAAGTGGGCCCCAGAAGTGGATTTCTGCACTATCTATCATAGTTTACTCATTTTCTGTAAACCTAGGTTACTAGTTTAGTATTTAAACAACTTTTAGAGATTTATTTTGCATCTCATGACATTTTTAGATCTGAACTTTGTAATCTCTGACGGCATGAGTCTCTAAACTCCATTGTTGGGGGTGAGGAGTTCTGCTGTGTTTCGATGAATTAATGCAACTATTTCTGTTTTCTATTCAAACACGCTTGTTTCTATCTAAGATGTTCATTCGCACTTCAATATGATGGATGTGATGATCCGTGACAGTCATCACCATTCTCAACCTATGAAAGCGTGCCTGACAACCACCTCCGTTCTACTTTCGATTGAATGAATATCTCTTGGATTCCTGAATCAGAATCTTCGTGGTATAAGCTAGAATCCATTGGCAGCATTCTTGAGAATCCGGAAAGTCTAAACCTTGTCTGTGGTATTCCGAGTAGGATTCAGGGATTCAATGACTGTGACGAGGTTCAAACTCGCGAGTGTTGGGCGTAGTGACAGACACAAAAGGATCAATGGATCCTATTCTGACATGATCGAGAACCGACAGATGATTAGCCGTGCGGTGACAGCGCACCTGGACCTTTTTCACTGAGAGGACGGATGGTAACCATTGACAATGATGATCCACCAACACACAGCTTGCCATAGAAGGAACCTTGCGTGCGTGAAGAAGAAGACAGGGAGAAAGCAGAGATTCAAAAGATATAGCATCTCCAAAACTCCAACATATTCTCCATTACTGCATACCAAGTATTTATTTTATGTTCCCTTGTTCATTTGCAAGTCAACTGATAATTATAATTGACCTCCTAACTGAGATTTACAAGATAACCAGAGATTGATTTAAACCAACAATCTCCGTGGGATTCGACCCTTACTCACGTAAGGTATTACTTGGACGACCCAGTGCACTTGCGGTTAGTGGTACGAATTATGAAAAGTGTGATTCAAAATTCGTGCACCAACAGAGCATAACGTGGTCTCCGAATCCCCGATTTGTGTCTTAGAAATAAAATTAGATCCGGGATATTTATGCCGTTCAAAGAACGGGTGAAAAATGATTTGAAACAGAGAAGTTATGTCGGTCGGAAGATTGGGTTTTGAAACTTTAATTCTGCAGCTTTTTAACTTAGAAAATATTTGGCAGATCGCACTCTCACGCGTACGCGTTTCCGATGCACATGCGTCATTCTCAAATTTTCACTACCCCATGCATGCGCCTGGCCAACGCGTACGCGTCGATGTATTGATACTGGTATTGTGCTGGTTTTGTGCGAGGAGCACAAAACGCACCCACGCGCACGTGTGACTGTTGCGCACGCGTCACTCCATCTCTCTACTTCCCATGCGTGCGCATGGGCGACGCACACGCGTTACTATGACTTTTCTACCTTCCACACGTGCGCGTGTCCCCGTTTTTACCCAAAGATGATTTTTGTGTTTTCAAAGCCGAGTTTTAGACTTTTAAGCCTCCTTTCTCACCTTATATGTCCTAAATACCTATGGTATGCCTAGCGATGGGAAGAGGCTAGGAGATGTGGTAACTTGTGGACGAAGTAAGGGGAGAATTAATGGTGATTTATGATTAGAGATAATTGTATGGGGTAATGATGATGATGGTGGAAGTGCTTTATATGCCATGAGCCGAAGTGCTGTAATTGTGAATAAATTGTGGCTGATTATGGATTGTATTATGAGCCGAATGGCTGAGTTATTGCCGAATTTTAGCTGAGCTAATATTGAATTATGGCTGAGTATGATTGCATATATGCTTATTGAATGAAATGGGAACGTTGCACTTCCACTATCTAAGATACGAGTTTCCCTGGGTGAAAGCATTGGCTAGCCACCACGTGCTCTAGGTGGAAACTCGATACTCTGCTGACCCTATGTCTTAAGTGTGGCCAGACACTGTGAAAGTTCCGAATGAGCTCGCCCCCGTGGATAAACACCAGTGTGGGTGTTGTGAATATGTATTGATGATTATGATTGAGAATAACTCGAGTTGGGGATGCACGACAGAGGGACAGTCCAATGGTTAGCTACCAGGACTTGTCGGGTTGGCTTTATAACCGACAGATGAAACTCATCAGCCATTAGGACAGGCATACATCATATGCATATTATGTGAATTATTTGGAATGCCTAATTAACTGCATATTACTTGCTAATTGTCTAAATGCCGTATCTGTTTCCTATTTGTATATCTCCTTTTCTGATATAATTGGGTTTGCGATATTATATTACTGATGGTGGTTGGGAGGTCTGAAGAATTTGGAAAGGGGAGTGTTAGTTAGACTGAAGATCTTTAGTTAGTTGCCATTTATGGTTCAGTCTGTTTATAAGCTTTAATTTATTTGTTGGAAGTTCTAGGATTGCCTTCGGCTTTCCCAGGACATTACATGTTAGATATGTGGGCACTGTTACTATACTTAGAACCTCCAGTTCTCACTCATACAGATTTTGTGGTTTTCAGATGCAGGACGTGAGGCTCCTCGCTGAGGCATGCTGGAGACTTCTGGATTAGCGAAGATTCTTAGCTCTCGAGGCTTTATTTTGATTTTATGTATTTACTTAGATACTTATTATCTCCACTATATACATATACTGTGTTGACTCCTCTTAGAGGTTATCTTGGAGAACAGGTTTTGTAATTCTTCTTTTGGGTTTCTTTTGGGTTCCTTACCTTATATATAAGTATACTTCTATGCTCGAACCGGTTATCTTTGCAACCGGATCTTGAGTTTTGATATTTGTATTTTTGGCACTCTTTTATATATATACTTGCGTTAGCTTATCCTTTATCTATTTCGTCACATTATTGGTCGGAGTGTTGCGCTTTTCAATTTACGATTTTGTTTTACCCCTTTTTCTCCAAAGGCTCCTAGTTATAAACATTTTTCACACTACTACATATACTAAATTTTATTTTTAGAGGTCGTAATACCTCGCCACCTCTGTCTTATGACTTAAGCATAAGGCTCTATGTGGTAGGGTGTTACATTATGGTATCAGAGCAGTTCGTTCTTGTAGAGCCTGAGGGACAGACTGACTATGCTTCTATGCAGTCTCTGTATATATGTTATGTGCTATTAGGATATCTAATTGATATAACTGGCATGAACATTCATGAGCATGCATTTGGGACTTTGAAGCACTAAACTTCCGATATTGAGACTGATCAACTTGATATCGATTGTTTGGTGTGTATAGGAACCAGATGGCCACCTTGTGGACGCGGTCGAGGACGTGGGAGAGGTCATACTAGTACTTAGGGACCGAGAACCAACCTAAATAACCCGATAAACTTTATAGCAGCGTTGGAGAACATGGCTGTTGCTATATGCAGGCCACTGTGGAAGCTCTTGGGCAATAGATAAACAATAATGGCAATGGCGGAAGTGGAGTTCAGGGCCCGATGACACTGGCAACCTTCTTAAAGGTTAATCCACCTAAGTTCAAGGGAACCACCAACACGATTGAAGCCGATACATGGTTTCAGGCTATGGAGCGAGCATTGCAAGCGCAGATAGTACTTGTGGAGCAGTGTGTTGAATTTGCTACCTATCTGCTCACTGGGGAAGTATTGCATTGGTGGCAAGGATCTTGACGTCTCTTGCAGCAGGGAGATGACCCTATCACCTGGGATGCCTTCTAGATGGAGTTCTATAAAAAGTACTTTCCAAATTCTGCCAGGACGGCCAAGGAACTTGAATTACTGCAGCTGAAGCAGGGTGCTATGTCTGTATCAGAGTATACTGACAAGTTTGAAGAGCTATTTAGGTTTTTTCACATGTGTCAGGGAGCTCCGAGAGACTTCAAGGAATGGAAGTGCATTAAGTATGAAGGAGGACTCCAGAGCGATATCTTCAGTTCAGTAGTGCCAATGGAGATCAGAACTTTCTCAGAGTTGGTGAATAAGAGTAGGGTTGCTGAAGAGTGTGTGAAAAAGGCAGCTGCAGAGAGAAGAAGCCATAGGGACCATTCCCACAGAACCGATGGAAGTGCTTTGCTCCGAGGGGTTTGCCTTTCAAGCAGGGATGTTCTGAACCACACCAGACTCAGGGTCAGAACAATTTTAGGAGGCCCAACAAGAACAACTCCCAGGGGAGAAGATTTGGGAAGCATCCTCAGAACGAGCAAGCTTGTGCTAGGTGTGGAAGTCACCATCCGGGAGCCCCGTGCAAGGCTGGATGGGCCTTGTGCTATTCTTGTGGTAAGGCGGGGCATAAAGCCTCAAACTGTCCAGAGAAGCAGAAGCAAGGTGCAGGGAGAGCACACAGCCTGGTCGGGTGTTCACCACCTCAGCTGTAGGTGCCGAGGGATCCGAGACACTTATCTGAGGTAATTGTGAAATGACTGGTCAAATTTTAAATGCTTTATTTGATTCGAAAGCAACACATTCATTCATTGCATTCGAAAAAGCTAGCGAGTTAGAATTGAAGATTATGGTTTTGGGCTATGATCTTAAGGTGTATAACGCCACCCATGAAGCCATGGTGACTAGGTTAGGATGTTTGTAGGTTTCATTTAGGGTTCAACAACGTGATTTTGTTCATGATTTGATTTTCTTGCCAATGACCGGTCTTGATCTTATCTTGGGGTTGGACTGGTTGTCTAAGAATCATGTCCTGTTGAACTATTTTAAAAAGTTGTTGTATTTTATGCCTGAGGGGTCGGAAGGACCGGTTGTAGTGAATGGCTGTTATTTGAACTACGTTGTAGTAAACTGTTCGGGACAAGAGTGTCAGGGCGTTATGCTGTTAGCTGCAAGTGTGTCAGGTAAGGAACAAAGTTTAGAGAAAATTCCAATTGTTTGCGAATTTCCTTAGGTGTTTCCGGATGACATTGAGGAATTCCCTCCTAGCCGAGAGATCGAATTTGCAATTGAGTTGGTACCGGGAACGGGGCCAATTTTGATTGCCCTTTATAGAATGTCGCCTTTAGAGATGGCCAAACTCAAGGCTCGGTTGGAAGACTTAATGAGTAAGTGCTTTATCTGCCCTAGTGTTTCTCCATGGGGAGCATCGGTGCTACTGGTGAAGAAGAAAGATGGGAGTATGCGGCTCTGTGTAGATTACAGGCAGCTGAATAAGGTCACAATAAAGAATAAGTACCCATGATAAACTCCAATTTGGTGGTTTATCTTGTGCTTAATTTGGGGATTTTATCACCTTTTCTCACATTTATTCAATGAAATAGCATTGTTTTGTAATTCTCCCTTAATTTGTCCTTAAGTATGAAAACATGCTTTTTAGGCCCTTAAATTGGTAATTTTATTTCACCATTGATTCCACTAGATTCCTTGATGTGTTTGTTAGTGAATTCAGGTTGAAAAGGCTAGGAATGGATCAAAGGAATGAAGACAAAAGCATGCAAAGTGGAGAATTCAAGGAAAAACAAGGATTTGGAGTGCATACATCGACGCACACGCGTGACAGATGCACACGCGTGGAGATGAGGTCGCATGGCGATGCGTATGCGTGACATGACGTGTACGCGTGAGAAGGGAAACACCAAGCGATACGTACGCGTGACCCATGCATACGTTTGATCTTCCCAGGCCCAAATCCAACTAATTCCAGAGACTATTTCATGCAGAATTCAAGATGGGTCAAAGGGGGAGCAATTAGTTGTAGGATAGCATCATGTAGGTTAGTTTTCTAGAGAGAGAAGCTCCCTCTTCTCTCTAGAATTTGGGTTCTTAGGGTTAATTGCATCTTAAATCTAGGTTTTAATTCTTGTTTTCATATTGTTTCCTTCTAATTTCTTGTTCCTACATCTCCATTCTCTTAGTTTGTAGTGTTAATTTCCCTTTTTATGCCTCTTGTAGTTTATTGATGAACTCTTGTTGGATTTGGATCTCCTTTAATGAAATTTTATGTTTGATGTTCTTTTATTGTTGATTTGAGTTGCCATTATTACTTTCTTGCAATTAGTAGTTGGTAGATTTACTATTCTTGCACTTTTACTATGCTTTCCTTTTATGCCTTCCAAGTGTTTGACAAAATGTTTGGTTGGATGGTGGAGTAGATTTTTGAGCATTCTTGGCTTGGAAATAGGAATTTGGTGATCTTGAATCATTAATACCCAATTGAGATTGGTGATCTAGGGTTGTTAGCTAATATTGTTTCTATTGACACTAATCTCTTGCTAATTCAATTACTAAGTTGATTAGGACTTTTGGATTGAGATTAGTTAGGCTTATTTGACTTTCTTCCGATGAGGAGATAACATTGTACCTTCTCCCTATGTTGAAGATGAAGAAATAGGCTAAATTCTTGTTAATCATTGTAATGACTAGTGACTAGGATAGAAAGCCTATATTCTCAATCCTTGCCATGAGTGTCTCTCTTTATTACTTGCTTTCTTTAGTTGTTTGCTTTACTTTTCTTGTCATTTATTTTCTTTCCCTTTTAACAAATCAAATCCCCTTGTTCATTCATATCCAATAATTGATCACTTCATTGCAATTCCTTGTGAGATGACCCGAGTTTTAAATACTTCGGTTAATTTTCATTGGGGTTTGTACTTGTGACAACCAACCTATTTAAATTTGATTGAGAGTTATTAGTTGGTTTGGAACTATATTCACAACGAGTTAATCCTTTTCTATAAGAGAAATTCTAGACCAACAATAATTCTTCTATCAAATTTATGGCACCGTTGCTGGGGAATTGCAATGTGTGCTTGTTATTGGTTATTGTACATATTGTGAATAGTTTGCTCTTTTGTTGGTTTGCTTGTTTGAGTTGGTAGTTAGATTTTATCTCTTTGTTTTTGTGCTTTTGTTTTTGTTTCTCTACTATGAATTCTCACCGCTTTGGCTATGAGTTTTGTTCAAGTTATGTTATAGGAAATGGTAACAACAATGACAACATGCATAAAGAATTTGGGAATCAAAGATGGGAGGAGCCTCAAAGAATGGATCACTTTTCTTGGCAACAACCTCCTCCGGTTTCTTATTGGTATAATCCCACTCCCAATGCATGTCAACCCAACGGATGTGGTGACCCTCATTGTGGTTGTCAACAACCACCACCATATACCTATGAACCACCTTCTCAATATAATTTTGAACCATCATACTCACAAGCCCCCTACCACCATTCACCTTCATATGATCCTAACCCATACCCATCATAACAACCACCGTATGAACCATACCTAGAGCCACCATATTCCCAACACCAATGCTCCCAAGAACCACAAATTCCATATACACCACCTCAAGACTTTCACCAATATGAACCACCTTCCAACTATAATACCTTTCCCTCAAAAATTAAACCCTCTCTTCCCATACCACCTCCAATGGACGAAGGTCTCCATGCCCTCATGTTAGAACAAAGAGATCTTAGATCTCGTATTCTAAGGCAACAAGAAGAGAAGCAAAGGGAGTTCAAGAAGCTAGAAGCCGTGATTGCTACCGTGGCGGAAGCCGTTAGCAACATGGTCTCCTCCTGCCTAAGCCTATACGATCAAGGAACTCCCATTGTCGAATATGGAGAAGCAACCGAAGAGCATAGTACGGGAATGAATTTGAAGCTTCAAGGTGAAGAAGAGGAGCTAAAGTAGGATTTGCATCAAGAGGAGGAATTTGAGGTTATTGATGTTAAGGAAGTGGATAAAGAGTTGAGGGAAATTGATCAAGAAGTGGATTCCATCATTAGTGATTTTTTGTCCACATTGATCAATCCCCTTGATGATCTTGTTGAGCCTTCTTCCATTGGACAAGAAAGCGATGTTAAGGAGAATATGCATCCTCCAAGGCATATGTTAAGTGTTGAAGGATTGGAAGAAGTTGAGCAAGTGACAAGTCTAGTTATCGGACAAGGAATTAAAATTGAAGATGCTTTTCAAGAGGTGAAGGAATTTAAGGAAGAGCATAAGGGAGTGGACCTTGCATTGTCAAAGTGTGGGGAGGTCCCCCTTCCTAAGTCTCCATCATCCTTTACACCATTCAAGTGGGTAAATCTCTTATCTCTAAGCTTTCTAATTCCACTTGAATACGGGTTGCTTGAAACAGATGGTCAACTTAGAGCTCTCTATGGAATGAGAAGTAAGAGGAAGTTGGTTAGTGGTCATCACCGCAATTTAAGGTTTACTATAGTTGAGTTTTCATGCTCTAAGTGCAAATGGTGGCATAATACTCAATTGAAAAGGTCTAAGAGGAGAATTTAGTGCTCTAATGAGAATTCTACATGCTTTTCACCCAAGTGGAATCATGAGGATCAACCAGAAGATGGGTGAAGAAACAAAGTTTGGGATTCTGGCATACATGAGGGTCAATTTTGGGAGCTCCAAACTTTTAAGGAACTTCATCATGACTTGGTGCAATTGGTTAGAATTTTTTGCAGTCAATGGAGATCCAAGCATTGGTGAAAGTTTCAAGATGAGTTCAAGCATAAGCCGCCATGATAGGCAGCTCACCAAAATGTCCAACTTAAGGACTTGAAATAAAAGTACTTGGTGGGAGACACCCCACCATGGTAAACTCTTTCCATTTCTCTTGTAGATATAATCAAAGAATGTATTGGGTTTCTATCATTAGGTAGTTCTTCCCTTTTATTTCTTTTGTATGTTTATTTTGGTTGTTAGGTTGTTTGTGGATTTTATGCTTCAAATAAGGATGATTCTTTGAATTTGAATTTTTGCTTGAATTGCAAGTTTTCTCAAATTTTGCGAAAAATCCTCAAAAATTCAAAAATATTGTTAATTTGCATTTTGGTTATTTTAGAGATGTTTATATTTTAGGGAGGATTTTAATTCCTGTTTTTATGCTTTTGTTTCATTTCAAAAAAGAAAAAAAAAGTATGGGTAGTCACACATACGCGTGACCGACGCGTATGCGTCGATGCGTCAACGCAACCCCCATAAATTTTCCAGAGAGTTATGCAAAACTAGCGTTGGAACTGTCCGTTTAGCACAACTTTGGCCCACGCATACGCGTGCTTTACACGTACGCGTCCGTGTGCTTTCTCTCCCTTCACGCGTTTGCGTCAACGACGAATATGCGTCGATGCTTGTTTTGTTACACCAACGCTGACGCATGTGTGACACCTACGCGTCAATTTCCTTTCTGTCCACCCACGTGCACGCGTCAGCGATGCGTACGCGTGGATTTGAATTCACTAACACCATCGACACGTGAACCCTAGCCAGTCATGTCCCCTTTCCTCTCTCCAACGTTCCATTTCTCTTCTCCCTCCAAAACCCAAAAACCCGATAACCACCCTCAAGCTTCTACCAACCACCACCGGCCACCACTCCGGCGACCTAACTGCCGCCAGAAACCACCTCTCTCTCTCTTCCCTTTTCTCTTCTTCATTTTCCTTCCTCTTCCCTCTCCTTCTCCCTTTCGCCGTTTCACCTTCCTGTCGCCATAACCACCACCCCGGTCGCCCATTGCTGCCGACGAACCAGCATCCACCACCACCAACTCCTTTCCTCCTCCTTTTCACTTCTTTCTCCCGTTTCCTCTCCAGTACAGAGTCTGGTGCCCTTGCTCTGCAACCGTTCCCCTCTGCCGCCACTGGACCATTGTGGTAGCGCCGTCACTAAGCCTGTCACATCTCAGTTCTTCCCAGTCTCTGTTCCTATTTTCCTTCCTTTCCCATTTCTGCTTCTGCTTCTTCCAGGTTTCCCCTGTTCTTCCCCTGTTTAATTTCTGCTTTTGTTTTTACTTTTTTTAATTAATTTATATGTTAGTAGCAGTTGTTGATTTAGTTTTGTTTAATTAGGTTAGTTAAAGATGCATGTTTAGTTGATTCTAGGTGGTTAGGAAATTTTAGTTGTTTGTTAGTGGATTTAGGTTCATTATTTTGCTGTTTTTGTTGTCTAATATGGTACATGCTGCATTGTTCATGTGTTTGATTTTGATGGTTGTTCTCATTGATTCACTTGCTGCATTTGATGCCATGATGTTAGATGCTGTCTTTGGTCAACTCACCTAAGCCTGCATTGTTCTATTTTGGTTCATCCTATTTGAGGTTCATTTGAGTTGTATACTACTGCTATGCTGATTTGGCTTAATGTTGCCTCAATCATATGATTTTCTATTTGTTGTACCTGTTTGAACTATTCTGGATTCGTATGAGTTATTTTTGCTGCTGTTCATTTATCCGGAAACATCCAATTTACTGCCGGAGTGCTGCCAAATTTTTTCGAAAATTGTCTTGTTTTAACTTACAATCTATGGATTGAATTTGGTACTTTTTGGTTTGAAACTCATTTGGCTTACACCAAACTCAATTCATGGGTTGATTGGTGAGCATTTTCGCATCTCTTTTAGTTCTCTTTATTCAAATTACATCATTGGCGATAATCAAGGAACTATATGACGGATTTCTGTGTAATTAGAACCTTGATTAACCAATTGATTTTGAACCTCTCTTATGTTTTGAACCACCCAAGATAGGTCCAATTTCTATCCTTCATGGTCGTTTTCAAGTGTATTTTTCATTGACCATTGAAGTTATTCTCCTAAAACTTCAAGTGACCTAATCTTGTGCCTTCCAATTGAGGTTCTTTTAAGTTGTAATTATTGGTGCAATTTCACTTATGTAGCCATTTTCATTGTTCAATCTACCTTAGGTTACATGAGTGCACTCTTAATTTTTCAACCCCAATTTTTGCACTTAAGTGACCAACCACATTGATGATGACTTGCATTTCTCTTCTACGCTTTTATGCATTTCATATTTCATCATCAATGACTTGCATCATCCTCATGAATGTGAGTATGCTTGTTTCCTATACTTCTTGAACCTCTCTTGGTTAAGTCAATAATTGTCATGCCACTATTCTTTAACCAAGTTTTCTAACTCCTGACTTAATTGACCTTCTAAATTTTCTTTTAGTTTTCAAACTAACTCTTTTAGTTTCCTTTTGAAGCATGATATTATTGTTGCTTAACAAACAATCATTTTTACCGTCATTGCATGAAATCTTGGTTTGTGTTCTGATTTATGTCTAAATTCTATTTTTTTTTACATTCCAAGAGTTCATTTCTTTAACTCACTTCATGAATGCGTCTCAATTTCCTTCTATTGCCTGTTTTCTGTCTATTGCGTATATCCTTGCTTTCCACTCCTCTGCTTTGATCAATATGATGTATCCTGTGATTTATGTTTTCAGGATGTTTGACAGAGGCAAGGGAAAAGCCAATGTTACCTACAGGAAAAGGAAGAGATCTCAGTCATCCACTGATTCAGCAACTTCTGGTTATTCTCATATGCGTCTCTCTAATAAGGAGAAGTAAGCTCAGCTCCTGCCTCCTGCCAACTCAAAGAGGTTCGCTAATCTATACTATGAGCTCTAGTTTCTACTCTTTCAGGGACGGCATCTCAACTTGAAAAAGAAGCTAGCTATCCCCTCCAATTTGAGGCGGTTTACTGAGCCTCAGATTAGGGATCGGGGCTGGTCTTTCTTAGATAGAGAGCTAGCCAGAGTAACGCGAGTTTTACTGTAACTTCTTCAGAGCGACCCTTGATGCAGTTCACCTTAGAGGTAGACATTGAGGATATCCTCCACTGTCAGCCCAACGTCAGTGACAAGGATGCTTTTCAGAGGGCTGAGGGGGAGATGCATAGCCTGACCTTTGACTATTATGCACCAAAGAGTGTGGTTGCCCAGCTAAACACCCCTTGGGAGATGGATTCTTCTAAATTGAAACCCAAGGGGATGATGTGATTATTTGAGGAAGGAGGCTAAGGTATGGTAGAAGATACTTGCCCACTACGTCATGCCTAGCACTCACTTTACATAGATCCCGATTGACATGCTAGTCCTGATCTGGTACGTCTTTGAGGGGAAGGAGCTGTACCTCCCCCGGCTTATCAGAAAGTTCATATGGCGAGCCCATAGGGGCACCCTTCCATTCCCATTTTTGGTCACGGAGCTTACTCAGCGGGCTAGAGTACCCTGGCTTCTAGATGATGAGTCGCCACCAGCAGTCCACGGAAAGGAGAGAGTTATTCCGTGGGGGACTTGGGTGAGTAATGGACCCGCAGCCCCGCGTAGAGACTGAGCTTCCACAGCAGCGGCATCTGGGGCGTTGATAAACCCATATTTCATGAGTTATTTTGTGCTTAGTTTGAGTGATTTATTCAATCCTTCACCCACTTATTCATATTAATTGCATGGTTTTACTTTCCCTTCCTTATTATGAGATGTATGTGAAAAACATGTTTCCTAAGCTTTAAAATTAATCATTTTAATTACCTTTATTTCCATTCGATGCCGTGATTAGTGTGTTGAGTAGTTTCAGATTTTCTAAGGCAGAATGACTTAAAGGATGGAGAAGGAAACGTACAAAAATGGAAGAAAAGTGCAAAACGGAGTTTTGAAGAAACTGGCATCCACGCGATCGCATGGACAACGCGATCGCGTGCCAGGCGCGAAGAAGAAGCGACGCGGCCGCATGACTGAGGCGGCCGCGCGACTTGAGCATAGCGCATTCGATGCGGACGCGTAACCGACACGACCGCGCCACAAGGAAAACTCCAGATGACGCGACCGTGTGACCCACGCGGACGCGTGACAGAGGCCACGTATCAGAATTTACAGAATACGCCCCCAGCAATTTCTGAAGCCCTTTTGGCCCAGATCCAGGTGCAGAACACACAGACTAGAGGCTATAAAGTGGGAGAATGCATCCATTCAAGAGAGAGCTCGCATTTTTACTACTTTCCATGATTTAGATTTAGTTTGAGAGAGGTTCTCTCCTCTCTCTCTTAGGATTAGGATTTAGGACTTCTCTTAGTTTTTAAGAGTGACTCTCGATCCAGGTTTTATGTTTCTTGTTTTAAGCTTCCCTTCTCACTTTTATTTATTTATTCCAGTACTTGAGTTGATTATTTACTTTTATAATTTAATTTATGAATTATTCCATGTTACAGATTGTTATTTGAATTAATGATATTTGAGGTATTTTAGTTATTGATTGCTTTCTCTTTAATTTGTGTTACCATTGTTTCCAATCTGAAGATATTCTATTCCAACAATTTACTTTTCCCTTTTTGGTCTTGGTTAAGAAATTAGTAACTCAACAGTTATCAAACTCAACATAATTGATAATCATTATCTTGCTAATTGAACTGAACTTCAATAATCCTAACTTTTTCTTAGGAAATAAATAAGATTCGAAGGTCAAACTAATTAGTCCCTTGACTTTCCTTTACTTTAGTAAAGGTTAACTAAGTGGAATTTAGATTCAACTTTCATTATCGCTGAGGGAGATAACCAAGTTGGACTTCCAAATCCTTTTACCTTGCCAGAAGTTTGCTTTATAGTATTTATTTATTTTAATTGCCATCTACTTTACTTGTCATTTAAATCACTTGCTTCTCACCTTCTAAACCCCGATTACAACCTTTATAGCCAATAATAAGAACATACTTCCTTGCAGTTCCTTGAGAAGACGACCCGAGGTTTGAATACTCGGTTAACAATTTTTAAAGGGGTTTGTTACTTGTGACACCCAAAAACGTTTGTATGAAGGGATTTCTTTCAGTTTAGAGACTATATCTACAACGCGACTGTTTTTATGAACTTCTTTACTGGCAAAAATCCCAACGTCAAAATGGCGCTGTTGCCGGGGAACTACTAACGTGTGCCTTATTATTGGTTATTGTAAATATTTTTCTTTTGCTTGTTTATTTATTTTTGTTTTTCCTTTTTATCTTTATTTGCTACCATGAACTCTCACCCCTCTCGCTGTGAGTTTGGTTCTAACTTTGTTGAAGGAAATAGAAGTTACAGCAGGAATGTACATCAAGATCAGACCAATCAAGGATGGATGGAGCCAAGAGGATCTAGTCAACCCTTTAGGCAGCAACACCCTCCGAGATATCCTGGACAAAGACCATTCTACCATGCATACCCAGCTGAAAGATATGGTGGACAACCTTGTAACTACCAACAAGCCCCACCCCGTGCCTATAGACCATCCTTTCAACATAACCTCGAACCACCATACTCACAAGTTTCTCTTCACCATTCGCCACCATATGATCCTTCCTTACCCCAGTACCAATCCAATCACTCCCAATCACCACCCTTTTCCTATGTATCATGCCCAAGTCCGGTAACCCGAGAAGCAGAGGTTCGCCTAAAGGAAACAGTAAATAAACTTCAAACAACCATTCGACAACTGGAGCAAACAATAATTCAATGGGTTTCTAGGTGCTCAAATACACAAGGATCAGCCACAGCCCCATGTGAACAGTCTAACGAAGAGCGTAGCAGGAAAGAGATACCAGAAACTCCAGTGGACAAGACAGAGAATGAATTCGTACTAGAACAGGTAGAAGAAGCTGTCATTGTTCAAGAAGAAGAGTTGGTTGAAGATCTAGGAGATGCTGAACCTCCATGGGAACCCAGAACTGAGGAGAACTTCGTCAAGGACGCTACAGTTGATGCTAAGGAGGATATTGTACAATCTCCTAGGCAAGTTGTTTATGAAGAATCAGACGGAATAATCCAGGACACAAATTCCCTTGATGATGATATTCACAAGTCAAATTCTCTTAGTAATGAACTGGCATCTGCAAGTGAATTCTCTGAGGTCGAAGAATCTTCCCCAAGTGAATATGAAGACGATGCGGAGGTAGATTTCTCTCAACCTCCAATCTATGACTCAAGTGATGAGGAAGAAATAGAAGACTTTGACCAGGACACAGATACAATTGTAGAGCCTTGCAAGGAAGTGGAGGAATTCACAGAAGAGCACAAGGGAGTAGAACTTACAGAACCACCAGAAACACCTACCCCAAGGCCATTACCACCTAATACAAGCTTCAAGTGGGTACAATCCTTAACCTATAACTTTACTTATTCACTTGAATATAGTTTGCTTGAAACAGATAGCCAGCTTAGAGCTCTTTGCGGCTTTAAGAGTAAGAGGGAAATGGCTCGTACTCAGAGTTGGTGCACAAGGTTCAATAAGGTTCCATGCTTCACCTCGAAGTACATGGATTGGTATCATGCTCAATTACATGGATCACGGAGAACGTTTGGTCACCATGGTGAGATTCTACTTTTTAAACTGCCCAGATGGAAACATATAGATCAAGACGGAGGCAGATTGAATAGCAAAGCTTGGGATCCTGGAATCTATTCTGACATTTGTCACTCCGGGAGCCTGAAAATTTGTCTGAAGCTGCTCAGAAGCTTTACATGCCTAGTATGGGACCCCAGAGGCTATTGGCATTCCAAGCACTGGTGGAGATTTTTGGACGAATTTAAACATAAGCCGCCCTAGCAAGAAGCTCCTCTAATGTCCAACTTAAGGACTTTAACTAAAAGTGCAAGGTGGGAGACAATCCACCATGGTATGGTCGCTTCTTTTTCAATTTAATTCTTGTTAATTGCTTTCATTTTTTTATTTTCTTTCATTTTACTTCATTGAACCTGGAATCATGCATAGCATTCATATTAATCATTACATTCTGCATTTATCTTACAGATATATATATAAAAAAGGGGGATGCACGACACGACCGCATGCCCCACGCGTTTGCATCATATTGCGAAAACACTATCCACGCGACCGCGTCATCCACGCGGTCGCGTGACCTGGAGATCGGTGTAACCATCCAACGTCCAGAAAGTTAGGCTGGAATCGTGCGGCCCTTGTGCGTTTTGCAAAAATTGGTCCACGCGATCGCATGCCCCATGCGATCGCGTCACTCGCACAATACCAATCCCACGCGACCGCGTGAGTGACACGATCGCGTCGCATGGATTGCACATCACCCCAGAAGGAGACAGAGAGTTGCGCTGAAATGGTGCTGGAGTCGTGCGTTTAGCACAAATTCCAGCGACGCGATCGCGCGACCCACGCGATCGCGTCATCCACTCTTCCACCCCTTTCATGCGATCGCGCTCCCCACGCGATCGCGTCACCCCACTATCACCCCCACCACACGACCGCGTCCCCCACGCGATCGCGTGGATTTGAAAATATAACCTCCTCAGCCACGCGAACCACCACCCACCACCGCCGGCCATCCCAGCTGCGCCAACCACCGGACGCCACCATCACCACCACCCAACCACCTTCCTGCCTACTCTCCTTATTCAGCCTTCCAGGTTCCGCAGCACGCAAGCCCTTTTATCCGTTCGTAGTTTTTCTTAGTTTTTTCTCCGTTTATGTTTATGTTTAGGATAGCTAGATATGCATGTTGTAGTGGATTTTAGGTTGTTAGGTAGATTAGGCTGTGGTAGTGGCTCTAGGTCTGTTTATTTGCACTGTTCTTGCTTTTGTTTTATCATATTTACAAATCTGTTGTTACTGTAATCTTGTTCATATGCTGTATTTCTTGTATATTGCTGTTCTTTACATTGAATTTTCATGTTTATATTATATATATGTACCTGCAGCTTCACTTTTTAATTCATATGAACTGCCTTGTTTGCTGTTTATTTTCCGGGACAATCCAATTTTAGCCAGAATGCTGCCCAAATTTTTTGTAAATTGTTTTCATTCATGTTTTGGTTTGGCAATCTGAACTCTGTTGTCCTATGCTTTAACCAAACCGTTTCATGAATGCTATGGCAAACTTTCTTATCCTCTTTGATTTCCTGGTTTATAAACTGCATCTGTGATATTCTGATTCCAATTCTTGCTTTCTTTATATCTCTTTGAATCAACATCACCCTGTTTTCCTTGTTCGGTTATGAGTTATTTTTAGTCATAATTGTGAATCCTTGTTACATGGACTATTTTCCTTATGCCGCTTACTTTAACCCGCATTTTACTGACTCACTAATTTTAATTTACTAAATTCTTTTTTCAAAATCTAACCATACTAACCTTTTAAAATCTCTTTTCTGATTTTTCACTTTCCTCTAACTTTCTAACCATGGCATAATGACAATTTTTCTATTTAACTTGAATTCTGATACATTTTGGATTGTAAATTCTTCCTTTCCAAATTTTAAACTACTACACAATCCATAATGCACATTTACTTAACTCATTTACCTCATTCAAATTCTCCTTTGCCGCTTTGAGTTTTCTTTGTTTAATTGCCTATTTGCTTCCCTATTTTTATCCATATCCTGATTTTCCATTTTTCAGGTTGTCTGCCTCACAGAGAAAAGGAAAAGGCAAGGCTACTGGCAAGCACAAGAGAGGAGATTCCTCCCAGTCCATCATTGACCTAATGCATGATTCCTCATGGCAGGAGAAGAACTTTACACAGCAGGAAAAAGCTGACCAGCTGCTCCCTGCAAATGATTCAATAAAATTTGCAAACTGGTACTGTGAACTGAAGTATCCGGCATTTGCAAACTCCAGGAATCTATACCTGGAGAGAACTCTGAGGATTCCAGAAGCACTCTAGCAGTACACCACTGAGCAAATCAAGCAGAGAGGCTGGTTCTTTCTGGAGAGAGCACTGACAGAGGTCAATGCATCTTGGGTCAGGAAATTCTACTGCAACTACTACATCACCACCCTCGATGCAGTAAACCTGAGAGGAAAGTAGATTCTGGTCACTAAGGAGGCCATAGAGGACATTCTCCGGCTCCCAGCCAAGTCCGATCAACCTGATGGTTATACAAAGGCTGAGGAGGACATGCGCCTGATGCAGTTTGATTGGGATGCTGTGAAGGCACGGATAGCTCTCGACCCGACTGTTCCTTGGGAGATGGGTCAGGACACCACCATGCCTAGAGGGATCAAGAGGGTGTACTTAAATGATGAGGCTCGGTTATGGCACCAGATCTTAAGCAACTATGTGATGCCGAGTACTCATGAGACGGAGATTTCGGCTGCTATGATCACCCTCCTATGGTGTGTGATGGAGGATAAGGACCTTTATCTGCCACGCTTTATCCGGCATTATATGGCCAGGGTCCACGTCCGAGGCACCCTTCCTTTTCCGTATCTGGTTACACAGATAGGCCGTCGAGCTGACGTGCCATGGGAGGATGCCGATGAGAGACCACCAGCGGCGGACTGCAGGAAGATCATTCCTCACAGCAGGAGCTTCCTATCTTTGGGCGCCAGACCACCACCCTTCCCTGCTATTGATGAGACAGCCCCACCGTCTGCTGGACCCTCTTCATCCACGGCTGCACTTGCTGCCCCTGCTGCCACCACTGCACCTCCACCTGCCTCTGAGCCCGTATACCGCCTCGTGCACCGCCTATTCCGACAGCTTGATCAGATGGAGCGCCGTAACCGGCGCCGGTATGAGAGATTGGAGCGTCACAGCCAGCGACGCTATTCACATCTGAAGCTGATGATCCGACAGGGTGGTGACATCCCCTCCGAGCCCGACACACCATCAGAGCCATCAGAGGAGGAGGAGGATGAGCCCCAGGAGGAAACCCATCCGCAGGCAGGCACAGAGCAGGCTGCACCACATCAGGAGGTTACGCATCAGATCGAGGCTGCAGATCTGGAGATCCTGATCCAGTCAGCACCGCCTCTACAGCAGCCAGACCCTCAGCCCACCACCACCACAGAGCCTCCAGCTACCATCCCTACCAGTGATGACACCCCTTCACACCCGGCTTGACTGAGCATCAGGGACGATGCTTCATTTTAAGTGTGGGGAGGTCGCCATCTCTGGCGTTTTATTTTGGTGAACCACTACATCTCTTTTTTCTCTTATTTTTGGATATTTTTCTGTATTTTTCTTTTTACTGTTATTTTCTGAGTACTTATACATTGCTACTTTTATGTATTTTTACTCTATTTCCGCATTTATATTTTTAGTTCATATTTTTAGTTATTTAGTTTAGTTTGCAATTCTGACTTATTAGTGGATTAATTAGTATAGTTTACCCTTTTTAGCATAAGATAGCATAGTTTAAATTGAAAAATAAAAAGGAAGTAAGCTATGAAATTGAACATAACAGATTTAAATCCATAAACCTTGTATATATAGCATTACATCCTATAGTTAAGTTGACAACATTTCATCAAGGAGGAACATTAAAACTTTAAAGGCCACCCTAAATAATTTTTTTTATGAGAATAATGGGAATTTTTAACTAAACCTGCATAACATATATGAATGATATATGATGCTTGAGTTAGAGAACACACAGCCTGTGAGTCTTGAGCTTAATTGTATGGTTGCATTCAAACCATAATTTCATTCCTATGTGTTTCGCTTCTTTTTATTCTGATGTTCTTTACTTTGCTTTAATCTATATGTCCAATTATAGAATATAGAATATAGAATATAGATACATATCAAAAGAATGATTGAGGCCATCATTTGATTTTTAGCTCACTTACCCCAAAATAACCTACCTTTCACATCACCCTTGTTAGCCCCCTTGAGCCTTTAAAATCCCTTTTATTCTATTTAGCCACACCACTAGCCTTAAGCAGAAAAACAAAATAAAATCCCAAGTTGAATCCTTGGTTAGCTTAAGATAGAAAATTATGAATAGATTAAAATGTGGGAAACCTATTGGGAACATGGATGATAGAAACAAAAGGTAGAAAAGTTGAAAGAAATAAAATAAAATTTGGGAAGCATGCTCATGAGAAATCAAAGTGATTCAATTACTATGTGCATTAAAAAAAAGTTTTTTTTTTCAGCATTTAATAAAAGGGGATACAAAAGAATTTCCCAATGCAAAATAAAAGCAATGCACATGGGATAAAAATAAAATTGAAACATGAGCATGTAACAACAAGTGGGATAATATGAGAAAATTGGTAAAGAAAGTTTTGTTCTACTAAATATGTATGTTAGGTGAGATCTTAGTCTAATTAAGGATTCACTTATTAGCTCACTTAGCCTTATACATATATCCTTACCTTCACCTTGGCCCCATTACAACCTTAATTAAAGACCTCATGACTTTTGGTATGACTGTACTCTATAATTGTTGATTGGTTAGATGAAAAACAAAGTTATAGAAAGTAAGAATAAAAGGAAAAGTAGAGTGAATAAACCCAATAAACACTGAGTGACTAGAGGGTAAACACAAAATCCATTGAGGGTTCAATAACTCATCAACATATATCTGTGCTTAATTTACTAATTATTTTGCAAGTTTGTACAATATTTTTATTTTCCATCTCATTTGCTAAAATGCTTTATTATTTAAGGGTTGGCTATATATATATATATATATACGACTCCTTGAGAATGTGAATTAATTTGACTACATGTAAGCTTTATATATGAGTAGATAAATTGGAATTGCATGACTCATTTAGGCAGATGCATTTAGAATAGGTTGCATTGCATAACATTCCACCACTCTAACCTTACCTTATTCTTTACCTTGGATATAGCATGAGGACATGCTATTGTTTAAGTGTGGGGAGGTTGATAAACCCATATTTCATGAGTTATTTTGTGCTTAGTTTGAGTGATTTATTCAATCCTTCACCCACTTATTCATATTAATTGCATGGTTTTACTTTCCCTTCCTTATTATGAGATGTATGTGAAAAACATGTTTCCTAAGCTTTAAAATTAATCATTTTAATTACCTTTATTTCCATTCGATGCCGTGATTAGTGTGTTGAGTAGTTTCAGATTTTCTAAGGCAGAATGACTTAAAGGATGGAGAAGGAAACGTACAAAAATGGAAGGAAAGTGCGAAACGGAGTTTTGAAGAAACTGGCATCCACGCGATCGCATGGACAACGCGATCGCGTGCCAGGCGCGAAGAAGCAGCGACGCGGCCGCATGACTGACGTGGCCGCGCGACTTGAGCATAGCGCATTCGATGCGGACGCGTAACCGACGCGACCGCGCCACAAGGAAAACTCCAGATGACGCGACCGCGTGACCCACGCGGACGCGTGACAGAGGCCACGTATCAGAATTTACAAAATATGCCCCCAGCGATTTCTGAAGCCCTTTTGGCCCAGATCCAGGTGCAGAACACACAGACTAGAGGCTATAAAGTGGGGGAATGCATCTATTCAAGAGAGAGCTCGCATTTTTACTACTTTCCATGATTTAGATTTAGTTTGAGAGAGGTTCTCTCCTCTCTCTCTCTTAGGATTAGGATTTAGGACTTCTCTTAGTTTTTAAGAGTGACTCTCGATCCAGGTTTTATGTTTCTTGTTTTAAGCTTCCCTTCTCACTTTTATTTATTTATTCCAGCACTTAAGTTGATTATTTACTTTTATAATTTAATTTATGAATTATTCCATGTTACAGATTGTTATTTGAATTAATGATATTTGAGGTATTTCAGTTATTGATTGCTTTCTCTTTAATTTGTGTTACCATTGTTTCCAATCTGAAGATATTCTATTCCAGCAATTTACTTTTTCCCTTTTTGGTCTTGGTTAAGAAATCAGTAACTCAACAGTTATCAAACTCAACATAATTGATAATCGTTATCTTGCTAATTGAACTGAACTTCAATAATCCTAACTTTTTCTTAGGAAATAAATAGGATTCGAAGGTCAAACTAATTAGTCCCTTGACTTTCCTTTACTTTAGTAAAGGTTAACTAAGTGGAATTTATATTCAACTTTCATTATTGCTGAGGGAGATAACCAAGTTGGACTTCCAAATCCTTTTACCTTGCCAGAAGTTTGCTTTATAGTATTTATTTATTTTAATTGCCATCTACTTTACTTGTCATTTAAATCACTTGCTTCTCACCTTCTAAACCCCGATTACAACCTTTATAGCCAATAATAAGAATATACTTCCTTGCAGTTCCTTGAGAAAACGACCCGAGGTATGAATACTCGGTTAACAATTTTTAAAGGGGTTTGTTACTTGTGACACCCAAAAATGTTTGTATGAAAGGATTTCTGTCGGTTTAGAGACTATATTTACAACGCGACTGTTTTTATGAACTTCTTTACTAGCAAAAATCCCAACGTCAGGCGTCCTCTTCTTCAGTAGTAGCCGGTACCTCTACAGCACCAGCCACATCTACCAGGCCAACACCGCCATCATCAGCACCCTAGCCGACTTACCGACTCTTGCAGCACCTTATAGAGCGCATGGATCAGAGTGAGCATCGCAACAGGCGACGTTATGGGCGCTTGAGTCGGATGCTGGCATCATTGGGCGCCAACATGCCTTCCGATTTTGATACTCCTTCTGACCAGTCTGAGGCGGAAGAGGAGGCTCTGGAGGAGGAGGCTCAGTAGGCAGAGGCACCTACACAGACTCAGGCTCCCACAGAGACACATCAGACTTTTGTGGAGCCACAGCCACAACCACAGCCACAGCCAGAGCCAGCTGCAGACGTTGACCCTCTCATCCAGCCTCAGTTGTAGCATCGAGGACGATGCTTTCTTCTAAGTGTGGGGAGGTCACCATCGTCGGCGGGATTTTTATTTTGGTGACCATTTCAGACATTCCAAATTTATTTTGCTTTACTTTGTTTTTTTTTCAGTATTTGCACTTTATTTTATTGCACTTTTAGGATTCTTGTATATATTAGTTATTTTGGATACTTTTTAGCTTGCTGCATTTTGCACTCTTGGCTTGTATATATCTTAGATTTTAGTTGGATTTGCACTTTTAGTTGATAGTATATATAGTTACTTTAGTTTTTCAATTGTGGTTGAAAAAATGTGGATTATTGAGCTTAGTTTACTCTTTTTTTTTTTTTGCAAATGAGAATTTGGTTTGATTGAAAAAAAAAGGAGTTAAACTAAGGAATTTTAACCTTTCTCAATCACAACATTTCATTTTGCATATAGATAATAAAGCTTAGTCAAAATAATGAAAATTTTCAAGAAATTTTCTTATAGGGCACCCCCCAATTGATTTGAAAAAAAAAATTATTAGAACTTGCTTGAATTATATATTGTGGATCATGTTTTGAGCTAAGAACACAAGCATGTGAGATTTGAGCCTAATTGTGTGGTTACATCATATAACCACTTATTTTCATTCTTGTGTGTATTATTCTCTTTCTATGATTGTAGTCTTTGATTTGTTTGATTCTATATGTCTGTTATTCTGTGTATACATGCATTTATATGATTGAGGCCATTGTTTTATTAGCTCATTTACCCAAATAGCCTACCTTTTATCTTCTATTGTTAGCCAATTTTGAGCCTATGCATAGCCCATTTGTTCTTAATTTTAGCACATTACAAGCCTTAAGTGAAGAACAATAAATGTCCCTTGTTTGGATCTTTGATTAGCTTAGGCTAGTGAGAGTGCTTATCATTCAAGTTTGGGAGAGTTGGGAACATTGGTTGGAATAAAAAGGTGTTTTTGTATTTTTGTCAAAATTTTGGAAATTGGGTACATACTCATGTATTAATTAAATGTTAAACCATATGCATTGATGTTCTTGTATATATTTAGTTTGAAGAAAAAAAAGATGATAAGGAAAAAAAAGTAATATAGAAAACAAAAAAATAAAGAAAAAGAAAGAAAAAGAATAGCAATAAAAAAGGGACAAAATGTCCCAAAGTGAAGTTCAATAATAATCAATACATATGTGTTGTGAAGTGAAAAGAAAATACATGAGTATGTGAAAAAGTGAGAAACATGGGTAGTTAGCTTTGTTTAGAATTTTATAGGTTGTTATATAGGTTAGGTGGGAAGCTTAGGTTAATCAAAGATTCAAATTCTAGTCCACTAGACCAAATACAATCTTACCTGGACCCTAGCCCCATTACAACCTATGGATAAGTCCTCATGATATTTGTATACATGCATGAAATAATTGTTGATTGTTAGATGAAAAACAAATCTTGGGAAGCATGATTGGGGGAAATTTAGTGAATCAACCCTATACACTTGAGTGATTAGAGCGGATACACATCCAGTGAGGGTTTGATTGCTCAACTACATGTTTCCACTCATGATCATCTTTTCTTGCAAGCTTGTAAAATCTTTTCAATAATTCAATTCAATTGTGGATTTGATTTGATTATGATTGCCTTAGCCCTTGTGTTCATACAAGCTTTCTTGGAGATTGATTTATTTTGATTAAGTAATTGCATCCATTTAGATAGAGTCTCTTTCTCGGTTTAGCATGAGGACATGCTTGGTTTAAGTGTGGGGAGGTTTGATAAACCCCAATTTGGTGGTTTATCTTGTGCTTAATTTGGGGGATTTTATCACCTTTTCTCACATTTATTCAATGAAATAGCATGGTTTTATAATTATCCCTTAATTTGTGCTTAAGTGTGAAAACATGCTTTTTAGGCACTTAAATTAGAAATTTTATTTCACCTTTGATTCCACTAGATACCTTGATGTGTTTGTTAGTGAATTCAGGTTGAAAAGGCTAGGAATGGATCAAAGGAGTGAAGAGAAAAGCATGCAAAGTGGAGAATTCATGAAAAAATAAGGATTTGGAGTGCATACATTGACGCGCACACGTGGAGATGAGGTCGCATGGCGACGCGTACGCGTGACATTACGCGTACGCGTGAGAAGGAAAATGCCAAGTGACGCGTACGCGTGACCCATGCGTACGCGTCACAGCTCACACATGACCTCGTTAAAGTGAAAACACTGGGGGCGATTTCTAAGCTTCCCAGGCCCAAATCCAACTGATTCCAGAGACTATTTCATGCAGAATTCAAGATGGGTCAAAGGGGGAGCAATTAGTTGTAGGATAGCATCATGCAGGTTAGTTTTCTAGAGAGAGAAGCTCCCTCTTCTCTCTAGAATTAGGGTTCTTAGGGTTAATTGCATCTTAGATCTAGGTTTTGATTCTTGTTTTCATCTTGTTTCCTTGTGATTTCTTGTTCTTACATCTCCATTCTCTTAGTTTGTAGTGTTAATTTCCCTTTTTATGCCTCTTGTAGTTTATTGATGAACTCTTGTTGGATTTGGATCTCCTTTAATGAAATTTTATGATTGATGTTCCTTTATTGTTGATTTGAGTTGCCATTGTTACTTTCTTGCAATTAGTAGTTGGTAGATTTACTATTCTTGCACTTTTACTATGCTTTCCTTTTATGCCTACCATGTATTTGACAAAATGCTTGGTTGGATGGTAGAGTAGATTTTTGAGCATTCTTGGCTTGAAAAGAGGAGTTGAGGGATCTTGAGTCATTAATACCCAATTGAGATTGGTGATCTAGGGTTGTTAGCTAATATTGTTTCCGTTGACACTAATCTCTTGCTAATTCAATTAGTAAGTTGATTAGGACTTTTGGATTGAGATTAGTTAGGGTTATTTGACTTTCTTCCGATGAGGAGATAACATTGTACCTTCTCCCTATGTTGAAGATGACGAAATAGGCTAAATTCTTGTTAATCATTGTAATGATTAGTGACTAGGATAGAAAGCCTATATTCTCAATCCTTGCCATGAGTGTCTCTCTTTATTACTTTCTTTCTTTAGTTGTTTGCTTTACTTTTCTTGTCATTTATTTTCTTGCCCTTTTAACAAATCAAACCCCCCTTGTTCATTCATAGCTAATAATTGATTACTTCATTGCAATTTCTTGTGAGACGACCCGAGGTTTAAATACTTTGGTTAATTTTTATTGGGGTTTGTACTTGTGACAACCAACCTATTTAAATTTGATTGAGTTATTAGTTGGTTTGGAACTATACTCACAATGAAGTAATCCTTTTCTATAAGAGAAATTCTAGACCAACAATACTTCCTCTATCAAATTTATGGGGTTGAACTTTGTGACAACCATAATTATATTTTGATTGTGAGGATTGACTATCGGTTTGGACTATACTATCAACGGGAATCATTTGTGTGAAATTCCTAACCGGTATAAATTCACGCTGATAAACCCCATTTTTAGGGTTTATCTTGTGCTTAATTTAGGGGATTTTATCAATTTTTCTCACATTTATTCAATGAAATGGCATGGTTTTCTAATTCTCCCTTAATTTGTGCTTAGGTATGAAAACATGCTTTTTAGGCCTTTAAGTTGTTAATTTTAATTTATCTTTTATTTCACTAGATGCCTTGATATGTTTGTTAGTGAATTCAGGTTGAAAAGGCTAGGAATTGATCAAAGGAATAAAGAGAAAAGCATGCAAAGTGGAGAATTCACAGAAAATCAAGGATTTGGAGTGCATGCATCGATGCGCACGCGTGGCAGACGCGCATGCGTAGAGATAAAGTCGCATGGCAATGCGTATGCGTGACATGACGCGTACGCGTGGAAAGTAAAATGCCAAGCAACGCGTTGTTTCTCGCATGTGACCTCATTAAAGTGAAAACACTAGGGGCAATTTCTGAGCTTCCCAGATCCAGATCCAACTCATTTCTGAGGCTATTACATGCAAAATTCAAGGGGGTCAAGGGAGGGAATCATTGATACACTTTAGTTTTAGTTCTAGATGTAGAATTCTAGAGAGAGAGAGACTCTCTCCTCTTTCTAGATTAGGATTCTTAGTTTTCTTCCTTTTAGATCTAGATCTCAGTTTCTTCTTTGCTTTAGTTTTCCTTTATTTTTATTTGTTCTAGCAATTTACTTCTCTTGTAGTTTCCTTTATTTTGTTAATTCTAGTTTATGAACTCTTTTGTTGATTTCTATTTCCTTTTTAATGCAATTTCTCATTTCCATGCCTTCTTATATTTGCTTTAGTTTGCTATTGTTGATTTCTTACCTTTGTAGTTATAGCTTCCTTTAATTCTTGCAATTAATGTTTACTTTTATTGCCTTCTATGTGTTTGATGAAATGTTTCTTTTAGTAATGAGATAGGTTTTCCTTCTCTTGGCTTGTGTTGAGTAATTGGAGACTCTTGAGTTATCAAACTCTTTTGTTGATTGATAATTGGAAGTTGCTAGTTGACTTGAATGCCACTAAAGCTAGTCTTTCATTATGATTTGACTAGGACTTATGACCTCAAGTTGATATCCACTTGACTTTCCTTCATAGTTAGAGGTTAACTAAGTGGAGCAATGGACAATTCTTATCACAATTATATTGTTGATGATAATGAGGATAGGACTTCTAGTTCTCATACCTTGCCAAGAGCCTTCTTAGTTATTAGTTTATCTCTTTTGCCATTTACATTTCTTGTTCCTTACTGCAAAAACCCCAAAACATACTTCCTAACCAATAACAAGAACACTTCCCTGCAATTCCTTGAGAGACGACCTGAGGTTTAAATACTTCGGTTTATTTTTATTGGGGTTTGTACTTGTGACAAACAAATTTTTGATTGAGGAATTATTTGTTGGTTTAGAACTATACATGCAACGAGATTTTATTTGTGAAATTCTATACCACACGAACAATTTTCGTTCATCAAAATGGCGCCGTTGCCGGGAAATTGCAAATGTGTGCCTTGTTATTGGTTATTGTATATATGTGAATATTGTGAATATGTTTGCCTTTTGCTTCTTTGTTAGTTTTTGGTAGTTGTAAGATTTTGTTTCCTTTATTTGTTACTAGTTTTTGTTTTTATTTTCTCTTGATACTATGAATTCTCACTACTTTGGCTATGGGTTTGGTTCTAACTATGTTGTAATGGAAATTTCAATGAGAGTGTGCATCAAGGATGGAATAATCAAAAGTGGGAGGAGCCTTAAGCATATGCTCAATCTTCATGCCAACAACCTCCACCAATGTACTATGAGCAACAACCATTCTATGATGCATACCAATCAAATGGCTATGGTGAACCTCCTTGTGACTACTAACAACCACCACCATATGCCTATGAGTCATATCCTCAACATAGCCCTCAACCACCATACTCACAAGCCCCATTCTACCATACACCATCCTATGATCCACCTCCATCATATTACCAACCTCCTCTACCACATCCTTGTGACCATTATGAGCGAAAATCCTTAGAGTCACCACAATTTCAACCTATTTACTCCCAAGAACCACCTCCATATTTCCACCAAGAAGAACCACCTTCCTATCATGAACCATTTCTTCCAAACAATGAACCCTCCTATCCACCCCAATCACTAATGGATGACACCCTTGGTCTTCTTCTTCAAGGGTAAGAAGATATGCAAAGGAGCGCACTAGAATTCATGGCTACCTTGACCAAGGTAGTAAGCACTTTGGCCTCCCGATACTCATGCACTCAAAGTACTTCCATGGCCACATGTGAAGAACCTAATGAGGAACGGAGTATGAAAGAGAGATTGGAAGCTCCAGTGGAGAACAAGAAGTGGGGTTTTGTATTGGAGCAATTGGAGGAAGCCATGATTGTTGAAAAAGAGGAAGAACTGGTTGAAGATTTGGGAGATGTTGAAGGTCCATAGGAATGTAGAATCATGGAGCCCTCTTCCAAGAAGCTTGATATTGATGTTGAGGAGGGTGCGTAACCTCCAAAGCATATCATGGTTGAAGACTTTGAAGAGGTTGATCAAGAGATGGATTCAATCATTGAGGAATTCTTATCTACAATTGAATCCTCTTCCATTGGACTTAAAATAGAGATCAAAGAAGAAGATGCACAACCTCCAAAACCCTTGGTAAATGAGGAAGAAGAAATTAAATTAGAAGAAAGCTACTAAGAAGAAGAGGTTGAAATTGAAGAAGCTTGTAAGGAGGTGGAAGTTGTCAAGGAAGGACACAAGGGAGTAGAGCTTGCAAGGACATTGGAGATACCTCTCCTCAAGCCATCAGCATCCATCTTTCCATTCAAGTGGGTAAATCTCTCATCTCTAAGCTTAATTTTTCCACTTGAATATGGTTTGCTTGAGACGGATGGGCAACTTAGAGCTCTTTATGGCTTTAAGAGTAAAAAGGAGATGGTTAGTGGTTGACATTTTAAATCAAAGTTCATGATGGTTGCGTGTTCAAAGCTTAATAGCAAAGGTTGGTGTAGTACTAGATTGCTTGGGTCTAGGATGATGTTTGGTCGCTTGAGTGAAAATTCCAAGATTATGGCACCCAAACGGAATAATGATGATCAATTTGAAGATGGGTGTAGAAACAAAATTTGGGATCCGGGAATACATGAGGATCAATTTTGGGAGCCTTTAGCTTGTGTGAAACTTCATCAAAGCTTGGTGATATTAATTTTGAAGAATGGAGCTTATTGGAAGTCCAAGCATTGGTGGATGTTCAAGGATGGCTTCAAACACAAACCACCATGACAAGGAGCTCACCAAATGTCCAACTTAGGGACTTAAAATAAAAGTGCTAGGTGGGAGACACCCCACCAAGGTAAACTCTTTTCGTTTTTCTCTTTTGTAAATATTGGTAAAAATTTGTTTGATTTCATGTTTTGTTTAGTTTGTTGAGTTCAATTAGTAGTTTGGTATATTGAATAAGGTTTTATGGTGTTTTGGTAGCTGTTTGGAGGTTTGGAATGCTTGGTTTGGTGCAAGAACTTAGAAAAATTTTGAAAAACAGAGCATCAACCTACGCGTACGCATGATACCAAGTTTTTCGGCCATCCACGCGTATGCGTGGATCCAAAATTTTCACCTCCCATACAAAAACCCGAGAGTTGTGCGATTTTTGGGCTGGAATTGTGCCTCTATCACAAAGTCCACCCACGCGTGCACGTCAACCCACGCGTACGCGTCGCCCCTCTGAATAACCCATCACGCGTACGCGTGCCCCACGCGTACACGTCGCTTCCATTTCACCTATCCACACTTGCGCGTTGCATGACGCGTACACGTGGAATGTCCTGTTTCATCACTCCTTCTTTTCTTCTGTTCTTTCCAATTCTTTCTATCTTCTCTCTTCTCTTCTTTTCTTTCCCTTCTTCAACCATCATCCAACACTACCAAACACCATCTATAACCATTTCTTTTAGTTTAGTTAGTTGTTCAATTAGTTTAATTTTTGTTTTATTTTCTGTTTTTCATTATAAGTGTTGGATTATAAATCTTGTTTGTTGTTTATTGCTGCTGAATACTAATAGGATGTTATCTTGACATCATTGTGTTTATACTCACTGTTGGATTCTGTGTTGAGGTTATAATTTGTTACTTGGTTTTGAATTCTTTATGCTTAATTTTATTCATACCAAGTGCATGCGAATTGCCTTTCAAGCATTCCAAATCTTTTAAATTGCATGATTTGGCCACTATGTGATTTGAATCCTTTTCTTTGATTAGGCAATTTCTTGATATTGGATGTTGTGCATTTATCTTAATGCATTGTGCTTCTTGATCATATGCATCCATATGTTATGTTTACGCCTTAATGACATGATTGACCATTGATTGTTTACTTATGTGCTCTACAAATATTTGAAACCAGTCATTTTGGCATAATGTTTCTTTTGTGAAATAGGATTAGAAGATTACCTAGGGACATCCTTTTGAAATTCTCAAACTATAGGGACCATGCTTGCTATGTAATTGACTATTCACCTCTAGTTCTCTTTCACTACATTGCATAGCAACCATGTTTTCCATCTTATGTCCACTAGGTGATGTGAGCCCCAAATTCAAAGTGTGTCATTGAATGATGTGTAAGTTTCATATATCATTTGGTCCATTAAGTTCTCTTGCACATCAATCAATGTCCATTCCTTATCCAATTCACAATTGGTTGATTTTTGGCTTGAATTCTTTCATGCTTCTTTATCACTTGTTTGGTTGTCTTAACCGACGAGTTTAAAGTATTTCAAGCACACTAGAATGAGTGAAGTGCATTCTTCTTTTGTGCAAATTGTGACAAAGCTTTTTATGCTAGTGTGCGTGTGTTCTAAACTACATGCAATTTAGGACCCACACACTCTTTTCTTCAATGTCACACTAATTCACTCACTTCATTCTAGTGAATATTACCTCATTCCAACAATATATGCTTCCTTGCTTTTGCATTTACTTGTCTTCTTATCGTGTTTTCTATTTTCAGGATGTTTTGTCATAAGCAAAAACGGAAGCAGGAAAAAGAACACGCAACAACCGGTTGATCCACCAGTTGAAGGTGGCAACTAGGAAAGTCGCCGTACCCCTTGCTCATCTTCGAATGCATCGAGGATGGTGCAAACTTTTAAGTGTGGAGAGGTCGTCTGACCAGTCGGCGTTTTTGGGTGACAATTTCTAATCTCAACACTTTTACATTTCATTTTTTTTTAGGTCTTTTAGGATTTTTAGTTGCATATATATATAATAAGCTTAATTAAAATAATGAAATTCTCCAAGAAAAATATTCTTAATAGGGCATTGACATCCCAAGTGATTTGAGTGAAAACTTTTCATAGAACTTGCTTGAATTATACATTGTGGATCATGCTTTGAGTTAAGAACACAAGCTTGTGAGATTTTGAGCCTAATAGTGTAGTTACATCATATAACCACTTATTTTCCTTCTTGTGTGTGATTATTCTCTTTCTATAATTGTGATCTTTGATTTGTCCGATTCATATGTCCATTATTCCATGTATACATGCATTTATATGATTGAGGCCATTGTTTCAATTAGCTCACTTACCCAAATAGCCTACCTTTTATCTTCCATTGTTAGCCAACTTTGAGCCTACGATTAACCAACTTTGTTCTTTAATTTAGCACATTACAAGACTTAAAGCGAAAAACAATAAATGTCCTTAATTTCGATCTTTGATTAGCTTAGGCTAGTGAGTATGTGTATCATTCAAGTGTGGGGAAACTTGGGACATTGGTTGAGGTAAAAGGGTGTTTTTGTATTTGTTGAAAATATTGGGTATTGGGTACATACTCATATATTAATTAAATGTTTAAACCATATGCATTGATACCTTTGTATATAATTACATCAATATATATGTGTGTGTGTGTGTGTGTGTGTGTGTGTGTGTAAGCCTTAGGATTGTCGTAACCTCTGATTAACCTTTGCCTTATGGCTAGAGGTAAGGTTTATGGTAATTAGAGTGTTACAAACTATACTTACAATGCGACTATTTTTGTAAAAATCTTTACCAACGATTTTTTCCCATCACTGCTCGATTGGGGTTTGAACTCCATTTTTCAACTGTGAATATCAAATTTTGTTCACATAGAAATTTTAATCACAATATTCTGAACTTTTTACATCTACTAGTTCATACATATTGTGCAAGCATCAAACATCTACAAGTTCCAGATGGAAGACCTCCTACTTCCAATTTATGTGGCATGTCAAAGGATGTATATGAAATGAAACTGAATCATATAATAACTATAAAAGCGTAACCTGTATGTAACATTCACACGCAAAGATCATGAAATTTGCAATGAAAACTTTGGTATCAAACCTTAATTTATTCCCAACCTCAATTTACATATTTGAAATCCCAGGCTCTTATCCGACAGGATAAACATGCTATGTCAGGCCTATTTGTCATAAATTTAATAAACATTTCAGTTTTGTTTTTCTTCTATTTTTGTTATGATAAGTTGATGTGTGATACAAAATCCATTTGATTGACGAACTTATTGGAATTCATTAAACGTGGAATCATCAGGGGCTGCGAATGCTTCCTCTTGTTCTTGAATTTGAAATTACTGATGCATCTGTTGCTGCTATTGCTTCTAGCTACCTAATTTAGAATTACTTGATCTCAGTGGGTATGTATCATACCTACTTTAATTCATTCACCTTGTTGACAAGCTTCGGATGAAATTCAATGCATATAATAATATACAGTAAAACTCAATACAACATTTAATTGTGGTCCCCCCCCCCCCCCAAAATTCTCTTTAATTTTCTTACACTTCTAGAACATATTCTAATGATTATCCTTCATCACAGATCTGGCATAAGTGATAGTGGCATAGGAATAATTTGCAATGTGTTCCCTAAAACACTGTCAAGACTCCTTCTTGCCCTTTGTCCTAATGTGACTTCAAGTAATTTCCTCTTATAAGTTCATTTACTTCACAAAACTCTAGTACTTGCTTGAGTTTCTGCTTACTAATATACTCTAATATTTTTCAGGTAACATTTGAAAGTGATGTGATCTCACTCTTCCAGGATATTAAGATGGTTGATGGATGAAGAACAACAAGGTAAAGGAGACTACCAAACAAGGTAATTGAATGACTTTCTATACCTTTTTTAATTAAACTAGTTCTTTTGGGTTTATATCGTTGGATGATTGATGAAAACAATTTGCAGGTCTAGTCGAGGACCAACAACTGATGGAGACCTTGGTGTCGGTATAAATGTTCCGGGTGCTGCATCAACTAAAAGCTTTACTAAATTTGATCAAAGCATCAATTAAAAGCTTTGATCCGGCTAATAAAATTTTCTTAATATAGTAGTTTTGTATTGTTCAATATTTTTTTAGTTAATGTTTTGGAATTATCTACGAATTTAATATTGTTTATTTAGTATTTTTTTATGTTAATATCTCAAGTTTAATAAATATAATGTAAAAAAATAGGTTATAGTAATAAAAAATGGTATAAACAATTGTAGTTGGTCTGTTTTTTTTAGCTTGTCTATGAAATTGCGGCGGTTTGAAACCGTTGCAATTTTTTTTAAAAAAACTAACATAAATTTGTGGCAATTTTAAAACCACCGCAATTTTTTTTTTAAATCCATTAAAAAAAATAGTGGAGGTTGTGCTAGCGGTTCATTGGAACCGCCACAAAATCAAATCACCACCCCCTAATAGGCAATATTTGTGAAACCGCTGGAATTTCGTTTCGCGGCGATTTCTCTAAATAAACTGCCGCAAATTCCCATTTCTTTTGTAGTGCTTTCAATAATTTTTAATTATTGCTGCTTCATAAACTTACTAATAATTTATTTTATCAAAGAGATTTTTTACTTTTTAGAAAATAAGAAGCATCAACAAGTATAACAAAAAATACAATAAAAAATATAATATAGAACATGATTTGAACAAAAGTTATTTTGATTTACTTATATCTTTTCCTTTAGCTTAATTTGTTGCTCCTTTTTCTTTTTAATTTTGTCTTTTCTATGCTTTTTGTTTTTTTTCCTAGTCTTTTGTAATCTAGAAAAGAAAAAGGAAAACGGAGATAATAGAGAAAAAAGGAAAGAATAAGAACAAGGTGGCGCGGCGCTTGTGGTCGTAAGGCTGTGAGCCATCGTCACTGCCGTAGCAAAAGGAGAGTCAACTATAAATTTAATAGTTTGGTAGTTCTATCGAATAAAATCTAATTTTTATAGGTATAAAGTTAATTTAAATTTTTTTATGGTTAATTTTGTCTATGCTCAAATTTTTAATAATTAAAAATGATTATTTATTTTTTTATTTTTTTAATTTTCAAAATTGCATTAATAATAGATGATTTAAGGAAAACTTTTAAATAATTAAAAAATAACATTAAAAAAATTTTAATATCAAATATTAAAATTTATTTTTTAAGGAAGAGAAAATTAGGTGAACCCACTTTCATTATGGCCAAAATCAAGTAGACTTACATGAGTATGCTTTTTTATATATTATTTAATTGAGTGTAGCCAATTCGATTTTTTGCAATAATAAAAATGGATATACCTAATTTTCCTTCCTAAAAAAATGTTCTTGCTATTTAATATGGATTTAATTTATTTTTAGAAGAATAAAATATATTTTTCATATTTAATGTTTATAATTTTTTTAAAAGATACTTTTAATATTTAATTGCACTCAATTTTATTCTTAACGTTTTTGTTTTGTGCAAAATTATTCTTAAATGTTACTTTGTGTAAAATTATCTTTAAATGTTAATTTCATATAAAATGTTAGGGACAAAATTCAAAACTTTTAAAGATAGGTTTATCACAAATCGAAAACATTAAAGATGAAATTGAATGAATCGAAGATGTTAGGAACAAAATTGAATAAAAATAAATGTTATGGATATTTTTTAAAAAAAACAAACATTAAAAAAAATATACTCCATCTTTTTAAAAAATATTATTTTTTCAATTTGTTTAATAAAATTTTCACGATTTATAAAAAGGAGAATGTAATTTATTTCATGGAGAATTTAAATATTTCTCGTTTTAGAGAAAAATGATTATGATAGTTATACCACTTATTATCACTCTTAAAGTATTCTTTTAAAAAAAATTAAAGTATTATTATCTTAAAAAGAAAATATAAATTAAAGTACATTAAAAGGTGGTGCAAGTAACGTATTTTTTATGGTGAATTCTATGGTGTAGAAGGAAGATTCTTTCTACACCTATATATTTGTATTGTCAAAAGGGTTGTGAGACAAATGTATAGAAAGAGAATGTGGTTAAAAATAATCTGTTTATAGTAACGGACATACTTCATATGTTACATCAATACCACGTGATGGTGGTATATAGAGGAAGCTGCTTAATTGTGTTTGTTATGATTAATTATTAAAAATGATATTGGACTTGGTTGTAGTTGTGTTTTTAGTTTAAATTATTTTGAGAAAGTAAAAATAAATTTTGATTGTGGACTAACCTGTTGATGCTAATATATTTTTGTCCTATCGAATTTTGAACGTATTTTGTGAATTGTTAAGCTTGCAAAAAGACTATATGTACTCATCAAAGTAACTCCACTAAACTTGTATAAAATCCAAACTCTCTTTTTACATGAATTAATTTTTTTATTCACACATGAAAAATTAAACTTAACTCCCAAATATTTATTAATAACAACTTATTTTAATATGTATATATAATTATATATCCAAATATAAATATATATTTATTTATTTATATATAAATAAATTAAATTATGTATACACATTAGCGTGTATAAATAAATTAATATCTTGTTCAAATTATATATTACTGATTAAAATTTTTATTATTAGGTAATTATATTCTAACTGTTCTTTTAATAAGTTTCAACAATTATTTTAAAAAAATTATTTAAATTAGTACTTTAAATGATAAACACATATAGCCTAAACAATAAACATTCATTTATAAATATTTAACGTTAAATTTTACACCGTATATTCTAAATCTTAAATCATACCTTTTAAATCCTAATCCATAAATCTTAAACCTTAAACTTAAATTTTAAATTGTAAACCATAAATTTTAAACTCCTAAATTTTTAATCTTAAATTCTAAATCTTTTAGTTAAAGTCAAATTATGACTCTAGAAGTAATACTTCGAACAAATCTGATTACTTTCAAGTATTTTCATGTGAAAAAATATTGTTTATACCATTAATTATATCTATATAATAAAGAAAAAGTTTAGGGTTAGCTCTTAACTAATAAAAAAAAATAAAGTAAATAATTCAACACCATTAAATATAATTTCACACTATTAAAAATATTAATAATAATTAATTAATAATTACAAATCACAAAATTTAATGTCCTTAGCACTCCTCTATAATAAAACTATTTGATATATTCCATTCAAATTACATGTCATAATTGCCAAATTGGTATATCAAAAATTTGATATCATCATATTTTAATGAAGTATAAATATATTTCATTAACATATTAATCAACTAGGCATCTTTTTATATATACTCAATCAAGAGTGAAATTGATTCAGCTTCTTTTATAGCTTTTTGAAAAGAAAAATTATTATTATTATTATTATTAAATGTCATTGTGTCACGTTTATTATCGACAAAAATGCATTTAAATAATTTAAAAACGTGATAAAAATGTCCAACAATAAATATGTATTTTCAAAAAATACTTTAGAGATTGAATTTAGATGCGATTATTTATAATCATGATTAGAAAAATGAGATATTATTATTTTTAAAATTTGGTGAATTTTTTGCTAAGTGTATATTTTCTTGTGATTTTTTAAAAATATCATTGGTTGTTAACAAAAAAATTACAAAAAAAATATATACTAAAAAAATAATCAAATTTTAAGAATAATAATATCTCATTTTTATAATTTTACTTACAAAAAATCACATCAAAATTCAATCTCTAAAATATTTTTTGAAAGGTGAATTCTATGGTGTAGAAGGAAGATTCTTTCTACACCTGTATATTTGTGTTGTCAAAAGAGTTGTGAGACAAGTGTATAGAAAGAGAATGTGGTTAAAGACAATCTGTTTATGGTAACTGACATACTTCATATGTTACATCAATACCACGTGATAGTGGTATATAGAGGAAGCTGCTTAATTATGTTTGTTATGGTTAATTATTAAAAATGATATTGGACTTGGTTGTAGTTGTGTTTTTAGTTTAAATTATTTTGAGAAAGTAAAAATAAATTTTTATTGTGGACTAACCTATTGATCCTAATATATTTTTGTCCTATCGAATTTTGAACGTATTTTGTGAATTGTTAAGCTTGCAAAAGGACTATATGTACTCATCAAAGTAACTCTACTAAACTTGCATAAAATCCAAACTCTCTTTTTTCATGAATTAATTTTTTTATTCACACATGAAAAATTAAACTTAACTCCCAAATATTTATTAATAACTACTTATTTTAATATGTATATATAATTATATAACCATATATAAATATATATTTAATTATTTATATATAAATAAATTAAATTATGTATACACATTAGCGTGTATAAATAAATTAATATCTTGTTCAAATTATATATTACTAATTAAAATTTGGGTAAAGTATATTTTTTGTCCCTGAAGTTTGGCAAAAATTTTAAAAATACCCCTAAGTTTTATTTTGTTTCAATTTTGTCCCAGAAATTTTTGATTTGCATCAAATATACCCTAAACGGCTAAATTTTCAAAAAATTTAAGACTAATCTAACAATAATACATGAAAATTATGCTTAATTTGCTTGTATTGAGGGTTGTTCTTATGATATTGTTGTTGAATTGATCTTAAATTTTTTGAAAAATTAGCTGTCAGGGGTATATTTGATGCAAATCGAAAACTTTTGGAACAAAATTGAAACAAAATAAAACTTAGGGGTATTTTTGAAACTTTTGTCAAACTTCAGGGACAAAAAATATACTTTACCCTTAAAATTTTTATTATTAGGTAATTATATTCTAACTGTTCTTTTAATAAGTTTCAACAATTTTTTTAAAAAAATTATTTAAATTAGTACTTTAAATGATAAACATATATAGCCTAAACGGTAAACATTCATTTATAAATATTTAACATTAAATCTTACACCGTATATCCTAAATCTTAAATCATACTTTTTAAATCCTAATCCATAAATCTTAAACCTTAAACTTAAATTCTAAATTGTAAACCATAAATTTTAAACTCCTAAATTTTTAACCTTAAATTCTAAATCTTTTAGTTAAAGTCAAATTATGACTCTAGAAGTAATACTTCGAACAAATCTGATTACTTTCAAGTATTTTTATGTGAAAAAATGTTGTTTATACCATTAATTATATCTATATAATAAAAAAAAGTTTAGGGGTCAGCTCTTAACTAATAAAAAAAATAAAATAAATAATTCAACACCATTAAATATAATTTCACACTATTAAAAATATTAATAATAATTAATTAATAATTACAAATCACAAAATTTAATGTCCTTAGCACTCCTCTATAATGAAACTATTTAATATATTTCATTCAAATTACATGTCATAATTGCCAAATTGGTATATCAAAAATTTGATATCATCATATTTTAATGAAGTATATAAATATATTTCATTAACATATTAATCAACTAGGCATCTTTTTATATATACTCAATCAATAGTGAAATTCATTCAGCTTCTTTTATAGCTTTTTGAAAAGAAAAAATATTAGGGTCTTATTATTATTATTATTATTATTATTATTATTATTATTATTATTATTATTATTATTATTATTATTATTATTATTATTAAATGTCATTGTGTCACGTTAATAAAATTAGTAAAAATAATATACTATGAAAACATATCATATGCCTCTAAATAATTTAAAAACGCGATAAAAATGTCCAACAGTAAATATGTATTTTCAAAAAATGCTTTAGAGATTGAATTTAGATGCGATTTTTTTACAATCACGATTAGAAAAAATGAGATATTACTATTCTTAAAATTTGGTGACTTTTTTGCTAAGTATATATTTTCTTGTGATTTTTTAAAAATATTATTGGTTGTTAACTGTACTGGATGTCTCTGGTACGGGTTGAGAGATGGATCGGGAGCTTGTGGGTCGAGGCGGATGCCGGACTATTTGACTGGAGCAATGGGGGGAGGTACCTGGAAAGACACTCTGACGCTCAAGTCAGAATGGATCTGAGAGGTATAAAGTGTGAGGAATGAATGAATACCTGTAGGGACTTGGGTCCTCTTTTTATAGGTGATGGGAGCTATCTTATCTTATCTTGTTTGATCAAGATAGGGAAGACGTTAGAATTCGAAAGTCGGTTCAGAGTTCTAGAGGGCCGGTTTCGGACCTTCTAGAAGAGGGAGGCGGGTCGAACCCGGGAAATCGGGTTCGGGTTCAACCTTGGGTTCGGGATCTGTGGGCCGGATCCGTAACAATTGCCCCGCAGCGGGAGAGCGAGCAAGGTCAGTCTGTCGCTGGGAGGTGTGGTTTTGACCGCGGGCTAGGTCTTTAGTTTTTCTCGGGCGTTCGTTTGGTTCTTTGGAGGGAGATCGGTGTCTCGGCCTCGGTTTTGCTGAAGGTTCGTCTGACCGTTTTGGTTTGACGTGACTCTTCCGAGTCCACTGCGTCCGTTGCGTTCTTCGAGGCATGCTTTATTAGTTTCTTTTTTCGAGGGAGGCATTTAATGTGAGGGGACGTTTTCCTCTTTTGCCCCTACGTGCCTTACTTTGCTTAGGGTTAATTGTGTCTTTCTGCCCCCCTTTTGAAACTGTTTTGGCTTTTTATTTCAGTTCCCTCGTTCATTTCATTTTCTTTTCGTTCTCTCTTCTGGAAAAAATCTCCTCTTCTTTCTGTGGTACTGCTCTCTGGTGTTGCTGCTGCTTCTGCTTCTCAAGCTTTCCCAGGCTTATTTTCTGCATTACCAGGTTGGCATGCTTCGCTTTTCTTGTTTTTTGTTTTGTGGTGCATCTGTTGTTCTGTTTTTGCCATGCATTGTTCTGTCTGTTTTCTTTCTCTTTCAATTTTTGTACTGCGTTTTGTGTTTTGGGAGGTGGTATTCGAGTCTTGAAGGGGCTGAGCACTGCCGTGTTGGGTTAGTAGTGGCGGTGCACCACCGTGTTGGGTTGGTAATGGTGGTAGGTTTCTGTCTTGCTTCTGCGTAGGGTTAGTAGGCTGATGGTGGTGCTCCTCCCTATTTTAGGTATGCATCAGCGGAGAAATGAGGGTGTGGGTGCCCCAATTGCCCCTTCCAGGGGCGTCCCCGCTCGTTATACTTGGGTGACTAGCGATGTGTGGGGCGTTCCATCACGGATGACGGAGGATGATCTTCAGAGGCTCCGTGACCAGGGGGCGATTTGTGGTGGTGGTGATGAGGAAAGGCAGTATGAGCTCGTCCTCTCGGATGCCGACGAGCGTGTTTGTTACTTGAACCTCCATTCGCCCACTGTGCCGGACTAGATGTGGGTTTACGAGTCGATGTTCACTCGGCTCGGTGTACGGTTTCCTTTTTCTCCGTTTGTTCAGGATTTGCTGAGTCGGTGTTCCGTGGCACCGTCTCAGCTTCACCCGAATAGTTGGGCTGCCGTGCGGTCTTTTGAATTGGTGTGCCGGTATCTTGATCTTCCGGCTTCTGTTCCTGTTTTCCTCTTCCTTTTCTTATGCACTCTTCCGACTAAGGAAGTGAAGCATAAGAAGGGGTATATGTCCTTCCGTGCTCAGCCTCATCGTCGTATTTTTGGGTTGTTTGAGGATTCCTTTCACGGTTTCAAGAGGGAGTATTTTAAAGTGCGCCCTGTCCAGGGGCATCGTCCATTTTGGTTGACGTCGGAGGGCGAGCGCCGGTTCCCGACATATTGGAACTTCGGTGCCGGCCCGTTGGTTTTGACTAAGGTCACTTATGATGGTCTGTCTCCCGAGGATAAGGACATTGCTAGTGTCCTGTGGCATCTATTTGTCGAGCACCCATCAAATCCTCGAGATGTCATGGGGGATCCCGAGGCTTGTCGGACGTATATTGGTGTGTGGCTCTCTTTTTCGGCTTTTTGCTTTTGTTCTTCCCGATTTTGTAACTTGATTTTTCTTTGGCTTCTTTCAGTTGAGATGGCTGGTGGTTTGACTTCTTTGGCGCGGTTGAAGGCGGCGATGGGTCGGGAGGAGGGATCGTCGTCTCCTGCTACCCCTGTTTCTAATCCCGATGTGGATTCTCAGGCTGTTTCTCATTAGGTGGTTTCATCGGGGGTGAGGGCCGACGCTCGGGCTTCGCCTGGTCCTGTGAACTCGCCTGAAGTCGTCGTGGTCTCGGCTGCCGAGGCTTCTCGAAAGAGGAAGAGGCCCAAGGAGCCTAGCAGTGAGATTTTTGAGGAGGAGGGTGCTGTGCCCAGTGTAATGGATCGGCGTTTTGATGCTTCTGGGTTTATTGATCAGCACTTGATGCTTGGGACGGAGCCGTTTTTGATGATTGTGATGTTTCGTTCCAGGCTAAGTCGGTGTATCGTGCCCTCCTCCGATCTGCTATTGTTGTTCGGAAGGCCGAACCCGTGATGGCTTAGGTTAGTTTGTTGGACAAAAAACTTCGTCATTCGCACGCTGAGGTGGCTAAATTGAAGGAGCAGCTCGAGGCTACCAAGGTCGCGAGGAAGAAAGCAGTAAAGTCTTCCAAGGAGGCTGGAGCGGAGATCCTCCGTCTTTCCGAGGTAGAGACTTCACTTCTTTCCCAACTGAGCGCGGAGCGGCAACGGGCTTCCGACGCGGGTTCTCAAGCTGCCGTGTTTCTTAGCGAGCTGGAGGTTTTGAAGGCTAAAGTTGCAGCTCTGAAGAGGGAGAAGACGGAGTTGTTGGCTGATGCTAAGGATGCGATCGCTGCTACCGAGGAGACAATGAAGGCTCAGGCCTTGGTGTTGGCTCCAGGTGTGGACGTGTCTGTGATGGGGGCTTTCAAGACCGTCCGCGATGGCCGAATTGTCGACCTTGAGTAGCTTTATATTTTGTATTTTGAATTTTGCTTTGAACTTTAGTTTTTGCTTTGGGTATTTGGTTAGCTGTGGGCCATGTAACCGTGAACTCGTAGTTTAAACTTCGTTTAATGGTTTTTGGGCCGTTCGGGCCTTTTTTGTATTCCATTTTAAGCTATTTTATTTGTTCCCTGTTTGGGGTGATCGGACCGTCGTGAGGTCGGTTTTTACATGGATATCCATATTTCGGGCCTGGGGGGTGATCGGTCCCCCAGTGGTGGCTGTGTTTTTGCTCCGTATTTGGGACACTTTTGAAAAGGAAAAGAGAAAATAGCTTAATGGAATTTTATTGATGGTTGGGCCTCGTTAAAACCCTCCGTCTATGGCGGGAAAGAGTACTCGGGATTGTCACTTGGGCGATTTCTGAAATTTAAGGTTGTGAAAGGGGAAGATAAGTAAAGAAAAGACATAATGATAATAAAAAAAGGGGTAACCTAGGGAGGTCGGTCTAAGTGCAGTATCGTCGTAAGTTGGCGGCGTTCCATGTCCTCGGGACTTCGTTGCCGTTAAGCCGTTCGAGCTTGTATGCTCCCTTTCCGATTGCAGCCTTGATTCTGTATGGTCCTTCCCAATTGGAGGTGAGTTTTCCCTCTCCTGGGGTTGGGGGACCGATGTCATTTCGTCGTAGGACTAGGTCGTCAGATGCGAATTCTCGCCGGATGACTCCGTGATTGTATCTTAGGCTGATTCTCTGTTTTAGGGCTAGCTCTCTGAGATGGGCTATGCTTCTTACTTCGTCTGTGAGGTCTCGTTCTGCTTCTTCATCGTTACCCCCGATTGTTCTCCATGGACTGGGGTCTCCGATCTCTACTGGGATAACAGTCTCCGTGCCGTATGTTAATCGGAAGGGGTTTCCCCGGTGGCTGTCTGGGGGGTCGTGCGGTACGACCATAAGACCGATCCGAGTTCGTCCGCCCATAGTCCTTTGACTTCGTCGAGCCATTTCTAGAGTCCTTTGACTATTATTTTGTTTACGGATTCCACCTGTCCGTTCGTTTGGGGGTGTTCAACTGAGCTAAAACGGTGGGATATGCATAGTCCTTTTAGGAATTCTCTGAATTTTTTGTCGGCAAATTGGGTTCCGTTGTCCGAGATGACGATCTCAGGGATCCCGAATCGGGTGATGATCTGTTGCCAGAAGAATTTTCGACATTGGGTTGCCGTGATAGAGGCCAGGGGCGAGGCCTCGATCCACTTAGTGTAGTAGTCTATGGCGACGATGAGATATCGGAGCTAGCCAGGTGCCATGGGGAAAGGTCCGACAAGGTCGATCCCCCAGGTGCCGAATGGCCGTTCTGCCGATATGATGCTGAGCTGGTGTGGGGCGGCTTGGTGGATATTGACGTGCCTTTGGCATTTGTCGCAGTTTTTTACTAGTTGCATGGAGTCTCGGATGACCGTGGGCTAGAAGTAGCCGCCCGGATAACTTTTTAGGCAAGGGTTTTACCTCCGACGTGGTGGCCGCAACAACCTTCATGGATTTCGTGGAGTATGTACTCCGTGTCCCTGGGCTCGACGCATTTGAGTAGGGGTTGCGAGAATCCATGTTTGTATAGTTGTCCTGTGATGACTGTATAGTTGGCGGCTTCCCTTTTTGTCCGTTTTTCCTCTTTGGGGTCTTCGGGCAGTGTTCCTTTGAGGAGATATTGCAGGATGGGGTAGGTCCATGATCCTTGGTGGGAGAGTGTCAGATAGGCGTTAGCCGTCGTGGATATGGACAGTGATTTGATGACTTCCTGAATTAGGGATTTGTTGCCGTGTCCTGGTTTAGTGCTGGCTAGTTTAGAGAGGAGGTCAGCCCTGCATTATGTTCCCTGGGGACGTGCCGTATGGTTACGTGATTGAATTTTTCCTTTAATTTGTTAACTTTGGCAAGGTACTGTTGTAGCAGGGGATCTCGTGTTTGGTAGTCTCCGTTAATTTGGGAACTGACTACTTGCGAATCCGTGTTTATTTCCAGGACCTTTGCTCCGACTTCTTTAGCTAGGGCTAAGCCCGCCAGGAGGGCCTCATATTCTGCTTGGTTATTTGAGACCGGAAATTCGTATCGTACTGACTGTTTGATCACGACTCCGTTTTGACTTTCGAGAATGACTCTGGCGCCTCTGGAAGTGATGTTCGAGGAGCCGTCAACGTGTAGTTTCCATGATTCGGGGTGGAGTTTCCCGGCGTCATCTCGGCAATAAAGTCGGCCATGGCCTGCGCTTTGATCGTGTATCGGGGTTCGAACTTGATATTAAACTGGGATAGTTCGATGGACCATGCTAGCATTCTGCCCGCTAGGTCGGGTTTTTGTAGTACCTGTTTAACCGCTTGGTCGGTTTGAACTACCACGGGGTGGGCTTGAAAATATTGCCGTAGACGTCGGGAGGCCGTGAGGAGGGCGAAGGCTAGCTTTTCTAGGCGCGAGTAGCGGGTTTCCGTGTCTTGTAGGACTTTGCTTATGAAGTATATGAGTTTTTGTTCTTTCTTTTCGTTTTCGCGGATAAGTGCCGCCGCGAGTGCTTCTTCCGTTATGGAGAGGTACAAGTAGAGAGCCTCCCCTGTTTGGGGTTTGGCGAGGACTGGTGGTTCCGTTAGGACTTTCTTGAAATGTTGGAAAGCTTCTTCGCATTCTGCTTCCCATTTGAAGGGAGCTCCTTTTTTCATCAGTTTGAAGAAGGGGATTGCTTTTTGAGCCGATGCTCCGAGAAAGCGAGATAGTGCTGTTAGTCGGCCGGTGAGCTTTTGGATGTCGTTTATGTTTTTTGGGCTTGTCATTTCAAGGACGGCGCGACATTTTTCTGGGTTGGCTTCAACTCCGCGTTGTGTGATCATGAAGCCGAGGAACTTCCCTGCCTCCATTCCGAAAGCGCATTTTGTCGGGTTGAGTCGCATTTGGTGCTTTCGTAGTGTGTTCATTATGACCTTGAGGTCGCTGATGAGTTGATCGCCGGAGTCGGTCTTGGCGAGCATGTCGTCTATGTAGACTTCTAGTTTGGTTCCGGACAGGTCTTGGAATATTTTGTTAACGAGCCGTTGGTAGGTAGCTCCGGCGTTCTTCAAGCCGAAGGGCATGACTGTGTAGCAGTACGTTCCGTCGGGGGTGATGAATGCCATTTTTCCTCGTCGGGTCGGTGCATGGGTATTTGATTATAGCCGGAGTATGCGTCCATGAAGCTGAGGTATCGATGTCCGGATGTGGCATCCACCAATCCGTCGATGTTTGGCAGGGAAAAGGCGTCTTTTGGACAGGCTTTGTTGAGGTCCGTGTAGTCGACGCACATTTGCCACTTCACGTTGGACTTTTTTACCAGTACGACGTTTGCTAATCACGTCGTGTAGGGTAGTTCTCAGATGAAGTTTGCTTTGATTAGGGCTTGTGCTTGTCTCTTGACCTCGGCCGCTCGGTCTGACGACATTTTCCGTCTCCTTTGTGCCACGGGTTTGGCCTTGGGGTCTACAGCTAGCCGGTGGGACATTAAGTCGGGGTCTATCCCCGGCATGTCGGCTGGCGTAAAAGTGAACAAGTCTCTGTTTTGTTTCAAAAATTGGGAAAGGTCTTCTTTAAGGTCATATGGGAGGTTCTTGTTGATGAAGGTGTATTCGTCCTTGGTTTGCCCTACTTGTAGTTTTTTCATGTCGCCTTCCGGTTCTGGCCTAGGTTGGCCATCTTGTCGGGCGTCCAGGTCGGCTAGGAATATCCCAGCCGCGTCGCGGGATTTTTTCCGTAAAGCCAGGCTGGTGTTGTCGCATTCCGCCGCAACTTCCCGGTCTCCATGGATGGTTCCGATGGAGCCGTCCTCCGTTATAAACTTCATAAGGAGGTATTTGGTAAAGATGATGGCCGAGAACTCATTGATTGTTTTTCTCCTGAGGATGACGTTGTAAGCGGTGGAGTCTTTTAGGACCACGAATTCAGATAGAATTGTCATCCTTTGGTTGCCTGTTCCTATGGTGAGGGGGAGAGTGATGGAACCTTCTAGTTTGAGAAAGTTGTCCCCGAGTCCCATGACGCCGTTGCGGTGTGTTTGGAGATTTTCGTTGCGGAGCCCGAGCTTGTCGAAGGCTCCTCGAAAAAGGATGTTGGAGTCTGCGTCGGTGTCCACCAGTATTCTCTGGACGAGTCCTGTTCCGATTCTTGCCGAGATGACGAAAGGGGCGTCTTCAGCCGAGTGCCGTGCTGGCAGTCCTCGGGTAGGAAAGTTATCGTTTTACTGGTGGTGGTGGTTGGGGCTTGGTCCCTGACGGCCAGGATTTTGAGGTCCTTTTTTAGTGTTGTTTTCAATTTGCCTGATACGTCTTTGCCTGTGATAACGTTTACTATTATGGTTGGGTCGTCTTCTGAGCTTTCTCTGGGGGTTTGTTTTTGCGTCCTCGGGTTACGCCCTTCTCTCTCTGGCGACCTATCTCTTTCCGCACGCTTTGGTTCTCTGATGATTTTGGCAAACTCTGGGAGTTTGCCGTCCCTTATGGCTTGTTCGAGGGCGTCCTTAAGGTCAAAACAGTCTTGTGTCCTGTGCCCGTATCCTCGGTGGTAGTCGTAATAAAAGGTTTTGCTGCCGCCCGTTCTTTCTTTCAGTTGCCGGGCTTTTGGGATGATACCTCTGTCCGCTATTTGGTGGTATATCTCGGTAATTGGGGCTGTTAGGGGTGTGTAATTAGAAAACTTGCCGATTCTGGGTGGTCGGTTAGCGTTTGTTGGCTTAGGGTGGTCCCTCTGATTTTCTCTGAGTGGTGGGTTATGCCGGGGCACCGAATTGCCGTGCTGGGTGTTGCCGTGTTGCCGTTTATTGGCAACGACGACCTGGCTGACTTCCTCGTCATTGATGTAATCTCTGGCGACGTTCTGGATCTCGTGCATGGTCCATACTGGTTTGGTGGTGAGGTATTTGCGAAAATCTTCGTTCATGAGCCCGTTGGTTAGGCAGAGGCTTGCGACGGAATCCGTGAGTCTGTCGACCGTGAGGCATTCATCGTTGAAGCGGTCAAGGTACTTCCTTGTGGATTCGTCTTGTTTCTGGGTGACCCCTAGTAGACTGATGGGGTGTTTGGCTTTAGTGATTCTAGTTGTGAATTGGGCCATGAATTTTCGCGAGATGTCATGGAAGCTGGTTATGGATCCGTTTGGGAGGGCGTTGAACCACTTGATTGCTGGCCCCGCTAAGGTTACCGGGAAAGCTCTGCATCAGACCGCGTCGGCCGCTCCTTCTAGGTTCATTCTGGCCTCGAAGGCCGTTAGGTGTTCCTGGGGATCTTTTGTTCCGTCGTACTTCATATCCGTGGGTTTATCGAAACCTTTGGGGAGTTTTGCTTTTAAGATCCTTTCCGTGAAGGGGGTAGCTCCCATTATCGTGTGGTCGTTCCGTGTGCGCTTGGTGTCTCGGTGTCATCGGTCGTCCTCCGTGTAAACGGGGTCGCGGGAGATACTGCGGTCGTATCTTTTGTTATGTCGCCGTTTCGGTGATCTGTCAAGTCTTTGACCGCGTGAGGTGCTTCTATCATGCCTTTTGGCGTGTCGCCATTCTAGCGATCTGCCGTGGTGGGATCTGGATCTAGAAGTCGCATGACTTTCGTTTCCCGTGATGTGTTTTTCTTTGGTGGTGATCCGGCCTTCGAGTTCTTGTACTCGGTGGCAGAGTTCCTGGATTATTTGGGCTGACTTTTCTTCCAGGTTCTCGGGGTGCCGGATTTTTGTGATGATGGTAGTGTCATCTTTGTTATGGACAGCGCTTGCAATCCTTCTGTGGAGTATGGATTCTTGGTTTTCCGGGGTAGGGTTTTGTGTTCTGGAGCCGTTTCGATGGCTGACGGAATGTTCTTCAAATTCGTCCGCCATTCTGACTCGACCGGCCTGGTGTCCCCACAGATGGCGCCAATGTACTGGATGTCTCCGGTACGGGTTGAGAGATGGATCGGGAGCTTGCGGGTCGAGACGGATGCCAGATTATTTGACTGGAGCAATGGGGGGAGGTACCTGCAAAGACACTCCGACGCTCAAGTCAGAATGGATCTGAGAGGTATAAGGTGTGAGGAATGAATGAATACCTATAGGGACTTGGGTCCTCTATTTATAGGTGATGAGAGCTATCTTATCTTATCTTGTTTGATCAAGATAGGGAAGATGTTAGAATTCGAAAGTCGGTTCAGAGTTCTAGAGGGAGGCGGGTCGAACCCGGGAAACCGGGTTCGGGTTCAACCTTGGGTCCGGGATCCGTGGGCCGGATCCGTAACATTAACAAAAAATTACAAAAAAAAATATATACTAAAAAAATGATCAAATTTTAAGAATAATAATATCTCATTTTTATAATTTTACTTACAAAAAATCACATCAAAATTCAATTTCTAAGACATTTTTTGAAAATATATATTTACTGTTGGACATTTTTTTCACATTTTAAAAATATATATTTTCAAATAGTTTCATTATAGAAGAGTGCTAAAGGTAGTAAATTTTGTGATTTATAATTATTAATTAATTATTATTAGTATTTTTTATAGTGTGAGATTACATCTAATGGTGTTGAATTACTTACTTTTTTTTTATTGATTAAGTGCTGGCCCCTAAACTTTTTTTTTATTATATAGATATAATTAATGGTATAAACAATATTTTTCCATATGAAAATACATGAAAGTAATCAGACTTTTTTGAAATATTGTTTCTAGAGTCACAATTTGACTTTAACTACAAGATTTAGAATTTAAGGTTAAAAATTTAGGAGTTTAAAATTTATGGTTTACAATTTAGAATTTAGGTTTAAGGTTTAAGATTTATAGATTAGAATTTACAAAGCATGATTTAATATTTAAGGTATACAGTGTAAGATTTAACTAAATATTTATAAATGAATGTTTACTGTTTAGGCTATATGTGTTTAGTATTTAAAGTACTAATTTAAATATTTTTTTTGAAATAATTGTTGAAACTTATTAAAAATACAGTTAGAATATAATTACTTAATAATAAAAATTTTAATTAGTAATATATACCTTGAAAAAGATATTAATTTATTTATATGTTAATGTATATACATAATTTAATTTATTTATATATAAATAATTAAATATATATTTATATATGAATATATAATTATATAGACATATTAAAATAAGTAGTTATTAATAAATGTTTGGGAGTTAAGTTTAATTTTTTTTGTGTGAATAAAAGAAATTAATTCATGAAAAAAAGAGAGTCTGAAATTTATGTGAGTTTAATGGAGTTACTTTGATGAGCACATATAGTCCTTTTGCAAGCTTAACAATTCACAAAAACACACGCTCAAAATTTCATAGGACAAAAATATATTGGGATCAATAGGTTAGTCCATAATCAAAATTTATTTTTATTTTTTTAAAATAGTTTAAACAAAAAATACAACCAAGCACAATATCATTTTTAATAATTAATTATAATAAATACAATTAACCAGCTTATTCTATATACCGGTATACCACATTATCACGTGACATTGATGTTAACATGAAATATGTCAGTTACCATAGACAGAGTTTGTCTTTAACCACACACTCTCTCTATACACTTGTCTCACAATCCTGCACAAATATATAGGTATAGAAGGAATCTTCCTTCTACACCATAGAACTCACCATCTTTTATTTTAGGACAAAAAAATATGATGTGTTTGTGTTAATAATTGTGTCTTAATGTAATTAAATTAGGCTAAACTATTAATTTGATATTCAAAAAATTTTTGTGTTAGACAAAAATAATTCTAAAAGACATAAATCCTAAAATAACTTTTAAAAAATTATTAAATTTGACAAAAATATCAATCGTCAATCATTATTTTTTTTTTTGTTTATGAAAACAACTATGCTAGATAATTAAAAAGAAGTGCAGTCAACTGGTAAAAAAAGAGTCAATTAACAAAAAACAAATCCTAACTTAAGAGTCACTCTAATTTTACTTTCATTTTTATTTATGGTAAAAAAATCACAAAAAATAAAAAATAACGTCCGAAACATAACCAAAAAAATATCAAAAATCATTATAAAAGTTTATCCAAAACTCTTTCAATTATGATAAAGAAAAATGCATCACTTTTGGATATAGAAATATCCAAAACCTAACAAAAGAAAAATATCTTTTTTTTTTTTGGTGACTCAGAGAAATATCTAAAATCATTTAAGAAAAATCTAAATCTAACAAAATGAGACATTTAAAATTATTGGAAGAACATTCGAAAACTAAGAAAAGAAACATTTAAAACTATGGGTTAATTGTCAAATTAGTCCCTAAAATATAAGACATTCTTCAAATTCATCGCTAAAAGATTTTTTCAATCAAACTGGTCCTTCAAAGATTGCGAATTAATCATATTTGTCCTCTAATCTCTCCATTAACAATTTTCTTCAAAGATTAATGTTATAAAACGTTAATTGATAACATATATAATACCTGATGTCTAATTGGGTATTGACTAAATATATTTATGAAAATGTATTAATTTAGTCATTTTTTCCAATTAAAAAAATCCTATTCCTAATATGACCTAATGACTAAATTGACAGATTTTCGTAAAAATATTTAATCAATGTCTAATTGAACATGTTATGTGTTATATATGCTATCAGTTAACATTTCACATAATCAAGCGTCAACGAAAATTGTGAGTGGAGTAATTGAAGGACATATATGATTAATTTGTAATATTTGAAGAACCAATTTGATTGAAAAAAAATCTTTTAAGGACAAATTTAAAGAATGTCATATTTTTTCAGGGACTAATTTGACTATTAACCCCTAAAACTATTAACAAAATATCCAAAATCTAAAGAAGATACATCCAAAACACAGAAAAAGAAACATCAAAACTAGTAAAAAGAATAATCCAAAACTTAAAAGAAGAAAAACACAACAGCAATGATATAGAGTAACGGCAGGCGGACTTCCATGGAGTGATGCGTGACAAGGCGATACGAGATGGGTGAAGAGATGATGGCTCCGCGACGTGAAGTATGAATAAGAAAGGATGGTTCACGAAGGTTTAAAGGAGAGGACACAGTGCCGCGGTGAGAAGTGTTTGGAAGGAGAGCATGGAGATGCAGCATTATGGGTTGGAGTAGTAGAAAGCTTGTTTTTTGAGCGTAAATTTTTTTTTTTTAATTTTAAAATCAAATTTTCAGAAGATAGCTGAGTTGGCTGCACATTAAGTTGGTTATCTATATTTTCTCTCATGCAAATTAGACATCACAAATGAGGTGATGTGGTGACATCAAGTTTGGTATAATTACAAAAGCGGCTATATATTCTTAACTTCTATAATTTTAAGAAAACACCAACAATTTCAAAAAAAACTTTGCACAAATCTTACCAATATGGACCCAGAGACCTTATTCTTCGTCATCTTCTTCATCATCAACCTCTTTCCTCTTCTTAACCAACCAATTAATGTTTCAGAGACCTTATTCTTCGTCATCTTCTTCATCATCAATCTCCTTCCTCTTCTTAACCAACCAATTAATGTTTCTCTCTCTCTCTCTTATTTAGTCTCCATACACCTTCTCTCTGTTATCTTCTTTCTTTTATTCTCTCTCTTTTTTTATTCGAGTGTGTAAAATCCCACAGAAAAATCAAGCATAGGAGAAAAAAGGCCGAAGCACGAATAGAGGCAGTGAACCAGACAACCAGGGATGGATCTATGTGAGTGGTTGTGGGGCAAGTGCCCCACTACAATTTAAAAATTTTTTGAGTAGTATATAATAATAATAATAATATTTATTTGCCCCCACTAAATTATTAAATTTGACCCCACAATAATTTTTTTATTCAATTTTTTGTACTTTATAATCAATTTAAAAATTTCATTACATGTCATTAGAATTGTCAATTCTCAATTTAAATAAAATTTATGTTTTTTTTAGAAATTAACTTGAAAGAGTATTATTTATCTTTTTTTTATATTAGTTTTTATTTTTTTTAGTAACAACTCCATTAATTTAAAGAACTTTCTCAAATATAAATCTCAATAAGAATTGACTTCTAATTATATGAGAAGTAAATTTTTAAATAAGTATTTACTGATTGATATATATATATATATATATAAGAGTAATACTACACATTCAAGTCTTTTTATGAACTAAATTTAATCAAGTTAAATAATAAAACATAGAATAATGCTAGTCATAACTAATTTTTGTTATCTTAGATTAATTTGGTTGGGCTTGTTTAACAAAAAAACTTGAATGTCAATGTGTAGCATTATTCTATATAAAAAGAGAGATATTTCGATTGTATTGTTAAGAAAAAGATTATTCAATTTTTTTAAAATATAAAACCTAAATAATAAAATTTTAAATTATGTATTATTATTTAAATTATTATTATAGTATTTTAATTTGTAAATTAGATATTTTAAAGACTAATCATGTTATATGTACATAGAAAATAACTACATGTATACATATTAAAATAAAAAAAATACATTAAAAATAAATTAAATAATTTATATACAAATATATAATAATTAATAAATATTTTGATAGCAAATTTATATATATATATAATATTTTTATTATAAAAATTATTATTATATTATATATATTTTGTCCCACTATCAAAATTTTTTGGATCCGTTACTGCACACAACTATTAACAAGAAGTACGAAGGTGAGTGAGTGAGTGGAGCGTAACAACGTCTTGCACTATGGCATTGGAAAAAGGCACTAGTATGCAGTGAATCCAAACCTCATAGAAACCAAACTCCATTAATTAATTATCTAAAAAATCAATTAAATTTACCTAATACGTAAAATACATGTTAAGATTATCATAAATAAACAATTTTAAAACTTTTACTTTAATAAATATAAAATAAATATATTAAAAATTTAAATTTTATATGTTTTGTTATAAAAACTTTTTTATTAATATCTTTAACATACGCAGCACATTTATTAACTAAACCCAAAAGTAATTTATAGTTGGATGTTTAGAGAACAATTTGATTCAAAATAATATGCTCGTAAGAATTGGATGAAAGAAGTTTAATGCAGTAAAATGACTGAGTTTTGCGTGCAATAGTTAGTTTAGTTTATTTAAATAAAGAGGAGTGCTACACATACAAGTCATTTGGTTTACAAGTCATCATACAAGTTGGGATAAATTTAACAAAAAACACGTTGACTCATATACGATTTCCATGGCGTGCTCCTCCTTCTCCTTCTCCTCTTCCTTCTTCTTCTCCTTCTTCTCCTCCTCTTCTTCTTCTTCTCATTCTTCTTCTCCTACTCTTCTTCTTCTTCTTCCATGAAAACGAATTTCTTGTCAAATTTGATCTCTTTTGTGCGTTTTCTCTTTGTCTTTTCATTCGTTGTTTTATCTGTGTTTATCACTGGTATTCTTGCTTCGTTTTTTTTTTTTCGATTTTCATGGTTTCTGAAATCAAGCTTTGAAATCGTTTTGAAAATAATGGAATTTCAGAAATACACCCAAACGATTACAGAAATACACCCGAACAATTACATAAATACACCCAAAGAATTACAGAAATACACCCAAATGGTTACAGAAATTCACCCAAACGATTATAAAAATACACCCAAAGGATTACAGAAATACACCCAAAAGATTACGAAAATACACCCAAAGAATTTAAAAAATACACCCAAAATTTGTTGAAGTACACCTTATGCAGAACTCTTTCTCTTTCTCCTCCTCATCTTCTTCAAAAACGATTTCAGAGTTTGATATCAAAAAACAATGGAAATCGAGAATAACAAAGAAAGAAAACAGAGAAAAAAGCACGTAAATGAAGAAGGAGAAAGAGAAGGTAAGAAACGAAAGAAAAGAAGAAGAAGAAAAAGAAGAGGAAGAAGAACGTGTAGAAGAAGAAGAAGAAGAAGAAGAAGAAGAAGAAGAAGAAGAAGAAGAAGAAGAAGAAGAAGAAGAAGAAGAAGAAGAAGAAGAAGAAGAGGAGGCATGGAGAAAGAAAAAGAAGAAGAAATAAATGACTTGTATGACTTGTATGTGAAAAGACTTGTATGTGGAGAATTTCTCTTAAATAAATTATAAAAATAATAAAATAACTAGTTTTTTTTTTCTTTTTCTCTTTTGTTTACAAGCATAAGTAGAAATTTTAAAATGGTGCTTACGCTTAATTATATGTTGTTTTTATATAGTTATCAACTTTAGATTATGATTTGTTTTTATTTTACCTAAATATATATTGCCTAAACAACTAGCTTGTTATTCTGGTTGTAACTTAGTTAAACAAGAACAATGGTCCTAGAAAATAGCTACATCCTGTACCATCCAATCGCCTTATAGATTGGTTACGGTTAAGATTTAAATCCCGGTGCAACCTATTCAAAAATAACATAATAGTCATAGTTGTCAGAACCGGACCGGACCAGCCGGTTCGATCGGAAAATCGATGAATCGGTGGTCTGGCTGGTTCGGTTGAAACATTAGACCGAACAAGGATCTGAACCGCTGAAAATCGGACAGTTCATCATAAACCGGACAAAATTGGCCAGTTCGATGTAATCTGTGAATCGGCCGGTCCTATGGTGCTCCCAATAAATGCAGGTCTTGGGTGCTCCAGCAGCATTTGAATATTGGATCCAATATTCAAAAAATACATACAATAAGTATCGAACCCATGCCTCCTTGTTAGGCTTCAATAAGGAATGCCACCAAGCTGATGCTTTCATTTGTAAATCTATGTGCTAATTATTTTATATATTATATACATAGCCTAAAAGACTAAGAAGAGGGGCAGGTGGGGCTTTAAAGGCCATGGTTCTGAAAACTGAAGCGGACCGGTCGGTTCAATCAGAATAACCGGGAACCGGTCACCTAGTCGGTTCGGATAACGTCGAAAACCGATTGGCAGAGAATCGGTAAAAAAACCGGTCAAACCGGCGGTTAACCGGTGAACTAGGAGAACCGTCCGGTTTTTTGGCGGTTTTATGGTTTGCACCCTGAGAGGCCAAACGACGTCGTTTTGAATTTTTTAAAAAAAAAAAAAAAAGAGAAAGGCGTAACACCCAGTGCACCCACTAACCCTAATCAGTTTCCCCTTTCCCCTTTCCAAGTGCATTCAGCAGCCATTCACCCACCATTGCCACCAAGCTCCAGATTCGAGAAACCACTGAGCCACCCACAGCCATCCACAACAGCCGCGACCACCACCGCGTTCTGTACCCACCATTGACACCAAGCTCCAGATTCGAGAAACCACCGAGCCACCCACAGCCATCCACAGCAGCCGTGACCACCACCGCGTTCTGCTTCTAGCTGAGCCCGCCTCGTCGTCGCCGAGCTCGCAGAGCACGCCTCCTCGTCCCCGAAAGTCGCCGATACCGCGTCTTCACTCGCCGCCGGTAAGACTCTGTTCTTGACTTCTTGTCTTCTTGATTTATTTGCTGCCTTCTGGGCTTCTGGGTTCTGATTATGATTTATGAGCTCGCCTGCTCTATGGTTGAACTTGCTTCCTTATGAATTCTGATGATGATTATGAGTTCTATGCTTCTTAATTTTGATTTTCTGATCTCGCCTCCCTCTGAACTTGCTGCCTTCTGATTATGAGTTCTGTGCTTGAATATGTTTTGCTGCTTCATGATGAATATGTTTGCTGAATATAATTTTTTATTTTGAATGTTGTATGAATTGATATAATCTTCTGGGTTCTGAATTGTTATCATTTTGAATTTTGCTATAATTGTTGGATGTAATTTGTAATTTGGATTTCTAGATTTTGAATTTGGATTCGCTTCTGAAGTCATGACAAATTCCACGCCCAATTCAATCAATCATGTCATTCACAAATCCCTCGCCCAATTCAATCAATCATGGCATTCACGGACATGTTCCTGCATTGAAGTATTTTTTTTGTTAATCTATGTAAGGCAGAGGTGTGCGTGCTCTGGGTCACAAAGGGTGTTGAACAGAAATTTGGAAAGGAGATTAAGGAAATGATGAGTGGGCACTCGAAAGAGAAGGTTATAGTTCATGACACTGCTGTGCTCGGCAGGCCAAACGTGTCTGAGATGAGTGTCAATGCTGCCAACAACTTTGGTGCTCAAGTCGTCATTGTCACAAGCAATCCTCAAGGAAGCAGAGATGTTGTCAATGCATGCAAAGCTAATGGAATTGCAGCCTTTGGTCCCATTTGGGATTCCTAGTTCTTCCATCTCTAATATATTGCTTCTTAATTTTGTTTAATATATTGTTGGTATGTGTTCTTGGTATGCATTGAAGTATTTTTTTGTTAATCTCTTTATATGTTGTGTTCTCCTTGGCTACATAAAATCATTCTTGGTATGGTAGAAATTTCTAGAATTAGGTAATTGTTGAGAATATAGTTTAGAAGGTTTTTTATTTTTATTGGTACCATTTGTTTCTAAATAATGAAGATCCTGTCTTAATTATTATGAATGTATTATCTCTATTAGTGTTTTTACTGAGCATCTTAATGTATTCAGGGTTGGTATTTTTAAGAAACCTGTTAATATCTAATTTTGAGGTATAACACTTTTAGTCTCATGTTGAGGTATAACTTCAAAATTATTTCCATATTAAAATTTTTAGATTTAGAAATTATTAAATTTAAATATTGAAAATTATATATTATTTTTAATAATTTTATTTATATTTAATTAAACCAGTTGAACCCCGGTTGAACCCCGGTCGAACTATTGAACCAGTGAACCAATTGCCTCACCGGTTCATTGACCGGTCCGGTTCTCGCAACAAGAACAATGGTCCAAGAAAATAGCTACATCCTATACCATCCAATCGCCTTATAGATTGGTTACGGTTAAGATTTAATCCCCGGTGCAACCTATTCAAAAGTAACATAATAGTTATAGTTATCAGAACCGGACCGGCCAGTTCGATCGGAAAACTGATGAACCGGTGGTCTGGCCGGTTCGGTTAAAACATTAGACCGAACAAGGATCTGAACCGCTGAAAACCGGACAGTTCATCATAAACTGGCCGGTTCGATGTAATCTGTGAACCGGCTAGTCCTATGGTGCTCCCAATAAATGCAGGTCTTGGGTGCTCCAGTAGCATTTGAATATTGGATCCAATATTCAAAAAATACATGCAATAGGTATCGAACCCATGCCTCCTTGCTAGGCTTCAATAAAGAATGCCACCAAGTTGATGCTTTCATTTGTAAATCTATGTGCTAATTATTTTATATATTATATACATAGCCTAAAAGACTAAGAAGAGGGGCAGGTGGGGCTTTAAAGGCCATGGTTCTGAAAACCGAAGCGGACCGGTCGGTTCAATCAGAATAACCGGGAACCGGTCACCTAGTCGGTTCGGATAACGTCGAAAACCGATTGGCAGAGAATCGGTAAAAAAACCGGTCAAACCGGCGGTTAACCGGTGAACTAGGAGAACCGTCCGGTTTTTTGGCGGTTTTATGGTTTGCACCCTGAGAGGCCAAACGACGTCGTTTTGAATTTTTTTAAAAAAAAAAAAAAGAGAAAGGCGTAACACCCAGTGCACCCACTAACCCTAATCAGTTTCCCCTTTCCCCTTTCCAAGTGCATTCAGCAGCCATTCACCCACCATTGCCACCAAGCTCCAGATTCGAGAAACCACTGAGCCACCCACAGCCATCCACAACAGCCGCGACCACCACCGCGTTCTGTACCCACCATTGACACCAAGCTCCAGATTCGAGAAACCACCGAGCCACCCACAGCCATCCACAGCAGCCGTGACCACCACCGCGTTCTGCTTCTAGCTGAGCCCGCCTCGTCGTCGCCGAGCTCGCAGAGCACGCCTCCTCGTCGCCGAAAGTCGCCGATACCGCGTCTTCACTCGCCGCCGGTAAGACTCTGTTCTTGACTTCTTGTCTTCTTGATTTATTTGCTGCCTTCTGGGCTTCTGGGTTCTGATTATGATTTATGAGCTCGCCTGCTCTATGGTTGAACTTGCTTCCTTATGAATTCTGATGATGATTATGAGTTCTATGCTTCTTAATTTTGATTTTCTGATCTCGCCTCCCTCTGAACTTGCTGCCTTCTGATTATGAGTTCTGTGCTTGAATATGTTTTGCTGCTTCATGATGAATATGTTTGCTGAATATAATTTTTTATTTTGAATGTTGTATGAATTGATATAATCTTCTGGGTTCTGAATTGTTATCATTTTGAATTTTGCTATAATTGTTGGATGTAATTTGTAATTTGGATTTCTAGATTTTGAATTTGGATTCGCTTCTGAAGTCATGACAAATTCCACGCCCAATTCAATCAATCATGTCATTCACAAATCCCTCGCCCAATTCAATCAATTATGGCATTCACGGACATGTTCCTGCATTGAAGTATTTTTTTTGTTAATCTATGTAAGGCAGAGGTGTGCGTGCTCTGGGTCACAAAGGGTGTTGAACAGAAATTTGGAAAGGAGATTAAGGAAATGATGAGTGGGCACTCGAAAGAGAAGGTTATAGTTCATGACACTGCTGTGCTCGGCAGGCCAAACGTGTCTGAGATGAGTGTCAATGCTGCCAACAACTTTGGTGCTCAAGTCGTCATTGTCACAAGCAATCCTCAAGGAAGCAGAGATGTTGTCAATGCATGCAAAGCTAATGGAATTGCAGCCTTTGGTCCCATTTGGGATTCCTAGTTCTTCCATCTCTAATATATTGCTTCTTAATTTTGTTTAATATATTGTTGGTATGTGTTCTTGGTATGCATTGAAGTATTTTTTTTGTTAATCTCTTTATATGTTGTGTTCTCCTTGGCTACATAAAATCATTCTTGGTATGGTAGAAATTTCTAGAATTAGGTAATTGTTGAGAATATAGTTTAGAAGGTTTTTTATTTTTATTGGTACCATTTGTTTCTAAATAATGAAGATCCTGTCTTAATTATTATGAATGTATTATCTCTATTAGTGTTTTTACTGAGCATCTTAATGTATTCAGGGTTGGTATTTTTAAGAAACCTGTTAATATCTAATTTTGAGGTATAACACTTTTAGTCTCATGTTGAGGTATAACTTCAAAATTATTTCCATATTAAAATTTTTAGATTTAGAAATTATTAAATTTAAATATTGAAAATTATATATTATTTTTAATAATTTTATTTATATTTAATTAAACCAGTTGAACCCCGGTCGAACCACTGAACCAATTGCCTCACCGGTTCATTGACCGGTCCGGTTCTCGCAACAAGAACAATGGTCCTAGAAAATAGCTACATCTTATACCATCTAATCGCCTTATAGATTGGTTACGGTTAAGATTTAAACCCCGATGCAACCTATTCAAAAGTAACATAATAGTTATAGTTATCAGAACCGGACCGGACCGGACCGGCCGGTTCGACCGAAAAACTGATGAACCGGTGGTCTGGTCGGTTCGGTTAAAAGATTAGACCGAACAAGGATCTGAACCGCTAAAAACCAAACAGTTCATCATAAACCGACCGGTTCGATGTAATCTGTGAACCGACTGGTCCTATGGTGCTCCCAGTAAATGCATGTCTTGGGTGTTCCAGCAGCATTTGAATATTGGATCCAATATTCAAAAAATACATGCAATAGGTATCGAACCCATGCCTCCTTACTAGGCTTCAATAAAGAATGCCACCAAGCTAATGCTTTCATTTGTAAATCTATGTGTTAATTATTTTATATATTATATAGATAGCCTAAAAGACTAAGAAGAGGGGCAGGTGGGGCTTTAAAGGCACATAAGTCGTGACAACCTCAGCCACTGACCAGCCAATACCATTGCTCACCAAACTATACATTATACAATACAACTCAGCAAAGGAAAAATTAGGATCCAACAAAACACAAACTACATAACATACTTATTATCCACCTTCCCATTTGTCACCCCTCATCATCTTATATATTACACCTTCGCCACAACTGAATTATTTTATATTTATTTAATTTAATTTTAGTTTTATAATCAAATTTTTTTAATGCTTTAAAATTTATAGAATTATTAAAATAAGTATAAAATATTTTAATATTTACATTTACATATTAAAATGTTAGTAAAGATATTTATTTTAAATTTTTTACAGTATTAAATTAGTAGGTCTTCGAAGATTTCGACTTAGGACTAATTAGTAGGGACATATAAGCATTACCACTAAATTTCACATGATAAATTAATGGAGGAACATAATGTGTTCATCATTTACTATCTTGAAGGACCAAATTGGTACTTTATTTTTTTTTCAAGGGCTAATTAATCTGAAGTCGAAAATTTTAAGGACCTAATTGTCACTTTATTCAATTTTTTACTATTTTATATTTTTTATTTACGTACAATCGGTTCTATTGGTTCAACCAGTGACCCACCAGTTGAACCAGTGACCCAGTAATCCAATAATTTGACCGGTTTGATCACCGGTTCGGTTCTGACAACTATGATAATAGTCATTCAACCAAAATTTCAGTTGCAATATCAATAATGGTTAAACCATTTAAAATTTTAAATCGTGATTTTTAATTTAAGTTTAACCAATTTTTTAGAATATAGTGAACCAATTAATGTGTTGGGCCAAGTGTATATTGTGTCTACTCTTTCTATATAATTTTGTTTTATTGGGCCTACTCTTTCTATATGATTTTTATTATTTCTTTATTTTTTAAGTTCTCTCTCAATTTCTATCTCTTACATTGTTAAAATGTCTATTAAAAAAAATAAAAAATAAAAATTTAAAATTATATTGACACTTATAATATTATTTTTTTAAATTATTAATAATCATTTTTTCGTTCAATTTAATTTGTGTAATTGTATATTTGTTCATTTGGATTGGTCTTTTTAAAAATAAAAGGTATTTTTATTAGAAAAATATTTTATTATAACTAAAAAAGTGTTTGGATACAATTTTTTAAAACTTAATAATTAATAAATTTAATTACACCAACTATTCTTTCAAGTAATAGAAGGAAAATTAATTCTTTTAGTTGATTGATTCTTTTCCAGAACGTTATTATTTGGGTCAGTAAATGCAAAAATATGATACAATTTTATTTTGAAAAAATATAGATAATACTTTTAATTAAGAGAAATTACAGTTTAAAATAAAAATTTATAATTTAATGTGAATTTAATCAAGTATTAAAAATAAATAAAAATACATTCTTGTCAAATTAACGTAGTTGTATGATAAATTTAATTTATTTATAAGTAGGGCTGCACACAGATTGGATCAGATCGGATATAGCCTAAAATTCTATCCGATCCGCACTGTATTGATCGGATCGGATCGGATACGATATCCACATTTTTTCAGGCTGGATCCGATCCGATCCGATCCGCATTCTTGCGGATCGGATTAGATCGGATATCGGGTATATCCGCATAATTCAAAAAAAACTATTTTATGATTTTGTTTGGCTATTTTTACAAAAAAAATCCAGAAAATTTATTTTTCACGTGTTTAAGCCTATTTATTTCTAAAATATTATCAATAAAAGTTCTCCTGAATAACAAAAATAAAATAATAACACAAGATTTAAGTTTAATTATTCTAAGACATAAAAAATTAAAAACAAGATATCATAAAATTCATAAAATAACATACTAAAATTCATATCACAATATGGTTTATTTTCTTAAATTATGCTATTTATATGAGATGTACGGATATGCAGATTTGCGGATCGGATCCGCGGATATTACTGCCAAATTCGCAATCCGATCCTACCAAAGTGCAAATCGAATCTGATCCAATCCGATAACTCTGCGGATCGGATAATATCCACAAAATTCGAATCAGATGCAGATAATTACCGCGGATATACAGATATTATCGGATCTATGTGCAGCCCTAAAGACTAGAAGTGAGTGAAATCAGTTTGTGAGATAATTAAAACTTGACTCATTAACATTTTGAGAAGTTGAGTCTTAAAATTGTGAGCAGAATTTGAGTTAAAATTTAATTAAATTCAAACAACTAATTTATCCTAATTATTCTAATAATTATTAGCTTAAAATGAATTAAAATGTTATATTAATCACCAACACTCTAACATATAATAGTAGCCTCAAAAATATCTGTTCTTCATAATAAACATACTTGGCTCATCCTTAAAATATTTTTACTAAAGAGTGTTGCACTCCGTAAATAAATCTTAATTATTTATTTATTATAAAGTATATTTTTACTTTTAAAATTTATCAAAAATTTTAAAATATCCATATAATTAATTTTTCAAGAAGTTCAGAACTAATTTAGCAATAATTTCACAAAAATAACTTTCAACATAAGTAAATCAGACACAAAGTTATGTCACTAATTCCTAGTTATAAAAAAATATTAATTTAATGATTTTATTACTCTTTATAATTTTAATAAATTTATAATTAAATTCTTATAATTTTTTTTCAATTAAGTCTCAATATTATTTATACTTTTATAATTAAATTATTTTTATATAAAAAAATTAAAATAAACGGAATATTTCTCTCAAACAATGTGTAGTTAAAGATTTAATTAAGTTATTAATTTGTAGGTACTTTTAATTTATAAAAAAATATTTTATTAACTCTAATATTTTTACCGTAACAAGGACTTAATTACAAAATTAAAAAAATCATATAGACTCAATTGAAAAGAAAAAATATAAGGACTTAATTATAAAATTAGTAAAATTATAAAGATCAATAGAATTGTTTAATAAAAAATACCTTTTATTGTTAAAAAGATCAATCCAAACAAACACTAAATAATTTGGATATTACAAAAAAAATATAAAGTTACACAGATTAAATTGAAGAAAAAGTTGATTATTAATAATTTTTTCCAAAAGATAAATAATATTATAACTATGAATAAGGTTTTAGATATTTTTATTTTTATTTTCTTTTTAAAATAGACGTTAATGTAAGAGACAGAAGTTTAAAGAGAATTAAAAAAAAAAAAAAGAAAAATTATACATAATGAGTAGGCCCAAAAAACCAAAACTAAATAGCAATACACTTGGCCCAACACATTAATTGGTTCAGTATATTCTAAGAAATTGGTTGAACTTGAACCAAAAATCACGGTTAGAACTTTGCATGGTTTAATCATTATTGATATTTAACACGCGTCTAACATAGATTGGAGGAGAGCGCTCGTTTTTTACTAAGGATATTTTTAACATCCTCATTTCAGTGGCCGCCATTACAGATTGTTTAGCGTTGAGCAATATACAAGACTTGGAACTTGGAAGCTGTGAGGACTAATATTGATAATAATTGTACCATGCTATTTCAACTCTCGATTCAAGACCCATTTATAATTGATATATAATTAGTTTGTTGTCGTAAAATAAACAAATAAATAAATAATAAGTAGATAAAAAAATAAATATAAAATAAAAAAGTATAATTAGATAATATTTATTAAAATTATTTTTTAAATATAATAGAGATGATTAATATATTTATTAATATTATATATATTATTAATATAAGTAGTATCTTATAATAGAAAGAAGAGTGTTTGAAAGTATAAAGGAGTGATAGAGAATTTTATTATTGATTGTGTGTTCTTGTCTCAGAATTTGTCCTCTATTTATACAAGTATATGGTCATTATTTTCAAATTTTATTAAATATAATTTCATCTTGAAAACCTGAGTCTTATAGAAAATGGGTATCCACCTCAAGCTATCTTATCACAACACTCCTTTTTGGATGACCATTTAGGATTATGACTCATTAAAACCTTACTAAAGAAAAATTCAATGGGAAAAAAACTTTAGTGAAAGAAAAAGAGTACAAAATTCGTTGTGATGAGGATTGCCTCAATAAAAACCTTGTCAAGAAAAATCCAATGGGAAAAAATCTTACCAAGGAAAAAAGAGTACAGTCTCCCCCTCTTATCGATATTATTTAATATCTCGAAATTAGCGCATCTCAATCTGATGTACCAATCTTTCAAAAGAGGATTTTGGGAGTGATTTTGTAAATAAATGTGCCAGATTATCTGTTGAGTATCAATTGTCCCTTGATTTTGAAAAGCATGAGTGAAGAAGAATTTGGGAGAAATATGCTTTGTTCTATCACCTTTGATGTATCTACCCTTAAGTTGAGCAATGCATGTTGTATTATCTTCAAACAGGACAGTTGGAGCTATCTTATGATCAATCAGTCCACATGATGATAGAATATATTGGATCAAACTCCTGAGCCAAAAACACTCACGACTTGCTTCATGTATCCACTACAAGAAAAACACCCATTCAGGTACACTTGAAAAGTGTAGCCAAAAGTAAAAAAAAAAATGATGCATTAGGCTACGGCTACGCTTTTTGGGCTACGGCTACGCTTTTTAGGGTGATTCCTATTCAGCCGTTGCCTATTCTCAAAGGCTACGCTTTTCTGCACCAAGGGCTACGCTTTTGACGTTTGGGAATAGGCTACGCTTTTCAAGTGATGCTGTCCAGGACCAAAGGCTACGCTTTTCAGCTTTCATTTTTTCAGAATAGGCTACGCTTTTCAACGCTACTGCATCACTTGTAAAGCGTAGCCACATTGTATACCATAGCTACTTTTTATAAGCGTAGCCTTAGGTCCCTCTTTTTTTTTTTTTTTTTTTTTTTTTGTATACTATAGCTACTATATATAAGTGTAGCCTTAGGTCCCTCATTGTTTTTTTTATTTTCTATATATATATATATATATATATATTCTAATAATTTTTTTTCTAAAACCTAATATTTAGTAATATGATTATATATATAATCCTATTTTTTTAATTAAATTAGTCAAAAATTATAAAATAAAAATAAATACATAATAATACCATACAATATTCTTTAAATAATAAAAATTATCCTTTAACAAAATATATTTATAATGAACTAAAAATATTGGGATGATCATAAATGAGTATTCATACATCTCACACTAAATTAAACATACCCATATCAAAATATACATTAGATCACTTAGAATTTACTACTAATAAACTATAAAAAAACCAAAATATTGTATCCTACATAAGTATCTTCTAATAAAAGTTATTAATCTTCTGATAGAAGAGAAAAAAACAAATTGATGTCAAATAGAGCACCTAACATCTGCGACTGAATTGAACATATATTGAAGCAAATTCTTGACGAAGACTGGGCGAGCAGAGAGCCGAGCAGCATTGGCGGTGTTCCCAGTTCCAAATGGAGACTCGATCTGAATCATCGGCGGTTACCATTCATGGAATGCATCAGATGCAACTAGATCGTAATGCTCAATCTGCACCAAATCAACAATTCATCATCATAATAAATAACTTCAAACAAATTCACTACCAAATCGAGAATCAAATAAACATGCTAATTGTGTACATTCCAAAAATAATGTAGAAGCCATGTCACACCCCTAATTATTGCCTGCATTCATATTACATTACATATATTACTTTTGCAACTCAATCAAACTCAGTTCATTAATAGAGAACTATGATCGAAATCTTAAATTGGAATGAACAAAATAAAAATTGACATATCAAAGCTGCATCTTCTGGCAATTATTAGAACCAATTGACTAACTCTAACTATGCCAACAATGGCCTCAACCATTAAAATTTGAAGGACTTTAAGCAGTGAATAGCTTTGGTTATAGCTCTCTTCATTTCCCTTCAAATAAAATATCATTCAATTGAGTAACTCATTTTTTGGAAATACTAATTGCAAGTCTTCATTGTCTCTATTAACTTGAACTAGAACTGCAGCCTTGTACACAAACATCCCAAATATGACCGGTACAAGTTAAAATGAATGATATATATTAATGCAAATGAGAATGTGTTTTGTCTAGTAATGTGCACTTCAAATATTTTATAGCATAAGTTTCAAATTTTACCTGAAAATCAAAGATATCATTGGTAAAATACTGATGGGACAGAACCGAAATACCATAGATTGCTGCTGGAATCACAAGCCTTGGAAATGAAAGGAACATGCTACAACCCTTTATCAACAACTCCAATGAATCTTCTAGGTCCTCACTTCTTATACCAATCCTTTTTCATGAGAACTTGTTCATCAAAATAAGGGATGATCAAAATAGGCCCCTTAGTAATTATGAAATTGTAAAAAAGTTTGAGTTTTACTTCTTGGGCTTCTTTTTTCTGAATATCTGAGCAACAGAATGACATATAGTAAGCATAAGAAGCAAAAATACACTGGGAAAGAGCTGCTTATCATGCACATATTTTTACTATTGATTTTAAATTTCAAACAAAATCAGCAAGCTCATACGACCATTGCTACACTTATGAGCAATACTTATCTTCAAGAAATGGGAAAGAGCTGCAATAGGGGACTGAACCGGCCACTTAGAATTTATAAACATGCAAGGGTACAGCTCTTGAATCAAATCACTACAAGACACACGTCATCAATAAGTTTTGACCCTGCAAACTAAATTCTTGCAAATATCAAAGCTCAATGTAACTGTTAATTGGCTATTAATGTAAGTAGCTCAAGACTTCAAGGCTTCCCCCCAATAGGATTCCATATAAATTGAAGGTTAGTTGACCCTGTTTCACTGAACTACTTTATGTCGGTGATTGATATTTTTTTTAAAATATAAGTAAAAGCTAGCTATTCAATTATATACATAACAATGTCCAGTTAATATAAAATTTGGGGTTAATGATCATTATATTATATATATCACACGGTAAATTATTGTGGATCTAGAAGAAAACTAGATTTCATATAAAGAAGAAACCAAGAGTATCTCCTGCAAATATACATTAAAATGAGGAAGAACATTATTCTTTGCAAAACCAAATGGTCACAATTTCATGGAATTAATGCTTAAAATACATTTGAATGTAGAAGGAAGGAGTGAATATAGGGAATGTATGACAACAAGCTTTGATACCTAAAAGGAGTGAGACAACAGACTGTAACCTATTAAAATGGGTGCTGAAACAGAAACAGAAGGGGGGAGGGCACTTTGGCATATTCAGTCACATTGCATTTTTTCCTAAACATAACACTTAGTGAGTCAATATGAATAACTTCAAAAGGTAGACCCAATAACGCCAGGTGCTACACCATTGTAAAAGCCTACACAATTTAAACCAATCACAAAAGGCACATATTTTCAAGTTGGACACTAACGTGTAGAACATAATAATAACAAAGCTGATTTTGATGGCATGACACAAAATTCTTGTGAATGATGGCTAAATGTACAATACAAGCACACGTTAATCAGGACCCAAAGAAAAGAAAAAATGGAAAAAGATTTTTGCCAACAGCTTTCTTAAAAATAATTTACTATAAACTTTTATTTTTTAAAACAAAAAAACCTTCCCTATCATTTAACAAAGGAAATTTCATATTTAAAATACTGTAAAAATTATTTCACAACATGGAAATAATAAAAATAACATACCTCTTATTCCATCATCATGCCAGACAAGTACTCTATATGTACTCTATATGTACTTAATCTAATACATGATTAAAATCCTATTCTTAATATATATGATTTATTTTGTTGGTTTTTATAGCATAGGATTGCATATATCTCAATACTTACTTCTTTTAACTAATCGCTTTCCATCAACATTAATCCCACTGAATGTCTTAGTATAAGTATTTGATGAACTTACTGCAGCCATCAAAATAATTTGTATGGAGTTCTGCTCTACCCATAACTTCGTACTTATTGATGACTTAACACAAAAAGTTGTTATCCACTCATCCTCAACAGCTTACACTAATCACTTTTTGAACAATGTAAATATAATTTCTCAATGCACTATCTAGGAAAACTTAAAAACAAAAGCAAGGTTTCACACATTATAGTTAGATCAAGTTTGAGTTGTTAAGGCATGTCAAACAGTAATGCCCAATACATTTAGCATTTATTCTAAAAAAAACATTCTCAAAGCTTCAGTTTTTGTAAATTGGCTAAGAAAGCCATGCTTTAAAATGCAAGCAGAATACAACATATAAAACCACAAGGTTTGCATTGACACTTTTTTTTTTACTTTTGACATTGGATTGATAATAGTGTTTTTTAAAATTATGTACAGTTTGAGTATTAATTTCAAATGTGACACAAATTAATTTCTGTACTCCTAGAAATTGGACCCTTTAATTTTAGTTCTTTTCACAATTTTAAAGAATACAAAAAAATTATATCATGTTAAAGCATATCTCTTATCTTACTTCTATATGGAAAAGAATTAGCCTTGCATTCACTATATATACATAAAAAGCAGTTGGAAGTACCATATAGAGTTTGACTAGGTGACTCCAATATAATTTCATAATGCAGAACCGAAAACAAGATAAAACCATAGCTTTCATTGCCTTCATTTATATACATACATAAGATTCTAGCATTTATAAACAATAACAATTTTAAGTTGCATCATATGAATGACACAAGGGAGCAAAATTGTGCTAGTAATGACAGAAAAGAATGAAAAAGAAGAACATGGCATTGAAAGCATTAGCAAAATTGAGGTTGACCATGAGATCACAGAAGTTAATAGGTGAAAAAATAATGTATCTACCAATTTCATGTGACTGAGAACACACTCAGCAAGAAAAAAAAAAAAGAGAACACAGAACTCTGTTTTATAACCTCAGCATTTAACATTTCATTCAATCTACCATAGCCTTTGTCTTATATATACATTGATCAAAAGGTAAAAGAACCCTTTTCCAATTTCAAAAAGGATAGATGAGAACAGTATCGGAGGCAATTTTGGAGCTAAACTGGAATTCTAACAAATTTTAAGGAACAGATTACTTTTGTATGCACAATTAAAATTGGACAATTATTTCTAATAGAATGCAGGAATATATTTTCAGCAAAGAAATAACTAATGAACCATTTATCTTCAGGTCAACGACTAAGGAAACAATTAAATTGGAACTAGGGTTTGAACCAAAATAGCAACCAAATTGGGAACAAGCAATTAAACTAAATTGGTGCAAAGAAATTCGATCAACAATCAAAATGATTCAATTGAAACAAAGGAACAAAGACAAAAGATGAAATTGGAAGAACAAGAAAAGGGAGAGAAAGCGAACCAGGAAGCGGGAAAGAGGGTGCGTTTGAGCGGCGCACAACAGTGCAAGGGGGGAAGGTTGAGGACGACGATACCGGGACGGTTGGGAAGCCACGCGACGACATCGGGACGTGCACGGCGGAGGGACAAACAATGGACGTGCCTCTCCACCTTGCTTTTGCGCACGGGAGCTTGAGCAGATCCGTGACGAGGAAGGACGTAGCGGCTGCGCTGATGATAACGGAACGTATACGACGGCAAGGAGTCTTGAAACTAGTGATTGGCGCCTTTGTCCCCCTTTGGGTTCACGCAAAAACGAGGATTAATTGCCCTAAATTCACCCAATTTCGATTATAAAATAAATTTGAGTTGTTGCTATGTCGGTTGATACACAAAACCGCCCCTATCTTGAGCAGTCTTTGACGGAGACGAATAACGCATTAAGAACAGCAGCTACTCAATGAATTTGCAGCTGTTCGGGGAAACGCAAGCAATTTTCCGCTGCAATTGTCCGTTTTTCTTGTAGTGAATTCCTTCCTGTCGAGTTCTACAATGATTAGAATTTGAAACTAATCGACACTAACTTTTGAAACTAAAATAACTGTTATAACAGATGCTAGTCTAATAGATATAGTGCAGCAAATTGTCAAAATTTAAAACAAACAAACTAACTTCTGATTTCTAACTAACCTGACAGTTACAACTAATTAACCAACTCACAAATTCTCCAATAGATATAATACCAAAGCAAACTAAAAGTACCTCCTCATTGTTACCCTCAGGATCTGAATGTGGCTCAGTAACACTACAAGCAATTTCTCTCTTCCCTCTTTATTCCAAAATAACATCGCCACGCGAACCAGAATCAGTAACAATTCGAAAAAAATAAACAAATAAACAAATAAAACGCAAATTCCACTAAGAATGGAAAGCAAAGCCGCTACCTGAAGCTCGAGCTCAGCTTGAAGGAACTCCAACACCGTAGAGGGTAGCAGGTGCGTACGGAAACTGGGTAACGGGATTTGGCGAGAATTAGGAAAAAAAGGGGTATTCAAGTTGAACCATGCATGTTCATCAACAATACATGGCTTGTTCATCAATTCACAATTCACAGTTGCATATAAACCATATTATTGTATCAAACCCCCCAAATTAAAAACCCTAAAATTGGAACTCTAAACACCCGAATTTCAGAACCAAACGGAAGTCTATAGATACCTTCTCGATGATGTGTGCGCAGAGAGGACGACCAGAGCGCAGAGATGACGATGGTGATGGTGCAGCTCACGATCAATGCAAGAGAGCGCAACTGACGGTCAATGCAGGAGAGAGCAGCTGACGATGAGTGGCGAAGTCGTGTGTGGTGAGTGGTGAGTGGTGAGTGGGGAAGAAGCAACGGTGAGTGGCAAAGGTGAGAAGTGAGGACGCGAAGGCTTTCTCTGATAGTGAATGAAGGTGAGGCGCGAGTTACTGAAGAGCTAGCTGATCTGCGTGCTTTGGGGGGTAAAGGGGAAAATATTCACTAAGTTATACGCCGTATTTGGCCCTAGATACATTAGGAGACGTTTTTGAAGAGTACCCAAATTATAACAAATAGGTTACTCTTTAAAAGTGCTCTCTTTGGTGTGAAAAGTGTAGCCATAGATATTTAGAAAAGGCTACGCTTTATAAGTGATTTCTATAATACCTAAGGCTACACTTTTCAAATGATGCCAAAATTGTGTTTCCTTTTCTCTTACAAAAAGACAACACTGAGAAAAGCGTAGCCTATTCTAGGAATAGGCTACGCTTTTCAAATGTAGCTTAAAAAAAGTGTGGTTGAATGGGTGTTTTTCTTGTAGTGATCGCTAGTATTTCAGCATGATTAGAGGAGGTTTCTGCTATCGTCTGTTTCGTGGACCTCCACGATATAGCTATACCACCATATGTGAACAGGTATCCTGTTTGAGATCTCCCTTTATGTGGATCAGACAAGTATTTGCATAGCCATCTAGTTGTGACTTGGATCCATTGGGATAAAACAATCCCATATCAACCGTTCCATGAAGATGTCAAAAAATTTGTTTGATTCCATTCAAATGTCTTCTGGTTGGAGAGGAACTATACCTTGCTAGTAAATTTACAGCAAATGATATGTCAGGTCGTGTGTTATTAGCAAGGTACATTAGCACTCCAATGGCACTAAGATATTAGATATGGTATTTCAGGATCAAGGATATCTTTATTTTCTTCTTTAGGACGGAATTGATCATTTTTCACATCCAAAGACCTTACGATCATTGGGGTACTTAATGGATGTGACTTATCCATATAAAATCTCTTCAAGATCTTTTCTGTGTATGTTGTTTGATGAATGAAGATCCCATTTTTTGTATGCTCGATCTGCAGAGCAAGACAAAATTTAGTCTTTCCAAGATATTTCATCTCAAACTCTTGTTTTAGAGTTTTTATAATTGTTAGAATCTCTTCAGGAGTTTCAATGATATTTAAATCATCAACGTCCACAACAGTTATAATAAATCCAGATGCAGATTTCTTTATGAAAACACATGAACAGATATCATCTTTCTTAAATCCGTTTTTGGCCAGATATTCAATAAGACGATTATACCACATTCGTCTAGATTGCTTTAGACCATATAAAGATCTTTGCAATTTGACTGAGTATAACCCTTGTGAATATTCATCGGATAGTTTAGATATCTTTAGTCCTTTAGGGACTTTCATATAGATTTCACGATCTAATGAGTTATATAAGTAGGTTGTTACCACATCCATTAAATGCATATGTAATTTATGATATACGGATAAACTGACCAAATAACGCAATGTTATTACATCCACTATAGGGGAATATGTTTCTTCATAATCTATATCGGGTCTTTATGAAAAATCTTGTGCCACAAGTCGAGCATTTAGCATACAACTTCATTTTTCTCATTTTGTTTTCTCCCAAATACCCATCTATATCGAACAGGTTTTACATCTTCTGGTGTACAGACTACAGGTCCAAAGACTTCACGTTTTGTAAGTGAGTCTAACTCAACCTTCATGGCTTCTTCCTATTTTGGCCAATCATTTTTTTGTCGACATTCTTTGACTAATCTTGGTTCAAGATCCTTACCTTCATGCATGATATTTAATGCTACATTATATGCAATTATTTCATTGACAATTGTCTTATTTCAATCCCATTTTTCTCCTGTAAAGACATAATCTGTCGAGATCTCATTATTTTCACAATTTTCAGGTACCTGAACGTCTTCTAGCGTTTAAACTATATATCAGAATTTTGGACAACTGCATATATCTTTACTATGTCTTTTTCAACAAGAATAGTATTTATCTCTTTTCTTTTTCGAGAATTTTTGTCTTTGAAACCGACATGCCTACCACACTTCTGGTATGAATTTGTTTCTGTGGCTATTTGTCCGACCGGGACCTCAATTCGAATTGGAGCATTTTTAGCAGGTAATTCATTTGCTATTCTTTGAAAATGTATAATCTTTTGAACTTCTAGTTCATATTGTGCTGATCGAGGATCCAAATGCATCAAAGATGATGCATTCTAATTAAGTTCTTTTTTAGGAAGCTTATTCTCTTCCCCTAATGTCAGAAATTTTGATTCATTAAAATGACAATCTGTAAATTGGGCTTTAAATACATCCCCAGTTTTTATCTCAAGATACCTTACTATAGAGGAAGAATCATATCCAACATATATCTCCAATTTTCTTTGGGGTCCCATTTTGGTGCGAGAAGGTGGTGCAATGGTGATGTGAGAAGATCACGACGGTTCAGAAATTTAGCAAAACAATTTCTTCGTTGGTAGCATAGTCCAAACCGACAAGTAATCCTTCTAATCAAAGTTTAAATCAAATTAAAATAAATCGAGAGTAGTTAAACCTCGGGTCGTCTTTCCTAGGAACTAATGCCTAAGAGCGCACAATTTTGGTTATGAAAAGCAAGAAGGTATTTTCAATAAAGAAGCAAACAATAAAGAAATAAAAGAATGATCCAAAATTGTAATTGATAAACTAATAAAAGAACAAAAGAACTATGTATGTAATATGGATAAGTAATACTTTAAAATGATGGAAATGTGGTTCAAAACATAAATGAAACCTTGACTTGGGATGATGATGAGCGGATATTTTATACACTTTTTGGGGATAATTTCATATAGTTTTGAGTATGTTCTAGTTAGTTTTTAGTCTATTTTCATTAGTTTTTAGGAAAAATTTATATTTCTGGACTTTACTATGAGTTGTGTGTTTTTCTGTAATTTCAGGTATTTTTCTGGCTGAAATTGAAGGAGCTGAGCAAAAATCTGATTCAGGCTGAAAAAGGACTGCTGATGCTGTTGGATTCTGACCTCCCTGCACTCAAAGTGGATTTTCTGGAGCTACAGAACTCGAAATGGCATGCTTCCAATTGTGTTGGAAAGTAGACATCCAGGGCTTTCCAGCAATATATAATAATCTATACTTTGCATAAGGATAGACGACGTAAACTGGCGTTCAACGCCAGTTCTCTGCCCAATTCTGGCGTCCAGCGCCAGAAAAGGATCAAAAGCTGGAGTTGAACGCCCAAACTGGCATAAAAACTGGTGTTCAACTCTACAAATGGCCTCTGCACGTGAATTGCTTAAGCCTCAGCCCAGCACACACCAAGTGGGCCCCAGAAGTGGATCTCTGCATCATCCATCATAGTTTACTCATATTTTGTAACCCTAGGCTACTAGTTTAGTATTTAAACAACTTTTAGAGACTTATTTTGGATCTCATGACATTTCAGATCTAAACTTTGTATTCTCTAATGTCATGAGTCTCTAAACCCCATTGTTGGGGGTGAGGAGCTCTGCTGTGTCTCGATGAATTAATGCAAGTATTTCTGTTTTCCATTCAAACACGCTTGTTCCTATCTAAGATGTTCATTCGCGCTTAACTGTGATGGAGGTGATGATCTGTGACACTCATCACCCTCCTCAATTCATGAACGTGTGCCTGACAACCACCTCCGTTCTATATACGATTGAATGAGTATCTCTTAGATTCCTTAATCAGAATCTCCGTGGTATAAGCTAGAATTGATGGCGGCATTCATTAGAATCCGGAAAGTCTAAACCTTGTCTGTGGTATTCCGAGTAGGATTCAAGGATTGAATGACTGTGACGAGCTTTAAACTCCTGAAGGCTGGGCGTTAGTGACAGACGCAAAAAGATAGTAAATCTTATTCCAACCGGATCGAGAACCAACCGGTGATTAGCCGTGCTGTGACAGAGCGCGTGAGCGTAGTTTTCACTGGAAGGATGGAAGGTAGCCATTGACAACGGTGATCCACCAACACACAGTTTGTCATAGGAGGGCGTGCGTGCGTGAATCAGAAGACAGAGGAAAGCAGAGATTCAGAAGGCAAAGCATCTCCAAAACTCCAACATATTCTCCATTACTGCATAACAAGTAACCGTTAATCCATGCTCTTTTGTTCATTCACAATTCAACTGATAAACATAATTGACTTCCTAACTAAGATTTATAAGATAACCATAGATTGCTTCAAACCAACAATCTCCGTGGGATTCGACCCTTACTCACGTAAGGTATTACTTGGACGACCCAGTGCACTTGCTGGTTAGTGGTACGAGTTGTGAAAAGTGTGATTCACAATTCGTGCACCAAGTTTTTGGCGCCGTTGCCGGGGATTGTTCGTGTTTGAACAACTGACGGATTATTTTGTTGCTTAGATTAGGAAAAATCTTTGTTTTTGGTTTAGAGTCTTTTATTATTTATCCCTTGTTAAAACACTTTAAATTTATAACTCAGTTAGTTAGAACGTGGTGTTTATGTTCATGGTAATTGGCTATCATATTTTTTTCAAAACCTTCTTTTTCATAAATAATATTTTCTCTATTAAATTGTGTGCCAAACTTTAAGTTTGATGTTCTTCAAAGTGTTCTTAAGTTTTCCTTGTGTCTTGATCTTAAAATTTTTAAGTTTGGTGTTCCTTGGTGTTTTTCCCCCCCAAAATTTTCGAAAATAAGGAACCTCAGATCTAAAAATTTTAAATCCTGTGTTATCTTATTGTTTTTCTCTCCCCTTTAAAAAAAAAAAATTTCAGATTTTTATTTCAAAATTTAAAACCTTTTTCAAAAATCATCATATCTCTTTCAAAATCTCCTAACCACTTTCTCTCTCCTCACTTTTTCGAAAATCATAATTTTTGTTATTTTTATTTTTGGTTAAGTTGTCCTCTTTCTATAAAATAAAATAAATAAAAAGGTAAATCAATCCAAGTTATATCCCTTTATCCATCATGGACATAAGTGGAAATGAACAGTCCAGGAGGACTCTGGGGTCATATTCTAACCCCTCTACTGCTTCATATGGGAGTAGCATCTGCATACCCTCCATTGGAGTTAGTAGCTTTGAGTTGAATCCTCAGCTCATTATCATGGTGCAGCAAAGTTGCCAGTATTCCGGTCTCCCACAGGAAGAACCTACAGAGTTTCTGGCACAATTTTTACAAATTACTGACACAGTACATGATAAGGAAATAGATCAGGATGTCTACAGACTATTACTGTTTCCATTTGCTGTAAAAGATCAAGCTAAGAGGTGGTTGAATAACCAACCTAAGGCCAGCATAAGGACATGGAAACAGCTGACAGAAAAATTCCTGAATCAATATTTCCCTCCAAAAAGGATGACACAGCTAAGACTGGACATCCAAGGCTTTAAACAGGGAGATAATGAATCCCTTTATGATGCCTGGGAGAGATACAGAGAGATGCTACGAAAATGCCCCTCTGAAATGTTTTCAGAGTGGGTTCAGTTAGACATCTTCTACTATGGGCTTGCAGAAGGAGCTCAGATGTCTCTAGATTACTCAGCTGGTGGATCTATCCACATGAGAAAGACAATTGAAGAGGCTCAAGAGCTCATTGATACAGTTGCCAGGAATCAGCATCTGTATCTAAGCAGCAACCCTTCCATGAATGAAGAGGTTAAAACAGCAACTGCTGAACTCAGTCCTGTAGAACAAGCTGCTGAATTCAATCAGCAATTGGACTTCCTAACAAGGCAGTTAGCCGAATTCAAAGATAGATTACAAGAGACAAGGATGGCTAATATACATATGGAAGAACAGTTTAAGCAAACAAAGCAGTAGCTGTCAAGGCAAATAACAGAAGAATGCCAAGCAGTTCAATTAAGAAGTGGGAAAACATTAAATACCCCACCTCAAGGCATCAAAAAGTCAAGAAATGAGCAACCCACCAAAGATTCACCTGAGGACAGTAAGAGCCCAGGGAAAAATAAGTCTGGCGCTAAAACGACAGAGAATTGGTGGAAGGCTGGCGCTGAACGCCCAGACCATGCCCAAAACTGGCGTTCAACGCCAGAAACAAAGCAGGATTGGCGTTCAACGCCAGAAATGGGCAAGAATCTGGCGTTGAACGCCCAAATAGGGCAGAATCCAGCGTTGAACGCCCAAAATGGGCACAGTTCTGGCGTTCAGACGCCAGAAGTAGACAAGGAGCTGGCGTCCAGTTTCACTCCAGCTTCTAACTCTGCCACTCAATTGCCAGTGAGGGATCAGACACACACAAGTGCTGATAACAACCCCTCTAAAAAGGCTTCTTTAACCACTAAGGTTGAAGAATATAAAGCCAAGATACCTTATCCTCAAAAACTCTGGAAAGAGGAGCAGGATAAGCAATTTACTCGCTTTGCAGATTACCTCAGGACTCTTGAGATAAAGATTCCATTTGCAGAGGCACTTGAGCAAATACTTTCTTATGCCAAGTTCATGAAAGAGATCTTGAGTCATAAAAAGGAGTGGAGAGAAACAGAAAGAGTTCTCCTCACTGAAGAATGCAGTGCAGTCATTCTGAAAAGCTTTCCTGAAAAGCTTAAAGACCCTGGGAGTTTTCTGATACCATGCATATTAGAAGGTAATTGCACCAAGACAGCTTTATGCGATCTTGGGGCAAGCATCAACCTAATACCTGCATCCACTATCAGAAAGCTTGGTTTAACTGAAGAAGTTAAACCAACCCGGATATGTCTTCAACTTGCTGATGGCTCCACTAAATACCCATCAGGCGTGATTGAAGACATGATTGTCAGGGTTGGGCCATTCGCCTTTCCCACTGACTTTGTTGTGCTGGAAATGGAGGAACACAAGAGTGCTACTCTCATTCTAGGAAGACCCTTCCTAGCAACTGGACGATCCCTTATTGACGTCCAACAGGGGGAAATAACCCTGAGAGTCAATGATGATGAGTTCAAGTTGAACGCTGTCAAAGCCATGCAGCATCCAGACACATCAACAGACTGCATGAAAGTTGATCTCATTGACTCTTTGGTAGAAGAGATCAACATGGCTGAGAGTCTCGAATCAGAGTTGGAAGACATCTTTAAAGATGTTCAGCCTGATTTGGAGGATTCAGGGGACATGAAAGAGCCTCTGAACTTTCTTCTGAAAGAGGAAAAACCCCCTAAACCCGAGCTCAAGCCACTACCACCATCCTTGAAATATGCATTTCTGGGAGAAGGTGACACTTTTCCAGTGATCATAAGCTCTGCTTTAAATTCACAGGAAGAGGAAGCACTTATTCAAGTGCTAAGGACACACAAGACAGCTCTTGGGTGGTCCATAGGTGACCTTAAGGGCATAAGCCCAGCTAGATGCATGCACAAAATCCTATTGGAGGACAATGCCAAACCAGTGGTTCAACCACAGAGGCGGCTAAATCCAGCCATGAAGGAAGTGGTGCAGAAAGAGGTCACCAAATTACTAGAGGCTGGGATTATTTATCCCATTTCTGATAGCCCCTGGGTGAGCCCTGTTCAAGTCGTCCCAAAAAAGGGAGGCATGACAGTGATTCATAATGAAAAAAATGAACTGGTTCCTACAAGAACAGTTACAGGGTGGTGCATGTGTATTGACTACAGAAGGCTCAATACAGCCACCAGAAAGGATCATTTTCCTTTACCATTCATAGACCAGATGCTAGAGAGACTAGCAGGTCATGATTATTACTGCTTTCTGGATGGCTATTCAGGCTATAACCAGATTGCAGTGGATCCCCAGGATCAAGAGAAAACAACATTCACATGTCCATCTGGAGTGTTTACTTATAGAAGGATGCCCTTTGGGCTATGTAATGCGCCTGCAACCTTCCAGAGATGCATGCTCTCTATTTTCTCTGACATGGTGGAAAAATTTCTGGAAGTCTTCATGGATGACTTCTCAGTATATGGAGACTCATTCAGCTCCTGTCTTGATCACCTGAAACTTGTTCTGAAAATATGCCAAGAGACCAACCTAGTTTTAAACTGGGAAAAGTGTCACTTCATGGTGACTGAAGGAATTGTTCTTGGGCATAAAATCTCAAACAAGGGAATAGAGGTGGATCAAGCAAAAATAGAGGTAATTGAAAAATTACCACCACCTGCCAATGTTAAGGCAATCAGAAGCTTTCTGGGGCATGCAGGATTCTATAGAAGGTTTATAAAGGATTTTTCAAAAATCACAAAACCTCTAAGCAATCTGCTAGCTGCTGACACGCCATTTGTGTTTGACACAGAGTGCCTGCAGGCATTTGAAACGCTGAAAGCTAAGCTGGTCACAGCACCAGTCATTTCTGCACCAGACTGGACATTACCATTTGAGCTAATGTGTGATGCCAGTGATCATGCCATTGGTGCAGTATTGGGACAGAGGCATGACAAGCTTCTGCATGTCATTTATTATGCCAGTCGCGTTCTAAATGATGCCCAGAAAAATTACACAACCACAGAAAAAGAACTACTTGCAGTGGTTTACGCCATTGACAAGTTCAGATCATACTTAGTAGGATCAAAAGTGATTGTGTATACTGACCATGCTGCTCTTAAATATCTACTCACAAAGCAGGATTCAAAACCCAGGCTCATCAGATGGATATTGCTTCTGCATGAGTTTGATATAGAAATAAGAGACAGAAAAGGGACAGAGAACCAAGTGGCTGATCATCTGTCCCGGATAGAGCCAGTGGAAGGGACGTCCCTCCCCTTTCTTGAGATCTCTGAGACGTTTCCTGATGAGCATTTATTTGCCATTCAGGAAGCACCATGGTTTGCCGATATTGCAAACTATAAAGCTGCAAGGTTCATACCCAAGGAGTACAACAGGATACAAAAGAAGAAATTAATTACTGATGCAAAGTACTACTTGTGGGATGAACCTTATCTCTTTAAGAGATGTGCAGATGGAATTATCCGTAGGTGTGTGCCTAGAGAAGAAGCACAGAGGATCCTGTGGCATTGCCACGGATCTCAATATGGAGGCCATTTCGGAGGTGAGCGAACAGCCACCAAGGTCCTCCAATGTGGCTTCTATTGGCCCACACTCTATAAAGATTCCCGAGAGTTTGTACGTAATTGTGACAGTTGCCAAAGAGCTGGTAATCTGCCTCATGGTTACGCCATGCCTCAACAAGGAATCTTGGAAATTGAGTTGTTTGACGTATGGGGAATTGACTTCATGGGACCTTTCCCACCATCATACTCAAACACTTATATTCTGGTGGCAGTTGACTATGTATCAAAATGGGTTGAGGCTATTGCCACACCCACCAATGATACTAAAACAGTGCTGAAGTTCCTCCAGAAACATATCTTTAGCAGGTTTGGTGTTCCTAGAGTACTAATCAGTGATGGGGGCACTCACTTCTGCAATAAACAGCTTTACTCTGCCATGGTTCGGTATGGAATTCGCCACAAGGTGGCCACTCCATATCATCCACAAACCAATGGGCAAGCTGAAGTCTCTAATAGAGAATTAAAGAGAATCCTGGAATGGACAGTAAATACCCGTAGAAAGGATTGGGCACGGAGCTTGGATGATGCTCTGTGGGCTTACAGGACAGCATTCAAGACCCCTGTAGGGACCTCTCCATACCAACTCGTGTATGGTAAGGCATGTCACCTGCCCGTGGAACTGGAACACAAGGCCTACTGGGCAACCAGATTCCTAAACTTTGATGCCAAATTAGCAGGAGAAAAACGATTGCTCCAGCTAAATGAGCTAGAGGAATTCAGATTCACAGCTTTCGAAAATGCCAAGCTTTATAAAGAAAAATAAAAAAAGTGGCATGACAGAAAGCTGTCATCTAGAATCTTTGAACCAGGACAGAAGGTTCTGTTGTTTAACTCTAGACTCAGACTATTCCCTGGGAAACTGAAATCCCGGTGGAGGGGACCATACGTGATTACAAGTGTATCACCATATGGTTATGTGGAGCTTCAAGATATTGATTCTGATAAGAAGTTCATTGTCAATGGACAGAGAATCAAGCATTATCTTGAAGGCAACATTGAGCAAGAATGCTCAAGGCTGAAGCTAGATTAAAAGCTCAGCAAGGTCCAGCTAAGGACATTAAAGAAGCGCTTGTTGGGAGGCAACCCAACTTTTATTTCTTTTCATGGTTTTTCATGTTTTATTAGGTTCATGATCATGTGGAGTCACAAAATAAATATTAAAAATTAAAAAAGGAATCAAAAATAGCAGAAGAAAAATCACACCCTGGAGGAAGCACCTGTCTGGCGTTCAACGCCAGAACAGAGCATGGTTCTGGCGCTGAACGCCCAAAATGGGCAACATCCTGGCGCTGAACGCCCAGAACAAGCATGGTTCTGGCGTTCAACGCCAGAAATGGCTAGTAAATGGGCGTTGAACGCCCAAAATGGGCACCAACCTGGCGCTGAACGCCCAGAGTTGTGTGCAAGGGCATTTTGCATGCCTAAATTGGTGCAGGGATGTAAATGCCTTGACACCTCAAGATATGTGGACCCCACAGGATCCCCACCTTCCCTCCTCATAATCCTAGTTTTTTTTCTACATCTTACTCTTCATCTAGTCCTTCTTCTTTTGCTCGAGGGCGAGCAACATTCTAAGTTTGGTGTGGTAAAACAATTATGTGAAGGATCTATAGCTCAGTGGTAGAACATGTGGCTGCAAATCAAGAGATCCCTGAGATACCTTAGGGGATGCACTTCCTTCCACATAATTATTGGAAGCAACTGAGGATAGAAATACCAAAAATCACTAGGAATCAAGCCACAAAGGCAAGGAAGAGACATAAAAGAGCTCAAGAACATCATTGGTTCCTCAAGAAGGAAATGCCATCATCACTAAGGTGGACTCGTTCCTTGTTCTTACTTTCTCTGTTTTTCGTTTTCTCTATGTTAAGTGCTTATCTATGTTTGTGTCTTCATTACATGATCATTAGTAGTAATCAGTATCTATTTTGATTTTATCTCCAATTAAGCTATAGTTTATTTTTCTCATCATCAGCAAATATGAATAAAGTAATAGATCTTTTGAATAAGAGGCAATAAAATTTCGAGTTTTAATAAGAGAAATTCTAATTAGTTAAATGTGGTGGCAATGCTTTCTGTCTTCTGAATGAATGCTTGAACAGTGCATATATCTTTTGAATTTGTTGTTTAAGACTGTTAAATATGTTGGCTCTTGAAAGAATGATGAACAAGAGACATGTTATTGATAATCTAAAAAGTCATAAAAAAATGATTCTTGAAGCAAGAAAAAGCAGCAAAGAACAAAACTTGCAGAAAAAAAAAAAGAAGAAGCGAAAAAAAAACAATTAGAAAGAAAAAGAAAAAGCAAGCAGAAAGAGCCAATAGCCCTTAAAACTAAAAGGCAAGGGTAATAAAAAAGGGGATCCCAAGGCTTTGAGCATCAGTGGACAGGAGGGCCAAGAAGGAATAAAATCCTGGCCTAAGCGGCTAAACCAAGCTGTCCCTAACCATGTGCTTGTGGCGTGAAGGTGTCAAGTGAAAACTTGAGACTGAGCGGTTAAAGTCAATGTCCAAAGCAAAAAGAAGAGTGTGCTTAAGAACTCTGGACACCTCTAATTGGGGACTTTAGCAAAGCTGAGTCACAATCTAAAAAGGTTCACCCAATTATGTGTCTGTGGCATTTATGTATCCGGTGGTAATACTGGAAAACAAAGTGCTTAGGGCCACGGCCAAGACTCATAAAGAAGCTGTGTTCAAGAATCATCATACTGAAATAGGAAAATCAATAACACTATCTGAATTCTAAGTTCCTATAGATGCTAATCACTCTGAGCTTCAATGGATAAAGTGAGATGCCAAAACTGTTCAGAAGCAAAAAGCTACTAGTCCCGCTCATCTAATTAGAATCTGAGCTTCACTCAAAGACTCTGAGATATTATTGCTTCTCAACCTATTAGTCTTCTATTTTATTTGTCTAGTTGCTTGAGGACAAGCAACAGTTTAAGTTTGGTGTTGTGATGAGCGGATATTTTATACGCTTTTTGGGGATAATTTCATATAGTTCCATTCAAACACGCTTGTTCCTATCTAAGATGTTCATTCGCGCTTAACTGTGATGGAGGTGATGATCTGTGACACTCATCACCCTCCTCAATTCATGAACGTGTGCCTGACAACCACCTCCGTTCTATATACGATTGAATGAGTATCTCTTAGATTCCTTAATCAGAATCTCCGTGGTATAAGCTAGAATTGATGGCGGCATTCATGAGAATCCGGAAAGTCTAAACCTTGTCTGTGGTATTCCGAGTAGGATTCAAGGATTGAATGACTGTGACGAGCTTGAAACTCCTGAAGGCTGGGCGTTAGTGACAGACGCAAAAGGATAGTAAATCCTATTCCAACCGGATCGAGAACCAACCGGTGATTAGCCGTGCTGTGACAGAGCGCGTGAGCGTAGTTTTCACTGGAAGGATGGAAGGTAGCCATTGACAACGGTGATCCACCAACACACAGCTTGCCATAGGAGGGCGTGCGTGCGTGAATCAGAAGACAGAGGAAAGCAGAGATTCAGAAGGCAAAGCATCTCCAAAACTCCAACATATTCTCCATTACTGCATAACAAGTAACCGTTAATCCATGCTCTTTTGTTCATTCACAATTCAACTGATAAACATAATTGACTTCCTGACTAAGATTTATAAGATAACCATAGATTGCTTCAAACCAACAATCTCCGTGGGATTCGACCCTTACTCACGTAAGGTATTACTTGGACGACCCAGTGCACTTGCTGGTTAGTGGTACGAGTTGTGAAAAGTGTGATTCACAATTCGTGCACCAGATGAGTTATGGAATCCCTTCCTTGTCATAACCACAACTATGATAATTATGATGGATTAATCTCACTAAGTCAACCCTTAACATCGAAGAGTAAGTCAAGTGAGCATAATTGTTATTAATCCACAAATCCTAACTAACTTACTAATTACCTTAGTAAGAAGCTAGCGTTAGTGGAAACAATAACAATTAACAACCTAAGAATTATCACTAAACGTCGGACATTATGACTCTAGTAATCCATATACTCATTTTCCTAAGCCAAGGGGTAGAAATCTATCCCATAATCAAAATTGACATTTCATCAAACACATAGTGGGCATAATCATAAAAATATGGCAAAATTGGAAAAATGATGAAAACTATGAAACACAAATTATCAAAATCAACAAAGGCAACTCAAACAAACATGTAATAATCATCAAACATCAAATTAACCAACTAGAAATCCAAAATTACAAAACTATGTATATATTGACAAAGAAAATTGAAATATAAGAAAGTGTAGAACAAGTAATGTAATAAAAGAAGAAATTAGGGAATACTTACAATGGAAATGGCTAGAATCAAAGATCAAAACTTGAACTATAAAATTCTACAAATCCTAATTAAACCTAAGGAAAATTGAGAGAAAAACTAACCTAAACTATCCTAAAACTACCCAGAAAATATGTTGTATGAAGTATGGTGGTGTATGGTATGTTGCTAGCCTTCTTATATGATCCAAAGCCATCAGAAATGGGCCAAAAAGCCCCTCAAATCGCGAGCAACGTGACTTTTTAATGAAGTCACACGCTGAGACTTGTGCGTACGCATAGGTATGTGCGTACGCACACATGCTGATTTTCCTCCTGTGCGTACGCACAGAAGTTGTGCATAGGCACACTTGCTAATTTCTATTCTGGGCATACGCACAGAGCTGTGCGTGGGAACAGGTGCTGATTTTGACTTTTGTGCGGAGGCACAGAAGGTGTGCATGAGCACACTCTAAAATGCTTGTCTCCTTTGATTTCTTCATATTTTCTCCTAATTCCATGCTTTTCTTCCACTCTTATCAAGCCATTCCAACCTGTTACACCTGAAATCACTTATCAAAACCATCAAGGCATCGAATGGAATTAAAGTGGAATAAAATTGATTAAATTAAGCATAAAATAGCATGTTTTCATAATTAGGCACAATTTAGAGAGAAAACACAAAAGCATGCTATTTAGGTGAATAAATGTGGGTTTATATAATGAAATCCACTCAAATCACTCCAAAATTTATCATCAAATATGGATTCATCAAATGGGAACATATATCGCATACCCGAATATTCTTAAATGGAAAATATTTGGCTGCTGGCCAAAAGCTAATTGCATAGGAGAGAACTGATAGTAACTTGTTAGCCTTAAACGAATAAGTGCTGCGGCATATAAAATAGCATGACCCTAAGTCGAGGTTGGGCGATTTGTTCTCATAAGTAAGGGTCTAGTAATTAATTGGAGGCGTTTAATAAGTGATTCTGGTAACCCATTTTATGTGTGAACATGAGCTACTGAATATTCAACACTTATTCCATTAGCCATACAATAAGCATCAAAGGCTTGGGTAGTAAATTCACCATCATTATCAAGACGAATTGCTTTGATTGGATTTTCTGTAAACTGTGCTTTTAATTGAATAATTTGAGCAAGTAATCTTGCAAACATCAGGTTGCGAGAAGACAATAAGCCCACATGTGACCATCTCGAAGATACGTCTATTAGGACCATAAAATATCTAAAAGATTCACATGGTGGATGAATAGGTCCATATATATCACCTTGAATCCTTTCTAGAAATTCAGGGGACTCAAATCCAATCTTTACTGGTGATGGCCTTAAAATTAACTTTTCCTGAGAACATGCAGCACAACAAAATTCACTAGATTTAGGAATCTTCTTATTCTTTAGTGAATGTCCATGGGAGTTTTTAATAATTCTCTGCATCATGGTTGTTCCTGGATGACCCAATCGATCATGCCAAGTTATGAATTCATTTGGGCTAGTAAACTTCTGGTTTACAATGGCATGAGATTCAATTGCACTAATCTTGGTAAAATATAACCCAGATGAGAGTGATGGTAACTTTTCTAATATAACATTTTTATTTAAATTATGAGTTGTGATACACAAGTACTCATGATTTTCCTCATTCATTATTTCAATATGATATCCATTTTGGCGAATATCTTTGAAACTCAATAAGTTCCTTAGAGACTTAGTAGATAATAGTGAATTATTTATTATGAATTTTTTTCCTCCAGGAAATAAAATTATAGCTATTCTGGAGCTTTCTATCACATTTCCTGAGCTAATAATAGTATTAACGTATTCTTCTTTCGGCATAAGATGGGTAAAATATATGTCACTTTTGAGAATGGTGTGCGAACTTGCACTATCCGCAAGGCATACATCTTCATTGTATATCATTGTCATTTTCTTCAAAGACAAATAATAATAAAATGAGTAGGAATATTTGTGCAGTAAAATTATTTTCTTGATTAAAAATATTTTTCTAAGAAATATAGTATATACTAAAAATTTTATTATTATTATCTTGACACCTTCAGTAATTTTGAAATTCATAAATATTTTATTAAACATTATTTATACACATCATACTTGAAATTTAGATGCATAGAAAATAAAAATTAACAATTAGTTTCCTACATTATTTATTTCATGAATAATTAATAATCTCACATATTAGACTATTCCATTATTGATCAAATGACCAATATTTCCTTTAGGATCCTCAAATTAATCAGATACATCATAATGAGTGGTGGAATTTTCAACATCATTTGAAACGAAATTCGTATCCTTTACTTTGTCGTCTTTTTCAAAGATGCTTGATAAAGATCGACTAGGTGCCTTGGGGTACGACAGGTACGTGACCAATGACCCTTTCCACTACAATGGAAATATTTATCCTCTGTTGATTTATTTTGCTCAATATTTCTTTGTTTATCCTACTTCTGGTGAGATCCTTTCTTGTGAACATAATTCTTCTTCTTTCCATAATTTTTCTTGTTACTAAAACCATGCCATTTACCTCTTTTGGGGTAATGATTTACTGCATTTACTTCAGGAAATGGGATGGTGCCAGCTGGACATGCTTCATGATTTTTTAAGAGTAACTCATTGTTGCGTTCAACAACAAAAAGGTAAGAAATTAACTCAAGATATTTTTTAAATCCTTTTTCTCGATACTGCTGCTACAGGAGCACATTTGAGGCATGGAAGGTTGACAAAGTTTTCTCTAATATATCATTATCAGTTATCTTTTCCCCACATAATTTCATTCGTGAGGTGATTCGAAACATTGCTGAATTATATTCATTTATGGATTTAAAATCCTGTAGATGCAAGTGCGTCCATTTATATCGGGTTTGAAGAAGTATCACCGTCTTTTGATGATTATACCTTTCTTCAAGGTCTTTCCACATATCTACAAGATCTTTTAATGTGAGATATTCATTTTTCAATATTTCGTTAAGATGACGATAAAAGAAAATCATGGCCTTGGCTTTATCCTTCTGGAATGCATTACTTTCAGCCTTAATAATATCTCCAAGATCCATTGAATCAAGATGGATTTCAACATCTAGTAACCATGATAAATAGTTGTTTTTAGATATATCAAGAGCATTAAATTCAAGATGAGAGAGCTTTGACATAATAAAAATTTGTTACTCGAATCTTCCTAAAATTTGATCAGAGTCTCGTGCTGATAACGTGTTGTAAAATAAATAAATAAGTAAGTAAATAAAAAAGTGGTAATAAATATAAAATAAGAAAGTATAATTAGATAATAATATTCACCACAATTACTTTCTTAATATAATAGAGATGATTAATATATTTACTAATATTATATCTATTTCTAATATAAGTAGTATCTTAGAATAGAAAGAATAGTGTTTGAGAGTATAAAAGAGGGATAGAGAATTTTATTATTGATCATGTGTTCTTGTCTCAGAACTTGTCCTCTATTTATACAAATACATGGTCATTACTTTCAAACTTCATTAAATATAATTTCATCTTAAAAACCCCAGCCTTATGGAAAATGGACATTCACCTCAAGCTATCTTATCACAACATTCGTCTGTTTAAATTAATAAACTTAAATAAGTTGGATTGATCTGTTTGACATTTTAAATTACATTGTTAATATACACATTCATTTGCTTTAAATTAATAAACTTATATTAGTCCATGTTTAAAATTTGGAACTATATAACTCAAATATAAATTCTTTTAAATACTAAGAACTTGTTTGAAATGCTAAGAATTATAATTTACACAAGAGTTGAATTCTTTTTCTTACTTTAAAACAACTGAAAATAAATTATTTGAATTCCTTTGAGAATTTCAATTGTTATTTTTTTTATTTGTAAATCAGATCAAAAGAGGTCTGATTTCCAAATCAACTCTCACACTCTTCAAACTTAAATTCTATTCTATTAATATATTATAGTCATTTTAAATTATATATTTGAATTTTAAATAGAAATGAATTTTGTCTTAAAAAAATATAATTCTTTTCTCATCTTAAATGATTTTCAAACAAATTCTAATAAAATGAAAAACATAAAGAAATAATTATTTTCAAACATATTTTTTTTAATCAGTTAATTCATAATGTCAAAAAATAAACTTAATAAAATATATATAAATTGAGAGAGAGAATACTGATTTTTTTTTTTGGTATAAATTTTTATTGTCAACTTTTGAATTTTGGTCTTGAGTTATTTGTTTTTTTTTTTTTATATGAATTGGACAAGCAAGTATTGCATTACAAACTCACACATTCATCCATCATATACACAATTATATGAGTTTTTATTTTTCACTATATGGATTAAATTCATATTTTAAATCTGAGTGTAGCATTGTATAGAGGCCAACAAATCTACTATTTATACAAAGCCTCATCTATTAGTTGTTTGTTTTTGTTAGATTTATAATAACGTGGTTTGAGCTATTTATGAATGGTTTTATGAGTCATGAATTCTTACACCCTCTTAGCTGCTTTATTTGGTTAGAAGAAAAGGAATAAAGAAGAAGAAAGTAGAAAGAGAAAAAATAAAAGAAAAGAAGTTGAGTGAATTTTTATTTTTTTTAAATATGTCTGAATGAAAGAAAAATAAGAAAAAAAAATATTATAAAAAAATAATTTTACCATAAAAATATAAAATATATTTAAAAGAACAGAAGTAATATTGGAATAAAATAACATAGCAAGTTTTTTATTATTTTTTCATCCAATATTAAAAAGAAAAAAATTTGGTGGTTCCGTTAACTTTTTTATATTATTTAACTTCTTTTTTTTTAATTGTTCTCTTTAATGAAACAATAAATAAAGTCATTTTTCTTTCAATTTCTTTCCTTCTTTTTTCTTTTTTTTGTATTTTTTTTCTCAAACAAACAAAGCATGAGTGAACTTTGAACCCAAAAAATAAATGGATAAATTTGTGACAAAAAAAAAAAAAAGATAGGCAAATTGTCATATATATGGGTGCTTTAGTACTTTTGTTTTGTTTTTTTTTTTTCTTTTTCTTTATCAAGAATTTTTTCTTTTCTGATCACATGATCTTGTTCTTTAATGACAAAGCAATAAAAAATGAAAAAAAATTATAACAACGTAACATGGGCAAAACTAGAGATTATATGAAAAGAAGTCGAAAGTAATAAATTATTTTATGAAATAAATATTATTGTACTCTACAAATTTTAAAATTAGCATCTTATGGAACATGTATCAAGCTATATTTTTAGATATAGATGTATATATGATACAAAGTATAATAAATTATAATCTAATGATTAAGAGTTAAGCAACCTTTATAATTTGAAGGTACTAAGTTTGAATTTGTTACAATTGCATTTAAATCAACTTAATAGAATTATTTTGGACATATAATACTCATAATTAAGTGACCATAAAATTATTTACTCACATAAATGTTCTATTATATTTTTTATTTTTTAGACTCACCCACATACCCACAAAAGAAAAGAGAATTTTTAATAATTCAATATATTTTCATTCATATAGAGAGATCATCAAATACATGAGTATTCATGCCTTTTTATAGGCAACGTATCAAGGTAATACAAGTAAAAAAAATAATCATTCTTAATTATTAAGAATGATATAGACGGTGCACTACAAGTAACATTTTGTTTCAAGAACTTTCTTCAATTTGTTGAACATTCTTTAAATTTCTAATTCCAATTCAATTTGATTTCGAATATCTTCAATATTTTTGCATGTTATATTTGTACTGTTCTTAAATATGCTTGATTTGATTATTTAACATTGTCTGTTTTAAATCAAGTGTGTAGACTTAATCATTTTAAGTATCTTCTACTTTAACTTGTAAAATACTTCAGTCTTCAATGGCTTTAAAAATATATCTGTTATTTACTCTTCAGTTGAACAATACTCGATCAATACTTCTTTCTCATTCACCAACTCTCTAATTTCATCAAATCGACTATCAATATACTTCATATTTCTACGAAATACAGTTTTTGTTTGTATCCCTTATAAACTAATCTTGTTTTGTAGCGATCAATTTCATAATTGGATTTGTACTATGAAAATAGAGTAAAATTGATGATTTCTTCATCAGATGGATCATTATCATTGTCAACTTCATAATCTGCCAATTTAACAAGTAGTCTATGCTTTATTTGAGGTCTTCTAGATTATTCTAGTTATTCGATTGTGTTTAGTTGTTGTTTGTAAGAACCGTGACTAATTAACCACTTAATTAATTAAATTAATAGCCCAAAATAGGTTCCAAAAATTTAGAATGAGAACTAGAAAATTTAAATATGATTTTTGGACTCAATAGATTTAAATACATTTTCTACAAAAAATCGCATAAGACCACGAACCGGCAAATTAACCGGTTTAAGTCTGTCTGGTACTGCGCGAGAATAATAAAAACAGTAGAAAACCTTAGGAAAATATTTAGAATTGAAAGCCCGGCATTAATTTTAAAGGTTTGGCCCAAAATTGGGCCAAACGGGCCAAAAATGCTAATAGGTTGGACCGGGCCCAAGCCCAACATATATAAGTTCATTAATGAACTCATCTTGGCCTCATAAACACAACACACAGCTGCAAGAGTGAAGTGAGAGGGGAGAGCTAAAATACTATTCACATCTAACTTTCGGTGGCCATATCTCGAGCTACGGTGCTCTGATTCACGCGCCGTCAGCGGCTACGCGAAGATCTTGCTGAGCCCGTTACTTTTATCTAACTTTCATAGGTAAGATTTTGAAATTTTCCTTCCTTTCTGCAGCCCTAAGAAATTTGAAAATGTGGGTTTTGATTTTGAGTGAATTTTTGTGTTTTGATTATTTAGGTGGTATCTAAGGTTGGGCTATTGGTGGTTTGTGCTCCCAAACACCATCAAAAAAGGTATGAAAACTCTTTACCTTTGTGAAATTTTGATTATGATGAATCCTAGGTTGATTAGTTATAAATTGTGTGTATATAGCTTGATTATTGTGAATTTGGGAGCCTTTGGATTTGAGTTGGTGGCTTGGTTGTGGTTGAAAGCTTGTTGGCAAATCTTGGTGTATAGCACATATTGGGAATCAGCCAAGGTATGGTTTCGGTTTTTCCTCTATGTCATATATAATATTTCTGGACACTTAGGCTAGTGACCCATAGGATAGGTTGGATTGAAATGGCTTATTGTTGAATTTGTTGCATGTTGATGTATGATGTATTGATGACTTTGATGATTTGGATGAGTAATGTTGTTGAGTTTAACAAATAGTGTTGAATGTTGATATTGTGAATGGTTGAGGTTGATTATTATGATTAGTAGTGATAGAAGGATGATTGATGAGTGTGTTGGTGGAGAAGTGATTATAGTGAGTATTTGATATTTGAGGTTGAGGATATTGTAATGTGAGTGAAAATTTGGTATGAATGGTGAATTATGACACAAAGGATAAGTTATAAGGTAAATTAGAGTTTGGTGTGGTTTTGATTTGGTTTGGTTATGGATTTCAAGGATTTGAGAAATTAGTGAACTTTGGTAAAAATGGATTTTCGGTGAACTTTGACGGATCATATCTTGAGCTACAGTTTTTGAAATTGAATGAATTTTATATCAGATTAAAGATAATTCAAAGAGCTTTAAAACGGTATATATTTTGTAGAAATATGAATTTTGTAGAGAAAGATATGATCTTTGGAAGTTCTTGTTAGAAATCTGAATTCTGTGAAGTTGTAGAATTTGTGATTTTTGGTTTGTGTGCGCACACACACACTGTTGTATGCGTGCTCTGATCAGTGGCTATTTTGACTTGTGCATACACACAGTTTTGTGTGCATGCTCACCTTGTGAAATTTTGAAAATATGCGTACGCACACTCTTGTGCACACACACACATAGGGAGGTGCCTATTGTTGGGAGCGCTAGCACACTTTGGTGTGCACACACACCCTGCAAAATTTGCAAGTTGTGCATATGCACAACCTCGTGCGCACGCACACGCTGGGAATGGCAATCTGTTCAGGGCGATCGAACGCATCTGTGCACGCGTTTAAAATAAAAATTTTTACCTTTTGTGCGTATGCACACTTCTATGCATACGCACACTTCTTGAAATCCTTCTGGGCATGCGCACGCACAACTCTATGCGTATGTACACTACCCTATTTTTCAATAAAAATCATGTTTTAAATTACTTTACCATCCCGGTAAGCTTGCAAACTTCCATAACCCTTATCTAATATCCTTTAGCTTGTTTTTGGGTGTCAAAACATGGGGGATGCTTTAGGCAAGTTTAATTAGATATTTTTCTTGTAAAAAGTTTAGAAAACAAAGACTTAGGTTTCTGGAATACTGAGGATGGATTAGTTGAGAGAGATGAAGGAGCACTGTAATAACGATTGACATAATGAGTTGTGGAAATTATGAATTGATGGTGGTTGAGACGAGTCCGGGACTCGGAATGGGATGATGGATTACTGATATACTAAAAAATGATTTTTGATAACCCCTAAATTACTGTTTTATACTGAGATTATTGAGACGCTATGCGCCTGGCAAGGACGGTAGGTTAATCACGCCTGTCGAGGTCGCGGCGGTGGCGTAAGGACGGTAGGTTCATCCCGCTTACGTTGAGATGTGAGGTCCGTGGCAAGAGTATCCCGCTCGCATTCCTTTGGAATCACTATAGTGTGCAGGCACTGACATCCTGGACCGTGATCCAGGCACGATATCTCGGGGGTTCCTATTATGGGACCGAAGGGTGACATCTCCATGGAGATGTGTCGGGTTGGTAGTTGAACCGACAATGTGATATCACAACCAATAGGACATGCATTCATCATGTGCATCTTCTATCTGTTTATTTGCTTTGCCGACTTGAAATTTCTTGCCTAATTGAATAACATGATTAATTGCTTCATGACTTTCTTGATATACATGCTATACTTGTGCTTTACTTGCATTGTTATTACTTGTATTTTCTACTGGGATTGAGGAAGTTCGGAAGGCGGTGGCGATGGGATCACATGGCAGTTAGGTAGGCGAAGGCTGTGGGACAGCGGAGAATTGTTAGTTTAGAAATTCCTTAAGTTAGATTACCCCCTTTTTCTTTATGGTTTTAAAGTATGCTTTTAAGTTTAATTATTTTTTAAGCTTGAATATCATGATGGATATGAAGCTCTAGGATTGCCTCCGGCATCCAGGAGTCTTATATCTTACATCACTGAGCACTGTTACCATACTGAGAACCTTCGATTCTCATTCCATACTCTGTTGTTGTTTTTCAGATGCAGGTCGCAACCCACCTCGGAGAGTTGCTTGATGGTGACAGAGCGGAGAATCCTTGCTATGTTTTGAAGTCTTTTGATATTTTGCTTAGTTCTCTCACCTTTTTTATTTATATTTTCCTTAGAGGCTTCCTTTGAGAGGAAGTTTGTATAAGCTGTTTTACTTTCAAAACTTTGTGTGTTGTATATAACTAGCCGACTTAAACTCCGCAAGCTGCAGCTAGATTCTTATGGCTATTATACTTTGATATATCTATATCTATGTCTTGATATCTGTACGTAAATCTTGTGCCTCGATTAGCGTAGCTTCGTGTGAACGTTTTGCATTTTTCAAATTCTGTTTTTGAGCTTAATCCTTCATCAGACTTCTAAAATATATTATTTCCTTCTATATAAATATGTATAAGCTTTAGAATTGTCGTAACCTTTGATTAACCTTTGTTTTACGACGCGAGGTAAGGCTTAAGGTAATTAAGGTATTACATTGTTCGTCTTCTTCAACATAAGTATTTGGAATTACAATCGATTGCTTTTCTATCTTTGGATTCTAGTCCTATATGCCTTTCTCATCAAATGTCATGTCTCTACTGATGATTACCTTTTTTTCATTCTGAATTTTACAGCTTGTATGCTTTTGAGTCTATACTATAACCGATAAAGATACACTTTTCACCTTTGTCATCTAACTTCTTTCTTAATTGTTCTGGTACGTGGACATAAGCAATACTCCCAAAAATTCTGAAATAATGAACGGAATGTCGCTATCCACTTGAACCTTCTTCAGGAGTTATATCACGGACACTCTTTATTGGACACCTATTTAAATATGTACTGTTGTTGTGACTGCTTCTACCTAAAATTCTTTATGCATTTGGTTTGACTTGAGTATGTATTTGACCATATCCATGATAGTTTTGTTCTTTCTTTTTGCAATTCTATTTTATTGAGGAGTATATTTAGTTGTTAGTGTTGAATTTCGTGTTGTTTAAAGTAATATAAACATGCAAGATATTTTGTTTTTCTATTTATTTTGAGAATTTTAATTTTACAGCCACTTTATTTTTCAACAACGCCTTTAATGTCTTGAAGGTATCACATACTTTTGATTTATGCTTTAGAAAATATACCCGTGTGTATCTCCTAAAATCATCAATAAAAGTGATAAAGTATCTGCTATCACCATTGCTTGAAACTTTTACAGAACAAAGATCTGAATGCACAATTTCAAGTAATCTTCTGATTCTTCATGACTTTTCTGTATGAAATGGATCTATGTGCTTCTTTCCACGTTGACTATTTTCACAAACACAATTAGGAATATAAATCCATGGTATACCAAAAATAAGTCTTCTCTTGTCAATTAGTTTAGGCTAGAAAAATAAAAATGCCCAAACCGCATATGCCAAAGCTAGCTATCATCAAGTATCACAGAGCTCATTGCAAGAGAGAAAAATAAAAATGCCCAAACCGCATACATGACTTGATTCTGCAATATTACTTAAATTCATCTGGATTTTCAAGGCTTCTTCGGTTATTTTTTCAACATCTCCAATATTTTGCTGATATGGCTTTCCATGGTTCTTTTCAACTCTGCAATTGTCATTGTATCCATATCGTGAGACTCTAATATTGTAGTCACCACATGATCATACTTCATTGACATGGTGTAAAAAATTTTTTCTACAACTTTGCTATCAGACATTTCTTTTCCATAAACTCTTATCATATTAACAACATCTGTAATACGAGTAAAATATTGCCCAATAGTTTTTGATCTAGACATCTCGTATCTTTCATATTCTCTTTGTAAAGGCTATAGCTTTACTTCCTAGGCTTTATCTACACCTTTATATAACAGCATCAACATGTTCCATGCTTCTTTTGCACTTTTGGCATTTACTATTTTACCAACCATTGTATAATCTATACCTGAATGAATTTAAGATAGCGCCAACTGATCTCTCCTCTGTTGGAAAATATTAGCTCCTTCTTAAAAACCCAGTTAATGAAGTTCTACAGGTTTAGAGCCTTCAAACGAGTAGTCATCAAGGTTTCCTAATAACTATAATTGAGTTTCCTATCTAATTTGAGATTGTACTACATAATATTAAAAGTGTTTGCCATATTAACTCTATGAACAAACAACTAAGTGAGAACTCTCCTATGTAACGACCAAGTTTTTGGAAAAATGAGACTTTTTCATGAAGAGACAGAATTTTTCAGAAAGTTTAGTAAAGCAAGCACCTCTACTGCATAGTCACTGCATCATCAAGTACCTCTACTATATCATCAAGCACCTCACCATGCCATCAGCACCCAAACTAGCAGAAAACTTAATTTTCAGGTCACTTCGGCTGAAAATTTCACGGTTAAGCTCGCCTCAACAATTTGGACTCGAATCTCGAGAAAAAATAATAACATAATGTTATTATATTATTATTTTACCCGATAAGTTAAACCTGAGATAAGTTTAATAATATTATAACCGAGCCCAAAATCTACTAGCGCAGACTAATGTCGGCACTCTCTGATGAACTTAGCTATGCTAATGTATCATCATAGATCTTTTACGACTAAGATAATTATGTTACTAGTATCATATATTTACTCAAGTAATTATCTTCCTAATGATATTTTAGCATTTAATTTTTGGATGAATCACCTTATAACTCCCACGACCAACCTAGAGCCAGCCACCTCCTACTTCATTTTCCATCTTCTTCCATGAGAAAAAGAGAGAACAAGCAAGAAAACTCCATAGATTCCATAGCTTCCAAGTTCAGCTATCTTGCTTCCAAAACTTAAATCAAAATTTCAAACTGATTAAAGTGTTCCTCTCTTTCTCCTCTTCACTTTCATAATAAATTTCACAAGGTAAGATAAAGTATTTTGGTTGTTATCCTTCCTTGAAGTTTCGGTCATGGTAGAACATGGAAGAAACTTGATGTTTTTTATGTTCTTGCTTAGAAACTCTTGTCTAGAAACATTAAGGAGAAAGAAACCATCATTTTCAACTTCAAAAAGGTGAGAAAATCCTACCTTAATTCATGATGAAGGTTGGGCCTTCTTGAATTTCTTGGATTAAAAGTTAGCTTTAATTCAAAACTAGGCAAAAAAGTGAGCTAAAAAACTACCTAGGGAGGACTGATTTTTAGGCTGAATTAAGAGGTAAGGTTTGGTTAATTAATTATGAATTAATTGTGTTCTTGATGATTGATTGATGGCTGGTTGTTTGATGATTGAAATTTAGTGATTAAATGATGGTCTGATTGTTTTATGTTAGTAAGAAGCTTGGAAATTAAGTAACCTTGGAAGCACCATGGCTGCTGGTTGTTCGAAACTTCCAAGGGAATGAATTTAGGCTTTTTTTTATGTGTTTTGATGTAATTATGTTAAAAGATGATAAAAAGTAGTTACGGAAAAGCTTAAAAAATATGTTGAAATCAAAGAAGAATTCATGGTAAAACATGAACATGGTTTTGGTTTTTCCATGCAAGGGTAGTATGGTAATTTTATCTCAAGGACATAATGATAATGTAGTAAAAGATTGAGGTTAAAATGGTAAGTTAAAAGTTTAGAGACATTTTGAAATTAACTAAAAAGTTTATGGCTAAAATGCTCCAACCAATTTCAGAGAAAAAATGGGAATTTCATAAAATATGTAGGGGCAAAATAGAAATTTTGAAAACATATAGAGGTAAAATTGTAAATTTGGTAAAGTGTAGGGTTAAAAATATAATTAGTTAAAAGCTGAGGGGTCAAAGTATAATTAACTAAAGTTTATGGGTTAACTAATGGTAAAAGATGAAGACATAATGGTAAATAATGTAAATGTTTAGGGACATAAAGATAATTACTGTAAAAGACTTAAAAAGACAATTTAATGCCTAGAACCTAGAGCTTCTCCTCATAAAAAATCTAAGGAGAGGTATGAGGAGAGAACTATGATTGATTAAGATGTCAAAGAGGATCAAAGAAAGATTAAATGTCTTGTAGAAATAGAGAAGAGATATGTTAAAGAAATTATTGAGAAAGAGCCTTTGGACGGTGCCTTTGGGCTAGTGAATTTGCCATAAGAGCCTTCGAGATAGAAAGAGTCAATCTAAGGATAGGGATGCCCATATAATGAGAATTGTTTTTCAAATGTAAGCATATTGATGAAGGAGAGTTAAAAGTCCACAGATGCAGTATCGGCCAAAAGACTTTATATTGCACTGATGCATCTGAAAAGCCATATCTGGGACTTATGCCTAGGTAATGTCGGGTGCGGACAGACAATCGACATATGAGCTCATAACTTGCGTATGGCTATACATGCATCATACTTGTGTGCACATATTTTCTTGCTATATAATCTTATGAATGTGTGTGATTCTGTATTCCTTTTTGTGTTGTGCTTTTCTGTTCTTTACTGTTTAAATGTTAAATAAGTAAGATGTTGAGTTGATAAAAATAACACTAATAATTTGATGATGACTAACATTATAATCTTTGGTTGAAAGCCCAAAAATGTTTGTGATATCTGTGTTTTGTGCAAAAAATCAATAATAGGCCTAAATGACTATTGACAACACTTATTCTGTTTTTTGTCTCGTAACCAAGCAATCACTTTTCTCTTCTGACCTACCCTAAATCAAGGAAGAAAGAAAAAGATTCTTAAGCAAAAAAGGGGATATTTAGATTAGGTTCCATCAAAGGAAAAAAGTGAAAAGAAAAGAAAAAGAAAAAGAAAAAAAAAGGAGAAAGAGAAACTAAAAAAAAAAGATGAAAAGAAACAAAAAAAAAAATACAAAAGGGGGACAATGGTTGTCCCAAAGAATTTTAAATTGAATAAGGAATGCATATGTGGATTGAATGAGAAAGAATGCATGAATGTGTGTAAAAAGAGAGTAGTGGGTAGTTAGAATTGCATTTTAGTGATTAGGTTGAAATAGGCTAGGTAGATACTTAAACTAATCAAAGATTCAATCTCTTAGTCTACTTGACCATATTCATCCTCCCTTAATCCTGATCCTATTACAACCCTCTAAAGACCTCATGATATTTGCATACATGCATCAAGAACTTGTTGATTTTTAGATGAAGAGAAAATCCTATAAAGCATGATTAGAGGAGAATTGAGTGATTAAACCCTAAGTACTGAGCGATTAGAGTGTAAATACATCCAGTGAGGGGTTCGATTGCTCAATTCTATGTTTCCACCTCTTGTTTGTGTTTCCTTGCAGGTTGCTTAATTTCGAAATTCGAATAAATTCTTTAGATTTTGATCACATTGCACTATTTCTTTGTTTTAGCCCTAATTATCTATTTTGTTTGATTGAAAATTGTTTGCTTTTTTTGCCAAATTAATAGAAAATCGTAGTCATTATATATAGAAGTAGGTACCATTTAGCATAGTTGCATGCATATAGGTAGTTTCATTCTATAAGTTGTTTACCCTTGAATCCTTTTCCTTTGATTATGATTAGCATGAGGACACGCTATTGTTAAGTGTGGAGGAATTGATGAGTCCATGTTTGATAGTAAATTTTAGCTTAAATTGAGTAGATTTCTTCATATAAACTCACATTTATTCACTTAAATAGTATACTTTTGCGATTTCTCTCTAAATTGTGCCTAAATATAAAAACATACTTTTTTGTGTCTTAATTGATCAATTTAATTCTACTTTTATCCTATTCGATGCCTTGATATATTTTGTTTAGTGATTCCAGGTCAAATAGGCAGGAATGGCTTGGGAAAAGTGGAAGGAATGCATGCAAATGGGAGAACACATGAAAAAACAAAGGAGAAGAGTACACCAATGTGTGCGTACGCACAACCTCCTGTGCGTACGCACAAGACAAGATTCAGCCAGTGTGCGTACGCACAAGTCCTGATGTGTGACTTCATTAAAAAGTCACATGCTCGCGATTTTGGAGGCCTTTTGGCCCAATTCTGCAAAATCTGAAGTTGAAATGGAAGGTCTAACAAGGGGCAACATACCATATCATTCATACACATTATTAGATAGTTTTAGGGAGCTTTAGTATTAGTTTTCCTTAGGATTTTCTCTCAACTTTCTTAGGATTTATATTAGAAGTTTACATTTTCCATTTTGATCTTGGATTATAGCTTACCACCATTGTAAGTAATACTCAATTTTCTCTTGGGGTTATCTGCGAAGAATTACGGTAGAGCAGTTTATGAATGTCTTCGCGGTGGACTTGATTTTACCAAAGATGATGAAAATGTGAATTCTCAACCATTATCCATTGACCCAAATAGTTCATGGTAGAAAATTGAGTTATTTAAGCCCCGGAGGGGTGACGGGGCAAAACTTGTCTAAAACTTCCTATAGGCGGTAGAGGTCGAGTTGTTGATGTAAGATGGATTCAAAAAAAAAAAGAGGTTCCAATTATATATATATATATAAGGTCCCACATCGGTTGGGGAGGGGAATGAAGCATGCCTTATAAGGGTATGTATACTTCTCCCTAGCATGACGCATTTTGACGAGTGGGTGTGAGAGGCTTTGGCTATCATCCCTATCGTCAAAGGCAAAACCGTGAGGCCTTGTGTGCCAAAACGGACAATATCGTGCTAGCGGGTGGTCTGGGTTGTTACAGATGGTATCAGAGGCGGAGCCCAGATCGATGTGCCAGCGAGGGCGCTGGGCTCCCTTAGGGGAGTGGATTGTAAGGTCCCACATCAGTTGGGGAGGGGAACAAAGCATGCCTTATAAGGGTGTGGATACCTCTCCCTAGCATGACGCGTTTTGACAAGTGGGTGTGGGGGCTTCAGCTATCATCCCTATCGTCAAAGGTAAAACCGTGAGGCCTTGTATGCCAAAGCGGACAATATCGTGCTAGCGGGTGGTCTAGGTTGTTATAATATACCTTTTGAATCTTTTAGTTCTTGGTGATTAATTTGATGTTTATTGGTTATTACATCTTTGATTGAGTTGTCATTGTTGATTTTATTCATTGGTTGGTTATAGTTTCAAGTATTTTTGCAATGTCACTATGTTTGGTCATTATTCCTAGCAAGTGTTTGTGAAAATGCCAATTATGAATTTTGAGTAGATTTTCACCCCTTGACTTGGAAAATGAGTAACTAGGATACTAGAGTCATAATGTCCGACATTTAGTGGTAATTTTGTGTTGTTAGTTGCTCTTGTTTCTATTAACGCTAGCTTTTTACTAAGTTAATTAGTAAGTTAGCTAGGATTTGTAGATTAAGGCCAATTATGATCGCTTGACTTATTTTCGATGTTAGGATTGACGAAGTGAGATTGACTCATTGTAATTGCCATAGTTGTGGTTATGACAAGGATAGGATTCCTTAATTCTCATTCCCAAGTCAAGGCTCTTTTATGCATTAATCACATTTTCACTAGTTTTGATCTTATTTTCTTTTAGTTGGCATTAATTGTTTTTTATCCATTGTAGTTCATTTATACTTTAGTTATTTTAAATTTCCGTTCCATGCTTGAAAACCCCCTTATTTCACAACCAAAAGTGAACACCCAATTGCTAGTCCAAAGAAAGACGACCCGAGACTTAAAACTCCCAGTTTATATTTGTTTGGATTGTGACAATCTTTATTTAAACTTTGATGTGAGGATCCATTGCCAGTTTGGACTATGTTTGCAACGAAACACTTATTTTCTATTGAGAAATTTCTAGACCGGCATTACCCTCTCTATCATGGAGCATATGTGAAAAGTCCTCTACACAAAAAAGAAATAGGTAGGGAAAAAGGGGTTGCGTTGATGCAACCCTCTACATGGTTTAAAGAAACCATGAGGTTGACCATCCATAGTAACAGAGTAAGAAATTATCGTCACACATTCCTTTATCAAGTCTAACCATTTACCACAAAAGCCTAACTTCCTCGTCATTGCCCATACAAAGGACCATTCAACCTTGTCATAAGTCTTACTTATATTAAGTTTTAGAGCTAGATTACATTCACCATATCTCTTATTCTTCAGAAAATACATAAACTCATGAGTGATAAGAACATTGTCATTAATCAGCCTTTCCTTGACGAAAGTACTTTGATTATCACTAGTCACTCTATTCATTACCACTTGCATTTTGTTGACCTTTGAAATAATTTTGTAAAAAACACTACTGAGACTTATATATCGAATTTGCTTCATAGAGCTAGTATTATAAGCTTTTGGAATTAAGCAAATATGGGTGTGATTAAAAGCTTTCAAAATTTTACTTCCCAAAAAAAGCTTCTGATTGTTCGAATCACATCATTCTTGATTGTGCCCCAAAAGATCTGCCATCATCCCAGGACCTAAGAAGGGGTTGATGGAAAAAACTATTGACTTTATTTCCTTGTCCAAAACTGGCCAAATCAGCATTCTATTAGTGGCTTCATCAATTTTTTGAGGCACTTCTTGTATCTCCTCTTCATAATCAGCTGGATTGCTAGAGTCAAAAAGATTCTCAAAGTAATTTTGTAAAATTAGAATAATTTTATTTGGGTCTATTGCTGGTTTTTTTCTTCATTCTCTAATACATACACCTTGTTCCTCCTTGGTCTGGATTTGAATTTAGAGTGAACGAATTTAGTGTTCCTACCTCCCTAATTCAGGCATTGAACCTTGGACTTCTTCCTCCAGTACCATTCCTCTCCCTTCACGACCTCCTCAAGTTTTGCTTCTAATACTCGAATCTCTATAGAATCAACTTTTTTTTATCCAGCAACTAGCTTTTTTATAATGAATAAATTTTGTGTTTGAGAATTAGTAGGGGAGTTCCTTTGCCAGTCTATTAAACGGTGCCTGCAATTCTTTATTTTTTCAACCAACTTGAACATTGGAGAACCTGAAATTCCAATCTTACATGTCTCCTTGATTAATGCCACCATGTCCTCCTTTTCACACCATCTTTCTTGAAAGAAAAATCTTCTCTTGTACCACCTTTCTTGTCTATCACCACTTAACAAAATTCATTTATAATCTAACCTAATGCCATCTAAGTGAGTCATGAAGGCATTCGGTCAAATCACTCTCCAATTTTTAGTGACCAGCATTTTGTTAAGTCTTTCACGAATTAGACTGTCTCTAAATTGACGGTTGCTCTATGTGAATTTTTCTCCTTTAAAACTCAAATAAGCTAACTTTTTCTTATTGATAAAATTATTAAAATCTTGAATTGAAGATTTTGTTTTATTTCGACCTCCTTCTTTTTCATGGTGAACACTTAATAGAACTAATTCACTCTCACTCAATCTAGTGAGATTCAATAACTATGCTAATATATAAATATAAATATAAAAATTAATAAAGAGTTCAAAAAATTCAACACTTATAAAAGATAATTCTTATAAATATAATTCTTATAAAAAATTCAACATTTATTAATATTATAAATTTGATGCGCACATATTATTTTTATTGAATTTTATTACATGTAATCTTTTAGTTTGACAGATTAGATATGATAGTTATTTTATAATTTTGACATATATATATAACTATCATATCTAATCTATCAAACTAAAAGATTACATGTAATAAAATTCAATAAAAATAATATATGCGCATCAAATTTATAATATTAATAATGTATTTGAAATATTAATAATGTATTTGAAAGAGCAATTTACTTTTTTTTATTTAGCAAAATTTTCATAATTTAAAAAAAAAAAAGGAGGGGCTGAAGGACCTCTTTCCTTAGCTTTTTCCTGTTTCAAGGGCACGGATTCGGTACGCGGCTATACATAGCGCACCGAAATGTCATTTTTTTGTTTGGGGCACCGGTCAGCCGAAGGAGGTAAGAATAAAAATGCATTATTTTGGTGGGTCTTTTCTGCAATTTCGTATAAGTTAGAGGGGCACTTTTAAAAATGTTAGAATGAATACATTTAACTTAATGGTCAGAATTAGTTGGACAATCAGCATTTGGTTAACAACTATTATTGCCGCTAAGTTCCTCCTCCAGCCCAGGGTCTCTTCCTCCCCTTCCCCTCCCCTTTCTCCTCCGTCGCAATCGCACCCTCTTCCTCCCCTTCCCCTCTGTCCCAATCGCACCGTCTCTTCTTATCTCCACCACCGACAACGACTGAAACCTCTCCACTGAGCTAACTTCTTCTCCCACCCCACCCAGTGTTAACGAGTCTGTTCAGGTGGATCCAAGCACACAAACAACCTCACCTCTGACGACGACGGTTGTCTTCGGCAGTTGATGGCTGATGCACATAAACTTGTTATGCTACGATTTAGGAAATTGCACGATCGGCAAAATTCCTTCCGGCAAGTGCACCGGTTATCGTCGTCAAGTAAAAACTCACAATAGAGTGAGGTCGAATCCCACAAGGATTGGTTGAGTGAGCAATTCGGATTAGAAGTGTGTTCTAGTTGAGCGGAATCAAGATTTGAGATGAGAATTGCGGAATGTAAAATTGGCGGGAAAAGTAAATGACAAGAAAATTAAATGGCGGAATCTTAAATTGCATGAATTAAAGAGCAGAATGTAAATTGCTGAAATTAAAAGGGAATGGGGGTGATTGCAAGAATTGAGTTGCAGAATGTAAAGAGAAAGTGAAAATCAGAAATGGGGAATTCATTGGGTTATAGGAGATATTGAGATCTCCGAATCAAAACATGTTTATCTCTTCCTCAACCAATGCGTTCATTGAATTTTGCTTGGCAATCTTATATGATTGGATCCCAATCCCTTGGCTCACCAATTCTCTCTAAAAACGAACAAATTCCCAATCCCTTGGTTTAAATGTTCATAAGAAGAGATGATGCTTGATCACTGATTATACCACACAATTTCATGAACCACAATTTGGTAGGATTACATGTCACAATATCCATCCAAACCCCAATCCAATTCACTGTGAGAAAGCTTCTCTAGCATGAATCCTCCATTCCTTTCCCAAGGCTCCGAAGGATTCCAAGTATGAGTAGTTTCTTTCCCAAGACAACTACTCAATGGAATTAGATCGAGAAGCTTTCTAACAAAATTCAAGAGAAAAGATTGAAGAAGAAGATAAACTATTATTGATTCATTGAATTACAATAGAGCTCCCTAACCCAATGAAAGGGGGTTTAGTGAATCATAGCTCTGAATTCAATTACAAAGAAAAGGAAAACTAGCTAAAAGTGAAAGTAAAAGTTCCCAAGGGTCCCCCTCTCAGGGGCTGGATTCCCCTTCAATCCCCCCGTGTCAAATGCAGAAACTAAGGCCTTTAAATAGGCTCCCTAAATTACAAAATGAAAATGAAATTCAAAGCAAATTACAATCAAATGAAAATAAACTATTCTAGATGATTCTTGTGGCCTTGATTTGGTGTTGTTGATGGGCCTTGCTTGCTTGAAGGGCTGAGTGACATAATTGATCCAAAAAGGATAATGATCCATTAAACTACACTCAAATGTTGCACCCCCTTTCTTGAGTCGTCACTTTGTTCTCTTGTCAACCTTGCCAATTTGATGCCAAATATAGACTATTATACCTCGTTGGAAAGCTATGGATGTCAGCTTTCTAACGCAACTGGAAGCACCTCAATTGGATCTCTACAACTCGAGTTATACTCCATGGAAGGTGAAGAGGTCAGCTGGCCTGATTGCATGTTGGTACTATGCTCTTCTATGCACATTACGGGGCTGTTTTCTCCCTCAATTTTTAGTATCCACCATGCATGCCATATATGCTTGGAAAGCTCTAGATGTCTTCTTTCCAATGCATTTTGAATCACCTCATTTGGAGTTTTGTAGCTCAAGTTATTTATGTTTGAAGAAGGCATGGTCAAGCTGTTCCATATAACACGTTTAAGCTTCAGTTTAAGGTTAAACTGAAGCTTAAACATGGAAATGGAAAAGGTAGCCCTGGAGGTCGAACACGTTTAACCTCCAGTTTGAGGTCAAACTGGAGGTTAAACGTGGAAGCTTAGAATGGTAGCCCTGGAGGTGTCGAACACGTTTAACCTCCAGTTTGAGGTCAAACTGGAGGTTAAACGTGGAAATGGAGAGAGCAACCCTGGAGGAGAAAGGCTGTCGAACACGTTTAAGCTCCAGTTTGAGGTCAAACTGGAGCTTAAACGTGGAAATGGCTCCCTGGTGCTATTCCCACTTCTGGCGTTTAACCTCCAGTTTAAGGTTAAACTGGAGGTTAAACGTGGACTCCTTGCTGAGTGGCATTCTCATTCTGGCGTTTAACCTCCAGTTTAAGGTTAAACTGGAGGTTAAACTTCAATTCCAGCATTCCTTAGCCTTCATGATTCTGGCGTTTAAGCTCCAGTTTAGGCTTAAACTGGAACTTAAACTCCACATGTGATATTCAAGCTTCCTTTATTGATTTTGTTGCTTCCTTGCTTAGCCTCTTCTTCCCTGAAATCATCCAAACAAATACATCAAAGTCTTGCAAAATTTCATGAGAATTCTTCCATTCATAGCTTTCAAGGAATATAACTAAAAAGTCATGGAATTTGCATCAAAATCTTCATGTTGAATGATTTAAGACAAGCATGACTATTTGGCCCAAAATGATTACTTAAGGCTCAAGAAAATGCATAAAACAACTAAAAATAAAAGAAAAAGGCTAGTGAAACTAGCCTAAGATGCCTTGGCATCACAACACCAAACTTAATCCTTGCTTGTCCCCAAGCAAGTTCTGAATTATTGAGAAGAAAGAATGAAACAGAAAGTAAATTCATTAGCCATATCAGTAAGTAATTGACATTGATTAATGGGGTGTTCATGCAGAAAGTTGTTGCAGCATCACTTTATTGTTTCTTAGGTAAGAATGTCACTTTTTATGTTTCCACTAAAACACTGCTATGGCCTCTTGTTATTCACATATCCTTGGCAAGTTTCTTTTCTTTGTTTTTCTTTTTCTTTGAGCTTATTTGCTCCTTGTTGCTCAGTGTCATGTGTTGCACAAGCCTTTGGCATTTTCTTTTTCTTATCAGTGCACTACACATATCCACTACAGGCATTTTAGTTCACATTTCTTCTTGAGACATTGGTACCCAGCACCTCTTTGTGTGACTAAATGTTTTGTATTTAGGTTGCTCTTGATAATGGACTTTTGGTTGATAATCCCGGGTTAGTTAACCCAAGTTACCAAGTGTTGAAACACTCCTTAGAACCTATTCATCCAAGCATATCCTTAATACATAAACACCACAGGCATTTGTCTCAGAAGTTCAAACCATTGGTGCCTAGCTTATTTTCTCAATTTTTTTCTTTTTGGTTGCCCTTTTTCAGTGGCTTTTTCTTCTTCTTCTTCTTTCTTTTTCATGGCCAAAGACATTTATTCATCAAGATCCATAGACAGCATCTTAATTTCCACTAAAAGTGACAATTCTAACTTTATTTCTTAGTGAGCTGACTATTCAATCAAACATGCATACCACCACTTAATCTTATTTGATTTCTTACCAAATGGAATTGAGTTACTTTTGTTCAAACATTTCTTTTATTTTATGGAAACAGAACAAGCATGGCAAGCATACATTTAAGAAGATGAAGTTTATCCAGACACTTAGACTATCACTTATTTGGAAATTAAACAGACAAACAAAAACTGCAATGACTCAAACTTAAAGCAGGGGTGCATGCAAACTTCCAATATCAGCAATTCAAAGTACAAGCAATTAAGTGACAATACAACCTTTTAGCATCTTCTTTGTTGTTCATCATCCTTCCTAGCCTTGGTGTTCTCTTTGATGATGATGTATATTCCTTCCATGAGATTGATTGTCTTCCTGCAAAGCTATTAGAAGTTGCTTGTTCCCCAAGCACTTTGAGAATTGGTTAGCATGCATGTATGTTTGTAGGCCTCTGAACTTAGATTTGTGTGTGAACACCAAACTTAGTTCCTTGCCATATGCAGCAATTTGGATCATATGCAGAAAACCTCATGTGCTTTTATTAAGAAAATAACTATGAACTAGAAAAAGAAACTATGAACTAGAAATTAAACTATTGTTTAAGTAGTTTCCCTGATTGGTTGGAGCTAGTGACTAGTCATGCTAAGGTAGAAATGTGCTTTTAATGAAGTTTTTGGTGGAACACCAAACTTAGAATCTCACATTCACCCTTGAATTGTTTTGGTGTGCAACACCAAACTTAGCTCCTTGCAATACAGATAAATCTACTTAACTCTTTTATTGAAATAACTAGAAAAGAAAAACTACCTTTGGTTGGGTTGCCTCCCAACAAGCGCTTCTTTAACGTCATTAGCTTGACATGCTGTTCCTGACTTTCTTCCTCTTCCTCCAGTTTGTTAAGAGGAATGACTTCAAGTGGATAAAGGAGCTAGTTAGTGCCCCTTGTTGTGAATGCTTCTTTCCAGCAAGCTTTCCCTTGTGATTGGCTTGAGTGAACTTGCTTGTTGGCTCAGGAGTTGGATTGTTCTTCGACCTTCTCTTCTTCATGGATATGGTCCTTTGTTTCTCGGTCACAATCCTCATTTTGGTGCTTGTTTCTACTGCCTTCACATCCTTGATCTCAGAACTTGGTTGTTGTTGGACAGTTGGAGTATCCTGTTCATCAAAAGCTTCCTGAATTTGTGGTTCAATGAACCCTTCCTCTTTGCAACTCTCTGTGTCATTGGAGTGTGATCTCCCTTGATTGACTTTCTCCCTTTCTTGTTTTTCTGATTCCTCCCTTGGGTTTGCCATGGTATCACTAGAAGAATTGTGGGTAGGGATTTGCTTTGATAGATATCCAATTTGTGCTTCTAGCTTTTGAATGGCAGCACCTTGATTTTGTAAGTTGGATATCACTTCTTCCTTAAAGCCTTTCAAATCGGCCACATCTCTGCCCATAGTTGCAAGCATTCCTTCTATCCTGTTTAATTGATCTTGAAATTGTTGGTTCGGATTGGGTTGATGAGGTTGATTATCTTGGCTGTGATATGGTGGTTGGGAGTATGTGTTTTGTGTGGGCTGATAGAGTCTTTGGTTGGAGTGTTGGTAGTGGTATGACTCTTGTGTGTAGTGGAATGAGTCTTGTGGATAATGAAATGAATTGTATGAATTTGAGAAGGAATTTTGTGCTGAGAAATGCTCAAGTGATGAAGAATTTGGATATGTAAAACTAGGAGGTGAGGTTGGATAATTCAGAGGTGATGGCTCTTGATGAATGGGGTGTGAATAAGTGAAATCTCTTTGGTTTTGATCTTCCCAGCCACAACTTGAGTAGTGATCAAATTCACCAAAACATGGACCATTTTGTGGCTCTGGGAAGTACCCCGTTTCCTGTTCCTGATACTCCCACCTACCATGAGCATAATAACATGAATCATTCTGTGGTGGTGGAGAGTTTCTCATGAATTTTGATTGACCAAAAGATGATGGATACTCCTTTCTTTTTTGCAATGTGCTCAGTCTCAAACAATACTCATCCAAAGATAGTGGAAATCCCATAGTGAGGCAATATCACAAACAGCTAGTGGTTAGTATGCTAACAAGTGAATAAGCAAAGAAAACAAATTAAAATTTGCAGAAATTAGCAGTAATAAACTGAAACAAAAACTATTATCAAAAGAAAAGAAAAATTGCTCAATCTAGTTAACTTCCAATTGGAGAATTGTCAATCGAAAACCAATCCCCGGCAACGGCGCCATAAACTTGATGCACATAAACTTGTTATGCTACGATTTAGGAAATTGCACGATCGGCAAAATTCCTTCCGGCAAGTGCACCGGTTATCGTCGTCAAGTAAAAACTCACAATAGAGTGAGGTCGAATCCCACAAGGATTGGTTGAGTGAGCAATTCGGATTAGAAGTGTGTTCTAGTTGAGCGGAATCAAGATTTGAGATGAGAATTGCGGAATGTAAAATTGGCGGGAAAAGTAAATGACAAGAAAATTAAATGGCGGAATCTTAAATTGCATGAATTAAAGAGCAGAATGTAAATTGCTGAAATTAAAAGGGAATGGGGGTGATTGCAAGAATTGAGTTGCAGAATGTAAAGAGAAAGTGGAAATCAGAAATGGGGAATTCATTGGGTTATAGGAGATATTGAGATCTCCGAATCAAAACATGTTTATCTCTTCCTCAACCAATGCGTTCATTGAATTTTGCTTGGCAATCTTATATGATTGGATCCCAATCCCTTGGCTCACCAATTCTCTCTAAAAACGAACAAATTCCCAATCCCTTGGTTTAAATGTTCATAAGAAGAGATGATGCTTGATCACTGATTATACCACACAATTTCATGAACCACAATTTGGTAGGATTACATGTCACAATATCCATCCAAACCCCAATCCAATTCACTGTGAGAAAGCTTCTCTAGCATGAATCCTCCATTCCTTTCCCAAGGCTCCGAAGGATTCCAAGTATGAGTAGTTTCTTTCCCAAGACAACTACTCAATGGAATTAGATCGAGAAGCTTTCTAACAAAATTCAAGAGAAAAGATTGAAGAAGAAGATAAACTATTATTGATTCATTGAATTACAATAGAGCTCCCTAACCCAATGAAAGGGGGTTTAGTGAATCATAGCTCTGAATTCAATTACAAAGAAAAGGAAAACTAGCTAAAAGTGAAAGTAAAAGTTCCCAAGGGTCCCCCTCTCAGGGGCTGGATTCCCCTTCAATCCCCCCGTGTCAAATGCAGAAACTAAGGCCTTTAAATAGGCTCCCTAAATTACAAAATGAAAATGAAATTCAAAGCAAATTACAATCAAATGAAAATAAACTATTCTAGATGATTCTTGTGGCCTTGATTTGGTGTTGTTGATGGGCCTTGCTTGCTTGAAGGGCTGAGTGACATAATTGATCCAAAAAGGATAATGATCCATTAAACTACACTCAAATGTTGCACCCCCTTTCTTGAGTCGTCACTTTGTTCTCTTGTCAACCTTGCCAATTTGATGCCAAATATAGACTATTATACCTCGTTGGAAAGCTATGGATGTCAGCTTTCTAACGCAACTGGAAGCACCTCAATTGGATCTCTACAACTCGAGTTATACTCCATGGAAGGTGAAGAGGTCAGCTGGCCTGATTGCATGTTGGTACTATGCTCTTCTATGCACATTACGGGGCTGTTTTCTCCCTCAATTTTTAGTATCCACCATGCATGCCATATATGCTTGGAAAGCTCTAGATGTCTTCTTTCCAATGCATTTTGAATCACCTCATTTGGAGTTTTGTAGCTCAAGTTATTTATGTTTGAAGAAGGCATGGTCAAGCTGTTCCATATAACACGTTTAAGCTTCAGTTTAAGGTTAAACTGAAGCTTAAACATGGAAATGGAAAAGGTAGCCCTGGAGGTCGAACACGTTTAACCTCCAGTTTGAGGTCAAACTGGAGGTTAAACGTGGAAGCTTAGAATGGTAGCCCTGGAGGTGTCGAACACGTTTAACCTCCAGTTTGAGGTCAAACTGGAGGTTAAACGTGGAAATGGAGAGAGCAACCCTGGAGGAGAAAGGCTGTCGAACACGTTTAAGCTCCAGTTTGAGGTCAAACTGGAGCTTAAACGTGGAAATGGCTCCCTGGTGCTATTCCCACTTCTGGCGTTTAACCTCCAGTTTAAGGTTAAACTGGAGGTTAAACGTGGACTCCTTGCTGAGTGGCATTCTCATTCTGGCGTTTAACCTCCAGTTTAAGGTTAAACTGGAGGTTAAACTTCAATTCCAGCATTCCTTAGCCTTCATGATTCTGGCGTTTAAGCTCCAGTTTAGGCTTAAACTGGAACTTAAACTCCACATGTGATATTCAAGCTTCCTTTATTGATTTTGTTGCTTCCTTGCTTAGCCTCTTCTTCCCTGAAATCATCCAAACAAATACATCAAAGTCTTGCAAAATTTCATGAGAATTCTTCCATTCATAGCTTTCAAGGAATATAACTAAAAAGTCATGGAATTTGCATCAAAATCTTCATGTTGAATGATTTAAGACAAGCATGACTATTTGGCCCAAAATGATTACTTAAGGCTCAAGAAAATGCATAAAACAACTAAAAATAAAAGAAAAAGGCTAGTGAAACTAGCCTAAGATGCCTTGGCATCAATGGCTTCGCCGTCTCCATCAATGGAAAGAAGGTACCCGTTGTATTATCACCCTTCACTTGATTTACAAATATCCCCCTTTTTCTTCGTCATAGGACTGCAATTTTCTTTGGAGGAGCATGAGCGGATAATTTATACGCTTTTTGGCATTGTTTTTAGTATGTTTTTAGTATATTTTAATTAGTTTTTATTATATTTTTATTAGTTTTTATTTAAAATTAACTTTTCTTGACTTTACTATGAGTTTGTGTATTTTTCTGTGATTTCAGGTATTTTCTGGCTGAAATTGAGGGACCTGAGCAAAAATCTGATTCAGATGCTGAAAAAGGACTACAGATGCTGTTGGATTCTGACCTCCCTGCACTTAAAGTGGATTTTCTGGAGCTACAGAAGCCCAATTGTCGCGCTCTCAATTGCGTTGGAAAGTAGACATTCTGGGCTTTCCAGAAATATATAATAATTCATACTTTGTCTGAGATTTGAATGCCGAAACAGGCATTCCAAGTCAGCTTAAGAATTCTGGCGTTTAACGCCGGAACTGGCATAAAAACTGGAGTTAAACGCCCAAACTGGCACAAAAGCTGGCGTTTAACTCCAAGAAAAGTCTCTACACATGAAAGCTTCAATGCTCAGCCCAAGCACACACCAAGTGTGCCCCGGAAGTGGATTTTTACACTAAACACCCTAACTTACTCATTTTCTGTAACCCTAGGTTACCAGTTTACTATAAAAACTACTTTTAGTGATTCATCTTGTACCTCATGACACTTTACACATTTCTTATTGTATTCTCTACGGCATGAGTCTCTAAACCCCATTGTTGGGGGTGAGGAGCTCTGCTCTTCTTCATGAATTAATGCAATTGCTACTGTTTTCCATTCTATCACGCTTGCTTCTATTCTAAGATATTCATTCGCACATCAACCTGATGAATGTGATGATCTGTGACACTCATCATCATTCTCACCTATGAACGCGTGCCTGACAACCACCTCCGTTCTACCTTAGATTGAATGCATATCTCTTAGCCTCATGATTCAGATCAGAGTCTTCGTGGTATAAGCTAGAATTATTGGCGGCCATTCCTGAGATCCGGAACATCTAAACCTTGTCTGTGGTATTCTGAGTAGGATCTTGGAAGGGATGGCTGTGACGAGCTTCAAACTCGTGATTGTTGGGCGTGTGACAGACGCAAAAGGATCAATGGATCCTATTCCGACATGATCGAGAATCGACAGATGATTAGCCGTGCGGTGACATCGCATTTGGAACATTTTCACTGAGAGGACGGGAAGTAGCCATTGACAACAGTGATGCCCAACATAAAGCTTGCCATGGAAGGAGCCTTGCGTGCATGAAGAAGAAGATAGTAGGAAAACAGAGATTCAGAAGACAAAGCATCTCCAAAGCCTCAACCTGTTCTTTATTACTGCATAACAAGTATTTATTTCATGTTCTTTTACTTTTTACAATTAAATATGAGAATTATTAATATCCTGACTAAGAGTTACAAGATAACCATAGCTTGCTTCAAGCCGACAATCTCCGTGGGATCGACCCTTACTCACGTAAGGTATTACTTGGACGACCCAGTGCACTTGCTGGTTAGTTGTGCGGAATTGCAAAAGTGTGATTGTGATTTCGTGCACCAAGTTTTTGGCGCCGTTGCCGGGGATTGTTCGAGTTTGGACAACTGATGGCTTATCTTGTTGCTTAGATTAGGAATAATTTATTTTTGTTGGTTTAGAGTCTTTTATTTAAGTTTAGTTTCATATTTTAAGTTTGGTGTCAATTGCATGCTTTTATTTTCTTTTAATTTTTTTTCGAATTTGCATGTTCCTAGTCTTTCTTGATCTTTAACAATTCTAAGTTTGGTGTCTTCTTTGTGTTTTCCCTTAAATTTTCGAAAACTTGTGTTTGATTTTCTAAAAATTTTAAGTTTGGTGTTTTTGTGCTTTTATTTACTTAAAAATTTTTCAAAAATTTGTTCTTGGTGTTCATCTTGATCTTCAAAGTGTTCTTGGTGTTCATCTTGACATTCAAAGTTTTCTTGTTTGTTCTCTTTATTTTGATCTAAAATTTCTAAGTTTAGTGTCATTTTGTTGTTTTTCTCTTTCCTCATTAAAATTCAAAAATCAAAAAAATATCTTTTCCTTATTTTACTCATAAATTTCGAAATTTTGCATTAATTTAGTCAAAGATTTTCAAAATTATATCTTTTTTTTAGTCAAGTCAATATTCTAATTTCAAAAATTGATCTTCTCAAATCTTTTTCAAAAAATCAAATCTTTTTAATTTCTTCAATCATATCTTTTCAATCATATCTTTTTTTTTAATTTGCAATCATATCTTCTCAATCATATCTTTTTCAAAATAATTCTCAATCATATCTTTTTTTTTAATTTGCAATCATATCTTCTAAATTATATCTTCTTCAAAATAATTTTCAATCATATCTTTTTAATTGCTAATTTCAAAATCTTTTTAATTAATTAATTAATTTAGTTTTCAATTTGCTTTGATTTTATTTTCTTTTTTAGTTTTTGAAATTTTATTTTATTTTCCTTTTATTTTATTTTATTATTTTCGGTCACTTTTAATTAAATAAATAAAAAAATAAAAATATAATTTATTTGCAATTCATATCAATTCCCTTTTCTCCATCATGGACATAAGTGGAAATGAACAGTCCAGAAGGACTCTGGGGTCATATGCTAACCCAATTACAGCTGTATATGGGAGTAGCATCTGTATACCTCCCATCAAAGCAAGCAGTTTTGAGCTAAATCCTCAGCTCTTTATCATGGTGCAGCAAAATTGCCAGTATTCCGGTCTTCCATAGGAAGAACCTACTGAGTTTCTGGCGCAATTCTTACAAATTGCTGACACAGTACGTGATAAAGAAGTGGATCAGGATGTCTACAGATTATTATTGTTTCCATTTGCTGTAAAAGATCAAGCTAAGAGGTGGTTAAATAACCAACCCACAGCAAGCATAAAAACATGGAGGCAATTAACAGATAAATTCCTGAATCAATTTTACCCTCCAAAAAGGATGACACAGCTAAGGCTGAACATCCAAGGCTTTAAACAAGAGGATCATGAATCTCTTTATAATGCCTGGGAGAGGTATGTAACACCCTAATATTCACATCTTTATGCTCGAGTCATAAGTCAATGATATTACGGTGGTACGACTCTCAGGTGGATTTTTAATATATAGATATAGGTAATTTTCGAAAGGAGTATTAATCGAGAAGCCTGAAAAGAGTAGAAATAAAATTGCGAAGACGTATCACTCACGTTTCGACAACGAAAAGTTAAACTGCTAAGCCAAACGCGATATACGGACAAGGCATAAAGGAGATTAAGAGATAGATAACAGATATATATATATATATATATATATATATATATATATATATATATATATATATATATATATATATATATAGGCAATAGTATGTCCTAATCTCTCCCGAAGGAAACATGAGAGTCTCTATAGGCAAATTCAAAGAGTTCAATACATAATATAACCTTTCCAAAACAAAGGTGGAGAGATTCTAATCAAAATACAAGGTAGAGGAAATAAAGACCTTCGCCGTCTCTCAGACGACCCACAACTCACTTCTGAGCACCTGGACCTGTATCTAAAAAACAAGAGATATATACGGAATGAGAACCCCGGGCCCATGGGTTCCCAGTACGGTAAAAGTGCCAAATAAATACAATGCACTGCAATAAAAACTCACTAAGCATCCTAAACTTCTTCACCAAATATCCAGCCTAGATTCTCACTAATCCATGAATAGGCAACTGTCATAAGGGAGTGCTAAATTTAATTCATGTTTCACATGTTTCCCAACTCGCTGACTCTTCCACAAATCAGACTCAGAATTATAAGCAAAATCATCACCAGTTGTTCTGCCTCAGCAATTCTATATCAATACATCATACACTCGCCTGGAGCTAGTGAAACCACATCACTGCGTCTACCCAGGGAGCTCCAGTTATCTCATTCAATAATCATCATCATCATGCGATTGCATCATCAATTCATCCCATCAAGAACAGCCCTCACACCCACCGACACCAGCATGAGGGGCCTCTCAGTTGTACAAACACAAGCAATACAGGCAAGTAATACACAAATATGGTACAAGTAGAACAAGTAGCATATAGTCAGGTAACATGGCATATATGATGTAGAAATCCAAAACAAATGGCAAACCCAAACAATTCAAACATATGCAAATGATGAATGCCTGCCCTATGGCTGATGATATCATCTGTCGGTTATCAAGCCAACCCGACATGTCCGGTAGCTAACCCGGGCACATTCTCTCTGTTGCGTATTAATATCATTAGAGGGAATATGTGCCCTGTCACCATTAGAGGGTATCTGCGCCCTGTCGCCATTAGAGGGTATTTGCGCCCTGTCGCCATTAGAGGGTATCTGCGCCCTGTCGCCCTTACAACCAGAGAGAAAACACAAACATGCTTACATTCAACATTTTCCATCATTATTCATTTATCATATGCCTTTATACTCAGCCATAATCCATAATGGCTTTGCCGTAACTCGGTAATAACTCAGCCATCTGGCTCACAGTTTAATCCAGAACTAGCCAATTTATCAACATGGCTCCGCCGTATCCGGCAATAACTCAGCCATCCGGCTCATGGTCCAATCAAGAACCAACCATTTATCAATAAATATAGCCCTTCGGCTCATGGCATACACGGTACTTCCACCGCCATCCTCCATATCTCATATAATCATCTTTGATCATCATTGATCTTACCCTTTCCCCTTGCTTCACTCGCAAGTTACCACATCCCCTAGCTCCTTTCTCATTGCTAGGCATATCATAATGATTTAATACATAAGGGGTGAGATCGGAGGCTTAGAAGTATGAGATTTGGCTTTTAAAACTCAAAAATCAACTTTGGCATGAAAGCAGGGCCACGCGTACGCGCACTCCACGCGCACGCGCGGATGGCCAAAAACTCATCGACGCGCAAGCGTCATACGCGTGAACGCGTGAGTTGAAAAATATCCAAACGGCGCGCAAGCGTCAGCCACGCGTACGCGTGGGTGCTCTTGCGCCCAGGCACAAAACTGGCACAACCCTGGCACAACTCTCTGGAAAAATAGCTGGGCATTTGGTGCAGCACATCGACGCGCCCGCGCACACCACGCGCACGCGTGGATGGTGCTTTCTGGAAGAACGGCGCGTATGCGCCAAGAGCGCCTACGCACGGAGGGTCGTTCTGCTAAAAATTTTCTAAGTTAAAAGCTGCAGAATTTACAGATTCAACCCCCAATCTTCCGACGGTCATAACTCCCTCATTTTAAATTATTTTTCACCCGTTCTTCAAACGGCATGGACATCCCGGATCCAATTTCATTTCTAAACAAATTTGGCACAAAACAGAGATCCGTAGTCCAAGTTATGTCCCGTCAAAAATATGCCCAAAAATCATATTTTCATACAAAACCACAAGGTGCCATTTTCAAAACAAGCAATTCTCAACTATCTGCAAAATCAACCAAAATATGCCAATTTCAACCCTTTCTTTGAAATAAATCAAAATATACCAAAATCAACATCAAGCCTCCTCAACTAACACATTGACACTTTCTCAAACTCAAACACATTTACATATCATATACTCTTCCTCATGCCAAATTTCAACAACACTATTTCCAATCAACCATCATTATACATAATCAATATCATACTCACTATCACGTGGTTTCACCCACAAATCAACCTTAATCATTCCTCAAGCATATATCACAACATACATATATCTAATGCATCATCATACCATCAAGGCATCAATAGTCATAATCACATGTATGACCACATAATATGTCTCAACCAAAACTAAACATACCTCATCTATATAATTTCACCCAATTCACCAAATTCCACACTTCAACTCCTCAAACCTTATTATTCAATAACCAACTCAATCATTCATATATTCATTATCAGAAATTCATCCAATCACTTGTGTCATCATACAATGCACACAACACTTACCTTTCTTACCTTCTTCCGGCCTCCGGCCCAAAATTTACGGCCTCCGGCCCAATTTCACAATTTAAATGCATAAACCACAAACCAATACTCATTATCCAATACATCAAATTCTCAATACACCAAACATACAAGGCTACACAATTCTCAACCCAATCATTAATTCACATTACATACCAACTATGCATATTAGCACCAACCATTTACACAATCCAAACTTAATCCTAGGGGCATCTAGCCTAGGAATTCTCATCACAACACACGGTACTTAAATGAAACTTAAACCGTACCTCTTGTAGCCAAACCAATTGAGCCTCTTCTTTGGAAGTCTTCACCAACCTTAGCTCCAAGCCTCACCAAAGCTCCTTAAGCAATACCAATCTCCCAATTGTGCACCAACATCACCAAATACACTAACATAACCAATATCACATACATACATCAACCTAGGGCTCATAAAAATGACAAATCACAAGGGTTTGAGCACATCTTACCTCAGCCCATATGAAGTAGGGATAGAACCCACTTAGAATCCATGTTGGAGTATCCCTAAATACCCAAAATCACAAGATTTCAACACTAACTACCCAAAAACGTGTAACAGTGGAGAATTTCGAAAACTGGGCAGAGATAAATGAAATACTCACCACAAAACTTAGATAGAATTGTAGAGGATGAGAAGAGCGACGCGTAGTCGCAAACGGCTCGTCAATCGGAGCTCCGTAGCTCAAGTTATGGTGGTTTGAAGATCAAAGAGAGTTAGGTTTTCTCTCTTCTCTTCTCTCTTCCCAATTTCAGCGCCCAACACCCCTTCTTTAGGGCAAGATGAGCTGAAATGCTCATAACTAATGTTTATATATGTTGGGTCTTGGGCCCACTTAGGCCCGGTTCACTTATTTTTGTCCGTTGGCCCAATTTTGGACCAAAACCTTTAAGATTAGCGCTCTAAATCGCACTTCAAATATTTCTACCTCCCCTAATTATAATTCCTCATTTCTTAATCCTATTTACTCATAATCAATTTTCTTAGCTGCAGTATCAGACAGGTCTCAGCCGGTATTGCCGGTCAAAATTCCACTGCGCGCTTTTACGCAGAAAACTATGTTTTCCGACTCGGAAAAATTCACTGAATCCAAATATCATATTTAAATCATCAAATTCCAATTGCTGAATCTTCCAACCATATTCGCTCCTATTTAACTTATTATTTAATTAATTTCGGTTAGACCGGGTATTACAAGGTACAGAGGGATGCTAAGAAAATGCCCCTCTGAAATATTTTCAGAGTGGGTACAATTAGACATCTTCTACTATGGGCTTACAGAAAAAGCCCAGATGTCCCTAGACCACTCAGCTGGTGGATCTATACACATGAGAAAAACAATTGAAGAAGCTCAAGATCTCATAGATACAGTTGCTAGAAATCAACATCTATACTCAAACAGTGAGTCCTCCATAAAAAAAGAGGCTATGGCAGTAACTACTGATCCCAATCCTCAAGAACAGATTGTTGAACTTAATTAGCAATTACTCCTTATGACACTAAAAATGCTAACAAGAATATAGAAGCACAATTGAATCAGACAAGACAGCAGCTATCTAAACAGATAACAGAAGAATGCCAAGCTGTCCAACTAAGGAGCGGGAAGACATTGAATAACTCAGCTCAAAGTAGCAAAAAGTCAAGAAAGGAACAAATGGCAGAGGATGACCAAACCACTGCCCAAAATCCCTCTGAAGACATCAAGAGGCCAGAGAAGAATAACTCTGGCGTTCAAACGCCAGAAAAGGGGGAAAAAACTGGCGTTAAACGCCCAATGGATGCCCAAATCTGGCGTTCAAACGCCAGAAAAGAGTGGGAGCCTGGCGTTAAACGCCCATTCAGCCCCCATTCCTGGCGTTCAAACGCCAATGAGGGATCAGACACCTGCAAGTGCTGATAGTAACCCCTCTAAGAAGGCTTCTCCAACCACTTCTGTAGGGAATAAACTTGCAGCAACTAAGGTTGAAGAATATAAAGCCAAGATGCCTTATCCTCAGAAGCTCCGCCAAGCGGAACAGGATAAACAATTTGCCCGCTTTGCGGACTATCTCAGGACTCTTGAAATAAAGATCCCGTTTGCAGAGGCACTTGAGCAAATACCCTCTTATGCTAAGTTCATGAAAGAGATCTTAAGTCATAAGAAGGATTGGAGAGAAACTGAAAAAGTGTTTCTCACTGAAGAATGCAGTGTAGTCACTCTAAAAAGCTTACCAGAAAAGCTTCAAGATCCAGAAAGCTTTATGATACCATGCACATTAGAGGGTGCTTGCACCAAGACAGCTCTATGTGACCTTGGAGCAAGTATCAACCTAATACCTGCATCCACTATCAGAAAGCTTGGGTTGACTGAAGAAGTCAAACCAACCCGGATATGTCTTCAACTTGTTGATGGCTCCATTAAATATCCATCAGGCATCATTGAGGATATGATTGTCAAGGTTGGGCCATTTGCCTTTCCCACTGACTTTGTAGTGCTGGAATTGGAGGAGCACAAGAGTGCAACTCTCATTCTAGGAAGACCTTTCCTAGCAACTGGGCGAACTCTTATTGATGTACAAAAAGGGGAAGTGACCATGAGAGTCAATGAGGATGAGTTCAAGTTAAATGCTGTCAAAGCTATGCAGCATCCAGACACAGCAAATGACTGCATGAGCACTGATATTATTGACTCTTTGGTGGAAGAGATCAATATGACTGAGAGTTTTAAATCAGAGCTAGAGGACATCTTTAATGATGTTCAGCCTGATTTGGAGGAACCAGAGAAAATAAAAGAACCTCTAAAAATCCCTCAGGAAGAGGAGAAACCTCCTAAACCAGAGCTCAAACCACTACCACCATCCCTGAAATATGCATTTCTGGGAGAGGGTGACACTTTTCCAGTGATCATAAGCTCTGCTTTAAATCCACAGGAAGAGAAAGCACTAATTCAAGTGCTAAGGACACACAAGACAACTCTTGGGTGGTCCATAAGTGATCTTAAGGGCATTAGCCCAGCAAGATACATGCACAAGATCCTATTAGAGGATGATGCTAAGCCAGTGGTTCAACCAGAGGTGGCTAAATCCAGCCGTGAAGGAAGTGGTACAGAAAGAGGTCACTAAGTTACTAGAGGCTGGGATTATTTATCCTATTTCTGATAGCCCCTGGGTGAGCCCTGTCCAAGTTGTCCCCAAGAAGGGAGGCATGACAGTGGTTCATAATGAAAAGAATGAACTGGTTCCCACAAGAACAGTTACAGGCTGGCGTATGTGTATTGACTACAGAAGGCTCAATACAGCCACCAAAAAGGATCATTTTCCTTTACCATTCATAGACCAGATGCTAGAGAGACTAGCAGGCCATGAATATTACTGCTTTTTGGATGGCTATTCAGGCTACAACCAAATTGCAGTGGATCCTCAAGACCAAGAGAAAATAACATTCACATGTCCATCTGGAGTATTTACTTACAGAAGAATGCCTTTTGGTCTGTGCAATGCACCTGCAACCTTTCAGAGGTTCATGCTCTCTATCTTCTCTGATATGGTAGAGAAGTTTCTGGAAGTCTTCATGGATGACTTTTCAGTATTTGGAGACTTATTCAACTCCTGTCTTGATCATCTAGCACTTGTCTTAAAAAGGTGCCAAGAGACTAACCTGGTCTTAAACTGGAAAAAATGTCACTTCATGGTGACTGAAGGAATTGTCCTTGGGCACAAAATTTCAAGCAAGGGAATAGAGGTGGATCAAGCCAAGGTAGAGGTAATTGAGAAATTACCACCACCTGCTAATGTTAAGGCAATCAGAAGCTTTCTGGGGCATGCAGAATTCTATAGGAGATTTATAAAGGATTTTTCAAAAATTACAAAACCTCTAAGCAACATGCTAGCTGTTGACATGCCATTTGTGTTTGACACAGAGTGTCTACAAGCGTTTGAGACCCTGAAAGCCAAGCTCGTCACAGCACCAGTCATCTCTGCACCTGACTGGACATTACCATTCAAATTAATGTGTGATGCCAGTGACCATGCCATTGGTGCAGTGTTGGGACAAAGGCATAACAAGCTTCTGCACGTTATTTACTATGCCAGTCGTGTTCTAAATGACGCACAGAAGAATTACACAACCACAGAAAAGGAGTTACTTGCAGTGGTTTATGCCATTGACAAGTTTAGATCCTATTTAGTAGGTTCAAAAGTGATTGTGTATACTGACCATGCTGCTCTTAAATATCTACTCACAAAGCAGAATTTAAAACCCAGGTTCATAAGATGGGTGTTGCTTCTGCAAGAGTTTGATATAGAAATAAGAGACAGAAAAGGGATAGAGAACCAGGTAGCTGATCACCTGTCTCGGATAGAACCAGTAGCAGGGGCGTCCCTCCCTCCTACTGAGATCTCAGAGACCTTTCCAGATGAGCAACTTTTTGCCATTCAGGAAGCACCATGGTTTGCAGGCATTACAAATTATAAAGCTGTGAGGTTCATACCCCAGGAGTACAGCAGGTTGCAAAAGAAAAAACTAATTTCTGATGCAAAGTACTACTTATGGGATGAACCATATCTCTTTAAGAGATCGCAGACGAAATGATCCTCAGATGCATCCCTAGAGAGGAGGCACAGAAGATCTTGTGGCATTGCCATGGATCACAGTATGGAGGACATTTCGGAAGTGAGCGAACAGCCACTAAAGTCCTCCAATGTGGCTTCTATTAGCCTACTCTCTATAGAGATGCCCGAGAGTTTGTACGTAACTGTGACAGCTGCCAAAGAGCTGGTAACTTGCCTCATGGTTATGCCATGCCTCAACAAGGGATCTTAGAGATTGAGTTGTTTGATGTATGGGGTATTGACTTCATGGGTCCTTTCCCACCATCATACTCAAATACTTACATTCTGGTGGCAGTAGACTACGTATCTAAATGGGTGGAAGCAATTGCCACACCCACTAATGATACCAAGACTGTGCTGAAGTTCCTCCAGAAACATATTTTTAGCAGATTTGGTGTTCCCAGAGTACTAATTAGTGATGGGGCACCCATTTCTGCAATAAACAGCTTTACTCTGCTATGGTTCGATATGGAATTAGCCACAAAGTAGCAACTCCGTATCATCCACAGACAAATGGAGAGGCTGAAGTCTCTAACTGAGAATTAAAGAGAATCCTGGAACGGACTGTAATTGCCCGTAGAAAGGATTGGGGAAAGAGCTTGGATGATGCTCTGTGGGCATACAGACTAGCATTCAAGACTCCTATAGGAACCTCTCCATACCAGCTTGTGTATGGCAAGGCCTGTCATCTGCCTGTGGAACTGGAATATAAAGCCTACTGGGCAACCAGATTCCTAAACATGGATGCTAAGTTAGCTGGTGAGAAAAGATTGCTCCAGCTAAATGAGCTAGAGGAGTTCAGACTCAATGCTTTTGAAAATGCAAAAATTTATAAGGAAAAAGCAAAAAAGTGGCATGACAAGAAATTGTCATCCAGAGTCTTTGAGCCAGGACAAAAGGTTCTGCTGTTCAACTCTAGGCTCAGATTATTCCCCGGGAAATTAAAATCCCGGTGGAGGGACCATATGTGATCACAGGAGTGTCACCATATGGATATGTTGAGCTTCAGGATATTGATTCTGACAAAAAGTTCATTGTTAATGGACAGAGAATCAAACATTATCTTGAAAGCAATTTTGAGCAAGAATGCTCAAAACTGAGACTAGAATAAAACTCAGTCAAGGTCCAGCTAAAGACAATAAAGAAGCGCTTGTTGGCAGGCAACCCAATTTTATTATATCTATTTATTTTCTATTGTTATTTTATGTTTTCTGTAGGTTGATGATCATGTGGAGTCACAAAAACAACTGAAAAAGCAAAAACAGAATGAAAAACAGCATTAAAAATAGCACACCCTGAAGGAGAAACTTACTGGCGTTTAAACGCCAGTAAGGGTAGCAGAATGGGCGTTAAACGCCCAGTCTGGCACCATTCTGGGCGTTTAACGCCAGAAATGGGCACAGAGCTGGCGTTTAACGCCAGAAAAGGGTAAGAAGCTGGTGTTAAACGCCAGAAATGGGCAGCAATCTGGCGTTTAATGCCAGGATTGGCAGCAATGGGTGTTTTGCACGCCTAACAGGTGCAGGGATGAGAAATCCTTGACACCTCAGGATCTGTGGACCCCACAGAATCCCCACCAACCTCCACTCACTCTCTCCCTTCACCAAACCACCCCTATATAAACCCATCTTCACTCCTTCATTTTCACACTTCCTACACACTACTCCACCCACCTTGGCCGAAACCTTCACTACCCTCCATCTCCTCCATTTCTTCTTCTTCTCCTCTTTTCTTACTTCTTTTACTCGAGGACGAGCAAACCTTCTAAGTTTGGTGTGGTAAAAGCGTTGCTTTTTATTTTTCCATAACCATTTATGGCACCAAAGGCCGGAGAAACCTCTAGAAAGAGGAAAGGGAAGGCAAAAGCTTCCACCTTCGAGTCATGGGAGATGGAGAGATTCATCTCAAAGGTCCATCAAGACCACTTCTATAAAGTTGTGGCCAAGACTCCTCATTGAAGAGGACAAGCCCATCACTAAGAAAAGGATATAGCAAACAAGAGAGCCCACTCATGGACCTCACCAAGAGCATGAGGAAAATCATCATCATGAAATCCCTGAGATGCCTCAAGGGATGTATTTTCCTCCACAAAACTATTGGGAGCAAATTAACACCTCCCTAGGAGAATTAATTTCCAATAGGGGACAACTAAGGGTGGAGCACCAAGAGCATTCCATCCTCCTTCATGAAATTAGAGAAGACCAAAGAGTTATGAGAGAGGAGCAACAAAGGCAAGGAAGAGACATTGAGGAGCTCAAGCACTCCATAAGATCTTCAAAAGGAAGAACTAGCTGCCATCACTAAGGTGGACCCGTTCTTTAATTTCCTTGTTCTTTATTTTCTATTTTTCGAATTTTTATGCTTTATGTTTATTTATGTTTGTGTCTTATTACATGATCATTAGTGTCTAAGTGTCTATGCCTTAAAGCTATGAAAATGAATCCATCACCTTTCTTAAATGAAAAATATTTTTAATTGAAAAAGAAAAAGAAGTGCATGAATTTCGAATTTTAAAACAGATTAATTATTTTGATGTGGTGGCAATACTTTTATTTTTCTGAATGAATGCTTGAATAGTGCATATTTTTGAATTTGTTGATTCATGAATGTTAAAATTATTGGCTCTTGAAAGAATGATGGAAAAGGAGAAATGTTATTTGGTAATCTGAAAAATCATAAAATTGATTCTTGAAGCAAGAAAAAGCAGTGAAAAGCTTGCAGAAAAAAAAAAAGAGAAAGCGAAAAAAAAAAGAGAGAAAAAGAAAAAGCAAGCAGAAAAAGCCAATACCCCTTTAAACCAAAAGGCAAGGGTGATAAAAAGGATCCAAGGCTTTGAGCATCAGTGGATAGGAGGGCCCACAGGAATAAAATCCTGGCCTAAGTGGCTAAACCAAGCTGTCCCTAACCATGTGCTTGTGGCGTGAAGGTGTCAAGTGAAAACTTGAGACTGAGCGATTAAAGTCGAGGTCTAAAGCAAAAAGAAGAGTGTGCTTAAGAACCCTGGACACCTCTAATTGGGGACTCTAGCAAAGCTGAGTCACAATCTGAAAAGGTTCACCCAGTTATGTGTCTGTGGCATTTATGTATCCGGTGGTAATACTGGAAAACAAAGTGCTTAGGGCCACAGCCAAGACTCATAAAGTAGCTGTGTTCAAGAATCAACATACTTAACTAGGAGAATCAATAACACTATCTGGATTCTGAGTTCCTATAGATGCCAATCATTCTGAACTTTAAGGAATAAAGTGAGATGCCAAAACTGTTCAGAAGCAAAAAGCTAAAAGCCCCACTCATCTAATTAATACTGATCTTCATAGATGTTTTTAGAATTCATTGTATATTCTCTTCTTTTTATCCTATTTGATTTTCAGTTGCTTGGGGACAAGCAACAATTTAAGTTTGGTGTTGTGATGAGCGGATAATTTATACGCTTTTTGGCATTGGTTTTAGTATGTTTTTAGTATATTTTAATTAGTTTTTATTATATTTTTATTATTTTTTATTTAAAATTCACTTTTCTGGACTTTACTATGAGTTTGTGTGTTTTTCTGTGATTTCAGGTATTTTCTGGCTGAAATTGAGGGACCTGAGAAAAAATCTGATTCAGAGGCTGAAAAAGGACTGCAGATGCTGTTGGATTCTGACCTCCCTGCACTTAAAGTGGATTTTCTGGAGCTACAGAAGCCCAATTGGCACGCTCTCAATTGTGTTGGAAAGTAGACATCATGGGCTTTCCAGCAATATATAATAGTCCATACTTTGCCCGAGATTTGATGGCCCAAACAGGCGTTCCAAGTCAGCTCAAGAATTTTGGCGTTTAACGCCGAAACTGGCATAAAAACTGGAGTTAAACGCCCAAACTGGCACAAAAGCTGGCGTTTAACTCCAAGAAAAGTCTCTACACATGAAAGCTTCAATGCTCAGCCCAAGCACACACCAAGTGGGCTCCAGAAGTGGATTTTTACACTAAACACCCTAGCTTACTCATTTTCTGTAACCCTAGGTCACCAGTTTACTATAAAAACTACTTTTAGTGATTCATCTTGTACCTCATGACACTTTACACGTTTCTTATTGTATTCTCTATGGCATGAGTCTCTAAACCCCATTGTTGGGGGTGAGGAGCTCTACTGTTCTTCACGAATTAATGCAATTACTATTGTTTTCAATTCTATAACGCTTGCTTCTATTCTAAGATATTCATTCGCACCTCAACCTGATGAATGTGATGATCCGTGACACTCATCATTATTCTCACCTATGAACGCATGCCTGACAACCACATCCGTTCTACCTTAGATTGAATGCATATCTCTTAGCCTCATGATTCAGATTAGAGTCTTCGTGGTATAAGCTAGAATTATTGGCGGCCATTCCTGAGATCCGGAACGTCTAAACCTTGTCTGTGGTATTCTGAGTAGGATCTGGGAAGGGATGGTTGTGATGAGCTTCAAACTCACGATTGTTGGGCGTGTGACAGACACAAAAGGATCAATGGATCCTATTCCGACATGATCGAGCACCGACAGATGATTAGCCGTGCGGTGACAGCGCATTTGGAACATTTTCACTGAGAGGACGGGAAGTAGCTATTGACAACGGTGATACCCAACATAAAGCTTGCCATGGAAGGAGCCTTGCGTGCATGAAGAAGAAGATAGTAGGAAAGCAAAGATTCAGAAGACAAAGCATCTCCAAAGCCTCAACCTGTTCTTCATTACTGAGAATTATTGCATGTTCTTTTACTTTTTACAATTAAATCTGAGAATTATTGATATCCTGACTAAGAGTTACAAGATAACCATAGCTTGCTTCAAGCCGACAATCTCCATGGGATCGACCCTTACTCACGTAAGGTATTACTTGGACGACCTAGTGCACTTGCTGGTTAGTTGTGTGAAATTGCAAAAGTGTGATTGTGATTTCGTGCACCAGAGGACATCCCCCAATTTTGCATTTTTCGCTAAATTACCGCGTTGTTGTTGTTTGGTACAGGGTTACCGGGGATGAAGATACCACTGGGGGCGTGCGCGTCGCCGATGAAGCAGAAATGTCCGACGGAGCAGATCACAGAGTTGGATCGGTTGAGGGCGAAGGCTCTGTAGGGATGGAGTCGGACGAGTACGACTTTCAGGAAGATGAAACACAACACGACCATCATGCAGAGGCCGATGTCGATAATGGGGATGCGGTTAAATTGGAAGACAGTTAGGACGACGCCGGAGGAATGTCTGACAATTATGCGGAAGACGAGTTTTACGCTGTTGATTCCGTGGAGTGGATAGGTTGGATTGATTTTTTGAACTTGAGCAAGGAGGATGTTCTCCGGTTTAATTTCGCAGATGTTGACATTGCATTTGAGTTCTACCAGCAATATGCAAAGTACCATGGCTTCGGCGCGAGACGTTCCAGAAATGAAAAACGCGGCGAAGTAAGGATACGGCAGGAGTTCGTGTGCCACCGACAAGGGTACCGATCCTCGAAGTTCTACTCGATGCCTAACCGGCAAAAGAGGCCGAGGGCCGAGACACGGTGTGGATGCCCTGCAAGGATGCTACTCCGCATGGACGATGAATCAGGACGTTGTGTACTTTTTAGACGCGCATAACGACCACGTTCTTGAGTTGTGATTTTCTTCCATGCTCCCAGGCCATCGGAGGATGAGCGAAGCGGACATCGAGCAGATGAATGACATGCGCAAAGGGGGCATTGGCGTCTCCCAAATCCACAGTTTTATGGCGAGCCTAGCCGGCGGGTATCATAATGTCCCATACACAACAAGGGACATGCACAATGTAAATGCGAAGCAACGAAGGGAGGGTGGCCTAGATGCGGAATCGTGCCTAAGGTATCTCCGAGAGTGCAAGATAAATGATCCAGCACTGTACTATAAGGAAGTTATTGACGGTGAGGGCGTGTTGCAACATTTGTTTTGGTGTGACGGCACCAGCCAAATTGATTACCAGGTGTTTAAAGACGTGGTTGCATTCGATGCAACGTACAAGAAAAATGTTTACCTTTCACCTCTTGTAGTATTCTCTGGTGTGAATCACCACAACCAAATGGTTGTCTTTGCCGCTGCACTGGTGGCAGACGAGAAAAAAGAGACCTATGTCTGGCTGCTTCAACAGTTGCAAACTTCAATGGAAAGGAAAGGCTCCCGTGTCCATAATAACCGATGGTGACAGGAAAATGAAGTCTGTGATCGAGCAAGTTTTTCCAGAGGCTCACCATCGACTCTGCACTTGGCATCTACTCCAAAACGCCATGAGCAACATCGGAAAGTCCAAATTCACCAGGATGTTTAGGGATTGCATGCTTGGCGACTACGAGGTCCGAACATTCCAGAGAAAGTGGTTTGAGATGGTTGAGAAATTTGGCATCGCCGATAAAAGATGGGTACATGACATGTATGAGAGAAGGCACAGTTGGGCCACATCACACATACGAGGAAAGTTTTTTTGCCGGATTTCAAACAACATCAAGGTGCGAGGCTTGCACGCTGTGATATCACGGTATGTTAAGTCTCGATACAGCTACACTGAGTTTTTATGTCATTTCCATTGATGCTTGATGTTCGTGCGTGCAAAGGAGGTGGAGGCTGATTTCGAGTGTGCAAAGGGTGACCCTATTATGACCACCAACCTGAAACAGCTGGAGCAGAGTGTAGCCGAGAACTACACTCGTGCAATATTCTATTTGTTTGTTCCCATTCTTGACAGGGTCTGTGCAATGAGGGTAGTTAACTCTGAAGACAACGGTTCCTATTTTATCCACACCGTCTCTCGATACGGCACTCTGGGGAAGGATTGGCGTGTTGTTGCAACGTCTGATACGAGGGAGGTCCGATGCAAGTGCATGAGAATGGAAGGTTTGGGTCCCCTGCGAACATATAATTGCGGTGCTTGTTCTTAACAATGTTCATGAGATCCTGAGGTCTCTGATATTGTTGAGATGGACCAAGGATGCAAAACTTGTGGCGGTGCTGTCGATGGGCGTGATTTGGGATTCTGTACAACTGACGCAATACTGGTGCCTGATGGATTGGTACCAGAAAGTGTGCAAGATTGCATGTCACAGCACTGAAAAGTTCCAGTTTGCAAGAGACATTGCCATGCTGATGCTGAAGCACTTCGAGAACGAAGATGCAAGGGACACCAGTTTTCCACCCGAGGGGCCACCTACTGAGGGTGGCAGAGGCCTGGCGCCGAATCCACCCAGGCACAATACAAAGGGTAACGGTGCTCATGGTGGAAAGAAAACCCAGCGATGTCATTTGTGCCGGGAGGTGGGACACAACAGGACGACGTGTCCGGACCGCCGCACAATGGAGTCATCCAGCGCAGTTGCAGATGACATGGATTCGATGGACACTGACATTGTGGGTTAGTCGCTTTATAGATGATCTAGTTAAGATTTTTGCCCTGTTAAATGGTTCTAATCATTTGTTTTTTACATTGGTGTCAGCTCTATGATAACCTATCCGGCAATCTGTATGCGACTGCGGAGATTCCTTCGTTCCAATGCTCCGATAGTGACACGTAGGCTGGGTTTGCTAACAGCGACTTCGCTGGGACCAACACGTCCGGGCCAGTCATGTCTCTCGCCGATTGAGCAAAGGGGGCCTACAGTCGTCACGACCGTGTGTTGTAATGGTAGGTTGGTCGAATCTTTTCACATTCTCCGGTAGGCTGTAGCCGTACACAGAATATTGTCTGCATTTCATCTGGGTACAGAACCGTCTATATGTCGTCGACGTTAAAACAAGTTTTTGCTATGTTGGCTTTCGTTGGTATGTGGCTGTGCTCTAGATATAACAGATTTTAATCGGGATTCAAGAAGTGGAGGTGTGAAATGGTGTCATGCGAATAGCTACAAATCCACTGTCAAACCTAATGTATTATTAACCGCTCGTTGTCGACTCTTTTGTTGAACCGGACATGGTAGTTAGGGGCATCTTTATAGCGATTCTATGTGTAGTGGATATTTTGAATATATGGTAAGTGGATATTTTGTATGTAACGTTTATATGGATATTTTGGTTGTAACGTTCAGTGGATATTCAGATGGACGTCTCCTAAAAAACTCCCTTCGTTTGCCTCTTTGCAGTAGACATTCGGAACTGGTTACGTCTTGTACTAGCTTGTGTACTAGTTGGAAAATGCATGCGGTTCAATCGCGGTTTTGAAATTCTTTGTAAGGGATCATGGCTACTGGATGTAATTTAAAACACACGCTTAAAACACCGGATGTGATGAATAAAATGCACTAAATGAAGCACGGCAACAAATCTGAATCAATACTAAATGAAGCACGGCAACAACTCTGAATCAATAAACAACCACTACTAATTATCATTTTTAGGATATTAACAAATCAGTGTGAAGTTTCAAAATTCAAAATTCAAACCTACAAAAAGTAGGTGAAGTGAATCGAATTACATTCAAGCTTCACAGCTTAAAATTACATTCAAACTTCACAGGCACTAATTGACATACATTTCTAATATTGGGAGATCAGTCTATTTGCAATGCTACATGCACATTAACAATAGAAACGATTATCGTGTTTATCATCTAAAGCATAAGTTAATGAGGGCAAGGTAGAATTGTATGCCTGGAAATAACATATAGATTAAAGATACAGATGTATGGACATGCAGCTTGCAGCATTGTACTTGACAAACTGAGGCAAGAAAACACCATGGACCGAGTTACTTGGATGAGGTTGGGGGGCGATGGCTGGGGTGTTTAGGATACAGGAGTTCTCAATATATATGCAGCCGGTAGTCTTGCGGCGCCAGCCGCTCGAAGACACACACATGGCCGTGTCTTAGTTGGCATGCAGTTGCTAAGGTACACCAGCCCATTCCAAAACATCCGTTCGTCCTTCCGACATAGTGCGTATACTGAACGGTCCACGTGCCCCTCTCGTTGGTAATCGAAATTGGGCTATCCTCGTATACTCCCGACAGAGGGGGGACATTCGGCTGGAAGCGAGGACATATTTTTTAGGGTGAGAGCAATGAAATAATTGACTAGAACAATAGCACTGGAAATAGTTGCCTTTAAAAATAATTGTCGGCACACTTACGAGAAAACGGGTTGCCAGGCGGTGCACGATTGGACTAACAAAGAACGGATTGGTCGATCTGAACCCATCGGCTATGTGCCTTGACCTGGGGGCCGTCAGATAGATTATACAAGTGCAGTCTGTCCCCGGCCTGGCACGGGCCAAGTAGTTGATTTATATTGTATGACCGTTGAAGAACATGACATACATGGTGTTTTGAACTTCGTGATAACGGAACAGCACCAGCCACTGATCCCTTAGGCCGTAGCGTTCCCGGACAGCGTCCCATCCTCCATGAAGCACGATCCTTCCATTAGTTCCATATTCCAGCCCACGCAATGACGATGTCCTGTAGGCGTGGTTAGTGTCAGGGGTTGCGGTAGGGACCGGCCATAATCTCGCGAGAACCGTAGCGGGAGCATCTGTAGCGGATGGTGAAAAAAAAAAGGTTTAAAATGTGTCACACATGGATGGATTGATGATTGCAGGTAGTAAAGGAATTGAAATTGGCGTCTATACCAGTATATCAGGGTCGTTCACCAGGATTATCGCGAAGAACTGGACTGTATAGTTGCCATGTGCGGGTATTGCTAGAAGATTTCCGTTTCGCAAGTTTCTGGTACAACGTAAAACAACATAAAACAAACGCCTTAGCCGAGTGCATACAGAAAACCCGATAGATAATCTTGTTACCTTCCATAGTTGATCTCGCAGTATCTTGTGTCATGGATGGCCACATAGAAAAACTTTGGATGGTGATTGATAAACCACTATTTTATGGTTTATATTGTGTTTAATTGTGTGGTTTTATCATGATTATTACCCACTTATTCAATAAATTAGCATGAAATTATAATCCCTTACTGAATTTATAACATGTTTGAAAACTGCTTCCTAGAAACTTTAATTATATATTTTTAATTCTCCTTTATTTCATTCGATGCCGTGATCTGTGTGTTGAGTGTTTCAGACTTTATAGGGCATGAATGAGTTGGAGATTGGAAAGGAAGCTAGCAAAAATGGAAGGAACACAAGAATTTGAGGAGATAACCAGCGAGAAGTGACGCAGTCGTATGGCTCACGTGACCACGCGAAGGAGAGCAAATCACAGTGACGCGGCCACATGGCTCACGCGGCCGCGCGGATTGGAAAAGCTCAGGCGACACGGTAGCGTGGACGACGCAAACGCTTGGCAAGGAAAAGCGCGAATGACGCGTCCGCATGGATGACGCGATTGCGTGACATGTGCGATCTGCATAATCTGCAGACTTCGCTGGGGGCGATTTTGGACCTTATTTCGACCCAATTTTCGGCCCGGAACAGCAGACTAGAGCCAGAGAATATGCAGAAACAAAAGACAACATTCATTCTACACAGTTGACAGTTTTAGATCTAGTTTTTCCTCCTCTAGGTTTTTCTCTCTAGGTTTAGAATTTTAATTTTGGGAATTGATCTTAGCATTGGAACATTGAGAAGAGTTATTTTTCCTCATCAAGACCTCGTCATTCTAGTTCGTTCTCTTAACTTGGTTTTATTCTCCCATGTTCTTTGCTTTGTTCAATTTTATCATTCGAATACTTTCATGATTAATTGATACAAGGATTATTTCTTCCATTTTAATTTATTTTTCCATTCCAATAATCATGTCTTCTTTTAATTCCCTTTCATGTGTTATGGATTTATTATTTACAATGAGTGAGTAGTTCCCCCACTTGATAGGGAGTTGATTGAAAGGAACTCTTGAGTTGGAAGGATTGAAAGAAAAATTGTAATTGGGTTAACTGTTGGATTGTTATCTAATCACTAACACCAATCCCTTTGAACTAAGTGGGTTGCAACTCGTGAACAGATCTAGCATTCCAACTTGTTTGACTTTTCCCTACCTAGTAAAGGATAACTAAACAGAACAACCATTAATTATGAATTAATCTTGAAATCATTCCATCAATGATAGAGATTCCAACTAATCAACTCCCAGTCAAGGCTTCTATTCATATTATTTGAATTTTCTCAACTTAATTTTCCACCTACTTAACTCAACTTCTTGGAACATCTGATTAATAAAATAGCACAATTTTCTGCAACTCATTGGGAGACGACCTGGGACTTAAACTCCCAGTAATTTTTAATTTAAACTCTCTGCGACATATTTCTAAATTGATAGGCAGATTTTCGGTGAGTTAAGAACTATACTTGCAACGTAACTATTTTAATAATTTTTAATTCACCAACTTCTGCGCCTCATCAATTCTTGGCGCCGTTGCCGGGGAGTTTCAATAGAGTGCTAAAGTTATTAATTAGAATTTATTTATTTGCATTTTATTTTATTTTGCTACTATGAGCTGCATGTTTCTTCCGTCAAATGACGCGTTCACTTCCTGATCCGCGCTTGCTAATATTCGATCCTAAAATTGAAAGGACTATTTCACAAATAAGGCAAGAACAGCTTCGGTTAGTCCGCTCTGAGGGCGGATCTGAGAGTGAACTTGAGGAAGAAACCAGCCTCCGTTCTACTGATTCGGTTGTTTTACGTGCAGAAGACATGGCAGCTAGGAGAGTTACCATCCAGGAGGAAGGAGCACCTGATTTTACAATGCAACCGTTTCAAGCGCATCATCCAGCGGTAGCTACAGATTTTGAAATAAAGACCGCACTACTAAATTTGATGCCCAAGTTTCATGGCCTACCTGCTCAAGAGCCTATCAAGCACTTGAGAGATTTCCAGGCAGCCTGTTCTACTGTCAGGCGTGATGGTACTGATGAAACTTCGATTTTGCTGAAAGCTTTCCCGTTTTCTCTTGAGGGAAAAGCAAGAGAGTGGTACTACACTTAACCTCTAGCAAATGTATCCAACTGGGATACACTCAGAAAGGAGTTTTTGGAGAAATTCTTTCCATCTGAAGTTACTGATAAACTGAGGAAGGATATTTCCACAATTGTTCAGGATGACAATGAGACTCTCTTTGAATACTGGGAGCGCTTTAATAATCTTCTGGAAGCATGCCCCCACCATAGGATTGACAAGATAGTGTTACTTAGCTATATCACACAGGGCATGAGGCCCCAAGATAAGACCACATTGGAAAGTGCTAGCAATGGGTCTATGAAGAAGTACAAGACCACTGATGAGGCTTGGCAATTGATCAGTGATTTAGCTGAATCCACTAGGAACCACAGGCAAAGGCAAGGCCATTCAAAAGCCGTTGCAAAAGTATCCTCTAACAGAGAGACTGCTGCTGTAACTCAAAGTATATGTCAGATGACCAACTTGCTGAAGCAGATGCAATTGAATCAACAACAAGCTCAGCAAGCTCAACCTCCTCCGCCACAGCAAAACCAACAACTAGTCCCACAAAGAATTTACGGAATCTGTGCTGATTATAGCCATTACACTGATGAATGCCCGCAGCTCCAACAAGAAGACAACATGGTGGCATCCACTCATAACTTCTATGACCGCCCCAACCAAGGGTACAATCAAAGTGGAAATAATAACCATGGATGGCAGGACAATTTTAACCAGAATTGGAGGGACAACAATAACAGAGGAGGCAGAGATAATCAGGGAAATCAGAGGTGGAATAATAACAACAACAGGCAGCAGAATCAACCTTACAGAGCACCTCACCTGAGGCAAAACCAAGGACCACAGAACAATCAACAGCAGACATCTCAATTTACTCATTCTTCTTTATCTCCTAATGAAGAGCTACTACAATCTTTTGAGCGAAGACAACAGACCATGGAAAATAACATGAATAGTATTAACGCCAGTCTGAATGGTCTCACCTCTACTTTGCAAGATCTTATGTCACATATTGGATCAACGCAAAATTCCAGTAACCAACCTTCAAGCTCCACTGGAATCCCCTCTCAACCATTACCCAATCCAAAGGGAGGCATTAATGCCATCACCCTAAGGTCTGGAACCACACTGCAGGAGAGGAATCAGGAGGAACCAAGCCCACTAGAACACACTTCAGCTGAAGAGGTAGTAGAAATAGAAGATGTTGAAGAGGAAGAGGACATACAGGACATAGCTGAAGAAGAAATAGCTCAACCACAGGAGGAAGCACCAAAAGGCGCAGACACCACAGAAGACACCACTCCTATTCCATTTCCACAACTTGCAAGGAAGCCCAGGAAGCAGCTGGAACCCGACCCCAAAATGGTAGAAATATTCAAAAAGGTTGAGGTAATTGTTCCTCTTTTTGATGTTATTCAGCAGGTACCTAAGTATGAAAAGTTTCTAAAAGATTTATGTATCCATAAAGACAAAATTAATGAATTAGAAACTATTCCTTTAGGTAGTTCTATATCTGCTTTAATGGGAGGATTACCTGAAAAATGTAGTGATCCAGGTCCTTGTATAGTTAGCTGTACTATTGGTGGTGTAGTAATTTATGATTGCATGTGTGATTTAGGAGCATGTGTCAGTATAATGCCTTTGTCTATATATGATATTTTGAGGCTCCCTCCCTTAAAAAGGTCGGCAGCTCGTTTTGTGTTAGCAGATAAAAGCATTATTACAGTGGCTGGAGTTGCTGAAGATGTTTTGGTGAACATTAAAGGACTTACATTTCCCACTGATTTTTATATCTTGGAGATGCCCCATAATGATTCAGATAAGCCATCATCAATCCTACTTGGAAGACCATTCCTGAAGACATCAAAATTCAAATTGGATGCTTTTTCAGGAACATACTCCTTTGAAATAGATGGCCGCATAGTAATCTTCAATATGAATGGAGTCATTGACAACCCCCCAGAAGATCGTTCTATCTTTCAGTGTGATGTCATAGATGAAAGTGTAGCTGAAGTTCACAAGGAAGAGTTAGAAGAGAGGCACACTGGACAAGGTCCAAGTGTGGGGACCCTCTTAACTGACAATGAGGGCACTTCACCATTTTCACAAGCTCCAGATAATCCAGAGCCTGCCCATGATCAAAAGTTAGAATTGAAACCCCTCCCTCCACATCTCAAATATGGTTATCTTGAAGATGAGCAGATGTTTCCAGTTATCATTGCAAGGGAACTTACTTCTCAACAAGAAGAGCAGTTACTTGATGTGCTGAGGAAGCATAAGAAGGCAATTGGGTGGAGCTTGGCAGACATAGTAGGCATCAACCCTCAAGTATGTGAGCACAGAATATTTTTAGAAGAGGGAGCAAGACCTGTCCGTCAACCCCAAAGAAGATTGAATCCTACCATCTTGGAAGTTGTCAAAAAGGAAGTGACCAGACTGTTGGAAGCAGGTATCATATATCCCATTTCAGACAGTGAATGGGTAAGCCCAGTACAAGTGGTGCCCAAGAAGTCTGGAGTCACTACAGTGAAGAATGAGCATGGAGAGCTCATAGCAACTAGAGTTTAGAATGCTTGGAGAGTCTGCATTGATTACAGGCGTCTCAACCAAGCTACCCGTAAGGATCACTACCCACTTCCATTCATTGATCAAATGCTGGATCGCCTGTCAGGTAAATCACACTATTGCTTTTTAGATGGTTACACAGGTTATTTCCAGATTCATATAGCTCCTGAGGATCAGGAAAAGACTACTTTTACATGTCCTTTTAGAACTTATGCTTACAAGAGAATGCCCTTGGGCTTGTGCAATGCACCAGCTACTTTCCAAAGGTGCATGATGAGTCTTTTCTCTGATCTTATTGAGGACTGTATGGAAGCTTTTATGGATGATTTTAGCGTTTATGGTGATTCTTTTAGCCTTTACTTAGATGGGTTATCTAGAGTATTAGATAGATGTGTTAATACAAACCTTGTATTAAACTTCGAAAAATGTCACTTTATGGTGAAACAAGGAATTGTATTAGGACATGTGGTATCTAATAATGGCATTTCTGTAGATCCAGCAAAGGTGAATGTTATTTCTCTTCTGTGAGGGAAGTCCGTTCGTTTCTTGGCCATGCAGGTTTTTACAGGAGATTTATTAAGGACTTTAGTAAGGTCGCACTTCCCTTATCCAAATTACTGCAGAAGGATATTGAGTTTGAGTTCAGTGAGGATTGTGAACAAGCGTTTGATAAGCTGAAGACTGCTCTGACTCAAGCTCCAATTGTGAGAGGACCAGACTGGAGCCAGCCATTTGAACTCATGTGCGATGCTTCCAACCATGCAGTGGGAGCAGCGCTGGCTCAGCGTGAAGGTAAGGATCCTTTCGTTATTGCTTATGTGTCTAAGACTTTAGACACTACCCAGTCTAATTATACTACTACTGAGAAAGAGCTTCTTGCTATTCTTTTTGCTCTGGATAAATTCCGAGCTTATTTACTTGGTACTAGAGTGGTAGTGTATTCGGACCATACAGCTTTAAAGTATCTATTAGCTAAAAAGGAGTCCAAACCAAGACTTATACGTTGGATACTGCTGTTACAAGAATTTGATTTAGACATAAAGGATAGGAGTGGTAATCAGAATTTAGTGGCAGACCACTTGAGTCGCTTTGAGCATATTAAGGATGATTCTACTCCTATAGATGATAATTTTCCTTTTGATAACCTGCAAGCAGTATCTGAGGTAGTCCCTTGGTATGCACCTGTTGCTAATTATTTAGTCAGCCGCACATTTCCTCCAAATTTCTCTAAGCATCAAAGAGACAAGCTGAAAAACGAGTCTAAATATTATATATGGGATGACCCATATTTATGGAGATGTGGCGCTGATCCAGTAATTAGACGTTGTGTGCCTCAATCAGAATTCCAGTCCATTTTAGAGGCCTGTCACTCATCTGAAAGTGGAGGATATTTTGGTCCTCAAAGGACAGCTAGAAAGATCTTAGACTGTGGATTCTGGTGGCCTACCCTTTTTAGAGACACTGCTGAGTTCTGTAAATCTTGTCTCCCATGCCAGAAATTTGGTAATATATCCAGGAGGGATGAGATGCCTCAACAAATTATGCTTTTCTGTGAAGTTTTTGATGTTTGGGGCATTGAATTCATGGGTCTATTTCCAAATTCTAATGGATATTTTTATATATTGTTAGTTGTGGATTATGTTTCTAAATGGGTGGAGCAATTCCTACCCGCACTGATGATGCTAACACTGTTGTTTCCTTTGTGAGAAACCATATTATATGTCGCTTCGGATCACCACGAGCAATCGTGAGCGATCAAGGCACCCATTTTTGTAATAGGAGACTGACAGGATTAATGAAGAAGCATGGGATAATTCATAAAGTTGCAACAGCTTACTATCCCCAAACTAATGGGCAAGCCGAGGTGTCAAACAGAGAAATTAAGCGTATCTTGCAAAAGATAGTAAAGCCTCATAGAAAAGACTGGAGCACCAGGCTACAAGATGCACTCTGGGCATACAGAACAGCATACAAGACTCCCATTGGGATGAGTCCTTTCCGCTTGGTTTATGAAAAAGCTTGTCATCTCCCAGTTGAAGTAGAACACAGAGCTTTTTGGGCAGTTAAGGAGTGCAACATGGGAATTGAGAAAGCCGGAGCTGAAAGGAAGTTGCAACTGCAGGAACTAGAGAGCCTTTGCCTAGAGGCTTATGAAAACTCCAGAATATACAAGGAAAAGATGAAGGCTGTACATGATCAAAACATCAAGAAGAAAGAGTTTCACCCTAGGGATTTAGTCCTCCTTTACAAATCTCGACTAAGGCTCATGCCAGGCAAGTTGAGATCAAGATGGGAAGGTCCATACAGAGTAGAGAAGGCCGAACCGTACGGAATTTATCACCTAAGCCATCCTTCAAGCTCTGAACTTATTAAGGTTAATGGACAACGCCTGAAGCTATACCATGGCGAGAAGGTACAGAGAAACAAGGAGCTTGAGATCTTCCTCTTGGAAGATCCCCACATAGCAGAAGATTGAGCTAGTGGAGCGTCCAACTTAGGGACGTTAAAGCGAAGTGCTAGGTGGGAGACAACCCACCATGGTATGATCGTTCTTTTCTTTATTTTTAGTTTTTCCTATTCAATAACTCTTCTCTTTCATAGTACTTTCGTGTATCTGTATTTACATGTCTAAAAAAAATTTTTTTGCTACGCGACGCGATTGCATCAGCGACGCGTCCGCGTCACAGGGAGAGTAAAGAAAAATAAAAATGAACAGAAAGTCACGCTGGAGTGTGGCTGGAGGCGTGCCAATGGCACAAATCAACCAACGCGACCGCGTTGCTGACGCGTTCGCGTCGCATGGGAATTATGGCCTCCCACGCGACCACGTGCCCTGAGTTTTCGACGTAAAAGGGTGCACAATGAAATATTGTGCGAGAGTGATGCTGGATTGGTGCTAGAGGCACAATCCTTATCACGCGACCGCGTCGTCGACGCGGCGACGTCATCCATTTTCGGACGCACACTCACGCGATCGTGTGACCCACGGGATCGTGTCACCCCAATTTCGGCAACTAAATTAATTTGAACAGAGAGTTGTGCTGGTGCGAGGCTGCACTCGCGCCAGATGCACAACATGGGTTACGCGACCGCGTGACCGACGCGATCGCGTCACCATACTTGAAGCGCATCCACGCGAACGCGTGCCCCACGCGGCCGCGTCGCATGCACTGCATAGCTCAACCTAAATTGCCAAATTATCTTATCTTTCTCTCTTCCAAATCCTAGTTTTTCTTTTCCCTCCTTATTTCTTCCTTCCCCCCTTCCCTCTTCTATCTCACCTTTCACTCTCTATCTCTTTCACCTCCATTAACAAGGTTTTATTTTCTTCTTCCCTCCTTCTTTTTCTATCATTCTTATTATTTTATATGTATCTTCTTTTCTTTTCTTTTTCTTTTTATTATTCATATTTTCTTTCTTTTTTCTTTTCCTTTTTACATGGTGTTAGAAAATTTTTTTGAGTCATTATCCCTCATTATATGCTTGTGGATTGTTGCAAATTGTTTGACAATTATTTTTATTCTAATTAAGAGATTGCTTGCATGTTCACCTTCATATTTTCTATACCTTATTCATCATGCATGCTATGTGTTTGTGAAAAAGCTCAATTGGCATTATGCACTTCTTTATGTTGTTATACTATTCAATGCTTGCTTTCACAACTTCCCTTTACTATTGTATTAATTGAATTTAATTGTCAATACAAACGTGATGGTTTGTTACAAAGTATTGCTTGGTCTATGCTACTCATGCCCTTTGCCGGCTTGCCAATAAACACCTTGCAGTCACTTTTCTTTATTTGCACTAGCTATTTTTCATTGTTGGCCTTTCACGTGTACTCGCGAGCATGTGTTAATGTCAGTATATCTTAATGTGCATCCATCCCCCTCTTTTCCGTTTCCTTCCTTGCTGTATATCTCTTTGAATTTAATTTACTTTCTCTTCCCTTCTTTCAAGATGGCCACCAAGAAAGGAAAAGAGAAAGCGACTCCTAAACTCCCAGCAAGAAGAGGCACTAAAAAAGCATTAGTGGCAGAGCCCTCTTCAACCGCAGTCAAGCCCTCAACAAAAAGAGTTAAGAGAATAATAAAGGTTGATGAAAAGGAGAAAGCCTTTCCAGCAAAGGACACTGCACGATTTCCCAATCGCTACTGTGAGCAGATGTTCCCTATCCTGGCAGAAAGGAACTATAACAATGAATACCTTCTTATCCTCCTGTCCAATATTGCTACCTTTGTTGAGCCGCAAATTGAACGAAGACAATGGGTTTCCTACGGAGACAGCCAAGGCAGGTCAATCTTTCTTGGGTAGTTGAGTTCTACTCTAACTTCTACATGCCAACCCTGCAGTCTGTTTATGTCCAGCAGAAGTAAGTCCCCATCACAGAAGAGGCCATTCAGCAAGCTCTGAGTCTTCCCCATATTCCAGAAGGAATGGACGCCTTCCAAGAAGCCACACTTAAGCGCCAGAGGTACCAATTTAACTGGGACTCCGTTCTCGGAGTTATCGCATTACCTGGCAGCCGTTGGATCTACGAATACCACCGTACCCACCCTAAGAGAATCTTGGCTTCAGCACTTACCTTGGAGGCTCGCGTATGGGCACAGATTATGTCCCATTACGTCTTTCCGAGCACTCATGAGTCCTCCTTCACTGCGGACATGGCCGTTCTACTATGGTGCATCCTTACAGACCAACCTCTGAATCTCTCAAGACATATCCAGAATGCTATGGGACACGTACAAATTACGGGCAACTTACCTTTCCCCGCCTTGGTCTCAGATCTTGTCTCAGCAGCCGGAGTTTCCTACAGAGCTGGGGACACCAAAGCCGTGCTTCCACGGGATGATCAGTATGTCCCTAACGGGAAATACCTCAGACTTCCAGCAGCCACTACAAGTCTTCCTACTGCCCCAGTTGAAGATACTCCTTCTTCAACACCACAAGCACCTACAACTGATGAATTACTCCAGCAGATAATCGAAAGGTTGGATTGGCAAGAACACAAAGCTAAGTTGAGAGAGCGCCGTAACGAGCGCCGATTCAAACACCTCAAGGAGCTACTTAAGGGACACTTCAAGGACTCGGATACCCCGGACTCCACTTCTTTCACCAGCACAGGGAGCCATGACGGTCCCGATTGTGGAAATACTGCTACCAGCCCACCCCTGTTCCTGACGGATGGCACCAAGGACGGTGCAAAGTCTTAAGTGTGGGGAGGTCGGTCAGTACCTGACTTCCGGAGGTAATTTCTTTTCCCTAGCACCAATAATTAGGATACTTTAGTTAGATTTTCTTTCTTTTATAGAATAGAATAAATTGCATAGGTTAGGATAGTTGCATGCATGTTCTACTTGATTGAAAAAATAATAAGTTTCTTTTAAGACTCTATCTTTGGAACAAAATTTCACTAATTTTTCAAAATTTTTATGATAAATTTGCTTGAGTTGTATTTGGAACATGATTTTTGAGCTAAAGAACACACAACCTGTGAGGATTTGAGCCTTTATGCATGGTTACATTATTTAACCATAATTATTTCATTCTTGTGTGTTTACTTCTCTGTGATTGTAATCTATATTTTGTTTTTATCTTATATGTCCAATATTTGTTATATTTACATGCTTGCACATGATTAAGGCCATTATTTGTTTAAACTCACTTATCCAAATTAAGCCTACCCTTTTCAATTACCTTTGTTAACCACTTTGAGCCTTTAAATCCCATTTGTTCTATATTTCACCACATTACTAACCTTAAGTTGAAAAATAATTGAATATCCCAAATTGAATCTTTGGTTAACTTAAGATAGAATTGTGTGTGCTAGTTAAGTATGGGAAATTGTGGGAACAAAAGTTGTTAAGAGAATATGTCATGAGAATTTAATGGGAATTTGGATACCTACTCATGTGAAACTATAAGAATTAAAAATCTATGTGCATTGATAAGCTATATTTATTTTAATGTCAAAAAAAAATATTTATATAAATAATTAAAGGGGACAAAAAAATTACCCCAATGTTAAATTCAGAATTCAAAGATCAATGCACATATGATAGAATCAAATATAAAGTTGATACATGAGTATGAATAGAAAAAGGGAATTCTGGGTAGCTAGGTATGAACTTTAAGATTACATTAAAAATATATAGGTTGAGTTGAAGCTTGGGTTAATTAAAGATTCAATTTATTAGCTCACTTAACCATATGTATACCCCTACCTGTACCTTAGCCCCATTACAACCTTGAAAAGACCTCATAATGTTTGCATTAGTATATTAACCGTTGTTGATTGGTTAGGAGAAGAACAAAAGTTAGAAAGCATGATTAGAGAAGGATAGTGTAATTACCCTATACACTAGAGATTAGAGCGTACATACATTATCAGTGAGGGTTCAATGCTTGAATTTTCATGTTCCCTGCTTTCATGAGCTATCTTCTTGCACCTTTATCTGTTTTATTGTATAATGATAGAATTAGTGGAATTTGATTTGTAATTATTTTGAAGAGCTTATTTACTTTTGATCAAGTGGGCAAGAATCATATAGTTGCATTTATTTATATATATATATATAGGCTTGCATTGCATTTCATGAGTTTCTACATGTTCATACTTATTTCCTTATCTCCTTCAATTAAGCATGAGGACATGCTAATGTTTAAGTGTGGGGAGGTTGATAAACCACTATTTTATGGTTTATATTGTGTTTAATTGTGTGGTTTTATCATGATCATTACCCACTTATTCATTAAATTAGCATGAAATTATAATCCCTTTCTGAATTTATAACATGTTTGAAAACTGCTTCCTAGAAACTTTAATTATGTATTTTTAATTCTCCTTTATTCCATTCGATGCTGTGATCTGTGTGTTGAGTGTTTCAGACTTTATAGGACATGAATGAGTTGGAGATTGGAAAGGAAGCTAGCAAAAATGGAAGGAACACAAGAATTTGAGGAGATAACCAGCGAGAAGTGACGCGGTCGCATGGCTCACGCGACCGCGCGAAGGAGAGCAAATTGCAGTGACGCGGCCGCATGGCTCACGCAGCCGCGCGGATTGGAAAAGCTCAGGCGACGCGGTAGCGCGGACGACGCGAACGCGTGGCAAGGAAAAGCGCGAATGACGCGTCCGCAAGGATGACGCGATCGTGTGACATGTGCGATCTGCATAATCTGCAGACTTCGCTGGGGGCGATTTTGGACCTTATTTCGACCCAGTTTTTGGCTCGGAACAGCAGACTAGAGCCAGAGAATATGAAAAAATAAAAGACAACATTCATTCTACACAGTTGACAGTTTTAGATCTAGTTTTTCCTCCTCTAGGTTTTTCTCTCTAGGTTTAGAATTTTAATTTTGGGAATTGATCTTAGTATTGGAATATTGAGAAGAGTTATTTTTCCTCATCAAGACCTCGTCATTCTAGTTCGTTCTCTTAACTTGGTTTTATTCCTCCATGTTCTTTGCTTTGTTCAATTTTATCATTCGAATACTTTCATGATTAATTGATACAAGGATTATTTCTTCCATTTTAGTTTATTTTTCCATTCCAATAATCATGTCTTCTTTTAATTTCCTTTCATGTGTTATGGATTTATTATTTACAATGAGTGAGTAGTTCCCCCACTTGATAGGGAGTTGATTGAAAGGAACTCTTGAGTTGGAAGGATTGAAAGAAAAATTGTAATTGGGTTAACTGTTGGATTGTTATCTAATCACTAACACCAATCCCTTTGAACTAAGTGGGTTGCAACTCGTGAACAGATCTAGCATTCCAACTTGTTTGACTTTTCCCTACCTAGTAAAGGATAACTAAACAGAACAACCATTAATTATGAATTAATCTTGAAATCATTCCATCAATGATAGAGATTCAAATTAATCAACTCCCAGTCAAGGCTTCTATTCATATTATTTGAATTTTCTCAATTTAATTTTTCACCTACTTAACTCAACTTCTTGGAACATCTGATTAATAAAATAGCACACTTTTCTGCAACTCGTTGGGAGACGACCTGGGACTTAAACTCCCAGTAATTTTTAATTTAAACTCTCTGTGACATATTTCTAAATTGATAGGCAAATTTTCGGTGAGTTAAGAACTATACTTGCAACGTAACTATTTTAATAATTTTTAATTCACCAACTTCTGCGCCTTATCAGTGATACGATAATAGCATTGTAGCACCGATTCGAAGATGGTAATGTTCGTAAAAGGCTCGCCACCCTCCGGTGAAGACGATTCGATGTGGATGCTCCTCCTCGACAACCCACGAGATGCTCCACGACTGACCATTTGTGGTGCTTACCTCGACGGGGTTGCTCATGTTCTCCCGGACAAGGTTGGAGAAGGCTTCCGGCATTCTCTGCACGAGTAAGAAATCGATATTGATGTGGGCTTGCATGCGGGCCTTGGCGTTATAGGAGTAGAACAAAAAAACTGAAAACTTACAATTTGATTCTCCATGTTGGGGATTATGAATCTGAAGAAGCGGAAATCAGCGAGCGTCGGCATTGTGATACCTCGCTTATGATTTCTTTGATGGTTTCCGGTTCTTTACCGCCGGAAGCTTTTGAGTCTCCAACAATGGCTTCCCTTCTTCGAAAAGTATGCAATTTTTTTTTGGTGACTGAGAAACGTACGCGCGTTAAATAGGCGAAACAACTCCTGCCTTTTTAAGTTTTTTTAATAAATAACCCTTAACCTAATTAGATTGGGCATTAATGGGGCATTAATGTTGGTGCAATTACCAAGGGCAATAACCGGATTTCAAAAAAAGCGCTAACCACCGAATGAGTTCAAGATTTAAATATAGCCTTAATCTAATGTTATCATTCATTCCATTGCGTGGGTTAGTAAATAATCACTTCGTATTGTCAGCCTTGCCTTGGCGATGGATGGACGGATTGATGTAGGCGATGGAAGCAGGTAAGTTGTTCCTAATTGCACTTATTTTTTTTTTTGTATATTTACGGTTTTTAAATTTTTTTTCCTGGAACATAACTTTGTTTTTTTTGTCATGGTGGAAAATAACATTTTTTTTGACTTGGTGTTGGGCCAGAGACACTGACTCGACCCAAAACCCAGAACCCGAACTTGCCTAGCGACCCAACCCTTAATACCCGACCCTAATCGAAGCTCCTTTCCTCTTCATCGAAGGCAAAACTCCTCGCTCCACCCATGTCAACTCCACCTCCGACAGAAGCTCGGAAAACTTGATGCATGGTGGCGATGACACGGCCGATCATCCTCAACGAAGATGCATGCTGGAAAATAACATTAAATAACATAAATGGGCCCAACATAAAGACACAATAACAGTAATAAGATATATGACCCATGATATAATCAGCCCACAAAGACTGTCCGTCCATTGAGGAGGCCCAACAATGTCACATAAGATAACCGGTATCAATGCATCCAACAACCAAAAAAATTGCAGTGCATGACACAAAAAAAATGTTGTCTTCGGCCCCTTCACACATATCTTAGACACGGTTCCCCCTTCTTGGCCGCTTCCGCCGCCTTCATAAGCAATGCATCACTTTCCTCGTTACATCTTCCCGTTAGCAGTGCAATTGCCATTTTGATTCTGATCTTCTCTTCGTCCAGCTGCAATGGTCAATGCGGCGTTTATTAGAAACACACAGTGCAATTGCATTTTACCTGTATGCATGCGTTAACTTACAATTGGCAACACCGCGTAGGTGAACCTCCATCCCATTGCCATCCATTGCATGACCCAAATGTCAGAGTCTGTACTGCTGCTGTTTTTTGGCACCCTCGGTGCGGCCATGATGTCCAAACTAACAAACTCGGGAGCGCTCTTAGAGAATAACTTTTTATACCCGTCAGTTGCAACGATTCCATCCAGCGCAGTCAGCTGGCACAGATTCGCCAAGATAAAAAAAGATTAGCGTATTCGGATAGGACGCTGAATTAACCTATGTGCGTCGCTTACCATGCATTGTATGACACGTCTCCTTTTTGCCTTTGATTCTTTAGTTCCATTTATGTCAAATTGGAAGACCTGCTTCTCCGACAGGTCAACCACACAGCCAAGAACCAATGCTTGTCACAGTCTTCTTCCAGTACTGGCATATAGACCTGCGATTGATAGAAAAAGCCGAATACGATAAGAGAGTCATAATTCAGTCTGCCCAGGTTCAGAACTTGCGTACAAAAATCTTATCGATCGGTAGCTTACAAGGCGCAGGTCTTCCATCGGGTGCATGTGGTCATTGCCGTATCGCTGTGCCAAAATTTCAGGGTGGACGCCGTCCATTACATCGGCCTGGTTACTCATGCAGTATTCAGAGGTTGAAACAAGTCACCGTGCATGTCAATGGTACATGGTTCGTGTTAAAACAGAGAACGTTAAATCATAGTTATGCATTCAACTAAATTACGTAATTAGGATTTAGCCGTACCACAAAATTCGGATGCAAGCACCACACCGCTCGAGGGTGCTCTCCATCGGTTTCTCCCTCCGATGCAACCAAGATCGTGATCAACTCCATTATCTGCAAATCATACCCGACAAAAAAATCAGACTTCGTATGGAAATAATAAACCCGGGTCAGCGGAAAAAAATGCATTAATTCGAAGAGGATACGATGGACTGCTACATGCCTTCGGGGTTGGTTTCCGTCCATCTACCAGGCATCCTATGTCGGAATGAGTTGCATGTTGCGACCCGACGCGTACAACAATCTCCCTGCGGTCAACAAATGGAAGATGTTACACCCGCTAGCCCAATTTAACTGCGGCCTTCCGGCACTAATGATGCCACACGGCAGATTCAGTCATTGATGTTCAGATAGAATACTCACGTGGGGTCGGCATCATGGTCGTAGACGTCCTTATAGATGTCCATCTCATGCTGAGAGATGGGCCATGCGTTGGTGGTGTTTACTCCCTTCTTGGTCAAGTTTGAAGGAGACGTCGCGGAATCTGCTTATAGGTGTCGACTGTCCGTTCGTGGCTGCTTTCTGGCTTCGATGAGCTCTCGTCGGATGACGTCACCATGTGGAAGGGAAAACTTCCTTTTCTGTTTTGCGTTTGCTGCAGTCCACTGCGCCCTGTCGGGTTGTCTGCATTGTTGCTCCGTTGAGGCGATATAGTCCCTCGGTTACCCCTGTATACCTTTTTCTTGAATCGAGTGAAGAAGCATGTGGCCTTGCCACCCTTTGGCCCATGTTCGACGCTGTGCGTATTTGACCTGCACATCTTTGGGTACATGGCCCGTTTCTGATCGTCGTCGTCATCGTAAACAGACATGTCAACGTCTCTGCCGCTGCTTTTTGTCGACAACTGATGTAGTCTCTTCCTCATCGTTCCTGGAAGCATCGTCTGTCTATGGTTGGGAATGGAGGTGCATGACAATGGGTTCTGCATGTATTCCCTGTCGGCGACCGGTAGTCTTTGTTTCTCAATCCGGTTTTCATCGGACGTTGCGTTGACTTTATCTGCAGGTCCCTTTTGCGCCTGGGTGAGAGGCTCTTTGAGACCGCCCACCAACAACCGAATCGTCACCATTTCCGCTTCGACCATGTCCATTCGGCGTTGCGTGCTCTTTCATGGAAAATCGGAACAGATATGTCAGATGGTTGGATTTACTGAAACAATTAGAGCGGAAATTGAGACGGGTGGTACTAACCTTTGTGTTCTCGAGCACCTCTCCCATTATTTCCAACAACGCGTCGTTCGAATTGTTGTCATTTGGACCCAGTGTTCTCTGGTCCTCCTGGCATTGGGCGCTCGTTAGTAGGTTGTGGTATACAACTAACTCAGTAGAATCGGGAGCAGCATAAGTATAACTTAAAAAAAATATGCAAACCCGGCCAATGCACCACAACCGTACCTGAGCCGTGTCGTCGTTCACGTTGTTGGATGCAGAGGCCGTTCCATGATCGGCCATTGTTGGTTGCAGTATCGGTCGTCGGTGTCCGATGGGTCGGTCCGCGTTAGTTGTGCGTGGGGATGGTTGTGTTTCTGCGATGGTTTGAAGTGTGAAGAGGATCGAATCGGCTAGATGTTGCCCGGTCAAAAAGTTGGGTCTGCAAACACCTTTGTTGGAGTATGAAGACGGTCAGCTCCATCGAGGCAGGATGCATCACATGCGTTCAGAATTGCACCACTTAGGCAACCTCGGGTGCCATCCAATGTTCAAGCCTTTGCAAAGTGCTTCCTAACATAGCAAAAGGTGACCTGCCATTACATGAGATCAGTAGCGTCTGCACACGGCAATACGATATTAAAATCTATTTTAATTTAATTGTGTGGCATGCAAAAAAATAAAAACTTAATATGAAAAATGACAAAAATTCAAATAAAAACATTTAACATTATCATTATTACGGAGAGTAGAAGGTGAACAATCTATTTCCTATTATTATTTAATCTACATAATGACGCGTTAATTGTTAGTAATCTAAAGTGATAAGAGTCAATAACTTATAATAGATGTATCAAATTGAAAACGGCTTTTATTAATTTCATGTTAATGTTTAACGATAGGAGGTTATAAGATACATACATATGAATAATTTTTTCCCAACTATTGAACACACAATGCAGGGATCCTCTTCCACAATATCGGCCTCCGTCGATGCACCAATGCCTCGCTGTCACTATGGCGTGGGCAGCCTACTTGCCGCATATGTGATCATCTCACACAAGCGGCCACTCCTTTGGGAAACTAGAGAACCTACCCCCATAATTAAAGAATGCTGAAGGGACAGGTTACTCAGCCACTCGCCTATGAATGCGGTGACTTTGTGTCGACTAACTAAATTATTCCTATCTAACGAGATCTCTGTCACAGAAATACCGTTAGCCCCTGTTGCTGCCCGTCTATGAATATTTTCACGCAACGTAATCATACAATCACCCATGATCATCACAGGATTCCATGGAACACCCAACTGACCAGCAACTCGTAGCTTGATGAATGGGACCACACACATCGATTTCAAGTCAATCTTACATCATATGGTCGATAGTCCGTGCGGTTTTCGTTCATATCCGACAAGATGTGGGATGCCATCGACCACACGCATAGCCTGCACGTGCTGAGTTATTCTTATCTTGCTCAGACGAAGGTTGCCTGCATCCAGAATGACCACATGTGTTGCAACCGTGGCATCACGTCTACCCCAGTTGACCCACAAGGCCTTACCAAGGTGGAACACTGAGCTCGCACCGAGGTGAGTGAGACGCTGATCGTTTATGTACTCGTGTTTCCAGAATCCATCTACGGAATTGAAAACATTGCAGTATAAAAACCTGTCTTTGAGATGCCTCTTTGAAATATGGATGACGTAGTAATTTTCAGTTCCCGCCGGATATCCAAATGCGTATCCGATAACGGCTTGTTTCCATAGAGTGTCTGCCGGGTCGTCCAGTTGCCGAGCGACTCGCAGCAGTGGGTTCCATACCATTAGTTCCGTATCAAAACCAGCCAGGCTATATTGGACACAGATCATATCGCAATCGGAGCCGATGACACTCCACCATCCGCGAGGACCCAGCTGTTCTGGCATTGGCGCGGGTACTCTTCCTCCGTCTAGACAGTCCACAAGACAGAGAGATACCCTTGAATTGAATAGTACGTATCCTGGTCACCAATCTGGAGCAGCACCTTTGTGGTGTTTCCCGATGTTTGCGATGGTGTTGTCCCTCCTAAATTCGTCGGAAGTCAGTCGGAGATGCCAAGTTGTGCTTGCGGTTCTGCATCTCGCCGCCATCTTCGGGTCTGTCCAGGTGAATATCTCCATCAATATATCGTCCGGAAAGACCTGGTCACCCATTTCATCCACTGACTCCGCCAACTGATTTGCCATATTCTAAGCTGCTTTTCTTCTATTTTTTTAAATGTTATCCAGGACAAAATGGTTCAAACATTTAAGGAATGCGTGCACTATACACTTCCTCCCTCTTGCTAGATTGTAGCGTTGAGGCGCACGGTTGTGCATGATGATGGTTCTGACCATCTTATTCCGCGTACAGCTACAGTGAGCCGTCACTCGCGTCACATCAACAAACGAAACTGGCCCCTAAATACAAAAAAGATGAATGTTATAATACCTAAAAAGGGTTAATTTTTTTGGATATTGGATAAAAAGTGGTGTCTATTTATTAGAAAGGGTTAAAAATTATTATTTAATCTAAAAGATAAAAGAGTAAATAATTTTTTAAAAATTAAAACTTACTAAAAAAATAAATTAGACAAAATTTAGATAAAATCCCATAGGCACCATAGAATTGGGTTAAAAAAAATACAAAACAATTTATTAACATCGTTTTTCAAGGAATAACAAGAAATTAGATAACAATAAATTCGAATTATTCCAATTTTAACAAACTAGGATGACTACATTGGGGAATGGGGAGAGTTCCGCAACAATGACTATGGAAAATCTTTTTTTATTTTTTATGTTTTTTTAAGGCTTTGGTTCATCAGTCCGACCCGGCCCAAAACAGTATAAATAATTTGCCCCGCATCCAAACCCAATTCCCGCACCGACCCAGATGAAACCGGACCCTACATAATATATAGACGATGGTAGCCCATGATTTTTCCGATATTTTTCCTAGAGTAAGATTAAACCCATTGGATATAATAACGAGGAACATATTTAATGTTAATGGTTTGAATCGTCAGATAACAACTCAGTGGGGGGAATATGCCTCCGGCCTCGAGGCTTTAATCGACCGGGCGGTGCCAGCTTTGCGTCACAAGTGTCAGTCAATAATAAGACCGTTGGGATGTAAAGGCAGGATTCCATTAGCAGAGACTTGAGTATGAACCCTCATTTGCACGTTGCTATTTCAAAAGCCAGTCTTTCACTCTCCCCGTGAACTATTGAACACACAATGCAGGGATCCTCTTCCATGAGCTTGTCCTCCGTAGATACACCGACTCCTCGTTATCACTGTGGCGTAAGGTCGCCAATCAGAACCGCCTAGAAATGTGATTATCCAGGCAGAAGGTTTTACAGATGTTGGGGTACAGAACCAACAGGAGATGCTCTTTCTTTCAGTGGTACGATCCAGAGCCCCCAGCTCGTTATTCAGATGTCATTCGCAAGTTGCTGGAAACCAACGAGGGCATCAGAATCGAGAACATGGAGTTGAAGAAGAGCAGACAGGAACTCTTAGACGAAGTGCGTCGTCTGCAACAGCGTGTGCATGAAACGACGTCAGAGCTCGAGGCTGCCATTGCAACCTCTATGACCATTGAAGACAACATGCTTGCTAGTGTCGCGACGACGAGGACGCATGGAGTTACGATTGCCGCGCTGATTTTCGTGATCCTTTTGTTGGTTTTTGTTCTGATCAAAGTCGCGAGTTGAGGGTTATTTTTTTTGTGTGTTGACGACTGAATAATTCAAAGGATTTGTTTAACATTCATTGTAACGTGTAGTTGTTTGCATTGGCACCGTGTTTTCAATCTAATTAGATAATTTTCATTGCCTGTAAACATTCTACTAATTATAATAAACCACGAAACACATCAATTCAGTCGAAAAGCATAATTTAAACATACCCAGAATACAAACAGCAATTACATCTGGTCCATACGTACTCGCGACGGATTTATGCAGCGACAGCCTACTTGCCGCATATGTGATCGTCTCACACAAGCGGCCGCTCCTTCAGGGAACTAGGGACCCCATCCCCACAATTAAAGAACGCTGAAGGGACATGTTACTCGGCCACTCACCTTTGAATGCGGTGACTCTGTGTCGGCTATCTAATTTAATCTGATCCAACAAAATCTCCGTCACAAAACCACCGTTAGTCCCTGTTGCTGCCCGTCTATGAATATTTCCGTGCACTCTGATCAAACAATTACCCATGATCGTCACAAGATTCCATGGAACACCAAACTGACCAGCAACTCCTAGCTTGATGAATGGGATGAGGCACATCGAGTCCAAGTTAATCTTGCACCATATGGTCGATAGTCCGTGCGGTTTTTGTTCATATCCGACCAGATGTGGGATGCCATCGCATGCATCGACTGCACGTGCTGAATTGAGCTACGACTTATCCTTATCTTCCTCAGAAGAAATGTGTCTGCAACCAGAACGACCACATGCGTTGCTAACGTGGCACTACGTCCAACCCAGTTGACCCACATGGCCTTACCAAGGTGGAACGCTGAGCCCTCATCGAGGTGAGTGAGACGCTGATCGTTTATGTACGCGTGTTTCCATCTTCCCTCTGCGGAATTGAAAACATTGCAGTGCAAAAACCTATCTAGGACGTGCCTCTTTGACATATGGACGATGCAGTAATTGTCAGTTCCCGCCCGGTATCTAAATGCGTATCCGATGACGGCTTGTCTAAGTAGTTTGTCGGCCAGATCGTCCAGTTGCCGAGCGACTCACAGCAGCGGGTTCCATAACAGGAGTCTCAAATCACGACCAGTCGTGCTATACTGGATGCAAATCACACCGCAATCGGAGTCGATAACAGTCCACCATCAGCGGGGACCCAGTTATTCTGGCATTGGCGCAGCTACTCTTTCTCTGTCTACACAGTCCACAATGCAGAAAGATTCGGTTGAACTGTACGTCTCCGGGTCACCAATCTTGAGCAACACCTTACGGTGTTTCCCGATGTTTGCGAGCGTGTTGTCTCTCCTAAATCTGTCGGAAGATAGTCGGACACGCCAGGTTGTGCTTGTTGTTCTGCATCTCGCCACCGTCTTCGGGTCTGTCCGAGTGAAAATCTCTATCAAAAGATCGTCTGGAAAGACCTGGTCACCCATCTCAGCCAACGAATCTGGAAACTGATTTTCCATATTCGAAGTTGTTTTTCTTTTCCCTTTTTTTTCTTTGAATATCGTGAGTTAGACTATCCACAACAATGGAAATCGAGTAAGCATTTAAGGGAAGCGTATAGTATACACTTTCTCACATTTGCTGTATTGTATAGTTGACGATCGCGTAGAGTTGGGCATCATGATGGGTCTGACCATCTTGTCCCGCGGGTAGTCTTGAGCAGTCACTCATGTCACATCAAGAAACGTAAATGCCCCTTAAATACAAAAAAATATGAAACAATTAATTACCATCGTTTTTCAAGGAATATCAAGATATTAGGTAACAATAAATTCGATTTATTCTAAATTCAAAGAACATGGAAGAGTCCTGCAATAATACCATGGAAAGCTTTTTTTTTGGACGCGATTCTGGGCTAGCAGTCCGCTCCGCACCAACACAACAGAAGTAATTCGCCCGAGTCCCAACCCAGTCCCTGCACCCGGTCCAGATGAAGCCCGACCATACAGGAACCTTATCTTTGCTCTTCGTCCTCCTTCACACTGTGTTTTTCCACTACTGTTGCTCCTTCAGCTCACCTGGGTTTGATGTATTATAAGATGAGGATATGGTAATTGATGGGTGGGGCTGTATGATCTGGATAGTATTAACGGGCTTAACCAATGAACGAAAGAAAAAATAGAACAAATAAATATTAATTTACAAATCACGGAAAAAAGAAATAGACTCTAGACATAACAACAACAACAACAACAACAACAACAACAACAATAATACTAGCTGGCCAAGACGAAGGTAGGCAGGTGGCCTCAAGAAATGTAGCGTGGTTTCCTCTCTCTCTTATAATAATGTGAGGGATAAATGTTAACACTAAATAATAATAATTATAATAATGTTAATATCGTTATTTGTTTGTTAGCCGTGAAACAATAAATAAACATGGTATTTCAAAAAAGTCCAATTATAAAAAATTGTATCTTATAATACTTTATGTTATTCTACATTGGGGTTTAGGGTTTAGGATTTAGGGTTTAGGGTTTATGGTTTGGAGTTTATGGTTCAGGGTTTAGGATTTATGGTTTAGGGTTTATGGTTTATGGGTGAGGGATTAGGGTCTAGGGTTTAGGGTTTAGTGTTGATGGTTTAGTTTTTATGTTTTAGGGTTTAGTGTTTATGGTTTATGGTTTAGTGTTTTATGGTTTAGGGTTTATGGTTTAAGGTTTAGGGTTTATGGTTTATGGTTTAGGGTTCATGGTTTGGGGTTTAGGGTTTATGGTTGAGGGATTATGGTTTATGGTTTAGCGTTTAGGGTTTAGGGTTTATGGTTTAGGGTTTAGGGTTTAGGATTTAGGTTTTACAGTTTAGGGTTTAGGGTTTATGGTTTAAGGTTTAGGGTTTATGGTTTAAGGTTTAGGGTTTATGGTTTAGTATTCATGGTTTGAGGTTTAGGGTTTAGGGTTTATGATTTAGGGTTTGGGGTTTATGGTTTATCGTTTAGTGTTCATGGTTTGGGGTTTAGTGTTTATGGTTGAGGGATTAGGGTTTATGGATTAGATTTATGGTTTAGGATTTAGGGTTTAGTGTTTAAGATTTAGGGTTAGGGTTTAGGGTTTAGTTTTACGGTTTATGGTTTATAGTTTATGGTTTATGGTTTATGGTTTATGGTTTAGGGTTTAAGGTTTATGGTTTAGGGTTTAGAGTTTATGGTTTATGGTTTAGTGTTCATGGTTTGGGTTTAGGGTTTATGGTTGAGGGATTAGGGTTTATGGTTTACGGTTTAGGGTTTAGAGTTTAGGGTTTAGTGTTTATGGTTTAGCGTTTAGGGTTTAGGGCTTAGGGTTTATGGTTTAGGGTTTAGGGTTTAGGGTTTAGGGTTTATCATTTAGGGTTTATGGTTTAGTGTTTAGGGTTTAGGGTTTATGGTTTATGGGTGAGAGATTAGGGTTTATGGTTTAGTACTTAGGGTTTAGGGTTTATGGTTTATGGGTTTAAGATTTAGGGTTTAGGGTTTATGATTTATGGTTTAGGGTTTAGGGTTTAGGGGTGATGTATTAGGGTTTACGATTTAGGGTTTAGGGGTTAGGGTCTAGGATTTAGGGTTTATGGGTGAGGGATTAGGATTTATTGTTTAAGGTTTAGGGTTTAGTGTTTATGATTTATGGTTTAGGGTTTCTGGTTTAGGGTTTAGGGTTTAGGGTTTTTGGGTGAGGGAGTATGGTTTAGGGTTTAGGTGTTAAGGTTTAGGGTTTATGGTTTAGAGTTTAAGATTTAGGGTTTAGGGTTTAGGGTTTAGGGTTTATGGGTGAAGGATTAGGGTATATGGTTTAGGATTTAGGGTTTAAGGTTTAGGGTTTAGGGTTTAGGGTTTATGGGTGAGGGATTAGGGTTTATGGTTTATGGTTTAGGGTTTAAGGTTTATGGGTGAGGGATTAGAGTTTATGGTTTAGTGATTAGGGTTTAGGGTTTAGGGTTTATGGGTGAGGGATTAGGGTTTAGGGTTTAGGGGTTAGGGTTTAGGGTTTATGGTTTATGGGTGAGGGATTAGGGTTTAGGGTTTAGGGGTTAGAGTTTAGGGTTTAGGGTTTAGGTTTTATATTTTAATGTTGGTTAATGAACCAATAAAATTAAAACAAAACAATAAAATTAAACCCTATACTTTTTCCTTAAAAACAATGTAACGAGATTCGTGGGCAATGGTGCTCATAACCGGGATAGGAATAGCTACTACTAATCCGCGCACGATAGTGGAAATCAATATCCGCCACTAATTTCCTTGCAATACGCACGATGCGAAACTTTATGACGCGCTGACCTAGAGTCTGGGTAGCTGCAGACGAGCGGGTGTGATGAACGTAAATATTCTTATGCCGATTAAAAACTAGTGATAAATCCGATCGTGAGTATAGTCTAACCAACATTCGAATATCGCATCAAACAATTCTAAAATCTATGACCGAGAGTATTGATCCCGGGTCGTTCTCCCTAGGAATTGCTTTAGAATGTGCATCATTGATTAGGAAAGCTTTTATGGTTTTGAGAGTTGGTGCAAGAATTTAAACTAGCAAGCAATCAACAATTAATGGAAATAAAAGCCTTGGCCAAGGGTAAGCATTGGAAGTTCCATCATTATAGTTTCCTTCAATTATGATAAGAGTTTATTATTGCTTCACTTAGTTAACCCCCGTAACAATGGAAGAAAGTCAAGTGAGAGTAACTAACTTGAGTCACAAGTCCTAGTCTCACCCTAGGGAAGTCTAGCTTTAGTGCACTCCAAGCCAATTAGCAATTCTCAATTCATAATCTACAATTGATATCCACTATTCAAGAGTCTCCAATAACTCAACCCCTAAGCCAAGTGAGAGAAATCTACTCCATAGCAAAGGTTGTCATTATCACAAACAATTGGTAGGCAATTATAGAAAACATGAGGCAATTGAGAGAAGAGAATCGAATTAAAGCTATCTATTCTAAACAATCATCAACAATCACAAAATTGAATGAAACCTCAATTCATTAATCCACATTCAAAGTAACAAAGTGAACCAAATCTAGATCTAAGAAATTGAACCAAAAGAACATCAATTAAGAGTAGAAGAAGAGTAGATCTACACTTGTAGCAAAACAAAAAGTCAATTAGCAATGGATCTCAACAAGAATTCAAAGGAAACTTGCAATGGAGGATGAAAACCTAGAGAGAATTTGGAGTTTCTCTCTCTAAAAACAAAATGTAACTAACTTCCTAAAAATATCTAGAATTATGACTCCTTTCTAACACCCCTAAGCCTTGGTCTTCTTAAGCTTTTCTCTCCAAAATCTGCTCCAAAACAGTGCCTGGAAATCCCTTGAAATTGCTGGACACGTGTTTTATTTAAAAAAATCATGTGCGCATATCGACGCGTACACGCACTGCACGCATACGTGTCCTTGGGCTCTTTTGCGCTTTGCGCGCAGGCGTACGGTGTGCGCGAGCGTCATAAGGGATATGGCTCAGCCATATAAGCGCGCCGGCTCCTCGCTCGGCTCCACTGCGCTGGCTCTGGATGAGCGCATCCACGTGTATGTGCACGGTGCGCGTGCGCGCGCATGTGCAAACTTCAATTCCTTGATTTGTTTCATGTTTCTTCCATTTATGCGTGCTTCCTCCATTCCCTTTGGCCTTTTTTCCCCTATACTTCTGAAATCACTTAATCAAACAGATCAAGGCATCTAATGGTAAATAGAGGAGGATTACAATATCTTAATTTTTGATGCAAAAGAAGCATATTCTCATCTATGAGGTAAAATGGGAAAGAGACACGAAATTATGCAGTTTTATATGAATAAGTGTGGAAGATCATTGATAAAACCCTTAGATTCTATGCATGATAAACCCTAAAAACGGGGTTTATCAACCTCCCCACACTTAAAGTATAGCATGTCTTCATGCTATGGGAAAGCAAAAGATCAAAGGACTACAAGGGTGTAGGGCTCATGTGATGCGATCTACCTACATGAATGCAACTAGGGTACATGCTACTATCTACTTGGCCAAGAGTAATTCAATCTTTCTAGAAGACACATATGTATGTGCACATAGAGCATAATGATGGCAATGTATGAACTCTACCAATTCTAGTCATCAGAATGAAATATGCATAACTTGTATGAAGAACGCTCGCGAGAGCCGGAAACAAGGAATTGAGCTTCGAACCCCTCACCGGAAGTATTTGCGCTCTATTCGCTGGGTGTATAGGGTTGATCACTCAATCCTTCCCTACTTCATGCTTTTCCAAATTTTTTTTTTCTTCTAACAATCAACATATATTCCATCCATGCATGCAAGTATCATGGGGTCTTTTCTTTAGGTTGTAATGGGGCTAGGGTCAAGGTAAGGGTGCATATTTGGTCAAGTGAGCTTGAAATTTGAATCTTTGATAAGCTTAAACTTCCCACCTAACCTATGACATCCTATACAATTCAAAAGCTAACCTAACTACCCATTATTCACTTTTTAACATACTCATGCATTTTCTTTTCATTTCACAATACTTATGCATTGATCCTTATTGAGCTTTGCTTTGGGGCATTTTGTCCCCTTTTTATTTTTTTTCCTTTTTCTCTTTTTTTTTTTCTTTTCTAATTTTTTTTCTTTTCCATTTTTTCTTTTTTTCTTTCGTCTTTCTAATATTTCTTTCTTTTGCTTTGCAATATATATACAAAAACATCAATACATAAGGTTTTACAATTGATTAATACATGAGCCTGTACCTAATTCCCAATATTTACAACAAAATACAAAACTACCCTTTTATTCCCCCAATGTGCCAAGGTTCCCACACTTGAATGATACACACACTCTAGCCTAAGATAATCAAAGATCCAAATAAAGGACATTTATTATTTTTCGCTTAAAGGCTTGTAATGTGCTAAAAGTAGAACAAAGTGGGTTAATCGTAGGCTCGAATCGGCTAACAAAGGAAGATAAAAGGTAAGGCTATTTGGGTAAGTGAGCTAATAAAATGATGGCCTCAATCATATACATGCATGAATACAAGGAATAACGGACATATAGAATTAAACAAATCAAAGATCACAATCATAGGAAGAGAACAATTTCACACAAGAAGGAAAAATAAGTAGTTATAAGATGTAACCACACCATTAGTCTCAAAACTCACTTGCTTGTGGTCTTGGCTCAAATCCCATGTTCCAAAATATATTCTTCAAACAAGTTAAGCATCAAAAGATTTTCAAATTTCAAAATTGGTAGGTTTGCCGTAAAATTCTAGTTTTCTAGAATAGAAGTCATTGCTCTAACCAAGTGGATTTATTAAGAGATACTAATATGCAAAAGATGCCAAGAATGAAAGACCTAGTATGCAATCTACTCTAGTTAAGAAAAGAGGTTCAAGGAATTTATTCGGGTGTTACCTACGGAGACCGGTCGGCCGACCGACCTCCCCACACTTAAAAGTTGGCACGGTCTACCGTGCCTTGAGTGAGACAGAGTGGTTGATCGGCTTCCGCGTGTCCATCCACTTCTTCATCATTATCGCTTTCATCATTATTGGTACCGGTGGACGTGGAAATTTCCAGTTCTTCCATAGGCGGTGCTAGGCAACTTAGAATCTTCTTGACAAAAGTGTATCGGCGTTGGTCACGCCGCTCATAACGGTCAAGCTTCTTGTGGAGTTCCTCTATGCGTTGCAAGGATGACTTTGGTGGTGCGGATGAGGAAGAGGGGATGCGCATGGGGACGGATAAGTGTGGCTCTTCGGTGTCCGCCGGAGGGTAAAGGTACCTCCCGTTTGGAACAACATCTCCGTTCATTGGGATCATGGCCCTTCTATCCTTGGTCTCTCGGGGAACACCAGCTGCGGCGACTAAGTCGGTCACTAGAATGGGAAAAGGTAGATTCCCCTTAGCGTGAATACGGCCTATAGATTGGCGAATGAGACGGGGGATATGCACCGGCCTCTCTGTGAGGACACACCAAACCAACAAGGCTAACTCGGTAGTGATAGATGAGCCATGGGTGCTTGGGAGCACCTAGTGGGCTAGAATTTGGGCCCATGCTTGAGCCTCTCTGGTGACGAAACGTGCGTCAATGCCCTTGGGCCGGGGCCTCATCCTTCCTCGAATCCAGAATGATTCGGGTGTGGCAATGACCTTAAGGATAGCATCCCAATCAAACGCATATTCGCACCGGGCCGACAAAATCTCCCGATAGGCATCAACCCTGTCCGCTAACGGTCCGGTCTTAAGCACATTTTGAATGGCCTCCTCCGTGACGGGAACTTGCCTTCGGCGCACCAATATCGATGTGAGGGAAGGGGAATGGTAATTGGTGTAAAATTCAGACACCCATGACAAGTTTGCCTCCTGTGGCTTTCGCAATAGGAATTCTCATTGCCGCCGTACGATGCGGGGCAAAATGAGCGGTATGACATGAGCTGGAGGGGCCAGAAGGGGCTCCGCATGATAGTTCCTTGGCTTGATCAAGGGATAGACAAGCTCACAAGAGTGGTTGGGGAACTTGTTCGGGTCCCTCGCCGGATTGTCTTTTTCCGAAATATCAATGTTAGCAACGCTCCTGGGCTTGGTGAGGAGGGCCTTAGCTTGCGGGCCTTGGTGTGCTTTGCCAGTAGACCATGGTGGTGCTTTCTTGGGTGCCTTTCCATTGTCTCTTTTGAGCACCATCCTAGAAAAGAAGGAAAGGTGGTGAAATTAAGCCTAAAGAGGCGCCAAGAAAGAGTAATCATGCAAGTGATAAAGCACAAGAGAATAAGTGGCTTAGATACATGACAGCTATAATATGTAACTAAGATGATAATGAAGATCATAGCTAGTCACTAGCATGTGATACATGAGCGGTATAGGCATGCGAACACGAAGCATGAGAAGTGCACACTCATAACAATAACAACAAGAAGTAAGTAAAATATGGGATGAGCTTGTAGAAATGAAACAAGAAATGTAGTAAGGTCAATGTATACAGGAACAAACAAGTGAATGAGAAGGAACACCAAAATAGAGAGCACTTAGTCAAAATGAGTCCAAGAAGTCATATGGTTCTTTCATCAAACACGTGGTGTGCAACCCTTTATGACAAAAACTTAGAGAAGAGTGATAAGGTAGCATCCCATAAAGCATCAACAATCATCATATCACACCACTAAATACAAAAGAAAGCAAGTAAATCAAACAAACTCATCAATGCAAGAGTAAGCTCCACTTAGAACACCCATGAGAAAATGAAAAGAAATAAAGAAATAAAATCCAATAAACAAGGAGAACATGAATGCAACTACAAAAAAAAAGTAAGAGCATTTAGTTAGGGAAATAGAAAAAGAGAAAGGGGAACTAAAAACAAAAAAAAATTAGAAAGGAGGGGTACCTTGAAGGGGGAGAAGGAGATAGGGTATGGAGGTGAGAGAAAGGTTAGTGAAGAAGAGGAGAGGGAAAGGAGGCGTGGGACCGCCGGAGGTGGTGGTTGCCACCGGAGGTGGCGTAGAAGAAGAGGTAGGGATGATAGAGGAGGGTAGAGGTGAAGAAGAGGGGTGGTGGTAAGAAGAAGGAAAGAAAATGGAGGGAGAAAGGCACACGTTCATTCAATTGGTTCGTGAACCGACGCGCGCGTGCCATGCATGCGTGCGCGCGCATGGGCAAAATTAGTAACGACGCGAACGTGCACGGTGCGCGTGTGTGTGAAGTAGCGAAATGTGAGTGTGCGCGCGAGCGCTAGGTGCGCATGCGCGTGCATACGTGTTGTGCCCTCAGCACAGGTTGGGCACAACTCTGGCCCAACTCTCGGGAAAAAGTATCAGAAAGTAAAATTTGTTGAGCGACGCGGACTCGCACGGGGCGTTGACGCATCGATTGGCATTATGGCAAGGTACGCGTGTGCGCCTGGTGCGCCTACGCGTGAGTTGAGCTGGGCCAGTAGCATGAAATTGGCCCAACCAGGGCACAACTCTCTGGACGATGGCCCAGGGTCGCAAAACGCAGTAGTGACGCGTACGCGGCTAGTGCGCGCACGCGTGTTTTTGCGTGAATTGACATGGACGCGTATGCGTCTCGTGCGCGCACGCGTGATGTTGGTTATGCCCAGGGCCCAAAGCTGGCCCAGAATTTGCACAACTCTCTGGTAAATGGCCCAGGGGTTGCGAAAGCCTAGGGACGCATACGCGCACAGTGCGCGCATGCGTGCCCCCTCCCCCTTTTTTTCTTGAATGAATAAAAAAAAGCCTAATTATCATGTATTCGCTGGCCAAACAAGCCAAAGAAGTCAAAAATACCTAAAATCAATGCAAAATCTAAAGAGAAGTATGCCTCTACCACACAATCAAGTCATTCATGGAAAAATCAATGCAAGTCTTTATGAACAAGTTATCCAAGGTAGGCACAAGCAATGCTAATCAAGCAAAAGATTAGCTAAGCAATTACAAAACAATGAAGAATTCAAAAAAAAAGACGGTATACAAAGGAGGGAAAGGATAGGTCTCACCATGGTGGGGTGTCTCCCACTTGGCACTTTTGTTTAATGTCCTTAAGTTGGACTTTCACTTGTTCATTGCTCTTTGCTCAGAAGTGCATCTTCCAAAAGGAATACCTCAACCTCTTTGTTGCTCTTCATTTGCTCACCATGATACAACTTGAGACGGTGCCTATTGACCTTGAAGATATCCGACCTTGAGGGATGGCACAAATGGTAAACCCCATAGGGTTCCGCCTTCACTACTTGATATGGGCCTTCCCATTTTGACCTTAGTTTACCGGGCAACAATCTCAATCTAGAATTGTAAAGAAGGACTAGATCACCGGCTTTAAATTCTTTGCCTCTTATGTTCCTATCATGCACGGCTTTTATTTTTTCCTTGTAAAGTCTAGAGTTCTCATAAGCTTCAAGCCTCAAACATTCCAACTCCGCTAATTGTAGCTTCCTCTCCATTCCGGCTCCACCCAAACTCGGGTTACACTCCTTGATGGCCCAATACGCCTTGTGCTCTATTTCCACCGGCAAATGGCAAGCTTTGTCATACACCAACCGAAAGGGACTCATGCCAATTGGCATTTTGTATGCCGTTCGGTAGGCCCATAATGCGTCGGTGAGCTTGGCACTCCAATCTTTCCTATTGGGTTTCACAATCCTTTCCAAGATGCATTTAATCTCCCGATTGGAAACCTCGGCTTGGCCATTTGTTTGTGGATGGTAGGCCGTGGCTACTTTATGCATGATGCTATACTTCTTCATGAGTCCTTCCATTCTTCTGTTGCAAAAGTGTGAACCTTGGTCGCTCACGATTGCTCGTGGCGACTCAAATCTACAAATGATATTATTTCTCACAAAAAAAGGACCATGTTAGCATCATCCGTCCGGGTGGGTATCGCTTCCACCCATTTGGACACATAATCAACGGCGAGTAGAATGTAGAGAAAACCATTAGAATTTAGGAATGGCCCCATGAAGTCAATTCCCCACACGTCAAAAATCTCACAAAATAGCATGGTTCGTTGGGGAATTTCATCCTTCTTAGAGATATGACCAAATCTAATGCATTGAGAACAAGATTTACAAAAATGAGAAGAGTCCTTGAAAAGAGTTGGCCACCAAAAGCCACAATCTAGGATTTTCCTTGCCGTTCTTTGAGGTCCAAAATGGCCTCCTCCTTCGGAAGAGTGGCAAGCTTCCAAGATTGAGTGGAATTCGGTTTGTGGAATGCACCTCCGAATTACTTGATCTGCCCCACATCTCCAAAGGTATGGGTCATCCCACACATAGTATTTGGATTCACTTTTTAGCTTATCCGTTTGGTGTTTGGAGAGATTAGGAGGAAAGGAGCGAGATACTAAGTAATTGGCGATTGGTGCATACCAAGGAATGGTTTCCGAGATTGCATGCAAGCCCTCAAAGGGAAAAGAATCATTGATAGGAGTAGTATCGCCTTTTGTGTGTTCAAGGTGACTTAGATGGTCCGCCACTAGGTTTTGCATACCACTCCTATCCCTGATTTCCAAGTCAAACTCTTGCAACAATAAAACCCATCAAATCAATCTCGGTTTGGATTCCTTCTTAGCCAACAAATACTTTAATGCCGCATGATCTGAGTACACTACCACCCTTAAACCAAGAAGATATGCTCGGAACTTGTCCAAGGCAAAAACAATGGCCAAAAGTTCTTTTTCGGTAGTGGTGTAGTTGGATTGGGCTCCATCCAATGTTTTTGATGCATAGGCTATGACATATGGATTCTTACCCTCGCGTTGTGCTAACGTGGCTCTCACGGCAAAATTTGAAGCATCACACATTATTTCAAATGGCCTACTCCAATCCGGCCCTCGTACAATGGGAGCTTGGGTCAATGCTACCTTGAGCTTGTCGAAAGCCTCCATGCATTCCTAGCTTAAGTCAAACTCAATATCCTTTTGTAGAAACCTTGAGAGAGGCAATGCTACCTTGCTAAAATCCTTGATGAATCTCCGATAAAATCCTGCATGTCAAAGAAAAGAGCGGATCTCCCTCTCGGAAGAGGGGTAAGGCAAACTAGATATAACATTAATTTTAGCCGGATCTATGGAGATACCATCTTTGGAAACAATATGTCCTAAAACAATGCCTTGTTTGACCATGAAATGACATTTCTCAAAATTTAAGACAAGGTTGGTTTTAGTACATCTTTCCAAAACTTTTTCAAGACTATCCAAGCAATGATCAAAAGAATCGCCATATACCGTGAAGTCATCCATGAATACCTCCATGCATTGCTCTAGAAAATCTGCAAAGATGCTCATCATGCACCTTTAGAAAGTTGCCGGTGCATTGCATAAGCCGAATGGCATATGCTTATAGGCATAAGTTCTAAAAGGGCAAGTAAATGTTGTTTTTTCTTGGTCCTCTAGAGCAATGTGTATTTGGAAGTATCCCGAATAGCCATCTAGGAAGCAATAATGAGACTTACCGGATAATCGATCGAGAATTTGATCGATAAACGGAAGTGGAAAGTGATCTTTTCTAGTGGCCGCATTCAACCTTCGGTAGTCTATGCATACTCGCCAAAAGTTTTGCACCCGTGTTGCTATGAGCTCCCCGCTTAATTGTGGTTACCCCGGACTTCTTAGGTACAACTTGAACGGGACTTACCCATTCATTATCCGAAATAGGGTAGATGATGTCCGCCTCAAGTAACCTTGTTACCTCTTTCTTGACAACCTCCAAAATAGTAGGATTCAATCGTCTTTGAGGTTGTCTCACGGGTCTAGCTCCCTCTTCCAAAAAGATACGGTGCTCACACACTTGGGGACTTATCCCCACTAGATCCGCCAAACTCCACCCTATTGCCCTTTTGTTCTTCCTCAAAATGCGTAGCAACTTCTCTTCTCGTTGAGGATTGAGTTTCCTTGCTATAATCACCGGAAATTTGTGAGCTTCATCAAGGTATGAATACTTTAAGTGGGGTGGTAATGGCTTCAATTCTAGCTTTTGCTCTTGGCTTACCGCTTGAACTTCTTCACTTGGATCTTCACTATTTTCTTCAATCATATTTTTCTCTTCTAGCTTTGCACAATGCACTTCCGCCACAATGTTGTCAATTAAATCACATCGAAATACGGAATGGTTCTCCGATGGGTGCCTCATTGCTTCTTCTAGACTAAAACTTACAACTCTCCCATCTATCTCGAATGAGTAAGTTCCCGAATGGGCATCCAACTTGAATCTAGAGGTCCTCAAAAATGGCCTCCCAAGTAGGATAGATGATGCCCTCTCGGATTCGCTTGGTGGCATCTCAATGATATGGAAATCAATCGGGAATATCAAACCCTTTATGTCGACCAACACATCTTCCGCAATACCCGACACGGTTATTATGCTCTTGTCCACCAAGACAAACCTAGCTGCCGACCGCTTCAACGGTGGGAGCTTCAATAGATGATAAATGAAAATAGGCATAATACTAACGCATGAACCAAGGTCGCACATACAATCAATGAATTGGACTCCATCAATGACACAAGAAACTAGTCAAGGACCCGGATCAACACAATTTTCCGGAATGGATCCCATCAAAGCCGAAATGGAACTACCCAATGGAATCGTTTCCAACTCATGAATTCTATCTTTGTTCATACACAAGTCCTTAAGAAATTTCGCATATTTAGGCACTTGGTGTATAGTATCAAAGAGGAGGATAGTTACCTCCACTTTTTTGAACATCTTTACCATTGTTGGGTCAAGCTCCACACGTTTCTTAGCCTTTCTTGCCAATGTAGGAAATGGGATTGGTTGAGCCACTTCCTCTAAAATTTGCTCCTTTCTAGGGACTTCACTCCTTGGTTGTGGTTCTTCATCTTCAACTATTACATGTGACTCCTCCTCCTCTTCAATTTCCTCTATCTCAACTCCATCTTCTTCTTGAGCAACTTTCATCGGGTTAGGTGCCATTGAATCTCTTTCCTTCAATTGTGTTTCGGACCTCAAGGTTACGGCGTTGATGCCACTTTTGGGATTGGGCAAAGGTTGAGAGGGTATGTCACTAGAAGTTGAGGCTTGAGGAGTGGGAATAGAAGGTGGCTCCATGCGAGCAATGAGAGCTTGGAGAGTAGAAGTGAGGCCATTAAGACTTGAGTTGAGGGTGTTTTGGAGTTCCTTTTGTCCTTGGAGTATGGATCGGAGTGTGTCATCTTGATTTGGAAATGTGGAAGGGTAGGTAATTTGTGGTGCTTGGGGTTGATTGGGTAGAAGTGGTTGTCTATGAGGTGGTATGTAGGTTTGATAGTTCCTTCCTTGATTTGGTTGTTGGTTTGGAGTGTTTTGTGAATAACAATTTTGTGAAATGTTGTTGTTCCATCTTTGGTTGCCTCCATTGTCCCTTCCTCCTTGTTGATAATTGTCCCGCCAACTTTGGTTGGAGCTATCCCTCCATCCTTGATTGGAATTGTTACTCCCTTGGCTATAGTTGCCTCCTTGTTGGGGGTACCCTTGGTTATAATTGCTCCCTTGGTTGTGGTATCCTTGATTGGAACGTTCATAGTAGGGGCGATCATAAAAGTTGTGGGTAGCCGCTAGAGTGTTATCTTCTTGGAGACTTGGACATTCGTCCGTGTAGTGGGAGTAGCATGAGCAAATGCCACACACTCTTTGAGGGACCAATTATTGACATTGTTGGTTTTGAGGAGAAGGTTGTTGTTGAGATGGAGGTGGTTGTTGATTCACTTGGAGTTGCTTTAGAAGGCTTGTCATTTCATACAAAGTCTTGGTAAGGGTAGCAGTCTCACCACCAGAAGAAACTTCATTTACGGTCTTTGGACGGTTGACTCTTCGTCTACCATGCTGAGTAGACTCGGCCAAGTCGGTAATGAGTTGTCATGCCTCCTCCGCCGTCCGATACTTTGACAAAGAACCGTTACTTGAAGCATCCAATAAATTCTTATCTTGCTCCCTCATGCCTTGGCATACATAGCTAAGCAAGACTTGAGTGTCAATCATATGGTTTGGACATGAATCAAGAAGTTTGCAAAATCGTTCCCAATATTCATACAAAGTTTCCATCTCGCCTTGTACAATACATGAGATCTCCTTCCTTAGCTTGTCCGTCATTTCCACGGGCATAAACTTATCAAGGAATTCTCTCCTAAGTAAATTCCAATCGGACACAACATCACTAGGCAAGGTATAGAACCACTCCTTGGCTCTTCCCTCAAGAGAGAAGGGAAAGGCAAACAACCATATAGCCACTTTATCGGATCCTTCCCGCCTAGTAGTCGAGCATACACCATGAAAGTCCTTGAGGTGTCTAATTGGATCTTGTGTGGTAAGTCCATGGAATTTTGGTAAGAGATTGATGAGAGCGGTCTTGAGTTCAAAGTTTGCATTCAAGTTGGGATGAAGCACATGTAGAGGTTGGAGAACAAAATCCGGTGCACCCGCTTCCTTAAGAGTAACTCTTCTTGGAGCGGCCATGTTGTCAAAACCTAGATCAAAAAAAAATATTAGTAGTATCAACAGAAGAGTAATTGGTGCCTTCGTTGGATGACGATGATATGGTTGGTAAATTGGTAAGAACCTTTTCACCTTCCTCAAAGACCAACCTCCTCCAAGCTTGCCTAATATGAAGCAAGGTTCTTTCAATTTCCGAATCAAAGGGTGCTAAGCTCGGATTTGGTAGTGAACACGTCATACAATGAAGGAGATAAGAAACTCATGACATCAATCGGCATCTAAACAAAGACTAATCTTAACTAACAATCAAACAAGCAAACAATCAATTAAGAGGGAAATGCAAGTATTCACATATCAATATATTCACACTAACCAATAGAATGGCACACATAAGCAAATTTCCTGGCAACGGCGCCATTTTGATGAACGTAAATATTTTTATGCCGATTAGAAACTAGTGATAAATCCAATCGTGAGTATAGTCTAACCAACATACTAATACCGCATCAAACAATTCTAAAATCTATGACCGAGAGTATTGATCCCGGGTCGTTCTCCCTAGGAATTGCTTTAGAATGTGCATCATTGATTAGGAAAGCTTTTATGGTTTTGAGAGTTGGTGCAAGAATTCAAACTAGCAAGCAATCAACAATTAATGGAAATAAAAGCCTTGGCCAAGGGTAAGCATTGGAAGTTCCATCATTATGGTTTCCTTTAATTATGATAAGAGTTGATTATTGCTTCACTTAGTTAACCCCCCCTAACAATGGAGGAAAGCCAAGTGAGAGTAACTAACTTGAGTCACAAGTCCTAGTCTCACCCTAGGGAAGTCTAGCTTTAGTGCACTCCAAGCCAATTAGCAATTCTCAATTCATAATCTACAATTGATATCCACTATTCAAGTGTCTCCAATAACTCAACCCCTAAGCCAAGTGAGAGAAATCTACTCCATAGCTAAGGTTACCATTATCACAAACAATTGGTAGGAAATTATAGAAAACATGAGGCAATTGAGAGAAGAGAATCGAATTAAAGCTATCTATTCCAAACAATCATCAATAATCACACAATTGAATGAAACCTCAATTCATTAATCCACATTCAAAGTAACAAAGTGAACCAAATCTAGATCTAAGAAATTGAACCAAAAGAACATCAATTAAGAGTAGAAGAAGAGTAGATCTACACTTGTAGCAAAACAAAAAGTCAATTAGCAATGGATCTCAACAAGAATTCAAAGGAAACTTGCAATGGAGGATGAAAACCTAGAGAGAAGTTGGAGTTTCTCTCTCTAAAAACAAAATGTAACTAACTTCCTAAAAATATCTAGAATTATGACTCCTTTCTAACACCCATAAGCCTTGGTCTTCTTAAGCTTTTCCCTCCAAAATCTGCTCCAAAACAGGGCCTGGAAACCCCTTGAAATCACTGGGTACGTGTTTCATTTAAAAAAATCATGTACGCATATCGATGCGTACGCGCACTGCACGCTTACGCGTCCTTGGGCTCTTTTGCGATCTACGCGTAGGCGTACGGTGCGCGCGAGCGTCATAAGGGATATGGCCCAGCCATATAAGTGCGCCAGCTCCTCGCTCGGCTCCACTGCGCTGGCTCTGGATGAGCGCATCCACGCGTACGCACATGGTGCGCATGCGCGCGCATGTGTAAACTTCAATTCCTTGATTTGTTTCATGCTCCTTCCATTCATGCATGCTTCCTCCATTCCCTTTGGCTATTTTTGCCCTATACTTCTGAAATCACTTAATCAAACAGATCAAGGCATCTAATGGTAAATAGAGGAGAATTACAATATCTTAAATTTTGATGCAAAAGAAGCATATTCTCATCTATGAGGTAAAATGGGAAAGAGACACGAAATCATGCAGTTTTATATGAATAAGTGTGGAAGATCATTGATAAAACCCTTAGATTCTATGCATGATAAACCCTAAAAACGGGGTTTATCAGGGTGTATATGTCAATTCGGGGTATGGGACAATACACTGTGTATAGATATTTATGCTTAAACAAGTATGGCACAATCTTTGGACAAACCGGTTAATACGTACGATGGGAAGGAAACCGGATAGCTAAAGGCATCTAATTTATTAGCCATTTTGGCTTTGTCCCATCTCCCAACAAATTCCTTTTGACGGTGTACTGGTGTAGGAAATAAAGCATTACGCTCATTGCATATGTAGCTCACAGTCCCATGCCTGTACTATATAATCAATTAAAATAATGAGGTAGTGGGGAAGGCATGGTCAGATTTAGCGCCGTATTGGAAGCCTGTCGATAGTTTTGGATAGATTTGACCGCAATCCTCCCAGAATAAGTGATTGCAAAAGGAAATTTTATAGTATAGTGTCACTCAGAACTTTCACTTTTGGATACAGAACAGACCTTAAAATGAGCCCGCATACGAACGTACCATACGGGTGAAAGATTTGTCACGAGTTTGACGATTACAACGAATACCCGTGACTCCACCCACAATACCCGACTACCCTAAACATAGACGCATCACACTCCGTAAATGGAGCACACAACCGTCGGCATTTGCAACGATCTTTGCAATTAATTAAACCCACCTACCCTTCTAAACCACCATTATTCGAAACACAAAAAAAAACAATGGGCGACGGAGAAGCACACTCGAGCTCCGACGGTGACATGCACAACAGGTTAGACAAGTTTCATTTATGACCTTTAGAATACAACAAAATGCAGTACGTTGCATATGCATGGTAGACGAATATTCGCATTAACAACCACATACGGGGTACATGCAGGGACGTATGCGAAGAGGTCCACGACGCAGATACAGATGAGCAGTCGCAGCCCCCACAGGCATCTGAGGTAAATCTTCTGCTCAGGTGTACTTCACACATTCTTTCAACAAATAACTGATTCGATTTTGGACATTTCTTTAATATGTAGTTCCTCGGTGGACCCAAAGCTGCCTCCGAAACCTCAGATGAAGCTCCACAGCTGGATGATGGTAATGCGGTCAAAGGTGCTCAGATCCAGCTGGATGAGGACTGGTCGTTTCTGAATATCGGTCTCATCGTCAAGGACTTGATGAGGGGCCTCGTGGAAAAGGTCCAAGTTAGGATTTACTCCTTGGCCATGTATGTAACGTGTCTTGTTGGTGTCCCTTATCCTAAACGGGTTTAGCTTACACTCTGAGAGAGGGATCTCGAGAAGGAAACCGACAACGCAACTGCTGCAATCCCCGAAAAAACCGTTGTGTTGTTGGACTCCGACGGGGAGACGGATGAACAGTCAACCCCGCAGTCCATGAAAGTTGCATCTGGAATTACAAGTGGAACACCGGTTGCCCTAGATTCGGCTGAGAAGAGTACTCCACCTTTGTCAGGAACCGACAGCATCATGCGAAAGTTGTTCCGCACACCACCATCGGCCACAAGGAATGCCAAGCAGCCACGTTCCGGTGAGGGAACGAATAGATCTGTGCGAACTGGCTCCAGCAGGGAAAAGTCTACCCATTCAACGAGTAAGAAGGTAAATAATCGGTTAGTTAGTTTAACCCCAAATGTGACTACCGACTGACGTTAGACAAACCTGTGCCGTAGATGAGGTTCAAGATCACTCCTGCCATGGACTTCAACAACCGACAGTCGGCGTTATTCGCATACATGTTCGACGAGAATCTTGATCCATGGTAAAATTCGAGCTTCTGTGTGTTTAAACCCGCTTATCGCGGTTATTTTAACGCCTTAACACTTTCATCCTATTGTAGTGAGGAACTTGTTCGTATTGGAGTCAAGTCGGCGAACAGAGTTGATTTACATAGCTTACTACCGGAAAATGACGTTGATGACAAGGTATGGCACCTGTTTACGCTTGTTTTGACGAGGAAAAACACATATAAGGTATCGCAAGACATAATTAGATTTTTTTTTGCTGTTCTTCGTTACCAAATCATCCATATTGTTGCCATGACAATGACTGGTGCTGAGATCCTTGCCACGTCCCCCTCGTACTGGTGCCTTCCGCCGTCTGTCTCGGTAACTTAACTCTCTCTGCTGTTGGTATTCGAAATGAATCATTGCGCCATTAACGCTCGTTGACAGTCGTTGGCGCTCGGATATATATATAACACAACTTATTTTATTCGTCAACGTTATCTTTGTAGGATGATATTTTGAACGGGGAGATGACAGAGCTAATGCTCAATCGTTACATGTAGAAATGGATGAGGCCATCCAGATTTCTTGAACTTGTCTGTTGATGGAGAACTATTTGTTAATCGAAACCTAAACCACGAACAAGTGTCTTCAGTGGATTAACTATATGGTGCACGAAATTGTGATCACATTAATGTAGTACTCTTTGTTATTGTATGGAATCATTATTATGGCTCTTTACTATGTGTGGACACAACTCCGTTCAACTAACCAGCAAGTGTACTGGGTCGTCCAAGTAATAAACCTTACGTGAGTAAGGGTCGATCCCACAGAGATTGTTGGCTTGAAGCAAGCTATGGTCACCTTGTAAATCTCAGTCAGGCAGATATAAAGTGATAATGGTGTTTTCGAATATTATATAGTAAGATAGGGATAGAGGTACTTATGTAAATCATTGGTAGGAATTTCAGATAAGCGAATGGAGATGCTTTTCGTTCCTCTGAACCTCTGCTTTCTTGCTATCTTCATCCAATCAGTCTTACTCCTTTCCATGGCTGGCTTTATGCAAGGGCATCACCGTTGTCAGTGGCTACATCCCCTCCTCTCAGTGAATAATATGCTCACGCACCCTGTCACGGCACGGCTATTCATCTGTCGGTTCCCGATCATGCTGGAATAGGATTCACCCTCCTTTTGCGTCTGTCACTAACGCCCAGCACTCGCGAGTTTGAAGCTCGTCACAGTTATTCAATCATTGAATCCTACTCAGAATACCACAGACAAGGTTTAGACCTTCCGGATTCTCTTGAATGCCGCCATCATTCTAGCTTATGCCACGAAGATTCCTGTTAGGAGATCTAAGAGATATTCATTCTAGCTTAATTCATGTAGAACAGAAGTGTTTGTCAAGCACGCGTTCATAGGGGAGATGGTGATAAGCGTCACACATAATCATCACCTTCATCACATTCTTGGGTGCGAATGGATATCTTAGAAGCGAAATAAGAAGAATTGAATAGAAAACAGTAGTACTTTGCATTAATCTTTGAGGAATAGCAGAGCTCCACACCTTAATCTATGGAGTGTAGAAACTCTACCGTATGAGAATACATAAGTGAAGGTCCAGGCATGGCCGAGATGGCCAGCCCCCTAAAACGTGATCACAGGATCATAAGGTAATCCAAAGATGCCTAATACAATAGTAAGAGGTCCTATTTATAATAAACTAGCTACTAGGGTTTACATGAGTAAGTAATTGATGTACAAATCCACTTCCGGGGCCCACTTGGTGTGTGCTTAGGCTTGGGCTTGAGTGTTACACGTGTAGAGGTCCTTTCTGGAGTTGAACGCCAGCTTTTGTGCCAGTTTGGGCGTTCAACTCTGGTTTTGGCTCCTTTTCTGGCGCTGGACGCCAGATTTGGGTAGAAAGCTGGCGTTGAACGCCGGTTTACGTCGTCAATTCTTGGCCAAAGTATAGACTATTATATATTGCTGGAAAGCCCTGGATGTCTACTTTCCAACGCAATTGGAAGCGCGCCATTTCGAGTTCTGTAGCTCCAGAAAATCCACTTTAAGTGCAGGGAGGTCAGAATCCAACAGCATCAGCAGTCCTTTTTCAACCTCTGAATCTAATTTCTGCTCAAGTCCCTCAATTTCAGCCAGAAAATACCTGAAATCACAGAAAAACACACAAACTCATAGTAAAGTCCAGAAATGTGAATTTAACATAAAAACTAATGAAAACATCCCTAAAAGTAACTAGATCCTACTAAAAACATACTAAAAACAATGTCAAAAAGCGTATAAATTATCCGCTCATCACAACACCAAACTTAAATTGTTGCTTGTCCCCAAGCAACTTAAAATCAAATAGGATAAAAAGAAGAGAATATACTATAAATTCCAAACTATCAATGAAGCAGAGCTTCAATCATATGAGCGGGACTTATAGCTTTTTGCCTCTTGAATAGTTTTGGCATCTCACTTTATCCATTGAGGTTCAGAATGATTGGCATCTATAGGAACTTCAGATTTCGAATAGTGTTATTGACTCTCCTAGTTCAGTATGATGATTCTTGAACACAGCTTCTTTATGAGTCTTGGTCGTGGCCCTAAGCACTTTGTTTTCCAGTATTACTACCGGATACATAAATGCCACAGACACATAATTGGGTGAACCTTTTCAGATTGTGACTCAGCTTTGCTAAAGTCCCCAATTAGAGGTGTCCAGGGTTCTTAAGCACACTCTTCTTTTGCTTTGGACCTTGACTTTAACCGCTCAGTCTCAAGTTTTCACTTGACACCTACACGCCACAAGCACATGGTTAGGGACAGCTTGGTTTAGCCGCTTAGACCAGGATTTTATTCCTTTAGGCCCTCCTATCCACTGATGCTCAAAGCCTTGGGATCCTTTTTATTTGCCCTTGCCTTTTGGTTTTAAGGGTTATTGGCTTTTTCTGCTTGCTTTTTCTTTTTCTTTCTATATTATTTTTTTTTCGCCTTTTTTTTTTCTGCAAGCTTTGTTTTTTTGCTGCTTTTTCTTGCTTCAAGAATCATTTTTATGATTTTTCAGATTATCGAATAACATGTCTCCTAGTCATCATTCTTTCAAGAGCCAACATATTTAACATTCTTAAACAACAACTTCAAAAGACATATGCACTGTTCAAGCATACATTCAGAAAACAAGAAGCATTGTCACCACATCAATTAAACTAAGTTCAAGGATAAATTCGAAACTCATGTACTTTTTGTTCTTTTGAATTAAAACATTTTTCATTTAAGAGAGGTGATGGATTCATAGGACATTCATATCTTTAAGACAAGGTTACTACTACTAATGATCATGTAATGAAGGCACAAACATAGATAAGCACATATCATAGAAAACGAAAAACAGAGAAAATAAGAACAAGGAATGAATCCACCTTAGTGATGTCCTTGAGCTCTTCTATGTCTCTTCCTTGTCTTTGTTGCTCCTCCCTCATTGCTTTTTGATCTTCTCTTATTTCATGAAGGATGATGGAGTGCTCTTGATGTTCCACCCTTAGTTGCTTCCAATAATTGTGTGGAAGAAAATGTATCCCCTGAGGTATCTCAGGGATCTCTTGATTTGCAGTCAAATGTTCTACCACTGAGCTATAGACCCTTGATGGAAGCTTTTGTCTTCCCTTTCCTCTTTCAAGAGGTTTCTCTGGCCTTAGGTGCCATCAATGGTTATGGAAAAAAACAAAAAAAGCTATGCTTTTACCACACCAAACTTAGAATGTTGCTCGCCCTCGAGCAAAAGAAGAAAGAATAGAAGAAGAAGAGGGTATGGAGGAGATGGATGGCTGTGTGTATTCGGCCATATGGGTGGGATTGGGTGGGGAAGAGATGTTGAATTTTTGAAGGTAAGTGGGTGTATGGGTGTGAGTGGTAGATGGAAGACAGAAGGGATGATCATGAATGGAAAGAGAGATGATGAGGTAGGTGGGGATCCTGTGGGGTTCACAGATCCTGAGATGATCCTGTGGGGTCCACAGATCCTGAGGTGTCAAGGCATTTACATCCCTGCACCAATTTAGGCATGTAAAATGCCCTTGCACACAACTCTGGGCGTTCAGCGCCAGGTTGGTGCCCATTTTGGGCGTTCAACGCCCCTTTGCTGCCATTTCTGGCGTTGAACGCCAGAACCATGCTTGTTCTGGGCGTTCAGCGCCAGGATGCTCCCATTCTGGGCGTTCAGCGCCAGAACTATGCTCTGTTCTGGCGTTTGAACGCCAGACAGATGCTCCTCCAGGGTGTGATTTTTCTTCTGCTGTTTTTGATTCCGTTTTCAATTTTTATATTTATTTTGTGACTCCACATGATCATGAACCTAAGAAAACATGAAAAACAATAAAAATAAGAGTTAGATAAACATTGGGTTGCCTCCCAACAAGCGCTTCTTTAATGTCAATAGCTTGACAGTGGGCTCTCATGGAGCCTCACAGATGTGCAGAGCTTTGTTGAGACTCTCCAACACCAAACTTAGAGTTTGGATATGGGAGTTCAACACCAAACTTAGAGTTTGGTTGTGGCCTCCCAACACCAAACTTAGAGTTTGACTGTGGGGGCTCTGGTTGACTCTGCTTGGAGAGAAGCTTTTTCTGCTTCCTCTCCATGGTTGCAGAGGGAGATCCTTGAGTTTTGAATACAAGGGAGTTCTCATTCCATTGAAGGAATATTTCACCTCTGTCAACATCAATCACAGCTCTTGCTGTGGCCAGGAAAGGTCTTCCTGGGATGATGGATTCATCCTCTTCCTTTCCAGTATCCAGGACTATGAAATCAGCAGGGATGTAAAGGCCTTCAACCTTTACTAACACGTCCTCTACTTGTCCATAAGCCTGTTTTCTTGAGCTGTCTGCCATCTCTAGTGAGATTTTAGCAGCTTGCACCCCATAGATTCCCAGTTTCTCTATTACAGAGAGGGGCATGAGGTTTATCCCTGAACCAAGGTCACACAGAGCTTTAAAGATCATGGTGCCTATGGTGCAGGGTATTATGAACTTTCCAGGATCCTGTCTCTTCTGAGGCAATGTCAGTTGATCCAGATCACTTAGTTCATTGATGAACAAGGGAGGTTCAACTTCCTAAGTATCAATGCCAAACAATTTGGCATTCAGCTTCATGATTGCACCAAGAAACTTGGCAATTTGCTCTTCAGTAACATCCTCATTCTCTTCAGAAGAGGAATACTCATCAGAGCTCATGAAGGGCATAAGGAGGTTCAATGGAATCTCTATGGTCTCTAGATGAGCCTCAGAGTCCTTTGGTTCCTCAGAGGGAAGCTCCTTATTGACCACTGGATGTCCCAGGAGGTCTTCCTCCTTGGGATTCACGTCCTCTCCTCTCCTCACAGGTTCGGCCATGGCGCTTATGTCAATGGCCTTGCACTCTCCTTTTGGGTTCTCTTCTGTATTGCTTGGGAGAGTACTAGGAGGGATTTCAGTGATCCTTTTACTCAGCTGGCCCACTTGTGCTTCCAAATTTCTAATGGAAGACCTTGTTTCATTCATGAAACTTACAGTGGCCTTAGATAGATCAGAGACTAGATTTGCTAAATTAGAAGCATTTTGTTCAGAGTTCTCTGTCTGTTGCTGAGTTGATGATGGAAAAGGTTTGCTATTGCTAAACCTGTTTCTTCCACCATTATTAAAGCCTTGTTGGGGCTTTTGATCCTTCCATGAGAAATTTGGATGATTTCTCCATGTTGAGTTATAGGTGTTTCCATAAGGTTCACCTAAGTAATTTACCTCTGCTATTGCAGGGTTCTCAGGATCATAGGCTTCTTCTTCAGAAGATGCCTCTTGAGTACTGTTGGATGCAGCTTGCATTCCATGCAGACTCTGAGAGATCATATTGACTTGCTGAGTCAATATTTTGTTCTGAGCCAATATGGCATTCAGAGTATCAACTTCAAGAACTCCCTTCTTCATAGGCGTCCCATTACTCACAAGATTCCTTTCAGAAGTGTACATGAACTGGTTATTAGCAACCATGTCAATGAGTTCTTGAGCATCTGCAGGCGTTTTCTTTAGGTGAATGGATCCACCTGCAGAGGTGTCCAGTGACATCTTTGATAGCTCAGATAAACCATCATAGAATATATCCAGGATGGTCCATTCTGAAAGCATGTCAGAAGGACACTTTTTGGTCAACTGTTTGTATCTTTCCCAAGCTTCATAGAGGGATTCACCTTCTTTCTGTCTGAAGGTTTGAACATCAGCTCTAAGCTTGCTCAGCTTTTGAGGAGGAAAGTACTTGGCTAAGAAAGCCGTGACCAGCTTATCCCAAGAGTTCAGGCTGTCTTTGGGTTGAGAATCCAACCATAATCTAGCTCTGTCTCTTACAGCAAAGGGAAAAAGCATGAGCCTGTAGACTTCAGGATCTATTCCATTAGTCTTAACAGTATCACATATCTGCAAGAATTCAGTTAAGAACTGAAAAGGATCTTCAGATGGAAGTCCATGAAACTTGCAGTTCTGCTGCATCAGAGAAACTAATTGAGGTTTCAGCTCAAAGTTGTTTGCTCCAATGGCAGGAATGGAGATGCTTCTTCCATGTAAATTGGAATTAGGTGCAGTGAAGTCACCAAGCATCTTCCTTACATTATTATTATTTTCGGCTGCCATCTCCTCTTCCTGTTCGAAAATTTCTGAAAGATTATCTCTGGATTGTTGTATTTTAGCTTCTCTTAATTTTTTCTTCAGAGTCCTTTCAGGTTCTGGATCTGCTTCCACAAGAATGTTCTTATCCTTGCTCCTGCTCATATGACAAAGAAGAAGGCACAGAAAAATAATAATAATAATAGAGATCCTTTATACCACAGTATAGGGATCCCTTTGTGAGTGGAAGAGAAGGGGGAGACAAAGAATGTGATGTAAAGGAAGAAATGCAACTGTACGAATGGAAGAGATGTGAGATGAGATGTTAGGATATGAATGAATAAATAGAATAGGATGAAAGAGAGAGAGGGAATTTTCGAAAATTATTTTTGAAAAGGAGTTAGTGATTTTTGAAAATTGGCTTTTGAAAATGTGTTAGTAATTTTCGAAAATTAAGATTTAAAAATTAAAATAATTAATAAATTAAAAAGAAATTTTGAAAAAGGGGAGAGATATTTTCGAAAAATGAGAGAGAGAGAGAGTTAGTTAGGTGGTTTTGAAAAAGTTAAGAAACAAACAAAAAGTTAGTTAGTTAGTTGAAACAAATTTTGAAAAGATAAGAAGTTAGGAAGTTAGAAAAGATATTTTGAAAAGATATTTTTGAACAAGATAAGATAAGAAGATATTTTTGAAAAGATATGATTGAAATTAGTTTTGAAAAAGATTTGATTTTTAAAATCACAATTAGCGACTTGATTCATAAGAAATCACAAGGTATGATTCTAGAACTTAAAGTTTGAATCTTTCTTAACAAGCAAGTAACAAACTTCAAATTTTTGAATCAAAACATTAATTGTTTATGTTATTTTCGAAAATTTGATTAAAAATAAGAAAAATATTTTTGAAAAATATTTTTTGGAATTTTCGAAAATAACTAAGAATTTTGAAAAAGATTTGATTTTTGAAAAAGATTTTGAAAAAGATAAGATTTTCAAATTGAAAATTTGATTTGACTCATGAGAAACAATTTGATTTTAAAAATTTTTGAAAAAGTCAACTCAATTTTCGAATTTGATGAGAGAAAAAGGGAAAGATATTTTTTTAATTTTTGAAATTTTTATGAAAAACATGAAAAATATGCAATGCATGAAATTTTTAGATCAAAACAATGAATGCATGCAAGAATGCTATGAATGTCAAGATGAACACCAAGAACAATATGAATGTCAAGATGAACATCAAGAACACATTTTTGAAAAATTTTTAATGCAAAGAAAACATGCAAGACACCAAACTTAGAATTCTTTAATGCTTACGCACTAAGAATTCAAGAATGCATATGAAAAACATGAAAAGACACAAAACAAAAAATCATCAAGATCAAACAAGAAGACTTACCAAGAACAACTTGAAGATCATGAAGAACACTATGAATGCATGATATTTTCGAAAAATGCAAGATGCATATGCAAGTGACACCAAACTTATAATGTGACTCAAGACTCAAACAAGAAACAGAAAATATTTTTTATTTTTATGATTTTCTAATTTTTTTGGATTTTTATTTTATATTTTTCGAAAATTATACGAAAAAGAAAAATAAGGATTCCAAAATTTTTAATATGAATTCCAGGAATCTTGCCATGTTAGTCTAAAGCTTCAGTCCAGGAATTAGACATGGCTCACTAGCCAGCCAAGCTTTCAAAGAAAGCTCCAGTCCAAAACACTAGACATGGCCAATGGCCAGCCAAGCTTCAGCAGGTGATCATGGATCAGCAGCAGGTAGATGAGCAACAACTAAATTGCTCTTGATAACAAATTGCAAGCCTCAGTCCAAATGAATTTAGACATGGCTTTACAGCCAGCCAGGCTTCACATGCTTCATGAAACACTAGAATTCATTCTTAAAAATTCTGAATAAAATTTTTGAAAACATTTTTATTTTTTTCGAAAACAGATGAGAAAATTTTAGAAATATTTTTGAAAAATTTTTGGAAAGAAAATAAAATAAAAAGAAAATTACCTAATCTGAGCAACAAGATGAACCGTCAGTTGTCCAAACTCGAACAATCCCTGGCAACGGCGCCAAAAACTTGGTGCACGAAATTGTGATCACATTAATGTAGTACTCTTTGTTATTGTATGGAATCATTATTATGGCTCTTTACTATGTGTGGACACAACTCCGTTCAACTAACCAGCAAGTGTACTGGGTCGTCCAAGTAATAAACCTTACGTGAGTAAGGGTCGATCCCACAGAGATTGTTGGCTTGAAGCAAGCTATGGTCACCTTGTAAATCTCAGTCAGGCAGATATAAAGTGATAATGGTGTTTTCGAATATTATATAGTAAGATAGGGATAGAGGTACTTATGTAAATCATTGGTAGGAATTTCAGATAAGCGAATGGAGATGCTTTTCGTTCCTCTGAACCTCTGCTTTCTTGCTATCTTCATCCAATCAGTCTTACTCCTTTCCATGGCTGGCTTTATGCAAGGGCATCACCGTTGTCAGTGGCTACATCCCCTCCTCTCAGTGAATAATATGCTCACGCACCCTGTCACGGCACGGCTATTCATCTGTCGGTTCCCGATCATGCTGGAATAGGATTCACCCTCCTTTTGCGTCTGTCACTAACGCCCAGCACTCGCGAGTTTGAAGCTCGTCACAGTTATTCAATCATTGAATCCTACTCAGAATACCACAGACAAGGTTTAGACCTTCTGGATTCTCTTGAATGCCGCCATCATTCTAGCTTATGCCACGAAGATTCCTGTTAGGAGATCTAAGAGATATTCATTCTAGCTTAATTCATGTAGAACAGAAGTGTTTGTCAAGCACGCGTTCATAGGGGAGATGGTGATGAGCGTCACACATAATCATCACCTTCATCACATTCTTGGGTGCGAATGGATATCTTAGAAGCGAAATAAGAAGAATTGAATAGAAAACAGTAGTACTTTGCATTAATCTTTGAGGAATAGCAGAGCTCCACACCTTAATCTATGGAGTGTAGAAACTCTACCGTATGAGAATACATAAGTGAAGGTCCAGGCATGGCCGAGATGGCCAGCCCCCTAAAACGTGATCACAGGATCATAAGGTAATCCAAAGATGCCTAATACAATAGTAAGAGGTCCTATTTATAATAAACTAGCTACTAGGGTTTACATGAGTAAGTAATTGATGTACAAATCCACTTCTGGGGCCCACTTGGTGTGTGCTTAGGCTTGGGCTTGAGTGTTACACGTGTAGAGGTCCTTTCTGGAGTTGAACGCCAGCTTTTGTGCCAGTTTGGGCGTTCAACTCTGGTTTTGGCTCCTTTTCTGGCGCTGGACGCCAGATTTGGGTAGAAAGCTGGCGTTGAACGCCGGTTTACATCGTCAATTCTTGGCCAAAGTATGGACTATTATATATTGCTGGAAATCCCTGGATGTCTACTTTCCAACGCAATTGGAAGCGCGCCATTTCGAGTTCTGTAGCTCCAGAAAATCCACTTTAAGTGCAGGGAGGTCAGAATCCAACAGCATCAGCAGTCCTTTTTCAACCTCTGAATCTGATTTCTGCTCAAGTCCCTCAATTTCAGCCAGAAAATACCTGAAATCACAGAAAAACACACAAACTCATAGTAAAGTCCAGAAATGTGAATTTAACATAAAAACTAATGAAAACATCCCTAAAAGTAACTAGATCCTACTAAAAACATACTAAAAACAATGTCAAAAAGCGTATAAATTATCCGCTCATCACTATACGTGTTTATTTTGTGCAGATTTATGTCCCCATGCTGGACGCGTTGGGCCACTGGTTTTTTATGCTCGTGTCTTTCAAAGACCGGGTAATTTATAACCTTGATTCATTGTCGAACCAGTTCGAGACGCCTCACCGGGAAGACCGGATCCGGAAAATGGTTACCAGACAATTTTGATTGTAGTCTTTACTTTAATTTGGCATAGCATGCAACACGACGTGCATAAAATCATTTTGACTTAAGTTTCGCGGTTCATGTAGGCAAGGGTCTTATACGACATCACACAGACAGTTTACAAGAAGCACTTGATGAACATACCAAGCAACTTCGGAAATTTCCCGATAAGGAGCCCCATAGGGATACCAAATTGTGGACAGAGGTACGTTATTACCCAGTAAAACATGCATGTATGATAGCTAAGCGTTTCACGGGTTATCCATAATACGTACTGACGGTTACTGTCTATTCGTTTGATCAACATTCAGCATGAACTCTGGGATATAGGTCATTGGGTGGCTCAACATAGGAGACAACTTCAACCCAATCATGGACGGGATTGTAAGTCCGCTCAAATAAAAAAAGTACATTACAGCTATTATATTATACGGGCACATTAAACCTGAGTGTTTACCGTTTTGCAGTTACGGGAGAACGAGATTAGGGCAACAACTGCGGTGAACCTGACCAGCACACCATTCAACAAACTCAGGGAGCGTATGTTGAGCAAGGCAGAGTTATGGAGGAAGAAATCAAAAAAGAACACCTAAGTCAACTGCCTGGTACAGCATATGATACATGGTTCAACCAGCCATGGCGCTAATGCCCCCATGCCCAAGTTAGTATTAGGTTACTTCTTTCTTAGTTTTTTATTTGGGTACACTGCGAGCATGTGTGGCGATTCAAGTTTGTCTTACTCGCAGATTAGAACTTTGTGTTTACGGCCTTTCCCTTCATGTTTCATCTTTCGTGCATGGATGCCTGTTGCAATTTCCAGGACTGATTTTCATTAATTATATATATATATACATATGAATGCGATGATGATTAGTTAAAATATATTTTATTTTGATTTTATTTTAACCCTCATAGCCATCGACTAAATACCCACCAGCGAGTAACAACAAATCTAATAAATGCCCTCAATTAATAATGTTATTTATTATATTTACAATACAAGTGCATAGAAGCCTTTTTTTTTTTTTTTTGAAAAAACGAAAATGGATTTCGCCAAGGATAAGATGTGACGGTTTAGTTCGAGGGAAGTATATTCCAATGGGCAACCCTAAACCATAAATATACTAGCATGCGTATTCTCAACACCATTGAATAACACCGTGTTAAGCATATACACTGCCAGGCCCTCGTCCAACGGAAAGTTACAATGGAGCATTTGTCTACCGCCCTCGAACTACCCCACGACGTTTGGTTAGCCATAGCCATTAAAGTCGCGACAAATTCCATTGAGGACCTGTGCAGCTTCTGTATGACGTGTTGCGTTGCGCGCGATGTAGGCGACGAGGAAACTGTGCTCAGGATGGTTGCCATACCACCCCCGTATGAGATGAATTGGTGGTGGATACGGGACCCAGTAGGGCGAAGATTTTTCGAGAGGTGCTTTGAGATTGGTCACCCAGAGCTTCTGTTTCGAGAGGCGCTACGGGAGCTCTACATACGACGAAACCACGCCATCGGATGGGAAATGCTGCAGAATGCAGCAAGCAATGGGTTTGACGCTGCCCAGTACGCACTTTCAATGGAGTTGCTCATCCGAAGGGAGGACAGCGAGGCCAAAAAAAAAGGTTTGGAACTATTTCGCATGCTCGAATCGGGTGGCTTACTCCCAGCATGTTTCTCGAATTGCTTCGCGGTCCTCGCAATTTCTTGGCCGAATGAAGTCCAAATGCCGGAAAAGGGAGACGATCATACGGTCTGTGACTCGACCAGATGCTTGACTCGAGGCCATATGGGTCTTCTGTATGACTACCGCCGAAGGGCGGCAGAGCGGGGCTCCGTCCACGGTGTTAGAGGCGCGGACCATATTCCGTGCATTTGGTGTCGCGCCGACTACGAGGTGGAACGATACGTAGATATACCGAGGATTTAGGGTTGTCAGGCATATTGTGGTTGGCTGATCAACACACAGTTTAGAGCATGGGGTTTAAGTACACTATGAAAATATCACTGTTAACTTTAGATTAGATATCTAATTTTGATTCGAACAAACATATTTCGATAGCTAATAAATTCTAATTGTTACCGCGTAGTTGATGAGCGGATAATTTATACGCTTTTTGGCATTGTTTTTACTTAGTTTTTAGTATGATTTAGTTGGTTTTTAGTATATTTTTATTAGTTTTTAATTAAAAATCATATTTCTGGACTTTACTATGAGTTTGTGTGTTTTTCTGTGATTTCAGGTATTTTCTGGCTGAAATTGAGGGAGCTGAGCAAAAATCTGATTCAGGCTAAAAAATGACTGCTGATGCTGTTGGATTCTGACCTCCCTGCACTCAAAGTAGATTTTCTGGAGCTACAGAACTCTAAATGGCGCGCTCTCAATTGCATTGAAAAGTGGACATCCAGGGCTTTCCAGCAATAAATAATAGTCCATACTTTGCTCAAGGATAGATGACGTAAACTGGCGTTCAACGCCAGTTCCATGTTGCAGTCTGGCGTCCAGCGCCAGAGACAAGTTACAAGTTGGAGTTCAACGCCAGAAACAGGTTACAACCTGGCGTTGAACGCCCAAAACAGCCCAGGCACGTGAGAAGCTTAAGTCTCAGCCCCAGCACACACCAAGTGGGCCCCAGAAGTGGATTTCTGCGCTATCTATCATAGTTTACTCATTTTCTGTAAACCTAGGCTACTAGTTTAGTATTTAAACAACTTTTAGAGATTTATTTTGTACCTCATGACATTTTTAGATCTGAACTTTGTACTCTTTGACGGCATGAGTCTCTAAACTCCATTTTTGGGGGTGAGGAGCTCTGCAGCGTCTTGATGAATTAATGCAGTTATCTCTGTTTTCCATTCAAATACGCTTGTTCCTATCTAAGATGTTCATTCGTGCTTCACTATGAAGAAGGTGATGATCCGTGACACTCATCACCTTCCTCAATCCATGAACATGTGCCTGACAACCACCTCCGTTCTACATCAGATTGAATGAGTATCTCTTAGATTTCTTAATCAGAATCTTCGTGGTATAAGCTAGAATTGATGGCGGCATTCATGAGGATCCGGAAAGTCTAAACCTTGTCTGTGGTATTCCGAGTAGGATTCAAGGATTGAATGGCTGTGACGAGCTTCAAACTCGCGATTGTTGGGCGTAGTAACAGACGCAAAAGAATCAAGGGATTCTATTCCGACATGATCGAGAACCAACAGATGATTAGCCGTGCTGTGACAGAGCATTTGGACCATTTTCACTGAGAGGACGGGAAGTAGCCATTGACAATGGTGACACCTTACATACAGCTTGCCATGGAAGGAGCCTTGCGTGTGTGAAGAGGAGTACAAGAGAAAAACTGAAATAAAGAAGACAAAGCATCTCCAAAACCCAACATATTCTCCATCATTGCACAATAAGTATTTATATTTATGCCCTTTGACTCTTTACAATTGAAGTTGAAAAACACTGTTGTTAGCATCCTGACTAAGAATAATAAGATGACCATAGCTTGCTTCAAACCAACAATCTCCGTGGGATTCGACCCTTACTCACGTAAGGTATTACTTGGACGACCCAGTGCACTTGCTGGTTAGTGGTACTAGTTGTGAAAAGTGTGATTCAAAATTCGTGCACCAGTAGTAAAGATCAAATTTAATTATAAATATGAATAACGTTCTAATGTTTTAGGTTTAAATTAATTTTTATTTAATTAATATTTTTCAACATGATTTATTCTATTGTAATTTATTTATATTTAAATATATGAATTATGACTTATTTTGTAGTTTTTTTTTTCTATTGAAGAAAAAAATTTATTCAAATTTATTAATATAAATATTAATCTAAAAATATATTGATTTCTTTAAACTTACACCGTATAATTTGAACCTAAGATTTAATTTAACTTAATATAACTGACGGTGAATCTTGTTGCTTAGATTAGGAAAAATTTTTCTTTTTCGTTTAGAGTCTTCTAATATTATTTTTGGTTAAAATTTTAGAATCCTTATTTTTTTTTCTTTCAAAAAAAAATTTTTTTTTCGAAAATTATATTTTTATAATTGAATTTTTTTTCTTGTTTGATCTTTAGTTTTTCTTGTTTTTCTTGTGCCTTTTCAAAACATTAGTTTTCAAAAAAATAATTTTTTCATTCTTAGTTATTTAAAAATACTTCTTCAAAACAAGTGTTACATTTATAACTCAGTTGGCTAGAGCGTTAGTCTGTGTTCTTGGCAATTGGGTCAGAATCTTTTATATTCTTTTCAAAATTTTCTTTTTCAAAAATAATTTTTCTATCAAATCTTGTGCCAAACTTTAAGTTTGGTGTTTTCTTGTTGATTTTTCTTTGTTTTTCGAAAATTTTATTTTGGTTTTCTAAAAATTTTAAGTTTGGTGTTCTTTCTTCATGTTCTTGTGTTCTTGTGAGTCTTCAAAGTTTTCTTGAGTTTTCCTTATGTCTTGATCTTAAAATTTTTAAGTTTGGTGTTCCTTGGTGTTTTCCCTCCAAAATTTTTGAAAACAAGGAGCATTAGATCTAAAAATTTTAAATCTTGTGCTATCTTATTATTTTTCTCTTTCCTCTTTAAATTCAAAAATATCTTTTCTCTCTATTTTAAAACAAATTTTCGAAATTTATTTTTAAAATTCAGATTTTTTTATTTTTATTTATTTATTTCAAAATTTAAAACTTTTTAAAAAAAATCATATCTTTTTCAAAACTTCCTAACCACTTTCTCTCTCCTCATTTTTTCGAAAATCTTCACCCATTTTTATTTATTTTATTTTAATTTATTTTATTTTTGAAATAAATGAATAATTAAATAAATAAAAATATTTCTTCTCTATTTCACATCATCTCCCTTTCTCCATCATGGATCTAAGTGGAAATGAACAGTCCAGAAGGACTCTAAGGTCATATGCTAACCCCTCTACTGCTTCATATGGGAGTAGTATCAGTATACCCTCCATTGGAGTCAGTAGCTTTGAGTTGAATCCTCAGCTCATTATCATGGTGCAGCAAAGTTGCCAGTATTTTGGTCTTTCACAGGAAGAACCTACAGAATTTCTGGCACATTTTTTACAAATTGTTGACACAGTACATGATAAGGAAGTAGATCAGGATGTCTACAGATTATTACTATTTCCATTTGCTGTAAAAGACCAAGCCAAGAGGTGGTTAAATAACCAACCTAAGGCTAGCATAAAGACATGGAAACAGCTGACAAAGAAATTCCTGAATCAATACTTTCCTCCAAAATGGATGACACAGCTAAGGCTGGACATCCAAGGCTTTAAACAAGGAGATAATGAACCTCTTTATGATGCCTGTGAGAGATACAGAGAGATGCTAAGAAAATGCCCCTCTGAGATGTTTTCAGAGTGGGTTCAGCTAGACATCTTCTATTATGAGCTTACAGAAAGAGCTCAGATTTCTCTAGACCACTCAGCTGGTGGATCTATCCACATGAGGAAGACAATTGAAGAAGCTCAAGAGCTCATTGATACAGTTGCCAAAAATCAGCATCTGTACTTAAGCAGCGAACCTTCCATGAAAGAAGAGGCTAAAGCAGTGACTACTGAACTCAGTCCTGCTGAACAAGCTACTGAATTCAATCAGCAATTAGATTTTCTAACAAAACAGTTAGCCAAATTCAAGGAGAGACTACAAGAGACAAAGATGGCTAATATAAATATGGAAGAACAATTAAAGCAAACAAAGCAGCAGCTGTCAAAACAAATAACAGAAGAATGCCAAGCAGTTCAATTAAGAAGTGGGAAAACATTAAATACCCCACCTCAAGGCAGCAGGAAGCCAAGGAATGAGCAAACTACCCAAATTCCATCTGAGGACAGTAAGAGCCCAGGGAAAAATAATTATGGCACTAAAACGCCAGAAATTGGGTGGAAGGCTGGCGCTGAACGCCCAAACCATGCTCAGGACTGGCGTTCAACGCCAGAAACAAGCAAGGAATTGGCGTTGAATGCCAAAGGAAGCACAGTTCTGGTGTTCAGACGCCAGGAACAGATGAGGAGTTGGCGTCTAACGCCACTCCAGCTTCCAACCCTGGCTTTCAAATGCCAGTGAGGGATCAGACACCTACAAGTGCTGATAATAAATCCCTCAAGAAGGCTTCTCAACCTACCTCTGTAGAAAATAAACCTGCAGCAACTAAGGTTGAGGAATACAAAGCCAAGATGCCTTATCCTCAAAAACTTCGCAAAGAGGAGCAGGATAAGCAATTTGCCCGCTTTGCAGACTATCTCAGGACTCTTGAAATAAAGATTCCGTTTGCAGAGGCACTTGAGCAAATACCCTCTTATGTCAAGTTCGTGAAAGATATCTTGAGTCATAAGAAGGATTGGAGAGAAACTGAAAGGGTTCTCCTCACTGAAGAATGCAGTGCAGTTATTCTGAAAAGCTTCCCAAAAAAGCTTAAAGATCCCGGGAGCTTTATGATACCATGCATATTAGAGGGTAACTGCACCAAGACAGCTCTATGTGATCTTGGGGCAAGCATCAACCTAATCCCTGCATCCACTATCAGAAAGCTTGGCTTGACTGAAGAGGTCAAACCAACCAGGATCTGTCTTCAACTTGCTGATGGCTCCATTAAATACCCATCAGGCATAATTGAGGACATGATTGTCAAGGTTGGGCCATTTGCCTTCCCTACTGACTTTGTAGTGCTGGAAATGGAGGAGCACAAGAGTGCAACTCTCATTCTAGGAAGACCATTCCTAGCAACTGGACGAACCCTCATTGACGTCCAAAAAGGGGAGATAACCCTGAGAGTCAATGAGGATGAGTTTAAGTTGAATGTTGTCAAAGCTATGCAACATCCAGACACATCAGACGACTGCCTGGGCGTTGATATTATTGACTCCCTGGTGGAAGAGGTCCATATGACTGAGAGTCTCGAATCAGAGCTATAGGACATTTTTAAAGATGTTCAACATGATCTGGAGGAACCAGAGGAAATAAAAGAACCTCTGAAAACTCCACAGGAAGAGGAGAAACCTCCTAAAACCGAGCTCAAACCACTACCACCATCCCTGAAATATGCATTTCTGGGAGAAGGTGACACTTTTCCTGTAATCATAAGCTCTGCTTTAGGGCCACAGGAAGAGAAAGCACTAATTCAGGTGCTAAGGACACACAAGACAGCTCTTGGGTGGTCCGTAAGTGATCTTAAGGGCATTAGCCCAGCCAGATGCATGCACAAGATCCTATTGGAGGATGATGCTAAGCCAGTGGTTCAACGACAGAGGTGGCTAAATCCCGCCATGAATGAGGTGGTGCAGAAAGAGGTCACTAAGTTACTAGAGGCTGGGATTATTTATCCTATTTCTGATAGCCCCTGGGTGAGCTGATGACAAGTCATCTTAGCCTAGTTTCACTATCCTTTTTCTTTGTTTTTATTAGGTTTTATGTACTTTCTTGCATTCTAAGAAAGTAATTTGGATTAAAAATGCATGACTTCTTTGAATCAATTAACCACCATGTAATTGATGTTAAATCATGAGGTTTAAGCTAAATTTAATTGAATTTTAATGATTTATAAACCTTGTGAATTTAGTGATACTTTGATTGGTTGTTTTGATTGCTTGTAGGTGAAGAAAGAAGAAAATAAGAAAAGCGTGGCCTAAGGAATGTGCCCAAAGGAAGCAACAATCGTGCCAAGAGAAGAAAAGCATGGCAAAAATCAAGGAAGAATGGAAGCTAAGTTGGAAAAGTAAACTGAGCTTCACAAGGAATGAAAGGGGAAGGCAAGGTACAAGGCTAAGTTCAAATAGTTAACTGAGCACTAAAGAAAGCAAGGAAATGGCATAAAGCTCAGTTAACTAAGTGAGCTTTATCGGGGGCTCTCAAAAATTAATTCAAAGCAAAAATCCCATAAGTGAAGCCACCAAGATTCGAACCAAGGACCAAGGAGAAGGCAAGGAACGTTCCTCACAAAAGAATTCAAGAAGAAATAGCCAAAATGCATCCTCCATGGTTCGAACTTGGAACCACACGCTACTCCTTGCAAGGGAATTTGAGAATAAATAGCTAGAATGCTTCCTCCAGGACTTGAACTTGGGTATTCTTTGAAACATAAGGAAGGAGTGCCACCAAGCTTGCAAGGAAATACAAGGAAAATAGCTTTATTGCTTCCTCCAAGTTTCGAACTTGGGTATTCTTGGAAACATAAGGAGGAGTGCCCACTCATCCAAGGAAATTAGCTCCAAAGGTGTCCTCCACTTGCTCCCACCAGGATTTGAACCTGGGACCTTGAGGCCAAGGGCAAGACGCTACAAGGAAAGCTCAGTTGGATTTTCCAACTGAGCATTGCTTCTCCCATTCTTCCCCACACTTTGGCGCACAAGTTTGCACACCAAGGGAGCTGTGACACACATTTTGGCGCACCAAGGAGGAAGCCTTGCGCATCATGACACGGTCTAAAGCTAAGTTGGATTTTTCAACTTAGCTCTAAGACAATTGACACCCAAACAAGGCTGGGCACACCACAATTGACACGGATGGAGCATGCTTGAAAGCTAAGTTGGATTTTCCAACTGAGCTTTCCCCTGGAGGTGCAATTTGGGCTAGAAATTGGATTAAAAATCCAATTTAATTCATTTCTTCACCAAATCAAAAGCCCACCCAAATTCCAAAATCCAAGAATAGAAAGTGTATAAATAGGAGTTAGTTTGATGTAATTAAAAACCTTTTGACACTTTGAGATTTTACTTTGAATTTTCCTTTTAATTGTCATTTTCATTTTTGAGCTCTTTACTTTGAATTGGAATTTCTGAGAACTTGGAAGGAGAATTGATTTCTCTTCTTCTTGGTTCTTGCTTGAGCACTCTTTTATTTTCTTGCTTTGGATCTTGGGTGAAGAATTGAAGAACTTCTGTTTCAATCTCACCTTGAGATCTCTTGTTTACTTTCTCTGCATAATTGAATTTCACTTTCTGTTTACTGCTTCATCTTCTCTTCAATGCTGCAATTTACTCTTCTTCACTTATTTTGCAATTGTTCTTGTTGGATCAAGGAAGGATTTGAGATCTAGACTTGTTATCTAGTCTCTTCCACCCTGAGATCTTCAACCACTTTTACTTTGCTGTAAATTAAACACTGCTTTCTCTGTTTTTAAATTCTCAAAACATTTTACTCTTCTGTTTAAGATCTACTTCACTGCAATTCAATTTTCTCTTTTATTGTTTGATGCAATTTACTTGTTCTTCTTTAATTTCTGCAATCCCAACTCCCAATCCCTTTTACAATTCAAGCAATTTACGTTTCTTGCACTTTAAGCTTAAGCCATTTACATTACTTGCAATTTAAGTTTCTGCAATTTAATTTACTTGCACTTTAAGAATCAGCTCCTTTATTTTCCTGCTCTTTAGTTTACTGCAAATTTCCCCTTCCCCTTTACTTTCCATGCAATTTAGCTTCTGCAAATCACAAATCACTCAACCAATTCTTGATTCGCTTGACTAAATCAACCACTAAACTAAAATTGCTCAATCCTTCAATCCCTGTGGGATCGACCTCACTCATGTGAGTTATTATTACTTAATGCGACCCGGTACACTTGCCGGTGAGTTTTGTGTTGGATCGTTTTCCGCACATCATGAGCTCTGTCCATATTGTCCCTAAGAAGGGAGGAATGACAGTGGTTCATAATGAAAAGAATGAACTGGTTCCTACAAGAACAGTTACAGGGTGGCGTATGTGTATTGACTACAGAAGGCTCAATACAGCCACCAGGAAGGATCATTTTCCTTTACCATTCATAGACCAGATGCTAGAGAGACTAGCAGGTCATGAATATTACTGCTTTTTGGATGGCTATTCCGGTTACAACCAAATTGCAGTAGATCCTCAGGACCAAGAGAAAACAGCATTCACATGTCCTTCTGGAGTGTTTGCCTATAGAAGGATGCCTTTTGGTCTGTGTAATGTACCTGCAACCTTTCAGAGGTGCATGCTCTCTATCTTCTCTGATATGGTAGAGAAGTTTCTGGAAGTCTTCATGGATGACTTTTCAGTATTTGGAGACTCATTCAGCTCCTGCCTTAACCATTTAGCACTTGTTCTGAAAAGATGCCAAGAGACCAACCTAGTTTTAAACTGGGAAAAATGTCACTTTATGGTGACTGAAGGGATTGTCCTTGGGCATAAAATTTCAAACAAGGGAATAGAGGTGGATCAAGCTAAAGTTGAAGTAATTGAAAAATTACCACCACCTGCCAATGTTAAGGCAATCAGAAGCTTTCTGGGGCATGCAGGATTCTATAGGAGGTTTATAAAGGATTTTTCAAAAATTACAAAACCTCTGAGCAATCTGCTAGCTGCTGACATGCCATTTGTGTTTGACACAAAGTGTCTGTAGGCGTTTGAGACCCTGAAAGCTAAGCTGGTCACAGCACCAGTTATTTTTGCACCAGACTGGACATTACCATTCGAACTAATGTGTGATGCCAGTGACCATACCATTGGTGCAGTATTGGGACAGAGGCATAACAAGCTTCTGCATGTCATTTATTATGCTAGCTGTGTTTTAAATGATTCCCAGAAAAATTACACAACCACAGAAAAAGAATTACTTGCAGTGGTTTATGCCATTGACAAGTTTAGATCCTACTTAGTAAGATCAAAAGTGATTGTGTACACTGACCATGCTGCTCTTAAATATCTACTCACAAAGCAGGATTCAAAGCCCAGGCTCATAAGATAGGTGTTGCTTCTGTAAGAGTTTGATATAGAAATAAGAGACAGAAAAGGGACAGAGAATCAAGTAGCTGATCACCTGTCCCGGATAGAACCAGTAGCAGGAGCATCCCTCCCTCCTACTGAGATCTCTGAAACTTTTCCGGATGAGCAATTGTTTGCTATTCAGGAAGCTCTGTGGTTTGAAGACATTGCAAACTATAAGACACAAGGTTCTCCTTCTGTAACCATGGAGAGGAAGCATGAAAAGCTTTTCTCACTGCAGAGTCAACCAAAGCCCCCACAGTCAAACTCTAAGTTTGGTGTTGGGAGGCCACAAACCAAACTCTAAGTTTGGTGTTGGGAGGTTCCAACCTTGCTCTGATTACCTGTGAGGCTCCATGAGAGCTCACTATCAAGCTATTGACATTAAAGAAGCGCTTGTTGGGAGGTAACCCAATGTTATTTAATTATATCTATTTATTTTCCATTGCTATTTTATGTTTTCTTTAGGTTGATGATCATGTAAAGTCACAAAAACAAATGAAAAATCAAAAATAGAATGAAAAACAGCATAAAAAATAGCACACCCCGGAGGAAGATCATTCTGGCGTTTAAACGCCAGAAACAAGCATCTGTCTGGCGTTTAACGCCAGAAACAAGCACCAAGCTGGCATTTAACGCTAAAAACAAGCATCAGTCTGGCGTTAAACGCCAGAAACAGGCTACATTTGGGCGTTAAACGCCAGAAACAGGCAGCAGTCTGGCGTTAAACGCCAGGATTGCACAGTAAGGGCATTTTGTACACCTAATTGGAGCAGGGATGCTAAATCCTTGACCCCACTGGATCTGTGGACCCCACAGGATCCCCACCTACCTCACCATTCAAATTCAAACAATTTCCCTCCCAAACCCACCCATTCACACACTTCCATCTCCTCCATCTTCTCCACTTCTTTCTTCTTTTGCTCGAGGACGAGCAAATCTTTTAAGTTTGGTATGGTAAAAGCATTGCTTTTGTTTTTCCATAATTCAGTGGTAGAGCAATTGATTGCAGATCAAAGAGCTATGAGAAAAGAGCAACAAAGGCAAGGAAGAGACATAGAGGAGCTCAAGAGTACCATTGGTTCTTCAAGAAGAGGAAGACGCCACCCTCATTAAGGTGGACCCATTCCTTAATTTCCTTGTTTTTATTTTCCTATTTTTCGTTTACTATGCTTCATGTTTAATTATGTTTGTGTCTTTACTATATGATCACTAGTATCTAAGTATCTATGTCTTAAAGATATGAATGTCCTATGAATCCATCACCTTTCTTAAATGAAAATTGTTTTCTGAAAAAGAAAAAGAAGTACATGAATTTTGAATTTTAAAATAGTTTAATTATTTTGATGTGGTGGCAATACTTTTTATTTTCTGAATGAATGCTTGAACAATGCATATGTCTTTTGAATTTGTTGTTTATGAATGTTAAAATTGTTGGCTCTTGAAAGAATGATTTAAAAGGAGAAATGTTATTTGATAATCTGAAAAATCATAAAAATGATTCTTGAAGCAAGAAAAAGCAGTGAAGAACAAAGCTTGCAGAAAAAAAAAGAGCAAGAAAAAGAAAAAGCAAGCAGAAAAAGCCAAAAGCTCTTTAAACCAAAAGGCAAGAGCAAAAAGCCAATAGCCCTTAAAACCAAAAGGCAAGGGTAATAAAAAGGATCCAAGGCTTTGAGCATCAGTGGATAGAAGGGCCTAAAGGAATAAAATCCTGGCCTTAGCGGCTAAACCAAGCTGTCCCTAACCATGTGCTTGTGGCGTGAAGGTGTCAAGTGAAAACTTGAGACTGAGCGGTTAAAGTCGAGGTCCAAAGCAAAAAAAAAAGAGTGTGCTTAAGAACCCTGGACACCTCTAATTGGGGACTCTAGCAAAGCTGAGTCACAATCTGAAAAGGTTCACCCAGTTATGTGTCTGTGGCATTTATGTATCCGGTGGTAATACTGGAAAACAAAGTGCTTAGGGCCACGGCCAAGACTCATAAAGTAGCTGTGTTCAAGAATCAACATACTGAACTAGGAGAATCAATAACACTATCTAAATTCTGAGTTCCTATAGATGCCAATCAATCTGAACTTCAAAGGATAAAGTGAGATGCCAAAACTGTTCAGAAGCAAAAAGCTAATAGCCCCGCTCATCTAATTAACACTGATCTTCATAGATGTTTTTGGAATTCATTGTATATTCTCTTCTTTTTATCCTACTTTGTTTTTAGTTGCTTGGGGACAAGCAACAATTTAAGTTTGGTGTTGTGATGAGCGGATAATTTATACGCTTTTTGGCATTGTTTTTACTTAGTTTTTACTATGATTTAGTTGGTTTTTAGTATATTTTTATTAGTTTTTAATTAAAAATCATATTTCTGGACTTTACTATGAGTTTGTGTGTTTTTCTGTGATTTCAGGTATTTTCTGGCTGAAATTGAGGGAGCTGAGCAAAAATCTGATTCAGGCTGAAAAAGGACTACTGATGCTGTTGGATTCTGACCTCCCTGCACTCAAAGTAGATTTTCTGGAGCTACAGAACTCTAAATGGTGCGCTCTCAATTGCATTGAAAAGTGGACATCCAGGGCTTTCCAGCAATAAATAATAGTCCATACTTTGCTCAAGGATAGATGACGTAAACTGGCGTTCAACGCCAGTTCCATGTTGCAGTCTGGCGTCCAGCGCCAGAGACAAGTTACAAGTTGGAGTTCAACGCCAGAAACAGGTTACAACCTGGCGTTGAACGCCCAGAACAGCCCAGGCACGTGAGAAGCTTAAGTCTCAGCCCCAGCACACACCAAGTGGGCCCCAGAAGTGGATTTCTGCGCTATCTATCATAGTTTACTCATTTTCTGTAAACCTAGGTTACTAGTTTAGTATTTAAACAACTTTTAGAGATTTATTTTGTACCTCATGACATTTTTAGATATGAAATTTGTACTCTTTGATGGCATGAGTCTCTAAACTCCATTGTTGGGGGTGAGGAGCTCTGCAGCATCTTGATGAATTAATGCAGTTATCTCTGTTTTCCATTCAAACACGCTTGTTCCTATCTAAGATGTTCATTTGTGCTTCACTATGAAGAAGGTGATGATCCGTGACACTCATCACCTTCCTCAATCCATGAACATGTGCCTGACAACCACCTCCGTTCTACATCAGATTGAATGAGTATCTCTTAGATTTCTTAATCAGAATCTTCGTGGTATAAGCTAGAATTGATGGCGGCATTCATGAGAATCCGGAAAGTCTAAACCTTGTCTGTGGTATTCCGAGTAGGATTCAAGGATTGAATGGCTGTGATGAGCTTCAAACTCGCGATTTTTGGGCGTAGTGACAGGCGCAAAAGAATCAAGGGATTCTATTCCGACATGATCGAGAACCAACAGATGATTAGCTGTGCTGTGACAGAGCATTTGGACCATTTTCACTGAGAGGACGGGAAGTAGCCATTGACAACGGTGACACCTTACATACAGCTTGCCATGGAAGGAGCCTTGCGTGTGTGAAGAGGAGTACAAGAGAAAAGCTGAAATAAAGAAGACAAAGCATCTCCAAAACCCCAACATATTCTCCATCATTGCACAATAAGTATTTATATTTATGCCCTTTGACTCTTTACAATTGAAGTTGAAAAACACTGTTGTTAGCATCCTGACTAAGAATAATAAGATGACCATAGCTTGCTTCAAACCAACAATCTCTGTGGGATTCGACCCTTACTCACGTAAGGTATTACTTGGACGACCCAGTGCACTTGCTGGTTAGTGGTACTAGTTGTGAAAAGTGTGATTCACAATTCGTGCACCAGTAGTAAAGATCAAATTTAATTATAAATATGAATAACGTTCTAATGTTTTAGGTTTAAATTAATTTTTTATTTAATTAATATTTTTCAACATGATTTATTCTATTGTAATTTATTTATATTTAAATATATGAATTATGACTTATTTTGTAGTTTTTTTTTACTATTGAAGAAAAAAATTTATTCAAATTTATTAATATAAATATTAATCTAAAAATATATTGATTTCTTTAAACTTACACCGTATAATTTGAACCTAAGATTTAATTTAATATATAACTTAATAAAACCAGATCAAGTTAAAGACCCACCTAGCTGAAACATTTGTCTTAATCTCACGGGTGACTTCAGTTAAAGCCATGGATCCTCACTTCATTGTGGTGGCCGCCTATAATTAGTTACTAGTGTCATGACCGGAAAATCTAAAAAAAATTAATAAAAAAATAATTTTAATACAAGGGACGTGATTGCTAAAGAAAGCGGTGTGAGTGGCTGTCTTGGTGTAGAGGCACGGTACGCAACCGATGGGACACCATCGCAACCGGCGCCGGGTGCCTATAAAGGCACCTTAAACAACAGCCATCAACAGTATACTACCGGGTCCTTTCTGTTTTCCACTACTTACACATAACCACCCATTCATCTTTCGTGTCAGGCATTCAATACAAGGAGAGGAGATGGAGCATCTGACAGGGTCCGCCAACCTTCCCCACGATGTTTGGACCTTAATTGTCGGGAGGACCGCAGCACAGTCCGTCAGGGACTTGTGCAGTCTCAGGATGTCGTGCACCGCTGCACGCAATGTAGGGGAGGAGGATTTCGTTTACCGATGCGCCTCGATTCCAGTTTCGGACCAACGGTGGTGGAGTTTGAGTCCCATGCACCAGCCGGCAAGAAATTTCTTAGCGCGATGTAGGCAGAGCAGGCACCTGAAAGTTCTGTTTCGGTCTGCTGTGTCTGACCTTTTTCTCGGCGGGTGTCGTTTCGCAGGGATGGAAACAATGCACGTTGTCACAGCCCATGGCCACTCGGCAGCCCAGTACACAGTTTTCATGATGCTGATGCTACGTGACAACTTCGAGTCAAAGAACAAAGGCTTAGAAACACTTCGTGGGCTTGAGGCGGCCAGTGCCCTAACAATCTGCAAATTGGAGTTCCGCGGCGTTATCCAGGGGACGTGGACACACCTGCATCGCGTGCCAATGCTAAACGCAGAGAATCTAGTCTGTTCTTCGCATGCATGTCCAAGCCGTGGAAACATGGGTGCTATTTACCGCCATCAACGCTGTGGAAGAGGGTGGCACGTAAACGACGGTGATGGAGGTGCTGCTCATATTTCGTGCGTGCATTGTCGGGCAGACTATGAGTTGATCCTATTTGTCCACCTCTTTGATTGATAGGATAGGATTGGGTTCACCATACTTTTTTGGTTATCCAACCTAGTATATGTATTATGTATTATGTAATGATTTTGCCATTCTGTGACTCGTGTTGGTATCATTTTATTTATGTGTTTTGTGTTTCGTATTAAAAATTTTAGTTATGGAAAAAACAATTGTACCCCGTTACTGACCTCCCATTCGGTAACTCCCCATTGCCTAGCCAAGTAATCATTTTTTTATAAACTCACTGCCGGTCCCGTCTGCCACGTTATTCATAGCAGTCCATAGCCCTTCAGCCCTTCCTGTCTATTCTAATGTCACATTGCCAAGATTTTCATTTATTGCAAATTCTGCGCAAGCGATGCAGCACACGTTTCCCCAGTCTTTTTCTTCGTTTTTCGATAAAACCACCAGGGGCATTATTATATTCATTTTTCAAGAAATAGCAGACATACATTAATTAGACACATTAAAATGTATTAATTTATTTATTCGTAACTTAAATTTTGATTTTCATTAATGTATATCAATGCACAAGCCCGTCACAAGTCATAACCATTCGTCAGTTCCTATAATCCCTACCTTTATCTCTAACCTCTCTGCCGGGAGAAAAATCATTGCTTGAAGGGCCTTCGTCGTCTAGCAGACCTCCCCGTCTTCATCCGAGAAAATGTTGCACGAATCCCTCAACGACCACGCCATTAGTCCCGGCGACCTCGAGGAACCTTCAACCGCAGATCTAATCGACACCCTCCAACGGAGGATGAGGTTTTTGAGTGATAGTCTTCATAGGACACAAGACGAAGCAAGGACGGCGAGGATGGAGGCAATCTCCGCGAAAGTCAGGGCGAGTATAAGGAAGTGTGAACTGGATGAAGGCCGCCGGTTGGAAAAGAAGTTGCGCACGGAGGTGGAACAGCATCAAACCACTATTCGCGAACTCGAAGACAAAGCAAACGAGTTGAAAGTGGAAATTGCCGATCTTTGTCAAAGGGAACAGCAACAGATGGCACCGTGGCGTGAAATGGAAGGCAGGCTCGAGGCTGTGGAGATCAAGCTAGGGTTATTGGTCTGCCAATTATATGGTCAAGATCCGGCAACGGCACACGGCTCTAACTATCAGGAGCCCGCCAGGCAGAATGGAGACGATGTCGAGGCTATATGACCAACGGCATCTATGTTCAAAATCTTTATTTGCTTTGTTTCTTTAGCTGTTCTTTTGATGTTCTGTAACCCCTACGTAAAACTCGATTTTCTTAATTATATCTAATTTCCGCAGCATTTGAGTTTTCTTTTTTTTTCTATTTTCGGATGAAGCTATGCAGTAATGCGTGAACAACAATGCGAATTAATTATGTTAATTTATTGGATCAAACTGCCATTTTTTCAACCAAGAAATAGATTCTTAACAAATCGCCAGTTGCTAACTACTGTTTTGGCAGATTGCATAAAGCTAACCCCACAACAGTTCATTCGGGGGTAGATTGACAAGAGTTGATAATCAACCACGTTCACTAAAATCTAAACATCTCCAGAAAAACCCTGACCTCGTAATCCGCCAAGCAGTGCACACACGAGACACGGGACACATCATTCACACAAGCCATGGTGCCGCGGGTAGTGCAAGTCGTGGACCGACAAGCCACGGCATGTCCCGGATCCAATGGTCTCTCGTCAACCCATCACTCCCAGAAAATGTCTGCGAAGAACTCCCTGCAGCTTTTGACGTCTCCAGAAGTACGGACAGACTCTAACATTTCAACACCCCTTTGCATTTCTTCTTCGTTCTCGTGATCACACAGTAGCAACATGGCAGACAGGTAACCTGCTTCGATGCTGCCCTCCCTCCAAGCCCTAGAAAGCAGTTCCATCCCAATGCCATGGCGGACAATCCAGAAATACTTCGTCAACCCCTGTCGGAGTATAGCATCCGCATTTCCTGCTTCAACGCAGCGATCGATGAACCTCCTCTCCGGCCGGTCAAGGTAAAATAAAAAGGACACTAATGGTATAACACGCATCGTCACATGTTGGTACACAGCTTCGGAACTCGCTGCATCCAGAAAAACTTTGCAACTCGCCTGCATGTTGAACAGATCACGAATCGAATTCGATGCAACCTTAGTGGCAATCCTCACCCATATATCGCGAGGAAGAAGATTCAGCGGACATTCATGCTCGACGGGCACGTTCCCTTCCTTTCTATTTGTCTTGGAAGATCCAGCCAATTGCAAGGGCTCCGCAGAGGCTGGAGGGGGTTATTGAGGGATTATCGGAAATTATTAACTTATCGCGATAATACCAATTTCCAAAACGTTTATATCCTCAACTGTAACACTAATTTTCTATCCTATAAAAGTTAATTTATCTATAAATATATATATGTATATAATATATCACATTATCGTTCAGGAAAATTTATATATTATATTATATACTGACATTAATTAATTATTACGACTTAGCGCGTCAGACGTTTTGTTGCCCAACATTATGGATAATTAATACATTTAATATATGTACTTATACCTATATTTATCTATACTTATAAGAAGAAGTGTCTTTCTTCTGCCAAACCGCGGTGGGCAGTCTCGTTTTCATTTTCCAGTTTGCCTCGATATTCGGAAATGGAAAATGGGAATTGGGAATTCGGAAATGGGAAATGGGAAACGTGAAAGATATTTTTGTTGTTTGCAATTTTGATGAAGCTCATCGATAATAGTTAATATTGGGAAGCATCAGATAAAACAATTAAATACATGTTGTAACTGTGTAGATTAGGGAATCTTAAACCCATTAAAAAACCGTGAATGATCACATTTGTATTAAATGATAAATTTTTTATTTGCATTTAATTGCATTCAATGTAAAATGTTGATTGACAGAACAAACCTTTTTTCTTTCTATCTAAGTGGGGTGCAGTACACTCGTACCCCTGACCCTGGTATCCCTGCACACCTGCTTTTGAACGTACTTCGGCTTGAAGTACATGCTTACTCCTGAACGTGGGGTCCGCGTGACATTACACCTCTACTTTTCCACTTCTGAGCATCCAGGCGAGGGAAAACCCTAAACCAATTTACACCATCGGGCTCAACCAAGTCAAACTAACTAAGATCTTCATAGGACCTCCAGCCATTTTGCAAGCAACTTGGGCCAGGAGTTATGGAAAATACCAAGATGACACATGCTGAACGGATTTTTGACGGTTTAGAAATTCACTAATAAAATCTCGTTGTAAAGTATAGTTTCTAAACCAAGCAATAATCCTTTCATACAAAAAGTTGTTTGTCACTAGTACAAACCCCTAAAATTTATAAACCGAAGTATTGGACCTCGGGTCGTTCTCCCTAGGAATTGTAATGAAGTGTCTTGTTATCGGTTGTGAGTTATATTTGGGGTTTTTAGGATTTTTAGACAAGAATTATAAATGGCAAGAAAAGTAAACTAACAACTATAAAAGGCTCTTGGTAAGGTGTGAGAACTAGAAGTCCTATCCTAGTTATCCTTCTCAATTGTGATGAGAATTGTTCATTGTTACCACTTAGTTAACCCTTACTAAATAAAGAAAAGTCAAGTGGATGAATTGACTTGAGCCACAAGTTCTAGCTAACTCCCAAGGAAAGACTAGCTTTAGTGCACTCCAAACCAATTAGCAATCTCTCCAATTATCAATCAACAAAGGAATTAGATAACTCAAGTGTCACTAATTACTCTACCTAGGCCAAGAGGAACAAAATCTACACTAAAACTAAAAGAGACATTTCAACAAACACATAAAGTGCAATAGAAGTAAACATTATTAAATGCAAGAATTAAAGGAATCTACAACTACAAAAATAAGAGATCAACAATAGAAAAGCAAAGAAGACACATTTATTATGAATTACCTCTTGTTGAATTGGAAGAATGTAGAAGGAACAATACTAGATCTACAACAAAACATAAGAACAACATATAGGAAATTACAACAAAAGAATAGAAGAAGATTGAATGTAGCAACAAAGAATTGAGAGATAGAAGTGGAAAAAAGCAAAGATTAAAACTTAAATCTAAGAACTAAACCTAATCCTAATCCTAATTCTAGAGAGAAGTGAGAGCTTCTCTCTCTAGAAACTAACTCTCACTACTAAACTAAGCTAAAACTAAACTAATGGTAACTAACTTCTAAAGTATGAAAAGTATCTTCATTCTCCCTTCAATCCTTGGCTTAAATAGTATCAGAAATGAGTTGGATTGGGCCCACAAGGCTTTAGAATTCGCTGGCCACGTTTTGCTTTAAGTGAACCAGGTGGCAGCAACGGCGCGTGCGCGTACTATGCGCGTTCGCGTCACCATGCGCAGTTCAACCATAGCAAATCTTATATCGTTTCGAAGCCCCAGATGTTAGCTTTCCAACCCAACTAGAACCGCATCATTTGGATCTCTGTAGCTCATGTTATGGCCGATTAAGTGCGAGGAGGTCGGGTTGACAGCTTTTGCGTTTCCTTTATTTCTCCATGAGTTCTCCATTTCTACATGCTTTTCCTACATTCCCTTGGTCCAATCCTCGCCTCCTAAATCTAAATCACTTAGCAAACATATCAAGGCATCTAATGGAATCAAGGAGAATTAGATTTAGCTATTTTAAGTCCTAAAAAGCATGTTTTCACTCTTAAGCACAATTAAAGGAGAAGTTATAAAACCATGCTATTTCAATGGATAAATATGGGTAAAAGGGTACAAAATCCCATAAATCAAGCACAAGATAAACCCTACAAATGGGGTTTATCAACACACGACCACCAAAGAAACGTTTTGTTCTATTATTATATCTTTTTTTTTAAAATGGTTCAGTGCGTTGTACGTTTCTTTACCGATTGTTATCGAAAAAATAAGATAATTAATAAGTAGGAGAGGAACGAAACACTCGTTTTACAACGCAAGAATTTAATGTTGACTGTTCAAAATTTGTGTTATATTTATGTCAACATTAGTTGCTTACCTTAATTACTCACTAAATAAATGTTATCTTTTCTTCTTCTTTTTTTTCATCGAAGTAGTTTAATTTAATGTTTTATTTTCCTGAAAATAAAGCCCCATTATTGACACATAGACACATTAGTTACGAAAAAAAAGATATCAAGCAACTTTCTACCTACATTATAATATAATATATAAATATAAATATACGTGCCCGTTATTGACAACCCCTAACCCTACTAAGTACCAACCCTTCTTCACTTCTACCATGCAGTAACTCCTTCTCTCAACTCTCTGTCTACCCTTCTCCATTATTACTGCAATATGTCATCTTCTTATCCCAAGAAAATGTCAGAGGAACCCGTCACTGACCACGCCATTAGTCCCGACGACCTAGCGGATCTCTCGATCGACGCACTTATCGACATCATCCGCGTAGATGAAAAGTCTGCAGATTATGACCTCGTTGAGGCCGTACTGGTCAAGAGGGAAGAGATGTTGAAGGCTGCACTCGTAACGACCGGCGCAGAACTGAGGCAGGCGAAGGTGGAGATGATGGCCGCCAAGTTCGTTTTTGAGGCAAAGAAGGATGAACTGGAGGAAGAGGTACAGGAAAGGCAACGGCTGAAAAGGGATTTGAAAATAGAGCAGCGAAAAAATGATGTGCTCCTTCACTAGTTGGATGTCACAGAAAAAGAATTAAAGGCAGAAGTTGCCAAGCGCCGTGAACAGGAACAACTGGAGGCTCTACCGTGGCGTGACCTGGAATGCAGGATAAACGTTTTGGAGGAAAAACATAGGTTTTTGCTCCATCGGGGTCATCATCCAACCGGGCAGAATGAAGACGGGGCCGGAGTTATTTGACCTGCTGCACATGCAAGATATCTGAATGTCATGTTTTCCGTCGAGGCCTGTATGATCCTTTTATTTCCTTTGTTTGTTCTGTCGCCCATTTGATCTTCTGTAGTGGAACTTAAACCCTGATAATATAATTATATATACTTTAATCTTTCTGTTCTTAACCTGTTGAAACACAATTAGGGATTTATGTTACGACGGAGCCAAACGCTAATACCTAATCAGTGAGATCGGAGCCAAATACCAGAGGCATCGCGGTTGATTTTCATGAATGTTTACGGGTTCCTACTGATTTAAGGTCACGTACCATCATTTTACACTAGACACTAGATAATAAAACAAAGGAATGCAGACATAGTGTTTTTTTTTTTTTTGATATCCTAATATTATATTATATTATAGGAAATACATCTCTCAAAATAGATTGCTTGGACGAACAAAGAATACGAAGCCATTGATCGAAACAAAATTCAAATTAGTTCTCCCTCATGTTATATAATAAAACATACACATAATAAAAACTCCTTAAAATATTAAAGCAAATTTTGTTCATTAAAGGACAGGTATTGAATCTCTCACCCGATTATATTATGCGAATACAATCCCGTGGTTCAATTTGAGCATATCTGCATGATCATTATTTAACCTCTGTACAGATTTTATACACCATCGTCAATTATCATTGCTCATACAAAATTTATCCCATACCCATTTTTTACATGATTCCTTTCGGTCACTCCCTATTGCCTATCCAAGTTACCAGTTTTGCATAAATTCACTGTCGCAGTCTCAGTACCCAGCCCCAGAAAAAAACCTTCCGATGGTGTAAAAGGTTGATTGACTAAACAGTCTTCTGTCCATTCAAACGTCACTTCAATAGTGCAAGGTCCAGATCATATCCCAGTCAAGAAGAAAGAATTAGTTGGACTAAATTATAGCCAAGATACGCATTAATTACGTCGTCTGTGTACTCCACATGATAATTGATCGAACAGACTGTTCTTTAACAAAAAAATTACAAAAATAAAATAAAATACACCATCAGTACGCATAGCAATTAGCAAGGGGTTAATGAAGGATCGAAACAAACCGGAAATTGCTAGCCACTGTATTGGCGGATTACAACATAGTCTGACCGAAAATGCGCGAACGGAGCATGATCAGCACCTCAATCATTGGGGTTTAGAAGTCCCCAAGAACTTCCGCACCTCATATTCGGCCAGGCATTGCACACACGACACACTGGACAAATCGCTCGCATCATCAATGGTTCCACGGGTACGGCAACTGCCGGAACGGCATGACACAGGCTCTTCTGGGTCCACCGGGGGTATATCCGACCATGGGCCCGCGAACACCTGCATGAGGACCTCTCTGCACCTTTCGACTGCGCCAAACTCACAGACCACGCCAAAAAATTTGAATCCACGGCGGATCTCATCATCGGTCTTGTCACCAAGCAACAGTAATAGCATCGCAGAGATGTAGCAGGCCTCCATATCGCCCAACTCTGCTGCCTCAGTTAGGGTCTGTATACCACTTCTGCGGTGTCCACACCAGAATAAATGAGACATCCCCACGCGGAGCATAGCGGCCGGATTCCGTGCTTTGGCGCATCGACGCAGAAATGTCATTGCGGGCCGCCCAAAGTAGTCCAGGAAGCAAGCGATCGGCAACACCGACACCAAGGCATGCTTGTACACGGTGTCAGAATTGCATGCAGATGCAAATAACCTGCAACTCGCCTGCATGTTGAATAGATCCTTAATCGAATTCGATGCAACCATCGTGGCAATACTCAACCATATTTCGAGAGGAAGAAGATTCGGCAAACATTCGTGCTGAATAGATACGTCCAGTTTCGTTTTGCCCTTTTGGAAACTTCCGACCATTTGTAGGGACTTCATGGAAGGATTATTGGAGATTACAAAAAGAGGATGGACAAATTTATAAATGACCTTGTGGTATTTTGCTTTTAATATACTGCCGTTGGGGGGTAGGGGGAGGGGGTTGTGGTTTAGTACCGCATATGTTTCCCTAGATGTTTTTGTTTACCGATGCGTTCAGATAGTATAATTATTATATTGATTAAAGAAGCATTTATCATATTTAACTGGATGCCCATTTCTTAGGTGGGGCTAATATTCTCAAGAATGAAGTAATTTAAAGGAGCCTTAATAGTGGTGAATTAGATAAATGTTATTAATTTGTTCTTTGCTGGTGCAAGTACACCACTATTTGTGAACCTAGAGTCCCTGCACCCCTACTCCTGAACATAGGGTCCGCGTGGAAGTAAACCTCGACTGCTGTTGCACCCCCCCACCATTCTAGTTGCTTTATTTGTTTACTCTTTCATTTTTTAGCCTCCAGGTGAGAGAAAAACCCATAAACTGTATATTCCACCATCAACCCTAACCACCTCTCCCTCTGAAGAGTGTACCAGATCTCCTCTAACAGTCAGATGGCAATGTGCACAGAAGGTGTCTGGTACGTCATCTTTAGAGGGAGGATACCCGGAATATACCCCAACAGTGAGACGGCAGCGGCTCAGGTGGATGGCTTTCCACGGAACCTGCTTCTTCGTTACTGGAGTTACCAAGAGGACGTGAACGCCTGGAACGACTACTTCCAGGTGAATGCATTGCCTGTTATGGAGCTGGGCAGCGAGCTCCCGCCGGTGTCAAGGTTCAATCAACTCGTTCGCGGCGGACGGCACGATTTGACGGTGACGACGACTCCGCCTGTTCCGGGTCTGGGCAGCGAGCTCCCGCCGCCGTCTGAGTTCAATCGATTCGTCGTTCACGGCGAACGGCACGATACGACGGTGAGAAATAGCCCCGCGGCGGAACCAGGTGCATCTGGTAAGCGAAAAATGTGTTCTTGCGACACTCCCACGTCTAGTCACTTGCATCGGTATCAATACGTTGCTAACAAAGTTACATCACTTGCAGCCAGCAAATCGATTGAGGACATACAATGGGCCGTTGCGTCGATCGAGTACCATGTATCCTAGATGCAGAGAGAGACAGGAACTCAGGACTCAACTGGGAGAAATCATACGGCAGCTGGCCGACGTTTTGCTGGACAGGTGAAGTCCCAGGTCTTAGGGGTCAGTGCAACAACAGGATGGAGACACCGTAAACCGATCCCTCCCCTCCCCGGCAATGTATGTTTAGGTCTAGTATTGTACTATTTAGGCCCAACGCTAATATTGAACTGTTCTGGTGTGTTTGTTTTCTTTTTATATTCGGCTTCGCCTATTAGCTAATGAAGTTATGAAATAGTGCTTCTATCGAAGGTTATGCATGTGAGCGTTTAAAAGTTAAAACACGGTGATATGCATCGGTTCGAATATGTCACTTGTCTGACCCACGAAAGCGGAAATTTACAAAGCCACCCAACTCAACCACCCGAATTATTACCAATGAAATACATTCAACTTTGGTTACAACGAAGCTTCATCTGAAAGTAAACAGACTAAAGAAATACAACACCTCAAACTCGGCAAGGCAGTGGACGCACGACACACTCGACAAATCGTTGGCGGCACCCATGGTCCCGCGGGTCGGGCAGGCGCTTGACTGGCAGACGACAGGCTTCCCTGGATCCGACGGGTGGATCCCCAACAGCGAATTTGCAAACAACTGCCCGAAGAGTTCTCTGCACAATTCAATTTTTCCAGCAGCCAGTACGTTGGCATACATTTCAACCGCCCTGCCAGCGTTTGCCTCGTCCCCAACACCTGGTGTCAGTAGCAGCATCGCACACATGTAGCGGGCTTGGACGTCGCCTGCATCGGCGGCCTCAAGCAGGGTGTCGACCCCAGTGACGTTTCGGCCCATCCAGCAGAATTCTCTCATCCCTTCACGGAATATAGCGGCCGGATTTTCTGCGCGCGCGCTTCTATAAAGGAACCCATCCTCAAGACGGTCCTCCATGTCATAACCGAACACGACGGGTATCTCCGCCATGGAGGCCACCTTGTACACCGCAGATGAGCGGGCTGCGTCCAAAAACACCTTGCAGGTCGCCTGCATGTTAAACAGATCCTGAATCGAGGCCGACGCAACCCTTGCTGCAATTCTCTACCATATTTCGCAAGGCAGAAGAGTCAGCGGACAGCCGTGTGGGGGCACCGCTTTCCCTTTCCCTTTCCTTCTCCCATATCCGGCCTTCTTTCCCCTTCTGCCTTTCTCGGAGGTTGCACCAAATTTCATCCTATTTGATTTAAATTTTTTGAATAGGTGGGGAAAGCGGAAGGTTACAGGAGGACCGTCGTTAGTATGGATCACCAGACGCGATGAAAGAACGCTGGGGAGGGAACTTATATACTACAAACGGCTCACAAGATAAGTCAGGTACCGTGCCACATACGCCTTCATTTACGCCCACTGTAACCGATGCTTCATTTTTGGGTTTGGCACGGGAATTGAAGACATCCTAAACGTAATTTTAAAAGTTGAGCACTGAAAAATAATTTTAAATTTAAATTTAAATTTAAAAATATATTAAATTTTTTATCTCTTCTTTTTCCTTAAATATAAATCATTTATTTTCCCAAGAAAAAAATGAAGTATTACTCATTTTCTACGAAAAAAAGTATTCGAAATAGGAGGGATGAAATTTGGGAGGCTAGGCTTGAAAAAATCTCAGATGAACTCTTCGAGGTCAGGTCTGAGAGGTTGAAGTTAATGGTCAAGTTATAGAAAAAGGAGGATGAACTGGAGGAAGAGGAGAAGGCACGGCGCTGGGAGGAGAAGTTGTTGCGCAGGGAGCAGCAACATTGTGAAGCGACCGTTCGTCGAATGTATGACAAAGCAAACGAAATGATGGCAGAAAGTTCAAAATGGCGTGACCTGGCACAAAGGGTCGCCGATGTTTTGGAGGTCAAGGAGAAATCTTTGTCCCACCAGGCAGGCGTTCAACCGGTGCAGATTGAAGACAGTGATGGAGGTATTTGACCTAGTGCACATGAGTGATATCTTTATGTTGTTTTGGTTTTTTGTCGAGGCCTGAAGCCCTGAATGATCTATCTGGTTTGTTTGTTTGGTCGTCCTTTTGATCTTATGTAATGCTAATTAAAACTCTGTAGCGATTATTATATCTACTTTCATCAGTTCGATATTAAAAATCTGTTTATCTTCATTTGTTAATCGGTTTATTCTTCCTCGCCAGTGAGTATCACACGAAAATAACAAAATTTCTGACTTATTTCCATTTTGATTGCCATTGATTCGGAAGATTAATATTCTATGCTTCGTAGCCAGTATAAATTCGTTTAATCCAGATGCGGTTAACAATCAATATCTTCTCATCTCCTTGCTTGTTAGTAATAGTTTGAATTGATTTAAATTGAAATAAATATTTCCTAAACATACGCAAAATACGCTTTTCGGTGACTCCCCATTAACTATCCGAGTTACCAATTTTCTGGGCTGTTTGGTATAAATTAATTGTGATGGTATCAGATAGTTCACAGCCCCAAGCAAAAAATGGGGGATGTAAATCATCCAATATAAAACAAGTCATCTGAGCAGTTGATACATAATTAGGGAATTATCTTGCGTTGTTATCATGGAAGACCAGACGCGATGAGGGAATGCTGGGGAGGGAGATTATATACTATAAAACGCCTTACCAGATAAGTTGGGTACCGTGCCATATACGCCTTCATTTACGCCCATTGTAACTGATGCTCCGTCTGTGGGTTTGGCACGTGAATCGAAGAGATCCTAGACATAATTATTAAAGCTGAGCATTGAAATTGAAAAACAAACTTAAAACTATATTAACGCGAAATGTTAATTTATGCTATTATGTAACTAAATTATTATATCTTCCTTTTTTTTTCTTCCATCGAACTAGTTTAAATATAAATCATTTATTTTCCCAAAAATAAACGAAGTACATTAATTACTCATTTTCTACGAAAAAAAGTATTCGAAGTAGCTTTTCACTTTACACTATATATGTATACGTACCCTTTAATGACAAACCCTATCCCTCCTAACGCTTCTTTCCCAGTTCTTCTTTGCTGTAACTCCTTCTCCCACCTCTCTATCTATCCTTGTCCCCCTCCTTATTTCTGCCACCCTCCACTGCTCTCTCCACTGTGTACTTCTGAGAAAATATCGAAGGAGACCGTCACCGACCCCACCGTTAGTCCAGTTGACCTCAGGACTGAGCCGATGTCCAATCTGATCAACATCATCCGTACAGATCAAAAGTCCGCGGATTGTGATCTCGTTGAGACCGAACTTCTCAGGAGGGAGGATTTTTGGGAGGAGAGGCTTGTAAAAGCCTCAGGCGAACTCTTTGAGGTCAACAACGAGAGGTTAGCCTTAATGGTCAAGTTGAAGAAAAAGAATGATCAACTGGAGGAAGAGGAGAAGGCACGGCGCCGGCAGGAAAAGTTGCTTCGCAGGGCCTTGCAACAGTCTGAAGCGACCGCTCGCCGACTGTATGACAAAGCAAGCGAAATGATGGCGGAAAGCTCAAAGTGGCGTCTCCTGGCAAACAGTGTCGTCGATGTTTTGGAGGTCAATGAGAAATCTTTGTCCCGTCAGGCAGGCGTTCAACCAGTGCAGATTGAAGACAGTGACGGAGGTATTTGACCTGGTGCACATGGGTGATATCTTTATGTTGTTTTGGTTTTTTGTCGAGGCCTGAAGCCCTGAATGATCTATTTGGTTTGTTTGTTTGGTCGCCCCTTTGATCTTCTGAAATGCTAATTAAAACTCGGTAACGATTATTATATCTACTTTCATTGGTTCGTTCTCTGCTTATCATGAATTGTTTGGAGTTACTCATAACTCAGCCCCTCTGCCTATAAATCAGCCAAATAAAACAAGTCGTTTGAGCGGTTTAAACAAAATTAGGGAATTATCTTGCGTTGTTAGCATTTAACGTTTCCAAATCATGATCCCAGAACATTTCGGCAACTATTTACGGGTGCGTTATGAAAGACCTGTTTATCGAGTTATCCTTGCAAATCAGTTTTACACTACCGGAATAAACATTCGGAATTATTTTCATTTACCGTATCGTAATGTTATGCCAAATTCCGTTCCTTTATAAAGGATAAACTTGTTTCCAACTAAAATGCTTGGATCAACAAAGAATATGAAGGGACGGTTTAAACAAGTTTCAAAGTACGTACCTCAGTGTGAGGCTATAATAAACCAATTTGTGAAATCAAATAATAGAATCTCCTTAAAAAACCTCATTGCTCATTAAAGGACAGGTATTGAACCTCAACCAACTATATTATACGAATACAACCCGTGATCAACTGGAAAATATGTGCATCAACGTTTCTATAATTTTATGCACCAGCATCATTTTTTTAGTGCACATCTGGCAAAACCTTACATTAACCCGCTAAGTTTTTTTTGTATAGTATTTTAATTATTATATCATACAAAAAATTAATATTGCTGTTAAACGGTTCAACAAATTATTATACATGCAATAACTATTTTGGTGTTCCTCTTCCTTGTGCAGCCATGTGAGGAATTTTTTTTTCGTGTAGTGAAAAGGACCATACTAAACCATTTATCTAGTTTTAACAACATTTTTAATAGCCTAACACTTGAGCCCAGCATTGGTTCAGAAAAATGTGCATCTCAAGAAAAAAAATATACTACAAAGGCCCATCAGGATTGACCTAAGTTCAACCAACTGTATTCTAACCTAACCCGCCCGACCCGTAACACCATCGGCCATCTCCTTCGTCGTCCTCTCGCCCACCATCCCCACGCCGCTTCGATCCTTCCTTGTTGGTCGTCTCTGGCAAAGCCATACATCTAGCCGAAACACTATGCAGCTCCGGCGAGGACACTATGTAGATCTTCATCCTCCGTACCAATGAGTCGCGACAGAGGCCGCACTTCGGAGAGCAGGCAGCTTTGCAGTGTGACTCCGCGGGAGAAAGCTTCCTGCAACTCCATTGACGGGTCAGTGACGGATACGTAGACATCGCAGCTTATCTTGTATGCGTCAAACGACATCCACTACGCTTTTCCTTCCCTCCCAGCCCTCCTCCATCATCTCTGATTTAGCGTTAAACAGAATCACTAACTGCCATTAATTTAGTTCTTAAAACATGATAAACTAATTCTACATAAACCCAAATAATTTTTTATTGTAACAAAAATAACCAGCTACAAAGTGAATTTTGCAAACTAACCCCTCTGACACACGATGCCCACTAACCAATCATAGGAGGAGAGAGAAAGAGTAATCTCTACCATTGGATTGAAAAAGCAGAGAGATTCGACGGCCAACATCAAATGGCGCACCGGTCAGCCAAACATAAGTGTCATGTGCACTGGTGTGCCAAAGAATTTCGGCACACTAAATCTGTCCCCTGTTTCAAATTAAAAAAAGGTAATGTATATGCATTCATATTTTTATTTGTTAAATTTATCAAATATGTACAATTTTAATGAATATAACATTAATCAAGATCATAATTATCTTATGCTCTCACCAAGAGATCTTCAATTCGAATTATTTTTAATTAATTTGCTGGTTGAATGTTGACACCTAAAACATGCTTGATTTTGTCAGGATTCAAGATTAAAAGTTAAAATATACTCTTTGAAAAAAAGAAATGCTCGTGCTAACTAAATTAGGTTGGTGTATTAGTTAATTTACTAATCTATTTAAGTAAGAACAATGTTAGGAAACCAAAAAGGTATTAGGCAAAAATCAGCCAAATATATTTGGGTGAATCTAAAATCTCTACGAGTTAATATATATGGATGTTTCTTCTGCTAAGTATCAGAATGTTTCTTTTTCATACTAAATGGATGTTTTTTTATATATTTTTCGAAATTTTTGTATTGCAAATGTGAATGTCTCTATTTCTTTAAGAATTTTATATTTTTTTTAAATTTTATAGATATTTAATTATTTTTGCTAAAATATAACTGGATATTTCTTTTGTTAAGTATTAGAATTTTTTTTTCATATTAAATGAATGTTTTTTTTTTATATTTCTGTAATTATATAATTTACCGTCTCTTTAATCATCAAATCAGCCCCTAATATCCCAAAACATAGAGAACAATATGGTATAGGTAGATGTCCTCACTCTTTCCTCCAATTCTTTTCTTGCAAGCATTAAGATGGATCTTGCCTGCATAAAATTGAATCATTTAATTTATCTAGTAAATACATTATTCAATTAATATTTCATCATCGGAGGAAATATATATATGTACGTACCTGAGAGTGAGTGACGTCACAAACGGAAATCTTGCCATCGTAGAATATGGTGAGTGGGTGTGATTGCGGCGTCTGCTGTCCTTGTAACGGGCTACTCCTACTTTCTTCTTCTTCCATGGAGTGGTGGTCGGAGACGGATAGGACCTGACGGTGAGAGAGAGAGGTTTGTGTGTGTAATTGTTGGAGGTGGATAGGTTAATGTGAGAGAGAAGAGGAAGGTTTTTATAGGTTTTAATTAGGTTTAGTTAATTAATTTTAAATTTTTTAAAAATTTAAAATTAATTATTAATATAAATTAATGTGATTTTGTTTAGTTTTTGGCTGATAACTTTTTGGTTTCATATACTTTTCCTTTAAGTAAATGTCAAGTGTTTGAATCCTTTCGTGTGTATATAATAATTTTTTGGTCAACGACAAATCCTTAAATAAAACTCCAATTCAGGATGAATTATTTTTCGACCTGCTGGGTTGGGAGATACCATAGAAAACCCAAAAAAATAAGAATAATTATCCAAATCAATCCCCAAGAATTTTAAAAGTGAACATTTCAGTCTCCAAAAAATATTAATACACAAAAACATCCCAAATGTTTTACTCTAGCAGAAAAATCAGTCCCTAGTTCATTTTCTGGCAGAGTAACTATCCAAATCAGTCTCTAAGAATTTTAAAAGTGGATATTTTAGTCTCTAAAAAAAATTAATACACATTAATACACAGATTAATTCCCAACATTTTTTTGTCAGACATAACAATCTCCCTATATAAAAGAAGTAAAATAAAATTATTATTATTATTATTATTATTATTATTATTATTATTATTATTATTATTATTATTAATTACACAATAATACTGTACCATAAATTTTTGCATTTTTTAAGCAAAAGTAATGATAAATGTATTCATTAAATTCTTATGTATTTATAATATAAAAAGAGTTTATATATATATAATCATTCAATGATAATAATAATAATAAAATTATTAGAGATTATTTTACAAAAATTCAAAGTTAAAATTATTTGATATTTTTGTATTTAATATACTAAAAAAATATCCTATTTTAAAAAGCATATTTGTATTAAAAGAAAATATTTTAATTTAGATTTTAAAGCATCATTATTCGACTTGGTTTGGTAAAACTTTTTGAAGAGGTGCTTGTGCTTTTTAAAAGCTCAAGCTCCTCATTTTGTGTTTGGTAAATCAAAAAGATCATGTGCTTGTGCTTGTAGCTTTTAAAAGATTAGAGTACTTTTGAAAGCACCTAAGATAGAACTTTTTAAAGTTGGCTTGTGCTTTTTAAAATTTAAAAATCTAATATAACCTCATATGTTAACTAATTTTCAAATTTAATGCTTACATTTATGTCTATTATAGTATTTTTAAAATTTTAAAAGCTATTTTACCAAACACAATTGATGTTGCTTATGTTTATTAAAAGCTATTTTTTATTTAATTTACCAAACATAAATGCTACAACTTTTAAAAAGTAAAAGATTTACCAAACTAAGCCTTCATCTTGCTTGTTTCCAACGAAAAGAGTGTCTTAATATACCAATTTTATCGTCTACATACACAAAACTAAACTAATAATAATAGAGGTTGACATATAATAAAAGTATTTAGTTTTCTTAGAGACTAAAATATCCACTTCTAAAATTTACGAGACTCTAATTATTCAAAAAATAATAAAGAAATGCCCGTGTGCTGAAAATGTTGCGGAACAATGTGAGAAGAACAAATATTACAGTAGACAATATGATCAACAGTGATTTAAAAGTTGCACTCGGAAATTATTTTGGAAAAAAAAAATTCTTAAGGTAGCCACATATATTCTTTCCAAAGTTTGAAAATAAAAATTAGACAAAGATCTTGAAAACAAAACAAGGTAATCCCGACTCCCAAGTCATTGAAATCCTGAAAACCCGCAAGACCACAATTTTACAGGAAAATGGCATCTTAATGGTCAGAAAAGCATTACTAATTGCTCCAAGTCGCAACTCTAGATGGGGAACCAGATTTTACCAAAAGGAATCACTGATTTTTTTTTTTTTTTTTCAATTATCATTCTTTATCGGCTACCTTTCATCAAGCCCTGGCTAACCTAAGGTTTGTTTGGTAAGAAAACAATTATACAGGAATGGCTATCATTTACACAGCAAAAATGTATGAATCAAAATATGCTAAGATGGTTTCCCTGCTTCCTTTTTATACTAAAGTAATCATGAAAAATCTGAAACTAAGGAAAATTCAGCCTCCTTCAATTGGTTATATTAACCAAAGGAACTCAGAAATCTACAGACAAGTCAATAGCTGTATCAGCAGAGTTACCACCAACCAGCAAGAACAAAGGAAACCCAGCAACCTTTGCTTGTTCAATCATCGTCTGAATCTGAAAAAGAAAAAAAAAAAATTAAGAGATTCCCTTCAGCAAAGCAAAGTATAGAAGATGAGGTAATAAGTAAAAACAAGTGTACGCTGGAGACTCTTAAAGAAGAATTAGATTTGGTTGTAATAGTAATCATGCCTATCAAACAAAAGGCAATAAAGGGTTAATAATCTTTTCTTTAAAATTAACAATTACACATATTGATAGTAAAATAGTCACAGGTCTGGACAATCTCCGCCACATTTTCTCCAAGGTCTGGACAATTTAATACTGTTGGCATCCCTCAAAATAAAATAAAAAAATTTGCAGACATTATACACGGTAACTCTTTGGAATGTCTGCTATAGGCAAACTCATTTTCAAACTTCAAATTCTCATAACCTATTAATATATTATTTCAACAGAGGAAGAAGTATGAACATGAATGAAAATAGTGAGTGGGAGAAGAGATCCTAACAATGAACTGGTTCCTCAAAAACAAAAAATAATAATAACGTACTCAAGTCTGCATTGACGTAATATGCTTACCTGATCTAATATCCTCACCAACTTTTCCCCTATTTTTCAGCTGCCTATGGATCATTGCACATATTAGCATCCACCAGTATAGATGGAAGATGAGCAGCATAATGAGTAGTGTATTAAACAAGTAGTAAAGCATTGTGGGGAAAGCCTCTGCTAGGTTTAAGTGATCAATCAAGTCAATGCTGGAAATCCAATGATGAGAACAAACAAAAAAACAATTAAAAAGTGCCTCAAAAACCAAAATGAAGTTAAACAAATCACTAAAACACAAGATCAACCTTGTTGCTCTAATAACGCAAAAGGGAAAGATGATTAGCCGCAATATGAGCCATGAAAGTGCAAAGAATCCAAAGAACACGCTAGCACCAAATTCTCTTTCAGAATATTTGAAAACCTTGGCAGCTTCCATGAATACATCACTTGCATCATGAATGGCAAGTATTATGGAACCAACTCTGAAGAAACTGCAAGCACAATTGTAAGTCATTAGCATCTATCTTTTATTTATTTTTTTTGGGTTCTTCAAAATCTATCTATTTTGATGATTTGATGCTGATGCCATTTATGAAATTTTGATTATCTAAAACACTCAAACTAAACTACAGTCATTGAGCATTTACAGAAACTAGAATTCAAGTCACGTTTAATTATTAAGTATTGAAAATGAACTATGAACATTATGTAGGAGACAAATACAAAACACATTAGTGCGACAACGATGCGAAACACAGTTTTTTCTGATATCATTAATGAGAATCAAATGTGATCAACCAGATGAGATTTTTCATTCTAAAGAAAATAACAAAATAATAACTAAGTTCTACATCTATTACCTGTAGAAGAGGCAATGGTATATTATTCATATATAAGGTTAAGGTACTACCTTGTTACATACGAGCCTGCAATCAGCATAACGGTGATTACATGGTGAGAAAACATGACTGCAAAATCCTTCCTTCGAGTCTCCCAGGTGAGAATAGCAGCAATGCTGTAGATGTAGAACCCACATTGCAACATGTAGTAAAACTTTACAGGATTCCTGGAAAAGTAAATGAAACAGGAGGCAATACAACATTTAATATACCTTTTTCTATTAATAGAACTCAAATTTGAATAAATAGAATCTCCTCCAAAGTACAGTTATTATTTCTCCTCATGTGAGTTGGCTTCACATTATATATAACCAAATGGCAAACAACAGCCATCAGTAAAAGAAAACGAGAGGCTAAAATTAGTCTCAAAACTTATTAAATACTGTACAGTGTTATACTTGTGTACATTATCATAGGAATGCATCTATTGATTTCCAAAATTCTCATTTTCCTTTTTTGGTCATGTTCTCAGTTGTTTATCAAAACCTGGATATAAATTTATGTCGAGTTCCGAAAAATGACCAATTTTCAGTTTCTAGTAACTTCTTAAGCTCAAAATTCTCTCTTCCATACCATTGCAACATGTGAACACAGGTTTATGGATTATAAAATTCACTCTAGATCTGAACTGTTAAAACTGCAAAATGCTAAGAAAATCAATATGAAATGAAGAACATAAACGTAAACAATAAAGTCAAAAAGAAAAATGTATGTATTTCATTAAAATGGAAAAAAAAAAAATTTGCCGTAACAAGATATATGTAGTTATCATGCTACACAAATTACTTACTTCAGCTCATGATTTGGCCAATCGATGAAGTATAATTTTGTATTAGTAAACCAGGGTTCCTGATAGATGGATTTAAGAATGTATGCTTCAGCTGTAGCATAGTATATTAGCTTCCACATTGACTCTGAGCATTTTTCAATCTTTACTTGCATTTCCTTGGTAATCCTTGAAGGAGCCCCACCCCTTGTCAGCATCCTGATAGCCAACCTCTGTAATCAACAATTTTTTTATGAAATATGAATAAAGGAATATGGTATAAAAGTGGTATTATTATTCTAAAAATGCCTTTTCTGTGGGTCAATAAATGAATCAATGCAAACTTCATGAAACATGACAAAATTGAGATTATCTATAGCTTATGCCAAGAAAAAACTATTGCTTGATCATGCTACTTCATGATTTGCTTCACAAGACAGCAGATGAAGAAAACAATTAATTATTCTGACAATAATACTTTCTTAATAGGGATAGTCGTCTTCCAAAATCCATTACCCATAATCGTGCTTTGCTTTTTGCTTCCCTTTGTTGAATGGGAAAAGATTAGAAACTAAAGCCTACCAATAAAGCAAACTCCACGGTCGCTTCTACCGTAAGAAGAAAAGAAATGATACTAAAAGAAGAAAGAAATAAGGAACAAAAAGCACTCGCATTGATTCAACAACTTACACTCTAGGGTTCGTCATATATACATAACCTAATAATAATACCTCTTAAATGTCAAGATAATATGAATTATAAATACAAATGAAAAGAGCTAAACGGAATAAACAAAGTTAGAATTCAATAAATATGAGCTGCAATGCATTACGAAATTTTGCTATTCTAGCATTCTATGCGTCGATTAGAGCAATTGTGTTATCTTAAATACTCTCCATTTTTTTTCCCGATCCCGTGCATTAATTAACTCCATTTGACAGGTCAACATCAAAGATCCTTTGACTAAATAACCAACTAGAGATCAAACTTAACCACAAAACAACAACAATCCAGCATAACGAAACAAAGAGATTATGTGCAACATTTCGGAGCTGAAATCAAGAAGAACAAGCAGAATCCAAAACCAAAAGAACAAAAAAAATCCGAAGCTATAAAGAACAATCAGCGAAGAGAAAGAAATCTTACGCGAAAGACGAATCTGTCGAGCAAGAACCTGGCGATGAAAAATGTGAAAGAAAAGCAGATCGCGAGGGAGAAATCCGAAGTCTGTGGCGCGGCGGCATTGCTGGAAAGAAAGGAATCCATGGGAAGGGAATGGAGGTAGCTGAAAGAATTTCTGTTATTTTCAGAAGGAAGGTTGAATCGGTTGAGAGGCGAAGAGGAGCAGAGAGATCATGGCATCGAAAGGACGCAAAATGCAAATGATTTTATTTATATATGTGTGTGGTTTGTTGCGGAAGCAGAGATCTGGCGTTACCTGAAAATGAGGGTGGAAGCAGAAAACGTGAAGAGGAAGGGTGGGAAGAACGGAAGGTAAGGAGGGAGGGAAAGTGTGACGAGCAATAGAGAAGCAACAGAAACCGAAACAGAAATGGCGAGGGTTTGTATTGTTTGCTTTTTCCTTTTTTTTTTCCTTGTTTTTTTTCTTTTGTATTTGTATTTTTTTTGTTGACTGAAAGGTATTCTTTTGTATTTGTATTGATCTCCCATCCGAGTTCCGACCCCTCATCTTTGAAAAATCTCTTTTATTTTCGTTTCTGGTGGGACCCTTTTGTCAACACACACGTGGCAAAAGTATCTTAATTTTTTTTTATCCTTTTGAAAAAAAAAATCTTTTTTAATACTTAGAATATATGAAGTACTAGTACATACACTTTACTAAGTTGCTGTGTTTGCATATTGGACACATTTTAGATATGATTCTCATCGACACTTGTTCAATATACTGTGTTCAACTATATCATAATAAAAAATAAAAAATTCTTTTTCAAATACATTTGAACACACTTAAATACTATCATATGATAGTGTGTCTAACCTTATTTTTAGTATGTTTTTTTAATTAAATTTAAAAATAATATATATTATAATTTATTAAAATAAAAAATATTTTAAATAATTTATATAATAAAAAGAAAACACTAAAAACAGTTAAAAATTATTTTATATTTTAATATTAATAAAATATTAAAATATTATTGTAATTCATTTAAAAAATACTTTATATTATATGTATATGTTGTGTCTCTGTGTCGTATAAAATTTTAAAATTGTATAAAATTTTAAAATTTATATTTTTACCGCTATGAAAAAAATGTCCTTCTTTACCATTGAACTGTCATATTTCTTATTAAGATATATGCAAATTATAATATATATAAATATCTTTTATCAAATAGTTTACTTCTATTTAATTTATTTTAATTTTAGTTATAAACTTACGTGGTCTTAAATTAATTATATTTTTATTTAACAATAATTATAAACTCACTTATTTTTTTCTTTTCACAATTATATAATATCTATTAATATTATTTTTAATAAATACTTGTAGTATATAATAATATAATAGATATAAACTAATTAATAAATTATTAAAATTTGAAAATAATAGTTATTTTAATATAAAAAATAAAAATATTTATGATAGTGTAAAATTAACAAAATACTTATTGTTCCTATTCCATATTATTTTAGAATAGCTAGATATTCTTAAAATATTAGTGAAAATATGTATTTTAAATTTTAATTTTAAATTTTTTACTATTTCTTATTTTTTATTTATATTGGACCGGGTCAATCGGTTCAACCAATGACCTACCAGTTGAACTAATAACCCAGTGACCCAGTACAGTTCGATCACCGGTTCGGTTCTGAAAACTATGGTAGAGAATGTAGCACTCTTTAAAAGTTAACCTACTATAAAAAATTATCAAGTAAATTAAATTATTTATTATTGTTATTATTTTTTTATTGTCATGGGCTGAACAAACAAATTGACACAGACAAGCAAAACTAATCCCCTCATTCAAACACCAGAAAAGTTATCAGGAACTTGATAGAACTCTTCTATTACTCTGTTATTGCCGATGTGATGTCTTCAAACATCTTCAGGCGGTGCTTCCACTATCGTTCTGGACGGCGATAGATTTAGACATTCTTGAACCCACTCCCTTCTGCCTTTGCCATGAATGACTTTCTAAGCCCGAGAAATCGTTGCCATGGGAGAGGGAGATGCCTGTTTGTCGCTGCTGTTGGCTGTCTGACTCCAAATGCAAAACCGATTCTGGAGAAGAACCCTTATCTCCAAGAAAACGCCATGATTTTCAGATGACAACAATCATGACCAACCGACTCCATTAGACCTACACTAGCGACAAAGAGACACCTATTTTGATGTGTTGGAGTCTCTCTTTAGCTCCGCTATGATTTTCGGTGGAAGGCTTATGCTCCAAAACCTCTCCAATTCTCTCCCATTTATTATTAATTACACGGGCTATTATGAAAAGATAACTATTCAGTTCTTCTTTCTTTACAAAATTGGCAAATTCCATGTGCTTCGAGGCGAATAGAAAAGAGTATGTTTTCGGGTATGGGCCAGTCAAAACCCCTACCGGAAAGAAAAAAAATGTTACATAGGTTATTCTTAGGTTTTTACCGATTTATGCTACTCTCATGCTATTAGTATCGCATCTTCTTGTCTGCTGTCGCGACGTCGGTCTTTTGTTTTTCTCTGTCTCGTTGTTGAGTTTGGTGTGACTTTCTATATCATTCTCAAGTCCTGCTGTTGGTTTTTTTTTCTTCCATTGTTTTTTGACATGTTTATGATTTTAATTTTATTTTCATAATAATTATCTTTTTTATTGTTATTTTTTGGATTTTGCTTTCGATTTGTGCTTTGTTAAGTTGTAAAACTTTGTGCATAGTGTGTTCAACTTTGTTAGTATTTCCAATCACGAATTTGTAATCTATTAAAAGAAAACTCAAGTAGTGATTGAATAAACTAATACCTCTTGTAAGGTTAGGATTATAATGGTAGGAGTTCTTTGATAATCTATAATCTATAATCTGTAATCTATAATAAACAATTTTGTAGTAGTGTGATATTAGGAGCTATTCTTTTTTTATCATTTATTGATTATGGAATTTTAAATTGTAATTTTCTTTTGGTACGAGAGTGTGAATGTCTTGTTTAAACTGGTTTTTTGGTTGCTGAATTTTTTTTATGAAGCATTGTCAAGTTCAATTTAGTTTTATAATTTTTGTAAAAATTTTATATAATTTTTTTACAGGAACACAAGAATAACCGGGTAATTAAAGATTGAGGGCTTTTTTAGATTTGTTGTTTGAGTTGTAACAACTTTGTGATAGAGCGTGGTACAAATTTTTTGGTATGTACTATTGCAAATATATAATGTATTAAAATAGAATCGTAGTAATACCATAAACCAATACCTCTCGCAATTCTACGATTGTAATGCTAGGGTTTCTTCTATAATCTATAATTTATAATCAGGAATTTTGTAGTATTGTATTGACAGGACCTCTTATTTCTTTATCAATTATCAATTAATGGTTATGAAACTTTGAATGGTTGATTTTCTTGTGTTATGGGAGTGTTAAAACATGTATTTTGCTTGTTCAAAAATTGTATAAGGTTAATGTAAGATTGTCAAGTCTAATTCAGTTTTTATAATTTTTATAACATTTTTATACAATTTTTCTATAAACATAAAGCAACAACTAAGATTGAGGGCTTCTCCGATTTTCTGTTTGTTGAGTTGTTACAAATTTATGGCAAAACGTGTCCCAGCTTTTTTGGTATATGCATTCGCAAATTTCTAATCTTTTGAAAGAGAACCCATATAGTGATACAATAAGCTAATATCCCTTGTGATGCTAGGAGATCTTCTATAATATATAATCAGCAATTTTGTAGAATTGTGATGCTTGGAGCTCTTTTTTCTTTATCATTTATTGGTTATAAAATTTTAAATTGTGATTTTCTTTTGGTATGAGAATGTGAATATGTCTTGTTCAAACTGGTTTCTTGGTTGCTCAAATCTTTTTTATGAAGTTAACATTAGATTGTCAAGTTCAATTTAGTTTTATAATTTCTGCAAAAACTTGGTGCGCGAAATTGAACTCGCACAACTTCACCGTCAAGTGCACTGAGTCATCCAAGTAATACCTCAGGTGAGTGAGGGTTGATCTCAGGAGGATTGTTAGATTGAGCAAGCAATGGTTATCCTGTAGATCTTAGTCAGGCGAATAGAAAGATAGTGGTTGTTGTTGAATGCGCATAAACAAGAAAATAAAGAAAACAGTAAAGAATTAATGTAGAAACAATAATGAGAAAACATTTAAGGCTTTGGAGATACTTTATCTTTCTGGATTAATACTTCTTACAGACTACTTTAACAATGAATGATTCATTCTATGGCAAAGCTGTAAGTGATTAACTCCTGTCCTCTCAGTAAGTTAATCTCCTCTAATCCACATCAAACACCATTGTCAATGGTCATTCAATATGGACGAGGGTGAAGCTCACGCAATTCATTCTCCTTTGATCCTACTCAAAATGCCACAGACAAGGTCAGATCTTCGGGATCGAAGAATGAAGCCCAATGTTCTAAACTTAGCACCACAGAAACCTCATCACCCATAACTAACGAGATTATATGTCACATATCCCAATTAGCCTAGATAAATTATTGGTTTAGGAGATGTATTCTCAAGCTTTAGCTCAATACTATCGGAGTCAGAACTCGTAAAGAACTCATGTAGAACAAGGGGTCATACTTTCGTTCCACCTCAGATTCATTAGATAAAGAACGACAATACATCATAGAATAAAATCATACATATATTAAAATAGAAAAGTAATCATATTAATCCATAGGAATAAGCAGAGCTCCTAACCTTAACTTAGGAGGTTTAGTTGTTCATAATTTACAGAGAAAATAGATAAGATCTGTCTAATGGTGTAAACTTAATGATACTTAATCCTAAGTGATCTTCTCTTTAAATAGTAAATACTAACCCTAAGAATGCTAAATTTAAATTAAAAAGTACAAAGATAAGACTGCATAAGCTAGAGAAGTGCTAAAATCCACTTTGAGACCACTTTGGTTGAATGCTTCGTCCAAGCCTGGCGTTTAACTTGGAGAATGGGCATTGAACGCCAGTTAAGGGGTGAGTGCGCTGCTTTCCTACTCCCTTGGTGGTGTTGAACGCTAGGCTTTGATCCTTTGGTGGCGTTGAATGCCAGCTTTGGGCGTTCAACGCTGGGCTTGCTCCCTTTTGGATGTTGAACTCCAGATGTGAAAGTTCAACGCCAATTACGGGCAGTGATATAGAAGAGAAGTATAACTCGAGTTGTAGAGCTCCAAATGATGCGCTTCCAAAGGCGTTGAAACGTAGACATCCAGGGCTTTCCAAAAATATATAATTGTATGGGGTAGACATTAAGTTGAGCTTCAGAAACTGGCAATTTTCAGCCCCTGATCCCGGACGTTTTTGGCACTCACGTTTGCCAATAACGCCAGCCACTATGCCAGCAACCCTGTCCCCTTCAAAGGAGCATAACTTGAGTTACAGAGATTCAATTGAGGTGATTCCAGTTGCATTAGAAAGCTGACATTTAGAGCTTTCCAACGATATATAATAATCTATAGTGGGCATGAAATTGGAGCACAAACTAGAGGCATCTTTTAAGCCCCAAAATACCAACTGGGTAGCAAGTGTGACGTTAGCCACACTAACTTTAGCACTAACGCCACACTTGTAGCGTTAGTATGGCTAATGACAGCAACAATGCCAAGTCATCTTGGACCTCAATTTGATTCACTTCTCTCTTAAGTCCACTTTAAAGCTCAAGCAAGCAAGCCCACAAGTGTCAACCAATCAAGGCCACAAGAAGCATATAGAATAGAAATTTTCATTTCATTGTAATTTGATTTTAATTTCATTTTGTAATTTAGGAGAGCCTATATAAAGGCCTTAGCTTTTACTTTGAAGAGGACTAGAACAGAGAATTGAAGGAAGGGGGAGAGAGTAAAGACCAATTCGAACTTCTGTGAATTGGCACACTCCAAGGGGAGTGGGTCTTCGGACCCCTCCCCTCCTACACTCTTCTTCCTTTTCTCTTCTTTTCTTCCTTAGGAGTAGTTTAGTTTTCTTTGTACTTTTCATTTATGAATTTTGAAGTTTCAATTTTAGTTTCAATATTCATCTTTACTTTTCTGCACTTTCTTTCTTTTCATTTTCCAGAGCTATGAACAACTAAACCCCTTTCATTGGGTTAGGGAGCTCTGTTGTAATTTGATGGATCAATTTTAGTTTTCATTCTCCTTCTTCTATCTTTTCGCTTGATTTTACTAGAAAGCTTTCGATCTTCATCCAATTGGATAGTTATCTTGGAAAAGAAGCTATTCATACTTGGATCTTTTCTGAACCTTGAAAGAGGAATGAAGGGATCATGCTAGAAATGCTTTCTCATGCTGGACCAAATTGGGTGTGGATGGATATGTGACTATAATCCTTCCAACACTTGATTTGGGAAATGCATGTGGTATAATCAGTGACCATACTTCATCTCTTCTCATGAGCAATTGACCAAGGAATTGGCTATTGATCAAGATTTGAGAGATTGAATTACAAAGAATTGTAATTCGATCACTTAAGATTGCCAAGGAGATCAATGAATCCATTGATTGAGGAAGAGATGAAAATGAACTTGATCCGGAGAATGCAACATCTCCTGAGCCCAATGAACTCCCCATTTCTGATCTTACCCATTCTCTTTAATTTCTGCCATTTACTTTTATGAGCAATTACCCCATTCCCATTTAAGATTCTGCAATTTACTTTCTGCCATTTACATTCAGCTCTTTATTTCCAGCATTTACTGTTTCTGCCATTTACTTTTCTGCCATTTAATTTTCTGTAATTCTCAACTCAAATTCTGATTCGTTCAACTAGAACATTCCTCTAATTAAAGTTGCTTGATCAATCAATCTCTGTGGGATTCGACCTCACTCTATTGTGAGGTTTTACTTGACGACGAATTCGGTACATTTGCCGAAGAAAATTTGTTGTAAGACAAGCTTTCCGCATATCAAGTTTATGGCGCCGTTGCCGGGGATTAATTGTGATTAACAAACTACCGGTTGGTTGATTACCTAGATTAGACATTTTCTTTTTGTTTTGCTTTATTCATGTAATTGCTGTAGTTCTTTACTTTCTATGCCCTCTAACTATTTGTGTTAATGCCTCACCAAGAAGCCCCTGTTCGTGACAGCTCTGGCTCTTGGTGATTTTGTTATTAATACAATAGTTCTTTTACTCAACTTCTTTCCAAATAAAATTGGCATATGATCACATTCTATGTTTGGTATTGCCCTGCAAAAATCTGTTTTCAATCTTTCTGGATACTTGCATCAATTCCAAGAGAAAGTGTCACACTAAGTTTGGTGTGCCACTTATTTTTTCTATGCAATGTATCCAGTAACACCACTTGTTTGTACAATCATAATGCCTTTGCTTCTTTGGCATACAGTGTTATCCTTAATTTTTGCTTGCTTAACCGCATACATCACTTATAATTCAGTATGTAAGATGTTCATGACCCATCATAGACCCCACCACCACTGTTTTATTTGCTGCTTGAAGACAAGCAATTAGTCTAAATTGGTGTGGGAAGGGAGAAAAGTAGCAGAAAAAGGGCAACAACAATGAAGATGAACTACAAGGTGGTAAAGTTCCTTTTTCCTCTTACTTATTTCCAGTACATTCAATTGCATGATTGTCTTCTAATTTCTTTGTATGTATGTGTGCTTGCTCCTCATGAATAAGCATAGTTTGATTCTTGAATTACAATATGTGCTGTGACATTATGATTGCCATCTTGAATTTTTGTGGGTCCAAAGCAATGAAGTTTCATGATCATAAACAAACAAGGTCATTTAAGAAGAAGTTGACATGAGCATATAAGTATTGGGAAGCTAGCATGACTATTGTTGCTCAATTACATTTGAATTTATTTAATTGAAGTTTTCATCTAGGACATTTTATGAAATTTTTGAAATCATGAAAACCTTGAAAAAGTAATTGCAAATAAGTCAAGAAAAAAAAAGGAGAGAATGAGAAAGTTGAAGGCTCTGAGTACCAATGACAATTCAATTGTTAAGTGCTTGTGGTGTTTATGTATCAAGCAAAAAGCTTGAAAATAAAACATTTAGAGTCAAGGCTAGGCTCAAGTGCAAAAGCACTCCCTCAAAGCTCAAGGCTCTGAGCATCAATGATTAGAGAATCAAGAAGACAAGAAAACAAAATGAGCTAAAAGAGTCCTCTGATTAAATGCTTGTGGTGCTTATGTATCAAGTGGTAATACTTGAAAACAAAGCATTTAGAGTCGTAGCTTTCAAATCATGGTGCGAAGCTCCTGAGAAGATAAGATAAAAAGAGAATGACAAGCTTGTTCAAGGAAGAAACATATAGAAAAGATTTCATAAAATGAGCTAGATAGAGGCATCAATCATCTGAATTTCTTTTGTGATTGTTGCATCCATAGAAAGCTAGCTAACCATGAACATTACACTGCTACTCTTCTTACCTTGGATGTCAAACCTTATTGCATGATTCTCTTCTTGCTTGGGGACAAGAAAGCTTTAAGTTTGGTGTTGTGATGCCAGGGCATCATGGCCTATTTTTCTATGCTTTTTCAGTAGATTTTAATTCAGTTTTCATACAATTTTTGCTGATAAAGGAGCAAAAGCATGATAAATCTCTGCATGAAACAAAATCCCAAGCATAGGTGAATTTTAGTTAATATACATGGTAAATATGATGAAATAGATCACACTAAGTGAAAGTATGATTTTGAGCATTAGTAGCACACTTAGTATAGTAAAGTTTATCTTGTATGTTACTTTGATACACTTTGTTTGCTTGATTTCAGACCAAAAGAAGCAGAGAAGAGCCACGTTAGTGGCTACGTTAGCGCCACTAACGTGGCCATTAAAGTGGAAGGAAGGAAAGCTTGAAAAGCTAGTGAGAACGTTAACGCCACCAACGTTAGCAAAGGGCAAGAAGACCCACGTTAGCGACCCCGTTAGCTTCACTAACGTGGGCACTAACGTGGAAGAAAAGAGAAGCCCCAACGTTAGTGAGAAAGTTAATGGCATTAACTTTGAAGAAGAAAAGGGAAACGCCAACGTTAATGGTAAAGGTGAGTGCCACTAACGTTTACGAAAGCTAGAAGACTCACGTTAGCTTCCACGTTAGTTACATTAACGTGGGGACTAACGTCGAAGGAAAGGGAAATGCCAATGTTAGTGGAAAAGGTGAGTGCCACTAACGTTGGCGAAGCAAAGGAAGACCCACGTTAATGGCCACGTTAGTGTAGTTAACGTGGACATTAACATGCTAGTGATTAGCCATGATTTTCATTGTTGCCTTAGTTACATGTTGCAGCTGTCATGTATCTAAGCCACTTATTCTCTTATGCTTTATCACTTGCATGATTATTGTTTCTTGGTGCTTCTTTACGTTTAATTTTGCCACCTTTCCCTCTTTTCTAGGATGGTTATCAAGAAAGACAAAGGAAAGGCATCCAAGAAGGCACCCTCACGGTCCACTAGCAAAGCACAACAAGCACCTAGAGCCAAGTCCCTCCTCAATAAGACAAGGAGCGTTGCTAACATTGATGTTTTGGAAAAGGACAACCCGGCAAGGGACCCGAACAAGTTCCCCAACCGCTGTTGCGAACTTGCCTACCTCTTGACAAAAAAAGGAACTATCATGCGGAGCCTCTTCTAGCCCCTCCGGCTCATGTCATTCCACTTGTGATGCCCCGCATCGAGCGGCGGCAATGGGAGTTCCTATTGAGGAAGCCACGAGAAGCAAACTTGTCCTAGGTGGTAGAATTTTATACCAATTACCACTCCTTATCCCTTGCATCAGTATTTGTGCATCGAAGACAAGTTTTCGTCACAGAGGAGGCCATTCAAAGTGTGCTTAAGACCAGACCGCTAGCAGATGGAATTGATGCATATCAAGAGATTTTTTCGACACGATGCGAATATGAGTTTGATTGGGATGCCGTCCTCAGGGTCATTGCCATACCTGAATCATTCTGGATTCGAGGAAGGATGAGGCCCCGGCCCAAGGGCGTTACCGCACGTTTTCTCACCAGGGAAGCCCAAGCATGGGCCCAAATTCTAGCCCATTATGTGCTCCCAAGCACCCATGGCTCATCTATCACTACCGAGTTAGCCTTGTTGGTTTGGTGTGTCCTCACAGAGAGATCGGTGCATATTCCCCGTCTCATTCGCCAAGCTATGGCCTGCATCCACGCTAAGAGAAACTTACCCTTTCCCGCTCTAGTGACCGACTTAGTTGCCGTAGCCGGTGTCCCCCGAGAGACCAAGGATCGAAGGGCCATGATCCCGATAGACGGCAATGTTATTCCAAACGGGAGATATCTTTACCCTCCAGCGGACACCGAGGATCTGAACTTAGCCATCCCCATGAGCATTCCTACCACCTTAACCGCACCACCAAAATCATCCATGCAATGCATAGAGGACCTCCACAAGAAGCTCGATCGTTATGAGCGGTGCAACCAACGCCGATACACTTTTGTCAAGAAGCTTCTAAGTTGCCTAGCACCACCTATGGAGGAACCAGAAATTTTCACGTCTACCGGCACCGACAATGAAGACAGCGATAATGGAGAAGAGGATGGACACTCGGAAGCCGATCAACCACTACGTCTCACTCAAGGCACAAAGGACCGTGCTAACTTCTAAGTGTGGAGTGGTCGGTCGGCCGACCGGTCTTCATAAGTAACACCCGAATAAATTTTGAATCTCTTTTTGTTAATTAGAATAGATTGCATGATTAGGTTTCTCATTTTTTGACATCCTTTGCATGTTAGTTATCTCTTAATAAGTCCACTTGGTTAGAATAATGACTTCTTTCCTAGGAAGCTAGAACTTTAGGGCAACCCTACCAATTTCGAAAAATTTTTTATGCTAAGCTTGTTTGAAGAATGCAATTTGGAACATTGATTTTGAGCCAAGAATACAAGCAAGTGAGTCTTGAGCCTAATTGCGTGGCTACATCTTCTAGCCACTTACTTTCCTTCTTGTGTGCATTGTTCTCTCTCTATGATTGTGATCCTTAATTTGTTTGACTCTATATGTCCTTTGTTACATGTATGAATGCATGTACATGATTGAGGCCATCAATTCACTTAGCTACTTACCCAAATGACCTTACCTTATAACAACCTTTGCAACCAATTTTGAGCCTAGGCTTAACCCACTTATTCTTAATTTTAGCATATCACAAGCCAAGAAGCGGAAAACCATGAATGTCCCTATTTGAATCCTTGAATAGCTTAGGCTAGAGTGTGTGTGTCATTTAAGTGTGGGAAACGGGAGGGGAACATTGGTTGAGGTAAGAGCATGTTGTTATTTTTGTTAAAAATATTGGAAAGTGGATACATACTCATGTGTTGATTAAATGTATAGACCATATGCATTGATCTTCTTGTATATAGTTGAAAAAAAAATGAGAAAAAATAAAATAAAATAAAATAAAATAAAAAGAGAAAAGAAAAGAAAAGAATATATATATATATATATATATATATATATATATATATATATATATATATATATATATATATAGAAAAAGAAAGAAAAAAAAAAGAGAAGCAATAAAAGGGGACAAAATGCCCCAAAGTATGACCTAAAGACAAATCAATGCATATGTATAATGATCAAAAGTAAATGCATGAGTATGTGAAAGAGTGAGGAATGGGTAGCTAGGTTAGTACATAATTGTATAGGATGTTATATAGGTTAGGTGGGAAGCTCAAGTTAATCAAAGGATTCAATTTTTAGCCTACTTAGCCAAATATATAACCCTACCTTAACCCTAACCCCATTACAACCTAAGGAAAGACCTCATGATATATGTATGCATGCATAGAACAATTGTTGATTGTTAGAGGAAGAACAAATTTTGGAAGAGCATGAAGTAGGGGAGGATTGAGTGATCAACCCTATACACCGAGCGGATAGAGTGCAAACACTTCCGGTGAGGGGTTCGAAGCTCGATTCCTTGTTCCCGGCTCTCGCGAGCTTTCTTCATGCAAGCTATGCATATTTCACTTTGATGACTAAAATTGGTAGAGTTCATACATTGCCCATCATCTTGCCCTATGTGCATACACATATGTATTCTAGGAAGATCGAATTGCTCTTGACCAAGTAGATAGTAGCATACACTCTAGTTGCGTTCATGTAGGTAAATTGCATCCCATAAGTCTCACTCTCTTGTGATCCTTTGATCTTTTGCTTTTCTTTAGCATGAAGACATGCTATACTTTAAGTGTGGAGAGGTTGATAAACCCCGTTTTTAGGGTTTATCATGTATAGATTTTTAGGGTTTTATCAATAATCTTCCACACTTACTCATATAAAACTGCATGATTTTGTGTTCCTTTCCCCACTTTGCCTCATAGATGAAAACATGCTTCTTTTTCATCAAAATTGATATATTGTAATCCTCCTCTATTACCATTCAATGCCATGATCCGTTTGTTAAGTGGTTTCAGAAGTTATAGGGCAAAAATGGCTAAGAGGAGTGAAGGAAGCATGCATGAATGGAAGGATCATGGAATAAAGTAGAATTTTGGAATTTGGGCATGGGCGTGCACGGGCACCGTGTGCGTACGCACGGATGTGTATCCCCAGAGCCGACTAGATGGAGCCGAGATGAGAAGCCGGCACGTCTACATGGCTAGGCCATAATTCCTTTGACACGCGCGTGCACTGCACTCCTACGCGTAGGTCGTGAAAAACCCCAGGTGCACGTACGCGTACTGTGCGCGTACCCGCCGATGGGTGCACGTGATTTTTTTAAGAGGAAAACGTGACCAGTGATTTTAAGGAATCCCAGGCCCTGTTTTGGGGCAGAATTTTGGAGGGAAAAACTTAAGAAGATCAAGGATTAAGAGGGTTGGGACAATTAGTCATAATTCTAGATATTTTGGGTAGTTAGTTACATTTTGCTTTTAGAGAGAGAAACTCCAACTTCTCTCTAGGATATCACTTTCTCCATTGAAATTCTCCTTAGATTTCTTGGTGAGATCCATTGCTAATTCACTTTTGCTTTGGTACAAGTTGTAGATCTACTCTTCTTCTATTCTCAATTAGTGTTGTTTTGATTCAATCTCTTGGATCTGGATTTATGACTTTGTTATTTTGAATTTTGGTTAATGAATTGAGGAATTTCATTCAATTGCTTGATTGTTAAGGATTGCTTGGATTAGATACCTTTAATTCAATTCTTTTCTCTCAATTACATCATGTCTTCTATGATTGCCTACCAATTGTTTGTGATAATGACAACTCTAGCTATGGAGTAGATTTCTCTTACTTGGCTTAGGGGTGGAGTTATTGGAGACAATTGAGTAGTGGATATCAATTATTGATGAGGAATTGAAAATTGCCAATTGACTTGGAGTGCACTAAAGCTAGACTTCCCTAGGGTGAGACTAGGACTTGTGACTCAAGTTAGTTACTCTCACTTGACTTTCCTCCATTGTTAGGGGGTTAACTAAGTGAAGCAATAATCAACTCTTATCACAATTGAAGGAATCTATAATGATGGAACTTCCAATACTTACCTTTAGCCAAGGCTTTTATCTCAATTAATTGTTGTTTACTTTGGTTAGCTTGAATTCTTGCACCAACTCTCAAAACCACAAAAGACTTCCTAATCAATGATGTGCATTCTAAGGCATTCCTAGGGAGAATGACCCGGGATCAATACTCTCGGTCATAGATTTTAGAATTATTTCATGTGATATTTGTGTGTTGGTTAGACTATACTCACGATTGGATTCATTGCTAATTTCTAACCGGCATAAGAATATTACATCCATCAACACTCCATGCTTGCACATTCCAATAATTCGGGAGAAAGCCATACAAGTCCCTTCAACTCTAAGCATGCAAGCTCCTGAGAAGAAAAATCTAAATGCACCGCCCACATTTGAATTGAAGCCTTCCTCCCCCCTCCCAACACTTGAATATGATTTCCTTGGTCTTAGTGAATTAGAGAGTTGTATGGGAGTTGCTTTTTAGTGGGTATTATTTTTCTCCTCATGTCCACTAAAGTCATTTCTATTAACCAACTGGAAGAAGAGGAAGAAATTCAAGAACCAACCGTCAAGCTAGTGACGTTAAAGAAGCGCTTGTTGGGAGGCAACCCCACATTTGGTATTTTCTTTTCATTCTCTTTTTTTGTTTTGCTTAAGATTGTGTATGTGTTCATGGATTAAGTTTGGTGTGCTACACCAAATTTGCATCCCACTGGGTACTTGGCCTAGTTTCACATAGATTGTATCACACTAAGTTTGGTGTCCTCATACCAAGTTTGGTATTGCCACAATCACCATGCAACACATTAGCAGTCTAGCTATTTTATACTATTTTAGTTTTCCTTGAGTTTTGTTTTAATTTGATTAATTTATTTTGAATAAGGCCTCTGCATTGGTTGATTTCCTTTCAATTGCTAGTCCTATTTACTCTTATCTCCATAACCATTATTTCTCTTTCTTTGTTGCTTGAGGACAAACAACCAGTCTAAGTTTGGTGTTGGAAGCTATGCTCTATATAGCTTAAAAGGGGATAAAGAAGAAGATGATGAAGAGAAAGGCAGAAAGAGCTAAGGTTGTTTCCTTCCTTTTTAATTATATGCATGTGTGTTCTTCCTTTTAGATAAGCATAGTCTAGTTTTGAATTGTAACATATTGCCTTTACATCATAACAATCATCTTGAAATTTGTGAGTCAAAGCAATTAAGCATCATGATCATCAATAAATAGGGTAATTAAAGAAGAAACCAGCATGAGCATATGAGTATTGGAAGGCTAGCATGACTATTTTTGCTCAAACACATTTGAATTTTGTTTGATTGAAATTTTTATCCATAACACTTTATAAAATATTTGAAAATTTGAAAACCTTGAAGAAGCTTGTCAATGAATGATCAAGTAAAGAAAAAAAAAGAAGAGAAAGGGGAAAATGAGAAAGTTGAAGGCTCTAAGTACCAAGGACAACTCATTAGTCAAGTATTTGTGGTGTTTATGTATCAAGCAAAAAGCTTGAAAACAAAACACTTAGAGTTAAGACTATACTCAAGTGCAAAGCACCCCCTCAAAACTCAAGGCTCTGAGCATCAATGATTAGAGAGTAAAGAAAAGAAACAAAAGTAAAGCTTAAAGAGTTCTCTAGTTATATGCTTGTGGTGCTTATGTATCAGGTGGTAATACTTGAAAACAAAGCATTTAGAGTCGAAGCTATAAAAACAAATGGTACAAAGCATCCAAGAAGCTAAGAAAAGAAACAAATAAAAAGCTTGTTCCAAGGAAGGAATATAAGAAAAGATTCCATAAAGTGATTGATAAACCACTATTTTATGGTTTATCTTGTGCTCAATTGAGTGGTTTTACCAAGTCTTTGCACACTTATTCATACAATTTGCATGATATTACAATTCCTTCCTAGTTTTGTTCTATAATTGAAAACTTGCTTCCTAAGCCTTTAAATTGTATATTTTTAATCCTTCTTTATACCATTCGATGTCGTGATCTGTGCGTTAAGTGCTTTCAGGCTTTATAGGGCAGGAATGGCTTAGAGGATGGAGAGGAAGCTTGCAAAAATGGAAGAAGCACAAGGAATAAAGGAGACAACCAGCGAGAAGCGACGCGCACGCATGGCTCACGCGTGCGCGTGAATTGGAGTTTTGTATGGCGACGCGTGCGCGTACCTGACGCGTACGCGTGATATGCAAAGATGATCAGCGACGCGTACGCGTGACTGACGCGTACGCGTGACAAGGACTATCGCCAAACGACGTGCACGCGTGACCTACGCGTACGCGTGATATGCGCTACTTGCAGAAATCGCAGAAAACACTGGGGGAAATTTTGGGCTGAGTTTGGACCCAGTTTTCGGCCCAGAAACGCAAACTAAAGCCAAGGGACAAGAAGAGACTCAACACACATTGAATCATTAATTCATTCAAACATTCATTCACATAATTTTAGGTTTTAGATGTAGTTTTTCTAGAGAGAGGCTCTCTCCTCTCTCTAGGTTTTAGGATTTCTCTTAGTTTTAGGTTTATTTCTTCTCAATTCCAGGTTCAATGTTCCTTTAATTTAGTTTCTCTTCTACTTTTAATTGTTCTAGCATTCTAGTTTATTTATTTCTCTTGTTGATTCTCTTCTTTTCCAATTTGGTTTATGAACTCCATGTTAGATTTGATTTCTTTATTTAATGCAATTTGAGGTATTTCATATTTATGATTTTAATTTAGCTTTTTACATTCTTAGCTTGAATTGATTAATTGGATACACTTGAGTTATCATACTCCTTTGTTGATTGATAATTGAGAGTTGCTAATTGAGTAGAATTCCACTAACTCTAGTCTTTCCTTGGGAGTTGACTAGGACTTGGGGATTCATATTGATTTATTCACTTGACTTTCCTTCATAGTTAAAGGATAACTAGTGGTAGCAACAGACAATTCTCATCATAATTAATAAGGATAACTAGGATAGGACGTCCAGTTTTCATACCTTGCCAAGAGTCTTTTCTTAGCTATTAGTTTAATTTCTTGCCATTTTATTTCCTTGATCCTTATTTCAAAAAACCCAAAAATATACAATTTCATAATCAATTATAAGTACACCTCCCTGCAATTCCTTGAGAGACGACCCGGGGTTTAAATACTTCAGTTTATTTTTATTGGGTTTGCTTTAGTGACAAACAAGTTTTTGTACGAAAGGATTCTTTGTTGGTTTAGAAACTATACTAGCAACGAGAACTTATTTGTGAATTCTTTACTAGCAAAAAATCCATTCGTCAAAATGGCGCCGGTGCCGGGGAGTTGCAAACGTGTGCCTTATTATTGGTTATTGTAAATATTTGTTTTTTCATTTCTTTTTTAGTGTTTCTAGTTTTAGGAGTTTATTTTATTTAATTTTTATTAGTTTTTATTTTTATTTGCTACTAAGAATTCTCACCCCTTCGGCTATGAGTTTAGTTCAAATTATGTTGCAGGCAATGGACGCTATAATGAGAACATGCATCAAGGTCGAAATAATCAAAGATGGGAGGAGCCACGAGGATTTGATCAACCCTTTCGGCAACAACCTCCTCCAAGGTGCCATGGGCAACGACCATTCTACGATGCATCCCAAGACAATAGTTATCGTGGACCCTTTCGTGACAACCAACCTCCACCAAATTACTCTGGTCAAGAGCCATTCCAGGATACGTACGAAGATGACGGATATGGTGGATCCCCTTGTAGTTACCAACAAGCCCCACCATATGCTTATGAACCATCTCCTCAACATAACTTTGAATAACCACACTCACAAGTCACCTACAACCATTTACCTCCATATGACCCTACTCCTTACCCACCATACCAAGAGCCTTACGAGCCATACTTCCAAAAACCACCACGTCAATATACACCATCTCCATATCCTTATCAAGATGATCCACCTTCCTATCATGAACCCCTTCTCCCAACAAATGAACCCTCCTATCCATCCCAACCTCCGTTGGATAACAACACACTTATCTCTAATCTCATTAGTTTCACCTCTAAACTCCAATATCTTATATCCCGCAGGAACCAACCCTCTACCCCTAATATTCAACCCTCAAGCTTTAGTGCGCCACCACCCTCCGTACAAGAATACCCATATCCATCAAGCCAAGAACAACATGATCCCAATGATGCTACTGACCCAGAACAAGAGAGAATGGATCGGTTTCGTGAATTCATATTTCAAAAGAAGCTAGAGGAGGCCCTAAAGGTGAAGGTAGTAGAGACCCTTGAGGAAAGTTGTCATGAAGAGGAAGACATCAAGGAGGAGTATGATTTTGTACTAGGGCAAGTGGAGAAAGCTAAAATTATTAAAGCAGAGGAAGTGGTTGAAGACTTAGGAGATGCGGAACCTCCTTGGGAAAGTCCAGTCATAGAGCCTCATTCCAAGGTGTTTGATGTTGATGTTGAGGAGGGTGTACAACCTCCGAGGCATATCATGGTTGAAGACTTTGCAGAGGTTAATCAAGAGATGGAGATTAAAGAAGAAGAGATTGAATTAAAAGAAAGCTACCAAGAGGAAGAGGTTGAAATTGAGGAAGCTTGCAAAGAGGTGGAAGTTGTCAAGGAAGAGCTCAAGGGAATGGAGCTGGAAATCACCTTGCAAAAGTTGCTGGAGACCTCTCCCCCAAAGCCATCACCATCCATTTCTTCATTCATGTGGGTAAATCTTTCATCTCTAAGCTTAATTAGCCCACTTGAATATGCTTTACTTGAGACGGATGGGCAACTTAGAGCTCTTTGTGGCTATAAGAGTAAGAGCGAGATGGTTAGTGGTAAGAGTTGTCATGCAAGGTTCAATATAGTTGCATGCTCCAAATTGAAGTACAAGGGTTGGTATAATTCTCAATTGAATGGGTCTAGGAAGTTGTTTGGATGTCTCTGTGGGAATTCCAATTGCTCACCACCCAAGTGGAAAAATGATGAGTGATGACAAGTCATCTTATGCTAGTTTTACAAGCATTTTTCATTAAGTTTCATTAGGTTTTATGCACTTTCTTGCACAGTAAGTAAGTAGTTAGAGTGGATTTTCATGATTATGTTGAATCAATCAAACATCATTTATTTTACCTAAAATTATAGGTTTTATGCTAGAATTTAATGATTTTATAAATGATGCAAAGATCTAGGGAATTTGGTGGGACTTTGATTAGTTGTTTGGTTGCTTGTAGGTGAAGAAATGATGAAGAAAGGAAAGAACCAGGACAGCGTTGCATTACCAAACGTGGCGTTCATTAAGGCAATGCTAGGCAAGGAAACCAGCACACCAAGGCTCAACAAAAGCCAACGTTCAAGCAAGTGAACGCCACGTTCACCTTAGTGAACATTTTAGGGCACTCAATCATGAGGCACGCACCAAGGAAGGGTTGTGATGACTTGCATCATCTACCATTTCTTCTTGTATAAAAAGGATCATAAAAGGGCATAATCTCATTAGATCATTACAATTCATGCATTATTTGATGAACATTATAGTACATTGCTTTGAAATGAGTTTGTGCTGAATTTCAGGTGAAATAGACATCAAAAAGGGGAAGAAAACAACAAAACAAGCTAGGCGTGTGAAACGGGCGTGCCACTTAAAGCAAACACCACAAAATTGCACTGGGGTGGCATGCCAGAAGCTGGGAATGGCACGCCAGTACTAAAGTCCAGAGAGGATCCCCCAAGCATATACATGGGTGTGGCACGCTAGAAGTTGGGCGTAGCACGCCAGTACAACCTTCCAGAGAGCAAAAATGAAGGCTACTAAAGGGGCGTGGCACGCCAAACCCACCTAATTAAGCCATGGGCGTGCCACTTGAGGAGCCAGGCGTGGCACGCCAAGCTAGGAGGGCTACAATTGAAAGGGCGTGCCACTTGAGCAGTATGGCGTGGCACGCTAGTATAAAATTCCAGAGAAGAAGTTGAAGGCTAAAAAGGCTGGGCGTGCCACTTGAGATCGAAGGTGTGGCACGCCAAGCTTCCACCATCACTTGAGCACCTGGGCGTGGCACGCCAAGGTACAAAGAAGGCCAAAGCAAAGGCTGGGTGTGCCACTTGGTATCGAAGGCGTGGCACGCCAGCTACTGGAACCAAGGGAAATGATGGGCGTGGCACACCAACCCCTGGGCGTGCAACGCTGGTACAACTTTCCAGAGAGGAAGACAACGGGCCAACCATATGGGCGTGCCACTTGGTGTCGAAGGCGTGGCATGCCAGCTACCAACCTCCAACCAGGCGTGCCACTTGAGTCTCAGGCGTGGCACGCCAATATCATCAACCAAGCAAAGGAAGACCTGGGCATGTGGTGCACGAAATTGTGATCATCAACAATGGTGCCAAAGACTTGGTGCTCTCAAACGTGAATCACACTTTGTCACAACTTCGCACAACTAACCAGCAAGTGCACTGGGTCGTCCAAGTAATAAACCTTACGTGAGTAAGGGTCGATCCCACGGAGATTGTCGGCTTGAAGCAAGCTATGGTCACCTTGTAAATCTCGGTCAGGCGGATTCAAATGGTTATAGGAAATTGATAATTAAAACATAATTAAAATATAAACTAGGATAGAGATACTTATGTAATTCATTGGTGAGAATTTCAGATAAGCATATAGAGATGCTTTCGTTCCTCCTGAACCTCTGCTTTCCTGCTGTCTTCATCCAATCATTCCTACTCCTTTCCATGGCAAGTTGTATGTTGGGCATCACCGTTGTCAATGGCTACATCCCGTCCTCTCTGTGAAAATGGTCCAATGCGCTATCACTGTATGGCTAATCATCTGTCGGTTCTCAATCATACTGGAATAGGATTTACTATCCTTTTACGTCTGTCACTACGCCCAGCACTCACGAGTTTGAAGCTCGTTGATGAGCGGATAATTTATACGCTTTTTGGCATTGTTTTTAGTATGTTTTTAGTAGGATCTAGTTACTTTTAGGGATGTTTTCATTAGTTTTTATGTTAAATTCACATTTCTGGACTTTACTATGATTTTGTGTATTTTTCTGTGATTTCAGGGATTTTCTGGCTAAAATTGAGGGACTTGAGCAAAAATCAGATTCAGAGGTTGAAGAAGGACTGCTGATACTGTTGGATTCTGACCTCCCTACACTCAAAGTGAATTTTCTAGAGCTACCGAACTTAAAATGGTGCGCTTCCAATTGCGTTGGAAAGTAGACATCCAGGGCTTTCCAGAAATGTATAATAGTCCATACTTTCGCCGAGTTTAGATGACGTATAAGGGCGTTGAACGCCAGTTCTACGCTGCTGTCTGGAGTTAAACGCTAGAAACAAGTCATAAACCAGAGTTGAACGCCAGAAATACGTTACAACCTGGCGTTCAACTCCAGAAAGAGCCTCTGCACGTGTAACACTCAAGCTCAGCCCAAGCACACACCAAGTGGGCCCCAGAAGTGGATTTATGCATCAATTACTTACTTCTGTAAACCCTAGTAGCTAGTTTATTATAAATAGGACTTTTTACTACTGTATTAGACATCTTTGGAATCATCTTTGGAGGCCTGGTTCTTAGATCAGAGGGGCTGGCCATTCGGCCATGCCTGGACCTTTCACTTATGTATTTTCAAACGGTAGAGTTTCTACACTCCATATATTAAGGTGTGGAGCTCTGCTGTTCCTCAAAGATTAATGCAAAGTACTACTGTTTTCTACTCGATTCATCTTATTTTGCTTCTAAAATATTCATTCGTACTTCAACCTGAATGTGATGAACATGACAATCATCATTCCCTATGAACGTGTGCCTGACAACTGATGCCAAGGCATCATAGGCTAGTTTCACTAGCATTTTTCTGTTAGTTTTAGTTGTTTTATGCATTTTCTTGAGCTTAAAGTAACCAAAAATGGTTAAATGAAGAACAAAGTAATGAACCATCCAAACAATATGATTTTGATGCAAATTCCATGAGTTTTAGTTATATTACTTAAATGCTATGAATGAAAGATTTCTCATGAAATTTTGCAAGACTTTGATGCAATTGTTTGGATGATTTCAGGGAAGAAGAGGCTAAGCAAGGAAGCAACAAAATCAATAAAGGAAGCTTGTATATCACATGTGGAGTTTAAGTTCCAGTTTAAGCCTAAACTGGAGCTTAAACGCCAAAATCATGAAGGATAAGAAATGCTGGGATTGAAGTTTAACCTCCAGTTTGACCTCAAACTGGAGGTTAAACGCCAGAATGAAAAGCCTCACTTAAGGAGCATTCCACGTTTAACCTCCAGTTTGACCTCAAACTGGAGGTTAAACGCCAGAATGAGTATGCCAACCAGGGAGGAGTTCCACGTTTAACCTCCAGTTTGACCTCAAACTGGAGGTTAAACGCCAGAACCAGGAAGAGTACCAGGGGCCATTCCACGTTTAAGCTCCAGTTTGACTCAAACTGGAGCTTAAACGTGTTCGATAGTTTTTTCACTCCAGGGTTGCTCTCTCCATCTCCACGTTTAACCTCCAGTTTGACCCCAAACTGGAGGTTAAACGTGTTCGACACCTCCAGGGCCACCATTCCAAGCTTCCACGTTTAACCTCCAGTTTGACCTCAAACTGGAGGTTAAACGTGTTCGACCTCCAGTATGCCTACACCCCTTTCCACGTTTAACCTCCAGTTTGACCTCAAACTGGAGGTTAAACGTGTTCGACCTCCAGGATGCCTCATTCCTTTTCCACGTTTAACCTCCAGTTTAACCTTAAACTGGAGGTTAAACGTGTTCGACTACATTACTCTCCAGGGCTACCTTCTTCCATTTCCACGTTTAAGCTTCAGTTTAACCTTAACTGAAGCTTAAACGTGCTTCTACAAATGGCCTCACTGGAAGTGTCTGGCGTTTAAGTTGCAGTTTAAGCTTAAACTACAACTTAAACGCCACTCTTGAAAAGGGTTTCTGGGCCAAAAATATTGTGATTTAAGTTAGTCTTTGAGCACAAGTATTAACTTAAACTTACTTTGGTATGAAACCCAATTGAATATCATGGTTTATGGGATTGGGCCTGAAGGATTGATGAGTTTGAAATCTCAATTTATTGAGTCATGTGTCATTATTTGATTATCACTAAGTTGGCTCAATAAATGTTACAGGATCTGGATCAACAACCTCATCAAGATTATGGATCATAAACCCAAGGCAAAAGGAAAGCAAGGAGAGGCCTCAAAGCCCAAGAAGCACAACTGAAGCTCAATATAGAAAGTGTATAAATAGGATAAAAGTTAAGTTAGAGGGACTTTTACTTTTCACTTTTAGCTAGTTTCCTTTTCTTTGTAATTGAATTCAGAGCTATGATTCACTAAACCCCCTTTTCATTGGGTTAGGGAGCTCTATTGTAATTCAATGAATCAATAATAGTTTATCTTCTTCTTCAATCTTTTCTCTTGAATTTCGTTAGAAAGCTTCTCGATCTAATTCCATTGAGTAGTTGTCTTGGGAAAGAGACCACTCATACTTGGAATCCTTCGGAGCCTTGGGAAAGGAATGGAGGATTCATGCTAGAGAAGCTTTCTCACAGTGGATTGGATTGGGGTTTGGATGGATATTGTGACATGTAATCCTACCAAATTGTGGTTCATGAAATTGTGTGGTATAATCAGTGATCAAGCATCATCTCTTCTTATGAACATTTAAACCAAGGGATTGGGAATTTGTTTGTTTTTAGAGAGCATTGGTGAGCCAAGGAATTGGGATCCAATCATATAAGATTGCCAAGCAAAATTCAATGAATGCATTGGTTGAGGAAGAGATTTACATGTTTTGATTCGGAGATTTCAATATCTCCTAAACCCAATGAATTCCCCATTTCTGATTTCCACTTTCTCTTTACATTCTGCAATTCAATTCTTGCAATCATCCCCATTCCCTTTTAATTTCAGCAATTTACATTCTGCTCTTTAATTCATGCAATTTAAGATTCAGCCATTTAATTTTCTTGTCATTTACTTTTCCCGCCAATTTTACATTCCGCAATTCTCATCTCAAATCTTGATTCCGCTCAACTAGAACACACTTCTAATCCGAATTGCTCACTCAACCAATCCTTGTGGGATTCGACCTCACTCTATTGTGAGTTTTTACTTGACGACGATAACCGGTGCACTTGCCGGAAGGAATTTTGCCGATCGTGCAATTTCCTAAATCGTAGCATAACACGTTTATGCGCATCAACAACCACTTCCATTCTACCTTAGATTGAATGAGTGTCTCTTAGATCTCTTAATCGGAATCTTCGTGGTGTAAGCTAGAATGATGGCGGCATTCAAGAGAATCCGGAAAGTCTAAACCTTGTCTGTGGTATTCCGAGTAGGATTCAATGATTGAATGACTGTGACGAGCTTCAAACTCGCGAGTGCTGGGCATAGTGACAGACGCAAAAGGAGGGTGAATCCTATTCCAGCATGATCGGAAACCTCAGATGATTAGCCGTGCCGTGACAGGGCATCTTGGACCATTTTCACAAGAGGAGGGGATGTAGCCACTGACAACGGTGATGCCCTTGCATAAAGCCAGTCATAGAAAGGAGTAAGACTGATTGGATGAAGACAGCAGGAAAGCGGAGGTTCAGAGGAACGATTGCATCTCCATACGCTTATCTGAAATTCTCACCAATGATTTACATAAGTATTTCTATCCTTCTTCTATTACTACATTTCGAAAACTACATAACTATTTTATATCCGCCTGACTGAGATTTACAAGGTGACCATAGCTTGCTTCATACCAACAATCTCCGTAGGATTCGACCCTTACTCACGTAAGGTATTACTTGGACGACCCAGTGCACTTGCTGGTTAGTTATGCGGAGTTGTGAAGATATGTTTAGACCATGGTTCTGTGCATCCGTTTTTGGTGCCATCGCCAGGGAATCAATTTCGAACAATAATTCACAACCTGAGTAACAATTTCGCATACCACTCGTCACAGCCATCCTTTCCCGGATCCTACTCGGAATACCACAGACAAGGTTTAGACTTTTCGGATCTTAGGAATGGCCGTCCATGGGTTCTAACTTATACCACGAAGACTCTAATATCTCGGACTCGGTCCCCTGTATTAGATATCTAAGAGATACTCATTCTATTTCATCTTCATGTAGAACGGAAGTGGTTGTCAGGCATGTGTTCATAAGTGAGAATGGTGATGAGCGTCACATAATCATCATATTCATCATGTTCTTGGGTGCGAATGAATTTCTTAGAATAGTAATAAGCTTAAATTGAATAGAAAAATAATAGTACTTTGCATTAATACTCGAGGAACAGCAGAGCTCCACACCTTAATCTATGGTGTGTAGAAACTCTACCGTTGAAAATACATAAGAACAAGGTCTAGGCATGGCCGAGAGGCCAGCCTCTATGATCTCAGAACTAAACGTCCAAAGATCCCCCAAAGATGTAAATACAATAGTAAAAAGTCCTATTTATGCTAAACTAGTTACTAGGGTTACAGAGATAAGTAAATGATGCAGAAATCCACTTCCGGGGCCCACTTGGTGTGTGCTTGGGCTGAGCTTTGAAGCTTTCACGTGGAGAGGTCTTTCTTGGAGTTGAACGCCAGTTTGTAACATGTTTCTGGCGTTTAACTCTGCTTTGCAACCTGTTTCTGGCGTTTAACTCTAGAATAGGGCAGAGAGCTGGCATTGAACGCCAGTTTGCGTCATTTAAACTCGGGTAAGTGATGCCAGGGCATCATGGCCTATTTTTCTATGCTTTTTCAGTAGATTTTAATTCAGTTTTCATACAATTTCTGCTGATAAAGAAGCAAAAGCATGATAAATCTCTGCATGAAACAAAATCCCAAGCATAGGTGAATTTTAGTTAATATTCATGGTAAATATGATGAAATAGATCACACTAAGTGAAAGTATGATTTTGAGCATTAGTAGCACACTTAGTATAGTAAAGTTTATCTTGTATGTTACTTTGATACACTTTGTTTGCTTGATTTCAGACCAAAAGAAGCAGAGAAGACCCACGTTAGTGGCTACGTTAGCACCACTAACGTGGCCATTAAAGTGGAAGGAAGGAAAGCTTGAAAAGCTAGTGAGAACGTTAACGCCACCAATGTTAGCAAAGGGCAAGAAGACCCACGTTAGCGACCCCGTTAGCTTCACTAACGTGGGCACTAACGTGGAAGAAAAGAGAAGCCCCAACGTTAGTGAGAAAGTTAGTGGCATTAACTTTGAAGAAGGAAAGGAAAACCCCAACGTTAGTGTAAAGGTGAGTGCCACTAACGTTTGCGAAGGCTAGAAGACTCACGTTAGCTTCCACGTTAGTTACATTAACGTGGGGACTAACGTGGAAAGGGAAACACCAACGTTAGTGGAAAAGGTGAGTGCCACTAACGTTGGCGAAGCAAAGGAAGACCCACGTTAATGGCCACGTTAGTGTAGTTAACGTGGACATTAACGTAGGCAAAAATCTCACCCGGCAGCCTGACCATGCCTTCTTGAAACAAGAAAACTTGAGCCACAAAGCTCCAAATGAGGTGATTCCAGTGGCATTGGAATGTAGGATTCCAGAGCTTTCCAAGCATATATGGCACTACATGGTGGACACTAAATTTGAGGGAGAAAACCTGCCCCGAAAGTGCAAAGATAAACATGGTATCAACCTGTAGTAAGGCCAACTGACCACTTCACCTTCCAAGAAGTATAACTCGAGTTGTAGAGCTCCAAATGATGCGCTTCCAAAGGCGTTGAAAAGTAGACATCCAGGGCTTTCTAAAAATATATAATTTTATGGGGTGGACATTAAGTTGAGCTTCAGAAACTGGCAATTTTCAGCCCCTGATCGCGGACGTTATTGGCACTCACGTTTGCCAATAACGCCAGCCACTATGCCAGCAACCCTGTCCCCTTCAAAGGAGCATAACTTGAGTTACAGAGATCCAATTGAGGTGATTCCAGTTGTGTTAGAAAGCTGACATTTAGAGCTTTCCAACGATATATAATAATCTATAGTGGGCATGAAATTGGAGCATAAACTAGAGGCATCTTTTAAGCCCCAAAACACCAACTGGGTAGCAAGTGTGACGTTAGCCACACTAACTTTAGCACTAACGCCACACTTGTAGCGTTAGTATGGCTAACGACAGCAACAACGCCAAGTCATCTTGGACCTCAATTTGATTCACTTCTCTCTCAAGTCCACTTTAAAGCTCAAGCAAGCAAGCCCACAAGTGTCAACCAATCAAGGCCACAAGAAGCATATAGAATTGAAATTTTCATTTCCTTGTAATTTGATTTTAATTTTATTTTGTAATTTAGGAGAGCCTATATAATGGCCTTAGCTTTTACTTTGAAGAGGACTAGAACGGAGAATTGAAGGAAGGGGGAGAGAGGGAAGACCAATTCGAACTTCTGTGAATTGGCACACTCCAAGGGGAGTGGGTCTTCGGACCCCTCCCCTCCCACACTCTTCTTCCATTTCTCTTCTTTTCTTCCTCAGGAGTAGTTTAGTTTTCTTTGTACTTTTCATTTATGAATTTTTAAGTTTTAATTTTAGTTTCAATCTTCATCTTTACTTTTCTGCACTTTCTTTCTTTTCATTTTCCAGAGCTATGAACAACTAAACCCCTTTCATTGGGTTAGGGAGCTCTGTTGTAATTTGATGGATCAATTTTAGTTTTCATTCTCCTTCTTCTATCTTTTCGCTTGATTTTACTAGAAAGCTTTCGATCTTCATCCAATTGGGTAGTTATCTTGGAAAAGAAGCTAATCATACTTGGATCTCTTCTGAACCTTGAAAGAGGAATGAAGGGATCATGCTAGAAATGCTTTCTCATGCTGGACCAAATTGGGTGTGGATGGATATGTGACTATAATCCTTCCAACAGTTGATTTGGGAAATGCATGTGGTATAATCAGTGACCATACTTCATCTCTTCTCAAGAGCAATTGACCAAGGAATTGGCTATTGATCAAGATTTGAGAGATTGAATTACAAAGAATTGTAATTCGATCACTTAAGATTGCCAAGGAGATCAATGAATCCATTGATTGAGGAAGAGATGAAAATGAACTTGATCCGGAGAATGCAACATCTCCTGAGCCCAATGAACTCCCCATTTCTGATCTTACCCATTCTCTTTAATTTCTGCCATTTACTTTTATGAGCAATTACCCCATTCCCATTTAAGATTCTGCAATTTACTTTCCGCCATTTACATTCAGCTCTTTATTTCCAGCATTTACTGTTTCTGCCATTTACTTTTCTGCCATTTAATTTTCTGTAATTCTCAACTCAAATTCTGATTCGTTCAACTAGAACATTCCTCTAATTAAAGTTGCTTGATCAATCAATCTCTGTGGGATTCGACCTCACTCTATTGTGAGGTTTTACTTGACGACGAATTCGGTACATTTGCCGAAGGAAATTTGTTGTAAGACAAGCTTTCCGCATATCAAGTTTATGGTGCCGTTGCCGGGGATTAATTGTGATTAACAAACTACCTGTTGGTTGATTACCTAGATTAGACATTTTTTTTGTTCTGCTTTATTCATGTAATTGCTGTAGTTCTTTAATTTCTATGCCCTCTAACTGTTTGTGTTAATGCCTCACCAAGAAGCCCCTGTTCGTGACAGCTCTGGCTCTTGGTGATTTTGTTATTAATACAATGGTTATTTTACTCAACTTCTTTCCAAATAAAATTGGCATATGATCACATTCTAAGTTTGGTATTGCCCTGCAACAATCTGTTTTCAATCTTTCTGGATACTTGCATCAATTCCAAGAGAAAGTGTCACACTAAGTTTGGTGTGCCACTTATTTTTTCTATGCAATGTATCTAGTAACACCACTTGTTTGTACAATCATAATACCTTTGCTTCTTTGGCATACAGTGTTATCCTTAATTTTTGCTTGCTTAACCGTATACATCACTTACAATTCAGTATGTAAGATGTTCATGACCCATCATAGACCCCACCACCACTGTTTTATTTGCTGCTTGAAGACAAACAATTAGTCTAAATTGGTGTGGGAAGGGAGAAAAGTAGCAGAAAAAGGGCAACAACAATGAAGATGAACTACAAGGTGGTAAAGTTCCTTTTTCCTCTTACTTATTTCCAGTACATTTAATTGCATGATTGTCTTCTAATTTCTTTGTATGTATGTGTGCTTGCTCCTCATGAATAAGCATAGTTTGATTCTTGAATTACAATATGTGCTGTGACATTATGATTGCCATCTTGAATTTTTGTGGGTCCAAAGCAATGAATTTTCATGATCATAAACAAACAAGGTCATTTAAGAAGAAGTTGGCATGAGCATATAAGTATTGGGAAGCTAGCATGACTATTGTTGCTCAATTACATTTGAATTTATTTAATTGAAGTTTTCATCTAGGACATTTTATGAAATTTTTGAAATCATGAAAACCTTGAAAAAGTAATTGCAAATAAGTCAAGAAAAAAAAGGAGAGAATGAGAAAGTTGAAGGCTATGAGTACCAATGACAATTCAATTGTTAAGTGCTTGTGGTGTTTATGTATCAAGCAAAAAGCTTGAAAACAAAACATTTAGAGTCAAGGTTAGGCTCAAGTGCAAAAGCACTCCCTCAAAGCTCAAGGCTCTGAGCATCAATGATTAGAGAATCAAGAAGACAAGAAAACAAAATGAGCTAAAAGAGTCCTCTGATTAAATGCTTGTGGTGCTTATGTATCAAGTGGTAATACTTGAAAACAAAGCATTTAGAGTCGTAGCTTTCAAATCATGGTGCAAAGCTCCTGAGAAGATAAGATAAAAAGAGAATGACAAGCTTGTTCAAGGAAGAAACATACAGAAAAGATTTCATAAAATGAGCTAGATAGAGGCATTAATCATCTGAATTTCTTTTGTGATTGTTGCATCCATAGAAAGCTAGCTAACCATGAACATTACACTGCTACTCTTCTTACCTTGGATGTCAAACCTTATTGCATGATTCTCTTCTTGCTTGGGGACAAGCAAGCTTTAAGTTTGGTGTTGTGATGCCAGGGCATCATGGCCTATTTTTCTATGCTTTTTCAGTAGATTTTAATTCAGTTTTCATACAATTTCTACTGATAAAGGAGCAAAAGCATGATAAATCTCTGCATGAAACAAAATCCCAAGCATACGTGAATTTTAGTTAATATACATGGTAAATATGATGAAATAGATCACACTAAGTGAAAGGATGATTTTGAGCATTAGTAGCACACTTAGTATAGTAAAGTTTATCTTGTATGTTACTTTGATACACTTTGTTTGCTTGATTTCAGACCAAAAGAAGCAGAGAAGAGCCACGTTAGTGGCTACGTTAGCGCCACTAACATGGCCATTAAAGTGGAAGGAAGGAAAGCTTGAAAAGCTAGTGAGAACGTTAATGCCACCAACGTTAGCAAAGGGCAAGAAGACCCACGCTAGCGACCCCGTTAGCTTCACTAACGTGGGCACTAACGTGGAAGAAAAGAGAAGCCCCAACGTTAGTGAGAAAGTTAATGGCATTAACTTTGAAGAAGAAAAGGGAAACGCCAACGTTAATTGTAAAGGTGAGTGCCACTAACGTTTGCGAAAGCTAGAAGACTCACGTTAGCTTCCACGTTAGTTACATTAACGTGGAGACTAACGTGGAAGGAAAGGGAAATGCCAAGGTTAGTGGAAAAGGTGAGTGCCACTAACGTTGGCGAAGCAAAGGAAGACCCACGTTAATGGCCACGTTAGTGTAGTTAACGTGGACATTAACATGCTAGTGATTAGCCATGATTCTCATTGTTGCCTTAGTTACATGTTGCAGCTGTCATGTATCTAAGCCACTTATTCTCTTATGCTTGGTCACTTGCATGATTATTGTTTCTTGGTGCTTCTTTACGTTTAATTTTGCCACCTTTCCCTCTTTTCTAGGATGGTTATCAAGAAATACAAAGGAAAGGCATCCAAGAAGGCACCCTCACGGTCTACTAGCAAAGCACAACAAGCACCTAGAGCCAAGCCCCTCCTCAATAAGACAAGGAGCGTTGCTAACATTGATGTTTTGGAAAAGGACAACCCGGCAAGGGACCCGAACAAGTTCCCCAACCGCTATTGCGAACTTGCCTACCCCTTGACAAAAAAAGGAACTATCATGCGGAGCCTCTTCTAGCCCTTCTGGCTCATGTCATTCCACTTGTGATGTCCCGCATCGAGCGGCGGCAATGGGAGTTCCTATTGAGGAAGACACGGGAAGCAAACTTGTCCTAGGTGGTAGAATTTTATACCAATTACCCCTCCTTATCCCTTGCATCGGTATTTGTGCATCGAAGACAAGTTTTCGTCACAGAGGAGGCCATTCAAAGTGTGCTTAAGACCGGACCGCTAGCAGATGGAATTGATGCATATCAAGAGATTTTTTCGACACGATGCGAATATGAGTTTGATTGGGATGCCGTCCTCAGGGTCATTGCCATACCCGAATCATTCTGGATTCGAGGAAGGATGAGGCCCCGGCCCAAGGGCATTACCGCACGTTTTCTCACCAGGGAAGCCCAGGCATGGGCCCAAATTCTAGCCCATTATGTGCTCCCAAGCACCCATGGCTCATCTATCACTACCGAGTTAGCCTTGTTGGTTTGGTGTGTCCTCACAGAGAGATCGGTGCATATTCCCCGTCTCATTCGCCAAGCTATAGGCTGCATCCACGCTAAGAGAAACTTACCCTTTCCCGCTCTAGTGACCGACTTAGTTGCCGCAGCCGGTGTCCCCGAGAGACCAAGGATCGAAGGGCCATGATCCCGATAGACGGCAATGTTATTCCAAACGGGAGATATCTTTACCCTCCAGCGGACACCGAGGATCTGAACTTAGCCATCCCCATGAGCATTCCTACCACCTCAACCGCACCACCAAAATCATCCATGCAATGCATAGAGGACCTCCACAAGAAGCTCGATCGTTATGAGCGGTGCAACCAACGTCGATACACTTTTGTCAAGAAGCTTCTAAGTTGCCTAGCACCACCTATAGAGGAACCGGAAATTTTCACGTCTAGCGGCACCGACAATGAAGACAGCGATAATGGAGAAGAGGATGGACACTCGGAAGCCGATCAACCACTACGTCTCACTCAAGGCACAGAGGACCGTGCTAACTTCTAAGTGTGGAGAGGTCGGTCGGCCGATCGGTCTTCATAAGTAACACCCGAATAAATTTTGAATCTCTTTTTGTTAATTAGAATAGATTGCATGATTAGGTTTCTCATTTTTTGACATCCTTTGCATGTTAGTTATCTCTTAATAAGTCCACTTGGTTAGAATAATGACTTCTTTCCTAGGAAGCTAGAACTTTAGGGCAACCCTACCAATTTCGAAAATTTTTTTATGCTAAGCTTGTTTGAAGAATGTAATTTGGAACATGGATTTTGAGCCAAGAATACAAGCAAGTGAGTCTTGAGCCTAATTGCGTGGCTACATCTTCTAGCCACTTACTTTCCTTCTTGTGTGCATTATTCTCTCTCTATGATTGTGATCCTTAATTTGTTTGACTCTATATGTGCTTTGTTACATGTATTAATGCATGTACATGATTGAGGCCATCAATTCACTTAGCTACTTACCCAAATGACCTTACCTTATAACAACCTTTGCAACCAATTTTGAGCCTAGGCTTAACCCACTTATTCTTAATTTTAGCACATCACAAGCCAAGAAGCGGAAAACCATGAATGTCCCTATTTGAATCCTTGAATAGCTTAGGCTTGAGTGTGTGTGTCGTTTAAGTGTGGGAAACGGGAGGGGAAACATTGGTTGAGGTAAGAGCATGTTGTTATTTTTGTTAAAAATATTGGGATGTGGATACATACTCATGTGTTGATTAAATGTATAGACCATATGCATTGATGTTCTTGTATATAGTTGAAAAAAAATGAGAAAAAATAAAATAAAATAAAATAAAATAAAAAGAGAAAAGAAAAGAAAAAAAAAATATATATATATATATATATAGAAAAAGAAAGAAAAAAAAAGAGAAGCAATAAAAGGGGACAAAATGCCCCAAAGTATGACCTAAAGACAAATCAATGCATATGTATAATGATCAAAAGTAAATGCATGAGTATGTGAAAGAGTGAGGAATGGGTAGCTAGGTTAGTACATAATTGTATAGGATGTTATATAGGTTAGGTGGGAAGCTCAAGTTAATCAAATGATTCAATTTTTAGCCTACTTAGCCAAATATATAACCCTACCTTAACCCTAACCCCATTACAACCTAAGGAAAGACCTCATGATATATGTATGCATGCATAGAACAATTGTTGATTATTAGAGGAAGAACAAATTTTGGAAGAGCATGAAGTAGGGGAGGATTGAGTGATCAACCCTATACACCGAGCGGATAGAGTGCAAACACTTCTGGTGAGGGGTTCGAAGCTCGATTCCTTCTTCCCGGCTCTTGCGAGCGTTCTTCATGCAAGCTATGCATATTTCACTTTGATGACTAAAATTGGTAGAGTTCATACATTGCCCATCATCTTTCCCCACTTTGCCTCATAGATGAAAACATGCTTCTTTTTCATCAAAATTGATATATTGTAATCCTCCTCTATTACCATTCAATGCCATGATCCGTTTGTTAAGTGGTTTCAGAAGTTATAGGGCAAAAATGGCTAAGAGGAGTGAAGGAAGCATGCATGAATGGAAGGATCATGGAATAAAGTAGAATTTTGGAATTTGGGCATGGGCACGCACGGGCACCGTGCGCGTACGCACGGATGTGTACCCCCAGAGCCGACTAGATGGAGCCGAGACGAGAAGCCGGCACGTCTACATGGCTGGGCCATAATTTCTTTGACACGCGCGCGCACTGCACTCCTGCGCGTAGGTCGTGAAAAACCCCAGGTGCGCGTACGCGTACTGTGCGCGTACCCGCCGATGGGCGCACGTGATTTTTTTAAGAGGAAAACATGACCAGCGATTTCAAGGAATCCCAGGCCCTGTTTTGGGGCAGAATTTTGGAGGGAAAAATTTAAGAAGATCAAGGATTAAGAGGGTTGGGACAATTAGTCATGATTCTAGATATTTTGGGTAGTTAGTTACATTTTGCTTTTAGAGAGAGAAACTCCAACTTCTCTCTAGGATATCACTTTCTCCATTGAAATTCTCCTTAGATTTCTTGGTGAGATCCATTGCTAATTCACTTTTGCTTTGGTACAAGTTGTAGATCTACTCTTCTTCTATTCTCAATTAGTGTTGTTTTGATTCAATCTCTTGGATCTGGATTTGTGACTTTGTTATTTTGAATTTTGGTTAATGAATTGAGGAATTTCATTCAATTGCTTGATTGTTAAGGATTGCTTGGATTAGATAGCTTTAATTCAATTCTTTTCTCTCAATTACATCATGTCTTCTATGATTGCCTACCAATTGTTTGTGATAATGACAACTCTAGCTATGGAGTAGATTTCTCTTACTTGGCTTAGGGGTGGAGTTATTGGAGACACTTGAGTAGTGGATATCAATTATTGATGAGGAATTGAAAATTGCCAATTGACTTGGAGTGCACTAAAGCTAGACTTCCCTAGAGTGAGACTAGGACTTGTGACTCAAGTTAGTTACTCTCACTTGACTTTCCTCCATTGTTAGGGGGTTAACTAAGTGAAGCAATAATCAACTCTTATCACAATTGAAGGAATCTATAATGATGGAACTTCCAATACTTACCCTTAGCCAAGGCTTTTATCTCAATTAATTGTTGTTTACTTTGGTTAGCTTGAATTCTTGCACCAACTCTCAAAACCACAAAAGACTTCCTAATCAATGATATGCATTCTAAGGCATTCCTAGGGAGAATGACCCAGGATCAATACTCTCGGTCATAGATTTTAGAATTGTTTCATGTGATATTTGTGTGTTGGTTAGACTATACTCACGATTGGATTCATTGCTAATTTCTAACCGGCATAAGAATATTACGTCCATCAACACTCCATGCTTGCACATTCCAATAATTCGGGAGAAAGCCATACAAGTCCCTTCAACTCTATGCATGCAAGCTCCTGTGAAGAAAAATCTAAATGCACCGCCCACATTTGAATTGAAGCCTTCCTCCCCCCTCCCAACACTTGAATATGATTTCCTTGGTCTTAGTGAATTAGAGAGTTGTATAGGAGTTGCTTTTTAGTGGGTATTATTTTTCTCCTCATGTCCACTAAAGTCATTTCTCTTAACCAACTGGAAGAAGAGGAAGAAATTCAAGAACCAACCGTCAAGCTAGTGACGTTAAAGAAGCGCTTGTTGGGAGGCAACCCCACATTTGGTATTTTCTTTTCATTCTCTTTTTTTGTTTTGCTTAAGATTGTGTATGTGTTCATGGATTAAGTTTGGTGTGCTACACCAAATTTGCATCCCACTGGGTACTTGGCCTAGTTTCACATAGATTGTATCACACTAAGTTTGGTGTCCTCACACCAAGTTTGGTATTGCCACAATCACCATGCAACACATTAGCAATCTAGCTATTTTATACTATTTTAGTTTTCCTTGAGTTTTGTTTTAATTTGATTAATTTATTTTGAATAAGGCCTCTGCATTGGTTGATTTCCTTTCAATTGCTAGTCCTATTTACTCTTATCTCCATAACCATTATTTCTCTTTCTTTGTTGCTTGAGGACAAACAACCAGTCTAAGTTTGGTGTTGGAAGCTATGCTCTATATAGCTTAAAAGGGGATAAAGAAGAAGATGATGAAGAGAAAGGCAGAAAGAGCTAAGGTTGTTTCTTTCCTTTTTAATTATATGCATGTGTGTTCTTCCTTTTAGATAAGCATAGTCTAGTTTTGAATTGTAACATATTGCCTTTACATCATAACTATCATCTTGAAATTTGTGAGTCAAAGCAATTAAGCATCATGATCATCAACAAATAGGGTAATTAAAGAAGAAACCAGCATGAGCATATGAGTATTGGAAGGCTAGCATGACTATTTTTGCTCAAACACATTTGAATTTTGTTTGATTGAAATTTTTATCCATAACACTTTATAAAATATTTGAAAATTTGAAAACCTTGAAGAAGCTTGTCAATGAATGATCAAGTAAAGAAAAAAAAAAGAAGAGAAAGGGGAAAATGAGAAAGTTGAAGGCTCTAAGTACCAAGGACAACTCATTAGTCAAGTATTTGTGGTGTTTATGTATCAAGCAAAAAGCTTGAAAACAAAACACTTAGAGTTAAGACTATACTCAAGTGCAAAGCACCCCCTCAAAACTCAAGGCTCTGAGCATCAATGATTAGAGAGTAAAGAAAAGAAACAAAAGCAAAGCTTAAAGAGTTCTCTAGTTATATGCTTGTGGTGCTTATGTATCAGGTGGTAATACTTGAAAACAAAGCATTTAGAGTCGAAGCTATAAAAACAAATGGTACAAAGCATCCAAGAAGCTAAGAAAAGAAACAAATAAAAAAGCTTTTTCCAAGGAAGGAATATAAGAAAAGATTCCATAAAGTGATTGATAAACCACTATTTTATGGTTTATCTTGTGCTCAATTGAGTGGTTTTACCAAGTCTTTGCACACTTATTCATACAATTTGCATGATATTACAATTCCTTCCTAGTTTTGTTCTATAATTGAAAACTTGCTTCCTAAGCCTTTAAATTGTATATTTTTAATCCTTCTTTATACCATTCGATGTCGTGATCTGTGCGTTAAGTGCTTTCAGGCTTTATAGGGCAGGAATGGCTTAGAGGATGGAGAGGAAGGTTGCAAAAATGGAAGGAGCACAAGGAATAACGGAGACAACCAGCGAGAAGCGACGTGCACGCATGGCTCACGCGTGCGCGTGAATTGGAGTTTTGTATGGCGACGCGTGCGCGTACCTGACGCGTACGCGTGATATGCAAAGATGATCAGCGACGCGTACGCGTGACTGACGCGTACGCGTGACAAGGACTATCGCCAAACGATGTGCACGCGTGACCTACGCGTACGCGTGATATGCACTACCTGCAGAAATCGCAGAAAACACTGGGGACAATTTTGGGCTGAGTTTGGACCCAGTTTTCGGCCCAGAAACGTAGACTAAAGCCAAGGGACAAGCAGAGACTCAACACACATTGAATCATTAATACATTCAAACATTCATTCACATAATTTTAGGTTTTAGATGTAGTTTTTCTAGAGAGAGGCTCTCTCCTCTCTCTAGGTTTTAGGATTTCTCTTAGTTTTAGGTTTATTTCTTCTCAATTCCAGGTTCAATGTTCCTTTAATTTAGTTTCTCTTCTACTTTTAATTGTTCTAGCGTTCTAGTTTATTTATTTCTCTTGTTGATTCTCTTCTTTTCCAATTTGGTTTATGAACTCCATGTTAGATTTGATTTCTTTATTTAATGTAATTTGAGGTATTTCATATTTATGATTTTAATTTAGCTTTTTACATTCTTAACTTGAATTGATTAATTGGATACACTTGAGTTATCAAACTCCTTTGTTGATTGATAATTGAGAGTTGCTAATTGAGTAGAATTCCACTAACTCTAGTCTTTCCTTGGGAGTTGACTAGGACTTGAGGATTCATATTGATTTATTCACTTGACTTTTCTTCATAGTTAGAGGATAACTAGTGGTAGCAACAGACAATTCTCATCATAATTAATAAGGATAACTAGGATAGGACGTCCAGTTTTCATACCTTGCCAAGAGTCTTTTCTTAGCTATTAGTTTAATTTCTTGCCATTTTATTTCCTTGTTCCTTATTTCAAAAAACCCAAAAATATACAATTTCATAATCAATTATAAGTACACCTCCCTGCAATTCCTTGAGATACGACCCGAGGTTTAAATACTTCAGTTTATTTTTATTGGGTTTGCTTTAGTGACAAACAAGTTTTTGTACGAAAGGATTCTTTGTTGGTTTAGAAACTATACTAGCAACGAGAACTTATTTGTGAATTCTTTACTAGCAAAAAATCCATTCGTCAAAATGGCGCCGGTGCCGGGGAGTTGCAAACGTGTGCCTTATTATTGGTTATTGTAAATATTTGCTTTTTCATTTCTTTGTTAGTGTTTCTAGTTTTAGGAGTTTATTTTCTTTAATTTTTATTAGTTTTTATTTTTATTTGCTACTATGAATTCTCACCCCTTCGGCTATGAGTTTAGTTCAAATTATGTTGCAGGCAATGGACGCTATAATGAGAACATGCATCAAGGTCGAAATAATCAAAGATGGGAGGAGCCACGAGGATTTGATCAACCCTTTCGGCAACAACCTCCTCCAAGGTGCCATGGGCAACGACCATTCTACGATGCATCCCAAGACAATAGTTATGGTGGACCCTTTCGTGACAACCAACCTCCACCAAATTACTCTGGTCAAGAGCCATTCCAGGATACGTACGAAGATGACGGATATGGTGGATCCCCTTGTAGTTACCAACATGCCCCACCATATGCTTATGAACCAACTCCTCAACATAACTTTGAACAACCACACTCACAAGCCACCTACAACCATTTACCTCCATATGACCCTACTCCTTACCCACCATACCAAGAGCCTTACGAGCCATACTTCCAAAAACCACCACCTCAATATACACCATCTCCATATCCTTATCAAGATGAACCACCTTCCTATCATGAACCCTTTCTCCCAACAAATGAACCCTCCTATCCATCCCAACCTCCGTTGGATAACAACACACTTATCTCTAATCTCATTAGTTTCACCTCTAAACTCCAATATCTTATATCCCGCAGGAACCAATCATCTACCCCTAATATTCAACCCTCAAGCTTTAGTGCGCCACCACCCTCCGTACAAGAATACCCATATCCATCAAGCCAAGAACAACATGATCCCAATGATGCTACTGACCCAGAACAAGAGAGAATGGATCGGTTTCGTGAATTCATACTTCAAAAGTAGCTAGAGGAGGCCCTAAAGGTGAAGGTAGTAGAGACCCTTGAGGAAAGTTGTCATGAAGGGAAAGACGTCAAGGAGGAGTATGATTTTGTACTAGGGCAAGTGGAGAAAGCTAAAATTATTAAAGCAGAGGAAGTGGTTGAAGACTTAGGAGATGCAGAACCTCCTTGGAAAAGTCCAGTCATAGAGCCTCATTCCAAGGCGTTTGATGTTGATGTTAAGGAGGGTGTACAACCTCCGAGGCATATCATGGTTGAAGACTTTGCAGAGGTTGATCAAGAGATGGAGATTAAAGAAGAAGAGATTGAATTGAAAGAAAGCTACCAAGAGGAAGAGGTTGAAATTGAGGAAGCTTGCAAAGAGGTGGAAGTTGTCAAGGAAGAGCTCAAGGGAATGGAGCTGGAAATCACCTTGCAAAAGTTGCTGGAGACCTCTCCCCCAAAGCCATCACCATCCATTTCTTCATTCATGTGGGTAAATCTTTCATCTCTAAGCTTAATTATCCCACTTGAATATGCTTTACTTGAGACGGATGGGCAACTTAGAGCTCTTTGTGGCTATAAGAGTAAGAGCGAGATGGTTAGTGGTAAGAGTTGTCATGCAAGGTTCAATATGGTTGCATGCTCCAAATTGAAGTACAAGGGTTGGTATAATTCTCAATTGAATGGGTCTAGGAAGTTGTTTGGATGTCTCCGTGAGAATTCCAATTGCTCACCACCCAAGTGGAAAAATGATGAGTGATGACAAGTCATCTTATGCTAGTTTTACAAGCATTTTTCATTAAGTTTCATTAGGTTTTATGCACTTTCTTGCACAGTAAGTAAGTAGTTAGAGTGAATTTTCATGATTATGTTGAATCAATCAAACATCATTTAGTTTACATAAAATTATAGGTTTTATGCTAGAATTTAATGATTTTATAAATGATGCAAAGATCTAGTGAATTTGGTGGGACTTTGATTAGTTGTTTGGTTGCTTGTAGGTGAAGAAATGATGAAGAAAGGAAAGAACTAGGACAGCGTTAAATTACCAAACGTGGCGTTCATTAAGGCAATGCTAGGCAAGGAAACCAGCACACCAAGGCTCAACAAAAGCCAACGTTCAAGCAAGTGAACGCCACGTTCACCTTAGTGAACATTTTAGGGCACTCAATCATGAGGCACGCACCAAGGAAGGGTTGTGATGACTTGCATCATCTACCATTTCTTCTTGTATAAAAAGGACCATAAAAGAGAATAATCTCATTAGATCATTACAATTCATGCATTATTTAATGAACATTATAGTACATTGCTTTGAAATGAGTTTGTGCTGAATTTCAGGTGAAATAGACATCAAAAAGGGGAAGAAAACAACAAAATAAGCTAGGCGTGTGAAACGAGCGTGCCACTTAAAGCAAACACCACAAAATTGCACTGGGGTGGCATGCCAGAAGCTGGGCATGGCACGCCAGTACTAAAGTCCAGAGAGGATCCCCCAAGCATATACATGGGTGTGGCACGCTAGAAGTTGGGCGTAGCACGCCAGTACAACCTTCCAGAGAGCAAAAATGAAGGCTACTAAAGGGGCGTGGCATGCCAAACCCACCTAATTAAGCCATGGGCGTGCCACTTGGTATTGAAGGCGTGGCACGCCAGCTTTAAAAACCACTTGGGCGTGCCACTTGAGGAGCCAGGCGTGGCACGCCAAGCTAGGAGGGCTACAATTGAAAGGGCGTGCCACTTGAGCAGTATGGCGTGGCACGCTAGTATAAAATTCCAGAGAAGAAATTGAAGGCTAAAAAGGCTGGGCGTGCCACTTGAGATCGAAGGTGTGGCACGCCAAGCTTCCACCATCACTTGAGCACCTGGGCGTGGCACGCCAAGGTACAAAAAAGGCCAAAGCAAAGGCTGGGTGTGCCACTTGGTATCGAAGGCGTGGCACACTAGTTTGAGATTCCAACCTGGGCATGCCACTTGAATGCTGGGCATGGCACGCCAGCTATTGGAACCAAGGGAAATGATGGGCGTGGCACACCAACCCCTGGGCGTGCAACGCTGGTACAACTTTCCAGAGAGGAAGACAAAGGGCCAACCATATGGGCGTGCCACTTGGTGTCGAAGACGTGGCACGCCAGCTACCAACCTCCAACCAGGCGTGCCACTTGAGTCTCAGGCGTGGCACGCCATTATCATCAACCAAGCAAAGGAAGACCTGGGCATGTGGTGCACGAAATTGTGATCATCAACAATGGTGCCAAAGACTTGGTGCTCTCAAACGTGAATCACACTTTGTCACAACTTCACACAACTAACCAGCAAGTGCACTGGGTCGTCCAAGTAATAAACCTTACGTGAGTAAGGGTCGATCCCACAGAGATTGTCGGCTTGAAGCAAGCTATGGTCACCTTGTAAATCTCGGTCAGGCGGATTCAAATGGTTATAGGAAATTGATAATTAAAACATAATTAAAATATAAACTAGGATAGAGATACTTATGTAATTCATTGGTGAGAATTTCAGATAAGCATATAGAGATGCTTTCGTTCCTCCTGAACCTCTGCTTTCCTGCTGTCTTCATCCAATCATTCCTACTCCTTTCCATGGCAAGCTGTATGTTGGGCATCACCGTTGTCAATGGCTACATCCCGTCCTCTCTGTGAAAATGGTCCAATGCGCTATCACTGTAAGGCTAATCATCTGTCGGTTCTCAATCATACTGGAATAGAATTTACTCTCCTTTTACGTCTGTCACTATGCCCAGCACTCACGAGTTTGAAGCTCGTTGATGAGCGGATAATTTATACGATTTTTGGCATTGTTTTTAGTATGTTTTTAGTAGGATCTAGTTACTTTTAGGGATATTTTCATTAGTTTTTATGTTAAATTCACATTTCTGGACTTTACTATGAGTTTATGTGTTTTTCTGTGATTTCAGGGATTTTCTGGCTAAAATTGAGGGACTTGAGCAAAAATCAGATTCAGAGGTTGAAGAAGGACTGCTGATACTGTTGGATTCTGACCTCCCTACACTCAAAGTGGATTTTCTGGAGATACAGAACTCAAAATGGTGCGCTTCCAAATGCGTTGGAAAGTAGACATCCAGGGCTTTCCAGCAATATATAATAGTCCATACTTTGACCGAGTTTAGACGACGTAAAAGGGCATTGAACGCCAGTTCTACGCTGCTGTCTGGAGTTAAACGCCAGAAACAAGTCACAAACCAGAGTTGAACGCCAGAAATACGTTACAACCTGGCGTTCAACTCCAGAAAGAGCCTCTGCACGTGTAACACTCAAGCTCAGCCCAAGCACACACCAAGTGGGCCCCGGAAGTGGATTTATGCATCAATTACTTACTTCTGTAAACCCTAGTAGCTAGTTTACTACTGTATTAGACATCTTTGGAATCATCTTTGGACGCCTGGTTCTTAGATCAGAGGGGCTGGCCATTCGGCCATGCCTGGACCTTTCACTTATGTATTTTCAAACGGTAGAGTTTCTACACTCCATATATTAAGGTGTGGAGCTCTGCTGTTCCTCAAAGATTAATGCAAAGTACTATTGTTTTCTACTCGATTCATCTTATTTCGCTTCTAAGATATTCATTCGTACTTCAACCTGAATGTGATGAACGTGACAATCATCATCATTCCCTATGAACGTGTGCCTGAAAACCACTTCCGTTCTACCTTAGATTGAATGATTGTCTCTTAGATCTCTTAATCAGAATCTTCGTGGTGTAAGCTAGAATGATGGCGGCATTCAAGAGAATCCAGAAAGTCTAAACCTTGTCTGTGGTATTCCGAGTAGGATTCAATGATTGAATGACTGTGACGAGCTTCAAACTCGCGAGTGCTGGGCGTAGTGACAGATGCAAAAGGAGGGTGAATCCTCTTCCAGCATGATCGGGAACCTCAGATGATTAGCCGTGCCGTGACAGGGCATCTTGGACCATTTTCAAAAGAGGAGGGGATGTAGCCACTAACAACGGTGATGCCCTTGCATAAAGCCAGCCATAGAAAGGAGTAAGACTGATTGGATGAAGACAGTAGGAAAGCGGAGGTTCAGAGGAACGATTGCATCTCCAAACGCTTATCTGAAATTCTCACCAATGATTTACATAAGTATTTCTATCCTTCTTCTATTACTACATTTCGAAAACTACATAACTATTTAATATCCGCCTGACTGAGATTTACAAGGTGACCATAGCTTGCTTCATACCAACAATCTCCGTGGGATTCGACCCTTACTCATGTAAGGTATTACTTGGACGACCAAGTGCACTTGCTGGTTAGTTATGCGAAGTTGTGAAGATATGTTTAGACCATGGTTCTGTGCATCCGTTTTTGGTGCCATCGCCAGGGAATCAATTTCGAACAATAATTCACAACCTGAGTAACAATTTCGCATACCACTCGTCACAGCCATCCTTTCCCGGATCCTACTCGGAATACCACAGACAAGGTTTAGACTTTCCGGATCTTAGGAATGGCCGTCCATGGGTTCTAACTTATACCACGAAGACTCTAATATCTCGGACTCGGTCCACTGTATTAGATATCTAAGAGATACTCATTCTATCTCATCTTCATGTAGAATGGAAGTGGTTGTCAGGCACGTGTTCATAAGTGAGAATGGTGATGAGCGTCACATAATCATCATATTCATCATGTTCTTGGATGCGAATGAATTTCTTAGAATAGGAATAAGCTTGAATTGAATAGAAAAACAATAGTACTTTGCATTAATACTCGAGGAACAGCAGAGCTCCACACCTTAATCTATGGTGTGTAGAAACTCTACCGTTGAAAATACATAAGAACAAGGTCTAGGCATGGCCGAGAGGCCAGCCTCTATGATCTCAGAACTAAACGTCCAAAGATCCCCCAAAGATGTAAATACAATAGTAAAAAGTCCTATTTATGCTAAACTAGTTACTAGGGTTACAGAGATAAGTAAATGATGCAGAAATCCACTTCCGGGGCCCACTTGGTGTGTGCTTGGGCTGAGCTTTGAAGCTTTCACGTGGAGAGGTCTTTCTTGGAGTTGAACGCCAGTTTGTAACATGTTTCTGGCGTTTAACTCTGCTTTGCAACCTATTTCTGGCGTTCAACTCCAGAATAGGGCAGAGAGCTGGCGTTGAACGCCAGTTTGCGTCATTTAAACTCGGGTAAGTGATGCCAGGGCATCATGGCCTGTTTTTCTATGCTTTTTCAGTAGATTTTAATTCAGTTTTCATACAACTTCTGCTGATAAAGGAGCAAAAGCATGATAAATCTCTTCATGAAACAAAATCCCAAGCATAGGTGAATTTTAGTTAATATACATGGTAAATATGATGAAATAGATCACACTAAGTGAAAGTATGATTTTGAGCATTAGTAGCACACTTAGTATAGTAAAGTTTATCTTGTATGTTACTTTGATACACTTTGTTTGCTTGATTTCAGACCAAAAGAAGCAGAGAAGAGCCACGTTAGTGCCTACGTTAGCACCACTAACGTGGCCATTAAAGTGGAAGGAAGGAAAGCTTGAAAAGCTAGTGAGAACGTTAACGCCACCAACGTTAGCAAAGGGCAAGAAGACCCACGTTAGCGACCCCGTTAGCTTCACTAACGTGGGCACTAACGTGGAAGAAAAGAGAAGCCCCAACGTTAGTGAGAAAGTTAATGGCATTAACGTTGAAGAAGGAAAGAGAAACCCCAACGTTAGTGTAAAGGTGAGTGCCACTAACGTTTGCGAAGGCTAGAAGACTCACGTTAGCTTCCACGTTAGTTACATTAACGTGGGGACTAACGTGGAAAGGGAAACACCAACGTTAGTGGAAAAGGTGAGTGCCACTAACGTTCGCGAAGCAATGGAAGACCCACGTTAATGGCCACGTTAGTGTAGTTAACGTGGACATTAACGTAGGCAAAAATCTCACCCGGCAGCCTGACCATGCCTTCTTCAAACAAAAATAACTTGAGCCACAAAGCTCCAAATGAGGTGATTCCAGTGGCATTGGAAAGTAGGATTCCAGAGCTTTCCAAGCATATATGACACTACATGGTGGACACTAAATTTGAGGGAGAAAACCTGCCCCGAAAGTGCAAAGATAAACTTGGTATCAACCTGTAGTAAGGCCAGCTGACCTCTTCACCTTCCAAGAAGTATAACTCGAGTTGTAGAGCTCCAAATGATGCGCTTCCAAAGGCGTTGAAAAGTAGACATCCAGGGCTTTCCAAAAATATATAATTGTATGGGGTGGACATTAAGTTGAGCTTCAGAAACTGGCAATTTTCAGCCCCTGATCGCGGACGTTATTGGCACTCACGTTTGCCAATAACGCCAGCCACTATGCCAGCAACCCTGTCCCCTTCAAAGGAGCATAACTTGAGTTACATAGATCCAATTGAGATGATTCCAGTTGCGTTAGAAAGCTGACATTTAGAGATTTTCAACAATATATAATAATCTATAGTGGGCATAAAATTGGAGTACAAACCAGAGGCATCTTTTAAGCCCCAAAACACCAACTGGGTAGCAAGTGTGACGTTAGCCACACTAACTTTAGCACTAACGCCACACTTGTAGCGTTAGTATGGCTAACGACAGCAATAACGCCAAGTCATCTTGGACCTCAATTTGATTCACTTCTCTCTCAAGTCCACTTTAAAGCTCAAGCAAGCAAGCCCACAAGTGTCAACCAATCAAGGCCACAAGAAGCATATAGAATAGAAATTTTCATTTCATTGTAATTTGATTTTAATTTCATTTTGTAATTTAGGAGAGCCTATATAAAGGCCTTAGCTTTTACTTTGAAGAGGACTAGAACGGAGAATTGAAGGAAGGGGGAGAGAGTGAAGACCAATTCGAACTTCTGTGAATTGGCACACTCCAAGGGGAGTGGGTCTTCGGACCCCTCCCCTCCCACACTCTTCTTCTTTTTCTCTTCTTTTCTTCCTTAGGAGTAGTTTAGTTTTCTTTGTACTTTTCATTTATGAATTTTTAAGTTTCAATTTTAGTTTCAATCTTCATCTTTACTTTTCTGCACTTTCTTTCTTTTCATTTTCCAGAGATATGAACAACTAAACCCCTTTCATTGGGTTAGGGAGCTCTGTTGTAATTTGATGGATCAATTTTAGTTTTCATTCTCCTTCTTCTATCTTTTCACTTGATTTTACTAGAAAGCTTTCGATCATCATCCAATTGGGTAAATATCTTGGAAAAGAAGCTATTCATACTTGGATCTCTTCTGAACCTTGAAAGAGGAATGAAGGGATCATGCTAGAAATGCTTTCTCATGCTGGACCAAATTGGGTGTGGATGGATATGTGACTATAATCCTTCCAACACTTGATTTGGGAAATGCATGTGGTATAATTAGTGACCATACTTCATCTCTTCTCATGAGCAATTGACCAAGGAATTGGCTATTGATTAAGATTTGAGAGATTGAATTACAAGGAATTGTAATTCGATCACTTAAGATTGCCAAGGAGATCAATGAATCCATTGATTGAGGAAGAGATGAAAATGAACTTGATCCAGAGAATACAACATCTCCTGAGCCCAATGAACTCCCTATTTCTGATCTTACCCATTCTCTTTAATTTTTGCCATTTACTTTTATGAGCAATTACCCTATTCCCATTTAAGATTCTGCAATTTACTTTCCGCCATTTACATTCAGCTCTTTATTTCCAGCATTTACTGTTTCTGCCATTTACTTTTCCGCCATTTAATTTTCTGTAATTCTCAACTCAAATTCTGATTCGTTCAACTAGAACATTCCTCTAATTAAAGTTGCTTGATCAATCAATCTCTGTGGGATTCGACCTCACTCTATTGTGAGGTTTTACTTGACGACGAATTCGGTACATTTGCCGAAGGAAATTTGTTGTAAGACAAGATTTCCGCATATCAAGTTTATGGCGCCGTTGCCGGGGATTAATTGTGATTAACAAACTACCGGTTGGTTGATTACCTAGATTAGACATTTTCTTTTTATTTTGCTTTATTCATGTAATTGCTGTAGTTCTTTACTTTCTACGCCATCTAACTGTTTGTGTTAATGCCTCACCAAGAAGCCCCTGTTCGTGACAGCTCTGGCTCTTGGTGATTTTGTTATTAATACAACATTTCTTTTACTCAACTTCTTTCCAAATAAAATTGGCATATGATCACATTCTAAGTTTGGTATTGCCCTGCAACAATCTGTTTTCAATCTTTCTGGATACTTGCATCAATTCCAAGAGAAAGTGTCACACTAAGTTTGGTGTGCCACTTATTTTTTTTATGCAATGTATCTAGTAACACCACTTGTTTGTACAATCATAATGCCTTTGCTTCTTTGGCATACAGTGTTATCCTTAATTTTTGCTTGCTTAACCGCATACATCACTTACAATTCAGTATGTAAGACGTTCATGACCCATCATAGACCCCACCACCACTGTTTTATTTGCTGCTTGAAGACAAGCAATTAGTCTAAATTGGTGTGGGAAGGGAGAATAGTAGGAGAAAAAGGCCAACAACAATGAAGATGAACTACAAGGTGGTAAAGTTTCTTTTTCCTCTTACTTATTTCCAGTACATTCAATTGCATGATTGTCTTCTAATTTCTTTGTATGTATGTATGCTTGCTTCTCATGAATAAGCATAGTTTGATTCTTGAATTACAATATGTGCTGTGACATTATGATTGCCATCTTGAATTTTTGTGGGTCCAAAGCAATGAAGTTTCATGATCATAAACAAACAAGGTCATTTAAGAAGAAGTTGGCATGAGCATATAAGTATTGGGAAGCTAGCATGACTATTGTTGCTCAATTACATTTGAATTTATTTAATTGAAGTTTTCGTATAGGAAATTTTATGAAATTTTTGAAATCATGAAAACCTTGAAAAATCAATTGCAAATAAGTCAAGAAAAAAAGGGAGAGAATGAGAAAGTTGAAGGCTCTGAGTACCAATGACAATTCAATTGTTAAGTGCTTGTGGTGTTTATGTATCAAGCAAAAAGCTTGAAAACAAAACATTTAGAGTCAAGGCTAGGCTCAAGTGTTAAAGCACTCCCTCAAAGCTCAAGGCTCTCAGCATCAATGATTAGAGAATCAAGAAGACAAGAAAACAAAATGAGCTAAAAGAGTCCTCTGATTAAATGCTTGTGGTGCTTATGTATCAAGTGGTAATACTTGAAAACAAAGCATTTAGAGTCATAGCTTTCAAATCATGGTGCAAAGCTCCTGAGAAGATAAGATAAAAAGAGAATGACAAGCTTGTTCAAGGAAGAAACATACAGAAAAGATTTCATAAAATGAGCTAGATAGAGGCATCAATCATCTGAATTTCTTTTGTGATTGTTGCATCCATAGAAAGCTAGCTAACCATGAACATTACACTGCTACTCTTCTTACCTTGGATGTCAAACCTTATTGCATGATTCTCTTCTTGCTTGGGGACAAGCAAGCTTTAAGTTTAGTGTTGTGATGCCAGGGCATCATGGTCTATTTTTCTATGCTTTTTCAGTAGATTTTAATTCAGTTTTCATACAATTTCTGGTGTTAAAAGAGCAAAAGCATGATAAATCTCTGCATGAAACAAAATCCCAAGCATAGGTGAATTTTAGTTAATATACATGGTAAATATGATGAAATAGATCACACTAAGTGAAAGTATGATTTTGAGCATTAGTAGCACACTTAGTATAGTAAAGTTTATCTTGTTTGTTACTTTGATACACTTTGTCTGCTTGATTTCAGACCAAAAGAAGCAGAGAAGAGCCACGTTAGTGGCTACGTTAGCGCCACTAACGTGGCCATTAAAGTGGAAGGAAGGAAATCTTGAAAAGCTAGTGAGAACGTTAACGACATCAACGTTAGGAAAGGGCAAGAAGACCCACGTTAGCGACCCCGTTAGCTTCACTAACGTGGGCACTAACGTGGAAGAAAAGAGAAGCCCCAACGTTAGTGAGAAAGTTAATGGCATTAACTTTGAAGAAGGAAAGGGAAACGCCAACGTTAGTGGTAAAGGTGAGTGCCACTAACGTTTGCGAAGGCTAGAAGACTCACGTTAGCTTCCACTTTAGTTACATTAACGTGGGGACTAACGTGGAAGGAAAGGGAAACGCCAACGTTAGTGGAAAAGGTGAGTGCCACTAACATTGGCGAAGCAAAGGAAGACCCACGTTAATGGCCACGTTAGTGTAGTTAACGTGGACATTAACGTAGGCAAAAATCTCACCCGGCAGTCTGACCATGCCTTCTTCAAACAAGAATAACTTGAGCCACAAAGCTTCAAATGAGGTGATTCTAGTGGCATTGGAAAGTAGGATTCTAGAGCTTTCCAAGCGTATATGACACTACATGGTGGACACTAAATTTGAGGGAGAAAACCTGCCCCGAAAGTACAAAGATGAACATGGTATCAACCTGTAGTAAGGCCAGTTGACCTCTTCAGCTTCCAAGAAATATAACTCGAGTTGTAGAGCTCCAAATGATGCGCTTCCAAAGGCGTTGGAAAGTAGACATCCAGCGCTTTCCAAAAATATATAATAGTATGGGGTGGACATTAAGTTGAGCTTCAGAAACTGGCAATTTTCAGCCCTGGATCGCGGACGTTATTGGCACTCACGTTTGCCAATAATGCCAGCAACTATGCCAGCAACCCTGTCCCCTTCAAAGGAGCATAACTTGAGTTACAGAGGTCCGATTGAGGTGACTCTAGTTGCGTTAGAAAGATGACATTCAGAGCTTTCCAACGATATTTAATAATCCATAGTGGACATGAAATTGGAGCACAAACCAGAGGCATTATTTAAGCCCCAAAACACCAACTGGGTAGCAAGTGTGACGTTAGCCACACTAACTTTAGCACTAACACCACACTTGTAGCGTTAGTTTGGCTAATGGCAGCAACAACGCCAAGTCATCTTGGACCTCAATTTGATTCACTTCTCTCTCAAGTCCACTTCAAAGATCAAGCAAGCAAGCCCACAAGTGTCAACCAATCAAGGCCACAAGAAGCATCTAGAATAGAAATTTTCATTTCATTGTAATTTGCTTTTAATTTCATTTTGTAATTTAGGAGAGCCTATATAAAGGCCTTAGATTTTACTTTGAAGAGGACTAGAACGGAGAATTGAAGGAAGGGGGAGAGAGTGAAGACCAATTCGAACTTCTGTGAATTGGCACACTCCAAGGGGAATGGGTCTTCGGACCCCTCCCCTCCCACACTCTTCTTCCTTTTCTCTTCTTTTCTTCCTTAGGAGTAGTTTAGTTTTCTTTGTACTTTTCATTTATGAATTTTTGACGTTTCAATTTTAGTTTCAATCTTCATCTTTACTTTTCTGCACTTTCTTTCTTTTCAATTTTGGTAGAGCAATGATCAACTAACTCTTTTCATTGGGTTAGGGAGCTCTGTTGTAATTTGATGGATCAATATTAGTTTTCATTATTCTTCTTCTATCTTTTCTCTTGATTTTACTAGATAGCTTTCAATCTTCATCCAATTGGGTAGTTATCTTGGAAAAGAAGCTATTCATACTTGGATCTCTTCTGAACCTTGGAAGAGGAATGAAGAGATCATGCTAGAAATGCTTTCTCATGTTGGACCAAATTGGGGTTGGATGGGTATGTGACTATAACCCTACCAACACTTGATTAGGGAAAGCATGTGGTATAATCAGTGACCATACTTCATCTCTTCTCATGAGCAATTGACCAAGGAATTGGCTATTGATCAAGATTTGAGAGATTGAATTACCAAGAAATTGGAATTCGATCATTTAAGATTGCCAAGGAGATAAATGAATGCATTGATTGAGGGAGAGATGAAAATGAACTTGATCCGGAGGTTTGCAATATCTCTTGATCCCAATGTTCATTTTATTTTTAGTTCTTACATTTACTTTTCTTTCCATTTTACCTTTCTGCACTTTATTGCTTTCTTTACTTTTATGCGATTTACATTTCCTGTTGCTTATCACTCTAATCTGATTCATCTATCTAGGATAATCAATTAACCATTGATTGCTTAATCCGTTAATCCCTGTGGTATTCGACCTCACTCACATTGTGAGTTATTACTTGACGACAATTCGGTATACTTGCCGAAGGAAAATTTGCTGAGAGACAAGTTTCTGTGTGTATCAATAACGTTGGTGGCGTTAACGTTTTCACTAGCTTTTCAAGCTTTCCTTCCTTCCACTTTAATGGCCACGTTAGTGGCACTAACGTAGCCACTAACGTGGCTCTTCTCTGCTTCTTTTGGTCTGAAATCAAGCAAACAAAGTGTATCAAAGTAACATACAAGATAAACATTACTATACTAAGTGTGCTACTAATGCTCAAAATCATACTTTCACTTAGTGTGATCTATTTCATCATATTTACCATGTATATTAACTAAAATTCACCTATGCTTGGGATTTGGTTTCATGCAGAGATTTATCATGCTTTTGCTCCTTTATCAGCAGAAATTGTATGAGAACTGAATTAAAATCTACTGAAAAAGCATAGAAAAATAGGCCATGATGCCCTGGCATCACAACACCAAACTTAAAGCTTGCTTGTCCCCAAGCAAGAAGAGAATCATGCAATAAGGTTTGACATCCAAGGTAAGAAGAGTAGCAGTGTAATGTTCATGGTTAGCTAGCTTTCTATGGATGCAATAATCACAAAAGAAATTTAGATAATTGATGCCTCTATCTAGCTCATTTTATGAAATCTTTTCTGTATGTTTCTTCCTTGATCAAGCTTGTCATTCTCTTTTTATCTTATCTTCTCAGGAGCTTTGCACCATGATTTGAAAGCTACGACTCTAAATGCTTTGTTTTCAAGTATTACCACTTGATACATAAGCACCACAAGTATTTAATCAGAGGACTCTTTTAGCTCATTTTGTTTTCTTGTCTTCTTGATTCTCTAATCATTGATGCTCAGAGCCTTGAGCTTTGAGGGAGTGCTTTTGCACTTGAGCCTAGCCTTGACTCTAAATGTTTTGTTTTCAAGCTTTTTGCTTGATACATAAATACCACAAGCACTTAACAATTGAATTGTCATTGGTACTCAGAGCCTTCAACTTTCTCATTCTCTCCCTTTTTTTTTCTTGACTTATTTGCAATTGCTTTTTCAAGGTTTTCATGATTTCAAAAATTTCATAAAATGTCCTAGATGAAAACTTCAATTAAATAAATTCAAATGTAATTGAGCAACAATAGTCATGCTAGCTTCCCAATACTTATATGCTCATGCCAACTTCTTCTTAAATGACCTTGTTTGTTTATGATCATGAAACTTCATTGCTTTGGACCCACAAAAATTCAAGATGGCAATCATAATGTCACAGCACATATTGTAATTCAAGAATCAAACTATGCTTATTCATGAGGAGCAAGCACACATACATACAAAGAAATTAGAAGACAATCATGCAATTGAATGTACTGGAAATAAGTAAGAGGAAAAAGGAACTTTACCACCTTGTAGTTTATCTTCATTGTTGTTGCCCTTTTTCTCCTACTTTTCTCCCTTCCCACACCAATTTAGACTAATTGCTTGTCTTCAAGCAGCAAATAAAACAGTGGTGGTGGGGTCTATGATGGGTCATGAACGTCTTACATACTGAATTGTAAGTGATGTATGCGGTTAAGCAAGCAAAAATTAAGGATAACACTGTATGCCAAAGAAGCAAAGGCATTATGATTGTACAAACAAGTGGTGTTGCTGGATACATTGCATAGAAAAAATAAGTGGCACACCAAACTTATTGTGACACTTTCTCTTGGAATTGATGCAAGTATCCAGAAAGATTGAAAACAGATTGTTGCAGGGCAACACCAAACTTAGAATGTGATCATATGCCAATTTTATTTGGAAAGAGGCTGAGTAAAAGAACTGTTGTATTAATAACAAAATTACCAAGAGCCAGAGCTGTCACGAACAGGGGCTTCTTGGTGAGGCATTAACACAAACAGTTAGAGGGCATAGAAAGTAAAGAACTACAGCAATTACATGAATAAAGCAAAATAAAAAGAAAATGTCTAATCTAGGTAATCAACCAACCGGTAGTTTGTTAATCACAATTAATCCCCGGCAACGACGCCATAAACTTGATACACACGGAAACTTGTCTCCCAACAAATTTCCTTCGGCAAGTATACCGAATTGTCGTCAAGTAATAACTTACAATAGAGTGAGGTCGAATCCCACAGGGATTAACGGATTAAGCAATCAATGGTTAATTGATTATCCTAGTTAGACGAATCAGATTGGAGTGATAAGCAACAGGAAATGTAAATTGCATAAAAGTAAAGAAAGCAATAAAGTGCAGAAAGGTAAAATGGCAAGAAAAGTAAATGTAAGAACTAAAAATAAAATGAACATTGGGATCAAGAGATATTGCAATCCTCCAGATCAAGTTCATTTTCATCTCTCCCTCAATCAATGCATTCATTTATCTCCTTGGCAATCTTAAGTGATCGAATTCCAATTTCTTGGTAATTCAATCTCTCAAATCTTGATCAATAGCCAATTCCTTGGTCAATTGCTCATGAGAAGAGATGAAGTATGGTCACTGATTATACCACATGCTTTCCCAAATCAAGTGTTGGTAGGGTTATAGTCACATACCCATCCAACCCCAATTTGGTCCAACATGAGAAAGCATTTCTAGCATGATCTCTTCATTCCTCTTCCAAGGTTCAGAAGAGATCCAAGTATGAATAGCTTCTTTTCCAAGATAACTACCCAATTGGATGAAGATTGAAAGCTTTCTAGTAAAATCAAGAGAAAAGATAGAAGAAGAATAATGAAAACTAATATTGATCCATCAAATTACAACAGAGCTCCCTAACCCAATGAAAAGAGTTAGTTGATCATTGCTCTACCAAAATAGAAAAGAAAGAAAGTGCAGAAAAGTAAAGATGAAAATTGAAATTAAAATTGAAACTTCAAAATTCATAAATAAAAAGTACAAAGAAAACTAAACTACTCCTAAGGAAGAAAAGAAGAGAAAAGGAAGAAGAGTGTGGGAGGGGAGGGGTCCGAAGACCTACTCCCCTTGGAGTGTGCCAATTCACAGAAGTTTGAATTGGTCTTCACTCTCTCCCCCTTCCTTCAATTCTCCGTTCTAGTCCTCTTCAAAGTAAAAGCTAAAGCCTTTATATAGGCTCTCCTAAATTACAAAATGAAATTAAAAGCAAATTACAATGAAATGAAAATTTCTATTCTAGATGCTTCTTGTGGCCTTGATTGGTTGACACTTGTGGGCATGCTTGCTTGAGCTTTGAAGTGGACTTGAGAGAGAAGTGAATCAAATTGAGGTCCGAGATGACTTGGCGTTGTTGCTGCCGTTAGCCATACTAACGCTACAAGTGTGGCGTTAGTGCTAAAGTTAGTGTGGCTAACGTCACACTTGCTACCCAGTTGGTGTTTTGGGGCTTAAAATATGCCTCTGGTTTGTGCTCCAATTTCATGCCCACTATGGATTATTATATATCCTTGGAAAGCTCTGAATGTCAGCTTTCTAACGCAACTAGAATCATCTCAATTGGACCTCTGTAACTCAAGTTATGTTCCTTTGAAAGGGACAGGGTTGCTGGCATAGTGGCTGGCGTTATTGGCAAACGTGAGTGCCAATAACGTCCGCGATCAGGGGCTGAAAATTGCCAGTTTCTGAAGCTCAACTTAATTTCCACCCCATACTATTATATATTTTTTGAAAGTCCTGGATGTCTACTTTCCAACGCCTTTAGAAGCGCATCATTTGGAGCTCTACAACTCGAGTTATACTTCTTGGAAGGTGAAGAGGTCAGCTGGCCTTACTACAGGTTGATACCATGTTCATCTTTGCACTTTCGGGGCAGGTTTTCTCCCTCAAATTTAGTGTCCACCATGTAGTGCCATATATGCTTGGAAAGCTCTGGAATCCTACTTTTCAGTGCCACTGAAATCACCTCATTTGAAGCTTTGTGGCTCAAGTTATTCTTGTTTGAAGAAGGCATGGTCAGGCTGCCGGGTGAGATTTTTGCCTACGTTAATGTCCAAGTTAACTGCACTAACGTGGCCATTAACGTGGGTCTTCCTTTGCTTTGCCAACGTTAGTGGCACTCACCTTTTTCACTAACGTTGGCGTTTCCCTTTCCTTCCACGTTAGTCACTACGTTAATGTAACTAACGTGGAAGCTAACGTGAGTCTTCTAGCCTTTGCAAACGTTAGTGGCACTCACCTTTACCACTAACGTTGGCGTTTCCCTTTCCTTCTTCAAAGTTAATGCCATTAACTTTCTCACTAATGTTGGGGCTTCGCTTTTCTTCCACGTTAGTGAAGCTAACGGGGTCGCTAACGTGGGTCTTCTTGCCCTTTGCTAACGTTGGTGGCGTTAACGTTCTCACTAGCTTTTCAAGCTTTTCTTCCTTCCACTTTAATGGCCACGTTAGTGGCGCTAACGTAGCCACTACCGTGGCTCTTCTCTGCTTCTTTTGGTCTGAAATCAAGCAAACAAGGTGTATCAAAGTAACATACAAGATAAACTTTACTATACTAAGTGTGCTACTAATGCTCAAAATCATACTTTCACTTAGTGTGATCTATTTCATCATATTTACTATGTATATTAACTAAAATTCACCTATGCTTGGGATTTTGTTTCATGCAGAGATTTATCATGCTTTTGCTCCTTTATCAGCAGAAATTGTATGAAAACTGAATTAAAATCTACTGAAAAAATATAGAAAAATAGGCCATGATGCCCTGGCATCAGTAAAGTATGGACTATTATATATTTCTGAAAAGCCCTGGATATCTACTTTCCATTGCAATTGAGAGCGCGCCATTTGGAGTTCTGTAGCTCCAGAAAATATACTTTGACTGCAGGGAGGTCATAATCCAACAGCATCTGCAGTCCTTCTTCAACCTCTGAATCTGATTTTTGCTCAAGTCCCTCAATTTCAGCCAGAAAATACTTGAAATCATAGAAAAACACACAAACTCATAGTAAAGTCCAGAAATGTGAATTTTATTTAAAAACTAATAAAAATATACTAAAAACTGTGTAAAAATAATGCCAAAAAGTGTATAAATTATCCGCTCATCACAACACCAAACTTAAATTGTTGCTTGTCCCCAAGCAACTGAAAATCAAATAGGATAAAAAGAAGAGAATACACTATAAATTCTAAAATATCAATGAAACTTAGCTCCAATCAGATGAGCGGGACTTGTAGCTTTTTGCCTCTTGAATAGTTTTGGCATCTCACTTTATCCATTGAAGTTCAGAATGATTGGCATCTATAGGAACTCAGAATTCAGATAGTGTTATTGATTCTCCTAGTTCAGTATGTTGATTCTTGAACACAGCTACTTCATGAGTCTTGGTCGTGGCCCTAAGCACTTTGTTTTCCAGTATTACCACCGGATACATAAATGCCACAGACACATAACTGGGTGAACCTTTTCAGATTGTGACTCAGCTTTGCTAAAGTCCCCAATTAGAGGTGTCCAGGGTTCTTAAGCACACTCTTCTTTTGCTTTGGACCTCGACTTTAATCGCTCAGTCTCAAGTTTTCACTTGATACCTTCACACCACAAGCACATGGTTAGGGACAGCTTGGTTTAGCCGCTTAGGCCAGGATTTTATTCCTATCCACTGATGCTCAAAGCCTTGGATCCTTTTTATTACCATTGCCTTTTGGTTTTAAGTGTAACGACCCAATTTTTAGTACGCCTAAGACATACCAGAAACTGAGTGCTACCAATTTGTCATCCTAATTATTATCTATTATTTATTATATGAGCCTGATTCGTTGTTAAAAGCGTAGTTAGTTAGCGAGGTACTTTTTTTTTTTGAAAATGTTTGAATTAATAAACAAAATCATTTATAATCAATTCAAAAATAATAACAAATAAAACAATTATAAACAACCACACATAAATACATCACAAGTAGTCAACAACATTCAGTGATTCAGCCTTTATTAGAATATAGACTGTTAGTTAGAACACCCCTAGATATAGCTAAATAATATCTATATACATATATATACATACAACATCCCAGGTTCTGACCTATTCAAGAAGTCCCTAAGCTGGCACCCAGGCTAGCCTAGACTCTATACTCACTTAGTCCCTCTAAACTACTAAAGCGAGGGAAAGTACGTTCTAAGTCTTCAAAACTCAAGTCAGGTGGAATGTCACCAAAAGGTAGAACATCATCTGCTACTCCTCTGCACGATCAGACATTGCCATAGGATGTCTCTCTGGTACCTCATCAAGTAGCCACACAACAGGAGTCTCGTACATAGGATTTAAGTTAAAGTTCATATACAAAAGGGGTGCAGACGTTGGCTGGTCTCATAGTATATACATATAAACAGGAAACGGAGTTCACTCTAGACTCAGAAGACTACCTAGAGCGGAATCCTCTTTGCAAAACGGTCATCAGTAGATTACGGAAGGGTACTCCTGCTTCCATCTGAAGGGGGAAGGGAGAGAGAAGGGGTAAGAACTGGGGAGTTCTTAGTAAGGCCGGGGTTATTAGATAAGTTCATTAATTATATGTTATTTTGCAAACAAATGGCAAGATACAGAAAGCAGTAAATAGAAGATGAAGATAAATAGAGGAAATAGAGAAATAGAAAACAGAACACAAACAAAAGGATACAAGAAAATACAAAACAAACACAGAGAATAGAATACAAACAAGGAAAGCATACATTCATTCAACAATCATAACAGAGGAAATGCACAACCAAGTATGATGCATGTCTGTCCTATGCAGGCCATGAGCTCACGTGTCGGTTTACACCCTGCAACCCGACATTACCCAGGAACTAGTCCTAGATATGGCTTATTCTTTGTAGGTGAACTTCGGCCTACAGAAATAGCACTCCCATAAGTGAACTTCGGCTTACAGGAATAGTTCAATCACAACATAACAACATTCTATAGGTGAACTTCGGCCTATAGAAATGGCACCTCTATAAGTGAACTTCGGCTTACAGAAAAAGTCTAATTACAGCACAACAACTTTCTGTAGGTGAACTTTGGCCTACAGAAATGACACATCTGTAAGTTAACTTCGGCTTACAGGAATCACAACTCTCTGTAGGTGAACTTTGGCCTACAGGAGCAACACCCTGAGATACACAATTGATATTCACTGTAGGTGAACTTCGGCCTACAGGAATAACAACTCACTGTAGGTGAACTTGGGCCTACAGGACCTCTATGGCCAACAGAAAAGTAGCAGATGAATATACAAATATCTCTGGAGTTGTCTTAAAGCAACAAATGACCTTTCAACAGGCCCTCTGCTTGTTCTCTATTCTCTTTATCATATTACTCTTTTCACTTTGTTTTTTTACTCTGCTCTGATTAGTCTGTTCTCTGTTTCTCTTTACTTTTTTTTTATTACTCTTTCCTCTGTATCTATATTACTCTTTTTCTCTTTATCTCTTCACTTTACTCTGGTTGCCCTGTTCTCTGTGTTTCTCTACTCTGCTCTGATTTCTCTGTTTAACGTATGTATTTAAAGCTTATGTAAATTTCGGTATGAATAGTATGCCTGTCCCAAGTATAGGTTCATTAATTCTATACTGAAACAGTTTAACTTTTCATATAATACCTAACCCTAGTCGCAACTCAAGGACTAACTATGTTGCCCTAGTTTGTTCACTAATTTCTGTTTGTTTTTCTGTCATTAGTACTTTACAGACTTTTCCTTAATTTTTATCTCTTCTTTAACTTTTTATCTTTCCTTTATCTTTGCCTCACTAATATGTTTTTACCACTCCCTAAGTGTTTTATGAAGGTAATTATGAGATTCTGCGCTTAAAGTTGTCTTTCTAAAGCTTTTACAGAAAACTGCCTTTTCCGCATTATTTTATTATTTTTATTAAAATATTATTTTTAATTAAATATTATTATTTAATATTTTATTATTATTTATTATTTTATCATTAAATTTTCGAAAATTAACTTACCTTTTACTTTTAACCTTTAAAATTTACTTTTACCACCCGTAACTTTTAATATTTCTACTTTAACCACTCTAACTTTTAGAAATTACCAAATAATCCCTCAAACACCAAAATATTTACCTCCTTACCCTTTCTAAGATCTAAAAGATGTTCTTCAATGTTCTTCACCACACTCAAAGTGTTCTTCGTATATTCTTCAAATTCTTTATCTGTTTTTACCCGTTTTTCAGTCTTTTCAGCAACCAATTTTTACTATAATTCATAATAAATTAGCAGCCACTAAAACCCCATCTTTTCTACATGATTTTAACACAAATTGAACCCCAATTTAAGCTCTAGGGTTCGTTTTTCCAGCTACCCTCAAGAACGACATTCATAGCTTGAATATCATCAAATTTCATCAAAATTTCACCAAAATTTCAACAAGAATCAATCATATAAACAATCAATTTCAAGCACAGCCAAACCATATCATAATCACACAACTCAAACACAATCAATCAAGATTAATTTTGTCAAACCCTACCTTGATTTGCTGCTCCAAATCTGGTTACTCTTTGAAGTGTTCTTAAAGCACTTTTTCCTCCTAAAACACATCAAGAACAACTTTAAATCCACAAACTTTCAACTAACCAAATCTCCCTCAGCATGTTAGGAAGAGATATATCACCTTAGACTTGCTGGAAATTAACGTTTCTTGGCCCTCAAGTCAAGTTAAGCATGATTCCTAAGGAAGAACATCAAGAAAACACATGTTTTGCATGGTTTTCCTTGAAAACTGAATTGAAGAGGGAGGGAGACAGCCATCTCACCTTATTTCCAGCTTGATAAGTTACATGGTTATGTAGAGGAAGAAGAGAGGATCATTTTGGTGAAATCGGAGTTTTGTTTTGAGTTTTGGTTCAGAAGAAATCAAGCTTTGAAGATTAAGTGTTCATGAAGTTTTCTCTCTTTTCTCTCCTTTCAATTTCGGCCAAAGGGAGTAAATGACTGATGCCAAGGCATCTTAGGCTAGTTTCACTAGCCTTTTTCTTTTATTTTTAGTTGTTTTATGCATTTTCTTGAGCCTTAAGTAATCATTTGGGCCAAATAGTCATGCTTGTCTTAAATCATTCAACATGAAGATTTTGATGCAAATTCCATGAGTTTTTAGTTATATTACTTGAATGCTATGAATGGAAGATTTCTCATGAAATTTTGCAAGACTTTGATGCAATTGTTTGGATGATTTCAGGGAAGAAGAGGCTAGGCAAGGAAGCAACAAAATCAATAAAGGAAGCTTGAATATCACATGTGGAGTTTAAGTTCCAGTTTAAGCTTAAACTGGAACTTAAACTACCAAGCCATATAATGCTGGAATTGAAGTTTAACCTCCAGTTTAACCTTAAACTGGAGGTTAAACGCCAGAAGTGAGAATCTCACCAGGGGAGCATTTCCACGTTTAACCTCCAGTTTAACCTTAAACTGGAGGTTAAACGCCAGAAGTAAGAAAGGCACCAGGAGCATTCCACGTTTAAGCTCCAGTTTAACCTTAAACTGGAGCTTAAACGTGTTCGACTATTTTTCTCCTCCAGGGTTGCTTTCTCATTTCCACGTTTAAGCTTCAGTTTAACCTTAAACTGAAGCTTAAACGTGCTCGAGCTTGTGCCTCCAGGGAGTGCCAGCGTTTAAGCTCCAGTTTAAGCTTAAACTGGAGCTTAAACGTGTTATATGGAACAGCTTGACCATGCCTTCTTCAAACATAAATAACTTGAGCTACAAAACTCCAAATGAGGTGATTCAAAATGCATTGGAAAGAAGACATCTAGAGCTTTGCAAGAATATATGGCATGCATGGTGGATACTAAAAATTGAGGGAGAAAACAGCCCCGTAATGTGCATAGAAGAGCATAGTACCAACATGCAATCAGGCCAGCTGACCTCTTCACCTTCCATGGAGTATAACTCGAGTTGTAGAAATCCAATTGAGGTGCTTCCAGTTGCGTTAGAAAGCTGACATCCATAGCTTTCCAACGAGGTATAATAGTCTATATTTGGCATCAAATTGGCAAGGTTGACAAGAGAACAAAGTGATGACTCAAGAAAGGGGGGTGCAACATTTGAGTGTAGTTTAATGGATCATTATCCTTTTTGGATCAATTATGTCACTCTACCCTTCAAGCAAGCAAGGCCCATCAACAACACCAAATCAAGGCCACAAGAATCATCTAGAATAGTTTATTTTCATTTGATTGTAATTTGCTTTGAATTTCATTTTCATTTTGTAATTTAGGGAGCCTATTTAAAGGCCTTAGTTTCTGCATTGGAGACACACTGGATGAAAGGGGAATCCAGCCCCTGAGGGGGCATCGGGGAACTTTGGATCATTTTCTTGAGTTTTGTAATTGAATTCAGAGCTATGACTCACTAAACCCCTTTCATTGGGTTAGGGAGCTCTATTATAATTCAATGAATCAATAATAGTTTATTCTTCTTCTTCAATCTTTTCTCTTGAATTTTGTTAGAAAGCTTCTCGATCTAATTCCATTGGTTAGTTGTCTTGGGAAAGAGACTATCCATAATTGGAATCCTTCGGAACCTTGGGAAAGGAATGGAGGATTCATGCTAGAGAAGCTTTCTCACAGTGAATTGGATTGGGATTTGGATGGATATTGTGACATGTAATCCTACCAAATTGTGGTTCATGAAACTGTGTGGTATAATCAGTGATCGAGCATCATCTCTTCTTACAAACATTTAAACCAAGGGATTGGGAATTTGTTTGTTTTTAGAGAGAATTGGTGAGCCAAGGGATTGGGATCCAATCATATAAGATTGCCAAGCAAAATTCAATGAACGCATTGGTTGAGGAAGAGATAAACATGTTTTGATTCGGAGATCTCAATATCTCCTAAAACCCAATGAATTCCCCATCTCCGATTTCCACTTTCTCTTTACATTCTGCAATTAAATTCATGCAATCAACCCCATCCCTTTTAATTTCAGCAATTTAGCTTCTCGCTCTTTAATTCATGCAATTTTACATTCCGCAATTCTCATCTAAATCTTGATTCCGCTCAACTAGAACATACTTCTAATCCGAATTGCTCACTCAACCAATCCTTGTGGGATTCGACCTCACTCTATTGTGAGTTTTTACTTGACGATAATCGGTGCACTTGCCGGAAGGAATTTTGCCGATCGTGCAATTTCCTAAATCGTAGCATAACAAGTTTATGCGCATCAATGACCAGCCTTGGAGTGTGTTGGGGGTGTAAGGTGAGTTGTGATTGGTTGGCTTGGAGGTGGATTAAAATAATATTAAAATATCTCAGGTGTATAACTACTAAAACTAGGTGTATCGGAACACTCGTAAAAAACATCTCTAAAAATTATTTTCTGAGCTACTAGCATAAATGACACTAGTAAAATATTTATTATGAGAATAAAACATGTATAATGAGGCCTTAGCATTGCTAAAGTCATCAGAGAGTGCTGGTGCTAAGCTGCACTAGTAAACCGTAAACCCGGTTAAACCGATTTTCTATTTTTAACTAAAACAAATCAGGTAACCTTATAATATCATTCAAGCATATTCTAATACTAATATAATGATAATATTATACTATTATCTCTCTTATCTCATGAATCAAGTCCGGTTCGTCAAACTGAGACTACTTACGAAAAACCGAATCAAAACTCCTAACTGATACGGTTCAAAAACTAGGTTCTTCGTGACCGCATTATCGAGCTTGCCTCAGAAAAGGTTCTAGCTTAAGGATGACATAATGACAATGAGTATCGAGATACTTGTTGATATAGAAGAGGTGTTCTCTTTACTAGTCTTCCGGAGAAATCCGTGCCTTTAGGAAAGATCTCGCGTACTCGAAAAACGGGGTTGTTACATTAAGGGCTATTGGCTTTTTGCTCTTGCCTTTTGGTTTAAAGAGCTTTTGGCTTTTTCTGCTTGCTTTTTTCTTTTTTCTCCCTTTTTTTTCGCATTTTTTTTCTGCAAGCTTTGTTCTTCACTGCTTTTTCTTGCTTCAAGAATCATTTTTATGATTTTTCAGATTATCAGATAACATGTCTCCTTTTTCCTTATTCTTCAAGAGCCAACATATTTAACATTCATAAACCACAATAGCAAAAGACATATGCACTGTTCAAGCATTCATTCAGAAAACAAAAAGTATTGTCACCACATCAAAATATTTAAACCAGTTTCAAGGATGAATTCGAAACCATGTACTTCTTGTTCTTTTGTAATTAAAACAGTTTTCATTTAAGAGAGGTGATGGATTCATAGGACATTCATAACTTTAAGACATAGACACTTAAATACTAATAATCATGTAATAAGACATAAACATAAATAAAACATAAAGCATAGTAAACGAAAAACAGGAAAATAAGAATAAGGAGATTAAGGAACGGGTCCACCTTAGTAAGGGTGGCGTCTTCCTCTTCTTGAAGAACCAATGGTGCTCTTGAGCTCCTCTGTGTCTCTTCCTTGCCTTTGTTGCTCCTCCCTCATAGCTCTTTGATCTTCTCTAATCTCATGGAGGATGATGGGGTGCTCTTGGTGCTCCATCCTTAGTTGTCCCATGTTGGAACTTAATTCTCCTAGGCAGGTGTTGATTTGCTCCCAATAATTCTGTGGAGGAAAGTGCATCCCCTGAGGCATCTCAGGGATTTCATGGTGAGGAATTTCCTCATGCTGTTGTTGAGGTCCATGATCTCTTGTTTGCTCCATCCTTTTCTTAGTGATGGGCTTGTCCTCTTCAATGAGGATGTCTCCCTCTATGTCAATTCCAGTCAAATTGCAGAGGTGACAGATGAGGTGAAGAAAGGCTAACCTTGCCAAAGTGGAGGACTTGTCAGCCACCTTATAGAGTTCTTCAGGTATAATCTCATGAACTTCCACTTCCTCCCCAATCATGATACTATGGATCATGATGGCCCGGTCTATAGTAACTTCAGACCGGTTGCTAGTAGGAATGATTGAGCATTGAATGAACTCCAACCATCCTCTAGCTACAGGCTTAAGGTCCAGTCTTCTCAATTGAACCGGCTTGCCTCTTGAGTCAACCTTCCATTGAGTTTCTTCCACACATATGTCCATGAGGACTTGGTCCAACCTTTGATCAAAGTTGACCCTTCTAGTGTAGGGGCGTGCGTTTTCTTCCATCACTGGCAAGTTGAACGCCAGCCTTACATTTTCTGGACTAAAATCTAAGTATTTCCCTCGAACCATGGTAAGCCAACGCTTTAGATTCGGGTTCACACTTTGATCATAGTTCCTAGTGATCCATGCGTTTGCATAGAACTCTTGAACCATTAGGATCCTGACTTGTTGAATGGGATTGGTGAGAACTTCCCAACCTCTTCTTTGGATCTCAAGTCGGATCTCTGGATACTCATTCTTTTTGAGCTTGAAAGGAACCTCAGGGATCACTTTCTTCTTGGCCACAACTTCATAGAAGTGGTCTTGATGGACCTTTGAGATGAATCTCTCTATCTTCCATGACTCAGAAGTGGAAGCAATTGCCTTTCCCTTCCTCTTTCTAGAGGTTTCTCTGGCCTTAGGTGCCATTAATGGTTATGGAAAAACAAAAAGCAATACTTTTACCACACCAAACTTAAAATTTTTCCTCGTCCCCGAGCAAAAGAAGAAAGAAAGAAAGAAGGAGAATAAGAAGAGAAATGGAGGAGAGGGAGAGAAGGGTGTATTCGGCCAAGGTAGTGAAGAGAGGGTTGTGTTATGTGAAAATGAAGAAGGAAGGAGGGGTTTATATAGGAGTGGAGGGGTTAGGGTTCGGCCATTAGAGTTGGGTTTGGAAGGGAAAATAGTTTAAATTTGAAGGTAGGTGGGGTTTTTGGGGAAAAGAGGATAGATGTGAGTGGTGAAGAGGTGATGGAGAAGAGTGATTGAGGTGATTGGTAAAGGGTATTTGGGGAAGAGAGTTATGAAAAGGTGTGAAGAGGAGAGAAGAAGTGGTGGGGATCCTGTGGGGTCCACAGATCCTCTGGGGTCCACAGATCCAGTGGGGTCAAGGACTTAACATCCCTGCTCCAATTAGGCGTGTAAAATGCCCTTGCTGTGCAATCCTGGCGTTTAACGCCAGACTGCTGCTTGTTTCTGGCATTAAACGCCCAAATATAGCCTGTTTCTGGCGTTTAACGCCAGGTAGATACTTGTTTCTGGCGTTAAACGCCATCTTGGTGCTTGTTTCTGGCGTTAAACGCCAGACAGATGCTTGTTTCTGGCGTTTAAACGCCAGATTGTTCCTCCTCCAGGGTGTGCTGTTTTTAATGTTGTTTTTCATTCTGTTTTTGATTTTTCAGTAGTTTTTGTGACTCCACATGATCATCAACCTAATAAAACATGAAATAAAATAAAAGAAAATAAAATAGATATGATTAAATAACATTGGGTTGTCTCCCAACAAGCGCTTCTTTAATGTCAATAGCTTGACAGTGAGCTCTCATGGAGCCTCACAGATGTTCAGAGTATTGTTGAAACCTCCCAACACCAAGCTTAGAGTTTGAATGTGGGGGTTCAACACCAAACTTAGAGTTTGGTTGTGGCCTCCCAACACCAAACTTAGAGTTTGACTGTGGGGGCTTTGGTTGACTCTGCAGTGAGAGAAGCTTTTCATGCTTCCTCTCCATGGTTACAGAAGGAGATCCTTGAGTTTTAAACATAAGGTTGTCCTCATTCAGTTGGAGGACCAACTCTCCTCTGTCCACATCAATCACAACTCTTGCTTTGGCTAGGAAGGGTCTTCCAAGGATGATGGATTCATCCTCATCCTTCCCAGTGTCTAGGATTATGAAATCAGCCAGGATGTAAAGGCCTTCAACCTTTACTAGCACGTCCTCTACTAGTCCATAAGCCTATTTTCTTGAGTTGTTTGCCATCTCTAATGAGATTCTGGTAGCTTGCACCTCAAAGATCCCAAGTTTTTCCATTACAGAGAGTGGCATTAAGTTTATTCCTGACCCCAGGTCACACAGAGCCTTCTCAAAGGTCATGGTGCCTATGTTACAAGGAATTATGAATTTACCAGGATCCTGTTTCTTTTGAGGTAATTTCTGCCTATCCAATGCATTTAGTTCATTGGTGAGCAAGGGAGGTTCATCTTCCCAAGTCTCATTACCAAATAATTTGGCATTCAGCTTCATGATTGCATCAAGGTACTTAGCAACTTGCTCTTCAGTAATGTCTTCATCCTCTTCAGAGGATGAATACTCATCAGAGCTCATGAAGGGTAGAAGGATGTTCAATGGAATCTCTATGGTCTCTAGATGAGCCTCAGATTCCTTTGGTTCCTCAAAGGGAAACTCCTTATTGGTCACTGAGCATCCCAGGAGGTCTTCCTCACTAGGATTCACGTCCTCCTCCTCCCTTGTAGGTTCGGCCATGATTGTCAAATCAATGGTCTTGCACTCTCTTTTTGAATTTTCTTCTGTATTGCTTGGGAGAGTACTAGGAGGAGTTTCGGTGACCCTTTTACTCAGCTGGCCCACTTGTGCCTCCAAATTTCTAATGGAGGACCTTGTTTCATTCATGAAACTGAAAGTGGTCTTAGATAGATCAGAGACTATATTTGCTAAGCTAGATGGATTCTGCTCAGAATTCTCTTTCTGTTGCTGAGTGGATGATGGAAAAGGCTTGCTATTGCTAAACCTGTTTCTTCCACCATTATTAAAGCCTTGTTGAGGCTTTTGTTGATCATTCCATGAGAAATTTGGATGATTTCTCCATGAGGGATTATAGGTGTTTCCATAGGGTTCACCCATGTAATTTACCTCTGCTATTGCAGGGTTCTCAAGATCATAAGCTTCTTCTTCAGAAGATGGCTCTATAGTACTGTTGGATGATTCCTTCAATCCATTCAGAATCTGAGAGATCATATTGACTTGCTGAGTCAATATTTTGTTCTGAGCCAATATGGCATTCAGAGTATCAATTTCAAGAACTCCCTTCCTCTGAGGCGTCCCATTACTCACAGGATTCCGTTCAGAAGTGTACATGAACTGGTTATTTGTAACCATGTCAATGAGTTCCTGAGCTTCTGCAGGCGTTTTCTTTAGGTGAATGGATCCACCTGCAGAATGGTCCAGTGACATCTTTGATAGCTCAGATAGACCATCATAGAATATATCCAGGATGGTCTATTCTGAAAGCATGTCAGAAGGACACTTTTTGGTCAGTTCCTTGTATCTCTCCCAAGCTTCATAGAGGGATTCACCTTCTTTCTATTTGAAGGTTTGAACATCCACTCTAAGCTTGCTAAGCTTTTGAGGAGGAAAGAACTTGGCTAAGAAAGCTGTGACCAGCTTATCCCAAGAGTTCAAGCTATCTTTAGGTTGAGAGTCCAACCATACTCTAGCTCTGTCTTTTACAGCAAATGGCAAAAGCATAAGCCTGTAGACCTCGGGATCAACCCCATTGGTCTTAACAGTATCACAGATTTGTAAGAATTCAGTTAAGAACTGAAAAGGATCTTCAGATGGAAGTCTATGAAACTTGCAGTTCTGTTGCATCAGAGAAACTAATTGAGGCTTTAGCTCAAAATTGTTTGCTCCAATGGCAGGGATTGAGATGCTTCTTCCATGTAAATTGGAATTTGGTGAAGTAAAGTCACCAAGCATCTTCCTTGCATTGTTATTATTTTTGGCCATGTCTCCTTCTTTTTCAAAAATTTCTGTCAGATTTTCTCCAGAGAGTTGTGCTTTAGCTTCCCTTAGCTTCCTCTTCAGAGTCCTTTCAGGTTCAGGATCAGCTTCAACAAGAATGTTCTTATCCTTGTTCCTGCTCATATGAAAAAGAAGAAAACAGAAAAGAAAATATGGAATCCTCTATGTCACAGTATAGAGATTCCTCATGTAAGTATAAGAAAAGAAGAATAGAGGAAGGAAAAGATAAGAATCCAAACACAGAGGGAAAGAGTGGGTTCGAATTCTTGGGTGGAAGAGAAGTGTTAGTAGATGAATAAATAATTACAAGGAGATGAGAGAGGGAAGAATTCGAAAATTAAATAAAATAAAATAATTTTTTTTTGTTTTTAATTTAAAATTAACGTTGAAATTCGAAAATAAGAAAAGAAATAAAATTAAAATTAAAATTTAAAATAATTAAAAAGAAATTTTGAAAAAGAGGAAGGTGATTTTTGAAAATCAGAGAGAGAATTAGTTAGGTAGTTTTGAAAAAGATATGATTAAAATAGTAAACTTTTAAAATCAAACAAAAAGTCAAGTAGTTAATTGAAAATGATTTGAAAATCAATTTTTGAAAAGATAAGAAGTTAGAAAAGATTTTGAAATTGATTTTGAAAAAGATGTGATTGAAACTTATTTTGAAAAAGAAATTTAAAAAGATTTGATTTTTGAAATCAAAGTTGATTACTTGACTAACAACAAACAAAAGATATGATTTTAAAATTTAAAGATTGAACCTTTTTTACTAGGTAAGTAACAAACTTAAAATTTTTGAATCAATCACATTAATTGTTAGTAAAGATTTTGAAATTATGAAACAAAATAAGAAAAATATTTTTTGAAAATCAATTTGAAATTTTCGAAAATATGAAAGAAAAAATGAAAAAGATTTGATTTTTGAAAAAGATTTGAAAAAGATAGGATTTTTAAATTGAAAATTTGATTTGACTCATAAGAAACAACTAGATTTTAAAAAATTTTGAAAAAGTCAACTCAAATTTTCGAATTTTATGAGATGAAAAAGGGAAAGATATTTTTTTTATTTTTGAATTTTTAATGAAGAAAGAGAAAAACACAAAAAATGCACAAGACATAAAAATTTTGGATAAAAACAAAGAAAACATGCAAGAACACTTTGAATACAAAGATGAACACTAAGAACACTTTGAAGATCATGATGAACATCAAGTATGTATTTTTGAAAAATTTTCAAACAAAAAAAACATGCAAGACACCAAACTTAGAAATTTTTAATATTTAGACACTAAGAATTCAAGAATGCATATGAAAAATAAGAAAAGACACAAAACATAAAAATGCAAAGATCAAACAAAGAAGATCATCAAGAACAACTTGAAGATCATGAAGAACACATGCATGAATTTTCGAAATTTTAAAGAAAAATTAAAAGCATGCAATTGACTCCAAACTTAAAAATTGACACTAGACTCAAACAAGAAACACAAAATATTTTTGGTTTTTATGATTTTATTAATTTTTTTGGATTTTTCAAAAATTCTTTTGAAAAGGAAAATAAGGATTTCAAGATTTTTAATAGGAATTTCAGGAATCTTGCAATGTTAGTCTAAAGCTCCGGTCCAGGAATTAGACATGGCTTACTAGCCAGCCAAGCTTTCAGTGAAAGCTCCGGTCCAAAACTCTAGACATGGCCAATGGCCAGCCAAGCTTTAGCAGATATAAATCAGACATACAACAGCTGATACTTCATCCAACTTCATTCTATGCTGATAAGTGGAAGCCCCAGTCCAAATGAATTAGACATGGCTTTACAGCCAGCCAGGCTTCAACATGCTTCATGAAACTCTAGAATTCCTTCTTAAAAATTCTGAAGAACATAAATTAAATTTTTTTTTTGAAAATATTTATTTATTTTTTTGAAATTTTCAAAAATAAGAATAATAAAAAAAAAGATAAAAATTAAAATAAAATTACCTAATCTGAGCAACAAGATGAACCGTCAGTTGTCCAAACTCGAACAATCCCTAGCAACGGCGCCAAAAACTTGGTGCACGAAATTGTGATCATCAACAATGGCGCCAAAGACTTGGTGCTCTCAAACGTGAATCACACTTTGTCACAACTTCGCACAACTAACCAGCAAGTGCACTGGGTCGTCCAAGTAATAAACCTTACGTGAGTAAGGGTCGATCCCACGGAGATTGTCGGCTTGAAGCAAGCTATGGTCACCTTGTAAATCTCAGTCAGGCGGATTCAAATGGTTATAGGGAATTGATAATTAAAACATAATTAAAATATAAACTAGGATAGAGATACTTATGTAATTCATTGGTGAGAATTTCAGATAAGCGTATAGAGATGCTTTCGTTCCTCTTGAACCTCTGCTTTCCTGCTGTCTTTATACAATCATTCCTACTCCTTTCCATGGCAAGCTGTATGTTGGGCATCACTGTTGTCAATGGCTACATCCCGTCCTCTCTGTGAAAATGGTCCAATGCACTGTCACTACATGACTAATCATCTGTCGGTTCTCGATCATACTGGAATAGGATTTACTATCCTTTTGCATCTGTTACTACGCCTAGCACTCGCAAGTTTGAAGCTCGTCACAGCCATCCCTTCCCAGATCCTACTCAGAAGACCACAGACAAGGTTTAGACTTTCTGGATCTCAGGAATGGCCGTCCATGGGTTCTAACTTATACCACGAAGACTCTAATATCTCGGACTCGGTCCCCTGTATTAGATATCTAAGAGATACTCATTCTATCTCATCTTCATGTAGAACGGAAGTGGTTGTCAGGCACGTGTTCATAAGTGAGAATGGTGATGAGCATCACATAATCATCACATTCATCATGTTCTTGGGTGCGAATGAATATCTTTGCATTAATACTCGAGGAACAGCAGAGCTCCACACCTTAATCTATGGTGTGTAGAAACTCTACCACTGAAAATACATAAGAACAAGATCTAGGCATGGCCGAGAGGCCAGCCTCCATGATCTCAGAACTAAACGTCCAAAGATCCCCCAAAGATGTAAATACAATAGTAAAAAGTCCTATTTATACTAAACTAGTTACTAGGGTTACAGAGATAAGTAAATGACGAAAAAATCCAGTTCCGGGGCCCACTTTGTGTGTGCTTGGGCTGAGCATTAAAGCTTTCATGTGGAGAGGTCTTTCTTGGAGTTGAACACTAGTTTGTAACCTGTTTCTGGCCTTTAACTCTGCTTTGCAACCTATTTCTAGCGTTTAACTCCAGAATAGGACAGAGAGCTGGTGTTGAATGCCAGTTTGCATCATCTAAACTCAGGCAAAGTATAGACTATTATATATTGCTGAAAATCCCTGGATGTCTACTTTCCAACGCAATTAAGAGCGTGCCATTTGGAGTTCTGTAGCTCCAGAAAATCCACTTTGAGTGCAGGGAGGTCAGAATCCAACAGTATCTACAGTCCTTCTTCAACCTTTAAATCTGATTTTTGCTCAAGTCCCTCAATTTCAGCCAGAAAATACCTGAAATCACAGAAAAACACACAAACTCATAGTAAAGTCCATAAATGTGAATTTTATTTAAAAACTAATAAAAATATACTAAAAACTAACTAAATCATACTAAAATTTGTGTAAAAATAATGCCAAAAAGCGTATAAATTATCCGCTCATCAGCATGCCACTTGAGTTCTGGGCGTGGCTGATAAACCACTATTTTATAGTTTATCTTATGCTTAATTGAGTGGATTTTATCAACTCTTTACCCACTTATTCATACTATTTGCATGGTTTTACATTTGTCTTCCTAACTATGTGTTTTGGTTGAAAACATACTCCTTTGATCTTATATTTGCTCATTATTAATCCTCCCTTATTACCATTAGATGCCTTGATATGTGTGTTAAGTGATTTCAGAGATTACAGGGCAGGAATGGCTCAGAGGATGAAAAGGAAGCATGCAAAAGTGGAAGGAATACAAGAAGTTAGAGAAATTGCTAAGCTGTCCAGCCTGACCTCTTCGCACTCAAATGGCTATAACTTTAACTACAGAGGTCCAAATGACGCAGTTCTAGTTGCGTTGGAAAGCTAACATCCGGGGCTTCGATTTGATATATAATATGCCATAGTTTCTCTGAAGCTAGGCGATGCAACCGCATGACCCATGCGGCCGCGTCGCAGTGACAGAAATCAGCGTGTTTGAATTCTTCTCCAGCAAATTCTGGGCTGTTTCTGACCCAGTTTGCGGCCCAGAAAACATAGATTAGAGGCTATAAAGTGGGGGAATGCATCCATACATGAGAGAAGCTTTCATAATTCACTTTTCATGTTTTAGATGTAGTTTTAGAGAGAGAGGTTCTCTCCTCTCTCTCTCTCTTAGGATTAGGATTTAGGACTTCTCTTAGTTTTAGGAGTGACTCTCGATCCCAGGTTTAATGTTCTTTTCTGTTTAATTTCGTTTCCATTTTTATTCACCTTAGTACTTTAATTGATATTTATCTTTTGAATAATTGGCTTATGGCTTTCATGTTATGATTTTCTTTATTAATGCAATTGAGGTATTTTCAGATTTGTGATTTATATTTATCTTTTTACATTCTTGGTTTTGGTTAAGAAATCAGTAACTCAAGAGTTATCCAATTCAACAGCATAATTGATAATTGTTATCTTGCCAATTGAATTGATCTTCAATAATCCCAATCTTTTCTTAGGAAATAAATAGGATTCGAAGATCAAACTAATTAATCCCTTGACTTTCCTTTACTTTAGTAAAGGTTGACTAAGTGGAATTAAGATTCAACTTTCATTATTATTGATAAGGATAACTAAATCTGGACTTCCAATTTCTCATACCTTTCCAGGAGTCTATTTTATTATTATTATTTTATTTTACTTGTCATATAACATATTCCCACCTTACTTCATAAACCCCTAATTTACAAACTCATAACCAATAATAAGAACATACCTCCCTACAATTCCTTGAGAAGACGACCCGAGGTTTGAATACTTCGGTTATCAATTTATTTAGGGGTTTGTTACTTGTGACAACCAAAAACTTTTGTAAGAAAGGTTGATTGCTTGGTTTAGTAACTATACTTACAACGAGAGTTTATTATAACTTCTAAACCATCAATCTTCGGTTCTTCAAAATGGCGCTGTTGCCGGGAAATTGCAAACGTGTGCCTTATTATTGGTTATTATAAATATTTGCTTTTTACCTGTTTATTTGTTTTTATTTTTGTTTTTATTTTTGCTTTTTTTATAAATTAAGAGGTTATTGGTTTTTATTTAATTATTAAAAATTTTTCAAAATTTTTTTTCTTGGTGTTCATCTTGAGCTTCAAGTTGTTCTTCGTGTTCATCTTGACCTTCAAGTTGTTCTTAGTTGTTTTCTTCGTTTTGATCTAAAAATTTTAAGTTTGGTGTCATTTTATTGTTTTTCTCTTTCCTTATTAAATTCAAAAATTCAAAATTTAAAACTCAAATTTTAAAATTTCAAATTTCAATTTTCAAAATTCAAATTTAAAAATTTAACAATTTAATTTTAAAAAAATTTCAAATTTCAAATCTCAATTTTCAAAATTCAAATTTCAAAAATTTAAAATTCAAATTTCAAAAATTCAAATATCAAAATTTCAAATTTCAAATTTCAAAATTTAAATAACCTTTTAATTTAAATTTGTTTTTATTTTTTTAATTTTTATTTGCTACTATGAACTCTCACCCCTTTGGCTATGAGTCTGGTTACAATAATGTTGCAGGAAGAAGAAATTACAATGAGAACAGGCATCAAGGTTGGAACAATCAAAGATGGGAGGAGCCACAAGGATTTGATCAACCCTCATGGCAACAACCACCTCCAATGGACTATCAACAACCACCACCATATGCCTATGAACCCTTTCCTCAACATGACTTTGGACCACCATACTCACAAGCCCCTCACCACCAAACACCACCATATGACCCTAACCTACATCCACCATACCAACCACCCTATGAACCAAATGAACCATACATAGATCCACCCCAACCTCCATTGGATAACAATACACTCATCTCTAACATCATTGGCCTCACCTCTACACTCCAAAATCTTATATCCCGTATGAACCAACCCTCAAGCTCTAGTGCACTTCCTTTTCAACCACAGAATGATCTCTCCATCCCATCACCACCATCCATGGGAGAGCACCAACATCCATCAATCCAAGATCAAGATGATCCCAATTATGCTATTGATTTGGAACAGGAAAGAAGGAATCATCTTCGCGAATCCATACTTCATAAAGAGCTAGAGGAGGCCCTACGGGTAAAGGTAGGAGAGACCCTTGAAGATGCAGGAGTAGTTAAAGGGAGTTGTCACGGAAAGAAAAACATCGAGGATGAGTATGATTTTATACTTAAACAACTGGATAAAGCAGTAATTATTAAAAAGGAAGAAGTGGTTGCAAACTTAAGAGATGCTGTACCTCCATTGGAAAGTCCAGTCACAAAGCCTCCTTCCACGGTGTTTGATGTTGATGTTGACGTTGAGGAGAGTGTACAACCCCCAAGGCATATCACAGTTGAAGACTTGGAAGAGGTTGATCAAGAGATGGAGATTCAAGAAGAAGAAGCATAACCTCCCATGCCCTTGGAAAGCAATGAAGAGGAGATTGAATTGGAAGAAAGCTACCAAGAGGAAGAGGTTGAAATTGAAGAAGCTTGCAAAGAGGTGGTAATTATCAGAGAAGAGCACAAGGGAGTGGAGCCTGCAATTTCATTAAAAACACCTCCCCCTAAGTTGTCATCATCCTTCACAACATTCAAGTGGGTAAAATTCATATCCCTTAGCTTTCTAATCCCACTTAAATATGGGCTACTAGAGACGGATGGTCAACTTAGAGCTCTTTGTAGCTTTAAGAGTAAGAGGAAGATGGCCAGTGGTAAGAATTATCCTGTAAGGTTCATTATGGTTGGAAGCTTTAAGTTTAAACGCAAAAGTTGGTATAAAGCTCAACTGAATGGGTCTAAGAAGCTGTTTGGATGTCTCAGTGAGAATTTTGACTGTTCACCACCCAAGTGGAAAAATGATGATGATCAACAAGAAGATGGGTGCAAAGGCAAGGTCTGGGACCCCTGAATTCAATCTAGAAATCAGCACTCTTGGGGCATTGTCACTTGCTTTAACTTACTTGAAGGCTTTCTGCGCCAAGTTTGGGACCCCGGAGGCCATTGGAATCACAAACATTGGTGGAGATTCCTAGATAAGTTCAAGCATAAGCCGCCATGACAAGGAGCTCACCAAATGTCCAACTTAAGGACTTTAACTAAAAGTGCTACGTGGGAGACAACCCACCATGGTATGATTGTTCCTTTTTCATTTTTATTTAGTTTTATTTGTTTTTGAGTTTCATTTTATTTTATTATATTGAACCTGGAGTTTTGCATCACATTCATATTAACACTGCATTCTGCATTTTTTTCAGATTATCAAAAAAAAAAAAAAACATGCACGCGACGCGGCAGCGTCGCTGACGCGTCCGCGTCACCAGTGCAATGGGAAGAAAAGAAAATAAATAGAAAGTTACACAGGAGCAGGGCTGGAGGTGTGCCAATGGCACAAATTACCCCACGCGACCGCGTCGCTGATGCGACCGCGTCATATGGGAATAATGGCTTCCCACGCGACCGCGTGCCCCACGCGGCCGCGTGACCAGGATTTTGACGTCAAAAGGGTGCATGGCCGAAAGTTGAGCTGGAATTGGGCTGGACCCGTGCTAGTAGCACAAGCCCTGCCACACGAACGCGTCACCCACGCGTCCGCGTCATTTTGGAAATAAGGCCACCCGCGTGATCGCGTCGACCACGCGACCGCGTCACCCTGGATTTTGGCAATACTGAGTTTTGAACAGAGAGTTGTGCGACCGCGAGGCTGCACTCGCGCCACTAGCACAACTCGAGTCACGCGACCGCGTGCCCCACGCGTCCGCGTCACCCAACCTTATGGCGCACCACGCGACCGCGTCACCCACGCGACCGCGTCGCCAGCGTCGCACAACCTATCCAGATTAGTGCCAATTTTCTTATCTTTTCTTTTCAAATCCTAATTTCTTCCTTCTCTCTCCTTTCTCACTTTCTTTTTCTTCTTCTCATCCTTTTTCCCTCTCATTCTATTTTATTTAATTTATTTGCATACTTTCATTCATTGCATTATTTTCATTGGTGTTAGAAATTTATTTGGGTCATTATTTTTATATATTTTTTTTGGATTATTAAAATGGTTTGACAATTATATATTACTTTTTAAAGGGTTGCTTGCATGTTCAATTTAATACATTCAATAACTTATTTACCATGCATGCTATGTATTTGTGAAAAAACCCGTATGGCATTAAACACTATTTTAAATTATTCTACTATTAATGCCTGTTGTTTTTCACAAAACCCCTTTCATGTTTTATTGATTAAATATAATTGTTATTACAAACATGTTGATAGTTTGAAAGACTTGGTAATCTAATTTGGACATTGAATGCTTGATCTATGCTACTCATGCCTTTGCCAGCATGCCAATAAACACCTTGCATTCACTTGACATCATATGCACTAGCTATTTTCCATTGATGACTTTTCACATGTACTCATGAGCGTGTGTTAACGTCATTCTTCTTTATTGTGCATTGATTATCACCTTTCCCGCTCTCTTCCTTGCTCTAACCCTTAGCTTTAAAAGTCACTTTCTTTTTTTCTTTTCAGGATGGCCACCAAGAAGGGTAAAGAGAAAGCTACTCCCAAACTACCGGCAAGGGAATGAACAAAAAGAGCCACAGTTGAAACAACCCGTCCACCTGCAAATCTCAACATGCACTGAGGACGGTGCAATCTTTAAGTGTGGGGAGGTCGATACCGATCTCCATGGGTTAGTCACTCTTCTATCTCAACACCATTGTTTTATTCTCTTTTCATTATTGCATTTGCATATTTAATTGCATGTTTATTTGATTTTATGCATTTAGCCACTGCTTGGTTAAAATAATAAGTTTCTTTTTAAGACCCTATTTTTGAAAATTTTCACTAATTTAAATCAATTATTAAATTTTTTTATAAAACTTGTTTGAAGTTGTATTTGGAACATGGTTTTTGAGCCAAAGAACACACAACCTGTGAGATTTTGAGCTTATTTACATGGTTACATTATTTAACCATAAATTTTTATTCCTGTGTGTTTCCTTCTCTATGATTGTAATCTATATTTTGTTCCAATCTATATGTCCATTATTTAGTGTATTTACATGCTTGCATATGATTGAGGCCATTATTTGATTTTAGCTCACTTATCCCAAATAAGCCTACCCTTTAAATCACCCTTGTCAGCCACTTTGAGCCTTGAAATCTCCATTTGTTCTATATCTTATCACATCACTAGCCTTAAGCGGAAAACAAATTAATTATCCCAATTGAATCTTTGGTTAGCTTAAGATAGTGTGTTAATTAAGTGTGGGAAAACTGTGGGAACATGGGTTAATAAAGGAGAAGTATAATGTTTCTAATTTATTTGAATATCAGGAATTTGGGAACCTACTTATGTAAAACCAAAATAGAAAAATAATAGAAAATCCATGTGCATTGATAAGTTATGTTTGTTTCTTTACAAAAAAAAAGAGAAAAAAGAGAAAAATCCAAAAATACTCAATAAATAAGTAAATAAGGGGACAAAATTACCCCAATATTAAGTTTAATAAAAGATCAATGCATATGTGTTAAAAAAAATTTGGTACATGAGTATGGGAATTATACAAAAGTGGGAATTATGGGTAGCTAGGCATGAATTTAAAAGTATATAGAGTATATGTATGTTAGGTGAGATCTTAGACTAATCAAGGATTCACTTTCTTTGCTCACTTAGCCTTATATATATATATACCCTCACCCTTACCTTAGCCCCATTACAACCTTGAAAAGACCTCATGATGTTTTCATTGGTACATTAAATTTTTGTTGATTGGTTAGATGAAGAACAAAGTTTAGAAAGCATGACTAGAGAAGAGTAGAGTGATTAACCTTAGACACTTGAGAGTTAGAGTGATATACACTACCAGTAAGGGTTCAGTGCTAAATTCTATGTTCCCTGCTTTCATGAGCTATCTTCTTACAAGTTTACTTGTACCTTATTTTATATTATTTGAATTAGTGGAATCTGATTTATATTTGTCTTGGAGAATTTATTTATTTTTAACCAAGTAGGTAGAAACATTTTGCATTTAGTTGCATTCATAGGTTGCATTTCATACATCTTATCATTCCTCTTTATCTTCATAGTTTCTCTTGAGCTTAGCATGAGGACATGCTAATGTTTAAGTGTGGGGAGGTTGATAAACCACTATTTTATGGTTTATCTTATGCTTAATTGAGTGGATTTTATCAACTCTTTACCCACTTATTCATACTATTTGCATGGTTTTACGTTTACCTTCCTAACTATGTGTTTTGGTTGAAAACATACTCCTTTGATCTTATATTTGCTCATTATTAATCCTCTCTTATTACCATTAGATGCCTTGATATGTGTGTTAAGTGATTTCAGAGATTACAGGGCAGGAATGGCTCAGAGGATGAAAAGGAAGCATGCAAAAGTGGAAGGAATACAAGAAGTTGGAGAAATTGCTAAGCTGTCCAGCCTGACCTCTTCGCACTCAAACGGCTATAACTTTAGCTATAGAGGTCCAAATGATGCGGTTCTAGTTGCGTTGGAAAGCTAACGTCCGGGGCTTCGATTTGATATATAATTTACCATAGTTTCTCTGATGCTAGGCGACGCGATCGCGTGACCCATGCGGCCGCGTCGCAGTGACGGAAAGCAGCATGTTTGAATTCTTCTCCAGCGAATTCTGGGCTGTTTCTGACCCAGTTTGTAGCCCAGAAAATACAGATTAGAGGCTATAAAGTGGGGGAATGCATCCATATATGAGAGAAGCTTTCATAATTCACTTTGCATGTTTTAGATGTTGTTTCAGAGAGAGAGGTTCTCTCCTCTCTCTCTCTTAGGATTAGGATTTAGGACTTCTCTTAGTTTTAGGAGTGACTCTCGATCCCAGGTTTAATGTTCTTTTCTGTTTAATTTTGTTTCCATTTTTATTCACCTTAGTAATTTAATTGATATTTATCTTTTGAATAGTTGGCTTATAGCTTTCATGTTATGATTTTCTTTATTAATGCAATTGAGGTATTTTCAGATTTGTGATTTATATTTAGCTTTTTACATTCTTGGTTTGGGTTAAGAAATCAGTAACTCAGGAGTTATCCAATTCAACAGCATAATTGATAATTGTTATCTTGCCAATTGAATTGAACTTCAATAATCCCAATCTTTTCTTAGGAAATAAATAGGATTCGAAGATCAAACTAATTAATCCCTTGACTTTCCTTTACTTTAGTAAAGGTTGACTAAGTGGAATTAAGATTCAACTTTCATTATTATTGATAAGGATAACTAAATCTGGACTTCCAATTTCTCATACCTTGCCAAGAGTCTATTTTATTATTATTATTTTATTTTACTTGTTGTGACAACCAAAAACTTTTGTAAGAAAGGTTGATTGCTTGGTTTAGTAACTATACTTACAACGGAGTTTATTATAACTTCTAAACCATCAATCTTCGGTTCTTCAGTGGCACGCCAAGCTAAGGAGTCAAGCACAACAAGGGCGTGGCACGCTAGACCCTAGTGATGCCATGCTAGTTCAACTTTCCAGAAAGATAGATCAAGCACACAACATGGGCGTGGCACGCCAGACCCTAGGCGTGCCGCTTGGGCTCGAAGGCGTGGCATGCCAGGCTACCCAAGGCTTTAAAAAGGCCTGGGCATGCCACTTGGGCTCGAAGGCGTGGCACGCCAGGCTACCCAAGGCTTAAAAGAACCCTGGGCGTACCACTTGGGCTCGAAGGTGTGGCACACAAAGGTGATCAATAGAGGGAGGCATGCCACTTGAGGATTGGGCGTGGCACGCCACTGAAGCGCCAATCACACGCCAACTATGAGATCACGTTTATTGAGTTTCTTTTTCCCTCCAAAATGTAACTTTACTTTCACTTTTGTATTTTTCTTTATTTGCTATTGCTAGGAGTAGTATATATACCTCTTGGAAATACTGAAGAAAGGGGGTTAAGCAGTTGAGCTATTAGTGGAAGCAATAGTTAAATGCACTTTCCATCACTTTTTTACTTTTCTCTTGATCTATGAGTAGCTAAATTCCCTCTCATTGAGAGAAGGAGCTCTATTGTACTTGATGGATTAATGATAGTGAATTTCTTCTTCTCTTCATCTTCTCTTTGATTTGCTAGAAGGAATTTCGTTCTTCATGCTAGTGTTCAATCACCTTGGAAAATGGGTTGAATACAAAATGGGTTTCATGGGAACCTTGGAAAAGGAAACATGAAATCATGCTAGAAATCCCTTCTCACACTTGAGTAGGATATGGGTTTTGGTATTTGGATATGGTGACATAAAATCCTCCCTCTACTTGGACCTATGATGATGTGTTGTAAAATCAGGGACCAAGCATATCTCTCTTCATGAGCAATTAGACCAAGGAATTGGCTATTGATCAAGATCTGAGAGATTGAGTCACCAAGGGATTGAGGCTCAATCAATCATGATTGCCAAGAGGTCAATGAGTTACATGATTGAAGAGGATATGAGCTGGATTTAATCCAAAGAGACAACATCTTCTAATCTCAATGAATTCCCCTATTCTTATCTTCAACTTTATTTATAGCTTTTTTTACATTCCGCAAGTCCCCATTCACATTTACAATTCAGTCATTTAAGTTTCTGCTCTTTACTTTCTCGCCGTTTCCAATTCTGCTATTTACTACTTTTTTTACCTTTGAGCCATTTATATTTCTACACATTTAAAATTCTGCAATCATAATCTCTTTTTCTTAGCTTGACAAATTCACCAATTGATTAAAATTGTTCAAATCTACCAATCTCTGTGGATACGATCCCACTCCATTGTTACTTGACGATAATTTTAGTGTGCTTGCCAAAAGAACGGATTCACAATTTGTATATGGGGAGTGAATTCAACTCATCAAGTTTTATGGAGCCATTGTCGGGGATTGATTTGAATTTGACAATGATTAAATTGATTGGAGAACTAGATTAAGCAATTTTATTACCTTATTGTTTCCTTTTAGCTCTTTAATTTTCTGTCCACTCTGTTTTCCTTAGTTTTACTTTTATTATTTTAGCTATTCATTGTTCATATTTCCATTCTTCTAACTTTTTGATTAATTGCATCAACCAAGCTAACTGATGAGTGGATAATTTATACCCCTTTTGGCATTGTTTTTACATAATTTTTAGTATGTTTTTATTACTTTTTATTATATTTTTATTATTTTTTATTCAAAAATCACATTTCTGGACTTTACTATGAGTTTGTGTGTTTTTTTGTGATTTCAGGTATTTTCTGGCTGAAATTGAGGGACCTGAGCAAAAATCTGATTCAGAGGCTGAAAAAGGACTACAGATGCTGTTGGATTCTGACCTCCCTGCACTCGAAGTGGATTTTTTGGAGCTAAGAAGCCCAATTGGTGCGCTCTCAATTGCGTTGGAAAGTAGACATCTTGGGCTTTCCAGCAATATATAATAGTCCATACTTTGCCTGAAATTTGCTGGCCTAAATTGGCGTTCAAAGTCATCCTAAAACATCTTGGCGTAAAACGCCCAAACTGGCACCAGAATTGGAGTTAAACGCCCAAACTGGCACCAAAGCTGGCGTTTAACTCCAGGAACAGCCTATGCACGAAAAAGCTTTAATGCTCAGCCCAAGCACACACCAAGTGGGCCCCGGAAGTGGATTTCTGCACTATCTGCACTTAATTACTCATTTTCTGTAAACCTAGATTACTAGTTTAGTATAAAAACTACTTTTAGAGGCTTTTTATCATCTTTGATCACTTTTGATCTTTGATCAGTTTTATGCTATCATAGACCATTTGGTACACGTTTGGAGGCTGGCCTCACGGCCATGCCTAGACCTTTCACTTATGTATTTTTTACGGTGGAGTTTCTACACCCCATCGATTAAGGTGTGGAGCTCTGCTGTTCTTCATGAATTAATACAAGTACTATTGTTTTTCTATTCAATTCACACCTACTTCTTCTCTAAGATATTCACTCGCACTTCAACCTGATGAATGTGATGACCCGTGACACTCATCATCATTCTCACTTATGAACGCGTGCCTGACAACCACTTCTGTTCTATCTGCAATAGCTTGAGTGTGTATCTCTTGGCCTCTTGGTTCACGATGCATGGTTCCCTCTCCTGACAATAGCGCATTCCATTCCGTGAGATCAGAGTCTTCGTGGTATAGGCTAGAACCATTGGCAGCATTCCTGAGATCCGAAAAGTCTAAACCTTGTCTGTGGTATTCCGAGTAGGATCTGGGAAGGGATGACTGTGACGAGCTTCAAACCTGCGAATATGGGGCACAAGTGACAGTGTGCAAAAAGACAACGGTCTTATTCCGACGCTAGCGGGAACCTACAGATGATTAGCCATGCGGTGACAGCGCATATGGATTTGTTTTCATTCGAGAGGATCATACAGCTTGCCATAGAAGGAGGTAACGCATGGTTGGAAGAAGACAATAGGAAAGCAGAGGTTCAGAAGCAACAAAGCATCTCCAGACGCTTATCTGAAATTCCCACCAATGAATTACATAAGTAACTTTATCTTATTTTATATTTTATTTATATTTTAATTATCAAAACCTCATAACCATTTGAATCTGCTTGACTGAGATTTACAAGGATGACCATAGCTTGCTTCAAGCCGACAATCTCCATGGGATCAACTCTTACTCACGTAAGGTATTACTTGGACGACCCAGTGCACTTGCTGGTTAGTTGTGCGGAGTTGTGAAAAAGAGTTGAGATTAAGATTGTGCGTACCAAGTTTTTGGCGCCATTGTTAGAGATGACAATTTCGTTCACCAAGTTTTTGGCGCCGTTGCCGGGGATTGTTCGAGTTTGGACAACTGACGGTTCATCTTGTTGCTCAGATTAGGTAATTTTATTTTATTTTTAAGCTTTTTAATTTTTGAAAAAAAATTTCAAAAAAAATATATAGAAAAAAAATTTTATTTTGTTCTTCAGAATATTTAAGAATGAATTCTAGAGTTTTAGATGATTCTTTTATCATCACAGGAGCTAGTTGATTCCCATTAATTTGGATGTTGTATGTAATGTCTTGCTGAAGCTTGGCTAGTGGTGCACGAAATTACAATCACACTTTTGCAACTCCGCACAACTAACCAGCAAGTGCACTGGGTCGTCCAAGTAATACCTTACGTGAGTAAGGGTCGATCCCACGGAGATTGTCGGCTTGAAGCAAGCTATGGTTATCTTGTAACTCTTAATTAGGATATCAATAATTCTCAGATTTAATTGTAAAAAGTAAAAGAACATGAAATAAATACTTGTTATGCAGTAATGAAGAACAGGTTGAGACTTTGGAGATACTTTATCTTCTGAATCTCTGCTTTCCTACTATCTTCTTCTTCATGCACGCAAGGCTCCTTCCATGGCAAGCTTTATATTGGGCATCACCGTTGTCAATGGCTACTTCCCGTCCTCTCAGTGAAAATGTTCCAAATGCACTATCACCGCACGGCTAATCATCTGTCGGTTCTCGATCATGTCGGAATAGGATCCATTGATCCTTTTGCGTCTATCACTACGCCCAACACTCACGAGTTTGAAGCTCGTCACAGTCATCCCTTCCCAGATTCTACTCAGAATACCACAGACAAGGTTTAGACGTTCCGGATCTCAGGAATGGCCGCCAATAATTCTAGCTTATATCACGAAGACTCTGATCTGAATCATGAGGCTAAGAGATATGCATTCAATCTAAGGTAGAACGGAGGTGGTTGTCAGGCATGCGTTCATAGGTGAGAACAGGGACGGATCCATTCTTTACGGTGTGGGGGCAAGCGCCCCCACTACAATTTGAAATTTTATTGAGTAGTATATATAATAATAATATTTATTTGCCCCACTAAATTATTAAATTTGACCCTACAATAATTTTTTATTCAACTTTTGACACTTGATAGCCAATTTGAGAACTTCATATTAGATGTCCATTATAATGATCAAGTTTCAAATTTAAATAAGATTGATGTTCTTTCTTAGAAATCGACTCGAAAGAATATTATCTATCCATTTGTATTTCTTTTTTTAAAATTAGCTTTAGTTTTTTCATAATAACTACACTAATTAAATGAACCTTTTCAACTATGAATATCATCAAGAGCTAATTGTATGAAAGTTGAGTTTTAAATGATTGTTTAACGACATATACAAAAAAAAAGACATTTTAATTATATTGTCAAAGTATTAAAATATGAAAAATAAAAAATTAAATTTTAAATTATATGTTATTATATAAATTACTATTTTAGTATTTTAATTTGTAATTAGATATTTTGAAACATAATCATATTTTATAATAACAAAATATAATTATAACAAGAATTATGCTACGTATATATAAAATAATCACTTGTACAGAATAAATTTTAAAATACAAATTTTGAAATACAAAATACACATTAAAAATAAGTTAAATGATATATGTATTTATACACAAATTTATAGTAGATAATTTGATAGCTAATTTTTTATGTAAACGTAATATTTTTATTATAAAAATTATTATTTTGTTATATATATTTTGCCCCCACTATCAAAATTTTCTGGATCCGTCACTGGGTGAGAATGATGATGAGTGTCACGGATCATCACATTTATCAGGTTGAAGTGCGAATGAATATCTTAGAATAGAAGCAAGCGTGATAGAATGGAAAATAGTAGTAATTGCATTAATTCATGAAGAACAGCAGAGCTCCTCACCCCCCCAACAATGGGGTTTAGAGACTCATGCCGTAGAGAATACAATATTAAATGTGTAAAGTGTCATGAGGTACAAGATGAATCACTAAAAGTAGTTTTTATAGTAAACTGGTGACCTAGGGTTACAGAAAATAAGTAAGCTAGGGTGTTTAGTGTAAAAATCCACTTCCGGGACCCACTTGGTGTGTGCTTGGGCTGAGCATTGAAGCTTTCATGTGTAGAGACTTTTCTTGGAGTTAAACGCCAGCTTTTGTGCCAGTTTGGGCGTTTAACTCCAGCTTTTGTGCCAGTTCTGGAGTTAAACGCCAGAATTCTTGAGCTGACTTGGGCCATCAAATCTCAGAAAATGTGATGCCAGGGCATTTTGGCCAGTTTCACTGACCTTTTCTTTATGGTTTTAGGGTAGTTTCATGCACTTTCTTAGGAAATAAGCAAGTTTTGGGTAGAATTTCACTTACATCTTGATTCAAGCTAACATTGTGATTTTTATATGAATTTATGAGAATTATGCATGAATTGAATGACAAATTGGATGATGCATGTCTCATAACTTGGACTAGAACTTTGATGCACTTTATTGCTTGATTTCAGGACAAAAGAAGCAAGGAAGAACCACGTTAGCAGCCACGTTAGTCTAACTAACGTGACCTCTAACGTGGAAGGGGAGCTAGCTTGCAACGTTAATGAGAAAAGTAATCGCCAATAATGTCCTCGAAGCCATCATAGCCCACGTTAATTGCCACTTTAACTACATTAAGGTGGTAATTAACGTGGAAGAAGAAAATGAAGCCAACGTTAGTGACACTCACCTTTGTCACTAACGTTGGACCAAGCTCATATTGGCCACGTTAAGAGCCACGTTAACTCAGTTAACGTGGACTCTAACGTGGGGAAAGAAAAGAATGACCAACGTTAGTGACACTCACCTTTGTCACTAACGTTGAGCTAAGCCACTTTGAGCCACGTTAGTTGCCACGTTAACTCAGTTAACATGGACTCTAACGTGGAGGGAGCAAAGAATCGCCAATGTTAGTGACACTCACCTTTGTCACTAACGTTGGGATGAGCCACTATGAGCCACGTTAACTACATTAACGTGGAAGCTAACGTGAGTAAAAGCGATGATTAGCCAACGTTAGTGACACTCACTTTTGTCACTAACGTTGGAGATGGCTAGCAATACCACGTTAGAAGCCACGTTAACCTAGTTAATGTGAACTCTAACGTGGGAAGTAGGGGCATTTTGGAACGTTAGTGACAAAGGTAAGTGTCACTAACGTTCTCGAAGATGTGGCAAGCCTACGTTAAAGGTCACGTTGGCCACACTAACGTGAACTCTAACGTAGGGAGAAAGGAGGATTCTCAACGTTATTGGAAAAAGTAAGTCCCAATAACGTGTGCAAAGGACCAAGAGGTAACGTTAGTGGTCACGTTGATGCCACTAACGTTGAAGTTAACGTTGAGCATCCTTGGGTTAGGAACGTTACTTAAAAAGGTGATTGTCACTAACGTTCTCGAACCCACACTTTCACTTAACGTTAACGCCACTAACGTCCTAAGCTAGAATCCCTGCCTACTTCACACTTGCTCTCTGCAAGTAAAGCTAAGCCCACTGAAGAAGATAACTGCTTCAACTCAAGATCCAAAGGCCCATATCCAAGACTTGAAGAGCCAACTAAAAGATCAGAAGAATAGTATAAATAGGGAGAACTTTGAACTAGAGGGGAGCTTTTTGGCATTATTAGAATTACTCTCTGTATTTTACTTTCTCTGCAACTTTTAGTTTAATTCTCAGAATATACTCTCCATCTATGCTTTTCATTCCCAGAGCTATGAACAACTAAACCCCTTTCATTGGGTTAGGGAGCTCTGTTGTAATTTGATGGATCAATAATAGTTTTCATTATCCTTCTTCTCTCTTTTCTCTTGATTTTACTAGAAAGCTTTCAATCTTCATCCAATTGAGTAGTTATCTTGGAAAAGAAGCTATTCATACTTGGATCTCTTCTGAACCTTGGAAGAGGAATGAAGAGATCATGCTAGAATTGCTTTGTCACGTTGGACCAAATTGGGGTTTGGGCGGATATGGTGATATATAATTCTCCCAATACTTTGATTTGGAAATACATGTGGTATAATCAGTGACCACACTTCATCTCTTCTCATGAGCAATTAGACCAAGGAATTGGCTATTGATCTGATTTGAGAGATTGAATTACCAAGGAATTGGAATTCAATCACTTAAGATTGTAAAGGAGATCAATGAATGCATTGATTGAGGAAGAGATGAAAATGGACTTGATTCGGAGAATGCAACATCTCTTAAGCCCAATGAACTCCCCATTTCTGATCTTACCCATTCTCTTTACTTTCTGCTATTTACTTTCATGCTAAACTCCCCTTCCCCATTTAAGATTCTGCAATTTACCTTCCGTCATTTATTTTCTACAATTTACTTTCCCGCCATTTAATTTCCTGCAATTTTCAACCCAATTTCTGATTAGCTCAACTAGATCATTCTTCCAATTAAAGATGCTTGACCAATCAATCCCTGTGGGATTCGACCTCACTCTATTGTGAGTTTTTGCTTGACGACAATTCGGTATACTTGCCGAGGGAGATTTGTTAAAGGACAAGTTTCCGTGCATCAAGTTTATGGCGCCGTTGCCGAGGATTAATTTTGTATCAACAATGGTTAAATTGGTGGATAACTAGATTGAGCATTTGTTTTTATTTTGTTTGATTTAAGTTCATTTGAGTAATTTACTTTCTGTTTGGCTATTTTCTTCCCTTTCCCCTACCCATTTTCTTAGTTGTTTACAATTCAGTCACTAACCCACTAACTGTTTGATATATTGCATCACTCACACTAACAGCATTTCTGTAGAAATTACTGTCTACATCTATCTCTCTTGCTTGTGCCTTGTTGGTTGTATGACAGGTAGAAGAAGCGGGGCTTCAACTTCCTTTGATTCTGAACCTGAGAGGACCTTCTTTAGATTAAGGAGGGAAGCAAGAGGAAAGAGAGTAGTTGGTGCTGAGGAAGAGGAAGAGTACTTTGAACTAGACATGGATGAGAATATGGAAAACCATCATGAAGAAGAGCCTCACAACCATGGCAGAGAAGGTCCAGCGCATTAGGTTGGGCAAGAGAGAAGAGTTCTGGATTCTTACATCAATCCAAACCCAAGAAACTGTGGAAGTAGCATCCAACGGCCAACCATACATGCCAACAACTTTGAACTAAAGCCACAGCTCATCACCCTTGTTTAGAACAATTTTTCATTCGGAGGAAGTGTCCAAGAAGACCCCAACCAACATCTAACCACCTTCCTGAGGATATGCGATACTTTGAAGTCTAATGGTGTTCATCCTGACACTTATAGACTACTTCTGTTCCCTTTCTCACTCAAGGACAAAGCATCTAAATGGCTGGAATCCTTTCCAAAGGAGAGTTTAGCAACCTAGGAAGATGTGGTGAACAAGTTCTTGGCAAGATTCTATCCTCCTCAACGATCAACAGGTTGAGAGCTGAGGTACAAACATTCAGGCAGCAGGATGGTGAGACTCTATATGAAGCATGGGAGAGGTTTAAAGACTTGACAAGAAGATGCCCGCCAGATATGTTCAATGAATGGGTGCAGTTGCACATTTTCTATGAAGGCCTTTCGTATGAATCAAAGAAGGCAGTAGATCACTCATCCGGGGGATTTCTGAACAAGAAGAAAACCATTGAAGAAGCCATAGATGTCATTGAGACTGTAGCTGAGAATGACTATTTCTATGCTTCTGAAAGAGGCAACACTAGAGGAGTGATGGAGCTGAACAATGTGGATGCACTTCTAGCTCAAAACAAGATGATTACCAAGAAATTAGCTAACCTCACTAAGAAGATGGAGAGGAATCAAGTAGCAGCAATCACCACTTCAGCAGCAACTCAAGAAGGAGTGAATGAAGAGGCAGAGGGTGATCAGGAACAGGCTAACTACATTGGAAATTCACCCAGGCAGCACCATGACCCATACTCCAAAACATATAATCCTGGTTGGAGGAACCACCCAAACTTTGGGTGGGGAAATCAACAAGATCAAGGCCAAGATCAGAGACGCCACAACCCCAGCAACAATGCAACTCATCAACATTCCACACAGAGATCATATCAGCACCCACCTAACAACACACCTCAACATCCATACCAAAGTAAAAATGGCCCTTCTCATCCTTCCAATCTCAACTCTCCATCATTAGAAGAAAGACTATCAAGGATTGAGACTCTACTTGAAGGCATATGCAAGGAGATTTAAGATAACAAGGTGTTCAAAGAGGAGGTGCGAGCCAATATCAAGAATCAGGGAGACACCATCAAGAAGCTGAAATTTCAAGTGGGATACCTATCTGAGAAGATTCCCAAACCTATTGATAGCTTCCCAAGTGACACAGAGAAAAATCCAAGAGGTGAAGCAAAGAAAGTAAGATGGGAAGATTGCAAGATGGTTACTATAAGTGATAAGGAGACTGAGGAAGAGCTGAACAAACCATCAGAACAATCTGAAGATTCATCAGCAGGAAAGCAGGAAGAGAATCCTCAGGAAACCACAATTACGCAGAAAGAGTTGCTGAGGTTCTATGCATCCTTTCCCCAATTACTAAATGGTGGTGTAGAGAAGAGAATATACTCAAGGTTTCTTGACATATTTGCATCCCTCCATGTGAACATACCATTCATCAAGGCTCTCCAACAAATGCCCTCATACATCAAGTATATGAAGGAGCTGCTGACCAGGAAAAGCTCACTCAAGGGAGGACAAACCATAGTGATGAACAAGGAGTGCAGTGCTGTCATTCAACCAGAGCTGCCTACAAAAAGGAAGGACCCAGGGAGTTTTCACATCCCCTGTGCCATAGGAGAAACAATGTTTGACAAAGGACTCTGTGATCTGGGAGCAACCATCAGCTTAATGCCTTTATCCCTTATGAAGAGGCTGCAAATCAATGAGCTGATGCCCACAGATGTAGTCATCAGGCTGGCGGACAAAACTCACAAACAAGCAATTGGAGTGGTTGAAAACGTGCTGGTGAAGGTTGGGAATTACTTCCTTCCCACAGACTTTGTCATACTGGAAATGGAAGAAAGTCACCTTCACCCAATCATATTGGGAAGACCATTCTTAGCTACAGCCAGAGCGCTCATAGATGTGGAGCGAGGAGAGCTAATACTGAGGATACATGACGAACAACTCACCTTCAACGTCTTCAAACCCTCACAAGAAACAAGTCAGAAAGGCAAGGAACTAAGGGCAGAGCATGACAGAGCAATGGTGGGAGAAAAAATCATTGAAGCACAAGCTGTACACCCTGGAATTCCTTTGGATGATGAACAAGAGAATCAGCAGCTGTCACAGCTAAAGGAAACTCAAGTGGAGCCAAAACCACCAGAATCATATGAGACCAGCAACAAAATCTCCCTAGGGAAAGAGACCACAAAGAGCAGGATAACAGCAAAAGAAACAAAGAAGAAAGTACAAAGGAGATGGAGGAATAAAAGATCCCTACAGAAGATTTCTCTCTAGGGGATAAAGTGATCTCGGCTTACTTCCTAGATATCCCACCTCATCTCCCCACCATCCCATCTCAGTTACCTAAGGTTTTCACCATCAACAAAGTTCTCTCCCTAGAACATGTGGAGATCATTGATGAAGCCAATGGATATAGGTTTACTGCAAGAGGGGAAGATCTGAAGCATTACCAACCACCATGACAAAGGCAGAACGTCAAGCTAGTGACGCTAAAGAAGCGCTTCATGGGAGGCAACCCATGTTTTACATGCTTTTAAAAGTAGTTAATAAAGTAGGGTTCAGGGATTTCAACTCAACTTCACATGCACTTGAATGAATCCTTTTGTGCAACATATAGTGAGGAACAAGTTTGGTGTTCAAGGCACACTAAGAGAACATAAATATAACCCATATCATGTCACTCTTAGGGGCCTTGAACAAATCTTTTACACCGCATGGCACCAAACTAAGTTTGGTGTTGCCAATGTTGCATACATGGATGTTGAGTTAGTCAGTTGGTGTGCACTCATGAACAACACTTAGTAGTTAGAAACAAAAACTTTAAAAAGTAGTTATTCTTTTAATTTTGCCGCCACTTTCCACAAGTTTTCTTTTAATCACATTTTTTTTATTTTGTAGGAGAATTGGTGGAACAATTGAAGGGTTCGGCTACCACAAAAGGAGAGGACTATACACGTGTCTCCAAGGGGATTGCATTGGAAATTGTTGCCATGCAACATTGGAAGAAGAACAAGCTTGGAAACTAAACCAACACCATCATAAAGTTGATGATCCTTGTGCTCATCCCATGCTAAACCCCATCCGTCCATCACACAACCACCCCATCAATCCACACCTTTCATTCACTCATCACTTTCCTATATAGGTGATTCCTAGTCCGTACTTCCCTTCACATTCCAGCAACCATTTCTTCAAATTTCTCACTCTCGAAGTACAATTCTTCAAGCTACATCCTATCCAAACCTAACCAAATTCCACTACTTATCCACAACCCCTCAACACTTTCATATATCAACTCTTACTCATGGCATCATCAAGCTCTAAAAGAAGAAAGGGGAAGGAGCCTATGGAGCAACACCCCTTTGATGAAAAGAAGTTTAGAACTTTTTACCATGCACTTCAATTTGGATGGATGGCTGATAAGAAGATCATATATGAGCTAGGCTATCAAGTCAAAAAAACTGAGTATCCCGAAATCACAGAGAAGGTAGAAAAGAGAAGATGGGAGCTCCTCACCGATCCAGTCACCGCGAGGATAAATGCAATGCTCGTAAGAGAGTTTTACGCAAATGCAGTGAGGTATGATAGGAAAGAGGAATCTTATATAAGCTTTGTGAGAGGAGTAACTGTGGATTTTAGTCCCGTGAGCATCGTGAGGGTGTTGAAGCTATGAACCATACCATTCGAGGAAGAAAGCTATCAATCTCGAATAGATGGTAGTCCTAATTATGACCAAATTGTGAAGGATACCTGTGTACAAGGAGCGGATTAGGTGAGAGATCCCAATGGGAAGCCCAAATTCATAAAAAGAGGTGATCTCACCCCTGAAGCAAAGGGATGGTTCGAAATTGTAAAGAGATCCATCCTTCCTGCCGGAAATAATTCAGAGGTGAATCTTAAGAGAGCAACAATGGTGCAATGCATACTTAAAGGGGGAGAGATCAAAGTGCACGAGCTCATAGCCCAAGGCATTAGGAAGATGGCTGAGAAAAGTGATTCTGGAGGAAGGTTAGGCTATCCCAGCACCATTTTCCGCCTGTGTGATAAGGCCGGGGTAGTGTTCGAAGATGAAAACCCAGAATGGATAAAAGTTGGTATCCCAATTACTGTCCGGCGTATGCATGCTATTATATCTCTCCTACCTCAACGAAGGATAAGAAAGAGGGTAGCCCAACAAACTGTAGAAGGGCAAAACCCAGAGGAGCAAGCCGCAGCCATCTTGAACATGCACCAATTACAAGAAGCCATTGATGGCTTATCTAGGCAATATTGGGAAAATCAAGAGGCACAGAAGGGGCTTCAATTACAGATGATGGGCCGTCAAGAGGAATCGCTCTCGAGATGGATGAATCAACAAGGGGAGTGGCAGAAGCAAATGATGGAGCAGCAATTGGAACAAGGAAAACAATAGGGTAAATCCTTCCACAGGATAGAACAAAGGCAAAATGAACAACAAGAATCTATCCAGAAGCTAATCAATATCCAAGCACATCAAGGTGCATACATACATGAGATGCATCGAAAACAAATAGAACAAGCAGAACTCTTTGACGAGCACAGGGCATTCTCTGAAGGGGTTTACATGAGTGAAAGTGGAAATCATGTAAACATGCTAGCCAGGCTCGGATACTTAGTCAGACAGCTACCTATAGTACATCCGGGAATCACAAAATATGACGAAGTGAAGGATGAGTTAGCACGAGAAGAAAGAGAAATGGTGGAGAAGAGTCATGAATCAGTAAGGAAGGCACTTGAAGACTGGAAAAGAGCCAGACTAGCACGGATACAAGGAAGCACAAGTGGACGCAAAGAGGACAAGCAAGAGGGAGAGCATGGGCAACCCCATGATTAAAAGGTGGTGGAGTTCCCTCATTGTCCCATCTTTTTCAAGTTTTAAATAAGGAAAATCATGTATAAAATAGAACATGCGTCCATGGTAGTTTAGAATTTTCAATTTTGTTTTTAGTATTCTCCTTGCTTAGGTCTATGATTGCTAGTCAAATTGCCTGTTCTCAGTTCCATCTTGCTTATTGTATGCTTGTCCTTTTAAGCTAAATAAAAAGAAAAAAAAGAGATGTTATGAAAGACCAGAGTGGAGTTCATATTGTGGAGTAAGTTCCTAAGTTTATGGTATGGTAATAGATTAGCTAAGTTGGTTCACCAACAAGGTGGGAAGGCAACTATCTGTCCTAAATCATATGCTTGAAACACACCCCATGAGACTAGCTAAATAACAAGATCCTAATAAGAAAAAGGAAAAGAACAATAAGAGTTGAAAAAGAAAGAAAAGTTAATAAAGAATAAGGCTAGGCACCAAGGGCTTGAATCTTGAGGGATGTGTCTGTGGTGCTCTTGTACCAAGGATCTGCTTGGATGAATAAGTTCTTAGGATTGCTTCATCACTTGGTAACTTGGGTTAACTAACCCAGGATTATCAACTGAAAATCCACTATCAAGAGCAACCTTGCTACAGAACATTTAGTAACCCAAAGAGGTGCTGGACACCAAGACCTCAAGGGAAAAAAATAACAAACCATGTGCCTGTAGTGTGCATGTATGGGGAAGAGAGACTTGAGGGAGTAAGTCCTTAGGGGTGCTTCAATACCTAGCACCTTGAACCAACTGGTTCGGGAGTGTTGGCTGAAAGCTTATCTTAAAGAGTCGCCCCCTTACAGAACACTTAGCCTAAGGAAGAAATAAACCTTGGAAAGACAAAAGGATAAATGAATAAAAGTCTCATAGGGTACAATCAAGTGAGTATTCCAGGACATGATAAAAGTCTGAAAGCCAGTGAAGGAATGAACCTAAGTTGCTATGCATCAAACCACCATAAAACCAAGAACATGACTTCCACAATAATGATTCATTCCTCTTGTCATTTCATTCATTATTCTCTTGTTCCAGTACTTGCTTAGGGACAAGCAAGCTTTAAGTTTGGTGTTGTGAGGTCGGGGCATTTTGGCCAGTTTCACTGACCTTTTCTTTATGGTTTTAGGGTAGTTTCATGCACTTTCTTAGGAAAGAAGCAAGTTTTGGGTAGAATTTCACTTACATCTTGATTCAAGCTAACATTGTGATTTTTATATGAATTTATGAGAATTATGCATGAATTGAATGACAAATTGGATGATGCATGTCTCATAACTTGGACTAGAACTTTGATGTACTTTATTGCTTGATTTCAGGACAAAGGAAGCAAGGAAGAACCACGTTAGTAGCCACGTTAGTCTAACTAACGTGACCTCTAACGTGGAAGGGGAGCTAGCTTGCAACGTTAATGAGAAAAGTAATCGCCAATAACGTCCTCGAAGCCATCATAGCCCACGTTAATTGCCACGTTAACTACATTAACATGGTAATTAACGTGGAAGAAGAAAATGAAGCCAACGTTAGTGACACTCACATTTGTCACTAACGTTGGACCAAGCTCATATTGGCCACGTTAAGAGCCACGTTAACTCAGTTAACGTGGACTCTAACGTGGGGAAACAAAAGAATGACCAACGTTAGTGACACTCACCTTTGTCACTAACGTTGAGCTAAGCCACTTTGAGCCACGTTAGTTGCCACGTTAACTCAGTTAACGTGGACTCTAACGTGGAGGGAGCAAAGAATCGCCAACGTTAGTGACACTCACCTTTGTCACTAACGTTGGGATGAGCCACTATGAGCCACGTTAACTCCCACGTTAACTACATTAACGTGGAAGCTAACGTGAGTAAAAGGGATGATTAGCCAACGTTAGTGACACTCACCTTTGTCACTAACATTGGAGATGGCTAGCAATACCACGTTAGAAGCCACGTTAACCTAGTTAACGTGAACTCTAACGTGGGAAGTAGGGGCATTTTGGAACGTTAGTGACAAAGGTAAGTGTCACTAACGTTCTCAAAGATGTGGCAAGCCTACGTTAAAGGTCATGTTGGCCACACTAACATGTACTCTAACATAGGGAGAAAGGAGGATTCTCAACGTTATTGGAAAAAGTAAGTCCCAATAACGTGTGTGAAGGACCAAGAGGCAACGTTAGTGGTCACGTTGATGCCACTAACATTGAAGTTAACGTGGAGCATCCTTGGGTTAGGAACGTTAGTGAAAAAGGTGATTGTCACTAACGTTCTCGAACCCACACTTTCACTTAACGTTAACGCCACTAACGTCCTAAGCTAGAATCCCTGCCTACTTCACACTTTCTCTCTGCAAGTAAAGCTAAGCCCACTGAAGAAGATAACTGCTTCAACTCAAGATCCAAAGGCCCATATCCAAGACTTGAAGAGCCAACTAAAAGATCAGAAGAATAGTATAAATAGGGAGAACTTTGAACTAGAGGGGAGCTTTTTGGCATTATTAGAATTACTCTCTGTATTTTACTTTCTCTGCAACTTTTAGTTTAATTCTCAGAATATACTCTCCATCTATGCTTTTCATTCCCAGAGCTATGAACAACTAAACCCCTTTCATTGGGTTAGGGAGCTCTGTTGTAATTTGATGGATCAATAATAGTTTTCATTATCCTTCTTCTCTCTTTTCTCTTGATTTTACTAGAAAGCTTTCAATCTTCATCCAATTGAGTAGTTATCTTGGAAAAGAAGCTATTCATACTTGGATCTCTTCTGAACCTTGGAAGAGGAATGAAGAGATCATGCTAGAATTGCTTTGTCACGTTGGACCAAATTGGGGTTTGGGCGGATATGGTGATATATAATTCTCCCAATACTTTGATTTGGAATACATGTGGTATAATCAGTGACCACACTTCATCTCTTCTCATGAGCAATTAGACCAAGAAATTGGCTATTGATCTGATTTGAGAGATTGAATTACCAAGGAATTGGAATTCAATCACTTAAGATTGCCAAGGAGATCAATGAACGCATTGATTTAGGAAGAGATGAAAATGGACTTGATCCGGAGAATGCAACATCTCCTAAGCCCAATGAACTTGATGAGCGGATAATTTATATGCTTTTTGGCATTGTTTTTAGTATGTTTTTAGTAGGATCTAGTTACTTTTAGGGATTTTTTATTAGTTTTTATGTTAAATTCATATTTCTGGACTTTACTATGAGTTTGTGTGTTTTTCTGTGATTTCAGGTATTTTCTGGCTGAAATTGAGGGACTTGAGCAAAAATCAGATTCAGAGGTTGAAGAAGGACTGCTGCTGCTGTTGGATTCTGACCTCCCTGCACTTAAAGTAGATTTTCTGGAGTTACAGAACTCCAAATAGCACACTCTCAACGGCGTTAGAACATAGACATCCAGGGCTTTCCAGCAATATATAATAGTCCATACTTTGCTCAAGTTTAGAGGACGCAAAAGGGCGTTGAACACCAGTTCTATGCTGTAGTCTGGAGTTAAACGCCAGAAACACGTCACGAACCAGAGTTGAACGCCAAAAACACGTTACAACTTGGCGTTCAACTCCAAAAGAAGCCTCTGCACGTGTAAACTTCAAGCTCAGCCCAAGCACACACCAAGTGGGCCCCGGAAGTGGATTTATGCATCAATTACTTACTTCTGTAAACCCTAGTAACTAGTTTAGTATAAATAGGACTTTTTAGTATTGTATTTACATATTTGGATATCTTTTGATCTATTGATCACGTTTGGGGGCTGGCCATTCGGCCATGCCTGGACCTTCATTACTTATGTATTTACAACGGTAGAGTTTCTGCACTCCATAGATTAAGGTGTGGAGCTCTGCTGTTCCTCATGATTTAATGCAAAGTACTACTGTTTTTCTATTCAATTCAACTTATTCCGCTTCTAAGATATCCATTCGCACCCAAGAACATGATGAATGTGATGATTATGTGACACTCATCATCATTCTCACTTATGAACGCGTGCCTGACAAACACTTCTGTTCTACATGCAAACAAGCTAGAATGAATATCTCTTGGATATCTAATACAAGGGACCGAGTCCGAGTTATTAGTGTCTTCGTGGTATAAGTTAGAACCCATGGATGGCCATTCCTGAGATCTGGAAAGTCTAAACCTTGTCTGTGGTATTCCGAGTAGGATCTGGGAAGGGATGGCTGTGACGAGCTTCAAACTCGCGAGTGCTGGGCGTAGTGACAGACGCAAAAGGAGGGTGAATCATATTCCAGTATGATCGAGAACCTCCAGATGATTAGCCGTGCCGTGACAGAGCATTTGGACCTTTTTTACAGAGACGATAGGATGTAGCCATTGACAACGGTGATGCCTTATAGAAAGCTTGCCATGGAAAGGAGTAGGAATGATTGGATGAAGACAGCAGGAAAGCAGAGGTTCAGAGGAACGAAAGCATCTCTATATGTTTATCTGAAATTCTCACCAATGATTTACATAAGTATTTCTATCTTTATTTTCTATTTATTTTTTACTATTATTCGAAAACTCCATAACTATTTGATATCCGCCTGACTGAGATTTACAAGATGACCATAGCTTGCTTCATACCAACAATCTCCGTGGGATCGACCCTTACTCATGTAAGGTTTTATTACTTGGACGACCCAATGCACTTGCTGGTTAGTTGTATCGAAGTTGTGACAAATTATGAATTAAGATTAGAGCACCAAGTTTTTGGAGCCATTACCAGGGATCACAATTTTGTGCACCAAGTTTTTGGCGCCGTTGCCGGGGATTGTTCGAGTTTGGACAACTGACGGTTCATCGTGTTGCTCAGATTGGGTAATTTTCTTCTTATTTTATTTTCAAAAAGTTTTCAAAAATTTTTCAAAAATATTTTCTTCTTTTTCTTTTTTCCAATTAATATTCGAAAAAAAAAATTTTCAAAAAAAATATATTTCTCTTCAGAATTTTTAAGAATGAATTCTAGTGTTTCATGAAGGATGTAGAAGCCTAGCTGGCTGTAGAGCTACGTCTAAATTCATTTGGACTGAGGCTCCCAAGTCATCATTACAAGAGCAAGCTAGTTGTTGCTAATCAAATTTGTTATTGTATGACTGATTTGTATCTTCTAAAGCTTGGCTGGCTATTAAGCCATGTCTAACCCTCAGATTGGAGCTTTAGACTAAGAGTGCAAGATTTGTGGAATTCATATTAAAAATTTTGGAATCTTTATTTTTCTTTTTCACATTAATTTTCGAAAAAATAAAAAAAAATTATAAAATCATAAAAATCAAAAATATTTTGTGTTTCTTGTTTGAGTCTTGAGTCAATTTTTAAGTTTGGTGTCAATTGCATTTTTTTCTAAAAAATTTATGCATTTTTCGAAAATTCATGCATTCATAGTGTTCTTCATGATCTTCAAGTTGTTCTTGGCCAGTTTTCTTGTTTGATCTTCATATTTTCGTGTTTTGTGTCTTTTCTTGTTTTTCATATGCACTCTTGCATTCATAGTGTCTATGCATGAAAAATTTCTAAGTTTGGTGTCTTGCATGTTTTCTTTTCTTGAAATTTTCTCAAAAATAAGTTCTTGATATTCATCTTGACATTCATAGTGTTCTTGCATGCATCACATGTTTAGATCCAAAATTTTCATGCATTGCATCATTTTCATGTTTTTCTCTTTCATCATTAAAAATTCAAAAATCAAAAAAATATTTTTCCCTTTTCACTCATAAATTTCGAAAATTTGGATTGACTTTTTCAAAAATTTTTAAAATCTAGTTGTTTTTATGAGTCATATCAAATTTTCAATTTAAAAATCTTATCTTTTTCAAAATCTTTTTCAAAAATCAAATCTTTTTCAATTTTTTATTTTCGAAAATTTTAAAAATAATTTTAAAAAATCTTTTTCTTAATTTTAGTTCATGATTTTCGAATTAGTTACTAACATTTAATGTGATTGATTCAAAAATATTAAGCTGTTACTTGCCTAGTAAGAAAAGTTCAATCTTTAAACTCTAGAATCATATCTTTTTAGTTTCTTGTTAGTCAAGTAATCAACTTTAGTTTTCAAAATCAAATCCTTTTAATTTTCTTTTCAAATCTTTTTCAAATTAAAATTTCAATCATATCTTTTTCAAATTCAATTTCAAAATCTTTTCTAACTTCTTATCTTTTTAAAAAAATTGATTTTCAAATCTTATCTTTTTGTTTCAATCATATCTTTTGAAATTTCAATATCTTTTACAAAAATAAATTTCAAAACTTTTTCAATCAATCTTATCTTTTTGTTTCAATCATATCTTTTTCAAAACCACCTAACTAATTTTCCCTCTCTAATTTTCGAAAATTATCTCCCTCCTTTTTCAAAATTCTTTTTAATTAACTAATTATTTCAATTTTTGATTTTAATTTTATTTCATTCATAATTTTCGAAAACTACTAACCGTTTTCAAAAACTATTTTCGAAATTTGACTTTAAATTTTAATTTTTATTTTTCGAATTCTCTCACCTCCCATCTCCTTCTATTTATTTATTCATTTCTAACACTTCTCTTCATCTCATATCTCTGCTATCCTCACCCTTCTGTCTGGATTCTCCTTTCTTTTCTCTTCTACTCACAACAAGGGAACCTCTATACTGTGGTAAAAAGGATCCCTATTATTATTTTTTTGTTCCCTTCTCTTTCATATGAGCAGGAGCAAGGACAAGAACATTCTTGTTGAAGCAGACCCTGAACCTGAAAGGACTCTGAAGAGAAAACTAAGAGAAGCTAAATTACAACAATCCAGAGACAACCTTACAGGAATTTTCGAACACGAAGAAGAGATGGCAGCCAAAAATAATAATAATGCAAGGAGGATGCTTGGTGATTTTACTGCACCTAATTCCAATTTACATGGAAGAAGCATCTCCATCCCTACCATTGTAGCAAACAACTTTGAGCTGAAACCTCAATTAGTTTCTCTGATGCAGCACAACTGCAAGTTTCATGGACTTCCATCTGAAGATCCTTTTCAGTTCTTAACTGAATTCTTGCAGATCTGTGATACTGTTAAGACCAATGGGGTTGATCCCGAGGTCTACAGGCTTATACTTTTCCCGTTTGCTGTGAGAGACAGAGCTAGAATATGGTTGGATTCTCAACCTAAAGATAGCCTGAACTCTTGGAATAAGCTGGTCACGGCTTTCTTAGCCAAGTTCTTTCCTCCTCAAAAGCTGAGTAAGCTTAGAATGGATATTCAAACCTTCAGACAGAAAGAAGGTGAATCCCTCTATGAAGCTTGGGAGAGATACAAGAAACTAACCAGAAAGTGTCCTTCTAACATGCTTTCAGAATGGACCATACTGGATATATTCTATGATGGTCTGTCTGAATTAGCTAAGATGTCATTGGATACTTCTGCAGGTGGATCCATTCACCTAAAGAAAACACCTGCAGAAGCTCAAGAACTCATTGACATGGTTGCTAATAACCAGTTCAAGTACACTTCTGAGAGGAATCCTGTGAGTAATGGGACGCCTCAGAAGAAGGGGGTTCTTGAAATTGATACTCTGAATGCCATATTGGCTCAGAATAAAATATTGACTCAGCAAGTCAATATGATTTCTCAGAGTCTGAATGGAATGCAAGCTGCATCCAACAGTACTCAAGAGGCATCTTCTGAAGAAGAAGCTTATGATCCTAAGAATCCTGCAATTGCAGAGGTGAATTACATGGGTGAACCCCATGGAAACACCTATAATCCCTCATGGAGAAATCACCGAAATCTCTCATGGAAGGATCAACAAAAGCCTCAACAAGGCTTTAATAATGGTGGAAGAAACAGGTTTAGCAATAGCAAGCCTTTTCCATCATCCACTCAGCAACAGACAGAGAACTCTGAACAAAATACCTCTAATTTAGCATACTTAGTCTCTGATCTATCTAAGGCCACTCTGAGTTTCATGAATGAAACAAGGTCCTCCATTAGAAATTTGGAGGCACAAGTGGGCCAGCTGAGTAAGAAGATCACTGAAACCCCTCCTAGTGCTCTCCCAAGCAATACAGAAGAAAATCCAAAAGGAGAGTGCAAGGCCATTGATATAACCATCATGGCCGAATCCAAGAAGGAAGGGGAGGACGTGAATCCCAAGGAGGAAGACCTCCTGGGATGTCCAGTGATCAACAAGGAGTTCCCCTTTGAGGAACCAAAGGACTTTGAGGCTCATCTAGAGACCATAGAGATTCCATTGAACCTTCTTGTGCCATTCATGAGCTTTGATGAGTATTCTTCTTCTGAAGAGAATGAGGATGTTACTGAAGAGAAAGTTGCCAAGTTCCTTGGTGCAATTATGAAGCATAATGCCAATTTATTTGGTAGTGAGACTTGGGGAGATGAACCTCCCCTGTTCACCAATGAACTAAATGCATTGGATCAACTGAGATTGCCTCAGAAGAAACAGGATCCTGGAAAGTTCCTAATACCTTGTACCATAGGCACCATAACCTTTGAGAAGGCTCTATGTGACCTTGGGTCAGGAATAAACCTCATGCCACTCTCTGTAATGGAGAAACTGGAAATCTTTGAGGTACAAGCTGCCAGAATCTCATTAGAGATGGCAGATAACTCAAGAAAAGAAGCTTATGGACAAGTAGAGGATGTGTTAGTAAAGGTTGAAGGCCTTTACATCCCTGCTGATTTCATAATCCTGGATACTGGGAAGGATGAGGATGAATCCATCATTCTTGGAAGACCCTTCCTAGCCACAGCAAGAGCTGTGATTGATGTAGACAGAGGTGAACTAGTCCTTCAATTGAATGAGGACTCCCTTGTGTTTAAAACTCAAGGTCATCCTTCTGTAAACATGGAAAAGAGGCACAGTAAGCTTCTCTCAGTACAGAGTCAACTAAAGCCCCCACAGTCAAACTCTAAGTTTGGTGTTGTGGGGCCTCAGCCAAACTCTAAGTTTGGTGTTGAACTCCCATATTCAAACTCTAAGTTTGGTGTTGGGAGTCTATAAAATTGACCTGATCACCTGTGTGGCTCCATGAGAGCCCACTGTCAAGCTATTGACATTAAAGAAGCGCTTGTTGGGAGGCAACCCAATTTTTATTTATCTAATTTTATTTTTATTTTATTGTTCTTTCATGTTTTATTAGGTTCATGATCATGTGGAGTCACAAAATAAATAGAAAAATAAAAAACAGATTCAAAAATAGTAGAAGAAAAATCACACCCTGGAGGAAGGGCTTACTGGCGTTTAAACGCCAGTAAGGAGCATCTAGCTGGCGTTCAACACCAGAACAAAGCATGGATCTGGCGTTGAACACCCAAAACAAGCAGCATCCTGGCGTTCAGACGCCAGGAATGCACACTGAGGAAAGCTGGCGCTGAACGCCAGAAACAAGCATAGAATTGGCGTTCAACGCCAGAAGCATGCTACATCTGGGCGCTGAACGCCCAGAACAAGCACCAATTTGGCGTTTAAATGCCAGAATTGCATGCAAAGGCATTTTACATGCCTAATTGGTGCAGGGATGCAATTCCTTGACACCTCAGGATCTGTGGACCCCACAGGATCATCTTAGCATCTGTGGACCCCACAGGATCCCCACCTACCTCCACTCATACTCTTCCCCCTTCTCATTCATCCTCTCTTCCCAATAAACATCCCTTCTGTTTTCCATTCACCACTCACATCCATACACCCCACCTACCTTCAAAATTCAAAATCTCTTTCCCACCCAATTCCACCCATATAGCCGAATACCCACATCCCTCCATCTCCTCCGTATCTTCTTCTTCTTCTTCTATTCTTTCTTCTCTTGCTCGAGGGCGAGCAACATTCTAAGTTTGGTGTGGTAAAAGCATAGTTTTTTTTTGTTTTTCCATAACCATTGATGGCACCTAAGGCCAGAGAAACCTCTAGAAATAGGAAAGGGAAGACAAAAGCTTTCACCTCCGAGTCATAGGAGATGGAGAGATTTATCTCAAGGGTCTATTGCTCAGTGGTAGAACATTTGACTGCAAATCAAGAGATCCCTGAGATACCTCAGGGGATACATTTTCCTCCACACAATTATTGGGAGCAACTAAGGGTGGAACATCAAGAGCACTCCATCATCCTTCATGAAATTAGAGAAGATCAAAGAGCAATGAAGGAGGAGCAACAAAGACAAGGAAGAGACATAGAAGAGCTCAAGGACATCTTTGGTTCCTCAAGAAGGAAACGCCACCATCACTAAGGTGGACTCATTCCTTGTTCTTAAATTTTCTGTTTTTCATTATTATGTTAAATGTTTATCTATATTTGTGTCTTATTACATGATCATTAGTATTCAAGTGTCTATGCCTTAAAGTAGTGAATATGAATCCATCACCTCTCTTAAATGAAAAATGTTTTTAATTCAAAAGAACAAGAAGTACATGAGTTTCGAATTTATCCTTGAACTTAGTTTAATTATATTGATATGGTGACAATACTTTTTGTTTTCTGAATGAATGCTTGAACAGTGCATATGTCTTTTGAAGTTGTTGTTTAAGAATGTTAAATATGTTGGCTCTTGAAAGAATGATGATAAGGAGAAATGTTATTTGATAATATGAAAAATCATAAAATTGATTCTTGAAGCAAGAAAAAGCAGTGAATACAAAAAGCGTGCAGAAAAAAAAAGAAGAAAAATGGCAAAAAAAATAATAGAAAAAGAAACAGCAAGCAGAAAAAGCCAAAAGCTCTTAAAACCAAAAGGCAAGAGCAAAAAGCCAATAACCCTTAAAACCAAAAGGCAAGGGTAATAAAAAGGATCCCAAGGCTTTGAGCATCAGTGGATAGGAGGGCCTAAAGGAATAAAATCCTGGCCTAAGTGGCTAAACCAAGCTGTCCCTAACCATGTGCTTATGGCGTGAAGGTGTCAAGTGAAAACTTGAGACTTAGCGGTTAAAGTCAAGGTCCAAAGCAAAAAAAGAGTGTGCTTAAGAACCCTGGACACCTCTAATTGGGGACTTTAGCAAAGCTGAGTCACAATCTGAAAAGGTTCACCCAGTTATATGTCTGTGGCATTTATGTATCCGGTGGTAATACTGGAAAACAAAGTACTTAGGGCCACGGCCAAGACTCATAAAGTAGCTGTGTTCAAGAATCAACATACTGAACTAGGAGAATCAATAACACTATCTGAACTCTGAGTTCCTATAGATGCCAATCATTCTGAACTTCAATGGATAAAGTGAGATGCCAAAACTATTCAAGAGGCAAAAAGCTACAAGTCCCGCTCATCTGATTGGAGCTATGTTTCATTGATAGTTTGGAATTTATAGTATATTCTTTTCTTTTTATCCTATTTGATTTTTAGTTGCTTGGGGACAAGCAACAATTTAATTTTGGTGTTGTGATGAGCAGATAATTTATACACTTTTTGGCATTGTTTTTAGTATGTTTTTAGTAGGATCTAGTTACTTTTAGCGATGTTTTTATTAGTTTTTATGTTAAATTCACATTTCTGGACTTTACTATGAGTTTGTGTATTTTTCTGTGATTTCAGGTATTTTCTGGCTGAAATTGAGAGACTTGAGCAAAAATCAGATTCAGAGGTTGAAGAAGGACTGTTGATGTTGTTGGATTCTGACCTCCCTTCACTCAAAGTGGATTTTCTGGAGCTACAGACCTCCAAATGGCATGCTCTCAACGGTGTTGAAAAGTAGACATTCAGGGCTTTCCAGCAATATATAATAGTCTATACTTTGCCCAAGTTTAGATGACGCAAAAGGGCGTTGAACGCTAGTTCTACGCTGCAGTCTGGAGTTAAACGCCAGAAACACGTCACGAACCAGAGTTGAACGCCAAAAACACGTTACAACTTGGCGTTCAACTCCAAAAGAAGCCTCTACACGTGTAAACTTCAAGCTCAGCCCAAGCACACACCAAGTGGGTCCTGGAAGTGGATTTATGCATCAATTACTTACTTCTGTAAACCCTAGTAACTAGTTTAGTATAAGTAGGACTTTTTACTATTGTATTTACATCTTTGGATTATCTTTTGATCTATTGATCACATTTAGGAGCTGGCCATTCGGCCATGCCTGGACCTTCATTACTTATGTATTTACAACGGTAGAGTTTCTGCACTCCATAGATTAAGGTGTGGAGCTCTGCTGTTCCTCATGATTTAATGCAAAGTACTACTGTTTTTCTATCCAATTCAACTTATTCCGCTTCTAAGAAATCCATTCGCACCCAAGAACATGATGAATGTGATAATTATGTGACGCTCATCATCAATCTTACTTATGAACGCATGCCTGACAAACACTTCCGTTCTACATGCAAACAAGCTAGAATGAATATCTCTTGGATATCTAATACAGGGGACCGAGTCCGAGTTATTAGTGTCTTCGTGGTATAAGTTAGAACCCATGGATGGCCATTCCTGAGATCCGAAAAGTCTAAACCTTGTCTGTGGTATTCCGAGTAGGATCTGGGAAGGGATGGCTGTGACGAGCTTCAATCTCGCGAGTGCTGGGCGTAGTGACAGACGCAAAAGGAGGGTGAATCCTATTCCAGTATGATCGAGAACCTCCAGATGATTAGCCGTGCCGTGACAGAGCATTTGGACCTTTTTCACAGAGAGGATAGGATGTAGCCATTGACAACGGTGATGCCTTACAGAAAGCTTGCCATAGAAAGGAGTAGGAATGATTGGATGAAGACAGCAGGAAAGCAGAAGTTCAGAGGAACAAAAGCATCTCTATACGCTAATCTGAAATTCTCACCAATGATTTACATAAGTATTTCTATCTTTATTTTCTGTTTATTTATTATTATTATTCGAAAACTCCAAAACCATTTGATATCCGCCTGACTGAGATTTACAAGATGACCATAGATTGCTTCATAACAACAATCTCCGTGGGATCGACCCTTACTCACGTAAGGTTTTATTACTTGGACGACCCAGTGCACTTGCTGGTTAGTTGTATCGAAGTTGTGACAAATTATGAATTAAGATTAGAGCACCAAGTTTTTGGAGCCATTACCAGGGATCACAATTTCGTGCACCAAAACTCCCCATTTCTGATCTTACCCATTCTCTTTACTTTCTGCTATTTACTTTCATGCTAAACTCCCCTTCCCCATTTAAGATTCTGCAATTTACCTTCCGTCATTTATTTTCTGCAATTTACTTTCCTGCCATTTAATTTCCTGCAATTCTCAACCCAATTTCTAATTAGCTCAACTAGAACATTCTTCCAATTAAAGTTGCTTGACCAATCAATCCCTGTGGGATTCGACCTCACTCTATTGTGAGTTTTTACCTGACGACAATTCGGTATACTTGCCGAGGGAGATTTGTTAAAGGACAAGTTTCCGTGCATCAAAAAGTATTGACTATTATATATTGCTGGAAAGCCTAGGATGTCTACTTTCCAACGCAATTGAGAGTGCACCAATTGGGTATTTGTAGCTCCAGAAAATCCACTTCGAGTGCAGGGAGGTCAGAATCCAACAGCATCTGCAGTCCTTTTTCAGCCTCTGAATCAGATTTTTGCTCAGGTCCCTCAATTTCAGCCAGAAAATACCTAAAATCACAGAAAAACACACAAACTCATAGTAAAGTCCAGAAAAGTGAATTTTAAATAAAAACTAATAAAAATATAATAAAAACCAATTAAAATATACTAAAAACAGTGCCAAAAAGCGTATAAATTATCCGCTCATCACAACACCAAACTTAAATTGTTGCTTATCCCCAAGCAACTAAAAATCAAATAGGATAAAAAGAAGAGAATATACAATGAACTCCAAAAACATCTATGAAGATCAGTCTTAATTAGATGAGCGGGGCTATTAGCTTTTTGCTTCTTAACAGTTTTGGCATCTCACTTTTTCCTTTGAAGTTCAAAACGATTGGCATCTATAAGAACTCAGAATTCAGATAGTGTTATTGATTCTCCTAGTACAATATGTTGATTCTTGAACACAGTTACTTTATGAGTCTTGGCCGTGACCCTAAGCATTTTGTTTTCTAGTATTACCACCGGATACATAAATCTCACAGACACATAACTGGGTAAACCTTTTCAGATTGTGACTCAGCTTTGCTAGAGTCCCCAATTAGAGGTGTCCAGAGCTCTTAAGCACACTCTTTTTGCTTTGGACCACGACTTTAACCGCTCAGTCTCAAAATTTCACTTGACACCTTCACGGCACAAGCACATGGTTAGGGACAGCTTGGTTTAGCTGCTTAGGCCAGGATTTTATTCCTGAGGGCCCTCCTATCCACTGATGCTCAAAGCCTTGGATCCTTTTTATTACCATTGCCTTTTGGTTTAAAGGGCTATTGGCTTCTTCTGCTTGTTTTTTCTTTCTTTTTCTTTTTTTTCGCATATCATCCTCTTTTTTTTTCTATTCACTGCTTTTTCTTGCTTCAAGAATCAATTTTTTGATTTTTCAGATTATCAATAACATTTCTCCTTTTCCATCATTCTTTTAAGAGCCAATAATTTTAACATTCATAAATAACAAATTCAAACATATGCACTGTTCAAGCATTCATTCAGAAAACAAGAGTGTTGCCACTACATCAAAATAATTAAACTGTTTAAAAATTTGAAATTCATGTACTTCTTTTTCTTTTTCAATTAAAAACACTTTTTATTTAAGAAAGGTGATGGATTCATGGGACATTCATAGCTTTAAGACATAAACTTTAAATTTTATTAATCATGGAATGACAATAAGACTCAAAAATAAATATAAGAGCAAACCAATAATAATAGATGACAGAAAATAAAATTAAAAAAAACAGAAAAATAAATGACTCTTAAAATAGACTCTTAATAATAAAGGTTATCACAGAGTTAGGACTCAACAACCTTGATTTTGAGAAGTGGATGCTCCCTCAATCTGTGGGGTGCTTGGTCCTTCAAGGGAGAGCTTCTGGCGCTTCAGCTCCTGTAGCTCACGCCCCTGCTTCTCCTGTTCCTTCAGCAGTTTGCAGAGCATGAAGTTTTGATTCTGCTGTTCTTCCTTAAGTTGTTCCATAGCTTCTTGCAGCTTGGTAACAGATGCTTCTAGGCGGGTCCAGTAGTCAATTTCAAGAATTTCTAGGAGGAACTCCTGCGCCCTCTTTTTTATGGAGTTGTCTTGCACTTGCCCTTCCATTGACTTCTTGGTGATTGGGTGTTCGATTGGGATGAATTCATCTACTCCCATCCTCACCCCAGCATCTTTATATAGCAGAGAAATTAAGCTTGGGTAGGCTAGTTTGGCTTCAGTGGAGTTCTTATTTGCAATTGTGTAAATCTCACAAGAAATCAGATGATGAATCTCCACTTCTTTTCCAAGCATAATACAATGAATCATCACTGCTCTTTTGACAGTGACCTCAGAGCGGTTGCTAGTGGGCAATATAGAACGCCCAATGAAGTTCAGCCAGCCTCTTGCAAATGGTTTGAGATCTCCCCTCTTGAGTTGGTTTGGGACACCTTTTGAATTGGTTATCCACTTAGTTCCAGGGAGGCATATGTCCTCTAGAACTTGATCCAACCCCTTATCTACTCTCACCATTCTCCTATTAAAGGATTCTGGATCATCTTGTAGTTAAGGCAGTTTGAAGACCTCTCTTATTTTGTCCAGATGGAAGTAAATAAGCCTCCCTCTGACCATAGTTCGGTAGGTGTGAAAGGCGGTTCCAGTTATTCTCTACTTATCTGTCAGCCACAGATTTGAGTAGAATTCTTGAGCCATATTTCTTCCAACCTTTGTCTCAGGATTGGCTAGAATTTCCCATCCTCTGTTTCGAATTTGCTCTTGGATCTCCGGATATTCATCTTCTTTCAAATTGAATTTAACTTCCAGGATCACTGACCTCAGACCCATTATTTTGTGGTAATAGTCTGCATGCTCTTTGGTTAAGAACCTCTCTTGATTCCAAAGACTCTTTCGAGTATTCTCTTTCTTGCCTCTTGAATTGGTTTGTTTTCCCTTAGGTGCCATGATCTTGATGAGTCTTAGCTCAGTGATCACGGAAAAACACACCAAACTTAGAGGTTTGCTTGTCCTCAAGCAAAAGAAAGGAAAGGGGAGAGAGAAGAGAAGAGCCAAATTCCAATGGTGGAGAGGAGGGGATGGCCGAATGTATATTTATAGGAGGAGGGGAGGGATTTCGAAAAATTTGAAAGAGATATGACATAGAGATATGATTGATGGAAGAAAATAAAATCATGATATGAAAAAGATGAGATTTGTAATTGAAAAAGATATAAAGATGTTAAATCTGAAAATTTGGTTATGCATCTAAGAAATAAGAGATGATATGATGAGTTGAAAAAGATTTGGAAAGAAATTAAGAGGATAATTGAGTTTTTGAAAAGATTTGGGAAGGATTTGAAAGAAAATTGAAAAGAGATTTAGAAAATTGTTAAATTTTGGAAAATTGAGGGTGAATGATGAAAGTTTGAAACATGTTTATGCAGAAAATTATGAGTCAAAACATGAAAATTTGAAAAAATTTGAAGTTGGAAACAAAATCTCCTCCCCCTGCCTTTCTGGCGTTAAACGCCCAGAATGGTATCTATTCTGGCGTTTAACTCCCAATTGTTGGCCATTATGGGTGCTTAACGCCCAGCCAGGTACCCTGGCTGGCGTTAAACGCCAGAAATCCCTTTATCACTGGGCGTTTTTCTGAACGCCCAGGATGCTGCAATTCTGGCGTTAAACGCCCAGAATGGTACCCATTCTGGCGTTTAACGCCCAAAATGCCCTTTACTGGTGTTTTCTTGCCAGCAAGCTCCTTTTCTCTGCTTTTTGCACTGAATCCTTCTGTAACTCTGTGAATTCCTTCAATTTTGATGATTAACCTTTGAAGAAAAATGTATATCAATCTTTTACAAGTATTAATGAAAACAAATAACTTGCTAATGGCTGGGTTGCCTCCCAGCAAGCGCTTCTTTATTGTCTTTAGCTGGACCTTTACTGAGCTTCATTCAAGCCTCAGTTTTGAGGATTCTTGCTCAAAATTGCTTTCAACATAATGTTTGATTCTCTGGCCATTAACAATGAACTTTTTGTCAGAATCAATATCTTGAAGCTCAACATATCCATATGGTGACACTCCTGTAATCACATATGGTCTCCTCCACCGGGATTTTAATTCCCGGGGAATAATCTGAGCCTAGAGTTGAACAGCAGAACTTTTTGTCCTGGCTCAAAGACTCTGGATGGCAATTTCTTGTCATGCCACTTTTTTGCTTTTTCCTTATAAATTTTTGCATTTTCAAAAGCATTGAGTCTGAACTCCTCTAGCTCATTTAGCTGGAGCAATCTTTTCTCACCAGCTAACTTAGCATCCAGGTTTAGGAATCTGGTTGCCCAGTAGGCTTTATGTTCCAGTTCCACGGGCAGATGACAAGCCTTGCCATACACAAGCTGGTATGGAGAGGTTCCTATAAGAGTCTTGAATGCTATTCTGTATGCCCACAGAGCATCATCCAAGCTCTTTGCCCAATCCTTTCTACGGGCAATCACAGTCCACTCCAGGATTCTCTTTAGTTCTCTATTAGAGACTTCAGCCTGCCCATTTGTCTGTGGATGATACGGAGTTGCTACTTTGTGGCTAATTCCATATCGAACCATAGCAGAATAAAGCTGTTTATTGCAGAAATGGGTGTCCCATCACTGATTAGTACTCTGGGAACACCAAATCTGCTGAAAATATGTTTCTGGAGGAACTTCAGCACGGTCTTGGTATCATTAGTGGGTGTGGCAATTGCCTCCACCCATTTAGATACGTAGTCTACTGTCACCAGAATGTAAGTGTTTGAGTATGATGGTGGGAAAGGACCCATGAAGTCAATACCCCATACATCAAATAACTCAATCTCTAAGATCCCTTGTTGAGGCATGGCATAACCATGAGGCAAGTTACCAGCTCTTTGGCAACTGTCACAAGTACGCATAAACTCTCGGGCATCTCTATAGAGAGTAGGCCAATAGAAGCCACATTGGAGGACTTTAGTGGTTGTTCGCTCACTTCCGAAATGTCCTCCATACTGTGATCCATGGCAATGCCACATGATCTTCTGTGCCTCCTCTCTAGGGACGCATCTGCGGACCATTCTGTCTGCGCATCTCTTAAAGAGGTATGGTTCATCCCATAAGTAGTACTTTGCATCAGCAATTAGTTTTTTCTTTTGCAACCTGCTGTACTCCTGGGGTATGAACCTCACAGCTTTATAATTTGCAATGTCTGCAAACCATGGTGCTTCCTGAATGGCAAAAAGTTGCTCATCCGAAAAGGTCTCAGAGATCTCAGTAGGAGGGAGGGACGCCCCTGCTACTGGTTCTATCCAGGACAGGTAATCGGCTACCTGGTCCTCTGTCCCTTTTCTGTCTCTTATTTCTATATCAAACTCTTGTAGAAGCAACACCCATCTTATGAGCCTGGGTTTTGAATCCTGCTTTGTGAGTAGATATTTAAGAGCAGCATGGTCAGTATACACAATCACTTTTGAACCTACTAAATAGGATCTAAACTTGTTAATGGCATAAACCACTACAAGTAACTCCTTTTCTGTGGTTGTATAATTCTTCTGTGCATCATTTAGAACATGACTGGCATAGTAAATGACGTGCAGAAGCTTGTTATGCCTTTGTCCCAACACTGCACCAATGGCATGGTCACTGGCATCACACATTAATTCGAATGGTAATGCCCAGTCAGGTACAGAGATGACTGGTGCTGTGACCAGCTTGGCTTTCAGGGTCTCAAACGCCTGTAGACACTCTGTGTTAAACACAAATAGTGTGTCAGTAGCTAGCAGGTTGCTTAGAGGTTTTTCAGTTTTTGAAAAATCCTTTATGAACCTCCTATAGAATCCTGCATGCCCCAGAAAGCTTCTGATTGCCTTAACATTGGCAGGTGGTGGTAATTTCTCAATTACCTCTACCTTGGCTTGATCCACCTCTATCCCCTTGCTTGAAATTTTGTGCCCAAGGACAATTCCTTCAGTCACCATAAAGTGACATTTTTCCCATTTTAAGACCAGGTTAGTCTCTTGGCACCTTTTCAGGATAAGTGCTAGATGATCAAGACAGGAGCTGAATGAGTCTCCAAATACTGAGAAGTTATCCATGAAGACTTCCAGGAACTTCTCTACCATATCAGAGAAGATAGAGAGCATGCACCTCTGAAAGGTTGCAGGTGCATTGCACAGACCAAAAGGCATTCTTCTGTAAGCAAATACTCCAGATGGACATGTGAATGATGTTTTCTCTTGGTCTTGAGGATCCACTGCAATTTAGTTGTAGCCTGAATAGCCATCCGAAAAGCAGTAGTATTCATGGCCTGCTAGTCTCTCTAGCATCTGGTCTATGAATGGTAAAGGAAAATGATCCTTTCTGGTGGCTGTATTGAGCCTTCTGTAGTCAATACACATACGCCACCCTGTAACTATTCTTGTCGGAACCAGTTCATTCTTTTCATTATGAACCATTGTCATGCCTCCCTTCTTGGGGACAACTTGGACAAGGCTCACCCAGGGCCTATCAGAAATAGGATAAATAATCCCAACCTCTAGTAACTTAGTGACCTCTTTCTGCACCACTTCCTTCATGGCTGGATTTAGCCGCCTCTATGGTTGAACCACTGGCTTAGCATCATCCTCCAATAGGATCTTGTGCATGCATCTTACTGGGCTAATGCCCTTAAGATCACTTATGGACTACCCAAGAGCTGTCTTGTGTGTCCTTAGCACTTGAATTAGTGCTTTCTCTTCCTGTGGATTTAAAGCAGAGCTTATGATCACTGGAAAAGTGTCACCCTCTCCCAGAAATGCATATTTCAGGGATGGTGGTAGTGGTTTGAGCTCTGGTTTAGGAGGTTTCTCCTCTTCCTGAGGGATTTTTAGAGGTTCTTTTATTTCCTCTGGTTCCTCCAAATCAGGCTGAACATCTTTAAAGATGTCCTCTATTTCTGATTCAAGACTCTCAGTCATATTAATCTCTTCCATCAAAGAGTCAATAATATCAGTGCTCATGCAGTCATTTGATGTGTCTGGATGTTGCATAGCTTTGACAGCATTTAACTTGAACTCATCCTCATTGACTCTCAGGGTCACTCCCCTTTTTGTACATCAATAAGAGTTCGTCCAGTTGCTAGGAAAGGTCTTCCTAGAATGAGAGTTGTACTCTTGTGCTCTTCCATTTCCAGCACTACAAAGTCAGTGGGAAAGGCAAATGGCCCAACCTTGACAATCATGTCCTCAATGATGCCTGATGGATATTTAATGGAGCCATCAGCAAGTTGAAGACATATCCGGGTTGGTTTGACTTCTTCAGTCAACCCAAGCTTTCTGATAGTGGATGCAGGTATTAGGCTGATACTTGCTCCAAGGTCACATAGAGCTATCTTGGTACAAGCACCCTCTAATGTGCACGGTATCATAAAGCTTCCTGGATCTTGAAGCTTTTCTGGTAAGCTTTTTAGAATGACTGCACTGCATTCTTCAGTGAGAAACACTCTTTCAGTTTCTCTTCAATCCTTCTTATGACTTAAGATCTCTTTCATGAACTTAACATAAGAGGGTATTTGCTCAAGTGCCTCTGCAAACGGGATCTTTATTTCAAGAGTCCTGAGATAGTCTGCAAAGAGGGCAAATTATTTATCCTGTTCCGCTTGGCGGAGCTTCTGAGGATAAGGCATCTTGGCTTTATATTCTTCAACCTTAGTTGCTGCAGGTTTATTCCCTACAGGAGTGGTTGGAGAAGCCTTCTTAGAGGGGTTACTATCAACACTTGCAGGTGTCTGATTCCTCATTGGCGTTTGAACACCACGATTGGGTGTTGGATGGGCGTTTAACACCAGCTTCCCTCCTTTTTCTGGCATTTGAACGCCAGAGTTATTCCTCTCTGGGCTCTTGATGTCCTCAGAGGGATTTTGGGCAGTGGTTTGGTCATCCTCTGTCATTTGTTCCTTTCTTGACTTTTTGCTACTTTGTTCCTTAGTTGGATAGCTTGGCATTCTTCTGTTATCTGTTTAGATAGCTGCTGTATTGTCTGATTCAATTGTGCTTCTATATTCTTGTTAGCATTTTTAGTGTCTTGGAGCATCTCTTTGAATTCTGCTAATTGTTTTGTCATAAGGAGTAATTGCTGATTAAGTTCAACAATCTGTTCTTGAGGATTAGGATCAGTAGTTACTGCCCTAGCCTCTTCTTTTATGGAGGACTCACTGTTTGAGTACAGATGTTGATTTCTAGCAACTGTATCTATGAGTTCTTGAGCCTCTTCAATTATTTTTCTCATGTGTATAGATCCACCAGCTGAGTGGTCTAGAGACATCTGAGCTTTTTCTGTAAGTCCATAGTAGAAGATGTCTAACTGTACCCACTCTGAAAACATTTCAGAGGGGCATTTTCTTAACATCCATCTGTACCTCTCCCAAGCATTATAAAGAGATTCATGATCCTCTTGTTTAAAGCCTTGGATGTCCAGCCTTAGCTGTGTCATCCTTTTTGGAGGTAAAATTGATTCAGGAATTTGTCTGTTAATTGTCTCTATGTTTTTATGCTTGCTGTGGGTTGGTTATTTAACCACCTCTTAGCTTGATCTTTTACAGCAAATGGAAACAGTAATAATCTGTAGACATCCTGATCCACTTCTTTATCACGTACTGTGTCAGCAATTTGTAAGAACTGTGCCAGAAACTCAATAGGTTCTTCTTGTGGAAGACCGGAATATTGACAATTTTGCTGCACCATGATAATGAGCTGAGGATTTAGCTCAAAACTGCTTGCTTTGATGGGAGGTATACAGATGCTACTCCCATATGCAGCTGTAATGGGGTTAGCATATGACCCCAGAGTCCTTCTGGACTGTTCATTTCCACTTATGTCCATGATGGAGAAAAGAGAATTGATATGAATTGCAAATAAATTATATTTTTATTTTTTTATTTAATTAAAAGTAACCGAAAATAAAACAAAATAAATGGGAGATAAAATAATACTTTCGAAAATTAGAAGAAAATGAAATAAAAGTAAACTGAAAACTAAATTAATTAATTAATTAAAAAGATTTTGGAAAAAGTAATAAAAAAGATATGATTGAAAATTATTTTGAAAAAGATATGATTTAGAAGATATGATTGCAATTTATAAAAAAAAGATATGATTGAAAATTATTTTGAAAAAGATATGATTGAGAAGATATGATTGCAATTTATAAAAAAAAGATATGATTGAAAAGATATGATTGAAGAAATTAAAAAGATTTGATTTTTGAAAAAGATTTGAAAAGATCAATTTTTGAAATTAGAATTTTGACTTGATTAAAAAAAAGATATGATTTTGAAAATCTTTGACTACTTTAATGCAAAATTTCGAAATTTATGAGTAAAATAAGGAGAAGATATTTTTTTTATTTTTGAATTTTAATGCGGAAAGAGAAAAATAACAAAATGACACTAAACTTAGAAATTTTAGATCAAAACACAGAGAACAAACAAGAAAACTTTGAATGTCAAGATGAACACCAAGAACACTTTGAAGATCAAGATGAACACCAAGAACAAATTTTTGAAAAATTTTTAAGTAAATAAAAGCACAAAAACACCAAACTTAAAATTTTTTAGAAAATCAAACACAAATTTTCAAAAATTTAAAGGAAAACACCAAGAAGACACCAAACTTAGAATTTTTAAAGATCAAGAAAGAACTAGGAACATGCAAATTCAAAAAAAATTAAAAGAAAATAAAAGCATGCAATTGACACCAAACTTAAAATATGAAACTAAACTTAAATAAAAGACTCTAAACTAACAAAAATAAATTATTCCTAATCTAAGTAACAAGATAAACTGTCAGTTGTCCAAACTCGAACAATCCCCGGCAACGGCGCCAAAAACTTGGTGCACGAAATTACAATCACACTTTTGCAACTCCGCACAACTAACCAGCAAGTGCACTGGGTCGTCCAAGTAATACCTTACGTGAGTAAGGGTCGATCCCACGGAGATTGTCGGCTTGAAGCAAGCTATGGTTATCTTGTAACTCTTAGTCAGGATATCAATAATTCTCAGATTTAATTGTAAAAAGTGAAAAAACATGAAATAAATACTTGTTATGCAGTAATAAAGAACAGGTTGAGGCTTTGGAGATGCTTTGTCTTCTGAATCTCTGCTTTCCTACTATCTTCTTCTTCATGCACGAAAGGCTCCTTCCATGGCAAGCTTTATGTTGGGCATCACCGTTGTCAATGGCTACTTTCCGTCCTCTCAGTGAAAATGTTCCAAATGCGCTGTCACCGCACGGCTAATCATCTGTCGTTCTCGATCATGTCGGAATAGGATCCATTGATCCTTTTGCGTCTGTCACTACACCAACACTCGTGAGTTTGAAGCTCGTCACAGTCATCCCTTCCCATATCCTACTCAGAATACCACAGACAAGGTTTACACGTTCCGGATCTCAGGAATGGCCGCCAACAATTCTAGCTTATACCACGAAGACTCTAATATGAATCATGAGGCCAAGAGATATGCATTCAATCTAAGGTAGAACGGAGGTGGTTTTCAGGCACGCGTTCATAAGTGAGAATGATGATGAGTGTCATGGATCATCACATTCATCAGGTTGAAGTGCGAATGAATATCTTAGAATAGAAGCAAGCGTGATAGAATGGAAAACAGTAGTAATTGCATTAATTCATGAAGAACAGCAGAGCTCCTCACCCCCAACAATGGGGTTTAGAGACTCATGCCGTAGAGAATACAATATGAAACGTGTAAAGTGTCATGAGGTACAAGATGAATCACTAAAAGTAGTTTTTATAGTAAACTGGTGACCTAGGGTTACAGAAAATGAGTAAACTAGGGCATTTAGTGTAAAAATCCACTTCCGGGGCCCACTTGGTGTGTGCTTGGGCTGAGCATTGAAGCTTTCATGTGTAGAGACTTTTCTTGGAGTTAAACGCCAGCTTTTGTGCCAGTTTGGGCGTTTAACTCCAGCTTTTGTGCCAGTTCTGGAGTTAAACGCTAGAATTCTTGAGCTGACTTGGAATGCCTGTTTGGGCCATTAAATCTCGGGCAAAGTATAGACTATTATATATTGCTAGAAAGCCCAGGATGTTTACTTTCCAACGCAATTGAGAGTGCGCAAATTAGGCATCTGTAGCTCCAGAAAATCTACTTCGAGTGCAGAGAGGTCAGAATCCAACAGCATCTGCAGTCTTTTTTTAGCCTCTGAATCAGATTTTTGCTCAGGTCCCTCAATTTCAGCCAGAAAATACCTGAAATCACAGAAAAACACACAAACTCATAGTAAAGTCTAGAAAAGTAAATTTTAAATAAAAACTAATAAAAAAATAATAAAAACCAACTAAAATATACTAAAAATATACTAAAAACAGTGCCAAAAAGCGTATAAATTATCCGCTCATCAGCTAGCCATGTCTAATCTTTTTAGACTGAAGCTTTAGACTAACATTGCATGATTTCTGGAATTCGTATTAAAAATTTTGAATTTCTTTATTTTCTTTTTCAAAATAATTTTCGAAAAATGCAAAAAAACTTCATAAAATCATAAAAACCAAAAATTTTGTGTTTCTTGTTTGAGTCTAGTGTCAAATTTTAAGTTTGGTGTCAATTGTATTTCTCTTATTTTCGAAAATTCATGCATGGTGTTCTTCATTGATCTTCAAGTTGTTCTTGATGATTCTCTTTGTTTGATCTCTAAATTTTCTTGTTTGGTGTCTTTTCTTGTTTTTCATATGCATTCTTGAATTATTAGTGTCTATAGACTAAAAATTTTTAAGTTTGGTGTCTTGCATGTTTTTCTTTTCTTAAAAATTTTCAAAAATAATTCTTGATGTTCATCATGATCTTCAAAGTGTTCTTGGTGTTCATCTTGACATTCAAAGTGTTCTTGCATGCATTATTAGTTTTGATCTTAATTTCTTGTGTTTTGCATCATTTTTTATGTTTTTTCTCTCCTCATAAAAATTCAAAAATAAAAAAAAATATCTTTCCCTTATTTCACTCATAAATTTCGAAAATTTGAATTGATGTAGTCATAAAATTTTAAAATTTAATTGTTTCTTATTAGTCAAGTCAAATTTTCAATTTAAAAATTCTATCTTTTCAAATTTTTTTTTAAAAATCAAATCTTTTTCAATTTCCTTCTTAATATTTTCGAAAATTTTAAAATTTGATTTTCAAAATCTTTTTCTTATTTTTATTTCATATTTTCGAAATTAATGCTAACATTTAATGTTTTGATTCAAAAATTTTCAAGTTGTTACTTGCCTATTAAGAAAGGATCAATCTTTAAATTCTAAAATCATATCTTTTAGTTTCTTGTTAGTCAAGTAATCAACTTTAATTTTCAAAAATCAAATATTTTTAATTTCCTTTTCAAATCTTTTTCAAAATAAAATTTCAATCATATATTTTTCAAAATCAATTTCAATATCTTTTCTAACTTCTTATCTTTTCAAAATTGATTTTCAAATCTTTTTCAATTAACCACTTAACTTTTTGTTTAATTTTAAAAGTTTACTATTTCAATCATATCTTTTTCAAAACCACCTAACTACTTTTCTCTCTCCAATTTTTGAAAATCACTAACCACTTTTTCAAAAATCTTTTTAATTAATTAATTTATTTAGTTTTCAAATTTTATTTTATTTCTTCCCTTAATTTTCGAATACTAACCAATAATTAAAATAAAAACAAAAATATTTTCCTTTTATTTTAATTTAAAATTCGAATTCTCTTCTTCTTATAATTCAAACCCTCTCTCCCTCTCTGTGTTCGAATTCTTCATCTTCTCTCTTCTTCATTCTACTCTTCTATTCTTCTACTCACATAAAGGAATCTCTATACTGTGACATAGAGGATTCCTATTCTTTTTTGTTCTCTTCTTTTTCATATGAGCAGGAGCAATGATAAGAACATTCTTGTTGAAGCTGATCCGGAACCTGAAAGGACTTTAAAGAGGAAACTAAGAGAAGCTAAAGCACAACACTCTGGAGAGGAACTGGCATAATTTTTCAAAAAAGAAGAAGAGATGGCCGAACCCAACAACAATGGTGGAGATGCAAGGAAGATGCTTGGTGACTTTATTGCACCCTCTTCTGACTTCTGTGGAAGGAGCATCTCAATTCCTGCAATTGGAGCAAACAACTTTGAGCTTAAGCCTCAATTAGTTTCTCTGATGCAGCAGAATTACAAGTTTCATGGACTTCCATTGGAAGATCCTCATCAGTTCTTAGCTGAATTCTTGCAAATCTGTATTTTCACGGCCATGCCTAGACCTTTCACTTATGTATTTTCTACGGTGGAGTTTCTACACCCCATAGATTAAGGTGTGGAGCTCTACTGTTCTTCATGAATTAATACAAGTACTATTGTTTTTCTATTCAATTCATGCCTACTTCTTCTCTAAGATATTCACTCGCACTTTAACCTGATGAATGTGATGACCCGTGACACTCATCATCATTCTCACTTATGAACGCGTACCTGACAACCACTTCTGTTCTATCTGCAATAGATTGAGTGTGTATCTCTTGGCCTCCTGGTTCACGATGCATGGTTGCCTCTCCTGACAACAGAGCATTCCATTCCATGAGATCAGAGTCTTCGTGGTATAGGCTAGAACCATTGGCAGCATTCCTAAGATCCGGAAAGTCTAAACCTTATCTGTGGTATTCCGAGTAGGATCTGGGAAGGGATGACTGTGACGAGCTTCAAACCTGCGAATGTGGGGCACAAGTGATAGTGTGCAAAAAGACAATGGTCTTATTCCAACGCTAGCGGAAACTGACAAATAATTAGCCATGATGTGACAGCGCATATGAATTTGTTTTCATCCGAGAGGATCATACAGCTTGCCATGGAAGGAGGTAACGCATGGTTGGAAGAAGACAATAGGAAAGCAGAGGTTCAGAAGTAACAAAGCATCTCCAGACGCTTATCTGAAATTCCCACCAATGAATTACATAAGTAACTTTATCTTATTTTATATTTTATTTATATTTTAATTATCAAAACCTCATAACCATTTGAATCTGCCTGACTGAGATTTACAAGGATGACCATAGCTTGCTTCAAGCCTACAATCTCCGTGGGATCGACCCTTACTCACGCAAGGTATTACTTGGATGACCCAGTGCACTTGCTGGTTAGTTGTGCGGAGTTGTGAAAAAGAGTTGAGATTAAGATTGTGCGTACCAAGTTTTTGGCGCCATTGTTAGAGATCACAATTTCGTGCACCACTAACCACTAATCTTAACTGTAGTGATTCTTTCACTTGTCCTCCACTTGTTGTTTATTGAATGTATGACTGGTAGAAGAGGAGAAACTTCATCCTCTTTTTATAGCGAAATTGAGAGGACATTCCTTAGATTAAAGTGGGAAGTAAGAGGCAAAGGCATACTTGGAGAGGAACTAGCGGAGGAAGATCTGAGAACCACTATGGATGACGAAGTACAAGACAATGTTGGAGGAGATGCTGGAAATCATGTTAGGCAAGAGAGGAGAGTCTTAGGCTCCTATATCAACCCAAACCCAGGAAACTGTGGCAGCAGCATCCTCAACCAACAATCCATGCTAACAACTTTGAGTTGAAACCTCAACTCATCACACTTGTCCAGAATAATTGTTCATATGGAGGAGGAGCCCAGGAGGACCCAAATCATCATCTCATCATATTCTTGAGGATTTGTGATACTGTAAAGTCCAATGGTGTATACCCTGACACCTACAAACTACTTTTGTTCCCTTTCTCACTCAGAGATAAGGCTGCAAAGTGGTTGGAAGCATTTCCCAAGGAGCGCTTAACCATATGGGATGATGTTGTAAACAAATTTCTAGCAAGATTTTACCCCCCTAAGAGAGTCAACAGGCTAAGGGCTGAGGTACAAACTTTCAGACAACAAGATGGTGAAACACTCTATGAGGCCTGAGAGGTTCAAGGATTTGACAAGGAAATGCCCACCTGACATGTTCAATGAGTGGGTGCAACTACACATCTTCTATGAAGGGCTGTCATATGAGTCAAAGCAAGCAGTAGATCATTCTTCTGGAGGCTCACTCAACAAGAAGAAAATCATTGAAGAAGCCATAGATGTCATAGAGATTGTAGCCAAGAATGAGTACTTCTATGCTTCAGAAAGAACTCAAAAGAGAGGAGTGATGGAGCTCAACTCAATGGATGCCTTACTGGCCCAAAACAAATTTATCACTGCACAACTAGCAGCCTTGACCAAGAAAATGGAGAGTAATCAAGTCTCAGCCATCCAAGCCCAAGCCCCTCAACAAGAAGGAGGTGAACCAGAAGTCAAAGGTGAATGGGAACAAGCTAATTATGTGAACAATTCTAGACCTCCATATGACCCAAACTCCAAGACGTACAATGCAGGTTGGAAGAACCACCCAAATTTTGGGTGGGGGAACCAACGAAACCACAATCCAGATCATACAAAGCCATACCAAGCCAATCAATACCACAATCACAACCCCAACCATCAATCAAACAATAACAATAACAGACCCTACCACAATGCACAAAACATATCATATCATTCCATTCAACAAATACACAACAACCACCATCAAGACACATCAACCTCAACCATGCAACCATGTGAGATCAAGAGCAACTTTGAGAGAGTAGAAGCTGCAATAGAATAGCTATCATCACAATTGACAGGAGCTATTTCCACTCTTTTGGAGAGACAAACACAAGCTGACAAGAGGATAGATGCCAACCAAGAAGAGTACAGATCAAATCTGAAGAATCAAGGCGTAGCCATTTCAAAATTGGAAGCGCAAGTGGGGATTCTATCCAAGCAGATTCCTATGTCCACACATACATTTCTCAGTGATACTATAGCTAACCCAAGAGGGGAATGCAAAGCCATCACACTGAGAAGCGGAAAGGTGGTGGAAGAAGCAACCCCAAGCCAGAGCAACCAACAAAAAGGAGCTGCAGAAAAGCCTGAAAATAAGAATGAAGAGGAGACCCCTACCCCATCATCACCAAAGCCACTCTTGAAGCCTTATGTGCCAAAGGCACCATATCCACAAAGGTTGAGGAAAGATGGAAAGGATGGCTAGTTCTCTAGATTTTTAGAGATCTTCAAGAAGCTCCAAATCAACATACCATTTGCTGAGGCATTGGAGCAAATGCCACTCTATGCCAAATTTCTGAAGGAGCTCATGACAAGAAAGAGAAACTGGGGAGAACAAGAGACCATAGTGCTAACTGAGGAGTGTAGTGCCAAAATACAAAGGAAGCTACCCCAGAAAATGAAAGACCCAGGGAGTTTCCAAATCCCCTGCATCATAGGGGATATCAACATTGAGAAGTCCTTGTGTGACCTAGGAGCTAGAATCAATCTCATGTCTCTAACCATGATGAAGAGGATGAAGATTGAGAAAGCCAAGCCAACAAGAATGGCACTCCAATTAGCTGACAGAACCTTCAAGTTCCCACATGGGGTAGTGGAACACTTGTTGGTGAAAGTGGGAGAATTCATTTTCCCAGCTGATTTTATTGTGTTGGATATGGAAGAAGAGGCTAACACATCAATCATTCTAGGAAGGCCATTCCTAGCTACTGTTGGAGCCATCATTGATGTACAAAAAGGGGAATTAGTCTTGAAATTACATGAAGAGAAGATGGTCTTCAATGTCTTTAAGGCAATGAGTTACCCCAAGGAATCCATAGGAGAATGCATGATGGTAGACACCATAGAACAAATAGTTCAAGGAGTTTTGGAAGAAGAACAATCTGAAAGAACTATTAAGTTAGAACAGCAAGCATCAAGTGGAGAACTACTACAAGGAACCATGGAAAATTCAATCATGTTGAACCCCAAAAACAGCAAGGAAGTAGAGGCACCAAAACTCGAGCTGAAGACCTTACCACCAAGCTTGAAATATGCATATTTGGGTGACAACAACACTTACCCGGTGATCATTAATTCAAGCTTGAGTGAGGAGCAGGAAGAAGGACTTATCTAAGTGCTGAAACAGCACAAGGATGCCATAGGCTGGACACTTACAGACTTAAAAGGAATCAGCCCTTCAATGTACATGCACAAGATACTATTTGAAGAAGGTGCTAAGCCCTCAAGACAGCAACAAAGAAGGTTGAATCCAACCATAAATAAAGTGGTCCAAAAAGAAGTACTAAAGTTGTGGCAAGTAGGGGTGATCTACCCCATCTCAGACAGCCCTTGGGTAAGCCCTGTGCAAGTAGTCCCAAAGAAAGGAGGGGCCACTGTTGTACCAAATGAGAAGAATGAGCTGATACCTACAAGAACGGTGACCGGGTGGTGCATGTGCATTGACTATAGGAAGCTTAATGAAGCCACCAGGAAGGATCATTTTCCCTTACCCTTCATGGATCATATGCTTGAGAGATTGGCAGGACATGAGTATTATTGCTTCCTGGATGGTTATTCGGGCTACAACCAAATTGTTGTAGACCTCAAGGACCAGGAAAAAACTTCATTTACTTGTCCATATGGTGTCTTTGCTTATAGAAGAATGCCCTTTGGATTGTGCAATGCACCTGCAACATTCCAAAGGTGCATGCTCTCCATATTTTCAGACATGATTGAAAGATTCATTGAGGTATTTATGGATGACTTTTCTGTATTTAGTAACTCATATTCTAATTGCTTGCACCACTTAGCATTGGTACTAAAGAGATGCCAAGAGACTAACCTTGTTTTGAACTAGGAGAAATGCCATTTCATGGTTACAGAAGGGGTGGTCCTTGGTCACAAAATCTCAAAAAGGGGCATAGAGGTGGACAAGGCTAAGGTGGAGGTGATTGAAAAGTTACCCCCACCTTGTAATGTCAAGGCAGTTAGAAGCTTTCTAGGACATGCTAGCTTCTACAGGAGGTTCATTAGAGACTTCTCCAAGGTTGCCAAATCTTTGAGCAACCTACTTGTCTCTAATGTACCTTTTGTTTTTGATGATGAATGCATGATAGCTTTTAAGGAACTTAAGAGTAAACTCTCCTCTACGCCTATTATAGCTCCACCTTGCTAGGATTTACCTTTCGAGCTGATGTGTGATGCATCAGATTTTGTTGTGGGTGCTATTTTAGGACGGAGGAAGGACAAATTGGTGCATGTCATTTATTACGCTAGCAAGGTTCTTAATGAGAATCAAAGGAACTATACCACTACAGAGAAGGAACTACTTGCCATTGTCTTCGCTTTTGATAAATTTAGATCATATCTTATTGGCTCTAAAGTAATTGTATTCACTGATCATGCAGTACTCAAATACTTACTCACCAAATAAGAGTCCAAGCCCAGACTAATAAGATGAATTCTGTTACTTCAAGAGTTTGATATCGAAATTAAAGATAGGAGTAGAGCAGAAAATAAGGTAGCTGACCACCTCTCAAGAATACCACAAGAAGAAGATGGGGCGCACCAAGTTGCAGTGAATAAAAGTTTTCTTGATGAGCAGTTGATGGTGATTCAATAGGCCCCTTGGTTTGTAGACATAGCCAATTTCAAGGCTATTGGGGAACTGCCAACTATAATCAACAAGCATATAAGGAAGAAGCTAATCAAATATGCTAAACACTACATCTGGCATGAGCCCTATTTGTTCAAAAAGTGTGCTGATGGAATTTTGAGAAGGTGCATATCCCATGAAGAAGGACAAGAAGTGCTTTGGCAGTGTCATGGATCTACACATGGAGGCCACTTTAGTGGGGAAAGAACTGCAGCCAAGGTGCTACAATGTGGGTTCTATTGGCCATCCATCTTCAAAGATGCAAAGGATTTGGTAACAAGATGTGATGAATACTAAAGGGCTGGCAATCTACCCAAGAGAAATGAGATGCCACAGAGGTTCATAATGGAGCTAGAACTGTTTGATGTGTGGGGAATTGGTTTCACGGGGCCTTTCCCATTCTCCTACTCGAACAGCTATATATTGGTGGCTGTAGATTATGTGTCAAAATGGGTAGAAGCCATTGCTACTCCAACAAATGACAACAAGGTTGTAATGAGCTTTTTAAGGAAGCACATCTTTAGCAGATTTGGAGTGCCTAGAGCCCTCATCAGTGATGGAGGGACACACTTCTACAATAGGCAACTTGAAGCACTCCTCTCTAAGTATGGAGTCAAACACAAGGTGGCAACTCCATACCACCCACAGACCAACGGACAAGTAGAGATTTCAAACAGAGAGCTTAAAAGAATTCTTAAAAAAATTGTTGGAAGCTCAAGAAAGGATTGGTCTAAGAAGGTGGATGATGCATTGTGGGCCTACAGGACAGCCTTCAAAATACCTATTGGGATGTCTCCATACCAATTGGTGTTTGGTAAGGCTTGTCACTTACCAGTTGAGCTTGAACACAGAGCATTCTGGGCTCTGAAAATGTTGAATTTTGATGAGCAAGCTGCTGGAGAAAAGAGGCTTATGCAACTGAATGAGCTGGAGGAGTTTAGGAATGAGGCATATGAGAGTACAAGGATCTACAAAGAGAATGCAAAAAGGTGGCATGATCAGAAGATAGCAAGGAGGGAGTTCACTAAAGGGCAAAGGGTGTTGCTGTATAATTCAAAACTCAAGTTCTTCCCTGGGAAGCTTAAGTCTCGATGGTTAGGACCCTTCACCATACTCAAGGTGTCCCCTTATGGCCATGTAGAACTCATAGAGGACAAGACACAAAGAACTTTAACTGTGAATGGCCATAGACTCAAGCATTACCTAGGGGACTCACTGGATGAGAAGAGAGTGAGCTACAACCTCAGCTAACAAAGGAAAAATGTCAAGCTAGTGACGATAAAGAAACGCTAGTTGGGAGGCACCCCAACACTTTATATCCTTTGATTTATTGCTTTTTTTTTGGAAGTAGTTAAAATTTGTCAAGTTAGATAGTTTGAGTTTCAGTTGATAATTCATGTTTTCTTGCCTTCTAGAAGTAGATTGTAGATAGTGGATTAAGAATTCTGTTTTTCTGTTTTGGTAGTTAGAAGGCTCTTATATTCTGTTTTCTTTTAGTTAGAAATGCAATTTGATGAATATACTTGACAATGATGAGCTATTGGGCTGAGAACTAGCTAAAAAGCTAAGTTTGGTATGGTCACAAATTTACTTAATCTAGGCTTACCACCTTTGAACAAATCATATCTGAAGGTAAGCCCAGAGATTAAGTTTGGTGTAGCCACCAACTTACTTAATCTAGGCTTAATACCTTTGAGCAAATTAGGATTAAAGGTAAGCCCAGAGATTAAGTTTGGTGTGGCCACTACCACACGAAATACCACCATCTAATAAGCCCAATACTACTCAATCTGAAAGCATTTAATATATTGGGGAGAGCATGAACGTGGTTTAATTGTGTTTAAAAAGGGGATGAAATCAAAAGTAGATGAAAAGATTGGAATTATTCTACCTTTATGAACACATTAAACACCCTATAATAAACCCAATTTATTATGATACAATGAGATTAAGTTTGGTGTCCCAAAGGACACCCATCAGTTGCAAATTCATTCACCCATATTAAAGAGGAATGTGGAGGATTCTTTTGTCATTACTAAAGGGGTTTCATTTTTATTTTCAGGAGAGAAAATGGGGCCCACATGATGGATAGCACATAAAGCAAGGAGGTCAAAGTGTACTTGCACTTTGGAACTCAAAACATGCAGGAAGAAAAGTGGGATAAGGATTGGCGTCTCTCCCCACGATAGGCGCCACTCCCCAAGTGGAAAAACATTGAATTCCCTTACTTCCCACCATACGAACCCCACTTTACACACCTATAAACCCCCCCCCCCCCCCACTTTTTCCACCTCTCCTTACACTTCAAACCCCAACTCACAGACGAAAAGACTCCACAAAGCCTTCCTTCTTTTCATCTCCTTTCTTCTCCCTTCACCTTTCGTTCACTACTTCCCTACCTTTTTCTTGATCGGGACGATCAAGCTCTAAGTTTGGTGTTGGAGCAAAACTTTATTTTGCTTGCTCTCTCTTGCAACCTTCCCCAACCTTCTTCAAACTTTTAAACACACTCCCTCAACCCAAAGGCACCACCAAAAACTTTAGCATCATCAAAGAAAAGAAAGACTAAAGAACCAACCTCTGGATCCTCAAGTTCAGGATTCAATGAGTATAAGTTTCTCTCCTTATTCAACCAAAACCAGTTTTATGGTTGGGTGAGTGAGATGGGGATCATCCCAGAGGTCGGTTTCCAACTAGGGAGGAATGAGCACTGAAGAACTGAAGATTGACGGTTTAGAATTCAGAATAAATTCCCGTTGTAGGTATAGTTTCTAAACCACACAACTATCCTTTTTTACAAACGTTTTAGTTGTCACAAGTAACAAATCCCTAAATAAATTGATAACCGAAGTATTTAAACCTCGGGTCGTCTTCTCAAGGAATTGCAGGGAGGTGTTCTTATTATTGGTTATGAGTCTTGTAAATTGGGGGTTTTGAAAGTAAGAAAGAAGTATGACAAGTAAAATAAATAAATAACTACAAAATAAAACTCTTGGCAAGGTATAAGAACTGGAAGTCCTATCCTAGTTATCCTTATCAACGGTGATGAGAATTGGTTTTTAATCCCACTTAGTTAAGTCAAGTGGACTAATTAGCTTGATCCTCAAGTCCTAGTCAATCCCTGTGGGAAGACTAGCCTTAGAGCGATCTAGATCAATTAGTAATCTGCCAACTTCAACCAGTGCTTTATTTGATAACTCAAGCGTTACCAATTACTTAACCAGAGCCAAAAGGAAAGAGAATCTACTCGAATGAAAATAATTTGGATAAATCGAAAGCATTCATAGCATAAATAAAACAATCTTATAACTGAAATACCTCAAAATATATTAAATAGAACATTCAAATCTTAACATGGGAAGGTTCATAAGCTAAATCTGAACATTAACAAGTAAGAGAATTGGAATAATTAAAAATAGAAGAGAGACATTAATTAAAGGAAAATATTGGACCTGGTATTGAAGCAAAAAAATTAAAAGGAATCCTAATCCTAAATCCTAAGAGAGAGGAGAGAATCTCTCCCTCTAAAAACTACATCTATAACTAAAAATTATGAATTATGAGCTGATGATTATGAATGAATGGGTTTCCCCACTTTATAGCCTCTAATATGTGTTTTTTGGGCCAAAAACTGGGTCGAAAACAGCCCAGAAATCGCTGGAGAAGAAATCTGCCACGCTGATTTTCGTCACTACGACGTGTCCGCGTGGAGCACGCGTTCGCGTCACCTAGCGTCAGGGAAACTATGGCATATTATATATCAAATCGAAGCCCCAAACGTTAGCTTTCCAACGCAACTAGAACCGCGTCGTTTGGACCTCTGTAGCTAAAGTTATAGCCATTTGAGTGCGAAGAGGTCAGGCTGACAGCTTTGCAGTTCCTTCAACTTCTTGTATTCCTTCTGTGTTTGCATGCTTCCTTTCCATCCTCTAAGCCATTCCTGCCCTATAAGCTCTGAAATCACTTAACACACATATCAAGGCATCTAATGGTAATAAGAGAGGATTAATATTAGCAATTTAAGACCAAAAAACATGTTTTCAATCATAGTACAAAATCAGGAAGGAAAATATAAAACATGCAAATAGTATGAATAAGTGGGTAAAGATTGACAAGGCTGTATGTCTTTTTTAAGTCTACTCAAGTCCAAACCATTGGGACCTCTTAGAGGTTCTAACCAGGGAGCGCGTAGATCCCAAAAATGCATAGTTTCGCGCCCCAAAAATTACTTCTCCGGTCGGGAAATGCATTAAATATTTACCTAAACCGGTAGGTCCCTGAGCGGATCCTACATTAGCCCCAAGACGTTGGTCTCTAACTAGAAAAGTAAATGCTTAAGCTTGATAAGCTTCTGGATCAGTGGGCCCGTAAAATTCACTCAGATAAGCGGTATTATTAAACCAGACAAAGCAACAAGCAATAAAGCCAAAAACAGATAAAGCACCTAAACTATAAGACAAATAAGCTTCTCCAGACCATACAAGTGCACGCCGAGCCCACGCAAAAGGTTTGGTTAAAATATGCCAAATTCCACCGAGTATACAAATCGAACCCAACCATACATGCCCCCCCAATTATATCTTCCAAATCGTCGCACAAGATAAACCATAAAATAGTGGTTTATCAACCTCCCCACACTTAAACATTAGCATGTCCTCATGCTAAGCTCAAGAGAACTAAAAGAATGAAGGGAAATGGTAAAATGTATGAAATGCAATCCTATCTATATGAATGAAACTACATGAAAAATGTTTCTGCCTACTTGGTTAAAAGTAAATAAATCTTCCAAGACAAACATAAATCAGATTTCACTAATTCAAATTATACAATAAAAGACAAGTAAACTTGTAAGAAGATAGCTCATGAAAGCAGGGAACATAGAATTAAGCATTGAACCTTTACTGGTAGTGTATATGCACTCTAATCTCTCAAGTGTATAGGGTAATTCACTCTACTCTTCTCTAATCATGCTTTCTAAACTTTGTTCTTCATCTAACCAATCAACAAATATTTAATGTACCAATGGAAACACCATGAGGTCTTTTTAGGGTTGTAATGGGGCTGAGGTAAAGGTAAGGATATATGTATGGCCAAGTGAGCTTTATAAAGTGAATCCTTGATTAGTCTAAGATCTCACCTAACATATACATACTTTATATAATTTTAAAATGCTTTACCTAGCTACCCAAATTTTTTCCACTTTTGTATTACATGCTCATGTATCAAACTTATTTTTGAATTTTGGCCCATGTGCATTGATTCTTTTTATTTTGCATTTGGGATAATATTATTTTTCTTTCTCTTTTTTTTTTTTGTATCCCCTTATTTAATTTCTTAATATATATATATTTTTTTTCAATGCACATGGTAATTTAATTATTTTGATTTCACATGAGCATGCTTCCCAAATTTTCAAATAACTTATTCAATTTAATTCCCTACTTTTTCATATCATCCTATGTTTCCATAAAATTCCCCACACTTAAATTATACACAATATCTATCTTAAGCTAACCAAAGATTCAACTTGAAATTTTTATTTTGTTTTTCTACTTAAGGCTAGTAATGTAGTTATGAAATAGAAGGGGGTTAAAAAGTTCAAAGTGGCTAACAAGGGTGATGTAAAAGGTAGGCTTATTTGGGATAAGTGAGCTAATAACAAATAATGGCCTCAATCATATGCAAGCATATAAATACACTAAATAATGGACATATAGAATGGAACAAAGCAAAGATTGCAATCATAGAGAAGAAAACACACAAGAATAAAAATTTATGGTTAAATAATGTAACCATATAAATAAGCTCAAAATCTTACAGGTTGTGTGTTCTTTGGCTCAAAAACCATGTTCTAAATACAACTTCCAAACAAGTTTAACACAAATTTTTCAATTTAAATTAGTGAAATACTATAAAAATTTCTTGAAAAAGAAAATATTACTTCAACCAAGTGGTAAAATATGCACAAAATCAAATAAACATGCAATTAAATATGCAAATGCAACAATGAACAAACAAAGAAAATAGAATATTGGTGTTGAAAAGAAGGTAACTAACCCCTAGAAGTCAGTATTGACCTCCCCACACTTAAAGATTGCACCGTCTTCGGTGCATGCTAAGATGTGCAAGTGGATGGGGGTTGTGGTTCCTCAGCTGGGGCTCTTTTTGTTCCTTTCCTTGCCGGTGGTTTGGGAGTAGCTTTCTCTTTATCCTTCTTGGTGGCCATCCTGAAAAGGGAAGAAGAAAGTAACTTTTAAAGCTAAGGGTTAGAGAAAGGAAGAGAGCGGGAAAGGTGGTAATCAATGCACAATAAAGAAGAATGACGTTAACACATGGTCATGACTACATGTGAAAAGTTTCATCAATGGAAATATAGCAGGTGCATGTAATAACAATTAAATGCAAGATGTTTATTGGCATGCTGGCAAAGGCATGAGTAGCATAGATCAAGCATTCAATGTCCAAATTAGATTACCAAGTCTTTCAAACTAACATGTTTGTGATAACAATTATTTTTAAGTAGTAAAGTATAAAAAGGGTTTTGTGAAAAGCAAGCATTTAGAGTAGTAGAATAAAAGAAATCTAAAAATAGTGCACAATGCCATACGGGCTTTTTCACAAACACATAGCAAGCATGGTAAATAAGCTATTGAAAGTATTTAAATTGAACATGCAAGCAACTTTTTTAAAAAGTGATATAAAATTGCAAACAATTCCTTTAATAATCCACAAAAATATAGAAAATAATGACCCAAATAAATTTCTAACACCAATGAAAATAATGCAATGAATGAAAGTATGCAAATAAATTAAGTAAAATAGAATGAAGGTGAAAAAGAATGAGAAGTGAAAGAAATAAAGTAAGAAAGAAAGAAGAAAAAAGAAGAGATAGAAGAGATTAGGATTAGAAAAGAAAAGACAAGATAATTGGCGCTGATCCAGATAAGTTGTGCGGCGCAGGCGACGCGGACGCGTGAATGACGCGGTCGCATGGTGCGCGATAAGGTCAGGTGACGCGGATGCGTGGGTCACGCGATCGCGTGGCCTGATTTGTGCGATTGGCACGAGTGAAACCTTGCGTAAGCACAACTCTCTATTTAAATGCATATTGCCAAAAATCTGGGTGACGCGATCGCGTGGTTGACGCGATCACGTGAATGGCCTTTCTTTTAAAAATGACGCGAATGCGTGGGGCACGCGTTCATATGGGAGGACTTGTGCTTCCAGCACAAGTCCAGCCCCTCTCCATCATAACTCTCTGCCATGCACCCCTTTACATGGATTTTACAGAGCCACGCGTTCGCGTGTGTGACGCAGACACGTGGGAGGCATTTTTCGCAAATGACGCGGATACGTCAGCGACGCGGTCGCGTGGATCAATTTGTGCCAAAGGCACGCCTGCAGCCACGCTTTCGCGTGACTCTCTGTTCACTTTTCTTTTCTTCCTAATGCACTTGTGACGCGGACGCGTCAGCGACGCTTACGCGTCGCGTGCAAATTGTTTTTTTTATGCAAAATGCAAAATGCAGTATGCAGATGTTATGAATTATTCCAGGTTTAATGAAGTAAAATAAAACTCAAAAACAAACAAAACTAAATAAAATCAAAATTGAAGAAATAGAAAAGGAACGATCATACCATGGTGGGTTGTCTCCCACCTAGCACTTTTAGTTAAAGTCCTTAAGTTGGACACTTGGGGAGCTCTTTGTTATGGTGGCTTGTGCTTGTACTGATCCTTGAATCTCCACCAATGTTTGTAATTCCAATGGCCTCCGGGATCCCAAACTAGGCGCAGAAAGCCTTCAAGTAAGTTAAAGCAAGTGAGAAGGCCCCAAGAATGTTGATTTCTAGATTGAATTCTAGGGTCCCAAACCTTGCTTTTGCACCCGTCTTCTTGTTGATCATCATGATTCCATCCGGGTAGCAAGCAATCTGAATTCTCACTAAAGTGGCCAAACAAATTCCTAGACCCATTCAGTTGAGCTTTACACCAACCCTTGCATTTAAAATTTGAGCACACAACCATGTTGAACCTTGCTTGACAACTCCAACCACTAACCATCTTCCTTTTACTCTTAATGCCGCAAAGAGCTCTAAGTTTACCATCTATCTCAAGTAGCCCATATTCAAGTGAGAAAGTAAAGGTCAAGGATAAGAATTTTACCCACTTGAACGTTGTGTTGGATGGTAATGTCCTTGGGAGAGGTGTTTCTAATGAACTTTCAAGCTCCACTCCCTTGTGCTCTTCTCTGACAACTTCCACCTCTTTGCAAGCTTCTTCAATTTCAACCTCTTCCTCTTGGTAGCTTTCTTCCAATTTAATATCTTCTTCATTGCTCACCAAGGGCATGAGAGGTTGTGCCTCTTTTCCTTGAATCTCCATCTCTTGATCAACCTTTTCCAAGTCTTTAGCCACGACATGCCTTGGAGGTTGTACACCCTCCTCAACATCAATTGCAACCGTCTTGGAAGAAGGCTTGATGAGCGGATAATTTATACGCTTTTTGGCATTGTTTTTAGTATGTTTTTAGTAGGATCTAGTTACTTTTAGGGATGTTTTCATTAGTTTTTATGTTAAATTCACATTTCTGGACTTTACTATGAGATTGTGTGTTTTTCTGTGATTTCAAGTATTTTCTGACTGAAATTGAGGGACTTGAGCAGAAATCAGATTCAGAGGTTGAAAAAGGACTGCTGATGTTGTTGGATTCTGACCTCCCTGCACTCAAAGTGGATTTTCTGGAGCTACAGAACTCGAAATGGCTCGCTTCCAATTGCGTTGGAAAGTAGACATCTAGGGCATTCCAGAAATGTATAATAGTCCATACTTTGGCCAAGAATAGACGACGTAAACTGGCGTTCAACACCAGCTTTCTACCCAAATCTGGCGTCCAGCGCCAGAAAAGGAGCCAAAACCAGAGTTGAACGCCCAAACTGGCACAAAAGCTGACGTTCAACTCCAAGAAGGACCTCTACACGTGCAACACTCAGGCTCAGCCCAAGCACACACCAAGTGGGCCTCGAAAGTGGATTTATGCATCAATTACTTACTCATGTAAACCCTAGTAGCTAGTTTATTATAAATAGGACCTTTTACTATTGTATTAGGTATCTTTGATCAGTGTAAACCATCTTCGGACGCTTGGTTCTTAGATCAGAGGGGCTGGCCTCTCGGCCATGCCTAGACCTTTCACTTATGTATTTTCAACGGTAGAGTTTCTACACTCCATAGATTAAGGTGTGGAGCTCTGCTGTTCCTCAAAGATTAATGCAAAGTACTACTGTTTTCTATTCAATTCATCTTATTTCGCTTCTAAGATATCCATTCGCACCCAAGACCGTGATGAAGGTGATGATTATGTGTGACGCTCATCACCATTCTCCCCTATGAACACGTGCCTGACAAACACTTCCGTTCTACATGAAATAAGCTAGAATGAATATCTCTTAGATCTCCTAACCAGAATCTTCGTGGCGTAAGCTAGAATGATGGCGGCATTCAAGAGAATCCGGAAAGTCTAAACCTTGTCTGTGGTATTCCGAGTAGGATTCAATGATTGAATGACTGTGACGAGCTTCAAACTCGCGAGTGCTGGGCGTTAGTGACAGACGCAAAAGGAGGGTGAATCCTATTCCAGCATGATCGGGAACCGACAGATGATTAGCCGTGCTGTGACAGAGCATGTGAGCATATTTTTCACTGAGAGGAGGGGATGTAGCCACTGACAACGGTGATGCCCTTGCATAAAGCCAGCCATGGAAAGGAGTAAGACTGATTGGATGAAGATAGTAGGAAAGCAGAGGTTCAGAGGAACGAAGGCATCTCCATTCGCTTATCTGAAATTCTCACCAATGAATTACATGAGTATTTCTATCCCTATTTTATTATATTAAATTCAAAAATACCCATATCAATTTATATCTGCCTGACTGAGATTTTCAAGGTGACCATAGCTTGCTTCATACCAACAATCTCCGTGGGATTCGACCCTTACTCACGTAAGGTATTACTTGGACGACCCAGTGCACTTGCTGGTTAGTTGTATCGAAGTTGTGAACCATGGTATTGGCACCATGTTCTTGGCGCCATTTCCAGGGAAAGAAAGAGCCATGAATTCTACATAATCAAAGTGTAATCACGATTGCACGTACCAAGTTGCTCACGTTGCCGGGGATTGTTCGAGCCTGGACATCACAATTTCGTGCACCAAGTTTTTGGCGCCGTTGCCGGGGATTGTTCGAGTTTGGACAACTGACGGTTCATCTTGTTGCTCAGATTAGGTAATTTTCTTTTTATTTTATTTTCAAAAATTTTTCAAAAATATTTCTAAAATTTTCTCATCTGTTTTCGAAAATAATATAAAAATGTTTTCAAAAATTTTATTCAAAATTTTTAAGAATGAATTCTAGTGTTTCATGAAGCATGTTGAAGCCTGGCTGGCTGTAAAGCCATGTCTAATTCCTTTGGGAATGAGTACGTCAGGCGTGTCATGTCTGAATTACATGCTGAAGCTTGGCTGGTCATTGGCCATGTCTAGTGTTTTGGACCGGAGCTTTCATTGAAAGCTTGGCTGGCTCGTGAGCCATGTCTAATTCCTGGACTGAAGCTTTAGACTAAACATGGCAAGATTCCTGGAATTCATGTAAAAAATTTTGGAATCCTTATTTTTTCTTTTTCATATAATTTTCGAAATAAAAATCCAAAAAAAAATTAGAAAATCATAAAAATCAAAAATATTTTTTTTGTGTTTCTTGTTTGAGTCTTGAGTCATGTTATAAGTTTGGTGTCACTTGCATATGCATCTTGCATTTTTCGAAAATTCTCATGCATTCATGGTGTTCTTCATGATCTTCAAGTTGTTCTTGGTAAGTCTTCTTGTTTGATCTTGATAATTTTTTGTTTTGTGTCTTTTCATGTTTATCATATGCATTCTTGAATTCTTAGTGTCTAAGCATTAAAGAATTCTAAGTTTGGTGTCTTGCATGTTTTCTTTGCATTAAAAATTTTCAAAAATATGTTCTTGATGTTCATCATGACATTCAAAGTGTTCTTAGTGTTCATCTTGACATTCATAGCATTCTTGCATGCATTCATTGTTTTGATCTAAAAATTTCATGCATTGCATCTTTTTAGTGTTTTTCTCTCTCATCATAAAAATTCAAAAATTAAAAAAATATGTTTCCCTTTTTCTCTCATCAAATTCGAAAATTTGAGTTGACTTTTTCAAAAAATTTTAAAATCAAGTTGTTTCTTATGAGTCAAATCAAATTTTCAATTTGAAAATCTTATCTTTTTCAAAATCTTTTTCAAAAATCAAATCTTTTTCAAAATTCTTAGTTATTTTCGAAAATTCCAAAAATATTTTTCAAAAATCTTTTTCTTATTTTTATATCAAATTTTCGAAAATAACATAATCAATTAATGTTTTGATTCAAAAATTTGAAGTTTGTTACATGCTTGTTAAGAAAGATTCAAACTTTAAGTTCTAGAATCATATCTTGTGATTTCTTATGAATCAAGTCATTAATTGAGATTTTAAAAATCAAATCTTTTTCAAAACTAATTTCTATCATATCTTTTCAAAAATATCTTCTTATCTTATCTTTTTCAAAAATTTGATTTCAAAATATCTTTTCTAACTTTCTAACTTCTTATCTTTTCAAAATTTGTTTCAACTAGCTAACTAACTTTTTGTTTGTTTCTTATCTTTTTCAAAACCACCTAACTAACTCTCTCCCTCTAATTTTCGAAAATATCTTCCCCTTTTTCAAAATTTCTTTTTAATTTACTAATTATTTTAATTTTTAAATCTTAATTTTCGAAAATTACTAACATTTTTCAAAAACTATTTTCAAAAATCACTAACTCTTTTTCAAAAATCATTTTCGAAAATTCCTTCTCTCCCATCTTATTCTATTTATTTATTCATTTACTAACATCTCATCTCACATCTCAACCCTCCTCACAGTTGTGTTTCTTCCATTACATTATATTCTTTATCTCCCCCTCTTTTCTTCCACTCACAAAGGGATCCCTATACTGTGGTATAAAGGGTCTCTATTATTATTATTTTTTCTGTGCCTCTTCTTTGTCATATGAGTAGGAGCAAGGACAAGAATATTCTTGTTGAAGCAGATCCGGAACCTGAAAGGACTCTGAAGAGAAAATTAAGAGAAGCTAAATTGCAACAATCCAGAAATAACCTTTCAGAAATTTTCGAACAGGAAGAGGAGATGGCAGCCGAAAATAATAATAATGTAAGGAAGATGCTTGGTGACTTTACTGCACCTAATTCCAATTTACATGGAAGAAGCATCTCCATTCCTGCCATTGGAGCAAACAACTTTGAGCTGAAACCTCAATTAGTTTCTCTGATGCAGCAGAACTGCAAGTTCCATGGACTTCCATCTGAAGATCCTTTTCAGTTCTTAACTGAATTCTTGCAGATATGTGATACTGTTAAGACTAATGGAGTAGATCCTGAAGTCTACAGGCTCATGCTTTTCCCTTTTGCTATAAGAGACAGAGCTAGATTATGGTTGGATTCTTAACCCAAAGACAGCCTGAACTCTTGGGATAAGCTGGTCACGGCTTTCTTAGCCAAGTACTTTCCTCCTCAAAAGCTGAGCAAGCTTAGAGCTGATGTTCAAACCTTCAGACAGAAAGAAGGTGAATCCCTCTATGAAGCTTGGGAAAGATACAAACAGTTGACCAAAAAGTATCCTTCTGACATGCTTTCAGAATGGACCATCCTGGATATATTCTATGATGGTTTATCTGAGCTATCAAAAATGTCACTGGACACTTCTGCAGGTGGATCCATTCACCTAAAGAAAACGCCTGCAGAAGCTCAAGAACTTATTGACATGGTTTCTAATAACCAGTTCATGTACACTTCTGAAAGGAATCCTGTGAATAATGGGACGCCTATGAAGAAGGGAGTTCTTGAAGTTGATACTCTGAATGCCATATTGGCTCAGAACAAAATATTGACTCAGCAAGTCAATATGATCTCTCAGAGTCTGAATGGAATGCAAGCTGCATCCAACAGTACTCAAGAAGCTTATGATCCTGAGAACCCTGCAATAGCAGAGGTGAATTACTTAGGTGAACCTTATGGAAACACCTATAACTCATCATGGAGAAATCATCCAAATTTCACATGGAAGGATCAAAAGCCTCAACAAGGCTTTAATAATGGTGCAAGAAACAGGTTTAACAATAATAAACCTTTTCCATCATCCACTCAGCAACAGACAGAGAACTCTGAACAAAATGCTTCTAATTTAGCAAATCTAGTCTCTGATCTATCCAAGGCCACTGTGAGCTTCATGAATGAAACAAGGTCTTCCATTAGAAATTTGGAAGCACGAGTGGGCCAGCTGAGTAAAAGGATCACTAAAATCCCTCCCAGTACTCTCCCAAGCAATACAGAAGAGAATCCAAAAGGAGAGTGCAAGGCCATTGACATAAGCAAAATGGCCGAACCCAATGAGGGAGAGGAGGACGTGAATCCCAAGGAGGAAGACCTTCTGGGACGTCCAGTGACCAATAAGGAGCTTCCCTCTGAGGAACCAAAGGAATCTGAGACTCATCTAGAGACCATAGAGATTCCATTGAACCTCCTTATGCCCTTCATGAGCTCTGATGAGTATTCCTCTTCTGAAGAGAATGAGGATGTTACTGAAGAGCAAACTGCCAAGTTTCTTGGTGCAATCATGAAGCTAAATGCCAAATTATTTGGCATTGATACTTGGGAAGTTGAACCTCCCTTGTTCATCAATGAACTAAGTGATCTGGATCAACTGACATTGCCTCAGAAGAGACAGGATCCTGGGAACTTCATAATACCTTGTACCATAGGCACCATGATCTTTAAGGCTCTGTGTGACCTTGGTTCAGGAATAAACCTCATGCCCCTCTCTGTAATAGAGAAACTGGGAATCTATGGGGTGCAAGCTGCTAAAATCTCATTAGAGATGGCAGACAATTCAAGAAAACAGGCTTATGGACAAGTAGAGGACGTGTTAGTAAAAGTTGAAGGCCTTTACATCCCTGCTGATTTCATAGTCCTGGATACTGGAAAGGAAGAGGATGAATCCATCATCCTAAGAAGACCTTTCCTAGCCACTGCAAGAGCTGTGATTGATGTGGACAGAGGAGAATTAATCCTTCAATTAAATGAGGACAACCTTGTGTTTACAACTCAAGGATCTCTCTCTGCATCCATGGAGAGGAAGCATAAAAAACTTCTCTCAAAGCAGAGTCAACCAGAGCCCCCACAGTCAAACTCTAAGTTTGGTGTTGGGAGGCCACAACCAAACTCTAAGTTTGGTGTTGAACTCCCATATCCAAACTCTAAGTTTGGTGTTGGAGAGTCTCAACAAAGCTCTGCACATCTGTGAGGCTCATGAGAGCCCACTGTCAAGCTATTGACATTAAAGAAGCGCTTGTTGGGAGGCAACCCAATGTTTATCTAATTTTTATTTTCATTATTTTTCATGTTTTCTTAGGTTCATGATCATGTGGAGTCACAAAATAAATAGAAAAATTGAAAACGGAATTAAAAATAGCAAAAGAAAAATCACACCCTGGAGGAGCATCTGTCTGGCGTTCAGCGCCAAAACAGAGCATGGTTCTGGCGCTGAACGCCCAAAATGGGCAGCTTCTGGGCGCTGAACGCCAGAACAGGCATGGTTCTGGCGTTCAACACCAGAAATGGCACACAAATGGGCGTTGAACGCCCAAAATGGCCACCAATCTGGCGCTGAACGCCCAGAGTTGGGTGCAAAGGCATTTTTACATGCCTAATGGGTGCAGGGATGTAAATCCTTGAACACCTCAGGATCTGTGGACCCCACAGGATCCCCACCTACCTCCACTCACTTCTTCTCACCACTCTCTTTCACACAACCCCATAAACACTCTTCCCCAAAAACCCTTCACCAATCACCTCAATCTCTCTTCCCCATCACCTCTTCACCACTCACATCCATCCACTCTTCCCTATAAACCTACCTCATAAACTCCACCTACCTTCAAAATTCAAAACTAATTTCCCACCCAAACCCACCCATATGGCCGAAACCTTCCCCCCTCCCTTCCCTATATAAAGCCCTCCATTATTCCTCAAATCCACACAACACACCCCTCTATACCCTTCTTGGCCGAAACACCTTCCCTTCTCCCTCTCCTCCATTTCTTCTTCTTCTTCATTTATTCTTTCTTTTATTGCTCGAGGGCGAGCAATATTCTAAGTTTGGTGTGGTAAAAGCATAAGCTTTTTGTTTTTCCATTACCATTGATGGCACCTAAGACCGGAGAATCCTCTAGAAAGGGGAAGGGGAAGACAAAAGCTTCCACATCCGAGTCATGGGAGATGGAAAGGTTCATCTCCAAAGCCCATCAAGACCACTTCTATGATGTTGTGGCCAAGAAGAAGGTGATCCCTGAGGTCCCTTTTAAACTCAAAAGAAATGAGTATCCAGAGATCCGACATGAAATTCAAAGAAGAGGTTGGGAAGTTCTAACAAATCCCATCCAACAAGTCGGCATCCTAATGGTTCAAGAGTTCTATGCCAATGCATGGATAACCAAGAACCATGATCAAAGTAAGAACCCGGATCCAAAGAACTATGTTACAATGGTTCGGGGGAAATACTTAGATTTTAGTCCGGAGAATGTGAGGTTGGCGTTTAACTTGCCCATGATGCAAGGAGATGAACGCCCCTACACTAGAAGGGTCAACTTTAATCAAAGGTTGGACCAAGTCCTTATGGACATATGTGTAGAAGGAGCTCAATGGAAGATTGACTCCAAAGGCAAGCCGGTTCAACTAAGAAGATTGGACCTCAAGCCTGTAGCTAGAGGATGGTTGGAGTTCATTCAATGCTCAATCATTCCCACTAGCAACCGGTCTGAAGTTACTATAGACCGGGCCATCATGATCCATAGCATCATGATTGGAGAAGAGGTGGAAGTTCATGAGATTATACCTCAAGAACTCTACAAGGTGGCTGACAAGTCCTCCACTATGGCAAGGTTAGCCTTCCCTCACCTCATTTGCCATCTATGTTACTCAGTTGGAGCTTTCATAGAAGGAGATATCCTCATTAAAGAGGACAAGCCCATCACTAAGAAAAAGATGGAGCAAGCAAGAGAGCCCATTCATGGAGCTCAAGAGGCGCAGGAAGCTCATCACCATGAGATCCCAGAGATGCCTCAAATGCACTTTCCTCCACAAAACTATTGGGAGCAAATCAACACCTCCCTAGGAGAATTGAGTTCCAATATAGGACAACTAAGGGTAGAACATCAAGAGCACTCCATCATGCTTCATGAAATAAGAGAAGATCAAAAAGCAATGAGGGAGGAGCAACAAAGACAAGGAAGAGACATAGAAGAGCTTAAGGACATCATTGGTTCCTCAAGAAGGAAACGCCACCATCACTAAGGTAGATTCATTCCTTGTTCTTGCTTTCTCTATTTTTCATTTTCTATGTTATGTGCTTATCTATGTTTGTGTCTTCATTACATGATCACTAGTAGTTAGTAACTTTGTCTTAAAGTTATAAATGTCCTATGAATCCATCACCTCTCTTAAATGAAAAATGTTTTAATTCAAAAGAACAAGAAGTACATGAGTTTCGAATTTATCCTTGAACTTAGTTTAATTATATTGATGTGGTGACAATGCTTCTTGTTTTCTGAATGTATGCTTGAACAGTGCATATGTCTTTTGAAGTTGTTGTTTAAGAATGTTAAATATGTTGGCTCTTGAAAGAATGATGACTAGGAGACATGTTATTTGATAATCTGAAAAATCATAAAAATGATTCTTGAAGCAAGAAAAAGCAGTAAAGAACAAAGCTTGCAGAAAAAAAAATAGGCGAAAAAAAAATATAGAAAGAAAAAGAAAAAGCAAGCAGAAAAGCCAATAGCCCTTAAAACCAAAAGGCAAGGGAAAATAAAAAGGATCCCAAGGCTTTGAGCATCAGTGGATAGGAGGACCTAAAGGAATAAAATCCCGGTCTAAGCGGCTAAACCAAGCTGTCCCTAACCATGTGCTTGTGGCGTGTAGGTGTCAAGTGAAAACTTGAGACTGAGCGGTTAAAGTCAAGGTCCAAAGCAAAAAAAAGAGTGTGCTTAAGAACCCTGGACACCTCTAATTGGGGACTTTAGCAAAGCTGAGTCACAATCTGAAAAGGTTCACCCAGTTATGTGTCTATGGCATTTATGTATCCGGTGGTAATACTGGAAAACAAAGTGCTTAGGGCCACGGCCAAGACTCATAAAGAAGCTGTGTTCAAGAATCATCATACTGAACTAGGAGAATCAATAACACTATCTGAACTCTGAGTTCCTATAGATGCCAATCATTCTGAACCTCAATGGATAAAGTGAGATGCCAAAACTATTCAAGAGGCAAAAAGCTATAAGTCCCGCTCATTTGATTGAAGCTATGTTTCATTGATAGTTTGGAATTTATAGTATATTCTCTTCTTTTTATCCTATCTGATTTTCAGTTGCTTGGGGACAAGCAACAATTTAAGTTTGGTGTTGTGATGAGCGGATAATTTATACGCTTTTTGGCATTGTCTTTAGTATGTTTTTAGTAGGATCCAGTTACTTTTAGGGATGTTTTCATTAGTTTTTATGTTAAATTCACATTTCTGGACTTTACTATGAGATTGTGTGTTTTTCTGTGATTTCAGGTATTTTCTGACTGAAATTGAGGGACTTGAGCAGAAATCAGATTCAGAGGTTGAAAAAGGACTGCTGATGCTGTTGGATTCTGACCTCCCTGCACTCAAAGTGGATTTTCTGGAGCTACAGAACTCGAAATGGCGCGCTTCTAATTGCGTTAGAAAGTAGACATACAGGGCTTTCCAGCAATATATAATAGTCTATACTTTATCCAAGAATAGATGACGTAAACTGGCGTTCAATGCCAGCTTTCTACCCAAATCTGGCGTCCAGCGCCAGAAAAGGAGCCAAAACCAGAGTTGAACGCCCAAACTGGCACAAAAGCTGGCGTTCAACTCCAAGAAGGACCTCTACACGTGCAACACTCAGGCTCATCCCAAGCACACACCAAGTGGGCCCCGGAAGTGGATTTATGCATCAATTACTTACTCATGTAAACCCTAGTAGCTAGTTTATTATAAATAGGACCTTTTACTATTGTATTAGGTATCTTTGATTAGTGTAAACCATCTTCGGAGACCTGGTTCTTAGATCAGAGGGGCTGGCCTCTCGGCCATGCCTAGACCTTTTTCACTTATGTATTTTCAACGGTAGAGTTTCTACACTGCATAGATTAAGGTGTGGAGCTCTGCTGTTCCTCAAAGATTAATGCAAAGTACTACTGTTTTCTATTCAATTCATCTTATTTCGCTTCTAAGATATCCATTCGCACCCAAGAACGTGATGAAGGTGATGATTATGTGTGACGCTCATCACCATTCTCCCCTATGAACACGTGCCTGACAAACACTTCCGTTCTACATGAAATAAGCTAGAATGAATATCTCTTAGATCTCCTAACCAGAATCTTCGTGGCGTAAGCTAGAATGATGGCGGCATTCAAGAGAATCCGGAAAGTCTAAACCTTGTCTGTGGTATTCCGAGTAGGATTCAATGATTGAATGACTGTGACGAGCTTCAAACTCGCGAGTGCTGGGCGTTAGTGACAGACGCAAAAGGAGGGTGAATCCTATTCCAGCATGATCGGGAACCGACAAATGATTAGCCGTGCTGTGACAGAGCATTTGAGCATATTTTTCACTGAGAGGAGGGGATGTAGCCACTGACAACGGTGATGCCCTTGCATAAAGCCAGCCATGGAAAGGAGTAAGATTGATTGGATGAAGATAGCAGGAAAGCAGAGGTTCAGAGGAACGAAGGCATCTCCATTCGCTTATCTGAAATTCTCACCAATGAATTACATGAGTATTTCTATCCCTATTTTATTATATTAAATTCGAAAATACCCTTTATCAATTTATATCTGCCTGACTGAGATTTGCAAGGTGACCATAGCTTGCTTCATACCAACAATCTCCGTGGGATTCGACCCTTACTCACGTAAGGTATTACTTGGACGACCCAGTGCACTTGCTGGTTAGTTGTATCGAAGTTGTGAACCATGGTATTGGCACCATGTTCTTGGCACCATTGCCAGGGAAAGAAAGAGCCATGAATTCTACATAATCAAAGTGTAATCACGATTGCACGTACCAAGTTGCTCACGTTGCCGGGGATTGTTCGAGCCTGGACATCACAATTTCGTGCACCAAGGCTCTATGTCTTGACTTTCCCATGGAGGTTCAGCATCTCTCAAGTCTTCAACCGTTTCTTCCTCTGCAACTATTATGGCTTCCTCCACTTGTTCCAATACAAAGCCATGTTCCTCATTGTCCACCGAAGTTTCTAGTGTCTCCTTCATGCTACGCTCTTCTTTTGATTCTCCACATGCAGCCATGGGAGTACTTTGGGTGCTCAGATGTCGGGAAGCTATTATATTTACTATCTCGGTTAAGGCAATAGTAAGTTCCAGTACACTCCTTTGCATCTTCGCTTGCCCTTGAAGAATAACACGAAGTCTGTCATCCATTGGAGGTTGGGGTGGATATGAGGGTTCATTGGTTGGGAGAGAGGGTTCATAATAGGAAGGTGGTTCATCTTGATAATGATAAGGAGATGGTGTATATTGAGGTGGTGGTTCATGAGAGTAGTTGTGTTGGAATCGGGGTGGTTTTGTGTATGGTTCATTTGGCTCATAAGGTGGTTGGTATGGTGGATGCGGGTTAGGGTTATATGGTGGTGTTTGGTGGTAAGGGGCTTGTGAGTATGGTGGTTCAAAATCATGTTGAGGAAAGGGTTCATAGGCATATGGTGGTGGTTGTTGATAGTCCATTGGAGGTGGTTGTTGCCATGAAGGTTGATCAAATCCTTGTGGCTCCTCCCATCATTGATTGCTCCAACCTTGATGCTTATTCTCATTGTAATTTCCTCTTCCTACAACATAATTGTAACCAGACTCATAGCCAAAGGGGTGAGAGTTCATAGTAGCAAATAAAATTTAAAAACAAAAATAAAAATAAATTTAAATTAAAAGGTTATTAAAAATTAAATTTTGAATTTTGAAAATTAAATTTTGAAATTTTGAATTTTGAATTTTGAAAATTTGAATTTTGAAATTTGAAATTTGAAAATTTTTAAATTTGAATTTTTAAATTTTTTGAAATTTGAATTTTGAAAAAGTCAACAATATAAGATAAAAATTTGAAAAAGATTTAAATTTTGAAAAGGTTTGATTTTTAAAATTTTAAATTTTAAAATTTTAAATTTGGATTTTGAATTTTGGAATTTTAAATATTGAAGTTTGAAATTTGATTTTTGAAATAAGATAAGATAAGATTTTGAAAAAGATATGATTTTTTAAAACAAGATTTGAATTTTGAAAATTGAAATTTGAAATTTTGAAATTTTGAATTTAAAATTTTTTTTTTTAATTTGAAATTTGAAATTTGAAATTTGAGTTTTAAATTTTGAATTTTTGAATTTAATGAGGAAAGAGAAAAACAATAAAATGACACCAAACTTAAAATTTTTATATCAAAACGAAGAAAACAACTAAGAACAACTTGAAGGTCAAGATGAACACGAAGAACAACTTGAAGATCAAGATGATCACCAAGAATAAATTTTTTAAAAAATTTTTAATAATTAAATAAAAAATAATAACCTCTTAATTTACGAAAAAGCAAAAAAAAAAAACAAAAATAAAAACAAATAAACAGGTAAAAAGCAAATATTAACAATAACCAATAATAAGGCACACGTTTGCAATTTCCCGGCAACGACGCCATTTTGAAGAACTGAAGATTGACGGTTTAGAATTCAGAATAAATTTCCGTTGCAGGTATAGTTTCTAAACCAAGCAACCATCCTTTCTTTCAAAAGTTTTGGTTGTCACAAGTAACAAACCCTAAATAAATTGATAACCGAAGTATTTAAACCTCGGGTCGTCTTCTCAAGGAATTGCAGGGAGGTGTTCTTATTATTGGTTATGAGTCTTGTAAATTGGGGGGTTTTGAAAGTAAGAAAGAAGTATGAAAAGTAAAATAAATAAATAACTATAAAATAAAACTCTTGGCAAGGTATAAGAACTGGAAGTCCTATCCTAGTTATCCTTATCAACAGTGATGAGAATTGGTTTTTAATCCCACTTAGTTAAGACAAGTGGACTAATTAGCTTGATCCTCAAGTCCTAGTCAATCCCTGTGGGAAGACTAGCCTTAGAGCGATCTAGATCAATTAGTAATCTGCCAACTTTAACCACTGTTTTATTTGATAATCCAGCATTACCAATTACTTAACCAGAGCCAAAAGGAAAGAGAATCTACTCGAATGAAAATAATTTGGATAAATCGAAAGCATTCATAGCATAAATAAAACAATCTTATAACTGAAATACCTCAAAATATATTAAATAGAACATTCAAATCTTAACATGGGAAGGTTCATAAGCTAAATTGGAACATTAACAAGTAAGAGAATTGGAATAATTAAAAATAGAAGAGAGGCATTAATTAAAGGAAAATATTGGACCTGGTATTGAAGCAATAAAATTAAAAGGAATCCTAATCCTAAATCCTAAGAGAGGAGATAACCTCTCCCTCTAAAAGCTACATCTAAAACTAAAAATTATGAATTATGAGCTGATGATTATAAATTAATGGATTCCCCCACTTTATAGCCTCTAATCTGTGTTTTCTGGGCCGAAAACTGGGTCGAAAACAGCCCAAAAATCGCTGGAGAAGAAATCTGCCACGCTGATTTTCGTCACTGCAACGCATCCGCGTGAGCGCGCGTTTGCGTTGCCTAGCGTCAGGGCAACTATAGCATATTATATATCAAATCGAAGCCCCGGATGTTAGCTTTCCAACGCAACTGGAACCGCGTACTTTGAATCTCTGTAGCTAATGTTATAGCCATTTGAGTGCGAAGAGGTCAGGCTGATAGCTTTGCAGTTCCTTCAACTTCTTGTATTCCTTCCATTTTTGCATGCTTCCTTTCCATCCTCTAAGCCATCCCTGCCCTATAAACTCTGAAATCACTTAACACATATATCAAGGCATCTAATGGTAATAAGAGAGAATTAATATTAGCAATTTAAGACCAAGGAAACATGTTTTCAATCATAGCACAAAATCAGGAAGGAAAATATAAAACATGCAAATAGTATGAATAAGTGGGTAAAGATTGATAAAATCCACTCAATTGAGCACAAGATAAACCATAAAATAGTGGTTTATCAACCACCCTGAGATCAACAGGGAGATAAATAATAGAGGCTGGGAACTCTTGTGCAACCCTCCAAGGAAGGTGGTGGAAAGCTTGGTGAGAGAATTCTATGCTAATGCCGTGCCTCAGCCAGGATAACCCTATGGCTATCTTAGCTATGCAAGGGGGAAGTCCATTGATTACAGCCCCACTAACATAGAGAGGATGCTAATGGTGAAATAGACAACTTCCACCCGGAGCTATGAGGAAAGAATGAAGCAACAAGACCCAAGATTTGATGAAATCCTAAATGAAATATGTGTGTTAAATGTGCAGTGGATAAACGATAAGGATGGGAGGCCCAACCAGCTGAGAAGAAGAGACTTGAGCCCCCAAGCTAGAAGGTGGCTGGATTTTGTGAGGAGGTCCCTAATCCCTACATCCAACACTTCAGAGATGACCAAAGAGAGAGCTGTGCTCATATACAGCATCATGAAAGGTGAGAATGTCAATGTTGGAAAATTGATTGCCAACAACATCAACAAAATTCTGAAAAGCACCAAGGATAGCTCAAGGTTGGCATTCTCCAGCATCATTCAAAGGCTGTGTGATGAAGCAGGGGTGGAGAGGATAATTGATGAAGTGCTAGTGGAGCAAGAAAAGCCCATAACTGCCAAAAAGATTGCCAAAGTGGTAGCTGTCAATCCACTTCAGAGGGCCAGAGAGCATAGAGCTCATGCCCATGGGCCACATGTGGAACAACAGTAAGAAAAAGAAGAGGCAGAGGAGCAACCACATTTTCTAGAACTCCAATCACCACCATATCAGCAATACCAACAATTTCCAGAGGGATTTAATTGGGAACAATTGCAAGGAGAGGTACACCAAATGAAGGGAGACCTACGTTATCTGAGGGAGGATGTCAATCAACTCAAGGATACTCAACAACAACAATAGAGCCAAGTGAACCAGAACATCCAACAACTCCAAGGGAGTTGGGAGCACATGAGGAAGGAGCAGCAAGAACAGTTTGACTGGGGAGAGGTGCGAAGTGCACTTGACAAAATAGTAGAGCAAGGCAAATGGCAACAGAGGAACCTTGCTGAATTCAGGCATCTCTATGATGCCAGAACTATCTCAAGGAGGCAATATGACATCAACACACAAGCGAAGCTGAATCACTTGTGTAATGCTGTGGCCGCTCTAAACCCAGGATACCCAACGTTCATGCAAGGAATGGAGGAGCTGAGTGCAAGACAAGAGGAAATTCTAGCCAAACACAAGGATGATGAAAGGAACTACATGAGGAGGCTAGGATTTTGGAAGCCCAAAGATGCTAAGGCATAAGAAGGATCTTCCAAAAAGGATGAAGATGACTCCTCCCCTTCCAAGAAGAAAGACAAAGGCAAAGGGCCAATGAACTGAAGATGAAGCTGCTCAAGGTTGTTAAGTCCCATGGTTGACATTCTCTAATTTCTGAATCATGTTTAAGTTTTTCTCTATATTTTGAATTCTGTCTTTGAATAATTGCAACATTAAGATAGTTTATTTTCAATGCTTATTTTTTTTATATCCTGAAGTCTTTTGTGAGTCCTTTTTAATTTCAAGAAAGAAAAAGCAATGTTAATTCAAGTTTTTACAATATCGATAAAAAGCATAGTTTGTTTCCATAAGAGTTGCTGTGAGTTATTACAAGAACAAGAGTAAAAGAGACTAAGACCAAGAGAGATCTTCAAAAACTAAGAGACAAGGAACTAAGTGTAGAACCATGAATAAAAAGGAAAAGTAAGTCATGAAAGGCAACTAGTCTTAGAAGGTATGACAAGTAAAAGTTAAGGGGTGTTCCTTGAATATCTATAGAACCAAGAAGTAGTGAGTAATAAAGACCCAAGGCTCTGAGCATCAACTACTAGGAATGAAAATAAACATTAAAAAGCTCAAAAGAGTAGAAAACCTAGTAGATGCTTGTGGTGAAGATGTGTCAAGAAGAGACCTGGACAAGTACATTCTTAGGGGTGTTTCAACACCTAGTACCCTGAAGCCAACTGGTTTGGAAGTGCTAATTGAAAGCCTAACTAAAGGGTTGTCTTGAGACAAAACACTTAGAGTCGTGGTCAATAAATAGAAAAGAAAGAACAACCAAAAAGAAAATGAAATAACTCTTACTACTTCAAGGTGACAATCAATAAAAAGGACCCCTGAAGCTTAAACTTGAAGGAACCCTCAAGGATCTAGGAATCTTTGTGACATTGAAACAAAATTATTCATGCATGTGTTAAGCACTTAGTCCTACTCTTAGTCATGTTTCCATATATTCAAGGTCAAAGTCCCAAATCATAAAAGGGCTACTCACACTAATTTGCTTGGGACAAGCAAAGCTTAAGTTTGGTGTTGTGATGACTTGCATCATCTACCCTTTCTTCTTGTATAAAAAGGACCATAAAAGGGCATACTCATTAGATCATTGCAATTCATGCATTATTTGATGAAGATTATAGTACATTGCTTTGAAATGAGTTTGTGCTGAATTTCAGGTGAAAAGGACATCAAAAAGGGGAAGAAAACAACAAAATAAGCTGGGCGTGTGAAACGGGCGTGCCACTTAAAGTAAACGCCACAAAATTGCACTGGCGTGGCACGCCAGAAGCTGGGTGTGGCACGCCAGTACTAAAGTCAAGAGAGGATCTCCCAAGCATATACATGGGCGTGGCACGCCATAAGTTGGGCGTGGCACGCCAGTACAACCTTCCAGAGAGCAAAAATGAAGGCTACTAAAGGGGCGTGGCACGCCAAACCCACCTAATTAAGCCATGGGCATGGCATTTGGTATCGAAGGCGTGGCACGCCAGCTTTAAAAACCACTTGGGCGTGCCACTTGAGGAGCCAGGCGTGGCACGCCAAGCTAGGAGGGCCACAAATGAATGGGCGTGCCACTTGAGCAGTATGGCGTGGCACGCTAGTACAAAATTCCAGAGAAGAGGTTGAAGGCTAAAAAGGCTGGGCGTGCCACGTAAGATCGAAGGCGTGGCATGCCAAGCTTCCACCATCACTTGAGCACCAGGGCGTGGCACACCAAGGTACAAAGAAGGGCAAAGCAAAGGCTGGGCGTGCCACTTGGTGTCGAAGGCGTGGCACGCCAGCTCGAGATTCCCACCTGGGCATGCCACTTGAATGTTGGGCGTGGCACGCCAGCTATTGGAACCAAGGCAAATGATGGGCGTGGCACGCCAACCATATGAGCGTGCCACTTGGTGTCGAATGCGTGGCACGCCAGCTACTAAGCTCCAACCAGGCGTGCCACTTGAGTCTCAGGCATGGCACGCCATCATCATCAACCAAGCAAAGGAAGACCTGGGCATGCCACTTGAGTTCTGGGCGTGGCACGCCAAGCTAAGGAGTCAAGCACAACAAGGGCGTGGCACGCCAGACCCTGGGCGTGTCACGCTAGTTCAACTTTTCAGAAAGATAGATCAAGCACACAACAAGGGCGTGGCACGCCAGACCCTGGGCGTGCCACGACAGTTCAACATTCCAGAAGCTAATAGAAGAACGAAAATGCATGGGCATGCCACTTGGGCTCGAAAGCATGGCACGCCAGGCTACCCAAGGCTTTAAAATGGCCTGGGCGTGCCACTTGGGCTCGAAGGCGTGGCACACCAAGGTGATCAATGGAGGGAGGCGTGCCACTTGAGGATTGGATGTGGCATGCCAAGGCAGAATCAGAGCAAGGCGTGGCACGCCACTGAAGCGCCAATCACACGCCAGCTGTGAGATCACGTTTATTGAGTTTCTTTTTCCTCCAAAATGTAATTTTACTTTCACTTTTGTATTTTTCTTTATTTGCTATTGCTAGGAGTAGTATATATACCCCTTGGAAGTACTGAAGAAAGGGGGTTAAGCAGTTGAGCTATTAGTGGAAGCAATAGTTAGATGCACTTTCCATCACTTTTTACTTTTCTCTTGAGTTATGAGTAGCTAAATTCCCTCTCATTGAGAGAGGGAGCTGATGAATTGATTCTTGCCAGTAAAGAATTTTATATGAATAATCTCATTGTAAGTATAGTTTCTAAACCAACAGAGAATCCTTTCGTACAAAAGTTTGGTTGTCACAAGTAACAAACCCTATAAAATTTATAACCGAAGTTTTTAAACCTCGGGTTGTCTCTCAAGAAATTGCAAGGAAGTATGATTTATTATTGGTTATAAAATTGTATATTTTTGGGTTTTTGAAATAGGGAACAAGGAGAATAAATTAGCAATAAAGTAAATTAATTACTAGGAAAACACTTAGCAAGGTATGAGAACTGGAAATCCCATCCTAGTTATCCTTATCAGGTGTGATGATAAATGTTTATTGCTCCCACTTAGTTAACCCTTACTAAATAAAGGAAAGTCAAGTGGACCAATCAACTTGATTCCTCAAGTCCTAGTCAACTCCTAAGGAAAGACTAGCTTTAGAGGAATCCAAATCAACCAGCAAGCTTCAAATATTAATCAACAGCTGAGTTTGATAACTCAAGTGTCACCAATTACTCAACCAAATCCAACAAGGGAAAAATCCAAATTATTTATATCATAAATTAAAGAAAGCAATCATAAATCTGAAATACCTCGAATTATATTAAATAAAGAAATCAATTCTAACATGAGAAAGTTCATAAACCAATTTGGAAAGATAAATAACAATTAAAGTAATAGAATAAATAAAAGTAGAAGAGAAATTAAATTAAAAGAACATTGAACTTGGAATGAAGAAAACGAAGGAATCCTAATCCTAAATCTAAGAGAAATCCTAATCATAAATCCTAAGAGAGATGAGAGCCTCTCTCTCTAGAAACTACATCTAAAATCTAAAATTATGAGTATAAAAGTTGTATCAATGAATGGATGGATTTCCCACTTTATAGCCTCTAATCTGTGTTTTCTGGGCCGAGAATTGGGCCAAAAACAGCCCAGAATTCACTGGTTGCAAAATCTGCCACGCTGGTTTTTCGTCACTGCGATGCGTGCGCGTGAATCATGCATGCGCGTCGCCTAGATGTATGGCCACTATGGTAAATTGTATATCATTTCGAAGCCCCGGATGTTGTCTTTCCAACGCAACTGAAACCACCTTATTTGGACCTATGTAGCTCAAGTTATAACCGTTTGAGTGCGAAGAGGTCAGGCTGGACAGCTTAACAATTTCTTCAACTTCTTGTATTCCTTCCATTTTTGCATGCTTCCTTTCCATTCTCTAAGTCATTTCTGCCTTATAAATCCTGAAATCACTTAAAAAACATATCACGGCATCGAATGGTAAAAAGAGAGGATTAAACATAGGAAATTTAAGGCCAAAGAAGCATGTTTTCAATCATAGCACAAAATCAGGAAGGAAAAATTTAAAATCATTCAAATCATATGAATAAGTGGGTAAAGAGTTGATAAAAACCACTCAATTGAGCACAAGATAAACCATGAAATAGTGGTTTATCAACCTCCCCACATAAACATTAGCATGTCCTCATGCTAAGCTCAAGAGAAGCTATAAAGGAGTGAAGAGGAATGGTAGAATGTATGAAATGCAACCTATCTATATGAATGCAACTACATGTAGAATGCTTTTTCCTACTTGGTTAAAAGTAAACAATTTCTTCAAGACAAACATAAACTGGATTCCATGATGAACGGATTTTTGATGGTATAGAATTTCACAAATGAATTCTCGTTGCAAGTATAGTTTCTAAACCAATCACTAATCCTTTCATACAAAAAGTTGTTTGTCACTAAAACAAACCCCTAAAATTAATAACCGAAGTATTCAAACCTCGGGTCATTCTCCCTAGGAATTACAATAAAGTGTCTTGTTATTGGTTATGAGTTATTTTGGGGTTTTGGATAAGAAGCATGAAAAGTAAATGGCAATGAAAATAAACTAACAACTATAAAAGGCTCTTGGCAAGGTATGAAAATTAGAAGTCATATCCTAGTTATCCTTCTCAATTGTGATGAGAATTGTTTGTTGCTACCACTTAGTTAACCCTTACTAATTAAAGGAAAGTCAAGTGGATGAATTGACTTGAGCCACAAGTCCTAGCCAACTCCCAAGGAAAGACTAGCTTTAGTGCACTCCAAACCAATTAGCAATCTCTCCAATTATCAATCAACAAAGGGATTAGATAACTCAAGTGTCACTAATTACTCTACCTAGGCCAAGAGGAACAAAATCTACACTATATCTAGAAGAGGCATTTCAACAAACACGTAGAGTGCAATAGAAGTAAACATTATTAATTGCAAGAATTAAAGGAATCTACAACTACAAAGGCAAGAGATCAACAATAGAAAAGCAAAGAAGAACAATTATTATGAATTACCTCTTATTGAATTGGAAGAATGTAGAAGGAACAATACTAGATCTACAACAAAATATAAGAACAACATAAAGGAAATTATAACAAAAGAATAGAAGAAGATGAATGTAGCAACAAAGAATTGAGAGATAGAAGTAGAAGAAAGCAAAGATTAAAACCTAGATTTAAGAACTAAACCTAATCCTAATCCTAATTCTAGAGAGAAGAGAGAGCTTCTCTCTCTAGAAACTAACTCTAAACTAATCCTAATGAGTGTGTATGATTGGAATTCCCCTTGCTCTTCAATCCTTGGCTTTAAATAGCATCTTTGGCGCCAAAGTTGGTTGGGATTGGGCCCCACAACCCTTGAGAATTCGTTGGTCACGTTTTCATTAAAAAATCATAAACCAGCGCCGACGCGTACGCGCACAGCACGCGTACGCGTCCATGGGGTGATTCGCAGGTGCGCGCAAGCGCCAGGTGCGCGCGCGCGTCCATGGGCGAGTTCAACTTCTTTGACTTTTCATGATTTCTCCACTTTACATGCTTTCCTCTTCACTCCTTTGATCCATTCCTAGCCTTTTTAATCTGAAATCACTAACAAACATATCAAGGCATCTAGTGGAATCAAAGGGAGATTAAAACCATCAAATTAAGGGTCTAAAAGCATGTTTTCTCATCTAAGCACAAATAAGGAGACAATCACAAAACCATGCTATTTCATTGAATACATGTGGGTAAAAGGTGATAAAATCCCTTAAAATCAATACAAGATAAACCGTCAAAATGGGATTTATCAACCTCCCCACACTTAAACCAAGCATGTCCTCATGCTTAAACCAAGAATGAAGCAAAGGGTATGACATTTATTCAATGGAAACTAATTAAATGCAATCTACCTATATGCAACTATCTAAATGAATGCAATTGCTTGGTCAAAATAAATCAATTCCCAAGAAGTATATATGCACAAGGGCTAAGGACTAGCAAGCCTAATCCACAATTGAATTGAGTTATTAAATATTTTTACAAACTTGCATGAAAAGAGATGATCATAGGTGAAAACATGTAATTGAGCATCAAACCCTCACCGGTAGTGTTTGCACTCTATTCGCTCAAGTGTTTAGGGTCGATTCTCTCAATTCTCCCCTAATCATGCTTTCCAAGATTTGTTTTTCTTCTAACAATCGACATACATTTCATGCATGCATACAAGTATCATGAGGTCTTTTCTTTAGGTTGTAATGGGATTAGGGTCAAGGTAGGATGCATATATGGTCAAGTGAGCTTGAAGTTTGAATCTTTGATAAGCTTAGACTTCCCACCTAACCTATGACATCCTATACAATTAAGTTCTAACCTAACTACCCATTCTTCACTTTTTCACATACTCATGCATTTTCTTTTTCATTTCGCAACACTTATGCATTGAGTTTATTGGACCTTGCTTTGGGGCATTTTGTCCCCTTTTTATTATTTTTTTCTGCTTTTTTTTTCTTTTTCTATTTTTTTCTTTTCCATATTATTTTTCTTTTGTTTTTCTTCTTTTTTTTTCTTTTTATATACAAGAACCTCAATGCATAAGGTTTTACATTTGATTAATACATGAGTATGTACCCAATTCCCAATATTTCCAATAACATTACAAAATTACCCTTTTATTCACCCAATGTCCCAAGGTTCCCACACTTGAATGATACTCACACACACTAGCCTAAGCTAATCAAAGATCCAAATTAAGGACATTTATTGTTTTTCGCTTTAAGGCTAGTAATGTGCTAAATTAAAGAATAAGTGGGTTAAGCGTAGGCTCAAATTTGGCTAACAAAGGAAGATAAAAGGTAAGGCCATTTGGGTAAGTGAGCTAATGAAATGATGGCCTCAATCATATAAATGCATGAATACACAAAATAATGGACATAAAGAATCAAACAAATCAAAGATTACAATCATAGAAAGAGAATAATGCACACAAGAAGGGAAAATAAATGGTTATAAGATGTAACCACACCATTAGGCTCAAATCTCATTTGCTTGTGTTCTTAGCTCAAAAACATGATCCACAATATATATTATTCAAGCAAGTTCTATGAAAAGTTTTCACTCAAATCAATTGAGATGCCCTATAGATAGAAATCTTGAAAAATTTCATTATTTTGACTAAGCTTATTGTGTATACATATGCAAAAATAAGAAAATGAAAGTAAAAATCCTAAGAACCTAAAATGAAATGCAAAAGTGTTGGGGTTAGAAATTTGTCACCCAAAATCGCCGACCGGTCGGACGACCCGACCTCCCCACACTTAAAAGTTTGCACCGTCCTCGGTGCACTCAAAGATGAGCAAGGGGGTACGGCGAGTCTCTGGATTGCTGCGTGTTCTTAGTCTTGCTTCCATGTTTGCTTGTGGTGCATTAATCATGAAAAACAAAAATACAACACCATAAGATGAGAAGATATAAAAGCAAGGAAGCATACATTGTTGGAATGAGGTAAATCACTAGAATTGAGTGACTGAATTAGTGTGACATTAAGAAATATTAGGTGTGTGAATTCTAAATTGCGCGGTTTAGAATACACATTAGCATAAAGAGCTATGTCACAAAAGAAGCATGCACGTCACTTATCCTAGTATGCTTGAGATGCTTTAAGTAAGCTTGTAAGGTAAGACAAGAATTAGAGAAGCATGAAAGCATTCAAGTCAAACATATGGATGGATATAATCATGAAATACAATGCATTAAGGTAAATGCTCAACATCATCCATCAAGAGATTGCCTAATCGAGGAAAAGGATTCAAATTACATGGTGGCCAAATCATGCAATTCAAGAAGAGTTACAAACTCGAAGGCAATTCTCATCACTTGGTAGTTTTCAAGAGGTAAGCATGAAAAACTCAAAACCAAGTAGCAAAATATAACCTCAATAATAGAATCCAACAAAGGTTATAAACATAATGATGTTAAGAAAACATCCCTTTTTAATACTTAGCAGCAATTAATGGTAAACAAAAATTAACAATCCAACACTTACGATGAAAAAGAGAAAATGAAATGAAAACTAACTAAAACTAACTAATCAACTAACTAACTAACTAATTAGTTAACTAAAATAAATGGTTGTCAATGGTGTTTGGAAGTGTTGGATGAGGGGTAGGAGAAGGGAAGAAGAAAGGAGAAGGAAAGAAATGGAAAGAGGAGAAGAAAAGAAATGGATGGAAGAAAGGGCATCCACGCGCACGCACGCATGGCGCGCGCGCGTCGTTGGCTTATTTCGAGAGTGGCGCGTACGCGTCATGTGCGCGTGTGCGCAAGTGGGGTTTGTGCCAGAGGCACAACGTTGGCACGGCGCAAGCACAACTCTCTGGAAAATGTATGGAGGTTAGAACTTCTCAATCCACGCTTACGCACGCATGGCGCGCGCGCGTGGATGGTCGAAAATGCTGGAAGTGCACGTACGCACGCAGTGCGTGTACGCGTGGATGGTGCTCTGTTTTTTCAAAAAATTTTGCTATGTTTTTACATCAATACAAGCATTCCAAACCTCCAAACAGTTACCAAAATACCATAAAACCTTATTTAACATACTATACTACCAATTAAACTCAACTATCTAAACAAAACATGAAATTAGACTAATTCTACCAAATATTTACAAAAGAGAAAATGAAAAGATTTTACCATGGTGGGTTGTCTCCCACCTAGCACTTTTGTTTATTGTCCTTAAGTTGGACTTATGGGGAGCTCCTCATCAAGGTGGCTTGTGCTTGTATTCATCTTGGAACTCCCACCAATGCTTGGTTCTCCATTGTGCCCCAAGATTCTTCATGGATTGAGCCAAGTCTTGATGGAGTTCTTCACAAGCTTGGGGCTCCCAAAGTTGATCCTCTTCTTGTAATCCAGGGTCCCACACTTTGTTTTCACACCCGTCTTGAGGTTGATCATCATTATTAGTCCAACCGGGTGGTGAGTAAGGTGAATTCTCTATATAGTGGCCAACAATCCTCCTAGACCCATCTATTTGAGCACTACTCCAACCTTTATATCTCATGTTTGATGCATCAACCATAATGAGCCTTGGTTTGCAACGCCAACTACGGAACATCTTTCGCTTACGCTTCATCCCACAAAGGATCCTAAGTTGACCATCCGTTTCAAGCAAGCCATACTCAAGTGGGACAATAAAGCTAATAGAAATAAATTTTACCCACTCAAGTGAAGGAGTAGATGGCCACCTAGGCAAAGATGCTTCCAAAGATCTTGACAAAGCATAACCAACCCCCGTTCTTCTATTTCTAGGGACTTCCACCTCTTCACAAGATTTCTCTAATTCAGTCCTTTGTTCATTAATTTTATCTAAACCTTTTCCTTTACTCAAATTATAATAGGGAGGTTGAGAAAAATTTACCTCCTCAACGCTTTCAAATCCAACCGGAGAAGGTTCTTCATGCTTAAAGGATTCTTCACCACTAAGACTTGATGCTTGATCTTCATCACCAAGGGAACTCAATTCTTTCTCTATCCCATCCAAGTCTTCATATGCGATATGCCTTGGAAGGTGTACACTTTTCTCCCTAGCATCAATTTCAATCATCTTGGAGGGGTTTTGTTCCCATGGAGGCTCCGCATCTCCTAAGTCTTCTACCACTTCTTCCTTGTCTTCAACAATTAAAGCTTCCTCCAATTGTTCCAATACAAAGTAACTTCCGTCATTTCCCACCGGAGTTTCCAATCTCTCCTTCATGCTATGTTCTTCATTTGATTCTCCACATGTAGCCATGGGAGTTCCTTGAGTGTTCAAGCATTGGGAGGCTAATTGATTTGTTACCGCATCCAAGGTGGACATGAAATTTTGCACATCCCTTTTCATCTCTTCTTGCCCTTGAACAAGAACACCAAGGGTTTCATCCATTAGAGATTGGGGTGGGTGGAAGAGTTCATTAAATTGGGGGGAGGGTTCATAGTAGGAAGGTGGTTCTTCTTGGTAGAATTGTGGTGGTTCTATGTTTTCCACTCTTTCTACTTGTTGCACAACACACTCCATGGTTGCTTGAAATTGATCCAATGCTTCCTTGAGACGATCCCTCGACTCTTGTTCCTCTTGGATAATATGATTAGGATCATGTGGCTCTTGGTTCAATGGATATGAGTATTCTTCCATGGGAGGTTGTGGTGGAAAGTAGTATTCATCTTGTGGTTGAAAATTTTCGTATATTGGAGGTGGTTCATCTTGGTAATAATGTGGATGAGGTGGTTCTTGAAAATGTTGATGTTGGCGTGGTGGTGGCTCTATGTGTGGTTCATATTGCTCATATGGTTGTTGGTAGGATGGATATGGATTAGGGTCATATGAAGATGGTTGGTAAGAAGGGGCTTGTGAGTATGGTTGGGAGTTATGTTGAGGGTATGGATCATAGGCATATGGTGGTGGTTCTTGAAAATCACAAGGTGAGTCACCATAGCCATTGGATTGATATGCATCATAGAATGGCTCTTCTTCATAGTGCATTGGTGGGGGTTGTTGCCATGAGGATTGATCATATGCATATGGCTCCTTCCACCTTTGGTCATCCCATTCTTGATACACATCTTCATTGTAGTCCTCATTTCCTACAACATGTTGATAACCAAACTCATAGCCAAGGTGAGAATTCATGATAGCAAGAAGAAAATGAAAACAAAATCAAATAAGAAGCAAGAAAATTAAATCCTAAAACTAGCAAGAGCTAACAAAAGCAAACATATTCACACTATTCACATATATACAATAACCAATAACATAACACCATTGCAATTCCCCGACAACGGCGCCATTTTGATGAACGGATTTTTGATGGTATAGAATTTCACAAATGAATTCTCGTTGCAAGTATAGTTTCTAAACCAATCACTAATCCTTTCATACAAAAAGTTGTTTGTCACTAAAACAAACCCCTAAAATTAATAACCGAAGTATTCAAACCTCGGGTCGTTCTCCCTAGGAATTACAATAAAGTGTCTTGTTATTGGTTATGAGTTATTTTGGGATTTTGGATAAGAATCATGAAAAGTAAATGGCAATGAAAATAAACTAACAACTATAAAAGGCTCTTGGCAAGGTATGAAAATTAGAAGTCCTATCCTAGTTATCCTTCTCAATTGTGATGAGAATTGTTCGTTGCTACCACTTAGTCAACCCTTACTAATTAAAGGAAAGTCAAGTGGCTGAATTGACTTGAGCCACAAGTCCTAGCCAACTTCCAAGGAAAGACTAGCTTTGGTGCACTCCAAACCAATTAGCAATCTCTCCAATTATCAATCAACAAAGGGATTAGATAACTCAAGTGTCACTAATTACTCTACCTAGGCCAAGAGGAACAAAATCTACACTATATCTAGAAGAGGCATTTCAACAAACACATAGAGTGCAATATAAGTAAACATTATTAATTGCAAGAATTAAAGGAATCTACAACTACAAAGGCAAGAGATCAACAATAGAAAAGCAAAGAAGAACAATTATTATGAATTACCTCTTATTGAATTGGAAGAATGTAGAAGGAACAATACTAGATCTACAACAAAATATAAGAACAACATAAAGGAAATTATAACAAAAGAATAGAAGAAGATGAATGTAGCAACAAAGAATTGAGAGATAGAAGTAGAAGAAAGCAAAGATTAAAACCTAGATTTAAGAACTAAACTTAATCCTAATCCTAATTCTAGAGAGAAGAGAGAGCTTCTCTCTCTAGAAACTAACTCTAAACTAATCCTAATGAGTGTGTATGATTGGAATTCCCCTTGCTCTTCAATCCTTGGCTTTAAATAGCATCTTTGGCGCCAAAGTTGGTTGGGATTGGGCCCCACAACCCTTGAGAATTCGTTGGTCACGTTTTCATTAAAAAATCATAAACCAGCGCCGACGCGTACGCGCACAGCACGCGTACGCGTCCATGGGGTGATTCGCAGGTGCGCGCAAGCGCCAGGTGCGCGCGCGCGTCCATGGGCGAGTTCAACTTCTTTGACTTTTCATGATTTCTCCACTTTACATGCTTTCCTCTTCACTCCTTTGATCCATTCCTAGCCTTTTCAATCTGAAATCACTAACAAACATATCAAGGCATCTAGTGGAATCAAAGGGAGATTAAAATCATCAAATTAAGGGTCTAAAAGCATGTTTTCACATCTAAGCACAAATAAGGAGACAATCATAAAACCATGCTATTTCATTGAATACATGTGGGTAAAAGGTGATAAAATCCCTTAAAATCAATATAAGATAAACCGTCAAAATGGGGTTTATCATTCCACCAATTCAAATCACAAAATAAAGTACAAGTAAACTTGTAAGAAGACAGCTCATGAAAGCAGGGAACATAGAATCAAGCATTGAACCCTCACTGGTAGTGTATATGCACTCTAATCTCTCAAGTGTCTAGGGTTAATTCACTCTACTCTTCTCTAGTCATGCTTTTTAAACTTTGTTCTTTATCTAACCAATCAAAAAAAATTTAATGTACCAATGCAAACATCATGAGGTCTTTTTAGGGTTGTAATGGGGCTAAGGTAAGGGTGAGGATATATGTATGGCCAAGTGAGTTATAATATGAATCTTTAATTTACCTAAGCTCTTCACCTATACACACACTCTATGTACTTCTAAAATCATGCCTAGCTACCCAAAATTTCCATTTTTGCATATCATACTCATGTATCAACTTTTCTTTAATTTTATCACATATGCATTGATTTTTTTATTAACTTAACATTGGGGTAATTTTGTCCCCTTATTTATTTATTTATTTATTCATTTATGTTGGAAATATATATTTTTATTTTTTATTTATTTATTTATTTATTTATTATTTTTTTATTTTTTTCTTTCTTTTTTTTATTTTTTTTATTTTTTTTTTATAAAAGCAAACCATAACATATCAATGCACATGGATTTTTTATTTTTCTAGTTTCAGATGAGTAGGTACCCAAATTCTCAATATTTTATCATTTAAACACTGTACACTTTCATTAACCTAAGTACCCACAGTTTCCCCACACTTAGTTAACACACTATCTTAAGCTAACCAAAGATTCAATTGGGGTTTTTAATTTGTTTTTCTGCTTAAGGCTAGTGATGTGATAAAATATAGAACAAGGGGGATAAAAAGGCTCAAGGTGGCTAACAAGGGTGACATTAAAGGGTAGGCTATTTAGGATAAGTGAGCAAAAACAAGTAATGGCCTCAATCATATGCAAGCATGCAAATACATTAAATAGTGGACATATAGAATGGAACAAAGTAAAGTCTGCAATTATAGAGAATGAAACACACAAGAATAAAATATTATGGTTAAATAATGTAACCATGTAATTAAGCTCAAATCTCACAGGTTGTGTGTTCTTTAGCTATAATTCATGTTCCAATTTACAATCTTCAAACAAGTTTTAACAATTTTTTTTCAATTTAAATTAGTGAAATATTATAAAATAGAGTCTTGAAAAGAAATTTATTACTTTAACTAAGTAGTAACTAAATGCATAAAATCAAACAAACATGCAATTAAACATGCAAATACAACAATGAACTAACAAATAAAGTAATATATTGGTGTTGAGAAGAAAATAACTAACCCATGGAGATCGGTATCGACCTCCCCACACTTAAAGATTGTACCGTCCTCGGTGCATGCAAAGATGTACAAGTGGACGGGTTGCTCCAACTGACGCTTGTAGATGGAGGCGCCTTAGTTGGAGGTCTCTTGGTTCCTCTCCTTGCTGGTGTTTTAGGAGTAGCTTTCTCTTTACCTTTCTTGGTGGCCATCCTGAAAAGAGAAAAAGTAAGTAACTTTAAAACTTAAGGGTTAGAGCAAGGAAGAGGATGGTATTAGTGATAATCTATGCACGGTAAAGAAGGATGTCGTTAACACATGGTCATGACTACATGTGAAAAGTTCATCAATGGAAATATAGCAAGAGCATGTGTTGGGAATTAAATGCAAGATGTTTATTGGCATGCTGACAAAGGCATGAGTAGCATAGATCAATCATTAAATGTCCAAGTTAGATTATCAACTCTTTCAAACTAACAACCTATTTGTATTGATAATTATATTTAATCAATAAAATATAAAAGGAGTTTTGTGAAAAATAACAGGCATTTAGAGTAGTAGAATAGAATAATTTAAAATAATGTGGATTGCCATACGGGCTTTTTCACAAACAAATAGCATGCATGGTAAAGATGTTATGGAAAGTATTAAATTGAACATGCAAGCAACCCTTTAAAAAGTAATATTAATTGTCAAACAATACCACAATAATTCACAAGCAAAATATAAAAGAAAATAATTACCCAGTTAAATTTCTAACACCAATTATAGGAATAAAAAGAAAAGAAAAAGAAAGAAAAAGAAAATATAGATAATGAAAGTGAAAAGAAAAAGAAAACATAAATAAAAATAATGGGAAAAGTAGAGAAAAAAATTAAATAACGATAGAAAGAAAAGAACCTTGTAATGGATGTGAAAAATTAGGAGGGGGAAAGTAAAAATTGAGAAAGAATAAAGAAGGCAGAAGAGAGAAGAAAGAAATAAGAAGGGAAAAGAAAAGATTTAGATTTGCGAAGAAAAGATAAGATATTTTGGCTGATTTGGATAAGCTGTGCGTCGCTTGTGACGCGGACGCGTGGGTCACGCGATCGCGTGGTGTGTGATAATTTTCAGGTGACGCGGACGCGTGGGTCACGCGATTGCGTGGCCTGATTTGTGCTATTGGCACGAGTGCAGCCTCGCGTACGCGCAACTCTCTATTTTAAATGCGTTTTGCCAAAAATCTGGGTGATGCGTTCGCGTGAATGGCCTCATTTTGTAAAACGACGCGCCACGCGTTCGCATGATAGGGCTTGTGCGTCCAGCACCATTCCAGCCCCACTGCATCATAACTCTCTCCCATACACCTCTTTTACGTTGATTTTTAGGGCCACGCGTTCGCGTGGGTGACGCGGACGCGTGGGGAGGCTATTTCGCAAACGACGCGAGTGCGTTAGTAATGCGGTCGCGTGGGCATATTTGTGCCTAAGGCACGCCTCCAGCCACGCTTTTGCGTGACTTTCTGCTTCTCTTCTTCTTAGTTTCTAATGCACTATGACGCGGACGCATCAGCGATGCTGGCGCGTCGCGTGCCTCTCTTATTCTTTTTTTTTTTTTATGCAGAATGCAAATACAAATGCAGGCTATATGCAGTTATATGCAGAAGTTATGGGAAGAGTCATTAACAAAATAAAAAATGTAATAAGGTAAAATAAAGCTAAGACTGAAACTGCACGATCATACCATGGTGGGTTGTCTCCCACATAGCACTTTTAGTTAAAATCCTTAAGTTGGACATTTGGTGAGCTCCTTGTCATGGTGGCTGATAAACCCATATTTTATGATATATTTTGTGCTTAATTTGAGTGATTTATTCAATCCTTCACCCACTTATTCATATTAATTGCATGGTTTTACTTCTCCTTCCTTATTATGTGATGTATGTGAAAAACATGTTTCCTATGCTTTAAAATTAATTATTTTAATTACCTTTATTTCCATTCGATGCCGCGATTAGTGTGTTGAGTAGTTTCAGATCTTCTAAGGCAGGAATGACTCAAAGGATGGAAAGAAAACATACAAAAGTGGAAGGAAAGCACAAAACGGAGTCCTTGAAGAAACTGGCATCCACGCGATCGCATGGACGACGCGATCGCATGCCAAGCGCGAAGAAGCAGTGACGCGGCCGCATGACTGACACGACCGCGTGACAAGAAAAGCTCCAAATGACGCGACCGCGTGACCCACGCGGACGCGTGACAGAGGCCACGCACCAGAAATTGCAGAAAACGCTCACAGCGAATTCTGAAGCCCTTTTTGGCCCAAATCCAAGTCCAGAAGGCATAGACCAGAGGTTATGAAGTGGGGGAATGCATCCATTCAGAGGGAGCTGGCCAATTTTTACTTTCCATGATTTAGATTTAGTTTTGAGAGAGGTTCTCTCCTCTCTCTTTAGGATTAGGATTTATATTTAGGATTTTTATTCGCTTTCAGGATTATCTCTTTTGATCAGGTTCAATATTCCTTTTATTTACTTTTGCAAGTCACTTTATGAATCCTTTCATGTTACAGATTACTCTTTTATTAATGTTACTTGAGGTATTTCAGTTTAATATTGATTTTTTTTATTTATGCTATTGTTGCTTTTACTCTGAAAACATTTTTATTCCAGTAGATTTACTTTCCCCCTTTTGGTTTTGGTTAAGAAATCAGTAACTTAGGAGTTGTCAAACTCAAACATGATTGATAATTGTTATCTTGTTAATTGAATTGAACTTCAATAATCCCAATCTTTTCTTAGGAAATAAATAGGATCCGAAGATCAAACCAATTAATCCCTTGACCTTCCTTTATATTAGTAAAGGCTAACGAAGTGGAATTAAGATTCAATTATTATCATCATTGATAAGGATAGCCAGGATAGGACCTCTAATTTCTCATACCTTACCAAAAGTTTGCTTTACAGTTATTTATCTATTTTTAATTGCCATTTAATTTACTCGTCATTAAATTACTTGTTCCTCATTCTTAAAACCCCAATTCTACAATCTTCATATCCAATAATAAGAACATACTTCCCTGCAGTTCCTTGAGAAGACGACCCGAGGTTTAAATACTCGGTTATCAATTTTAAAAGGTTTGTTACTTATGACAACCAAAACTGTTTTATTAAAATTCTTTACTAGCAAGAATCCTAACGTCAATGGCTTGTGCTTGAACTCGTCTTGAAACTTCCACCATTGCTTGGACTTCCAATAAGCTCTAGCAATACCAAGTAAATTTCTCAAGCTTTGATGGAGTTCTTCACAAGCTTTGAGCTTCCAAATTTGATCCTCATATATTCCCGGATCCCAAATCTTGATCCTACACCCGTGTTCAAGTTGATCATCATGATTCCATCCGGGTGGTAAGCAATCGAAATTCTCACTAAGGCATCCAAACAGCCTCCTAGACCCATTCAGTTGTGCTTTATACCAACCTTTGCATTTAAACTTTGAGCCTTTCACCATATTGAATCTTGCATGACAATTCCTACCACTAGTCATCTCCCTCTTACTCGTAAAACCACAAAGAGTTCGAAGTTGACCATCTGTCTCAAGTAACCCATATTCAAGCGGGAAAGTAAAGGTCAAGGATAAGTATTTTACCCACTTGAATGTTGTATTGGATGGTAATGGCTTTGGGGGAGAGGTCTCCAACAACTTTGGCAAGGTGATTTCAAGCTCCATTCCCTTGTGCTCTTCCTTGATAACTTCCACCTCTTTGCAAGCTTCTTCAATTTCAACCTCTTCCTCTTGGTAGCTTTCTTCCAATTCAATATCTTCTTCATTACTCACCAAGGGCATGGGAGGTTGTGCTTCTTCTTCTTTAATCTCTATCTCTTGATCAGCCTCTTCAAAGTCTTTAGCCATGATATGCCTTGGAGGTTGTACACCCTCTTCAACATCAAATTCAGACGTCTTGGAAGGAGGTTCTATGACTGGACTTTTCCATGGAGGTTGAGCATCTCCTAAGTCTTCAACCACTTCTTCCTCTTCAATAATTACTGCTTTGTCAATGTTGTTTTAGTATAAAATCGTACTCATCCTTGATGATTTTCTTTCCATGATAACTCCTTTCAATTATTCCTTCATCTTCAAGGGTCTCTCTTATCTCCACATTTTGGGCCTCCTCTTGCTCTAAGAAAATATCAGACTCCTCCTTAATGTCTTCCTTCGCTAATTCTTCAACCACTCCTTCGATTTCAAGGGTCTCCACTACCTTCATCTATAGGACCTCCTCTAGCTTCTTATGAAGTATGGATTCACGAAGATGATTCCTTCTTTCTTGTTCCATATCAATAGCATAACTGGAATCATCTTGCTCTTAGATTGATGGATGTGGGTGCTCTTCCATGGAGGGTGGTGATGGGATGGGAAGATTATTATGTGGTTGAAAAGGAAGCGTATTGAAGCTTGAGGGTTGAATATTGGAGGTAGAGGGTTGGTCCATGCGGGATATAAGATTTTGGAGTGTAGAGGTGAGACCAATGATATTAGAGATGAGTGTGTTGTTATCCAATGGAGGTTGGGGTGGATAGGAGGGTTCATTTGTTGGGAGAAAGGGCTTATAATATGGAGGTGGTTCTTCTTGATAAGGATATGGAGATGGTGGATATTGAGGTGGTGGTTTTGGGTGTGGTTCATGTGGTGGTTGGTATGGTGGATGTGGGTTAAGGTCATATAGGGGTGTTTGGTGGTAAGGTTCTTGTGAATATGGTGGTTCAAAGGTATGTTGGAGAGGCAGTTTATAAGCATATGGCGGGGCTTGTTGGTAACTACAAGAGGGTCCACCATATTCATCATCTTGGTACGCTCCCTGGAATGGCTCTTGACCATAGTAATTTGGTGGAGGTAGTTTGTCACGGAGGGGTCCACCATAACTATTGTCTTGGTATGCATCACAGAATGGTTGTTGGTTATAGCGCATTGGAGGGGGTTGTTGCCAAGAGGGTTGATCAAATCCTTGTGGCTCCTCCCATCTTTGATTCTTCCAACCTTGATGCCTATTTTCATTATAGTTTCCATTCCTTACAACAACATTGGAACCAAACTTGAAACCAGAGGTGTGAGAATTCATAGTAGCAAAAGAAAATAAAAACAAAAACTAACAAAAAAAATTAATGAAAATAAACTCCTAAAACTAGACACACTGACAACAATATAAGATAAAGATTTGAAAAAGGTTTAAATTTTGAAAAGGTTTGATTTTTAAAATTATAAATTTAAATTTTGAAATTTGAATTTTGGAATTTAAATATTGAAATTTGAAATTTGATTTTGAAATAAGATAAGATAAGATTTTGAAAAAGATATGATTTTTGAAAAGATTTGAATTTTGAAATTTAAATCTAAGATAAGATAAGATAAAAATTTTAAAATAAAAATCTGATTTTTTTTTAATTTTCAAAAAAATCAATTAAAATAAAGAGAAAAGATATTTTTGAATTTAATGAGGAAAGGGAAAAATAATAAAATGACACCAAACTTAAAATTTTTAGATCAAAACGAAGAAAACAACCAAGAACAACTTGAAGGTCAAGATGAACACGAAGAACAACTAGAAAATCAAGAAAGAACAAGGAACATTATTTTCGAAAATTTTAATAACTAAATAAAAACCAATAACCTATTAATTTACGAAAAAGCAAAAAACAAAAACAAAAATAAAAAATAAATAAACAAGCAAAAAGCAAATATTTACAATAACCAATAATAAGGCACACGTTTGCAATTCCCCGGCAACGGCACCATTTTGACGAACTGATTCTTGCCAGTAAAAAAATTTATAAGAATAATCGCGTTGTAAGTATAGTTTCTAAACCAACAGAGAATCCTTTCGTACAAAAGTTTGGTTGTCACAAGTAACAAACCCAATAAAATTTATAACCGAAGTATTTAAATCTCGGGTCGTCTCTCAAGAAATTGTAGGGAAGTATAATTTATTATTGGTTATAAAATTGTATATTTTTTGGGTTTTTGAAATAGGGAACAAGGAGAATAAATTAGCAATAAAGTAAATTAATTACTAGAAAAACTCTTGGCAAGGTATGAGAACTGGAAATTCCATCCTAGTTATCCTTTTCAGGCGTGATGATAATTGTTTATTGCTCCCACTTAGTTAACCCTTACTAAATAAAGGAAAGTCAAGTGGACCAATAAACTTGATTCCTCAAGTCCTACTTAACTCCTAAGGAAAGACTAGCTTTAGAGGGATCCAAATCAACCAGCAAGCTTCAAATATTAATCAACAGCTGAGTTTGATAACTCAAGTGTCACCAATTACTCAACCAAAGCCAAAAGGGGAAAAATTCAAATTATTTATATCATAAATTAAAGAAAGCAATCAAAAATCTGAAATACCTCAAATTATATTGAATAAAGAAATCAGTTCTAACATGGGAAAGTTCATAAACCAATTTTGAAAGATAAATAATAATTAAAGTAATAGAATAAATAAAAGTAGAAGAGAAAATAAATTAAAGGAACATTGAACCTGGAATGAAGAAAACGAAGGAATCCTAATCCTAAATCTAAGAGAAATCCTAATCCTAAATCCTAAGAGAGAGGAGAGAGCCTCTCTCTCTAGAAACTACATCTAAAACCTAAAATTATGAGTATAAAAGTTGTATCAATGAATGGATGGATTTTCCCACTTTATAGCTTCTAATTTGTGTTTTCTGGGCCGAGAACTGGGCCAAAAACAGCACAGAATTCGCTGGTTGCGAAATCTGCCACGCTGGTTTTTCGTCACTGCGACGCGTGCGCGTGAATCATGCATGCGCGTCACCTATCTTTACGGCCACTATGGCAAATTATATATCATTTCGAAGCCTCGGATGTTAGCTTTCCAACGCAACTGGAACTGCGTCATTTGAATCTCTGTAGCTCAAGTTATGACCATTTGAGTGTGAAGAGGTCAGGCTGGACAACTTAGCAATTTCTTCAACTTCTTGTATTCCTTCCATTTTTGCATGCTTTCTTTCCATCCTCTAAGCCATTCCTACCTTATAAATCCTGAAATCACTTAACAAACATATCACGGTATCGAATGGTAATAAGAGAGGATTAAACATAGGAAATTTAAGGCCAAAGAAGCATGTTTTCAATCATAGCACAAAATCAAGAAGGAAAAATGTAAACTCATGCAAATCATGTGAATAAGTGGGTAAAGAGTTGATAAAAACCACTCAATTGAGCACAAGATAAACCATGAAATAGTGGTTTATTAGGAGCTCTGTTGTACTTGATGGATTAATGATAGTGAATTTCTTCTTCTCTTCATCTTCTCTTTGATTTGCTAGAAGGAATTTCGTTCTTCATGCTAGTGTTCAATCACCTTGGAAAAGGGGTTGAATGCAAAATGTATTTCATAGGAACCTTGGAAAAGGAAACATGAAATCATGCTAGAAATTCCTTCTCACACTTGAGTAGGATCTGGATTTTGGTGTTTGGATATGGTGACATAAAATCCTCCCTCTACTTGGACCTATGATGATGTGTAGTATAATCAGGGACCAAGCATATCTCTCTTCATGAGCAATTAGACCAAGGAATTGGCTATTGATCAATATCTGAGAGATTGAGTCACCAAGGGATTGGGGCTCAATCAATCATGATTGCCAAGAGGTCAATGAGTTGCATGATTGAAGATGATATGAGCTGGATTTAATCCAAAGAGACAACATATTCTGATCTCAATGAATTCCCCTATTCTTATCTTCCACTTTCTTTATAGCTTTCTTTACATTCTGTAAGTCCCCATTCTCTTTAAAATTCAGTCATTTAAGTTTCTGCTCTTAACTTTCTCGCCATTTCCAATTATGCTATTTAATGCTTCTTTACCTTTGAGCCATTTATATTTCTGCACATTTAAAATTCTGCAATCATAATCTCTTTTGCTTAGTTTGACTAATTCACCAATTGATTAAAATTGCTCAAATCTACCAATCTCTGTGGATACGATCCCACTCCATTGTGGGTTATTACTTGACGATAATTTTGGTGCGCTTGCCAAAAGAACGGATTAACCATTTGTATATGGGGAGTGAATTCGACTCATCAGGTAGCGCTCAAAAATTATAGCGCAGCGCTCCCTTTATGCAATGTTTTCGTGACTCTTGGGCGAGGAAGCAAGGCGTAGCATCAAAGCAACAAGGGTAGCACTCAATAATTCAAATGCAGCATTCAATTTTGTGAACTTTATCACGCTCGAAGAGGAAGCACCAAGGGAAGCTGGGCGCGCATCAAGCCAAGGAAGGGTAGCGTTCAAGAATTTGAACGTAGCATTCCCTATTGGCAACGTTTTCGTGCTTCTCATGGGGAGGAAGGCTCAGCATCAAGTGTAGCGTTAAAGGTTAGAGCACAGCATTCACTTATTGAACGCTATAGGAAGACAAATGCGCGCTAAAGGTTCACCAACAAAAAAGTGAACGCAACGTTCACTACTCAAAACGGAGTGCTCCACTGGAGCTAGCACCCTGACCCATGCCACTTGAACCAAAGCCACCCGGATCCATTTTTCATTCAAGGCCAACTTTGAAAAGCCCACTCCAAGCTTTGAAGACCAAAATAGAAAGTGTATAAATAGGAGCAAGTTCGATTTGAAGAAGGAACTTTAGCTCATTTTTAGTTTTTCATTTTTAATTTTCATTTTTTTGAATTTGGGATTTGGGGATTAGATCTAGTTTTCTTTCTGTTTGTTCTTGCTTCTGCAACTTCCACTTTTTGTTTTGGGTTTTTGAAATTGAGATTGAAGAGCTCCATTGATTCTTCATCTGAGAATCATCTTTTACTTTTCTTCTCAATAGTTCTAAGAATTGAAAGTTGGATCTAAATTTCCTTTTCTGTTTTTATTTCCATTTCTTCTGCAATTTCTTTTCTGCTTAGTCAAGAGAGTCATTGAGATCTAGATCTACTTTCTGATCTTATTGCTCTTCTGCACTTTTCAATTTCCCTCTTATAATTTCACAATTGATTTAAGTTTTCTTGCTATTTTGTTTCTTGAAGCAATTTTCCATTTCTGTTTTAGCTACTGAGATCTAGATCTAAATCTGCATCTCATAGCTCTCTGATTTACTTTAATTTACATTTTCTAGTTCAATTTGAATCCCAACACCCAAATCCCTTTTATTCTTGATGCAATTTAAGCTTCTTGTCAATTTACATTCAGCAATTTAAGTTTCTTGCACTTTAAGTTTCTGCAATTTACTTTTCTTGCAATTTAAGTTCCAGCTCTTTTACTTTCTTGCATTTTAAGTTTCTACAATTTACTTCTTCTTCACTTTAAGATTCAGTCAATCCACCCTCTCCCTTTTATTTTCTTGCAATTTAGCTTCTGTTAATCAAGTTTCACTCAAATCATCAAATATTCGCTTAACTAAATTTATCGCCTAACTAAAATTGCTCAATCCATTAATCCCTGTGGGATCGACCTCACTCTTGTGAGTTATTACTACTTGATGCGACCTGGTACACTTGCCGGTTAGTTTTGTGTGGAATCATTTTTCCCCCCATCAAGTTTTTGGAGCCGTTATCGGGGATTGATTTAGATTGACAATGATTAAGTAGGGTGATAATCTAGATTAAGCATTTTCTTTTTATTTTTACTAAGAACAGTAACTGTTTGAATTTTTGTTTAAGCTAGCCTTAACATAACTCTAGCAATAGAGTGGATTGTTTGTTGTTTCTGGTTTTGTGTGTATGACAGAAGCAAGGAGAGAGGTCTCCACCTCTTGTAACCTTGACGAGAGAACTCTACGAAGACTAAGAAGAGAAGTAAGAGGAAAGGGGATTATTGGTGAAGAGGAATCAGTAGGAGAGGATCAAGTGATGGAGGATAACATCCCAAATCACACTGATGGTATGGCCAACAACAATGGCCAACCTCAGAGGAGAGTTTTAGCTTCATACACTATCCCCAACCCAAGGAATTGTAGGAGTACCATCCTAACCCCTAATGTCCATGCTAATAACTTTGAACTCAAGCCTTAATTGATTACCCTGGTTCAAAATAATTATCAATATGGAGGAAGTGCTGCTGAGGATCCAAACCAACACCTATCTGTATTCTTGAGAATCTGTGACACTATCAAAACCAATAGAGTCCACCCTGACATCTACAAGCTTCTTTTATTCCCATTTTCACTGAGAGACAAAGCCGTACAGTGATTAGAAACCTTCCCTAAAGAGAGTATTACCAGTTGGGATGATTTGGTTAGCAAATTTTTAGCCAAGTTCTATCCACCTCAAAGAATCATTAAGTTAAAAACTGATGTGCAAACCTTCAGACAGCAAGAAGGAGAGTCATTGTATGAAGCTTGGGAGAGGTATAAAGCTCTAATCAAAAGATGTCCAGAAGGAATGTTCAATGATTGGGTGGAGTTGCAGAATTTCTATGAAGGCTTGTCCTTACCTTTAAGGAAAGCTTTGGATTATTCATCAGGATGATCTTTGCAAATGATGAAAACTGCTCAAGAGGCACATGATCTCATAGACATGGTGGCTAAAAATGAGTATTTCTACTCCTCTAAAAGGCAAGCAGCTCCAAAGAAGGGTGTGTTTGAGCTTGAAAGAGTTGATACCATACTAGCTCAGAACAAACTCATGCACCAGCAACTTCAACAGCAAATTAAAATAATTTCAAAGAGGATAGATGGATTACAACTTGCAGCAGTGAGCACAACTAACCAACCATCAGTGGTGTGGGGACATCTGGAGGAAAGTTATGAGGAGCAGCAGCCTGAACAAGTGCAGTACATGCATAATCAAGGTTCTGGATCAACTGACTTCCATCGAGACACTTACAACTCATCCTGGAGAAACCACCCCAATCTGAAATGGGGAGAGAACCAAAACCAGCAACCTTGGCAAAGAAACTCAAACCAAAACAACTTCAGAAACACAAACCATCAAAACCATCAAATCACTAACCAAAACCAATACAGAAAATCACAAAACAATCAACTCTAATCCAACTACTATCCATCTAACAACCCATCTACTAACCAAAATAACTATCATTCACCCTCAACATCCCATAATCAACCACAACCACCCCAAGAATCTCAAAGGATCTCCAACTTGGAGATATTGATGGAGAAGATGATCAAGCATCAAGAATTGGCCAACAAGAACCATGAAGCTTTAATGAGGAATTTGAAAAGGCAGATTGGCCAGTTGTCCAAGCAAGCAGTGGCTGAAAGAGCACCTAATGCACTACCAAGTGACACCATTCCCAATCCCAAAGAAGAATGCAAAGTAATCCAATTAAGGAGTGGAAGAACCTTGGTAAATGACCAAGAAGCCAACAGAGGATGACAAGACCAGCAGTAAAGAGCAAGTGACAATTGAAGCAAAGAACCACGAGAAGCTCAAGGAGAAAGAGGAACAACCACAAGCTTCAAGGAAGGAAAATGGAGTCAAGGAGGAACAGTCACAAGAACAGAAGACAATGGTGAAGACTCACATCCCTCCTTTGCCATATCCTCAAAGGTTCAATAGAGAGCTTAAAGACCAACAGTTCCACAAGTTCCTAGAAGTTTTTAAGAAGCTGGAAATTAATATTCCACTTGCTGAAGTATTGGAACAAATGCCTCTATATGCAAAATTCCTCAAAGAGCTCATCAATAAGAAAAGGAGCTGGAATGAGAAGGAGACAGTAATCTTAACCCAAGAATGCAGTGCTGTCATCCAAAGAGGTCTTCCACCAAAGCTCAAAGATCCAGGGAGCTTCATCCTATCTTGCACTATAGGCAACAGAACATTGAACAAAGCCCTCTGTGATCTAGGAGCCAACATCAACTTGATGCCTCTCTCATTAATGAAGCAGCTTGCAATAGAGGAACTCAGGCCAACCAGAATGTCACTTCAAATGGCTGACAGATCGCTCAAAATACCTAATGGAGTTGTGGAGAATTTGTTAGTGAAAGTAGAAGAATTTATATTTCCTGTTGATTTTGTCATTTTGGACATGGAGGAAGAAGGACACAACTCAATCATCCTAGGGAGGCCCTTTCTAGCCACAGCAAGGGCTATAATTGATGTAGAGAAAGGAGAAATGACACTCAGGGTGCATGATGAAAAGATGATCATCAATGTCTTTAAAACCATGCAATATCCCCCTGAGAAAGAAGAGCATATGAGAGTAGAAATGGTGGAATAAGTAGAGAGGGGGTTATTTGAGACCAATGACCAGGAGGAACAAGAAGTGGAAACAGAAATGGAACAAGATTTCTTAGAAGAGGAAGTGGTAGAAATCTGCTCTGAAGACAAGACAGATAAGAAGCCAAAACAAGAGTTAAAACCCCTCCTCCCTCATCTCAAGTATGTATTTCTTGGGGAAGCAGAGGCCTTGCCAGTGATCATAAACTCCTCTCTAAACATAGAAGAAGAAACAAAGATGATTAAAGTGTTGAAAGCTCACAAGATAGCCTTGGGTTGGACGATTGATGATATCAAGGGCATAAGCCCTGCCATCTGTATGCACAAAATTCTATTGGAGGAAGATTCAAGGCCTGTAGTTCAACCCCAAAGAAGGCTTAACCCAACTATGAAGGAGGTGGTTCAAAAAGAAGTGATGAAGCTATGGAATGTTGGGATAATCTTTACAATCTCTGACAGCTCATGGGTGAGTCCGGTTCAAGTTGTGCTAAAGAAGGGAGGAATGACAGTCATTTTCAATGAGAAGAATGAGTTAATTCCCACCAGGAGAGTGACTGGGTGGAGGATGTGAATAGATTATAGAAGACTGAATGATGTTACAAGGAAAGATCATTTTCCTCTCCCATTCATCGACCAGATGCTGGAAAGATTGGCTGGCCATGCCTATTATTGCTTCCTGGATAGGTATTCTGGGTACAATCAAATAGTGGTGGATCCCAATGATCAAGAAAAGACTTCCTTCACCTGCCCATTTGGAGTCTTTGCTTACAGCAGGATGCCCTTTGGACTGTGCAATGCCCCTGCAACTTTTCAAAGGTGTATGCTTTCTATATTTTCTGACATGGTGGAGAAATTCTTAGAAGTCTTCATGGATGATTTTTTTGTTTTGGCAATTCATTTAACACTTGCCTGCATCATTTAACTCTTGTTTTGAAAAGATGCCAAGAAACTAATCTGGTGTTAAATTGGGAGAAATGCCATTTTATGGTTCCTGAAGGGATAGTTCTTGGGCATAAGATTTCAAGAAAAGGTATAGAAGTTGACAAAGCAAAAATAGAAATCATTGAAAAGCTTCCTATACCTGTTAATGTGAAAGCAGTGAGAAGTTTTATTGGACATGCTGTTTTTTACAGGAGATTTATCAAAGATTTTTCAAAAATAGCAAAACCACTAAGCAATTTGCTAGTGATTGATAATCCTTTCATCTTTGATGACAATTGCAAGCATGCCTTTGAAACTTTAAAAAGAAAACTCATTAGAGCTCCCATTATCACACCCCCAGATTGGGAATTACCTTTTGAACTTATGTGTGATGCAAGTGACTTTGCAATTGGTGCTGTATTGGGGCAGAAGAAAGACAAATTGCATCATGTTATATACTATGCTAGCAAGGTGCTGAATGAAGCACAGAAAAATTATACCACCACTGAGAAAGAGCTCTTGGCAATTGTATATGCATTTGATAAATTTAGACAATACTTGATTGGTTCAAAGGTTATAGTATATACTGATCATGCTGCTCTCAAGTATCTCATGTCTAAATAGGATTCAAAGCCAAGGCTTATTAGGTGGGTGTTGCTGTTACAAGAATTTGACATTTTAGTAAGAGATAGGTAAGGGAATGAAAACCAAGTAGCAGACCATTTGTGAAGAATATCACAAGAAGCTAATCAAGCTCCACATTCAGTGAATGAAAGCTTTCCAGATGAACACCTCTTACAAATCCAACAAGCTCTCTGGTTTGCAGACATTGCAAACTACAAGGTTGGAAGGAAGATTCCCCAAGAATTCACCAAGCAACAAGTGAAGAAGCTGCTCAATAAGGCCAAGAAATTCTTATGGGATGAACCATTCTTATTCAAGAGGTGTCCAGATGGAATGATTAGGAAATTTGTTCCTGAGAGTGAGATGAGAGACATACTATGGCATTGTCATGGTTCAGCTTATGGTGGACATTTTGTACCAGAAAGAATAGCAGCCAAAGTACTTCAAAGTGGATTTTATTGGCCAACCATCTTCAAGGATGCTAGAGAGTTTGTTCAGCAATGCAATGAGTGCCAACGAGCTAGAGGATTAACAAGAAGGAATGAGATGCCTCAGAACTACATCTTGGAGGTGGAACTCTTTGATCTTTGGGGAATAGATTTTATGGGCCCCTTTCCACCCTCATATTCTTTCAAATACATACTTGTGGTAGTAGAGTATGTCTCAAAGTGGGTGAAAGCTATAGCAATAACCACATGTGATGCACAAATTTTCCTTCAATTTCTTAAGAAGCACATTTTTACTAGATATGGAGTGCCTAAAGGTCTTGTCAGTGATGGTGGTAGTCATTTTTGCAACAAACAGATGGAAAAACTACTTCACAAATATGGAGTGATGCATAAAGTAGCTACACCGTATCATCCACAGACCAATGGCCAAGCAGAGCTTGCAAATAGGGAGTTGAAGAGGATTTTGGAGAAAACAGTGGGGAGCACAAGAAAGGATTGGGCCAGAAAATTAGAAGATGCTCTCTGGGCATATAGAACAACATTCAAAACTCCTATTAGAAAGTCTCCTTTTCAGTTGTTATATGGCAAATCTTGTCACGTTCCTGTAGAGCTTGACCATAAAGCTTTTTGGGCCACTAAACTCCTCAACCTTGATTTTCAGGCAGCAGGAGAGAAGAGGCTATTATAGTTAAATGAGTTGGATGAGTTTAGACTTGAAGCCTATGAAAATGCTAAGATATACAATGAAAAAGCCAAGAGATGGCATGACAAAAGGATCTCAAAGAAGGAGTTCAAACCAGGACAGCAAGTACTTTTATATAACTCCAGGCTCAAAGTTTTCCCTGGCAAACTCAAGTCCAAATGGACTCGTCCCTACTTGGTGACAAAGGTTCTACCTTATGGAAGCCTTGAACTCCTAGATGAAGCAACAAAGAGCAATTTCACAGCAAATGGTCACAGGACAAAGCATCACTTGGGAGGCCATTGGGACAAAGAGAAGGAGATTCAGAAATTAAGCTGAGCAAGAATGAAGGATGTCAAGCTAGTGATATTAAAAGAGTGCTTGTTGGGAGGCAACCCAACCAAAGGTAGTTTTCTTTTCCAAAACTATTTCAATAAAAAGGTTAAGTAGATTTATCTACATTTCAAGGAGTTAAGTTTGGTGTTACACACCAAAATAATTCAAGGGTGAATGAAGGATGCTAAGTTTGGTGTTTGGTGCACGAAATTGTGATTCACACTTTTCACAACTCTGCACAACTAACCAGCAAGTGCACTGGGTCGTCCAAGTAATAGCCTACGTGAGTAAGGGTTGATCCCACAGAGATTGTTGGCTTGAAGCAAGCTATGGTCATCTTGTAAATCTTAGTCAGGCAGATTCAAATGGTTATGAGGTTTTCATAATTAAAAGATAAATAAAACATAAAATAAAGATAAAGGTACTTATGTAATTCACTGGAGGGAATTTCAGATAAGCGTTTGGAGATGCTTTATTGCTTTTGAACCTCTGCTTTCCTATTGCCTTCTTCCAACCATGCGTGCTCCCTTCCATGGCAAGCTGTATGATCCTCTCGGATGAAAAATACCAAGTACGATTTCTGTACGGCGAATCAACTGTCGGATTTCTCGTCTCGAATGAAAAATACCATGTACAACTACCGCACGACTAATCATCTGTCGGTTCCCGCTAGCGTCGGAATAGGATCTCTCTATCCTTTTGCACACTGTAACTATGCCCAACATTCTCAGGTTTGAAGCTCGTCACAGTCATCCCTTCCTAGATCCTACTCGGAATACCACAGACAAGGTTTAGACTTTCCAAATCTCACGAATGCTGCCAATGGTTCTAGCCTATACCACGAAGGTTCTAATCTCAAATTTAGATGCTCTGTTTTCAGGAGAGACGATGTGAATTGTTGATTAGAAACCCAAGAGAATATACTCCGGCTGTTGTCCAATGACTACGTTGAACATTATGTAGACCACTTGTGGTTGTCAGGCACGCGGATCTTGGCTAAGCGAGTAACGAAGATAGTGGGTGATTGTCACGGGTCACCCCTTCATTCTAACTTAACTGAATTAAGTACAAGAGTATATCTTGGAGAAGAAGTAGGCGTGAATTGAAAGAAAAACAATAGTACTTCCATTAATTCTTGAAGAACAGCAGAGCTCCTCACCTTAATCTATGAGGTGTAGAAACTCCACCGTAGAAAATACATAAGTGAAAATAGTCTAGGCATGGCCGTGAGGCCAGCATCCAATGGAGGTTCCAAAGTGTCAAAGTTACATATGATGATCAAAAGATATATAATAAATCTCTAAAAGTAGTTTTTATACTAAACTAGTAACCTAGGATTACAGAAAATGAATAACTAAGTGCAGATAGTGCAGAAATCCACTTCTGGGGCCCACTTGGTGTGTGCTTGGGCTGAGCATTGAAGCTTTCATGTGCATAGGCTGTTCTTGGAGTGAAACACCAGCTTGGGTGCCAGTTTGGGCGTTTAACTCCAGTTTTGGTGCCAGTTCTAGCGTTTTACGCCAGAAAGTTTTAGGCTGGATTTGAATGCCAGTTTGGCCCATCAAATCTCTTGAAAAGTATAAACTATTCTATATTGCTGGAAAGCCCAAGATGTCTACTTTCCAACGCACTTGAGATCGCGCCAATTGGGTTTATGTAGCTTCAGAAAATCCAATTTGAGTGCAGGAGGGTCAGAATCCAACAGCATCTGCAGTCCTTTTTCAGCCTCTGAATCAGATTTTTGCTCAGGTCCCTCAATTTCAGCCAGAAAATACCTGAAATCACAGAAAAACACACAAACTTATAGTAAAGTCCAAAAATATGAATTTTGAATAAAAACTAATAAAAATACAATAAAAAGTGACTAAAACATACTAAAAACTATGTAAAAACAATGCCAAAAAGGGTATAAATTATCTGCTCATCACAACACCAAACGTACATTGTTGCTTGTCCCCAAGCAACTAAAATCAAAATAGGATAAAAAGAAGAGAAATTACAATAAATCTCAAATATCAATGAAGCTCAGTTCCAATTAGATGAGCGGGGCTAGTGGCTTTTTGTTTCTGAATAGTTTTGGCATCTCACTATATCCTTTGAAGTTCAGAATGATTGACATCCATAGGAACTCAGAATTTAGTTAGTGTTATTGATTCTCCTAGTTCAGTATGTTGATTCTTGAACACATCTACTTTATGAGTCTTGGCCGTGACCCTAAGAATTTTGTTTTCCAGTATTACCACCGGATACATAAATGCCACAGACACATAACTAGGTAAACCTTTTCAGATTGTGACTCAGCTAAAGTCCCCAGTTAGAGGTGCCCAGAGCTCTTAAGCACACTCTTTTTTCTTTGGACCATGACTTTAACCGCTCAGTCTCAAGCTTTTCACTTGACACCTTCACGCCACAAGCACATGGTTATGGACAACTTGATTTAGCTGCTTAAGCCAGGATTTTATTCCTTTGGGCCCTCCTATCCATTAATGCTCAAAGTCTTCGATCCTTTTTACCCTTGCCTTTTGGTTTAAAGGGCTATTGGCTTTTTCTGCTTGCTTTTTCTTTTTTTTTTCGTCTTTTTTTTTCGCAAGCTTTGTGTTTCACTGCTTTTTCTTGCTTCAAGAATCAATTTTATGATTTTTCAGATCATCAATAACATTTCTCTTTTTTCATTATTCTTTCAAGAGCCAACAATTTTAACATTCATAAACCACAATATCAAAAATATGCACTGTTCAAGCATTCATTCAAAAAACAAAAAGTATTGCCACCACATCAAAATAATTAGATTATTTTCAAGATATAATTCAAAATTCATGTACTTCTTTTTCTTTTTCAGAAAACATTTTTCATTTAAAGGTGAAGGATTCATAGGACATTCATAGCTTTAAGACATAGACACTAAACACTAATGATCGTGTAATAAAGACACAAACATAGATAAAACATAAAGCATAGAAATCGAAAAATAGAAAAATAAGAACAAGGAAATTAAAGAACGGGTCCACCTTAGTGCTGGCGGCTAGTTTTTCCTCTTGAAGATCTTATGGAGTGATTTAGCTCCTCAATATCTCTTCCTTGCCTTTGTTGCTCCTCTCTCATGGCCTTTTGGTCCTCTCTGATTTCATTGAGGGTAATGGAGTGCTCTTGGTGCTCCATTCTTAGTTGCTCCATGTTAGAACTCAAATCTCCTAAAGAGGTGTTAAGTTGCTCCCAATAGTTATGTGGAGGAAAGTGCATCCCTTGAGGCATCTCAGGGATTTCATGATGAGGAATTCCCTCATGCTCTTGTTGAGGTCCATGAGTGGGCTCTCTTGTTTGCTCCATCCTCTTCTTAGTGATGGGCTTGTCCCCTTCAATGAGGATATCGTCCTCTATGACAACTTCAGCTGAATTGCATAGGTGACAGATGAGATGAGGAAAGGCTAACCTTGCCAAAGGGGAAGGCTTGTCAGCCACCTTGTATAGTTCTAGAGATATGATCTCATGAACTTTTACTTCCTCTCTAATCATGATACTATGGATCATGATAGCCCGGTCCACAGTAACTTTAGACCGGTTGCTAGTAGGAATGATAGAGCATTGGATGAACTCCAACCATCCCTTAGCCATGGGTTTGAGGTCAGGCCTTCTCAATTGAACCGGCTTGCCTCTTGAATCTCTCTTCCATTGAGCTCCTTCCACATAGATGTCCATGAGGACTTGGTCCAACCTTTGATCAAAGTTGACTCTTCTAGTGAAAGGATGAGGATCTCCTCTCATTATTGACAAGTTTAATGCCAACCTCACAGTTTCTGGACTGAAATCCAAGTATTTCGCCCGAACCATTGTGAGCCAATTCTTTGGGTTCGGGTTCACACTTTGATCATGGTTCTTAGTGATCCATGCATTAGCATAGAACTCTTGAACCATTAAGATTCCGACTTGTTTGATGGGGTTGGTGAGAGTTTCCCAACCTCTTCTTTGAATCCCACGTCGGATCTCCGGATATTCACTCTTTTTGAGCATGAAGGGGACCTCGGGGATCACCTTTTTCTTGGCCACAACTTCATAGAAGTGGTCTTGATGCACTTTTGAGATGAATCTCTCCATCTCTCATGACTCGAAGGTGGAAGCAATTGCCTTTCCTTTCCTCTTTCTAGAGGTTTCTCCGGCCTTAGATGCCATTAATGGTTATGGAAAAATAAAAAGCAGAGCTTTTTCTACACTAAACTTAGAAGGTTTGCTCGTCCTCGAGTAAAAGAAGAAAAAAATGAGGAGAAGAAGAAGAAATAGAGGAGATGGATGGGGGGAGTAGATTCGGCCAAAGGGGTATGAGTGTTTATGATGTGTGAAATTGAAGGTGGTAAGGAGGGGTATTTATAGGGTGAGAGGGAGAGAGAATTCGTGTAAGAGGGGGTTGTGTTTGGGAAGGAAATTGTTTGAATTTAAATGGTGAGGTAGGTGGGGTTTTATGATGGATGGATGTGAGTGGTGAAGAGATTATGGGGAAGAGGGTAGGATTTGATAGGTGAATGGTGTTTGGGGAAGAGGTATTGAGGGGATTGGTCAAGGGTGTTTGGGGAAGAGTGTTATGGAAAGGTGTGAAGAGGAAAGAAGAAGAGGTTGGGTAGGTGGGTATCTTGTGGGGTCCACAAATCCTGAAGTGTCAAGGAATTCTGCTCCCTGGACCTTTCTAGCGTTTAAACGCCCTCTGTGTACGATTTCTGGCATTTAACACCAACTCTGCTAGCTTTTCTGGCGTTAAAACTTAAACGCCAGGCTGATGCCCCTTTTTGGCGTTTAACACCAGTCTGTTTGCAAATTCTGGCATTAAGCCAGACACCAGACACCCTTTTCTAGCGTTAAACACCAGTCTGTCTGCCAATTCTCGCGTTTAACACCCAGAATGCTGCCAGACTGGGCGTTAAATGCCCATTCTGTTATCCTTACTGGCGTTTAAACGCCAGTAAGCCTGTCCTCCAGGGTGTGCTTTTTTTATGCTGTTTTTGATTTCGCTTTAATTCTGCAGCTGTTTTTGTGACTCCACATGATCATCAACCTAAAGAAAACATAATATGATAATGGAAAATAAATAAATATAATTAAATAACATTGGGTTGCCTCCCAATAAGCGCTTCTTTAATGGCAATAGCTTGACAGTGAGCTCTTAGAGAGCTTCACAGAGACTCAGAGCTTAATGGTGGCCTCCCAACACCAATCTTAGAAGTTGAGTGTGGGGGCTCTGTTTGACTCTGTATTGAGAGAAGCTTTTCATGCTTCTTCTCCATGGTTACAGAAGAAGATCCTTGAGCCTTAAACACAAGGTAGTCCTCATTTAATTGAAGGACTAACTCTCCTCTGTCCACATCAATCACAACTCTTGCTTTGGCTATGAAGGGTCTCCCAAGCATAATGGATTCATCCTCATTCTTCCCAATGTCTAGGATTATGAAATCAGCAGGGATGTACAGGCCTTCAACCTTCACTAGGACATCCTCTACAAGTCCATAAGCCTGTTTCCTTGATTTGTCTGCCAGTTCTAGTGAGAATTTAGCAGCTTGTACCTCAAAGATCCCTAGTTTCTCCATTACAAAGAGTGGCATAAGGTTTATTCCTGACCCCAGGTCACACAGAGCCTTCTCAAAGGTCATGGTGCCTATGGTACAAGGTATTAAGAATTTTTCGGGATCCAGTTTCTTCTGAGGTAATTTCAGTTGAACTAAAGCATTCAGTTCATTGATGAGCAATGGAGGTTCATCCTCCCAAGTCTCATTACCAAATAACTTGGCATTCAGCTTCATGATTGCTCCTAGATATTGAGCAACTTGCTCTTCAACAATATCTTCATCCTCTTCAGAGGAAGAATACTCATCAGAGCTCAAGAATGGCAACAGTAAGTTCAGTGGAATCTCTATGGTCTTTGTATGAGCCTCAGATTCCTTTGGTTCCTCATTAGGGAACTCCTTAGTGGTTAGTGGACGTCCATTGAGGTCTTTCTCACTGGAAATCACTGCCTCTTCCTCCTCTATAGGTTCGGCCACTTCGGATATATTGATGGCCTTGCACTCTCTCTTTGGATTCTCTTCTGTATTGCTTGGGAGAGTACTAGGAGGGATTTCAGTAACTCTTTTACTCAGCTGACCCACTTGTACCTCCAAATTTCTAATGGAGGACCTTGTTTCAGTCATGAAATTGTGAGTGGTCTTGGTTAGATCAGAGACTATGGTTGCTAAGTCAAAGAGGCTCTGCTTAGAATTCTCTGTCTGTTGCTCAGCAGATGATTGAAAATGCTTGCTATTGCCAAACCTATTTGTTCCACCATTATTATTATTGAAGTCTTGTTGAGGCTTCTGTTGATCCTTCCATGAGAAATTTGGATGATTTCTCCATGAAGGATTATAGGTGTTTCCATAGGATTCTCCCATGTAATTCACCTCTTCCATTCCAGGATTCTCAGGGTCATAAGCTTCTCCTTCAGAGGAAGCTTCTTTAGTACTGCCAGATGCAGCTTGCATTCCAGTCAGACTCTGAGAAATTATATTGACTTGCTGAGTCAATATTTTACTCTGAGCCAATATAAAATTTAGAGTATCAATCTCAAGAACTCTGTTCTTTTGAGTTGTCCCATTATTCACAGGATTTCTTTCAGAAGTGTACATGAACTGGTTATTTGCAACCATTTTAATGAGTTCCTGGGCTTCTGCAGGCGTCTTCTTCAGATGAAGAGATCCACCAGTAGAGTGATCCAATGACATCTTGGATAATTCAGACAGACTATCATAGAATATACATAGGATGCTCCATTCTGAAAGCATGTCAAAAGGACACCTTCTGATCAATTGCTTGTATCTTTTCCAAGCTTCATAGAGGGATTCTCTTTCCTTCTGTCTGAAGGTTTGGACTTCCACTCTAAGCTTACTCAATTTTTGAGGTGGAAAGAACTTGGCCAAGAAAAGCATTGACTAACTTTTCCCAAGAGTTCAGGCTTTCTTTAGGTTGTGAGTCCAACCATGTCCTAGCTCTGTCTTTTACAGCAAAGGGGAAAAGCATAAGTCTGTAGACCTCGGGATTAACCCCATTGGTCTTAACAGTGTCACAGATTTGCAAGAATTCAGCTAAGAACTGATGAGGATCTTCCAATGGAAGTCCATGAAACTTGCAATTCTGCTGCATTAGAGAAACTAATTGAGGCTTAAGCTCAAAGTTGTTTGCTCAAATTACAGGATTTGAGATGCTTCTTCCATAGAAGTCAGAAGTTGGTACAGTAAAGTCACCAAGCATCTTGCTTGCATCTCCACCATTGTTGTTGTTTTCAGCTGCCATCTTTACTTCTTTTTCAAAAATTTCTGTAAGGTCCTCTCCAGAGTGTTGTGCTTTAGCTTCTCTTAGCTTCCTCTTCAGAGTCCTTTCAGGTTTAGGATCAGTTTCAACAAGAATGTCTTTATCCATGTTTCTACTCATATGAAAAAGAAGAGAACAGAAAAAAAGAGGAATCCTCTATGTCACAGTATATAGATTCCTTTATGTGAGTAGAAGAATAGAAGAATGGAAGAATGAGGTAGAGAGAAAATGAAGAGAACTCGAACACATAGAGAGGGAGAGGGTTCAAATTTTAAGAAGAGAAGTGTTAGTAAATAAATAAAATAAACAGAAAGAGATGAGAGAGAGAAGAAATTTGAATTTAAAAAGAGGGAGAAGAAAAATATTTTTATTTTTATTTAATTAATTAAGTTAGAATTCGAAAATTAAGAAAAAAAAGAAAAGTAATATGAAAACTAAATAAATTAATTAATTAAAAAGAATTTTGAAAAAGTTGTTAGTTAGTTTTCGAAATTAATGAGAGAGAAAAGTATTTAAGTGATTTTGAAAAAGATGAGAAATAGTAAACTTTTAAAATAAAAAAAAGTCAAGTAGTTAATTGAAAAAGCTAAGAAATAGTAAACTTTTAAAATTAAAAAAAAAATAAGTGGTTAATTGAAAAAGATTTGAAAATCAATTTTGAAAAGATAAGAAGTTAGAAAAGATTTTAAAATTGAATTTTGAAAAAGATATGATTTGAAATTTATTTTGAAAAAGATTAAAAAGGGAATTAAAAAGATTTGATTTTTGAAATTAAAGTTGATGACTTGACTAAAAAGAAACGAAAAGATATGATTCTTAGAATTTAAAGATTGAACCTTTCTTAATAGGCAAGTAACAACTTGAAATTTTTTACTCAAAACATTAAATGTTAGCAATAATTTCGAAAATATGAAATAAAGTTAAGAAAAAGATTTTGAAAATTAATTTTGGAGAATTTTTGAAAAACATGAAAGAAAAATGAAAAAGATTTTATTTTGAAAAAGATTTGAAAAAATAGAATTTTTTTAATTTGAAATTTTGACTTGACTAACAAGAAACAACTAAAATTTAAAAATTTTGACTAAATCAACCTAAAATTTCGAAATTTATGAGTAAAATAAGGGAAAGATATTATTTTTTATTTTTTTGAATTAATGAAGGAAGAGAAAAACTATAGAATTACACACGACATAAAAATTTAAGATCAAAACAAGTAATGCATGCAAGAACACTTTGAATGTCAAGATGAACACCAAGAACACTTTGAAGATCATGATGAACATCAAGAACATATTTTTGAAAATTTTTTAGAAAGGAAACACATGCAAGACACCAAACTTAAAAATTTTTAAACTTTAGACACTAATAATTCAAAAATGCATATGAAAAACAAGAAAATTTAAAGATCAAACAAGGGAAATCATCAAGAACAACTTGAAGATCAAGAAAGAACACATGCATGAATTTTCAAAAATTTAAAGAAAAATTAAAAAGATGCAATTGACACCAAACTTAAAATTTGACACTAGACTCAAACAAGAAACACAAAATTTTTTGTTTTTATGGTTTTATTGATTTTTTTGTATTTTCGAAATTATTTTGGAAAAAGAAAACAAAGAAATTCAAAATTCTTAATAAGAATTCCAGGATTCTGGTAATGTTAGTGTAAAGCTTCGGTCCAAAAGATTAGACATGGCTAATGGCCAGCCAAGCTTCAGCATACAAATATAGACATGTCCTTTCTACAATGGAAAGTAGAAACCTCGGTCCAAAAGATTAGACATGGCTTAACAGCCAGCCAGGTTCCAACATATCTCATGAAGCTCTAGAATTCATTCTTAAAAACTCTGAAGAACACATTTTTTTTAATTTTTTGAAATTAAAAATAAAAATCTTAAACATAAAATAAAATTACCTAATCTAAGCAACAAGATGAACCGTCAGTTGTCCAAACTCGAACAATCCCCGGCAATGGCGCCAAAAACTTGATGCACGAAATTGTGATTCACACTTTTCACAACTCCGCACAACTAACCAGCAAGTGCACTAGGTCGTCCAAGTAATACCTTACGTTAGTAAGGGTTGATCCCACGGAGATTGTCGGCTTAAAGCAAGCTATGGTCATCTTGTAAATCTTAGTCAGGTGGATTCAAATGGTTATGAAGTTTTGATAATTAAAAGATAAATAAAACATAAAATAAAGATAAAGGTACTTATGTAATTCACTGGTGGGAATTTCAGATAAGCGTTTGGAGATGCTTTGTTGCTTCTGAACCTCTGCTTTCCTATTGCCTTCTTCCAACCATGCGTACTCCCTTCCATGGGAAGCTGTATGATCCTCTTGGATGAAAAATACCAGGTACAATCTCTGTACGGCTAATCAACTGTCAGATTTCTCATCTCGGATGAAAAATACCATGTACAGCTACCGCACAGCTAATCATCTGTCGGTTCCCGCTAGCGTCGGAATAGGATCTCTCTATCCTTTTGCACACTGTCACTGTGCCCAATCACAGGTTTGAAGCTCGTCACAATCATTCCTTCCCAGATCCTACTCTGAATACCACAGACAAGGTTTAGACTTTCCGGATCTCAGGAATGCTGCCAACGGTTCTAGCTTATACCACGAAGGTTCTAATCTCAGATTCAGATTCTCTGTTTTCAGGAGAGACGATGTGAATCGTTGATTAGAAACCCAAGAGAATATACTCTGGCTGTTGTCCAATGACTATGTTGAAAATCATGTAGACCGCTTGTGGTTGTCAGGCACGCGGATCTTGGCTAAGCGAGTAATGAAGATAGCGGGTGATTGTCACGGGTCACCCCTTCATTCTAACTTAACTGAATTAAGTACAAGAGTATATCTTGGAGAAGAAGTAGGCGTGAATTGAAAGATAAACAATAGTACTTCCATTAATTCTTGAAGAACAGCAGCGCTCCTCACCTTAATCTATGAGGTGTAGAAACTCCACCGTAGAAAATACATAAGTGAAAATAGTCTAGGCATGGCCATGAGGCCAGCCTCCAATGGAGGTTCCAAAGTGTCAAAGTTACATATGATGATCAAAAGATATATAATAAATCTCTAAAAGTAGTTTTTATACTAAACTAGTAACCTAGGTTTACAGAAAATGAATAACTAAGTGCAGATAGTGCAGAAATCCACTTCTGGGGCCCACTTGGTGTGTGCTTGGGCTGAGCATTGAAGCTTTCATGTGCATAGGCTGTTCTTGGAGTGAAACGCCAGCTTGGGTGCTAGTTTGGGCGTTTAACTCCAGTTTTGGTGCCAGTTCTGGCGTTTTACGCCAGAAAGTTTTAGGCTGGATTTCAATGCCAGTTTGGCCCATCAAATCTCTTGAAAAGTATAGAATATTCTATATTGCTGGAAAGCCCAAGATGTCTACTTTCCAACGCACTTGAGATCGCGCCAATTGGGTTTATGTAGCTTCAGAAAATCCAATTTGAGTGCAGGAGGGTCAGAATCCAACAGCATCTGCAGTCCTTTTTCAGCCTCTGAACCAGATTTTTGCTCAGGTCCCTCAATTTCAGTCAGAAAATACCTGAAATCATAGAAAAACACACAAACTCATAGTAAAGTTCAAAAATGTGAATTTTGAATAAAAACTAATAAAAATATAATAAAAAGTGACTAAAACATACTAAAAACTTTTAAAAAACAATGCCAAAAAGGGTATAAGTTATCCGCTCATCAGTGTTCCACCAAAAATCTCATTTAAAAACATATTTCCACCCTCTGCATAGATGGTTACTAGCTCCAAGCAATAAGGGAAATCACTAAACCATTGTCTGTCTTCTAGTTTTTAGTTTTATTACTTTTAGCAAAAGCACATTTTTTTTCATATAACTGATGCATCATTGACAGTAGCAAGGGACTAAGTTTGGTGTTTCCTCACCAAAGTTAGTTCAAGAAACTACAATAGTTCATGCATGCTAACCATTTGCCTAAGTGTTTGGAAAAACAAGCAACTTCTGATAATTATGTAGAAAGGACACTCAGCCTCTTAAAATAATCATCACCAAAGAAAATGCAAAAGTAAAAGATGATGATGACAAAAGAAAAGCTGCAAGACACTCCTGAGAGGTTGTATTGTCACAAAATTCACTTTGCTTTGAAATGTTCTGAATGAGAAGTTGTTGTTTGCCTTGATGTTTAGTTCAAATAATACAAATTTTGATGTCTGCACTAGTTTAAATGCTTGTCTTCATCTTCATCTGCATTAAATTCATGTCTTGTTTCCCTTTTGCATCAATAAGAGAAAATGTTTGAAATAGAAAGTGACTGTCCAATGTTGTAGGAATTAGAATAAAGACTTGTGGTGGTAATTGCTTGATTAGATGATAAACTCAAAAATAAAAGTTGCAGAATAGAATGTTTTATGTAGTGTGAACTTAGTTGCTGTCATAAAACCTTTTATTAATGAACATCCCTGGAAAAAATGAAGAAAAGTGAGAAAGAAAAAGAAAAGAAAAGCCCAGGATTGGCAACAAAAAATAAAGAAACAAATAATAAGGCTAGACATTAATAGCTTGGACCTTAGGACACATGCCTGTGATGCTTCTTGTACTAGGATATGCTTGGATAAATAGGTTCTGAGGAGTCTTTTAAAACTTGGTAACTTGGATTAACTAATCCGGGATTATCAATCGAAAGTCCATGATCAAGAGCAACCTAGTTACAAAGCATTTAGTAATCCAAAGAGGTGCTGGGCATCAATGATCCTAAGAAGAATTGTGAGCCAAGTGTCTGTAGTGAAGAAGTGTTGAGCAAAATTGAGCTAAAAGGCTGCTGCAACACTTGACACTGAGTTATCATTGAGAAATAAGGTTTCTAAGCAAAAGAAAGAAGGAAAAACCAAAAAGGGATCAATCAAAGAGCAAGGAACAGCAACTCCAGTGAATCCTCAAAGAAGCATTTCTTATCTATCAGCAAAGAATAAGTGAGCTACATCTTGTCTGCATAAAATCCCATGGTCTTAATTCAATTACCTGCTAAATAAGGATATTTGCTTCTCTGTTTTATTTCATTTCTTCTCATGTTTAGTGCTTGCTTGGGGACAAGTAAGGTTTAAGTTTGGTGTTGTGATGACAAGTCATCTTATGCTAGTTTTACAAGCATTTTTCATTAAGTTTCATTAGGTTTTATGCACTTTCTTGCACAATAAGTAAGTAGTTGGAGTGGATTTTCAAGATTATGTTGAATCAATCAAACATCATTTATTTTACACAAAATCATAGGTTTTATGCTAGAATTTAATGATTTCATAAATGATGCAAAGATCTAGTGATTTTGGTGGGACTTTGATTAGTTGTTTGGTTGCTTGTAGGTGAAGAAATGATGAAGAAAGGAAAGAACCAGGACAGCGTTGCATTACAAAACGTGGCGTTCATTAAGGCAACGCTAGGCAAGGAAACCAGTGCACCAAGGCTTAACAAGAGCCAGCGTTCAAGCAAGTGAATGCCACATTAACCTTAGTGAACGTTTTCGGGAGCTCAATCATGAGGCACGCACCAAGGAAGGGTAGCGCTCAAAAATTATAGCACAGCGCTCCCTTTGTGCAACGTTTTCGTGACTTTTGGGTGAGGAAGAAACACGCAGCATCAAAGCAACAAGGGTAGTGCTCAATAATTCAAACGCAGCATTCACTTTTGTAAACTTTATCGCGCTCGAAGAGGGAGCACCAAGGGAAGCTGGGCACGCATCAAGCCAAGGAAGGGTAGCATTCAAGAATTTGAACGTAGCGTTCCCTTTTGGCAACGTTTTCGTGCTTCTCATGGGGAGGAAGACTCAGCATCAAGTGTAGCGCTCAAGGTTAGAGCGCAGCATTCACTTATTGAACGCTATAGGAAGACAAATGCGCACCAAAGGCTCACCAACAAAAAGTAAACGCAACGTTCACTACTCAAAACGGAGCACTCCACTAGAGCTAGCACCCTGACCCATGCCACTTGAACCAAAGCCACCCGGATCCATTTTTCATTCAAGGCCAACTTTGAAAAGCCCACTCCAAGCTTTGAAGACCAAAATAGAAAGTGTATAAATAGGAGCAAGTTTGATTTGAAGAAGGACCTTTAGCTCATTTTTAGTTTTTCATTTTTTTTGAATTTGGGATTTGGGGATTAGATCTAGTTTTCTTTCTGTTTGTTCTTGATTCTGTAACTTCTACTTTCTGTTTTGGGTTTTTGAAATTGAGATTGAAGAGCTCCATTGATTCTTCATCTGAGAATCATCTTTTACTTTTCTTCTCAATAGTTCTAAGAATTGAAAGTTGGATCTGAATTTCCTTTTCTGTTTTTATTTCTATTTCTTTTGCAATTTCTTTTCTGCTTGGTCAAGAGAGTCATTGAGATCTAGATCTGCTTTCTAATCTTATTGCTCTTCTGCACTTTTCAATTTCCCTCTTAGAATTTCACAATTGATTTAAGTTTTCTTGCTGTTTTGTTTCTTGAAGCGATTTTCCATTTCTGTTTTAGCTACTGAGATCCAGATCTAAATCTGCATCTCATAGCTCTCTGATTTACTTTAATTTACATTTTCTAGTTCAATTTGAATCCTAACACCTAAATCCCTTTTATTCTTGATGCAATTAAAGCTTCTTGTCAATTTACATTCAGCAATTTAAGTTTCTTACACTTTAAGTTTCTGTAATTTACTTTTCTTGCAATTTAAGTTTCAGCTCTTTTACTTTCTTGCATTTTAAGTTTCTGCAATTTATTTCTTCTGCACTTTAAGATTCAGTCAATCCACCCTCTCCCTTTTTTTTCTTGCAATTTAGCTTCTGTTAATCAAGTTTCACTCAAATCATCAAATATTCGCTTAACTAAATTCATCGCCTAACTAAAATTGCTCAATCCATCAATCCCTGTGGGATCGACCTCACTCTTATGAGTTATTACTACTTGATGTGACCCGGTACACTTGCCGGTTAGTTTTGTGTGGAATTGTTTTTCCCTCATCAATGATCAACAAGAAGACGTGTGCAAAAGCAAGGTTTGGGACCAAGGAATTCATTCTAGCAATCAACGCTGTTGGGGTCTTGTCACTTGTTTTAACTCGCTTGAAGGCTTTATGCAACTTGTGTGGGATCCTGGAGGCTATTGGAATTACAAACACTGGTGGGGATTCCTGGATGAGTTCAAGCACCAGCAGCCATGACAAGGAGCTCACCGAATGTCCAACTTAAGGACTTTAACTAAAAGTGCTAGGTGGGAGACAAACTACCTTGGTATGATCTTTCATTTTTATTCTTAGTTTTATTCTATTTTATTTTTATTAATGTTCATTCATAATTTCTATATATTCATCTGCATACTGCATTTTGCATTCTACATAAAAAAAATGAGCACACGACGCGCAAGTGTCGCTGACGCGTACGCGTCACATGTTCTTGCGAGAATGAGAAGAAGTGAACAGAGAGTTAGGCGGGTCTGGTGCTGGACACGTGCCTGGCGCACAAGCAAGCCCACGCGTATGGGTCGCTTGCGTTTCCACCAGTCCACGTGTACGCGTCCCCCACGCGTACGCGTGACCCTGCAAATCGACGTAAATGGGTGTATGGCCAGAGAGTTGTGATGGTACGGGGCTGGAACTGTGATGGGAGCATAAGCCCCATCACACGTACGCATCCCTGCCGCGTGCGCGTCGTTTTCCCAAAATGACCATCCACACGTGCGCGTCCCTGTCGCGCACGCGTCATATGCATTTTCTGCTCTCGTGCGTATCAAACATAGAGTTGTGCTTGCGCGGGGTTGCCTTCGCGCCAATTGCACAATCCATATCACGCGAACGCGTCGCCTGAAAATAGTGCGATCCACGCGTATGCATGATGTACGCGTACGCGTCGCACGCAACGCCCAATTAATCCACTTCAGCGCCTGATTTCAATCCCCCCATCCTAATTCTTTTCAATCCTAATTATTTATTCCTTTTTCTTTCTTTCTTCCTCCTTATTCTTTCTTACTTTCTAGGACCTTCTTCCTTCCTTCTTCACTTCTTCATCAAGTTTCTTTTCTTCTTCCCCTTTTACTCTTTCATTACTACTTTGATTTATGTTTTTTTTCTTTATTTTTCTTTTAGTTTCATTATCCATGATTTTTTTTTCTTTTCTTTTTCATGCATTCTTATGTTGGTGTTGGATCTTTATTTGGGTCTTATATTATTATACTTGAGCTTGTGGATATATTAGGGAGTGATTTGACAATTCATATTAATTTTTGGGTTGCATGCATGTTTGGAGTTCTTACTTTCCCTAACATAATTTACATGCATACCAAGTGTTTGTGGAAAGTCCGTATGGCATTGTGAATTCTTAATTATTCCTTTCTTCTACACTACTACCTGTTTTTCACAAAACCCTTGAAATCTTTTATTAATTAAATATAATTGTCAACACAAATGTGGTTGTTAGTTTGTTACATTTGATAATCAAATTGAGCTATTAATGCTTGATCTATGCTACTCATGCCCTTGCCAGCATGCTGATAAACATCTTACATCTAATTGCCTTAATATATCATGCTATATTTCCATTGATGTCCTAATTAAATGGAGTCGCGATCATGTGTTTTCGACATTCTTCTTTACCTTGGCATTGATTATCACTTGTATTTTCCTCCTCCTAGTTCTAGCTATTTGATTTCATGCCCCTTTCTTTTCTCCCTTTTCAGGATAGCCACCAGGAAGGGTACATAGAAAGCCTCTAACAAGCCACCAGCAAGGAGAGGAACAAGCGAATGGAGCGCCGTAATAAGCGCCGATTTACATACCTCAAGGAGATGATTGTTGGCAACCACCTACCTGAGGAAGCACCAGACACTCCAGACTCCACCTCACCTACCAGCACCGGGAGCCTTGACGACCACGATTGTGGAGATGCTATTACCAACCCCCCTTTGTTCCTGACTGATGGCACCGAGGACAGTGCCAAGCTTTAAGTGTGGGGAGGTCGGTCAATACCTGACTCCCAGAGGTAATTGCTTTTTCTTAACACCAATAGGTTATTTTTTTATTTTTTTCTTTTGTTAGATAGGATAGATTACATAATAATAAGTGTTTGCATGTATGTTCTACTCGGTTGAAAAATATTAAGTTTCTTTTCAAGATCCTATTTTTGAAAATTTCACTAGTTCAAATTAAAATTCTATGTTAAACTTGTATGAAGATTGTAACTTGGAACATGGTTTAGAGCTAGAACACACAACCCAATGAGATTTTGAGCCTAATTGTATGGTTACATGATTTAACCATTATTTTTGTGTGTTTTCTCTCCTCTATGATTGCAATCTATGGTTTGTTCCGTTCTATATGTCCATTGTTTAATGTATCCATGCATATGTATGATTGAGGCCATCATTTGTTATTAGCTCACTATCCCAAACGGCCTACCATTCTAATTACCTGCGTTCGCCACTTTGAGCCTTCTCTATCCCCTTTTGTTCTTTATGTTACCACATCACTAGCCTTAAGCGGAAAAATAATGAACTACCCCAATTGAATCTTTAGCTAGCTTAAGATAGGGATTGTGTGTCAAATTAAGTGTGGGAAACTATGGGAACTCTGGTTAAAAAGAATGTGTATTGCTTAATTAATGAATATTAAGAAATTGAATGCTACTCATGTGAAATTATGAAAACCAAATGCATTGATGTTGTAATGGTTTCAACATAAAAAAATTCCAATTTTAGGGGAATGAAAGCACCCCAATGTTAAGTTCAATAAAAAGATCAATGCATGTGAGATAAAATAGAAGAACATTTAAATACATGAGTAGGTGAAAAGCACAAAAAGTGAGACTATGGGTAGTTAGGCATGATTTTAGAAGCATAGGGAATGTGTGTGCATTAGGAGAGAACTTAGGTTAATCAAGGATTCAATTCTTAGCTCACTTGGCCATACATGTATCCTCACCCTTACCTAAGCCCCATTACAACATTGAAAAAGACCTCATGATGTTTGCATGTGTGCACTAAATATTTGTTGATTGGTTAGATGAAGAACAAATTTTAGAACGCATGAATAGAGGAGACTAGAGTAGATTACCCTATACGCTTGAGTGATTAGAGTGCGTATACACTTCTAGTGAGGGTTCAATGCTTGACTCTATGTTCCCAGCTCTCATGAGCTATCTTCTCACAAGTTTACTTATCTTTTATTGTGTGATTTGAGTTAGTGGAATCTGAATTTTATTTGTCTTAGAGAACTTGTTCATTTCCTTAACCAAGTAGGTATAGACATTTCATCACATAGTTGTATTTATATGTATAGGTTACATTGCATTGCATGAGTCCTGTTGCCCCTATTCATTCTTTCTATCTCCTTGAGCTTAGCATGAGGACATGCTAATGTTTAAGTGTGGGGAGATTGATAAACCACTATTTTATGGTTTATCTTGTGCTTAATTGAGTGGTTTTACCAAGTCTTTGCACACCTATTCATACAATTTATATGATATTACAATTCCTTCCTAGTTTTGTTCTATAATTGAAAACTTGCTTCCTAAGCCTTTAAATTGTATATTTTTAATCCCTCTTTATACCGTTCGATGCCATGATCTGTGCGTTAAGTGCTTTCAGGCTTTATAGGGTAGGAATGGCTTAAAGGATGGAGAGGAAGCTTGCAAAAATGGAAGGAGCACAAGGAATAAAGGAGACAACCAGCGAGAAGCAACGCGTATGCATGGCTCACGCATGTGCGTGAATTGGAGTTTTGCACGGCGATGCGTACACGTACCTGACGCGTACGCGTTGATGAGCGGATAATTTATACGCTTTTTAGCATTGTTTTTACATAGTTTTTAGTATGATTTAGTTAGTTTTTACTATGTTTTTATTAGTTTTCAAGAAAAATTCACATTTCTAGACTTTACTATGAGTTTGTGTCTTTTTCTATGATTTCAGGTATTTTCTGGCTGAAATTGAGGGACCTGAGCAAAAATCTGATTCAGAGGCTGAAAAAAGACTACAGATGCTGTTGTATTCTGACCTCCCTGCACTCGAAATGGATTTTATGGAGCTACAGAAGTCTAATTGGTGCACTCTCAATTGCGTTGGAAAGTAGACATCCATGGCTTTCCAACAATATATAATAGTTAATACTTTGCCCGAGTTTTGACGATGCAAACTGGCGTTCAAACGCCAACTTCTTGCCTTATTCTGAAGTTAAACGCCAGAAACAGCTTACAAACCAGAGTTAAACGCCACAAATAGGCTGCAACCTAGCGTTTAACTCCAAGAGAAGTCTCTACACGTGTAAAGCTCAATGCTCAGCCCAAGCACACACCAAGTGGGTCCCGGAAGTAGATTTCTGCATCATTTACTTATCTCTGTAAACCCTAGTAACTAGTTTAGTATAAATAGGACTTTTTACTATTGTATTAGAGGTCTTGGTCATTCTGGTTCTCCCTCTGGGGCCGAAGCCAATGAACACTATCATCACTTATGTATTTTCAACGATGGAGTTTCTACACCCCATAGATTAAGGTGTGGAGCTCTGCTGTTCCTCATGAATTAATGTGAAGTACTATTGTTTTTCTATTCAATTCAAGCTTATTCTTATTTCAAGATATTCACTCGCACTTCAACCTGATGAATGTGATGATCCGTGACACTCATCATCATTCTCACCTATGAACACGTGTCTGACAACCACTTCCGTTCTATCTGTAATAGCTTGAGTGTGTATCTCTTAGCCTCCATTCCGAAAGATCGGAGTCTTCGTGGTATAGGCTAGAATTATTGACGGCCATTCTTGAGATCCAGAAAGTCTAAACCTTGTCTGTGGTATTCCGAGTAGGATCTGGGAAGGGATGACTATGACGAGCTTCAAACTCGCGAGTGTTGGGTGTAGTGACAGACGCAAAAGGATCAATGGATCCTATTCCAACATGATCGAGAACCGACAGATGATTAGCCGTGCGGTAACAGCGCATTTGGACCATTTTCACTGAGAGGACAGATGGTAGCCATTGACAACGGTGATCCCCCAACATAAAGCTTGCCATGGAAAGGAGTATGAATGATTGAATAAAGACAGTAGGAAAGTAGAGATTCAGAAGGAGCAAAGCATCTCCATACGCTTATCTGAAATTCTTACCAATGAATTACATAAGTATTTCTATCTTATTTTCTGTTTTAATTATACTCTAATTATCAAAATCCCATAACCATTTGAATCTGCCTGACTGAGATTTACAAGATGACCATAGCTTGCTTCAAGCCGACAATCTCCGTGGGATCGACCTTACTCACGTAAGGTTTATTACTTGGACGACCCAGTGCACTTGCTGGTTAGTTGTGTAGAGTTGTGAAAAAGAGTTGAGATTACAATTGTGCGTACCAAGTTTTTGGCACCGTTGAGATCACAATTTCGTGCACCAAGTTTTTAGCGTCGTTGCCGGGGATTGTTCGAGTTTTGACAACTGACGGTTCATCTTGTTGCTCAGATTAGGTAATTTTATTTTAATTTTAAGATTTTTGTTTTTATTATTTTTATTCTCGAAAAATTTTCAAAAAAAAAAATTAATAAAATCATAAAATCACAAATATTTTTGTGTTTCTTGTTTGAGTCTAGTGTCAAATTTTAAGTTTGGTGTCAATTGCATCTTTTTTAATTTTCACTAAAATTTTTGAAAACTCATGCATGGTTTTCTTCATTGATCCTCAAGTTGTTCTTGATGATCTTCTTTGTTTGATCTTTGCATTTTTATGTTTTGTGTCTTTTCTGGTTTTTCATATGCATTTTTTAATTATTAGTGTCTAAAGTTTAAAAATTTTTAAGTTTGGTGTCTTTCATGTTTTTCTTTTCTTAAAAATTTTCAAAAATAAGTCTTGATGTTCATCTTTATCTTCAAAGTGTTCTTGGTGTTCATCTTGACCTTCAAAGTGTTCTTGCACGCATTAGTTGTTTTGATTCATAATTTCTGTGTTTTGTTTCAATTTGGTGTTTTTCTCTCTCTTTACTAAAAATTCAAAAAAAATATATCTTTCCTAGTTTTACTCATAAATTTCAATTTCAAAATTCTATCCTTTCAAATCTTTTTCAAAAATTAAATCTTTTTTTTTACATATTTTTGAAATTTTTTTAATTGATTTTCAAAATCTTTTTTTTATTTTTACTTCATATTTTCGAAAATCTCACTAACATTTAAAGTTTTAATTCAAAAAAATTTTTCAAGTTGTTACTTGCATATTAAGAAACGTTCAATCTTTAAACTCTAGAATCATATCTTTTAATTTCTTGTTAGTCAAGTAATCAATTTTAATTTCAAAAATCAAATCTTTTTAAATTTGTTTTTCAAATCTTTTTCAAAAATAAATTTTCAATCATATCTTTTTCAAAAATCAATTTTCAAAATCTTTTCTAACTTCTTATCTTTTCAAATTTGATTTTCAAATCTTTTTCAATTAACTACTTGACTTTTTGGTTTGATTTTAAAAGTTTTCCATTTCAATCATATCTTTTTCAAAACCACCTAACTACTTTTCTCTCTCCAATTTTTTGAAAATTACTAACCACCTTTTTAAAATTCCTTCTAATTATTTTAATTTAATTTAATTTCTCTTCCTAATTTTCGAATTCTAATTAATTAATTAAACAAAAACAAAAATATTTTCCTTTTATTTCAATTTAGAATTCGAATTTTTTTTTCTCCCCCCTCTCCTATTCTTCTCTTCTTCTACTCACATAAAGGAATCTCTATACTGTGACATAGAGGATTCCTCCTCTTTTCTGTTCTCTTCTTTTTCATATGAGCAGGAAGAGGGACAAAGACATTCTTATTGAAGCTGATCCTGAACCTGAAAGGACTATTAAGAGAAAACTAAGAGAAGCTAAAGCACAACCCTCTGGAGAGGACCTGACAGAAATTTTCGAAAAAGAAGGAGACATGGCCGAACCCAATAACAATGATGGAGATGCAAGGAAGATGCTTGGTGACTTTATTGTACCCTCTTCTAACTTTTATGGAAGAAGCATCTCAATTCTTGCCATTGGAGCAAACAATTTTGAGCTTAAGCCTCAATTAGTTTCTCTAATGCAACAGAATTGCAAGTTTCATGGACTTCTATCGGAAGATCCTCATCAGTTCTTAGTTGAATTCTTGCAAATCTGTGACACTGTCAAGACCAATGGAGTTGATCTCGAGGTCTACAGGCTTATGCTTTTCCCTTTTGCTGTAAGAGACAAAGCTAGAACATGGTTGGATTCACAACCTAAGGAAAGCCTGAACTCTTGGGAAAAGCTGGTCAGTACTTTTCTGGCCAAATTCTTTCCACCTCAAAAGATGAGCAAGCTTAGAGTGGAAATCCAAACCTTCAGACAGAAGGAAGGTGAGTCCCTCTATGAGCTTGGGAAAGATATAAGCAATTGATCAAAAGGTGTCCTACTGACATGCTTCCAGAATGGAGCATCATATGTATATTCTATGATGGTCTATCTGAGTTATCAAAAATGTTATTAGACCATTCTGCAGGAGGATCTCTTCATCTGAAAATCCCTGCAGAAGCTCAGGAACTCATTAAAATGGTTACAAATAACCAGTTCATGTACACCTCTGAAAGGAGTCCTGTGAACAATGGGACGCCTCAGAAGAAGGGAGTTCTTGAAATTGATGCTCTAAATGCCATATTGGCTCAGAACAAAATATTGACTCAGCAAGTCAATATGATTTCTCAGAGTCTGAATGGATTGCAAGCTGCATCCAACAGTACTAAAGAAGCATCTTCTGAAGAAGAAGCTTATGATCCTAAGAACCTTGCAATGGCAGAGGTGAAATACATGGGAGAACCCTATGGAAAGACCTATAATCCTTCAAGGAGAAATCATCCAAATTTCTCATGGAAGGATGATGAGCGGATAATTTATACGCTTTTTGGCATTGTTTTTACATAGTTTTTAGTATGATTTAGTTAGTTTTTAGTATATTTTATTATTTTTTAATTAAAAATCACATTTCTGGACTTTACTATGAGTTTGTGTGTTTTTCTGGGATTTCAGGTACTTTCTGGCTGAAATTGAGGGACTTGAGCAAAAATCTGATTTAGAGGCTGAAGAAGGACTGCAGATGTTGTTGGATTCTGACCTCCCTACGCTCAAAGTGGATTTTTGGAGCTATAGGAGTCCAAATGGTGCGCTCTCAATTGCGTTGGAAAGTAGACATCTAGGGATTTCTAGCAATATATAATAGTCCATACTTTGCCCTAGTTTAGATGACGCAAACTGGCATTCAACGCCAGCTTTCTGCCCTATTCTGGAGTTAAACGCCAGAAACAGGTTGTAAAGCAGAGTTAAACGCCAGAAAGAGGTTACAAACTGGCGTTTAACTACAAGGAAGACCTCTACACGTGAAAGCTTCAATGCTCAGCCCAAGCACACACCAATTGGGCCCGGAAGTGGATTTCTGCATCATTTACTCATTTCTGTAAACCCCAGTAACTAGTTTAGTATAAATAGAACTTTTTACTATTGTATTAAAAATCTTTGATTAGTCTTATGCTATCTTATACCTTTATGGAGGCTGGCCATTCGGCCATGCCTGGACCTTGTTCTTATGTATTTTCAACGGTAGAGTTTCTACACACCATAGATTAAGGTGTGGAGCTCTGCTGTTCCTCATGAATTAATACAAAGTACTATTGTTTTTCTATTCAACTCAAGCCCATTTCTTCTCTAAGATATCCATTCGCACACAAGAACATGATGAATGTGATGATTATGTGACGCTCATCATCATTCTCACTTATGAACGCGTGCCTGACAAACACTTCCGTTCTACATGCAAACAAGCATGAATGCGTATCTCTTAGCCTCCTGATCGTGAGATCAGAGTCTTCGTGGTATAGGCTAGAATTATTGGCGGCCATTCTTGAGATCCGAAAAGTCTAAACCTTGTCTGTGGTATTCTGAGAAGGATTTGGGAAGGGATGGTTGTGACGAGCTTCAAACTCGCGAGTGCTGGGCGTAGTGACAGACGCAAAAGGATTACTGAATCCTATTCCAGTATGATTGAGAACCGATAGATGATTAGCCGTGCGGTGACAGCGCATTTTGGACCATTTTCACTGAAAGGACGGGATGTAGCCATTGACAACGGCGATGCCCTACATACAGCTTGCCATGGAAAGGAGTAGGAATGATTGGATGAAGACAGCAGGAAAGCAGAGGTTCAGAAGGAACAAAAGCATCTCTATACACTTATCTGAAACTCTCACCAATGAATTGCATAAGTATCTCTATCCTATTTTATATTTTAATTATATTTTAATTATCAATTCACCATAACCATTTAAATCTGCCTGAGATTTACAAGGTGACCATAGCTTGCTTCAAGCCGACAATCTCCGTGGGATCGACCCTTACTCACGTAAGGTTTATTGCTTGGACGACCCAGTGCAGTTGCTGGTTAGTTGTGCGAAGTTGTGACAAAGAACTAAAATTATGAACGTGCGTATGAAGTTTTTAGCGCCGTTACCAAGGAATGAATGATCACGATTTTGTGCACCAAGTTTTTGGCGCCGTTGCCGGGGATTGTTCGAGTTTGGATAATTGACGGTTCATCTTGTTGCTCAGATTAGGTAATTTTATTTTAATTTTAAGTTTTTATTTTTATTCTTTTTATTTTCGAAAAATTTTCAAAAAAAAAATTTAAAAATTAAATTATTCTATGTTCTTCAGAATTTTTAAGAATGAATTCTAGAGTTTCATGATGATCTGTTGAAGTCTGGCTGGCTGTAAAGCCATGTCTAATCCTTTAGACCGAGGTTTCAACTATCATTAGAGAAGAGCTTATTTGTCTTTCTCAGCAATTTAGCTTTTGTATGTAATGATCTGCTAAAGCTTGGCTGGCCATTGGCCATGTCTAGTGTTTTGGACCGGAGCTTTCACTGAAAACTTGGCTGGCTAGTAAGCCATGTCTAATTCCTGGACCGGAGCTTTAGTCTAACATTGCATGATTCCTGGAATTCTCATTAAAAATTTTGAAATCCTTATTTTCTTTTTCAAAATTAATTTTCGAAAAATACCAAAAACTTTACAAAATCATAAAAACCAAAAAAAAATTTTGATGTTTCTTGTTTGAGTCTTGTGTCAATTTTTAAGTTTGGTGTCAATTGCAAGCTCTTATAATTTTCTTTAATTTTCAAAAATTCATCATATGTTCTTCATGATCTTCAAGTTGTTCTTGATGATCTTCTTTGTTTGATCTTTGCATTTTCTTATTGTGCATCTTTTCTTGTTTCTCATATGCATTTTCAATTTGTTAGAATCTCAACATTAAAAATTTTTAAGTTTGGTGTCTTGCATGTTTTTCTTTTCTTAAAAATTTTCAAAAATAAGTTCTTGGTGTTCATCTTGACATTCAAAGTGTTCTTGGTGTTCATCTTGACATTCATAGTGTTCTTGCATGCATCATTTATTTTGATCCAAAATTTTCATGCATTGAGTCTTTTTGATGTTTTTCTCTCTCATCATTAAAATTCAAAAATAAAAAAATATCTTTTTCTTATTTCACTCATAATTTTCGAAAATTTGATTTGATTTAGTCAAAAGTTTTAAAATTTAGTTGTTTCTTATGAGTCAAATCAAATTTTCAATTTAAAAATTCTATCTTTTTCAAATCTTTTTCAAAAATAAAATCTTTTTCATTTTTTTCTTTTAAATTTTCGAAATTTTCAAAATTTATTTTCAAAATCTTTTTCTTATTTCTATTTCATATTTTTGAAATTAATGCTAACAATTAATGTGATTGATTCAAAAATTTTAAGTTTGTTACTTGCCTAGTAAGAAAGGTTCAATCTTTAAATTTTAAAATCATATCTTTTTGTTTCTTGTTAGTCAAGTAATCAACTTTAATTTTCAAAATCAAATCTTTTTAAATTTCTTTTTCAAATCTTTTTCAAAATAAATTTCAATCACATCTTTTTCAAAATTAATTTCAAAATATTTTCCAACTCCTTATTTTTTCAAAATTGATTTTCAAATCTTTTTCAATTAATCTTATCTTGTTTGATTCTTATCTTTTTCAAAACTACTTAACTACTTTTCTCTCTCTTATTTTCGAAAATCACCTTCCTCTTTTTCAAAATTCCTTTTTAATTAACAAATTATTTTAAATTTTAATTTAATTTAATTTCATTTTTCTTTCTAAAATTTTTGAATTTTAACTTCAAATTTTAAATTAAAAACAAAAGTATTTTTATTTTATTTTATTTAATTTTCGAATTCTTCCCTCTCTAATCACCTTCTATTTATTTATTTATCTACTAACACCCTTCTTTTACTCAAAAATTTGAACTCACTCTTCTCCTCTGTGTTCGAATTCTTATCTTTTCCTTCTTCCATTTTTCTCTTCTTATACTCATATAAGGAATCTCTATACTGTGACATAGAGGATTCCATATTTTCTTTTCTGTTCTCTTCTTTTTCATATGAGCAGGAACAGGGATAAAGACATTCTTGTTGAAGCTGATCCTGAACCTGAAAGGACTCTGAAGAGGAAGCTAAGGGAAGCTAAAGCACAACTCTCTGGAGAAAATCTGACAGAAATTTTTGAAAAAGAAGGAGACATGGCCGAACACAACAACAATGCAAGGAAGATGCTTGGTGACTTTACTGCACCAAATTCCAACTTACATGGAAGAAGCATCTCAATCCCTGCCATTGGAGCAAACAATTTTGAGATAAAGCCTCAATTAGTTTCTCTAATGCAACAGAATTGCAAGTTTCATAGACTTCCATCAGAAGATCCTTTTCAGTTCTTAACTGAATTCTTGCAGACCTGTGATACTGTTAAGACCAATGGAGTTGATCCCGAGGTCTACAGGCTTATGCTTTTCCCATTTGCTGTAAGAGACAGAGCTAGAATATGGTTGGACTCTCAACCTAAAGATAGCCTGAACTCTTGGGATAAGCTTGTCACGGCTTTTTTATCCAAGTTCTTTCCTCCTCAAAAGCTTAGCAAGCTTAGAGTGGATGTTCAAACCTTCAAACAGAAAGAAGGTGAATCCCTCTATGAAGCTTGGGAGAGATACAAGCAACTGACCAAAAAGTGTCCTTCTGACATGCTTTCAGAATGGACCATCCTGGATATATTCTATGATGGTCTGTCTGAATTATCAAAGATGTCATTGGACCATTCTGCAGGTGGATCCATTCACCTAAAGAAAACACCTGCAGAAGCTCAAGAACTCATTGACATGGTTGCAAATAACCAGTTCATGTACACTTCTGAAACGAATCCTATGAGTAATGGGATGCCTCAGAGGAATAGAGTTCTTGAAATTGATGCTCTGAATGCCATATTGGCTCAGAACAAAATATTGACTCAGCAACTCAATATGATTTCTCAGAGTCTGAATGGATTGCAAGCTGCATCCAACAATACTAAAGAGGCATCTTCTGAAGAAGAAGCTTATGATCCGGAGAACCCTACAATAGCAGAGGTGAATTACATGGGTGAATCCTATGGAAACACCTATAATCCCTCATGGAGAAATCATCCAAATTTCTCATGGAAGGATCAATAAAAGCCTCAACAAGGCTTTAATAATGGTGGAAGAAACAGGTTTAGCAATAGCAAGCCTTTTCCATCATCCACTCAGCAACAGATAGAGAATTTTGAGCAGAATCCATCTAGCTTAGCAAATATAGTCTCTGATCTATCTAAGGCCACTCTAAGTTTCATGAATGAAATAAGGTCCTCCATCAGAAATTTGGAGGTACAAGTGGGCCAGCTGAGTAAAAGAATCACTGAAACTCCTCCTAGTACTCTCCCAAGCAATACAGAAGAGAATCCAAAAAGAGAGTGCAAGGCCATAACGTTACTTGGTGTGGCCGAACCCAGAGAGGAGGAGGGGGACATAAATCCTAGTGAGGAAGACCTCCTGGGACATTCACTGACCAATAAGGGGTTACTCAATGAGGACCTGAAGGAATCTGAGGCTCATACAGAGACCATAGAGATTCCATTCAACTTGCTTCTGCCCTTTCATTTGCTCTGATGAGTATTCATCCTCTGAAGAGGATGAAGACACTACTGAAGAGCAAGTTGCTAAGTACCTTGGTGCAATCATGAAGCTGAATGCCAAATTATTTGGTAATAAGACTTGGGAAGATTAACCTCCCTTGCTCACAAATGAACTAAATGCATTGGATAGGCAGAAATTACCTCAAAAGAAACAGGATCCTGGTAAATTCCTAATTCCTTGTAACATAGGCACCATGACCTTTGAGAAGGCTCTGTGTGACCTGGGATCAGGCATAAACTTAATGCCACTCTCTGTAATGGAGAAACTAGGAATCTTTGAGGTGCAAGCTGCCAGAATCTCATTAGAGATGGCAGACAACTCAAGAAAACAGGCTTATGGACAAGTAGAGGATGTGTTAGTAAAGGTTGAAGGCCTTTACATCCCTGCTGATTTTATAATCCTAGACACTGGAAAGGATGAGGATGAATCCATCATCCTTGGAAGACCCTTCCTAGCCATAGCAAAAGCTGTGATTGATGTGGATAGAGGAGAGTTGGTCCTTCAACTGAATGAGGACTACCTTGTGTTTAAGACTCAAGGTTCTCCCTCTGTAACCATGGAGAGGAAGCATGAAAAGCTTCTCTCACTGCAGAGTCAACCAAAGCCCCCACAGTCAAACTCTAAGTTTGGTATTGGGAGGTTCCAACAATGCTCTGAACATCTGTGAGGCTCCTTGAGAGCTCACTGTCAAGCTATTGACATTAAAGAAGCGCTTGTTGGGAGGTAACCCAATGTTATTTAATTATATCTATTTTATTTTTATTGTTATTTCGTGTTTTATTAGGTTGATGATCATGTGAAGTCACAAAAACTACTGAAAAATCAAAAACAAAATGAAAAATAGCATTAGAAATAGCACACCCTGGAGGAAGAGCACTCTGGTGCTTAAACGCCAGAAACAAGCATCTGTCTGGCGTTTAACGCCAGAAACAAGCACCAAGCTGGCGTTAACACTAGAAACAAGCATCAACCTGGCGTTAAACACCAAAAACAGGCTACATTTGGGTGTTTAACGCCAAACACAAGCAGCAAGCTGGCGTTTAACGCCAGACATGCATGCTAAGGGCGTTTTACACGCCTAATTGGAGCAGGGATGTTAATTTCTTGACCCCACTGGATCTGTGGACCCCACAGGATCTCCACCTACCCCACTTCTTCTTCTCTCCTCTTCACACCTTTTCATAACTCTCTTCCCCAAATACCCTTCACCAATCACCTCCATAGCTCTTCCCCAAATACCCTTAACCACTCACATCTATCCACTCTTCCCCATAAACCCCACCTACCTCTAAAGTTCAAATTCCTTTCCCTTCCAAACCCAACCCCATGACCGAACCCTAAACCCCCCCACTCCTATATAAACCCCTCATTCCTTCTTTATTTTTACACAACACAAAGGACCATCAAGACCACTTCTATGAAGTTGTGGCCAAGAAGAAAGTGATCCCTGAGGTTCCTTTCAAGCTCAAAAAGAATGAGTATACGGAGATCCGACATGAGATCTGAAGAAGAGGTTGGGAAGTTCTCACCAACCCCATTCAATAAGTCGGGATCTTAATGGTTCAAGAGTTCTATGCAAACGCATGGATCACTAGGAACCATGATCAAAGTGTGAACCCGAATCCAAAGAATTGGCTTACCATGGTTCGGGGGAAATACTTAGATTTCAGTCCGAAAAAAGTAAGGCTGGCGTTCAATTTGCCAATGATGCAAGAAAACGCACGCCTCTACACTAGAAGGGTCAACTTTGATCAAAGGTTGGACCAAGTCCTCATGGACATATGTGTAGAAGGAGCTCAATGGAAAGTTGACTTAAGAGGCAAGCCGGTTCAATTGAGAAGACCGGACCTTAAGCCTGTAGCTAGAGGATGGTTAGAGTTTATTCAGTGCTCAATTATTCCTACTAGCAACTGGTCTGAAGTTACTATAGACTGGGCCATCATGATCCATAGTATCATGATTGGGGAGGAAGTGGAAGTTCATGAGATTATACCTCAAGAACTTTACAAGGTGGCTGACAAGTCCTCCACTTTGGCAAGGTTAGCCTTTTCTCACCTCATTTGTCACCTCTGCAATTCAGCTGGAATTGACATAGAGGGAGACATCCTCATTGATGAGGACAAGCCCATCACTAAGAAAAGGATGGAGCAAACAAGAGATCATGGACCTCAACAAGAGCATGAGGAAATTTCCTCACCAAGAAATCCCTGAGATGCCTCAAGGGATACATTTTCCTCCACACAACTATTGGAAGAAACTAAGGATAAGAGCACTCCATCATTCTCCATGAGATTAGAGAATATCAAAGAGCTATAAGGGAGGAGCAACAAAGACAAGGAAGAGACATAGAGGAGCTCAAAAGCTCCATTGGTTCTTCAAGAAGAGGAAGACGCCATCCTCACTAAGGTAGACCCGTTCCTTAATCTCCTTGTTCTTATTTTCCTGTTTTTCGTTTACTATGCCTTATGTTTTATTTATGTTTGTGTCTTTACTATATGATCATTAGTATTTAAATGTATGTCTTAAAGCTATGAATGTCCTATGAATCCATCACCTTTCTTAAATAAAAAATGCTTTAATTACAAAAGAACAAGAAGTACATGAATTTAAAATTCATCCTTGAAATTAGTTTAATTATTTTGATGTGGTGACAATTCTTTTTGTTTTCTGAATGAATGCTTGAACAGTGCATATGTCTTTTGATATTGTTGTTTATGAATGTTAAATATGTTGGCTCTTGAAATAATGATAAAAAGGAGAAATGTTCTTGATAATCTGAAAAATCATAAAATTGATTCTTGAAGAGAGAAAAAGCAGTGAATACAAAAGCTTGCGAAAAAAAAGAAAAGAAAAATGGCGAAAAAAAAGAGAAAGAAAAAGAAAAAGGCAAAAGCAAAAAGCCAATAGCCCTTAAAACCAAAAGGCAAGGGTAATAAAAAGGATCCAAGGCTTTGAGCATCAGTGGATAGGAGGGCCCAAAAGGAATAAAATCCTGGCCTAAGAGGCTAAACCAAGCTGTCCCTAACCATGTGCTTGTGGCGTGAAGGTGTCAAGTGAAAATTTGAGACTGAGCGGTTAAAGTCGAGGTCCAAAGCAAAAAGAAGAGTGTGCTTAAGAACCCTGGACACCTCTAATTGGGGACTCTAGTAAAGCTGAGTCACAATCTGAAAAGGTTCACAGAGTTATGTGTCTGTGGTATTTATGTATCCGGTGGTAATACTGGAAAACAAAGTGCTTAGGGCCACGGCCAAGACTCATAAAGTAACTGTGTTCAAGAATCAACATACTAAACTAGGAGAATCAATAACACTATCTGAATTCTGAGTTCCTATAGATGCCATTCATTCTAAACTTCAATGGATAAAGTGAGATGCCAAAACTATTCAAGAGGCAAAAAGTTACTAGTCCCGCTCATCTAGTTGGAGCTAAGTTTCATTGATATTTTGGAATTTATAGTATATTCTCTTCTTTTTATCCTATTTGATTTTCATTTGCTTGGGGACAAGCAACAATTTAAGTTTGGTGTCGTGACGAGCGGATAATTTATACGCTTTTTGGCATTGTTTTTACATAGTTTTTAGTATGATTTAGTTAGTTTTTAGTATATTTTTTTTAGTTTTTAATTAAAAATCACATTTCTGGATTTTTCTATGAGTTTGTGTGTTTTTTTGTGATTTCAGGTACTTTCTGGCTGAAATTGAGGGACTTGAGCAAAAATCTGATTCAGATGCTGAAGAATGACTGCAGATGCTGTTGGATTCTGACCTCCCTGCACTCAAAGTGGATTTCCTGGAGCTACAGAAGTCCAAATGGCGCGCTTTCAATTGCGTTGGAAAGTAGACAACTAGGGCTTTTCAGCAATATATATTAGTCCATACTTTGCCCGATTTTAGATGACACAAACTGGCGTTCAACGCCAGCTTTCTACCCTATTCTGGAGTTAAACGCTAGAAACAAGTTGCAAAGCAGAGGTAAACGCCAGAAATAGGTTACAAACTGGAGTTTAACTCCAAGAAAGACCTCTACACGTGAAATCTTCAATGCTCAGCCCAAGCGCACACCAAGTGGGCCCGGAAGTGGATTTCTGCATCATTTACTCATTTCTGTAAACCCTAGTAACTAGTTTAGTATAAATAGAACTTTTTACTATTGTATTAAAAATCTTTGATTAGTCTTATGCTATCTTAGACCTTTATGGAGGCTGGCCATTCGGCCATGCCTGGACCTTGTTCTTATGTATTTTCAACGGTAAAGTTTCTACACACCATAGATTAAGGTGTGGAGCTCTGCTGTTCCTCATGAATTAATGCAAAGTACTATTGTTTTTCTATTTAACTCAAGCCTATTTCTTTTCTAAGATATCCATTCGCACACAAGAACAGGATGAATGTGATGATTATGTGATACTCATCATCATTCTCACTTATGAACGCGTGCCTGACAAACACTTCCGTTCTACATGCAAACAAGCTTGAATGCGTATCTCTTAGCCTCCTGATCGTGAGATCAGAGTCTTCATGGTATAGGCTAGAATTATTGGTGGCCATTCTTGAGATCCGAAAAGTCTAAACCTTGTCTGTGGTATTCCGAGTAGGATCTGGGAAGGGATGGCTGTGACGAGCTTCAAACTCGCGAGTGCTGGGTGTAGTGACAGACGCAAAAGGATTACTGAATCCTATTCCAATAAGATTGAGAACCGACAGATCATTAGCTATGCGGTGACAGCGCATTTTGGACCATTTTTACTGAGAGGACGGGATGTTGCCATTGACAACGATGATGCCCTACATACAGCTTGCCATGGAAAGGAGTAGGAATGATTGGATGAAGACAGCAGGAAAGCAGATGTTCAGAAGGAACAAAAGCATCTCTATACACTTATCTGAAACTCTCACCAATGAATTGCATAAGTATCTCTATCCTATTTTATATTTTAATTATATTTTAATTATCAATTCACCATAACCATTTAAATCAGCCTGACTAAGATTTACAAGGTGGCCATAGCTTGCTTCAAGCCGACAATCTCCGTGGGATCAACCCTTACTCACGTAAGGTTTATTACTTGGACGACCCAGTGCACTTGCTGGTTAGTTGTGCGAAGTTGTGATAAAGAACTAAAATTATGAACGTGCGCATGAAGTTTTTAGCGCCGTTACCAAGGAATGAATGATCACGATTTCGTGCACCAAAGGACCAACAGAAGCCTCAACAAGGCTTCAATAACAATGGTGGAAGAAATAGGTTTAGCAATAGCAAGCCTTTTCCATCATCTTCTCAGCAATAGACAGAGAATTCTGAACAGAGCCATTCTGGCCTGGCAACCATAGTCTCTGATCTATCTAAGACCACACTAAGTTTCATGAATGAAACAAGGTCCTCCATTAGAAATTTGGAGGCACAGGTTGGTCAGCTGAGTAAGAAGATTACTGAAACTCCTCCCAGTACTCTCCTAAGCAATGCAGAAGAAAATCCCAAGAGAGAGTGCAAGGCCATAACCATGACCAACGTGGCCGAACCTGGAGAGAGTGAGGAGGACGTGAGTCCCAGTGAGAAAAGCCTCATGGGACGTCCTCTGGACAGAAAGGAGTTTTCCTTTGAGGAACCAAAGGAATCTGAGGCTTATACAGAGATCATAGAGATTCCATTGAACCTCCTTTTGTCATTCATGAGCTTTGGTGAATATTCTTCCTCTGAAGAGGATGAAGACATCACTGAAGAGCAAGTTGCTAAATATCTAGGAGCAATCATGAAGCTAAATGCCAAGTTGTTTGGTAATGAGACTTGGGAGGATGAACCCTCATTGCTCATCAATGAACTAAATGATCTACTTCAACTGAAATTACCTCAGAAGAAGCATGATCCTAGAAAGTAAAAAAAATTACAATTCTATAATAAAACTAATAATTTAATTTACATACTGCAAATGTAATGTCAATAAGCCATAACAACCTCTTTGTTTCCAGCTGAAATATAGAGAAAAATGCTTGACCCATTTTTGGAAAATTTACCGAGAAACCATCAATTGAGTGTTGATTACCTCATTAGTTCTGCAGATTACGGAAAAGCAACACGCATCAATAGAAAAATGGAAAATTGTGTCCATACATGAGGTCATAGAACTATAAGCCAAACTAACCCATGATGAAAAATTCCATAAATGGATTTATAGAAGATGATCACCAAAGAAGTAGCAAGAAATTCAACAAAAAAGAAAAGAAAAGAATTTTCAGAATTATAAAGAATCCAACAACAGTCAAAATCAAAGGCACTGCACTACACTACACAACATCATGTGATTCTTGTTTGCACGCTAAAAAAATTAAACAAGATAAACAACAGAATCAAATAGAAGAAAGCAAGATGAGAAATTAAAGTAGAAACTTTACCAAGAAACACAAACAAGATTCATTTTCAGCTCCTCTCAATAGAAGAGAACAGGGTGAGTCGAAAATAGCATGAGCCAGCAAATAGCTGAATAATTGATAATAGACGTTGAAAAAAGAGAGACAATAATTGACTATTTAACACTGACAAAAATCAAACAATTGATTCCCATTAAAAGAGATTGCATCAGAAAACAGGTTCAATAACATCAATCTACAGTAGTAATTTGTGCAAGTTCAACCAACTAAATCAATAGAGGATGTTAACCTTCTTTCCACTCCCTTGCCAACAACCTCATAAACCAAATAATCTTTTCTCAAAAGAATCAGTAAAGTTATCGTCTTTAAAAAAGTCTTAAGTATTCGTTTTAATTACAACCTTATACTTTTATAAAAATTCGAACATAACCTCCTCTAAAAATAGAACTTAGCCACTCATACGGGTTCCCTCTTTCTCAACATTTCACCAACCTTTTATCAGCAAGTACCACAATAATATATTCTCAAAATACTTGATAATAGTGTAAAAATCAATTTTTAAACCCTATACCGAGGGTAGTTACCAAAACAACATTGGCAGCCTAATTTCAATTTTGTTTTTAAAATATCAAATGAATTCAGAATTACACAAACTTTATATCCATACGACCATCTCGGATTAACCTTTCTATTAAATGAAAAATCATAATTTTTTGCTTACTCTAACTTCAGGAATAGAAGCAAAACTGTGACTGCTCTGCTGTGTCTTAAAATCAGAAAATAGCAACAGCATGTGATATTTAAAATTCAATATAAAATTCAAGTTAAATCCAATAACCTTAAAAATTAATGGAGTTCAACTTCACTCATCCAGGTTTCTTTTCCAATTGGTTCCAGATCAATATCGTTTTTAATGAAGGAGTTATATAACTTAGAAGTTGAGTAATTTTCTGCAGAATTCTGTTTTAAAAGTTAATGAATATATCCTCTTCCAAATCCCATAACTTACTCATTAAAATATTGACAGCCCTGAAATTTAAATCACATATGCTAAACATACTTAAATTTCACCTCTAATTAGTTCCATCTCAATATCTATCCAGAATCCAAAGTTATAAACTCTCAAAGTTACTAATTTAAGGAAACAGAACCTGGCTTTTACTGCATAATGCATCATCTTTCAAAAATTCATATCTTTAAAACTACAAGTTCAATCGTTCTGAAATTTTACGGAATTAAAATAATAGGACTAAAGTTTCATTTAAAATTGGTTCCATTTCAAAATTCAATTCGAAACACTCACAGTAAAAATCAGATTCCACAACCATAACTCAAAAATTCACCATAAATCATATACTTAACAAAAGGTCTTAAATTCCCCAGTCCAGCTTCTTATATTCCCAAGCTTAATCCAGACTTGGTCTCATGCAATTCCGATCATCACAGAATTAGTTATAGCTTTTCAAAGTTACCGATTTCATTTAAAGATAATGCAGGAAATCAGATTTTTCAGTTTAATTTTGAAAATCACAACTAATTCTCCAGTTAATTCAAACTTCTCAAAATTAAATTCCAACAACGAATTTCATCCTAGTTTACTTAGCTTTTACTCTCTTATCATTTCGATTACTGTTGAATATCTGATTTACTTCCAAAGATTCCATTTAATTTCAAAACTCAAATTCTCAACAATCAATTCAACATTTCAAGATTCATTCCTCCAAATATTCTCTAAACCTAACTCCAATCAATCATCAACTAAGTCCATTACAATAATCATATAACCAGTTTAATAACAAAAATTTCAATTTAATCCATCAAAATACAAAATTCACAACAATCTCTCATCAAACAATTTATAAACCACGCATGATCAATTTCACAAAATCAACGAATTCAATCAAAGTTCCAACCAAAATCTCAATCATTCCAATCACAATCTCAGCCACAATTCAACATTCATATAATCAATCAATCACTCACAACTATTATACCTATTTGCAGTTATCCAATAAACTTTATCGGCATTCATAAATTAAAACCGTTTAAATTAAACCGCCTACCTCGATTAGCCGAAATTCGATAATTAAGCGCAGCAAACCCCTCTTTTGTTTTAGCAGGAGCAGCAGCAACTCTAACAGTTCTTTATTATCATCAACACTATCTCCTGTGATAGTTCCATCAGCAAACAGAGAAGGTAGAGCAGGAGTGTTAAACAGAGACATGGGTTTTCCTTACCAAAACAGAAAAAAACTAAGGAACAAAATGGAAGTAGTGCAAATTCAAGAATGGAAATAGCAGAGTTACCGGTAAATTTTTCTTGGTTTCGGCAACGATGGCGACAGCGAAAGAATACAACTCCTCTCCCTTCTCACATTCTGTTCGACGGCGTTCTCACTCCCTTTGACGGAGGCAGAAGCGGCAAGCAAGAATAACAATAATCAAAATAGGTCGTAAATGGTATAGAATTCAGGGACGGACGAAGGAGGCTATGGTGACCGAGCAATACCAGGGCAGTAGCTGAAATAGTTCGCAGCAGCAATGCTGACGATGCTTCTCTGACGGCAGACTCTCAACAGTGGCTCTATCAATGAAAACAGGGCGCAACAACAACGGTGTGACCCCAATCGACGGCAGCGGCGGCGGCGGAGCAGGGCGGTGCGAGAACGGACCTCGTCCTTCTCCTTCCAGGTTCGTTCTTCTGACAGCAGCGACGGTTAAGATTCGGCGGCAGTGACTCCCTCAATGGCGACGGCGGCGGTCTAGGCGGAATCGGCAGTGATGTCGGGAGCAGCCTTCCTCCCCTTCCTTGACTCTCGAGCTCTCCGTCTCCCTCTCTCAGTCCTTCTCTTCTCCTTCCTCTTCTTCCCGTTTCCCCTCTCTGTTTCCCTGTTTCTTTTTTTCCCCTTCTGCGTGTGTTTTGCTTGTTTTGATTTAGGGATTAATGGAATTAGGGTTTTATTTGAAAACTTTAAGGTTAGGGTAAAATATGTACTAATAATATAATAATTTTATAAGGTATTTAAGATAAAATAACAATTAAAAAATTAAATATAATACTATAAAGATTACTTTTAAAATACATAAGATTTTATTTATCAATATATCAATGAATTCAAATGATTATCTTTAATTTAAATCATAAAGTAAACATACTAATCACATTTTATAAAATATAGTTTAAATTCGAGAATATTAATTATTCAGATTATATCCCATAATCTTTTATAATATCAGCAGATTTTAACACTAATATCAAAACAAATAACCTTAATCACAATACTAGCATTAAAATAGATCAAGTAAATTAACAAATTTTAGTAAAATTTATATTTATATTAATAATGGTATATAATTAAGATATAATTAATTTAAAAATAGAAAAAATGAAAATTAAATTAAATTAGATATTTTTGTATACTATATAATTAGTATTTGTCAAATATAATAATTAGAAGTGCAATGGCTGAGTGGCAAGGTTTTTGATTCGAGACTTGGTGGAGACATTTTAAAAAAATTTTCACGTAGACTGGTTTGCACCGGTTCTTGCCGGTTTGATCCAATTCTTACTGGGTCATATCGGTTTTCATTCTTAAACGGTTCAAGGAGTAAACCGAACTGGATTTAAAAAATAATTAGAAGTGCAATGGCTGAGTGGCAAGTGGAGGTTGCTTTTGCTCCAAGGTTCTTGGTTCGAGACCTGGTGGAGACATTTTTAAAAAATTTTTCACGCAGACCGGTTCAGTTAGACCGGTTTGCACCGGTTCTTGCCAGTTTGATCCGATTCTTAGCGGATCATACCGGTTTTCTTCCTTAAACGGTTCAAGGAGTAAACCGAACTGGATTAGGATCCGGTTCATCGGTTTTTTTGTCGAACCGGCCGGTCCGATTCGGTTTTTACAATTATGATAGCAAGTGTACATTTGTATATGTGTGATATGATTATAAATTTGAATATGTTATTTGTAAAGTTTGATTATATGTGTAAATCAAGTTTGTTAGTATTATTTATTAAATTTAATTATATATATAAGAATCTATTCATATGCATAAGTATTGATTACGTCTTGCATCAATGTATAACAAGATCTCAAATTCTCAATCTCAAATCTCATATATAGTATATATAATAGGGCTCATTTTAGTTTTTTCATGTAACGATAATAGAATTTTTAAATTTTGATTTAAAGCATTAGAAATAATGCTTATACGCAATTTTTTATTTGAAATAATAAAAAAAAAGTTCTTATAAGTACGTTTTAAATTTTTGAAATTTAATGCTTTTTTGTTTTTTGAGTTACTTTTTTTTATTTTGTTTTCAAATTTTAATTTGATTTTTTTTTAAAAAGAATTTAAATTTTAAAAAATATTTTATAAGGTGGATAAGATTTTTTTTAAGAAAAATACGAAAATATTTATGTAAATATCTATGATCTTATATTAAAATAAATAAATTAAAATAATTTGTATTACTTTTTTAATGATTTTTTTCATGAATTTTCTATGGATGTATATAGTGGTTAGTGATTAGAAGCAACATGGGACTAATATTTTTTCTGACAAATTAGTAACAACATGAAATAAACGAGAAAAGTATATCAGTTGTTAAATGGTCGCTAATTCCTCACTAAATAAGCTTTTGATTAGTGACTCAATTGCGACCGGTTACTTATAAAATTTTCTTAATCAGTTTTGGATTTGTTATAACTCTGCGACGGATTTCCAACGAGATTAGCAAGTAATTTGCTACAAAATAGGTAGGATATAGCTTTTACTTTGCGACAAGATTGCAGTTGCCAAGTCGCTCGCTAAATTAAACTTGCGACAACTTAGCGAAAAATGTATTTTGCCCGCTAATCAGCAACTTGAAATCAGTGAACAAACTGTTTCAGTTGTTAAACGGTTGCAAATTTCTCACTACTTAGGTCCTAGGCGCTCAATATCCGTATTTCCACTTTAGCGACTAATTAGCGAGGAACAGTTCCTTAGCTAAATGATTTATCTGTTGCGACGAGTTAGCGACGACTATTTTCTGTCGCTACTCTTATTTTGAATTTTACAATATTATGCGACAAATTAGCGAGAAACTAGTTGCTCGCTAAAAAATAAATAATTTGGTGACAAATTAGCTAGGAAATTAACCATCACAAAATACATTTCAATTCTTCGTGACGGATTAGTTAGGAACGTTGTTCCTCACTAATTAGCCATTTCGCACAAAGTTTATTTAGCGATGAACTAGTGTGTGAATTGTTTCTCGCTAATTGTATATCAAATACTTGCGACGGAATAGTGACAATAATATCACTCGTTACTTTATTTTTATTCGATTGAATCCCTAAGTGACTGATTTGCTATAACATTGTCACTCGCTAATTGATTTGTGACAAATTAGTGAGAAAATTTTCCCCGCTCTTTTTTTAGCCACAAAAATCAATCTACGAGAAACAAACTTACTCGTAAATCTCTCGCTAATCAGTCGCTTTTCTCAAGTTCGGGTATTTTGTAACCGCTCATTAATTTTGCCATTAGTGTGTCACTAATTCCTCGCAAGTTAGTGACGGATTAATGACAAAACATATTTCTCGCAAAAATTTGTCGTTAATTTGTCAAATTCTTGTAGTGAGTGCATATTTTTTAATTTGTTGTTTATGAATGTTAAAATTGTTGGCTCTTGAAAGAATGACGAAAAAGGAGAAATATTATTTGATAATCTGAAAAATCATAAAAATGATTCTTGAAGCAAGAAAAAGCAGTGAAAAACAAGGCTGACAAAAAAAATGGCAAAAATAAAAGAAAAAGAAAGAAAAAGAAAAAGCAAGCAGAAAAAGCCAATAGCTCTTTAAACCAAAAGGCAAGAGCAAAAGCCAATAGCCCTTAAAACCAAAAGGCAAGGGTAATAAAAAGGATCCATGGCTTTGAGCATTAATGGATAGGAGGGCCCAAAGGAATAAAATCCTGGCCTAAGTGGCTAAGCCAAGCTGTCACGAACCATGTGCTTGTGCCGTGAAGGTGTCAAGTAAAGAGCTTGAGACTGAGCGGTTAAAGTCGTGATCCAAAGCAAAAAGAGTGTGCTTAAGAACCCTGGACACCTCTAATTGGGGACTCTAGCAAAGCTGAGTCACAATCTGAAAAGGTTCACCCAATTATGTGTCTGTGGCATTTATGTATCCGGTGGTAATACTGGAAAACAAAGTGCTTAGGGCCACGGCCAAGACTCATAAAGTAGCTGTGTTCAAGAATCAACATACTGAACTAGGAGAATCAATAACACTATCTAAATTCTGAGTTCCTATAGATGCCAATCATTCTGAACTTCAAAGGATAAAGTGAGATGCCAAAACTGTTCAGAGGCAAAAAGCTACTAGTCCCGCTCATCTAATTGGAGCTAAGTTTCATTGATATTTTGGAATTTATAGTATATTCTCTTCTTTTTATCCTATTTGATTTTCAGTTGCTTTGGGACAAGCAACAATTTAAGTTTGGTGTTGTGATGCGCGGATAATTTATACGCTTTTTGGCTTTGTTTTCACATAGTTTTTAGTATGATTTAGTTAGTTTTTACTATGTTTTTATTAGTTTTCAAGCAAAATTCAAATTTCTGGACTTTACTATGAGTTTGTATGTTTTTCTGTGATTTCAGGTATTTTCTGGCTGAAATTGAGGGACCTGAGCAAAAATCTTATTCAGAGGCTGAAAAGGACTACAGATGTTGTTGGATTCTGACCTCCCTGCACTCGAAATGGATTTTATGGAGCTACAGAAGTCCAATTGGCGCGCTCTCAATTGCGGTGAAAAGTAGACATCTAGAGCTTTTCAGAAATATTTAATAGTCCATACTTTGCCCGAGTTTTGACGATGCAAACTGTCGTTCAAACGCCAACTTCCTGCCCTATTCTGAAGTTAAACGCCAGAAACAGGTTACAAACCAGAGTTAAACGCCACAAACAGGCTACAACCTAGCGTTTAAATCCAAGAGAAGTCTCTACACGTGTAAAGCTCAATGCTCAGCCCAACCACACACCAAGTGGGCCCCGGAAGTGGATTTCTGCATCATTTACTTATCTTTGTAAACCCTAATAACTAGTTTAGTATAAATAGGACTTTTTACTATTGTATTAGAGGTCTTAGTCATTCTGGTTCCCCCTCTGGGGTCAAAGCCAATGAACACTATCATCACTTATGTATTTTCAACGGTGGAGTTTCTACACCCCATAGATTAAGGTGTGGAGCTCTGCTCTTCCTCATGAATTAATGCGAAGTACTATTATTTTTCTATTCAATTCAAGCTTATTCTTATTCCAAGATATTCACTCCCACTTCAACCTGATGAATATGATGATCTGTGACACTCATCATCATTCTCACCTATGAACGCGTGCCTGACAACCACTTCCGTTCTATCTGCAATAGCTTGAGTGTGTATCTCTTAGCCTCCATTCTGAAAGATTGGAGTCTTCGTGGTATAGGCTAGAATTATTGGCGGCCATTCCTGAGATCTGAAAAGTCTAAACCTTGTCTGTGGTATTCCGAGTTGGATCTGGGAAGGGATGACTGTGACGAGCTTCAAACTCGCGAGTGTTGGGCGTAGTGACAGACGCAAAAGGATCAATGGATCCTATTCCAATATGATCAAGAACCGACAGATGATTAGCCGTGCGGTGACAGCGCATTTGGACCATTTTCACTGAGAGGACGGACGGTAGCCATTGACAACGGTGATCCCCCAACATAAAGCTTGCCATGCAAAGGAGTATGAATAATTGAATAAAGACAGTAGGAAAGTAGAGATTCAGAAGGAGACAACCAGCGAGAAGCGACACGCACGCATGGCTCACGCGTGCGCGTGAATTGGAGTTTTGTACGGTGACGCGTGCGCGTACCTGACGCGTACGCGTGATACGCAAAGATGATCAGCGATGCGTACGCGTGACAAGGAATATCGCCAAACGACGCGCATGCGTGACCTACGCGTACGCGTGATATGCGCTACCTGCAGAAATTGCAGAAAATGCTAGGGGCAATTTTGGGCTGAGTTTGGACCCAGTTTTCGGCCCAAAAACGCAGACTAAAGCCAGGGGACAAGCAGAGACTCAACACACATTGAATCATTAATTCATTCAAACATTCATTCACATAATTTTAGGTTTTAGATGTAGTTTTTCTAGAGAGAGAGGCTCTCTCCTCTCTCTAGATTTTAGGATTTCTCTTAGTTTTAGGTTTATTTCTTCTCAATTCCAGGTTCAATGTTCCTTTATTTTAGTTTCTCTTCTACTTTTAATTGTTCTAGCGTTCTAGTTTATTTATTTCTCTTGTTGATTCTCTTCTTTTCCAATTTGGTTTATGAACTCCATGTTAGATTTGATTTCTTTATTTAACGCAATTTGATGTATTTCATATTTATGATTTTAATTTAGCTTTTTATATTCTTAGCTTGAATTGATTAATTGGAGACACTTGAGTTATCAAACTCCTTTGTTGATTGATAATTGAGAGTTGCTAATTGAGTAGAATTCCACTAACTTTAGTCTTTCCTTGAGTGTTGACTAGGACTTGAGGATTCATATTGATTTATCCACTTGACTTTCCTTCATAGTTAGAGGATAACTAGTGGTAGCAACAGACAATTCTCATCATAATTGATAAGGATAACTAGGATAGGACGTCCAGTTTTCATACCTTGCCAAGAGTCTTTTCTTAGCTATTAGTTTAATTTCTTGCCATTTTATTTCCTTATTCCTTTTTTCAAAAATCCCAAACATATACAATTTCATAACCAATTATAAGTACACCTCCCTGCAATTCCTTGAGAGACGACCCGAGGTTTAAATACTTCAGTTTATTTTTATTGGGTTTGCTTTAGCGACAAACAAGTTTTTGTACGAAAGGATTCTTTGTTGGTTTAGAAACTATACTAGCAACGAGAACTTATTTGTGAATTCTTTACTAGCAAAAAATCCATTCGTCAAAATGGCGCCGGTGCCGGGGAGTTGCAAATGTGTGCCTTATTATTGGTTATTGTAAATATTTGCTTTTTCATTTCTTTGTTAGTGTTTCTAGTTTTAGGAGTTTATTTTCTTTAATTATTATTAGTTTTTATTTTTATCTGCTACTATGAATTCGCACCCCTTTGGCTATGAGTTTAGTTCAAATTATGTTGCAGGCAATGGACGCTATAATGAGAACATGCATCAAGGTCGAAATAATCAAAGATGGGAGGAGCCACGAGGATTTGATCAACCCTTTCGGCAACAACCTCCTCCAAGGTGCCATGAGCAACGACCATTCTACGATGCATCCCAAGACAATAGTTATGGTGGACCCTTTCGTGACAACCAACCTCCACCAAATTACTATGGTCAAGAGCCATTCCAGGATGCGTACGAAGATGACGAATATGGTGGACCCCTTGTAGTTACCAACAAACCCCACCATATGCTTATGAACCATCTCCTCAACATAACTTTGAACCACTGGTGCATGAATTGTAAATCACACTTTTCACAACTCGTACCACTAACCAGCAAGTGCACTGGGTCGTCCAAGTAATACCTTACGTGAGTAAGGGTCGATCCCACAGAGATTGTTGGCTTGAAACAAGCTATGGTTATTTTGTAATTCTTAGTCAGGAAATCAATGATAAGAGTGATTATATTTATGAAGAGTAAAAAGCATAAATTAAATAGTACTTGTTATGCAGTAATGGAGAACAGATTGAGGTTTTGGAGATGCTCTGTCTTCTGAATCTCTGCTTTCCTACTGTCTTCTTCTTCACACACACAGGTCTCCTTCCATTGCAAGCTGTATGTTGGTGGATCACCGTTGTCAATGGCTACCATCCGTCCTCTCAGTGAAAATGGTCCAAATGCGCTGTCACCGCACGGCTAATCATCTGTCGGTTCTCACTTATGTTGGAATAGGATCCATTGATCCTTTTGCGTCTGTCACTACGCCCAACACTTGTAAGTTTGAAGCTCGTCACAGTCATCCCATCCTAGATCCTACTCAGAATACCACAGACAAGGTTTATACTTTTCGGATCTCAGGAATGGCCGCCAATAATCCTAGCCTATACCACGAAGACTCTGATCATGAACCAAGAGGCTAAGAGATACACACTCAATCTAAGGTAGAACGGAAGTGGTTGTTAGGCACGCGTTCATAGGTTGAGAATGATGATGAGTGTCACGGATCATCACATTCATCACGGTTAAGTACAAGCGAGTATCTTAGAATAGAAACAAGTGTGATTGAATAGAAAACAAAAGTAATTGCATTAATTCATCGAGACACAGCAGAGCTCCTCACCTCCAACCATGGGGTTTAGAGACTCATGCCGTCAGAAATAGAATATGAAATGTGTAAAATGTCATGAGGTACAAAATAAATCTCTAAAATTTGTTTAAATACTAAACTAGTAACCTAGGTTTACAAAAAATGAATAAACTATGATAGATAGTGTAGAAATCCACTTCCGGGGCCCACTTGGTGTGTGCTGGGGCTGAGACTTGAGCTTTACACGTACCTAGGCTGTTTCTGGAGTTAAACGCCAGGTTGTAACTTGTTTTGGGCGTTTAACTCCAACTTGTAACCTGTTTCTGGCGTTTAACGCCAGTTTACGTCATTTATCTTTGAGCAAAGTATGGACTATTATATATTGCTGGAAAGCCCTGGATGTCTACTTTTCAACGCAATTGAGAGCGCACCATTTAGGTTTCTATAGCTCTAGAAAATCTATTTTGAGTGCAGGAAGGTCAGAATCCAACATCATCTGCAGTCCTTTTTCAGCCTCTGAATCAGATTTTGCTCAGGTCCCTCAATTTCAGCCAGAAAATACCTGAAATCACAGAAAAACACACAAACTCATAGCAAAGTCCAGAAATGTAAATTTTGCATAAAAACTAATAAAAACATAGTAAAAACTAACTAAATCATACTAAAAACTATGTAAAAACAATACCAAAAAGCGTATAAATTATCCGGTCATCACAACACCAAACTTAAATTGTTGCTTGTTCCCAAGCAACTGAAAATCAAATAGGATAAAAAGAAGAGAATATACTATAAATTCCAAATTATCAATGAAACTTAGCTCTAATCAGATGAGCGGGACTAGTAGCTTTTTGCCTCTTGAATAGTTTTGGCATCTCACTTTATCCATTGAAGTTCAGAATGATTGGCATCTATAGGAACTTAGAATTTAGATAGTGTTATTGATTCTCCTAGTTCCGTATGTTGATTCTTGAACACAGCTATTTTATGAGTCTTGGTTGTGGCCCTAAGCACTCTGTTTTCCAGTATTACCATCAGATATATACATGCCACAGACACATTACTGGGTGAACCTTTTCAGATTGTGACTCAGCTTTGCTAAATTCCCCAATTAGAGGTGTCCGGGGTTCTTAAGCACACTCTGTTTTTGCTTTGGACCTTGACTTTAACCGCTCAGTCTCAAGTTTTCACTTGACACCTTCACGCCACAAGCACATGGTTAGGGACAGCTTGGTTTAGCCGCTTAGGCAAGGATTTAATTCCCTTGGGCCCTCCTATCTACTGATGCTCAAAGCCTTGGATCCTTTTACTACCCTTGCCTTTTGGTTTTAAGGGCTATTGGCTTTTTCTGCTTGCTCTTTTTTTTTTTTGCAAGCTTTTATATTCACTGCTTTTTCTTGCTTCAAGAATCAATTTTATGATTTTTCAGATTATCAAATAACATTTCTCCTTTTCATCATTCTTTCAAGAGCCAACATATTTAACATTCATAAACAGCAATATCAAAAGACATATGCACTGTTCAATCATTCATTCAGAAAACAAAAAGTATTGTCACCACATCAAAATAATTAAACTAATTTCAAGGATGAAGTCCAGCCAGCCTCTGGCGACTGGTTTGAGATCTCCTCTTTTGAGTTGGTTTGGGACACCCTTTGTGTTGGTTGTCCATTTGGCTCCAGGGAGGCATATGTCCTCTAGGATTTTGTCCAAGCTCTGATTTGGTCTCATCATTCTCCTATTAAAGGAGTCTGGGTCATCTTGCAGTTGAGGCAACTTGAAGATCTCCCTTATTTTGTCAAGGTGGGTGTGAACAATCTTCCCTCTAACCAGAGTTCGATAGTCAAAGAATGCGGTTCCAACTATTCTCTGCCTGTCTGTCTGCCACAGATTAGAGTAGAATTCCTGAACCATGTTTCTTCCGACCTTTGTTTTAGGATTAGCTAGGACTTCCCAGCTCCTGTTTCGAATTTGCTCTTGGATCTCCGGATATTCGTCTTCTTTCAGATCGAATTTAACTTCCGGGATCACTGACCTTAGACCCATTATTTTGTAGTAATGGTCTGAATGTTCTTTGGTTAAGAACTTCCCTTGATTCCAAAGTGGTTTTGGAATATTCTCTTTCTTGCCTCTTGAGTTGGTTTGTTTTCCCTTAGGAGCCATGATCTTGGTGGGTATTGGCTTAGTGATCACGGATAAACACATCAAACTTAGAGGTTTGCTTGTCCTCAAGCAAAAAAAAAAAAGAAAAGAGAGGGATAGAGGGAGAGCCAAGTTCGAATTGTGGAAGAGAGGGGGAGGCCGAATGAGGATTTAAAGGGAAGGGGGTGGGTTTTCGAAAATCTTTTAAAAAGATATGATAAAAAATGTGATTTGGAAAAGATAAGTAAGATAGGAAAAGATGTAATTTAAAATTGAAAAGATTTGAAAGATATTTGAAAAAGATAGATTTGTTCTAAAAATATTATGAAGATTTGAAAAAGATATTAATGAGTTTGAAAAATTTTTTTTGAAAAAGATAGATTTGTTTTGAAAAAAGATTTGAGAAGAGGTTGAAGAAGAATTAAAAAAGATTTAATTTTAGGATTAAGATATTTAAAAATTTTTGGAAAAAATTTTGAAAAATGAAAGTATGGGAACATGTTTATGCAAGAAAAATGGATGGAAATATGAAATTTTGAAAAACATCCAAGTTGGGAACATGTTTAACGCCCATCTGTAGCCTCTTTTGGGCGTTTAACGCCCAGCTGTTGCTTTTGGCTGGCGTTAAACGCCAGAAATCTTTCGTCACTAGGCATTTTTCTGAATGCCCAAAAAGGTATCATTACTGGCGTTAAATGCCCAATTGTACCTCTTACTGGCGTTTTCTTGCCAGGGAGCTTCTTTTCCCTGTTTTGTACTTTGAATCCTTCTGTAACCCTGTGAACTTATGCAATTGATACTTTACATTGAAGATTATTTATATTAAACTCGTATAATTATTATTTAAATAAAAATAGGTTTTGCTAATGGCTGGGTTGCCTCCCAACAAGCGCTTCTTTATTGTCTTTAGCTGGACCTTACTAAGCTTTTAATCTAGCCTCAGCCTTGAGCACTCTTGCTCAACATTGCCTTCAAGATAATGCTTGATTCTCTGTCCATTAACAATGAACTTCTTATTAGAATCAATGTCTTGAAGCTCCACATAGCCATATGGTGACACACTTGTAATCACATATGGTCCCCTCTACCGGAATTTCAGTTTCCCGGGGAATAGCCTGAGCCTAGAGTTAAACAGCAGAACCTTCTGTCCTGGTTCAAAGACTCTAGATGATAGCTTTCTGTCATGCCACCTTTTTCCTTTCTCTTTGTAAATCTTGGCATTTTCGAAAGCAATGAGTCTGAACTCCTCTAGCTCATTTAGCTGGAGCAATCTTTTTTCTCCAGCTAATTTGGCATCAAAGTTTAGGAATCTGGTTGCCCAGTAGGCTTTGTACTCCAGTTCCACGGGCAGATGGCAGGCCTTACCATACACAAGCTGGTATGGAGAGGTCCCTATAGGAGTCTTGAATGCTGTTCTGTAAGCCCACAGAGCATCATCCAAGCTTCTCACCCAATCCTGTCTACGGGTACTTACAGTCTGTTCTAAGATTCTTTTTAGTTCTCTATTAGAGACTTCAGCTTGCCCGTTTGTCTGTGGATGATATGGAGTTGCCACCTTGTGACTAATTCCATACTGGACTATAGCAGAGTAAAGCTGTTTGTTGCAGAAGTGAGTGCCCCCATCACTAATTAGTGCTCTAGGGACACTAAACCTGTTGAAGATATGTTTCTGGAGGAACTTCAGTACTGTCTTAGTATCATTAGTGGGTGTGGCAATGGCCTCTACCCATTTGGATACATAGTCGACTGCCACCAGAATATAAGTGTTTGAGTATGATGGTGGGAAAGGCCCCATGAAGTCAATACCCCATACATCAAACAACTCAATCTCCAAGATTCCTTGTTGAGGCATGGCGTAACCATGAGGCAGATTACCAGCTCTCTGGCAACTGTCACAGTTACATACAAACTCTCGGAAATCTCTATAGAGGGTAGGCCAGTAGAAGCCACATTGGAGGACCCTGGTGGCTGTTCGCTCACCTCCGAAGTGGCCTCCATATTATGACCCATGGCAATGCCATAAGATCTTCTGTGCTTCTTCTCTAGGCACACACCTTCGGATTATTCCGTCTGCACATCTCTTAAAGAGATAGGATTCATCCCACAAGTAGTACTTTGCATCAGTAATTAATTTTTTCTTTTGTTGCCTGCTGTACTCCTTAGGTATGAACTTTGCAGCTTTATAGTTTGCAATGTCTGCAAACCATGGTGTTTCCTGAATGGCGAACAAATGCTCATCCGGAAAGGTTTCAGAGATCTCAATAGAGGGAAAGGACGCCCCTTCTACTGGTTCTATCCGGGACAGATGATCAGCCACTTGGTTTTCTGTCCCTTTTCTGTCTCTTATTTCTATATCAAACTCTTGCAGAAGCAACACCCATCTTATGAGCCTGGGTTTTGAATCCTGCTTTGTAAGTAGATATTTACGAGCAGCATGGTCAGTGTACACAATCACTTTTGATCCTACTAAGTATGATCTAAACTTGTCAATGGCATAAACTACTGCAAGCAATTCTTTTTCTGTGGTTGTGTAATTTTTCTAGGCATCATTTAAAACACGGCTAGCATAATAAATGACATACAGAAGCTTGTCATGCCTCTGCCCTAATACTGCACCAATGGCATGGTCACTGGCATCACACATTAGTTCGAATGGTAATGTCCAGTCTGGTGCAGAAATAACTGGTGCTGTGACCAGCTTAGCTTTCAGAGTTTCAAACGCCTGCAAACACTCTGTGTCAAATACAAATGGCATGTCAGCAGCTAGCAGGTTGCTCAAAGGTTTTGCAATTTTTGAAAAATCCTTTATAAACCTTCTATAGAATCCTGCATGCCCCAGAAAGCTTCTGATTGCCTTAACATTGGCAGGTGGTGGTAATTTTTCAATTACCTCAACCTTAGCTTGATCCACCTCTATTCCCTTGTTCGAAATCTTGTGCCCAAGGACAATCCCTTCAGTCACCATAAAGTGACATTTTTCCCAGTTTAAAACCAGGTTAGTCTCTTGGCATCTTTACAGAACCAGTGTCAGGTGATCGAGACAGGAGCTGAATGAGTCTCCATATACTGAGAAGTCATCCATGAAGACTTCCAGAAAATTTTCCACCATATCAGAGAAAATAGAGAGCATGCATCTCTGAAAGGTTGCAGGTGCATTACACAGCCCAAATGGCATCCTTCTGTAGGCAAATACTCCAGATGAACATGTGAATGTTGTTTTCTCTTGATCCTGGGGATCTACTACAATTTGGTTGTAGCCTGAATAACCATCCAAAAAGTAGTAATAGTCATGACCTGCTAGTCTTTCTAGCATCTGGTCTATGAATGGTAAAGGAAAATGATCCTTTCTGTGGCTGTATTGAGCCTTCTGTAGTCAATACACATGCACCACCCTGTAACTGTTCTTGTAGGAACCAGTTCATTTTTTTCATTATGAACCACTGTCATGCCTCCCTTTTTGGGGACAACTTGGACAGGGCTTACCCAGGGGTATCAGAAATAGGATAAATAATCCCAGCCTCCAGTAACTTGGTGATCTCTTTCTACACCACTTCCTTCATGGATGGATTTAGCCGCCTCTGTGGTTGAACCACTGGCTTAGCATCGTCCTCCAATAGGATCTTGTGCATGCATCTTGCTGGGCTGATGCCCTTAAGATCACTTATGGACCACCCAAGAGCTGTCTTGTGTGTTCTTAGCACTTGAAGTAGCACTTCCTCTTCCAGGGGATTTAAAGCAGAGCTTATGATCACCGAAAAAGTGTCACCTTCTCCCAGAAATACATATTTCAAGGATGGTGGTAATGGTTTGAGCTCGGGTTTATGAGGTTTTTCCTCTTCCTGAGGAAGTTTCAGAGGTTCTTTCAATTCCTCTGAATCCTCCAGATCAGGCTGAACGTCTTTAAAGATGTCTTCCAGCTCTGATTCGAGACTCTCAGCCATGTTGATCTCCTCTACCAAAGAGTCAATAAGATCAACTTTCATGCAGTCTTTTGGTGTGTCTGGATGCTGCATGGCTTTGACAGCATTCAACTTAAACTCATCCTCATTGACTCTCAGAGTTACTTCCCCCTTTTGGACATCAATGAGAGTTCGTCCAGTTGCTAGGAAAGATCTTCCTAGAATGAGAGTAGCACTCTTGTGCTCCTCCATTTCCAGCACTACAAAGTCAGTGGGGAAGGCGAATGGCCCAACCTTGACAATCATGTCTTCAATCATGACTGATGGGTATTTAATGGAGCCATTAGCAAGTTGGAGACATATCCGGGTTGGTTTGACTTCTTCAGTTAAACCAAGCTTTCTGATAGTGGATGCAGGTATTAGGTTGATGCTTGCCCCAAGATCACATAAAGCTGTCTTGGTGCAATTATCCTCTGATATGCATGGTATGATAAAGCTCCCGGGATCTTTAAGCTTTTCTGGGAAGCTTTTCAGAATGACTGCACTGCATTCTTCAGTGAGGAGAACTCTTTCAGTTTCTCTCCAATCCTTCTTATGACTCAAGACCTTTTTCATGAACTTGGCATAAGAGGGTATTTGCTCAAGTGCCTCTACAAACGGAATCTTTATTTCAAGAGTCCTGAGATAGTCTGCAAAGCGGGCAAACTGCTTATCCTGCTCCTCCTGGCGGAGTTTTTGAGGATAAGGCATCTTGGCTTTGTATTTGTTAACCTTAGTTGCTGCAGGTTTATTTCCTACAGAGGTGGTTGGAAAAGCCTTTTTAGAGGGGTTGCTATCAGTACTTGTGTGTGTCTGATCCCTCATTGGCATTTGAATGCTAGAGTTAGAAGCTGGATTGGCGTTGGACGCCAACTTCTTACCTGTTTCTGGCGTTTGAACGCCAGAACTGAGCTTCCATTGGGCGTTTGACGCCAGCTCCTTGCCTGTTTCTGGCGTTTGAACGCCAGAACTGTGCGTGGGTTGGGCATTTAACGCCAACTTTGTATCCTTTTCTGGCATTTGAATGCCAGAGTTATTCCTCTCTGGGCTCTTACTGTCCTCAGAGGGATTTTGGATAATATTTTGCTCATCCTCTGTTAGTTGTTCTTTTCTTGGCTTTCTGCTGCTCTGAAGTGAGGTATTTAATGTTTTCCCACTTCTTAATTGAACTGCCTGGTACTCTTCTGTTATCTGCTTTGATAACTGTTGTTTTGTCTGATTCAATTGTGCTTCCATATTTTTATTAGCATTTTTAGTGTCTTGTAGCATCTCCTTGAATTCTGCTAGCTGTTTTGTTAGAAAACACAATTGTTGATTGAGTTTAGCAACTTGTTCTGGAGGACCAAGTTCAGTAGACACTGCTTTGGCTTTTTCTTTTATGGAGGACCCACTACTTATGTATAGATGCTGATTTCTATCAACTATATCAATAAGCTCTTGAGCCTCTTCAATAATTATTCTCATGTGTATAGATCCACCAGCTGAGTGGTCTAGAGATATCTGAGCTCTTTCTGTAAGCCCATAGTAGAAGATGTCTAATTGCACCCACTCTGAAAACATTTCAGAGGGGCATTTCCTTAGCATCCCTCTGTACCTCTCCCAGGTATTATAAAGGGATTCATCATCCTCTTGTTTAAAGCCTTGGATGTCCAGCCTTAGCTGTGTCATCCTTTTTGGAGGGAAATATTGATTCAGGAATTTGTCTGATAACTGTTTCCATGTTCTTATGCTTACTGTGGGTTGGCTATTTAACCACCTTTTAGCTTGATCTTTTACAGCAAACGAAAACAGTAACATCCTGTATACATCCTGATCTACCTCCTTGTCACGTACTGTGTCAGCAATTTGCAAGAATTGTGCCAGAAATTCAGTAGGTTCTTCCTGTGGAAGACCGGAATACTGGCAGTTTTGCTGCACCATGACAATGAGCTGAGGATTTAGCTCAAAACTGCCTGCTTTGATGGGAGGTATACAGATACTACTCCCATATGCAGCAGTAGTAGGATTAGCATATGATCCCAGAGTCCTTCTGGACTGTTCATTTCCACTTAGATCCATGATGGATAAAATGGAATTGATACGAATTGCAAAGAAAATATATTTTTGTTTTTATTTTATTGAAGTAGAACAAACCAAATTATTAAGATAAATAAAAATAATAAGATAAAATAAAATAAATTAATTAGAAATTAAAATGTAAATTTCGAAAACCAAGAGAAAAATAAATTTGAAAATGAAAATAATTGCTTAATTAAGAAGATTTGAAAAACTTTGGATATGATTTTTGAAAAAGATTTTGAATTTTGAAAAGATTTGATTTTTAAAATAAAAATCTGAAATTTTAAAAGTAATTTTCGAAAATTCAATTTAAAATAAAGAGAAAAGATATTTTTGAATTTCATGAGGAAAGAGAAAAACAATAAAATGACACAAGACTTAAAATTTTTAGATCTAATGCTCCTTGTTTTTTCGAAAGATCAAAACACAAAGAAGCCTCAAGAACACTTTGAAGACTCACAAGAACATAAAAAGAACACCAAACTTAAAACTTTTAGAAAACTAAAAATAAGTTTTCGAAAATAAAAAATAACAAGAGAACACCAAACTTAAAAGTTTGACACGAGATTTAATCAAAGAAAAATTATTTTTGAAAAAGTTTTAAAAGGAAGATTCCCAATTACCAAGAACATAAAGACAACGCTCTAGCCAATTAAGTTATAAATTTAAAGTGTGTTTTTTTTTGGATACTATTAATTCAAAAATGCACAAGAAAAACAAGAAAAAACACAAAACAAGAAAAACTAAAGATCGAACAAGGAAAATAAACAAGAACAACTTGAAGATTAAGAAAGAACTAAGAACATATAATTCGAAAAATTGAAAGAAAAATAAAATCATGCAATTGACACCAAACTTAAAATATGAAACTAAACTCAAACAGAAGACTAAATCATGAAGTTATTGGTTTTAAAAATTTTCAAAAAAAAATTAGAAAAATAAAATAAGGATTTTAAAATTTTAACCAAAAACAATAACAGAAGACTCTAAACCAAAAAGAAAAATTTTTCCTAATCTAAGCAACAAAATAAACCATCAGTTGTCCAAACTCAAACAATCCCCAGCAACAGCGCCAAAAACTTGGTGCACGAATTGTAAATCACACTTTTCACAACTCGTACCACTAACCAGCAAGTGCACTGGGTCGTCCAAGTAATACCTTACGTGAGTAAGGGTCGATCCCACGGAGATTGTCAGCTTGAAGCAAGCTATGGTTATTTTGTAATTCTTAGTCAGAAAATCAATGATAAGAGTGATTATATTTATGAAGAGTAAAAAGCATAAATTAAATAGTACTTGTTATGCAGTAATGGAGAACAGATTGAGGTTTTGGAGATGCTCTGTCTTCTGAATCTCTGCTTTCCTACTGTCTTCTTCTTCACACACACAGGTCTCCTTCCATGGCAAGCTGTATGTTGGTGGATCACCGTTGTCAATGGCTACCATCCGTCCTCTCAGTGAAAATGGTCCAAATGCGCTGTCACCGCACGGCTAATCATCTGTTGGTTCTCACTCATGTTGGAATAGGATCCATTGATCCTTTTGCGTCTGTCACTACGCCCAACACTTGTGAGTTTGAAGCTCGTCACAGTCATCCCATCCCAGATCCTACTCAGAATACCACAGACAAGGTTTAGACTTTTCGGATCTTAGGAATGGCCGCCAATAATCCTAGCCAATACCACGAAGACTCTGATCATGAACCAAGAGGCTAAGAGATAAACACTTAATCTAAGGTAGAATGGAAGTGGTTGTCAGGCACGCGTTCATAGGTTGAGAATGATGATAAGTGTCACAGATCATCACATTCATCACGGTTAAGTACAAGCGAGTATCTTAAAATAGAAACAAGCGTGATTGAATAGAAAACAGAAGTAATTGCATTAATTCATCGAGACACAGCAGAGCTCCTCACCCCCAACCATGGGGTTTAGAGACTCATGCCATCAAAAATACAATATGAAATGTGTAAAATGTCATGAGGTACAAAATAAATCTCTAAAAGTTGTTTAAATACTAAACTAGTAACCTAGGTTTACAGAAAATGAATAAACTATGATAGATAGTGCAAAAATCCACTTCTGGGACCCACTTGGTGTGTACTGGGGCTGAGACTTGAGCTTTACACGTGCCTAGGCTGTTTCTGGAGTTAAACGCCAGGTTGTAACTTGTTTTGGGCGTTTAACTCCAACTTGTAACCTGTTTCTGGCGTTTAACGCCAGAATGCAGCATGGAACTGGCGTTGAATGCCAGTTTATGTTGTTTATCTTTGAGCAAAGTATAGACTATTATATTTCTGGAAAGCCCTGGATGTCTACTTTCCAACGCAATTAAGAGCACGCCATTTGGGTTTCTGTAGCTCCAGAAAATTCATTTCGAGTGCAGGGAGGTCAAAATCCAACATCATCTGCAGTCCTTTTTTAGCCTCTGAATCAGATTTTGCTTAGGTCCCTCAATTTCAGCCAGAAAATACTTGAAATTACAGAAAAACACACAAACTCATAGCAAAGTCCAAAAATGTGAATTTTGCATAAAAACTAATAAAAACATAGTAAAAACTAATTAAATCATACTAAAAACTATGTAAAAACAATGCCAAAAAGCGTATAAATTATCCGCTCATCAACCACCACACTCACAAGCCACCTACAACCATTCACCTCCATATGACCCTAATCCTTACCCACCATACCAAGAGCCTTACGAGCCATACTTCCAAGAACCACCATCTCAATATACACCATCTCCATATCCTTATCAAGATGAACCACCTTCCTATCATGAGCCCTTTCTCCCAACAAATGAACCCTCCTATCCACCCCAACCTCCGTTGGATAACAACACACTTATCTCTAATCTCATTGGTCTCACCTCTAAACTCCAATATCTTATATCCCATAGGAACCAACCCTCTACTCCCAATATTCAACCCTCAAGCTTTAGTGCGCCACCACCCTCCGTACAAGAATACCCATATCCATCAAGCCAAGAACAACATGATCCCAATGATGCTACTGACCCGAAACAAGAGAGAATAGATCGGTTTCGCGAATTCATACTTCAAAAGAAGCTAGAGGAGGCCCTAAAGGTGAAGGTAGTAGAGACCCTTGAGGAAAGTTGTCATGAAGGGGAAGACATCAAGGAAGAGTCTGATTTTGTACTAGGGCAAGTGGAGAAAGCCGAAATTATCAAAGCAGAGGAAGTGGTTGAAGACTTGGGAGATGCGAAACCTCCATGGGAAAGTCCAGTCATAGAGCCTCATTCCAAGGTGTTTGATGTTGATGTTGAGGAGGGTGTACAACCTCCGAGGCATATCATGGTTGAAGACTTTGCAGAGGTTGATCAAGAGATGGAGATTAAAGAAGAAGAGATTGAATTGGAAAAAAGCTACCAAGAGGAAGAGGTTGAAATTGAGGAAGCTTGCAAAGAGGTGGAAGTTGTCAAGGAAGAGCTCAAGGGAATGGAGCTGGAAATCACCTTGCAAAAGTTGCTGGAGACCTCTCCCCCAAAGCCATCACCATCCATTCCTTCATTCATGTGGGTAAATCTTTCATCTCTAAGCTTAATTAGCCCACTTGAATATGCTTTGCTTGAGACGGATGGGCAACTTAGAGCTCTTTGTGGCTATAAGAGTAAGAGGGAGATGGTTAGTGGTAAGAGTTTTCATGCAAGGTTCAAAATGGTTGCATGCTCCAAATTGAAGTACAAGGGTTGGTATAATTCTCAATTGAATGGGTCTAGGAAGTTGTTTGGAAATCCACTCTAACTACTTACTTATTGTGCAAGAAAGTGCATAAAACCTAATGAAACTTAATGAAAAATGCTTGTAAAACTAGCATAAGATGACTTGTCATCACTCATCATTTTTCCACTTGGGTAGTGAGCAATTGGAATTCTCACGGAGACATCCAAACAACTTCCTAGACCCAAGTGGAAAAATGATGAGTGATGACAAGTCATCTTATGCTAGTTTTACAAGCATTTTTCATTAAGTTTCATTAGGTTTTATGCACTTTCTTGCACAATAAGTAAGTAGTTAGAGTAGATTTTCATGATTATGTTGAATCAATTAAACATCATTTATTTTACATAAAATCATAGGTTTTATGCTAGAATTTAATGATTTTATAAATGATGCAAAGATCTAGTGAATTTGGTGGGACTTTGATTAGTTGTTTGGTTACTTGTAGGTGAAGAAATGATGAAGAAAGGAAAGAACCAGGACAGCGTTGCATTACCAAATGTGGCGTTCATTAAGGCAACACTAGGCAAGGAAATCAGCGCACCAAGGCTCAACAAGAGCCAACATTCAAGCAAGTGAACGCCACGTTCACCTTAGTGAACATTTTAGGGCACTCAATCATGAGGCACGCACCAAGGAAGGGTTGTGATGACTTGCATCATCTACCATTTCTTCTTATATAAAAAGGACCATAAAAGGGCATAATCTCATTAGATCATTGCAATTCATTCATTATTTGATGAACATTATAGTACATTGCTTTGAAATGATTTTGTGCTGAATTTCAGGTGAAAAAGACATCAAAAAGGGGGAGAAAACAACAAATCAAGCTGGGCGTGTGAAATGGGCGTGCCACTTAAAGCAAACACCACAAAATTGTACTGGCATGGCATGCCAGAAGCTGGGCGTGGCACGCCAGTACTAAAGTCCAGAGAGGATCCCCCAAGCATATACATGGGTGTGGCACGCTAGAAGCTGGGCGTAGCACGCCAGTACAACCTTTCAGAGAGCAAAAATGAAGGCCACTAAAGGGGCGTGGCACGCCAGACCCACCTAATTAAGCCATGGGCGTGCCACTTGGTATCGAAGGTGTGGCACGCCAGCTTTAAAAACCACTTGGGCGTGCCACTTGAGGAGCCAGGCGTGGCACGCCAAGCTAGGAGGGCAACAAATGAATAGGGGTGCCACTTGAGCAGTATGGCGTGGCACGCCAGTATAAAATTCCAGAGAAGAAGTTGAAGGCTAAAAAGGCTGGGTGTGCCACTTGAGATCGAAGGCGTGGCACGCCAAGCTTCCACCATCACTTGAGCACCTGGGCGTGGCATGCTAAGGTACAAAGAAGGCCAAAGCAAAGGCTGGGCGTGCCACTTGGTGTCGAAGGCGTGGCACGCCAGCTTGAGATTCCCACCTGGGCATGCCACTTGAATGCTGGGCGTGGCACACCAGCTACTAGAACCAAGGCAAATGATGGGCGTGGCATGCCAACCCCTAGGCGTGGCACGCTGGTACAACTTTCCAGAGAGGAAGACAAAGGGCAAACCATATGGGCGTGCCACTTGGTGTCGAAGGCGTGGCACGCCAGCTACCAACCTCCAACTAGGCGTGCCAGTTGAGTCTCAGGCGTGGCACGCCATTATCATCAACCAAGCAAAGGAAGACCTGGGCATGCCACTTGAGTTCTAGGCATGACACGCCAAGCTAAGGAGTAAAGCACAACAAGGGCGTGGCACGCTAGACCCTAGTGATGCCATGCTAGTTCAACTTTCCAGAAAGATAGATCAAGCACACAACATGGGCGTGGCACGCCAAACCCTAGGCGTGCCACGACAGTTCAACATTCCATAAGCTAATAGAAGAAGGAAAAGGCCTGGGCGTGCCACTTGGGCTCGAAGGCGTGGCACGCCAGGCTACCCAAGCCTTTAAAAAGGCCTGGGCATGCCACTTGGGCTCGAAGGCATGGCACGCCAGGCTACCCAAGGCTTAAAAGAACCCTGGGCGTGCCACTTGGGCTCGAAGGCGTGGCACACAAAGGTGATCAATGGAGGGAGGCGTGCCACTTGAGGATTGGGCGTGGCATGCCAAGGCAGAATCAGAGCAAGGTGTGGCACGCCACTGAAGCGCCAATCACATGCCAACTGTGAGATCACGTTTATTGAGTTTCTTTTTCCCTCCAAAATGTAATTTTACTTTCACTTTTGTATTTTTCTTTATTTGCTATTGCTAGGAGTAGTATATATACCCCTTGGAAGTACTGATGAAAGGGTGTTAAGCAGTTGAGCTATTAGTGGAAACAATAGTTAGATGCACTTTCCATCACTTTTTACTTTTCTCTTGAGCTATGAGTAGCTAAATTCCCTCTCATTGAGAGAGGGAGCTCTGTTGTACTTGATAGATTAATGATAGTGAATTTCTTCTTCTCTTCATCTTCTCTTTGATTTGCTAGAAGGAATTTTGTTCTTCATGCTAGTGTTCAATCACCTTGGAAAATGGGTTGAATGCAAAATGGGTTTCATGGGAACCTTGGAAAAAGAAATATGAAATCATGCTAGAAATCCCTTCTCACACTTGAGTAGGATCTGGGTTTTGGTATTTGGATATGGTGACATAAAATTCTCCCTCTACTTGGACCTATGATGATGTGTGGTATAATCAGGGACCAAGCATATCTCTCTTCATGAGCAATTACACCAAGGAATTGGCTATTGATCAAGATCTAAGAGATTGAGTCACCAAGGGATTGAGGCTCAATCAATCATGATTGCCAAGAGGTCAATGAGTTACATGATTGAAGAGGATATGAGCTGGATTTAATCCAAAGAGACAACATCTCCTAATCTCAATGAATTCCCCTATTCTTATCTTCAACTTTATTTATAGCTTTCTTTACATTCTGCAAGTCCCCATTCATATTTACAATTCAGTCATTTAAGTTTCTGCTCTTTACTTTCTCGCCATTTCCAATTATGCTATTTACTGCTTTCTTTACCTTTGAGCCATTTATATTTTTGCACATTTAAAATTCTGCAATCATAATCTCTTTTGCTTAGCTTGACTAATTCACCAATTGATTAAAATTGTTCAAATCTACCAATCTCTGTGGATACGATCCCACTCCATTGTTACTTGACGATAATTTTAGTGTGCTTGCCAAAAGAACGGATTCACCATTTGTATATGGGGAGTGAATTCGACTCATCAAGTTTTATGGAGCCATTTCCGGGGATTGATTTGAATTTGACAACGATTAAATTGATTGGAGAACTAGATTAAGCAATTTTATTACCTTATCGTTTCCTTTTAGCTCTTTAATTTTCTGTCCACTCTGTTTTCCTTAGTTTTACTTTGATTATTTTAGCTATTCATTGTTCATATTTCCATTCTTCTAACTTTTTGATTAATTGCATCAACCAAGCTAACTGATGAGCGGATAATTTATACCCCTTTTGGCATTGTTTTTACATAGTTTTTAGTATGTTTTTATTACTTTTATTATATTTTTATTATTTTTTATTCAAAAATCACATTTCTGGACTTTACTATGAGTTTGTATATTTTTCTGTGATTTCAGGTATTTTCTGGCTAAAATTGAGGGACCTGAGCAAAAATCTGATTCAGAGGCTGAAAAAGGACTACAAATGCTGTTGGATTCTGACCTCCCTACACTCGAAGTGGATTTTCTGGAGCTTAGAAGCCCAATTGGCGCGCTCTTAATTGTGTTGGAAAGTAGACATCCTGGGCTTTCCAGCAATATATAATAGTCCATACTTTTCCTGAGATTTGCTGGCCCAAACTGGCGTTCAAAGTCATCCTAAAACATCTTGGCGTAAAACGCCCAAACTGGCACCAGAATTGGAGTTAAACGCCCAAACTAGCACCAAAGCTGGCGTTTAACTCCAGGAACAGCCTATGCACAAAAAAGCTTCAATCCTCAACCCAAGCACACACCAAGTGGGCCCCGGAAGTAGATTTCTGCACTATCTGCACTTAATTACTCATTTTCTGTAAACCTAGATTACTAGTTTAGTATAAAAACTACTTTTAGAGGCTTTTATCATCTTTGATCACTTTTGATCTTTGATCAGTTTTGTGCTATCATAGACCATTTGGTACATGTTTGGAGGCTGGCCTCACGGCCATGCCTAGACCTTTCGCTTATGTATTTTCTACGGTGGAGTTTCTACACCACATAGATTAAGGTGTGGAGCTCTGCTGTTCTTCATGAATTAATACAAGTACTATTGTTTTTCTATTCAATTCACGCCTACTTCTTCTCTAAGATATTCACTCGCACTTCAACCTGATGAATGTGATGACCCATGACACTCATCATCATTCTTACTTATGAACGTGTGCCTGCCAACCACTTCCGTTCTATCTGTAATAGCTTGAGTGTGTATCTCTTGGCCTCCTGGTTCACGATGCATGGTTCCCTCTCCTGACAACAGAGCATTCCATTCCGTGAGATCAGAGTCTTCGTGGTATAGGCTAGAACCATTGGCAGCATTCCTGAGATCCAGAAAGTCTAAACCTTGTCTGTGGTATTTCGAGTAGGATCTGGGATGGGATGACTGTGACGAGCTTTAAACCTACGAATGTGGGACACAAGTGACAGTGTGCAAAAAGACAATGGTCTTATTCCGACGCTAGCGGGAACCGACAGAAGATTAGCCATGCAGTGACAGCGCATATGGATTTGTTTTCATCCGAGAGGATCATACAGCTTGCCATGGAAGGAGGTAACGCATGGTTGGAAGAAGACAATAGGAAAGCATAGGTTCAGAAGCAACAAAGCATCTCCAAACGCTTATTTGAAATTCCCACCAATGAATTACATAAGTAACTTTATCTTATTTTATATTTTGTTTATATTTTAATTATCAAAACCTCATAACCATTTGAATCTACCTGACTGAGATTTACAAGGATGACCATAGCTTGCTTCAAGCCGACAATCTCCATGGGATCGACCCTTACTCACATAAGGTATTACTTGGACGACCCAGTGCACTTGCTGGTTAGTTGTGCGGAGTTGTGACAAAGAGTTGAGATTAAGATTGTGCGTACCAAGTTTTTGGCGCCATTGTTAGAGATCACAATTTCGTTCACCAAGTTTTTGGCGCCGTTGCCGGGGATTGTTCGAGTTTGGACAACTGACGGTTCATCTTGTTGCTCAGATTAGGTAATTTTATTTTATTTTTAAGCTTTTTTATTTTCGAAAAAAAATTTCAAAAAAAATATATACAAAAAAAATTTTATTTTGTTCTTTAGAATTTTTAAGAATGAATTCTAGAGCTTTAGAAGATGCTTTTATCATCACAGGAGCTAGTTGATTCCCATCAATTTGGCTGTTGTATGTAATGTCCTGCTGAAGCTTGGCTAGCCATGTCTAATCTTTTTAGACTGAAGCTTTAGACTAACATTGCATGATTCCTGGAATTTGTATTAAAAATTTTGAATTTCTTTGTTTTCTTTTTCAAAATAATTTTTGAAAAATACAAAAAAAATTCATAAAATCATAAAAACCAAAAATTTTGTGTTTCTTGTTTGAGTCTAGTGTCAAATTTTAAGTTCGGTGTCAATTGCATTTCTCTTATTTTCGAAAATTCATGCATGGTGTACTTCATTGATCTTTAAGTTGTTCTTGATGATTCTCTTTGTTTGATCTTTAAATTTTCTTGTTTGGTGTCTTTTCTTGTTTTTCATATGCATTCTTGAATTATTAGTGTCTATAGTTTAAAAATTTTTAAGTTTGGTATCTTGCATGTTTTTCTTTTCTTAAAAATTTTCAAAAATAAGTTCTTGATGTTCATCATGATCTTCAAAGTGTTCTTGGTGTTCACCTTGACATTCAAAGTGTTCTTGCATGCATTATTAGTTTTGATCTTAATTTCTTGTGTTTTGCATCATTTTTTATGTTTTTCTCTCTCCTCATAAAAATTCAAAAATAAAAAATATCTTTCCCTTATTTCACTCATAAATTTCGAAAATTTGAATTGATTTAGTCATAAAATTTTAAAATTTAATTGTTTCTTATTAGTCAAGTCAAATTTTCAATTTAAAAATTCTATCTTTTCAAAGTTTTTTTAAAAATCAAATCTTTTTCAATTTCCTTCTTAATATTTTCGAAAATTTTAAAATTTAATTTTCAAAATCTTTTTCTTATTTTTATTTCATATTTTCGAAATTGATGCTAACATTTAATGTTTTGATTCAAAAATTTTCAAGTTGTTACTTGCCTATAAAGAAAGGATCAATCTTTAAATTCTAAAATCATATCTTTTAGTTTCTTGTTAGTCAAGTAATCAACTTCAATTTTCAAAAATCAAATCTTTTTAATTTCCTTTTCAAATCTTTTTCAAAATAAAATTTCAATCATATATTTTTCAAAATCAATTTCAAAATCTTTTCTAACTTCTTATCTTTTCAAAATTGATTTTCAAATCTTTTTCAATTAACCACTTAACTTTTTGTTTAATTTTAAAAGTTTACTATTTCAATCATATCTTTTTCAAAACCACCTAACTACTTTTCTCTCTCCAATTTTCGAAAATCACTAACCACTTTTTCAAAAATCTTTTTAATTAATTAATTTATTTAGTTTTCAAATTTTATTTTATTTATTCCCTTAATTTTCGAATACTAACCAATAATTAAAATAAAAAGAAAAATATTTTCCTTTTATTTTAATTTAAAATTCAAATTCTCTTCTTCTTATAATTCGAACCCTCTCTCCCTCTCTGTGTTCGAATTCTTCATCTTCTCTCTTCTTCAGTCTACTCTTCTATTCTTCTACTCACATAAAGGAATCTCTATACTGTGACCTAGAGGATTCCTATTCTTTTCTGTTCTCTTCTTTTTCATATGAGCAGGAGCAAGGATAAGAACATTCTTGTTGAAGCTGATCCAGAACCTGAAAGGACTTTAAAGATGAAACTAAGAGAAGCTAAAGCACAACACTCTGGAGAGGACCTGACAGAATTTTTCGAAAAAGAAGAAGAGATGGCCGAACCCAACAACAATGGTGGAGATGCAAGGAAGATGCTTAGTGACTTTATTGCACCCTCTTCTGACTTCTGTGGAAGGAGCATCTCAATTCCTACAATTGGAGCAAACAACATTGAGCTTAAGCCTCAATTAGTTTCTCTGATGCAGTAGAATTGCAAGTTTCATGGACTTCCATTGGAAGATCCTCATCAGTTCTTAGCTGAATTCTTGCAAATCTGTGACACTGTTAAAACCAATGGGGTTAATCCTGAGGTCTACAGACTTATGCTTTTCCCCTTTGCTGTAAGAGACAGAGCTAGGACATGGTTGGACTCACAACCTAAAGATAGCCTGAACTCTTGGGAAAAGTTGGTCAATGCTTTCTTGGCCAAATTCTTTCCACCTCAAAAATTGAGTAAGCTTAGAGTGGAAGTCCAAACCTTCACACAGAAGGAAGGTGAATCCCTCTATGAAGCTTGGGAAAGATACAAGCAATTGATCAGGAGGTGTCCTTCTGACATGTTTTCAGAATGGAGCATCATATGTATATTCTATGATGGTTTGTCTGAATTATCCAAGATGTCATTGGACCACTCTGCTGGAGGATCTCTTTATCTGAAGAAGACACCTACAGAAGCCCAGGAACTCATTGAAATGGTTTCAAATAACCATTTCATGTACACTTCTGAAAGGAATCCTGTAAATAATGGGACAACTCAGAAGAAAGGAGTTCTTGAGATTGATACTCTGAATGCAATATTGGCTCAGAACAAAATATTGACTCAGCAAGTCAATATGATTTCTCAGAGTCTGTCTAGAATGCAAGCTGCATCAGGCAGTACTAAGGAAGCTTCTTCTGAAAAAGAAACCTATGACCCTAAGAATCCTGCAATGGCAGAGGTGAATTACATGGGAGAATCCTATGGAAACACTTACAATCCTTCGTGTAGGAATCATCCTAATATCTCATGGAAGGATCAACAGAAGCCTAATCAAGGCTTCAATAATAATGGTGGAAGAAACAGGTTTGGCAATAGCAAACCTTTTCCATCATCTTCTCAGCAACAGACAGATAATTCTAAGCAGAGCCACTCTGACTTAGCAACTGTAGTCTCTGATCAATCTAAGACCACTCTCAGCTTCATGACTAAAGCAAGGTCCTCCATTAGAAATTTGGAGGCACAAGTGGGTCAGCTGAGTAAAAGAGTTACTGAACTCCCTCCTAGTACTCTCCCAAGCAATACAGAAGAGAATCCAAAAAGAGAGTTGTTCCGAGGGTTACCTGAAACTATAGGTCGATCTCGGATGAGATCTTCTGTACTGGTCGGAGATGACGTGTCCGGCTGGTGGGTGGCGGCCGGAGCGGTCGTGTTCGACTTGTTGGACTGACTGCGCTTCTGATCCTTGGTCACCGGAGGGTGGGGGTACCTGCAACAGACTCCGATGCTTAAGTTAGCACGGGTATTAAGCAGGTTTTTAGTAGAATCAAGGTATGAGTTATACCTGGGTGCTCCAGTGTATTTATAATGGTTGTAGAGTGACCTTTTTAGATAAGATAAGTTAGTTATCTTATCTTATCCTCATCTTTGAGTTGAGGTCAGCTTATCTGCAAGGGAACCGCCCTTATCTCTATAGGCTTGGACTGCTTTTAGATTTTGGTCGTGTTCCTCTATTTGGGCCCTTTACTGGGCTTTTCTGTCGATTTGACCGAGCTCTCTGAGAAGAGGTCGGATAGTCTGACCTGAAGAGGTCGGTCGCTTTGTCGCTAAAACATCCCGGGTCGGACAGCTTGACCCAGGGTATGAACAGTGCTGCTGCTCGAGCTCAGTCTTTCTTTCGGAGGTTGAATCTTCAATTTTGGTGAAGTCGAACTTGAGCATTTTGTCGATTTGTAGAGTTCTTTTTTGAATGTGGAACGTTTCTTCTTTCGCTTCCTCTGAAAGTGCGCGCTTTTATTTTTAGCGTTTTGGCTTTGGGAATATACGAGGCTTTAAATACCTTCATTAATTGGTTTTAATTGCCCGCTTCCCTTGGCTTTTATTTTTTAGTTTTACGATCAAAAAATGGTTTCTCTTCTTTGTCTTTCTTCTTCACTCTCTCACTTTCTGTTTTTGCCTGCATTTTGCCTTTTCTTGCGCTGCAGCATCATTTGGCGATTCTTCTGGGTGATTCCATCTTTCCATCTTCAATCTCCTTTGAAGCTTCTTTCTTCGTTCAGGTTGGTTTTTCTTCCTTTCTCTTTTCTTTGTCTGATTTTGAGAAAGTTTTGATTTTGCTTGGAGAAAGTTTGGATCTTTTTGCTTTTGCCGTGCCTGATTGTTGTTGTAATGTGTGTTCTGGGAGTTTCTTCGTCCTTTTCGTCTTTCCTGTTGCTTGATGCTCTTAGGGCTTTTGCATGTTATCACCATTTCTGTTTGTGCTTTTGATGATGATTTTGTTTGATTGAAAAAAGGTTGTGCCTTTGACGATTTCCGCTTGGCGTGTTTGGTGTTGTCGATGCTTTTTGCTGATAGACTGTAAAAAGATAGTGGCTTTGATGACTTTTTGTGTTTTGTCTTTCTCCTATGAAAATGTTTGCTGTCTGAAATCTTCTTTTGTTGTTTGAGAGATGCCGGGACGTAAGCTGTAGATTTTTCCTGAAACCTTGCTTTGTTACTGCCTCCAAAGGATGTCTCAGGACTTTGGTTTGAGTCTTGGGGTTTTCCTTTTCTGTTTGTTCTTCTGTATTATATTAGTCGAGTTGTTTTGCCCCTCGTCCAAGATGTTTTTTTAGTAATCCAATCTTCTTTTCTTATTGTAGGATTAGTTGGCCTCATGTCTTCTCGCAATAACATTGTAGAGATGTCTTCTAAAGTTCCCGAGGGGATGTCCGATTGGCTGGACTCCCTTGTCTTAATGTGTGTCTCTGTTGTGGATGCTGAGTTTTGTGTAGAGCTAAGAAAACGTCATAGGGTTTGTGGTGGTGGTGCCTGGGAGAGAGATTATAAGCTTGTGGCGCCCGACTCTGACGAGAGAGTTTGCTTTCCTACTTCTGTCGAGGGGGAGCGTCCCTTTTTCTACGCCTATGAATATTTCTTCAGTCAGTTGGACATTACTTTTCCTTTTACTGCTTTCGAGACCAACTTGTTGTGGTCGTGTAACATTGCTCCATCCCAGCTTCATTCGAATTCCTGGGGTTTTATCAAGATTTTTCAGCTGCTTTGCCAAGAGTTAGGCATAACACCTTCTCAGACTCTTTTCCTCTATCTTTTTGTTTCTGCCAAGCCTGGAGGTTCTTCCAAAAAGAAAACTTCCTGGGTTTCTTTCAGGTCGGCCCAAGGGCATAAAGTTTTTGCCATGTATGATGAATCTTTTAAGGATTTTAAGAATTATTTCTTTAGAGTCCGTGCTGCTGAGGGGGTCCGCCCCTTTTTTCTTGATGAGAATGATGAGGCTACTTTTCCTCTAGAGTGGCAGAAGGATGTGAGAGTGTCTCGTTATACATGGGAGATGCTTGGCGAGGTTGAGCGGGCTTTTGTTATTGTTCTTGAAGATTTATGGGGGAAACCACCCCATCTTGATACAAAAAGGTTTTTGAATGACCCGTCCCTGGTTCGAACTGTTTTGGGTACTGTCTGACTAGTTTTTGTACTTGTTTCTTAGTTTTGCTTCCTCTTTTTATGATTGTAACCCATTATTGTGGTTGATTCTTGTTTTTTCAGAGATGTCAAAAAACAATGATTCCATGAAGGCCTTAAAAAAGGCAAGGAAGGCTACTGCTGCTCAAAATATCTCGGCCAAGGCGACGGGAGAGGGATCTTCTCAAGTTCAGGTGAAGCCGCTCGTGCCGAGTTCTCCTGGGCCGAGGAAGGTGATTCCCACTCCTCGGGTTTGCTTGGCTGACCCTCCACAGTCTTCCGCTGCTACTTCTGGTGCTCCTCCCAACAAGAAACAAAAAACAATTGAGCCTTTCAACCTTGATGCCCCTAATTTTGACGCTGTCGAGTTCGTAGATCAGCAGATCGGTCCTTACGGTGTCCTCCCTATGGATGATGTATCGCTCCTTCGCCATTTGGATTTTATAACTCGGAGTAGTGTAAAAATGGCACATATGGGAGTTGCCCTATATAGAACTACTCAAAATCTTCCTCTCCATGCTACTAAAGCTTTTATGGAGGAGGCAAAATAGGAGTTCGATCGGATGAAGGGCTTGAAGGAGGAGCTTGAGGTAAAGGTGGCTAAACTGGAGAAGGATCTGAAGAATGAGAAGGCAAGTTCCCTTGCTCTGGCGGCTTCTGTGCGGTTGGCCGAGGACACTGCATTGAGGCATAAAGACAGCTACGTCACAACCTATCGGGAGGGAATGCGTTTGAAGGAGGAGTTGGAGAACACCTGAGCTGATTACTCTGAGCTCCAGGGTCATCTTGTTGGCAGTGTGAATGCTGTTTACAAGAACCTGAAGGAGCAGGTTCGAATTATTGCTCCCGAGGTCGATCTTACTCTTTTTAGCCTGGACAATGTTGTGAGGGATGGTAAGATTGTCCCTATGACCAGGATGATGACGATGTCGATCCTCCCCCTGTGCCTTCTGCCAAGGTGTCAACTTCTGCAGTTCCTCTGGTTGAGGTCGGTCATTCTGTTTCTGATCCAGATTGTCAGATCTTGAACTGGGATGATGGTACCGTGGATGCTGTGCCTATTCAAACTCGCCCTCCTTCTCCCCGTACTGATGCTGCCAAGAAGGCTCCCGATCTTAGCTGATTTTTCTTGGATGTTTGTGTAGATAGCCCGACTTATGGGCTTTTAAACTCTTCATTTTGTAATTTGAATATTTTGCTGACTGTTGATACTCGTTCTGGTTGCTTGTTTAGCAACTTTTTATTTTGAAAAAACAACAAGTAGCTTTCAAGCTTTAGGCCTGATCCTGAAGCTTGTTTATAATATTGTATTTCATATCATGCTTGTTTGCACTTGTCTTGGCACCTTTTTGGGTTTTGAGAATGCTGAAGCCTTGCTGCTCGGCCTCTTTGGATTGCTTTGTACTTATTGCTTGTAGCTTGGATCCTTTGAGGTTGTGGATGTGTGGATCCAACTTGTATTTCGGTTTTCTGGCTCTTGTGTTTATTTCTAGCGATCCATAACCGATTTCTTTACGTTGGTCCTCTTTTTCAGTTATTTTTGTAGTACTCTTTTTTGGACCTTTGTCAGGTCTCTTTCAGGGACTACTTTTATAACTCGTTTGTTGGGAGGCCAACTTCTTTACGTCGTCCTCTTCTAAGTTATTTTGTAATCCTCTTTCTTGGACCCTTGTCAGGTCTCTTTCAGGAATTACTTTTATAACTCGTTTGTTGGGAGGCCGACTTCTTTACGTCGTCCTCTTCTACGTTATTTTGTAATCCTCTTTCTTGGACCCTTGTCAGGTCTCTTTTAGGGATTACTTTTATAACTCGTTTGTTGGGAGGCCGACTTCTTTACGTCATCCTCTTCTAAGTTATTTTGTAATCCTCTTTCTTGGACCTTCGTCAGGTCTTGATGCGGGCGAAAATTGGCGAGTTAAGAATGATTATAAAATATGCGTTGCAAGTATAGTTCTCAACCAACCAGAAATCCACCTTAACAATTTAAAAAGGGTGTCACAGAAATTAAAATCAAAATACTAGGAGTATGAGTCCCAGGTCGTCTCCCAACGAGTTGCAGAAAAGTGTGCTATTTTATTAATCAGATGTTTTCAAAAAGGTTTGAGTTGAATGGCAGAAAATTAAATTAGAGAATTTATATAAATTTAAATAAAAGCCTTGATTGGGAGTTGATTAGTTGGAAGCCCTATTCTTGTTGCAGTACTCTCAAGATTAATTGATAATTGGGGATTATTCTGTTTAGTTGTCCCTCACTAAGTAAGGGAAAGTTAAACAAGTTGGAATGCTATTTCTATCCACAAGTTCCAATCCGCTCTGGGGAGGATTGGTGTTAGTGACTAGAGAGCAATCCAACAGTAAACCCAACTACAATCTCTCTCTTGGGCATCCCAACTTCAAGGGTTTCTTTCAATCAACTCCCCATCAAGTTAGGGGACTACTCGCTCATTGTAAATGTAAAATTCATAACATAAGAAAGGGAATTAAAGAAAGACATCATAAATAATGATCAAAAGATTAATCAAAAATAAAAGTGATTCTTGTATTAATAAATGCTAAAATAATCCAACAGTAAAATTAAGTAAATTAAGGAACATGGAAGAGTAAGAGACAAGTAAAGAGAACGAACTAGAGTGTCGAAATCTTGATGAGGCAATAACTCTTCTCAATATCCCAATGCAAAAACAATGAACATAACAAATCCTAAAAACTATGAATGTCTAGAGAGAAAACCTAGAGGAGAGAAAAACTAGATCTAAAAACTAAAACTATGCGGAATGAATGTTGTTGTTGGTTTCTGCATGTTCTCTAGCTCTAGTCTGATTTTCTGGGCCGAAAATCGGGTCAAAATAGGGCCCGAAATTACCCCCAGCGATTCTGGATTATGCAGATCGCGCATGTCACGCGGTCGCATCATCCATGTGGCCGCGTCATTCGGCTTTCTGCTTTGCCACGCGGTCGCGTCATCCATGCGGCCGCGTCACTGCGATTTCCTCTTCTTCGCGCGGTCGCGTCATCCATGCGACCGTGTCACTTCTCGCTGGTCATCTCCTCAATTTCTTGTGTTCCTTCCATTTTTGCAAGCTTCCTCTCTAATCTCCAACTCATTCATGCTCTGTAAAGCCTGAAACACTTAACACACAGATCACGGTATCGAATGGAATAAAGGAGAAATAAAATACATAATTAAAGTCCCTAGGAAGCAAGTTTTCAATCATACAATAACTTTAGGAAGGAATTGTAAATGTATGCTTATTTATTGAATAAGTGGATAAAGATCATGATAAAACCACAATTAAACACAATATAAACCATAAAATAGTGGTTTATCAGGTCTCTTTCAGGGATTACTTTTATAACTTGTTTTTGTAGGAGACCGACTTCGTCATGTCGATCTCTTCTAAGTTATTTTGTAATCCTCTTTCTTGGACCTTCGTCAGGTCTCTTTCAGGGATTACTTTTATAACTTGTTTTTTGTAGGAGACTGACTTCGTCATGTCGATCTCTTCTAAGTTATTTTGTAATCCTCTTTCTTGGACCTTCGTCATGTCTCTTTCAGGGATTACTTTTATAATTTGTTTTTTGTAGGACCGACTTCGTCATGTCGATCTCTTCTAAGTTATTTTGTAATCCTCTTTCTTGGACCTTCGTCAGGTCTCTTTTAGGGATTACTTTTATAACTTGTTTTTTGTAGGAGATCGACTTCGTCATGTCGATTTCTTCTAAGTTATAGCAATTCCTCTTTTATAGGGTTGGCCAGACCTCTTTCCAGGGATTTGCTGATAACTTTGGTTGACTTGGTCCGACTTCTTAACGTCGGCCAGTCTTTAAGTTATTATTTAGCAATCTATAAAACCTCGTCAGGTTCTTTTTCCAGATCCCTTTCGATAACTTCTTGCATTATTCTGTGTTCATCTTTGCCGATTTGTAGAAGGTGGTTTCTATCTTTATTTGGTCGACCTTTAGATGAATCGCATTTTCATCTCTATTGGTCTTTATCGTGATCGTGCAGTGAATCTGTTTTTCACTTTCTGCCGATCTGTTACTTTATAATCGGACGATGAATGCTTCAGATTAATGCGTCTTGAGAATTTGTAGAATATCTAAAATATATTTTATTTAAAAGAAAGTGCAAATATATACATGCGAGAGTTTTTTCATCCCTGTAAGTCGGATAGTTTGTAGGTCTTAGCTTGGTACCTCATTAAAAAACCTTTTCAGGAAAAAGAGTGTACCTTATACCAAGATCCTTTATCATTCCTAACTATAGTACCTTCTTAGGTTACAGGCGTGCCACGATCTGGGAAGCTCTCGTCCATCGAGTTCGGATAGTCTGTAGTAGCCCTTCCCAAGTACTTCTATGACTCGGTAGGGTCCTTTCCAGTTTGCTACCAGCTTGCCTTCTCCAGGTCGAGTTGTTCCGATATCATTTCGGATTAGAGTGAGGTCGTTTTCTGCGAAACCTCGCTGCACTACCTTTTGGTTATATCTCGAAGCCATTCGACGTTTTAGTGCTTCTTCCCTGATCCGAGCTCTTTCCTGGACTTCCGGGAGTAGGTCGAGTTCTTCCCTTTGCAGTTGGGAGTTGGCTTCATTGTAGTGTACTACTCTAGGCGACCCTTCGTCAATTTCCACCGGGATCATTGCCTCCACTCCGTATGCTAGTCGGAAGGGTGATTCCTTTGTGGTGGAATGTGGCATTGTCCAGTATGCCCATAGGACTTGTGGGAGTTCCTCAGCCCAAGCTCCTTTTGCATCCTGTAATCTCCGTTTTAACTCAGCCAATATGACTTTGTTGGCAGCTTCAGCTTGTCCATTGGCTTGGGGATGTTCGACGGAGGTGAACTAATGCTTTATGTTTAAATCGGCTGCTAATTTTCTGAAGCCTGCATCTGTGAATTGGGTGCCATTGTCTGTGGTGATGGAGTATGGGACCCCGAACCTCGTGACAATGTTTCTATATAGGAATTTTCAACTTCTTTGAGCAGTAGCATTAGCTAGGGGTTCTGCCTCTATCCATTTTGTAAAGTAGTCTACCCCTACTATGAGGAATTTCACTTGTCCCGATCCCTGAGGAAAGGGTCCGAGAAGGTCGAGTCCCCATTTTGCAAATGGCCAAGGTGAGGTTACGCTGATGAGCTCTTCGGGCGGGGCGATGTGAAAGTTGGCATGTTTCTGGCATGGTGGGCATGTCCTTACAAACTCTGTAGCTTCCTTTTGTAGATTTGGCCAATAAAATCCCGCCCGGAGTACTTTTTTGGTGAGAGCTTGTGCTCCGAGATGATTACCACAAATGCCACTGTGTACTTCCTCTAAAACTTCCCTTGTGTTGGAGGTCGGCTACCATTTTAATAATGGTATTGAAATCCCTCTTTTGTATACGGTGTTATTTATGATAGTGTAGTACTGTGCCTCCCGTTTTAATCTCTTTGCCTCCATTTCATCTGTGGGGAGTGTTTCTATTTTGAGGTAATTAATTATGGGGGTCATCCATCTTTGATCTTGACCTGTTATGGCTAGGACTTTTTCCTCTTCCGAGACTGACGGGTTCTGTAGCATTTCCTGGATGAGGCATCTATTGTTGCCCCCTGGTTTGGTGTTGGCTAGCTTTGAGAGTGCGTCAGCTCGGGCATTTTGTTCGCGGGGTATGTGGTGGATCTTATATTCCCCGAGTTGTCCGAGCTGTTCCCTGGTCTTACCCAAATATTTTCTCATGGTGGGATCTTTGGCTTGGTAGCTCCCTGTTATTTGTGAGGTAACTATTTCTGAATCGCTGAAGATGTTGAGTCTTTGAGCTCCCACCTCCTTAGCCAGCTTTAAACCAGCTAGTAACGCTTCATATTCTGCCTGGTTGTTTGAGGCCAGGAAACCAAATTTGAGGGAAAGCTCAACTTGTGTTCCTTGGTTGCTTTCTATTATCACACCTGCGCTGCTTCTAGTCTTATTCGAGGAACCATCCACGTAGAGATTCCATTCTGTGGGGTTTCCGGGGTATCTGTGAATTCTGCAATGAAGTCAGCTAAGTACTATGATTTGATGGTTGTTCGAGCTTCATATTGGAGGTTGAACTCGGATAATTTGACTTCCCATTGTAAAATTCTGTCTGTTAGATCTGTTTTCTGCAATATCCCTTTTATGGGCTGGTTGGTCCGAACCTTAATGGTGTGAGCCTGGAAGTACGGGCGAAGTCATCGAGATGTTAGTATGAGAGCGTAGGCAAACTTTTCTATTTTTTGGTAGTTCAACTCAGATCCCTGCAGCGCTTTACTGATGAAGTATACAGGTTGTTGCCCTTTGTTGTCTTCTCGAACCAGTGCTAAGGCTACTGCCCGACTTCCTACCACGAGGTATAATACGAGTGGCTCTTCCTTTCGTGGTCCAATTAGAATAGGTGGTTGTCCCAGGAAACTTTTGAAATCCTGGAAGGCTTGCTCACACTGCATTGTCTATTCGAACTTCTTTTTTTTCCTTAAAGTAGCATAGAAGGGGAGAGATCTTATCGCTAATCCTGCTAAGAATCTGGATAAGGCCGCTAATCTCCCGTTGAGTTGTTGCACTTCTTTGACGTAAGTTGGGCTCTTCATGTTGAGTATGGCCTGGTATTTATCCGGATTTGCCTCAATTCCTCTTTGTGTGATCATAAAACCTAAGAATTTGCCTGCTTCTACTGTGAAGGTGCATTTTGCAGGATTGAGTCGCATGCCATGCTTCCTTATAGTGTCGAACACTTGGGCCAGGTCGGACAATAATGTCTCTTCACTTTGTGTGTTTATTAACATGTCGTCCACGTAGACTTCCATGATTTTTCTGATATGATCTGAAAATACTTTATTCATTAGCCTTTGATAAGTAGCTCCTGCATTCTTGATCTGGTGGATACATGGGGATTTGATTGTATCCGGAATATGCATCCATAAACGAGAGGTATCTATATCCGGATAAAGCATCTACCAGAGCATCGATACTTGGGAGTGGGTAAGGATCTTTTGGGCAGGCCTTGTTGAGATCGGTGTAGTCGGTGCACATTCGTCACTTCCCATTTGATTTTTTCACCAAGACGATGTTAGCTAGCCATAATGGGTACTTGACATCTCTTATGAATCCTGCCTCTAGTAGTGCTTTTACCTGTTCTTCCACAGCTTGGGATTGTTCTGGCCGAAGTTTTCTTCGTCTCTGTTGTACCGGCCGAGATCCTGGATAGACCGCCAACTTGTGACACATTAGCTTGGGGTCTATACCTGGCATGTCTGCAGCTTTCCATGCGAAGAGATCGATATTATCTCGTAAGAACTGTACTAGTAATTCTTTTGCATCTCCTCTCAGGATCGTGCCAATATTAGTTATTTTGTCCGAGGTGTCTCCGATTTGAACTTTCTCTACTTCACCTTCGGGCTGCGGACGGAGCTCTTCTCATCTCTGAACTCCACGAAGCTCAATTGTATGGAACTCTTCTCCTCTGCCTCTGAGGTTTAGACTTTGTTATAACAGCGGTATGCCATCTTTTGATATGCTTTTATCGTAGTTATCCCTTCTGTAGTTGGAAATTTCATGCATAGATGTGGAGTTGAGATTATTGTGCCGAGTTGATTTAGTGTTGTTCGACCTATTAAGGCATTGTAGGCTGAACTCACATCGACCACGATGTAGTCTATCTTGAGTGTTCTAGATTGGTTCCCTTTTCCGAAGGTTGTATGTAGTGACACGTATCCCAGTGGTTATACTGGGGTATCCCCTAGTCCGAACAGGCTGTTCGGGTATGCTCTAAGCTCCTTTTCTTCTAAGCCAAGCTTGTCAAAGGCAGTTTTGAATAAGATGTCGGTGGAGCTCTCTTGGTCTATTAATGTGCGGTGGAGATTGGCGTTTTCCAGTATGATGGTGATGACCATGGGATCGTCGTGTCCTGAGATGATATCAGATGCATCTTCTTTGGTGAATGTGATTGCAGGGATGTCAAGTGCTTTCTCCTTCCCTTCGACATGATATACTTCTTTGAGATATCTTTTGCGGGATGATTTGGAGATTCCTCCTCCTGCAAATCCTCCGTGTATCATATGGACATGTCTTTCTGGCGTACGAGGTGATCGATCGGTTCGTCTGACCTCCTCGTCCCTCCTCCTTTTTCTTTGCTCATCGTCTCGATTGGCCAGATACCGATCTAGTTTTCTTTCTCTCACTAATTTTTCTATGATGTTTTTTAAGTCGAAGTATTCGTTGGGGGAATGCCCTCGAACTCGGTGATATTCACAGCATTCGTTCCGATTTCCTCCTCCTCTTTTGCCTTTGAGTGGTCGAGCGGGGGGTATCTTTTCTGTGTTACAGACTTCTTTGTAAATATTCACAAGGGACACTCGAAGAGGGGTGTAATTATGATACTTTTTGATTTTTTCTTCCGTTCGATCTTCCTTCTTCATGGATTCTTTATCTTTATCTCGGTAGGTGAAACCGGATTTCGAGGCTTCTCCAAGTCGGGAATTTTCCTCCATGTTGATGTACTTCTCCGCCTGTTCTTGCACCTCATCCAGAGATATGGGGTATTTCTTTGATATAGATTGGCTAAAAGGTCCCTCTCGTAGGCCGTTGATGAGGCCCATGATAGCAGCCTCTGTTGGCAAGCTTTGTATATCTAGGCACATTTTGTTGAATCTTTCCATGTAGTTGCGAAGACTTTCCCGATCTCCTTGCTTGATTCCTAGTAGACTGGGGGCGTGCTTAGCCTTGTCTTTTTGGATGGAGAATCTGGCCAGAAATTTTTTAGCTAGGTCTTCAAAGCTTGAGATGGACTTAGGAGGTAAATTGTTGAACCATCTGATTGCTGTCTTCATGAGAGTCGTTGGAAAAGCTTTGCAGTGAACAACGTCTGAGGCGTCGGTGAGGTACATTCTGCTTCTGAAGTTGCTGAGGTGATGGTTGGGATCTGTAGTGCCATCGTACAAAGTCATATCTGAGAGTTTGAAGTCCTTGGGAATTTTAGTTTTCATGATTTTCCTAGTGAATGGATCTTGATCTTTGCGTGAGTTGTCCTCAGGGGTGGTCCGGGTAGCCTTCGCTTTGAGATCGGCTTCGAGTTGTAGGATTTTATCTTCTAACTCTCGACGTCGCCTTACCTCTTTTTGTAGATCCTTGCCAATTTCTCGTTGATGCTGGCTTTCTTTTTCAAGTTGCTTTAAATGATCTTGAAGTGCTTCTATTACTCCTGGATTTGATGAGTTTTTGTCTCCCTTAGATTCCGGAGTATCTTTTGGTGTAGCGTCCACGTTTTTGTACGGCGTTCTGTCCTCTAGATCTGAATCATGGTCGTTGTCATGGTCGTCCGCCATGGTGGTGGGATGACTTCTAGGTCCCCGGCAACGGCGCCAATGTTCTGAGGGTTACCTGAAACTGTAGGTCGATCTCGGATGAGATCTTCTGTACTGGTCGGAGATGACGTGTTCGGCTGGTGGGTGGCAGCCGGAGCGGTCGTGTCTGACTTGTTGGACTGGCTGCGCTTCTGATCCTTGGTCACCGGATGGGGGGGGTACCGCAAGAGACTCCGATGCTTAAGTTAGCACGGGTATTAAGCAGGTTTTTAGTAGAATCAGAGTATGAGTTATACTTGGGTGCTCCAGTGTATTTATAATGGTTGTAGAGTGACCTTTTTAGATAAGATAAGTTTGTTATCTTATCTTATCCTCATCTTTGAGTTGAGGTCAGCTTATCTGCAAGGGAACCGCCCTTATCTCTATAGGCTTGGACTGCTTTTGGATTTTGGTCGTGTTCCTCTATTTGGGCCCTTTACTGGGCTTTTCTGTCAATTTGACCGAGCTCTCTGAGAAGAGGTCAGATAGTCTGACCTGAAGAGGTCGATCACTTTGTCGCTAAAACATCCCGGGTCGGACAGCTTGACCCAGGGTATGAACAAGAGTGCTAGGCCATAAATACGTCCCACATGGCCAAACCTGGAGAGGAAGAAAAGGCAATGATTTCCAATGAGGAAGACCTCAATGGACATTCACTGGCCTTCAAGGAGTTCCCTAATGAGGAACCAAAGGAACCTGAGGCTCATATAGAGACCATAGAGATTTCACTGAACTTACTGTTTCCATTCATGAGCTCTGATGAGTATTCTTCCTCTAAAGAGGATGAAGACATTGTTGAAGAGCAAGTTGCTCAGTATCTAGGAGCAATCATGAAGCTGAATGCCAAGTTAATTGGTAATGAGACTTGGGAGGATGAACCCCCATTGCTCATCAATGAACTGAATGATCTGGTTCAACTGAAATTAGCTCAGAAGAAACAGGATCCTGGAAAGTTCTTAATACCTTGTACCATAGGCACCATGACCTTTAAGAAGGCTTTGTGTGACCTTGGATCAAGTATAAACCTCATGCCCTTCTCTGTAATGGAGAAACTAGGGATCTTTGAGGTACAAGCTGCAAGAATCTTACTAGAGATGGCAGACAATTCAAGGAAACAGGCTTATGGACTTGTAGAGGATGTCTTAGTGAAGGTTGAAGGCTATTACATCCCTGCGGACTTCATAATCCTGGAGACTGGAAAGGATGAAGATGAATCCATCATCTTTGGAAAACCCTTCCTAGCCACAACAAGAGCTATGATTGATGTGGACAGAGGAGAGTTAGTCCTTCAAGTGAATGAGGACTACCTTGTGTTTAAGGCTCAAGGATCTTCTTCTGTAACCATGGAGAGGAAGCATGAAAAGCTTCTCTCAATACAGAGTCAAACAAAGCCCCCACACTCAACTTCTAAGTTTAGTGTTGGGAGGCCAACATCAAGCTCTGAGTCTCTGTGAAGCTCTCTAAGAGCTTCACTGTCAAGCTATTGACATTAAAGAAGCGCTTATTAGGAGGAAACTCAATGTTATTTAATTATATTTATTTATTTTCCATTGTTATTTTATGTTTTCTTTAGGTTGATAATCATGTGAAGTCACAAAAAAACAACTGAAAAATCAAAAACAAAATGAAAAACAGCATTAAAAATAGCACACCCTGGAGGATAGGCTTACTGGCGTCTAAACGCCAGTAAGGATAACAGAATGGGCGTTTAACGCCCAGCCTGGCAGCATTCTGGGCGTTAAACGCCAGAATGGGTAGCACTCTGGGCGTTTAACGCCAGAAAGGGCTGTCTGGCACAGGCTGGCATTAAACGCCAGAAATGGGCATCTGGCTGGCGTTTAACGACAGAAATGGGCAGCAAAGTGGCGTTTAACGCTAGGAAGGGTAGCAGAGCTGGCATTAAACGCCAAATTTGGCACAGAATGGGCGTTTGAACGCTAGAATAGTGCAGGGACTCAAATTCCATGACACCTCAGGATCTGTGAACCCCACAGGATCCCCACTACCCCACTTCTTCTTCTCTCCTCTTCACACCTTTCCATAACACTCTTCCCCAAATACCATTGACCAATCACCTCAATACCTCTTCCCCACAACCTCTTCACCACTCACATCCATCCATCATAAAACCCCACCTACCTCACCATTTAAATTCAAACCATTTTCCTCCCAAACCCACCCACACATGGCCGAATACCCTCTCTCCTTTACCCTATAAATACCCCCTCTTTACCACCTTCATCTTCACACAACATACACAATTAACCCCCTTGGCCGAACCACTCACCTCCCTCCATCTCCTCCATTTCTTCTTCTTCTACTCCTTTCTTTCTTTTTTTGTTGCTCGAGGACGAGCAACCATTCTAAGTTTGGTGTGGGAAAAGCTAAAGCTTTTTGTTTTTCCATAACCATTAATGGCACCTAAGGCCAGAGAAACCTGTAGAAAGAGGGAAGGAAAGGAAATTACTTCCACCTCCGAGTCATGGGAGATGGAGAGATTCATCTCAAAGGTCCATCAAGACCACTTCTATGAAGTCGTGGCCAAGTCATCTGTACCCTATGCAATTCAGCTGGAATTGTCATAGAGGGAGACATTCTCATTGAAGAGGACAAGCCCATCACTAAGAAAATGATGGAGCAAACAAGAGAGTCCACTCATGGACCTCAACAAGAGCATGAGGAAATTCCTCATCAAGAAATCCCTGAGATGCCTCAAGGGATGTACTTTCCTCCACAAAACTATTCGGAGCAAATTAACACCTCCTTAGGAGAATTGAGTTTTAAGCACACATCAAGTGGGCCCCGGAAGTGGATTTCTGCACTATTTGCACTTAATTACTCATTTTCTGTAAACCTAGATTACTAGTTTAGTATAAAAACTACTTTTAGAGGCTTTTTATCATCTTTGATCAATTTTGATCTTTGATCAGTTTTATGCTATTATAGACCATTTGGTACACGTTTGGAGGCTGGCCTCACGGCCATGCCTAGACCTTTCACTTATGTATTTTCTACTGTGACGAGCTTCAAACCTGCGAATGTGGAGCACAAGTGACAGTGTGAAAAAAGACAATGGTCTTATTCCAACACTAGCGGGAACCGATAAATGATTAGCCATGCGGTGATAGCGCATATGGATTTGTTTTCATCCGAGAGGATCATACAGCTTGCCATGGAAGGAGGTAACGCATGGTTGGAAGAAGAAAATAGGAAAGCAGAGGTTCAGAAGCAACAAAGCATCTCCAGACACTTATCTGAAATTCCCACCAATGAATTACATAAGTAAGTTTATCTTATTTTATATTTTATTTATATTTTAATTATCAAAACCTCATAACCATTTGAATCTGCCTGACTGAGATTTACAAGGATGACCATAGCTTGCTTCAAGCCGACAATCTCCGTGGGATCGACCCTTACTCACGTAAGGTATTACATGGACGACCCAGTGCACTTGCTGGTTAGTTGTGCGGAGTTGTGAAAAAGAGTTGAGATTAAGATTGTGTGTACCAAGTTTTTGGTGCCATTGTTAGAGATCACAATTTCATGCACCACTAACCACTAATCTTAACTGTAGTGATTCTTTCACTTGTCCTCCACTTGTTGTTTGTTGAATGTATGACAGGTAGAAGGGGAGAAACTTCATCCTCTTTTGATAGCAAAATTGAGAGGACATTCCTTAGATTAAGGAGGGAAGCAAGAGGCAAAGGCATACTTGGAGAGGAACTAGCGGAGAAAGATCGGAGAACCACCATGGATGACGAAGTACAAGACAATGTTGGAGGAGATGCTGGAAATCATGTTGGGCAAGAGAAGAGAGTCTTAGGCTCCTATATCAACCCAAACCCAGGAAACTATGGCAGCAGCATCCTCAAACCAACAATCCATGCTAACAACTTTGAGTTGAAACCTCAACTCATCACACTTGTCCAAAATAATTGTTCACATGGAGGAAGAGCCCAGGAGGACCCAAATCAACATCTCAGCATATTCTTGAGGATTTGTGATACTGTAAAGTCCAATGGTGTACACCCAGACACCTACAAACTACTTTTGTTCCCTTTCTCACTCAGAGATAAGGCTGCAAAATGGTTGGAAGCATTTCCCAAGGAGAGCTTAACCACATAGGATGACATTATAAACAAATTTCTAGCAAGATTTTACCCCCCTCAGAGAGTCAACAGCCTAAGGGCTGAGGTACAAACTTTCAGACAACAAGATGGTGAAACACTCTATGAGGCCTGGGAGAGGTTCAAGGATTTGACAAGGAAATGCCCACCTGACATGTTCAATGAGTGGGTGCAACTACACATCTTCTATAAAGGGCTGTCATATGAGTCAAAGCAAGCAGTAGATCATTCTTTTGGAGGCTCACTCAACAAGAAGAAAACCATTGAAGAAGCCAAAGATGTCATAGAGACTGTAGCCGAGAATAAGTACTTCTATGCTTCAGAAAGAACTCAAAAGAGAGAAGTGATGGAGCTCAACTCAATGGATGCCTTGCTGGCCCAAAACAAATTTATCACTGCACAACTAGCAGCCTTGACCAAGAAAATAGAGAGTAATCAAGACTTAGCCATCCAAGCCCAAGCCCCTCAACAAGAAGGAGGTGAACCAGAAGTCAAAGATGAATGGGAACAAGCTAATTATGTGAACAATTCTAGACCTCCATCATATGACCTAAACTCCAAGACGTACAATGCAAGTTGGAAGAACCACCCAAAGTTTGGGTGGGGGAACCAACAAAACCACAATCTAGATCATACAAAGCCATACCAAGCCAATCAATACCACAATCACAACCCTGATGCCAGGGCATTTCGGCCAGTTTCACTGATCTTTTCTTTACTGTTTTAGGGTAGTTTCATGCATTTTCTTAGGAAATAAGCAAGTTTTAGGTAGAATTTCACTTACATCTTGATTCAAGCAAACATTGTGAATTTTATATGAATTCATGAGAATTATACATGAATTTAATGACAAAATGAATGATGCATGACTCATAACTTGGATTAGAGCTTTGATGCACTTTATTTGCTTGATTTCAGGACAAAGGAAGCAAGGAAAAGCCACATTAGTAGCCACGTTAGTCTAACTAATGTGACCACTAACGTGGAATGGGAGCTAGCTTTCAACGTTAATGAGAAAAGTGATCACCAATAACGTCTTCGAAGCCATCATAGCCCACGTTAATTACCACGTTAACTACATTAACGTGGTAGTTAACGTGGAGGAAAAGGAAGCTCCAAGCGTTAGTGGTAAAAGTGAGTGCTACTAACGCTCCAAAAGGGCAATTGGCCACGTTAAGAGTCACGTTAACTCAGTTAACGTAAACTCTAACATGGAAGAAGAAGAAAATGCCAACGTTAGTGACACTCACCTTTGTCACTAACGTTGGACTAAGCCCATATTGGCTACGTTAAGAGCCACGTTAACTTAGTTAACGTGAACTCTAACGTGGAAGGAGCAAGGAATCGCCAACGTTAGTGACACTCACCTTTGTCACTAACGTTGGACTAAGCCCATATTGGCTATGTTAAGAGCCACGTTAACTTAGTTAACGTGAACTCTAACGTGGAAGGAGCAAGGAATCGCCAACGTTAGTGACACTCACCTTTGTCACTAACGTTGGAGATGGCAATCAACACCATGTTAGTGGTCACGTTAATATAGGCACTAACGTGGGAAAGGGGCATTTTGGAGCGTTAGTGGAAAAGGTAGGTGTCACTAACGCTCTCGAAGATTTGGCAAGCCTACATTAAAGGTCACGTTAACTATACTAACGTGAACTCTAACGTAGGGAGAAAGGGGTACTCTCAACGTTATTGGGAAAGGTAAACCCCAGTAACGTTTGCGAAGGGCCAAGAAGCAACGTTAGTGGTCACGTTAGTGCCACTAACGTTGAAGTTAACGTGGACCATTTTGGGTTAGGAACGTTAGTGAAAAAGGTGATTGTCACTAACGTTCTCGACCCCACATTTTCACTTAACGTTAACACCTCTAACGCCCTAAGCTAAAGTCCATGCCTACTGCACACTTTCTCTGCAAGTGAAGCTGAGCCCACTAAAGATGATAACTGCTTCAACTCAAGATCCAAAGGCCCATATCCAAGACTCGAAGAGCCAACTAGAAGATCAGAAGAGTAGTATAAATAGGAATAGTTTTGAACTAGAGAGAAGCTTTTTGGATTTAGAGAACTACTCTCTGTATAATTTTACTTTCTCTGCAACTTCTAGTTTTACTTTCAGAATGCATTCTCTATCTTTATTTTCCATTCCCAGAGCCATGAACAACTAAACCCCTTTCATTGGATTAGGGAGCTCTGTTGTAATTTGATGGATCAATAATAGTTTTCATTATTCTTCTTGTTTCTTTTCTCTTGATTTTACTAGAAAGCTTTCAATCTTCATCCAATTGGGTAGTTTTCTTGGAAAAGAAGCTATTCATACTTGGATCTCTTCGGAACCTTGGAAGAGGAATGAAGGGATCATGCTAGAAATGCTTTCTCATGTTGGACCAAATTGGGGGTTGGGCGGATATGGTGACATATAATTCTCTCAATACTTTAATTTGGAAATACATGTGGTACAATCAATGACCATACTTCATCTCTTCTCATGAGCAATTAGACCAAGGAATTGGCTATTGATCAAGATTTGAGAGATTGAATTACCAAGGAATTGGAATTCAATCACTTAAGATTGCCAAGGAGATCAATGAATGCATTGATTGAGGAAGAGATGAAAATGAACATGATCCGGAGAATGCAACATCTCCTAAGCCCAATGAATCCCCCATTTTTGATCTTACCCATTCTCTTTACTTTCTGCCATTTACTTTCATGCTAAATTCCCCATTCCCCATTTAAGATTCTGCAATTTACTTTCCGTTATTTATATTCAACTCTTTATTTACAGCATTTACATTTTCTGCCATTTACTTTCCCGCCAATTAGTTTCCTGCAATTCTGAAAACAAATTCTGCTTAGCTCAACTAGAACATTCCTCTAATTAAAGTTGCTTGACCAATCAATCCCTGTGGGATTCGACCTCACTCTATTGTGAGTTTTTACTTGACGACAATTTGGTATACTTGCCGAGGGAAATCTGTTGAGAGACAAGTTTCCGTGCATCAAGTTTATGGCGCCGTTGCTGGAGATTGATTTTGCATCAACAATGATTAAATTGGTGGATAACTAGATTGAGCATTTTTTTCTTTTTTTTGATTTAACTTTATTTGAGTAATTTACTTTCAGTCTTAGTTATTTCCTTACCTTTACCCCTTACCCGTTTGTGGTGTTATCTGCATTTTTTTTTACTATTTAGTTCACTGACCCACTAACTGTTTGATATATTGCATCACTCACACTAATAGCTTTTCTGCAGAGAATACTGTCTGCATCTATCTTTCTTGCTTGTGACTTGTGGGTTGTATGACAAGTAGAAGAAGCAAGGCTTCAACTTCCTTTGATTTTGAACCTGAGAGGACCTTCCTTAGATTGAAGAGGGAAGCAAGAGGAAAGAGAGTCGTTAGTGCTGAGGAAGAGGAGGAGTATTTTGAACCAGACATGGATGAGAATATGGAAAACCATCATGAAGAAGAGGCTCACAACCATGGCAGAGAAGGCCCAGTGCATCATGCTGGGCAAGAGAGAAGAGTTCTGGGATCTTACATCAATCCAAACCCAGGAAACTGTGGAAGTAGCATCCAAAAGCCAACCATACATGACAACAACTTTGAACTAAAGCCACAGCTCATCACCCTTGTTCAAAACAACTGTTCATTCGAAGGAAGTGTTCAAGAAGATCCCAATCAATATCTAACCATCTTCCTGAGGATATGTGATACTGTGAAGTCTAATGGTGTTCATCCTGACACCTGCAGACTGCTTCTATTCCCCTTCTCACTCAAGGACAAGGCATCTAAATGGCTAGAATCCTTTCCGAAGGAGAGCTTAACAACCTGGGAAGATGTGGTGAACAAGTTCTTGGCGAGATTCTATCCTCCTCAAAGAATCAACAGGTTGAGAGCTGAAGTTCAAACTTTCAGGCAACAGGATAGTGAGACTCTCTACGAAGCATGGGAGAGATTTAAAGACTTGACAAGAAGGTGCCTACCAGATATGTTCAATGAATGGGTGCAATTACACATTTTTTATGAAGGTCTTTCTTATGTATCAAAGAAGGCAGTAGACCACTCATCCGGGGGATCTCTGAACAAGAAAAAGACCATTGAAGAAGCCATAGATGTCATTGAGACTGTAGCTGAGAATGACTACTTCTATGCTTCTAAAAGAGGCAACACTAGAGGAGTGATGGAGCTGAACAACGTAGATGCACTGCTAGCTCAAAACAAGATGATCACCAAGCAGCTGGCTGACCTTACCAAGAAGATGGAGAGGAATCAAGTAGCAGTAATCACCACCTCAACAGCAGCTCAAAAAGGAGTGAATGAAGAAGCAGAGGGTGATCAGGAACAAGCCAACTACATTAGAAATCCACCTAGGCAGAACCATGACCCATACTCCAAAACCTATAATCCTGGTTGGAGGAACCACCCAAACTTTGGGTGGGGAAATCAACAAGACCAAGGCCAAGATCAGAGACGCCACAACCCCAACAACAATGCAGCTCACCAATATTCCACACAGAGATCATATCAGCATCCATCTAACAACACACCTCAACATCCATACCAAAGCCAAAATGGCCCTTCTCATCCCTCCAATCTCAACTCACCATCATCGGAAGAAAGAGTATCAAGGATTGAGACTCTACTTGAAGTCATATGTAAGGAAGTCCAGGACAATAAAGTATTTCGAGAGGAAGTGCGGTCGAATATGCAGAATCAAGATGCTGCCATCAAAAAACTTGAGACACAAATTGGCTACCTATTCAAGCAAATTCCCAGTCATAACCTGTGCAGCAACACTGATCCAAACCCAAGAGAGGAATGTCAGGCTATCACCCTCAGAAGTGGGAAGGAATTGAAGGAAATTCCCAAGAATTTACAAGAGAAGAACTCAAATGAAAAGGAAAAGGAGCGAGATAAAGTCCGGATTCCCATTCTCAGTTCACAGCAAAAATGAGAAATACTGAAGCCAGACGTCCCAAAAGCTCCATACCCTCAATAATTAAAGAAGAAGGGGGACGACAACCAGTTCTTAAGATTTTTGGAAATCTTCAAGAAACTATAAATCAACATACCCTTTGCTGAAGCAATAGAGCAAATGCCGCTCTATGCCAAGTTTTTAAAGGAATTAATGACTAAGAAGAGAAGCTGGAAGAGCAATGAGACCGTGATACTAACCGAAGAATGTAGTGCCATCATTCAGCACAAACTACCCCAGAAATTGAAGGACCCTGGGAGTTTCCAGATCCCTTGCATTATAGGGGAAATCATAGTGGAAAAGGCTCTGTGTGACTTAGGAGCCAGCATAAATCTGATGTCAGTAGCTATGATGAGAAAATTGAGGATTGAGGAGGCTAAGCCAACAAAAATGGCCCTACAACTGGCAGACCGATCATTCAAGTTTCCTCATGGCATAGTAGAAGATTTGCTGGTAAAGGTAGGAGATTTCATCTTTCCAGCAGACTTTGTAGTGCTGGACATGTAGGAGGAAGCCAAAGCCTCCATCATCCTGGGTAGACCTTTCTTAGCCACTGCTGGAGCTGTCATTGACGTTCAAAAAGGTGAACTCACCCTGAGATTACACAATAAAAAGATGACATTCAATGTGTTCAAGGCCATGAGTTACCCACCAGAACCATTGGGAGAATGTATGAGGTTGGATTCACTGGAAGATGCAGTACAGGAGATTTTTGAAGAAGAAGAACTTGACGGGTTAACAGAGGAGGAATCAACATCTAGCGAAGAGGCTGCAACAGCAGAGATTCATATACAGGGTGCATCAAAGGAAGAGAATGAAAAGATAGGAGCACCCAAACTTGAACTCAAAGCTCTGCCACCCACTCTTAAATATGCATACTTAGGAGAGAGTGAAAGTTACACAGTGATCATAAACTCATCCCTCAGCCGAGATCAAGAGGATGAATTACTCCAAGTATTGCGAAAGCATAAGGATGCCATTGGATGGACCCTCGCTGACCTGAAAGGAATCAGTTCGGCCATATGCATGCATAAGATACTGTTGGAAGATGATGCCAAACCATCCATTCAACCCCAAAGGAGGCTGAATCCAGTCATGAAGGAAGTGGTACAGAAAGAAATTATGAAGTTATGGCAGGGAGGGGTAATCTACCCGATCTTCGACAGCCCATGGGTCAGCCCCGTGCAAGTTGTCCCAAAAAAGGGAGGAATCACTGTAGTCCCCAATGAGAAGAACGAACTAATCTCTACAAGGACTGTCACAGGATGGCGGATGTGCATAGACTACAGAAAACTCAATGAAGCTACAAGAAAAGATCATTTCCCCCTTCCTTTCATGGATCAGCCGCTGGAAAGACTTGCAGGACACGCATATTACTGTTTTCTCGATGGTTATTCAGGATATAACCAAATAGTGGTTGATCCGAGAGACCAAGAGAAAACCTCATTCACTTGCCCATATGGAGTGTTTGCCTACAGGCGCATGCCATTTGTGCTATGTAATGCACCTGCAACTTTCCAACGCTGAATGCTCTCCATTTTCTCAGATATGATAGAAAAATTCATTGAAGTCTTTATGGATGACTTTTCGGTATTCGGAGATTCCTTCACTAATTGCCTAAATCACTTGGCCCTGGTATTTAAAAGATGTCAAGAGACCAACTTGGTCTTGAACTGGGAGAAATGTCACTTTATGGTGACAGGGGGAATAGTTCTTGGCCATAAGGTTTCTAACCAAGGCATTGAGGTAAATAGAGCTAAGGTGGAAGTCATTGAAAAATTACCCCCACCAAGTGATGTCAAGGCAATTAGGAGTTTTTTAGGGCATTCCGGCTTTTACAGAAGGTTTATTAAAGATTTTTCAAAGATAGCCAAGCCCTTAAGCAATCTCCTTGTATCTGATGCACCATTTGTCTTTGATGAAAAATGCATGCTAGCATTCGAAAACTTGAAAAAGAGGCTGTCCTCTGCCCCTATCATTTCCCCACCTGATTGGAACTTACCATTTGAACTGATGTGTGATGCATTTGATTTTGCAGTAGGGACAGTGTTAGGGCAGAGGAAAGATAACTTAGTCCATGTAATATACTATGCCAGTAAAGTCCTTAATGACACTCAAAGAAATTACACCACCACTGAAAAGGAGTTGCTGGCAATAGTTTTTGCATTTGACAAGTTTAGATCATACCTCATTGGTGCCAAAGTGATTGTTTTCACAGACCACACAGCACTTAAATACTTGTTTTCCAAGCAGGAGTCAAAACCAAGACTGATAAGGTGGATCTTATTGTTGCAGGAATTCAATATTGAGATTAGAGACAAGAAAAGAGTGGAGAACAAGGTAGCCGATCACCTATCCAGGATCCCTCATGACAAAGGTGGAACACATGATACAAGTGTAAATGAATGTTTCCCAGATGAGCAGTTAATGATGGTTCACAAAGCACCCTGGTTTGCAAACATTGTCAATTTCAAGGCAACTGGGGCTTTACCTCCAGAGATCAACAAACATCAAAAGAGAAAGCTCATCAATGACGCAAAGTATTTTGTTTGGGATGAACCATACCTCTTCAAGAAGTGTTCAGATGGAATCCTGAGAAGATGTGTTTCGGAAGAAGAGGGACGAGAGGTCTTGTGGAACTGCCACGGCTCGTGCTATGGAGGCCATTTTGGAGGGGATAGAACTGCAACCAAGGTATTACAAAGCGGATTCTTTTGGCCCACCCTTTTCAAGGATGCCAAAGAACTAGTAAAGAACTGCAATGAATGTCAAAGAGCTGGAAACTTACCCAAAAGAAATGAGATGCCACAGAATTTCATCTTAGAACTGGAACTGTTTGATGTGTGGGGAATCGATATCATGGGACCATTCCCAACCTCATATGCAAACAAGTACATCTTGGTAGCAGTGGATTATGTTTCCAAGTGGGTAGAGGCTATTGCAACCCCAACGAATGACAACAAGGTAGTCATGAACTTCCTCAGAAAGAACATCTTTAGCCGGTTCGGAGTCTCCCGAGCACTCATCAGTGATGGAGAGAGCCATTTTTGTAACAGACCACTAGAAGCGCTCCTCCTACGATACGGAGTGAAACATAAGATTGCCACGCCTTACCACCCCCAAACAAGTGGGCAAACTGAGATATCTAACAGAGAGCTAAAAAGGATTCTGGAAAAGACTGTAGGAGCATCAAGAAAGGATTGGTCGAAGAAGCTGGATGATGCTCTTTGGGCATATAGAACGGCATTCAAAACACCAATCGGGATGTCCCCATATCAACTGGTGTATGGAAAAGCTTGTCATTTACCATTGGAGCTAGAACACAAAGCCCTCTGGGCTCTCAAGCTACTAAACTTTGATAGCATTGGTGCTGGTGAAAAGAGGGTCTTGCAGCTGCAGGAAATGGAGGAGTTCAGATCTCAAGCCTATGAAAATGCCAAGATTTATAAAGAAAAGGCAAAGAGAAGGCACGACCTCCATCTGGCACCCAGAAGCTTCGAAAAAGGATAGCAAGTGCTCCTTTACAATTCCAAATTAAGACTTTTCCCTGGGAAACTCAAATCAAGGTGGTCAGGACCCTTTCTTGTCACAAAGGTCTCGCCGTATGGACACATAGAAATCATGGAGGAAAGTTCAAAGAGGACGTTCACTGTGAACGGACAAAGGCTCAAGCACTACATGGGCAACATGGGGAAAGCCCCAAAATGAAATATCATCTCAACTGATGGAGAAATCGTCGAGCTAGCGATGCTAAAAGAGCGCTTCATTGGGAGGCAACCCAACCTAAGGTAGTTTCCTTTTCATGATCATCTCAATAAAGGATATAAGCAGTTTCCCTCGTATTGTGAGGAGCCAAGTTTGGTGTTGCACACCAAACCAATCCAAGAGTTAATGTGTAATTCTAAGTTTGGTGTTCCACCAAAGATTTCAGTTAGAATCACATTACACCTCTTCAATGGCAAGTTGCTAGCCCCAACCAATCAGGAAAATCGCTTAACAATAGTTTAGTTTCTATTTTATAGTTGTTTTATCAATAAAAGCACATGAGGTTCTGCATTAGGCAATGAACTAAGTTTGGTGTTCACACACCAAATTAAGTCCAGAAATTTACAAGCATACATGCAAGCTAACTATTCCTCAAGTGCTTGGGAAACAAGCAACTTCCAATAACTTTGCAGGAATTCAATCAACCTTCTAGAAAAACAGTGCACCACCATCCAAGGAGGCAAAGAAGGACACAGAAGCTATGGATGATGACAACAAAGAGATAACCAGAAGGCACCACCAAAAGGTTGTATTGCTACTTGATCCCATATGCTTGGAGATGTTAAAAAAATTGGAAGTCTGAATGTGCCCCTGATTAATAGTTACTCTTTAGCTTAAATCACTAGAATTTAATATTTGCTTTCATTGCCTTTGTCATATGTGTGCTGGTCCAAGTAACCTGTCTTCATTTTCACCTTGCTCACTTGTATGCTTGTCCCATAAGTCAAATAAAAAGAGATGTTATGAAAGACCAGAGTGATGATCAATTGTAGAGTAGGTTCTTAAGCTTGTGGTGTAGTAATCACTTAGCTAAGTTGGTTCACCAACAAGGTAGGAAGGCAACTATCTGTCCTGAAATCATATGCTTGAAACACACCCCATGAGACTAGCTAAATAACAAGATCCTAATAAGAAAAAGGAAAAGAACAATAAGAGTTGAAAAAGAAAGAAAAGTAATAAGAAATAAGGCTAGGCACCAAGGGCTTGAATCTTGAGGGATGTGTCTGTGGTGCTCTTATACCAAGGATCTGCTTGGATGAATAAGTTCTTAGGAGTGCTTCATCACTTGGTAACTTAGGTTAACTAACCCGGGATTATCAACTGAAAATCCACTATCAAGAGCAAACTTACTACAGAACATTTAGTAACCCAAAGAGGTGCTGGACACCAAGGCCTCAAGGAAAGAAAATAACAAACCATGTGCTTGTGGTGTGCATGTATGGGGGAGAGAGACTTGAGGGAGTAAGTCCTTAGGGGTGTTTCAACACCTAGCACCTTGAACCAACTAGTTCGGGAGTGTTGGCTGAAAGCTTATTTTAAAGAGTCGTCCCCTCACAGAGCACTTAGCCTAAGGATGCAATAAACCTTGAAAAGACAAAAGGGATCAATAAATAAAAGTCTCAAAGGGTGCAATCAAATGAGTATTCTAGGGTATGATAAAGGTCTGAAAGCCAGTAAAGGAATGAACCTAAGTTGCTATGCATAAAACCCCATAAAGCCAAGGACATGACTTCCACAATAATGATTCATTCCTCTTGTCATTTCATTCATCATTCTCATGTTTCAGTACTTGCTTAGGGACAAGCAAGCTTTAAGTTTGGTGTTGTGATGCCAGGGCATTTCGGCCAGTTTTACTGACCTTTTCTTTACTGTTTTAGGGTAGTTTCATGCATTTTCTTAGGAAATAAGCAAGTTTTGGGTAGAATTTCACTTACATCTTGATTCAAGCAAACATTGTGAATTTTATATGATTTCATGAGAATTATGCATGAATTTAATGACAAAAAGGATGATGCATGACTCATAACTTGGATTAGAGCTTTGATGCACTTTATTTGCTTGATTTCAGGACAAAGGAAGCAAGGAAAAGCCACGTTAGTAGGCACGTTAGTCTAACTAACGTGACCACTAACGTGGAATGGGAGCTAGCTTGCAAAGTTAATGAGAAAAGTGATCGCCAATAACGTCTTCGAAGCCATCATAGCCCACGTTAATTACCACGTTAACTACATTAACGTGGTAGTTAACGTGGAGGAAAAGGAAGCTCCAAGCGTTAGTGGTAAAAGTGAGCGCCACTAATGCTCCAAAAGGACAATTGGCCACGTTAAGAGTCACGTTAACTCAGTTAACATGAACTCTAACGTGGAAGAGGAAGATAATGCCAACGTTAGTGGCAATCACCTTTGTCACTAACGTTGGACTAAGCCCATATTGGCTACGTTAAGAGCCACGTTAACTTAGTTAACGTGAACTCTAACATGGAAGGAGCAAGGAATCGCCAATGTTAGTGACACTCACCTTTGTCACTAACGTTGGAGATGGCAATCAACACCACGTTAGTGGTCACGTTAATGTAATTAACGTGAGGCACTAACATGGGAAATGGGCGTTTTGGAGCGTTAGTGAAAAAGGTAGGTGTCACTAACGCTCTCGAAGATTTGGCAAGCCTACGTTAAAGGTCACGTTAACTATACTAATGTGAACTCTAACGTAGGGAGAAAGGGGTACTCTTAACGTTATTGGGAAAGGTAAACCCCAGTAACGTTTATGAAGGGCCAAGAAGCAACGTTAGTGGTCACGTTAGTGCCACTAAAGTTGAAGTTAACGTGGACCATTTTGGGTTAGGAACGTTAGTGAAAAAGGTGATTGTCACTAACATTCTCGACCCCACATTTTTACTTAACGTTAACACCACTAACGCCCTAAGCTAAAGTCCATGCCTACTGCACACTTTCTCTGCAAGTGAAGCTGAGCCCACTAAAGATGATAACTGCTTCAACTCAAGATCCAAAGGCCCATATCCAAGACTTGAAGAGCCAACTAGAAGATCAAAAGAGTAGTATAAATAGGAGTAGTTTTGAACTAGAGAGAAGCTTTTTGGAATGAGAGGACCACTCTCTGTATAATTTTACTTTCTCTGTAACTTCTAGTTTTACTTTCAGAATGCATTCTCCATCTTTGTTAGAAACTATTCATACAATTGGGTAGTTGTCTTGGAAAAGAAGCTATTCATACTTGGATCTCTTCGGAACCTTGGAAGAGGAATGAAGGGATCATGCTAGAAATGCTTTCTCATGTTGGACCAAATTGGGGGTTGGACGGATATGGTGACATATAATTCTCCCAATACTTTAATTTGGAAATACATGTGGTACAATCAATGACCATACTTCATCTCTTCTCATGAACAATTAGACCAAGGAATTGGCTATTGATCAAGATTTGAGAGATTGAATTACCAAGGAATTGGAGTTCAATCACTTAAGATTGCCAAGGAGATCAATGAATGCATTGATTGAGGAAGAGATGAAAATGAACTTGATCCGGAGAATGTAACATCTCCTAAGCCTAATGAATCCCCCATTTCTGATCTTACCCATTCTCTTTACTTTCTGCCATTTACTTTCATGCTAAATTCCCCATTCCCCATTTAAGATTCTGCAATTTATTTTCCGTCATTTATATTCAGCTCTTTATTTCCAGCATTTACATTTTCTGCCATTTACTTTCCCGCCATTTAATTTCCTGCAATTCTTAAAACAAATTCTACTTAGCTCAACTAGAACATTCCTCTAATTAAAGTTGCTTGACCAATCAATGCCTGTGGGATTCGACCTCACTCTATTGTGAGTTTTTACTTGACGACAATTCGGTATACTTGCCGAGGGAAATCTGTTGAGAGACAAGTTTCTATGCATCAAACCCCAACCATCAATCAAACAATAACAATAACAGACCCTACCACAATACACAAAACACATCATATCATTCCACTCAACAAATACACAACAACCACCATCAAGACACATCAACCTCAACCATGCAACCATGTGAGATCAAGAGCAACTTTGAGAGAGTAGAAGTTGCAATAGCACAGCTATCATCACAATTGACAGGAGCTATTTCCACTCTTTTGGAGAGACAAACGCAAGCTGACAAGAGGATAGATGCCAACCAAGAAGAGTACAAATCAAATCTGAAGAATCAAGGTACAGCCATTTCAAAATTGGAAGCGCAAGTGGGGATTCTATCCAAGCAGATTCCTATGTCCACACATACATTTCCCAGTGATACTATGGCTAACCCAAGAGGGGAATACAAAGCCATCACACTGAGAAGCGGAAAGGTGGTGGAAGAAGCAACCCCAAGCCAGAGCAACCAACAAAAAGGAGCTGCAGAAAAGCCTGAAAATAAGAATGAAGAGGAGACCCCTACCCCATCATCACCAAAGCCACTCTTGAAGCCTTATGTGCCAAAGGCACCATATCTACAAAGGCTTAGGAAAGATGGAAAGGATGGCCAGTTCTCTAGATTTTTAGAGATCTTTAAGAAGCTCCAAATCAACATACCATTTGCTGAGGCATTGGAGCAAATGCCACTCTATGCCAAATTTCTGAAGGAGCTCATGATAAGAAAGAAAAACTGGGGAGAAAAAGAGACCATAGTGCTAACTAAGGAGTGTAGTGCCATAATACAAAGGAAGCTACACCAGAAAATGAAAGACACAGGGAGTTTCCAAATCCCCTACATCATAGGGGATATCAACATTGAGAAGGCCTTGTGTGACCTAGGAGCTAGCATCAATCTCATGTCCCTAACCATGATGAAGAGGATGAAGATTGAGGAAGCCAAGCCAACAATAATGGCACTCCAATTAGCTGACAGAACCTTCAAGTTCCCACATGGAGTAGTGGAAGACTTGTTGGTGAAAGTGGGAGAATTCATTTTCCCAGCTGACTTTATTATGTTGGATATAGAAGAAGAGGCTAACACATCAATCATTCTAGGAAGGCCATTCCTAGCTACTGCTGGAGCCATCATTGATGTACAAAAAAGGGAATTAGTCTTGAGATTACATGAAGAGAAGATGGTCTTCAATGTCTTTAAGGCAATGAGTTACCCCAAAGAATCCATAGGAGAATGCATGATGGTAGACACCATAGAACAGATAGTTCAAGGAGTTTTGGAAGAAGAAAAATGTGAAGGAACTATTGAGTTAGAACAGTAAGCATCAAGTGGAGAACTACCACAAGGAACCATGGAGAATTCAATCATGTTGAACCCCAAAAACAGCAAGGAATTAGAGGCACCAAAACTCGAGCTGAAGACCTTGCCACCAAGCTTGAAATATGCATATTTGGGTGACAACAACACTTACCCATTGATCATTAATTCAAGCTTGAGTGAGGAGCAGGAAGAAGGACTTATCCAAGTGCTGAAATAGCACAAGGATGCCATAGGCTGGACACTTGCAGACTTAAAAAGAATCAGCCCTTTAATGTGCATGCACAAGATACTATTTGAAGAAGGTGCTAAGCCCTCAAGACAGGAACAAAGAAGGCTGAATCCAACCATGAATGAAGTGGTCCAAAAAGAAGTACTAAAGTTGTGGCAAGTAGGGGTGATCTACCCCATCTCAGACAGCCCTTGGGTAAGCCCTGTGCAAGTAGTCCCAAAGAAAGGAGCGGTCACTGTTGTACCAAATGAGAAGAATGAGCTGATACCTACAAGAACGGTGACCGGGTGGCGCATGTGCATTGACTATAGGAAGCTTAATGAAGCCACCAGGAAGGATCATTTCCCCTTACCCTTCATGGATCAGATGCTCGAGAGATTGGCAGGACATGAGTATTATTACTTCCTGGATGGTTATTCAGGCTACAACCAAATTGTTGTAGACCCTAAGGAACAGGAAAAAACTTCATTTACTTGTCCATATGGTGTCTTTGCTTATAGGAGAATACCCTTTGGATTGTGCAATGCACCTGCAACATTCCAAAGGTGCATGCTCTCCATATTTTCAGACATGATTGAAAGATTCATTGAGGTATTTATGGATGACTTTTCTGTATTTGGTAACTCATATTCTAATTGCTTGCACCACTTAGCCTTGGTGCTAAAGAGATGCCAAGAGACCAACCTTGTTTTGAACTAGGAGAAATTCCATTTCATGGTTACAGAAGGGGTGGTCCTTGGTCACAAGATCTCAAAAAGGGGCATAGAGGTGGACAAGGCTAAGGTGGAGGTGATTGAAAAGTTACCCCCACCTTGCAATGTCAAGGCAGTTAGAAGCTTTCTAGGACATGCTGGCTTCTACAGGAGGTTCATTAGAGACTTCTCCAAGGTTGCCAAACCTTTGAGCAACCTACTTGTCTCTAATGTACCTTTTGTTTTTGATGATGAATGTATGATAGCTTTTAAGGAACTTAAGAGTAAACTCTCCTCTGCGCCTATTATAGCTCAACCTTGCTAGGATTTACCTTTCGAGCTGATGTGTGATGCATTAGATTTTGCCGTGGATGCTGTTTTAGGACAGAGGAAGGACAAAATTGGTGCATGTCATTTATTACGCTAGCAAGGTTCTTAATGAGAATAAAAGGAACTATACCACTACAGAGAAGGAACTACTTGCCATTGTCTTTGCTTTTGATAAATTTAGATCATATCTTATTGGCTCTAAAGTAATTGTATTCACTGATCATGCAGTACTCAAATACTTACTCACCAAACAAGAGTCCAAGCCCAGACTAATAAGATGGATTTTGTTACTCCAAGAGTATGATATCAAAATTAAAGATAGGAGTGGAGCAGAAAACAAGGTGGCTGACCACCTCTCAAGAGTACCACAAGAAGAAGATGGGGCGCACCAAGTTACAATGAATGAAAGTTTTCCTGATGAGCAGTTGATGGTGATTCAAGAGGCCCCTTGGTTTGCAGACATAGCCAATTTCAAGGCTATTGGGGAACTACCAACTATAATCAACAAGCATATAAGGAAGAAGCTAATCAAATATGCTAAACACTACATCTGGGATGAGCCTATTTGTTCAAAAAGTATGCTGATAGAATTTTGAAAAGGTACATATCCCATGAAGAAGGACAAGAAGTGCTTCGGCAGTGTCATAGATCTACATATGGAGGCCACTTTAGTGGGGAAAGAACTGCAGCCAAGGTGCTATAATGTGGGTTCTATTGGCCATCCATCTTCAAAGATGCAAAGGATTTGGTGACATGATGTGATGAATGCCAAAGGGCTGGCAATCTACCCAAGAGAAATGAGATGCCACAGAGGTTCATAATGGAGCTAGAACTGTTTGATGTGTGGGAAATTGATTTCATGGGGCCTTTCCCATTCTCCTACTCAAACAGCTATATATTGGTGGTTGTAGATTATGTGTCGAAATGGGTAGAAGCCATTGCTACTCCAACAAATGACAACAAGGTTGTAATGAGCTTTTTAAGGAAGCACATCTTTAGCAGATTTGGAGTGCCTAGAGCCCTCATCAGTGATGGAGGGACACACTTCTGCAATAGGCAACTTGAAGCACTCCTCTCTAAGTATGGAGTCAAACACAAGGTGGCAACTCCATACCACCCACTGACCAACGCACAAGTAGAGATTTCAAACAGAGAGCTTACAAGAATTCTTGAAAAAACTGTTGGAAGCTCAAGAAAGGATTGGTCTAATAAGCTGGATGATGTATTGTGGGCCTACAGGACAGCCTTCAAAATACCTATTGGGATGTCTCCATACCAATTGGTGTTTGGTAAGGCTTGTCACTTACCAGTTGAGCTTGAACACAGAGCATTCTGGGCTCTGAAAATGTTAAATTTTGATGAGCAAGCTGCTGGAGAAAAGAGGCTTATGCAACTGAATGAGTTGGAGGAGTTTAGGAATGAGGCATATGAGAGTGCAAGGATCTACAAAGAGAATGCAAAAAGGTGGCATGATCAGAAGATAGCAAGGAGGGAGTTCACTAAAGGGCAAAGGGTGTTGCTCTATAATTCAAGACTCAAGTTCTTCCCTGGGAAGCTTAAGTCTCGATGGTCAGGACCCTTCACCATACTCAAGGTGTCCCCTTATGGCCATGTAGAACTCATAGAGGACAAGACACAAAGAACTTTCACTGTGAATGGCCATAGACTCAAGCATTACCTAGGGAACTCACTGGATGAGAAGAGAGTGAGCTACAACCTCAGCTAACAAAAGAAGAACGTCAAGCTAGTGACGATAAATAAGTGCTAGTTGGGAGGCACCCCAACACTTTATATCCTTTGATTTATTGCTTTTTTTTGGAAGTAGTTAAAATTTGTCAAGTTAGATAGTTTGAGTTTCAATTGATAATTCATGTTTTCTTGCCTTCTAGAAGTAGATTGTAGATAGTGGATTAAGAATTCCGTTTTTCTGTTTTGGTAGTTAGAAGGCTCTTATATTCTGTTTTCTTTTAGTTAGAAATGTAATTTGATGAATATACTTGACAATGATGAGCTATTGGGCTGAGAACTAGCTAAAAAGCTAAGTTTGGTGTGGCCACCAATTTACTTAATCTAGGCTTACCACCTTTAAACAAATCATATCTAAAGGTAAGCCCAGAGATTAAGTTTGGTGTAGCCACGAACTTACTTAATCTAGGCTTAATACCTTTGAGCAAATTAGGATTAAAGGTAAGCCCAGAGATTAAGTTTGGTGTGGCCACCACCACACGAAATACCACCATCTAACAAGCCCAATACTACTCAATCTGAAAGCATTTAATATATTGGGGAGAGCATAAACGTGGTTTAATTGTGTTTAAAAAGGGGATGAAATCAAAAGTAGATGAAAAGATTGGAATTATTATACCTTTATGAACACATTAAACACCCTATAATGAACCCAATTTATTATGATGTAATGAGATTAAGTTTGGTGTCCCAGAGGACACCTATCAGTTGCAAATTCATTCACCCATATTAAAGAGGAATGTGGAGGATTCTTTTGTCATTACTAAAGGGGTTTCATTTTTATTTTCAGGAGAGAAAATGGGGCCCACATGATGGATAGCGCATAAAGCAAGGAGGTCAAAGTGTACTTGCACTTTGGAACTCAAAACATGCAGGAAGCAAAGTGGGATAAGGATTGGCGTCTCTCCCCACGATAGGCGCCACTCCCCAAGTGGGAAAACATTGAATTCCCTTACTTCCCACCATACGAACCCCACTTTACACACCTATAAAACCCCCCTCCACTTTTCCCACCTCTCCTCACACTTCAAACCCCAACTCACAGACGAAAAGACTCCACAAAGCCTTCCTTCTTTTCATCTCCTTTCTTCTCCCTTCACCTTTCTTTCACTACTTCCCTACCTTTTTCTTGATCGGGATGATCAAGCTCCAAGTTTGGTGTTGGAGAAAAACTTTGTTTTTCTTGCTCTCTCTTGCAACCTTCCCCAACCTTCTTCAAACTTTTAAACACACTCCCTCAATCCAATGGCACTACCAAAAACTTCAGCATCATCAAAAAAAGAAAGACTAAGGAACCAACCTCTAGATCCTCAAGTTCAGGATTCAATGAGTACAAGTTTCTCTCCTTATTCAACCAAAACCAGTTTTATGGTTGGGTGAGTGAGAGGGGGATCATCCCAGAGGTCGGTTTCCAACTAGGGAGGAATGAGCACCCTGAGATCAACAGGGAGATAAATAATAGAGGCTAGGAACTCTTGTGCAACCCTCCAAGGAAGGTGGTAGAAAGCTTGGTGAGAGAATTCTATGCTAATGCCGTGCCTTAGCTAGGACAACCCTATGGCTATCTTAGCTATGCAAGGGGGAAGTCCATTGATTACAGCCCCACTAACATAGAGAGGACGCTGATGGTGAAACAGACAACTTCCACCCGGAGCTATGAGGAGAGAATGAAGTAACAAGACCCAGGATTTGATGAAATCCTAAATGAAATATGTTTGTTGAATGTGAAGTAGATAAACGACAAGGATGGGAGGCCCAACCAGCTGAGAAGAAGAGACTTGAGCCCCAAGCTAGAAGGTGGCTGGATTTTGTGAGGAGGTCCCTAATCCCTACATCCAACACTTCAGAGGTGACCAAAGAAAGAGCTGTGCTCATATACAGCATCATGAAAGGTGAGAATGTCAATGTTGGGAAATTGATTGCCAACAACATCAACAAAATTCTGAAAAGCACCAAGGATAGCTCAAGGTTGGCATTCCCCAGCATCATTAAATGCTGTGTGATAAAGCAGGGGTGGAGAGGATAATTGATGAAGTGCTAGTGGATCAAGAAAAGCCCATAACTGCCAAAAATATTGCCAAAGTGGTAGCTGTCAATCCGCTTCAGAGGGCCAGAGAGCATAGAGCTCATGCCCACGGGCCACATGTGGAACAACAGTAAGAAAAAAAAGAGGCAGAAGAGCAACCACCTTTTCTAGCACTCCAACCACCACCATATCAGCAATACCAACCATTTCCAGAGGGATTCAATTGGGAACAATTGCAAGGAGAGGTACACCAAAGGGGTGTTCCTTGAATATCTATAGAACCAAGAAGTAGTGAGTAATAAAGACCTAAGGCTATGAGCATCAACTACTAGGAATGAAAAGAAACATTAAAAAGCTTAAAAGAGTAGAAAACTTAGTAGATGCTTGTGGTGAAGATGTGTCAAGAAGAGACCTGGGCAAGTACATTCTTAGGGGTGTTTCAACACCTAGTACCCTAAAGCCAACTGGTTTGGGAGTGCTAATTAAAAGCCTAACTAAAGGGTTGTCTTGAGACAAAACACTTAGAGTCGTGGTCAATAAATAGAAAAGAAAGAACAACCAAAAAGAAAATGAAATGACTCTTACTACTTCAAGGTGACAATCAATAAAAAGGACCCCTAAAGCTTAAACTTAAAGGAACCCTCAAGGATCTAGGAATCTTTGTGACATTGAAACAAAATTATTCATGCATGTGTTAAGCACTTAGTCCTACTCTTAGTCAGGTTTCCATCTATTCAAGGTCAAAGTCCCAAATCATAAAAGGGCTACTCACACTAATTTGCTTGGGACAAGCAAAGCTTAAGTTTGGTGTTGTGATGACTTGCATCATATACCCTTTCTTCTTGTATAAAAAGGACCATAAAAGGGCATAATCTCATTAGATCATTGCAATTCATGCATTAGTTGATGAACATTATAGTACATTACTTTGAAATGAGTTTGTGCTGAATTTCAGGTGAAAAATACATCAAAAAGGGGAAGAAAACAACAAAACAAGCTGGGCGTGTGAAACGGGCGTGCCACTTAAAGCAAACGCCACAATATTGCACTGGCATGGCACGCCAAAAGCTGGGCGTGGCACGCCAGTACAACCTTCCAGAGAGCAAAAATGAAGGCTACTAAAGGGGCGTGGCACGCCAAACCCACCTAATTAAGCCATGGGCATGCCACTTGGTATCGAAGGCATGGCACGCCAGCTTTAAAAACCACTTGGGTGTGCCACTTGAGGAGCCAGGCGTGGCACGCCAAGCTAGGAGGGCCACAAATGAATGGGCGTGCCACTTGAGCAGTATGGCGTGGCACGCTAGTACAAAATTCCAGAGAAGAGGTTGAAGGCTAAAAAGGCTGGGCGTGCCACGTGAGATCGAAGGCATGACATGCCAAGCTTCCACCATCACTTGAGCACCAGGGCGTGGCACGCCAAGGTACAAAGAAGGGCAAAGAAAAGGCTGGGCGTGCCACTTGGTGTCGAAGGCGTGGCACGCCAGCTCGAGATTCCCACCTGGGCATGCCACTTGAATGTTGGGCGTGGCACGCCAGCTACTGGAACCAAGGCAAATGATGGGCGTGCCACTTGGTGTCGAAGGCGTGGCACGCCAGCTACCAAGCTCCAACCAGGCATGCCACTTAAGTCTCAGGCATGGCACGCCATCATCATCAACCAAGCAAAGGAAGACCTGGGCGTGCCACTTGAGTTCTGGGCATGGCACGCCAAGCTAAGGAGTCAAGCATAACAAGGGCGTGGCATGCCAGACCTTGGGCGTGCCACGCTAGTTCAACTTTCCAGAAAGATATATCAAGCACACAACAAGGGCGTGGCATGCTAGAATCTGGGCGTGCCACTTGGGCTCGAAGGCATGGCACGCCAGGCTACCCAAGGCTTTAAAATGGCCTGGGAGTGCCACTTGGGCTCGAAGGCGTGGCACACCAAGGTGATCAATGGAGGGAGGCGTGCCACTTGAGGATTGGACGTGGCACGCCAAGGCAGAATCAGAGCAAGGCGTGGCGCGCCACTGAAGCGCCAATCACACGCCAGCTGTGAGATCACGCTTATTGAGTTTCTTTTTCCCTCAAAAATGTAATTTTACTTTCACTTTTGTATTTTTCTTTATTTGATATTGCTGGGAGTAGTATATATACCCCTTGGAAGTACTGAAGAAAGGGGGTTAAGCAGTTGAGCTATTAGTGGAAGCAATAGTTAGATGCACTTTCCATCACTTTTTACTTTTCTCTTGAGTTATGAGTAGCTAAATTCCCTCTCATTGATAGAGCGAGCTGACGAACTGATTCTTGCCAGTAAAGAATTTTATAAGAATAATCGCATTGTAAGTATAGTTTCTAAACCAACAGAGAATCCTTTCGTACAAAAGTTTGGTTGTCACAAGTAACAAACCCAATAAAATTTATAACCGAAGTATTTAAACCTCGGGTCATCTCTCAAGAAATTGCAGGGAAGTATGATTTATTATTAGTTATAAAATTGTATATTTTTTGGGTTTTTGAAATAGGGAACAAGGAGAATAAATTAGCAATAAAGTAAATTAATTACTAGAAAAACTCTTGGCAAGGTATGAGAACTGGAAATCCCATCCTAGTTATCCTTATTAGGTGTGATGATAATTGTTTATTGCTCCCACTTAGTTAACCCTTACTAAATAAAGGAAAGTCAAGTGGACCAATCAACTTGATTCCTCAAGTCCTAGTCAACTCCTAAGGAAAGACTAGCTTTAGAGGGATCCAAATCAACCAGCAAGTTTCAAATATTAATCAACAGCTGAGTTTGATAACTCAAGTGTCACCAATTACTCAACCAAAGTCAAGAGGGGAAAAATCCAAATTATTTATATCATAAATTAAAGAAAGCAATCATAAATCTGAAATACCTCGAATTATATTAAATAAAGAAATCAATTCTAACATGAGAAAGTTCATAAACCAATTTGGAAAGATAAATAACAATTAAAGTAATAGAATAAATAAAAGTAGAAGAAAAATTAAATTAAAGGAACATTGAACCTGGAATGAAGAAAATGAAGGAATCCTAATCCTAAATCTAAGAGAAATCCTAATCCTAAATCCTAAGAGAGATGAGAGAGCCTCTCTCTCTAGAAACTACATCTAAAACCTAAAATTATGAGTATGAAAGTTGTATCAATGAATGAATGGATTCCCCCACTTTATAGCCTCTAATCTGTGTTTTCTGGGCCGAGAACTGGGCCAAAAACAGCCTAGAATTCGCTGGTTGCGAAATCTGCCACGCTGGTTTTTTGTCACTGCGACGCATGAGCATGAATCACGTGTGCGCGTTGCCTAGCTGTATGGCCACTATGGTAAATTATATATCATTTTGAAACCCTGGATGTTAGCTTTCCAATGCAACTGAAATTGCCTCATTTGGACCTCTGTAGCTCATGTAATGACCGTTTGAGTGCGAAGAGGTCAGGCTGGACAGCTTAGCAATTTCTTCAACTTCTTGTATTCCTTCCATTTTTGCATGCTTCCTTTCCATCCTCTAAGTCATTCCTGCCTTATAAATCCTGAAATCACTTAACAAACATATCACGGCATTGAATGGCAAAAAGAGAGGATTAAACATAGGAAATTTAAGGCCAAAGAATCATGTTTTCAATTATAGCACAAAATCAGGAAGGAAAAATGTAAACTCATGCAAATCATATGAATAAGTGGGTAAAGAGTTGATAAAAACCACTCAATTGAGTACAAGATAAACCATGAAATAGTGGTTTATCAACCTTCCAACACATAAACATTAGCATGTCCTCATGCTAAGCTCAAGAGAAGCTATAAAAGAGTGAAGATGAATGGTAGAATGTATGAAATGCATCCTATCTATATGAATGCAACTACATGCAGAATGCTTTTTCCTACTTGGTTAAAAGTAAACAATTTCTCTAAGACACATAAATTGGATTCCACTAATTCAAATCACAAAATAAAGTACAAGTAAACTTATAAGAAGACAGCTCATGAAAAGTAGGGAACATAGAATCAAGCATTGAACCCTCACTGGTAGTGTATATGCACTCTAATGTCTCAAGTGTCTAGGGTTAATTCACTCTACTCTTCTCTAGTCATGCTTTCTAAACTTTGTTCTTCATCTAACCAATCAACAAAAATTTAATGTACCAACACAAACATCATGAGGTCTTTTTAGGGTTGTAATGGGGCTAAGGTAAGGGTGAGGATATATGTATGACCAAGTGAGTTATAATATGAATCTTTTATTAACCTAAGCTCTTCACCTATACACACACTCTATGTACTTCTAAAATCATGCCTAGCTACCCAAAATTTCCATTTTTGCATATCATACTCATGTATCAACTTTTCTTTAATTTTATCACATATGCATTGATTTTTTTATTAACTTAACATTGGGATAAATTTGTCCCCTTATTTATTTATTTATTTATTCATTTGTGTTGGAAATTATATTTTTATTTTTTATTTATTTATTTTTTTTTTCTTTCTTTTTTTTATTTTTTTTATTTTTTTTTATAAAAGCAAACCATAACATATCAATGCACATGGATTTTTTATTTTTCTAGTTTCACATGAGTAGGTACCCAAATTCTCAATATTTTATCATTTAAACATTGTACACTTTCATTAACCCAAGTACCCACAGTTTTCCCACACTTAGTTAACACACTATCTTAAGCTAACTAAAGATTCAATTGGGGTTTTTAATTTTTTTTTCTGCTTAAGGCTAGTGATGTGATAAAATATAGAACAAGGGGGATAAAAAGGCTCAAGGTGGCTAACAAGGGTGACATAAAAGGGTAGGCTATTTGGGATAAGTGAGCAAAAATAAGTAATGGCCTCAATCATATGCAAGCATGTAAATACATTAAATAGTGGACATATAGAATGGAACAAAGTAAAGTCTGCAATTATAGAGAAGGAAACACACAAGAATAAAATATTATGGTTAAATAATGTAACCATGTAATTAAGCTCAAATCTCACAGGTTGTGTGTTCTTTAGCTATAATTCATGTTCCAATTTACAATCTTCAAACAAGTTTTAACAATTTTTTTTTCAATTTAAATTAGTGAAATATTATAAAATAGAGTCTTGAAAAGAAATGTATTACTTTAACCAAGTAGTAACTAAATGCATAAAATCAAACAAACATGCAATTAAACATGCAAATACAACAATGAACTAACAAATAAAGTAATATATTGGTGTTGAGAAGAAAATAACTAACCCATGGAGATCGGTATCGACCTCCCCACACTTAAAGATTGCACCGTCCTCGGTGCATGCAAAGATGTACAAGTGGACAGGTTGCTCCAACTGATGCTTGTAGATGGAGGCGTCTTAGTTGGCGGTCTCTTGGTTCCTCTCCTTGCTGGTGTTTTAGGAGCAGCTTTCTCTTTACCCTTCTTGGTGGCCATCCTAAAAAGGAAAAAAGTAAGTAACTTTAAAACTTAAGGGTTAGAGCAAGGAAGAGGATGGTATAAGTGATAATCTATGCACGGTAAAGAAGGATGTCGTTAACACATGGTCATGACTACATGTGAAAAGTTCATCAATGGAAATATAGCAAGTGCATGTGTTGGCAATTAAATGCAAGATGTTTATTGGCATGCTGGCAAAGGCATGAATAGCATAGATCAAGTATTAAATGTCCAAGTTAGATTATCAACTCTTTTAAACTAACAACCTGTTTGTATTGACAATTATATTTAATCAATAAAATATAAAAGGAGTTTTGTGAAAAATAATAGGCATTTAGAGTAGTAGAATAGAATAATTTAATATAATGTGGAATGCCATACGGGCTTTTTCACAAACAAATAGCATGCATGGTAAAGATGTTATGGAAAGTATTAAATTGAACATGCAAGCGACCCTTTAAAAAGTAATATTAATTGTTAAACAATACCACAATAATTCACAAGAAAAATATAAAAGAAAATAATTACCCAGTTAAATTTCTAACACCAATTATAGGAATAAAAAGAAAAGAAAAAGAAAGAAAAAGAAAATATAGATAATGAAAGTGAAAAGAAAAAGAAAACATAAATAAAAATAATGGGAAAAGTAGAGAAAAAAAATTAAATAAAGATAGAAAGAAAAGAACCTTGATAATGGATGTGAAAAATAAGGAGGCTGAAAGTAAAAAGTGAGAAAGAATAAAGAAGGAAGAAGAGAGAAGAAAGAACTAAAAAGGGAAAAGAAAAGATTTAGATTTGCGAAGAAAAGATAAGATACTTTGGCTGATTTGGATAAGTTGTGCGTCGCTTGTGACGCGGACGCGTGGGTCACGCGATCGCGTGGTGCGTGATAATTTTCAGGTGACGCGGACGCGTGGGTCACGCGATCGCGTGGCCTGATTTGTGCTATTGGCGCGAGTGCAGCCTCGCGTACGCGCAACTCTCTGTTTTAAATGCGTTTTGCCAAAAATCTGGGTGACGCGTTCGCATGAATGGCCTCATTTTGTAAAACGACGCGAACGCGTGGGGCACGCGTTCACGTGATAGGGCTTGTGCATCCAGCACCATTCCAGCCCCACTCCATCATATCTCTCTCCCATACACCTCTTTTACGTCGATTTTTAGGGCCACACATTCGCGTGGGTGACGCGGACGCGTGGGGAGGCTATTTCGCAAACGACGTGAGCGCGTCAGCGATGCGGTCACGTGGGCATATTTGTGCCTAAGGCACGCCTCCAGCCATGCTTTCGCGTGACTCTCTGCTTCACTTCTTCTTAGTTTCTAATGCACTATGATGCGGACGCATTAGCGACGCTGGCGCGTCGCGTGCCTCTCTTCTTTTTTTTTTTATGCAGAATGCAAATACAAATGCAGGCTATATGCAGTTATATGCAGAGGTTATGGGAAGATTCATTAACAAAATAAAAAATGGAATAAGGTAAAATAAAGCTAAGACTGAAACTGAACGATCATACCATGGTGGGTTGTCTCCCACCTAGCACTTTTAGTTAAAGTCCTTAAGTTGGATATTTGGTGAGCTCCTTGTCATGGTGGCTTGTGCTTGAACTCGTCTTGAAACTTCCACCAATACTTGGACTTCCAATAAGCTCTATCAATACCAAGTAAATTTCTCAAGCTTTGATGGAGTTCTTCACAAGCTTTGAGCTCCCAAATTTGATCCTCATATATTCCCGAATCCCAAATCTTGATCCTACACCCGTTTTCAAGTTGATCATCATGATTCCATCCTGGTGGTAAGCAATCGAAATTCTCACTAAGGCATCCAAACAGCCTCCTAGACCCATTTAGTTGTGCTTTACACTAACCTTTGCATTTAAACTTTGAGCCTTTCACCATATTGAATCTTGCATGACAATTCCTACCACTAGCCATCTCCCTCTTACTCGTAAAACCACAAAGAGCTCGAAGTTGACCATCTGTCTCAAGTAACCCATATTCAAGCGGGAAAGTAAAGGTCAAGGATAAGTATTTTACCCACTTGAATGTTGTATTGGATGGTAATAGCTTTGGGGGAGAGGTCTCCAACAACTTTGGCAAGGTGATTTCAAGCTCCATTCCCTTGTGCTCTTTCTTGATAACTTCTAGCTCTTTGTAAGATTCTTCAATTTCAACCTCTTCCTCTTGGTAGCTTTCTTCCAATTCAATATCTTCTTCATTACCCACCAAGGGCATGGGAGGTTGTGCTTCTTCTTCTTTAATCTCCATGTCTTGATCAACCTCTTCAAAGTCTTTAGCCATGATATGCCTTGGAGGTTGTACACCCTCTTCAACATCAAATTCAGACGTCTTGGAAGGAGGTTCTATGACTGGACTTTCCCATGGAGGTTCAGCATCTCCTAAGTCTTCAACCACTTCTTCCTCTTCAATAATTACTGCTTTATCAATGTTGTTTTAGTATAAAATCGTACTCATCCTTGATGATTTTCTTTCCATGGTAACTCCTTTCAACTATCCCTTCATCTTCAAGGGTCTCTCCTATCTCCACATTTTGGGCCTCCTCTTGCTCTAAGACAAAATCAGATTCCTCCTTAATGTCTTCCTTCACTAATTCTTCAACCACTCTTTTGACTTCAAGGGTCTCCACTACCTTCATCTGTAGGGCCTCTTCTAACTTCTTATGAAGTATGGACTCGCGAAGATGATTCCTTCTTTCTTGTTCCATATCAATAGCATAACTGGAATCATCTTGCTCTTGGATCGATGGATGTGGGTGCTCTTCCATGGAGGGTGGTGATGGGATGGGAAGATTATTATGTGGTTGAAAAGGAAGCGCACTGAAGCTTGAGGGTTGAATATTGGAGGTAGAGGGTTGGTCCATGCGGGATATAAGATTTTGGAGTGTAGAGGTGAGACTAATGATATTAGAGATGAGTGTGTTATTATCCAATGGAGGTTGGGGTGGATAGGAGGGTTCATTTGTTGGGAGAAAGGGCTCATAATACGGAGGTGGTTCTTCTTGATAAGGATATGGAGATGGTGGATATTGAGGTGGTGGTTCTGGGTGTGGTTCATGTGGTGGTTGGTGTGGTGGATGTGGGTTAGGGTCATATGGGGGTGTTTGGTGGTAAGGTGCTTGTGAATATGGTGGTTTAAAGGTATGTTGGGGACGCAGTTTATAAGCATATGGCAGGGCTTGTTGGTAACTACAAGAGGGTCCACCATATTCATCATCTTGGTACGCTCCCTGGAATGGCTCTTGACCATAGTAATTTGGTGGAGGTGGTTTGTCACGGAGGGGTCCACCATAGCTATTGTCTTGGTATGCATCACAGAATGGTTGTTGGTTATAGCGCATTGGAGGGGGTTGTTGCCAAGATAGTTGATCAAATCCTTGTGGCTCCTCCCATCTTTGATTCTTCCAACCTTGATGCCTATTTTCATTATAGTTTCCATTCCTTACAACAACATTGGAACCAAACTTGAAACCAGAGGTGTGAGAATTCATAGTAGCAAAAGAAAATAAAAATAAAAACTAATAAAAAAATTAATGAAAATAAACTCCTAAAACTAGAAACACTGACAACTATATAAGATAAAGATTTGAAAAAGGTTTAAATTTTGAAAAGGTTTGATTTTTAAAATTTAAAATTTAAATTTTAAAATTTGAATTTCGGAATTTAAATACTGAAATTTGAAATTTGATTTTGAAATAAGATAAGATAAGATTTTGAAAAAGATATGATTTTTGAAAAAGATTTGAATTGAAATTTAAAACTAAGATAAGATAAGATAAAAATTTTAAAATAAAAATCTGATTTTTTTTTTGTAATTTTCAAAAAAAATCAATTAAAATAAAGAGAAAAGATATTTTTGAATTTAATGAGGAAAGAGAAAAATAATAAAATGACACCAAACTTAAAATTTTTAGATCAAAACGAAGAAAACAACCAAGAACAACTTGAAGGTCAAGATGAACACGAAGAATAACTTGAAAATCAAGAAAGAACAAGGAACATTATTTTCGAAAATTTTAATAACTAAATAAAAACCAATAACCTCTTAATTTACGAAAAAGCAAAAAATAAAAACAAAAATAAAAAACAAATAAACAAGCAAAAAGCAAATATTTACAATAACCAATAATAAGGCACACGTTTGCAATTCCCCGGCAACGGTGCCATTTTGACGAACTGATGCTTGCCAGTAAAGAATTTTATAAGAATAATCGCATTGTAAATATAGTTTCTAAACCAACAGAGAATATTTTCGTACAAAAGTTTGGTTATCACAAGTAACAAACCCAATAAGATTTATAACCGAAGTATTTAAACCTCGGGTCGTCTCTCAAGAAATTACAGGGAAGTATGATTTATTATTGGTCATAAAATTTATATTTTTTGGATTTTTGAAATAAGGAACAAGGAGAATAAATTAGCAAAAAAGTAAATTAATTACTAGAAAAACTCTTGGCAAAGTATGAGAACTGGAAATCCCATCCTAGTTATCCTTTTCAAGCACGATGATAATTGTTTATTGCTCCCACTTAGTTAACCCTTACTAAATAAAGAAAAGTGAAGTGGACCAATCAACTGGATTACTCAAGTCCTAGTCAACTCCTAAGGAAAGACTAGCTTTAGAGGGATCCAAATCAACCAGCAAGCTTCAAATATTAATCAACAGCTGAGTTTGATAACTCAGGTGTCACCAATTACTAAACCAAAGCCAAGAGGGGAAAAATCCAAATTATTTATATCATAAATTAAAGAAAGCAATCATAAATCTGAAATACCTCGAATTATATTAAATAAAGAAATCAATTCTAACATGGGAAAGTTCATAAACCAATTTGGAAAGATAAATAATAATTAAAGTAATAGAATAAATAAAAGTAGAAGAGAAATTAAATTAAAGGAACATTGAACCTGGAATGAAGAAAACGAAGGAATCCTAATCCTAAAATCTAAGAGAAATCCTAATCCTAAATCCTAAGAGAGAGGAGAGAGCCTCTCTCTCTAGAAACTACATCTAAAACCTAAAATTATGAGTATAAAAGTTGTATCAATGAATGGATGGATTCCCCCATTTTATTGACTCTAATCTGTGTTTTCTGGGCCGAGAACTGGGCCAAAAACAGCCCAGAATTCGCTGGTTGCGAAATCTGCCACGCTGGTTTTTCGTCAGTGCAATGCGTGCGTGTGAATCACGCATGCGCGTCGCCTATCTTTATGGCCACTATGGCAAATTATATATCTTTTCGAAGCCCCGGATGTTAGCTTTCCAACGCAACTGAAACCGCCTCATTTGGACCTCTGTAGCTCAAGTTATGACGTTTGAGTGCGAAGAGGTCAGGCTGGACAGCTTAGCAATTTCTTCAACTTCTTGTATTCCTTCCATTTTTGCATGCTTTCTTTCCATCCTCTAAGCCATTCCTGCCTTATAAATCTTGAAATCACTTAACAAACATATCACGGTATCGAATGGTAATAAGAGAGGATTAAACATAGGAAATTTAAGGCCAAAGAAGCATGTTTTCAATCATAGCACAAAATCAAGAAGGAAAAATGTAAACTCATGCAAATCATATGAATAAGTGGGTAAAGAGTTGATAAAAACCACTCAATTGAGCACAAGATAAACCATGAAATAGTGGTTTATCAGGAGCTCTGTTGTACTTGATGGATTAATGATAGTGAATTTCTTCTTCTCTTCATCTTCTCTTTGATTTGCTAGAAGGAATTTCGTTCTTCATGCTAGTGTTCAATCACCTTGGAAAAGGGGTTGAATGCAAAATGTGTTTTATGGGAACCTTGGAAAAGGAAACATGAAATCATGCTAGAAATCCCTTCTCACACTTGAGTAGAATCTGGATTTTGGTGTTTGGATATGGTGACATAAAATCCTCCCTCTACTTGTACCTATGATGATGTGTGGTATAATCAGGGACCAAGCATATCTCTCTTCATGAGCAATTAGACCAAGGAATTGGCTATTGATCAAGATCTGATAGATTGAGTCACCAAGGGATTGGGGCTCAATCAATCATAATTGCCAATAGGTCAATGAGTTGCATGATTGAAGAGGATATGAGCTGGATTTAATCCAAAGAGACAACATCTCCTGATCTCAATGAATTACCCTATTCTTATCTTCCACTTTCTTTATAGCTTTATTTACATTCTGCAAGTCCCCATTCCCATTTACAATTCAGTCATTTAAGTTTTTGCTCTTTACTTTCTCGCCATTTGCAATTCTGCTATTTAATGCTTCTTTACCTTTGAGCCATTTATATTTCTGCACATTTAAAATTATGCAATCATAATCTCTTTTGCTTAGCTTGACTAATTCACCAATTGATTAAAATTGCTCAAATCTACCAATCTCTGTGGATACGATCCCACTCCATTGTGGGTTATTACTTGACGATAAGTTTGGTGCGCTTGCCAAAAGAACGGATTCACCATTTGTATATGGGGAGTGAATTCGACTCATCAGGTAGCGCTCAAAAATTATAGCGCAGCGCTCCCTTTGTGCAACGTTTTCGTGACTCTTGGGCGAGGAAGCAAAGCGCATCATCAAAGCAATAAGGGTAGCGCTCAATAATTCAAACGCAGCGTTCAATTTTGTGAACTTTATTGCGCTCGAAGAGGGAGCACCAAGGGAAGCTGGGCGCGCATCAAGCCAAGGAAGGGTAGCGTTCAAGAATTTGAATGTAGCGTTCCCTTTTGGCAACATTTTCGTGCTTCTCATGGGGAGGAAGGCTCAGCATCAAGTGTAGCGCTCAAGGTTAGAGCACAGCATTCACTTATTGAACGCTATAGGAAGACAAATGCACGCCAAAGGCTCACCAACAAAAAGTGAATGCAACGTTCACTACTGGTGCACGAAATTGTGATCATCAATAATGGCGCCAAAGACTTGGAGCTCTCAAACGTGAATCACACTTTGTCACAATTCCGCACAACTAACCAGCAAGTGCACTGGGTCGTCCAAGTAATAAACCTTACGTGAGTAAGGGTCGATCCCACGGAGATTGTCGGCTTGAAGCAAGCTATGGTCATCTTGTAAATCTCAGTCAGCCGGATTCAAATGGGTATGGAGTTTAAGGTAATGAAAATAAACATAAAATAAAGATAGAGATACTTATGTAATTCATTGGTGGATTTCAGATAAGCGTATGAAGATGCTTTGTTCCCCTTGAACCTCTGCTTTCCTATTGCCTTCTTCCAATCATTCATACTCCTTTCCATGGCAAGCTTTATGTTAGGCATCACCATTGTCAATGGCTACATCCCGTCCTCTCAGTGAAAATGGTCCTGATGCTCTGTCACAACATCGGCTAATCAGCTGTCGGTTCTCGATCATGTCGGAATAGGATCCACTGATCCTTTTGCGTCTGTCACACGCCTCACAATCGCGAGTTTGAAGCTCATCACATTTATCCCTTCCCAGATCCTACTCAGAATACCACAGACAAGGTTTAGACGTTCTGGATCTCAGGAATGGCTGCCATTAATTCTAGCCTATACCACGAAGGTTTCAATCTTAGATTAGAAACCCAAGAGATACGCATTCAAGCCATTGCTAGTAGAACAAAGGTGGTTGTCAGGCACATGTTCATAGGTGAGAATGATGATGAGTGTCATGGATCATCACATTCATCAAGTTGAAGAACGAATGAATATCTTGGAGAAGAAATAGACTTGAGTTGAATAGAAAAACAATAGTACTTGTATTAATTCATGAAGAACGGCAGAGCTCCACACCTTAATCTATGGTGTGTAGAAACTCCACCGTTGAAAATACATAAGAACAAAAAGTCTAGGCATGGCCTAATGGCCAGCCTCCCAAAACGTGATCAAGAGATCAAAAGATGATCAAAAGATGAAAATACAATAGCAAAAGGTCCTATTTATAGAAAACTAGTAGCCTAGGGTTACAGAAATTAGTAATTAATGCAGAAATCTTCTTCCGGGCCCACTTGGTGTGTGCTTGGGCTGAGCATTGAAGCTTCCATGTGTAGAGACTTTTCTTGGAGTTAAGCGCCAGCTTTTGTGCCAGTTTGGGCATTTAACTCCAGCTTTTGTGCCAGTTTTGGAGTTAAACGCCAGAATTCTTGAGCTGAATTGGAACGCCTGTTTGGGCCATCAAATCTCGGGCAAAGTATAAACTATTATATATTGCTGGAAAGCCCAGGATGTCTACTTTCCAACGCAATTGAGAGCGCACCAATTGGGCTTCTGTAGCTCCAGAAAATCAATTTTGAGTGCAAGGAGGTCAGAATCCAACAGCATTTGCAGTCCTTTTTTAGCCTCTGAATCAGATTTTTGCTCAGGTCCCTCAATTTCAGTCAGAAAGTACCTGAAATTACAGAAAAACACACAAACTCATAGTAAAGTCCAGAAGAGTGATTTTTATTTAAAAACTAATAAAAATATAATAAAAACTAACTAAAATATACTAAAAACAATGCCAAAAAGCGTATAAATTATCCGCTCATCACAACACCAAACTTAAATTGTTGCTTGTCCCCAAGCAACTGAAAATCAAATAGGATAAAAAGAAGAGAATGTACAATGAATTCCAAAAACATCTATGAAGATCAGTATTAATTAGATGAGTGGGGCTTTTAGCTTTTTGCTTCTGAACAGTTTTGGCATCTCACTTTATCCCTTGAAGTTTAGAATGATTGGCATCTATAGGAACTCAGAATCCAGATAGTGTTATTGATTCTCCCAGTTAAGTATGTTGATTCTTGAACACAGCTACTTTATGAGTCTTGGCCGTGGCCCTAAGCACTTTGTTTTCCACTTTTACCACCGGATACATAAATGCCACAGACACATAACTGGGTGAACCTTTTTAGATTGTGACTCAACTTTGCTAGAGTCCCCAATTAGAGGTGTCCAGGGTTCTTAAGCACACTCTTCTTTTTGCTTTGGACCTTGACTTTAACCGCTCAGTCTCAAGTTTTCACTTGACACCTTCACGCCACAAGCACATGGTTAGGGACAGCTTGGTTTAGCCGCTTAGGCCAGGATTTTATTCCTGTGGGCCCTTCTATCCACTGATGCTCAAAGCCTTGGATCTTTTTTATCACCCTTGCCTTTTGGTTTAAAGGGGTATTGGGTTTTTCTGCTTGCTTTTCTTTTTCTTTTTTTTTTTTTTTGCAAGCTTTTCACTGCTTTTTCTTGCTTCAAGAATCAATTTTATGATTTTTCAGATCATCAGATAACATTTCTCCTTTTCCTTTCATTCTTTCAAGAGCCAACAATTTTAACATTCGTAAACAATCAAATTCAAAAATATGCACTGTTCAAGCATTCATTCAGAAAGACAATAGTATTGCCACCACATCAAAATAATTAAACTGTTTTAAAATTTGAAATTCATGCACTTCTTTTTCTTTTTCCATTAAAAACATTTTTCATTTAAGAAATGTGATGGATTCATTTTCATAGCTTTAAGGCATAGACACTAATGATCATGTAATAAAGACACAAACATAGATAAACATAAAGCATAATTTTCGAAAAACAGGAAAATAAAGAACAAGGAAGTTAAAGAACGGGTCCACCTTAGTGATGGCGGCTTGTTCTTCCTCTTGAAGATCTTATGGAGTGCTTGAGCTCCTCAATGTCTCTTCTTTGCCTTTGTTGCTCCTCTCTCATGGTTCTTTGATCTTCTCTAATTTCATGGAGGAGGATGGAATGCTCTTGGTGCTCCACCTTTAGTTGTCCCATGTTGGAACTTAATTCTCCTAGGGAGGTGTTGATTTGCTCCCAATAGTTTTGTGGAGGAAGATGCATCCCTTGAGGCATATCAGGGATTTCATGATGAGGAATTTTCTCATGCTCTTGATGATGTTCTCTTGTTTTCTCCATCCTTTTCTTAGTGATGGGTTTGTCCTCATCAATGAGACTGTCTCCCTCTATGTCAATTCCAACCGAATTGCAAAGGTGACAAATGAGATGAGGGAAGACTAACCTTGCCAAAGGAGAGGACTTGTCCGCCACCTTGTAGAGTTCTTGGGATATAACCTCATGAACTTCCACTTCCTCTCCAATCATGATGCTATGTATCATGATAGCCCGGTCTATAGTGGCTTCGGACCGGTTGCTAGTGGGAATGATTGAGCGTTGGATGAACTCCAACCATCCCCTAGCCACGGGCTTGAGGTCATGCCTTCTTAGTTGAACCGGCTTCCCTCTTGAATCTCTCTTCCATTGAGCGCCCTCTTCACATATGTCCATGAGGACTTGGTCCAACCTTTGATCAAAGTTGACCCTTCTAGTGTAGGGGTATGCATCTCCTTGCATCATAGGCAAGTTGAATGCCAACCTTACATTTTCCGGACTAAAATCCAAGTATTTCCCTCGGACCATTGTAAGCCAATTCTTGGGGTCCGGGTTCACACTTTGATCATGGTTCTTGGTGATCCATGCATTGGCATAGAACTCTTGAACCATTAAGATTCCGACTTGTTGAATGGGGTTGGTGAGAACTTCCCAACCTCTTCTTCGGATCTCATGTCGGATCTCCGGATACTCATTCTTTTTGAGTTTGAAAGGGACCTCGGGGATCACTTTCTTCTTGGCCACAACTTCATAGAAGTGGTCTTGATGCACCCTTGAGAGGAATCTCTCCATCTCCCATGACTCGGAGGTGGAAGCTTTTGCCTTCCCTTTTCTCTTTCTAGAGGTTTCTCCGGCCTTTGGTGCCCTAAATGGTTATGAAAAAACAAAAAGCTTTAGCTTTTACCACACCAAACTTAGAAAGTTGCTTGTCCTCGAGCAAAAGAAGAAAGAAGAGAGTAGAAGAAGAAGAAATAGAGGAGATATAATGGGCTTTGTGTTTTGGCTAAGGGGGAGAAGTGGTGTTTAGGTTGTGTGAAAATGAAGGAGTGAAGATGGGTTTATATAGGGGTGAGAGAGGTGTGTATGGTTCGGCTATAGAGGGTGGGTTTGGGAGGGAAAGTGGTTTGAATTTGAATGGTGAGGCAGGTGGGGTTTTATGAAGGATGGATGTGAGTGGTGAAGAGAATGGTGGGATTTAATAGGTGAGGCATTTTTGGGGAAGAGGTATTGAGGTGATTGGTGAATAGGTGAAGAAGAGAGAGAGAGGTGGGGTAGGTGGGGATCCTGTGGGGTCCATAGATCCTGAGGTCTCAAGAATATCTCATCCCTGCACCATGTGGCGTGCAAAACGCCCCTTTCTGCCAATCCTGGCGTTAAACACCAGGTTGCTGCCCATTTCTGGCGTTTAACACCAGCTTCTTGCCCATTCCTGGCATTAAACGCCAGTCTGGTGCCCTTTTCTGGCGTTAAACGCCCAGAATGGTGCCAGACTGGGCGTTTAACGCCCATTCTGCTACCTTTACTGGGGTTTAAACGCCAGTAACTATCTCCTCCAGGGTGTTTTGTTTTTCATTCTATTTTTTACTTTGTTTTTACTTTTTCAATTGTTTTTGTGACTTCACATGATCATCAACCTACAGAAAACATAAAATAACAATAGAAAATAGAAATTTAACATAGATAAGTAAAAATTGGGTTGCCTCCTAACAAGCGCTTCTTTAATGTCAATAGCTTGACAGTGGCTCTCATGGAGCCTCACAGATGTTCAGGGCAATGTTGGAACCTCCCAACACCAAACTTAGAGCTTGAATGTGGGGGTTCAACACCAAACTTAAAGTTTGGTTGTGGCCTCCCAACACCAAACTTAGAGTTTGACTGTGGGGGCTCTGTTTGACTCTGTATTGAGAGAAGCTCTTCGTGCTTCCTCTCCATGGTGACAGACGGATATCCTTGAGTTTTAAATACAATGGAGTCTCCATTCACTTGAATGATCAATTCTCCTCTGTCAACATCAATTACAGCTTTTGCTGTGGCTAGGAAGGGTCTGCCAAGGATGATGGATTCATCCATACACTTTCCAGTCTCTAGGACTATGAAATCAGCAGGGATGTAATGGTCTTCAACCTTTACCAAGACATCCTCTACAAGTCCATAAGCCTGTTTCTTTGAATTGTCTGCCATCTCCAGTGAGATTCTTGCAGCTTGTACCTCAATGATCCCTAGCTTCTCCATTACAGAGAGAGGCATGAGGTTTATGCTTGACCCTAGGTCACACAGAGCCTTCTCAAAGGTTATGGTGCCTATGGTACAAGGGATTGAGAATTTTCCAGGATCTTGTCTCTTCAGAGGTAATCTCTGCCTAGTCAAGTCATCCAGTTCTTTGATGAGCAATGGAGGTTCATTCTCCCAAGTCTCATTACCAAATAACTTGGCATTTAGCTTCATGATTGCTCCAAGGTACTTAGCAACTTACTCTTCAATGACATCTTCATCCTCTTCAGAGGAAGAATACTCATCAGAGCTCATGAATGGAAAAAGTAAATTCAATGGAATCTCTATGGTCTCAGTGTGAGCCTCAGATTCCCATGGTTCCTCATCAGGGAACTCCATGGAGGTCAGTGGGCGTCCATTGAGGTCTTCCTCAGTGGGAATCACTGCATCTTCCTCCTCTCCATGTTCGACCATGTGAGATGTGGTTATGGCCTTGCACTCTCTTTTTGGATTCTCTTCTGTATTGCTTGGGAGAGTGCTAGGAGGGAGTTCAGTAATTTTTTTACTTAGTTGACCCAATTGTGCCTCCAAATTTCTAATGGAGGACCTTGTTTCAGTCATGAAACCTTGAGTGGTTTTGATTAGATCAGAGACAATGGTTGTTAAGTCAGAGGGGTTTTTGGTATGTGAAATTGTTACTCTGGTTGTGAATTATTGTTCGAAATTGATTCCCTAGCGATGGCACCAAAAACGGATGCACAGAACCATGGTCTAAACATAACTTCACAACTTCGCATAACTAACCAGCAAGTGCACTAGGTCGTCCAAGTAATAAACCTTGCGTGAGTAAGGGTCGATCCCACGGAGATTGTTGGTATGAAGCAAGCTATGGTCACCTTGTAGATCTCAGTCAGGCGGAAATAAAATAGTTATGGAGTTTTCGAAATTAATACTAAAATAAGGATAGAAATACTTATGTAAATCATTGGTGAGAATTTCAGATAAGTGTATGGAGATGCATTCATTCCTCTGAACCTCTGCTTTCCTGCTGTCTTCATCCAATCCGTCTTACTCCTTTCTATGGCTGGCTTTATGTAAGGATGTCACCGGTGCCAATAGCTACTTTCAATCCTCTCGGGAAAATGGTCCAAATGCTCTGTCACAGCATGGCTAATCGTCTGGAGGCATCACCCTTGTCGTTGGTTGCATCCTATTCCTCTCTGTGAAAATGGTCCGATGCGCTGTCACTGCATGGCTAATCATCTTGGAGGTTCTCGATCATACTGGAATAGAATTTACTATCCTTTTGCGTCTGTCACTACGCCCAGCACTCGCGAGTTTGGAGTTCATCACAGTCATTCAATCCCAGAGTCCTACTCGGAATACCACGGACAAGGTTTAGACTTTCCGGACTCTCATGAATGCCGCCATCAATCTAGCTTATACCACGAAGATTCTGATTAAGATATCTAAGAGATACTCATTCAATCTAATGTAGAACGGAAGTGGTTGTCAGGCACGCGTTCATAGGGAATGATGATGATTGTCACGTTCATCACATTCAGGTTGAAGTGCGAATGAATATCTTAGAAGCGAAATAAGATGAATTGAATAGAAAACAGTAGTACTTTGCATTAATCTTTGAGGAACAGCAGAGCTCCACACCTTAATCTATGGAGTGCAGAAACTCTACCATTGAAAATACATAAGTAATGGAGGTCCAGCCATGGCCGAATGGCCAGCCCCCAAACGTGATCAATAGATCAAAAGATAATCCAAAGATGATCCAAAGATGTCTAATACAATAGTAAAAGGTCCTATTTATAATAAACTAGCTACTAGGGTTTACAGAAGTAAGTAATTGATGCATAAATCTACTTCCGGGGCCCACTTGGTGTGTGCTTGGGCTGAGCTTGAAGTCTACACGTGGAGAGGTCATTCTTGGAGTTGAACGCCAGCTTTTGTGCCAGTTTGGGCATTGAACTCCACTTTGCAACTTGTTTCTGGCGCTGGACGCCAGAATTGGGCAGAGAGCTGGCGTTGAACGCCAGTTTTCGTCGTCTAAACTTGGGCAAAGTATGGACTATTATATATTTCTTGAAAGCCCTGGATGTCTACTTTCCAACGCAATTCGAAGCGCGCCATTTTGAGTTCTGTAGCTCCATAAAAGCCATTTTGAGTGCAGGGAGGTCAGAATCCAACAGCATCAGCAGTCCTTCTTCAACCTCTGAATCTGATTTTTGCTCAAGTCCCTCAATTTCAGCCAGAAAATACCTGAAATCACAGAAAAACACATAAACTCATAGTAAAGTCCAGAAATGTGAATTTAACATAAAAACTAATGAAAACATCCCTAAAAGTAACTAGATTCTACTAAAAACAATGCCAAAAAGCGTATAAATTATCCGCTCATCACAACACCAAACTTAAATTGTTGCTTGTCCCCAAGCAACTGAAAATCAAATAGCATAAAAAGAAGAGAATATACTATAAATTCCAAACTATCAATGAAACATAGCTCCAATCAGATGAGCGGGACTTGTAGCTTTTTGCCTCTTGAATAGTTTTGGCATCTCACTTTATCCATTGAAGTTCAGAATGATTGGCTTCTATAGGAACTCAGAGTTTAGATAGTGTTATTGACTCTCCTAGTTCAGTATGATGATTCTTGAACACAGCTATTTTATGAGTCTTGGCCGTGGCCCTAAGCACTTTGTTTTCCAGTATTACCACCGGATACATAAATGCCACAGACACATAATTGGGTGAACCTTTTCAGATTGTGACTCAGCTTTGCTAAAGTCCCCAATTAGAGGTGTCCAGGGTTCTTAAGCACACTCTTTTTTTGCTTTGGACCTTAACTTTAACCGCTCAGTCTCAAGTTTTCACTTGACACCTACACGCCACAAGCACATGGTTAGGGACAGCTTGGTTTAGCCGCTTAGACCAGGATTTTATTCCTTTAGGCCCTCCTATCCACTAATGCTCAAAGCCTTGGAATCCTTTTTATTTTCCCTTGCCTTTTGGTTTTAAGGGTTATTGGCTTTTTGCTCTTGCTTTTTTTTTTCGCCTATTTTTTTTTTCTGCAAGCTTTGTTCTTTGCTGCTTTTTCTTGCTTCAAGAATCATTTTTATGATTTTTCAGATTAACAAATAACATGTCTCCTAGTCATCATTCTTTCAAGAGCCAACATATTTAACATTCTTAAACAACAACTTCAAAAGACATATGCACTGTTCAAGCATACATTCAGAAAACAAGAAGCATTGTCACCACATCAATATAATTAAGCTAAGTTCAAGGATAAATTCAAAACTCATGTACTTCTTGTTCTTTTGAATTAAAACATTTTTCATTTAAGAGAGGTGATGGATTCATAGGACATTCATAACTTTAAGACAAAGTTAAAAACTACTAATGATCATGTAATGAAGACACAAACATAGATAAGCACTTAACATAGAGAAAACGAAAAACAGAGAAAGTAAGAACAAGGAATGAGTCCACCTTAGTGATGGTGGCGTTTCCTTCTTGAGGAACCAATGATGTCCTTGAGCTCTTCTATGTCTCTTCCTTGTCTTTGTTGCTCCTCCCTCATTGCTTTTTGATATTCTCTTATTTCATGAAGGATGATGGAGTGCTCTTGATGTTCCACCCTTAGTTGTCCCATGTTGGAACTTAATTCTCCTAGGGAGGTGTTAATTTGCTCCCAATAGTTTTGTGGAGGAAAATGCATATGAGGCATCTCCGGGATCTCATGGTGATGAGCTTCCTGCGCCTCTTGAGCTCCATGAATGGGCTCTCTTACTTGCTCCATCTTTTTCTTAGTGATGGGCTTCTCTTCCTCAATGTGAATGTCTCCTTCTATGGAAGCTCCAGCTGAGTAACATAGATGGCAGATAAGATGAGGAAAAGCTAGCCTTGCCCCAGGAGAGGGCTTTTCGGCTATTTTGTAGAGTTCAAGGGAGATGGCTTCATGAACCTCTACTTCTTCTCCAATCATGATGCTATGGATCATGATGGCCCGATCCACAGTAACTTTAGATCGATTGCTAGTGGGGATGATGGAGCGTTGGATGAACTCCAACCATCCTCTAGCCACATGCTTGAGGTCCAATCTTCTTAGTTGAACCGGCTTTCCTTTGGAGTCAATCTTCCATTGAGCTCCTTCCACACATATGTCCATGAGGACTTGGTCCAACCTTTGATTAAAGTTGACCCTTCTAGTGTAGGGGCGTTCATCTCCTTGCATCATAGGCAAATTAAACGCCAACCTCACATTTTCCGGACTAAAATCCAAGTATTTCCCCCGAACCATTGTAACATAGTTCTTTGGATCCAGATTCTTACTTTGATCATGGTTCTTGGTGATCCATGCATTGGCATAGAACTCTTGAACCATTAGGATGCCGACTTGTTGGATGGGATTTGTTAGAACTTCCCAACCTCTTCTTTGAATTTCATGTCGGATCTCCAGATACTCATTTCTTTTGAGTTTGAAAGGGACCTCAGGGATCACCTTCTTCTTGGCCACAACATCATAGAAGTGGTTTTGATGAGCTTTGGAGATGAATCTTTCCATCTCCCATGACTCGGAGGTGGAAGTTTTTGTCTTCCCTTTCCCTTTTCTAGAGGATTCTCCGGTCTTAGGTGCCATCAATGGTAATGGAAAAACAAAAAGCTTATGCTTTTACCACACCAAACTTAGAATATTGCTCGCCCTCGAGCAAGAAAATAAAGAATTAGATGAAGAATAAGAAGAGAAGATGGAGAAGAGGGGGGAGGTGTGTTTCGGCCAAGAAGAGAAGAGAGGGTTGTGATGTGTGAAAATGAGGAAGAATGGAAGGCTTTATATAGGGAACGGAGGGGGGTTAAGGTTCGGCCATATGGGTGGGTTTGAGTGGGAAATTGATTTGAATTTTGAAGGTAGGTGGAGTTTATTGGGTAGGTTTATGGGGAAGAGTGGGTGGATGTGAGTGGTGAAGGGTTAATAGGGAAGAGAGATGGAGGTAGGTGGGGATCCTGTGGGGTCCACAGATCCTGAGATGATCCTGTGGGGTCCACAGATCCTGAGGTGTTCAAGGATTTACAACCTTGCACCAAATTAGGCATGTAAAATGCCGTTGCACACAACTCTGGGCGTTCAGCGCCAGGTTGGTGCCCATTTTGGGCGTTCAACGCCCATTTGTTGCCCATTTCTGGCATTGAACGCCAAAACCATGCTTGTTCTGGGCGTTCAGCGCCAGCTCCTCTCCAGGGTGCAATTCTGGCGTTCAGCGCCCAGATGATGCCATTTTGGACGTTCAGTGCCCAGATACTGCCCATTTTGGGCGTTCAGCGCCAGAATCATGCTCTGTTCTGGCGTTAAACACCAGGCAGGTGCTTCCTCCAGGGTGTGATTTTTCTTCCGCTGTTTTTGATTCTGTTTCTAAATTTTTCGTTTATTTTGTGACTCCACATGATCATGAACCTAAGAAAACATGAAAAACAAAAATAAAATTAGATAAATAAACATTGGGTTGCCTCCCAACAAGCGCTTCTTTAATGTCAATAGCTTGACAGTGGGCTCTCATGGAGCCTCACAGATGTGCAGAGCTTTGTTGAGACCTCCCAACACCAAACTTAGAGTTTGGATATGGGGGTTTGACACCAAACTTAGAGTTTGGTTGTGGCCTCCCAACACCAAACTTAGAGTTTGACTGTGGGGGCTTTGGTTGACTCTGCTTTGAGAGAAGCTTTTTCTGCTTCCTCTCCATGGATGCAGAGAGAGATCCTTGAGTTGTAAACACAAGGTTGTCCTTATTTAATTGAAGGATCAATTCTCCTCTGTCCACATCAATCACAGCTCTTGCTGTGGCTAGGAAAGGTCTTCATAGGATGATGGATTCATCCTCTTCCTTTCTAGTATCCAGGACTATGAAATCAACAGGGATGTAAAGGCCTTCAACCTTTACTAACACATCCTCTACTTGTCCATAAGCCTATTTTCTTGAATTATCTGCCATCTCTAATGAGATTTTAGCAGCTTGCACCCCATAGATTCCCAGTTTCTCTATTACAGAGAGGGGCATGAGGTTTATTCCTGAACCAAGGTCACAGAGAGCCTTAAAGATCATGGTGCCTATGGTACAAGGTATTATGAACTTTTCAGGATCCTGTCTCTTCTGAGGCAATGTCAGTTGATCCAGATCACTTAGTTCATTGGTGAACAAGGGAGGTTCATCTTCCCAAGTTTCAATACCAAATAATTTGGCATTTAGCTTCATGATTGCACCAAGGAACTTGGCAGCTTGCTCTTCAGTAACATCCTCATTCTCTTCAGAAGAGGAATACTCATCAGAGCTCATGAATGGCATAAGGAGGTTCAATGGAATCTCTATGGTCTCTAGATGAGTCTCAGATTCCTTAGGTTCCTCAGAGGGAAGCTCCTTATTGATCACTGGACGTCCCAAGAGGTCTTCCTCCTTGGGATTCACGTCCTTCTCCTCTCTTGTGGGTTCGGCCATGGTAATTAATTCAATGGCCTTGCACTCTCCTTTTGGATTCTCTTCTGTATTGCTTGGAAGAGTACTAGGAGGGATTTCAGTGATCCTTTTACTCAGCTGGCCCACTTGTGCTTCCAAATTTCTAATGGAAGACCTTGTTTCATTCATGAAACTCATAGTGGCCTTAGATAGATCAGAGGCTAAATTTGCTAAGCTAGATGGATGCTGCTCGGAATTCTCTGTCTGTTGCTGAGTGGATGATGGAAAAGGCTTGCTATTGCTAAACCTGTTTCTTCCACCATTATTAAAGCCTTGTTGAGGCTTTTGATCCTTCCATGAGAGATTTGGGTGATTTCTCCATGATGGATTGTAGGTGTTTCCATATGGTTCACCCATGTATTTTAACTCTGCTATTGCAGGGTTCTCAGGATCATAAGCTTCTTCCTCAGAAGATGCCTCTTGAGTACTGTTGGATGCAGCTTGCATTCCATTTAGACTCTGAGAAATCATATTGACTTACTGAGTCAATATTTTATTCTGAGCCAATATGGCATTCAGAGTATCAATTTCAAGAACTCCCTTCTTCATAGGCGTCCCATTACTCACAGGATTCCTCTCAGAAGTGTACATAAACTGGTTATTAGCAACCATGTCCATGAGTTCTTGAGCTTCTGCAGGCGTTTTCTTTAGGTGAATGGATCTACCTACAGAAGTATCCAATGACATCTTTGATAGCTCAGATAAACCATCATAGAATATATCCAGGATGGTCTATTTTGAAAGCATGTCAGAAGGACACTTTTTGGTCAGCTGCTTGTATCTTTCCCAAGCTTCATAGAGGGATTCACCTTCTTTCTGTCTAAAGGTTTGAACATCAGCTCTAAGCTTGCTCAGCTTTTGAGGAGGAAAGAACTTGGCTAAGAAAGCCGTGACCAGCTTATCCCAAGAGTTCATGCTATCTTTGGGTTGAGAGTCCAACCATATTCTAGCTCTGTCTCTTACAGCAAAAGGGAAAAGCATGAGCCTGTAGACTTCAGGATCTACTCCATTAGTCTTAACAGTATCACAGATCTGCAAGAATTCAGTTAAGAACTGAAAAGGATCTTCAGATGGAAGTCCATGAAACTTGCAGTTCTGCTGCATCAGAGAAACTAGCTGAGGTTTCAGCTCAAAATTGTTTGCTCCAATGGTAGGAATGGAGATGCTTCTTCCATGTAAATTGGAATTAGGTGCAGTAAAGTTACCAAGCATTCTCCTTGCATTATTGTTGTTGGGTTCGGCTGCCATCTCCTTTACTTGTTCGAAATTTTCAATAAGGTTATTTCTGGATTGTTGTAATTTAGCTTCTCTTAGTTTTCTCTTCAGAGTCCTTTCAGGTTCTGGATCAGCTTCAACAAGAATGCCTTTTTCTTTGTCCCTACTCATAAGAAAGAGAAGAGAAAAAGAAAAGAAGAGGAATCCTCTATGTCACAGTAAAGAGGTTCCTTATTGTTAGTAGAAGAAGAAAAGGAATAGGGGTGAAGAAGAATGAAGAATCCAAACACAAAGGTGATAATAGGAGCAGAGATATGAGATGAAGAGAAGTGTTAGTAGATGAATAAATAAATAGAAGGGGATGAGAGGAGGAGAGAATTTTCGAAAATAATTTTTGAAAAAGAGTTAGTGATTTTCGAAAATAGTTTTTGAAAAAGGTTAGTAGTTTTTCGAAAATTCAAAATAAAAAATAAAATAATTAGTCTAATTAAAAAGAAATTTTGAAAAAGAGGGAAGATTTTTTCGAAAATTAGAGAGAGAGAGTTAGTTAGGTAGTTTTGAAAAAGGTAGGAAACAAACAAAAAGTTAGTTAGTTAGTTGAAACAAATTTGAAAATCAATTTTGAAAAGATAAGAAGTTAGGAAGTTAGAAAAGATATTTTGAAAATCAAATTTTTGAAAAAGATAAGATAAGAAGATATTTTTGAAAAGATATGATTGAAATTAGTTTTGAAAAAGATTTGATTTTTAAAATCACAATTAATGACTTGATTCACAAGAAATCACAAGATATGATTCTAGAACTCAAAGTTTGAATCTTTCTTAACAAGTAAGTAACAAACTTGAAATTTTTGAATCAAAACATTAATTGATGATTTATTTTCAAAAATATGATGTAAAATTAAGAAAAAGATTTTTGAAAAATATTTTTGAAATTTTCGAAAATAACAAAAAAAATTGAAAAAAGATTTGATTTTTGAAAAAGATTTTGAAAAAGATATGATTTTTTTAAATTGAAAATTTGATTTGACTCATAAAAACTACTAGATTTTAAAAATTTTTGAAAAAGTCAAATCTAATTTTCGAAATTTTAAGAGAGAAAAAGAGAAAGATATTTTTTTATTTTTGAATTTTTATGATGAGAGAGAAAAACAAGAAAAATGATGCAATGCATGAAAGTTATGGATCAAAACAATGAATGCATGCAAGAATGCTATGAATGTCAAGATGAACACCAAGAACACTATGAAGATCATGATGAACATCAAGAACACATTTTTGAAAAATTTTTAATGCAAAGAAAACATGAAAGACACCAAACTTAGAATTCTTTAATGCTTAGACATAAAGAATTCAGGAATGCATATGAAAAACAAGAAAAGACACAAAACATGCAAATGCAAAGATCAAACAAGAAGACTTACCAAGAACAACTTGAAGATCATGAAGAACACTATGAATGCATGAATTTTTTTTTCGAAAAATGCAAGATGAACATGCAATTGACACCAAACTTATAACATGACTCAAGACTCAAACAAGAAACACAAAAAATATTTTTGATTTTTATGATTTTCTAATTTTTTTGTATTTTTTCGAAAATTATTTGAAAAACAAAAATAAGGATTCCAAAATTTTTAATATGAATTCCAGGAATCTAGCATTCTTAGTCTAAAGCTCCAATCTGAGGGTTAGGCATGGCTTAATAGCCAGCCAAGCTTTAGCATATAACATCAGAGAATATACTGCTCATTACTTATCAAAGTAACTTGCCTCTATGCTGATGGTTTGGAAGCCTTGGTGCACGAATTGTGAATCACACTTTTCACAACGCGTACCACTAACCAGCAAGTGCACTGGGTCGTCCAAGTAATACCTTACGTGAGTAAGGGTCGAATCCCACGGAGATTGTTGGTTTGAAGCAATCTATGGTTATCTTGTAAATCTTAGTCAGGAAGTCAATTATGTTTATCAGTTGAATTGTGAATAACCAGTAGAGCATAAATTAAAAGTTACTTGTTGTGCAGTAATGGAGAATATGTTGGAGTTTTGGAGATGCTTTGTCCTCTGAATCTCTGCTTTCCTCTGTCTTCTGATTCACGCACGCACGTCCTCCTATGGCAAGCTGTGTGTTGGTAGATCACCGTTGTCAATGGCTACCTTCCATCCTTCCAGTGAAAACTACGCTCACGCGCTCTGTCACAGCACGGCTAATCACCGGTTGGTTCTCGATCCGGTTGGAATAGGATTTACTATCCTTTTACGTCTGTCACTAACGCCCAGCCTTCAGGAGTTTGAAGCTCGTCACAGTCATTCAATCATTGAATCCTACTTGGAATACCACAGACAAGGTTTAGACTTTCCGGATTCTCATGAATGCCGCCATCAGTTCTAGCTTATACCACGGAGATTCTGATTAAGGAATCTAAGAGATACTCATTCAGTCGGATATAGAACGGAGGTGGTTGTCAGGCACACGTTCATGGTTTGAGGAAGGTGATGAATGTCACGGGTCATCACCTTCATCACAGTTAAGCGCGAATGAACATCTTAGATAGGAACACGCGTGTTTGAATGGAAAACAGAAATACTTGCATTAATTCATTGAGACACAGCAGAGCTCCTCACCCCCAACAATGGGGTTTAGAGACTCATGCCGTCAGAGAATACAAAATTTTAGATCTGAAATGTCATGAGATACAAAATAAGTCTCTAAAAGTTGTTTAAATACTAAACTAGTAGCCTAGGGTTACGAAATATGAGTGGACTATGATGGATGATGCAGAGATCCACTTCTGGGGCCCACTTGGTGTGCTGGGACCCACTTGGTGTGTGCTGGGGCTGAGACTTTAAGCAATCCACGTGCAGAGGCCATTTGTGGAGTTGAACGCCAGTTTTTGTGCCAGTTTGGGCGTTCAACTCCAGTTTTTGATCCTTTTCTGGCGCTGGACGCCAGAATTGGGCAGAGGACTGGCGTTGAACGCCAGTTTACATCGTCTATTCTTGTGCAAAGTATGGACTATTATATATTGCTGGAAAGCCCTGGATGTCTACTTTCGAACGCAATTGGAAGCACGCCATTTCGAGTTCTGTAGCTCCAGAAAATCCACTTTGAGTGCAGGGAGGTCAGAATCCAACAGCATCAGCAGTCCTTTTTCAGCCTGAATCAAATTTTTGCTCAGCTCCTTCAATTTCAGCCAGAAAAATACCTGAAATTACAGAAAAACACACAACTCATAGTAAAGTCCAGAAATAAGATTTTTTCCTAAAAACTACTAGAAATAGACTAAAAACTAACTAAAACATACTCAAAACTATATGAAATTATCCCCAAAAAGCGTATAAAATATCCGCTCATCACAACACCAAACTTAAACTGTTGCTTGTCCTCAAGCAACTAGACAAATAAAATAGAAGACTAATAGGTTGAGAAGCAATAATATCTCAGAGTTTTTGAATGAAGCTCAGATTCTAATTAGATGAGCGGGACTAGTAGCTTTTTGCTTCTGAACAGTTTTGGCATCTCACTTTATCCATTGAAGCTCAGAGTGATTGGCATCTATAGGAACTCAGAATTCAGATAGTGTTATTGATTCTCTTAGTTCAGTGTGATGATTCTTGAACACAGCTTCTTTATGAGTCTTGGCCGTGGCCCTAAGCACTTTGTTTTCCAGTATTACCACCGGATACATAAATGCCACAGACACATAACTGGGTGAACCTTTTCAGATTGTGACTCAGCCTTGCTAAAGTCCCCAATTAGAGGTGTCCAGAGTTCTTAAGCACACTCTTTTTTTCGCTTGGACCTTGACTTTAACCGCTCAGTCTCAAGTTTTCACTTGACACCTCCACGCCACAAGCACATGGTTAGGGACAGCTTGGTTTAGCCGCTTAGACCAGGATTTTATTCCTTTAGGCCCTCCTATCCACTGATGCTCAAAGCCTTGGGATCCTTTTTATTTGCCCTTGCCTTTTGGTTTTAAGAGCTTTTGGCTTTTTCTGCTTGCTTCTCTCTTTTTCTTCTTTCTCTCTTTTTTTTTTTTTCTGCAAGCTTTGTTCTTTGCTGCTTTTTCTTGCTTCAAGAATCATTTTTATGATTTTTCAGATTCTCAATAACATGTCTCATGTTCATCATTCTTTCAAGAGCCAACATATTTAACAGTCTTAAACAACAAATTCAAAAGATATATGCACTGTTCAAGCATTCATTCAGAAGACAGAAAGCATTGCCACCACATTTAACTAATTAGAATTTCTCTTATTAAAACTCGAAATTTTATTGCTTCTTATTCAAAAGATCTACTACTTTATTCATGTTTGCTGATGATGAGAAAAATAAACTATAGCTTAATTGGAGATAAAATCAAAATAGATACTAATTACTACTATATGACTTCTAAGGTAAACTTTTTATAAGGACACTGTCACAGAGTTACGGCAGAAATTGGAAATTAGCAACCTTTATTTTGGAGGTATGGGAGTTCCTCTGATCCTTGGGAGACTTGGTATCACAGAAGACTTTTGGCGCTTCAGTTCCCTTAAGTCACGTCCCTGCTCCTCTTGTTCTTTAAGCATATGGGTCAGCATTTGACTGTGTTCCTTCTGTTGTTTTATTATTTGCTCCATAGCTTCCTGTATCTTGGTGACAGACGTCTCAAGATGTTCCCAATATTCTGCTTGAGGAATCTCTGGGAGGAATTCCTGTGCTCTCTTCTTGATATGATCCTCCTGTGCTTGTTGTCTCTCCATTGATGCTTTGGTGATTGACTTTTCAATTAGGATATATTCAGTTATTCCCATCTTGACTCCAGCGTCCTTGCAGAGCAGAGATATCACACTTGGATAAGCCAACCTGACCTCTCTTGAATTTTTGTTAGCAATCTTATAGAGCTCTGTTGAAATCAGCTGATGAACCTCCACTTCCTTTCCCATCATGATGCAATGAATCATCACTGCTCTTTTAACTGTGACTTCAAAACGGTTGCTGGTGGGCAACAGAGAACGCCCAATGAAGTCCAGCCATCCTCTGGCAACTGGTTTGAGATCCTACCTCTTGAGTTGATTTGGGACGCCCTTTGTGTTGGTGGTCCACCTGGCTCCAGGAATACAGATGTCCTCTCCAATTTTATCCAGGCCAATGTCTGCTCTCATCATCCTCCTGTTGAAGGAGTCTGGATCATCCTTTAGCTGAGGTAGCTTTAGTATCTCTCTGATCTTGTCAGGGGTGGTATGAACAATTTTTCCCCTGACCATGGTCCGAAATTCGTAGCAGGCAGTTCCAGATAGTCTTTGCTTGTCAGTCTGCCACATATTAGCATAGAACTCCTGGACCATGTTCCTTCCTACTTTCGTTTCAGGATTAGCTAGGACTTCCCAGTTCCTGATTCGAATTTGCTCCTGGATCTCCGGATATTCATCTTCTTTCAGATCGAATCTAACTTCCGGGATCACTGATCTCAGACCCATTACTTTAAGATAATGGTCTGAATGTTCTTTAGATAAGAACTTCCCTTGATTCCAAAGTGGTTTTGGAATGCTCTCTTTCTTGTCTCTAGGAGTGTATTGTTTCCCTTTGGGAGCCATGATCTTAGTGATTTCGGAAAAACACACCAAACTTAGAGGTTTGCTTGTCCTCAAGCAAAAGAAAAGAAAGGAGAGGGATAGAAGGAGATTGAGTAGCACTTGTTGATGAAGGAGGGGGGGGGGGCGAACCCAATTTAAAGGGGGGAAGGGGTGAATTTTCGAAAAATTGGAGGAGATAAGATAAAAAGATTGAGTTGAAAAAGATAAGATAGAAGATATAGTTTAATTTTGAAAAGATAGGATAGATTTTTGAAAAAGATAATTCTGGATTTTGAAAAAGATAATATGAAAAAGATATTGGAGAAGATATGGATTAGTTGAAAAGATTTTTGAGTGAAAAAGATAGATTTTGAAAAAGATAGATTTTTCAGAAAAGATTTTGAAAAGAGTTGGGTTGAATTTGGAAAGATGGATTTTTAGAAATTAAGGTTTTTTGAAATCAGGGTTCTTGATATGTTCATGTAAACATCATGCATTGATGCATAAAATTTGAAATTAAAATGGAAATACGTGTGGGATTGCTTGGATTTGGCTCCTTCCTGTCCTCCTGGCGTTTGAACGCCCAAACACTGCCTGTTTTGGGCGTTCAGCGCCCAAATGCTGATCTCCTGGGCGTTCAGCGCCCAGTTGCTGCCATTCCTGGCATTCAACGCCCAGTGGGTGGCCATTTCTGGCGTTGAACGCCCAAATGCTGCCATTACTGGCGTTCAGCGCCCAGTGGATGCCCATTTTGGGCGCTGAACGCCCAAAATGCCCCTTTACTGGCGTTTTCTTGCCATTGAGCTCTTTTACTCTGTTTTGTGTGCTGATTCCTTCTGTAACCCTGTAAACTTATACAAATGACTTTGTACCTTAGTGTCAGTGAACTTTATATAAACAAATAAAAATAAAAATAGGGCAAAAATGCTTAGAGGATTGTTGCCCCATGGCTGGGTTGCCTCCCAGCAAGCGCTTCTTTATTGTCTTTAGCTGGACCTTGCTGAGCTTTTAATCTAGCTGCAGCCTTGAGCATTCTTGCTCAGTGTTGCCTTCAAGATAATGCTTGATTCTCTGTCCATTGACAATGAACTTCTTATCAGAATCAATATCTTGAAGCTCCACATAACCATATGGTGACACACTTGTAATCACGTATGGTCCCCTCCACCGGGATTTCAGTTTCCCGGGGAATAGCCTGAGTCTAGAGTTAAACAACAGGACCTTCTATCCTGGTTCAAAGATTGTAGATGACAGCTTTTTGTCATGCCATTTTTTTTATTTTTCTTTATAAAGCTTGGCATTTTCGAAAGCCGTGAATCTGAATTCCTCTAGCTCATTTAGCTGGAGCAATCGTTTTTCTCCTGCTAATTTGGCATCTAAGTTTAGGAATCTGGTTGCCCAGTAGGCCTTATGTTCCAGTTCCACGGGCAAGTGGCAAGCCTTTCCATACACGAGTTGGTATGGAGAGGTCCCTATAGGGGTCTTGAATGCTGTTCTGTAAGCCCACAGAGCATCATCCAAGCTCCTTGCCCAATCTTTTCTACGGGTATTTACTGTCCGTTCCAGGATTCTCTTTAATTCTCTGTTAGAGACTTCAGCTTGCCCGTTGGTTTGTGGATGATATGGAGTGGCCACTTTGTGGCGAATTCCATACCGAACCATGGCAGAGTAAAGCTGTTTATTGCAGAAGTGAGTGCCCCCATCGCTGATTAACACTCTAGGGACACCAAACCTGCTAAAGATATGTTTCTGGAGGAATTTCAGCACTGTTTTGGTATCATTGGAGGGTGTGGCAATAGCCTCAACCCATTTTGATACGTAGTCAACTGCCACCAGAATATAAGTGTTTGAGTATGATGGTGGGAAAGGTCCCATGAAGTCAATTCCCCATACATCAAACAACTCTATTTCCAAGATCCCTTGTTGAGGCATGGCGTAACCATGAGGCAGGTTACCAGCTCTTTGGCAACTGTCACAATTACGTACAAAATCTCGGGCATCTTTATAGAGTGTGGGCCAATAGAAGCCACATTGGAGGACCTTGGTGGCTGTTCGCTCACCTCCGAAATGGCCTCCATATTGAGATCCGTGGCAATGCCATAGGATTCTCTGCGCTTCCTCTCTGGGGACACACCTACGGATAATTCCGTCTGCACATCTCTTAAAGAGATAAGGTTCATCCCACAAGTAGTACTTTGCATCAGTAACTAATTTCCTCTTTTGTATTCTATTGTACTCCTTGGGTATGAACCTTGCAGCTTTATAGTTTGCAATATCGGCAAACCATGGTGCTTCCTGAATGGCAAATAGATGCTCATCAGGGAACGTCTCAGAGATCTCAAGAAAGGGGAGGGACGTCCCTTTCACTGGCTCTATCCGGGACAGATGATCAGCCACTTGGTTCTCTATCCCTTTTCTGTCTCTTATTTCTATATCAAACTCTTGCAGAAGCAATACCCATCTGATGAGCCTGGGTTTTGAATCCTGCTTTGTGAGTAGATATTTAAGAGCAGCATGGTCAGTATACACAATCACTTTTGATCCTACTAAGTATGATCTGAACTTGTCAATGGCGTAAACCACTGCAAGTAGTTCTTTTTCTGTGGTTGTGTAATTCTTCTGGGCATCATTTAGAACGCGACTGGCATAATAAATGACATGCAGAAGCTTGTCATGCCTCTGTCCCAATACTGCACCAATGGCATGATCACTGGCATCACACATTAACTCAAATGGCAATGTCCAGTCCGGTGCAGAAATGACTGGTGCTGTGACCAGCTTAGCTTTCAGCGTTTCAAACGCCTGTAGGCATGCTGTGTCAAACACAAATGGCGTGTCAGCAGCTAGCAGATTGCTTAGAGGTTTTGCGATTTTTGAAAAATCCTTTATAAAACTCCTATAGAATCCTGCATGCCCCAGAAAGCTTCTGATTGCCTTAACATTGGCAGGTGGTGGTAATTTTTCAATTACCTCTATTTTTGCTTGATCCACCTCTATTCCCTTGTTTGAGATTTTATGCCCAAGAACAATTCCTTCAGTCACCATGAAGTGACACTTTTCCCAGTTTAAAACTAGGTTGGTTTCTTGGCATCTTTTCAGAACAAGTTTCAGGTGATCAAGACAGGAGCTGAATGAGTCTCCATATACTGAGAAGTCATCCATGAAGACTTCCAGAAATTTTTCCACCATATCAGAAAAAATAGAGAGCATGCATCTCTGGAAGGTTGCAGGTGCATTGCATAGCCCAAAGGGCATCCTTCTATAAGCAAACACTCCGGATGGACATGTGAATGCTGTTTTCTCTTGATCTTGGGGATCTACTGCAATCTGGTTATAGCCTGAGTAGCCATCCAAAAAGCAGTAATAATCATGACCTGCTAGTCTCTCTAGCATCTGGTCTATGAATGGTAAAGGAAAATGATCCTTTCTGGTGGCTGTATTGAGCCTTCTGTAGTCAATACACATGCGCCACCCTGTAACTGTTCTTGTAGGAACCAGTTCATTTTTTTCATTATGAATCACTGTCATGCCTCCCTTTTTTGGGACGACTTGAACAGGGCTCACCCAGGGGCTATCAGAAATGGGATAAATAATCCCAGCCTCTAGTAATTTGGTGACCTCTTTCTGCACCACTTCCTTCATGGCTGGATTTAGCCGCCTCTGTGGTTGAACCACTGGTTTGGCATTATCCTCCAGTAGGATTTTGTGCATGCATCTAGCTGGGCTTATGCCCTTAAGGTCACCAATGGACCACCTAAGAGCTGTCTTGTGTGTCCTTAGCACTTGAATAAGTGCTTCCTCTTCCTGTGAATTTAAAGCAGAGCTTATGATCACTGGAAAGGTGTCACCTTCTCCTAGAAATGCATATTTCAAGGATGGTGGCAGTGGCTTGAGCTCTGGTTTAGGAGGTTTTTCCTCTTTCAGAAGAAAGTTCAGAGGCTCTTTCATGTCCCCTGAATCCTTCAAATCAGGCTGAACATCTTTAAAGATGTCTTCCAACTCTGATTCGAGACTCTCAGCCATGTTGATCTCTTCTACCAAAGAGTCAATAAGGTCAACTTTCATGCAGTCTGTTGATGTGTCTGGATGCTGCATGGCTTTGACAGCGTTCAACTTGAACTCGTCATTGTTGACTCTCAGGGTTATTTCTCCCTGTTGGACGTCAATGAGGGATCGTCCAGTTGCTAGGAAGGGTTTTCCTAGAATGAGAGTGGCACTCTTGTGCTCCTCCATTTCCAGCACAACAAAGTCAGTGGGAAAGGCGAATGGCCCAACTCTGACAATCATGTCCTCAATCACGCCTGATGGGTATTTAGTGGAACCATCAGCAAGTTGGAGACATATCCGGGTTGGTTTAACTTCTTCAGTTAAGCCAAGCTTCCTGATAGTGGATGCAGGTATTAGGTTGATGCTTGCCCCAAGATCGCATAAAGCTGTCTTGGTGCAATCACCTTCTAATATGCATGGTATCAGAAAACTCCCAGGGTCTTTAAGCTTTTCAGGAAAGCTTTTCAGAATGACTGCACTGCATTCTTCAGTGAGGAGAACTCTTTCTGTTTCTCTCCACTCCTTTTTATGACTCAAGATCTCTTTCATGAACTTGGCATAAGAAGGTATTTGCTCAAGTGCCTCTGCAAATGGAATCTTTATTTCAAGAGTCCTTAGATAATCTGCAAAGCGAGCAAATTGCTTATCCTGCTCCTCTTTCTGGAGTTTTTGAGGATAAGGTATCTTGGCTTTATATTCCTCAACCTTAGTGGTTAAAGAAGCCTTTTTAGAGGGGTTGTTGTCAGCACTTGTGTGTGTCTGATCCCTCACTGGCAATTGAATGCCAGAGTCAGAAGCTGGAGTGACGTTAGACGCCAGCTCCCTGTCTGTTCCTGGCGCCTGAACGCCAGAAATGTGCCCCTGTTGGGCGTTCAACGCCAGATTCTTGCCTGTTTCTGGCGTTGAACGCCAATCCTGCCTTGTTTCTGGCGCTGAACGCCAGTTTTGGGCATGGTCTGGGCGTTCAGCACCAGCCTTCCACCCATTTTCTGGCGTTTTAGTGCCAGAATTATTTTTCCCTGGGCTCTTACTGTCCTCAAAGGAATCTTTGGTGGGTCGCTCCTTTCTTGAATTTTTGATGCCTTGAGGTGGGGTATTTAATGTTTTCCCACTTCTTAATTGAACTGCTTGGCATTCTTCTGCTATTTGCTTTGATAGCTGCTGCTTTGTTTGCTTAAACTGTTCGTCCATATGTACATTAGCTATCCTTGTCTCCTGTAACCTGTCTTTGAATTCAGCTAGCTGCTTTGTTAGAAAATCTAATTGCTGATTGAATTCAGCAACTTGTTTTACAGTACTGAATTCAGCAGTTACTGTTTTAACCTCTTCATTCATGGAAGGGTTGCTGCTTAGATACAGATGCTGATTCCTGGCAACTGTATCAATGAGCTCTTGAGCCTCTTCGATTGTCTTTCTCATATGGATAGATCCACCAGCTGAGTAATCTAAAGACATCTGAGCTCCTTCTGCAAGCCCATAGTAGAAGATGTCTAACTGAACCCACTCTGAAAACATTTCAGAGGGGCATTTTCGTAGCATCTCTCTGTATCTCTCCCAGGCATCATAAAGAGATTCATTATCTCCTTGTTTAAAGCCTTGGATGTCCAGCCTTAGCTGTGTCATCCTTTTTGGAGGGAAATATTGATTCAGGAATTTTTCTGTCAGCTGTTTCCATGTTCTTATGCTGGCCTTAGGTTGGTTATTTAACCACCTTTTAGCTTGATCTTTTACAGCAAATGGAAACAGTAATAGTCTGTAGACATCCTGATCTATTTCCTTATCATGTACTGTGTCAGCAATTTGTAAAAATTGTGCCAGAAACTCTGTAGGTTCTTCCTGTGGAAGACCGGAATACTGGCAACTTTGCTGCACCATGCTAATGAGCTGAGGATTCAACTCAAAGCTACTAACTCCAATGGAGGGTATGCATATGCTACTCCCATACGAAGCAGTAGAGGGGTTAGAATATGACCCCAGAGTCCTCCTGGACTGTTCATTTCCACTTATGTCCATGATGGATCTATGGATATAACTTGGACTGATTTATCTTTTTATTTATTTTATTTTATAAGAAGTAAATACTTAAATAAAATAAAATAACTAAAAAGAATTTGAATTTTGAAATGATAAATTTTTTTTTTTCGTAAAAAAAAATTAGAAATAATTAGTTAAAAAAAAAAACGAAATTTTTGAAAAAGAGGGAAGATATTTTCGAAAATTAGAGAGAGAGAGTTAGTTAGGTAGTTTTGAAAAAATTAAGAAACAAACAAAAAGTTAGTTAGTTAGTTGAAACAAATTTGAAAAGATAAGAAGTTAGGAAGTTAGAAGAGATATTTTGAAAAGATATTTTTGAATTTAGTGAGGAGAGAGAAAAACAATAAGATAGTACAAGATTTAAAATTTTTAGATCTAATGCTCCTTGTTTTCGAAAAATTTGGAGGGAAAACACCAAGGAACACCAAACTTAAAAATTTTAAGATCAAGACACAAGAAAACTCAAGAACACTTTGAAGACTCACAAGAATACAAGAACATAAAGGAAGAACACCAAACTTAAAATTTTTAGAAAACCAAACCAAAATTTTCGAAAATCAAAGGGGAATCAACAAGAAAACACCAAACTTAAAGTTTGGCACAAGATTTAATAGAAAAAAATATTTTTGAAAAAGAAGGTTTTAAAAAGAGTATAAAAGATTCTAACCCAATCAAATTAATGTTCTAGCCAAATGAGTTATGGGACCTTATTAAAGTTTGGCACAGGATTTAATAGAAAAATTATTTTTGAAAAAGGTTTTTAAAAATATGATAGCCAATTACCATGAACATAAACACCACGTTCTAATTAACTGAGCTATAAATTTAAAGTGTTTTAGCAAGGGATAAATAATAAAAGACTCTAAACCAAAAAAGAGAAGATTTTTCCTAATCTAAGCAACAAAATAATCCGTCAGTTGTTCAAACACGAACAATCCCTGGCAACGGCGCCAAAAACATGGTGCACGAATTGTGAATCACACTTTTCACAACGCGTACCACTAACCAGCAAGTGCACTGGGTCGTCCAAGTAATACCTTACGTGAGTAAGGGTCGAATCCCACGGAGATTGTTAGTTTGAAGCAATCTATGGTTATCTTGTAAATCTTAGTCAGGAAGTCAATTATGTTTATCAGTTGAATTGTGAATAACCAGTAGAGCATAAATTAAAAGTTACTTGTTGTGCAGTAATGGAGAATATGTTGGAGTTTTGGAGATGCTTTGTCCTCTGAATCTCTGCTTTCCTCTGTCTTCTGATTCACGCACGCACGTCCTCCTATGGCAAGCTGTGTGTTGGTGGATCACCGTTGTCAATGGCTACCTTCCATCCTTCCAGTGAAAACTACGCTCACGCGCTCTGTCACAGCACGGCTAATCACCGGTTGGTTCTCGATCCGGTTGGAATAGGATTTACTATCCTTTTGCGTCTGTCACTAACGCCCAGCCTTCAGGAGTTTGAAGCTCGTCACAGTCATTCAATCATTGAATCCTACTTGGAATACCACAGACAAGGTTTAGACTTTCCGGATTCTCATGAATGCCGCCATCAGTTCTAGCTTATACCACGGAGATTCTGATTAAGGAATCTAAGAGATACTCATTCAGTCGGATATAGAACGGAGGTGGTTGTCAGGCACACGTTCATGGTTTGAGGAAGGTGATGAATGTCACGGGTCATCACCTTCATCACAGTTAAGCGCGAATGAACATCTTAGATAGGAACAAGCGTGTTTGAATGGAAAACAGAAATACTTGCATTAATTCATTGAGACACAGCAGAGCTCCTCACCCCCAACAATGGGGTTTAGAGACTCATGCCGTCAGAGAATACAAAATTTTAGATCTGAAATGTCATGAGATACAAAATAAGTCTCTAAAAGTTGTTTAAATACTAAACTAGTAGCCTAGGGTTACGAAATATAAGTGGACTATGATGGATGATGCAGAGATCCACTTCTGGGGCCCACTTGGTGTGCTGGGGCCCACTTGGTGTGTGCTGGGGCTGAGACTTTAAGCAATCCACGTGCAGAGGCCATTTGTGGAGTTGAACGCCAGTTTTTGTGCCAGTTTGGGCGTTCAACTCCAGTTTTTGATCCTTTTCTGGCGCTGGACGCCAGAATTGGGCAGAGGACTAGCGTTGAACGCCAGTTTACATCGTCTATTCTTATGCAAAGTATGGACTATTATATATTGCTGGAAAGCCCTGGATGTCTACTTTCCAACGCAATTGGAAGCACGCCATTTCGAGTTCTGTAGCTCCAGAAAATCCACTTTGAGTGCAGGGAGGTCAGAATCCAACAGCATCAGCAGTCCTTTTTCAGCCTGAATCAGATTTTTGCTCAGCTCCTTCAATTTCAGCCAGAAAAATACCTGAAATTACAGAAAAACACACAACTCATAGTAAAGTCCAGAAATATGAATTTTTCCTAAAAACTACTAGAAATAGACTAAAAACTAACTAAAACATACTCAAAACTATATGAAATTATCCCCAAAAAGCGTATAAAATATCCGCTCATCAAGCCTCAGTCCAAAAGAATTTAGACATGGCTTTATAGCTAGTCAGGCTTCAACATGCTTCATGAAACACTAGAATTAATTCTTAAAAATTTTGAAGAAAAATATATTTTTGAAAACATTTTTTTTTTCGAAAACAAAGGAGAAATTTTTGAAAGGTTTTTGAAAAATTTTTGAAAATAAAACAAAAAGAAAATTACCTAATCTGAGCAACAAGATGAACCGTCAGTTGTCCAAACTCGAACAATCCCCGGCAACGGCGCCAAAAACTTGGTATGCGAAATTGTTACTCAGGTTGTGAATTATTGTTCGAAATTGATTCCCTGGCGATGGCACCAAAAACGGATGCACAGAACCATGGTCTAAACATATCTTCACAACTTCGCATAACTAACCAACAAGTGCACTGGGTCGTCCAAGTAATAAACCTTACGTGAGTAAGGGTCGATCCCACGGAGATTGTTGGTATGAAGCAAGCTATGGTCACCTTGTAAATCTCAGTCAGGCGGATATAAAATAGTTATGGAGTTTTCGAAATTAATACTAAAATAAGGATAGAAATACTTATGTAAATCATTGGTGAGAATTTCAGATAAGCATATGGAGATGCATTCATTCCTCTGAACCTCTGCTTTCCTGCTGTCTTCATCCAATCCGTCTTACTCCTTTCTATGGCTGGCTTTATGTAAGGATGTCACCGGTGCCAATGGCTACTTTCAATCCTCTCGGAAAAATGGTCCAAATGCTCTGTCACAGCACGGCTAATCGTCTGGAGGCATCACCCTTGTCGTTGGTTGCATCCTATTCCTCTCTGTGAAAATGGTCCGATGCGCTGTCACTGCATGGCTAATCATCTTGGAGGTTCTCGATCATACTGGAATAGAATTTACTATCCTTTTGCGTCTGTCACTACGCCCAGCACTCGCGAGTTTGGAGTTCATCACAGTCATTCAATCCCAGAGTCCTACTCGGAATACCACGGACAAGGTTTAGACTTTCCGGACTCTCATGAATGCCGCCATCAATCTAGCTTATACCACGAAGATTCTGATTAAGATATCTAAGAGATACTCATTCAATCTAATGTAGAACGGAAGTGGTTGTCAGGCACGCGTTCATAGGGAATGATGATGATTGTCACGTTCATCACATTCAGGTTGAAGTGCGAATGAATATCTTAGAAGCGAAATAAGATGAATTGAATAGAAAACAGTAGTACTTTGCATTAATCTTTGAGGAACAGCAGAGCTCCACACCTTAATCTATGGAGTGCAGAAACTCTACCATTGAAAATACATAAGTAATGGAGGTCCAGCCATGGCCGAATGGCCAGCCCCCAAACGTGATCAATAGATCAAAAGATAATCCAAAGATGATCCAAAGATGTCTAATACAATAGTAAAAGGTCCTATTTATAATAAACTAGCTACTAGGGTTTACAGAAGTAAGTAATTGATGCATAAATCTACTTCCGGGGCCCACTTGGTGTGTGCTTGGGCTGAGCTTGAAGTCTACACGTGGAGAGGTCATTCTTGGAGTTGAACGCCAGCTTTTGTGCCAGTTTGGGCATTGAACTCCACTTTGCAACTTGTTTCTGGCGCTGGACGCCAGAATTGGGCAGAGAGCTGGCGTTGAACGCCAGTTTTCGTCGTCTAAACTTGGGCAAAGTATGGACTATTATATATTTCTTGAAAGCCCTGGATGTCTACTTTCCAACGCAATTCGAAGCGCGCCATTTTGAGTTCTGTAGCTCCATAAAAGCCATTTTGAGTGCAGGGAGGTCAGAATCCAACAGCATCAGCAGTCCTTCTTCAACCTCTGAATCTGATTTTTGCTCAAGTCCCTCAATTTCAGCCAGAAAATACCTGAAATCACAGAAAAACACACAAACTCATAGTAAAGTCCAGAAATGTGAATTTAACATAAAAACTAATGAAAACATCCCTAAAGGTAACTAGATTCTACTAAAAACATACTAAAAACAATGCCAAAAAGCGTATAAATTATCCGCTCATCAGTTTTGCTTAGAATTCTCTGTCTGTTGCTGAGAAGATGATGGAAAAGGCTTGCTATTGCTAAACCTGTTTCTTCCACCATTATTGTTGTTGAAACCTTATTGGGGTCTCTGTTGATCCTTCCATGAGGGATTTAGATGATTTCTCCATGAAGGATTATAGGTGTTTCCATAGGGTTCTCCCATGTAATTCACCTCTTCTATTGCTGGGTTCTCAGGATCATAAGCTTCTTCTTCAGAGGAAACTTCCTTAGTACTGCCTGTTGCTGCTTGCATTCCAGACAGACTCTGAGAAATCATATTGACTTGTTGGGTCAATATTTTGTTCTGAGCCAATATGGCATTCAGAGTTTCAATCTCAATAACTCCTTTCTTCTGAGCTATCCCATTATTCACAGGATTTCTTTCAGAAGTGTACATGAATTGGTTATTTGCAACTATTTCAATGAGTTCTTGAGCTTCTGCAGGCGTCTTCTTCAGATGAAGAGATCCTCCAGCAGAGCTATCCAATGACATCTTGGATAGTTCAGACAAACCATCATAGAAGATTCCTATGATGCTCCATTCTGAAAGCATGTTAGAAGGGCACCTTCTGATCAATTGCTTGTATCTCTCCCAAGCTTCATAGAAGGACTCACCATCCTTCTGTCTAAAGGTTTGGACTTCCACTCTAAGCTTACTTAATTTTTGAGGTGGAAAGAACTTTGCCAAGAAGGCATTGACTAGATTTTTCCAAGAGTTCAGGCTTTCCTTAGGTTGTGAATCCAACCATGTTCTAGCTCTGTCTCTTACAGTAAAAGGAAAGAGCATAAGTCTGTAGACTTCAGGGTCAACCCCATTGGTCTTGACAGTGTCACAGATTTGCAAGAACTCAGCTAAGAACTGATGAGGATCTTCCAATGAAAGTCCATGAAACTTGCAATTCTGTTGCATTAGAGAAACTAATTAAGGCTTAAGCTCAAAGTTGTTTGCTCCAATGGCAGGGATAGAGATGCTTCTCCCATAGAAATCAGGAATAGGTGCAGTAAAGTCACCAAGCACCTTCCTTGTATTGTTGGCATTGTTGTTGTTTTCGGCTGCCATGGTTTCTTCTTCTTTGAAGAGCTCTGTTAGGCCCTCTAGAAAGAGTTGTGTTTTGGTTTCTCTTAGCTTTCTCTTCAAGGTCCTTTCAGGTTCAGGATCAGCTTCAACAAGAATGCTTTTATCTTTATTCCTGCTCATATGAAAGAGAAGAGAACAAGAAAGTAGGGAACCCTCTATGTCACAGTATAGAGATTCCTTGAGGTGTCAGAGGAAAAAAAGAATAGAAGGAGGAGGTGGAGAAGAGGGAATTCGAACTTATCAAGAGGGACAGAGTTCGAATTGCACCTTGATGAGGAGTCTTAGTCCTTTAAATAGAAAGATGTGAGAAGAGGGGAAGAATTTTCGAAAATAAATTAAAAAAAATTTTGAAATAATTAAAAAGAAATTTGAAAATTTGATTGAGATTTTCGGAAACTAAGATTGGGAAAGAAATCAAGTGATTTTTTTTTTTTGAAAAAGATTTTGAAATCAGAAATTAAAAAGATATGATTGAAAGTTAATTTTGAAAAAGGGTGTGATTGAAAAGATATGATTGAAAAGATATGATTGAAAATCAATTTAGAAAAAGAAAGTTTTTAAAATTAAAGTTGATTACTTGACTAACAAGAAATTAAAAGATATGATTCTAAAATTTAAAGTTTGACCCTTTCTTAATAGGCAAGTAACAACTTAAAAATTTTTGAAGTAAATCTTGAATTGAAGCAAGGATTTTTGAAAATGGTAAAAATAAATATAAAATGGAAAGAAATTGATTTTGAAAGAGATATGATTGAAAAGATATGATTTGAAAAAGATTTGATTTTGAAAAATTATGAAAACTTGAAAAAAAATGTGAATTAAAAACAAAATCTTCCCTCTAGTGTCATCCTGGCGTTAAACGCCCAGAGTGGTGCCCATTCTGGCGTTTAACGCCCAAATCTCTACCTTTTTGGGCGTTAAACGCCCAGCCATGTACCCTGGCTGGCGTTTAAACGCCAGTTTTCCTTCTTCACTGGGCGTTTTGAACGCCCAGCTTTTTCTGTTTGATTCCTCTGCTGAATGTTCTGAATCTTCAATTCTCTGTATTATTGACTTGAAAAGACACAACTTTGAAAATATTTTTGAATTTTTAATGATGAAAAATAACAAAAAATGCAACTAAGATCAAATGAACAATGCATGCAGGACACCAAACTTAAAAATTTTCATATAGGGGACACTAACAAATTGAGATTGCATATGAGAAACAACAAAACACACAAAACAAGAGAATTTAAAGATCAGAGTAATGAAATCATCAAGAACAACTTGAAGATCAATGAAGAACAATATGTATAAATTTTCAAAAATTAGAAGGATAAAGACATGCAATTGACACCAAACTTAAAATTAGACAATAGACTCAAACAAGAAACATAAAATATTTTTGGTTTTATGATTTTAAAATTTTTTTGTATTTTTTTTCGAAATTTATATAGAAAAGAAAATAAAGAGAATCAAAACTTTTAATAAGAATTCCAGGAATCATGCAATGTTAGTCTAAAGCTTCAGTCTAAAAAGATTAGACATGTTTGGCCAAGCTTCAGCAGGACATTACATTCAATAGCTAAATTGATGAGAATCAATCAGCCTTTGTGATGATAAGAACATCACCTTGAAACTCTAGAATTCATTCTTAAAAATTCTGAAGAAAAGATACCTAATCTAAGCAACAAGATGAACCGTCAGTTGTCCAAACTCGAACAATCCCCAGCAACGGCGCCAAAAACTTGGTGCACGAAATTGTGATCATCAACAATGGTGCCAAAGACTTGGAGCTCTCAAACGTGAATCACACTTTGTCACAATTTCGCACAACTAACCAGCAAGTGCACTGGGTCGTCCAAGTAATAAACCTTATGTGAGTAAGGGTCAATCCCACAGAGATTGTCGGCATGAAGTAAGCTATGGTCATCTTGTAAATCTCATTCAGGCAGATTCAAATGGTGATGGAGGATTGATAATTAAAAGATGAATAAAACATAAAATAAGGATAGAGGTACTTATGTAATTCATTGGTGGATTTCAGATAAGCGTATGAAGATGCTTTGTTCCCCTTGAACCTCTGCTTTCCTATTGCCTTCTTCCAATCATTCATACTCCTTTCCATGGCAAGCTTTATGTTGGGCATCACCGTTGTCAATGGCTACATCCCGTCCTCTCAGTGAAAATGGTCCTGATGCTCTGTCACAACATCGGCTAATCAGCTGTCGGTTCTCGATCATGTCGGAATAGGATCCATTGATCCTTTTGCGTCTGTCACACGCCCCACAATTGCGAGTTTGAAGCTCGTCACAGTCATCCCTTCCCAGATCCTACTCAGAATACCACAGACAAGGTTTAGACGTTCTGGATCTCAGGAATGGCCGCCAATAATTCTAGCCTATACCACGAAGGTTCCAATCTTAGATCAGAAACCCAAGAGATACGCATTCAAGCCATTGCTAGTAGAACAGAGGTGGTTGTCAGGCACATGTTCATAGGTGAGAATGATGATGTGTCACGGATCATCACATTCATCAAGTTGAAGAACGAATGAATATCTTGGAGAAGAAATAGACTTGAGTTGAATAGAAAAACAATAGTACTTGTATTAATTCATGAAGAACAGCAGAGCTCCACACCTTAATCTATGGTGTGTAGAAACTCCACCGTTGAGAATACATAAGAACAAGGTCTAGGCATGGCCGAATGGCCAGCCTGCCAAAACATGATCAAGAGATCAAAAGATGATCAAAAGAATCAAAGTATGAAAATACAATAGCAAAAGGTCCTATTTATAGAAAACTAGTAGCCTAGGGTTTACAGAAATCAGTAATTAATGCAGAAATCTTCTTCCGGGCCCACTTGGTGTGTGCTTGGGCTGAGCATTGAAGCTTCCATGTGTAGAGACTTTTTTTGGAGTTAAACGCCAGCTTTTGTGCCAGTTTGGGCGTTTAACTCCAGCTTTTGTGCCAGTTTTGGAGTTAAACGCCAAAATTCTTGAGCTGACTTGGAATGCCTGTTTGGGCCATCAAATCTCGAGCAAAGTATAGACTATTATATATTTCTGAAAAGCCCAGGATGTCTACTTTCCAACGCAATTGAGAGCGCGCCAATTGAGCTTCTGCAGCTCCAGAAAATTCACTTTGAGTGCAGGGAAGTCAGAATCCAACAGCATCTGCAGTCCTTTTTCAGTCTCTGAATCAGATTTTTGCTCAGGTCCCTCAATTTCAGCCAGAAAATACCTAAAATTACAGAAAAACACACAAACTCATAGTAAAGTCCAGAAAAGTGAATTTTAAATAAAAACTAATAAGAATATAATAAAAACTAATTAAAATATACTAAAAACATACTAAAAATAATGCCAAAAAGCGTATAAATTATCCGCTCATCAGAGATATTGATGGAGAATATGATCAAGCATCAAGAATTGGCCGACAGGAACCATGAAGCTTCAATGAGGAATTTGAAAAGGCAGATTGACCAAGCAAGCAGTGGCTGAAAGAGAACCTAATACACTACCAAGTGACACCATTCCCAATCCCAAAGAAGAATGCAAATCAATCCAATTAAGGAGTGGAAGAACCTTGGTAAATGACAAAGAAGCCACCAAGAAGCCAACAGAGGATGACAAGACCAGCAGTAAAGAGCAAGTGACAATTGAAGAAAAGAACCAAGAGAAGCTCAAGGAGAAAGAGGAACAACCACAAGCTTCAAGGAAGGAAAATGGAGTCAAAGAGGAACAGTCACAAGAACAGAAGACAATGGTGAAGACTCACATCCCTCCTTTGCCATATCCTCAAAGGTTCAACAGAGAGCTTAAAGACCAACAGTTCCCCAAGTTCCTAGAAGTTTTTAAGAAGCTGGAAATTAATATTCCACTTGCTGAAGTATTGGAACAAATGCCTCTATATGCAAAATTCCTCAAAGAGCTCATCAATAAGAAAAGGAGCTGGAATGAGAAGGAGACAATAATCTTAACCTAAGAATGAAGTGCTATCATCCAAAGAGGTCTTCCACCAAAGCTCAAAGATCCAGGGAGCTTCATCCTATCTTGCACTATAGGCAACAGAACATTGAACAAAGCCCTCTGTGATCTAGGAGCCAGCATCAACTTGATGTCTCTCTCATTAATGAAGCATCTTGCAATAGAGGAACTCAGGCCAACCAGAATGTCACTTCAAATGGCTGACAAATCGCTCAAAATACCTAATAGAGTTGTGGAGAATTTGTTAGTGAAAGTAGGAGAATTCATATTTCCTGTTGATTTTGTCATTTTGGACATGGAGGAAGAAGGACACAACTCAATCATCCTAGAGAGGCCCTTTCTAGCCATAGCAAGGGCTAGAATTGATGTAGAAAAAGGAGAAATGACACTCAGGGTGCATGATGAAAAGATGATCATCAATGTCTTTAAAACCATGCAATATCCCCCTGAGAAAGAAGAGCATATGAGAGTAGAAATGGTGGAAGAAGTAGAGAAAGGGTTATTTGAGACCAATGGCCAAGAGGAACAAGAAGTGGGAACAGAAGTGGAACAAGATTTCTTAGAAGAGGAAGTGGTAGAAATCTCCTCTGAAGACAAGACAGATGGGAAGCCAAAATAAGAGTTAAAGCCCCTCCCCCCTCATCTCAAGTATGTATTTCTTGGGGAAGCAGAGGCCTTGCCAGTGATCATAAACTCCTCTCTGAACATAGAAGAAGAAACAAAGCTGATTAAAGTGTTGAAAGCTCACAAGACAGCCTTGGGTTGGACGATTGATGATATCAAGGGCATAAGCCCTGCCATCTGTATGCACAAAATTCTATTGGAGGAAGATTCAAGGCCTGTAGTTCAACCCCAAAGAAGGCTTAACCCAACTATGAAGGAGGTGGTTCAAAAAGAAGTGATAAAGCTATGGAATGTTGGGATAATCTTTCCAATCTCTGACAGCTCATGGGTGAGTCCGGTTCAAGTTGTGCCAAAGAAGGGAGGAATGACAGTCATTTTCAATGAGAAGAATGAGTTAATTCCCACCAGGACAGTGACTGGGTGGAGGATGTGCATAGATTATAGAAGACTGAATGATGCTACAAGGAAAGATCATTTTCCTCTCCCATTGATCGACCAGATGCTGGAAAGATTGGCTGGCCATGCCTATTATTGCTTCCTGGATAGGTATTCTGGGTACAATTAAATAGTGGTGGATCCCAATGATCAAGAAAAGACTTCCTTCACCTGCCCATTTGGAGTCTTTGCTTACAGAAGGATGCCCTTTGGACTGTGCAATTCCCCTGCAACTTTTCAAAGGTGTATGCTTTCTATATTTTCTGACATGGTGGAGAAATTCTTAGAAGTCTTCATGGATGATTTTTCTGTCTTTGGCAATTCATTTAACACTTGCCTGCATCATTTAACTCTTGTTTTGAAAAGATGCCAAGAAACTAATCTGGTGTTGAATTGGGAGAAATGCCATTTTATGGTTCCTGAAGGGATAGTTCTTGGGCATAAGATTTCAAGCAAAGGTATAGAAGTTGACAAAGCAAAAATAGAAATCATTGAAAAGCTTCCTATACCTGTTAATGTGAAAGTAGTGAAAAGTTTTATTGGACATGCTGGTTTTTACAGGAGATTTATCAAAAATTTTTCAAAAATAGCAAAACCACTAAGCAATTTGCTAGTGATTGATAATCCTTTCATCTTTGATGACAATTGCAAGCATGCCTTTGAAACTTTAAAAAGAAAACTCATTAGAGCACCCATTATCACACCCCCAGATTGGGAATTACCTTTTAAACTTATATGTGATGCAAGTGACTTTGCAATTAGTGCTGTATTGGGGCAGAAGAAAGACAAACTGCATCATGTTATATACTATGCTAGCAAGGTGCTGAATGAAGCACAGAAAAATTATACCACCACTGAGAAAGAGCTCTTGGCAATTGTATATGCATTTGATAAATTTAGACAATACTTGATTGGTTCAAAGTTTATAGTATATACTGATCATGCTGCTCTCAAGTATCTCATGTCTAAATAAGATTCAAGGCCAAGGCTTATTAGGTGGGTGTTGCTGTTACAAGAATTTGACATTGAAGTAAGAGATAGGAAAGGGAATGAAAACCATGTAGCAGACCATTTGTCAAGAATATCACAAGAAGCTAATCAAGCTCCACATTCAGTGAATGAAAGCTTTCCAGATGAACACCTCTTACAAATCCAACAAGCTCCCTGGTTTGCAGACATTGTAAACTACAAGGTTGGAAGGAAGATTCCCCAAGAATTCACCAAGCAACAAGTGAAGAAGCTGCTCAATGAGGCCAAGAAATTCTTATGGGATGAATCATTCTTATTCAAGAGGTGTCCAGATGGAATGATTAGGAAATTTGTTCCTGAGAGTGAGATGAGAGACATACTATGGCATTGTCATGGTTCAGCTTATGGTGGACATTATATACCAGAAAGAACAGCAGCTAAAGTACTTCAAAGTAGATTTTATTGGCCAACCATCTTCAAGGATGCTAGAGAGTTTGTTCAGCAATGCAATGAGTGCCAACGAGCTGGAGGATTAACAAGAAGGAATGAGATGCCTCAAAACTACATCTTGGAGGTGGAACTCTTTGATCTTTAGGGAATAGATTTTATGGGCCCCTTTCCACCCTCATATTCTTTCAAATACATACTTGTGGCAGTAGAGTATGTCTCAAAGTGGGTGGAAGCCATAGCAACAATCACATGTGATGCACAAATTGTCCTTCAATTTCTTAAGAAGCACATTTTTACTAGATATGGAGTGCCTAAGGGTCTTGTCAGTGATGGTGGTAGTCATTTTTGCAACAAACAGATGGAGAAACTACTTCACAAATATGGAGTGATGCATAAAGTAGCTACACCGTATCATCCACAGACCAATGGCCAAGCAGAGCTTGCAAATAGGGAGTTGAAGAGGATTTTGGAGAAAACAGTAGGGAGCACAAGAAAGGATTGGGCCAGAAAATTAGAAGATGCTCTCTGGGCATATAGAACAGCATTCAAAACTCCTATTAGAAAGTCTCCTTTTCAGTTGTTATATGGCAAATCTTGTCACCTTCCTATAGAGCTTGACCATAAAGCTTTCTGGGCCACTAAACTCCTCAACCTTGATTCTCAGGCAGCAGGAGAGAAGAGGCTATTACAATTAAATGAGTTGGATGAGTTTAGACTTGAAGCCTACGAAAATGCTAAGATATACAAGAAAAAAGCCAAGAGATGGCATGACAAAAGAATCTCAAAGAAGGAGTTCAAACCAGAACAGCAAGTACTCTTGTATAACTCCAGGCTCAAAGTTTTCCCTGGCAAACTCAAGTCCAAATGGACTAGTCCCTACTTGGTGACAAAGGTTCTACCTTATGGAAGCCTTGAACTCCTAGATGAAGCAACAAAGAGCAATTTCACAGCAAATGGTCAAAGGGCAAAGCATCACTTGGGAGGCCATTGGGACAAAGAGAAGGAGATTCAGAAATTAAGCTGAGCAAGAATGAAGGATGTCAAGCTAGTGACATTAAAAGAGCGCTTGTTGGGAGGCAACCCAACCAAAGGTAGTTTTCTTTTCCAAAACTATTTCAATAAAAAGGTTAAGTAGATTTATCTATATTGCAAGGAGCTAAGTTTGGTGTTACATACCAAAATAATTCAAGAGTGAATGAAGGATGCTAAGTTTGGTGCTTGGTGCACAAAATTGTGATTCACACTTTTCACAACTCTGCACAACTAACCAGCAAGTGCACTGGGTCGTCCAAGTAATACCTTACGTGAGTAAGGGTTGATCCCACGGAGATTGTTGGCTTGAAGCAAGCTATGGTCATCTTGTAAATCTTAGTCAGGCGGATTCAAATGGTTATGAGGTTTTGATAATTAAAAGATAAATAAAACATAAAATAAAGATAAAGTTACTTATGTAATTCACTGGTGGGAATTTCAGATAAGCGTTTGGAGATGCTTTATTGCTTCTGAACCTCTGCTTTCCTATTGCCTTCCTCCAACCATGTGTGCTCCCTTCCATGGCAAGCTGTATGATTCTCTCGGATGAAAAATACCAGGTACGATCCCTGTACGGCGAATCAACTGTCAGATTTCTCGTCTCAGATGAAAAATACCATGTACAGCTACCGCACGGCTAATCATCTGTCGGTTCCCGCTAGCGTCGGAATAGGACCTCTCTATCCTTTTGCACACTGTCACTGTGCCCAACATTCGCAGGTTTGAAGCTCGTCACAGTCATCCCTTCCTAGATCCTACTCGGAATACCACAGATAAGGTTTAGACTTTCCAGATCTCAGGAATGCTGCCAATGGTTCTAGCCTATACCACGAAGGTTCTAATCTCAAATTCAGATGCTCTGTTGCCAGGAGAGACGATGTGAATCGTTGATTAGAAACCCAAGAGAATATACTCCGGCTGTCGTCCAATGACTATGTTGAACATCATGTAGACCGCTTGTGGTTGTCAGGCATGCGGATCTTGGCAAAGCGAGTAACGAAGATAGTGGGTGATTGTCACGGGTCACCCCTTCATTCTGACTTAACTGAATTAAGTACAAGAGTATATCTTGGAGAAGAAGCAGGCATGAATTGAAAGAAAAACAATAGTACTTCTATTAATTCTTGAAGAACAGCAGAGCTCCTCACCTTAATCTATGAGGTGTAGAAACTCCATCGTAGAAAATACATAAGTGAAAATAGTCTAGGCATGGCCGTGAGGCCAGCCTCCAAAGGAGGTTCCAAAGTGTCAAAGTTACATATGATGATCAAAAGATATATAATAAATCTCTAAAAGTAGCTTTTATACTAAACTAGTAACCTAGGTTTACAGAAAATGAATAACTAAGTGCAGATAGTGCAGAAATCTACTTCCGGGGCCCACTTGGTGTGTTCTTGGGCTGAGAATTGAAGCTTTCACGTGCATAGACTGTTCTTGGAGTGAAACACCAGCTTGGGTGCCAGTTTGGGCGTTTAACTCCAATTTTGGTGCCAGTTCTGGCGTTTTACGCCAGAAAGTTTTAGGCTGGCTTTGAACGCCAGTTTGGGCCATCAAATCTCGGGCAAAGTATAGACAATTATATATTACTGGAAAGCCCAAGATGTCTACTTTCCAACACAATTGAGAGCGTGCCATTGGGCTTCTGTAGCTCCAGAAAATCTACTTCGATTGCAGGAGGGCAGAATCCAACAGCATCTGTAGTCCTTTTTCAGCCTCTGAATCAGATTTTTGCTCAGGTCCCTCAATTTCAGCCAGAAAATACCTGAAATCACAGAAAAACACATAAACTCATAGTAAAGTCCAGAAATGTGAATTTTGAATAAAAACTAATGAAAACATAATAAAAAGTGACTAAAACATACTAAAAACTATGTAAAAATAATGCCAAAAAGGGTATAAATTATCTGCTCATCACAACACCAAACTTAAATTGTTGCTTGTCCCCAAGCAACTAAAATCAAAATAGGATAAAAAGAAGAGAAATTACAATAAATCTCAAATATCAATGATGCTCAGTTCCAATTAGATGAGCGGGGCTAGTGGCTTTTTGCTTCTGAATAGTTTTGGCATCTCACTATATCCTTTGAAGTTCAGAATGATTGGCATCCATAGGAACTCATAATTTAGATAGTGTTATTGATTCTCCTAGTTCAGTATGTTGATTCTTGAACACATCTACTTTATGAGTCTTGGTCGTGACCCTAAGCATTTTGTTTTCTAGTATTACCACCGAATACATAAATGCCACAGACACATAACTAGGTGAACCTTTTCAGATTGTGACTCAGCTTTGCTAGAGTCCCCAGTTAGAGGTGCCCAGTGCTCTTAAGCACACTCTTTTTTCTTTGGACCATGACTTTAACCGCTCAGTCTCAAGCTTTTCACTTGACACCTTCACGCCACAAGCACATGGTTAGGGACAGCTTGATTTAGCCGCTTAGGCCAGGATTTTATTCCTTTGGGCCCTTCTATCCATTAATGCTCAAAGTCTTGGATCCTTTTTACCCTTGCATTTTGGTTTAAAGGGCTACTGGCTTTTTCTGCTTGCTTTTTCTTTTTTTTTTTGCCATTTTTTTTCGCAAGCTTTGTGTTTCACTGCTTTTTCTTGCTTCAAGAATCAATTTTATGATTTTTCAGATCATCAATATTTCTCTTTTTTCATTATTCTTTCAAGAGACAACAATTTTAACATTCATAAACAACAATATCAAAAATATGTACTGTTCAAGCATTCATTCAAAAAACAAAAAGTATTGCCACCACATCAAAATAATTAGATTATTTTCAAGATATAATTCAAAATTCATGTACTTCTTTTTCTTTTTCAGAAAATATTTTTCATTTAAGAAAGGTGAAGGATTCATAGGACATTCATAGCTTTAAGACATAGACACTAAACACTAATGATCATGTAATAAATACACAAACATAGATAAAACATAAAGCATAGAAATCGAAAAACAGAAAAATAAGAACAAGGAAATTAAAGAACGGGTCCACCTCAGTGTTGGCGGCTAGTTCTTCCTCTTGAAGATCTTATGGAGTGCTTTAGCTCCTCAATATCTCTTCCTTGCCTTTGTTGCTCCTCTCTCATAGCCTTTTGGTCCTCTCTAATTTCATTGAGGGTAATGGAGTGCTCTTGGTGCTCCATTCTTAATTGCTCCATGTTAGAACTCAAATCTCCTAAAGAGGTGTTGTGTTGCTCCCAATAGTTATGTGGAGGAAAGTGCATCCCTTGAGGCATCTCAGGGATTTCATGATGAGGAATTTCCTCATGCTCTTGTTGAGGTCCATGAGTGGGCTCTCTTATTTGCTCCATCCTCTTCTTAGTGATGGGCTTGTCCCCTTCAATGAGGATATCTTCCTCTATGACAACTCCAGCTGAATTACATAGGTGACAGATGAGATGAGGAAAGGCTAACCTTGCCAAAGGGGAAGGCTTGTCAGCCACCTTGTATAGTTCTAGAGATATGATCTCATGAACTTCTACTTCCTCTCTAATCATGATACTATGGATCATGATAGCCCGGTCCACAGTAACTTCAGACCGGTTGATAGTAGGAATGATAGAGTGTTGGATGAACTCCAACCATCCCCTAGCCACGGGTTTGAGGTCAGGCCTTCTCAATTGAACCGGCTTGCCTCTTGAGTCTCTCTTCCATTGAGCTCCTTCCACACAGATGTCCATGAGGACTTGGTCCAACCTTTGATCAAAGTTGACTCTTCTAGTGAAAGGATGAGGATCTCCTCTCATTATTGACAAGTTGAATGCCAACCTCACAGTTTTTAGACTGAAATCCAAGTATTTTGCCCGAACCATTATGAGCCAAATCTTTGGGTTTGGGTTCACACTTTGATCATGGTTCTTAGTGATTCATGCATTAGCATAGAACTCTTGAACCATTAAAATTCTATCTTGTTGGATGGGGTTGGTGAGAGTTTCCCAACCTCTTCTTTGAATCCCACATCGGATCTCCGGATATTCACTCTTTTTGAGCATGAAGGGGACTTTGGGGATCACCTTTTTCTTGGCCACAACTTCATAGAAGTGGTCTTGATGCACTTTTGAGATGAATCTCTCCATCTCTCATGACTCGAAGGTGGAAGCAATTTCCTTCCCTTTCCTCTTTCTAGAGGTTTCTCCGGCCTTAGATACCATTAATGGTTATGGAAAAACAAAAAGCAGAGCTTTTTCTACACCAAACTTAGAAGGTTTGCTCGTCCTCGAGCAAAAGAAGAAAGAAATGAGGAGAAGAAGAAGAAGAAATAGAGGAGATGGATGGGGGGAGTAGATTCGGCCAAAGGGGTATGAGTGTCTATGATGTGTGAATTTGAAGGTGGTAAGGAGGGGTATTTATAGGGTGAGAGGGAGATGGAATTCGTGTAAGAGGGGGTTGGGTTTAGGAGGGAAATTGTTTGACTTTAAATGGTGAGGTAGGTGAATTTTATGATGGATGGATGTGAGTGGTGAAGAGATTATGGGGAAGAGGGTAGGATTTGATAGGTGAATGGTGTTTGGAGAAGAGGTATTGAGGGGATTGGTCAAGGGTGTTTGGGGAAGAGTGTTATGGAAAGGTGTGAAGAGGAAAGAAGAAGAGGTTGGGTAGTAGGGATCTTGTGGGGTCCACAGATCCTGAAGTGTCAAGGAATTCTGCTCCCTGGACCTTACTATGAGTTTGTATGTTTTTCTGTGATTTCAGGTATTTTCTGGCAGAAATTGAGGGAGCTGAGCAAAAATCTGATTCAGGCTGAAAAAGGACTGCAGATGCTGTTGGATTCTGACCTCCCTGCACTCGAAATGGATTTTCTAGAGCTACAGAAGTCCAAATGGCGCGCTCTCAATTGCGTTGGAAATTATACATCCAGGGCTTTCCAGCAATATATAATAGTCCATACTTTACTCAAGGATAAATGAATAAACTGGCTTTCAAAGCCAGTTCCATGTTGCATTCTGGCGTTAAACGCCAGAAACAGGTTACAAGTTGGAGTTAAACGCCCAAAACAGGTTACAACCTAGCGTTTAACTCTAGAAACAGCCTAGGCATGTGTAAATCTCAAGTCTCAGCCCCAGCACACACCAAGTGGGCCCAGAAGTGGATTTCTGCACTATCTATCATAGCTTATTCATTTTCTGTAAACCTAGGTTACTAGTTTAGTATTTAAACAACTTTTAGAGATTTATTTTGTACCTCATGACATTTTAGATCCGAACTTTGTACTCTTTGACGGCAAGAGTCTCTAAACTCCATTTATGGGGGTGAGGAGCTTTGCTGTGTCTCGATGACTTAATGCAATTATTTTTGTTTTCTATTCAAACACGCTTGTTTCTATCTAAGATGTTCATTCGCACTTCAATATGATGGATGTGATGACCCGTGACATTCATTACCATTCTCAACCTATGAACGCGTGACTGACAACCACCTCCGTTCTACCTTCGATTGAATGAGTATCTCTTGGATTCCTTAATCAGAATCTTCGTGGTATAAGCTAGAATCCATTGGCAGCATTCTTGAGAATCCGGAAAGTCTAAACCTTGTCTGTGGTATTCCGAGTAGGACTCAGGGATTGAATGACTGTGACGAGCTTCAAACTCACAAGGGTTGGGCGTAGTGACAGACGCAAAAGGATCAATGGATCCTATTCCAGCATGAGTGAGAACCGACAGATGATTAGCCGTGCGGTGACAGCGCACTTGGACCATTTTCATTGAGAGGACGGATGGTAGCCATTGACAACGGTGATCCACCAACACACAGCTTGCCATAGGAGGAACCTTGCGTGCGTGAAGAAGAAGACAGGGGGAAAGCAGACATTCAGAAGACAAAGCATCTCCAAAACTCCAACATATTCTCCATTACTGCATAACAAGTATTTATTTCATGCTCTTTTATTTTTCGCAATTCAGACTGATAATCATAATTAATCTCCTGACTAAGATTTACAAGATAACCATAGATTGCTTCAAGCCAACAATCTCTGTGGGATCAACCCTTACTCACGTAAGGTATTACTTGGACGACCCAGTGCGCTTGCTGATTAGTGGTACGGAGTTGTGAAAAGTGTGAATCACAATTTTGTGCACCAAGTTTTTGGCGCCGTTGCCGGAGATTGTTCGAGTTTGGACAACTGACGGTTTATTTTGTTGCTTAGATTAGGAAAATTTTTTTTTTGGTTTGGAGTCTTCTATTATTGTTTTTAGTTGAAATTTCTTTTTTTTAAATTTTTCGAAAATTTTATAAACTGATAATTGAGTTTTTCTATTTGAGTTTAGTTTCATATTTTAAGTTTGGTGTCAATTGCATGTTTTTATTTTCTTTTAAATTTTCGAATTTGTGTTCATTGTTCTTTCTTAATCTTCGAGTTGTTCTTGTTTATTTTCCTTGTTTGATCTTTAGTTTGTCTTGTTTTGTGTCTTTTCTTGTTTTTCTTGTGCTTTTTCAAATTTTTAGTTTCAAAAAAATTTTTATTTATTAAATACCTTGTTAAAACACGTTAAATTTATAGCTCAATTGGCTAGAGTATTGTGTTAATGTTCTTGGTAATTGGCTATCTTTTTTTTAAAACTTTTTTCAAAAATAATTTTTCTTTGAATAAATCTTGTGCCAAACTTTAAGTTTGGTATTCTCCTGTTAACTTTTCTTTAGTTTTCGAAAATTTTATTTTGGTTTTCTAAAAATTTTTAAGTTTGGTGTTCTATCTTCATGTTCTTGTTGTTCTTGTGAATCTTCAAGGTGTTCTTGAGTCTTTCTTGTGTTTTGATCTTAAAATTTTTAAGTTTGGTGTTCCTTGGTGTTTTTTCTCCAAATTTTCGAAAATAAGGAGCATTTGATCTAAAAATTTTAAGTCTTGTGTCATTTTATTGTTCTTCTCTTTCCTCATTAAATTCAAAAATATCTTTTCTCTTTATTTTAAATTTAATTTTCGAAAATTACTCTTAAAAATTCAGATTTTTATTTTAAAATCAAATCCTTTCAAAATTCAAAATCTTTTTCAAAAATCATATACAAAGTTTTTCAAATCTTCTCAATTAAGCAATTATTCTCATTTTCAAATTTATTTTTTCCTTGGTTTTCGAAATTTACATTTTAATTTCTAATTATTTTATTTTATTTTTTTTATTTATCTTAATAAATTGGTTTGTTCTACTTCAATAAAATAAAAACAAAAATATATCTTCTTTGCAATTTACATCAATTTCTCTTTATCCATCATGGATCTAAGTGGAAATGAACAGTCCAAAAGGACTCTGGGATCATATGCTAATCCCACTACTGCTGCATATGGGAGTAGTATCTGTATACCCCCATCAAAGCAGGTAGTTTTGAGCTAAATCCTCAGCTCATTGTCATGGTGCAGTAAAATTGCCAGTATTCCGGTCTTCCACAGGAAGAACCTACTGAGTTTCTGGCACAATTCTTGCAAATTGCTGACACAGTACGTGACAAGGAGGTAAATCAGGATGTATACAGACTGTTACTGTTTCTGTTTGCTGTAAAAGATCAAGCTAAAAGGTGGTTAAATAACCAACCCACAGCAAGTATAAGGACGTAGAAACAGTTATCAGAGAAATTTCCGAATCAATATTTCCCTCCAAAAAGGATGACACAGCTAAGGCTGGACATCCAAGGCTTTAAACAAGAGGATGACGAATCCTTTTATAATGCCTGGGAGAGGTACAGAGGGATGCTAAGGAAATGCCCCTCTGAAATGTTTTCAGAGTGGGTGCAATTAGACATCTTCTACTATGGGCTTATAGAAGGAGCTCAGATGTCCTTAGACCACTCAGCTGGTGGATCTATACACATGAGGAAAACTATTGAAGAGGCTCAAGAGCTTATTGATATAGTTGCCAGAAATTAGCATATTTACATAAGCAGTGAGTCCTCCATAAAAGAAGAAGCCAAAGCAGTGTCCACTGAACTTGGTCCTCCAGAACAAGTTGCTGAACTCGGTCCTCCAGAACAAGTTGCTGAACTCAATCAACAATTGTGTTTTCTAACAAAATAGCTAGCGGAATTCAAGGAGATGCTACAAGACACTAAAAATGCTAATAAAAATATGGAGGCACAATTGAATTAGACAAAACAGCAGTTATCAAAGCAGATAACAAGAGTGCCAGGCAGTTCAATTAAGAAGTGGAAAAACATTAAATACCTCACTCCAGAATAGCAGAAAGCCAAGGAAAGAACAACTGATAGAGGATGAGCAAAATATCATCCAAAATCCCTCTGAGGACAGTAAGAGCCCAGAGAGGAACAATTCTGGCATTTAAACGCCAGAAACAGGCAAGGAGCTGGCGTTAAACGCCAAATGGAAGCTCAGTTCTGGCGTTCAAACGCCAGAAACAGGTAAAAAGCTGGCGTCCAACGCCAATCAAGCTTCTAACCCTGGCATCCAAAAGCCAGTGAGGGATCAGAAACACACAAGTGCTGATAGCAACCCCTCTAAAAAGGCTTCTCCAACCATCTCTGTAGGAAATAAACCTGCAGCAACTAAGGTTGAGGAATACAAAGCCAAGATACCTTATCCTCAAAAACTCCGCCAGGAGGAGCAGGATAAGCAATTTGCCCGCTTTGCAGACTATCTCAGGACTCTTGAAATAAAGATTCTGTTTGCAGAGGCACTTGAGCAAATACCTTCTTATGCCAAGTTCATAAAAGAGATCTTGAGTCATAAGAAGGATTGGAGAGAAACTGAAAGAGTTCTCCTCACTGAAGAATGCAGTGCAGTCATTCTGAAAAGCTTCCCAGAAAAGCTTAAAGATCGAGAGCTTTATGATACCATGCATATTAGACGGTGAATGCACCAAGACAGCTTTATGTGATCTTGGGGCAAGCATCAACCTAATACCTGCATCCACTATTAGAAAGCTTGGTTTAACTGAAGAAGTCAAACCAACCCGGATATGTCTCCAACTTGCTGATGGCTCCATTAAATACCCACCAGGCATGATTGAAGACATGATTATCAGGGTTGGGCCATTCGCCTTCTCCACTGACTTTGTAGTGCTGGAAATAGAGGAGCACAAGAGTGCTACTCTCATCCTAGGAAGACCTTTCCTTGTGATGACAAGTCATCTTAGCCTAGTTTCACTAGCCTTTTTCTTTAGTTTTCAATTGAATTATGCACTTTCTTGAGCCATAAGCAAGCCAATTGGGTAGATTTTCATGTTTCCTTTGATTTAATCAACCATGTATGAATTCATGCTATTTCATGAGGTTTTATGCTATAATTTTCATATATTATGAAAGAATGAATATCTCATGATTTTGAGCATAGCTTTGATGTGTTTGGTTGATTAATGATAGGTGAAGAAAGCTTGGAGAAAGGTTGATGCAAGAAGGAATGGCTAGGAGGAATGACTTGAGTCTTGGATTAATTATGAACCAGGAAGCAAAAGCTAGAGCAAAAGTTAGCCCCTAACTTTTTGGCTAACTTTTGGGCAAAAGCTGGAGCAAAAGTTAGCCCCTAACTTTTTGGCTAACTTTTGAGCAAAAGCTGGAGCAAAAGTTAGCCCCTAACTTTTTGGCTAACTTTTGGGCAAAAGTTGGACCAAAAGTTAGCCCCTAACTTTTTGGCTAACTTTTGGCATGAAAAACACTCCCTGGATGCACCAAAAATTTGCGCCAACATTAGCCCCTAACTTTTTGGCTAACGTTGGCGCCTGAAAAACTCTCCCTGGGCTAGCAAAAGTTTGTGCCAACGTTAGCCCCTAACTTTCTGGCTAACGTTGGCGCCATGAATGACCAAGGGGAGGCCAATGTTGGAGCAAAAGTTAGACCCCTAACTTTTGCCCCAACGTTGGTATCAGCAAAACAAGGGTGCTGATGTGAAAAGTTGGAGCAAAAGTTAGACCCTAACTTTTACTCCAACTTTTACTCAAGCTTTCATGATTCCAACCCGGTTCAATTCGGTTCTTCTCCAAACTCCAAGAGCAATTAACCAAGGCCTCTATCAACCCAATTCCATCAAGAGCAAAGGCCCAATTGAAGGCTTGAAGACCATTTGAAGAAAGTGTATAAATAGCATAGGATTTAAGTTTTTAGAGAGCTTCCCTTTTAGTTTTTCAGAATAGCTTTCTTTAGAGTTTTGCTTAGAGCTCACTTTTATTTTTCTTAGCATTGTTGTTTAATTGAAGAGAATTTGGGAGGAGAATTGATCTCTCTTCTTCCTTGTTCTTGCCCAGCACTCTTTACTTTTCTGGTCTTGGATTTTGGGTGGAGAATTGAAGAAATTCTGTTTCAATCTCACCTTGGAATCTTGTTTAATTTTCTTCTTAATTGAATTTCAGTTTTGGTTACTTGCTTCTTCATCTACTTTCTTTGCAATTTACAATCTCCTTTGCAATTGTTCTTGTTGGATCTAGGAAGGCATTGAGATCTAGACTTGGTTTTCTAGTCTCTTGGGTCCTGAGATCTAAATTCCAATTTTACATCCTCTGTTTACTGCTTTTCATGCTCATTTTATTTTTCCGTTTTAGATCCGATTCAATCCAAGTCTTCTTCTATTTCTCTGCTTGTTGCAATTTTACATTTTCTTGTTTAATTTCTGCAAATCCAACTCCCCATTCCCTTTACAATTCAAGTCATTTACATTTCTTGCACTTTAAGATTTTGCAATTTACATTTCTTGCGTTCTAAGTTTCTGCCATTTAATTTCTTGTTCTTTAAGATTCAGCACTTTAATTCCTGTTCTCTTTAATTTCATGCCAATTACCCATTCCCTTTACTTTCTATGAAATTTAAATTCTGCAAATCACAAATCTCTCAACCAAATCTTGATTCGCTTGACTAAATCAACCACTAAACAAAAATTGCTCAATCCTTCAATCCTTGTGGGATCGACCTCACTCCCGTGAGTTATTATTACTTGATGCGACCCGGTGCACTTGCCGGTTAAGTTTGGGTGTTTTGGAGAAATTCGTTTCTCCGCGAAAATATCCCATCAAGTTTTTGGCGCCGTTGCCGGGGATTGATTAGATTGACAATGATTAAGTGAGGTGGTGATTTAGATTTAGCATTTTTATTTTCTGTTTCTCTAATTTTCAAGTAACCTGCTAACTGTTTGAAATTTTGCCTGAGATGACTGAAACTTCGCTTTAGCAACAAAGTGAAGTTTCCCTGAAAATTTCTGACTCTATGCAATGTTCTCGCTTACACAAGAGAAGCAATTTCTGCCACTAATCTCCCAAGTCCATCAACTGTTTGATACTTTGTGCCAGCTAACCTTCTGAATCACATTCTAAGCTTGAAAATATTCAATCATCACTTGAATTGTTTGTGACTGTGCAGATCATGGAAGGGAACTCAACAAATTCTAGCAATCATGAGAGTAATATCCCCACCTTGGATGATAATGTAACCCATAGTTCGAAGCAACTATCCATAGCCATGAATGATGTAGCCCAATGGTTTGAAGCTTTTCCACAAGGAAGCATTATCGGATGGGAAGAACTGATGAGTGGACTCCTAGTCAAGTTGAACCCATCACAGAGAGTTGTTAAGCCAGAGGCAGAAGTGCATCCATTCACACAAGAGAAAGAAATTGAAGGTGCTCGTGCAGTCATAAGCCAAAACAAGCAGATGCATCAGCAGACTCTACAACAACTAGACATGATGGCTAGAAAAATCACTGAGTTGAGACATGCTGTAGTACATACATACAACCTGACTCAAAGCTCATATGGGTGTAATCAAGCTGAACACAGTTTTGGGGCCATTAACCATGAGCAACAAAGTTATGAGCAACTACAGTCTCCAAGCAATCACTCTAGCATGCTCCAACACAGGCCTCAGAATGATGTGTACAATCCACCTTGGAGAACTCATTCTAATGGGAGGGGGGTTGAGAACCAAAACCAAAGACCAAGAATGCAAAAAGCTCAAAGAAAGATGTGGACATCCTTGAAACACAGCTACAAGAGAAGAAGGAAGGGGTGAAGCCAGATGTCCCCAAACTTCTGTACCCTCAGAGGTTCAAAAAAGAAAATGAGGATAAACAATACTCAAAATTCCTGGATATATTCAAGACTCTCAGCATCAATATTCCTTTCTTAGAAGCACTTGAACAGATGCCATTATATGCCAAATTTATGAAAGAAGTACTCACAAAGAAAAGATCCCTGAAGGAAGGACAGATTGTTGAGATGACAAAGGAATGTAGTGCTATCCTCCAAAGAGAGTTGCCAGAGAAGAAAGATGATCCTGGGAGTTTTTACATACCTTGCACCATAGGAAACATAACAATTGAGAAGTCATTTTGTGACCTCGGTGCAGGTATAAACTTGATGCCTTTGTCTCTAATGAGGAAACTTCAAATTTCTGAGTTGAAGTCCACACGAATAGCTCTCCAAATGGCTGACAAATCCATTAAGCAAGCACTGGGAGTTGTGGAGAATGTGTTGGTAAAAGTGGGAAAATTCTTTCTCCCAGCTGATTTTGTCATCCTGGATATGGATGAAGACCCTAACACTCCCATCATCCTGGGGAGGCCTTTCCTGGCTACGGGCAGAGCATTGATAGATGTTGAAAAAGGAGAATTGTTGTTAAGAGTGCATGATGAGCACCTAGCATTCCATGTTTTTAAAACCTTGCATAAGCCAATTCAAGAAAAAGATTCTATGAAGGATAAGGCCACAGATCAAAGTTTGAAGGAGGTAGTCAATGAGTTAGCTCCAAGACTTCCAAATCCATGCTTGAAAGAAGTAGAGATGGTGCAACAGACCAAAGAAATCAAAGAGGAACTAAATCCAAAACCCCCAGATGAGAAATTCAACATCTCAGATAAGGAACCACCAAGGCAGGGAGTATCTTTTGAGAAAGAAAAGAAGAAGAGGCCAAGAGGGTGGAGAAATAAGAAGATCCCTACTGAAGGCTTTTCACCAGGGGATAAAGTAGTGTTAAACACCCAACCAATGAAGGTGTCCCCACAATCATCTGAATACTACACTGTGAATCGGGTCCTTTCACTTGAACACCTAGAGATCATCAAAAAGAAGACCGGAAGGAAGTTCACAGTAAGAGGAGAAAAGCTGAGGCACTATGCTTTTCAGCCTCCATGATCAAAGAACGAGATGTCAAGCTAGTGACAATAAAGAAGCGCTTGTTGGGAGGCAACCCAACCTGAGGTAGTTTTCTTTTCATAGCTGTTTCAATAAAAAGGTTGAGTAGTTTTGTCTGTATTGCAAGGATCTAAGTTTGGTGTTGCACACCAAAACAATTTAAGGGAGAATGAAGGATTCTAAGTTTGGTGTTCCACCAAAAATCTCATTTAAAAGCATATTCTCACCTCTTGCATAATGATAGCTCCAAGCAATCAGACAAATTATTCAACCAGTTAATTGCTTCTTAGTTTGGTTCCATAACCTTTAGCAAAGCCAAAAGAATTTATAAATGTACAACCTGTTGCATTAGAGACAGTGGCAAGGAATTAAGTTTGGTGTTCCCACACCAAATTGAATCCAAAAAGCCACACTCAATTCATGCATACTAACCAGTCACCTAAGGGCTTGAGAAGCAAGCAACTTTTGAGAATTGTGCAGAGAACGAACCACCATTTGAAGACATTATGCATCATGACTCAAAAGGGGCACAACAGAAGGAAGAACAAAAGAACTGCAAACCAATAGGTTGTATTTATACTTAACTTTTGCTGTTGAGAAATGCTTTGATTTATGTCTTGCTAAAGTGTTCATCTAGTTCAAGTAGATTCAATTTTCTTTTGCAATAAGTAAGCTAGCCTAAGTGTATGCTTGTGTGTTTATTTCCACTTAACAAAAAGCATGCTTTGTCCCCTGCATTTTCAATTCAATAAAAGAAATGTTTGAATGTGAAGTGAGATAGTTCTCTGTTAGACAGAAGTACAATAAAAGTAAGTGGTGGTATGTGTGTGTGATTGTATAATAGCTCACTTTAGTGAATAAAAGAACTAGGATGTCTCCTTCTAAGTATAAAGTAGCCTACTGTCTATGAATCTCAATCAAATAAAAATCCTTGGTTAGAAAGAAAAACAAAAACAAAAAGGGAGAAGAAAAAGCCAAAAATGGCAACAGAACAAAAGAAAAACAAAAAGAAACAAAGCTGGACACCAATAGCTTGAACCTTAGAATATATGCCTGTGGTGTCTTTGTATTAGGATCTGCTTGGACTACTAAGCTCTTTGGAGTGCATCATCACTCGGTGACTTGGGTTAACTAACCCAGGATCATCAGCTGAAAGTCCACTATCAAGAGCAACCTAACTACAAGGCATTTAGTAGCCCAAAGAGGTGCTGGGCATCAATGTTCTAAGAAGGAATGTGAGCCAAGTGTCTATAGTGAATAATGTGTCAAGTATAAAGAAAAGGAAATGAACTTGCTACACATGACACTCAAATAAAGCTTATGAACAAGATAATAGCCAAGGATAAAGGAATAATGAGAGGTCATAGCAGTATGTTACTTGAAGCTTGAAGGAGGCTTTCTAGGCTTAAGAATCAATAAGAGGTGAGTGTGTACATATCCACATAAAACCTCATGAACTACCAATAACACTCTACTAGCATGAACATCCTCTTCCATTTCATTCTTTCTTCTCAATAATTCATTTCTTGCTTGGGGACAAGCAAGCTTTAAGTTTGGTGTTGTGATGACAAGTCATCTTAGCCTAGTTTCACTAGCCTTTTTCTTTAGTTTTCAATTGAATTATGCACTTTCTTGAGCCATAAGCAAGCCAATTGGGTAGATTTTCATGTTTCCTTTGATTTAATCAACCATGTATGAATTCATGCTATTTCATGAGGTTTTATGCTATAATTTTTATATATTATGAAAGAATGAATATCTCATGATTTTGAGCATAGCTTTGATGTGTTTAGTTGATTAATGATAGGTGAAGAAAGCTTGGAGAAAGGTTGATGCAAGAAGGAATGGCTAGGAGGAATGACTTGAGTCTTGGATTAATTATGAACCAGGAAGCAAAAGCTGGAGCAAAAGTTAGCCCCTAACTTTTTGGCTAACTTTTGGGCAAAAGCTGGAGCAAAAGTTAGCCCCTAACTTTTTGGCTAACTTTTGAGCAAAAGCTGGAGCAAAAGTTAGCCCCTAACTTTTTGGCTAACTTTTGGGCAAAAGCTGGACCAAAAGTTAGCCCCTAACTTTTTGGCTAACTTTTGGCATGAAAAACACTCCCTGGATGCACCAAAAGTTTGTGCCAACGTTAGCCCCTAACTTTTTGGCTAACGTTGGCGCCTGAAAAACTCTCCCTGGGCTAGCAAAAGTTTGCGCCAACGTTAGCCCCTAACTTTCTGGCTAACGTTGGCGCCATGAATAACCAAGGGGAGGCCAATGTTGGAGCAAAAGTTAGACCCCTAACTTTTGCCCCAACGTTGGTATCAGCAAAACAAGGGTGCTGATGTGAAAAGTTGGAGCAAAAGTTAGACCCTAACTTTTACTCCAACTTTTACTCAAGCTTTCATGATTCCAACCCGGTTCAATTCGGTTTTTCTCCAAACTCCAAGAGCAATTAACCAAGGCCTCTATCAACCCAATTCCATCAAGAGCAAAGGCCCAATTGAAGGCTTGAAGACCATTTGAAGAAAGTGTATAAATAGCATAGGATTTAAGTTTTTAGAGAGCTTCCCTTTTAGTTTTTCAGAATAGCTTTCTTTAGAGTTTTGCTTAGAGCTCACTTTTATTTTTCTTAGCATTGTTTAATTGAAGAGAATTTGGGAGGAGAATTAATCTCTCTTCTTCCTTGTTCTTGCCCAGCACTCTTTACTTTTCTGGTATTGGATTTTGGGTGGAGAATTGAAGAAATTCTGTTTCAATCTCACCTTGGAATCTTGTTTAATTTTCTGCTTAATTGAATTTCAGTTTCGGTTACTTGCTTCTTTATCTACTTTCTTTGCAATTTACAATCTCCTTTGCAATTGTTCTTGTTGGATCTAGGAAGGCATTGAGATCTAGACTTGGTTTTCTAGTCTCTTGGGTCCTGAGATCTAAATTCCAATTTTACATCCTCTGTTTACTGCTTTTCATGCTCATTTTATTTTTCCGTTTTAGATCCGATTCAATCCAAGCCTTCTTCTATTTCTCTGCTTGTTGCAATTTTACATTTTCTTATTTAATTTCTGAAAATCCAACTCCCCATTCCCTTTACAATTCAAGTCATTTACATTTCTTGCACTTTAAGATTTTGCAATTTACATTTCTTGCGTTCTAAGTTTCTGCCATTTAATTTCTTGTTCTTTAAGATTCAGCACTTTAATTCCTGTTCTCTTTAATTTCATGCCAATTACCTATTCCCTTTACTTTCTATGAAATTTAAATTCTGCAAATCACAAATCTCTCAACCAAATCTTGATTCGCTTGACTAAATCAACCACTAAACAAAAATTGCTCAATCCTTCAATCCCTGTGGGATCGACCTCACTCCCGTGAGTTATTATTACTTGATGCGACCCGGTGCACTTGCTGGTTAAGTTTTGGTGTTTTGGAGAAATTCGTTTCTCCGCAAAAATATCCCATCACCTAGCAACTGGACGAACTCTCATTGACATCCAAGAGGGGGAAGTAACCCTGAGAGTCAATGAGGATGAGTTTAAGTTGAATGCTGTCAAAGCCATGCAGCATCCAGACATACCAAAAGACTGCATGAAAGTTGATCTTATTGACTCTTTGGTAGAGGAGATCAGCATGGCTGAGAGTCTTGAATCAGAGCTAGAAGACATCTTTAAAGATGTTCAGCCTGATCTAGAGGATTCAGAGGAATTGAAAGAGCTTCTGAAACTTCCTTAAGAAGAGGAAAAACCTCCTAAACCCAAGCTCAAACCATTACCACCATTCCTGAAATATGCATTTTTGGGAGAAGGTGACACTTTTCCAGTGATCATAAGCTCTGCTTTAAATCTACAGGAAGAGGAAGCACTACTCCAAGTGCTAAGGACACACAAGATCCTATTGGAGGATGATGCTAAGCCAGTGGTTCAACCACAGAGGCGGTTAAATCCAGCCATGAAGGAAGTGGTGCAGAAAGAGGTCACCAAGTTACTGGAGGCTGGGATTATTTATCCTATTTCTGATAGCCCTTGGGTGAGCCCTGTCCAAGTTATCCCCAAAAAGGGAGGCATGACAGTGGTTCATAATGAAAAAAATGAACTGGTTCCTACAAGAACAGTTACAGGGTGGCGCATGTGTATTGACTATAGAAGGCTCAATACAGCCACCAGAAAGGATCATTTTCCTTTACCATTCATAGACCAGATGCTAGAAAGACTAGCAGGTCATTATTATTACTGCTTTTTGGATGGCTATTCAGGCTACAACCAAATTGCAGTAGATCCCTAGGATCAAGAGAAAATAGCATTCACATGTCCATCTGGAGTATTTACCTACAGAAGGATGCCATTTGGGCTGTGTAATGCACCTGCAACCTTTCAAAGATGCATGCTCTCTATTTTCTCTGATATGGTGGAAAAATTTCTGGAAGTATTCATGGATGACTTCTCAGTATATGGAGACTCATTCAGCTCCTGCCTTGATCACCTAACACTGGTTCTGAAAAGATGCCAAGAGACTAACCTGGTTTTAAACTGGGAAAAATGTCACCTTATGGTGACTGAAGGGATTGTCCTTGGGCACAAGATTTTGAACAAGGAAATAGAGGTGGATCAAGCTAAGGTAGAGGTAATTGAAAAATTACCACCACCTGCCAATGTTAAGGCAATCAGAAGCTTTCTGGGGCATGCAAGATTCTATAGGAGGTTTATAAAGGATTTTTCAAAAATTGCAAAACCTCTAAGCAACCTACTAGCTGCTGACATGCCATTTGTGTTTGACACAGAGTGTCTGCAGGCGTTTGAAACTCTGAAAGCTAAGCTGGTCACAGCACCAGCCGTTTCTGCACCAGACTGGACATTACCATTCGAACTAATGTGTAATGTCAGTGACCTTGCCATTGGTGCAGTATTGGGGCAGAGGCATGACAAGCTTCTGCATGTCATTTATTATGCTAGCCGTGTTTTAAATGATGCCCAGAAAAATTACACAACCACAGAGAAAGAATTACTTACAGTGGTTTATGCCATTGACAAGTTTAGATCATACTTGGTAGGATCAAAAGTGATTGTGTACACTGACCATGCTGCTCTTAAATATCTACTTACAAAGCAGGATTCAAAACCCAGGCTCATAAGATGGGTATTGTTTCTGCAAGAGTTTGATATAGAAATAAGAGACAAAAAAGGGACAGAAAACCAAGTGGCTGATCATCTGTCCCAGATAAAGCCAATAGAAGGGGCGTCCTTTCCCTCTATTGAGATCTTTGAAACCTTTCCGGATGAGCATTTGTTTGCCATTCAGGAAATACCATGGTTTGCAGACATTGCAAACTATAAAGCTGCAAGGTTCATACCCAAGGAGTACAGCAGGCAACAAAAGAAAAAATTAATTACTAATGCAAAGTACTACTTGTGGGATGAACCCTATCTCTTTAAGAGATGTGCTGACGGAATAATCCGAAGGTGTGTGCCTAGAGAAGAAGCACAGAAGATCTTATGGCATTGCCATGGGTCACAATATGGAGGCCACTTTGGAGGTGAGAGAACAGCCACCAAGGTCCTCCAATGTGGCTTCTACTGGCCTACCCTTTATAGAGATTCCTGAGAGTTTGTACGTAACTGTGACAGTTGCCAGAGAGCTGGTAATCTGCCTCATGGTTACGCCATGCCTCAACAAGGAATCTTGGAGATTGAGTTGTTTGATGTATGGGGTATTGACCTCATGGGGGCTTTCCCACCATCATACTTAAACACTTATATTCTAGTTGCAGTGGACTATGTATCCAAATGGGTAGAGGCCATTGCCACACCCACTAATGATACTAAGACAGTGCTGAAGTTCCTCCAGAAACATATCTTCAGTAGGTTTGGTGTCCCTAGAGTACTAATCAGTGATGGGGCACCCACTTCTGTAACAAACAGCTTTACTCTGCCATGGTCCAGTATGGAATTAGCCACAAGGTGGAAACTCCATATCATCCACAGACAAATGGACAAGCTGAAGTCTCTAACAGAGAACTAAAAAGAATACTGGAACGGACTGTAAGTACCTGTAGAAAGGATTGGGCAAAAAGCTTGGATGATGCTCTGTGGACTTATAGAACAGCATTCAAGACTCCTATAGGGACCTCTCCATACCAGCTTGTGTATGGTAAGGCCTGTCATCTACTCGTGGAACTGGAGCACAAAGCCTACTGGGCAACCAGATTCCTGAACTTTGATGCCAAATTAGCTGGAGAAAAAATATTACTCCAGCTGAATGAGCTAGAGGAATTCAGACTCACTACTTTTGAAAATGCCAAGCTTTACAAAGAGAAAGCAAAAAGGTGGCATGACAGAAAGCTGTCATCTAGGGTCTTTGAACCAGGACAGAAGGTCCTGCTGTTTAACTCTAGACTCCGGCTATTCCCCAGGAAACTGAAATCCCGGTGGAGGGGACCATATGTGATTACAAGTGTGTCACCATATGGCTATGTGGAGCTTCAAGACATTGATTCTAATAAGAAGTTCATTGTTAATGGACAGCAAATCAAGCATTATCTTGAAGGCAATGTTGAGCAAGAGTGCTCAAGGCTGAAGCTAGATTAAAAGCTCAGCAAGGTCCAGCTAAAGACAATAAAGAAGCGCTTGCTGGGAGGCAACCCAGCCATTAGCAAAACTCTTTCTGTTATTTTTGTTTTATTTTATTCTATTTTTCATTTTATTTATTTTTAAATTATGTAAGTTCAATATTAATAATCTTCAAGGTAAAGAATCAATTACATAAGTTCACAGGGTTACAGAAGGATTCAGAGCACAAAATAGCAAAAAGAAGCTCACTGGTGCAAAAAAGCCAGTAAGAGCTGTTTTGGGCGTTAAACGCCCAAAAGGAGCATCTACTGGGCGTTTAACGCCAGTAGAGATAGCCATCTGGGCGTTAAACGCCAGAAAGAAGCAGCTTCTGGGCATTTAACGCCAGATTTACAGCATCCTGGGCGTTCAGAAAAATGCCCAGTGACAAAGGAGTTTCTGGCGTTTAACACCAGCTAGAAGCAACAGCTGGGCGTTAAACGGCCAGACCAAGCACCAGTTGGGCGTTAAACGCCCAAAACATGCAGCAGTTGGGCGTTTAACGCCAGAATTGTGGGGAGTAGGTAATTTCGTTTTCAATTCAAATTTTTTTCCATTTTTCATGTTTCAATTCATGATTTCTTGCATAAACATGTTACAAATCCTAATTTTTCAAATCCTTTTTCAAAAAGATATCAAATGTATCTTAATTCTAAACATAAACTTTTTTAATCCTCTTCAACTTCTTTTCAAATCTTTTTCAAAACAAATCTATCTCTTTTCCTTCTAAAATCTTTTCAACTCATCAATATCTTCTTCAAATCTTCGCAATATCTTTTTCAAAACAAAGCTATCTTTTTCAATTATCTTTCATATTATTCATATCTTTTAAATTTTAAAGTGCATCCTTTTCCTATCATACTTATCTTTTACAAATCATATCTTTTATCATATCTTCTTCAAAATTTTCGAAAACCCACCCCCTTCCCTTTAAATCCTAGTTCGGCCTCCCCCCACCTTCACAATTCAGACTTGGCTCTCCTCATATCCCACTTCTTTCCTTTCTTTTGCTTGAGGACATGCAAACCTCTAAGTTTGGTGTGTCTATCCGTGATCACTAAGCCAATACCCACTAAGATCATGGCTCCTAAGGGAAAACAAACCAACTCAAGAGGCAAGAAAGAGAATATTCCAAAACCACTTTGGAATCAAGAGAAGTTCTTAACCAAAGAACATTCAGACCATTACTACAAAATAATGGGTCTAAGGTCAGTGATCTCGGAAGTTAAATTCGATCTGAAAGAAGACGAATATCCAGAGATCCAAGAGCAAATTCGAAACAGGAGCTGGGAAGTCCTAGCTAATCCTGAAACAAAGGTGGGAAGAAACATGGTTCAGGAATTCTACACAAATCTGTGGCAGACGAACAAGCAGAGAATAGCTGGAACCACATTCTATGACTATAGAACTCTGGTCAGAGGGAAGATTGTTCACACCCACCCTGACAAAATAAGGGAAATCTTCAAGCTGCCTCAACTGCAAGATGACCCAGACTCCTTTAATAGGACAATAATGAGATCAAACCTGAGCTTGGACAAAATCCTAGAGAACATATGCCTCCCTGGAGCCAAATGGACAACCAACACAAAGGGTGCCCCAAACCAACTCAAAAGAGGAGATCTCAAACCAGTCGCCAGAGGCTGGCTGGACTTCATTGAGCGCTCTATACTGCCCACTAGCAACCGCTCTGAGGTCACCATCAGAAGAGCAGTAATGATTCATTGCATTATGCTAGAAAAAGAAGTGGAAGTTCATCAGCTGATTGCTTATGAGCTCTACAAAATTGCAAACAAGAACTCTAAAGATGCCAGATTGGCTTATCCAAGCTTGGTCTCTCTGTTATGTAAAGATGCTGGGGTAAAAATGGGAGTAGATGAGTATATCTCAGTTGAGCAACCAATCACCAAAAAGTCTATAGAAGGACAACAAGTGCAGGACGATCCCATCAAGAGGAGAGCACATGAGTTCCTCCTGGAAATCCCTCAAATTGAATACTGGGAGCGCCTAGAAGCATCAGTCACCAAGTTCCAAGAAGCCGTGGATCAATTGAAAGAAGAACAGCAAAATCAAAACAGCATGCTCTGCAAACTGCTTAGAGAACAAGAAGAGCAAGGGCGTGAACTGAAGGAACTGAAGCGCCAGAAGCTATCTTTTGAAGGGCCAAGCACTCCACAGACTAAAAAGGCTTCCACCTCCCAAATTCAAGGTTGTTGAGTTCTAATCTTAGCCTTAACTCTGTGATAATTATTCTTATTAGAAATTTACCTTAGAAGTCATATATGAGTAGTAGTAATCAGTATCTCTATTTTAATTTTATCTCTAATTAAGCTATAATTTATTTTTCTCATCATCATCAAACATGAATAAAATAGAAGATTTTTAGAATAAGGAGGCAATTTTTTTCTCGAGTTCTTAATAAGGAAAATTCTAATTATCTATATGTGGTGGCAATGCTTTTTGTCTTCTAAATGAATGCCTGAACAGTGCATGTTTTTTATATTGAATTTTATGAATGTTAAAATTATTGACTCCTGAAAGAATGATGAACAAGAGAAATATTATTGATAATCTGAAAAATCATAAAATTGATTCTTGAAGCAAGAAAAAGCAGTGAATACAAGTGCTTGCGAAAAAAAAAAGAGAGAGAAGAGAGAGAAAAAGCAAGCAGAAAAAGCCAATAGCCCTTAAAACCAAAAGGCAAGGGTAATAAAAAGGATTCAAGGCTTTGAGCATCAGTGGATAGGAGGGCCTAAAGGAATAAAATCCTGGCCTAGGCGGCTAAACCAAGCTGTCCCTAACCATGTGCTTGTGGCGTGAAGGTGTTAAGCCAAACGCTTGAGACTGAGCGGTTAAAGTCAAGGTCCAAAGCAAAAAAAAAAAAAAACAAAGTGTGCTTAAGAACTCTGGACACCTCTAATTGGGGACTTTAGCAAAGCTGAGACACAATCTGAAAAGGTTCACCCAGTTATGTGTCTGTGGCATTTATGTATCCGGTGGTAATACTGGAAAACAAAGTGCTTAGGGCCACGGCCAAGACTCATAAAATAGCTGTGTTCAAGAATCAACATACTAAACTAGGAGAATCAATAATACTATCTAAATTCTGAGTTCCTATGGATGCCAATCATTCTGAATTTCAAAGGATAAAGTGAGATGCTAAAACTATTCGGAAGCAAAAAGCTACCAGTCCCGCTCATCTAATTAGAATCGAGCTTCATTTAAAACTCTGAGATATTATTGCTTCTTGATCTCTTTTTATCTTATTTTATTTGTCTATTTGCTTGGGGACAAGCAACAGTTTAAGTTTGCTGTTGTGATGAACGGATATTTTATACGCTTTTTGGGGTTAATTTCATGTAGTTTTTAGTATGTTTTAGTTAGTTTTTAGTATATCTTTATTAGTTTCTAGGCAAAATTCATATTTCTGGACTTTACTATGAGTTTGTGTGTTTTTCTGTGATTTCAGGTATTTTCTGGCTGAAATTGAGGGAGCTGAGCAAAAATCTGATTCAGGCTGAAAAAGGACTGCAGATGCTGTTGGATTCTGACCTCCCTGCATTCGAAATGGATTTTCTGGAGCTACAGAAGTCCAAATGACGCGCTCTCAATTGCGTTAGAAAGTAGACATCCAGGGCTTTCCAGCAATATATAATAGTCCATAATTTACTCAAGGATAAATGACCTAAACTGGCGTTCAACACCAGTTCCATGTTGGAGGTGAGGAGCTCTGCTGTGTCTCGATGACTTAATGCAATTATTTCTATTTTCTATTCAAACACGCTTGTTTCTGTCTAAGATGTTCATTCGCACTTCAATATGATGGATGTGATGACCCATGACATTCATCACCATTCTCAACCTATGAACGCGTGACTGACAACCACCTCCGTTCTACCTTTGATTGAATGAGTATCTCTTGGATTCCTTAATTAGAATCTTCGTGGTATAAGCTAGAATCCATTGGCAGCATTCTTGAGAATCTGGAAAGTCTAAACCTTGTCTGTGGTATTCCGAGTAGGACTCAGGGATTGAATGACTGTGACGAGCTTCAAACTCACAAGGGTTGGGCGTAGTGACAGACACAAAAGGATCAATGGATCCTATTCCAGCATGAGTGAGAACTGACAGATGATTAGCCGTGCGGTGACAGCACACCTAGACCATTTTCATTGAGAGGACGGATGGTAGCCATTGACAATGGTGATCCACCAACACACAGCTTGCCATAGGAGGAACCTTGTGTGCGTGAAGAAGAAGACAGGGGGAAAGCAGACATTCAGAAGACAAAGCATCTCCAAAACTCCAACATATTCTCTATTACTGCATAACAAGTATTTATTTCATGCTCTTTTATTTTTCACAATTCAGACTGATAATCATAATTAATCTCCTGACTAAGATTTACAAGATAACCATAGATTGCTTCAAGCCAACAATCTCCGTGGGATCGACCCTTACTCACGTAAGGTATTACTTGGACGACCCAGTGCACTTGCTGGTTAGTGGTACGGAGTTGTGAAAAGTGTGAATCACAATTTCGTGCACCAATCATCAACCTAAAGAAAACATAATATGATAATGGAAAATAAATAAATATAATTAAATAACATTGGGTTGCCTCCCAATAAGTGCTTCTTTAATGTCAATAGCTTGACAGTGAGCTCTTAGAGAGCTTCACAGAGACTCAGAGCTTAATGGTGGCCTCCCAACACCAAACTTAGAAGTTGAGTGTGGGGGCTCTGTTTGACTCTGTATTGAGAGAAGCTTTTCATGCTTCCTCTCCATGGTTATATTAGAAGATCCTTGAGCCTTAAACACAAGGTAGTCCTCATTCAATTGAAGGACTAACTCTCCTTTGTCCACATCAATCACAACTCTTGTTGTGGCTAGGAAGGGTCTTCCAAGCATAATGGATTCATCCTAATCCTTCCCAGTGTCTAGGATTATGAAATTAGCAGGGATGTACAGGCCTTCAACCTTCACTAGGCTACAAGTCCATAAGCCTGTTTCCTTGATTTGTCTGCTAGTTCTAGTGAGAATTTAGCAGCTTGTACCTCAAAGATCCCTAGTTTCTCCATTACAGAGAGTGGCATGAGGTTTATTCCTGACCCCAGGTCACACAGAGTCTTCTCAAAGGTCATAGTGCCTATGGTACAAGGTATTAATAATTTTCCGGGATCCAGCTTATTCTGAGGTAATTTCAGTTGAACTAAAGCATTCAGTTCATCGATGAGCAATGGAGGTTCATCCTCCCAAGTCTCATTACCAAATAACTTGGCATTCAGCTTCATGATTGCTCCTAGATATTGAGCAACTTGCTCTTCAACAATATCTTCATCCTCTTCAGAGGAAGAATACTCATCAGAGTTCATGAATGGCAACAGTAAGTTCAGTGGAATCTCTATGGTCTCTGTACGAGCCTCAGATTCCTTTGGTTCCTCATTAGGGAACTCCTTAGTGGTCAGTGGACGTCCATTGAGGTCTTTCTCACTGGAAATCACTGCCTCTTCCTCCTCTATAGGTTCGGCCACTTTAGATATATTGATGGCCTTGCACTCTCTCTTTGGATTCTTTTCTGTATTGCTTGGGAGAGTACTAGGAGGGATTTCAGTAACTCTTTTACTCATCTGACCCACTTGTACCTCCAAATTTCTGATGGAGGACCTTGTTTCAGTCATGAAACTGTGAGTGGTCTTGGTTAGATCAGAGACTATGGTTGCTAAGTCAAAGAGGCTCTACTTAGAATTCTCTGTCTATTGCTCAGCAGATGATTGAAAAGGCTTGCTATTGCCAAACCTATTTCTTCCACCATTATTATTATTGAAGTCTTGTTGAGGCTTCTGTTGATCCTTCCGTGAGAAATTTGGATGATTTCTCCATGAAGGATTATAGGTGTTTCCATAGTATTCTCCCATGTAATTTGCCTCTTCCATTCCAGGATTCTCAGGGTCATAAGCTTCTCCTTCAGAGGAAGCTTTTTCAGTACTGCCAGATGCAGCTTGCATTCCAGTCAGACTCTGAGAAATTATATTGACTTGCTGAGTCAATATTTTACTCTGAGCCAATATAGCATTCAGAGTATCAATCTCAAGAACTCCGTTCTTCTGAGTTGTCCCATTATTCACAGGATTTCGTTCAGAAGTGTACATGAACTGGTTATTTGCAACCATTTTAATGAGTTCCTGGGCTTCTACAGGCGTCTTCTTCAGATGAAAAGATCCACCAGTAGAGTGATCCAAGGACATCTTGGATAATTCAGACAGACCATCATAGAATATACATAGGATGCTCCATTCTGAAAGCATGTCAGAAGGACACCTTCTGATCAATTACTTGTATCTTTTCCAAGCTTCATAGAGGGATTCTCCTTCCTTCTGTCTGAAGGTTTGGACTTCCACTCTAAGCTTACTCAATTTTTGAGGTGGAAAGAACTTGGCCAAGAAAAGCATTGACCAACTTTTCCCAAGAGTTCAGGATTTCTTTAGGTTGTGAGTACAACCATGTCCTAGCTCTGTCTCTTACAGCAAAGGGGAAAAGCATAAGTTTGTAGACCTCGGGATTAACCCCATTGGTCTTAACAGTGTCACAAATTTGCAAGAATTCAGCTAAGAACTGATGAGGATCTTCCAATAGAAGTCCATGAAACTTGCAATTCTGCTGCATTAGAGAAACTAATTGAGGCTTAAGCTCAAAGTTGTTTGCTCCAATTGCAGGAATTGAGATGCTTCTTCCATAGAAGTCAGAAGTTGGTGCAGTAAAGTCACCAAGCATCTTCCTTGCATCTCCACTATTGTTTTTGTTTTCGGCTACCATCTTTACTTCTTTTTCAAAAATTTCTGTAAGGTCCTCTCCAGAGTGTTATGCTTTAGCTTCTCTTAGCTTCCTCTTCAGAGTCCTTTCAGGTTCAGGATCAGTTTCAACAAGAATGTCTTTATCCCTGTTTCTGCTCATATGAAAAAGAAGAGAACAGAAAAAAAGAGGAATCCTCTATGTCACAGTATATAGATTCCTTTATGTGAGTAGAAGAATAGAAGAATGGAAGAATGAGGTAGAGAGAAAATGAAGAGAATTCGAACACAGAGAGAGGGAGAAGGTTCAAATTTTAAGAAGAGAAGTGTTAGTAAATAAATAAAATAAACAGAAAGAGATGATAGAGAGAAGAAATTTGAATTTAAAAAGAGGGAGAAGAAAAATATTTTTATTTTTATTTAATTAATTAAGTTAGAATTCGAAAATTAAGAAAAGAAATAAAAGTAATATGAAAACTAAATAAATTAATTAATTAAAAAGAATTTTGAAAAAGTTGTTAGTTAGTTTTCGAAATTAAAGAGAGAGAAAAGTATTTAAGTGATTTTGAAAAAGATGAGAAATAGTAAACTTTTAAAATAAAAAAAAGTCAAGTAGTTAATTGAAAAAGCTAAAAAATAGTAAACTTTTAAAATTAAAAAAAATTAAGTGGTTAATTGAAAAAGATTTGAAAATCAATTTTGAAAAGATAAGAAGTTAGAAAAGATTTTGAAATTGAATTTTGAAAAAGATATGATTTGAAATTTATTTTGAAAAAGATTAAAAAGGGAATTAAAAAGATTTGATTTTTGAAATTAAAGTTGATGACTTGACTAAAAAGAAACTAAAAGATATGATTCTTAGAATTTAAAGATTGAACCTTTCTTAATAGGCAAGTAACAACTTAAAATTTTTTACTCAAAACATTAAATGTTAGCAATAATTTCAAAAATATGAAATAAAGTTAAGAAAAAGATTTTGAAAATTAATTTTGGAGAATTTTCAAAAAACATGAAAGAAAAATGAAAAAGATTTGATTTTGAAAAAGATTTGAAAAGATAGAATTTTTTTAATTTGAAATTTTGACTTGACTAACAAGAAACAACTAAAATTTAAAACTTTTGACTAAATCAACCCAAAATTTCGAAATTTATGAGTAAAATAAGGGAAAGATATTATTTTTTATTTTTTTGAATTAATGAAGGAAGAGAAAAACTACTGAATGACACATGACATAAAAATTTAAGATCAAAACAAGTAATGCATGCAAGAACACTTTGAATGTCAAGATGAACACCAAGAACACTTTGAAGATCATGATGAACATCAAGAACATATTTTTGAAAATTTTTTAGAAAGGAAACACATGCAAGACACCAAACTTAAAAATTTTTAAACTTTAGACACTACTAATTCAAAAATGCATATGAAAAATAAGAAAAGACACAAAACAAGAAAATTTAAAGATCAAACAAGGGAAATCATCAAGAACAACTTGAAGATCAAGAAAGAACACATGCATGAATTTTCAAAAATTTAAAGAAAAATTAAAAAGATGCAATTGACACCAAACTTATAATTTGACAGTAGACTCAAACAAGAAACACAAAATTTTTGGTTTTTATGGTTTTATTGATTTTTTTGTATTTTTCGAAATTATTTTGGAAAAAGAAAATAAAGAAATTCAAAACTTTTAATAAGAATTCCAGGATTCTGGTAATGTTAGTCTAAAGCTTCGGTCCAAAAGATTAGACATGGCTAATGGCTAGCCAAGCTTCAGCATACAAATATAGACATGTCCTTTCTACAATGGAAAGTAGAAACCTTGGTCCAAAAGATTAGACATGGCTTAACAGCCAGCTAGGTTCCAACATATCTCATGAAGCTCTAGTATTCATTCTTAAAAACTCTGAAGAACACATTTTTTTTTTGAATTTTTTGAAATTAAAAATAAAAATCTTAAACATAAAATAAAATTACCTAATATAAGCAACAAGATGAACCGTCAGTTATCTAAACTCAATGATGCGGGTGGAAACTGTCTCTCAACAAATTTCCTTCGGCAAGTGTACCGAATTTGTCGTCAAGTAAAAACTCACAATAGAGTGAGGTCGAATCCCACAGGGATTGATTGATCAAGCAACTTTAATTAGAAGAATGTTCTAGTTGAGCGAATGCAGAATTTGGGTTGAGAGTTACAGAAAATAAAATGGCGGGAATGTAAATAAAAGAAAAGTAAATGCTAGAATTAAAGGACTGGAAGTAAATGACTGAAAGTAAATTGCAGAATTGTAAATGGGAATGGGGAATTTGCTCATAAGAGTAAATGGCAGAAATTAAAGAGAATGGGTAAGATCAGAGATGGGGAGTTCATTGGGCTTAGGAGATATTGCAACCCTCCGGATCAAGTTCATTTTCATCTCTTCCTCAATCAATGCACTCATTGATCTCCTTGGCAATCTTAATTGATTGAATTACAAATTCAATCTCTCAAATCTTGATCAATAGCCAATTCCTTAGTCAATTGCTCATGAGAAGAGATGAAGTATGGTCACTGATTATACCACATGCATTTCCCAAATCAAGTATTGAGAGGGTTATAGTCACATACCCATCCAAACCCAATTTGGTCCAGCATGAGAAAGCATTTCTAGCTTGATCTCTTCATTCCTCTTTCAAGGTTCAGAAGAGATCCAAGTTTGAATAGCTTCTTTTCCAAGATAAATACCCAATTGGATGAAGATCGAAAGCTTTCAAGTAAAATCAAGAGAAAAGATAGAAGAAAAATAATGAAAACTAGTATTGATCCATCAAATTACAACAGAGCTCCCTAACCCAATGAAAGGGGTTTAGTTGTTCATAGCTCTAGAAAATGAAAACAAAGATGGAGAATACATCATAAAACTAGAAAATGCAGAGAAGGTAAAATACAGAGAGTAATTCTCTTTTCCAACTTTTTCAGAACTCCTCAACAATTCAAAGCTACTCCTATATATACTACTTTTCTCAGCTTCTAGTTGGCTCTTCAAGTCTTGGGCCTTTGGATCTTGATTTTGAAGCAGTTCTCTTCTTCATTTGGGCTTGGCTTTACTTGCAGAGAGAAAGTGTGAAGTGGGCAGAGACTTTAGCTCAGGACGTTAGGGGTGTTAACGTTTAGTGAAAATATGAGTTCGAGAACGTTAGTGACAATCAACTTTCTCACTAACGTTCCTAAGTAAAAGCCATGTTAACTTCAATGTTAGTGGCACAAACGTTGCCACTAACATTGCCTCTAAGTCCTTCGCACACGTTATTGAGACTTAATATTCCCAATAACTTTGAAAAGCCCCCTTTGTTCCCACGTTAGAGCCCACGTTAACTCAGTTAACGTGGCTCTTTAACGTGGGCTTGCCATCCTTCGAGAAAGTAAGTGACATTCAATATTGTCACTAACGTTCCAAGGTGCCCCTATGTCTCACGTTAGAGTCCACGTTAACTAGGTTAACGTGGCTTCTAACGTGGCCATGCTTAGCCATCCCCAACGTTAGTGACAATGTTGAATGTCACTAACGTTGGTGTTTCTTTCACTCATCAACGTTAGCTTCCACGTTAACTAAGTTACTAAGTTAACATGGAAGTTAACGTGGCTCCTTGGGGGGTTGTGTGGTTGCTTCCAACGTTAGTGACAATGTTGGGTGTCACTAACGTTGTCGACCACTCTTGCTTCTTACGTTAGCTCCCACGTTAACCAAGTTAACGTGGGAGTTAACGTGGTATGTTTCTCGTTAGGCCAACGTTAGTGACAATGTTGAATGTCACTAACGTTGGCGTTTCTCCCCCCTTCTAACGTTAGAGGCCACGTTAACTAAGTTAACGTGGACTCTAACGTGGCCACTTATGAGCATTTGCCAACGTTAGTGACAATGTTAAGTGTCACTAACGTTGGCTCAACTTCCCCTCTCCACTTTAGAGTTCTCGTTAACTTAGTTAACGTGACTCTTAACGTGGTCAATGATGGCTTCGAGAGCGTTATTGGCAATCACTTTTCTCATTAACTTTGCAAGTTACCTTCCATTCCTTGCTTCCTTTGCTCCTGAAATCAAGCAATAGAGCGCATCAAAGTTCTAGTCCAAGTCATGGGCAATGCAGCATATAATTTGTCACTAAACTCATGCAAAATCCTCATGAAATAATGTAAAATGCACAATGTATGCTTGAATCAAGGTGTAAGTGAATATCTACCCAAAACTAGCTTATTTCCTAAGGGAATGCATGAAACTAGCCTAAAAACAGTAAAGAAAAGGTCAGTGAAACTGGCCAAGATGCCCTGGCATCACAACACCAAACTTAAAGCTTGCTTGTCCCTAAGCAAGTACTAGAACAAGAGAATGATGAATGGAATGCCAAGAGAGATAAGTCATTCTTGTGGAAGTCATATCACTGATTTTATGGTGGTTTCATGCATAGCAACTTAGGTTCATTCCTTTACTGGCTTTCAGACCTTTATCATGTCCTAAAATACTCACCTTGCTTACATCCCATGAGACTTTTATTCATTGATCCCTTTATTGTCATTTCAGAGCTTATTGGTGTTCTTAGGCTAAGTGCTCTGTAAGGGGGCAACTTTTTAAGATAAGCTTTCAGCCAACACTCCCGAACCAGTTGGTTCAAGGTGCTAGGTGTTGAAGCACCCCTAAGGACTTACTCCCTCAAGTCTCTCCCCCATACATACACACCACAGGCATATGGTTCATTTATTTTCCTTCTTGAGACCTTGGTGTCCAGCACTTCTTTGGGTTACTAAATGCTCTGTGGTGAGGGTTACTCTTGATAATGGACTTTCAGCTGATAATCCCGGGTTAGTTAACCCAAGTTACCAAGTGATAAAGCACCCCTAAGAGTTTATTCATCCAAGTAGATCCCTCACATAGGAACACCACAGACACATATCTTAAGATCAGAACCATTGGTGCCTAGCCTTATTGCTTACTCTTTTTCTTTTGTTTTTCCACTTTCATTATTCTTTTCTCTTTCTCTTATTAGGATCTTGTCATATAGTTAGTCTCATGAGTATATTCAAAGCAAAGTATTCAGGCCAGATAGTTGTCATCCCACCTTATGGTTGAACCAACTTAGCTAACTTATGATCATACCACAAACTCATGAATGTACTCCATAGTATGAACTCTACTCTGGTCTTTTGAAACATAAACATTCTCTCTTCATTTGATTTAAAGGGACAAGCATACAAGTAAGTTAAGGAGGATGCAGTGACATAAAGACTAGCACACATACACCTATTCAGAAAGAAAACTAAAAAGACAGAATTTAAAAAGATTTAAACTAACATGGAAGCATGTTCTATTTCATACAAGATCTTCCTTATTTAAAGCATAGAAAATGATGGACTAAAAAGAACTCCACCACCTGTCATTCATGTGGATGCCCATGCTCCCATCCTTGCTTGTCCTCATTGTGTCTCTCTTGAGTGCTTGTACTTCCACTTCCCTTGCCTTTTCCAAGCAGTTTCTTCCAGAAGCTAGTATCTTCCATCTTCTTCTTTAGTGCTTCTTTCTGCTGTTTCACCTTCCCTTTATGGTGTCCGCTCCTTCTTTGTTTAGTTGTCTAATCCATCCCTTTTAATGCTTCTTTTCTTTTCCTATAAAGATAACATAAGGAAAGTGAGACATAATATCAAAAAGACAATTTAGCCTTTACGGCTATATTAACTAACTAAGTGTGTGTCCCTTTATGCATTTTGGTGGCACCATGGGGTGACACCAAACTTAGTTTGAAGCATTGTGATGAAAAGTTTTGTTCAAAGCTCCCAAGACTAGCATGCATCTTGGTTTGCTTTGAACACCAAACTTGTTCCTCACTATATACTGTACAATAAGGACTTCACCAAGTTTGGGTTGGAATTTATGAATATTGCTTTTTTTTACTATTTTCTAAAAACATATAAAGCATGGGTTGCCTCCCATGAAGCGCTTCTTTAGCGTCACTAGCTTGACGTTTTTCCCTCATCAGGGTGGTTGGTAGTGCTTAAAGTCCTCCCCTCTTGCTGTGGGCTTATATCCATTGGTTGGATCAATGATCTCCACATGTTCCAGGGAAAGAACTCTGTTGATAGTGAAGACCTTAGGTAACTGAGATGGTATAGTGGGGAGATTAGGGGGAATATCTGGGAAGTAAGCTGAGACAACTCTATCCCCTGGAGAGAAGTCTTCCGTAGGGATCTTCTTGTTCCTCCACCTCCTTGGTACCTTCTTCTTTGTTTCTTTTGAGGTTGCCTTCCCCTCGGTGACCTCTTTTTCTAAAGGAGTTGTGATGCTGTCTTTACCTGCCTCTAGAGGTTTAGGTTCCTCCAATTTTTCCTTGAGCTGTGGCAATTGCTGTTTTCCTTGTTTATCAATTAAGGGGATCTCAGAATGAACTGGCTGTGCTTCAGTGCTTGTCTCCTCTTTCAGTGTCTCATTGTCATTTGTGCTTAGTTCCTTGTCCTCTTGATCTGTTTCTTGTGAGAGTTTGAAAACATTGAAGCTGAGTCGTTCATCATGGATTCTCAATATTACCTCCCCTTTCTCTACATCGATAAGTGCTCTGGCCGTAGCTAGGAATGGTCTTCCCAATATGATTGGGTGAGTGTGACTCTCTTCCATGTCCAGGATGACAAAGTCTATTGGGAGAAAGTATTTCCCAACCTTTAGCAACACATTTTCCACCACTCCTATTGCTTGCTTTTGAGTTTTGTCAGCCAGTCTGATGATTACATCTGTGGGCATTATCTCATTGATCTGCAGCCTCTTCACCAGGGATAAGGGCAGTAAGTTGATGCTGGCCCCCAAATCACATAGTGCTCTATCAAACATAGTTTCACCTATGGCACAAGGGATGTGAAAACTCCCTGGGTCTCTTCTTTTTGTAGGCAACTCGGGTTGATTAAGGGCACTACATTCCTTGTTCATCACTATAGTCTGGCCTCCTTTGAGTGAGCTTTTCCTGGGAAGAAGTTCCTTCATATACTTGATGAATGCAGGAATTTGTTGAATTACCTTGATAAATGGTATGTTTACATGCAGAGATGCAAACAAGTCTAGGAACCTTGAGTATATTCTCTTTCCCACAGCACCATTGAGCAGTTGAGGGAAGGGTGCATAGAGCTTCAGCAGCTCTTGTTGTGAGATTTCTGGTTCTTGGTGATCTCTATCCTCCTCCTTTGTTGAGTTGTCTTCAGGTTGTTCAAAAAGTTTGCCTTGCTTGTCTTCAGTCTCTTGATCACTTGTAGTGACCATTTTGCAATCTTCCCATCTTACTTTCTTTGCTTCTCCTTTGGGGTTTTTCTCCGTGTCACTTGGGAAGCTATCGGTAGGTTTGGGAATCTTCTCAGCTAAACATCCCACCTGGAATTCCAGCTTCCTAATGGTCTCTCCCTGGTTCTTAATACTGGCTCGCACCTCCTCTTTGAACACCTTATTTTCTTGAATCTCTTGGCATATTCCTTCAAGTAAGGTTTCAATCTTAGAGAGCTTGTCATCAATTGATGGTTGATTCGGAGCAGATGTGCTGTTTTGGTTTTGATAGGCGTGTGGAGAGGTGTTGTTGTCGGGGTGTTGAGATGTCCTCTGTGTGAATTATTGGTGAGCTGCATTGTTGTTGGAGTTGTAACATCTCTGGTCTTGGTTTTGATCTTGCTGACTTTCCCACCGAAAGTTTGGGTGGTTTCTCCATCCAGAGTTGTAGGTCTTGGAGTATGGATCATAGTTTTGCCTTGGTGAATTTCCAATGTAGTTGGCTTGCTCCTGACTACCCTCTGCTTCTTCATTCACTTCTTCTTGGGTTGTTGATGAAGTGGAGATTGCTGCTACTTGGTTCCTCTCCATCTTCTTGGTGAGGTCAGCCAGCTGCTGGGTAATGAGCTTGTTTTGGGCCAACAGAGCATCTACATTGTTTAGCTCCATTACTCCTCTTGTGTTCCCTCTTTCGGAAGCATAGAAGTAGTCGTTCTCTGCTACTGTTTCAATAACATCTATGGCTTCTTCAATATTCTTCTTCTTGTTCAAAGATCCTCCGGATGAATGGTCTACGGCCTTCTTTGACTCATAAGAGAGCCCTTCATAGAAAATGTGCAGCTGCACCCATTCGTTGAACATATCTGGTGGGCACCTCCTTGTTAGGTCTTTAAACCTCTCCCATGCTTCATATAGAGTCTCACCATCTTGTTGCCTGAAAGTTTGGACCTCAGCTCTCAGCCTATTGATTCGTTGAGGAGGGTAAAATCTTGCTAAGAATTTGTTCACCACGTCTTCCCAAGTTGGCAAGCTTTCCCTTGGGAAAGATTTCAGCCACTTGGCTGCCTTGTCCCTGAGTGAGAATGGAAATAAGAGCAGTCTATAGGCGTCAGGATGAACACCATCAGGAAGGTGGTTAAATGTTGATTGGGATCTTCTTGAACACCTCCTTCAAACGAACAGTTGTTCTGAACAAGGGTGATGAGCTGTGGTTTAAGTTCAAAGTTGTTGGCATGGATTGTTGGCTTTTGGATGCTACTTCCACAATTCCCTAGGTTTGGATTGATGTAAGAGCCCAAAACTCTTCTATCCTCCCCAGCATGATTTGCTCTACCTCCTCCCCCATGGTTGTGATCCTCTTCTTCATGATGGTTTTCCATGTTGTCTTCCATGTTTGGTTCAAAGAATTCCTCTTCTTCCTCAGCACCAACCACTATCTTTCCTCTTGCCTCCCTCCTTAATCTAAGGAAGGTCCTCTCAGGTTCAGAATCGAAGGAAGTTGAAGCCCCGCTTCTTCTCCCTGTCATACAACCATCAAGTGCAAACAAGAAAAGATAGGTGCAGAAAGTATTTTTGTCAGAATTACTGTTAGTTGTGGGTGATGCAATATATCAAACAGTTAGTGGGTTAGCAAACAGAATTGAAAATAACAAAGTAAAACAAAAGAGTAGATGGGGAAGGGAAGAAGTTTAACTAAAACAGAAAGTAAATCACTCAAACAAAAAATGAAATTCACAAAATAAAATGCTCAATCTAGTGATCTTCCAATTTAATCATTGTGGATGCACAATCAATCCTCGGCAACGGCGCCATAAACTTGATGCGGGTGGAAACTGTCTCTCAACAAATTTCCTTCGGCAAGTGTACCGAATTTGTCGTCAAGTAAAAACTCACAATAGAGTGAGGTCGAATCCCACAGGGATTGATTGATCAAGCAACTTTAATTAGAAGAATGTTCTAGTTGAGCGAATCCAGAATTTGGGTTGAGAGTTGCAGAAAATAAAATGGCGGGAATGTAAATAAAAGAAAAGTAAATGCTAGAATTAAAGGACTGGAAGTAAATGACTGAAAGTAAATTGTAGAATTGTAAATGGGAATGGGGGATTTGCTCATAAGAGTAAATGGCAGAAATTAAAGAGAATGGGTAAGATCAGAGATGGGGAGTTCATTGGGCTTAGGAGATATTGCAACCCTCCGGATCAAGTTTATTTTCATCTCTTCCTCAATCAATGCACTCATTGATCTCCTTGGCAATCTTAATTGATTGAATTACAAATTCAATCTCTCAAATCTTGATCAATAGCCAATTCCTTGGTCAATTGCTCATGAGAAGAGATGAAGTATGGTCACTGATTATACCACATGCATTTCCCAAATCAAGTATTGAGAGGGTTATAGTCACATACCCATCCAAACCCAATTTGGTCCAGCATGAGAAAGCATTTCTAGCTTGATCTCTTCATTCCTCTTTCAAGGTTCAGAAGAGATCCAAGTTTGAATAGCTTCTTTTCCAAGATAAATACCCAATTGGATGAAGATCGAAAGCTTTCAAGTAAAATCAAGAGAAAAGATAGAAGAAAAATAATGAGAACTAGTATTGATCCATCAAATTACAACAGAGCTCCCTAACCCAATGAAAGGGGTTTAGTTGTTCATAGCTCTAGAAAATGAAAACAAAGATGGAGAATACATCATAAAACTAGAAAATGCAGAGAAGGTAAAATACAGAGAGTAATTCTCTTTTCCAACTTTTTCAGAACTCCTCAATAATTCAAAGCTACTCCTATATATACTACTTTTCTCAGCTTCTAGTTGGCTCTTCAAGTCTTGGGCCTTTGGATCTTGAGTTTGAAGCAGTTCTCTTCTTCATTTGGGCTTGGCTTTACTTGCAGAGAGAAAGTGTGAAGTGGGCAGAGACTTTAGCTCAGGACGTTAGGGGTGTTAACGTTTAGTGAAAATATGAGTTCGAGAACGTTAGTGACAATCAACTTTCTCACTAACGTTCCTAAGTAAAGTTGCCTCTAAGTCCTTCGCACACGTTAACTTCAACGTTAGTGGCACAAACGTTGCCACTACCGTTGCCTCTAAGTCCTTCGCACACGTTATTGAGACTTAACATTCCCAATAACTTTGAAAAGCCCCCTTTGTTCCACGTTAGAGCCCTAGTTAACTCAGTTAACGTGGCCCTTTAACGTGGGCTTGACATCCTTCGAGAACGTTAGTGACATTCAACATTGTCACTAACGTTCCAAGGTGCCCCTATGTCTCACGTTAGAGTCCACGTTGCTTAGCCATCCCAACGTTAGTGACAATGTTGAATGTCACTAACGTTGGTGTTTCTTTCACTCATCAACGTTAGCTTCCACGTTAACGTGGCTCCTTGCGGGGTTGTGTGGTTGCTTCCAACGTTAGTGACAAGGTTGGGTGTCACTAACGTTGTCAACCACTCTTGCTTCTTACGTTTATGTTTCTCCTTAGGCCAACGTTAGTGACAATGTTGAATGTCACTAATGTTGGCGTTTCTCCCCCCTTCTAACGTTAGAGGCCACGTTAACTAAGTTAACATGGACTCTAACGTGGCCACTTATGAGCATTTGCCAACGTTAGTGACAATGTTAAGTGTCACTAACGTTGGCTCAACTTCCCCTCTCCACTTTAGAGTTCTCGTTAACTTAGTTAACGTGACTCTTAACGTGGTCAATGATGGCTTCGAGAGCGTTATTGGCAATCACTTTTCTCATTAACTTTGCAAGTTACCTCCCATTCCTTGCTTCCTTTGGTCCCGAAATCAAGCAATAGAGCGCATCAAAGTTCTAGTCCAAGTCATGGGCAATGCAGCATATAATTTGTCACTAAACTCATGCAAAATCCTCATGAAATAATATAAAATGCACAATGTATGCTTGAATCAAGGTGTAAGTGAATATCTACCCAAAACTAGCTTATTTCCTAAGGGAATACATGAAACTAGCCTAAAAACAGTAAAGAAAAGGTCAGTGAAACTGGCCAAGATTACCTGGCATCACTCAAACAATCCCCGGCAAAGGCGCCAAAAACTTGGTGCACGAAATTGTGATTCACACTTTTCACAACTCCGCACAACTAACCAGCAAGTTGACTAGGTCGTCCAAGTAATACCTTACGTGAGTAAGGGTCGATTCCGCAGAGATTGTCAGCTTGAAGCAAGCTATGGTCATCTTGTAAATCTTAGTCAGGCGGATTCAAATGGTTATGAGGTTTTGATAATTAAAAGATAAATAAAATATAAAATAAAGATAAAGGTACTTATGTAATTCACTAGTGGGAATTTCAGATAAGCGTTTGGAGATGCTTTGTTGCTTCTAAACCTCTGCTTTTCTATTGTCTTCTTCCAACCATGCGTGTGATGAGCGGATATTTTATACGCTTTTTGGGGTTAATTTCATATAGTTTTTAGTATGATTTGGTTAGTTTTTAGTATATTTTCATTAGTTTTTAGGAAAAATTCATATTTTTGGACTTTACTATGAGTTTGTGTGTTTTTCTGTAATTCAGGTATTTTCTGGCTGAAATTGAGGGAGCTGAGTAAAAATCTGATTCAGGCTGAAAAAGGACTGCTGATGCTGTTGGATTCTGACCTCTCAGCACTCGGAATGGATTTTCAGGAGCTACAAGAGTCCAATTGGCGCGCTTCCAATTGCGTTGAAAAGTAGACATCCAGGGCTTTCCAGAAATATATAATAGTCCATACTTTGCTCAAGGATAGATGACGTAAACTGGCGTTCAACGCCAGTTCCATGTTGCAGTCTGGCGTCCAGCGTCAGAAACAGGTTACAAGTTGGAGTTCAACGCCAGAAACAGGTTACAACCTGGCGTTGAACGCCCAAAACAGCCCAAGCACGTGAGAGGCTTAAGTCTCAGCCCCAGCACACACCAAGTGGGCTCCAGAAGTGGATTTCTGCACTATCTATCATAGTTTACTCATTTTCTGTAAACCTAGGTTACTAGTTTAGTATTTAAACAACTTTTAGAAATTTATTTTGTACCTCATGACATTTTAGATCTGAACTTTGTAATCTCTGACGGCATGAGTCTCTAAACTCCATTGTTGGGGGGTGAGGAGCTCTGCTATATTTCGATAAATTAATGCAACTATTTCTGTTTTCCATTCAAACATGCGTGTTCCTATCTAAGATATTCATTCACGCTTAATTATAGAGAAGGTGATGATCCGTGACACTCATCACCTTCCTCAATCCATGAACGTGTGTCTGACAACCACCTTCCTCAATCCTTGTCTGTGGTATTCCGAGTAGGATTCTGGGATTGGATGGCTGTGACGAGCTTCAAACTCGCGAGTGTTGGGCGTAGTGACAGACGCAAAAGGATCAATGGATCCTATTCCAGCATGATTAGCCATGTAGTGACAGCGCATGTAGACCCTTTTCACTGAGAGGATGGATGGTAGCCATTGACAACGGTGATCCACCAACACACAACTTGCCATGGAAGGAACTTTGCACTTTTGCATGCATGAATGAAGAGGAATACAAGAGAAAAGCTAAAATTCAGAAGACAAAGCATCTCCAAAACCCCAACACATTCTCCATTACTGCATAACAAGTAACCTTTAATTCATGCTTTCTTGTTCATTTGCAAGTCAACTGATAACCACAAATTAATATCCTGACTAAGAGTTACAAGATAACCATAGCTTGCTTCAAACCAACAATCTCCGTGGGATCGACCCTTACTCACGTAAGGTATTACTTGGACGACCCAGTGCACTTGCTGGTTAGTGGTACGAGTTGTGAAAAGTGTGATTCACAATTTGTGCACCAAGTTTTTGGCGCCGTTGCCGGGGATTGTTCGAGTTTGGAAAACTGACGGTTTATTTTGTTGCTTAGATTAGTAAAAATTTTTCTTTTAAAATCCTTATTTTCTCTTTTTAAATTTTTCAAAAATTTTATAAACTGATAATTGAGTTTTTCTGTTTGAGTTTAGTTTCATATTTTAAGTTTGGTGTCAATTGCATATTTTTATATTCTTTTAAAATTTTCGAAATTTGTGTTCTTTGTTCTTCCTTCATCTTCAAGTTGTTCTTGTTTATTTTTCTTGTTTGATCTTTAGTTTTTCTTGTTCTATTTTTTTTCTTGTTTTTCGTGTGCCTTTTCAAAACATTAGTTTTCAAAAAAATTTTATTATTCTTAATTATTAAAAATTACTTCTTCAAAACAAGTGTTACATTTACTGCCCAATTGGCTAGAGAGTTGGTCTATGTTCTTGGTAATTGGGTATCTTCTTTTTAAATTTTTTTTTTTTAATAATTTTTCTTTGATTAAATCTTGTGCCAAACTTTATGTTTGGTGTTTTCTTGTTGATTTTTCTTTGGTTTTTGAAAATTTTATTTTGGTTTTCTAAAAATTTTAAGTTTGGTGTTCCACCTTCATGTTCTTGTTGTTCTTGTGATTCTTCAAAGTGTTCTTGAGTCTTCCTTGTGTTTTGATCTTAAAATTTTTAAGTTTGGTGTTCCTTGGTGTTTTCCCTCCAAAATTTTCGAAAACAAGGAGCATTAGATCTAAAAATTTTAAGTTTTGTGTCATTTATGTGTTTTTCTCTTTCATCATAAAATTCAAAAAAAAATATATCTTTTCTTCATTCCACTCATAATTTTTGAAAAATTAGCATTAAATTAGTCATCAAATTTAAAAATCAAATCCATTCAATCATATCTTTTTCAAAACTTCCTAACCATTTTTCTTCTTTCTCTCTCTTCATTTTTCGAAAATCTTCACCCATTTTTATTTATTTTATTTTAATTTATTTTATTTTTGAAATAAATAAATAAATAAATAAAAATACTTTTTTTCTATTTTACATCATCTCCCTTTCTCCATCATGGATCTAAGTAGAGATGAACAGTCCAGAAGGACTCTAGGGTCATATGCTAACCCCACTACTGCTTCATATGGGAGTAGTATCAGTATACCCTCCATTGGAGTAAGTAGCTTTGAGTTGAATCCTCAGCTCATTATCATGGTGCAGCAAAGTTGCCAGTATTCCAGTCTTCCACAGGAAGAACCTACAGAGTTTCTGGCATAGTTTTTACAAATTGCTGACACAGTCCATGATAAGGAAGTAGATCAAGATGTCTACAGACTATTACTGTTTCTATTTGCTGTTAAAGACCAAGCTAAGAGGTGGTTAAATAACCAACCTAAGGCTAGCATAAGGACATGGAAACAGCTGTCAGAAAAATTCCTGAATCAATATTTCCCTCCAAAAAGGATGACACAACTAAGGCTGGACATCCAAGGCTTTAAACAAGGAGATAATGAATCTCTTTATGATACCTGGGAGAGATACAGAGAGATGCTAAGAAAATGCCCCTCTGAAATGTTTTCAGAGTGGGTTCAGTTAGACATCTTCTACTATGGGCTTACAGGAAGGGCTCAGATTTCTCTAGATTACTCAGCTGGTGGATCTATCCACATGAGAAAGATAATTGGAGAAGCTCAAGAGCTCATTGATACAGTTGCCAGAAATCAGCATCTGTACCTAAGCAGTGAACCTTCCATAAAAGAAGAGGCTAGAACAGTGACTGCTGAACTCAGTCCTGCAGAACAAGCTACTGAATTCAATCAGCAATTGGATTTTCTAACAAAATAGTTAGTCAAATTCAAGGAGAGACTACAAGAGACAAGAATGGCTAATATAAATATGGAAGTACAATTAAAGCAAACAAAGCAGCAGCTGTCAAAACAAATAACAGAAGAGTGCCAAGCAGTTCAATTGAGAAGTGGGAAAATATTAGATACCCCACCTCAAGGTAGCAGGAAGCCAAGAAATGAGCAAACTACCCAAAATCCATCTGAGGACAGTAAGAGCCCGGAGAGGAATAATTCTGGCAATCAACTGCCAGAAATTGGGTGGGAAGCTGGTGTTGAACGCCCAAACCATGCTCAGTCCTGGCGTTCAGCGCCAGAAACAAGCAAGGAATTGGCGTTGAACACCCAAAAGAAGCACAGTTCTGGCATTCAGACGCCAGGAACAGGTGAGGAGTTGGCGTCCAACGTCACTCCAGCTTCTAACCCTGGCATTCAAATGCCAGTGAGGGATCAGACATACACAAGTGCTGATAACAACCCCTCTAAAAAGGCTTCTCCAACCACCTCTGTAGGAAATAAACCTACAGCAACTAAGGTTGAAGAATTTAAAGCCAAGATACCTTATCCTCAAAAACTCCGCCAAGAGGAGCAAGATAAGCAATTTGCTCGCTTTGCAGATTATCTCAGGACTCTTGAAATAAAGATTCCGTTTGCAGAGACACTTGAGCAAATACCTTCTTATGCCAAGTTCATGAAAGAGATATTGAGTCATAAGAAGGATTGGAGAGAAACTGAAAGAGTTCTTCTCACTGAAGAATGCAGTGCAGTCATTTTGAAAAGCTTTCCAGAAAAGCTTAAAGATCCCGGAAGCTTTCTGATACCATGCATATTAGAGGGTAATTGCACCAAGACAGCCTTATGTGATCTTGGGGCAAGCATCAACCTAATACCTGCATCCACTATCAGAAAGCTTGGTTTAACTGAAGAAGTTAAACCAACTCGGATATGTCTCCAACTTGCTGATGGCTCCATTAAATACCCATCAGGCGTGATTGAGGACATGATTGTCAGGGTTGGGCCATTCGCCTTTCCCACTGACTTTGTAGTGCTGGAAATGGAGGAGCACAAGAGTGCTACTCTCATTCTAGGAAGACCTTTCCTAGCAACTGGACGAACTCTCATTGATGTCCAAAAGGGGGAAGTCACCCTGAGAGTCAATGAGGATGAGTTTAAGTTGAATGCTGTCAATGCCATGCAGCATCCAGACACACCAAAAGACTGCATGAAAGTTGATCTTATTGACTCTTTGGTAGAGGAGATCAACATGGCTGAGAGTCTCGAATTAGAGTTGGAAGATATCCTTAAAGATGTTCAGCCTGATCTTGAGGATTCAGAGGAATTGAAAGAGCCTCTGAAATTTCCTCAGGAAGAGGAAAAACCTCCTAAACCCGAGCTCAAACCATTACCACCATCCCTGAAATATGCATTTCTGGAAGAAGGTGACACTTTTCCAGTAATCATAAGCTCTGCTTTAAATCCACAGGAAGAGGAAGCACTAATTCAAGTGCTAAGGACACACAAGACAGCTCTTGGGTGGTGCATAGGTGACCTTAAGGGCATAAGCCCAGCTAGATACATGCACAAGATCTTATTGGAGGACAATGCTAAGCCAGTGGTTCAACCACAGAGGCGGCTAAATCCAGCCATGAAGGAAGTGGTGCAGAAAGAGGTCACCAAATTACTGGAGGCTGGGATTATTTATCCTATTTCTGATAGCCCCTGGGTAAGCCCTGTCCAAGTTGTCCCCAAAAAAGGAGGCATGATAGTGGTTCATAATGAAAAAAATGAACTGGTTCCTACAAGAACAGTTACAGGGTGGCGCATGTGTATTGACTACAGAAGGCTCAATACAGCCACCAGAAAGGATAATTTTCCTTTACCATTCATAGACCAGATGCTAGAAAGACTAGCAGATCATGATTATTACTGTTTTTTGGATGGCTATTCAGGCTACAACCAAATTACAGTAGATCCCCAGGATCAAGAGAAAACAGCATTCACATGTCCATCTGGAGTGTTTGCTTACAGAAGGATGCCATTTCGGCTGTGTAATGCACCTGCAACCTTTCAGAGATGCATGCTCTCTATTTTCTCTGATATGGTAGAAAAATTTCTGGAAGTCTTCATGGATGACTTCTTAGTATATGGAGACTCATTCAGCTCCTGTCTTGATCACCTGACATTGGTTTTGAAAAGATGCCAAGAGACCAACCTGGTTTTAAACTAGGAAAAATGTCACTTTATGGTGACTGAAGGGATTGTCCTTGGGCATAAAATTTGAAACAAGGGAATAGAGTTGGATCAAGCTAAAATAGAGGTAATTGAAAAATTACCACCACCTGCCAATGTTAAGGCAATCAGAAGCTTTCTGGGGCATGCAGGATTCTATAGGAGGTTTATAAAGGATATTTCAAAAATTGCAAAACCTCTAAGCAACCTGCTAGTTGCTGACACGCCATTTGTGTTTGACACAGAATGCCTGCAGGCCTTTGAAACTCTGAAAGCTAAGCTGGTCACAACACTAGTTATCTTTGCACCAGACTGGACATTACCATTCGAATTAATGTGTGATGCCAGTGATCACGCCATTGGTGCAGTACTGGGGCAGAGGCATGACAAGCTTCTGCATGTCATTTATTATGCTAGCCGTGTTTTAAATGATGCCCAGAAAAAATTACACAACCATAGAAAAGGAATTACTTGCAGTGGTCTATGCCATTGACAAGTTTAGATCATACTAGGTAGGATCAAAAGTGATTGTGTACACTGACCATGCTGCTCTTAAATATCTACTCACAAAGCAGGATTCAAAACCCAGGCTTATAAGATGGGTGTTGCTGCTGCAAGAGTTTGATATAGAAATAAGAGACAGAAAAGGGACAGAGAACCAAGTGGCTGATCATCTGTCCTGGATAGAGCCAATAGAAGGGACGTCCCCCCCTCTTTTGAGATCTCTGAAACCTTTCCGGATGAGAATTTATTCGCCATTCAGGAAACACCATGGTTTGCAGACATAGAAAACTATAAAGCTGCAAGGTTCATACCCAAGGAGTACAGCAGGCAACAAAAGAAAAAATTAATTACTGATGTAAAGTACTACTTGTGGGATGAACCCTATCTCTTTAAGAGATGTGCAGACAGAATAATCCGTAGGTGTGTGCCTAGAGAAGAAGCACAGAGGATCTTATGGCATTGCCATGGATCACAAAATGGAGGCCATTTCGGAGGTGAGCGAACAGCCACCAAGGTCCTCCAATGTGGCTTCTACTGGCCTACACTCTACAGAGATTCCCGAGAGTTTGTACGTAACTGTGACAGTTACCAGAGAGCTGGTAATTTACCTCATAGTTACGCCATGCCTCAACAAGGAATCTTGGAGATTGAGTTGTTTGATGTATGGGGTATTGATTTCATGGGGCCTTTCCCACCATCATACTCAAACACTTATATTCTGGTGGTAGTTGACTATGTATCAAAATGGGTAGAGGCCATTGCCACACCCACCAATGATACTAAAACAGTGCTGAAGTTCCTCCAGAAACATATCTTCAGCAGGTTTGGTGTCCCTAGGGTACTAATCAGTGATGGGGGCACTCACTTCTGCAACAAACAGCTTTACTCAGTCATGGTCCGGTATGGGATTCGCCACAAGGTGGCGACTCCATATCATCCACAGACAAATGGGCAAGCTGAAGTTTCTAACAGAGAACTAAAAAGGATCCTGGAACGGACTGTAAGTACCCGTAGAAAGGATTGGGCACGGAGCTTGGATGATGCTTTGTGGGCTTACAGAACAGCATTCAAGACTCCTATAGGGACCTCTCCATACCAACTAGTATATGGTAAGGCTTGTCACCTGCCCGTGGAACTGGAGCATAAGGCCTACTGAGCAACCAGATTCCTAAACTTTGATGCCAAATTAGCTGGAGAATAAAGATTGTTCCAGCTGAATGAGCTAGAGGAATTCAGATTCACTGCTTTCAAAAATGCCAAGCTTTATAAAGAGAAATAAAAAAGGTGGCATGACAGAAAGCTGTCATCTAGAATCTTTGAAGCAGGACAAAAGGTTCTGCTGTTTAACTCTATGCTCAGGCTATTCCCTGGGAAACTGAAATCCCGGTGGAGGGGACCATATATGATTACAAGTGTATCACCGTATGGTTATGTGGAGCTTCAAGACATTGATTCTGATAAGAAGTTCATTGTTAATGGACAGAGAATCAAGCACTATCTTGAAGGCAACGTTGAGCAAGAGTGCTCAAGGCTGAAGCTAGATTAAAAGCTCAGCAAGGTCCAGCTAAAGACAATAAAGAAGCACTTGCTGGGAGGCAACCCAGCCATTGGCAAAACTTTTTCTGTTGTTTTGCCCTATTCTTGATTTTATTTGTTTATATAAAGTTCACTATTAATAAGGCAAAGAGTCAATTGCATAGGTTCACAGGGTTACAGAAGGATTCAGCACTCAAAACAGAGAAAAAGAGCTCACTGGCAAGAAAACGCCAGTAAGAGGCACAACTGGGCGTTAAATGCCCAAAAGAAGCATCTACTGGGCGTTTAACGCCAGTAATGATAGCCATCTGGGCGTTAAACGCCAGAAAGAAGCAACTTCTGGGCGTTTAACGCCAGATTGACAGCATCTTGGGCGTTCAGAAAAACTCCCAGTGACAAAGGAGTTCCTGGCGTTCAACGCCAGAAAAAAGCAACAGCTGGGCATTGAACACCCAGGAGAAGTAGCATTTGGGCGTTAAACGCCCAAAACATGCAGCATTTGGGCGTTTAACGCTAGGATGGTGGGGAGGAGGTAAATTCGTTTTTATTTCACAATTTTTTTATTTTAATTTTAATTTTCATGTTTCAATTCATGATTTCTTGCATAAGCATGTTACAAACCCTAATTTCTAAAAACCCTACTTTCTAAAAACCCTACTTTAAAAATATCAAATGTATCTTAATCCATAAACACAAATTCTTTTTCAATCCAACCCAACTCTTTTTCAAATTTTCCAAAACAAATCTATCTCTTTTCCTTCTAAAATCTTTTCAACTCATCAATATCTTTTTCAAATCTCCACATTATCTTTTTCAAAATCCAAATTTATCTTTTTCAAATATCTTTCATATCTTTTCAATTTTAAATCACATCTTTTTATATCATACTTATTTTTTTTTTTTAAAATTTTCGAAAACCCACCCCCTTCCCTTTTAAATCCACATTCGGCCTCCCTCCTCTCATCCACCATTCGACACTAGCTCTCCTTCTATCCCTCTCCTTTCTTTTCTTTTGCTTGAGGACAAACAAACCTCTAAGTTTGGTGTGTTTATCCGTGATCACTATATTATACCCACTAAGATCATGGCTCCTAAAGGAAAATAACCCACTCCAAGAGGCAAGAAAGAGAGTATTCCAAAACCACTTTGGAATCAAGGGAAGTTCTTAACCAAAGAACATTCAGACCATTACTACAAAATAATGGGTCTAAGATCAGTGATCCCGGAAGTCAAGTTCGATCTGAAAGAAGATGAATATCCGGAGATCCAAGAGCAGATTCGAAACAGGAACTGGGAAGTCCTAGCTAATCCTGAAACAAAAGTGGGAAGGAATATGGTTCAGGAGTTCTACGCTAATCTGTGGCAAACAGACAGGCAGAGAATATCTGGAACTGCCCTGTATGACTATAGGACTATGGTCAGAGAAAAGATTGTTCACATTCACCCTGACAAAATCAGGGAGATCTTTAAGCTACCTCAGCTGAAAGATGACCCAGACTCCTTCAATAGAAGAATGATGAAACAAACAAGGGCCTGGATAAGATTCTAGAGGATATATGCATCCCTGGAGCCAGGTGGACCACCAGCAGCAAGGGTGTCCCAAATCAACTCAAGAGAGAAGATCTCAAACCAGTCGCCAGAGGATGGCTGGACTTCATTGGGCATTCTATATTGCCCACTAGCAACCGTTCTGAAGTCACCGTTAAAAGAGCAGTGATGATCCATTGCATTATGTTGGGAAAAGAAGTGGAAGTTCATCAACTGATTCCATCTGAATTTTACATACTTGCAAACAAGAACTCCAAGGATGCCAGGCTGGCTTATCCAAGCCTAATCTCTATGCTCTGCAAGGATGCTGGAGTAAGTATAGGAATAACGGAGTACATCTCAGTGGAGCAACCAATCACTAAAACCACAATGGAAAAACAATAAGTGCAGGATGACCCCATCAAGAGGAGGATGCAAGAATTTCTCCCGGAAGTCCCTCAATTTGAATATTGGGAACAGCTTGAAGCATCTGTTACCAAGTTGCAAGAATCTATGGACCAAATAAAGGAAGAACAGCAAAATCAAAACAGTATGCTCTGCAAACTGCTCAGGGAACAAGAAGAGCAAGGGCGTGACTTAAAGGAACTGAAGCGTCAGAAGTTATCTCTTGAAGGACCAAGCACCCCACAGACTAGAGGAACATCCACATCCCAAACTCAAGGTTGTTGAGTTCTAATCTTAGCCTTAACTCTGTGATAATTGTTCTTATTTGAGTTTTACCTTAGAAGTTATAGTAGTAATTAGTAGTGATTTTATCTCCAATTAAGCTATAATTTGTTTTTCTCATCATCATTAAACATGAATAAAATAGAAGATTTTCTTTAGAATAAAGAGGCAATATTTTTTTGAATTCTTAATAAAAGAAATTCTAATTATTTACATGTGGTGGGAATGCTTTCTGCCTTCTAAATGAATGCCTGAACAGAGCATATGTCTTTAGAATTTGATGTTCTTGAATATTAAATATGTTGGCTTTTGAAAGAATGATGAACATGAGACATGTTATTGATAATCTGAAAAATAAAAAATGATTCTTGAAGCAAGAAAAAGCAGTGAATACAAAGCTTGCAAAAAAAAAAAACAAGCAGAAAAAGCCAATAGCCCTTAAAAACCAAAAGGCAAGGGTAATAAAGGATCTAAGGCTTTGAGCATCAGTGGATAGGAGGGCCTAAGGGAATCAAATTCTGGTCTAAGTGGCTAAACCAAGCTGTCCCTAACCATGTGCTTGTGGCGTGAAGGTGTCAAGTGAAAACTTGAGACTGAGCGGTTAAAGTCAAGGTCCAAAGCAAAAAGAAGAGTGTGCTTAAGAACCCTGGACACCTCTAATTGGGGACTTTAGTAAAGCTGAGTCACAATCCGAAAAGGTTCACCCAATTATGTGTCTGTGGCATTTATGTATCCGGTGGTAATACTGGAAAACAAAGTGCTTAGGGCCATGGCCAAGACTCATAAAGTAGCTGTGTTCAAGAATCAACATACTGAACTAGGAGAATCAATAACATTATCTGAATTCTAAGTTCCTATAGATGCCAATCATTCTGAGCTTCAATGGATAAAGTGAAATGCCAAAACTGTTCGGAAGCAAAAAGCTACTAGTCCCGCTCATCTAATTAGAATCTGAGCTTCACTCAAGAACTCTGAGATATTATTGCTCCGTGACTTATTTGTATTCTATTTTATTTGTCTAGTTGCTTGGGGACAAGCAACAGTTTAAGTTTGGTGTTGTGATGAGCGGATATTTTATATGCTTTTTGGGGTTAATTTTATATAGTTTTTAGTATGATTTGGTTAGTTTTTAGTATATTTTCATTAGTTTTTAGGCAAAATTCATATTTCTGGACTTTACTATGAGTTTGTGTCTTTTTCTGTAATTTCAGGTATTTTCTGGCTGAAATTGAGGGAGCTGAGCAAAAATCTGATTCAGGCTGAAAAAGGACTGCTGATGCTGTTGGATTCTGACCTCTCAGCACTCGGAATGGATTTTCAGGAGCTACATGAGGGCTTTCCAGCAATATATAATAGTCCATACTTTGCTCAAGAATAGACGACGTAAACTGGCGTTCAACGCCAGTTCCATGTTGCAGTCTGGCGTCCAGCGCCAGAAACAGGTTACAAGTTGGAGTTCAACGCCAGAAACAGGTTACAACCTGGCGTTGAACGCCCAAAACAGCCCAGGCACGTGAGAGGCTTAAGTCTCAGCCCCAGCACACACCAAGTGGGCCCCAGAAGTGGATTTCTGTACTATCTATCATAGTTTACTCATTTTCTGTAAACCTAGGTTACTAGTTTAGTATTTAAACAACTTTTAGAAATTTATTTTGTACCTCATGACATTTTAGATCTGAACTTTGTAATCTCTGACGGCATGAGTCTCTAAACTCCATTGTTGGAGGTGAGGAGCTCTGCTATTTTTTGATGAATTAATGCAACTATTTCTGTTTTCCATTCAAACATGCGTGTTCCTATCTAAGATATTCATTCGTGCTTAATTATAGAGAAGGTGATGATCCGTGACACTCATCACCTTCCTCAATCCATGAACGTGTGTCTGACAACCACCTCCGTTCTACATTAGATTGAATGAGTATCTCTTAGATTCCTTAATCAGAATCTTTGTGGTATAAGCTAGATTGATGGCAGCATTCATGAGAATCCGGAAAGTCTAAACCTTATCTGTGGTATTCTGAGTAGGATTCTGGGATTGGATGGCTGTGACGAGCTTCAAACTCGTGAGTGTTGGGCGTAGTGACAGACGCAAAAGGATCAATGGATCCTATTCAAGCATGAGTGAGAACCGACAGATGATTAGCCGTGTAGTGACAGCGCACGTAGACCCTTTTCACTGAGAGGATGGATGGTAGCCATTGACAACGGTGATCCACCAACACACAGCTTGCCATGGAAGGAACTTTGCACTTTTGCATGCATGAAGGAAGAGGAATACAAGAGAAAAGCTGAAATTCAGAAGACAAAGCATCTCTAAAACCCCAACACATTCTCTATTACTGCATAACAAGTAACCTTTAATTCATGCTTTCTTGTTCATTTGCAAGTCAACTGATAACCACAAATTAATATCCTGACTAAGAGTTGCAAGATAACCATAGCTTGCTTCAAACCAACAATCTCCGTGGGATCGACCCTTACTCACGTAAGGTATTACTTGGACGACCCAGTGCACTTGCTGGTTAGTGGTACGAGTTGTGAAAAGTGTGATTCACAATTTGTGCACCAGCGTGGTCCTTTCCATGGGAAGCTGTATGATCCTCTTGGATGAAAAATACCAGGTACGATCTCTGTACGGCTAATCAACTGTCGGCTTTCTCGTCTCGGATGAAAAATACCATGTACAGCTACCGCACGGCTAATCATCTGTCGGTTCCCGCTAGCGTCAGAATAGGATCTCTCTATCCTTTTGCACACTGTCACTGCACCCAACATTCACAGGTTTGAAGCTCGTCACAGTCATCCCTTCCTAGATCCTACTCGGAATACCACAGACAAGGTTTAGACTTTCCGGATCTCAGGAATGCTGCCAACGGTTCTAGCCTATACCACGAAGGTTCTAATCTCAGATTCAGATTCTCTGTTGTCAGGAGAGATGATGTGAATCGTTGATTAAAAACCCAAGAGAATATACTCCGACTGTCGTCCAATGACTATGTTGAACATCATGTAGACCGCTTGTGGTTGTCAGGCACGCGGATCTTGGCTAAGCGAGTAACGAAGATAGTGGGTGATTGTCACGGATCACCCCTTCATTCTAACTTAACTGAATTAAGTACAAGAGTATATCTTGGAGAAGAAGTAGGCGTGAATTGAAATAAAAACAATAGTACTTCCATTAATTCTTGAAGAACAGCAGAGCTCCTCACCTTAATCTATGAGGTGTAGAAACTCCACCGTAGAAAATACATAAGTGAAAATAGTCTAGGCATGGCCGTGAGGCCAGCCTCCAATGGAGGTTCCAATGTGTCAAAGTTACATATGATGATCAAAAGATATATAATAAGTCTCTAAAAGTAGTTTTTATACTAAACTAGTAACCTAGGTTTACACAAAATGAATAACTAAGTGCAGATAGTGCAGAAATCCACTTTTGGGGCCCACTTGGTGTGTGCTTGGGCTGAGCATTGAAGCTTTCACGTGCATAGGCTGTTCTTGGAGTGAAACGCCAGCTTGGGTGCCAGTTTGGGCATTTAACTCCAGTTTTGGTGCCATTTCTGGCGTTTTACGCTAGAAAGTTTTAGGCTGGATTTGAACACCGGTTTGGCCCATCAAATCTCAGAAAAAGTATAGACTATTATATATTTCTGGAAAGCCCAAGATGTCTACTTTCCAACGCAATTAAGAGCGCGCCAATTGGGCTTCTATAGCTTTAGAAAATCCACTTTGAGTGCAGGAGGGTGAGAATCCAACAGCATCTGCAGTCCTTTTTCAGCCTCTGAATCAGATTTTTGCTCAGGTCCCTCAATTTCAGCCAGAAAATACCTGAAATCATAGAAAAACACACAAAATCATAGTAAAGTCTAGAAATGTGAATTTTGAATAAAAACTAATAAAATATAATAAAAAGTGACTAAAATATACTAAAAACTATGTAAAAGTAATGCCAAAAGGGTATAAATTATCCGCTCATCAGTGTTCCACCAAAAATCTCATTTAAAAACATATTTCAACCCTCTGCATAGATGGTTACTAGCTCCAAGCAATTAGGGAAATCACTAAACCATTGTCTGTCTTCTAGTTTTTAGTTTTATTACTTTTAGCAAAAGCACATTTTTTTTTCATATAACTGATGCATCATTGACAGTAGCAAGGGACTAAGTTTGGTGTTCCCTCACCAAAGTTAGTTCAAGAAACTACAATAGTTCATGCATGCTAACCATTTGCCTAAGTGCTTGGAAAAACAAGCAACTTCTGATAATTATGCAGAAAAGACACTCAGCCTCTTAAAAGAATCATCACCAAAGGAAATGCAAAAGTAAAAGATGATGATGACAAAAGGAAAGCTGCAAGACACTACTGAGAGGTTGTATTGTCACAAAATTCACTTTGCTTTGAAATGTTCTGAATGAGAAGTTGTTGTTTGCCTTGATGTTTAGTTCAAATAATACAAATTTTGATGTCTGCACTAGTTTAAATGCTTGTCTTCATCTTCATCTATATTAAATTCATGTCTTGTTTCCCTTTTGCATCAATAAGAGAAAATGTTTGAAATAGAAAGTGACTGTCCAATGTTGTAGGAATTAGAATAAAGACTTGTGGTGGTAATTGCTTGATTAGATGATAAACTCAAAAATAAAAGCTGCAGAATAGAATGTTTTATGTAGTGTGAACTCAAATAATAAGGCTAGACACCAATAGCTTGGACCTTAGGACACATGCCTGTGATGCTTCTTGTACTAGGATATGCTTGGATAATTAGGTTCTGAGGAGTCTTTTAAAACTTGGTAACTTGGATTAACTAATCCGGGATTATTAACCGAAAGTCCATGATCAAGAGCAACCTAGTTACAAAGCATTTAGTAATCCAAAGAGGTGCTAGGCATCAATGATCCTAAGAAGAATTGTGAGCCAAGTGTCTGTAGTGAAGAAGTGTTGAGCAAAATTGAGCTAAAAGGCTGCTGCAACACTTGACACTGAGTTATCATTGAGAAATAAGGTTTCTAAGCAAAAGAAAGAAGGAAAAACCAAAAAGGGATCAATCAAAGAGCAAGGAACAGCAACCCTAGTGAATCCTCAAAGAAGCATTTCTTATCTATCAGTAAAGAATAAGTGAGCTACATCTTGTCTGCATAAAATCCCATGGTCTTAATTCAATTACCTGCTAAATAAGGATATCTGCTTCTCTGTTTCATTTCATTTCTTCTCATGTTTAGTGCTTGCTTGGGGACAAGTAAGGTTTAAGTTTGGTGTTGTGATGACAAGTCATCTTATGCTAGTTTTACAAGCATTTTTTATTAAGTTTCATTAGGTTTTATGCACTTTCTTGCACAATAAGTAAGTAGTTGGAGTGGATTTTCATGATTATGTTGAATCAATCAAACATCATTTATTTTACACAAAATCATAGGTTTTATGCTAGAATTTAATGATTTTATAAATGATGCAAAGATCTAGTGATTTTGGTGGGACTTTGATTAGTTGTTTGGTTGCTTGTAGGTGAAGAAATGATGAAGAAAGGAAAGAACCAGGACAGCGTTGCATTACCAAACGTGGCGTTCATTAAGGCAACGCTAGGCAAGGAAACCAGTACACCAAGGCTTAACAAGAGCCAGCGTTCAAGCAAGTGAACGCCACGTTCACCTTAGTGAACGTTTTCGGGTGCTCAATCATGAGGCACGCACCAAGGAAGGGTAGCGCTAAAAAATTATAGCGCAGCGCTCCCTTTGTGCAACATTTTCGTGACTCTTGGGCGAGGAAGCAACGCGCAGCATCAAAGCAACAAGGGTAGCGCTCAATAATTCAAACGCAGCGTTCACTTTTGTGAACTTTATCGCGCTCGAAGAGGGAGCACCAAGGGAAGCTGAGCACGCATCAAGCCAAGGAAGGGTAGCGTTCAAGAATTTAAACGTAGCGTTCCCTTTTGGCAACGTTTTCGTGCTTCTCATGGGGAGGAAGGCTCAGCATCAAGTGTAGCGCTCAAGGTTAGAGCGCAGCGTTCACTTATTGAACGCTATAGGAAGACAAATGCGCACCAAAGGCTCACCAACAAAAAGTGAACGCAACGTTCACTACTCAAAACGGAGTGCTCCACTGGAGCTAGCACCTTGACCCATGCCACTTGAACCAAAGCCACCCGGATCCATTTTTCATTCAAGGCCAACTTTGAAAAGTCCACTCCAAGCTTTGAAGACCAAAATAGAAAGTGTATAAATAGGAGCAAGTTTGATTTGAAGAAGGACCTTTAGCTCATTTTTAGTTTTTCATTTGTTTTGAATTTGGGATTTGGGGATTAGATCTAGTTTTCTTTCTGTTTGTTCTTGCTTCTGCAACTTCTATTTTTTGTTTTGGGTTTTTGAAATTGACATTGAAGAGCTCCATTGATTCTTCATCTGAGAATCATCTTTTACTTTTCTTCTCAATAGTTCTAAGAATTGAAAGTTGGATCTGAATTTCCTTTTCTGTTTTCATTTCTATTTCTTCTGCAATTTCTTTTCTGCTTGGTCAAGAGAGTCATTGAGATCTAGATCTGCTTTTTAATCTTATTGCTCTTCTGCACTTTTCAATTTCCCTCTTAGAATTTCACAATTGATTTAAGTTTTCTTGCTGTTTTGTTTCTTGAAGCAATTTTCCATTTCTATTTTAGCTACTGAGATCCAGATCTAAATCTGCATCTCATAGCTCTCTGATTTACTTTAATTTACATTTTCTAGTTCAATTTGAATCCCAACACCCAAATCCCTTTTATTCTTGATGCAATTAAAACTTCTTATCAATTTACATTCAGTAATTTAAGTTTCTTACACTTTAAGTTTCTGCAATTTACTTTTCTTGGAATTTAAGTTTCAGCTCTTTTACTTTCTTGCATTTTAAGTTTCTGCAATTTACTTCTTCTGCACTTTAAGATTCAGTCACTCCACCCTCTCCCTTTTATTTTCTTGCAATTTAGCTTTTGTTAATCAAGTTTCACTCAAATCATCAAATATTCGCTTAACTAAATTCATCGCCTAACTAAAATTGCTCAATCCATCAATCCCTGTGGGATCGACCTCACTCTTGTGAGTTATTACTACTTCATGTGACCTGGTACACTTGCCGGTTAGTTTTGTGTGGAATTGTTTTTCCCTCATCAATGATCAACAAGAAGACGGGTGCAAAAGCAAGGTTTGGGACCCCGGAATTCATTATAGCAATCAACGCTCTTGGGGACTTGTCACTTGCTTTAATTCGCTTGAAGGCTTTATGCAACTAGTGTGGGATCCCGGAGGCTATTGGAATTACAAACACTGGTGGGGATTCCTGGATGAGTTCAAGCACCAGCCACCATGACAAAGAGCTCACCGAATGTCCAACTTAAGGACTTTAACTAAAAGTGCTAGGTGGGAGACAACCTACCATGGTATGATCTTTCATTTTTATTCTTAGTTTTATTCTATTTTATTTTTATTAGTGTTCATTCATAATTTCTGCATATTCATCTGCATACTGCATTTTGCATTCTACATAAAAAAAAATGAGCACACGACGCGCAAGCGTCGCTGACGCGTACGCGTCACATGTTCTTGCGAGAATGAGAAGAAGTGAACAGAGAGTTAGGCGGGTCTGGTGCTGGACACGTGCCTGGCGCACAAGCAAGTCCACGCGTATGCGTCGCTTGCGTTTCCACCAGTCCACGGGTACGCGTCCCCCACGCGTACACGTGACCCTGCAAATCGACGTAAATGGGTGTATGGCCAGAGAGTTATGATGGTATGGTGCTGGAACTGTGATGGGAGCATAAGCCCCATCACGCGTACGCGTCCCTGCCGCGTGCACGTAGTTTTCCCAAAATGACCATCCACGCGTGCGCGTCCCTGATGCGCATGATAAACCACTATTTTATGGTTAATATTGTGTTTAATTGTGTGGTTTTATCATGATCCTTACCCACTTATTCATTAAATTAACATGCATTTAGATTTCCTTCCTGAATCTATTACATGTTTGAAAACTGCTTCCTAGAGACTTTAATTATTTATTTTTAATTCTTCTTTATTCCATTCGATGCCGTGATCTGTGTGTTAAGTGTTTCAGACTTTATAGGGCATGAATGAGTTGGAGATTGGAAAGGAAGCTAGCAAAAATGGAAGAAACACAAGAATTTTGAGGAGATAACCAGCGAGAAGTGACGCGGTCGCATGGCTCACGCGACCGCGCGAAGGAGAGCAAATCGCAGCGACGCGGCCGCATGGCTCACGCGGCCACGCGGATTGGAGAGCCCAAGCGACGCGGTAGCGTGGACGACGCGAACGTGTGGCGAGGAAAAACGCGAATGACGCGTCCGCATGGATGACGCGATCGCGTGACATGTGCGATCTGCATAATCTACAGAATTCGTTGGGGACGATTTTGGACCCTATTTCGGCCCAGTTTTCGGCCCGGAATGGAAGACTAGAGTCAGAGAACATGCAGAAACAAATAACACATTCATTCAGAGACAGTTTTAGATCTAGTTTTACTCTCTTAGGTTTTTCTCTCTAGGTTTTAGAATTTTAATTTTCAATTGATCTTAGCATTGGAACACTGAGAAGAGTTATTTCCTCATCAAGACTTCGTCATTCTAGTTCGTTTTCTCAACTTGGTTTCATTCTTCCATGTCCTTTGCTTTGTTCAATTTTGTCATTTAGATACTTTTATGATTATTTAATGCAAGGATTATTTCTTTTTAATTCAATTTCAATTCCAATAATCATGTCTTCTTTTAATCCCCTTTCATGTGTTATGGATTTATTATGTACAATGCGTGAGTAGTTTCTTTTCTTGATGGGGAGTTGATTGAAGAGGAACTCTTGAGTTGGAAGGATTGAAAGAAAATTTGTAATTGGGTTAATTGTTGGATTGTTATCCTGTCACCAACGCCAATCCCTTTGAACTAAGTGGATTGCAACTTGTGAACAGATCTAGCATTCCAACTTGTTTGACTTTCCCTTACATAGTAAAGGATAACCAAACAGAGCAACCATTAATTATAAATCAATCTTAAAAATCATTCCATCAATAATAGAGATTCCAACTAATCAACTCCCAGTCAAGGCTTTTATTCATATTAATTAAATTTCCTCAATTTACATTCCAATTTACTTAACTCAACTTCTTTGAACATCTGATTAATAAGATAGCACACTTTTCTGCAACTCGTTGGGAGACGACCTGGGACTTAAAACTCCCAGTAATTTTTAATTTAACTCTCTGTGACATATTTCTAAATTGATAGGCAGATTTTCGGTGGGTTAAGAACTATACTTGCAACGTAACCATTTTTAATAATTTTTTAATTCACCAGTTTCTGCGTCTCATCAATTTTTGGCGCCGTTGCCGGGGAGTTGCAATAGAGTGCTAATTTTATTAATTAGAATTTATTTATTTGCATTTTATTTTATTTTGCTACTATGAGCTGCATGTTTCTTCCGTCAAATAACGCGTTCACTTCTTGATCCACGCTTGCTAATATTCGATCCTGAAATTGAAAGGACAATTTCACGAATAAGGCGAGAACAGCGTCGGTTAGCCCGCTCTGAGGGCGGATCTGAAAGTGAATCTGAGGAAGAAACCAGCCCCCGTTCTACTGATTCGGTTGTTTTACGCACAGAAAACATGGCAGCTAGGAGAGTTACCATCCAGGAGGAAGGAGCCCCTGATTTTACAATGCAACCGTTTCAAGCGCATCATCCAGCGGTAGCTACAGATTTTGAAATAAAGCCTGCACTGCTAAATTTGATGCCCAAGTTTCATGGCCTACCTGCTCAAGAGCCTATCAGGCACTTGAGAGATTTCCAGGCAGCCTGTTCTACTGTCAGGCGTGATGGCATTGATGAAACTTCAATTCTGCTGAAAGCTTTTCCGTTTTCTCTTGAGGGAAAAGCAAGAGAGTGGTACTACACTCAACCTCTAGCAAATGTATCCAACTGGGATACACTCAGAAAGGAGTTTCTGGAGAAATTCTTTCCATCTGAAGTTACTGATAAGCTAAGGAAGGATATCTCCACAATTGTTCAGGATGACAATGAGACTCTCTTTGAATACTGGGAGCGCTTCAATAATCTTCTGGAAGCATGCCCCCACCACATGATTGACAAGATCGTGCTACTCAGCTATATTACACAGGGTATGAGGCCCCAAGATAAGACCACACTGGAAAGTGCCAGCAATGGGTCTATGAAGAAATATAAGACCACTGATGAAGCTTGGCAATTGATCAGTGATTTAGCTAAATCCACTAGGAACCACAGATAGAAGCAAGGCCGTTCAAAAGCTATTGTAGAAGTATCCTCTAGCAGAGAGACTGCTGCTCTAACTGAAAGCATCTGTGAAATGACCAACTTGCTGAAGCAAATGCAGTTGAATCAACAAGCTCAGCAAGCTCAACCTCCTCCACCACAGCAAAACCAACAACTGGTCCCACAAAGAATTTGCGGAATCTGTGCTGATTATAGCCATTACACTGATGAATGCCCGCAGCTCCAATAAGAAGACAACATGGTGGCATCCACTCACAACTTCTATGACCGCCCCAACCAAGGGTACAATCAAAGTGGAAATAATAACCATGGATGGCAGGACAATTCAAACCAGAATTGGAGGGACAACAATAACCGAGGAGGCAAAGATAATCAGGAAAATCAGAGGTGGAACAATAACAGCAACAGGCAGCAAAATCAACCTTACAGAGCACCTCACCTGAGGCTGAACCAAGGACCACAGAACAATCAGCAGCAGACCTCTCAATTTACTCACTCTTCTTTATCTTCTAATGAAGATCTACTACAATCTCTTGAGAAAAGACAACAAACCATGGAAAGTAACATCATGAATAGTATTAATGCCAGTCTGAATGGTCTCACCTCTACTATGCAAGCTTTTATGACATAGTTTGTATCAGCACAAAATTCCAATAACCAACCTTCAAGCACCACTGGAATCCCCTCTCAACCATTACCCAACCCAAAGGGAGGCATTAATGCCATCACCCTAAGGTCCGTAACCACACTATAGGAGAGGAATTAGGAGGAACCAAGCTCACCAGAATACGCCTCAGCTGAAGAGGTGGTAGAAATCGAAGATGTCAAAGAGGAAGAGGATATGCAGGACACAGCTGAAGAAGAGATAACTCAACCACAGGAGGAAGCACCAAAAGGCGCAGGCACCACAAAAAACACTACTCCTATTCCATTTCCACAACTTGCAAGGAAGCCCAGGAAGCAGCTGGAACCCGATCCTAAAATGGTAGAGATATTCAAAAAGGTCGAGGTAACTGTTCCCCTTTTTGATGTTATTCATCAAGTACCTAAATATGCAAACTTTCTAAAAGACTTATGTATCCATAAAGACAAAATTAATGAATTAGAAACTATTCCTTTAGGTAGTTCTATATCTGCTTTAATAGGAGGATTACCTGAAAAATGTAGTGATCCAGGCCCTTGCATGGTTAGTTGTACTATTGGTGGTGCAGTAATTTATGATTGCATGTGTGATTTAGGAGCATGTGTCAGTATAATGCCTTTGTCTATATATGATGTTTTGAGGCTCCCTCCCTTAAAAAGGTCGGCAGCTCGTTTTGTGTTAGCAGATAAAAGCATTATTACAGTGGCTGGAGTTGCTGAAGATGTTTTGGTGAACATTAAAGGGCTCACATTTCCCACTGATTTTTATATCTTGGAGATGCCCCATAATGATTCAGATAAGCCATCATCGATCCTGCTTGGAAGACCATTCCTGAAGACATCAAAATTTAAGTTGGATGCTTTTTCAGGAACATACTCCTTTGAAATAGATGGCCGCATAGTAATCTTCAATCTGAATGGAGTCATTGACAACCCCCCAGAAGATCGTTCCATCTTCCAGTGTGATGTCATAGACGAAAGTGTGGCTGAAGTTCAAAAGGAAGAGTTTGAAGAGAGGCACACTGGACAAGGTCCAAGTGTGGGGACCCTCTTAACTGACAATGGGAGCACTTCACCATTTTCACAAGCCCCAGATAATCCAGAGCCTACCCATGATCAAAAGTTAGAATTGAAGCCTCTCCCTCCACATCTCAAATATGCTTATCTTGAGGATGAGCAGAAGCTTCCGGTTATTATTGCAAGGGAACTGACTTCTCAACAAGAAGAGCAGTTACTTGATGTACTGAGGAAGCATAAGAAGGCAATTGGGTGGAGTTTGGCAGACATAGTTGGAATCAACCCTCAAGTATGCGAGCACAGAATATTTTTAGAAGAGGGAGCAAGACCTGTCCGTCAACCCCAAAGAAGATTGAATCCCACAATCTTGGAAGTTGTCAAAAAGGAAGTGACCAGACTATTAGAAGCAGGTATCATCTATCCCATTTCAGACAGTGAATGGGTAAGCCCAGTACAAGTGGTGCCCAAGAAATCTGGAGTCACTACAGTGAAGAGTGAGCATGGAGAGCTCATAGCAACTAGAGTTCAGAATGCTTGGAGAGTCTGCATTGATTACAAGCGTCTCAACCAAGCTACCCGTAAGGATCACTACCCACTTCCATTCATTGATCAAATGCTGAATTGCCTGTCAGGTAAATCACATTATTGCTTTTTAGATGGTTACACAGGTTATTTCCAGATTCATATAGCTCCTGAGGATCAGGAAAAGACTACTTTTACATGTCCTTTTGGGACTTATGCTTATAAGAGAATGCCCTTCGGCTTGTGCAATGCACCAGCTACCTTCCAAAGGTGCATGATGAGTCTTTTCTCTGATCTTATTGAGGACTGTATGGAAGTTTTTATGGACGATTTCAGCGTTTATGGTGATTCTTTTAGCCTTTGCTTAGAGGGATTATCTAGAGTATTAGATAGATGTGTTAATACAAACCTTGTATTGAATTTCGAAAAATGCCACTTTATGGTAAAACAAGGGATTGTGTTAGGACATGTGGTATCTAATAATGGCATTTCTGTAGACCCAGCAAAGGTGAATGTTATTTCTAGTTTACCTTACCCCTCTTCTGTGAGGGAAGTCCATTCGTTCCTTGGCCATGCAGGTTTCTACAGGAGATTTATTAAAGACTTTAGTAAGGTGGCACTTCCCTTATCCAGATTACTGCAGAAGGATATTGAGTTCGAGTTCAGTGAGGATTGCAAACAAGCATTTGATAAGCTGAAGACTGCTCTAACTCAAGCTCCAATTGTGAGAGGACCAGACTGGAGCCAGCCGTTTGAAATCATGTGCGATGCTTCCAACCATGCAGTAGGAGCAGCGCTGGCTCAGCGTGAAGGTAAGGATCCTTTTGTTATTGCCTATCCGTCTAAGACTCTAGACACTGCCCAGTCCAATTATACTACTACTGAGAAAGAGCTTCTTGCTATTGTTTTTGCTCTGGATAAATTCCGAGCTTATTTACTTGGTACTAGAGTAGTAGTGTATTCAGACCATGCAGCTCTAAAGTATCTATTAGCCAAAAAGGAATCCAAACCAAGACTTATACGTTGGATACTGCTGTTACAAGAATTTGATTTAGAAATAAAGGATAGGAGTGGTAATCAGAATTTAGTAGCAGACCACTTGAGTCACCTTGAACATATTAAGGATGATTCTACTCCTATAGATGATAATTTTCCTTTTGACAACCTGCAAGCAGGATCTAAGGTAGTCCCTTGGTATGCACCTGTTGCTAATTATTTAGTTAGCCGCACATTTCCTCCACATTTTTCTAAACATCAAAAAGACAAGCTAAAAAGCGAGTCTAAATATTATATATGGGATGACCCATATTTATGGAGGTGTGGGGCTGACCAGATAATTAGACATTATATGCCTCAATCAGAATTCCAGTCCATTTTGGAGGCCTGTCACTCATCTGAGAGTGGATGACATTTTGGCCCTCAAAGAACAGCTAGAAAGATCTTAGACTGCGGATTCTGGTGGCCTACTCTTTTTAGAGACGCTGCTGAGTTTTGTAAATCTTGCCCCCCATGCTAGAAATTTGGTAATATATCCAGGAGGGATGAGATGCCTCAACAATATATGCTTTTCTGTGAAATTTTTGATGTTTGGGGCATTGACTTCATGGGTCCATTTCCAAATTCTAATGGATATTTTTATATATTGTTGGCTGTGGATTATGTTTCCAAATGGGTGGAAGCAATTCCTACCCGCACTGATGATGCTAACACTGTTGTTTCCTTTGTAAGAAACCATATTATATGTCGCTTTGGATCACCACGAGCGATCGTGAGCGATCAAGGCACCCATTTTTGTAACAGGAGACTAACAGGATTGATGAAGAAGCATGGGATAATCCATAAAGTTGCAACAGCTTACCATCCCCAAACTAATGGGCAAGCCGAGGTGTCAAACAGAGAAATTAAGCGTATCTTGCAAAAGATAGTAAAGCTTCATAGAAAAGACTGGAGCACCAGGCTACAAGATGCACTATGGGCATACAGAACAGCATACAAGACACCCATTGGGATGAGTCCCTTCCACTTGGTTTATGGAAAAGCTTGTCATCTCCCAGTTGAAATAGAACACAGAGCCTTCTGGGCAGTTAAGGAGTGCAACATGGGAATTGAGAATGCCGGAGCTTAAAGGAAGTTGCAACTGCAGGAACTGGAGAACCTTCACCTAGAAGCTTATGAGAATTCCAGAATTTACAAGGAAAAGATGAAAGCTGTGCATGATCAAAACATCAAGAAGAAAGAGTTTCAACCTGGAGATTTTGTCCTCCTTTACAAATCTCCACTAAGGCTCATGCCCGGTAAGTTGAGATCAAAATGGGAAGGTCCATACAGAGTAGAGAAGGCTGAACCGTACGGAGTTTATCACCTAAGCCATCCTTCAAGCTCTGAACTTATTAAGGTTAATGGACAACGCCTGAAGCTGTACCATGGTGAGAAGGTGCAGAAAAATAAGGAGCTTGAGATCTTCCGCTTGGAAGATCCCCACATCGCAGCAGATTGAGCTAGTGGAGCGTCCAACTTACGGACGTTAAAGCAAAGTGCTTGGTGGGAGACAACCCACTGCGGTATGATCGTTCTTTTCTTCACTTTTAGTTTTTCTTCTTTAATAACTCTTCTCTTTATTAGTGCTTTCGTGCTCTTTCATTTACATGTCTTTATATTTCCTTAAAAAAAAAGGGGGGGGGTTTGCCACGCGACGCGATCGCATCAGCGACGCGTTCGCGTTGCAAAAGGGGGTGGAGAAAAAAATTAATGAACAGAGAGTCCGGCTGGAGCGCGGCTGGAGGCGTGCCAATGGCACAAATCGACCCACGCGACCGCGTCCCTGACGCGTTCGCGTCGCATGGGAATCACGGCCTCCCACGCGACCGCGTTCCGCACGCGACCGCGTGCCCTGAATTTTCGACGTAAAAGGGGTTCACAGTAACATTCTGTGCGAGAGTGATGCTGGATTGGTGCTGGAAGCACAATCCTTGTCACGCGACCGCGTCGCCGATGCGGCTGCATCACCCATTTTATAACGCACACTCACGCGATCGCGTGACTCACGCGATCGCGTCACCCAATTTTGGCAATTAAAATAAATCGAACAGAGAGTTGTGCTGGAGCGAGGCTGCACTCGTGCCAACAGCGTAACATGGGTCACGCGACCGCGTGACCGACGCGATCGCGTCCCCTTACCTGACGCGCACCCACGCGAACGCGTGCCCCACGCGGCCGCTTCGCATGCGCCGCACAGCTCAACCTAAATTTCCAGATTATCTTATCTTTCTCTCTTCTAAATCCTAATTTTCCTTTTCCCTCCTTCTTTCTTCCTTCCCCCTTCCTCTTTCTATCTCACCTTTCACTCTCTATCTCTCTCACCACCATTAACAAGGTTTTCCTTTCTTCTTCCTTCTTCTCTTTTCTATCATTCTTATTATACTATGTATATATATTATTATTTTCTTTTTCTTTTCTTTTTCTTTTCAATTTTTTTTATTTTTCTTCTTCTTTTCTTTTCTTTACGTGGTGTTAGAAACTTTTTGAGTCATCATCCCTCATTATATGCTTGTGGATTATTGCAAATTGTTTGACAATTATTTTTCTCCCATTTAAGGGATTGCTTGCATGTTCATCTTCATATTTTCTATACCATATTCACCATGCATGCTATGTGTTTGTGAAAAAGCTCATGTGGCATTATGCACTTCTCTATGTTGCTATACTATTCAATGCTTACTTTTCACAACTTTCCCTTATTATTTTATTAATTGAATTCAATTGTCAATACAAACGTGATGGTTTGTTACGAAGCAATGCTTGGTCTATGCTACTCATGCCCTTTTCCAGCATGCCAATAAACACCTTGCATTCACTTGTTTTTATCTGCACTAGCTATTTTCTATTGATGGTTTTTCATATGTACTTGAGAGCATGCATTAATGTCATCTACATTTTACTGTGCATCATTCACCCTCTTTTCCGTTTCCTTCCTTGCTGTATATCTCTTTGAATTTAATTTACTTTCTCTTCCCTTCTTTCAGGATGGCCACCAAGAAAGGAAAGGAGAAAGCAACTTCCAAACCACCAGCAAGAAGAGGAACTAAAAGAGCATTAGTGGCAGAGCCTTATTCCACCGCAGTCAAGCCCTCAACAAAAAGAGTTAAGAGGATAATAAAGGTTGACGAAAAGGAGAAAGCCTTTCCAGCAAAGGACACTGCGCGATTTCCCAATCGCTACTGTGAGCAGATGTTCCCTATCCTAGCAGAAAGGAATTATAACAATGAATACCTTCATATCCTCCTGTCCAATATTGGCATCTTTGTTGAGCCACAAATTGAACGAAGACAATGGGGTTTCCTACGGAAACAGCCTAGGCAGGTCAATCTTTCTTGGGTAGTTGAGTTCTACTCCAACTTCTACATGCCGACCCTGCAGCCTGTTTATGTCCGGCAGAAGCAAGTCCCTATCACAGAAGAGGCCATTCAGCAAGCTCTGAGTCTTCCCCCTATTCTAGCAGGAATGGACGCTTTTCAAGAAGCCGCCCTTCACCGCCAAAGATACCAATTCGACTGGGACTCCGTTCTCGGAGTCATCGCATTACCTGGCAGCCGTTGGATCTACGGATACCACCGTACCCACCCTAAGGGAATCTTGGCTTCAGCACTTACCTTGGAAGCTCGTGTATGGGCACAGATCATGTCCCATTACGTCTTTCCGAGCACTCATGAGTCCTCCTTTACTGCAGACATGGCTGTTCTACTATGGTGCATCCTTACAGACCAACCTCTGACTCTCGCAAGACATATCCAGAATGCTATGGAACACGTACAAATTGCGGGCAACTTACCTTTTCCCGCCTTGGTCTCAGATCTTGTTTCAGCAGCCGGAGTCTCCTACAGAGCTGGGGACACCAAAGCCATGCTTCCACGGGATGATCAGTATGTCCCTAACGGGAAATACCTCAGACTCTCAGTAGCCACTACAAGCCTTCCTACTGCTCCAGTTGAAGATAATCCTTCTTCAACACTACAAGCATCTACGACTGAGAAATTGCTCCAACAGATAATCGAACGTTTGGATCGGTAAGAACAGAAAGCAAAGATGAGAGAGCGCCGTCACGAGCGCCAATTCAAACACCTCAAGGAGATACTCAAGGGACACTTCAGAGACTCAGACACCCCGGACTCCACTTCTTTTACCAGCACATGGAGCCATGACGGCCCCGGCTGTGGAGATACTGCTACCAGCCCACCCCTATTCCTAACAGATGGCACCGAGGACGGTGCAAAGCCTTAAGTGTGGGGAGGTCGGTCAGTACCTGACTTTCGGAGGTAAATTCTCTTCTCTAGCACCAATAATTAGGATATTTTAGTTAGATTTTCTTTCCTTTATAGAATAGAATAAATTGCATAGGTTAGGATAGTTGCATGCATGTTCTACTTGATTGAAAAGACAATAAGTTTCTTTTAAAAATCTATCTTTGGAACAAAATTTCACTAATTTTTCAAAAATTCTTATGATAAATTTGCTTGAGTTGTATTTGGAACATGATATTTGAGTTAAAGAACACACAACCTGTGAAAGATTTGAGCCTTTATGAATGGTTACATTATTTAACCATAATTATTTCATTCTTGTGTGTTTACTTCTCTATGATTGTAATCTATATTTTGTTTTATCTTATATGTCCAATAGTTATTATATTTGCATGCTTGCACATGATTGAGGCCATTATTTGTTTAAACTCACTCATCCAAATTAAGCCTACCCTTTTCAATTAGCTTTGTTAACCACTTTGAGCCTTTAATTCCCATTTGTTCGATATTTTACCACATTACTAATCTTAAGCCAAAAAACAATTGTATATCCTAAATTGAATCTTTGGTTAGCTTAAGATAGAATTGTGTGTGCTAGTTAAGTATGGGAAATTGTGGGAACAAAAGTTGTTAAGGGAATGTGTCATAAAAATTTAAGGAGAATTTGGATACCTACTCATGTGAAAATATAAGAATGAAAAATCTATGTGCATTGATAAGCTTTATTTATCTTTAAATATATATATATATATATATATATATATATATATATATATATATATATATATATATGTATATGAAAAATTCAATAAATAAGGGGACAAAATTACCCCAATGTTAAATTCAAAATTCAAAGATCAGTGTACATATAATAGAACCAAAATATAAGTTGATACATGAGTATGGATTGAAAAAGGAAATTCTGGGTAGCTAGGTATGAACTTTAAAGATGACATTAAGTGTATACAAGTTATGTTAGAGCTTGGGTTAATTAAAGATTCAATTTATTAGCTCACTTGACCAAATATACACCCCTACCTATACCTTAGCCCCATTACAACCTTGAAAAGACCTCATGATGTTTGCATTGGTATATTAACTGTTGTTGATTGGTTAGGAGAAGAACAAAAGTTAGAAAGCATGATTAGAGAAGGATAGAGTGATCACCCTATATACTAGAGATTAGAGCGTACATACATTATCAGTGAGGGTTCAATGCTTGAATTTTCATGTTCCCTGCTTTCATGAGCTATCTTCTTGCGCTTTTATCCATTTTTTTTTGTATAATGATAGAATTAGTGGAATTTGATTTGTAATTATTTTGAAGAGCTTATTTACTTTTGATCAAGTAGGAAAGAACCATATAGTTGAATTTATTTATATGTATATAGGTTTGCATTGCATTTCATGAGTTTCTACATGTTCATACTTATTTCCTTATCTCCTTCAATTAAGCATGAGGACATTCTAATGTTTAAGTGTGGGGAGGTTGATAAACCACTATTTTATGGTTTATATTGTGTTTAATTGTGTGGTTTTATCATGATCCTTACCCACTTATTCATTAAATTAGCATGCATTTAGATTTCCTTCCTGAATCTATCACATGTTTGAAAACTGCTTCCTAGAGACTTTAATTATTTATTTTTAATTATCCTTTATTCCCTTCAATGCCGTGATCTGTGTGTTAAGTGTTTCAGACTTTATAGGGCATGAATGAGTTGGAGATTGGAAAAGAAGCTAGCAAAAATGGAAGAAACACAAGAATTTTGAGGAGATAACCAGCGAGAAGTGACGCGGTCGCATGGCTCAAGCGACCGCGCGAAGGAGAGCAAATCACAGCGACGCGGCCGCATGGCTCACGCGGCCGCGCGGATTGTAGAGCCCAAGCGACGCGGTAGCGTGGACGACGCGATCGCGTGGCGAGGAAAAACGCGAATGACGCGTCCGCATGGATGACGCGATCGCGTGACATGTGCGATCTGCATAATCTGCAGAATTCGTTGGGGGCGATTTTGGACCCTATTTCGGCTCAGTTTTCAGCCCGGAACAGAAGACTAGAGTCAGAGAACATGCAGAAACAAATAACACATTCATTCAGAGACAGTTTTAGATCTAGTTTTACTCTCTTAGGTTTTTCTCTCTAGGTTTTAGAATTTTAATTTTCAATTGATCTTAGCATTGGAACATTGAGAAGAGTTATTTCCTCATCAAGACTTCGTCATTCTAGTTCGTTTTCTCAACTTGGTTTCATTCTTCCATGTCCTTTGCTTTGTTCAATTTTGTCATTTAGATACTTTTATGATTATTTAATGCAAGGATTATTTCTTTTTAATTCAATTTCAATTCCAATAATCATGTCTTCTTTTAATCCCCTTTCATGTGTTATGGATTTATTATTTACAATGCGTGAGTAGTTTCTTTACTTGATGGGGAGTTGATTGAAGAGGAACTCTTGAGTTGGAAGGATTGAAAGAAAATTTGTAATTGGGTTAATTGTTGGATTGTTATCCTGTCACCAACGCCAATCCCTTTGAACTAAGTGGATTGCAACTTGTGAACAGATCTAGCATTCCAACTTGTTTGACTTTCTCTTACATAGTAAAGGATAACCAAACAGAGCAACCATTAATTATAAATCAATCTTAAAAATCATTCCATCAATAATAGAGATTCCAACTAATCAACTTCCAGTCAAGGCTTTTATTCATATTAATTAAATTTCCTCAATTTACATTCCAATTTACTAAACTCAACTTCTTTGAACATCTGATTAATAAGATATCACACTTTTCTGCAACTCGTTGGGAGACGACCTGGGACTTAAAACTCCCTGTAATTTTTAATTTAACTCTCTGTGACATATTTCTAAATTGATAGGCAGATTTTCGGTGGTTAAGAGCTATACTTGCAACGTAACCATTTTTAATAATTTTTTAATTCACCAGCTTCTGCGTCTCATCAGCGCACGCGTCATATGCATTTTCTGCTCTCATGCGTATCAAACATAGAGTTGTGCGTGCACGGGGTTGCCTTCGCGCCAATTGCACAACCCATATCACACGATCGCGTCTCTGACGCGTACGCATCACCTAAAAATAGCGCGATCCACGCGTATGCATGATTCACGTGTACGCGTCACACGCAACGCCCAATTAATCCACTTCAGCGCCTGATTTCAATTCCCCCCTGATGAGAGGAACTTTTGCGTGGTCTAGAAAATTGCGGATAAATCCTCGTTGCAAGTATTGTTTCTAAACCTTCAAAAGTCCTTTCATACAAACGTTTTGGTTGTCACAAGTAACAAACCCCTTAAAAATTGTTAACCGAGTATTCAAACCTCGGGTCGTCTTCTCATGGAACTGCAGGGAATTATGTTCTTATTATTGGTTATGGAGGTTGTAAAATAGGGGTTGAAAGTGAAGAGTAGATATGACAAATAATTTAAATGGCAATTAAAATAAATAAATACTGTAAAGCAATCTTTTGGCAAGGTAAGAGAAATTGGAAGTCCAACTTAGTTATCTCTCTCAACAATAATGAAAGTTGAATCTAAATTCCACTTAGTTAACCTTTACTAAAGTAAAGGAAAGTCAAGGGACTAATTAGTTGACCTTCGAATCCTATTTATTTCCTAAGAAAAAGTTGGGATTATTAAAGTTCAGTTCAATTAGCAAGATAACGATTATCAATTATGCTGAGTTTAATAATGTTGAGTTACTGATTTCTTAACCAAGACCAAAAAGGGAAAAAGTAAAATTGTTGGAATAAAAAATGTCCTTAGATGGAAAGCAATGGTAACAAAAATTAAGGAGAAAGCAATCAATAACTGAAATACCTCAAATAATCATTAATTCAAATCATAACATGGGAAGGATTCATAAGTCAAGTTGGCAACATTTATAGGTACGAATAAAAGCATTAAAGTAAATATTAAACCTGGATCGAGAGTCACTCTTACAAACTAAGAGAAATCCTAAATCCTAATCCTAATCCTAAGAGAGAGAGGCCATTTTTTGACGTCGGGATTTTTGCCAGTAAAGAAGTTCATAAAAACAGTCGCGTTGTAGATATAGTCTCTAAACCGACAGAAATTCCTTCGTACAAACGTTTTGGTTGTCACAAGTAACAAACACCTTTTAAATTGATAACCAAGTATTTAAACCTCGGGTCGTCTTCTCAAGGAATTGCAGGGAGGTATGTTCTTATTATTGGTTATGAGTCTTGTAAATTAGGGGTTTTAGAAAGTAAGGAAGCAGTATGTTGCATAAGAAGAATAAGATAAATAAATAACTATAAAATAAACTCTTGGCAAAGTATAAGAACTGGAAGTCCTATCCTTATCAATTGTGATGAGAATTGGATTTTAATCCCACTTGGTCAGCCTTTACTAAACAAAGGAAGGTTAAGTGGGCTGATTGGCTTGATTCTCAAGTCCTAGTCAACTCCTGTGGAGAGACTAGCTTTAGAGCAATCATAGTTCAATCAGAATCTGCCAATTTCAACCACTGTTTTATTTGACAGCTCAAGCGTCACCAATTACCTTAACCAAAACCAAGAATGTAGAAAGCTAAATTAAAATCATAAATATCTAGAATACCTCAAATAAAATACATTCAAAGTTGTAAAATCTAACATGGAAAAGTTCATAAGCCAATTGGAAAAATAAATAAAAATAAAGAACCTGGGATTGAGAGTCACTCCTAAAACTAAGAGAAGTCCTAAATCCTAATCCTAAGAGAGAGGAGAGAACCTCTCTCTCTAAAAACAACATCTACTCCTAAAATTGTGAATATGAGAGCCTCTTCATGAATGGATGCATTCTCCCACTTTATAGCCTCTAATCTGTGTTTTCTGGGCCGCAAACTGGGTCAGAAGCAGCCCAGAAATCGCCCTCTGCGTATTCTGGTATGTTCAGGTCGCGGACAAGTGACGCAGAGGCGTCGTCCACGCGGCCGCGCGGATTGAAGTTCGCAGATGCGACGCATCCGCGTGGATCACGCGTTCGCGTCGCCTAGCGTCAGGGCAACTATGGCATATTATATATCAAATCGAAGCCCCGGACGTTAGCTTTCCAACGCAACTAGAACCGCATCATTTGGACCTCTGTAGCTAAAGTTAAAGCCGTTTGAGTGCGAAGAGGTCAGACTGGACAGCTTAGCAATTTCTCCAACTTCTTGTATTCCTTCCACTTTTGCATGCTTCCTTTCCATCCTCTGAGCCATTCCTGCCCTATAATCTCTGAAAACACTTAACACACATATCAAGGCATCTAATGGTAATAAGAGAGGATTAATATTAGCAAATATAAGTCCAAAGAAACATGTTTTCAATCAAAGCACATAATTAGGAAGGCAAATGTAAAACCATGCAAATAGTATGAATAAGTGGGTAAAGAGTTGATGAAAACCACTCAATTGAGCACAAGATAAACCATAAAATAGTGGTTTATCACCCCCCCCCCACCCAATCCTAATTCTTTTCAATCCTAATTATTTCTTCCTTTTTCTTTCTTTCTTCCTCCTTATTCTTTCTTACTTTCTAGGACCTTCTTCCTTCCTTCTTAATCTTCTTCATCAAGTTTCTTTTCTTCTTCCCCTTTTACTCTTTCATTACTACTTTGATTTATGTTTTTTTTCTTTATTTTTCTTTTAGTTTCATTATCCATGATTTCTTTTTCTTTTCTTTTTCATGCATTCTTATGTTGGTGTTGGAGCTTTATTTGGGTCTTATATTATTATACTTGAGCTTGTGGATATATTAGGGAGTGATTTGACAATTCATATTAATTTTTGGGTTGCATGCATGTTTGGAGTTCTTACTTTCCCTAACATAATTTACATGCATACCAAGTGTTTGTGAAAAGTCCGTATGGCATTGTGAATTCTTAATTATTCCTTTCTTCTACACTACTACCTGTTTTTCACAAAACCCTTGCAATCTTTTATTGATTAAATATAATTGTCAACACAAACATGGTTGTTAGTTTGTTACATTTGATAATCAAATTGAGCTATTAATGCTTGATCTATGCTACTCATGCCCTTGCCGGCATGCTGATAAACATCTTGCATCTAATTGCCTTAATATATCATGCTATATTTCCATTGATGTCCTAATTATATGGAGTCACGATCATGTGTTTACGACATTCTTCTTTACCTTGGCATTGATTATCACTTGTATTTTCCTCCTCCCGGTTCTAGCTATTTGATTTCATGCCCCTTTCTTTTCTCCCTTTTCAGGATAGCCACCAGGAAGGGTACAGAGAAAGCCTCTAACAAGCCACCAGCAAGGAGAGGAACAAGCGAATGGAGCGCCGTAACAAGCGCCGATTTACATACCTCAAGGAGATGATTGTTGGCAACCACCCACCTGAGGAAGCACCAGACACTCCGGACTCCACCTCACCTACCAGCACCGGGAGCCTTGACGACCCCGATTATGGAGATGCTATTACCAGCCCCCCTTTGTTCCTGACTGATGGCACCGAGGACGGTGCCAAGCTTTAAGTGTGGGGAGGTCGGTCAGTACCTGACTCCCAAAGGTAATTGATTTTTCTTAACACCAATAGATTATTTTTTAATTTTTTCTTTTGTTAGATAGGATAGATTACATAATAATAAGTGTTTGCATGTATGTTCTACTCGGTTGAAAAATAATAAGTTTCTTTTCAAGATCCTATTTTTGAAAATTTCACTAGTTCAAATTAAAATTCTATGTTAAACTTGTATGAAGATTATAACTTGGAACATGGTTTAGAGCTAGAACACACAACCCAATGAGATTTTGAGCCTAATTGTATGGTTACATGATTTAACCATTATTTTTATTCTTGTGTGTTTTCTCTCCTCTATGATTGCAATCTATGGTTTGTTCCGTTCTATATGTCCATTATTTAATGTATCCATGCATATGTATGATTGAGGCCATCATTTGTTATTAGCTCACTATCCCAAACGGCCTACCATTCTAATTACCTTCGTTCGCCACTTTGAGCCTTCTCTATCCCCTTTTGTTCTTTATGTTACCACATCACTAGCTTTAAGCGGAAAAATAATGAACTACCCCAATTGAATCTTTGGTTAGCTTAAGATAGGGATTCTGTATCAAATTAAGTGTGGGAAACTATGGGAACTCTGGTTAATAAGAACGTGTATTGCTTAATTGATAAATATTAAGAAATTGAATGCTACTCATGTGAAATTATGAAAACCAAATGCATTGATGTTGTAATGCTTTCAACATAAAAAAAATTCCAATTTTAGGGGAATGAAAGCACCCCAATGTTAAGTTCAATAAAAAGATCAATGCATGTGAGATAAAATAGAAGAACATTTAAATACATGAGTTGGTGAAAAGCACAAAAAGTGAGACTATGGGTAGTTAGGCATGATTTTAGAAGCATAGGGAATGTGTGTGCGTTAGGTGAGAACTTAGGTTAATCAAGGATTCAATTCTTAGCTCACTTGGCCATACATGTATCCTCACCCTTACCTAAGCCCCATTACAACCTTGAAAAAGACCTCATGATCTTTGCATGTGTGCACTAAATATTTGTTGATTGGTTAGATGAAGAACAAATTTTAGAACACATGAATAGAGGAGACTAGAGTGGATTACCCTATACGCTTGAGTGATTAGAGTGCATATACACTTCCAGTGAGGGTTCAATGCTTGACTCTATGTTTCCAACTCTCATGAGCTATCTTCTCACAAGTTTACTTATCTTTTATTGTGTGATTTGAGTTAGTGAAATCTGAATTTTATTTGTCTTAGAGAACTTGTTCATTTCCTTAACCAAGTAGGTATAGACATTTCATCATATAGTTGCATTCATATGTATAGGTTACATTGCATTGCATGAATCCTGTTGCCCCTATTCATTCTTTCTATCTCCTTGAGCTTAGCATGAGGACATGCTAATGTTTAAGTGTGGGGAGATTGATAAACCACTATTTTATGATTTATCTTGTGCTTAATTGAGTGGTTTTACCAAGTCTTTGCACACCTATTCATACAATTTGTATGATATTACAATTCCTTCCTGGTTTTGTTCTATAATTGAAAGCTTGCTTCCTAAGCCTTTAAATTGTATATTTTTAATCCCTCTTTATACCGTTCGATACCGTGATCTGTGCGTTAAGTGCTTTCAGGCTTTATAGGGCAAGAATGGCTTAAAGGATGGAGAAGAAGCTTGCAAAAATGGAAGGAGCAGAAGGAATAAAGGAGACAACCAGCGAGAAGCGACGTGTACGCATGGCTCACGCGTGCGCGTGAATTGGAGTTTTGCACGGCGACGCGTGCACGTACCTGACGCGTACGCGTTGATGAGCGGATAATTTATACGCTTTTTTGGCATTATTTTTACATAGTTTTTAGTATGATTTAGTTAGTTTTTACTATGTTTTTATTAGTTTTCAAGCAAAATTCACATTTCTGGACTTTACTATGAGTTTGTATGTTTTTTTGTGATTTCAGGTATTTTTTGGCTGAAATTGAGGGACCTGAGCAAAAATCTGATTCAGACGCTGAAAAAAGACTACAGATACTGTTGGATTCTGACCTCCCTACACTCAAAATGGATTTTATAGAGCTATAGAAGTCCAATTGGCACGCTCTCAATTGCGTTGGAAAGTAGACATCTAGGGCTTTCCAGCAATATATAATAGTTTATACTTTGCCCGAGTTTTGACGACGCAAACTGGCGTTCAAACGCCAACTTCCTGCCTTATTCTAAAGTTAAACGCCAGAAACAGGTTACAAACCAGAGTTAAACGCCACAAACAGGCTGCAACCTAGCGTTTAACTCCAGGAGAAGTCTCTACATGTGTAAAGCTCAATGCTCTGCCCAAGCACACACCAAGTGGGCCCTGGAAGTGGATTTCTGCATCATTTACTTATCTCTGTAAACCCTAGTAACTAGGGATTTTCGCGGTGCGGTTTGGTTCGGTTTTTTAGAGAAAAGTCATCCGATCCAATTGTTTAATTTAACTGCGGTTCAGTTTGGTTTGGTTTTTTTATCGAGATCATCCGAACCAAACCAAACCAATTAAATTCGGTTTGGTTTGGTTCGGTTTGTTCGGTTTTTTCAATCGATTAAAAAAAATGTCATACTATTTCACAAAGCCATAACATATAAAAGTAAAACTACATCCACAAGAGTAAAAAAGGTCTTAATACAATGAAATTCAACGATAAAAGAAATTATAATACCACAACTAAAATTATTAAAAGTTTAATAGTCTATACAATAAAAGATAAAAATAAATTTTCAGCAAAAGACAATCATGTTTTGGTGTTCTCTCCTGCAAAACTGCAAAACTGCAAAACATCTTTAAGCAAATCAATCTGAAATCAAAAGACAAATAATAATAATAATAATAATAATAATAATAATAATAATAATAATAATAATAATAATAATAATAATAATAATAATAATAATAATAATAAATAATATAGCACCAGTGATTAACACAGATTGAGGAGATGCTATCTTTTACAATGGTACATTCGTTAACAAGACAATTATTTTTAATAGTGATAATGCAGATGAAATAGAATGCAGAATAAATTTAAACTAATAATATCTCCTTTCAAATGCACCTTCAAATTTAGTTAGCACATTCAATTAGAAAAGGATTCAAGTGCTCAACACAAAAAATATCAAATTCAAGCAAGCTCATATAAAACTTTCTATCCGTATATCAAGTTGGATGATTTAGAGTCTAGGTTTAAAGGGATATTTCTGATATAGGATGCATGAGTTTGAGTTAACTTTAGGTAACGAATCTTGCTTTATAATATGCATTTCTTGAATACTTCTGTTTTAATTTTTGTATTTTAATGTTTTAAGCTAAATTTTTCTACATTATAGTTGAAAGTATAGTGACATACTGCTGATCTTAACATGTCATAATCTACACTCATAATTAGCATGATATATAATAAACAACCAAATAATTAAGGGCATGCACAAATAAAGAATCAAATCTCTCATATACACATGTAAATCTTAATATCTGCATTGACTTTTTGGCCTTGTATAAAACACACACACTTATGTAAAATGTTTTAAGAACCAGCCTGCAACAACATGACATGACCTGATTCATGGAAAGCTTGCTCATCACCAGGTTGAATCAGGATATGTCATGTTAGAGTTTATTGTAGTAATTATTAGAAAAACCCTAACAATTACTACAATAAACTCTAACAACACTTATAACTTGGAGTAGAATGCTATTCTCCACACAATCTATCCACAGTAAACAAATTTAGAAATTCATTAAACAACCAACAACAATACCAACAAAAGTAATTCATACCGTACAAAATCAAAATCCTGTTCTTATTATTCAAATTTAGCTGACCATACTGATTTCAATCTAACCCTATAAAGATCCAGAAGCTCCAAAACATACTAAATCACTTCAAAAGCAATTCGGTAATACAACACTCAACAAAACAGCAAAACAAAACACAACAGAGGCAGTTTTAGTAATTCAACAGCACAAAACAAACACCAGAAGCAGTTGAAGCAATTGGAGATGAAGTAATGAACAAGAAATAGAACATCAATTCCAGTCAAGTTACATACCTGACTCGGTGGCTAGGGCTCCATATATGACTTGAAACAGTGCTATGTGTCCGCTGGCTGAGTGGGTGGTGCTGGGTCCGACTTGCGAGGATGTTGCTGGGTGTCGGGTTCTCTGTGCTACTGGAGTACTGGGTGCGACTTGCGAGTTGCGAGGGAGGTCCTGGGCATCTGGGCGCTGGGATCTGGCTGTGTGCTGAGCTGCTCTATCCGTGAGGAGGTCCTGGGAGCAGTGGAAGGGCGGCGCTGCAAGGAAGGTCGGTGGCGCGGCGAGGTAGTGGGAGGAACGGTCCCTCGCCGGCGCTGAGAGGTGCAGAGAGCGAGGCTGTGCTGAGACCTAGGGAGAGAGCGGCTAGGTTTCGTTCTTCGTTTGGGGGTGGGGCTTGGGGATTGCTTGGGGTAGGCTAGGTTACGTGCATTTAGGGGTGGGGTGGGCTTGATTTTTTTAGGGTTTTTTTATCTTCCCGGTTCGGTTCAGTTCGGTTGGGGTTTTCAATGTCAGAACCGAAAACCGAACCGAACCGCAACAAAAACAGCAAAACATATTTTTTTTTTATTTTTTTAGTTTTCGATTTGTACGGTTTTCGGTTTTTTCGGCTCGGTTGGTCAGTTTAGTTCGGTCTGGATCGGTTTTGAACACCCCTACTAGTAACTAGTTTAGTATAAATAGGACTTTTTACTATTGTATTAGAGGTCTTGGTCATTCTGGTTCCCCCTATGGGGCCGAAGCCAATGAACACTATCATCACTTATGTATTTTCAACGATGGAGTTTTTACACCCCATAGATTAAGGTGTGGAGCTCTGCTGTTCCTCATGAATTAATGCGAAGTACTATTGTTTTTCTATTCAATTCAAGCTTATTCTTATTCCAAGATATTCACTCGCACTTCAACCTGATGAATGTGATGATCCGTGACACTCATCATCATTCTCACCTATGAACGCGTGCCTGACAACCACTTCCGTTCTATCTGCAATAGCTTGAGTGTGTATCTCTTAGCCTCCATTCTGAAAGATCGGAGTCTTCGTGATATAGGCTAGAATTATTGGCGGCCATTCCTGAGATCCGGAAAGTCTAAACCTTGTCTGTGGTATTCCGAGTAGGATCTGGGAAGGGATGACTGTGACGAGCTTCAAACTCGCGAGTGTTGGGCGTAGTGATAGACGCAAAAGGATCAATGGATCCTATTCCAACATGATCGAGAACTGACAGATGATTAGCCGTGCGGTGACAGCGCATTTGGACCATTTTCACTGAGAGGACAGATGGTAGCCATTGACAACGGTGATCCCCCAACATAAAGCTTGCCATGGAAATGAGTATGAATGATTGAATGAAGACAGTAGGAAAGCAGAGATTCAGAAGGAGCAAAGCATCTCCATACGCTTATCTAAAATTCTCACCAATGAATTACATAAGTATTTCTATCTTATTTTCTGTTTTAATTATATTATAATTATCAAAATCCCATAACCATTTGAATCTGCCTGACTGAGATTTACAAGATGACCATAGCTTGCTTCAAGCCGACAATCTCCGTGGGATCGACCCTTACTCACGTAAGGTTTATTGCTTGGACGACCCAGTGCACTTGCTGGTTAGTTGTGCGGAGTTGTGAAAAAGAGTTGAGATTACAATTGTGCGTACCAACTTTTTGGCACCGTTGAGATCACAATTTCGTAAACCAAGTTTTTGGCGCCGTTGGCGGAGATTGTTCGAGTTTGGACAACTGACGGATCATCTTGTTGCTCAGATTAGGTAATTTTATTTTAATTTTAAGCTTTTTGTTTTTATTATTTTTATTATCGAAAAATTTTCAAAAAAAATTTAATAAAATCATAAAATCACAAATATTTTTGTGTTTCTTGTTTGAGTCTAGTGTCAAATTTTAAGTTTGGTGTCAATTGCATCTTTTTAATTTTCACTAAAATTTTCGAAAACTCATGCATGGTGTTCTTCATTGATCCTCAAGTTGTTCTTGATGATCTTCTTTGTTTGATCTTTGCATTTTTATGTTTTGTGTCTTTTCTGGTTTTTCATATGCATTTTTGAATTATTAGTGTCTAAAGTTTAAAAATTTTTAAGTTTGGTGTCTTGCATATTTTTCTTTTCTTAAAAATTTTCAAAAATAAGTCTTGATGTTCATCTTGATCTTCAAAGTGTTCTTGGTGTTCATCTTGACCTTCAAAGTGTTCTTGCATGCATTAGTTATTTTGATTCATAATTTCTATGTTTTGTTTCAATTTTGTGTTTTTCTCTCTCTTTACTAAAAATTCAAAAATAAAAAATATATCTTTCCTCGTTTTACTCATAAATTTCAATTTCAAAATTCTATCCTTTCAAATCTTTTTCAAAAATCAAATCTTTTTTTTTACATATTTTCGAAATTTTTTTAATTGATTTTCAAAATCTTTTTCTTATTTTTACTTCATATTTTCGAAAATCTCACTAACATTTAAAGTTTTAATTCAAAAATTTTTCAAGTTGTTACTTGCATATTAAGAAAGGTTCAATCTTTAAACTCTAGAATCATATCTTTTAATTTCTTGTTAGTCAAGTAATCAATTTTAATTTCAAAAATTAAATCTTTTTAAATTTGTTTTTCAAATATTTTTCAAAAAAAGTTTTTCAATCATATCTTTTTCAAAAATTAATTTTCAAAATCTTTTCTAACTTCTTATCTTTTCAAATTTGATTTTCAAATCTTTTTCAATTAACTACTTGACTTTTTGGTTTGATTTTAAAAGTTTTCCATTTCAATCATATCTTTTTCAAAATCACCTAACTACTTTTCTCTCTCCAATTTTTCGAAAATTACTAACCACCTTTTCAAAATTCCTTCTAATTAACTAATTGTTTTAATTTAATTTAATTTCTCTTCCTAATTTTCGAATTCTAATTAATTAATTAAACAAAAACAAAAATATTTTCCTTTTATTTCAATTTAGAATTCGAATTTTTTTCTCCCCCCTCTCCTATTCTTCTCTTCTTCTACTCACATAAAGGAATCTCTATACTGTGACATAGAGGATTCCTCTTATTTTCTGTTCTCTTTTTTTTCATATGAGCAGGAAGAGGGACAAAGACATTCTTATTGAAGCTGATCCTGAACCTGAAAGGACTCTTAAGAGGAAACTAAGAGAAGCTAAAGCACAACCCTCTAGAGAGGACCTGACAAAAATTTTCGAAAAAGAAGGAGACATGGCCGAACCCAATAACAATGGTGGAGATGCAAGGAAGATGCTTGATGACTTTATTGCACCCTCTTCTAACTTCTATGGAAGAAGCATCTCAATTCCTGCCATTGGAGCAGACAACTTTGAGCTTAAGCCTCAATTAGTTTCTCTAATGCAAAAGAATTGCAAGTTTCATGGACTTCTATTGGAAGATCCTCATCAGTTCTTAGCTGAATTCTTGTAAATCTGTGACACTGTCAAGACCAATGGAGTTAATCCCGAGGTCTACAGGCTTATGCTTTTCCCTTTTGCTGTAAGAGACAGAGCTAGAACATGGTTGGATTCACAACCTAAGGAAAGCCTGAACTCTTGGGAAAAGCTGGTCAGCGCTTTCCTGGCTAAATTCTTTCCACCTCAAAAGATGAGCAAGCTTAGAGTGGAAATCCAAACCTTCAGACAGAAGGAAGGTGAGTCCCTCTATGAAGCTTGGGAAAGATATAATGGAGCATCATATGTATATTCTATGATGGTCTGTCTGAGTTGTCAAAAATGTCATTGGACCATTCTGCAAGAGGATCTCTTCATCTAAAAACCCCTGCAGAAGCTCAGGAACTCATTGAAATGGTTGAAAATAACCTGTTCATGTACACCTCTGAAAAGAGTTTTGTGAACAATGGGACGCCTCAGAAGAAGGGAGTTCTTGAAATTGATGCTCTGAATGCCATATTGGCTCAAAACAAAATATTGACTCAGCAAGTCAATATGATTTCTCATAGTCTGAATGGATTGCAAGCTGCATCCAACAGTACTAAAGAAGCATCTTCTGAAGAAGAAGCTTATGATCCTGAGAACCTTGCAATGGCAGAGGTGAATTACATGGGAGAACCCTATGGAAACACCTATAATCCTTCATGGAGAAATTATCTAAATTTCTCATGGAAGGACCAACAGAAGCCTCAACAAGGCTTTAATAACAATGGTGGAAGAAATAGGTTTAGCAATAGCAAGCCTTTTCCATCATCTTCTCAGCAACAGACAAAGAATTCTGAATAGAGCCATTCTGGCCTAGCAACCATAGTCTCTGATCTATCTAAGACCACACTAAGTTTCATGAATGAAACAAGGTCCTCCATTAGAAATTTAGAGGCACAGGTGGGTCAGCTGAGTAAGAAGATTACTGAAACTCCTCCCAGTACTCTCCCATGTAATATAGAAGAAAATCCCAAGAGAGAGTGCAAGGCCATAACCATGACCAACATGGCCGAGCCTGGAGAGAGTGAGGAGGACGTGAGTCCCAGTGAGAAAAGCCTCATGGGACGTCCTCTGGACAGAAAGGAGTTTCCCTTTGAGGAACCAGAGAAATCTGAGGCTCATACAGAGACCATAGAGATTCCATTAAACCTCCTTCTGCCATTCATGAGCTCTGGTAAATATTCTTCCTCTGAAGAGGATGAAGACATCACTGAAGAGCAAGTTGCTAAATATCTAGGAGCAATCATGAAGGTGAATGCCAAGTTGTTTGGTAATGAGACTTGGGAGGATGAACCCCCATTGCTCATCAATGAACTGAATGATCTACTTCAACTGAAATTACCTCAGAAGAAGCATGATCCTAGAAAGTTTTTAATACCTTGTACCATAGGCACCATGACCTTTGAGAAGGCTCTATGTGACCTGGGGTCAGGGATAAACCTCATGCCCCTCTCTGTAATGGAGAAACTGGGAATCTTTGAGGTATAAACTGCAAAAATCTCACTAGAGATGGCAGACAAATCAATGAAACAGGCTTATGGACTCGTAGAGGACGTGCTAGTGAAGGTTAAAGGCCTTTACATCCCTGATGATTTCATAATCCTAGATACTGGGAAGGATGAGGATGAATCCATCATCCTTGGCAGACCTTTCCTAGCCACAGCAAAAGCTGTGATTGATGTTGACAGAGGAGAGTTGGTCCTTCAGTTGAATGAGGACTACCTTGTATTCAAGACTCAAGGTTCTCCTTCTGTAACCATGAAGAGGAAGCATGAAAAGCTTCTCTCAATACAGAGTCAAACAAAGCCCCCACATTCAAACTCTAAGTTTGGTGTTGAGAGGCCCAACCCTGCTCTGATTATCTGTGAGGCTCCATGAGAGCTCACTGTCAAGCTATTGACATTAAAGAAGTGCTTATTGGGAGGCAACCCAATGTTATTTAAATATATCTATTTATTTTCCATTGTTATTTTATCTTTTCTGTAGGTTGATAATCATGTGAAGTCACAAAAATAACTGAAAAATCAAAAATAGAATGAAAAATAGCATTAAAAATAGCTCACCCTGGAGGAAGAGCTTACTGGCCTTTAAACGCCAGTAAGAAGCATCAGACTGGCGTTTAGCGCCAGAAAGAAGCATCAAGCTGGCGTTAAATGCCAGAAACAAGCACCAACTTGGCGTTAAACGCCAATAAAGGGAGAAAAGTTGGCGTTTAACGCCAGAAACAAGCAGCAGTCTGGCGTTAAACGCCAGGATTGCACTCTAAAGGGCATTTACAAGCCTAAATGGAGCAGGGATGATAAGTCCTTGACCCCTCAGGATCTGTGGACCCCACAGGATCCCCACCTCTCCCCCTCTCTCTCTCCCCCACCTTTCCATAACATTCTTCCCCAAAATAACCTCCACCAATCACCTCCATTACTCCTATAAAACCATCATACAACCCACCTACACCCACCCACTCAATTCAAACCATTCACACACCTCCATCTCCTCCATTTTCTTCTTCTTCTACTCACTTCTTTCTTCTTTTGCTCGAGGACGAGCAAACCTTCTAAGTTTGGTATGGTAAAAGCATTGCTTTTTGTTTTTCCATAACCATTTATGGCACCTAAGGCCAGAGAAACCTCTAGAAAGAGGAAAGGCAAGGCAAAATCTTCCACCTCTGAATCATGGGAGATGGAGAGATTCATCTCAACAGCTCATCACTAAGAAAAGGATGGAGCAAATAAGAGAGCCCACTCATGGACCTCAACAAGAGCATGAGGAAGTTCCTCATCATGAAATCCCTGAGATGCCTCAAGGGATACACTTTCCTCCACAAAACTATTGGGAGCAAATCAACACCTCCCTAGGAGAATTGAGTTCCAACATGGGACAACTAAGGGTGGAGCATCAAGAGCATTCCATCCTCCTCCATGAAATTAGAGAAGATCAAAGAGTCATGAGGGAGGAGCAACAAAGGAAAGGAAGAGACATAGAGGAGCTCAAGCACTCCATAAGATCTTCAAGAGGAAGAACTAGCCGCCATCACTAAGGTGGACTCGTTCCTTAATCTCCTTGTCTATTTATTCTCTGTTTTCGTTCTCTATGCTCTATGTTTGTTTATGTTTGTCTTTATTACATGATCATTAGTGTTTAAGTGTCTATGCCTTAAAGCTATGAATGTCCTATGAATCCATCACCTTTCTTAAATGAAAAATGTTTTAACCACAAAAGAACAAGAAGTACATGATTTCGAATTTGTCCTTGAAATTAGTTTAATTATTTTGATGTGGTGACAATACTTTTTGTTTTCTAAATGAATGCTTGAATAGTTACTACAAGAATATGGCCGATTAGCTACCACAAAAAGAGTTGTAAAATCATCGCTAATTCGACGCAAAATATAATGTGACGGGTTAGCTACCGCCTAGCAACTAATATTTTCCTCGCTGATTACAAGTCGCAAATCAGTGAGGCAAACACAACAGTCACTAATTCATCGGAAAGTTTTTTAGCTACCGAATAGATAGTCGCAAATGCATCACTAAAGTAAAAGCTAATTCCATAGAAGAAATAGACTAAACGGTAGTCGCTAATTAGCGACAAACTCTACTGCAACAGACTCATAGCTAAATACAAGCTAACTTCGTAGATCAAATGGAAGGATTAGTTGACACTAATTCGAGAGAAATTTTTTCGAACCTAACTCGTCGCAAGTTGTCCGCTAATATGATCGCAAATCTGTCATATTTTGTAGTAAATCTATAGCTAATCTTTAAAAATCCTTAATTAAATTTGAAGGAATTTTGTCGCTAAACCAAAGCTATTCGAAATGAGAAAGTAGAGTTATGAAATAGTCGCTAATTTGCTAGGAAATAATCTGTAGTCAATTAGTTGTAATACTATCGCAAAATGTCATCGCAAATATCTTTTAAACTAGTAACAAATCGATAAGTATCTCGCACTACAAGAAAAACTGGCTTTTGCTATGCTTTTAAAGCATTCCAAATATGCAAAAAGTGTAGCGATATCTTTTTACCACGCTTTTTTAGAAACGTGCCAATAGGAGACATAGCCACGCTTTTGAAGGGAGAAAATAAGAAAATATAAAAAAAATTAATTTTTTTATTGATTTACATAAATTATTTACATGCTATAATTATAATTAAAAAAATTACAATTCTATAATAAAACTAATAATTTAATTTACATACTGCAAATGTAATGTCAATAAGCCATAACAACCTCTTTGTTTCCAGCTGAAATATGGAGAAAAATGCTTGACCCATTTTTGGAAAATTTACCGAAAAACCATCAATTGAGTGTTGATTACCTCATCAGTTCTGCAGATTACGAAAAAGCAACACGCATCAATAGAAAAATGGAAAATTGTGCCCATACATGAGGTCATAGAACTATAAGCCAAACTAACCCATGATGAAAAATTCCATAAATGGATTTATAGAAGATGATCACCAAAGAAGTAGCAAGAAATTCAACAAAAAAGAAAAGAAAAGAATTTTCATAATTATAAAGAATCCAACAACAGTCAAAATCAAAGGCACTGCACTACACTACACAACATCATGTGATTCTTGTTTGCACGCAAAAATAATTAATCAAGATAAACAACAGAATCAAATAGAAGAAAGCAAGATGAGAAATTAAAGTAGAAACTTTACCAAGAAACACAAATAGGATTCATTTTCAGCTCCTCTCAACAGAAGAGAACAGGGTGAGTCAAAAATAGCATGAGCCAGCAAATAGCTGAATAATTGATAAGAGATGTTGAAAAAAGAGAGTACAATAATTGACTATTTGACACTGACAAAAATCAAATAATTGATTCCCATTAAAAGAGATTGCATCAGAAAACAGGTTCAATAACATCACTTTACAATAGTAATTTGTGCAAGTTCAACCAACTAAATCAGTAGAGGATGTTAACCTTCTTTCCACGCCCTTGCCAAATAAACCAAATAATCTTTTCTCAAAAGAATCAGCAAAGTTATCGTCTTTAAATAAGTCTTAAATATTCGTTTTAATTACAACCTTATACTTTTATAAAAGTTCGAACATAATCTCCTCTAAAAATAGAACTTAGCCACTCATACTGGTTCCCTTTTTCTCAACATTTCACCAACCTTTTATCAACAAGTACCACAACAATATATTCTCAAAATATTTGATAATAGTGTAAAAATCAATTTTTAAACCCTATACCCAGGGTAGTTACCAAAACAACATTCACAGCCTAATTTCAATTTTGTTTTTAAAATATAAAATGACTTCGGAATTGCACAAACTTTATATCCATACGACCGTCTCGGATTAAGCTTTCTATTAAATGAAAAATCATAATTTTTTGCTTACTCTAACTTCCGGAATAGAAGCAAAACTGTGACTGCTCTGCTGTGTCTTAAAATCAGAAAATAGCAGCAGCATGTGATATTCAAAATTCAATATAAAATCCAAGTTAAATCTAACGACCTTAAAAAATTAATGTGATTCAACTTCACTCATCCAGGTTTCTTTTTCAATTAGTTCTAGATCAATATCGTTTTCAATGAAGGAGTTATATAACTTAGAAGTTGAGTAATTTTCTGCAGAATTCTGTTTTAAAAGTTAATGAACATATCCTCTTCCAAATCCCATAACTTACTCATTAAAATATTGACAGCCCTGAAATTTAAATCACATATGCTAAACATACTTAAATTGCACTTTCAATTGGTTCCATCTCAATATCTATCCAGAATCCAAAGTTATAAACTCTCAAAGTTACTGATTTAAGGAAACAGAATCTGGCTTTTACTTCATAATGCATCATCTTTCAAAAATTCATATCTTTAAAACTACAGGTCCAATCGTTCTGAAATTTTATGGCATTAAAATAATAGGACTAAAGTTTCATTTAAAATTAGTTTCATTTCAAAATTCAATTCGAAACACTCACAGCAGAGCCAACAAGTTACTGCTGTTCTAAAAATTCTGCAGTAAAAATCAGATTCCACAACCATAACTCAAAAATTCACCATAAATAATATACTTAACAAAAAGGTCTTAAATTCCCCAGTCCAGCTCCTTATATTTCCAAGATTAATCTAGACTTGGTCTCACACAATTTCGATCATCACAGAATTAGTTATAGCTTTTCAAAGTTACCGATTTCATTTAAAGATAATGCAGAAAATCAGATTTTTCAGTTTAATTTTGAAAATCACAACTAATTCTCCAGTTAATTCAAACTTCTCAAAATTAAATTCCAACAACGAATTTCATCCTAGTTTACTTAGCTTTTACTCTCTTATCATTTCGATTACTGTTGAATATCTGATTTACTTCCAAAGTTTCCATTTAATTTCAAAACTCAGATTCTCAACAATCAATTCAACATTTCAAGATTCATTCCTCCAAATATTCTCTAAACCTAACTCCATCAATCACCAACTAAGTCCATTACAATAATCATATAACCAGTTTAATAACAAAAATTTCAATTTAATCCATCAAAATACAGAATTCACAACAATCTCTCATCAAACAATTCATAAACCACGCATGATCAATTTCACAAAATCAACGAATTCAATCAAAGTTCCAACCAAAATTTCATTCATTCCAATCATAATCTCAGCCACAATTCAACATTCATATAACCAATCAATCACTCACAACTATTATACCTATTTACAGTTATCCAATAAACTTTGTCAGCATTCTTAAATTAAAACCGTTTAAATTAAACCTCCTACCTCGATTAGCCGAAATTCGATAATTAAGCGCAGCAAACACCTCTTTTGTTTTAGCAGGAGCAACAGTAACTCTAACAGTTCTTTATTATCATCAACACTATCTCCTGTGATAGTTCCATCAACAAACAGAGAAGGTAGAGCAGGAGTGTTAAATAGAGACATGGGTTTTCCTTAACAGAACAGAAAAAGACTAAGGAGCAAAATGGAAGTAGCGCAAATTCAAGAATGGAAACAGTAGAGTTACCGGTAAATTTGTCTTGGTTTCGGCAACGACGGCGACAGCGAAAGAACACAACTCCTCTCCCTTCTCACATTCTGTTCGACGGCGTTCTCACTCCCTTCGACGAAGGCAAAAGCGGCAAGCAAGAATAACAATAACCAAAATAGGTCGTAAATGGTACAGAATTCAGAGACGGACGAAGGAGGCTGTGGTGACCGAGCAATACCAGGGCAGTAGCTGAAATAGTTCGTAGCAGCAACGCCAACGATGCTTCTCTGACGGCAGACTCTCAACAGTGGCTCTATCAACGAAAACAGGGCGCAACAGCAATGGTGTGACCCCAATCGACGGTAGCGGCGGCGGCGGAGCAGGACGGTGCGAGAACGGACCTCGTCCTTCTCCTTCCAGGTTCGTTCTTCTGACAGCAGTGACGGTTAGGATTCGGCAGCAGTGACTCCCTCAATGGCGACGGCGGCGGTCTAGGTGGAATTGGCCGTGATGACGGGAGCAGCCTTCCTCCCCTTCCTTGACTCTCGAGCTCTCCGTCTCCCTCTCTCTGTCCCTCTCTTCTCCTTCCTCTTCTTCCCGTTTCCCCCTCTCTGTTTCCCTGATTCTTTTCTTCCCCTTCTACGTATGTTTTGTTTGTTTTGATTTAGGGATTAATGGAATTAGGGTCTTATTTGAAAACTTTAAGGTTAGGGTAAAATATGTACTAATAATATAGAAAAGTTATCCGGTATATCCACATAAGTGTGTGGAATATGGTATTCAACTATTCATTCTACCACCAAGTAGGTTGTTTTAAATTTATCCTTTAGTGAAGGGCAGATAGTCTAAAATAACCTCAAGCATTCTATTAAAATTACATTAAGGACTAGATGTGGAAGCAAAGTTGGAGTGAAACTTCTTAATTAGCATAGCTAGCGTGAGTTCAAAAGCTGTGGGCCTGAGCCGGTTTTGAGAAAACCCATCTGATTGTTGAAAGAAATAGTCTTACAAGAGCAAAATCAGATCGAAGGTATAATGGAGTGAGAGAGTGGGTGCAGCGGTCCAGTATTGGATTGATCATCTCCGAAGGAGTGCGTTCATTTTCTGTTGAAGGAGGAATGATGTATTTCAGTAAAGACCAAAGTGGGTTGCCAGTGAAGGATAAGGTCAGTAAACTGTTGCCTATACGATGTTCAATGTTAATTAGATTTTAGTAATATTTTGCCTGTGCTCGGTGGGTATTTTGGGGGGAGGGGCACATCAGTTTCGAACAGTGTATGTGGATCCATTAAATTTTTTGTTAGAAACGTAGATGATGTGTAGATGGGTCTAACAGATAATGAAAGAATATAAATTTGTATAGTAAATTTTTTGCGTAGCCTAAGGGTGCTGTGATTGTGGAGAGTTTATTGGTATGGAATACCGAGTTATTTTAGGAGTCAATTAAGTAAGGTACTTTGTGATGTGATTTTTGAGGAAGATGATTATTAGTTTAAGTATAGCATGTTTTAATTTGGAGTGTTGGTGGCGTCACGTTCATGGTCTGTCCGTGTTCTTCTTACCCGACGTAACTGACATTCTGCTTGCTCGATTTGCCATAGTATTGCTGAATAGTTTTGCGAGGTACAGAGTCTTGGGGGAAGTTGGGGCAGCAGAGATAGAGCAAATTTTTTTTTAATGTCTTCTTGTAGCAGAACGGTCCACGAATTGGATGCAGAGAATGAAGAGAATTTTAACATCTCAGAGGATAGCGAGAATTGTGATGCAAGGATATGAGTGGCTTTGGTGTATAATTTAGTAGGTTTTATAGTAATTGTAATTTAGGATTGTTAGTGGTAACCTTAACTAGTCAGCTTGTCTGTGTGCAGGAGACGCCGGTGGATACAGGGATGGAGGCAGAGGCAGAGGAGTTGGAGGGAGAATCATCGGATGAACGACACGGTGAGCAAAATGGCATGGCTGAACATGTAATGCTAAGTCGTGCACAGATATTAGAGATGGAGTTCGCTAACCCGGATGAGGCGTGTCATTTCTATGAGCAATACAGTCGAGCAAAGGGTTTTTCCATGCGACAAGGGAAGAAAATGAAGAATAGGAAGGGTGAAATTGTTCGCTACACGTACCTGTGCAATAGAGAAGGATTTAGACATAGAAAATGGCTTCAGATGCAAGATCGGAAGAGGGAGCACAAGGTTGTAACCCACTGCGGGTGTCAGGCTGATATGAGGATAAAGCGGAAAGCCGATAGCACCAGTTGGTATGTGTGTCGTTTTGTGGATGAGCATAACCACGACCTTCTTCCAGCAAAGTTTGTGTCATACCTGCCAGCTTACAGGAAAATATCAGATGTTGATGTAGCCCACATCGAAAGTTTGAGGCAAGTTGGGATTTTAATTCCAAAAATTATGAGTCTATTGCTGCTCAGGCGGGGGGGTTTAACCTAGTTCCATTCACGAAGAGAGATATGTATAATGTGGTTAGGCGGCAACGTGCAATGCACTGCGGCGATGTGAATGCCGCATTACGGTATTTTAATTCTTGTGCAAGGGCATATGAGAACATGTATTGGCGATACCAGGTTGGAGATGAGCAATAAATGTGTGATCTGTTTTGGAGTGACGAGTGTAGTCAACATGATTACTGGTGCGCAGAAATTGTGATCACACTTTGATTATGTAAAATTCATCGCTCTTTCTTTCCCTGGTAATGGCGCCAAAAACATGATGCCAATACCATAGTTCACAACTTCCACAACTAACCAGCAAGTGCACTGGGTCGTCCAAGTAATACCTTATGTGAGTAAGGGTCGAATCCCACGGAGATTGTTGGTATAAAGCAAGCTATGGTCACCTTGTAAATCTCAGTCAGGCAGATATAATTTGATAATGGTGTTTTCGAATAATAATTAAATACACATAGAATAAAGGATAGAAATACTTATGTAAATCATTGGTGAGAATTTCAGATAAGTGAATAGAGATGCTTTCGTTCCTCTGAACCTCTGCTTTCCTGCTATCTTCATCCAATCAGTCTTACTCCTTTCCATGGCTGGCTTTATGTGATGCATCACCATTGTCAATGGCTACTTTCGGTCTTCTCTCGGGAAAATAATCCAAATGCCCTGTCACGGCACGGCTAATCGTCTGGAGGCATCACCCTTGTCAATGGTTTACATCCTATCCTCTCAGTGAAAATGGTCAACGCACCCTGTCACGGCACGGCTATTCATCTGTCGGTTCTCGATCATGCTGGAATAGGATTTACTATCCTTTTGCGTCTGTCACTACGCCCAGCAATCGCGAGTTTGAAGCTCGTCACAGTCATTCAATCATTGAATCCTACTCGGAATACCACAGACAAGGTTTAGACTTTCCAGATTCTCTTGAATGCCGCCATCATTCTAGCTTACACCACAAAGACTCCGATTAAGAGATCTAAGAGATACTCATTCAATCGAAAGTAGAACGAAAGTGGTTGTCAGGCACGCGTTCATGGGGAATGATGATGATTGTCACGTTCATCACATTCAAGTTGAAGTGCGAATGAATATCTTAGAAGCGAAATAAGATGAATTGAATAGAAAATAGTAGTACTTTGCATTAATCTTTGAGGAACAGCAGAGCTCCACACCTTAATCTATGGAGTGTAGAAACTCTACCGTTAAAAATACATAAGTGAAAGGTCCAGGCATGGCCGAATGGCCAGCCCCTCTGATCTAAGAACCAGGCGTCCAAAGATGTCTAATACAATAGTAAAAGGTCCTATTTATAATAAACTAGCTACTAGGGTTTACAGAAGTAAGTAATTGATGCATAAATCCACTTCTGGGACCCACTTGGTGTGTGCTTGGGCTGAGCTTGAATGTTACACGTGCAGAGGTTATTCCTGGAGTTGAACGCTAGCTTTTGTGCCAGTTTGGGCGTTGAACTCCACTTTGCAGCTTGTTTCTGGCGCTGGACGCCAGAATTGGGCAGAGAGCTGGCGTTGAACGCTGGTTTACGTTATCTAAACTTGGACAAAGTATGGACTATTATACATTCCTGGAAAGCCCTGGATGTCTACTTTCCAACGCAATTAGAAACGCGCCATTTCAAGTTCTGTAGCTCCAGAAAATCCACTTTGAGTGCAGGGAGGTCAGAATCCAACAGCATCAGCAGTCCTTCTTCAACCTCTGAATCTGATTTTTGCTCAAGTCCCTCAATTTCAGCCAGAAAATACCTGAAATCACAGAAAAACATACAAACTCATAGTAAAGTCCAGAAATGTGAATTTAACATAAAAACTAATGAAAACATCCCTAAAAGTAACTAGATCCTACTAAAAACATACTAAAAACAATGCCAAAAAGCGTATAAATTATCCGCTCATCACAACACCAAACTTAAATTGTTGCTTGCCCCCAAGCAACTGAAAATTAAATAGGATAAAAAGAAGAGAATATACTATAAATTCCAAACTATCAATGAAACAGAGCTTCAATCATATGAGCGGGACTTATAGCTTTTTGCCTCTTGAATAGTTTTGGCATCTCACTTTATCCATTGAAGTTCAGAATGATTGGCATCTATAGGAACTCAGAGTTTAGATAGTGTTATTGACTCTCCTAGTTCAGTCTGATGATTCTTGAACACAACTTCTTTATGAGTCTTGGCCGTGGCCCTAAGCACTTTGTTTTCGAGTATTACCACCGGATACATAAATGCCACAGACACATAATTGGGTGAACCTTTTCAGATTGTAACTCAGCTTTGCTAAAGTCCCCAATTAGAGGTGTCCAGGGTTCTTAAGCACACTCTTCTTTTGCTTTGGACCTTGACTTTAACCGCTCAGTCTCAAGTTCTCACTTGACACCTACACGCCACAAGCACATGGTTAGGGACAACTTGGTTTAGCCGCTTAGGCCAGGATTTTATTCCTTTAGGCCCTCCTATCCACTGATGCTCAAAGCCTTGGGATCCTTTTTATTTACCCTTGCCTTTTGGTTTTAAGGGTTATTGGCTTTTTTGCTCTTGCCTCTTGGTTTTAAGAGCTTTTGGCTTTTTCTGCTTGCTTTTTCTTTTTCTTTCTATTCTTTTTCGCCTATTTTTTTCTCTTTTTTTTCTGCAAGCTTTGTTCTTTGCTGCTTTTTCTTGCTTCAAGAATCATTTTTATGATTTTTCAGATTATCAAATAACATGTCTCCTAGTCATCATTCTTTCAAGAGCCAACATATTTAACATTCTTAAACAACAACTTCAAAAGACATATGCACTGTTCAAGCATACATTCAAAAAACAAGAAGCATTGTCACCACATCAATATGATTAAACTAAGTTCAAGGATAAATTCGAAACTCGTGTACTTCTTGTTCTTTTGAATTAAAACAGTTTTCATTTAAGAGAGGTGATGGATTCATAGGACATTCATAACTTTTAAGACATAGTTACTAACTACTAATGATCATGTAATGAAGACACAAACATGGATAAACACTTAACATAGAGAAAACGAAAAACAGAAGAAATAAGAACAAGGAATGAATCCACCTTAGTGATGGTGGCGTTTCCTTCTTGAGGAACCAATGATGTCCTTGAGCTCTTCTATGTCTCTTCCTTGTCTTTGTTGCTCCTCCCTCATTGCTTTTTGATCTTCTCTTATTTCATGAAGGATGATGGAGTGCTCTTGATGTTCCACCCTTAGTTGTCCCATATTGGAACTTAATTCTCCTAGGAAGGTGTTGATTTGCTCTCAATAGTTTTGTGGAGGAAAGTGCATTTGAGGCATCTCCGGGATCTCATGGTGATGAGCTTCATACGCCTCTTGAGCTCCATGAATGGGCTCTCTTGCTTGCTCCATCTTTTTCTTAGTGATGGGCTTATCCTCTTTAATGAGGATATCTCCCTCTATGTCAATCCCAGCCGAATTGCATAGGTGGCAAATGAGGTGAGGAAAGGCTAACCTTGCCATAGTGGAGGACTTGTCAGCCACCTTGTAGAGTTCTTGAGGTATAATCTCATGAACTTCCACCTCTTCTCCAATCATGATGCTATGGATCATGATGGCCCGGTCTATAGTAACTTCAGACCGGTTGCTAGTGGGAATGATTGAGCATTGAATGAACTCCAACCATCCTCTAGCTACAGGATTGAGGTCCAATCTTCTTAGTTGAACCGGCTTGCCTTTGGAGTCAATCTTCCATTGAGCTCCTTCTACACATATGTCCATAAGGACTTGGTCCAACCTTTGATCAAAGTTGACTCTCCTTGTGTAGGGGCGTGCGTTCTCTTCCATGTTTGGCAAGTTGAACGCCAACCTCACATTTTCCGGACTAAAATCTAAGTATTTCCCCCGAACCATTGTAACATAGTTCTTTGGATCCGGGTTCTTACTTTGATCATGGTTCTTGGTGATCCATGCATTAGCATAAAACTCTTGAACCATTAGGATGCCGACTTGTTGGATGGGATTTGTTAGAACTTTCCAACCTCTTCTTTGAATTTCATGTCGGATCTCCGGATACTCATTTCTTTTGAGTTTGAAAGGGACCTCAGGGATCACCTTCTTCTTGGCCACAACATCATAGAAGTAGTCTTGATGGGCTTTGGAGATGAACCTTTCCATCTCCCATGACTCGGAGGTGGAAGCTTTTGTCTTCCCTTTTCCTTTTCTAGAGGATTCTCCGGTCTTAGGTGCCATCAATGGTAATGGAAAAACAAAAAGCTTATGCTTTTACCACACCAAACTTAGAATTTTGCTCGCCCTCGAGCAAGAGAAGAAAGAATAGAAGAAGAAGAAGAAGAAATGGAGGAGAGGGAGAAGGGTTGTGTTTCGGCCAAGAAGAGAAGAGAGGGTTGTGTTGTGTGAAAATGAGGAAGAATGGAAGGCTTTATATAGGGAAGGGAGGGGGGTTAAGGTTCGGCCATTTAGGGTGGGTTTGGGTGGGAAATTGATTTTGAATTTTGAAGGTAGGTGGAGTTTATGAGGTAGGTTTATGGGGAAGAGTGGATGGATGTGAGTGGTGAAGAGGTGATGGGGAAGAGAGATTGAGGTGATTGGTGAAGGGTTTTGGGGGAGAGTGTTTATGGGATTGTGTGAAAGAGGGGTGAGAAGAAGTGAGTGGAGGTAGGTGGGGATCCTGTGGGGTCCACAGATCCTGAGGTGTTCAAGGATTTACAACCTTGCACCAAATTAGGCATGTAAAATGCCCTTGCACACAACTCTGGGTGTTCAGCGCCAGGTTGGTGCCCATTTTGGGCGTTCAACGCCCATTTGTTGGCCATTTCTGGCGTTGAACGCCAGAACCATGCCTGTTCTGGTCGTTCAGCGCCCAGACACTGCCCATTTTGGGCGTTCAGCGCCAGAACCATGCTCTGTTCTGGCGTTGAACGCCAGACAGATGCTCCTCCAGGGTGTGATTTTTCTTCTGCTGTTTTTTATTCCGTTTTTGATTTTTTTGTTTATTTTGTGACTCTACATGATCATGAACCTATAAAGACATATAACTAAGAAAAATATAGTTAGATAAATAAAAATTAGGTTGCCTCCCAACAAGCGCTTCTTTAATGTCAATAGCTTGACAGTGGGCTCTCACGGAGCCTTACAAATGTTCAGAGCATTGTTGAGACTCTCCAACACCAAACTTAGAGTTTGGTTGTGGCTTCCCAACACCAAACTTAGAGTTTGACTGTGGGGGCTTTGTTTGACTCTGCTTTGAGAGAAGCTTTTTCTGCTTCCTCTCCATGGATGCAGAGAGAGATACTTGAGTTGTAAATACAAGGTTGTCCTTATTTAATTGAAGGATCAATTCTCCTCTGTCCACATCAATCACAGCTCTTGTTGTGGCTAGGAAAGGTCTTCCTAGGATGATGGATTCATCCTCTTCCTTTCCAGTATCCAGGACTATGAAATCAGCAGGGATGTAAAGGCCTTCAACCTTTACTAACATGTCCTCTACTTGTCCATAAACCTGTTTTCTTGAATTGTCTGCCATCTCTAATGAGATTTTAGCAGCTTGCACCCCATAGATTCCCAGTTTCTCTATTACAGAGAGGGGCATGAGGTTTATCCCTGAACCAAGGTCACACAGAGCCTTAAAGATCATGGTGCCTATGGTACAAGGTATTATGAACTTTCCAGGATCCTGTCTCTTCTGAGGCAATGTCAGTTGATTCAGATCACTTAGTTCATTGGTGAACAAGGGAGGTTCATCTTCCCAAGTTTCAATACCAAATAATTTGGCATTCAGCTTCATGATTGCACCAAGAAACTTGGCAGTTTGCTCTTCAGTAACATCCTTATTCTCTTCAGAAGAGGAATACTCATCAGAGCTCATGAATGGCATAAGGAGGTTCAATGGAATCTCTATGGTCTCTAGATGAGCCTCAGATTCCTTTGGTTCCTCAGAGGGAAACTCCTTATTGATCACTGGACGTCCCAGGAGGTCTTCCTTATTGGGATTCACGTCCTCCTCTCCCTCTTTGGGTTCGGCCATTTTGGTAATATCAATGGCCTTGCACTCTCTCTTTGGATTTTCTTCTGTATTGCTTGGGAGAGTACTGGGAGGGATTTCAGTGATCTTCTTACTCAGCTGGCCCACTTGTGCCTCCAAATTTCTAATGGAGGACCTTGTTTCATTCATGAAACTCACAGTGGCCTTAGATAGATCAGAGACTAAGTTTGCTGAGTGGATGATGGAAAAGGTTTACTATTGTTAAACCTATTTCTTCCACCATTATTAAAGCCTTATTGAGGCTTTTGATCCTTCCATGAGAAATTTGGATGATTTTTCCATGATGAGTTATAGGTGTTTCCATAAGGTTCACCTAAGTAATTCACCTCTGCTATTGCAGGGTTCTCAGGATCATAAGCTTCTTCTTCAGAAGATGCCTCTTGAGTACTGTTGGATGCAGCTTGCATTCCATTCAGACTCTGAGAAATCATATTGACTTGCTGAGTCAATATTTTGTTCTGAGCCAATATGGGATTCAGAGTATCAATTTCAAGAACTCCCTTCTTCATAGGCGTCCCATTACTCACAGGATTCCTCTCAGAAGTGTACATGAACTGGTTATTAGCAACCATGTCAATGAGTTCTTGAGCTTCTGCAGGCGTTTTCTTTAGGTGAATGGATCCACCTGCAGAAGTATCCAATGACATCTTAGCTAATTCAAATAAACCATCATAGAATATATCCAGGAGGGTCCATTCTAAAAGCATGTCAGAAGGGCACTTTTTGGTCAGCTGCTTGTATCTTTCCCAAGCTTCATAGAGGGATTCACCTTCTTTCTATCTGAAGGTTTGAACATCCACTCTAAGCTTGCTCAGCTTTTGAGGAGGAAAGAACTTGGCTAAGAAAGCCGTGACCAGCTTATCCCAAGAGTTCAGGCTATCTTTGGGTTGAGAGTCCAACCACACTCTAGCTTTGTCTCTTACAGCAAAAGGGAAAAGCATGAGTCTGTAGACTTCAGGATCTACTCCATTAGTCTTTACAGTATCACAGATCTGCAAGAATTCAGTTAAGAACTGAAAAAGATCTTCGGATGGAAGTCCATGAAACTTGCAGTTCTGCTGCATTAGAGAAATTAGCTGAGGTTTCAGCTCAAAATTGTTTGCTCCAATGGCAGGAATGGAGATGCTTCTTCCATGTAAACTGGAATTAGGTGCAGTAAAGTCACCAAGCATTCTCCTTGCATTATTATTATTTTCAGCTGCCATCTTCTTTTCCTGTTTGATAATTTCTAACAGGTGCTTGCTGGTTTGTTGTAATTCAGCTTCTCTTAGTTTCCTCTTCAGAGTCCTTTCAGGTTCTGGATCTGCTTCAACAAGAATATTCTTGTCCTTGCTCCTGCTCATATGACAAAGAAGAGGGCACAGAAAAATAATAATAATAGAGATCCTCTTTTTTTTCTTTTTTTTTGTGAGTGAGGGAGAGATGTTAGTAGATGAATAAACAAATAGAAGGAGATGAGAGAGAAGAGAATTTTCGAAAAGTATTTTTGAAAAAAGAGTTAGTGATTTTCGAAAATAGTTTTTGAAAAAGGTTAGTAATTTTCGAAAATTAAAATAAAAATTTAAAATAATTAGTTAATTAAAAAGAAATTTTGAAAAAAGCGGGAAGATATTTTCGAAAATTAGAGAGAGAAAGTTAGTTAGGTGGTTTTGAAAAGATAGGAAACAAACAAAAAGTTAGTTACTTAGTTGAAACAAATTTTGAAAATCAATTTTGAAAAGATAAGAAGATAGGAAGTTAGAAAAGATATTTTGAAAATCAAATTTTTGAAAAAGATATGAGGAGAAGATATTTTTTGAAAAGATATGATTGAAATTAGTTTTGAAAAAGATTTGATTTTTAAAATCACAATTAATGACTTGATTCACCAGAAATCACAAGATATGATTCTAGAACTCAAAGTTTGAACCTTTCTTAACAAGTAAGTAACAAACTTGAAATTTTTTTAATCAAAACATTGATTGTTATTGTTATTTTCGAAAATATGATGTAAAATTAAGAAAAATATTTTTGAAAAATATTTTTGAAATTTTCGAAAATAACTAAGAAAAATGAAAAAGATTTTATTTTTGAAAAAGATTTTGAAAAAGATAAGATTTTTAAATTGAAAATTTGATTTGACTCATAAAAACAACTAGATTTTAAAAAGTTTTGAAAAAGTCAAATCTAATTTTCGAAATTATGAGAGAAAAGAGGGAAAGATATTTTTTTTTATTTTTGAATTTTTATGATGAGAGAGAAAAACAAGAAAAATGATGCAATGCATGAAAGTTATGGATCAAAACAATGAATGCATGCAAGAATGCTATGAATGTCAAGATGAACACCAAGAACACTATGAAGATCATGATGAACATCAAGAACATATTTTTGAAAAATTTTTAATGCAAAGAAAACATGCAAGACACCAAACTTAGAATTCTTTAATGTTTAGAAACTAAGAATTCAATAATGCATATGAAAAACAAGAAAAGACACAAAACATGCAAATGCAAAGATCAAACAAGAAGACTTACCAAGAACAACTTGAAGATCATGAAGAACACTATGAATGCATGAAAATTTTCGAAAAATGCAAGATGCACATGCAATTGACACCAAACTTATAACATGACTCAAGACTCAAACAAGAAACATGAAAATATTTTTGATTTTTATGATTTTATAATTTTTTTTTGTATTTTTTTTCGAAAATTATTTGAAAAATAAAAATAAGGATTCCAAAATTTTTAATATAAATTCCAGGAATCTTATGCTCTAAAGCTCCAATCAAAGGGTCAGGCATGGCTTAATAGCCAGCCAAACTTTAGTATGTGACTCAGACATGACATGCCTGACATACCCTATCCAGAAGGATTGGGCATGGCTCCACTGAGGTGATTAGTTGAAGGCCAATCCCAAAGCAGTTTGGGTATGGCTTTACAGCCAGATAAGCTTCAACATGCTTCATGAAACACTAGAATTCATTCTTAAAAATTCTGAAGAAAAATATATTTTTGAAAACATTTGTATTTTAAAATTTTTTTTTTTCGAAAAAAAAAGAAAAATTTTTGAAAGATTTTTGAAAAATTTTTCAAAACAAAACAGAAAGAAAATTACCTAATCTGAGCAACAGGATGAACCGTCAGTTGTCCAAACTCAAACAATTCCCGGCAACGGCGCCAAAAACTTGGTGCGCAGAAATTGTGATCACACTTTGATCATGTAAAATTCATCGCTCTTTCTTTCCCTGGTAATGGCGCCAAAAACATGATGCCAATACCATGGTTCACAACTTCGCACAACTAACCAGCAAGTGCACTGGGTCGTCCAAGTAATACCTTACGTGAGTAAGGGTCGAATCCCACGGAGATTGTTGGTATGAAGCAAGCTATGGTCACCTTGTAAATCTCAGTCAGGCAGATATAATTTGATAATGGTGTTTTCGAATAATAATTAAATAAACATAGAATAAAGGATAGAAATACTTATGTAAATCATTGGTGAGAATTTCAGATAAGTGAATAGAGATGCTTTCGTTCCTCTGAACCTCTGCTTTCCTGCTATCTTCATCCAATCAGTCTTACTCCTTTCCATGGCTGGCTTTATGTGATGCATCACCATTGTCAATGGCTACTTTCGGTCTTCTCTCGGGAAAATGATCCAAATGCCCTGTCACGGCACGGCTAATCGTCTGGAGGCATCACCCTTGTCAATGGTTTACATCCTATCCTCTCAGTGAAAATGGTCAACGCACCCTGTCACGGCACGGCTATTCATCTGTCGGTTCTCGATCATGCTGGAATAGGATTTACTATCCTTTTGCGTCTGTCACTACGCCCAGCAATCGCGAGTTTGAAGCTCGTCACAGTCATTCAATCATTGAATTCTACTCGGAATACCACAGACAAGGTTTAGACTTTCCGGATTCTCTTGAATGCCGCCATCATTCTAGCTTACACCACGAAGACTCCGATTAAGAGATCTAAGAGATACTCATTCAATCGAAAGTAGAACGGAAGTGGTTGTCAGGCACGCATTCATGGGGAATGATGATGATTGTCACGTTCATCACATTCAGGTTAAAGTGCGAATGAATATCTTAGAAGCGAAATAAGATGAATTGAATAGAAAACAGTAGTACTTTGCATTAATCTTTGAGGAACAGCAGAGCTCCACACCTTAATCTATGGAGTGTAGAAACTCTACCGTTAAAAATACATAAGTGAAAGGTCCAGGCATGGCTGAATGGCCAGCCCCTCTGATCTAAGAACCAGGCGTCCAAAGATGTCTAATACAATAGTAAAAGGTCCTATTTATAATAAACTAGCTACTAGGGTTTACAGAAGTAAGTAATTGATGCATAAATCCACTTCCGGGGCCCACTTGGTGTGTGCTTGGGCTGAGCTTGAATGTTACACGTGCAGAGATTATTCCTGGAGTTGAACGCTAGCTTTTGTGCCAGTTTGGGCGTTGAACTCCACTTTGCAGCTTGTTTCTGGCGCTAGACGCCAGAATTGGGCAGAGAGCTGGCGTTGAACGCCGGTTTGTGTCGTCTAAACTTGGGCAAAGTATGGACTATTATACATTGCTAGAAATCCCTGGATGTCTACTTTCCAACGCCATTGGAAGCGCGCCATTTCGAGTTTTGTAGCTCCAGAAAATCCACTTTGAGTGCAGGGAGGTCAGAATCCAACAGCATCAGCAGTCCTTCTTCAACCTCTGAATCTGATTTTTGCTCAAGTCCCTCAATTTCAGCCAGAAAATATCTGAAATCACAGAAAAACACACAAACTCATAGTAAAGTCCAGAAATGTGAATTTAACATAAAAACTAATGAAAACATCCCTAAAATTAACAAGATCCTACTAAAAACATACTAAAAACAATGCCAAAAAGCGTATAAATTATCTGCTCATCAATTACAAAATATTTGGTGATGTTTTGGCATTTGATGCGACGTATGGGCGAAATAAGTACAATATGCCGGTGATTGTGTTTTCCGGGGTGAACCACCACAACCAAACATGTGTCTTCGATGCAGCCATAGTGTCTTCTGAAACACAAGCGGCATATGTGTGGGTGTTGGGAAGGTTTTTAGAGTGCATGAGAGGGAAAGCGCCTAAGGCAGTTATTGCTGATGGGGATAGATCAATGCAGCTTGCCATTCAGGAAGTGTTTCCGGAGGCTCATCACAGGCTTTGTGCATGGCACCTACTGAAAAATGCAACCGTGAATGTGTGTAAGCCTCGCTTCACAACTCTGCTTAGAAATTGCATGCTTGCTGATGTTGAGGTTGAGGAGTTTGAGAGGCAATGGGATGCAATGATGGATGAATGTGGGGTGTGGGAAGTAGAGTGGTGATGCACAAATTGTGAATCACACTTTTCACAACTCGTACCACTAAACAGCAAGTGCACTGGGTCGTCCAAGTAATACCTTACGTGAGTAAAGGTCGAATCCCACGGAGATTGTTGGTTTGAAGCAATCTATGGTTATCTTGTAAATCTTAGTCAAGAAATCAATTATAATTATCAGTGTGAATTGCGAAGAATAAAAGAGCATGAAATAAATACTTGTTATGCAGTAATGGAGAATATGTTGGAGTTTTGGAGATGCTTTGTCTTCTGAATCTCTGCTTTCTCCCTGTCTTCTTCTTCACGCACCCAAGGTTCCTCCTATGGCAAGATGTATGTTGTTGGATCACCGTTGTCAATGGCTACCATCTGTCCTCTCAGTGAAAAAGGTCCAGGTGCGCTGTCACTGCCTGACTAATCATCTGTCGGTTCTCACTCATGCTGGAATAGGATCCATTGATCCTTTTGCGTCTGTCACTACGCCCAACCCTTGTGAGTTTGAAGCTCGTCACAGCCATTCAATCCCTGAATCCTACTCGGAATACCACAGACAAGGTTTAGACTTTCCAGATTCTCAAGAATGCTGCCAATGGATTCTAGCTTATACCACGAAGATTCTGATTAAGGAATCCAAGAGATATTCATTCAATCGAAGGTAGAACGGAGGTGGTTGTCAGGCACGCGTTCATAAGTTGAGGATGGTGATGAGTGTCACGGATCATCACATCCATCATATTGAAGTGCGAATGAACATCTTAGATAGAAACAAGCGTGTTTGAATAGAAAACAGAAATAGTTGCATTAATTCATCGAAACACAGCAGAGCTCCTCACCCCCAACAATGGAGTTCAGAGACTCATGCCGTCAAAGAGTACAAAGTCCAGATCTAAAATGTCATGAGGTGCGAAAATAGACCTCTAAAATTTGTTTAAATACTAAACTAGTAACCTAGGTTTACAGAAAATGAATAAACTATGATAGATGGTGCAGAAATCCACTTCTGTGACCCACTTGGTGTGTGCTGGGGCTGAGACTTAAGCTTCTCACGTGCGTAGGCTACTTCTGGAGTTAAACGCCAGGTTGTAACCTGTTTCTGGCGTTCAACTCCCATTTGTAACCTGTTTCTGGCGTTTGACGCCAGACTGCAACATGAAACTGGCGTTGAATGCCAGTTTACGTCGTCTATCCTTGAGCAAAGTATGTCCTATTATATATTGCTGGAAAGCCCTGGATGTCTACTTTTTTAACGCAATTGAGAGCGTGCCATTTGGAGTTTTGTAGCTTCAGAAAATCCACTTTGAGTGCAGGGAGGTCAGAATCCAACAGCATCAGCAGTCCTTTTTCAGCCTGAATCAGATTTTTGCTCAGCTCCCTTAATTTTAGCCAGAAAATACCTGAAATTATAGAAAAACACACAAACTCATAGTAAAATCCAGAATTGTGATTTTTATTTAAAAACTAACAGAAATATAATAAAAACTAACTAAATTCCACTGAAAACATAATAAAAATAATGCCAAAAAGCGTATAAATTATCCGCTCATCACAACACCAAACTTAAATTGTTGCTTGTCCCCAAGCAACTAAAAACAAAGTAGGATAAAAAGAAGAGAATATACAATGAATTCCAAAAACATCTATGAAGATTAGTCTTAATTAGATGAGCGGGGCTATTAGCTTTTTGCCTCTTGAATAGTTTTGGCATCTCACTTTATCCATTGAGGTTCAGAATGATTGGCATCTATATGAACTCAGAATTCAGATAGTGTTATTGATTCTCCTAGTTTAGTATGTTGATTCTTGAACACAGATACTTTATGAGTCTTGGTCGTGGCCCTAAGCACTCTGTTTTCCAGTGTTACCACCGGATACATACATGCAATAGACACATAACTGGGTGAACCTTTTCAGATTGTGACGCAGCTTTGCTAAAGTCCCCAATTAGAGGTGTCCAGGGTTCTTAAGCACACTCTGTTTTTGCTTTGGACCTTGACTTTAACCGCTCAGTCTCAAGTTTTTACTTGACACCTTCACGCCACAAGCACATGGTTAGGGACAGCTTGGTTTAGCCGCTTAGGTCAGGATTTTATTCCTTTAGGCCCTCCTATCCACTGATACTCAAAGCCTTGGATCCTTTTTATTTACCCTTGCCTTTTAGTTTTAAGGGTTACTGGCTTTTTTTTTTTGCTCTTGCCTTTTGGTTTAAAGAGCTTTTGGCTTTTTCTGCTTGCGTTTTCTTTTTCTAGGTTTTTTTTTCGCAAATATTTTTTTTTCTGCAAGCTTTTGTATTCACTGCTTTTTCTTACTTCAAGAATCATTTTTATGATTTTTCAGATTATCAAATACCATGTCTCCTGTTCATCATTCTTTCAAGAGCCAACATATTTAACATTCATAAACAGCAACTTCAAAAGACATATGCACTGTTCAAGCATTCATTCAGAAAACAAAAAGTGTTGCCACCACATCAAAATAATTAAACTATTTTAAAATTCGAAAATTCATGTACTTCTTTTCCTTTTCAGAAAATATTTTTCATTTAAGAAAGGTGATGGATTCATAGGACATTCATATCTTTAAGACATAGACACTTAGATACTAGTGATCATATAGTAAAGACACAAATATAAATAAAACATAAAGCATAATAAACGAAAAACAGGAAAATAAGAACAAGGAGATTAAGGAACGGGTCCACCTTAGTGAGGGTGGCGTCTTCCTCTTCTTGAAAAACCAATGGTGCTCTTGAGCTCCTCTATGTCTCTTCCTTGTCTTTGTTGCTCCTAATAGTTTTGTGGAGGGAAGTGCATCCCTTGAGGCATTAGTGGTTATGGAAAAAAAAAGCAATGCTTTTTTTTCACACCAAACTTAAAATATTTGCTCGTCCTCGAGCAAAAGAAGGAGAGGTGGGGTAGATGGGGATCCTGTGGGGTCCACAGATCCTAAGGGGTCAAGGATTTCGCATCACTGCTCCAATTAGGCGTGCAAAACACCCTCTGTATGCAATCCTGGCATTTAATGCCAGACTGCTGCCTGTTTCTGGCGTTAAACACCCAAATGTAGCCTGTTTCTGGCGTTTTACACCAGGTTGATGCTTATTTCTGGCGTTAAACGCCAGCTTGGTGCTTGTTTCTGGCGTTAAACGCCAGACAGATGCTTGTTTCTGGCGTTTAAATGCCAAAGTGCTCCTCCTCTAGGGTGTGCTGTTTTTAATGTTGTTTTTCATCCTGTTTTTGATTGATTTTTTTGTAGTTTTTGTGACTCCACATGATCATCAACCTAAAAAATAAAATAACAATAGAAAAAAAATAATGAATTAACATTGGGTTACCTCCCAACAAGCGCTTCTTTAGTGTCAATAGCTTGACAGTGAGCTCTCATGGAGCCTCACAGTTGTTCAGAGCAATGTTGGGACCTCCCAACACCAAACTTAGAGTTTGAATGTGGGGGTTCAACACCAAATTTAGGGTTTGACCATGGGGGCTTTGGTTGACTCTGTAGTGAGAGAAGCTTTTCATGCTTCCTCTCCATGGTTACAGAAGGAGAACCTTGTGTCTTATAGTTTACAATGTCTGCAAACCACAGAGCTTCCTGAATAGCAAACAATTGCTCATCTGAAAAGGTTTCAGAGATCTCAGTAGGAGGGAGGAATGCTCCTGCTACTGGTTCTATCCGGGACAGGTGATCAGCTACTTGATTCTCTGTCCCTTTTCTGTCTCTTATTTCTATATCAAACTCTTGCAAAAGCAACACCCATCTTATGAGCCTGGGCTTTGAATCCTGCTTTGTGAGTAGATATTTAAGAGCAGCATGGTCAGTGTACACAATCACTTTTGATCCTACTAAGTATGATCTAAACTTGTCAATGGCATAAACCACTGCAAACAGCTCTTTTTCTGTGGTTGTGTAATTCTTCTGTGTCTCTTATAAAATATGGCTAGCATAGTGAATGACGTGCAGAAGCTTATTATGCCTCTGTCCCAATATTGCACCAATAGCATGGTCACTGGCATCACACATTAGTTCGAATGGTAATATCCAGTCTGGTGCAGAAATGACAGGTGTTGTGACCAGCTTAGCTTTCAGGGTCACAAATGTGTGCAGACACTCTGTGTCAAACACAAATGGCATGTCAGCAGCTAGCAGATTGCTCAGAGGTTTTGCAATTTTTGAAAAATCCTTTATAAACCTCCTATAGAATCCTGCATGCCCCAGAAAGCTTCTGATTGCCTTAACATTGGCAGGTGGTGGTAATTTTTCAATTACTTCAACTTTAGCTCGATCCACCTCTATTCCCTTGTTTGAAATTTTATGCCCAAGGACAATCCCTTCAGTCACCATAAAGTGACATTTTTCCCAGTTTAAAACTAGGTTGGTCTCTTAGCATCTTTTCAGAACAAGTGCTAAATGGTTAAGGCAGGAGATGAATGAGTCTTCAAATACTGAAAAGTCATCCATGAATACTTCCAGAAACTTCTCTACCATATCAGAGAAGATAGAGAGCATGCACCTCTGAAAGGTTGCAGGTGCATTACACAGACCAAAAGGCATCCTTCTGTAGGCAAACACTCCAGAACGACATGTGAATGCTGTTTTCTCTTGGTCTTGAGGATCTACTGCAATTTGGTTGTAACCTGAATAGCCATCCAAAAAGCAGTAATATTCATGACCGGCTAGTCTCTCTAGCATCTGGTCTATGAATTGTAAAGAAAAATGATCCTTCCTGGTGGCTGTATTGAGCCTTCTGTAGTCAATACACATACGCCACCCTGTAACTGTTCTTGTAGGAACCAGTTCATTCTTTTCATTATGAACCACTGTCATTCCTCCCTTCTTAGGGACAACATGGACAGGGCTCACCCAGGGGCTATCAGAAATAGGATAGATAATCCCAGCCTTTAGTAACTTAGTGACCTCTTTCTGCACCACCTCCTTCATGGCGGGATTTAGCCGCCTCTGTGGTTGAACTACTGGCTTAGCATCATCCTCCAATAGGATTTTGTGCATGCATCTGGCTGGGCTAATGCCCTTAAGATCACTTATGGACCACCCAAGAGCTGTCCTGTGTGTCCTTAGCACCTGAATTAGTGCTTTCTCTTCCTGTGGCCCTAAAGCAGAGCTTATGATTATAGGAAAAGTGTCACCTTCTCCCAGAAATGCATATTTCAGGGATGGTGGTAGTGGTTTGAGCTCGGGTTTAAGAGGTTTCTCCTCTTCCTGAGGAGTTTTCAGAGGTTCTTTTATTTCCTCTGGTTCCTCCAGATCAGGCTGAACATCTTTAAAAATATCCTCTAGCTCTGATTCGAGACTCTCAGTCATATTGACCTCTTCCACCAGGGAGTCAATAATATCAACGCCCAGGCAGTCGTCTGATGTGTCTGGATGTTGCATAGCTTTGACAACATTCAACTTAAACTCATCCTCATTGACTCTCAGGGTTATCTCCCCTTATTGGACGTCAATGAGGGTTCGTCCAGTTGCTAGGAATGGTCTTCCTAGAATGAGAGTTGCACTCTTGTGCTCCTCCATTTCCAGTGCTACAAAGTCAGTAGGGAAGGCAAATGGCCCAACCTTGACAATCATGTCCTCAATTATGCCTGATGGATATTTAATGGAGCCATCAGCAAGTTGAAAACAGATCCGGGTTGGTTTGACCTCTTCAGTCAAGCCAAGCTTTCTGATAGTGGATGCAGGGATTAGGTTGATGCTTGCCCCAAGATCACATAGAGCTGTCTTGGTGCAGTTACCCTCTAATATGCATGGTACCATAAAGCTCCCGGGATCTTTAAGCTTTTCTGGGAAGCTTTTCAGAATGACTGCACTACATTCTTCAGTGAGGAGAACTCTTTCAGTTTCTCTCCAATCCTTCTTATGACTCAAGATATCTTTCATGAACTTGGCATAAGAGGGTATTTGCTCAAGTGCCTCTGCAAACGGAATCTTTATTTCAAGAGTCCTGAGATAATCTGCAAAGCGGGCAAATTGCTTATCCTGCTCCTCTTTGCGGAGTTTTTGAGGATAAGGCATCTTGGCTTTGTATTCCTCAACCTTAGTTGCTACAGGTTTATTTCCTACAGAGGCAGGTTGAGAAGCCTTCTTGAGGGATTTATTATCAGCACTTGCAGGTGTCTGATCCCTCACTGGCATTTGAAAGCCAGGTTTGGAAGATGGAGTGGCGTTGGACGCCAACTCCTTACTTGTTCCTGGCGTTTGAACGCCAGAACTGAGCTTCCATTGGGCGTTTGACGCCAACTCCTTGCCTGTTTCTGGCGTTTGAACGCCAGAGTTATTCCTCTCTGGGCTCTTACTATCCTCAAAGGGATTTTGGATAGCCGGTTGTTCATTTCTTGGCTTCCTGCTGCCTTGAAGTGAGGTATTTAATGTTTTCCCACTTCTTAATTGAACTGCTTGGCACTCTTCTGTTATTTATTTTGATAACTGCTGTTCTGTTTGCTTTAACTGTACTTCCATATTCAGATTAGCCATTCTTGTGTCTTGTAGTATCTCCTTGAATTCGGTCAGCTAGTTTGTTAGAAAGTCTAATTGCTGATTAAATTCAGTAATTTTTTCTGCAGGACTGAGTTCAGCAGTTACTGTTTTAGCCTCTTCTTTCATGGAAGATTCACTGCTTAGGTATAGATGCTGATTTCTGGCAACTGTATCAATAAGCTCTTGAGCCTCTTCAATTGTCGTTCTCATGTGTATAGATCCACCAGCTGAGTGGTCTAGAGAAATCTGAGCTTTCTCTGTAAGCCCATAATAGAAGATGTCTAACTGCACCCATTCTGAAAATATTTCAGAGGGACATTTTCTTAGCATCTCTCTGTATCTCTTTCAGGCATCATAAAGAGATTCATTATCTCCTTGTTTAAAGCCTTGGATGTCCAGCCTTAGCTATGTCATCCATTTTGGAGGGAAGTATTGATTCAGAAATTTTTCTGATAGCTATTTCCATGTCCTTATGCTAGCCTTAGGTTGGTTATTTAACCACTTCTTAGCTTGGTCTTTTACAGCAAATGGAAACAGTAATAATCTGTAGACATCCTGATCTACTTCCTTATCATGTACTGTGTCAGCAATTTGTAAAAACTGTGCTAGAAACTCTGTAGGTTCTTCCTGTGGAAGACCGAAATATTGGCAACTTTGCTACACCATGATAATGAGCTGAGAATTCAACTCAAAGCTACTGACTCCGATGGAGGGTATACAGATACTACTCCCATATGAAGCAGTAGTGGGGTTAGCATATGACCCCAGAGTCCTTCTAGACTGTTCATTTCCACTTATGTCCATGATGTTGAAAGGGAGATGATGCGGATTGCAAATAAATTTTTTTTTTTTGAAAACCGAAATTAAACTAAAATAAAATAAAAGAAAATAAATGAAAAATTGACTATAAATTCGAAAATTTGAAGAAAAATAAATAAAAGAAAATTGAAAACTAAATTAATTAATTAAAAAGATTAGGAAAAGATATGGGTGAGGATTTTCGAAAAAAATAAAGAGAGAGAAATTGGTTAGGAAGTTTTGAAAAAGATATGTCTTAAAATTAAAGATACTTGTAAGAAAATAAAATAAAAAAATAAAATAAAAAAGAAAAGATATGAAAAAGATTTGATTTTAAAATTTGAGATTAGAAAAATTAAAATAGGCTAGGTAAGAGAAGATAAGGAATTTAAATTAAAAAGTTTTGAAAATTAAATAATTTTAAATTTTGAAATTTGAATTTTGAAATTTGAAATTTGAAATTTGAAATAAGATAAGATAAGATTTTGAAAAAGATATGATTTTTTTTTTTTGAAAAACATTTAAATTTTGAAATTTTAAAACTAAGATAAGATAAAATAAAAAATTTTAAAATAAAATCTGAATTTTTAAAAGGAAAATTCGAAAAATCAATTAAAATAAAGGAAAAAGATATTTTTGAATTTAAAGAGGAAAGAGAAAAACAATAAGATAGCACAAGACTTAAAATTTTTAGATCTAATGCTCCTTGTTTTCGAAAATTTTGGAGGGAAAAACACCAAGGAGCACCAAACTTAAAAATTTTAAGATCAAGACACAAGGAAAACTCAAGAACACTTTGAAGACTCACAAGAACAACAAGAACAAAAGAAAGAACACCAAACTTAAAATTTTTAGAAAACCTCAATAAAATTTTCGAAAATTATAGAAAGATTGACAAGAAAACACCAAACTTAAAGTTTGGCACAAGATTTATTCAAAGAAAATTTAATTTTGAAAAAGTTTTAAAAAAGAAGATAGCCAATTACCAAGAACATAAGCATCACGCTCTAGCCAATTGAGCTATAAATTTAAAGTGTTTTAACAAGGTATTTAATAAATAAATTTTTTTTTAGATACTAATAATTCGAAAATGCACAAGAAAAACAAGAAAAATCACAAAACAAGAAAAACTAAAGATCAAACAAGGAAAATAAACAAGAACAACTTGAAGATTAAGAAAGAACAATGAACACAGTTTCAAAAATTTAAAAGAAAATAAAAACATGCAATTGACACCAAACTTAAAATATGAAACTAAACTCAAACAGAAAAACTCAATTATTAGTAAAAATAAAAATAAAAAAAATAAAAAAATAAAGTTTCGAAAAATTTTTGAAAAAGAAAATAAGGATTCTAAAATTTTAACAAGAACAATAATAAAAGACTCTGACCCAAAAGACAAAATCTTCCTAATCTAAGCAACAGGATGAACCATCAGTTGTTCAAACTCGAACAATCCCCGGCAACGGCGCCAAAAACTTGGTGCACAAATTGTGAATCACACTTTTCACAACTCGTACCACTAACCAGCAAGTGCACTGGGTCGTCCAAGTAATACCTTACGTGAGTAAGGGTCGAATCCTACGGAGATTGTTGATTTGAAGCAATCTATAGTTATCTTGTAAATCTTAGCCAGGAAATCAATTATAATTATCAGTGTGAATTGCAAAGAATAAAAGAGCATGAAATAAATACTTGTTATGCAGTAATGGAGAATATGTTGGAGTTTTGGAGATGCTTTGTCTTCTGAATCTCTGCTTTCTCCCTGTCTTCTTCTTCACGCAGGCAAGGTTCCTCCTATGGCAAGCTATGTGTTGGTGGATCACCGTTGTCAATGGCTACCATCCGCCCTCTCTGTGAAAAAGGTCCAGGTGCGCTGTCACCGCCCGGCTAATCATCTGTCGGTTCTCACTCATGCTGGAATAGGATCCATTGATCCTTTTGCGTCTGTCACTACGCCCAACCCTTGTGAGTTTGAAGCTCGTCACAGTCATTCAATCCCTGAATCCTACTCGGAATACCACAGACAAGGTTTAGACTTTCCGGATTCACAAGAATGCTGCCAATGGATTCTAGCTTATACCACGAAGATTCTGATTAAGGAATCCAAGAGATATTCATTCAATCGAAGGTAGAACGGAGGTGGTTAACAGGCACGCGTTCATAAGTTGAGGATGGTGATGAGTGTCACGGATCATCACATCCATCATATTGAAGTGCGAATGAACATCTTAGATAGAAACAAGCGTGTTTGAATAGAAAATAGAAATAGTTACATTAATTCATCGAAACACAGCAGAGCTCCTCACCCCCAACAATGGAGTTCAGAGACTCATGCCATCAAAGAGTACAAAGTCTAGATCTAAAATGTCATGAGGTGCGAAAATAGACCTCTAAAATTTGTTTAAATACTAAACTAGTAACCTAGGTTTACAGAAAATGAATAAACTATGATAGATGGTGCAGAAATCCACTTCTGGGGCCCACTTGGTGTGTGCTGGGGCTGATACTTAAGCTTCTCACGTGCCTAGGCTGTTTCTAGAGTTAAACGCCAGGTTGTAACCTGTTTCTGGCGTTCAACTCCCATTTGTAACCTGTTTCTGGCGTTTGACGTCAGACTACAACATGGAACTGGCGTTGAACGCCAGTTTACATCATCTATCCTTGAGCAAAGTATGCCCTATTATATATTTCTGGAAAGCCCTGGATGTCTAATTTCCAACGCAATTGAGATCGCGCCATTTAGAGTTTTGTAGCTCCAGAAAATTCACTTTGAGTGCAGGGAGGTCAGAATCCAACAGCATCAGCAGTCCTTTTTCAGCCTGAATCAGATTTTTGCTCAGCTCCCTCAATTTCAGCCAGAAAATACCTGAAATTACAGAAAAACACATAAACTCATAGTAAAGTCCAGAATTGTGACTTTTATTTAAAAACTAATAGAAATATAATAAAAACTAACTAAATTATACTGAAAACATACTAAAAACAATGCCAAAAAGCGTATAAATTATCCGCTCATCAAGTGGGTAAAGGATTTATATGCTAAGAAGATGTCATGGGCAACGGCATACATACGCGGTTGCTTTTATGCTGGGCTGAGAACAACATCTCGATGTGAGTCACTGCATGCAAAAATGGGCAGGTTTGTGGAGAGGAGATACGGAATCTTGGAGTTTGTCACGAACTTCCAACGGTGTGTTGATTTCCTAAGGAATAATGAGGATGAGCTTGACTTCAGGTCGTTGTATGGGAGCCCCGTGCTCCAAACTCAGTTTCCAGAGCTAGAGAACTCAGGTGCATTGAACTACACGAAGAAAATATTTATGCGTTTTAGAGATGCGCTGAAGAGAAGCGTGCGGATTACTATTGTAGAGTGCAACAAATTAGACGATCGGACGGTTTATGTGACACAGAAGTATCGTAGGCCACAATTTCGATGGACTGTTGCCCACCATTTTCGAGAGAATTCCTTTTTTTGTAGTTTCCTGAGGTTTGAGTCGTTCGGACTACCTTGTGTGCACATACTTGCGGTGTTGGTGCAGTTGGACATAGGTTGTCTTCCGGAAAGCATAGTGTTGAAACGCTGGTCGAAGACTGCCAAGGTTGAGCTGGAGGGGTCTTCCCCCATGAACAAAGAGGGGGATGTGAATGCAGTATACAAGGTTCGAGTGGGTGCTTTCCTGCAGCATTGTAAGCGGCTGGCAAGAGTTGCGTGTATGCAAGAGAATGATTTCAAGAGTTATTTGGAGAAGATAGTTGAAGAAACCGCTTTCTTGGAAATGAAGAATGGTGTTGGGACTACCGGCAGGTGCAGCGTTGATGGTGCCGAAGAAGGAGTGCGCGATCCCGTTGCGGTTCAGAGTAAGGGAACTGGGCGTGGTCAAGAGCCTTTTAGGTGCTGGGGAAGAAAGCGGCGCAAGTGCAGCACCTGTGGTATAGTTGGACATCGCCGAACTCATTGCCCGAGCGGTCCAGCAAGTCAGCCAACATGTAGCCAAGACCCGACAGAAGATATTGTACCCCACAGTGAATCACAGAGCCATGCCCCGGTACGTACAGTGACTAACCTTTTTAGTAGGAAAAGTTTGTGTTTATGATGTGCTATATGGATGTCAAATAATTTTCTGGGCAAACCAGTTCAGTATACTAAGTAGAGTTTATTGAATGACTAAATAACCTTGTGGGACTCACTGTGTGGCATACACAAATCTGCAATATGAGTATTGGTTTGAAATGGCAGATCCCTCTTTATTAATGGATTGATTGGTGGGTCCGTTAATTAAGTAGATGATAATGATCCATTTCATATGCATGCACTAACATTGATATAAAGTGGGGAATTTTATCCTAATTTGCGTCTGGTTCGTAGGATGCCGGCGACGAAGACCAAAGCCAGAGAGGTAGCAAGACCGTGCGTGTGATTGCAAGCCCGTTGACCGATAACTAAAGTCCAGTAGGTGGAGTTCATGTTGTTGGGAACTAAACCGTAGTGAAATGTTTGTCTACTAATTAGCTAATTTCGCTTGTGTATTGCTCCATATGTTTGTGGTTGCGGTAAGTTATGTTCTTGAATAGGATAGAATAGCTATGAGAACTTTTCTATGTATTCATTTTTACTATGATGTTATCAACATTCAGCAAAACAAATGACCAAAATTGTTTGTTTGGCAAAACAGCTGCCATGAAAACCCTTTAATATAAAATTGACAGTCTCATTATGCGTTACGTCCTTATTTTTAGCTTTTTGATGCATGATATCGTTGCAGGATATGTGTAGTCTACAAGTAGAGAGTTAATGGGTGAAAGGATAATGAAACCATGAAAAGTTCTTACTAAATTAAAGCTCCTAATGGCTTTAGGTAAATAAAGGAAGCATTGACATCATTAACTTTTTATTTAGTTAGAATAAATTTCCGTTTCTAAGCAGGGAACATTAACCCATCATGCAGAAAAATCATAAAATACATATGTAGAAGTTGATATCCATCAAACATTTCAATAGTTAGATAAAAAAAAGTCAAAAGATAGACAGTCAACTGAGCAGTGTCGTTGAAAATAGCACAATTTTTGGTGTCAGGTAACAAAACAAACCAGATATATAAAAGTAGGAGTTTGCGCCAACAAGAGTCTCATGAAATGTTGATAATTAGATGTAGTGTCACATGAAATGTTGATAATTGTTCCACAGCTAGGATGAATTACATGGGTTCCATTAGTTAGGCAACTAAAATTAGGCCACCCACTACACACATGTGTGGCCATGTTTTAGTTGCAACAAAAAATCCTTAATTTAGTTATATAGACCAACCTAAACTGCACTACACCAAATGCAAGCTGGCCATGCTGACATCATACAACATATTTACCAAAATGCAAGTAAATTGTTCCAACATTATACATAGTGACAAGCCACCGAATCAAAAAAATGGAGCATCTATAGTGGTTTGAATGCAGCAAACTGCATGTACTATAGGCCGCCGCCGCTCATGGAATCCTTGTCATTGCAGGATGTGATAAGTCGCCAAACAACTTCAGCCTTACTATCGATGAACCCACGGCACTGGTTGACATCCGACTGAACAATGTTTAAGGCGGCCCTCATGCGCATGTGCTCGCTGTTCCCCTAAAACAATTCCAACCAAAGGGTGGGTTACTAACACAAAAGTAACGTTTGCATGTTGCCTTAAATGTATTTGCAATTATGTTAACATGGCAGTAGGCTACCAGCAATGGCAAACAAAAGAAATAAGGTCAGGAGGAGGTTGGTTGACGTACCATGTGGCGGAATAATTTAGTAGAAAAGCCCCCATTGTGTTGTAGCAAGGATAAACACCATATTGCAGATTCTGCGCTACAAAAAGTTTTGACCGAAGTTAAAAGTTTATCAAATTGTTTACACCAGGCAAAATTGAAAACAGTCCTTTTTGAGGCAGTGAGTGTGAGTAACCTGTCCAGGTCTTTTGGTAGACCCTGTGGGTAGATGAAGTGTCCCCAATTGGAGGGGTCAGGGTTTGTGTGACGGAAGTTAACGAGGTTTCTACTGTGGACGAATATTTTCCCCAAAGCATGACACTACAAAAAATAGGAAGAAACAAGTCAACCGATGAATGGCGTCCGGAATGAATGAAAATTGTGGTTACCGAATAAAATAGTAGACAAAGTATAGCTCACGATCTTAGTCATGTTGGACTCCCTTCGCACAATGCTCTCCGGAGACCGGTTCACATCCAGCGTATATATTTTTGATGCCTTAACGTCCAGCAGCATAACATACCATGCGTCTCCGGCTTCCCAAATTGGCACAAACACTTGCCCTGAACAAGCAATGAAGGCAACATAGCAGTTCAGCCTCAGTGGTAGTATATGCAGAATGCCATTTTTTCACAAACATGGATTACAACTGTATTTTAGTAAACAACAAGCTTACATGTTCCAGGTTTTCGGTTTGAGGCATCCAGCGTCCTTCGTAACTGTTCTGCAATTGTGGGATGGGAGCATCAGTAAGCACAGCAGTAGCAAAGTCATACGAAAAGTACCAAATCCTTGGTGCCTTATTTCTCATGGCCTTTAGTGATGCTATCATGGTAGATGTATTGATGAGCTATAACCATGTAAGAGAAATCAGCATTTACAACCACAGTAATTTTTGTATCTACAAAGTGTGTCGTGTCATTACGTTAGATGTGCATGTGTTTTGACAAGTGTGCAAGAAGTAGTTGTACTTACATCTGGGTGGGGTGTATATGGGGGGCCAAAGAGATGAATACTCCCCTAACGATCTCGAACCCACCGAGCTCGAACAAGACCTCCCTGCAGATGAAGTTGGAAATTTCCGAATCGTAAGGGTAAGTATCGTGTATTAGTAAAAACAATTGAATTCTCAAAAAATGCAACACCTGAAACTAACAGAAGACATTCTAGTGACATAAGCATGCACTGATGTTTAGCTTGTAAACATAGAAATTCATTGGAGAGAATCCAAACCCAATCCATAACCAGGAAAACCAAAAAAGAAAACAGTGAATCAATATTTCCGGACTTCAGAAACAAATAATAAAATTACATTCACGACGTTGTCAGAATTATCTTAACCAACCTCAGATGGCAGCAAACAATTAAGTCCACCACAATAATTGGAGAAATTTATCAACACAGAAAAATGAGAAACACAGCAGCTCCAGAACTCAGAAACTAAGTTAGTTCATTTCAAAAGAGCAAAGAAATAACTAAAAATCAGGCCACCACATGCCGCAAGGCAAACATTGTGGACATATGAATTGTGTCACAAACAAATCAGCCGGTGACGGCAGGGAGGAGTGTAGGAAAGTCGGCTATAGTAGATGAAACTATCTGAGGAACTTTGCAAACAAAATAGTAAAAAATTACCGAACATCTGCACAACAACAGCACCGCAGAACTTATGCTGAATTAACTAAGTTAACAATCTAAGCACATTTAAGCCGAAAGCCTAATTTTAAATGACATAATTAAACACAGAAACGCTCAGCAGTGAACAATAGAGAGCCAAAAAACACAGAACATCAGCCAAGAAGACACAAACCAGAGTGCCACACGGCATAGCCGTAGTGAGCAGACCCATTGAATAATAAATACAGTTTGATAATATATGAACTAAAAAAGAAACACGAACGCCAGGCACTAGTTGTGAGCTATGTGACACAATAAGTATTAAGCACCAAGTTAAATTACAAGTACTCCTTTAGGGTAAGAGCACATAATTTATCATCAAGAAACTTCATCAAAATTTAACAAGAAGAAAGAAATAGAAGCACGTACATAACCAGTAATAATTTATCGGTATCAATTTTTCATGAATTAGTCGGAGGATTTGCGTTGGGTTAATGGAAGGGCCCTCGAGCACGACGACACAGGAGGATTGGAACCCGACCACGACGAACCAGGCGGCGACATTGCCACCAATGGAGGCGCGATGAAGGATACGGTTGTGTTTTGGGGAGAAATTAGGAGAGTATGTATTAGACCGAGGTATGAATAATGGGCCTCGAGAGGGGGGCGATGGCTTAATGGCACTCAGGACAACAACCTCGCTCTTATCTATTAAACGAAATGGAAAAACGATGCCGTCTCATACAGACCGGTGGTTGTGCGATGGAAGGGGAGGTAGGTTGCAATGGCTTCGCGAAGGAGAGGAAGTGAGGGAGCAGGCGGTGGCTGATCGATGTTTCGAGGGCGGCGATAGTCGCCGGTGGCTGGACGGAGATGAGGGACCACTGGGGGCTCGATGAGAGGAGCCCTGGACTGAGTGTTAGCGAGGGGTTCTGCATCTGGATATTGGAGGTCACGAACAAGGTCGTTTAGAGGCTTAGGCCTGACTTATTGGGTTAGGGTGCAACAGCTTGAAAAATGAAACCCACAACTTTTGGCCCTGATTCCAAAAATTTATAAGAAAAAATTTTTTCTCTTTACAAATAATCCTTACAAAATTTTTTATTCTCTTAAAATGAATCTTATGTAAATTTTAATCCTTTTCTAATTAAAGTTAAATATAAATTTTTAATAGGGTAAAAAATCTCCAAATCAACAAGATGTTTTAGTGTTTTTTACAAAATAATACCAAAAAATTATTTTTATTTAAATTTTAAAAGGAGTACATTTGTCAATTTAAGTTGAGTACTATAGCCTTGTTAAGATCGAATTCGAATTTTATGTTCCTAAAAAATGCACACATTATGAATTTAACCTATGGTGATATTTTAAAATAATTTTTTTAGATAAATCTGAAAATGTTATCTTATTAGTTTTAAAATAAACTATATGAGTATTTTAATTGTGTCACAAGTTAAATTTACAATTTTTAATACAATTAAGTAGATTATATTCTAAAATGGTATTTTAATTTCTTAAGGTATATGCTAAAACCAGGTTTTTTCGGTATTTTAAAGGTTAACTATACAATGTTTTAACTTTTTTAATTTTAAATTATAATTTATAGTTTCTAATAACTCAAATAATTTATTTATTCATGTTAAATGTTTAATAGCATTTTTAAAGCTATTACTTAAATAATGTTTTAGAAAGCTAACATCCGGGGCTTCGATTTGATATATAATATGCTATAGTTGCCCTAACTCTAGGTAACGCAACTGCGTGCTCCATGCGGACGCATTGCAGTGACGAAAATTAGCGTGTTTGAATTCGCAACCAGCGAATTCTGGGCTGTTTCCGACCCAGTTTGCGGCCCAGAAAACACAAATTAGAGGCTATAAAGTGAAGGAATACATCCATTCATAATTATGCTTTCACAATTCACAATTTTAGGAGTAGATGTGGTTTTTAGAGAGAGAGGTTCTCTCCTCTCTCTTAGGATTAGGATTTAGGATTTCTCTTAGTTTTAGGAGTGGCTCTCAATCCCAGGTTCTTTATTTTTATTTATTTTTCCAATTTAATTTATGAACTCTTCCATGTTACATATAATTTTCTTAATTAATGTTATTTGAGGTATTTCAGATTTAAGATTGCTTTGCTCTGTTTAAGATTGCTTTCAATTTAATTTAGATATTTTTTTTCCCTTTTGGCTTTGGTCAAGTGATTGGTAATACTTGAGTTATCAAACTCAGCAAGTGATTGAAATTGGCAGATTCTGCTTAAGCTAGGATTGCTATAAGGCTAGTCTCTCCACAGGAGTTGACTAGGACTTGAGAATCAAGCCAATCAGTCCACTCAACCTTCCTTTGTTTAGTAAAGGCTGACCAAGTGGGATTAAAACTCAATTCTCTTCACGCCTGATAAGGATAACTAGGATAGGACCTCCAATTTCTCATACCTTGCCAAGAGTTTATTTTACAGTTATTTATTTTATTCTTCTTATGCAACATACTGCTCCCTTACTTTCTAAAACCCCTACCTTACTTTCTAAAACCCCTAATTTACAAGATTCATAACCAATAATAAGAATATACTTCCCTGCAGTTCCTTGAGAAGACGACCTGAGGTTTGAATACTCGGTTATCAATTTCAAAAGGGTTTGTTACTTGTGACAACCAAAACGTTTGTATGAAAGGACTTTTGAAGGTTTAGAAACTATACTTGCAACGAGGATTTATCCGCAAATTTCTTGACCACGCAAGAGTTCCTCTCATCAAAATGGCGCCGTTGCCGGGGAATTACAAACGTGTGCCTTATTATTGGTTATTGTAAATATTTTTCTTTTACTTATTTATTTATTTTTATTTTTGTTTTTATTTTTACTTTTTTTATAAATTAAGAGGTTATTGGTTTTTTATTTAGTTATTAAAAAAATTTTTTTTTTTAAATTTTGTTCTTAGTGTTCATCTTGATCTTCAAGCTGTTCTTAGTTGTTTTCTTCATTTTGATCTAAAAAAATTTTAAGTTTGGTGTCATTTCATTGTTTTTTCTCTTTCCTCATTAAATTCAAAAAAATAATTTCAAAATTCAAATCTTTTTCAAAAAATCATATCTTTTTCAAAAATCTTATCTTATCTTATTTCAAAATTCAAATTTCAAAATTCAAAATTCAAATTTAAAAAAAATTTAAAATTCAAATTTCAAAATTCAAATTTCAAATTTTCAAATTTTAAATTTCAAAAATCTAATTTTCAAATTCAAAATTTAAATAACCTTTTAATTTAAAATTTGTTTTTATTTTCGTTTTTAATTTTTACTTACTACTATGAACTCTCACCCCTTTGGCTATGAGTCTGGTTACAATTATGTTGCAGGAAGAAGAAATTACAATGAGAACAGGCATCAAGGTTGGAACAATCAAAGATGGGAGGAGCCACAAGGATTTGATCAACCCTCATGGCAACAACCACCTCCAATGGACTATAAACAACCACCACCATATGCCTATGAACCCTTTCCTCAACATGACTTTGGACCACCATACTCACAAGCCCCTTTTCGCCAATCACCTCCATATGACCCTAACCCTCATCCACCATACCAACCACCTTATGAACCATATGAACCATATATAAAACCATCCCAATTCCAACCCAATTACTCCCAAGAACCACCACCTCCATATATACCATGTCAAGAATCAACGGAGCAACTCAAGGAAACATGTGCAAAACTTAATGCCATAATTCATCAATTAAATCAAGCAATAAATCAATTAGCTTCCCGAAGTTTGGACACTCAAGGAACCCCCATGGCTTCATGTGGACAATCTAATGAAGAACGTAGCATGAAGGAAATACTAGAAACTCCAATGGACAGTACAGAGCATGACTTTATACTGAAACAAGTGGAGGAAGCTGTAATTATTGAAGAGGAAGAAGTGGTTGCAGACTTAGGAGATGCTGAACCTCCATGGGAAAGTCAGGTTATAGAACCTCCGTCCAAGGTGATTGAAATTGATGTTGAGGAGGGTGTACAACCTCCAAAGCATATCATAGTTGAAGACTTCGAAGAGGTTAGCCAGGAGATGGAGATTAAAGAAGAAGAGGTATAACCTCCCATGCCCTTGGTGAGCAATGAAGAAAAGATTGAACTGGAAAGAAGCTACCAAGAGAAAGAGGTTAAAATTGAAGAAGCTTGCAAAGAGGTGGAAGTTGTCAAAGAGCACAAGGGAGTGGAGCTTGAAATCACCTTGCCAAAGTTATTAGAGACCCCTCCCCCTAAGTTGCCATCATCATTCACAACATTCAAGTGGGTAAAATTCATATCCCTTAGCTTTCTAATTCCACTTGAATATGGGCTACTGGAGACGGATGGTCAACTTAGAACTCTTTGTGGCATTAAGAGTAAGAGGAAGATGGCCAGTGGTAAGAATTATCCTGCAAAGTTCATTATGGTTGGAAGCTTTAAGTTTAAACGCAAAGCTTGGTATAAAGCTCAACTGAATGGGTCTAGGAAGCTGTTTGGATGTCTCAGTGAGAATTCTGACTGTTCACCACCCAAGTGGAAAAATGATGATCAACAAGACGATGGGTGCAAAGGCAAGGTCTGGGATCCCGGAATTCAATCTAGAAATCAACACTCTTGGGGCCTTGTCACTTGCTTTAACTTACTGGAAGGCTTTCTGCGCCTAGTTTGGGATCCGGAAGCCATTGAAATCACAAACATTGGTGGAGATTCCTGGATGAGTTCAAGCACAAGCCACCATAACAGGGAGCTCACCAAATGTCCAACTTAAGGACTATAACTAAAAGTGCTAGGTGAGAGACAACCCACCATGGTATGATCGTTCCTTTTTCATTTTTATTTAAGTTTTATTTATTTTAGAGTTTTATTTTATTATATTGAACCTGGAGTTTTGTATCACATTCATATTAACACTGCATTCTGTATTTTTTTTCATATTATTAAAAAAAAAAAGCACGCATGCGACGCGACAGCGTCGCTAACGCGTCCGCGTCACCAGTGCAATAGGAAGAAAAGAAAACGATCAGAAAGTCACGCGAGAGCGTGGCTGGAGGCGCGCTAATGGCACAAACTGATCCACGCGACCGCGTCAATTGAAAAATAGCTACCCCACGCGTCCGCATCACCCACGCGAACGCGTGCCTCTGTGGAATCGACGTAAATGGGTGTATGGCAGAAAGTTGAGCTGGAGTTGAGCTGGACTCGTGATGGAAGCCCAAGCCTCAACACGCGAACGCGTGCCCCACGCGTTCGCGTCATATTTTAATATTGGCCACCCACGCGACCGCGTCACCCACGCGATCGCGTCACCCAGATTTTTGGCAAAAAGAGTTTCGAACAGAGAGTTGCGCGACCGCAAGTTTGCACTCGCGCCAATCTCACAAAACAGGCCACGCGATCGCGTGACCCACGCGTCCGCGTCACTCACGCGTCCGTGTCACAAGCGGCGCACAGAATATCCAGATCAGCCAAATTTCTTATCTTTTCTTCTCTAATCCTTATTTTTCTTATCTTTTCTTATTTCTTTCTTCTTCCCTTCTTTTCCTTCTCATTCTTCTTATCTTTTATTTTATTTTACTTAATTTATTTGAATATTTCATTCATTGCATCTTAATTTTGTGCATATTTTTATTTTCTTTTCTAAAATTAATTATTTTTTCTTTGGTGTTAAAATTTTCTTATTTAACTGTTGCATTTTCTCTTGAATTATTTTGGGTGCTTCATGACTTGTTTTATTCTGATTGGGTAATATTATTTAAATCAATGCTACTTTTTATATTACTCATATTCCTTTTGCATTGACATGAACTTACATTGTCTTTCATTACCCACTCTCTTCCCCATTGTTGCAAATTTTACACCACTAGTATGCCATGGCTTCTATTGTTTTCTCACGTACATGTTGAAGCTTCCATGTAAATGAGACCCTTATCATTTGGCATTAACACCCATATTTTATTTATTTTCTATCTTTTGGGTTACTGTTCTTCTTTTTCTCTTCTTTCAGGCTGGCCACCAAAGACGAAAAAGGGAGAAACTTCTATAAAGGGAGACAAACAAGTTCATCTGCACAATCCTTGAAGAAAAGCATCAGTTGGAACAACCCGTCCACTTGCACATCTTAGCATGCACCGAGGACGGTGCAATCTTTAAGTGTGGGGAGGTCGATACCGATCTCCATAGGTTAGTTACTCTTCTATCTCAACACCAATGGTTTATTTTCCTTGTTAGTTGTTGCATTTGCATGTTTGATTGCATATTTGTTTAATTTTTTTGCATATTTTACCACTTGGTTAAAGTAATATTTTCTTTTTCAGAGAAACTTTTTTAGAGCATTTCACTAATTTGAATAAAATTTAATATTACACTTGTTTGAAGAGATATTATTTTGGAACATGGGTTAGAGCTCGAACACACAAAACCTGTGAGATTTTGAGCCTATTTGAATTGGTTGCATTTTATCAACCAAAAATTTCTGTTTTAGTGTGTATTTTTCTCTCTAAAATTGTGATCTTTGTCTTGCTTAATTCTATATTTCCATTGTTTGATGTATGCATACACTTATATGATTGAGGCCTTTGTTTCACTTAGCTTACATACCCATATGGCCTTACCCTTTCATTATTCTTTGCAAACCAATGTTGAGCCTATTATACCCCTTTGTTCTTTACTTTAGCACATCATTAACTCTAAGCGGAAAACAATAATGTCCTTAATTTGAATCCTTGGTTAGCTTAGACTAGTGAGAGTGCTCATGAATTAAGTATGGGGAAAGTTGAATTTGAAAATGTTTGATTTGAGAATTGAGTATGTTATATATCTTTATGAAAATGTGAAAGAAATATTTAGGACATGTTCATGCATTCAATAATTTAATCATATGCATTGAAAAAAAATAATAATAATAGAAAAAAATAATTAAAAAAAGAAGAAAAAGAGAAAAAGAAGAGAAAAAGAGCAAATAAATAAAAGGGGACAAAAATGCCCCAAAGTAAGTGGTGAAAGCAATGCATATGTACTGTACTTGAAATTAGAATGCATGAATATGTGGAAAACATGGTTGATGGATAGTTAGCTTTTTGTATTGTGATTACATGGATTGTCTAAGTTAGGTAGAAAGTTTAAGTTAATTAAGGATTCAGATTTTAGTCCACTTGGCCAAATACAATCCTACCTTGACCCTAACCCCATTACAACCCTTAAAAGACCTCTTGATATGTGTATCTGTGTATTAAACTTTTGTTGATTGTTAGATGAAGAGCAAGCCTTAGAAAGCAAGGTTAGTAGAGAATTGAGAGAATTGAACCTTAAACACCTGAGCGATTAGAGTGTATACACTTCCAGTGAGGGTTCGATGCTTAATTCCTTATTCCCTGCTTTCATGAGCTATTTTCTTCTTGCAAGTCTATTTGTACTCTATTTTATAATTTGAATTAGTGAAATCCAGTGCATATTTGTTCTTAAAATATTTGTTTACTTTTAACCAAGTAAGTAGAAACATTTTGCATGTGGTTGCATTCATATAGATAGGTTGCATTTCATACATTCTACCATTCCTCTTCATTTCTTTATAGCTTCTCTTGAGCTTAGCATGAGGACATGCTAATGTTTAAGTGTGAGGAGGTTGATAAACCACTATTTTATGGTTTATCTTGTGCTCAATTGAGTGGTTTTTATCTACTTTTTACCCACTTATTCATACTATTTGCATGGTTTTACATTTGCCTTCCTAATTATGTGCTTTGATTGAAAACATGCTTCTTTGGCCTTAAGTTCCCTATGTTTAATCCTTTCTTATTAACATTAGATGCCTTGATATGTGTGTTAAGTGATTTCAGAGATTACAGGGCAGGAATGGCTTAGAGGATGGAAAGGAAGCATGCAAAAGTGGAAGAAATACAAGAAGTTGGAGAAATTGCAAAGCTGTCCAGTCTGACCTCTTTGCACTCAAACGGCTATAACTTTAGCTACAGAGGTCCAAACGACGCAGTTCCAGTTGCATTAGAAAGATAACGTCTGGGGCTTCGATTTGATATATAATATGCCATACTTGCTTTGATGCTAGGCGATGCGATCGCGTGCTCCATGCGGACGCGTCGCAGGGACGAAAATCAGCGTGTTTGAATTCGCAACCAGCGAATTCTGGGCTGTTTCCGACCCAGTTTGCGGCCCAGAAAACACAGATTAGAGGCTATAAAGTGGGGGAATGCATCCATTCATATCATGCTATCACAATTCACAATTTTAGGAGTAGATGTAGTTTTTAGAGAGAGAGGTTCTCTCCTCTCTCTTAGGATTAGGATTTAGGATTTCTCTTAGTTTTAGGAGTGGCTCTCAATCCGAGGTTCTTTATTTTTATTTATTTTCCTAATTTAATTTATGAACTCTTCCATGTTACATATAATTTTCTTAATTAATATTATTTGAGGTATTTCAGATTTAAGATTGCTTTGCTCTGTTTAAGATTGCTTTCAATTTAATTTAGATATTTTTTTTTCCCTTTTGGCTTTGGTCAAGTGATTGGTAATACTTGAGTTATCAAACTCAGCAAGTGATTGAAATTGGCAGATTCTGCTTAAGCTAGGATTGCTCTAAGGCTAGTCTCTCCACATGAGTTGACTAGGACTTGAGAATCAAGCCAATCAGTCCACTCAACCTTCCTTTGCTTAGTAAAGGCTGACCAAGTGGGATTAAATCCCAATTCTCTTCACACCTGATAAGGATAACTAGGATAGGACCTCCAATTTCTCATACCTTGCCAAGAGTTTATTTTACAGTTATTTATTTATTTTATTCTTCTTATGCAACATACTACTCCCTTACTTTCTAAAACCCCTACCTTACTTTCTAAAACCCCTAATTTACAAGACTCATAACCAATAATAAGAACATACTTCCCTGCAATTCCTTGAGAAGACGACTCGAGGTTTGAATACTCGGTTATCAATTTCAAAGGGGTTTGTTACTTGTGACAACCAAAACGTTTGTATAAAAGGACTTTTGAAGGTTTAGAAACTATACTTGCAACGAGGATTTATCCGCAAATTTCTAGACCACGCAAAAGTTCCTCTCATCAAAGACCAATATAAAATATTTTTACCTTCCCTATTGGACTACCGAGTCGTTCTCCTGGGAAGGCAGCGTGTTGGGGGACATCTTTGCTATGCGAGCGTCCACATTGGCCACCTTTAGCTCGATGCCCTGCAGAATGTAGCACACAACCGTTCAGAGTTTAACCTTTAAGTTAGAAGCCAGATGTGAAGCCCAATGCTTTTATGATCGGGTGTAAAGGGACCTTTCCGCATTAGAAACATGTGTCGCATTTGTATTTAGGGTTTTGCTTTTCAATAAGATAGTGACACATGGTTGGTAACCAAGGTCCACAAGAGACAGAAACCAAAACTCAGTGCAGCGGAACACTTCATGGGGTTTCACTCACTGCCACTGCTTGTTGTTAACTCGGCATGAGGGTAGTAAACACATACAGTTACACAACGTTCAACCAACGTAGGGTCTCCACACATACCTCAGCCAAATCAACTAGGCGGCCAACTAAGCTTTTCTCCTCATTTGTGACAACATCACTACCACCACCGGCTGGCTGGGACAACTGCTCCAGTGGAGACTGTTAAGGTATGAACATAAGGTTAGCATGTGAGACTCTTTCAATCTATCTTAAGTCATAAAAATAGACAGTACCAAGCACGACAACACTCTAAGCATCCACTACAGTAACACTAACAACATAACAAACATAACAAAAGTGAAGTCACCAAGACAAACCAGGTCAACACTATGCTCCAAGTTCATGCTGTTATCCTGAATGGTACCAAGGACATCAAGGGTGTCAACGCGGATCCCGTCATTGACCCTACAGGGAAACATCAATCAAAATTTTAACTCACAAAGATCCGATTTTATCAATGTGATCAAAATAATAACAGAGAATGTATCACTGGCCATGTACGTGGCTTACCCAACACCAGCAGGAGGATCCTGAGAATCTATAAAAAACGGGTCGAATGTTTCCATTTCTCTACTTTGGGTGTTGGAGGGGATGATTGGGATAGCACCGTCTCCAACTTAAAATAAACACAGCTTTGTGTCCATTAAACCTCTAGGGATTTGAGCATATATGGGAGATGATGTGACTGTCACCTATCAATGTCATCAAAAGGTTAAAAGGGAGGGTAACCACTCCGCTTGTTTATTCCTTTCGTGTATTTTGATGCGTGGAACACCTGTGGACCTTCGTCGTTCTTGTTTCTATTCAATTCCACATGAAACGTTAATTCACCAAGTTATTGGATCTGACGGCATTGGCTTTAGTTCACTTTGCCCATCTCTTCCTCTGATTTCCTGATCAGTGGAAGGTAACACATCAATCAGGGGTATTGTACTACCAACCTTGTGGACACAAGTTTCCCGCCCATTAACACCAATATTCACTAACCTCACTCATCAAACCACCTAAGGGTAACACACAGCATAACAGATTCGTCCATGCGTGGCATGAATTTCTGAACATTTAGGGTCAGGAAAATTTAAACGTTTCAACCAATACTCCAACCCATTACACTGCTCCTAAACCATTCTTACAAAAGCCAACAAACTAACCACTGTCACATACTCAGAGAATGGTAGGCGATAGAAGCCAACACACATGGCTTTTCCTTAGAACTGTTAACCCTAAAGCCACGCAACACATGCTCAGCTTATCCACCGTTACGAAGATGGGCCTTAACTTTGGGCCCATTGGCAGCAACGGATACGATTTAATCCACAAATTGGGTTTCAAAAAAAATAAAAAACCAAATGTCTGAGGTCCATATGCTACAATTATCGTCCACTAAATGTTCCTCGTCTTCACATTCATGTTCCTTGGGAGAATCAGAATGGAAACGTCTTCCGATGAACTTCTGCATCTGCTATAGTAGGCAAATCATTCTCACCTGTCATAGAGGATAGCCTGTCTCTTCCTTCGTGTCCGTTTCAGACCCACGTGCTCGATCTGCAGCTATGCTTTGGGGTCCCTGGTGGATACACATCTCGATTTTTAAAGGAGTGACCAGAAATTCATTTTGAAATTCAAAAATCACGTTTAAAGGAGACCAATAAAAAGTAGCGAAAGCTTCCTTAACAATGTTCATCGCAACTAATCCCCCGATGAATAAGACCACATGTAGAAAAAATTAAAAATATCATCACAATCGACTATAATCATTCACACGGCCACACGGGATTTCATTTTTAACTAATTTATTATTTTTTCCAAGATCAATAATTTTTTTTATAACAAAACTATAAGACACATTTCAATACTATCAAATTAAAATTTCAAAACATCAACTGCTGAACTAAAATTGTCTGTAAAACCTAAATATTTTCGTTCACAGATGGTGGTTTAAATACGAACGTTTTGAACCACAAAACAAGGCTCACAGATACCAACTATAAGAGACAGGTCAATGCAGAAGTATCAGTTTACAACGAGATGTTGCAACCAATTCATTTTGCAAACTTTAGTCCAACTGTGCGCTAAGCATGTCTTAAACACACATTTATGTTTGACAATGTTTACATGAAACTGCATTATGTTAAAAAATATGGAACGATATTGTTTAGATTACACAACTTATAATCGCTTTTCAATAAGAATGTACCCCAATCAAGCAACAAGTAAAATAATTTTGTCATATTATCCTATCATTGAAGTGAGCGTATTTAATTAGATGTTATTAATTAGCTTAACAATAAATTTAATATTTCTTAACTAAAATAACAGTAACATTTTAAAGTTGTCATTTTGTTAGCTTTTAAGAAAAAAAAATTTGACTATTCTAAAGAAAAGTTTTTCTTAGCATGGTACTCTTTTTCTAGTACTCTGAATAACGTTATTTTTAATCGTATTTGAGAATCCAGCGTGTCTGACTTTATTCTTATATGGTATCATAATTTATATCTTAAAAAAGTTAAAACATTCTATAACTAAATTTTAAAATACGAAAACAACTTTTTTTAAGCATTTACCTTAAAAACTAAAATACCATTTCAGAATAAAATTTGCTTCATTGTATTAGAAATTGTAAATTTAATATTCGACACAATTAAAATACTCATATAATTAATTTTTAAAATAACAAAATAAGATTTTAAGGTTGATCTAAAAAAAATTCATATACCATTATAGATTAAATTTATGTTGTTTAATCGTATTAGAACCGAAAAATTCGAATTCACTTTTAACAAAAATAAAATACTCATTTTAAATGACTAATGTACCCTTTTTAAAAGTTAAATAAAAATATTTTTTTAAATTTAAAAAATACCAAAATATCTTTTAGATATCAACATAGTTGACTGTATTACAAATTAATGTTTCAATTTCATTATAAAAAGACTGAAATTTACCTAAATTTTATTTTAAGAGAAAAAAAAATCTTCTAAACTTCAATTTTAAAGAGACAAAATTTTTTGTTATAATTATAATACACTTTATTATTATTCATATTAATCACGTACATTAATTGCTATTATTATAATAATTATTATTACTTTTATTATTGTAACTTCTTATCACTACCACATTTTTTAACCAAAACATTTTACATCTTTTAATAAAATTGTTTTAATCAACGAGCAAGTGATTTAAATTTGCATGTTACTCAACATCAATTTCTATGGTCAAAAATCTCAGCCATTTTTCCGCCAAAGCTATGTCCAGTCTTAGTCAAACTGTCCATGCTTTGTCAGGAAGAGTAGAATAGATTTTCATTCTCTACCAATGCCATCTATATCATACACCCATTTGAAAATCTAAATTATTTATCCTTACACCCTCGCAAACGCTGCACATTCTTCCTATTCATTCTAGTTACTTCTATATAACTGCCATTTTGATGCCAGGGCCGTGGAGGCCACACACAAACCACAAACAAAAAAGAAATTCACCCACACGGACCGCATGGAACCAACACCAGACTATTATTGTGTCTTTGCCGGTTGGGTGCCTGGGATCTACACTTCCTTCGAAGAGGTTCAAGAACAGATCAATGACTTCCCTGGTCCATCTTGATGTAAGTTTGCATCTCTTGATAATGCCGATAAAGCATGGGTCCTCTTCTTCGGCGACGGGGACTACGATCGTGGTCTAAGCCGGATTAACAATGGCTTGGCGCCAGAGCCAGTTACCCTGGACCATTATCGTGAAAAACAGCGTATCGCATTGCGAGCTTTGCATGAACGGTTTCGCCGCGAAGACCAGATCCCCTTCCTTACTACCTGCGAGGTAAGTTCCTGTCACACCTAAACTGCTTTACATTCACACTCTAATCACATTTCCTTGCTAGTAGCACCTAATACTCCTCCTTTGTTTTCGTAGCCGATGACCTTGCCCCAAGGAAACCCACCAACGCTCACCTTCTCACCTTCAGCATGAGAAAACTGCTTAGTGATGCATGTGACAGGCTTGAACCACCGAGTCATCACAAAAACCTTTCGCGATGGTCGCACATGTTACCGCCACCTCGCCTCACTGGTCCCTCCCCCTGTCAACAACCTTTGGTCGAGTCTGGCCGGATTGCCTTCGATGTCGATACCAACATAGAAGACGCTACGAGAATGACACTACGCACACTCTGTGCCAGCCTAGAAGTCGTCGTCGACGACTATAACTACGATATTGTCCAGGCTTTGACGGACAAATATGCTAACCTAGCCAATCACTTTTGCAACACCGGGTGAAAGGGAAAGATGAGCGTCGCACACTCAGACGACGACACTGAAGAATCCCCAAAAAAGGTTTTTGACCTTGATGCCATCACCAACCGCAGGATGGGTGCATCCAGCTCCGCCATCCCACCCGACTCGGACTAATCGTTCTGGCCACATCCTGCTCCAACTGCATCTCCACCCGGCTCTAAGTATAATTTCTCGCACCTTGAGTCGTCGTCTCTCTTCTATGTCACATGTCGTTCTGCCAGTCCCGTCCTCCCTTCCATATGGTTACCTTCACTACTTCCCTCATGCCAGTTTTTGTCTTCAAACGTCTGCAAGTTTCTACCAATGCTTTTATTATCATGCAATGCTAATCACGCTGTAACAATCTTTTTTGATTGTCATGAGTTTCAGCATGGGTTTACCATTTTTATCATATCTCATTCTTAACCATCATCTCTTTTAAAATTTGGTATTAACTGGATGAAATAACAACTTAAGTTGTACTAATCACTCTGTACTCTAACGATTCCTCCCTACTTAAGTGCTAATTACAATATACTTAAGTTTAATCATACCAAAATAACTACCTAAACCCTTTTTTTGGGAGCACTTCCTCATTTTGCTTGGAGCCAATTCTCTTGCGACATCTACCATCCAATAAATAATGACTGAGTAACATTTTACTTTACTCCTTCATTTCTTCTAATTTTATTTTAATCTTATTTCATGAATATCACTTATTTGGAATTTTTTTAAAGAAATATCCATTACCTATCAACTACAAATTTTGGTAAACAAAAAATATTCTAAATTTACATAAATATTAAAAAAAATTGCAACCACAAAAGCATCTTTTTCCTCCTCCTATTTTTGCAAATACCATATAATTCACTTTCAGGAAAAATCAATAATTTTTTTTTAAAATGTTTTCATGCACAGAACAAATCAATCAAAACTAAGACTTGCTTCCACTTAATTTGCTCACATTTTTTCCTTTGAAATGTACCTGACAAAATTTAACTTACATTAAAAACTGCATCGGCTATGTGGTGTTATTATGACTTTTTTTTCACATAAAATCAAAAATTTTACTTTTCGTGCTCATATTAGTCATTATAATTAATTGATAACGAACATCACGCAACAAAACAAAGGATAACAACAACAATAAACAGAAGAATTATGCTTTCAACAAAATAACTTAAAATCAAAAGATTATACCACAATAAATAACATATTTGAAACCAATTAATTTTTTACAATTCAACTTAAACATTTAAAACAAAATATAACCATGTAAATTGGTAACAACATACAATTACTTAAGCCTAATTTTTAGAAAGGTCAAAATTGTACTAAATAATGCCTAACTTTTACTTTCATGAATCTGTTTCTGCAAAAATATTTTCATAAAAAAAAACCACTTTCACAAATTTCTTTACAAGCGAACCATACTTTATTTAAAACAACAAAAACATCGGATGCTTTTGATATTTTGAATTTTTTAAACATATTTTCCCAAACACAAAAATAATTTTATCTATTAAAATTTTGTACACATAACAAATAAATCCACAAATAACTCTAACTCATGAAATAGCATTAGAATAAAATGAAAACAGGTAACCCGGTCACATAACATTTTACCCACTCAATACTCTTTTATGGAACGCACTCATTCACAATGGCCCAACACAGCATTTTTGTTTCATAGAATTGAACTCGCCCAAACCATAAAACATGGCCCAATCATAAAAGACAAGCAACCAAAAAGGCAACTGCCCAAAACCAGATCGGCTCCACTCAGCTTTGCCATATCACTCCCCCACAGCTTCTAAGCATCAACTCACTATGGGCAAACATGCCAACCGCTTTCTCCCTCAACGCATAACTTTCCAAACCCGTTGAGGACCCACCATGCGTATTACACACTCTCCTTCACGAAAGACAGCATGCCTCCAATCCTCACCATTCCACTGTTTTAAATTATATCTGTATGGTTGAATAGCACGAAATATCACGTTCCGCAACACCACAGTGCCATACTATGAGTTTATGCTTCTTTCTGTGATTTCAGGTATTTTCTGGCTGAAATTGAGGGACCTGAGCAAAAATCTGATTCAGAGGCTGAAAAAGGACTACAGATGCTGTTGGATTCTGACCTCCCTGCACTCAAAATAGATTTTATGGAGCTACAGAAGTCCAATTGGCGCGCTCTCAATTGCGTTGGAAAGTAGACATCCAGGGCTTTCCAGCAATATATAATAGTTCATACTTTGCCCGAGTTTTGACGACGCAAACTGGCGTTCAAACGCCAACTTCCTGCCCTATTCTGAAGTTAAACGCCAGAAACAGGTTACAAACCAGAGTTAAAACGCCACAAACAGGCTGCAACCTAGCGTTTAACTCCAAGAGAAGTTTCTACACGTGTAAAGCTCAATGCTCAGCCAAATCACACACCAAGTGGGCCCCGGAAGTGGATTTCTGCATTATTTACTTATCTCTGTAAACCCTAGTAACTAGTTTAGTATAAATAGGACTTTTTACTATCGTATTTGAGGTCTTGGTCATTCTGGTTCCCCCTCTGGGGCCGAAGCCAATGAACACTATTATTACTTATGTATTTTCAACGATGGAGTTTCTACACCCCATAAATTAAGGTGTGGAGCTCTGCTGTTCCTCATAAATTAATGCGAAGTACTATTGTTTTTCTATTCAATTCAAGCTTATTCTTATTCCAAGATATTCACTCGCACTTTAACCTGATGAATGTGATGACCCGTGACACTCATCATCATTCTCACCTATGAACGCGTGCCTGACAACCACTTTCGTTCTATCTGCAATAGCTTGAGTGTGTATCTCTTAGCCTCCTTTCCGAAAGATCGGAGTCTTCGTGGTATAGGCTAGAATTATTGGTGGCCATTCCTGAGATCCGAAAAGTCTAAACCTTGTCTGTGGTATTCCGAGTAGGATCTGGGAAGGAATGACTGTGACGAGCTTCAAACTCGCGAGTGTTGGGCGTAGTGATAGACGCAAAAGGATCAATGGATCCTATTCTAACATGATCGAGAACCGACAGATGATTAGCCGTGCGGTGACAGTGCATTTGGACCATTTTCACTCAGAGTAAATCTGTCACATTTTGTAGTAAATCTATAACTAATCTTTAAAAATCCTTAATTAAATTTGTAGGAATTTTGTCGCTAAACCAAAGCTATTCGAAATGAGAAAGTAGAGTTATGAAATAGTCGCTAATTTGCTAGAAAATAATCTGTAGTCAATTAGTTGTAATACTATCGCAAAATATCATCGCAAATTTCTTTTAAACTAGTAACAAATCGATAAGTATCTCGCACTACAAGAAAAACTGGCGTTTGCTATGCTTTTAAAGCATTCCAAATATGCAAAAAGTGTAGCGATATATTTTCACCACGCTTTTTTAGAAACGTGCCAATAGGAGACATAGCCACGCTTTTGAAGGGAGAAAATAAGAAAGTATAAAAAGAATTGATTTTTTTATTGATTTACATAAATTATTTACATGCTATAATTATAATTAAAAAAATTACAATTCTATAATAAAACTAATAATTTAATTTACATACTGCAAATGTAATGTCAATAAGCCATAACAACCTCTTTGTTTCCAGCTGAAATATGGAAAAAAATGCTTGACCCATTTTTGGAAAATTTATCGAGAAACCATCAATTGAGTGTTGATTACCTCATCAGTTCTGCAGATTACAGAAAAGCAACACGCATCAATAGAAAAATGGAAAATTGTGTCCATACATGAGGTCATAGAACTATAAGCCAAACTAACCCATGATGAAAAATTCCATAAATGGATTTATAGAAGATGATCACCAAAGAAGTAGCAAGAAATTCAACAAAAAAGAAGAGAAAAGAATTTTCATAATTATAAAGAATCCAACAACAGTCAAAATCAAAGGCACTGGACTACACTACACAACATCATGTGATTCTTGTTTGTACGCAAAAAAAAATTAATCAAGATAAACAACAGAATCAAATAGAAGAAAGCAAGATGAGAAATTAAAGTAGAAACTTTACCAAGAAACACAAACAGGATTCATTTTCAGCTCCTCTCAACAGAATAGAACAGGGTGAGTCGAAAATAGCATGAGCCAGCAAATAAATGAATAATTGATAAGAGACGTTGAAAAAAGAGGGTACAATAATTGACTATTTAACACTGACAAAAATCAAACAATTGATTCCCATTAAAAGAGATTGCATCAGAAAACAGGTTCAATAACATCACTCTACAGTAGTAATTTGTGCAAGTTCAACCAACTAAATCAGTAGAGGATGTTAACCTTCTTTCCACGCCCTTGCCAACAACCTCATAAACCAAATAATCTTTTCTCAAAAGAATCAGCAAAGTTATCGTCTTTAAACAAGTCTTAAATATTCGTTTTAATTACAACCTTATACTTTTATAAAAATTTGAACATAACCTCCTCTAAAAATAGAACTTAGCCACTCATACGGGTTTTCTCTTTCTCAACATTTCACCAACCTTTTATCAGCAAGTACCACAACAATATATTCTCAAAATATTTGATAATAGTGTAAAAATCAATTTTTAAACCCTATACCCAGGGTAGTTACCAAAATAACATTGACAGCCTAATTTCAATTTTGTTTTTAAAATATCAAATGAATTCGGAATTGCACAAACTTTATATCCATACGACCGTCTCGGATTAAGCTTTCTATTAAATGAAAAATCATAATTTTTTCCTTATTCTAACTTCAGGAATAGAAGTAAAACCGTGACTGCTCTGCTGTGTCTTAAAATCATAAAACAGCAGCAGCATGTGATATTCAAAATTCAATATAAAATCTAAGTTAAATCCAATGACCTTAAAAATTAATGTGGTTCAACTTCACTCATCCAGGTTTCTTTTCCAGATCAATATCATTTTTAATGAAGGAGTTATATAACTTAGAAGTTGAGTAATTTTCTGCAGAATTCTATTTTAAAAGTTAATGAACATATCCTCTTCCAAATCCCATAACTTACTCATTAAAACATTGACAGCCCTGAAATTTAAATCACATATGCTAAACATACTTAAATTTCACTTCCAATTAGTTCTATCTCAATATCTATCCAGAATCCAAAGTTATAAACTCTCAAAGTTACTGATTTAAGGAAACAGAATCTGGCTTTTACTGCATAATGCATCATCTTTCAAAAATTCATATCTTTAAAACTACAAGTCCAATCATTCTGAAATATTACGACATCAAAATAATAGGACTAAAGTTTCATTTAAAATTGGTTCCATTTCAAAATTCAATTCGAAACACTCACAGCAGAGCCAACAAGTTACTGCTGTTCTAAAAATTCTGCAGTAAAAATCAGATTCCACGACCATAACTCAAAATTCACCATAAATCATATACTTAACAAAAAGGTCTTAAATTCCCAAGTCCAGCTCCTTATATTCCCAAGCTTAATTCAGACTTGGTCTCACACAATTCCAATCATCACAGAATTAGTTATAGCTTTTCAAAGTTACCGATTTCATTTAAAGATAATGCAGAAAATCAGATTTTTCAATTTAATTTTGAAATTCACAACTAATTCTCCATTTAATTCAAACTTCTCAAAATTAAATTCCAACAACGAATTTCATCCTAGTTTACTTAGCTTTTACTCTCTTATCATTTCGATTACTGTTGAATATCTGATTTACTTCCAAAGTTTCCATTTAATTTCAAAACTCGGATTCTCAACAATCAATTCAACATTTCAAGATTCATTCCTCCAAATATTCTCTAAACCTAACTCCAATCAATCACCAACTAAGTCCATTACAATAATCATATAACCAGTTTAATAACAAAAATTTTAATTTAATCCATCAAAATACAGAATTCACAACAATCTCTCATCAAACAATTCATAAACCACGCATGATCGATTTCACAAAATCAACGAATTCAATCAAAGTTCCAACCAAAATCTCAATCATTCCAATCATAATCTCAGCCACAATTCAACATTCATATAATCAATCAATCACTCACAACTATTATACCTATTTGTAGTTATCCAATAAACTTTATCGGCATTCTTAAATTAAAACCGTTTAAATTAAACCCCCTACCTCGATTAGCCAAAATTCGATAATTAAGCGCATCGAACCCCTCTTTTGTTTTAGCAGGAGTAGCAGCAACTCTAACAGTTCTTTATTATCATCAACACTATCTCCTGTGATAGTTCCATCAGCAAACAGAGAAGGTAGAGCAGGAGTGTTAAACAGAGACATGGGTTTTCCTTACCAGAACAGAAAAAGACTAAGGAACAAAATGGAAGTAGCACAAATTCAAGAATGGAAACAGCAGAGTTACCGGTAAATTTGTCTTGGTTTCGGCAACGACGGCGACAGCGAAAGAACACAACTCCTCTCCCTTCTCACATTCTGTTCGACGGCGTTCTCACTCCCTTCGACGGAGGCAGAAGCGGCAAGCAAGAATAACAATAATCAAAATAGGTCGTAAATGGTACAGAATTCAGAGACGAACGAAGGAGGCTGTGGTGACCGAGCAATACCAGGGCAGTAGCTGAAATAGTTCGCAGCAGCAACGCCGACGATGCTTCTCTGACGGCAGACTCTCAACAGTGGCTCTATCAACGAAAACAGGGCGCAACAGCAACAGTGTGATCCCAATCGACGGCAGCGGCGGCGGCGGAGCAGGACGGTGCGAGAACGGACCTCGTCCTTCTCCTTCCAGGTTCGTTATTCTGACAGCAGCGACAGTTAGGATTCGGCGGCAGTGACTCCCTCAATGGCGACGGCGGCGGTCTAGGCGGAATCGGCCGTGATGACGGGAGCAGCCTTCCTCCCCTTCCTTGACTCTCGAGCTCTCCGTCTCCCTCTCTTCGTCCCTCTCTTCTCCTTCCTCTTCTTCCCGTTTCCCCCTCTCTGTTTCCCTGTTTCTTTTCTTCCCCTTCTGCGTATGTTTTGCTTGTTTTGATTTAGGGATTAATGGAGTTAGGGTTTTATTTGAAAACTTTAAGGTTAGGGTAAAATATGTACTAATAATATAATAATTTTATAAGGTATTTAAGATAAAATAATAATTCAAAAATTAAATATAATACTATAAAGATTACTTTTAAAATACATAATATTTTATTTATCAATATATCAATGAATTCAAATGATTATCTTTAATTTAAATCATAAAGTAAACATACTAATAACATTTTATAAAATATAGTTTAAATTCAAGAATATTAATTATTCAGATTATATGCCATAATCTTTTATAATATCAGCAGATTTTAACACTAATCAGTGGCGGAGCTTAGTTGAGACAAGGGGGGGCCATGGCCCCCAAACTTTTATTAAAAAAATTAGTAGTACTTCTTCAAAAAATAAAAAAAAAATAGTTCAGTTGGCTCAAATACTTTATTATGACTTAAAATACCAAAGTTCAATCTTCATCTCTATTCAATAAGTAATACTCCCTCTACCTTTGAGTTCAAATATAAAAAATTAGGTATTTTTTATTTATGTAATTTGATATTATTTTATATTTTACTATTTATTTAATTTAATTTTTATATGATAAAAAATATTAGAATATTCAATAAATATTGATATTATTGTATTTGTATAAATTGATAAAAAAAATTCAATAAATATTATAAATTTTAATATTTGTTCTTCTAACTTCTTTTTTACATATTTTACAGGATATATATTCAAATTTTTATATAAAATAATCATAAAAAATTAAAGAATTGATACAATTTTTTAAGAGGAAGGCTAATATTCAAGAAGGAAAACATATAACTTTTATAATTTCAACACTTGTAGATAGTTCTTCTACTTTAATAAATCATGAAGAAAGTGAAATACAACCTTCAAAAGTTTAAAGAGTTGCATCTGATGAGTTTGACCTTAATTCTTTGGAACGAGACTTTGAAAAACGGCTTTAAATTTGGCAATATCACCCAAATCAGAGAAATGAGGTTAGGCAAATTTATCTTCAACGGGGTTCATATCAAAAGTATCTTGACAAGTATCTTCTACCTGCCCCTCCCCCCCCCTCCCAAATTTTATTTCAAGATCCGCCACTAACACTAATATCAAAACAAATAACCTTAATCACAATACTAGCATTAAAATAGATCAAGTAAATTAATAAATTTTTAGTGAAATTTATATTTATATTAATAATGGTATATAATTAAAATATAATTAATTTAAAAAATAGAAAAAACAAAAATTAAATTAAATTAGATATTTTTGTATACTATATAATTAGTATTTGTCAAATATAATAATTAGAAGTGCAATGGATGAGTGGCAAAGTTTTTGATTCGAGACCTGGTGGAGACATTTTAAAAAAATTTTTACGTAGACCGGTTTGCATCGGTTCTTGCCGGTTTGATCCAATTCTTACCGGGTCATAGCGGTTTTCTTTCTTAAACGGTTCAAGGAGTAAACCGAACTGGATTTAAAAAATAATTAGAAGTGCAATGGCTGAGTGGCAAGTGGAGGTTACCTTTGCTCCAAGGTTCTTGGTTCGAGACCTGGTGGAAATATTTTTAAAAAATTTTTCACGCAGACCGGTTCAGTTAGACCGGTTTGCACCAGTTCTTGCCAGTTTGATCCGATTCTTACCGGATCATACTGGTTTTCTTCCTTAAACGGTTCAAGGAGTAAACCAAACTGGATTAGGGTCCGGTTCACCGGTTTTTTTGTCGAACCTGCCGATCCGGTTCGGTTTTTACAATTATGATAGCAAGTGTACATTTGTATATGTGTGATATGATTATAAATTTGAATATGTTATTTGTAAAGTTTGATTATATGTGTAAATCAAGTTTGTTAGTATTATATATATATATGTTTGTATGTATGCATAAGTATTGATTACGTCTTGCATCAATGTATAACAAGATCTCAAATTCTCAATCTCAAATCTCATATATAGTATATATAATAGGGCTCATTTTAGTTTTTTCATGTAACGATAATAGAATTTTCAAATTTTGATTTAAAGCATTAGAAATAATGCTTATACGCAATTTTTTATTTGAAATAATAAAAAAAAGTTCTTATAGGTACATTTTAAATTTTTGAAATTAAATGCTTTTTTGTTTTTTGAGTTACTTTTTTTTTATTTTGTTTTCAAATTTTCATTTTGATTTTTTTAAAAAAGAATTTAAATTTTAAAAAATATTTTATATGGTAGATAAGATTTTTTTAAGAAAAATACGAAAATATTTATGCAAATATCAATGATTTTATATTAAAATAAATAAATTAAAATAATTTGTATTATTTTTTAATGATTTTTTTCATGAATTTTCCATGGATGTATATAGTGGTTAGTGATTAGAAGCAACATGGGACTAATATTTTTCTAACAAATTAGTAACAACATGAAATAAGCGAGAAAAGTATATCAGTTGTTAAACGGTCGCTAATTCCTCACTAAATAAGCTTTTGATTAGTGACTCAATTGCGACCGGGTACTTATAAAATTTTCTTGATCAGTTTTGGATTTGTTATAACTCTGCGACGGATTTCCAACGAGATTAGCGAGTAATTTGCTATAAAATAGGTAGGATATAGCTTTTACTTTGCGACAAGATTGCAGTTGTCAAGTCGATCGCTAAATTAAACTTGCGACAACTTAGCGAAAAATGTATTTCGCCCGCTAATCAGCAACTTGAAATCAGCGAACAAACTGTATCAGTTGTTAAACGGTCGCAAATTTCTCACTACTTAGGTCCTAGGCGCTCAATATCTGTATTTCCACTTTAGCGACTAATTAGCGAGGAACAGTTCCTTAGCTAAATGATTTATCTGTTGCGACGAGTTAGCAACGACTATTTTCTGTCGCTACTCTTATTTTGAATTTTACAATATTATGCGACAAATTAGCGAGAAACTAGTTGCTCGCTAAAAAATAAAAACTTTGGTGACAAATTAGCTAGGAAATTATCCATCGCAAAATGCATTTCAATTCTTCGTGACGGATTAGTTAGGAACGTTGTTCCTCACTAATTAGCCATTTCGCACAAAGTTTATTTAGCGACGAACTAGTGTGTGAATTGTTTCTCACTAATTGTATATCAAATACTTGCGACGGAATAGTGACAATAATATCACTCGTTACTTTACTTTTATTCGATTGAACCCCTAAGTGACTGATTTGCTAGAACATTGTCACTCCCTAATTAATTTGTGACAAATTAGTGAGGAAATTTTTCCCGCATTTTTTTAGCCACAAAAATCAATCTGCGAGAAACAAACTTACTCGTAAATCTCTCGCTAATCAGTCGCTTTTCTCAAGTTCGGGTATTTTATAACCGCTCATTAATTTTGTCGTTAGTGCCTCACTAATTCCTCGCAAGTTAGTGACGGATTAGTGACAAAACATATTTCTCGCAAAATTTCGTCGCTAATTTGTCAAATTCTTGTAGTGAGTGCATATTTTTGAATTTGTTGTTTATGAATGTTAAAATTGTTGGCTCTTGAAAGAATGATGAAAAAGGAGAAATGTTATTTGATAATCTGAAAAATCATAAAAATGATTCTTGAAGCAAGAAAAAGCAGTGAAAAACAAGGCTTGCAAAAAAATGGCAAAAATAAAAGAAAAAGAAAGAAAAAGAAAAAGCAAGCAGAAAAAGCCAATAGCTCTTTAAACCAAATGGCCAAGAGCAAAAAGCCAATAGCCCTTAAAACCAAAAGGCAAGGGTAATAAAAAGGATCCAAGGCTTTGAGCATTAATGGATAGGAGGGACCAAAGGAATAAAATCATGGCCTAAGCGACTAAGCCAAGCTGTCACTAACCATGTGCTTGTGGCGTGAAGGTGTCAAGTAAAGAGCTTGAGACTGAGCGGTTAAAGTCGTGATCCAAAGCAAAAAGAGTGTGCTTAAGAACCCTGGACACCTCTAATTGGGGACTCTAGCAAAGCTGAGTCACAATCTGAAAAGGTTTACCCAGTTATGTGTCCGTGGCATTTATGTATCCGGTGGTAACACTGGAAAACAAAGTGCTTAGGGCCACGACCAAGACTCATAAAGTAGCTGTGTTTAAGAATCAACATACTGAACTAGGAGAATCAATAACACTATCTGAATTCTGAGTTCCTATAGATGCCAATCATTCTGAACTTCAAAGGATAAAGTGAGATGCCAAAACTGTTCAGAGGCAAAAAGCTACTAGTCCCGCTCATCTAATTGGAGCTAAGTTTCATTGATATTTTGGAATTTATAGTATATTCTCTTCTTTTTATCCTATTTGATTTTCAGTTGCTTGGGGATAAGCAACAATTTAAGTTTGGTGTTGTGATGAGCGGATAATTTATACGCTTTTTGGCATTGTTTTCACATAATTTTTAGTATGATTTAGTTAGTTTTTACTATGTTTTTATTAGTTTTCAAGCAAAATTCACATTTCTGGACTTTACTATGAGTTTGTGTGTTTTTTTATGATTTCAGGTATTTTCTGGCTGAAATTGAGGGACCTGAGCAAAAATCTTATTCAGAGGCTGAAAAAGGACTACAGATGCTGTTGGATTCTGACCTCCCTGCACTCGAAATGGATTTTATGGAGCTACAAAAGTCCAATTGGCACGCTCTCAAATGCGGTGAAAAGTAGACATCCAGAGCTTTCCAGAAATATATAATAGTTCATACTTTGCCTGAGTTTTGATGATGCAAACTGGCGTTCAAACACCAACTTCCTGCCCTATTCTGAAGTTAAACACCAGAAACAGGTTACAAACCAGAGTTAAACGCCACAAACAGGCTGCAACCTAGCGTTTAACTCCAAGAGAAGTCTCTACACGTGTAAAGCTCAATGCTCAGCCCAAGCACACACCAAGTGGGCCCCGGAAGTGGATTTCTGCATCATTTACTTATCTCTGTAAACCCTAGTAACTAGTTTAGTATAAATAGGACTTTTTACTATTGTATTGGAGGTCCTGGTCATTCTGGTTCCCCCTCTGGGGCCGAAGTCAATGAACACTATCATCACTTATGTATTTTCAACGGTGGAGTTTCTACACCCCATAGATTAAGGTGTGGAGCTCTGCTGTTCCTCATGAATTAATGCGAAGTACTATTGTTTTTCTATTCAATTCAAGCTTATTCTTAATCTAAGATATTCACTCGCAGTTCAACCTGATGAATGTGATGATCCGTGACACTCATCATCATTCTCACCTATGAACGCATGCCTGACAACTACTTCCGTTCTATCTGCAATAGCTTGAGAGTGTATCTCTTAGCCTCCATTCCGAAAGATTGGAGTCTTCGTGGTATAGGCTAGAATTATTGGCGGCTGTTCCTGAGATCCGGAAAGTCTAAACCTTGTCTGTGGTATTCCGTGTAGGATCTGGAAAGGGATGACTGTAACGAGCTTCAAACTCGCGAGTATTGGGCGTAGTGACAGACGCAAAAGGATCAATGGATCCTATTCCAACATGATCGAGAATCAACAGATGATTAGCCGTGCGGTGATAGTGCATTTGGACCATTTTCACTGAGAGGACGGGCGGTAGCCATTGACAACGGTGATCCCCCAATATAAAGCTTGCCATGGAAAGGAGTATGAATGATTGAATAAAGACAGTAGGAAAGCAGAAATTCAGAAGGAGCAAAGCATCTCCACACGCTTATCTGAAATTCTCACCAATGAATTACATAAGTATTTCTATCTTATTTTCTGTTTTAATTATATTCTAATTATCAAAATCCCATAACCATTTGAATCTGCCTGATTGAGATTTACAAGATGACCATAGCTTGCTTCAAGCCAACAATCTCCGTGGGATCGACCCTTACTCACGTAAGGTTTATTACTTGGACGACCCAGTGCACTTGCTGGTTAGTTGTGTGGAGTTGTGAAAAGGAGTTGAGATTACAATTGTGCGTACCAAGTTTTTGGCGCCGTTGAAATCACAATTTCGTGCACCACGCGTGATACGCAAAGATGATCAGCGACACGTATGCGTGACAAGGAATATCGCCAAACGACACGCACGCGTGACCTACGCGTACGTGTGATATGCACTACCTGCAGAAATTGCAGAAAACGCTGGCGGCAATTTTGGGCTGAGTTTGGACCCAGTTTTTGGCCCAGAAACGCAGACTAAAGCCAGGGGACAAGCAGAGACTCAACACACATTGAATCATTAATTCATTCATACATTCATTCACATAATTTTAGGTTTTAGATGTAGTTTTTCTAGAGAGAGAGGCTCTCCCCTCTCTCTAGGTTTTAGGATTTCTCTTAGTTTTAGCTTTATTTCTTCTCAATTCCAGGTTCAATGTTCCTTTAATTTAGTTTCTCTTCTACTTTTAATTGTTCTAGCATTCTAGTTTATTTATTTCCCTTGTTGATTCTCTTCTTTTCCAATTTGGTTTATGAACTCCATGTTAGATTTGATTTCTTTATTTGATGCAATTTGAGGTATTTCATATTTATGATTTTAATTTAGCTTTTTACATTCTTAGCTTGAATTGATTAATTGGAGACACTTGAGTTATCAAACTCCTTTGTTGATTGATAATTGAGAGTTGCTAATTGAGTTGAATTTCACTAACTCTAGTCTTTCCTTGGGAGTTAACTAGGACTTGAGGATTCATATTGTTTTATCCACTTGACTTTCCTTCATAGTTAGAGGATAACTAGTGGTAGCAATAGACAATTCTCATCACAATTGATAAGGATAACTAGGATAGGGCGTCCAGTTTTCATACCTTGCCAAGAGTCTTTTCTTAGTTATTAGTTTAATTTCTTGCCATTTTATTTCCTTGTTCCTTATTTCAAAAAACCCAAAAAGATACAATTTCATAACCAATTATAAGTACACCTCCCTGCAATTCCTTGAGAGACGACCCGAGATTTAAATACTTCGGTTTATTTTTATTGGGTTTGCTTTAGTGACAAACAATTTTTTGTACGACAGGATTCTTTGTTGGTTTAGAAACTATACTAGCAACGATAACTTATTTGTGAATTCTTTACTAGCAAAAAATCCGTTTGTCAGTGATCAAGATAAAATCATCAATCATTTGAAATTCTTTTGTGAATGTTGAATGGATAGTAAACTAGCCAACCATGAACATTAAAATTACTACTCTTCTCACCTTGGATTGCCACTTTATATTGCATGATTCTTTGTTTGCTTGAGGACAAGCAAAGTTTAAGTTTGGTGTTGTGATGCTTGCGTATCATGTTGTGTTTTTCTATGCTTTTTCATATAAGAAATAAATGCATAATACTTAATTATGAAGAGTTTTGGTGCTCAAATTGGATATTTCTTTGATCCTTTTGATTTCATGATTCTTGTAGGGAATTGTTAAGAAAAAAAGCAAAAGAACAAGGAGGAACTAAGAATTAAAGACAAGTGCAAAGAGAATTCATAGATGCTGACAACCATGACCTCTTCACACTCCAACGCGCATAACTTGAGCTACAGAGGTTCAATGGACTCGGTTTTAACGGAATTAGAAAATCAACTTTCAGAGCTTTCCAATGATATATGATAGTATATCCTTTTTCTCCATTTTTTACGGCCAAAGTGGCGCCTAACTTGGAATTTCCTAAGTTAGGCGTCATATGAAAGAAAAAGGGCTCAAATTCATTCTGCCACAGCCATGCCTAACTTGGAATTTTCCAAGTTAGGCGCCAAGCAAACCAAAGTCAATGATCCCCACTTGATGAAGAGAAGCACGAGAATATTTCATTATTTATTTATGTAGTCTTATTTTATTTTAATTAGAAATAGAAAAAGATATTATTTAGTTTTAGAAAAGATATTTTACATTAATTAGGATTAGATATAAAAGGAGAAAAGATCTTGACCTAGGGTTTCTCTTCTTCTTCCTCTCCTACTCTCCTAATTTTGATTCAACACTTTTATACTTTTCTCTACTAGGGTTTATTTTCTCCATGAGGAACTGAGCCTCCATTGTTAAGGTTAGGAGCTCTATTTACTTTGATGGATTAATAATTATTTGTTCTTCTAATCTTGATCAATGTTTTGATTATTGTTTAAGAATTGGTTTCACTCTTCATCTTAAGAATTAGTGATTATTGGGAAATAACTCTAATTTAACTTGAATTCTATTTGAATCTTGAAAAAGTTATATCATTAGAATTACATCTTGAAATCAATTCCTCACAACTCTCTATTTATCTGGACTTAACACGATACGTGACATATAATCGTCTTATTTTTGGGTATCTAGGGTTTATGTGGCTCATAAACTAGTTTTGATCTTAACCCTCTAATCGGAATCAAATGACCAAATAATTCGTAATTGATGAAGGATAGAGGAGACTAAAAAGGTCTAAGGAATTAGGGTTTAGTCACATATAGTTTTCCATTGAACATAATCTTTGCATGGTCAAGGTAGTTAACATTGAATATTAATCCAAAAATTTAAATATCTCTGACACCTTAACTATTTTCATCATATTATTTTCTTAACCAATTTTAGTTTATTTTTATTTAATTATCTGTTTTTATGTTATTTGCTATTAAAACCCTAAATTTTGATTGTCTAACTAGAATAATCAGTCGACTATTATTTCTTGATCCATTAATCTTCGTGGGATCGACCCTCACTCACCTGAGGTATTACTTGGTACGACCCGATACACTTACCGATTAGTTTGTGGACTATAAATTCCGCACCAAAAGGTGGGTGTAAGAAGAGAGAGAATAGATAAGAGTGAGTAAGTGGTGAAGTGGTTAGTTGTTGGGTTTTTATCCATTGGCCAAAGAAGCTTTAAATTCAAATTCAGCATGTTGCCTCCCCCCTGGCGCTGGACGCCGGGCTGGCATTTGGCGCCAGCAGGGGGATCTCCCTTTTTTTCTTTTTTTCTTTTTTCTGGTATTTAATGCCAGGAATGGGCATTAAATGCCCTAGGGAGACCAAACATTGGCCTTCAAATGCTCCTGCCTAGATGTTAAACGTCCAACTCCTTACTCCCCCTTGGGCACTGAATGCCAAGTTGGCGTTTGGCGCCACCAGGGGGTCTCCTCCAGGGTGTGCTGTTTCTCCTCCTACGCTTTCCTGTTCCTGGTCTAAGTGCTATACATGATCACAAATGTTAGAAAAAAGTAGAAAACTATGAAAAACACTATAGAATGAAATACTATAAAATCAACTAAAACAACTAAAGTCAAACTGGAAAAAAACAAACTAAACTATAGGATACTAATCGTTGGGTTGTCTCCCAACAAGCGTTATTTTACCGTCATTAGCTTGGCAGATAGCTCCTCTACGAAGGTTCATAGGGGATCAGATCTTCACCCCTTATTGTGAACTTCCTTCCTGTGCTCTCATGAATTAACTCAACATGCTCTAGAGACAGGATCCGGTTCACAGTGTGTGTTATGACTGGACTTCTTTTGAAGACTACTCTCACGCCAGGTGAGAAGTCTTCAGTAGAAATGTTTTTGTTCCTCCAGGCTTTGGGTTCTTTCTTCTTAGGGCCTCCTTTATCAATGGTGGATGGTGAATGCCCAACACCAAACTTAGGTTTGATGTCAAGGGGCACTGTATGGCTTTTCACCGAGTGAGAAGGCTTAAGCACTGAGCTCTGCATGCTAGTACCTCCTTTGTCTGAGAGAGGTTGAGGTCTTCCTGCGAGAGTCTATAAAACTGATAGTTCTGTTGCACCAGAGTAACCAATTGAGGCTTAAGCTCGAAATTATTGGCGCCAATGGCAGGTACAGATATACTGTGTTAAGTCAAGTGTGGATGCAGTGCATGAGCCAAGCACCTTCCTTGCTTGCTCTTCAGCATTCGGATTCCCTCCAATAGCTGCCATAGTGGTCTCTTCAGCTTTCTTCTTAAAAGTTTTCTTGAGATTTTCTCCAGCTTTGTAAGCTTTAGCTTGTTGCAAACGCCGCCTCAAGGTTCTTTCAGGTTCATAATCAAACTCGAGAAGGGGTTCTTTGTCCCTGTTCCTACTCATAAACAACAAAAAATAAAGAAAAAGTGGGAGTCTCTATGTCAGAGTATAGAGAACTCCTAGTGAGATATCCTAAAAAGAAATAAAATAAAATAAAGTAAGCAATTAACTAAAAAATTCAAAAAAAAAAAAGATGAACAAATAACCTAAAAATATTTTCGAAAATAAATTAAAATAAATAAAAAATTTTCGAAAAGAAAAGACAAAACCTAAAGGGACACCAAACTTAAAATCTGAAATTAATTGAAAATAAAATAACTTGAACAAAATTCGAAAATAAAGAAAAAGATAAATAAGATAAAAATTGAGAATTAAGAAAAATAAACAAAATATAAATTGAAAATTAAAAAGAGAAATAAATAAACAAAAACAAATAAAAATACCTAATCTAAGCAACAAGACAACCAGTAGTTGTCAGTCACAAACAATCCCCGAAAACGGCACCAAAAACTTGGTGCGCAAAATTAGAACTCTAATAACTTAACTGGCAAGTGCACCAGGTCATCCAAGTAATACCTCTGGTGAGTGAGTGTTGATCACACGAGGATTGTCGGACTGAGAAAGCAATAGTTATCCTGTTGGACTTAGTCAGGCAAACAGTAAAAGAAAGTTGTTGTTGTTGTAACACTTAAAACAAGATAACAAAGAAAGCAATAAGAATTTGGTGTAAAATCAATATAAGACAACTGTTAAGGTCTCGAAGATATTTATCTTTCCGGATTAAAACTTTTAACTAACTATTTTAATAATAAATGATTCATTCTATGACAAACTGTAAGTGATTAAACCCTAATCCGTTAGTGATTTAATCTCCTCTGATCCTCATCAAATGCCACTCCCGTGGTTATTCATTCGGATTAGAGGGTAAAGTTCAGAAAGCTAGTTTATACCACAAAGGCCCTAATCACCCCAATCATGGCTGAATAGATGTTGCTTATCCCCATTAGGTTGTGTGATTAGCCGTCTAGGAGGCATGTTCTCAAGCTGTAGTTCAAGCGAAATAACTCTCCTGAGAATCACAAAAATTCATGTAGAGAAAGGGTCATACTCTCGTTCTACCCAGTTGGTGCGTGATTTTGTGACTCGCACAACTGAACCGGCAAGTGCACCGGGTCGTCCAAGTAATACCTCAGGTGAGTGAGGGTCGAATCCCACGAGGATTGCTGGATTGAGCAAGTTGTGGTTATCCTGTAGATCTTAGTCAGGCGAATAGAAGGATAGTTGTTATTTGTTGTAGGCGCATAAACAAGCAATAACAAAAGCAATAAAGAGTTAATGTAAAGACAATAATGATAGATTAGTTAAGGCTTCGGAGATACTTCTTCTTCTGGATTAACACATCATGCTCACTACTCCAATGATGAGTGATTCCTTCAATGGCAAGGCCGTAAGTGATTAAGCCATTGGTCGTGGTCATTAATCTCCTCAGGTCCAAACCAAACATTTGAACGGACTAGATCAATCTGGGAGAGGGTGAAGCGAACGCAATTCAATCTCTTGATGATCCTACTCAAAATACCATAGACAAGGTCGGATCTTCGGGATCAGAGAATGATGCTCTTATGATTAGCGCTTAGAGCCACAGGAACCTCAATTACCCCTGACTGACGAGGTTTTACGTCACATACCCCAATTAGCCCAGATAACTTGTTGGAACCCGTGATGCATTCTCAAGCTGTAGTTCAATCCTATCTGGGTCAGGACCCGTAAAGAACTCATGTAGAATCGAGATTCATAAGGATGAATAACCACAATGCATTATAGAATAGAATCAAACATAGATTGAAGTAGAAAAGTAATTGCATTAATCCATAGGAATCAGCAGAGCCCCCTAGGAGGTTTAGTTGCTCATACTGTACAGAGAATAATATGTAAAGTTCGAATGTGGTGGAGAAGATCCTAAATAATGGTGATCTTCCCTTATTTATACTAATGACTAGACTTAAAAAGAATTTAATAATAATTAAAAATTACAATAATGAAAGAAACTAAGCTAAAAGGTGCAAAAATCTACTTTTGGGCCCACTTGGTGAGTGTTTGGGTTGAGCTTGGCGTCCAACTTAAGTTAGTGGGTGTTGAACGCCCACTAGGGGGTGTGAGTGTGCTGCCTTGCTCCCTTTATGGCATTGGATGCCAGTTTTGGGCGTTCAACACTGGGTCCTGTCCTCTTGGGGCGTTGAATGCCAGAAAGAGGGGTAGTTTGGGCGTTCAATGCCCGTTTTAGGCTGTCCAATCAAAAGAAAAGTATAGACCATTATATATTGATAAAAAGTCCTAGAAGTTAGCTTTTCAACGCCATTAAGTGCACGTATTTTCGACCTCTGTAGCTCCAGAAATGCTCGTTTGAATCTACGGAGGTCAGAATCTGATAGCATCTGCTATGCTTTCCTTGCCTCAGAATCAGACTTGGCCAAAACTTACCGAATTCATCCAAAATTCACCTAAACCATAGGAAAAACACAAAATCTCAAAGTAGTATCCAAAAAGTGAATTTTGCAATAAAACCTACTAAAACAAAATAAAACTTAACAAAATATACTGAAAACACTAAGAAAATAGTATCAAAAAGCGTATAAAATATCCACTCATCACCAGTATCATAAGATTAAGAACAAAAACAACACCTTAGAATTGAATCAAACATATATTAAAATAGAATAATAATAATAATCTTAATCCATAAAAAATAAACAGAGCTCCTAAGCTTAACCAGGAGGTTTAGTTGCTCATAACTTACAGAGAAAACAGGGTTCTGAAAAGTGCGAAAGGAAGAAGATCCTAAACCTAAGTGACCTTTTCCTTTAAATACTAACCTAATAATAAATGCTAAACCTAAAATATATTATTTGTAAATAAATATTACAAAAAAAAATAAAATAAAACTAAGAAGTGCTAAATCCACTTGGAGGCCCAAAGAGGTGTGAAACGGGCTGCTGCTGGCGTTCAACTTCAGGAATGGGCATTGAACGCTAGTTGAGGGAAGCGTGCTTCTGGTTTGTGCCCCCCTGCTGGTGTTAAACACCAGGTGGGCATTCAGCGCCCATGGAGGATGCTGCCAGCATTTTCCTTTCTTGCTTTAAGCTTTTCCAAACTGCTCTGAATTTCACCTAAAACCATAAAAACACAAGAAAAACTCAAAGTAGCATCCAAAGGTGATTTTTGCACTAAAATCAAGTAAAAATAAATAAAATCTAATTAGAAACAATATAAAAATAACTAAAAAAATGGTATAAGATGCTCACGCATTAGTACACAGCCAATTTCAGATGATAGTATTCTAGGTCCATTGGATCCCTTTAGTCTGCCCCTCTTTCACCCAGAACATAAATTTTCACTTGAGTTGTGACCTTTAGGTGACGAGTTCAAGGCAGCTTTGGATGCCTTTTTTTCCTACAAAAATTTTATTAGAAAATAATTAAAAATTAGTAACTAAAATATACGAATGTTGCAAATGAAAACAAGTATGCAAACCAACAAACAATCCTCAATCAAAGTTTAATTTATTTGTCACTTAAGTCAAACCCAATAAAAATCGAGAGTATTTAAATCTCAGATCGTCTCTCAGGGAATTGCAGGAAAGTGTGCACATTATTGGTTACAAGGTATTTTGGGGTTTTTAGATTGATGGACAAGAAATGTAAATGGCAAGAAAGTAAAGCTAACAACTAAGATATGTCTTGGCAAGGGGTGAGAATTAGAAGTCTTATCCTCATTATCATCCTCAATTAAGATGGTAATTGTCTTTTGCTCTCACTTAGTCAACCTCTAATAATTGAAGGAAAGTCAAGTGAGCAAAATTGACTCTAATCCACAAGATCAAAGATTAGGAATTCAAGCTAACTAGAAATCCTCAAGAGTCTCCAATTACTCAACCCAAGCCAAGAGTACAAAGTTCTACACTAAAACCCAACCAAGCATTTTATCAAAACTTGGAAGGCATAAAAGAAAAGTATAGTAAATTAACAAGAAAAGTAAAATCGTCAGTCACGCGTAGGCGTAAGGGCTAATCGTGATCCATGCGTAAGCGTCACCTTTGTTTTTCTCCTTGTCACGCCTACCCCTACTAGACGCGTACGCATCGTGCCCCATTCTCCTATGTCACACCTACGTGTGACCCACGCGTATTTCACAAACTCTTCTCTTCTTCTCTTCTTTCCATTTCTTTCCTTCTTTTCTCTTCTCCTCTCTTATTTCCCTCCTTTAACCATCATCTACCACCACCATTCATCATTTACCACCATCTCCATTAGATAGTTAGTTTGAATTTTTGTTTTAGTAGATTAGCGATGAAGGATTATTGTCGGTTTAGGAATTTTACAAAGATAATTTCGCTGCAAGTATAGTTCCAAACCAACAAATAACCCTCAATAAAAGTTTAATTTTGTTTGTCACAAGTACAAACCCCAATAAAAATAAACCGAAGTATTCAAATCTTGGATCGTCTCTCAAAGAAATTGCAGGGAAGTATGCATATTATTGGTTATAATTGTATCTTTTGAGGGTTTTTGGGTTTGATTAACAAGAAAAGATAAATTGCAAGAAAGTAAAACTAGAAACTAAAATGGGTCTTGACAAGGACCAGGAATCAAGGGTTCCTATCTTGGATCATTGACCACAACATGGTGATTACAAAGGATTAATTCCACTTAGTTGCCCTCTAACATCGGAGGATTAAGTCAAGTGGACATAGTTAGTCCAAAAACCACTAACAACCCTAAATCGCCAACGAAACTGAGCATCAATGATCTCAAGGATCCTAAGTCCTCAATCACAAGTCAAGAGTACGAAAATCTATTCCAAAATCCAACCAAGCATTTTATCAAACACTTGGAAGGCACTAAAAGAAAAGCATGTTAAAATTGCAAGAAATATAAATCTACAACTACCCAATACAAGAAAATAATAATAACAATTAAAGAAAGCAATAATAACATGAAAACACAAATTGCATTAATGGAAATCAAAATTAACAAAGTATCATGAACATAAAGGCAACAAGATAAAGAAAATGACAAGTAGAACAAGATGCAAGAACAATAAATTACACGAAAAAGTAAATGAAAACAAGAATTAAACCTAAATCTAAGAAGAATCTACCCTAATTCTAGAGAGAAGATGCAGCTTCTCTCTCTAGAATATGACCTAAAGCATGTTTCTAAACTATCCTCATTACTCTCTCCTTGTTCCTTCTTGAATTTGCCTCAAATGTTTCAGAATTGAGTTGGATTTAGGCCTCAGTTAGCTCAGAAATTGCCCCCAGCGTGTTGCCTTTAATGAGGTCACGTGCCGCTTGTCACGCGTACGCGTCACCTTGATGAGTTTCTTCTTCACGCGTACACGTCACCTTGAATCTTCCAAATCTTTATTTTCCATGAATTCTCCATCTTGCATGCTTTTCTCTTTACTCCTTTGATCCATTCCTTGCCTCTTAACCCTGAAATCACTAACAAACATATCAAGGCATCGAGTGGAATCAAAGTGAATTAAATTTAACTAATTAAGGGCCTAAAAAGCATGTTTTTAACCATTAAGCACAATTTGGAGAAATTCATAAAACCATGCTATTTTGTTGAATAAATGGGAGAAAAGTTAACAAAATCCACCAAATACAATACAAAATAAACCATAAAATTATGGTTTATCAACCTCCCCACACTTAAACATTAGCATGTCCTCATGCTAAATTCAAGAAAGACAAAAGGGGTAATCAATTTATTCAATGCAAACTATCTAAATGCAAGCTACCTACATGCATCTAGCTATTCTAATTACTATCTATCTATATATATATAAGCATATATGTGGTCAAAGTGAGTCAAATTTCCAAGAAATCATATATGCACAATCAAGGGCTAAATCAATCATATCAAAATACATTCACAATTGAATTGAGTTATTCAAAAGATTTCACAAACTTGCAAGATAAGCAGTGATCAAATATGAAAATATGGAATTGAGCAATTGAACCCTCACTGGATGTGTATATGCACTCTAGTCGCTCAAGTGTTTAGGGTTAATCCGCTCAAATCTCCTCTAATCATGCTTTCTAAAAGTTTGTTCTTCATCTAACCAATCGACCAATATTTAGTGTACATATGCAAATATCATGAGGGATTTTCAAGGTTGTAATGGGGCTAAGGTAAGGGTGAGGATATATGTATGGCCAAGTGAGCTATCATTTGAATCTTTGACTAACCTAAGTTCTTACCTAATACATACACATTTTATACAATTCTAACATCAAACTTAGCTACCCAAAGTCTCACTTTTATATCTATACACACACACTCATGTATCACATTTAATTTAATTACATATGCATTGATTTTTTATTAAATTTCACATTGGGATAATTTCGTCCTCTTTTTATTGTTTTTTTCTTTTTCTATTTTCTTTTTTTTATATATATGAAAGCATAATATATACAAAGGACATCAATGCATATGGTTTTTATACTTTCACATGAGTATACACCCAAATTCTTAATATTTCTCAATAAAAATAAAACACATTCTCATCAACCAAAGTTTCCACATTTCTCCATACTTAATTAACACATACACTCACTATTTAAGCTAACCAAAGATTCAAATAGGACAATTAGTTATTTTTCCGCTTAAGGCCAGTGATGTGGTAATATAAAGAACAAAAGGGGGTTGAATAGGCTCAAGTGGCAAACAAAGGTAAATGAAATGGTAGGCTATTTGGTTCAAGTGAACTATAATCAAATGATGGCCTCAATCATATAAATGCATTAATATACATTAAATAATGGACATATAGAATGGAACAAACTAAAGATTGCAATCATAGAGAAGAAAATACACAAGAATCAAAATCATGGTTAAATAATGTAACCATGCAATTAGGCTAAAAAAACTCACAGGTTGTGTGTTCTTAGCTTAAAAATCATATTCCAAACTATATATATATATCATGCAAGTCTCAAAAAAGTCTTAACTCAATCAATTTGAATCTTAATGCCCTTTTTAACAGAAAAGAATTTCTTGAAAATTTCATCAAATTGACTAACATTTATTATATACTAACTAAATGCTACAGTGTGATTGTGAAAAGTTAAAAATCCTTAGTTTATTTCCCATTTTCAACCAAATCAATTTCTCATATGCAACGGAATAGATTAAGCTCAATTATGCGTATTTTTTTCAGTCACAACTAATAAAGCAAAATAACTATATATATATATATATATATATATATATATATATATATATATATATATATATATATATATATATATATATATACTATCAAACTAAAAAGTGTAGATAAAACTAAAAGCAGAAGTATCTGGAATGGTTCACCAAAATATAAACTCTGCCGATATCGGCAACCTCCCCACACTTAAACGACAGCATCATCCTCGATGCTCCTCAGATCAAGTCGAATGAGAGGGGTCAACGCCTGCATCTCCACCATCGCCTATGGGTGGATGTGTCTCTGGCTCTGTCTGCTGAGGCTGTGGCTCTGGCTCTGGCTCCATAGAGGTCTGCGACTCGGTAGGGGCCTGTGTCTATACAGGGGCCTCATGATGGGTCTCCTCTAGCTCAGCCTCCTGCTGCTGAGCCTCCTCTGGCTGAGCCTCCTCCTCCTCCTCGGACTGGTCGGATGGAGTGTCGGGCTCAAAGGGGATATCAGCGCCGTCGGAAGTCACAATCCGCCTCAAGTGCTGATAACGGTTCTTGTTGCGACGTTCTATCTGATCCATGCACTCAAAGAGACGCTGCACTAGATGGTAGATCGACTGAGATGTGGATGATGGTGCTGGTGTAGAAGGTGCTGAAGATGCTGCTGAAGGTCCTGCTGCAGCTGAAGAAATAGTCGGTGCAGTAGCTGCGGCAAGTGCAGCTCGGTCTCGGCATCGGGCTACTGGATGATCACCAAACCAGTTCCCATAGGGAATGACTTTTTCTTTCTTACCATGAAATGTCGGTGTCTCATCTCCTTGCTCCCAGGGTACCTCAGCCTGGTGAGCTAACTGTGTGATCAAACAGGGGAACGGCAGGTTGCCTCTGACGTGGGCCTGGGCCATGTTTCACCTTATGAGTCTTGGAAGGTAGAGTTCCTTCCCCTCCAAGACACACCATATCAGAACAATCATATCGGCCTGAACCTCTGTAGCATGAATGCTGAGAATGACATAAATATTCAGGATCTGCTGCCACACCTTAGCCTCCTGCGTTAAATAATCAAACTTGATGCCTTTGGGAGTTGGTTTAGAATGACCATACTCCCAAAGGACATCAGGACGAATAGCAACAACCTGGCGCATTGCATCCCAATAAAAATCCATACAATGAATTGCCTTCTTGAGCTCACAGTATAGATTGGAAAACTTAACTGGGTTGGAGGAAGGCGTAGCTAGGTCAGCCTTCTCCGTCTCAATAAGTTGCCACGTAGATAAAGCTACATTCGCTAACTCAGCGGATGGCTGTGACCTTTTCCTTTTACTGGAGGTGGCCTTAGCTTTGCCTTTTCCTCTGTCAGCCATCCTGAAAAATAGAATTCACAAGATATAGAAAATCAAATAAAAGCAGAAGAATGGAAAGCAAACAGTATACAATCAAACAGACAGAAAATAAGAAACAGAAGAGTTAGAACTAAAACATGAGGTAAGTGTATAAAATGTAATTTCTTGGAATGGACGGAAGACAGAATTCAAAATCAATAAAAAATCGCATTCCAAGAAATTAAACACAATAAGATTTAGAATGCTTGTCCGTTAAGAAATACAAATTGTTATGCCTTAAAAGAATTTAAAAAGAGTTGATTGGAAAAGGAAAAATTAAAAAGAGAAGTTAGAAAGTTAGTTAAACCAAAAGTTAGAAAAGAAAGTTAGAAGTTAGAGGCATAACAATTAATGATATTAATCAGGATAATTTTAAAATTTTTGAAAGACAAACATACTCACATTCATGAAATGCAGTGCAAGTCATTGATGATGAAAGTGTAATGCAGCATAAGCACGAAGAGAAATGAAAGTCATCATCAATACGTTTGATCACTTAAGTGCAAAAATTAGTGTGGAAGAATTAAACATGTACTCATGTAATCGAAAGTAAACTGAAAACTAAGAGTTTATTGAAAATGGTTACAAAAGTAAAAATGCACCAATAATTACAACTGGAAAGGACCTCAATAAAAAAGGAACAAGATTAGGCCAATTTTGAAAATTTAGGAAAACAACTTCAATGGTTAAGGAAAAATTAAAAATGAAATAGAACCATGAAAAAGAAAAACTACTGACCTAACTTGAAAAATGAAAAACATAAAAGAGGTTCAAAATCGAATGGCCGACAAAGGCCTAATTCACACAGAAATCCGTCAAATAGCTCCTTGATGCCGTCAATCATTAATTCAAATATAAGGGAACCAAAAAGAGCGGAAACACCAACCGACCAATTCATGAATTGAGTTTGGTAATAACCAAATGAAACCAAAGTCAAAATGTACCAAATTCAATTCATAAATTGGAAATTAATAGCACAAAAAATTTAGAAAAATTTGGCAGCATTCCAGCAGTAAATTGAGTGTTCCCGAAATACAATTAAGCAGCAAACTCAGCCCATATGAATTCAAAACAATTCCAACTTAAGCAGCAGCATACGAATTCATATAAACTAAAGTAAATAATCAATTATGAGCAGCAACAAAAGCATCAACACAATATATATATATATATATATATTGAAAAAGGAAATCACCAATATCATCACATACATGAAACAATCAAGCATAAACAGCCATTCAGACAACAAAAACATCAAAATTCAAACCTAAGAAAAACTAAACATGCAATTCTGAACTAACTAATTCAATAGAAATGAAACTAACTACTAAAATTAAAACTGAATTTAATTAATAGATATGAAAAACAGAATTGAAAAACAGGATGAAACTGGAACCTGAAGGAAGACAGAAATGAAAATGGAAAAGGTCAGGAAAACTGGAGGAGGGAAGAGCTGCTGCTCCAGAGGTGGCAGAAACGGCGGTCCGCGGTGGTGGTAGAAGCACCAGGGGAACTGAGCAGAAACAAGGGCATGCTCTGAGACAATGCTCGAAGAATCAGGGAAGGTGGTGAACTGAATAGAGAAAAGGAGAAGAGGGATAATAGTGGTGGGTGGCAGGGATGGCGGCGACGAAAGTGGCCAGAAAGGAAGGTGAAACGGGTAGAGAAAGGGGGGAAGAGAGAAAAGGAAAAAAACAAAGAAAAGGGAGGAGAAAGGGTGGTCGGTGATGGGTTGCGGAGTCGCTGGACTGAGGGATGGTGGTCGGAGAGGATGGATGATGGTTGTTATGGAGGTAGGAGGGGAAGAGAGGGAGGCAGATAGACATTGGGGAGAAGATGAAAGGGTCACGTGAATGAGCTAGGGCTCCTCGCGTCAGGGGTTAATGAATTCCATCCACGCGTACGCGTGGGCGACGCGTAAGCGTGGAAGGGGAAATGGGCACTGATGCGTACGCATAGGAGGAATCTATGCTAGACGCACAGTTCCCGCACGCCTTCAGCACAACTCTCGGTCAGGACCGTGCGATGGCGGCACGATCCTGGCACGTTTCCTTTAGGCTCCAGAATGAAGGGCTCACGCGTATGCGTGAGAATGCTATTTTTTTTTTTCAAAGAAGCATAAAAACAGAATTAAACACTCTCCTAACCTATTAACACTCTAAACTAACCAAAACTTACACTTAATAAAAATCTTTAAGGTTTTTGAAAACTTTTCAAAGATTATTCAAACAAAACTTTTATATATATATATTAAATTTATATAACACAAAATCTTTATTATTATGTTTATATTTAATATTATAATTTTGTTTCATACAAAATAAAATTTATTTAAATTTTAATATTGTATGCATAATATGTATTTAATATTATTTTTTTCTAAGATTCTAATATATCTTTTTTTTTTGGATTTGGTGCATGGATTTTCAACTTATATTTTATGAAGTATTTATTTTAATTCTAAAGTGCAGTAATTTTTTTTTGTATCGATATGTTGCTTTTAATATTCATATACTATTTTTTGTTTTGGACTTTAGCCCAATATCCAAAATTTGCAAAAAAAATTTAAAATTTATAAAAAAAAATAGTTAACCTGATTGCCTTTTTAAATCCAAACCATTCAAATAAAATATAACAAATAAAAAATTTAGATTTAACAAACTAACAAAATGTATATCACTTCATACTTAACAAAGATAGTTTAAGAATAAACTCAAAACTCTCCACGATCCAAGAAGACCAAGGCCAAAAACTCTTGAGACTTGTGAGTTAAAAGAGTCATCCAAAGTCGAATCATAAACGTCTTTAGACAGGTGATAATAATCAACTTCCATAATTCAAGATCATCTAACAGTTGTCAAAATTTTACTAAGTTATGTAGCAAAATGTTGTCGATGATCAACCAATGTCATTCCACCGACATTGGCTAGTGGTAATTTCAGGTGTTTGTGTTGGTCGAAGGCAAGGTAAGTTGTCGAGTTATCGTTTAGTTGATGTCGGTAGGTTCGTTTAGGTCTTTTGGTAGGCAGACAGTTAATTAAATGACTAATGTAAATCATAGGTGATTGGTTGGTATGGTGATATTCTGTCGGTCGACGATATTTTGTTAATAGATGGTTAGTCGATGCTATTGATATATCTTTCTACAAGACTGCTTCTTTCACTAAAGTCCAGATCCGAAGAACAACGATATTTGCATTGCCGCATTGGAGGGGATGTATCTTCGACAGCCATGGGATAGCTTGAGTTAGTGACATCTCTGTTAGGAACTTAGAATAGGAAACCGGGTTCTGGGTCAGGGTGGGTTGGGTGTTCGGGTTCGGGAAGGGATCATGGGCTAGTCCAAGACCAAAAGAAAAAAAAATAAAAACCTCTGCAATTGTTCTCTGCTGTACCGGATTGCGCATTACGACGTCGTTTAAGAAAGCGGTGAAAAATTGAAAATGGCTTCTGCACCTAGAAGAAGGAAAAAAAAAAAAAAAGAAAAGAAAAGATGGTATAAATAGCGGTGACAACAATAGCAATTAGGATTTAGGACCTACTTGCGGGGGCTTCCATTCATAGAGAGATCACAGATTTCAGATTAGAGAAGTAAGTGTTTTACCATTTCTTTTGTGATAGTGATTATAATTTTTCTTAATTATGTACTAATTTAGCATTCCATACGGGTAATGTTTGATTTATATTTCTTTGTTACCAATACATGTATCTTGAAATTAAAGAAAAAAAACATAGTAAAGTGCAGCATTTGAAACCGCCATGAAAAAAATCAAGTGATTCAAATCATAGGGTTTGTTATGCATGTGTTTATGTTTTATTAAATCTGAGAATCGCTTTCCTAAAATAACATGGAAGTAAATGAATAGCAGGTCAGCATGATTGAATTGATGTTTGGCCAAAGAAAGGATTGTTTTATGGTCACATTATCAAAAGTGACATGTGAATCGGAATTCATTTTTATTGTGAAATTATTTCAAAAGGGACAGATGACTTTTTGTCTTAACTCCAGGTTAAATGCATTAGCATTGAGGATCAACAAGATATTCTTGTATATTTTTGGAGCACATATAGTATATGTGCTAGAAAGAGTAACCACTGGTTTTCCTTGTATAGTAATCATTATAAGATAAATAAAAAGGTGGTGGCTATAAAATTTAGACAACCGGTTCTTGGTAACGCCAGTGTTTGTTTAAAGGGACGGAACACTGAGACAGGGATACAAAGACACAAAATCATGTTTGACAGATGAGACATAGAAGAGACATTGTGTCCAGAGACACTGAACTAGTGTATTTTGTGTTCATTTTGACAGGAAAAGCACAGAGATACTAACAAAAGACACAACTTATTTTTTATTTTCTCTTTTATTATTCTTGTTAATTTTTTATAATTATATTTTTTTCCAAATTTTTTTATTGAAAAAAATAAAAATAAATTGAATTTTCATAATTTGCTTTAGTTTATTACCAAACAAAATATAAGAATACAAAATTTTGTGTCTCTATCTTTTCTATCTTGTTCTCACTGTCTTGTCTTGTCCTGTGTCAGAAACAAACGCAGCTTTTGTGCCACATAGGTTGGCTCCAATAATTGCTCGTCTAAAGACTAGATGGACTTAAAAGTAACATTCTTTAATTTAATCATATTTTTTTTTTTTTCAAATTAAAAGTGTTGCTAAATAGTAAAAAAAATGTGACTTTGATTTTAGCTACATTTTTAAGTGTTACTAAAGCTTCATAGCCACCATAGCTGTATAACCATAGACACCATAGAACACCAAATAAAACTTCAAGAATGAGGGACCATGGACTTACGGTTGCCCCTAAAACCTGCATTAAATTAAATGTACTTAAAAGAGTATGCAAGTACTTTTCTAAATCAACCCTCACCCTTTGTGCTGTACCACTACCATATGGTTTCAGTTCATAGTCTTCAAAACTCTACACTTAACTTCTGCATCAATGATAGGTGTCTTAGTTAGACCCAAGCAAAAGTATCTGCTGCTACTGCTAATAACTTCTTAGACAATGGCTGATTTCACCATATTAAATGGACTATTTAACCCCATGGCAGTTGGATTATTCAATATCAGTTTGAGTCATTTTCTGTGTTTTTGAAATGTGTTGTCAACTTTGATAACTTTGGCATAAGTTTCAATTATTAAAAACATCTATTCTTGTAGAGGTGATTGTTTCATGGAAACGACTTAACGTCATAGGTAGAAGACTGGAGATCCTACTGGTTAATGAGATAAGTATGTGCAACATATACTACAAGATTTTGTAGCATACAATTATTCTCACATTTTGCTTTTCTTTGCTAACGATATTTTTTTTTTTTGTGTGGATTTATTCTTCGCTAACGTTAACATGAAACTATAATGTCTTTCATGGGCATGGAACCATTTTTTGGACTATGGCAGTTATTCACTTCTTTACAGCCCTGTTTGGCAGGGTCCGAAGAGTGTAGATGCATCAACTTTCACAATCAATCTGTTAAATTCAGAATACTGCTAATCTGCTATCAGTAAATTGAGGTTGATAACTTGATATTATTTGTTACTAAGATATAGTTTTTCATTTTTTTTTATCTGAAAAAAAGAGCTGATATTTGAGATTACCATTTAATCACACTGAAGAGTTTTATTTTTAATTCTTTCCTTATTGAGAAAATGCAACTTCCCTGAAATTTCTGGTTGCAGTATCAATCTCATGCCTCTTTATTTTGGCAATAACAGTCTTTTGTCCCTTCTTGTTTGGATTTTTTGTTTCCTATTTTCAGTTAATATTCTGGACGTTTCAGTTCAACTTAAGGTTTCAAGAAAACTCAGTGTTAACTGTTATGCCGTTATGGTGATAAGTCTTGAGTATCATTTATCTGATCTCAGTCAATTGACACACACTTATTGTAGTTATCATTCATATCAGTAACTTTCCTTTTAAGGGATGCTGTAATAATATATAAGAAATCCATTGTAGGATTGCATATTTCTCTTCTTGGAAAAGTGGGGTTATGAAAGCCAATTATCTGGTTGCATCATCATTCATTCATTCATTCGTCAAAGAGTGCGTAGCTAACTGGAAAACTAACATGTCAGCATCACTTCTGGATATTCTGATTGTTGAATCATTTACTAATCATTTTCTCATTCGATACGCAATCCTGTTTTTGATTATTCTCTAGAGATAAAGTGATACATTGACAGTTATTTTGAATCAGATGGAGCAGTAATTACTTATAGTCATTGGGTATATATATTTTTTTCTAACTGTACTTAGGTTAAAATGTTTTGACTTTTGATCATTCCATACTTGTCTTCCACTGAATTTTCAGATTGGAGTTAATTTGAATTACATGAAGGATGTTGGAGAATTTAAACTGCATGTGTAAAAAGAGCATTTCTTTGGTGAAGAGTAAGATTTTCACTAAATTTGTAGAGAATATGTGCATTGTACATGATCATTTTTTTATTTTTGGTAATTTTTTTTATTATAAAATGAGCAATTTTCACTTCTCATTGAAATGTACAATGCACCATAGCATTATCCGTGTAAAAAAAAAAAAATGTACACTGTATAAAAATGGAGCTATTTTAGTTATAGCAAATGATCTTGAACATCAATGGCTTATGTTGTTGTTGTTGAAATTAAAGAAGGGCTAAAGTGGCATCAGCATTACATGAAAGGGGTGGCAAGGGTGACACAAATAGAAAGAATGATGATCCTAGAGTCTGTGGACACAGTAACAGTGATGTTGATGGTGCCATGTGAGTGCTTTGTTGTACAATTGTTTTTATTTGTAATGAAATTGAAAGAACACTGTTGTATATAATATCATATGGTGATAGAATGTGTTTCAATTCATTTGCATTCTTTTTTCTTTTTCTTTTTCTTTTTCAAAATCTTGTCATCTTTGTCTTAATCCTATCACCCGAGTAACATTATTGATGAGTTGACAAAACGTGCTTCCAAGATATTACTTTAGCTTGGTAATAACAAAGCAAGGTTCCTTTCTGTTTTGCCTTGTTGCATGTAATGTTATGAAATCAATTGCAGCATATAGATTGTGTTAGGATATAAAACTATTAATGTGTTATATATCCCAGCATATTAAAGTTTTTATTATTAAAATCTTCCCAAGTTTGATCAGATATTTGATTATTTGTCCCTTTTCTATGGCTGCAGTACAGTGTTGTAATGAATTCCATGTATATGGTTTGAAATCACCTCTCTGTGGTCACTATGAATTTTAAGACATTCTTCTTTTGACATAATCTGTTATGGTTAATTGTCATAGTGTGACCTTTTAATAATTGAAGGGAAGTAAACCAACTTGGGTTGATCGAGTGATCAACTAACTTGTCTGTTTAAGTAAGTGTTGGAAGTTGTATGCAGTAATTTATTGGCTAGTAACAGACCTCAAATGGAGTTCTAATTTGTGACGGACTGATCTTTGATTTGTATAGTTAGAGAATACTGTGGAAAACCAAAATAATTGAAGGGAACTCTAAGAGCAAAGATTTAGTTGTATCCGTATGATTCCAAAGTCGTAAGTTTAAACAGTAGAATCAATCGCTAACATTTACATTAAGATTAAACTATCTACATTACACATTTTGGCTGTGATCTTTTTTAAGATTCTACATAACGTGAAATGCTTGTGCATTAAGTTGCCGTCTTTTTCTCTTATAGTTAATTGCTCTTATAAGTAATTAAACCATATACATATGAATCCTCAACCTTAAAATTAATAATAATAAAAAGAAACCATAGTTATCTTTGTCCTGTTTTATTACTATTAGCATTTCAACTCTCATGTACAATTGAATTGATGGTTTAAGCTTCGCGATTATTCCATTTATGGGACCGCGATCATGAAAGTGCATGCTATATGATATTATTGATTTGATTCAAAGAAGTATTATACTATTATTCACAAGAATATTATACTTAGAAAGATAGCTTTACACGCTAGAAAAGGGAATGAAAAAGGAAAGAGGAGCGGGTAGGGATCTAACTTATAACATGATATGAAATGTGATAATGATGCTAATTGATTGCATATGAAACTAAACCATCTTAGGTAGTGGTTTTGTCCCCTTTTTTTTAATATAATTTTTGTAAGAACATGTTCATTAATTGAATTGAAGGTTTATAAAATAGAGACTAGAGAGCATAAACCTAATGAGTTAATTCTATTGATTAGTGGATAACATGGATGAGATTTCTCGTTCAAGTGGTTATATTCAACTCGAATAGATTAGTTAGAAAACACTAGAAAAGTCTACGACGATTTTGCACCACATTGCGGCTAGATCGAAAGTGTTCGTAAGGTCGTCAAATTTCTAACCTTTAACCCTAAATCTTGATCCTACGACGCAAAGAGAGAGGGGAGGGGGTTTGTTTTAGCAATGGCTTCCAAATCTCCAACCATAGTCCCATAAGGTTCCAATAATGTGATGTACTATGTTTTGGTCCCCTCCTCTCCACCAAAGATGATCAAGCTTCATGCCCATGAAAGCCTTCGGATCCCTTTGGCTAAGGGCATCTTCCCTTTTATGTTGGCCAATTAATTCCCAACATTTGGCTTTTTTATGGTCACAGCTCGTGGCCTATACGTTAAGCAATGTGAACTCTCAACCATGAAAACCAAGACACGTTGCATAAGCTATAGTTTGATTTTAGTTTGCAGTTATGTAAACAAATTTTGCCTAGTAATAATATATGGTTTTGGATTTGCCCCCTGAATGACGAAGCTATGCGAGACATGGACTAGACATAATATACCAGTAAAGGGATTAGACATGTGTTAGACTTATTCATATAGTGATATTAAGGTAATTAGTGATAGTAGAAAAAGAAAGTTATGGTATAAATATTGTATCTACCTCTATCTTATTCTAACTGATCTTATAGGATAAAGAATACCATATTGAAATGATATTTTATCATGGCTTTAGAAAATACGCTGAAATAAATTAAAATTTATTAATTTGCGTTCTTCAAATAAAATTATATGGATTAAAAACAGGTGTAAATTTTAATCCATACAAGAGATAGATATAGAGGTGGTATCTAATGAAAAAGGTGTCTCTATATATAGGTCTTATAGGGTATAGTCTCATTGAATAATGGTATAATCAAGAACACGAGGTAAATATGTTAAAATTACAGAGAATCTAGGACCACTGAGCCATAGAGCTTCAATAAATAAATAAATATTATAAATAAAAAGAAAAGAAAAATAGTTGTAATATCTTTATTATTTGTACTACTACCGGTTACACTTTTCAGATCAATTAATGCACTAAGCTATATATGCCAGCCACCATTCATTCATAAATATTGTGGATACATGCATTAGGTTACATGAACCTCACTATAAAAAGGAGGTTGGTATTTAAATTTTGGGTTAAACAAGAGGAGAGATTAATAAGATGAAGCCATGGAAGTCCTGGTAGCAAGGAATAATAATTTCTAATAATATATATATTATTTGAATAATAACCTCATCAATTTTATCATAATAATAACATATATGCTCTTTTCTAATCGTTTCTCCAAAATCTTGTAGGTAGACCATGAAGAGGGACAGGGAATGGGCTATATTGAACTCCATTCTGATTTTCAACAACTTCCCACCTGCCAGCAGAAATTATTGAATAATGAGCATTATAGTGCATATATATGTAAATAAAACATTAAAAAATGTCGTGTCAAAATTTGGCACCAGAAAATAAAAAAGGAGGCAGAGAGAATTGAAGAAATTAAACAATGTTTACCTAAATTTGGTGACCAAATGGTGAATTAAAATCAGCATGTTCAACTTTGCAAGCTCATTTCCTGGACAAGAGTGAACTCCGTTGCCAAATGGCATGAAAGTGTTGGGTTTTGGAGCCATCTAAGATTCAAACAGGAACCATACGTGTTTTAGAAAATTTCAATTAAAAATGATATAGTAAATTGATATTTTATTATTATTATTATTATTATTATTATTATTATTATTATTATTATTATTATTATTATTAGGGGAATAAATTATTTTCAAAAAGCATTATTAATAAAACATACCTCAAATCTTGAGGGGTCAAAATTGTGAGGAGCAGGGTGGAATTCTGGATTATGATGGATGTTCCTGAATAGTGGCATTACCTTCCAACCTTTTGGTATGAGATATCCTAATCATACACATCATGGGAAAAAAACAAGAATTTATAAATCACGTAGGAATAGGCAGCTGATTTTAGTATACACATAACATAATTTTAAGAGAAAAGGATAAATAAGTTCCTAACCTTTTGTTCTGCGGATATTTTTGTCCTTGATCATTGAAAAATACTTTTAAGTCCCTGACATTCACAAAACTTTGACGGATCAGTCCCTCCGCCCAAATGCCTCTGTTAGGGACTGATCCGTCCAAATGCCTCCGTCAAGAATTAATCCGTCCAAATTTTGTGAAAGTCAAAGACTTAAAAATATTTTTTAATGGTCAAAGACAAAAATATCTGCGGGATAAAAGATTAAGAACTTATTTATCATTTTCTCTAATTTTAATAGTATAGTATTTTTACCTTTATATTCTACATCAACCACAGCCTCCCTAAATGTAAAAGATATGATGCTTGCCATCCTTAGGCTTTCCAATATCACCTGCAATAATGCGTCAACATCCATAGACATGAGATCCATTCAAGAAGTTGTTTTTCCAATTAAACCAGAACTTAGAACTTTTTAGTTTTTTTGGCACATTAAGGAATGCATGCTTAAAAAAATTGTATGTTTATGTAATATTTTGTTATATGAAAAAGTCTAAAGCTCAGCAACTTTTGTGTTTTCTGACCAGTACTTAATCATCAAAACAAAAGTGAATAATTTTTTATCATTAGATATAATCTTATACCATTAAAAACACTATTAATAACCAATTGATGGTTACAAAATATCAAAATTGCTGCTCCTAGCATTCCTCTTGTTATATTAATTAATAGAACAACTTTAATAGACGTACGAGTTTATTTGGAAATAATAAATCTTAAGAGAAATATTGCAATAAAGACTTTTTTAAACAACCACATTAACAAATTATATCTACAAGTGTTTCCTAAACATTTTTACATAAATTAATCACAAATTAAAAATATTTAAATTAGTAAATAATAAATATATCCCTTTCATTTCACATTAACTGTTTTTTAATTTTGCATAAATATTAAGATAATTATTAATTTTTATTAAAAATATAAATAACTAAAAGAAAAAATAAAAAAAAATTTATATTATTTTCTTTTTTTATTTGATAAATAAAATTAATTAATAATATTTAATTTATAAAAAGCAAAAATAAAAGAGAAATGTTAGGTAACTAATAATTTTTTTGAACAACATAAACAATTATCAATCAAATCAAAACACACTATACTTTCAAATCACCTACTTAAATTTTAATATTAGAATAACCATCCGCATACCTAATAAAATGAATATTAGATATATCTATTATTCACGTTGTTTAATATTTTTATTATCTACTTATACTTTTTCAAAATAAGAAGAGAAAATTAATTTGAAACAGAAGAAATAGTACGTATAGGTTAGTAAAAGCAAAAAGTATTTATGACGTACCCTATGAGTAAATGGCATATTTCTGGTTTGACCCCATGTCAATGGCATCTTCCCTTGTTCAGTTGCTTCATATACCGCCATCTGCTCTGCCTACAATTCATACAGTGTAATCCCATTATATTATACTGTTGACTCATCAATAAATAAATAAATAAATAATTTCAACGGTTTAATTTATTATGGCCTACATAGATTTGGAAAATCTTTCCATGGGGACAAAAAGCAAAACATGAAAAATTAAACTTGATGAACTAATAACTTACTTTGATTGCTTCAAGAAGTTTCTGGTCATCATGAAGATATTTGAGAATCCATGTTAGAACACTTGCTGTTGTGTCCTGAGCCGCAAACAGAACCCCAATAACGTTATCTGCTATTTGTTCATCCGTTAATGTTTTCCCCTTTTCATCTCTGTAGTTCAACATGTGACCCAATAGATCCTTCTCCATCAATCTTTGCTCCTTCCTCTTGCTAATTATTTCACTTATTATCTCCCTGATCCTCTTCCTAGCCTTTAACATATTTAAACAAAAAAGAGAAAACATTAAATACGTGAAGAATGGAACATTTTACTTGTTTTTATTTCTTTTTAATTTTTCAATTGTAATAAGTTCTACTGTAAGTGTTAACTGCTTTTTTTTTCTTAAAAACCCAACCATATTACATAAACATGGAAAATACAGGTTGTATACTGTCAAATTAAAAATGTTAAAAGAAAAAGATGAGTAGGTTTCAATTGTAATAAGACTTTTGATTATTTTTCTTTAAAAGAAAATAATGTAGAAAAAGCTTACCAAGAGTGCTTTGGAGTATGAAGTTCCACGAATCATTGTTTGGAAAGAATTGTAGCCTTTCTCAACTATGCTGTAGTTCTCTTTAAGCTGATCTCTATAATTTCCTTCCAAGTTACCAAACACTGAGAGGATCCCAATGTTGAAAGAGAACTGTCAACAAGTGAGTTAGAAAAATCAATAATATAGATCATGACCTTACAATAATAATGGAGGACCCATATATTTATGAGGAACGAATCAACAAATAATAACAAAATCCAAATCCAAATCTAACGCAATGCAATAAAATTAAATCATCAAAAGAGACAATATTAATGGATACCTTAATTTTATTTTTATTATTATCGCATTCATCACATCAAAAATATACTGTTGTTAAGAGAAGATGTACATGAATGATTATATTTTTAGAAAGTAAGTAATGAAAGGAACCTTTTTCATTTCTTGGAAGGCGTTGACGACGTCTCCGGCGGAGACCCAGGATTCCAAGGAGGAAACAACCTCGGTCTCGATGTCCGGGATGAGTCGGCGGATGGTGTCGGGGGATAGGGAGTTCTGGACAAGCTTCCTTATAAGGGTATGGTAGTGGCCTTGGTGGAAGAACAATGCAGAAGGACCTATGAGCTTCTCTTTGCTTTTTGGGTATGTTGGCTTGAACAAGTGCGCGTGTGTCACCAACACAAACCGCGCACCCTCGGGACTCGCCAGCATCACGCATGGACAACCTAGTATGTGTGTCTTAAAAATCTCCCCATATCTGCACACCATAGGAACAATAAATAGGTTAGTAATAATATCAATAAACTTATTTATTTATGTCTAACAGAACCTATTCTTTGATAGTTTTAAGAACCTTTTCTGTTTGGACGCGAAGAAGATGTTAGGGTCCTGCGAATAAAGCTGAAGAGTCTCTCCAACGTAAGGCCAACCCATTGAACCAGGTGGAAGCTTAGGCTTATTAGCTACGTTTTCGACTTTGTCTCGTTTCTTTGTTAGAAGATTTGAGAAGAAGAATAAGAACAAGAGGAGGAAGCACATCCATGATAGTAATAATAATAAGGTAGATATAGAAGCACTAATCTCCATACAATATTATTATAGCGCCTTAGCTAGCTTTTTCTTCTTTAATTGGTGATGATAACAAAGGATTATTCAAGTTCCCGCAGTAGTTTGCGGGTGAAGAGAACGAGGAAATTATTAAATGGAAGAATAGGGTAGCTTGCGGTGTTGTGTTCTCTTTGTTCAAAGTTAATGAAGGATACGTTGGAGTTAGATGGTATATATAGAGGCAACAAGTACGCACGGTTGGGAGGCATGGGTCTTTATCTACATACTAATCAAATTTCAAATTAATAATGATTATCTTTTTTAGTTAGATTTTAGTTAAAATGAGATTTCAAGGTACATATTATTGTGAGTAAAATACTGTGTATCTAATTCATAAAAAAAGTCATTCAAATATATATTACTTTTGGAAACATAAAAAATAATTAAAAAGTCGATTTTGATTTATTTTAAGAAGTTATTAAGAGAATAATTAGAGAATGAATTAAAATTCTTTATTATTATTATTATTATCATTATTATTATTATTATTGTAATTTTTATTTTCAATAAATACACTGAAGATTTAAAATTTATTTTTTTTAAAAAAAATTTTAATAGATAAGTCTATTTAATATGAACGCTAGAAGCAAATTCTAGTTTAACAATTTGAGTTATTATAAAAATTGTTCACGTTTAACCCAAAATGTTTGAGCGCTACTATGTATAGTATATATACACTACTACTGTATGGATAACTGCGGCCAAATAGTCAAATGGATCGGACAAATAAAGCATTTCTGATGGATCTCAATTCTCATGGATAAATGTTACAAAAAGAATGATGAGGTGTGACGTGAAGAAGGAGCCCTTATATAATCTGTGTGGTCAAGGTTTCGATTTTAAGTATCTAAGATGGGAATGGTTTGTAATTGTTTTTGAGCTTTTTTTTATTTTGATTTTTTTTATGGAATAAGAAGATGTATTATTATTATTATTATTGTTATTATTATTATTATTATTATTATTATTATTAATTTAGTGATGATTAATATTATAGTTTTAGGTTAAAAGCTTACAAGTGTTGCTGATGTATGTATTTATTATGCAGAAAATTAATATGTTTAATAACAAGTTTAAATGACCATAGACTGCACTCATCCTCATTGCTGATCTATGTCAAATGTATCTAACATTCTAACTAAATATTCTCTTCTTTCTTCTTTCTTCTAATTGTAACTTACGTGACTAACCCTAAATTAAAAAAAAAAAAATTTCACAAGTAAAACAGAAATGTTTAAAATAGAGTTCAAGCATTAAAAAAAAAAAAAAATTATAAAGTATTGACATTGAAAAGAAAAAAGAGAAAAAAAAGTCAAAAGTTAAAACTAAAAGAAAAATAAAATCAAAGGTTAGATCAGAAGAAAAATCAGCGTAGCAATAATTTTATTTTTGTGTTATCATTCTAGTTTATTGAAATTGTCCTTTTCATACATGTACCATTCGGGTAAGAAGAAGAAAGTGAAAGTTTTGTATCTTTGTTGAAAATCAAAAGTCACAATTAAAACTTGAAGCTAAAGAATGGATCAATGTTTTTAGATTTTTGAAGTCAAAGAAAAAGGAAGAAAGAGAAATAGCTAGATAAGAATTCAAGCCAACTCTAATCACTGCTGCTGTCTCATTTTTTCTCTGTGTTTCTGCTCTAACTTTTAGGAAAGAAGAACAAAGTCAAAGATGTTCAACCAATCTCAAAATTTGGAAGCTTTACTCTTATTTAAAAGGATAAACGGCCAGAAATTGAAGTAAAGAGAGTGAACATACCATTTGGTCTTCATAGCTTTCGAGTCTAACCTCCTCTTTCTTCTTCTTCATGATTTTACATTAAATTTTCTATTCTTTAGTTTTATTCTTCTTTATTTTTCAATTAATAAAAAAAGGCAAATATATAGATATTAGTAAAAGCCATTGAAAAAAAAGACAAAGAGAATAATATTGGAGAAAAATAAAAAATTATGTCAAATTCTTTTGTATGTATTTTTGCTTTATATTCATGATCCTGAGAGGATTCTCTTACTAAGTTGGATGAACACTTAGTGATTAGAAATCTAGGAAGTGAACCTAGCCAAATCAAGTTTGGATAGAAGTTTAATTGGTTTGTCCTTAATAGAATATGGTTAAATCCTTAGGAATTAGTGTTTATAATCTTTGATAAAGATAGTGAAAATTTCACCATAATGGTGGAGACTGAATGTAAGTAACATTGCGCAAAGTGAAAATTGTTTATATGACTGTGTCATTTTTTTTTTCTCTATTCTATTTCTGATTTCTTTCGATATGAGACAAAGTGAAAATTGTCTCTTATTTAATCTATCTCACAGAAGTTATAACAAATTAATACACTCAAAAGTAACTTATTGTCTCTATTCCTATTCAATTGTTAAAAGATAAAATAAAATTATCTCTTACACAATCAATTTTGTAAACTCAACAGTAACTCTAATTTAAATTTGGTTTGACGTTAAAAATATATAAATTTAAAAGATGTCATAAATTTAACCCTCTTTTTTATACTACAACAACAATAACAATATTATTATTATTAGAAGATACTCTAATTTTAATTTAACTTTTAAAAATTATACTTTTTGCTTCCACCCACATTTTATTATTTATTAATTTTTATTCAATTAATTTTTTGGGTACTAAAAGGATTTATTATTGTCAACATGTTTTAAAATCTCGGGACATATTTATCAAAAGTGGAGTTACATTTTACTTATAAATAATTTTTGGTTATTTACAAACTTTTTCTTTAAATTTTGATCTAATAAAACTTTAAGGTGATAAATCAAACATAAAGTGAAAATAAAGCTGAAGAAATGTTGAAGCCGTAAAAACAAATTAATAATAGAGAATAAAATTGGTTAATATTTAAATTCGTCTTTGAAAGATCACGTAATCTTTATTTTTGTTTCCGAATGATTTTTTTAATCAAATTAGTTCCTGAAAGATAAAATGTAAATCAAATTAGTCCTTCCGTCAGTTAGATGATGACGTGTCATGTTAAGAGTCATCCCTCAAATTTTAAAAATTAGTCAAACTAGTCCTTATATAATTTTTTTTTATTTTTTTTATAATATTAAATTTGAAATATTTTTTGATACTACTAATTTTAATAGAAATGTAATTGACAAACAAAATATTAGTAATGATATCTTTTTTTCTTAAAATTTTTTTCAATAAAATTATCTCTCTTTTAATTCTTCTCAAAATCTCTCTTATTCTTTTCTATTCTAAAACATTTTTCTTACATTATTACATTTTGTTGGAATATATATATATATATATATATATATATATATATATATATATATATATATATATATATACTCAAAATCAAAATTTATATATGTTAACCTAAACAAAGTTATAGCACTATTTTTTTTACTATATCTTTTTTTTTCCATCACGGTATTACTTACATATAGAATATAATGGTAGTGATACTTAGAGTCAAAATTCAAGAAGATCCACCAATTTTGTTTCAATTCCAAACTTTACAAAATATTGAAAATTTGTTGCTTAATTATTATTATTATTATTATTATTATTATTATTATTATTATTATTATTATTATTATTATTATTATTATAAACGAATTGCTTCTTAAGCATAATACGTGCAAAGATCATAATAAATTTTGTGTGTTTCATATGTTTGAGATAGATTATATAATTTTTCTTTTAATTTCACAAATCAATGAGATAAAATAAAATAGGAAACATTATACCTATGCATAATACAGGCTACTCCGCACTAGTACATTATATAAATAGATATGTTTCGTATTAAAATAAAATTTCTTTTGTTTTAAATGAAATATTTAAAAAATTATATTAAAATATTAAGATTCAAAAAGTTATTCCATAAATCAGTTTTTCAATTATTGAGTTTTACTATATAAATTAAACAATAATAACAATTATAATTTTAAAAAATTTTAAAAATTTAAAATTTAAAATAATTACTATATTATTTAGTAAAATTTAAAATATTAAATTTTAAAATATATAATCAACAATAATTTGATAAATTCATTTAAATAAAAAAAAATTCACATAAAAAATTACAATTTGAAAATGTAAAATTTTAAAATACAAATGACAAAATAACTTTATAAAAATTTAATTATTTTTATTATTTTATGTAAAGAGAATTATGTTTATTAAAATTTAAAAATAATATTAAAATTAGTAGTATAAAAAAAGATTGTAAATTTAATATTATAAAAAAATTATATATATAAGGATTAGTTTGACTAATTTTTAAAATTTGAAGGATGGAAATAACTTATATCTGGACTTTCAAGGATTATTTTGACTATAACAAACTTTTTTACATGTCAAGTGCCATGTGTCACTGACCTGCCACGTGGCATGCCACGTGTCACTAACCTGCCACGTGGCATGCCACGTGGTACTTCACATGATACGTTATCATCCAACTGACGAAAGGACTAACTTTCTTACATTTTATCTTTTAGGGACTAATTTGATTAAAAAAAATTATTCGGAGACAAAAATAAAGATCGCGTAATCTTTCATAAACTAATTTGAGTATTAACCCAGAATAAAATAGATAACCTTATTTACATATATGTTCTTTCTGCTAGGAAGGAAAATAGGATAGGTAATCTATTAGGCCTATAACATAATCTATTATAAAATAGGTTTGAAATCAGACTATTTTAAATACCTAAATTTTTTAATTAATAGGCCAGATTTGGATTTATAAATTAGCTAGTCTACCTGTTAAATTTTTTTAGTTTGATTACGCATAAATAAATATATAAATAATTTTTTATAAGAGTTTAATTTTAATGTTCTGATAGTTTAAAATATTTTACGCGGTGAATATGTAAAAAGTAGTTATTTTTTTTAATGTGACGTTATGTAATTGAATACATGTGTAAAACGATTTTATACTGACAAAATTAATTTTTTTTCTAAAATTAAAAAGTTATTAAATATTTTAAATTTATTATATTTTATTATAACTACTTTTACATATTTTAAATATTTTAAAAATTTAAATATTCCTATAAAATTTAAATTTAAATATTTTCAAAATTTAAATATTCTTATAAGTATTAAATTTGACATATTACATATAAATAATAGTTTTTAAAAATAGTTTATTTTAAAATAATATTTTTAAATTTTTTATTTTTGTAAAGAAAATTATCAAAACTTTTAACATGTTTCAAACTAAGCCAGACTCAATAACAAGTAAATTTAGTACTTGAAAAAAAAAGTTTATAACAGATTTCAGACCAGGTTTAGGTCAATTAATTATACTATCAACCATGTTACATATACACCAAAATCAGCTACCAATATAAAGTATACGTTAAAATACAAAATATATATTTAAAATAAATTAAATTATACATGTACTTATATATAAATAATTAAATACATAGTGGTTAATTTTAGTTACTATTTTAATGTACAAAAATCATTTTTATTACATTAAAGATTTGACATATTAAAGATGAAATACGACCTGATCTATTTCTACCCCTAATTAATAAGTAAGACGCAATGAGAATATGCTTTATTAAAAAATAGAATGTGAAAGCAAAAACGTAAAATTTACACAATTGAAACAAAAAAAATTACTAAATATTTTACTAAAGAATATATAATATATCAGAGTTGCAAAATTCAGTAACCACTCTGACCTAGACCAATCTTATGCAAAATGATCTTAAATGGATAATCACTCTAGTCAAACCAAATCTTTGGCTCAAAGATGCAAATTAGTAATTTCTGATATTTCATCTAAAATTAAATCTCAATTACATCTAAAATATTAAGATCAAATAGTGTAAACACTAAAAGAGAAGATACAAAAAGACAAAACAAATCTTTCTTACTAATAAAAAAGAGAGTAACTAATGGTTTAATACACAAAACAAATGTGGAGATACAAAAGTTAAAGAAAAACATTAGAATTAACTCTCCAACAACCCTAATTCCAACTCATGAAATACCATACAATAGCTTAAATTTTACCATCTATTTGTGCTACTCCTATGTGGTATACAAGAGAAAATATCTCATGTTAAGCTTATCATCTTTGACAAAAGATAAAGAACGAGATACAACACTCTTCTAATAATATCTACCTATTTGTCCATTTTCATTTTTTAACTAGTAGATAAATTTTGATTTTTTACGATCGCCACCTCAAAATTAGTTTTGATAATATTTTCAAAATTTTCACTTGAAATAATATATTAGTACGCAAATCTAATTAATATAAAATATCAAAATGAAGTCTCCACAAAAAATCAACCAATGAAATTGATATCTAGAGAACATCTCCACCATCTTCAACAATATTTGTTGAAGCACTTGAATCACGTTTATTCATTGGACAATCTCTCTTCCAATCAATGACCTTTTAGCGGACAATATCAACATCTTCTATCTTGATAAATTCGTTTAAGGTTTGGATTTTCTAAAGTTTGAATTTCACTTTAGAAAATAAAGTGTGATTTTTTATTATTTATTTTATTGGTGGGACCAAGAATAAATATGAGAGAGAAATTATTAAAGGATAAAAGATCACACTTTACCCTCTAAAGTACAAATTTAAAATTTAGAAGATCCAAATTCTGATGTTTAAACCCAAATTTAGACTTTTTTACTCACCAAAGCAATTGTTGAATCATGATGTGATCACTCCTATCACGCTTCACCTTTTCATAACTCAGAAGCGAGGATTTAATCTCATCAATATTTAGATGTTCTCGTCCGATCCTTAGATGAACACTTCACGAAAATGCTTGTACGAATGAGGTAATGAAAAAAGAAACGCCATGGCCTATTGCTCTTCAGAAAAAGTATCGCCCATATTATTTGACTCTGTCACCAAACATGTGAATTCTACAATATGAGATATCACCAAAGTTCTTTCTGTCATGCAAAACAAATAAAAACGTTGTAAAACACATAGACGATTGGTTATTGTTATCTTGGTCATGTATAATGACTCCAACTTGGTCCACAGTGTGGCAGCTATTTTCTCTGAACGGACTTCTGCAATACATCATCCGTAATGCATAAATAAATAGTGGAGAGAGCTTTCTAATCAATTCTTTTTCAATCTGAATCATTTTTTACTGTGCTAGTGATGTATAATTTAAAGTCCACAAACTAACTGGTAAGTGCACCGGATCGTACCAATTAATACCTTAGGTGAGTGAGGGTCGATCTCACGAGAATTGATGGATTAAGCAACAATGGTTCAGTGAATTACTTAGTCAGACAAAAAGAAAATGATGTTGATAATTCAATAGCATTAAATAGTAAATTCAGAGAATTAAAAAGCAAGCAGTAAATGGGTTGTGAAGATTATATGAGAGAACAATTAAGGTTTTGGAGTTGTTTATCTTCCAGATTTCTATTTCTTACCAACTATTTTAATCATGCAAGATTCAATTCATGGCAAACTATATATGACTAAACCCTAATTCTTTAGTGATTTAGTCTCCTCTAACCTAGTTAACCGTCAATTCTTTGGTCACTTAAGTTCAATTAGAGGGTTAAGTTCAATTCTAGTTTATGTACCACAAAAATCCTAATTACCCAAATATAAGAGGATTATATGTCACGTATCCCGTTAAATCCAGATAATTAGTGATTTAAGAGAAATGATTTTCAAGCTGTTGTTCAAGTAAATTTCTTTTCCAAGGTTTACAAGGACTCAAATAGAATAAGGGCTATTCTTTCGATCTACCCAAATCATTAAGATGAAGAACGAAAATAAATTCTTGAAATTGAAATCAATACATTAATTAAAATAGAAGATTAATAGTATTAATCCATAGAATAAACAGAGCTCCTAACCTTAACAGTAGAGGTTTAGTTGCTTATGGTTCATAGAGAAAACTAGGATTCAAAAAACTGTAAACTATAGAATGATGTGCATAAAAGAAAAAGAGTTCCCGAAAAGCTAAATCTTTTCCAATTATAACTAATCCTAATTAATGTAAAATATATTTTCTAAAACTAAATAATATCTTTTCTTATTTGTAATTAAAATAAAAGTTTTAATAAAAAATAAATAGAATCTTCGAGCAAGCTTTTGAGGAAACATGGACCAGCGTTTCCCTTTGAACTGGCGCCTAACTTCAAGATATTGGAGTTATGCGTGGCCATTGCTTCATCCGGCGCCTAACTTGGGATTCTCTAAGTTAGGCGCCAATATGGCCATACAGGTTGGAGACAAAGTGTATACTATTATATATCGTTGGAAAGCTATGGAAGTTAGCTTTCCATTGCTACTAGAACCGCATCAATTGGATCTCTGTAGTTTAAGTTATTCCTGTTGGAGTGCAAGGAGGTCAGGGTTGACAGCATCATTCTCACTTTCTTCTCTTCCTTCTATACAACTCTGTCAAATCTGTCCGAATGCTACCTAAAATAAAAAAAATTGCACACAACTCAAAGTAGCATTCATAGTGGCTAAAAAGTATTTAAATCTTGATTAAACTTAACAATTCGAATACAAATTCACTAGAAAAAGAAAGGTAAGATGCTCACGCATCACAACACCAAACTTCCTCAAGCAACCAAAACTACTACAAACTTAGGATGTGAATTTGCATGAGAAGTGAGTGCTCAATTAAGCTCCTGTCTTTTCTCAAAGTGAGGTTTATACACTGAAGCTCTGAATAGTTTTGGCATTTCACTATCTTTTGAATCTGAGGAAAGTCACTGTCATTTGGAACTAGAATCCAGATAATATTATGAATTCTCTGGCCTTTTTACTTCGGATTAATCCTTGAACACAGCAAATTTTTTCTTGTTCTTTTTCTTTGGTGGTTTGCACCTTGATCCTAGCCATGACTTTAAATGTTTTGTCTCAAGCTTTACTTGACACAAAAATACTACAAGCACTTGACTGGGGAACTCTCTTTTAGTTCTGATTTTTTTTTTTCAGTTACTCCCAGACAGTGGTGCTCAAAGCCTTTGGAATACTTTGTTAAATGCATTTGATCTCGACTCTTAGTGATATATCTCAAGGATTACTTGACACATTCACACCACAAGCATATGACTAGGAAAATAACTCTTTGAGCTTTTAATCATATTTGACCTTCCTAGCCATTGAAGATCAGAGCCTTGGACCTTACTTTTCTTTATTTTCTTTTTGTTGTTTCTTTTGCTTCAAGGATTAAGCTTTTGTTTAATTTAGAGAATTCATAATAGTTATCTAAATTCCTATTCTTCATGCATCAACATCCTTTGATTCAAATTCAAATATGCACTGTTCATATCATGCATTCAAAATCACAGATAACACCACTATATTTAAGTAAATAAGACTACTTTTAAACATAGACTCAATTTTCATGTAATACATCACTTCTTTTCTTTTTTTTTTTGTTTAGATTCAAGCTCAGTGAACAGTACATGAGACAACCTTTTAAAACTAAAAGCAAATAACAGAATGAAACTAAACCTAAGAACTAAAAATACTAAAGATCATGCAGTAGATCAAGGAAAGCAACAGAAAGAGGACAAACATTATTTTATTAAGCAAAGTAAATAATTATTGTTAATTATTTATGATGATATGTTGCAGGCCAAAAATAAATATAATGAAGCAGCCCAATTGGATGAAAATAAAAACAAGGCTGGAAGGCTACTAATCAACAACAGCCCAACTCAAAGTAAGGTTTATCTATTCTAATGGGTCACAAAATAATAGAAGCCCAAAGGTGATGAATAGAAAGCAAACGGGTTGCATGAATGAAGAAAGCCAACCCAAGCCCGAGTTGCTCACCCAAGTTGATCCTACCGAGCTTCTCATACAAGTTTGAAGTATACACTATCTCTTATTGCTTCGGTCAGCAACAAAATAAAAGAAAGAGAGCTGTGTTCCTCCTGCTACTTTTATCAGAGAAGAAAGAAAGAGAAAGCTTAATCATAAAGCAAAGATCTAATCACCCACATCAATCCATATTAAATTGAGTCAGAAATTAAAAGGTGATTTATTTCCATTTGCAAGCAACTTACTTTCTTCACTTCATCTCAAATCTTCTGCTTTACCATTTTTGGATAAATGAAAAAAGTGTTCTCTGTTCTTCACTGCTGTGCATCTATGGTCATAAGTGTGTCTTGGGGACCAAGTTAGTTTTCAATGGCTGAGATAGGGTCTTACCATTGGAAACATTTGTTTATGATGACATGAGGCTTTCGGTCAAGAAAGAAGGTCAGACTCAAACTTCCAATTTGGGGATTAACTGGGAAAAAGGTGATGTGGTGTGTTGGTGAAGCACACTGCTCAAGAAGTTGACCTAGGAAGAGCAACCAAGCAACATGCAAGGAGATAAAAGAAGATTTTCTGTTCATTCAGAGGCAAGGAGAGATAACCCAGTGTATTGTGGTTTTGTTCTGTGAAGAAGTTCTTTGAAGAAGTTTCTCTACTTGGACAGTGCTCTCTTTCAAAGAAGCATTCCGCCAAAAATGAAGAACTGAATCAGAGACATGCAAATCTGGTTTATCACATAGCAAAGAGGCTGTTGATGAAGTCAATCTCCTTCATGTTATTGCAAATTGTATTTTACTTTTCAATGTTTATCTTTCTGTAATTTCTTGAGTGAAAAGGCATATTGAGAGAGCTCAAGTAAAAGCCATGAGTGGAAAGAGGCTAAGTGATACACTTGAGAAAAAAGCCTAGAGTTATTTTCAAATTTCTTTAGGTATGTCTTTGTCTTGTATCTTGTACCTGTGAGGTATCTCTTTCTTAGTTGGGTTAGCACTAAGAGTGAATAGTTAGGTATTAGCATAGCCAATGTCAAGTTTGGTTAGAACTTAAGTGTGAAAGGATTGTGTCAATTCTGTGGAATTGGTGTATGTAATACTTGTAACTATAGTGGAAATTCCTCTATTGTTGAGGAGGAGACTAGATGTAGGTTGAATAGCACAAGGCAACCGAACCAGGATACATGCTGGTGTTAGCTTCTCTCTTCTCTGTAATATTCTGTTTTCTGATATTCATGAGACAAAAAAAATTGTCTCATAAATTTCTGCTGCTGAGTTCAAACAGAATCAGAATTCAAAGTTTGCTTTAAAGGGTCATTTCAGTAACTTAAAAGAAAGGCATAGATTCAACCCTCCTTCTCTAAGCCTACTACAACCTTCAAATGGTATCAGAGCTAAGGTCTCAAGAGTCAAGCTTAACCGCTTGGAGTAAAGATCCAATGGCAAACAACTTGGGCACAACCACAGTTGCCTGCACCCTCACTAAAGGCCAGCTAAATAACCGGCCACCTTTCTTCAATGGGAAGAACTATGCCTACTGGAAAGAGAGGATGAGGATCTTCATCCAATCCATTGACTACAACATATGGAAGATTGTTATAAGCGGTCCCAAGAATCCAACAAAAACAAGTGCTAATAGAGTGGTGACTCCAAAAGAAGAAGTTGAATGGAATGAGGACGACAAGAAGAAGATGGAGCTGAATACTAAAGCTATCAACCTTCTTTACTGTGCTATCAACTTTGAAGAGTACCGAAAGGTGTCTAGATGTAAGATAGCCAAAGAAATCTGGGAAAAACTCCAGGTTACACATGAAGGCACTAAACAGGTCAAAAAAACAAGGATTGATATACTGCGAAAGGAGTACGAGATGTTTAACATGAAGGATGGAGAAAGCATTGATGAAGTATTTGAGAGATTCTCAATCATAATCAACAACCTTGATGCTATGGGTACAAACTACACAGAACAAATCTTGGTGAGAAAACTCCTTAGAAGCCTCACAAAAGAATGGGAAACTACTGCCACTGTCCTAACCGAGAGCAAAAACCTAGGCCCCATAACCTATGATGAGCTGAGAGGAAAACTCCTAGCCTATGAAACCACACACACAAACCCGGACTAAAAAAAAAGGGAATAGCCCTCAAGTCAAAAGTAGAACCCAAAGAGAGTGAGTCTAGTGATGGTATTTCAGATGATGAACTCATGTTTTTTGTTAGGAGATTTAGAAGAATGATAAAGAACAAAGGCAAGTACAAGGGTTCAAGCTCAAAGAAACACAAGATGGACTTGAGCAAAGTGACGTGTCATCATTGCAAGGAGGCTGGACACTTCAAGCTAAACTGTCCCAAGCTCAAAAAGGAGAACAAAGGTAAGAAAGAAAGGAAAAGAGTGCTCATGGCAGCTTGGGAGGATCTTGAGAACAACTCAAATGAAGAAGAAGAATCTAAAGGTGAAGATAAAGACGCTTCATGGCTGGAAACAATAATCTTGATGAGGTAAATTACTATGATTTGACCATAGATGATTTACATGCTATTATTGATGATCTCACTTTAAATACATCAAAGTTGCTAGATAAATACAATAAGTGCAGATCTGAAAAAGATGTGTTGAAAGCTGAAAATGATTTTTTAAAAGAAAAGTGAAGGAAACAGAAAGTGCTTTGGACATTATTGAAGAAAACAGATTTCTAAAATCTGAACTTGAAAAATTAAAAGGAAAGCACATTGTGGATCCTTCCCAAGAGCTAATTACTGAAAATAAAAGATTAAATGATATGATTAAAAGGCTGAATGGTGACTTAGCAAAATTTGCTCAAAGTTCTAGTAACTTGGACAAATTACTTGCAAGCCAAAGACCATTGTTTGAAAAATCTGGTTTAGGTTACATAACCAAGGAAAGTGCAGTTTTTAATGATTCCTCTATAAAATTTGTGGCTTCTTCATCAAATACTAAATACCCATCCAACCAATCTGGTATTGGATATGTTCCCACACTTGAGGAGAAATTTGATGAAGTCTACACAAGTGAAACTGAACCTTCACCAAGAACCGAATCCACTACAAACAGGCCAGGTTTGGAATTCAACTCGAAAAATGAGGTAGCTTTCAAGAAACCACCTTTTTACAACAAAACCTCATTTTCGAAAAATCCAAAAGTTTTCAAAAATTCTGGTGAAAATGATTTTGCAAAGAGGAATAATTATAACGAAAATCAGTTTGTCAAAAGAAATGCACCTCTTCCAAAAACCAGTTTGTCAAAAAATTTGGTCACTCATATGCATAATGTTTCATTGAAAAGAGAGTTGTGGGAAACCAAATTTATAATGTTGTTTGTGATTTCAATGCACTTGGGCAACCAAGATGGATTAATTTTAAAGGATCCAAATTAATTTGGATACCTAAGGTTATTTGAAGCTTTTCATGCAGATTTGCCTAGCATCCAAAAACAAAAAGGATATGTGGTACTTGGATAGTGGATGCTCAAGGCACATGACTGGAAGGTCAACTTACTTCATCAAACTAAACAAGTATGATGGAGGTTTTGTGACCTTTGGAGATGATGGTAAAGGTAAAATAATTGCTGTTGGAAAAGTAGGTAATGAACAATCTACTTTCATTGATGATGTATTTTTGGTATGTGGTTTAATTTAAAGCACAATCTTTTGAGTATAAGTCAATTGTGTGACTTAGAATATTTAGTGATCTTCAAAAGGCTTGAATGCTGTGTTATAAATGAAAAGACAAATGAAGTATTTTTTGTTGCCAAGCATTTTAATAATGTGTATGGACTTACACTTGATGAACTAAAGGATCAAAATGTATCTTGTTTTCATTATAAAGAATCTGAAAAGTGGTTATGGCACAAGAGATTGGGCCATGCAAGTATGTTTCAAATAAACAAACTTGTAAAGAAAGAATTAGTAAGAGGTCTTCCTTTGATAAAGTTTGACAAAGACATCACTTGTGATACTTGCCAAATGGGAAAACAAACAAAAAGTTCTTTTAAACCAAAGAAAGACATCTCTACTAAAAGACAATTTGAGTTGCTATACATTGATTTATTTGGTCCAACAAGAACTCAAAGCCTAGGTGGTAAACATTATGGTTTAGTGATTGTGGATGACTATACTAGGTTTGGTTGGGTTTTATTTCTTACACACAAAAATGAAGCCTTTTCGGCCTTTGAACCTTTTTGCAAGAAAATTCAAAATGAAAAGGATTTGAAGATCTCTTCTATAAGAAGCGATCATGGAACTGAATTTGAAAATAATTTATTTGAATCCTTTTGTGAGGAATTTAGAATATCTCACAACTTCTCTTATCCAAGGACACCGCAACAAAATGGTGTGGTGGAAAGAAGAAATAGAAGCATACAAGAAATAACAAGAGCTATGCTTTGTGAGAGTAATGTTCCAAAATTCCTTTGGGCTGAAGCGGTTAACACAGCTTGCCACATTTTGAATAGAACAATCATAAGGAAATTTTTGAAAAAGACCCCTTATGAACTTTGGAAAGGTTACCCACCAAACTTAGACTACTTGTACATCTTTGGATGCAAATGTTTTATTTTAAATAACAAAGATAATTTGGGTAAATTTGATCCAAAGGCATATGAGTGTTTGTTTGTAGGATATTCCACAACTAGTAAAGCATATAGAGTTTATCATCAAGATTCTAGGATTATTGAGGAGTCCATACATGTTATATTTTGTGATACTAACTTGGTGCAAAGTATTATGGAAGATTATGATGCAGGAAATCAAGCTCAAAAGGATGATGAAACTGTGCAAAATCATGAAAATGGAAATTCTATTCAAGCTGAACCAGAAACTGCAGTTGATGAAAATTCAAGAGACAATTCTATTTTGTCTCATGAATCTGAAGGAAATCCTGAAGCTAGCAGCACCCAGAATCCCTTGGTATCTGAATCTGCCTCCAAGTCCACCAGACCTCGTGAATGGAGATTCTTGAAGAATTATCCTAAGGAATTTGTTATTGGGGATGTCTCTCAAGGGGTTAGAACTCGGTCTTCAATAAGAAAGGCAAATGAAGGAACAAACATTGCCCTTCTCTCACAGATGGAGCCTCAAAATGTCAAGGAAGCCCTTGGTGACCCTTCTTGGGTAAAGGAAATGGAAGATGAGCTCCAAGAGTTTGAGAAGAACCAAGTTTGGACATTGGTTCCTAGGCCAAATGGAAAGAAAGTGACTGGAACCAAGTGGATTTTTCGGAACAAGCTAGGAGAGGATGGTAGCATTTCAAGAAATAAGGCAAGGCTAGTGGCACAAGGATATGACTAAGAAGAAGGAATAGAATTTGATGAATCATTTGCCTCTGTTTCCCGAATGGAAGCCATAAGACTTCTCTTAGCTTATGCTGCATTTTGTGGTTTTAAATCATATCAAATGGATGTGAAATGTGCATTTTTGAATGGTGTGATAGATAGAGAAGTGTATGTGGAGCAGCCACCTGATTTTGAAAATAAAGAGCATTCTAACCATATTTTCAAATTATCAAAAGCTCTTTATGGTTTAAGACAAGCTCCTAGAGCTTGGTATGAGAGACTTAGCTCTTTTCTTTTGAAAAATGGTTTTCAAAGAGGCACTACAGACACAACTCTATTTATCAAGAACTCTAATGATTCTTTCATTCTAGTCCAAATATATGTTGATGACATTATTTTTGGATCAGCCAATGAATCCCTTTGTACTGAATTTGGAAAACTCATGACAAGTGAATTTGACATGAGTATGATGGGTGAATTTAATTTTTTTCTTAGGCTACAAATTAAACAAACTGAAAAAGGTATTTTCATTCATCAAGAGAAGTATGCCAAGGAATTAGTTAAGAAATTTGGTATGAAAAATGCCAAACCTATGGGAACTCCCATGCACCCTAATTCAAAATTAGATAAGGGAGAAACTGAGAAAGATGTGGATGAGACTAGGTATAGAGGAATGATTGGCTCTCTTATGTACTTAACTTCCTCTAGACCTGATATTGTGCAAAGTGTTGGATTGTGTTCAAGGTTCCAATCCAAACCAAAAGAGTCACATCTTTCTGCAGTTAAGAGAATCATTAGATATGTTCATGGCACATCCAATTTTGGTCTTTGGTATCCTAAGATTGATGATTTTTTTACAGTTAGTTATTGTGATGCAGATTTTGCCAGTGATAGAGTTGATAGAAGGAGCACTTCAGGCTTATGTTGCTTCCTTGGAAGGTCCTTAAATGTTTGGTCAAGCAAGAAGCAGCCAACAGTGGCTTTATCCACTGCAGAGGTTGAGTATATAGCTGCTTCTTCTTGCTGTTCTCAACTTATGTGGTTAAAAACATAGCTTGCTGATTACAAATTAAATGCTGAAAACATTCCCTTACTGTGTGATAACATGAGTGCCATTAATATTTCAAAAAATCTAGTTTTGCACTCTCGGACTAAACATATTGAAGTGAAATTTCACTCAATTAGAGAACATGTCCAAAAAGGGGATATTAGCATTCAATTTGTTAAATCGGAGGAGCAATTGGTAGATATTTTTACAAAACCACTTGTTGAGGACAGATTCTGCATGCTTGGGACTAGTTTAGGAATTTTAAGTCATGATTCATTGTTTGAAAATTGCTGATGTGTAGAAGAAGAACCATCACGCTGAATTTTATCTTCTGAGCTCTAAACTTTCTTGGAATAGGGTTCTGAACTTTTTTTTTCAAGAACACTCTTAACTTGCTGCAATTGCAAACCTATTCATGTATTGTGCATGTCTTTTTTACATTTCTCATTATCATCATTTTAATTTTTGAAAAACTGCAACTTCTGTTTTAATTGCGCTAATGTCTTGTTTGAGAATTCTATTTTGCAGGTCAAAGAGACATTTGTTGAATAAGAAATGAGAGATCTGGTTTTTTATAGTGTAAAAATGGACATGGACCTTGCTTGAATCTTATTACACATGTTGTCTCTTTTTGTTTTTTGAAACCTTCAAGTGATATGAAACTCTCTTTTTGGTCCTAATGAATTTTTACCAAAAATTGGTCTTTTCATATTGTGAGTTTTGTTATATAAATATGGTGTTGCTGGTTGAAATATGATCTTTATTTCTCTTCCGAATTTTTCTTAGTATTTCAAAACGCAATATTTAGCTTTAACATGCTTCTAACACACTTTTTTTGCAGGTTCTGTTTTATTTTATTTTTTCCACCTTGATGACAAAAGGGGGAGAAAAATACATATATGAGACTTGATAAGACATAAGACTTACTGAGATTATTGGATATTATTTTTTATTAGTCTTGTGTTTGTTAATTGACTTGTGTTTATGAATTGAAATCCGTTTGACATGTTTGTGAACTGAACTTGGCTGACTTGTTTGTAAACTGAACTTGGATGACTTTAAGTCATTTGAACTTTATGTTGTGCTGGTGAATTGTTGCTTACATGCTGCCATATTTGGAAATATGTGCTTGTATGGATTATTATACTTTTATGCAACCATAGAATTGTAGATAAACATGTATATACATTGGACTATTGTGTTGGCCTTATTATCTGTGTCCTCAGGTTAAGCGATAAGCAACTCATATAAAAGAAGAGGGGGGGGGGGGAGCACGTCAAGTTAATATGGTATCATCAAAGGGAAGTCTCTAAATCTTCTGTTGCAGGATTTTAGTTCATTTCAAGTTTTGAACCTTACATTAACTCTTCCACCCTTGATGACAAAAGGGGGAGTAGTTGTATGTATGAATTGAATTTAGTAGCATATGAATTTTGCTTTTTGCTGCTGTATTTTGCTAATTTTGCTGCTGCAGTGAACTATGGATGCTTTACATGATTTGCTGCTATTTTGCCATTATTAATCATTGACGCTTTGTTCTGGTAATTTTGTTGTTGCTGTGAACTATGGCTGCTTTACATGATCTGTTGCTATTTTGCCCTTATTAGTCTTGATGCTCTGTTTTGGCTAAAGCATGATCTGTCATGAGCTATTAAAAACTATCACTACTTGCTGCATCTTTGGTTAGTATATAGCATTTATCTGGCTCCAAATAAGTATATGTAAACAGGAAAGAAGAGAAGAGCATAAATCCAGGGGGAGCTACTCTTGAAAAGGAAAAGGGGAGCAATATAAAAGCAAATGACAAAAATCAAAGGGAGTTCCTAAACCTTACTCAAAACTATTTCCTTTTGATCTTTGTTTTAAATATGTTTGTCATCAAGGGGGAGATTATTGAGTTAAAAAATTAACTAAATTAATTAATGATGACAAACATTATTTTATTAAGCAAAGTAAATAATTATTGTTAATTGTTTATGATGATATGTTGCAGGCCAAAAATAAATATAATGAAGCAGCCCAATTGGATGAAAATAAAAATAAGGCTGGAAGGCTACTAATCAACAATAGCCCAACTCAAAGCAAGCTGAATCTATTCTAATGGATCACAAAATTAATAGAAGCCCAAAGGTGATGAATAGAAAGCAAACGGGTTGCATGAATGAAGAAAGCCAACCCAAGCCCGAGTTGCTCACCCAAGTTGATCCCACCAAGCTTCTCATACAAGTTTGAAGTCTACACTATCTCTTATTGCTTCGGTCAGCAACAAAACAAAAGAAAGAGAGCTGTGTTCCTCCTGCTACTTTTATCAGAGAAGAAAGAAAGAGAAAGCTTAATCATAAAGCAAAGATCTAATCACCCACATCAATCCATATTAAACTGAGTCAGAAATTAAAAGGTGATTTATTTTCATTTGTATGCAACTTACTTTCTTCACTTCATCTCAAATGTTCTGCTTTACCATATTTGGATAAATGAAAAAGTGTTCTCTGTTCTTCACTGCTGTGCATCTACTGTCATAACTCATAAGTGTGTCTTGGGGACCAAGTTGGTTTTCAATGGCTGAGATAGGGTTTTACCATTGGAAACATTTGTTTATGATGACATGAGGCTTTCGGTCAAGAAAGAAGGTCAGACTCAAACTTCCAATTTAGGGATTAATTGGGAAAAAGGTGATGTGGCGTGTTGGTGAAGCACACTGCTCAAGAAGTTAACCTAGGAAGAGCAACCAAGCAACATGCAAGGAGATAAAAGAAGATTTTTTGTTCATTCAGAGGCAAGGAGAGATAACCCAGTGTTTTGTGGTTTTGTTCTGTGAAGAAGTTCTCTAAAGAAGTTCCTCTACTTGGACAGTGCTCTCTTTCAAAGAAGCATTTCGCGAAAAATGAAGAACTGAATAAGAGACATGCAAATCTGGTTTATCACATAGCAAAGAGGCTGTTGATGAAGTCAATCTCCTTCATGTTCTTTCAGATTGTATTTTACTTTTCAATGTTTATCTTTCTGTAATTTCTTGAGTGAAAAGGCATATTGAGAGAGCTCAAGTAAAAGCCATGAGTGGAAAGAGGCTGAGTGATACACTTGAGAGAAAAGCCTAGAGTTATTTTCAGATTTCTTTAGGTATGTCTTTGTCTTGTATCTTATACCTGTGAGGTATCCCTTTCTTAGTTGGGTTAGCACTAAGAGTGAATAGTTAGGTATTAGCATAGCCAATGTCAAGTTAGGTTAGAACTTGAGTGTGAAAGGATTGTGTCAATCCTGTGGAATTGGTGTATGTAATACTTGTAACTATAGTGTAAATTCCTCCATTGTTGTGGAGGAGACTGGATGTAGGTTGCATAGTACAACGCAACCGAACCAGGATACATGCTAGTGTTAGCTTCTCTCTTCTCTGCAATGTTCTGTTTTTTGATATTCATGAGACAAAAATAAATTGTCTCATAAATTTCTGCTGCTGAGTTCAAACAGAATCAGAATTCAAAGTTTGCTTTAAATGGTCATTTCAGTAACTTAAAAGAAAGGCATAGATTCAACCCCCATTCTCTAAGCCTACTACAACCTTCAGCTTCCTTCGGAATTATATATATATATGCAACCTATCTCCTCTATACTCTGATATCTTTTCTTTAATCAACACAGAACTCTCACTAAACCACCCTAGTTAACCTACCCATAGTACTTTGTAATCCTAAGTCATCGGCTGTAAACATTAAACAGAAACTACCTCTTTTATCCTATTAAGTATACCCTTACTCGTCCTAAACCTTAAATACTAGCTATCATACCTTAAAAGCAATTATAGAGGTTTAGAAAGTTAGAGGAATGGTTCAAAATTTCAAAAATCTACCTTTCAGAAAATAGGAGTTCCACGTACGTGTCACTCTGTTCGCGTACGCAAAAGTGAAAATTTGGACTGTCTCGCATATGTGTTACTGGTCCGCGTACGCGAGCTTCTCAAACAACAAGGTTTCCCCGCATCGCGTGCCATATGGTCGCATACGCGGCTTTGAAAATGGGCATCCCACGTATGCGTCACCATTCCGCGTACACGGAACCTCTGGGCAGAGCCCAATGGCCACGTCACGAGCGTGTTCGCGTACGCGAGCTACGCAGAGTAGGTAAAAAGTTGTTAAGTCCATAAATTCAGTTTTTTGCACCTAACTTCCGACGTCCATAACTTTCTTTACAAAACTCCAATTCCCAAAAATTTATACCGTTTCAAAGCTTTCAAAATTACCTTTAATTTGAAATAAATTTCATTCAAAACCTAAATCCAAGGCTCAAGTTATAGACCGCCGAGGTTGGTTAAAAATCAAGCTTTACCAAAAATCACCAAACCACAAGTTTTCCATATTTTTAATTCCAAAACCCTTATTTCCTAACCAAAACAGCACCAAACATGTTCAAACCATATTCATAAACCATCCATTCATTTCACAACATACCACATTCTAAACATCCAATCTAATCAACTTTTACAATCACAATTTTCCCAAATTTCAACATTAAACACCAAAAATCTACATTTCATATTCATGTCATAACTAATCAATCCAACCAACCATCTCAACACCCAATTACATCAAATTCGACAATTATCATCATTATTCACTAAACATAATATTTCATATATTCATCTTATCCTATGGTCAACTAGCCTAAGTTTTCACGACACATTATATCTTAACTATGAGAAACGAAAACCATACCTTGGCCGATTCCTCCCTAAGCTCAAAACCACCAAAAATTCAAGCTTCAAGATTCCCAATCAACTCCAATGATTACAGCCACCAAGGGTTTGTTCCAAGAGCTCCAATTCACCAATTCAAATTCCAATTTAACATAAATTCAATCTAATTCATACAATTCACTAAATTAGCACTAGGGTACACAAAATTGGGTAAACCACAAGACTTTAGAGTTTTCTTACCTTATCCATTGATGATTGGAGTATAATCCAACAATTATCTAATGTTAGATTGCACCTAAACCACCAAAATTATCAAAATCACTCAAAACTCAAACTAATTTCATGGAAAAGAGGGGAATAGAAAACTGGGCACAATATATAAAGAGACTTACTACTTAGTTTGGATAAAATTGAAGAGGACTCCGAGTCAAACACATAGCCACAGATGACTCGTTAATCAGAGCTCCGAATTGAAAGTTATGACCCTTGTATGAGGCTTGGGGGAGGTGTAAAGCACTAATAAGGAGATGTCCTTCAGATATGTTCAGTGAATCGGTGAAGCTCCAGAACTTCTATGAAGGTCTCTCTATGAAAGCAAGAAAGGCACTGGATTATTCTTCAGGAGGGTCACTTCATATGATGAAAACTCGAGAGGAGGCACATGATCTCATTGACATGGTGGCTAACAAACAGTACTTCTACTCCTCAGAGAGACAAGCAACTCCAAAGATAGGTGTATATGAGCTTGAGGGTGTGGATGCTATCCTAACCCAAAATAAGCTAATGCACCAACAAATCCAGCAGCAGATGGAAATGATGGCAAAAAGGATGGATGACCTTTAATTAGGAGTGAATAGTGTTACATGAGGGTTCTCTTCCCCCCTCATTCACACCGTTCTGCACACACACACTCTCTCTCTCTCTCTCTCTCTCTCTCTCTCTCTCTCTCTTTTGGATCTTTGTTGCTGAAACAAAGGGTGAAGGTGATGATATATAGGTTGGGCTTGGGCCCAATATGGGTCCGGTTCAATCGGTTTATCCCGTTGGCCCAACTTTAAGTCAAAACCTTTAAAATTAGCATTGAAATTTGTATTTTAATTAATTCTACCTCTTTAAACTATAAAATTTAACTTTTTTAATTTATTTCATTAATTATTAATTTATGGGTTAATTATTTATTAATTTCGTAGGTTTTACATCCTATCCACCTAATTAGGAATTTTGTTCCCAAAATTCAGATTCAGTTACCTGAAAATAGGTGAGGGTAGTCTGTCCTCATTTTTGACTTAAGTTCCCGGGTGTGTTTTCTCAATTCCAGTTCGACTCCAAGAAACCTTTACTAAAGAAACTCCTCTCCTGCATAGCCGCTTAACACTGGTATTATCAATTCTAACCGAAGTTACTTGAAGCGTTAGATTTTCTCTCAGTTGCACTGGTTCAGGTTCTAATACGTGATTGGCATCATAAATGTATTCTTGAATCTGCGAGACGTGAAATACGTTGTACCGGTTCGAAAGATGTGGGGGTAGAGTTACCCGATATGCCACTGGCCCAATTCTCTTCAGTATCTAAAACGGTCCATTTTTGCCGCTAACTCAGGTCCCAAAGCACTTTGGCTTCAACCCCCTAGTCTTGATTGCTCATCGGTTCTAGTTTGTTGAAGTAACCTTTACGAATACAGGACTTCCTTCTTGAATTCTCTAGGCTTCGGTCGGCTTTGCACAATTAAAATCTTAGCTCAAATTTGGTTGATTTTCTCTCTGTCGTCTTGGCTATCATTTTGGGACCAAAAACACTTGATTCTCTGAGTTCATTTCTATTTAGAGGCGATTCACGCACCGTCCAACCTTACAATCTTTTTTATGTATAGTCTCGTCAATATCTCCGATAAATAGTTTGCTCCGATGGATGGATTGAACTTGGTCACTTGATTCATGTTTGCCTAACAACATCACCTTCTTTCCTAGACCTTGGCAATCTGTTACGAAATCAATGGCTATTCTTTCTCACTTTCAGTGTAGAGCCTTCAATGGTTGCATCATTTCAAATGTCTTCTGGTGGTCACTCTTTACTTTCTAACATGTCAGCTACTTAATCACATGTGCCGCCATGTCATTTTTCATTCTGGACCACCCAAAATATCTTCTTTGAATCATGATACATTTCGGTAATTATAGGGTGAATAAAAAATCTGTTCTCATGAGCTTCAGACAATAGTTCACGTGTCAACTTTTGACATTAGGCACACTAATCTCTTCTTATACCTCCAAATTTGTTTCTTCATTCCTCCAAGTTTCTTTCTTGTCTTCCTCAATCTCTTCTTGATTTCCTTGTTTAACAGACTTCAACATCCTTGATAGCTCCTTATCCTCTTGCCGCGTTTTTTCAAATTCTAGCCTTACCACTATTTGGAAATTATAATAGATTCAGTTTAATACTTTCAGCTACTTTCTCAATACCCAACTTAAGATCTTAACTTACTTAACAGTTCTTCCTCTTTGGTCATCCAAGCAATACTCAGAGACTTCGGTTGCTGTCCGTTCTCATCTTCTTTGATTAAAACTGAGGCTATAGGTCGGGTAAGTACTGGGGGGTTGACCTAAAAGGCTTTAAATTCTTTAAAGGCTTGCTCGTTGATGACAAGTCATCTTATGCTAGTTTCACAAGCATTTTTGACTTGTTTTCATTAGGTTTATGCACTTTCTTGCACAATAAGTAAGTAATTAGATTGAAATTTCATGCATTACTTAGTTCAATTAGACATGGGTATTTATGTCCTTTTTCATAAGGTTTTATGCTAATTTTGCTTGATGTTATGAATGATGCAAATACCTTGTGATTATAGCAAACTTTGATGCAATTTTTTTATTGATAATAGGATAAGAAGAGGCAAGAAAGAAGCAAGAAAGAAGAGGAAAAAGCAGAGGAAGAAGCAAAGCAGAAGAAGTAACACAGGTGGCCAAAGTTGGCTCACCAACGTTACCTCAAACGTTGGAAGGGGGATATGCAACGTTAGTGCAATGGGTGCCAACGTTGGTGAACCGACATTACCTCCAACGTCTTGGAAAAGTTTTAAAAACTGGAGCTGGAAAAATTTTGGGCGACGCGTATGCATCGATGACGCGTACGCGTGAAAGAAGAAAAATGTTGAATCCACGCGCACGTGTTAAATGGCAAAATTAACCATTCATGCACTATGCGTCGATCACGCGTACGCGTGACCAAGCCAACGCTGGAGAGAACGTTGGTGGATAAATGCTACCTGCAATGTACGCGATAAGAAGCCCAAAATTGCTTTTGGAAAACTTGCATCGATGCGTATGCGTGGGCCACGCGTACGCGTAGTTGCAGATTTTGGCCAGACACGCAAACGCGTGAGCGACGCAAACGTGTGAGCGACGCACACGCGCAAAACGCGATACCAACGCGTACGCGTGGGCGACGCACACGCGTGGTCAGAAAAGCGTTGGTGCACCAACGTTGAGTCAAATGTTGGCGCCAATGCTCATTCCTTTGAAAATCATTTTTTAGCCAAACGTTTAACTCAATGTTTTCTGGCAAACGTGAGCACCAACGTTGACATCAGCTTTAGTTAAATTAAGCAATCAAAAACGTGAATTTCCAATTACCCCTCTTTAACAACACTAAGACCCATTCTAGCTTGCTTTAATCAAGGCCAAGGCCCACATCCAAATACTTGAAGATCCAATTGAAGATTATAAATAGAATAATGTTTGAAGATGAAAATGGAGGCTGCATTAGAAAAGTTCTGGTAGCAGTAGAAGGCCTGGGGTAGTAGTAGTAGGAGTAGAAGTAGAATAGAAGGCTCTAGCACCTGGAGGATTAGAGACTCCAGGGGATGTAGTGTAGAATTTTATTTTGATATAATTTTTCTCTTCTGCACTTTTACATTTCAGATTGTATTGAACTTCAGTTACCTTATGCAATTTCAATTTCTTGCACTTCTATTCTTCTGCAGTTTTACATTTATGTTCATATTCAGTTTGATTTACTTTCATGCACTTTAGTTTCTCTTCAATTTTTTTTAGAGCAATGATCAATTAAACCCCACTTCATTAAGGGAAGAGCTCTATTATAATTCACATCATTGAGTGAATTTCTTCTTCTTCTCAATTTGTTTGGGTAGCTATTGGATATCCTCTATTTTGATTGAGATTCATCCACTCCAGAAGAGGGTTTGAATCTGTTGAATGCTTGTGTGAGCCTCGGAAGGGGAATCATGAGCATTAGAATTGAGGCTCTATCCTTAACTACTCTCTTGATCAACACCATTCGGGAGGAATTGAGATCTTGAGAGTTAGTGTGGCTTATGGATGAGAGACATGCACTTAACCTCTTCTCATGACAATTAGATCAAGGAATTGGCAAGATTGATTGTGATTAGAGAGATTGGATAGGATCCAATCAATTTCAATCCGCTATAGAGCTACTCATATGATTGAGAAAGAAGTTGAGACCCATTTGATTCATTGTGGATTTTAATATCTCCAATCCCTAATAAATCTTGTTCTCTGTTACTTCTCATTTACTTTCAACACTTTACATTTCTTGAAATTTATTTTCTATTGATCCAATTCCACCCAATGCACCAACTGTTTGCTTGACTAGACTAATCACCATACTAAAGTTGCTTAATCCATCAATCCTCGTGGGATCGACCTCACTCACGTGAGTTTTACTACTTGATGCAACCCGGTATACTTGCCGATTAGTTTGTGCGAAATTCAATTTTTTGCCCATCACTCGCATTCTAGGGTCCACTCAAATTGCTTCGCCTTTCTATGGATTGAGTATAGGGGTAGTGATTTCAATGTTGACCCTACTAGAAATATGGATAGGGCTTCCAACCTTCCATTTAAGTGTTGAACTTCTTTGAGATGGGTTGGGCTCTTCATGTCTAGTATAGCTCTGCACTTGTCTGGATTTGCTTTTATGCCTCTTTGAGTTAGCATGAAGCCTAAGAATTTTCCCGCCTCTACTGCGGAGGTACATTTTAAGGGGTTTAGCCTCATCTCATGCTTCCTTATTGTAGAGAACAACTTAGAGAGATCAGATAAGAGTGCTGAGTCAACCTTGGTTTTAACAAGCATGTCGTCCACATATACTTCCATAAGTTTCTCTATGTGAGGGGAAAATACTTTGTTTATTAGTCGCTGGTATATGGCGCCAGCATTCTTTAATCCAAAAGGCATTACTACGTAACAATAGTTAACCTTTGGAGTGATGAATGAGGTCTTCTCTTAGTCCGGCTTGTATATCGGGATTTGGTTGTATCCCGAGTAAGCGTCCATGAAGGACAACTACCGATAACCTGAGGCCGAATCGACAAGAAAGTCGATACTTGGAGGGGGTAGGGATCCTTAGGACAAGCTTTGTTGAGGTCGGTGTAATCTACACACATCCTCCACTTTCCATTCTGCTTCTTCACTAGGACCACATTCGCCAGCCAAAGTAGGTACTTTACCTCCCTTATGAATCCAGCTTCTAATAGGGCTTGCACTTGTTCCTCTATGACCCGTGTCCTTTCCGGTCCAAATTTTTGACGATTTTATTGAATAGGTTGGGAGCCCGGTACACGGAGAGCTTATGAGACATCAGGTCAGAATCTATACCAGGCATGTCAGAGGCTTTCCAAGCGAAGAGGTTGGAATTTTTTCTTAGGAGGTCAATGATTTGCTTTTTCAGACCTTCTTCCAAGTCAGCCCCTATATTTGTTGTTTTTTTCAGGATGATCTCCAATCTGTACCTTTTCCACTTTCCCTCCGGGTTGGGGACAAAGTTCTTCCTGTGTTTGAATACCTCCAAACTCGATGGTGTTGACTTCTTTTCCTCTCGGGCTGCCTTTTAAGTTAAGGCATTCATTATAACACTTGCGCGCTAGTTTTTGGTCTCCCTTTATGGTAGCAATTTCTTCTTCACTGGAAAACTTGATGCATAGATGAGGCATAGAGACAACTGTTGCAAGCCAGTTTAAGGTTGTCTGACCTATTAGGACATTGTATGCTGAAGCGATGTCAACTATGATGTAGTTGATGCTTAACGTCTTTGACTTTGCACCTTTTCCAAAAGTAGTGTATAGAGAGATATAGCCAAGAGGTCAGATCAGTGTGTCTCCCAGTCCGAAGAGGTTATGTGGGTATGCCTTTAGATTCTTTTCTTATAGCCCGAGTTTGTCAAAAACGGGTTTAACCATTATATCTCCTGAGCTACCTTGATCTATAAGGGTTCTATGGAGGTTTGCGTTGACGAGGATTATTGTTATTACCACGGGATCATCATGACCCCTTAAGCATCTTCTTTAGTGAACGAGATGGTGGACAGGTCAGGAGATCTGCCATCTTCCCCAACTTGGTAAACCTCCTTGAGATGCCTTTTTCATGATGATTTCAATATTCCTCCTCCAGAAAATCCCCCATTAATTATGTGTATGTGTCTCTCGGGAGTTTGAGATGGACATTTCTATTATTCTTCATCTCTATTTATCTTCCTTTGGTCGTCCGATATATCCGCTAAGTACCTATCCAGTCAACCTTCTCTTACCAACTTTTCTTTGACGTTGTTTAAATCATAGCAGCCATTTGTATAGTATCCAGAGTTTGTGATACTCACAGTACTCTATCATACTTTCTGCTTTTTTGTGTTTGATTGGAAGAGGAAGTGGAAGTTTTTCCATATGACATATCTCTCTAAAAACATCTACAAGAGAGACCTGGAGGGGAGTATAGTTATGATACCTTCGAAATTTTTTCCGGGTTGTACTCCTCTTTTTTCTTGGGTTCTTTCTCCTTTTCCCAGGGTGGGCAGGGAAGGCTAAGCCTCGGGAGAGGTTCTCTAAGTCAGAAAATTTTCTCTATGTTGATGTTTTCTCTGTCCATTCTTGACTTCGTACAAAGAGGTCGGGTGTTGCTTGGATATGGATTGAGAAAACGGCCCTTCTTTAAGATCATTAACTAATCCCACTATCACTGCTTCAGTAGGTAGGTTCTGAATCTCCAGGCATGCTTTGTTGAATCTTTCCATGTAATCTCAGAGTGTCTCCTCGACTTCTTATTTAACACCCAGTAAGCTTGGGGCATGTTTTACCTTATCCTTCTGAATTGAGAATCTGGTAAGAAACTTCCTTGCCAGATCGTCAAAACAAGTTACCGACATGGGTGGTAAGTTGTCGAACCACTTCATCGCAGCTTTGGTCAAGGTCATCAGGAATGCTTTGCAATGGGTAGCATCAGAGGCATTGGCTAGGTACATCCAACTTTTGAAATTACTGAGATTGTGTCTCGGGTCGGTCGTTTCATCATATAGATCCATGTCAGGGATTTTGAAGTTTCGTGGAACCTTGTCCCGCATGATCTCTTCTACGAACGGGTCTTCTCCTCCTAGAGGGCTTTCTTCTCGATTTGCTCGATTACTCCATCTTCGGAGGTCAGCTTCCAATCTTAAGAGCTTTTCTTCCAACTCTTTTTATTTTCGTACCTCTTTTCGTAGTTCTCATTCTGCTTTCTGTTGTCGTTCAACTTCTTGTTTAAGCTGTTCTAGTCATCCACAATGACCATGGACTAAACCTAGTATCTTCGTTGGATGTGGAGGTTCTTATTCTTCTGATGGATGCACCTTTGATTGAATCTGCCTCGGCTGGGGGTTTCCCGACGTCCCTTCTCGGTGAGAAACATGTGTTCTTTCCCGTGGTGGAGGTATTGCAAGTACGAGGTTATCTCGGTAGGGACAAGGTTTTGATTCAGACGCCGTGTGGCCGTCTTCAAACTGATTATCATCCATTATCAAGGATTGAATTCCAGGTTCCCGGCAACAGGGCCAATCTTTTGAGGATTACCTAAAACATTGATTTTGGGCCTGAATGTGAGGTCTAGACTCCTTTTGAGGCAGCGTCCAACTTGTTCTTTGTGAGGAGGTGGGGTAGTACCTGTAAGAGACTCTAATGCTTAAGTAGCAAGGGCTTTAAGTAGGTTTTTAGTAGCTTAGAACATGAGTATACTTGAAGAGTGTCAGGGTATTATAGTATAGATGATAAATACCTTTGTTGGAGTAGTTCCACCTTTATTGGTGGATAACCGTTCCCTTTATCTTGGAAAAGTTCGTTAGGATCTATCTTTTAGGAAGATAGAGATAGTGGGAGAGATTTGGGAAAATAGTTACTTATTCAGATAAGTACAAGCCGATCCCTTTCACTGCGTCCAACCTCTTAAAGAGGTTGGGTATTCAGTAGAGGCCATCCTTTGGGTGGACCTTTTGTCTTTATTGGGCCTGTCTTTATAATTTGGGCCAGGGGTTGAACACTTTTAAAATGATATTCAACATATTTTTTTAAATAATAAAAATAAAATAATACAACATATATGATAATTATTAGTTGAAATAAAACATAAAAAGAATTTTTTTTGCGGATACGCGGATATACAGATACCTACATAAAATCCGCAATCCAATCCTATTGGTGTGCGGATCTGATAGCCTTGTGGATCGGATCCATATCCGCAATTTTCGGATCGGATTCGGATAAATACCGCAAATATGCGGATCGGATTCGATCCATGAACACCCTACCCATTAACGTGAGCGTTTGTATTTCGTGCTCTTTAATATTTCCTTTTTCTTTGTATTCCTTCTTCTTTTTCGTGTGTTTTTTCCGCATCATCGTTCTTTTATTATTGCTTTTGTTGATGCATTTTTTTCTTTTTCTCCTCCTCTTTTTGGAGGTTTTGTAGCATTTTGTATTTCTTCTTTTTTGTTTGATTTTTTTATCTTATTTTTATTCTTATTAAGAGGATAAAACAAGGAGAATTATGAGAAAGTGAAACAATAAGGTGAAACAAGAAAGAGAAGATGAACAAAAAAGGAAGAAGAAGAAGATGATGATGATGAAGAGGAGGGGGAGTATTGAGTTATGCAGAATTTATCAAAAAATAATACCAAAACTTTTTAACCGTGACACAAGAAGTTTTTTAGTTTTGATACCGAAATTTTTTAATCGTGACACAAGTTCTTGTTAAGAGGGTGAAAGAAGAAGTGAAGAAGGAATGAGAGTTTTGAATTATACAAATTTTTCAGAAAATAACACCGAAAATTTTAATCGTGACACAAAAAATTTCTTAATTTTGACACCGAAATTTCTTATCATTAACTAACTGTGTTATGTTTAACTAAGAAGAAGAACATGATGATGATGATGATGATGATGATGATGGTGGTGGTGGTGGTGGTGGTGGTGGTGGAGGAGGAGAAAAAAGCAGAAAAATAAGAAATCAAATTAGAAAAGAAGAAGGAGGAGGAGTGTAACACCCCATTACCCTGAGCCTTACCTCTAGCCGTAAAGCAAAGGATAACAAAGTACCACGACAGTTCTAAAGCTTATAATATATAATATATGTATGAAGGGGTAGCAATATTAAAAGTCCGATGAAGGAATACAGCTCAAAGCCGCATAAAGCGGAATTACAATACACGAAACATTCACACACGATACTAATGCGCGTAGCTACAAACAGAACAAGACATAATAAATATAAAACCTTGCCGATAGCTCCAGGATACACAAAGTAGTAATTAAAGTAAACAAGACTAATCGTAGCCTGCGGAGTTTAGGCCGGCTAGTCAAACTAAATACAACAGAGTTTTGAAGTTTAAAACAACAACAACCTATCTCTCAAAGTTTTCAGAAATAAAGCCTCTAAGTCAACAAGGTTATATAAATACAGAGGGTGAGAGAGAAAATACTACTACAAAATAAAACAGAAATGAACAAGGGAGGAATCGTTGTATCCCATAGCCTTCACCAACCTAACCTCTGTGCGATCCTATCGCCACCGCCTGCCTAACCTCCTCAACGCTAGACAATCACAGATAATGCAAGAAAGTAATACACAGGTAATATTCATATATAGCAAGTAATTCAAGAAGCAAGTAGGAATATTATACAATTAGGCAAACTCAAGTAATCAAAGCAAACAAGCACATAAGAGATGCATATGATGAATGCCTGTCCTATTGGCTCGTGATATCACTTGTCGGTCCATAATTGCCAACCCGACACATCCTCCCGGATGTAGCCTTTCTGTCACGCCAGAGATATAGTGCCCTGCACACTTATGCAGCAGGGAGTTTGCCATGCTAGGGATATAGGCCCCGCACATTTCATGCAGCACAGAAGGAAACAATAACAACTACTCATGCAGCAGAAAAATCTACTATGCCAGGGATATAGGCCCTGCATATTCATGCAGCAGAGAAATCTGTCACGCCAGGGATATAGGTCCCGCACACTCTCAACAACAACTACTCATGCAGCAGAGAAATCTGCTACACCAGGGATATAGGCCCCGCACACTGTCATATAATCCAGTAATTTCATCATTCATTCCTTTCCAAGTTTTCAACTCATCATAACCATCACCGGTTTTCAACTTCTCAAAAATCTCTTCAACCATATACTTAACAACTCAATACTCACCACTCAAGCTAGAAAATTACACAAACCTTCCAAAACCTATGTCACATGGCTCTAAACTCATAACTAAGAATACCCTTTTTATTACTTTATTATTTTCTCCCTAAATTCAAGATCCTAAAATTGGCGAAAAGATTTTAAACAAGTGTTATGGAAATTTGCAAGCTTGCTAGAAAGGTAAAACGGTTAAAAACAGGGCAGTGTGCTTACGCATAGGGTTGTGCATACGCACGCCCAGAAGAGTTTTCCCAACTTGTGTGTACGCATAATGTTGTGCGTATGCACAACTTGCAAAAATTACAGGGTGTGTGTGTGTACCAGAGTGTTTGAATGCCCTCAACACTAGGCATTTCCCTGTGTGTGCATGTGCACCAGAGCGTGCGGACGCACATTTTCTAAAAAGCACAGGGTGTGCGTGCGCACAAGGGTGTGCGTACGCACAAGTCAAAACATAGCCTCTGATCTGAGTACGCGCACAGCAATGTGCGTGCGCACACAAACCAGAAATCACAAATTCTGCAACATCACAGAATTCATATTTTTGACACCAACTTCCAACGATCATATCTTTTTCTACAAAATTCTAATTTCCATAAAATATATACCATTTCAAAGCTCTTTGAATTATCTTTGATTTGATACAAAAGTAAATCAATTTCAAAAACTGTAGCTCAAAATATGATCCGCCAAAGTTGGCCTAAAATCTATTTTTATCAAAAACACTAAAAACACAATTTTTACCACAACTCTCAATTTAAAACCAAATCAAAGCCTACTCAACCATCATAAACCATACCATACACAACAACTTACCATTTCATATCATTTCCATCAATTCCACATCTAATTCACTCAACCATTACACCATAAATCATTATAAATCCAAAATTTCTAATTTACTCATTAATCAACACTCATAATCATTATTCACAATTCTCACCAATCCATTCAATTCATCAAACCTCCTTACTCTTTTACTTTCAACATGAACCACTATAACCAACAATAAAAAATCATCATCAACATCCACTTTCAAACCTCAACACCCACCAACATAACTCATCAATAATCATCATCTAACAACATATATGTCATCACATTCAAACTCATTCAACCTCCATCCCAACCATCATCAAGCATAGCATTTATATACAATTAATCATACAATCACATCATTCAAACCTATCTTAAGATCAACTAGTCTAAACTTCCAGAAATATTACATATTACATAAAAGAAACCGACACCATACCTTGGCCGATTTTCACGCAACTCAAAACCCCAAGCAAAGCCACCAAGCTCAAAACCACCAAGCATCACTCCAACAAACTCCAAAACTCAATCTAACATCATACATATATCAAAATCAAAATCTAAGATTCACAAAATAACTAAACACAAGGGTTTAGTGAAACATTACCTTACCCAATGAGATTAGAGAAAAAATTTAATAATATTCCAATGTTAAATCACCCCTAAACAAACAAAATCACAAAATCTACTAAAAAACCAAACCCAAAAACACAAAAAAGTTAGGGCAGGAAACTGGAGCATGAGTATAGAGTTCTTACCAGAAAAACTTAGATAAAAACAAAGAGCTCGATGAGAGCTTCGTGTGGCCGCAAACAGGCATCAATCGGAGCTCCGTAGCTCAAGTTATGGCTCCCGGAAGGTGATAATGAATAGTGACAATGGGTTTCACCCCCCACCATCACCTATCCGAGCTCTCTCTCTCTCTCTCTCTCTCTCTCTCTCTCTCTCTCTCTCTCTCTCTCTCTCTCTCTCTCTCTCTCTCTCTCTTCCAATCAAAATGAGCTTAAAGCTCATTAAACACACATATATATGTTGGACCTTGGGCCCGATTTGGGTCCAGTCCAATCCGTTAGCGATTTTAGCCCGTTTGGCCCACTTTGGGCCAAAACCTTTAAGATTAGTGCCCGGTTTTTTATTCTAAATTATTTTTGTCCTTTCAAAATAATAATTTTAATTTCCAAAAATCTTATTTTCCAAAATACGCGGTACCAGTCAAACTAGAGCCGATACTGCTGTCTTAAGCTCGGGTATATATTTTTACAAAATCTTTCCATAAAAGATATATTTTCCAACTCAGAAAAATTCATTGAAATCAAATTTTACCTTTATATTTTAAAAAGAATATTTTTATATTTTTGAACCTATTTCGGGCAATAGAAAATTATTATTTCATTAAAGCAGTTAAGCCGATTCTTACAAGGAGAAAGAGGTGGTGATGATGATGATAATGACGACGATAACAAAAGAGAAAGATGAGAAAAAAGAAGGAGAAGAAGCAGCAGCATAAGTGTAAGTACGAAGAAGAAGTACTTGCATAGTTAGTGATGCGTGGATGTAAAATACATTATATCAACTTGGTTGGACTTTTGGTTATGTATCTTACTTGATTGTAGAGATTGTTTTATTTTTTTAAAGTTGTAACAATATATTTGGTAAATCAAATTAAAAATAATTTTTAAAAAGCACAAGTAACAATAATTGTGTTTAGTAATTAATTTTTAAAATTTAAAATATTATAATTTACAAAAATCTATGGGTTAAATTTAAAAATTAATTAATATACGAGGTTATATTAGATTTTTAATTTTAATAAGTACAAATCAACTTTGAAAAACTTCCCTTAGATGCTTTCAAAAGTATCTCTATCTTCTAAAAGCTTAAAATATAATTATATGGTCTTTTTTATTTACCAAACAAAAAATAAAGAACACTTTTTCGAAAAATTTTACTAAATCAAACCTAAGTAAGGATTATGTAAAAAGAATTGGAAATCAACCTTTTTTTCAACCAATTTTTTTTCCTTTGCTCTTTCTCTCTTTCTTTTTTTTTGTTAGTTAATGATGCGTCCGTATCTTTAGTAATTTTTATTATATTTTTTTATATTTTCTTTATGTTTTCTTAAGTTTAAATACATAAATCTCTATCAATCCGATTAAAATCAACTATCAGTGCTACTTAACAAGTTTCATAGTATTTTTAAGGTAATACAGAATTTTAAAAATAAGAAATTCAAGTAACAGAACAGGAGCACTGAGGAAGCAAAAGGTGTGCCTACACACACAAAGGAGTGCACACACTAGTCAAGGAATGCATCTGAAGGTGTGCGTATGCACGAGTCAAGATTTTTGGAAATACGTGCCACACAGGAAAGAGAGCATTTACACATCCTTAGCATCATCACCAGCTAAGGAACTTCTGAAAAACAGTCCAACAAACTCCCAATAACTTCCCAAGATCAAATCAAATAACCTCCAAATTTGATTCTCCTTGATTAATGACTCTCCTTGATCTTAGATGGATAAACATTTGTATTTAAATTTATTAAGTTAGTTTTTATCTTATTTTAAATTTAAATTAGAAAGTTATCTTAACCACTCAGGTTAAGATAAGATTAGTTTTAGAATTTGAATTCAAATTTGAATTAGTAGAAATTTTAGTATAAATAAGTGAGATCACTCACTGAGAAAGGCAAGTTGTGGGGGCGGTTCTCTTCAAAAAAAAATTTACAGTTTTAATTTCTTAAAGATTTTATGAAGAACAAGAGTTTCTAATTCTTCTCAATTAAGGTTAGGAGCTCTGTTATTCCATGGTTTAATACATTAGCTTTTCTACTTTTAATTTATGCAATTGATTTCTTCTTAAGAAAAGATTTTCGTTCTTCATCTTAAAGAGTTTGAATATGTGGGAAAATAATTCTTCTCTTATTTGAATTCTCTTAACCTCTTAAAAAAGTTGATTAATTGAATTAAGCTTGAAAACCGATTCTCATCATTCTTAAGTTTTGAAACTGGATTGATGAGTGACATAAAATCAACTAGGGACGATTCTTATGAATTGTATGGTTTTATAAATCAGTGAGCATTCTTCAACTCTTTTATTAAATAATTGACTAAGGGATTATCGATTAATTAGGTTAAAGAGAAATTAAATCACCAAGGAACACTACAAGGTTTTTGTTTATTTGTGGCGGTTTTTTTTCTTATTTGTGGAGGTTTATAACTCCCACCAAATGGTTTGTGGGGGGTTTCTAAAACCTCCAAAATTTGAGGTGCCACGAGGTCTTTTGTGGGGGATTTTTAAAAACCTCCACAATTTATTCAGTGGGGGGTTTTGTGTGAGTTTAGTGGAGGTTTTATACTGAACTTTTGTAGCAGTTTTAAATCACTTTTGTGGCAGTTTAAAACCTCACAAATTGACTTTTTAATTTGACACAAATTAACTATTTTGTGAGATTTTCAAACCTCCACAAACCTTGTAGTTATTTATTTTTAATTTCAAATCATTCATTAATCTCAATTTAAAACGCTAAACATTCATTAATCTCATCTCATTTACATATTCTCAAATTAAAAATTTATTTTTTAATATCAAAATTTAAAAACTAAATCTTTTGATGATTATCAGTGGCTAAGAGAAGGGGGTTGAATCTAAGCATTCTTTTCGCTTGATAATACTTGTTGGCCTTTGAAACCACTTCTGGAAACTTTTTGTCTTTTTATCTCGTAACTAGCCACGAGACTTTTTCTTTTGTCTCGTCCCCAGCCACGAGACTTTTCTTTTTGTCTCGTCACTCAGCACGAGATATTTTCAGTTTTATCTCCTGGGCAGCAGAAGCAGAAATAGAGTAGAAGAAAGAGAGAATTACAACAAGATATATCCTGGTTCAGTTGCTAACTGCAAGGCAGCCTACATCCAATCTCCATCACAACAATGATGGAATTTCACTATAATCATCCTTGATTACAAACACCAATTCTCCCTAGAAACTACCCTTCCTATCCGGGACAAGTCCAGAATCTAAACCCAAACTGAACTTGACTTGGTCACTGCCAAGCTTTCAACTGTAAAGTGCTAACCCAACTTACAAGGGGATTCCCATAGAATCATGAAACACAACACAAATGTACAAAAGAACTCTAAGGACATCTATGGCTTTTTCTTTTAATTTTGCACTCTCTGCCTTTTTTCGCTCTATGGCTTTTTCATTACAAACCTCACTGTTTGCCTTTTTTCATGAGACTCAAGACATGACAAAATTAAACAGAAAAATTACAAAATAAAGAACATTGAAGGAGAAGAAATCTGTTAGCTTGGGGAGCTATAGAAACTCTGTGCTCACTCTTTTCTTTTTCTTGAATCAAACCCTGACTGTTCCCCCTTACTTATAGGAAGAAGCCTTCAAGGTTGAAACCAAAACAGACCAAGCCAATCTTCTTCTTCTTCAACTTGAACCGGTTCGGCCAAAGAGAGAGAAGAGATAACTCATGCAAAATCCAACATGCAATTACCTCTAGTCCTTCCTTGGTCACCATTCTTCATCAATCCGAGCCCTTCATCCTTGCCTTGCTCTCCAAGATGAACTTCTGGCCCTTGATGCTTCATGATGATGATAGCTTCATCTGCTCCAATCTTTGCCTCTTCCATCACGTAGCCACTATAGCTACCTCCTGTGATAGTTGAGCAGAATCAGAGACAAGCCATCCTCCCAAGATTCTTCTTCTCTGTTGGCCGAGATCTTCACTTCTATTTTTGGTATGGAGGAGCCAAGATCTCTTCACAAAATCTTACCATAAGTGAAAGAGGATCTTAGCCACAGTATACTTTTAGTTTGCTTTTTTTTTGCCATCATTGTGATGGTCTTGTTGCTTGCACCATCTTCTTTTCGGTGGCTAGGTGTAGCTTCCATGGTTGCTGGGTAATGACCAAAATAGAAGAAGAAAAAATGAGAGAGAGAGACGATAGAGTTTGAAAGAAAAGCAATTAAATGAAATAGAACAAATTAATTAGAGTAAGTTGCTTTTGCTTCCCTGAGTTGCGTGTAGCAATAAAGCTATCAATCAAATCAATGACTACTTCTCTCTCATAGTTCCCATACAAGTATTAACTTCACTTTAAGGAAATTTGAATTCCACCACATGGTTAAAACTTGAGGTCTGTTGGAGGCAAAGAATATTTGCTTTCCCTCAATAGGTTTCAGACCAAGCATGCAAAATTATTTGGGCTTGTATCAATGATAATTAAGACTGGCCCAACTAACAAATTACTTCAGCCAAATCTCTTAATCATTTTAACCAAGGCTGAGTATTTACAATCATATTGGGCTTATAATGATCATGATTGAATTTGGCCCAAATCAATTCAGCCACAATGATTTAAAATCAATTTGTATCAATGCTGAATATTTTTCAATCAAATTTGGCTTGTTGCTGATTTCTTTTATTTTCGGCCCCCAAGCATACCTGCATAGCGAAAATTAATTTAATCAACATATATGAATTAATATTTTTGCAGTTAATCAAATTAATAATGTTTAGTCATCACAAATGTTAATCTAGAGTTTTCCAAACTCATCATCTTTTATAACACAATTTCTCAATATAAGACATAATTCTAAATATAAAAAAATTCTCAACGTCAATAATTCCAAACATATATGATATTATTCTACATAACTTTAACAGCTCCACCTCCTTTGATCATAGACACTTTGTTCTCTACAGCCTCATTCAGAAGATCAACTTTAAAATATTCAAATATGCTGGTTAAAAACATACCATAGGCAGATTTGCCTTTTTGGTGCTCTTTACCGATTCCCACATGTGTCAAATCATAAGATAGCCAAAAGATATAGGAGTAGATGTAACAAGTGCAAAAATGATGAGAGAGTCAGAGAGTGTTACTCTATTATGGGAGCCGCTTTGAGGAGTCAGGATGTGGGTGATAATTCTGTGAAGCAGAGAGTTGGTTGGTCCGAGGGCTTTGTGGGTAGGAGTAGTGCCATCCAAGCCAGAGAGATTCTCACAAATGTGTTGAAGAACAACTTTATAGGTGACGCCGACCTGTGAGTCCCACTTTTCGACCATGTATGCTCTCAGCCCTTCCTCTTTGTAGTCCAAGGCCGTCCCAATGGTTGCAATGTCAAGGGTGATGTGAACTCGCTTCATATATGAATGGATGGTGCCATCAATCAGTCTCATGTTGGCATAGAATTCACGAACTAAGCCAGGGTAAACCAGTTTTTGAATAGGAAGCAATGGAGTCCATTGAAGCAGTTCAAAAAGGGAAGATACATTTATCCCTTTGTTGGTGAGAGAGTCAAGGTTGACAAGATAGGTTGCACAGAGATGACACTTTTCTAGAACCTCTTTGTGAAATTCATATGAAGCGCAGGAGTTGAATCTCGCAGGATCATAGTGAGAGTGTGTTTTGCTGAATTTGTTCTTGAAATCCAAGGATTCCAGGTTTGATGGTTCCTTGGTGTTGTGCAGAGCGAATCCTTTTGATTTCTGAGCACTCTTCCCAGGCGTGGCTTTCTTCGGTGGAGATGGTGGTAGAGACAGAATGGGAGATGTGTGAGATTCTTCCTCTTTCTCCACAGGAACTTTCTCTTTCTTCTTCCTTGAAGAAGTTTTCGTGGCTATGACCTTCCTTCTCATGGTGTCGGTTTGCTTTGAGGGAGGTGAGGGAGAGGATGATGATGTAGAGTGGATATGGATATGGATATGAGATTGTGGTGTGGACGGTTTTTGAGAGAAGAAAATCTGTTCGCTTTTCCTAGGGGCAGTTTTCTTTTTCATGGTAGTGAAAATGGAAAAGTGGAAGGTGAAGGGGTTGAATAGAAACCGAATGGAGTGAGGGAGGAGGGAGGTTAAGGAAGCATTAAATGTGGAGTGGAGAGAGAATTAGAGGGAATTAAATGACCATTAAGTGGCGGTTAATACCCAAGGAGTTTCTCTTTTATTTGAAATAAATTGAAAGGTGGTTTCCTAGAATCAAGGGATTAGGTGAAGGGAAGGATTTGATTTGACAATAACCACTTCTAATAAGATTTGATGGGACATCAAAAAGAGATTGTGATTTACATAGAGAGAAAATAACAAAACGGTCAGAGTGGGGTCAAGGAAATTCGGTGGGGCTCATGAGAATTAATTTTTGGCGCTGTCTCCCCCTTGATCACAGCCCTTCCAACACACTCTTATTTTTATCTCGTCCATTCCTACGAGACAAAACTAAGTAGAATCAAAATTTCACAAGTTATTAATAGAACTTAAATCAATCATGCCCAAACTTTTTCTCAAAGTGCAGAATCTGTCTTCACAGAGGGGTTTTGTAAAAATATCCGCAAGTTGGTCTTCAGATTTTACAAATTGAATATCAATAGTACCTTTTTGCACATGTTCTCTAATGAAGTGATATTTTATATCAATGTGCTTAGTTCTTGAGTGCAGAACAGGATTTTTTGAAATGTTTATAGCACTCATATTATCACAAAATAAGGGTATACTATTGATCTTTAATTTGTAATCTTCCAACTACGTTTTTAACCAAATTAATTGAGAACAACATGCAGATGCGGAAATATATTCAGCTTCGGCTGTGGATAGAGCCACTGTGGCTTGCTTTTTGCTTGACCACATGTTGAGTGAGCTTCCAAGGAAGCAACACATGCCGGATGTACTCTGTCTATCCACCCTATATCCCGCATAATCTGCATCACAAAATCTTACTGCACAAAAATTATCAGATTTAGGATACCACAAGCCATAATCACTAGTTCCCTTAATGTATCTAATGATGCGCTTAACGGCTGAAAGATGGAATCCTTTTGGGTGAGATTGAAATCTTGAACATACACCCACACTTTGAACAATGTCCGGTCTAGAAGAGGTAAGGTACATGAGTGAACCTATCATTCCTCTATACCTTGTTTCATCCACATCTTGGCCATCATCATCCTTTTCAAGTTTTGTGTTAGGATGCATGGTATTCCCATTGGTTTGGAACTTTCTAGGCCAAATTTTTTGATAAGTTCCTTTGCATACTTTCCTTGGTGAATAAAGGTACCACTAGGAGTTTGTTTAATTTGGAGGCCAAGAAAGAAAGTAAGCTCTCCCATTAAACTCATCTCAAACTCACTAGTCATGAGTTTTCCAAACTCTTCACACAAGGACTCATTGGCCGAACCAAATATAATGTCATCCACATAAACTTGAACTAGGAGAATATCATCATTAGATGCTAAAGTAGTGTCGGTGGTACCCCTTTGAAATTGATTTTCCAACAAGAAGGCACTAAGCCTTTCATACCAAGCTCTTGGAGCTTGTCTAAGACCATAAAGAGCCTTAGATAGTTTAAAAACATGATTTGAGAAATCTTTATGTTCGAAACCAGGGGGTTGTGCCACATACACTTCTCTATCAATAAAGCCATTAAAGAAAGCACATTTAACATCCATTTGAAACATTTTGAAACCCTTATGGGCAGCATAGGCAAGAAGCAACCTAATTGCTTCCATTCTAGCTACCAGAGCCAAAGACTCATCAAAATCTATACCTTCTTCTTGATCGTAACCTTGGGCCACTAATCTAGCCTTGTTACGAACAACTTGTCCATCCTCACCAAGTTTATTTTTAAACACACACTTAGTACCCGTAAATTTTTTACCATCCGAATGAGGTACTAGTGTCCAAACCTCATTCTTGTCGAATTGAGCAAGCTCTTCTTGCATTGCTTTGACCCATGATGGATCTTCAAGAGCTTGTTTGACATTGTTGGGCTCCATTTGTGACAAGAGGGCAAAATTGCTTGGTTCGGATTGCCTTTTGGTTGAGGATCTTGTTGTTACACCTTGAGAGGGATCACCAATGATAAAGTCATGAGGATAACCCCTCATAGACTTCCATTCTCTAGGCTTCCGGAGTGGTGTTGAGCTTTGATGAGCTTCTGGTGGTCTCACTGTTTCAGTTTCTCGTGCCTGCTCAAGAGACAAAATGGAAATGTCTCCTTCAATCTGACGAGACAAAACTGGACTGGCAGATTCTTTATTTTGAGCAGATTTAGAATTTTCTTCATTGGTTCCTTTATTGACATCATCTTCAAAATCTGTATCATCATCTAACACAGCACTGAGAATTGAATTAGAATCACAAAAAATAACATGTATGGATTTCTCTATGGTCCCATGTTCTTTGAGATAAATCCTATAGGCCTTGCTAGTGGTGGAGTATCCAACAAACATCCCTTCATAGGATTTTGGATCAAATTTACCAAGGTTTTCTTTATTGTTAAGTACAAAGCATTTGCATCCAAAAACATGAAAGTACTTAAGATTTGGAGGGATTCCTTTCCATAGCTCATAGGGGGTTAGAACTCAATTCTTGTGCTGGTTGGTCTTCAAACGGCCGTCAAAGAAATAGTGATAAGAGTTGAAACCTCTCTCTCTCTGACATCCACCAAGCCATTAAGCCAGTGTAGAACATGGGCTGCTAGACAAAGTGCTTCCCGATGAGATCCTTTGAGACTGAATGCTTTGAGTTGGGTTCCTTTCAAAAGCTTGAAGTGAAAGTCGGGAAATAGCTAAATTAACCCTAAACTTGCTTTCGTTTTTGCTTAATGGTATATAGGTGAACCTGAACCAGGTCGAATCTTTTCTCTTCCTGACCCCGACCCTGAAGTAAGGTCGGTACTAGGAATCCATCAATATCCATCCGGGGATAAAGATAGAATCAATGCGGCGAGCAGTCCACTGATTATTAGAGTCTCGGGACTGCCTTCCACCACTTTTTTAAAAAAGGAAATATCAAGTATCCTTGGATTCCAAGGGGCCTTTCACAGAGGACATCCTTCTATACCCGTCCCACTCTCCGGTAAGCGCACAACAAAGAGGGACAACAGGTGGAAAGGAGCAATCAGGGGGGGACTCAATCTCCCAATTGTTCTCTCTTCATGCCTTATATATATGCAGGACAAGAAGGAAAATCTTCAAGATGACATCTGGGGCTTAAGGAATAGAATAGGCAGCTAGACTTTGCCTGCTTTCCGGCTTAGACTTATTTAGTGAAGTATGCCAGTTTTCTAACTCTAAGTCCTTGCTTTGACTCTGCCTCTTTGGACTCACTAGCCCCCTGATGGTTTGGGGCTTAGCCAAGACTCATTTTTTCGTTAATTGAAATTTCCATCTTGTCGCTTATTTTTGGATTGAGCTCCACCAAGTAAGGCCACCTCTAAAGTTTGAGAACCTGCTAGAAGTTGGATTGCTAAGGCTTACTAATATTATATAAAGGATAGGATATTAAGACTATCAAAGAAGATGAACTTGCAGGAGTCTCCTTATATCAATATTTTCATCGCATAATAATTCTATTACGCGGTCACACTGGTTTGTTTTATTAATAGAATCTATTCTTTTAGATTTCTTCAACCCTTTTCTAATAATTGTTCTATTCAAAATGTAACAAGCTGTATTTACAGCTTCAGCCCATAAAAATCTAGGAATCTCATTCTCACAAAGCATGGCCCTAGTCATCTCTTGAAGGCTTCTATTCCTTCTCTCAACCACCCCATTTTGTTGAGGGGTTCTAGGGCATGAAAAGTTATGAGCAATTCCAAAGTCATCACAGAATTTTTCAAAGTCTTGGTTTTCAAATTCTCTTCCGTGATCACCTCTCAAATGGGAAATTTTTAAATCTTTTTCATTTTGAATTTTCTTGCAAAGAGTTGAAAAGGCATGAAAAGCATCATTTTTATGAGCAAGAAAAAGTACCCAACCAAATCTAGAGTAATCATCTACCACCACAAGACCATAGTGTTTACCTCCTAAACTTTGAGTTCTTGTTGGACCAAAAAGATCAATGTGTAACATCTCTAATGGCCTTTTGGTTGAAATTCCATCTTTTGGTTTAAAAGAGGATTTTACTTGTTTGCCCAATTGACAAGCATCACAAGTAAGATCCTTATCAAATTTGATATTTAGAATTCCTCTAACCAAATTTTTCTTAACTAGCTTAGAAATTTGGTACATGCTAGCATGACCCAACTTTCTATACCATAGCCATTTTTTAGATTCAAGAGAAGTAAAACATGTTACATTTTGTTCTTTCAAGTCCTCAAGAGTCAATCCATATACATTATTTCACCTTTTAGCTTCAAATAAAATATCCTCAGTTTTCTCACAAACAACCAAACACACAAACTTTCTAAAAATAACTTCAAAACCTAAATCACACAATTGGCTAACACTAAGTAAGTTATGTTTCAAACCATTTACAAGAAGAACATCATTTATACAAGATGAAAAGCTTTTACCAACTTTCCCAACAGCCACTATCTTTCCTTTAGCATCATCACCAAAAGTGACAAATCCTCCATCATATTCATCAAGCATTATGAAGAAGGTTGTCTTTCCGGTCATATGCCTAGAGCATCCGCTGTCCATATACCACATATTTTCCTTCCGTTTGGATGCTAGGCATACCTACAAAACAAGCTTAAGTGACCTTAGGTATCCAAATTTTCTTGGATCCTTTCACGTTAAACCATCTCTTATGTCCTAAGCCATTATAATAAAAAAACAACCTTGTAAACTTTATCACATATCATCCTTTCACCAAAAAAGCATTGTATGGGAAAGTGTCCATTTCGGTTACAAAGTCTACAAAATCTTGGGGTTGCTATTTTGTTAAAGCTTCTTGGGTTTTGAAATCTTGTATCATTGGAAGATGAAGCAAGGTTTTCAAAATGAGATTTTTCAATAGATTTATAGAACCCCAAGCCAGCTTTATCATAAAGAGATTTTTGGCTAGCCAAGTTGATTCAGATTTTCAGAACTTTGTGTGAACTTGGCTAAGTCTTCTTTAAGCTTTTTGACCTCTTTAAGCAACTCTTCATTCCTTTTAAAAAAATCAACATATGCAACAACCGAATGGTCACTTTCACAACTCCTAAGTTTGGCTTTTAACTGCTTATTTTCTTCAACAAGATCACAAGCAGTTTCGGCCTCCCTTAGCTTTTCTTTTAGAAATCCATTTTCTGCTTTAAGAATGACAATTTGTTGTTCAAGTTCTTGATTATCCAGTAAAAAGCATCTTATTTTTTCAGAAAGATGATCTATCATAAGATGAAGAGATTCAGTGTCAGGGTTAGGAATGATTACCTGCTCAACGTGGTTAGCCATAAGGCATGGTTGAGACTTTGTTTCAGATTCTTCATCGTCTTCAGAGTCATTTTCAAGATCTTTCCATGATGCCATCAGTCCCTTTTTCTTTCCTTTTTTCGGCTTTTCTTCCTTCTTCAACTTAGGACAGTCGGACTTGAAGTGGCCTGTTTCCTTACAGTTGTAGCAAGTCACCTTGCTGAGATCTTTCTTCTGTTTTCTTGAGCTGCCTCCTTTGCCTCTCTCTTTGAGCTTCAGCATTTTCCTGAATTTTTTTTCAAACAACACAAGTTCATTTTCAGATGAGTTATCACTGGATTCATCATCCAGAGGGTTAGTAACAGATGAGAAAGCTATTCCTTTCTTTTTTGAATCCTTTTTTAAATAGGTGTTTTCAAAAGCAAGTAAATTTCCTCTCAAATCATCATAAGTCATGGAGTCAAGACCACTACTCTCAGAAATAATTAATGCTTTTGTTTTCCACTCTTTTGTGAGACATCTCAACACTCTTCTCACTAGCACAAATTCAGGATAGATTCTCATAGCATCCAAGCCAACAATAATGGTGTTGAAGCGCTCAAACAGCTCATCAATGGATTCTCCTTCCTTCATTGTAAACATTTCATACTCTCTGTTTAACATATCTATCCTGGTCTTTTTTACAATGGTGGTTCCTTCATGAGTAACTAGGAGTTTGTCCCAAATTTCCTTTGCCGTTGTGCATCGTGATACACGTCGGTACTCCTCGAAGCTGATAGCACAGTTGAGTAAGTTGATAGCCTTGGCGTTGAGTTCAACCTTCTTTCTGTCTTCTTCGGTCCAGCTTGCTTCTGGTTTAGGAGTGACAACTCCTTCGGCACTTATGACGGTTGGATATTGAGGACCTTCAAGGATGATCTTCCAGAGTCTGCAGTCTACTGCTTGCACAAAGATCTTCATTCTCTCCTTCCAATAGGTATAGTTTTTCCCATTGAAAAGAGGAGGTCTGTTGCTTGATTGTCCTTCAGTCAGGTTGTAGGACACCAGATTTGAGCCACTGTTTTCTGCCATTAGGATCTTTTCTCCAAGCTGCAAAGCTTGATCTCTTTGAGACCAAGTTCTGATACCAATTGATGGTTATCAGTGGCTAAGAGAAGGGGGGTTGAATCTTAGCCTCCTTTTCGCTTGATAATACTTGCTGGCCTTTGAAACTACTTCAGGAAACTTTTTGTCTTTTTATCTCGTAACTAGCCACGAGATTTTTTCTTTTGTCTCGTCCCCAACCACGAGACTTTTCTTTTTGTCTCGTTACTCAACACGAGATATTTTCAGTTTTATCTCCTAGGCAGCAGAAACAGAAATGGAGTAGAAGAAAGAGAGAATTACACCAAGATATATCCTGGTTCAGCTGCTAAGTGCAATGCAGCCTACATCCAGTCTCCATCACAACAATGATGGAATTTCACTATAATCATCCTTGATTACAAACACCAATTCTCCCTAGGAACTATCCTTCCTATCCGAGACAAGTCCAGAATCTAAACCCAAACTGAACTTGACTTGGTCACTGCCAAGCTTTCAACTGTAAAGTGCTAACCCAACTTACAAGGGGATTCGCAAAGAATCATGAAACACAACACAAATGTACAAAGGAACTCTAAGGACATCCATGACTTTTTCTTTTAATTTTGCACTCTCTGTCTTTTTTCGCTCTATGGATTTTTCATTACAAACCTCACTGTTTGCCTTTTTCCATGAGACTCAAGACATGACAAAATTAAACAGAAAAATTACAAAATGAAGAACATTGAAGGAGAAGAAATCTGTTAGCTTGGGGAGCTATAGAAACTCTGTGCTCACTCTTTTCTTTTCCTTGAATCAAACCCTGACTGTCCACCCTTACTTATAGGAAGAAGCCTTCAAGGTTGAAACCAAAACAGACCAAGCAAATCTTCTTCTTCTTCAACTTGAACCGGTTTGGCCAGAGAGAGAGAAGAGATAACTCACGCAAAACCCAACATGCAATTACCTCTAGTCATTCCTTGGTCACCATTCTTCATCAATCCGTGCCCTTCATCCTTGCCTTGCTCTCCAAGATGAACTTCTGGCCCTTGATGCTTCATGATGATGATAGCTTCATCTGCTCCAATCTCTGCCTCTTCCATCACGTAGCCACTGTAGCTACCTCCTGTGATAGTTGAGCAGAATCAGAGACAAGCCATCCTCCCAAGATTCTTCTTCTCTGTTGGACGAGATCTTCACTTCTATTTTTGGTATGGAGGAGCCAAGATCTCTTCACAAAATCTTACCATAAGTGAAAGAGGATCTTAGCCACAGCATACTTTTAGTTTGCTTTTTTTTTTGCCATCATTGTGATGGTCTTGTTGCATGCACCATCTTCTTTTCGGTGGCTAGGTGTAACTTCCATGGTTGCTAGGTAATGACCGAAATAGAAGAAGGAAAAATGAGAGAGAGGGACAATAGAGTTTGAAAGAAAAGCAATTAAATGAAATAGAACAAATTAATTAGAGTAAGTTGCTTTTGCTTCCCTGAGTTGCGTGTAGCAATAAAGCTATCAATCAAATCAATGACAACTTCTCTCTCATAGTTTCCATACAAGTATTAACTTCACTTTAATGAAATTTGAATTCCACCACATGGTTAAAACTTGAGGTCCGTTGGAGGCAAAGAATATTTGCTTTCCCTCAATAGGTTTCGGACCAAGCATGCAAAATTATTTGGGCTTGTATCAATGATAATTAAGACTGGCCTAACTAACAAATTGCTTCAGCCAAATCTCTTAATCATTTTAACCAAGGCTGAGTATTTACAATCATATTGGGCTTATAATGATCATGATTGAATTTGGCCCAAATCAATTCAGCCACAATGATTTAAAATCAATTTGTATCAATGCTGAATATTTTTCAATCAAATTTGGCTTGTTGCTGATTTCTTTTATTTTCGGCCCCAAGCATACCTGCATAGCGAAAATTAATTTAATCAACATATATGAATTAATATTTTTGCCGTTAATCAAATCAATAATGTTTAGTCATCACAAATGTTAATCTAGAGTTTTTCAAACTCATCATCTTTTATAACACAATTCCTCAATATAAGACATAATTCTAAATATAAAAAAATTCTCAACGTCAATAATTCCAAACATATATGATATTATTCTACATAACTATTACTGTTTTTCTTTAAAAAATAAAATAAAACAACAATTTCAATATTTTAATATCATCTAAATTCTACTTACATCAAAATCTCAAAATAAAAATATGAATGCAAAGCCACTCCAGCAAGAAAGAAAGTCTTCAAAACTATGTTCTCTAAAAGTAACATATACACAAAGTGAAATTGCATTGAACCTAGCAAAAGGAGCCATCACCACTATGTTAGGAAGACATGCCATAAAAGTGACATCAAAAGAACCACAATGTGCAGGGAAATTGGTGTTTGATTATTAAGGATTTGCCATAAAAAAATCGTTACATGATTAGAGTGAAAAGTGAAAAAAAAGATATTAATCCAAAAATTTTAATATTTCCGAAACCTTAACTTTCTTAATCGTATTATCTTTACGTTACCCAATGCCTTGCTTTATTTCATTGCTGTTTATATTTTAAAGTTTTTAAAACTCTAATTGTTTAACTAGATTAGTCAATTGATGATTGATTGTTTAATCTGTTAATTTTTATGGATTGATATTCACTCAGCTCACCATAAATTATTATTTAATACAACTCAATATATTTATTGATATTTTGTAATTTGTAAAATCCGCACCAGTTAACAAAAAAAATTGGTACTCTAACTAATAGACTGTTGACTAGAATAAATAACAAACTACTTGCCCCCTTTTTAGTACTCTATGGACACATTGGCACCAGGTTCTAATATAAAACAGCAACTATCGAATAAATTTGAACAGATTCCTGGTTAGATATGAATAGATAATATGATAGGTTTTCGAGTGGAAACTGATACCGAAAAAAATATAAAAAATCTAGAGATCTCACTACCTTTTTTCCCTTGTATATATTCCTTGTGCTTAAGGAATCAATGTGGTTCACAATTTCCTCCGACCATTCTTGTGTGTCCTTTTTATTTGAATCACAAAATTGTGAAAGTACTAATATAATAAACAGTGATATATACTTAAAATTACTATTAGAAAAGGACTACAAATGAATAAAAAATAACAAGTGGAGATATAATTATATCATGTATAATAATTGTGCTACTAGTATATTTGTATATATGTGGCATCAACCACCGTGTGATGGATATGTATTCATAGATATTGATGTTGTACATGTTGGTATTTGGTAGCATTCATTATCGTGTCATTGGAATCTTATCTTAAAAAAAAAACTACAGCTAAACAATAAAAATATTAAATAATATAAATAATAAATATATTAGATATTTATTTTACTAAATATATAGATAATTATTTTAATATTAAAATTTAAATAAATAATTTAAAAATATAATATATTTTTATTTAATTAATAATTATTTATATTATTTAAAATAGTAATTGTTTACTTATCACTTTCCTTTTAATTGTACAGTTTTCTTCATAATTGCACATCAACATATAAGATTGACAAAACATACACTAGGGAAAAAATTGCTTAATTAACTCAAACAAAAAGGGGGCGGGACCAGGGACATAAAAGTTAGCGAAAGAAAATACCATTATAATGTATACTACTATATATTTTCAAAAGGAAAAGAGAAAAACTACATTTCATTGGATGATAGTTTAAGAAGTGTTGAGCTCTTTAAGGAATTACATAAATATTTATAACAAGCATAGCCCCACAAGTTAAATTCCCCATGTGTATGTTAAGGATTATGTTATTATATTATTTGAATCCATATATATATATATATATATACACATATCCTTTTGGGGGGAGAGGGAGATGAAACAAAAGAAAGATTAACAAGAGTATTAAAGGAGAATAAAGGTGTGTTATTGTTATTTTTTATTATAACTTATATATTTTAATTTTTAGTTATACAAGAGTTGTTTTCCGTTTGTTAAATATTTAAATAATTGAATCCCCAATGTGATGTAATTGTCATGCATGCTAGCTAATGGGTAGTAACCATTGAAGTCAAAACCCTACTTCTTGAGTTGTAAGTTACCTTAAATAAATTTTGTTTTCGGGTGATTATATTATATCCGTGATTTAGTTGGTGTCCTTATTCAATGACATGATTGAAAAAGTATCTCCCCTAACAACAAGAAGAACGACCATAAAATTGATTAATTTCACCAATTTAAAATAAATCAATAAATATAAAATAAATAAATAAAATAGAGAGAGAAATAAATAAATAAATGAAGTGTGGTGGGTTTATGTGATTTCACAATTAAAGAATATCGAGAGGCAAATCTAGTTTTGCCGGCTCGGGTTCATGTGGGAGCATGGGACCCAGTGGTACGGCGGTGCATTACAGCTCACACGTTAGAGCCGTTGTGATGGAGGAAGTTCCAGATCGGATGGACAGCAATGCAGAGGGACCCACAGAGTGACATACGGTGCCAGCGTGGAAGGTTCGCGAGGGAAAATCAGGTGTAGGTGGACCAGCGAGTCACGATCAAAGGGCTTGGGCACGTGTCAAGATCAAGGTGGTCCAGGCCCCAGAGACTTCGGAGACTCAACGAGAAGGGGCTGGTACACTGTGGGGCTCTCTCTTTCTCCATTTATGGCATTTCTTCCCTTTCTTTCTTGCTTCTATTTTCCTCTCACCCTGTTTATACCGTTCATTTTTCCTCTACCAAATATAAAAAATCATTCCACACAAAAATCAATCATTGAATATCTGTATATAAATATATATTATTTAATTAATTTTTAAACTACATATTTTATAATATATTAGTTTACTAATATAATATATTTAGTAGTTATTTTTTATATACACATAATAATAAAGTTTTTTATAAATAAATAAATAATTTATTTATTAATATATATAATCTCAAAAATATTTATATTTTTAAATTGTATTATATATTTTATTTATTGTGTAAATAAAATAAATATAATATATCTTGTTTAAAAAATAAGATATAAAAAGTTAAAAAAGATATATCTCATTTATAGTATAAACAAGATATGTGTATATTTATCTATAAACAACAAACGTATAAAATAATAATAAAAAAAATATTTATAGTATGATTTAGATCAATTACAAAAAATAAAATTGATATAATTTATCAGTCTAATTTTATATGTTAATCTAGTTAAATTTATTTTAAAAAATTTTATGTATATATTTAAATCTATTTTTTTAATCTAATTCAATTCAAATTATTATAAGATGGATTGGACTTGTTTATTTAATTTTGTTAACAAAAAGTAGCTAAATATATAATTATAAAATGCTTAAAATTTAAACTTTAACTAAAATGAAAAAAAGAAACACGAAAAGTCAAATATGGTGCAATTTGCAATGTGAAGAGTTCAATGTGGAGAATTGGGAGAAATAAAAACTACATCTGAATTGGTGCATAATGATAGAAAAGAGAGTTTTTTTTTGTGACTAAAAAAAGTAATTATTGAATTTTAAATTTAAAATCAGAGGAATAATTTTAAAAAATACAGATTAATTACTAATTTGGTATTTAAAAGATTCAGTTATTGATGAAAAAGTTTTTAAAAGATGTTATCAACAAAACAGTCCTAAAATAATTTGAAAATACGACAAAAAGAATCAATAAATATTATATCCTTTATAAGTAACAAAAAATGTTTATATTTAACAAACGACTTATCCATTAGATCTAAATTTTTGTGGCAATATTTGAATAAATATTTAATAGATCCACACAAAAATTTGGAGCAAAACACTACAAGAAAAACATTGAGAAGCGTCGGAGTTATCGTCGAATACAGCGGCGGCACTTATCGTCAAATTTAGCGTCGGATTTGATGAGCAATTCGTCAGGTCAAAAAATTAATGGCGGATAGTGGCTTTCGACTGGTAAATGTTGGCGGAAAACCATAAGAAATGGGCGCCAACTCAACTGTAGCGTCGGATTTACCGACAGACTAATCCGACGGTAACCAGTAACCACGCTTAATGGAAACGCTGCATTTTGATGATTCGAACCGTATTATCGTCAGAAATATTCGCCGGTAAATCCGATTATAATAGTGCCCTAAATTGGAACCGTGAACCCCTCCCCCTTCATTTCGAATTCCTCTTCTCTCTCTCTCTCTCTCTCTCTCTCTCTCTCTCTCTACCTTCTCACCTCCCAATCTCTCTCTAGCCTCTGCTGCCGCCACCGCAGCTCCAACTGCCTTCGCTCCCGATGCTACCCTGCCCTGTCGCCGTTGGAAAGTGTTTAGTGAATTTTAGGTGGTTATGACAGGTTAGTTTAGTATATTGAATTCTGATTTTAGCTGAAAGTATTTGGAATTCTTCTGAGTTTTTGATTGAGTTGCTAAAAATTGCTGTTGATTTTATTATGTTTGTTATCTTTAGTTTGTCTATGTTAACTTTGCTTATCTTATGTGATTGTTACTGTGCGGTTTGTTCTGTGATAGGTTGTACGACCATCCATGGGAGACCTACACGTAGATCCCAGATGAGACCAGAGAGCGTTGGTTTCATAAGTGGGCACTAAGAACCCAATTTGGTTAGAATTGATTTACTATTTTTGAACTGTATTTTATTCCAAGTTGCTAACATTGGTGAATCGATCACTTTTGTGCAGTTGAAATTTATATGGGATGCAAAGCATGACCTCATGATCTACAAGATATACGACCACCGTATAGCCAAATATTTTTCAGCAGATAATGGGTAGTGTTCATTAGGGGAAAGACCACCTGACGAAGTGGATCCATCCAAACATCAAAAGTGACCTGGTGGCTGACTTTAGAGATAACGAGGCCTTCAAGCGTCGACGTCTAATGAACATCGCCAACAGGGCTTCCCCAGGTTGTCGGGGTATATCGGTGGGTCGGCGACCTTCATGAAGATGAAGACGAGGCTGGTAAGAATTTCCTCATTGTTTTAGTAGTTTCTTGAATAAGTTAGAAGATTTTACTGTGTTTAATTTCTTTTTTCATTATGAAGTTACTTAAGTAGTTAGTAGAGTTTAAGGTGTTTAATATTCAGTTTTAGTGAATTTTGGTGGTTGGATAGGTTGCAATAAGTTAGATTAGGCTGAAAAATGTTGGATTGTTTAACTATTTGCTGATTCTTGCTGTTAAAATTGTTTGGAAAATGCTTCACTATGAAAACAATGATGGTAATTTGGTTTGAATGGAACCCTTAAAGGGTGGATAAATTCGAGTTTTAGGGGAGACTCTGTCAAAATTTTTATAAGGTTTTCATTGAAATCGAAAAAATTAAAATTAAAATTTGCTTCATATGTATTTGTCTATCATTCTTTAATTTGTTCATTTATTTTACTATTTGTGATATGTGAATTTTGTAACCTAAGTCGTTGGATCGTGAGGCCACACTGGCGGAGACCTTCAAATATAAACATATGTTGAAGAAAAACAAGGAGAGATTTGCTGATGAGCGGTCGCGGCCCATTATGTGAGTCTAAATTAATCATAAATTTCAGTTTTAATTAGTTTTAAGTTCGTTTATTTAACTATAATCCTAATCACAACTAATGTGTGTGACACAGGATTCGTATCAATAGAGGTTGGAGGCTGTGAGCCAGCAATCTCAGCCGCCCAGTGAAGCCGACGAAACTAGCTCAGAGACCTCAGTCGTGGATCCAGACAGGATTTGGCATGAGACTACCTCCGAGCCCCACAAGAATCGCCGCTTCGGGTTGGGCTCGTTCTTCGCCAGGCTGATAAACCCATATTTTATGATATATTTTGTGCTTAATCTGAGTGATTTATTCAATCCTTCACCCACTTATTCATATTAATTGCATGGTTTTACTTTCCCTTCCTTATTATGTGATGTATGTGAAAAACATGTTTCCTATGCTTAAAAATAATTATTTTGATTACCCTTTATTTCCATTCGATGTCGTGATTCGTGTGTTGAGTAGTTTCAGATCTTCTAAGGCAGGAATGACTTAAAGGATGGAAAGGAAACATACAAAATTGGAAGGAAAGCATAAAACGGAGTTTTTGAAGAAACTGACAGCCACGCGATCGCATGGGCGACGCGGCCGCATGCCAGCGCGAAAAGACATTAACGCGGCCGCATGACTGACGCGACCGCGCGCCTTGAGCAAAACGCATATGACGCGGATGCATGACTGACGCGACCGCGTGACAAGGAAAAACTCCCAATGACGCGACCGCGTGACCCACACGGACGCGTGACAGAGGCCACGCACCAGAAATTACAGAAAACGCTCATAGCGAATTCTGAAGCCCTTTTTGGCCCAAATCCAAGTCCAGAAGGCATAGACCAGATGTTATGAAGTGGGAGAATGCATCCATTCAGGGAGAGTCTCCAATTAGTTAGTATTCATGAATTAGATGTAGCCTTGAGGGAGGTTCTCTCCTCTCTCTCTTTAGGATTAGGATTTAGAATTAGGATTTTATTCGCTTTCCGGATTATCTCTTTTTATCAGGTTCAATATTCCTTTTTATTATGTTGTCAATTTAATTATGAATTCTTCTATGTTTCAGATTTCTCTTTGAATTAATGTTATTTGAGGTATTTCAGTTTAATATTGCTTTCTTTTATTTATGTTACTTTTATCCCCAATCTGAAGACATTTTTATTCCAGTAGATTTACTTTTCCCCTTTTGGTCTTGGTTAAGAAATCAGTAACTCAGGAGTTATCAAAATCAAACATAATTGATAATCGTTATCTTTGCTAATTGAATTGAACTTCAATAATCCCAATCTTTCCTTAGGGATTAACTAGGATTTGAGGATCTAACTAATTAGTCACTTGACCTTCCCTTGCTCTAGCAAAGGTTAATTAAGTGGAATTAAGATTCAATTTTCATCATCATTGATAAGGATAACTAGGATAGGACTTCTAATTTCTCATACCTTGCCAAAAGTGTGTTTTACAGTTATTTATTTAAATTACAGTCTTTTACTTACTTTAATTGCAATTTAAATTACTTGTTCCTCACCTTCGAAACCCCAATTTACAATCTTCATAACCAATAATAAGAACATACTTCCCTGCAGTTCCTTGAGAAGACGACCCGAGGTTTGAATACTTCGGTTATCAATTTATTTAGGGGTTTGTTACTTGTGATAACCAAAACGTTTGTAAGAAAGGTTGATTGCTTGGTTTAGTAACTATACTTGCAACGAGAGTTTACTATAACTTCTAAATCATCAATCCTCAGTTCCTTCACAGGGGCCTCTGCTCCTCTGCGTTGGCGGCTTCCTCTACCTCTGCCTCTACCACCAGCCCTACTAATGTCCAGGAAATTATCGACCAGAAGGAGGAGGTCCAGAAGATAACACAGGATCTTCACCAGCAGCAAGAGTAGTCTAAGCAGAGGTATCAGGAGATTCATGCACGCATTGTTGCCAACTCGGACCTCAGGGAGAAGCTAGAGCAGCTCGATAAGCTGCGACAATAGATGGAGGAGTACAACTAGCAAATGCGCGCTCGAGGCAATGGCGCCGGCGGCGATGCTGCTGGTAGGGCATAGCCGGCAACACCTACTCTGCCGTCTCAGTAAGGGGTCCATGACAACGCCGCAACCAATGACAACGATTATCAGGATCTCTAGCTGTTAGGGTTTATACATTTTTATTCGTTTAGGGTACATTACTTTTCTGTGACATTTTATTTCATTCATACCATTTATTTTAGGGTACATTACTCTTCTGTGATATTTTATTGATTCATACCATTTATTTTTAATAAAATAATTTGTTGATTTCTACTACTTTTAGATTTCTGATAACAATTTCGTTAACAAAAATTTTAATCCGAGATTATTCCAAAAGAAGAAAAAATAAAAATTAATAATGCTATCGGTGGATTTACTGTCGGACTCACCATTTAAAGCGAAATGGTGCCAAAATTACCGTCAGATTAATCCGACGGTAATCATCAACCCAGGGCTCGACGATCCATTGATAACATTGATGCTAAATCCCCTAGAAAGGGTTTTCCGGTGCCATTTATACCGTCAACTACAACTCAACGGTAAATCTGACGGTAATCTTTTTGGCGTCAAATTTCTTAAATTAATCCGACGGTACTCAACATTTTTCTTGTAATGAAATTTGATCTCTAGATTTTTCACTTTATTGGATAAAAATATCTTATTTTTCTTATAATGAATCTCTAAAAATTTGCATTAAAATTTAATCTCTAAAGTCGTTTTTTTCCAATTACGTCATCGCCTAGGCTACCACCTCAGCAGCTCCACCGGGACGACAACGACGATGATGATGACAATTATCAGGATCTTTAGTGACATGGTTTTTTTATGCACTGTTTGAGTGTATCATATCTTTTTTTATTTGACTTTTCATTTTATTTGTATACTTGATAAATTAACATATTTGATTTCTATTATTTTGAATTTGACTACTAATTGTGCAAAAAAATAAATTTAAATAAAAAATTAGAATTTGGCCACTAATTTATCATGCAGAAGCAAAATAGTTTAACGCCAAAGTTATTACCGAAAAAAATCTACCGATAACTGACATCAGATATTCGTAGCTTAAAAAATCAATTCCGACACTAAATCCGCCATAAGTTACTGGCGGACAACAAAATCCGATGGTAAACAATTACCAGCGAGGTATATACCGTCAGATTGGATCTGACAAAAAATCCAACAGTAAGTTTATTATCAATGGATTATTTTCATTTTTTTGCTGATAAATCTGACTGTACTCAACGTTTTTCTTGTAGTGCATTCTCTATAGTAGCCTAAGAGAATGGTTTTATTCTATTATTATAAAAAAATAAAAAATTAAACTTTAATAGCAACACTTTAAAATCCATTGTCTAAAAACATATAATAGAACGGTTTTAAGGCATAGCAAAATTTGGTGTTGCTAAAATCCATATTTGTTCTAGTGAGACAACTAATAAATCAACACATTTAGGGGACAACTAACTTCTTCACTCATATTATGATTGGGATAGTTAATAAAAGGTTTGTTTGAATTCGAATCTGTCCTAGACCACCTTAAAATAGAAAGGCAGCCACCTAGTAGTACTATTACTTCCCATCATGATTTCTGAATTTCAATATCAACAATATGAAGAAGAGATTAAAATAGACATAGACCCCTTGCTTTAACGGTAGCGACTCCAACTCCTTAGCCACCCTTGCAGAATTTGGGAAGTACTTCTTGTAGAATTCCTCTTTGAACATTTCCCAAGTGATAACTGCATCCTCATTACCATGTTGCAATAAGCGGTGAGCTCCTTGCTACCAGAATTGAGCCACTCTAGCCAGTTGGTAAGCAACAAACTCTACAAATTGGTTTTCAGGTATATGTTGAGCTTTTAACGCCCTCTCCATAGCACTTTACTATTTACTCACTCTTATCCATTCTCTCTCCTCTTTCACCCACTTTTCCATCCACATTCATCCATCCCATCACTCATTACTTCCTTTGATTCTCTCAACCCACCTTTCACCCCACCTAATCACCCCCTCATCAGTCCCATCCATCTCTCTTTACAACAACCCCATTCAAATTCAAACTTTTCCACCCATTCCTTCCCCATAACCGAACCAACCCCACCTTTTCCTATAAATACCCTTCACTTCATCCACTTTCACAACACCTTCACTACCCTTCCCTTCTTCCACACTCTTCACCATACACATTCTCTTTCTTTATCTTTCCCCATTTCTTTCCCCAAAGGCCGAAGCCTATACCCCATCCCCTTTATCTCCTTCTTCTCTTTTCTTTACTTTTTCTCTTCTTATACTTTTCTTTACTCGGGGACGAGAAAAATTTTTTAGTTTAGTGTTGCCTCCGCTTTTTGCTTCTTCTATCTTACCTCCATAACACCAAAGACCATAGAGTTCTCAAGGAAAAAAAAGGAGAAAGCCCCCGCTTCCGGGCTATGAGATTTCACAAGATTCTTCACCAAGGCCCATCAAGACCATTTTTATGACGTGGTGAGAAAAAAGAAGGTGATTCCCGAGTTCCCCTTCAAGCTGAACGACGATGAATACTCAGAGATCCTATATCAAATTCAGAGACGGGGTTAGAAAATTCTAGCCAACCCCGCAGCAGAGGTTAGAGTATTGATGATGCAGGAGTTCTATGCCAATGCCTGGATCACAAAGAAGCATGATACAAGCGTGAACTTGGAGCCGAAGAATTGGCGCACCACTGTCAGAGGGCACATCATGGAGTTTAGCCCCGAGAGTGTGAGGGCGGCGCTATAGTTTCCAGAGCCACAAAATGACCCTCATTCATATACTCGAAGGGCCAACACTGACAAAAGGTTAGATCAAGTTCTTGCGGATATCTGCATGCCTGGAGTTCAATGGAGGAGGGATGCTCAAGGTCGGCCGTACCAACTGGATAGGCTTGACCTTAGGCTAGTGGCTAGAGGATTGTTAGAGTTTATCTAATGCAAGTAACTGCTCTAAGGTTACAGTCGAGCGAGCAGTGATGATTCACTGCATTATGCTCGGCAATGAGGTGGAGGTGCATGAGGTGATCCCTCAGGAGTTGTACAGAATAGTGGACAAGCCTTCCACCACTGCGAGGCTGGCATTCCCACATCTCCTTCACCGCTTACGTGTAGCAGCTGGAGCTTACATAGAGGGAGATACCCTGATTAAAAAGGAGAGGTCGATCACAAAGAAGGGTATGGAGCACGCTAGGGAGCCCGTGCAAGGACCGTAGCAAGAGCCAGTTCCACCACCTCTACAGGATATTCCAGAGATGCCTCAAGGGATGTACTTCCCTCCCTGTGACTACTGGGATCAGTTGACCACATCTTTAGGAGAGCTTATATCATCAGTTAATCAGTTGAGGCTGGAGTATCAGGACAAGTCTGCTCTCTTCCATCAGATGATGAAAGATCAAAGAAGGATGATGGAGGAGCAGAGGAGGCAGGGGTTTGACATTGATGAGCTTAAACGCTCCGGAGGATTCCCTGGAGGGAGCAGTAGCCGCCATCCCTGAGGTGGTCTAGTTTCATTCTCCCTATCTTTATCTTTTCCCTGTTTTCCTGGTATTTCATTAGGTTATCTATTTTCTATTCTAGTGCATGATCACTCTTAGAATTTCTTTTCTTTCTATTAGTAGTTAGTTTTTGTTTTTTAAGATGTCTTGTGTATTCCTCATCAAGCTTAAAAAGAAAAATCTATTGAAAAAGAAGTAGTGAAATGCATAAGATCCTAAGTTATATTATGAGTTATTCTAATTACTTTGAGGTGGTAGTCCTATCTCTATTTTCTGAATGTATGAATTAACTGTGCATATTGTTATTGGTGTTAAGAATTTTGGTTCTTGAGGAACATAAATTTAGAGAAATATTATTGATTCTCTGAAATAAGGAAAAGATTGATTCTTGAAGCAAAACAAACAGCAAAAAGAATTGAAAAGAAAGAAAAAATTAAAAGAAAAAAGTCCAAGGCTTTGAGCATCAATGGTTAGGTGGGTCAAAAGTGATCTAAAGCTCAAAAGAGTAGTTTTTCCTAACCATATGCTTGTGGTGTGAAAGTGTCAAGTAAACCTTGAGATTGAACACTTAAAGTCATGATCCAATGCTATTACAGAGTATGCCTAAGGCTCTGAGCACTACTCTCTGGGAGAAATGAAAAGAAAAATTCGAACCTAAAAGGTTCCCCCAGTTAAGTGCTTCTAGTGTTTATGTTTCAAGTTAAGCTTGAAGACAAAACACTTAGAGTCATGGCTAGGCTCAAAGGTGCAAAGCACCAAAGAAAAGAAAAGCTGTGCTCAAGAATCAACAAGAGCCTAAAGAAGAGAATCAATAATATCATATGAGCTTTAGTTTTGAAGGACACCAATATTTCTGAGCTTTAAAGGATAGTGAAATGCCAAAGCTGTTAAAAAATAGTGTTAATAGCTCCATTCAATAATTAGACCTGAGCTTGATTGATAACTCGAATTTTGTGTGTTTTCTCTTCCTTGGTCTTATATTGTTTTGGTTGCTTGAGGACAAGCAACAGTTTAAATTTGGTATTGTGTTGCGTGAGCAGCTTATACCCCTTTTTCTTGTTATTTTTATATTATTTTTAGTTAGATTTTAATTACTTTTACTTGATTTTACTGCAAAATTTACCTTTGGATGCTACTTTGAGTTTTTCTTGTGTTTTTATGGTTTTAGGTGAAATTCAGAGCAGTTTGGAAAAGCCTGGAGCAAGAAAGGAAAATGTTGGCAGCCTCCCCCTGGGCGCTGAACGCCCACATGGCGTTCAATGCCAGCAGGGGGACAGAGACAAGAGTGCGCCTTCCCCTTCTGGGTGTTCAACGCCCAATCCTGGCGCTGAACGCCAGCCTGCAGTCCAAGTTACACACTATTGGGCCTCCAAAGTAGATTTAGCACCTATTAGTTTTATTTTATTTTCTCTTTGTAATATTTTATTTAAAATAATATCTTTTAGATCTAGCATTTATTATTAGGATAGTATTTAAAGGAAGAGATCAATTAGATTTAGGATCTTCTTCCTTCGGCATCTTTTCAGAACCCTGTTTTCTCAGTAAGTTATGAGCAACTAATCCTCTTGGTTAAGGTTGGGAGCTCTGTTTATTTCTAGGGATTGAAATTATTACTTTTCTATTTTAATATATGTTTGATTCAATTCTAAGGTGTGTTTTCGTACTTAATCTAATGAAACTGGGTGGAACGGAAGTATGACCCTTTTTCTACATGAGTTCTTGTGATACTCGGAAGAGGTCGCTTGAACTACAGCTTGAGAACACGCCTCCTAGATGGCTAATTCACAACTTGTTAGGGACATAAGAACATCTGTTCAGTCAGAATTTGGGGTGATTAGGGCCTTTGTGGTATAAACTAGCTTTTTGAACTTCACCCTCCAATCTGAATTGAATGACCACGGAAGTGGCGTTTGATGAGGATCAGAGAAAATTAAATCACTAAGGAGTTAGGGTTTAATAACTTACAATTTTCCATAGAATGAATCATTCATTGTTAAAATAGTAAATAAGAAGTTTTAATCCGGAAAGATAAACATCTCCGAGATCTTAACTATTTTTCCATTATTGTTTTACACCAAACCTTTTATTGCTTTTCTTATTTAATTGTTTATGCACTTTCAACAACAACCATCTTTTACTATTTGCCTGACTATGTTCAACAGGATAACTATTGCTTGCTCAGTCCGACAATCCTCGTGGGATCGACCCTCACTCACCTGAGGTATTACTTAGATGATCCGGTGTACTTGCCAGTAAAGTTGTGCGAGTTTTAATTTCGCGCACCAGTGGCGCGCATACGTATGACTACAAGAGCTTAATAGGACTAATTCTCCTCTAGATGGGTGGCTCTAAATGCCACAACTTTGCGTTTAGCGTCGGTTGCTTTGTATTTTGTGCCACAATTTAGAAGACCTGGCGCTAAACGCCCACTCTCCAGCGTTTAGCGCTGAAGCCATCTTTCACGTACAAGCGTTGCTGCTTGGTGGGCGCTAAACGCCCAATACTTGGCGTTAGTGCCAATAGCATGGAATCAAGGGGGACCACACAAGCACACCAAATCAACAAGGCTCATCAATATTTGATTTTCTAAATCATATAACCATGAGAAAAGATTTCTTAGGGTTTTATTTACGTTTAAAAATAAATTTTAATTAGGACTATAAATAGGATAGAGATCCGCCTACGCGGGGACTTGTCTTCTCCTAAATTTTCACTATGCACTTTTACAACTTTTTCTCTACTAGGATTTTCTATACCATGAGCAACTAAACCTCCATTGTTAAGGTTAAAAACTCTGTTTACTTGAATGGATTAATAAATATTTGTTCTTCTATCCTTGGTTAATGCGTTGATTATTGTTTAAGGATTGGTTTCGTTATTCATCCTAGGGATTAGTGATTATTGGAAATAACACTAATTCAACTTGAATTCTATTTGAGTCTTGGAAAAGTTATATCATTAGAATTACAACTTGAAACCAACTTCTCATGACTTCTAATTATCTGGACTTAGTGTGGTACGTGACATATAACTTCATTATGCATTTGGGTTCTTAGGGTTGTGTGGATTATAAATAGGAAACTAAACTTATCCCTCTAATATAATCGAGTGATCAAGGAATTGACAATCGGTTAGATTAGAAGAGATTGGATTGCCTAGGAATAGGAGTTTAACCACCTGAGGTTTGCCATAAACATAATTATTGCATGATCAAGGTAGTTGGCGTTGAATATTAATCCGAATATTTAAACATCTCCAAAGTCTTAACTCCATTCTCATATCGTTTTCTCAACCGTTCATTGTTTGCTTTCTTACTTTATTGTCTTTTATGTTAATTAATAATCAAAACCCTCATTTAGATTTGTCTAACTAGAATAGCTAATCAACCATTGCTTGCTTAGTCCGTTAATCCTCATGGGATCGACACCCACTCACCGTGGGTTATTACTTGGTACAACCCGGTGCACTTGCCAGTAAGTTGTGGATTGTAATTTCTGTGACCAGTACACGCGAGTTCCCTTTTGTGTGTGCGCATGGTACGCGCATGAAAAATATTCAGTTTTGAAAATGCGGGTTGTGCGTATGCATGCCTCGTACGTATGCGCAACTCTGTTTTTGTGCGTGCACATGAAACTCGCACGAAATCATTTCACTTCTATTTCACCCATCATGCGTACGCATGACCACATTTTTCTGTAACTTCTACAGAATTCAGTTTTGAAACCAGATTTTTAAATGTTCATAACTTTTTTGTTAAACATCATTTTCCGTCCGTTCTTCGAACGTCACAAAATATACAAACCAAATTTTCATTTAAAATAAGTTCCACAGAATTTAGAGGTTCGAGGGCCAAGCTATGGCCGGTCAAATTTTGTCAAAAATCTATTTTTACCAAAAATTTTTGCATAACCATTTTCACCAATTCTAGTTCCAATTCAGTTCAAGACCATTCCAATACCACTTCTAAGATCTCTCCATATATATCTATTAATTCTCTACTCTTTCTAATCATTGAGCACCCGTTCAATCAATTTCTCAAGATAACCTCAACATTCACCTTCATACAAATAAATCCACAGTCAATCATCATCAAATATCTCATTCTCACACAATATTTCACACCACTTACCTCAACTTACCACATAGGAGATTTTCTCACCCTATCACGACCTCCACCCTAATTTTCACAAATCGCATTATTCATACATCTAATTCTCAATTGAAACTTTAACAAGCATATTCATTTTCCTGCAACATAGCACCAACATGTATCACAATATCCAATTGCTATAATATCACATAACACATCTCAATTCATCAAAAACTCATTATTTTCACTCTCAATTTCATGCAAAAACACATCAACTAACTCAATACTCATACTAACCATTATTAAAGCATATCAACAATCAATTTCATTCAACTTATTCTAGGGGCAAGTAACCTAGGTTTTCACATAACCTTATATAATGCCTACTCAAAACTACCACCCGTAACTTGATGTCGCAATTCCAAGCTTCCAAGCGTTCCTTCTCAAAGTTCCACCAAGCCAAGCTCCAAATTACTAGACATAACATCATATTATACAATTTGACACAATATTAAAAACTAGAATTTTCATAAATTGATGAACCAAGAGGAGAAAAGGGTCCTTACCTTTATCCACTAAAATTTGTAATGGATACCACCAAGAACATAAGCTAGAGGACCCCTATAACATCAAAATCACCAAAAATCCTCAATCACTACAAGAATAAGGCCGATTAGCTGCCACAAAAATTTTCGTAAAATCATTGCTAATCTGGCGCAAAATATAATTTGATACGGATTAGCCACCGCCTAGCAACTAATACTTTCTTCGCTAATTACAAGTTGCAGATCAGTAAGGCAAACTCAACAGTCACTAATTCATCGGAAAGTTTTTTAGCGACCGAATAGATAATCGCAAATTCATCACTAAAGTAAAAGCTAATTCTATAGAAGAAATAGACTAAATGGTAGTCGCTAATTAGTGACAAACTCTACTGCAGCAGACTCATCGCTAAATCCAAGCTAACTTTGTAGACAAAATGGACTGCTTAATTAATGCTAATTAGCAAGAAATTTTTTTGAACCTAACTCGTCACATGTTATCCGCTAATGTAATCGCAAAACTATCACATTTTGTAGCAAATCTATAGCTAATCTTTGAAAATTCTTTATCAAATTTGTTGGAATTTTGTCGCTAAACTAAAGCTATTCTAAATGAGAAAGCAAAGTTACGAAGTAGTCGCTAATTTGCTAGGAAATAATATGTAGTCAATTAGTTGCAATACTATCGCAAATGTCATCGTAAATTTCTTTTAAACTAGTAACAAATCGATAGGTATCTCACAAATGTTTCAGCCGCAAAGAAGTCTTTAATTTGTCACCATCATCAACAACGAGTTTAGAATACAAATTTTGTCGCTATACTAAAGTAAACTTCATATTATTCTTTTCTTTTAGTCATTGAACTAAAATATTATAACGCATACAAATATAATTAGTTCATCAAAATCAAAATTATACATGTTTAAAAAGGTTCAAATCATGTTTAAAGCAATTAGGTATTGAACCTTAACCTAATAATAGCCAAGCCTTGGGCTTGATCAAATGCCTATTCTATCTATTCAATAGCTCTTAAAAATATGACTTAATTAGTAAACTAACAAAGAGTAAGACTCAGTTACAATATCATGTAAAAATAAATATTCACTCACTTATTTAGAGATGTTAAAAAAATAAAAAATACAAATAAACAACACTTAAGAATTGGCAGTTGATACAGTGACGTAAATGTATTAAACTGCGTACTTGCTTCTTCAAAACTATAGGTATCTACATTAGTATCTATGTTTGCAAACATAGGTGGTTGATTTGCTGAGATCGTGTTGGATAAGGTAGAAATATTATTTTCTCCATCAACCTTCCTTTTATTATTGTGCACAAAATATGAGGAGAATCATCTATTTTAGTAAACCTGCAAGCATGAGTAAAAATATGAAAAGAAGATAAGCCTAAGAAGATTATAAACTACTTAAGGAACTAATATATTCTACCAAAAATAGTAGTTTAAAGGTCACAAAAATCACTTCCAATGAGCAGGAAAAGAAGCAATAAAATTGCAATTTCAAGAATAAAATATAAAATGCTTACCCTTAAAATGGGAAGAGTCACATTTCTGTGCATTTTTTGACATATATAGCAAGACATCTGAAGAGCTCCTATGTAGTGAAACAAATCATCACACGAGCACAAAGTGAGTAAGCAGTCTTTTCTTATAAGTAAAGCATTTTACCAGAAAAAAGGAAGATACAGTATCAAGCAGTACATCATTGAACAAAGGCATATTCTCTTCCAGCAAATATTTATATTTCGCTAGATTATGCCCGCTAGTTGAAAATTAGGCAATATAGACATTACACCTAGTTACTATGCAAAAATAAAGGGCTTGACATTTTTATACTTATTACCAGCTACATAGTATAAACCCAAATATTATTAACATCCATAAAATTGCAGCAAATTTAGATCTAACAATAGACTAGCAAATGAGCTTTCATCATCAAATCCAAGTGAATAGACCACTTTCTCAATCTATAACAAAATTTTTCAAGAAAGAAATATGCTTCTTTTTGTGGCATGTGTCCATAATAAGAGTATTCAAAACTATTGCATCAGTAACATTGAGCTAAATAAGTCAAGTTGTTCATAAAATGAGAAGAACTAAGAATAAAAAATTTTCTTGTAGTAAAATTTATTTTCCAAAGACAAAAAAAAGGTAAATGCCAGCTCTTCCAACGTGGAAAGCATGCAAAGTGAAATTTGTGTGTAAAGGTTAAAGACGAAACACAATTCCTATTGAAACTATAAAAGAAATTATAAATCATGAGACCAACAAAAAAGACCAACCGCCAAATAAATAAGAAGTAACAGATTTTAAGTTACCCAGCTGATTAAGTTTAGTTGTATGTTCTCATGACACATGGACAGACACTACAAGAAAACAGCTCTATTGCCACGCTTTAAAAGCGTGGCGAAAAGCTGAAAAAAGCGTAGCGATAGCTTTTCACCACACTTTTTGAGCTACCGCCATACTTTTTTCAGCCTATCGCAACGCTTTTTTTTGGCCACGTTTTTTTACAAATTGCCACTTTTAAAAGCGTGGCTGTAGGTGGGAGTTATGGCGATTCTTTTAAAGCGTGACCATATGTGGAGGGTAAGGCCACGCTTGTAAAAGCGTGGCCATATATGATCTATTACCACGCTTGTAAAGCGTGGCAGTAGACAAGATATGGCCACGCTTTGAAAGCGTGGCAACAAGTGGAGATATGGCCACGCTTGTAAAGCGTGGTAATAGAGGAGGTATGGCCACGCTTGAAAAGCGTGGCAACAAGAGGAGATATGGCCACGGTTTAAAAGCGTGGCGAAAGAGATATGGCCACGCCTTGTAAGCGTGGAAGTAGACATTATATGGCCATATGGCCACGCTTTTAAAGCGTGGTGATAAAGATAGTCAGTAACCTAATTCCTTTTTTGTGTGTGATCACATAGCTTTATAATTTTATAATTTATAAAGATGGTAATTCATAAATAAAATCTTACATAAATTCATAGATAATTTTATAATTTAGTCAATGACCAATAATCTAGTAATCCAACTTTCATAAAGTTGTCACCAAAATAAGTGTGTGATCACATAACAGCATGCACTAACAAAATACCAAAGATTAAAGTCATAACTACTCATGAATTCCTAATACATAAATTAGAATTCCTAATCAAAGTCTTCTTTTTGTATTTCATGCCAAGATATAAAAACTTCATGTATCATTGCAAGCTAAATTATTTTGACCTGTGCCCTGCAAAATAAAAAACACAAATGAACAACTACAAATGAAAAATGGATGATGCAATAAACTTCAGCCCACTAATTTTGCTAACAATCAGATTTGATATCAAACTTAATTTTTGTAATATAAAAGCATTCTAACAATCAGATTTAATATTGCTACATATATCCACTAATCTGCACAAGGATTCTCAAAATCTCCTTTAAATTTGATATCAAACTTATTAACAACAGCTTATTGTTCAATAAATAAATCTGATTTTAACCTTAGCATCAATGAAAACGTGATACAACTGCAATCTGGAATAGTTTTGGCATCTCTCTCTCCTTTAAATCAGAAGAATGTCACTGTCATTTGGAATTAGAATTCGGATAATATTATGAATTCTCTACTCTTTTATACTTCAGTTTAATCATTGAACACAAAAAATTCCTTTTAATTCTCTTTTCTTTGGTGCTTTGCACCTTGAGCCTAGCCGTGACTTTAAATGTTCTGTCTCAAGGGTTAATTGACACAAGAACACCACAAGCACTTAACTGGGAAACTCTCTTTAAGTTCTGATTTTTTTTCAGTTACTCCCAGACAGTGGTGCTCAAAGCCTTTGGCATACTCTGCCAAATCCATTTGGTCTCGACTCTAAATGTTCTGTCTCAAAGATTACTTGACACAAGAACACCATAAGCATATGACTAGGAAAATAACTCTTTGAGCCTTTAATCATGTCTGACCTCCCTAGTCATTAATGCTCAGAGCCTTGGACGTTACCTTTATTTTTCTTTTGCTGTTTCTTTTGCTTCAAGGATTAAACTTTCACTAACTTCAGAGAATTCATAATAGTTCTCTAAATTCATGTTCCTTATACATCAACATCCTTTTATTCAAATTCAGATATGCACTGTTCATGTCATGCATTCAAAATAACAGAAAACACCACCACATTTAAGTGAATAAGACTATTCTTTGTTATAGACTATAATTCTCATGCAATACATCCTTTTCTTCTTTTTCTTTTGGATTCAAGCTCAGTGAGCGATACATGAGACACTTTCCAGAATTAAAAGCAAATAACAGAATAAAAAATAGCAAAATAAATTGGAACCTAGGAATCAAAATAACAAAGGATCATGCAGACATTCAAGCAAAATAGCAGAAAACAGGAATATAACATAATAAGAACGGAAGAAAATATAGAATGAAAAGAACTCAACCACCTCAGTTATCCTAGTGGTCGTCTCATTCTTCAGGCTGTGCTCCTCCGTGAAGATGATTTACCTCCCTTTGGTGCCATTAAAATAAACAGAAAAGCCACAAGCGAAGCGACAATACCAAACTTAAAAGTTTGCTTGTCCTCAAGCAAAGAAAAATTGAGGCCGTGTCTCCCCTAGCATGCCTAACTTGAAGTCGCTCCTTCCTTTATTGTGCCTAACTTGACTTGAGTCATCATACCTTGCGCCTTACTTGAAAAATCTCTAGTTAGGCGCAGACCCTCTAGAGAGAAATTGGATGCTGCACATAGTATGTGGCGCTTAACTTGAGAATCCTCAAGTTAGGCGCAGAACCTCCTGAGACAAATTCCCTTCTGCGCGTCTGCACTCTGTATTTAAGAACCTGTTCTGTTTCAATAATTCTACATGATCCAAACATACGTAAAACAAAGGAAAAAAACAGTAAAAATTTCAACTGAAACCAAATAAATAACAAAATCAAACCAACAGAAATCAAAACTAAGGATACGAAAACATCGGGTTGCCTCCCGACAAGTGCTTCTTTAACGTCACTAGCTTGACGGTCAGTTCTGCTAATTCAGCAAATGAGCAGACCTCTGGCAATCAATCTCGCCTCCAAGATAGTGTTTTAACCTCTAGCCATTTACTGTAAACTTTCTGTCAGAATTCTCTTCTTGGATCTCTACATGACCATATGGTGAAGCTCTGGTAACCACAAATGGTCCTGACCACCGGGATTTCAGCTTTCCGGGAAAGATTTTGGTTCAAAGACTCTGATGGCAATCTTCTTGTCATGCCATAATTTGGTTCTCTCCTTATAGAGCTTGGCATTCTCATAGGCTGAGTATCTGAACTCATCAAGCTCATTCAACTGAAGCATCCTCTTAATTCCAGCAGCCTGAGCATCAAGGTTCAGATACCTGATTGCCCAGTAAGCTTTATGCTCCAGCTCCACTGGTAAGTGATAGGCTTTGCCATAGACCAACTGATAGGGGGACATGCCAATAGGAGTCTTGTAGGCTGTCCAGTAAGTCCAGAGAGCATCATCAAGCTTCCTAGACCAGTCCTTTCTTGAAACACTGACGGTCTTCTCCAGAATCCTCTTGAATTCCCTATTTGAAACCTCAACCTGTCCACTTTTCTGAGGGTGATAGGGGGTTGTCACTTTATGACGGACTCCATATCTCTGCAGAAGTGAGTCCAGCTGTCTATTACAGAAGTGACTTCCACCATCACTAATGAGTCTCCTTGGGACACCAAACTGGCTGAAAATATATCTTTGAAGAAAGCTCATCACCACCTTGGCATCATTGGTGGGCAGAGCCATGGCTTTCACCCACTTGGACACATAATCAACTGCCACTAGAATATAGTTGTTTAAATGTGAGGATGGAAAAGGTCCTATGAAATCAATACCCCACACATCAAATAACTCAACCTCAAGAATCCCTTGCTGTGGCATCTCATGGTTGGCAGGGAGATTCGTGGCTCTTTCACATCTGTCACAGCGCTTCACAAATTCTCTTGAGTCCCTAAAGAGAGTCGGCCAGTAAAACTCACTCTGAAGGACTTTTGTTGCTGTCCTTTCACCACCAAAGTGGCCTCCATACTCAGAACCATGACAGTGCCAAAGAATTTGCTGTGTTTCTTCATCTGGAACACATCTCCAGATTATACCATCTGAACATCTTTTAAAAAGGTACGGTTCCTCCCAAATGTAGTACTTTGCATCAGTCAATAGCTTCTTCACCTGTTGCCTACTGTACTCCTTCGGAATAAAATTCATGGCCTTGTAATTTGCAATGTCTGCAAACCATGGAGCCTGCTGAATAAGGAACAATTGCTCATCCGGAAATGCCTCAGTCACAGCTGTGGGTGGTTGTACTCCTTTTTCAGGCTCTATTCTGGAAAGATGGTCAGCTACTTGATTTTCTGACCCTTTTCTGTCCTTTATCTCAATGTCAAACTCCTGGAGGAGCAACACTCATCTGATTAATCTTGGTTTAGAGTCCTGTTTGGTTAGAAGGTACTTCAAAGCAGCATGATTAGTATAAACAATAACATTAGAACCAATTAAATATGACCTAAACTTATCAACAGCATACACAATAGCTAATAATTCTTTCTCTGTAGTTGTGTAATTCTTTTGAGCATCATTTAGCACACGACTAGTGTAATAAATGACATGTACAAGCTTGCCATGCCTCTGTCCTAAAACAGCTCCTATAGCAAAATCACTAGCATCACACATCAATTCAAATGGTAAATCCCAATCAGGGAGAGCTATAATAGGAGCAGAGGTAAGGTTTGCCTTCAGAGTTTCAAAAGCATGTAGGCATTCAACATCAAACACAAAAGGAACATCAACAACCAATTGGTTGCTTAGTGGCTTAGCAATTTTTGAAAAATTCTTTATAAATCTTCTATAAAATCCTGCATGACCCAAGAAACTCCTGACTGACTTAACATTAGCTGGTGGTGGAAATTTTTTAATTACCTCCACTTTTGCTCTATCAACCTCAATCCCTTTACTTGAAATCCGGTGTCCAAGAACAATACCCTCTGTAACCATAAAATGACATTTTTCCCAATTTAAAACAAGGTTTGATTTTTGACACCGTTTCAAGACCAGAGATAAATGCTTAAGGCATGATTCAAAAGAATTACCAAAAATAGAAAAGTCATCCATAAATACCTCAATAAACTTTTCAACCATATCAAAAAAATTGAAAGTATACACCTCTGAAAAGTTGCTGGAGCATTACAAAGTCCAAATGGCATTCTCCTATAAGCAAATACTCCAAAAGGGCATGTGAATTCTATCTTCTCTTGATCTTGAGGGTCCACTGCAATTTGAATATATCCAGAGTATCCATCTAGAAAACAATAAAAAGCATGACCAACTAACTTCTCAGGCATCTGATTAATGAAAGGCAGGGGGAAGTGATCCTTCCTTGTAGCAGTGTTGAGTCTCTTGTAGTCTATGCACATTCTCCATCCTATGACTGTTCTTGTAGGAATAAGCTCATTCTTTTCATTCTTGATCACTATCATCCCTCCTTTCTTGGGAACTACCTGCACAGGACTTACCCAAGGACTATCAAAAATAGGGTAAATAATACCTGCTTCCCATAATTTTATTACCTCTTTTTGGACCACCTCTTTTACAGTTGGATTGAGTCTCCTTTGTGGTTGCACAACTGGTTTAGCATCATCTTCAAGAAGGATCTTGTGCATACACTTGGTTGGACTAATCCCTTTTAAATCACTAATGGTCCACCCAAGAGCTGTTTTATGGCTCCTGAGCACTAAAATAAGTGCCTCTTCCTCTTCAGGCTTCAGGGAAGAGCTAATAATCACTGGATATGAATTATTTTTCTCCCAAGAACACGTATTTCAGAGAAGGGGGCAAAGGTTTGAGCTCAAGCTTTGGGACTTCCTCCTCCTTTATTGGCGTGTTCATCAGCTCCTTTCGGGGTGGTGAATCATCAACTTCAACTAATTCATACTCATAAATAGGATCCAGAAAATCATCAAGTACCTCAGCTTCCAGTACTTCTTGAACAAGTGGTTCAACAACATCAATTCTCATACACCCTTCAGAATCATTAGGGTGCTTGAGAGCTTCAAAAACATTAAGGACCACCTGTTCTTCATTTACCCTCAGGGTTAATTCACCCTTTTCACATCAATTAGAGCTCTTCCTGTAGCTAAAAATGGTCTACCAAGAATAATAGAGGATTTAACATCCTCTTCCATGTCTAATATAACAAAATCAGCAGGAAAAATAAATGGTCCTACTTTCACAAGTAAATCCTCAACAACACCCATAGGTAGTTTAATAGAAAGATCAGCAAGTTGAAGAGAAATACGAGTGTATTTTACCTCCTCAATTTGAAGCTTTTTCATCACTGAAAGTGGCATGAGATTGATGCTAGCTCCAAGATCATATAAAGCTCTCTGAATGGTGACATCTCCAATGGTGCAAGGAATCACAAAGCTCCCTGGATCCTGCATTTTCTCAAGAAGTTTATGTTGAATAATAGCACTGCATTCCTTGGTTAACACCACGGTTTCTTGCTCCTTCCAATTCCTCTTGTTAGTCAACAATTCTTTCATAAATTTAGCATAAAGAGGCATTTGCTCAAGAGCTTCTGCAAAAGGAATGTTGATCTGCATCTTCTTGAAGACTTCTAAAAATTTAGAAAATTGCTTGTCTTTGGAAGCCTTCTGAAGCCTCTGAGGATAAGGCATTTTTGGCTTGTATTCAGGAGCCTTTGGTAATGTAGGATATGTGTCAAGAGAATTCGGGAATGGGTTGTCTGCACGCTTTGGAGGGGTGTGCTCTACTTGTTCCTTCTTCTCCTCTGGAGCTTCTTTTTCAACTAGCTCCTCATTGACCTTGGTCTCAGAACTAGCTACTTTACCACTCCTCAATTGTATAGCCTTGCAATATTCTCTTGGGTTCACCACTGTATCACCAGGAAATGTGTTTGAAGACCTCTCAGGCATTTGCTTGCTCAATTGGCCCATTTGCACCTCCAAGTTTCTAATAGACGCCCTGGTTTCCTGCATAAAACTCCTCATTATCTCCCAATTAGAATCATGTTGGGGTTGAGAATTTCCCTGCTGAGGTGGTTGTTGTGGATGAGACTGAAATTGGCGACAATTTTAATTATTCTGTTGGAGGCCACCCTGAGAATTATTGTTGAAATTCTGAGATCTCTGAGGTTGGTCTCTCCACCCGAAATTTGGGTGATTTCTCCATCCTTGATTGTAGGTCTTGGAGTATGGATCATTGTTGGGATTTCTAGGGCCACTTTCCATGTAATTAACTTGTTCAGAGGAGGATTGAGCATAATCATAATTATCATGTTGCACAAAATTACCTGTCATGTCATAAGGGACCTCTTGAGGTGCATTCTGAGTGTTGACAGCTGAAACTTGCATTCCACTCAACTGTTGAGTAAGTAGATTTATTTGCTGAGACATAAGCTTGTTCTGAGCAAGAATAGCATTAACAGCTTCCACTTCCAACACGCCTTTCTTCTGAGAGGTCTCAGAGTGCAAAGGATTCCTGTTGGAGGAATATAAGTATTGGTTGTTAGCAACCAATTCAATAAGCTCAATAGTCTCCTCTGGTGTCTTCTTCATGTGCAAAGAACCACCTGCAGAATTATCCAAGTACATCTTGGACATTTCACATAAACCTTCATAAAAGATATCAAGCTGAGTCCATCCAGAGAACATGTCTGGAGGGCATTGCCTAGTAAGTAGCTTGAATCTCTCCCAAGCTTCAAAAAGGGTCTCACCCTCTTTCTGTCTGAAATTCTGAACCTCCACCCTTAGCTTAGTAAGCTTTTGAGGTGGGAAAAATCTTGTCCGAAATCCAGTGATAACCTTGTCCCAAGTATCCAGACTCTCCTTGGGTTGAGAATCTAACCACAGTTTTGCTCTATCCCTCACAGTAAATGGGAAGAGCATGAGTTTGTACACCTCAGGATTCACTCCATTGGTCTTCACAGTATCACAAATCTGCAGAAAATCAAAAATAAATTGATTCGGGTCTTCCTGAGAAAGTCCATGATACTAGCAATTTTGTTGCACAAGAGTGACAAGCTGAGGCTTCAGTTCAAAATTATTTGCAGCTTTGGGAGGCACCACAATGCTTTTTCCATAAAGATCTGTATTAGGAGCAGTGTAAGAGCCAAGCACTCTTCTAGGTTCCTCATTCCCATTCAGATTTGCCATATTGGCATTAGCAGCATTATTATTATCCATGTTGGACTCTGCAGCCTTGTACAGTCTTACTTGTTGTAAACGCCGCCTAAAAGTCCTTTCAGGTTCAGAATCAAAGTCTAATAGAGGTTCCTTGTCCCTATTCCTGCTCATAAACAGACAGAAGACAAGAAAAGATGGAACTCTCTATGTCAGAGTGCAGAGAATTCCCAGTGAAGTACCCTGTGTAAAGAAATAAAATAAAAACACTAAATAATTAAAGCAAAAAGTTCAAAAATTATAAATAAAATTAAAGTGAAAATTTCGAATTTTTTATTTTATTTTATTTTTTTTTTTTAAAATTGAACAGAAAAATTAAAATAAATAACTAGGTGACACCAAACTTAATTTCAGAAATTAAGAGAAAAAAATAAAATAAAATAATTAATATGAAAATCGAAAATTTAAACTAAGAAGCAGATAAAACAAATAACAGGACAAATGAAATGTATGCAACAACCATAACGAAGCAATATGAAATATAAAAAAAAAGCAACGAAAATAAAGAAAAATAAAATGAATAAGACAAAATAAAGGCTTTTAAAAATTAATATATATATTATATATAAATAAACTAAACGGGAATAAAAACGAAACGAATGCAAGGGGTGGGTGTTGTGAATGAAAGGAAACAAGTAAATAAAAAAAAATAAAAAAATGAAAATGAATAATACTAAATAAAATTTAATACAAAATTTTTTTTTATCTAATCTAGTGTTTTTTTTTAATTAAAGACAAAAATAAAATAAAACTAATAAAATATAAAAAGATAAATATTAATGGGAAAAACATAAAACGAGAATAAAAGAAAATAAAATTAAAAAGGAAAAATAAATAAAGAACGACCGAAAGCTTTGAAAAAAAAATTTAAAAAAAAAAGGAAGTAAAAGGAATGTATGGACAGGGAAAAAATTAAAAATAAATAAATAAAAAGGAAGTAAAAGGAATGTATGGACAGGGAATAAAATTAAAAATAAATAAATAAAAAGGAAGCAAAAGGAATGCACGGACAGGGGAATGGGAAACGAAGGCAAGGAAAAATAAAGGAAAGGAAAAAATGATAATTAAAAATTAATAATACTAAAATAAAATTAATAAAAAAATTATCTAATCTAAACAATCAAACAATGAGTAGTTGTCAATCACAATCAATCCCCGGCAACGGCGTCAAAAATTTGGTGCGGAATTTATAACCACAAACTAACTGGCAAGTGCACCGGGTCGTACCAAGTAGTACCTCAGGTGAATGAGCGTCGATCCCACGAGGATTGATGGATCAAGCAACAATGGTTAAGTGATTGGCTTAGTCAGACAAACAGAAAGTAGTGTTTGGGTCTCAATTGTATTAAACAGTAAATCAGAGAATCAGAAAAGCAAACAGTAAACAAGTAGTGAATAATATATGGAGAAACAGTTAAGGCTTCAGAGATATCTATTTTTCAGATTGACTTTTCTTACTAACTATTTTAATCATGCAAGATTTAATTCATGGCAAACTATATGTGACTAAACCCTAATTCCTTAGACCTTTTTAGTCTCCTCTAAAATTCATCAAGCGCCAATTCCTTGGTCACTTAATTCCAATTAGAGGGTGAAGTTTAATTCTAGTTTATATGCCACAAAAATCCTAATTACCCAAATATAAGAGGATTATATGTCACGTATTCCGTTAAGTCCAGATAATTAGAAGTTTAAGAGAAATTGTTTTCAAGCTGTTGTTCAAGTAAAGAGCTTTTCCAAGTTATACAAGAACTCAATTAGAACCAAGGTCATACTTCTGTTCCACCCAAATTCATAAAATAAAGAACGAAAACAATTCTTGAATTATAAATCAGTACATGAATTAAAATAGAAAAATAATAGTATCAATCCATACAATAGACAAAGCTCCTAACCTTAACAGTGGAGGTTTAGTTGCTCATGGTTTAGAGAGAAAACTAGGATTCTAAAAAACTGTGAATTGCAGAATGAGGTAGAAGAGAAGAGAAGAGCCCTTTTTATATCTAATCCTAATTAATATAAAATATATTTTCTAAAATTAAATAATATATTTTCCTCTTTGTAATTAAAATAATATCTTTTCCTTTTAAATAATATCTTTTCTAAAACTAAATAATATCTAATCCTAATTAATGTAAAATATATTTTCTAAAACTAAATAATATATTTTTCTATTTGTAATTAAAATAAAAAATTTAATAAAATTAAATCAAAAACAATCGTGCAGCATCAAGTTGATGGAAGGGGGACCACTGCTCCCTTTTTAACTGGCGCCTGTAATCATGTGCTTTTGGAGAATTTGTGGTTCTGGCGCCTAACTTGAGAAATTCTAAGTTAGGCGCCACCTTGACCGTACAACTGGAAGAGAAATGTATACTATTATATATCGTTGGAAAGCTTTGGAAGTTAGCTTTCCAATGCCGCTAAAATCACGTCAATTGGACCTCTGTAGTTTGAGTTATTCAGGTTTGAGTGTAGTGAGGTTAGGGTTGACAGCATCATTCGCCTTCTTCTCTTTTTCTGTGGAAACTCCATCAAATCCAGCCGAATGCTACCTAAAATAAACAGAATTGCACACAACTCAAAGTAGCATCCATAGTGGCTAAAAGATAATTAATTCTTGATTAAACTCAACAAATTGAATGCAAATTCACTAGGAAAAGATAGGAAAGATGCTCACGCATCAGTATGTATCCTTGTAAGTATTGATATTTGTATGAATGTATGTTAATTATTAAAAAGTTTTTTGAGTGGTTATACGGTTTAAGTTTTAAACAGGCTCATATTTCAGTATTAAATATTATAAAAGTCGTCGTAATTCCCAAGCTATCAGAATGGCACAACCAGAAGCGTGACACTTTGATGGTTAGGGTGTTACAAGTAATTTTTTAGAAAATGTTGGATTAAGAATAAAATACTTAAAAATTTGATGTTTAAAGTATAAGAGAAAAGGATAAATAGGTTCCTAATCTTTTGTCCCGCGGACATTTTTGTTCTTGACCATTGAAAAATACTTTTAAGTCCCTGACCTTCACAAAACTTGGACGGATCAGTCCCTGACAGAGACACTTGGACGGATCAGTCCCTGACGGAGGCATTTGGACGGAGGGACTGATCCGTCCAAGTTTTGTGAAGGTCATGGACTTAAAAGTATTTTTCAATGGTCAGGGACGAAAATGTCCGCGGGACAAAAGGTCAGGGACCTATTTATCCTTTTCTCAAAGTATAATTTCTAAAAGCTTAAGACTAAAGTTTCAACAAAATTAGTTTTTGGATATTAAAAATAGATATATTAGAATATTTATGCTTCTTTAATATTATTGTATTTATACCTATTTAAGTAACATATTTTTATTAAAACCATTATTTTTATTAAGTGAGGAAAGAAAAATAAAATAAAAAGACTTTCTAAAAGCATTAGAAAATACAGAGTTATATTGAGAATCTTATAATTCTCTTTTCATAAAACATTTAGGAAAAGGCGAGTGAATAGTGTGAACATGTTTTGATATATTAAGAATAATAACGTAAAAGAATGAAGAAAGAGAAAAAAATCGAAACAAAAAAAGAGCAAAGATATTATTTTTCGCTGAGAGCGGGCTGAGGTGAATTTTTGCTGTTGACAACGAATAGAGATATAGTGGTAATTCCACTGATAAGGTTGCTTTGCAGGAATACATCGGCCATAGATGGTGGCACCTGTAAGGCGAGATTGCTTACAGAGGTTTATCTTAACATACAAAAGCTAGAAAGAGCTGCACTTGTAAGGCGAGGTTGCTTACAGAGGTTATATTTGGCATTTAATAGCTAGATACAGCTACACCTACAAGGCGAGATTGCTTATAGGAGTTGTGCCAACTGAAAAGCCATGTCCGGAACTAGTACCGGATAGTGTAGGGAGCGAGTAGAAACAGATAGATGAGCTCATTTCCTGCACTACGAATAGACATATATCATAATTGTTTGCGCATCTTTCCTGTGAACTTTGTTTTCTGTGATTGTGTATGTACTATGCTTGATTTTCTATGTTCTTTAATTATTATTCTTGTTGCGTTTATTGGTTGTTGCTGTTGATTGGGTATAGTATTAAAACGGACTTAACTAACTATCCCGATCCTACTAAGAACTCTCCAGTTCTTACCCCATATTCCCACCCTTTTCAGCTACAGGTGCGAAGGCTTATTGCGAAGCTGCAGGAGCATAAAAGAATATGTTTGCAAGTTGAATTATTGTTAAAATTTATTTTTTTCCTCACCTTGTTAGTTAAAGTTTTATTTAGTGGGGATAGGTTTTGTAGTTGGTTTTGTATGTAATATTATAATGTATTATGAATATTAAGTATGTGAATATGTATTATTTGTTCTTGATGAAAAGTTTTAGCTTTGTAGTAAAACCATCGATATGTTAATGCGTAAAGGCTCAATATTAAGTAGATAATAAAGGAATTAAGTTAGTAACGCCTTACTTTTGGTACGATCATAGTGTGTTGGAAGTTAGGTCACTACAATGTGGTATCAGAGCAATCTTTCCTATAGAGCCTTGGGAATGGACTGACTATGCTTCACTGCATACTCTGAGTGCCTGTCATGCAATAGGACTTTTCTTAATGACAAGAATTTGAGTTTCATATGCATGGCTGTCTGTTGATTAATGTTGTTAGTCTACCATTGCATACTTCATGGTATTAAGTCTAGCCAACTTAACATTAATAATTAATGTATATGAGAACAATGATGGATTATCATAGACGAAATAGAAATGATAGGTAATGTAAATTACGAAGTTTGGGGAACGTTAGAAGTACTTTTGAAGGTTTACTCCGTTTTGAAGTATAATCTTCATTCGTGTCACGTAACTTAGTACACCATTTTCCTCTTTTATCGTTTGCATTGAAGCTTCTAGTTTCAAATTTTCTTTTTGGAATATGATTTGATTTTATTTCAACCATTTCTTATCAGTCATGCATATCTCTGCTCGATTGTAATCCTAAGTTTTCACTTGATACATTTGAAACATTTATCCTCGATAATGCTCATATTCCTCTTTATGAACCATGTATACTTTGATTTGGTTTTAAACTTGTTTTCACATAACAATGATCATTAATCCTTTGAAAATATTAGATGTTCTTTTTTGAATAGTTTGCATCAAAACATGTATTTTAACCGTGCCACGTGATAGGCATACTGTTTAATCATTTATTTTTCATCTCTTCCATCCCTTGTTTCAATTCTTTTTAAAACTAGATTTGATTATCCATCTTTATCATTATTTGTACACTTCTTCATAATCTTGTACCCTTCAATCTGATCTTGAATTTGTTCTGACGCAACGCATAATCCTTAATTCTTAAGCGATTTGAAACCTTGAGAGTTACGATTCGTAGCAAGCTAATTATGTGATTTGATCCTTCTGATTCACATTCTGCAACTTATGCGCATCCTGCTCAAATTACAACCTTTGACTTTGTGTTCCTCTACATGAATGTTATAATCCCTCGATAAAAATTTCGAACTTGCTTAGATACAATAAATCATTTCTAGTACTTTTCTTCGGAGGTTCTTATTTTGGAATCTTCTTTGATAAGAGTTTTGTTTTTATTTTTTTTTTATCTGATCCTATCTATGACCATTCTTTGAAATCTTGATACAACCACCTCTGATCTTACATGTATTTTCCTATAAAAAATAAATACTTTCTTTATGTAGCTAAAACATACTTGTTTCTAAAATTACTACCTATTCTTTTATTAATTTTATAGGAACACTTTACATTAGATTTTTTTTCTTTGAACATAATTTGATCATTCTCCAACATTGCTCGAATTTTCATGCATATCTTTACTTAATTATATGCCTAAGTAACCTCCAAGATTTTTGATTGAAAAATTTTTCCTTTATTTTTGTTAAATTTTCATTTTGAAAATTTTGTATATTCTATTTTTAACTTGAGATTGTTTCGACGTGACACAAAAATTTACGTTTTTATGATTTCATTTGAAAAATGTTTATTCCAGGTAACCAAAATCCCTTTTGAGTTTTTCAATTCTTATGAACTTACCACTAATGTTGGCTATCTTTCTTTTTCAAACATTATACTTCTGTAATCTAGCTTGACCATGTTTCAAGCTAAAGTATTGTTTATTTTTTCTTTCTTTCTCTTGTTCCTACTAAAGTTTCTTGACCCAAAATTCTTTTTAAGGGTAATTTAGCCCTCTTTCTAGTATATTTTGTTATTTTTCTATAATCTTGCATAATTGTGAATTCTAAGAATCCTTCTAAATTTCTACCAACACCGTTTTTATCGCTTGTTCTTCTCTTCCTTTGTTTTGTATTCCTTTGATCAAGCTTGAGCTTGTTTATGCCACTTACAATTTCTGGATGTGACAAGCAACACGTTAGTTCTGCGAGATACAGTTGTCGTGAGAGACAGACTGTTCTCTTCGTTCCCTTTTATCTTGAGCTTGATTTGGGGTGATAATCAATCTTTAATTCTTCAGAAACATTGTCATTGACTTTGGTTGTCTATAATTATGAACCTTGCGTTTCTTTGATTGGGTTGGAAATTGTTTCAATCTAACATATCATCTTTTCTTCTATTGTTCTTGTCGAAGTTCTTTGCCTCAGACTTTTTTCTTAAGGTGCGTTTTAATTCTTTTTCTGATACCCTTCACTGTATCTGTATAACCTTTAGAATTCTATTCAGCCTTCCGAACTCTTGTGAATATTGTCTATGTTGTTCATCCTTTTTCTCTGAACTTTGACTTCTTTGGTTTGAGTTTCAGTTTGTTTGGTGTTATATGCGATATTCTGTTTTCTTCGGATACAATTTGTGAATACAGTAGATGAGATTGGCTTATGTGTGATAACATAAGAAATTACGAGATGTTATGTATTAAGGAGGTGGTCATGTATCGTTGAAGACTCTAAACGTACGCCGAGTTTATTTGTCAAACCCCGAGTCTCATACTTTCGAGGTTTAATTTACATTAAACCTATCCTATAACTTCTGTACCATAATACACTTTTTTTCTTCTTTTCATAAAATGTGATTTTTCTCATGTTTGAAAACTGAACATGTCAAATTTTTTTGTTTTTCTTTGATATATTTAAAAAGGGAGGTTAGTATGAATCTTCTCCATCTTATATCAATTTTTGAGGACGAAAATTTTTGTAAGGTGGGTAGAATGTAACATCCTAAGCTTTTGAAAATTAAATAGTTAAGTTATTTATGAGTTATTATATTTGTTGATATTTTATTTTTAAAAAAAATATTTTACCAAAAGTAACTAAATAGAATTTTATGATTATTGAAGTTTAATTTAATTTATTGTATTAGTTTGAACTATTTATTAAAAATTATTTTAATAGGAAAAATTAAATTGATATTTATAATTATTATTGTCATTTGAATTTGGATTAATTAAGATTATTATATAATTTTGCTATAATAAGATATTTTACATAATTAATTTTTTAATAACTAGAATTTAAATTAATTAGGATTTTTAAATAATTTTTATTATAATGAGATATTTCAAAAAAGATAAAAGAATTATTATTATTATTATTATTATTATTATTATTATTATTATTATTATTATTATTATTATTATTATTATTATTATTATTATTAACCACTATAATTAAAATAAGGATTCGTTTAATAATATTATTATTAAGTTCAAAATCTACCTGTCTGAATAAATATCGGTACTCTTCGGTGAACTTAGCTTTGCTAATACTTTATCGTGTATCTTTTATCATTATATTACTAATATCATTTATATTAGTAATTCAGATTTTATATATATACTTGTGTTTTAATATATATACTTGTGTTTTAATATATCTAGATTTTATAGTTATCCGTTTAAGATATTTATAACTTGAATCGCTGACTCAGTAGTCCTAATACGCGACATATGCCCCCCCTTTTGATGTAACACCCTACCATACAGAGTCTTATGCTTAAGTCATAATTCAGAGATGGCAAGGTATTACGACCTCTAGAACAAAAATCTAGTACATATAGTAGGGTGAATAAGGATTATAACTAGGAGCCTTTGTGGAAAAAGGGGTAAACAAAAACTGTAACTCAAAAGCGCAACACTCCGATCGATAACGTAGCGAACAAGAATAGAACAACGCGAGATTATATATATACAAAGGAGTGTCAAAAACGGGAATATCAAAACTCAAATCCGGATGCGAAGATAACCGGTCCGAGCATAGCAATATATATACATATAATAAAATAAGGAAACCCCAAAGGAAACCCAAAGGGACACAAATACAGAACCCTATTCTCCAAAAATCTCCTATAAGAGAAGTCATCACAGCTTATATTATTTAGTGGAGATAAAGGTATCTAAACAAGATATATAAACCAAAACAGAGTCCCGAGAACAAAGGATCTTCGCTAATCCAGAAGTCTCCAGCGTACCTCAGCGAGAAACCTCACGTCCTGCATCTGAAAACCAAAAAATTCGCATGGGTGAGAACCAGAGGTCCCCAGCATGGTAACAGCTTCCACATATATAATACATAATAATAGAGGAAAGCCGAAGGCAATCCTAGAACTTCCTCCAGATAATATCAAAGCTTATAAACAAACTAAACTGTAAGTGGCAACTGACTAAAGATCCTTCAGTCTAACTAATACTTCCCTTTCCAATTCCTTCAGACCACCCAACCACCAGCAGGAGTGTAATATAGCAAACACAGTTATATCAGACTAGAGATTTACAAATAGGAACAGATAAGGCATTTAGACAATTAGCAAGTAATATGCAGTCAAATAGGCAATCTCAAACAATTCATATAGTATGCATATGATGAATGCCTGTCCCTAGTGGCTGATGATATCATCTGTCGGTTATAGAGCCAACCCGACAAGTCCTGGTAGCTAACCATTGGACTGTCCCTCTGTCGCGCATCCCCAACTCGAGTTATACTCATCATAAACTTGATCATAATCATGATCCATATCCATCACCCTCACTGGTGAATATTTATGGGGGCGAGCTCATCCGGGCCTTTCATAGTGCCCGGCCACACTTATGACATAGGGTCAAAAGAGCTTCGAGTCTCAACCTGGAGCACGTAGTGGCTAGCCACTGCTTCCTCCCAGGGAAACCCTCATCTCCGATGGTGGAAGTGCAAACATTCACAATTCATTCAACAGCATATATGCATTTATACTTAGCCATAATCATGGCTCCGCCGTAACACGGCAATAATCTAGCCATCTGGCTCACGGTTAAATCCATAACCAGCCAATTCATTAACAATTACGGCCCTTCGGCCCATGGCACAACAAGCACTTCCACTGCCATCCTCCGCATCTCACATAATCATCTTTGATCCTCATTGATCATTCATTTTTCCCTTGCTTCACTCACAAGTTACCACATTTACTAGCCCTTGCCTCATTGCTAGGCATATTATAATGATTTAAGACATAAGTGGTGAGATCGGAGGCTTAGAAGTATGAAATTTGGCTTTTAAAACTCAAAACTCAACTTTGGGATGAAAACAGGAACACGCGTACGCGTACTCCACGCGCACGCGTGGATGGCCACAAAATCTCATCGACGTGCAAGCGTCATACGCGCGGACGCGCGGGTTGAAAAATAGCCAAACGACGCGCGAGCGTCAACCACGCATACGCGTGGGTGCTCTTGCGCCCCAGGCACAAAACTGGCACAACTCTCGGGAAAATAGCTGGGCATTTGGTGCAGCGCATCGACGCGCCCGCGCACACCACGCGCACGCGTGGATGGTGCTTTCTCAAAGAACGGCGCGTACGCGCCAAGTGCGCCTACGCGCGGAGGGTCATTCTGCTAAAAATTTTCTAAGTTAAAGGCTGCAGAATTTACAGATTCAACCTCCAATCTTCCGACGAACATAACTTTCTCATTTTAAATCGTTTTTCACCCGTTCTTCGAACGGCATGGACATCCCGGATCCAATTTCATTTCTAAACATATTTGGCACAAATCAAAGATCCGTAGTCTAAGTTATGTCCCGTCAAAGTATGCCCAAAAACCATATTTTCATAGAAAACCATAAAGTGCCATTTTCAAAACAAGCCACTTTCAACTCTTTTCAAAATCAATCAAAACATGCCAATTTCATCCGTTTTCTTTGAAATCAATCAAGATGTACCAAAATCAACATCAAGCCATCCTCAACTCACACATTGACATTTTACCAAATTTCCCAAAATCACCATCCAACCCTTTTAACACTTCTCAATCAAATGGCTAAAAGACAAACACAATATCATGTCATACATCCTCCCTTATCCCAATTTCCAATAATACCATTTTCAATCAACCATCATTATACATAATCAACATCATACTCACCATCAACATGGTACCACCCACCAATTCAACCTTAATCATTCATCAAGCATATATCACAACATGCATTTTCTCATATATCACACAATCAAGGCATCAATATTCATAATCACATATATGATCACGTCATATATCTCAACCATTTAACAACATCAACCATTCAATGCCTATCTTAGGGCCTCTAGCCTAAGTATTTCCTACCACATTACATATTAGATACGAGAAACCGAGACCATACCTTAGCCGATTTCCCAAGCTCAACCGGAGCACTTCCAAACCACTTGTCGACAAGCTCTCAAGGTCTTAACACCTCCAAGAATAGATTTTATCACACAAAACCCTCTCCCAAGCTTTCCAAAGTCACCAATCAAGCTCCAATATTCACATATACACAACCTAAGCCACAATTATCATACCCATACATAACATCTCAATACCCAACATCATAGAACAAAAAATTACACTAGGATTGAGAATCTTACCACACCCAAGGTCCAAGGAGACAAGATTAACCTTCTCCTTCAAGAGAGTTGGGTCCTATAACATCAAAGAGCCCAAAATCTCAATATTTCATCCATGAAACTCGAAAACAAGGGCTGGAATTTCGAAGAGAAAAACGTGGCTTACCTTAGGATTGATTGTATGGGTTTTGTAGAACTCTCCGTGGTGAACGCGTGGCCGTAAACGGTGCGGCGATCGGAGCTCTAGATCAAAAGTTATGGTGGTTTGAAGATCAAGTGAGAGATAGAAGTTTGAGAGAGTGTTCTTCCCCTCCCTTACTCTATTTCGGCGTGTTTGAGTGATAAGTAAGGAGAGAGAGTGCTGAAAACTAGGATTTTGGTTTAGTTTAGTTGGGCCAAGTGTCCATTTTGGGTTCGGTTGGACCGGTTTGGCCCGTTCGGTCCAATCTTGGTCTGATTTCTATAAAATTGGTACCGAAATTCTCGTCTCAGTCTCCTCTATCATATTAAGCCATAAAAATAACATTTTTGGCTTTCTAGAATAAATTCTCTTTTATGGGTTAATTAGCCATTAATTAACCGGGTCTTACATCCTACCCACCTAATTGGGAATTTTGCCCACAAAATTCGAATTCAATTACCTGAGAATAAGTGCGGATAATCCGTTCGCATCTCCGACTCAAGTTCCCAAGTATGTTCCTCAACACCGCCTCGACTCCAAGCCACTTTGACTAATGAAACCTCTTTTCCACGCAACCGTTTGATACTAGTATCATAAATTCTAACTGGAGCCACTGGAAGCGTCAAATCTTCTCTTAACTGAACCGATTCAGGTTCTAACACATGGCTAGCATTAGGAGTGTATTTCCGAAGCTGTGACATGTGAAACACATCGTGCAGGTTCGAAAGATGAGGTGGTAGAGCCATCCGATACGCCACCGGTCCAATCCTCTCCAGGATCTGAAATGGACCAATGTATCGAGGATTCAACTTCTTCGCTTTAATCGCCCTACCTACTCCTGTGGTTGGAGTAACCTTCAGGAAAATATGATCTCTTTCTTCAAATTCCAAGGGCTTCCGCCTCTGATCGGCGTAACTCTTCTGGCGACTCTGCGCCGTAAGCATCCTATCTCAGATTTTCTTGACTTGTTCAGTGGTCTTAGCTATCATCTCTGGCCCCAACAAGCCTTTCTCTCCAGCTTCATACCAACATAGCGGAGATTGACATTTCCTCCCATACAATGCCTCATACGGAGCCATTCCGATGCTTGCATGGTAACTATTATTGTATGCAAACTCCACTAACGGCATATACCTATCCTAACTTGCCGGTTGATCCAAAACACAAGCTCTCAACATATCCTCTAGTGTTTGGATCGTCCTCTCGGATTGACCATCTGTTTGAGGATGGTACGCTGTACTCAAGCTTAATCGGGTTCCAAAAGCTTTCTGAAATGCACCCCAGAACCTCGAAGTGAAACGAGGATCTCTATCAGAGATTATAGTAGCAGGTACACCATGGAGTCTCACAATCTCCTTTATGTATAACCGAGCTAGCTCCTCAAGGGTGTAAGTCATCCGAATCGGCAAAAAGTGAGCTGACTTCGTCAGTCGGTCCACAATCACCCAGATAGCATCAAAACCAGTCCTAGTCCTTGACAATCCCGACACAAAGTCCATTGTAATACTTTCCCACTTCCATTGCGGAACCTCTAAAGGTTGCAACATCCCAGAAGGTCTTTGATGTTCAATCTTTACCTTTTGGCAAGTTAAGCACTTCGAAACATATTCCGCCACATCATTCTTCATACCTGGCCACCAAAACATCGCCTTTAAATCATGGTACATCTTAGTACTTCCCGGGTGAATGGAGAATCCGCTTTTGTGTGCTTCCTTTAAGATATCTTGCCTCAAAATGCCAACATCCGGCACAATGATCCTACCCTTGAATCTCCATAACCCATCTTCTTCTTCCGACACTCTCCACTGTTTTCCTTGCTCGATAGCCGGTAACACCTTCCATAACGCTTCATCATTTTCATGAGCCTTTAGGAGCTCAGACTTAAAATCACTCGAGATTTCTAATCGGCTCAAACACAAGGTTCCAGATACTTCTCGAGAACCAATTTTTAGACTCTCGAATCCCTTGAGCAACTTCTCCTCTTGAAGCATCATCCAAGCCGCATATAACGACTTCCGACTTAACGCATCCGCCACTACATTTGCCCTTCCCGGATGGTAATTCAACTCAAAGTCGTAGTCCTTCAATAATTCCATCCACCTCCTTTGCCTCATATTAAGCTCTTTCTGATCAAAGAGATATTTCAAGCTCTTGTGATCGGAGAAGACTTGGAACTTAACCCCATAGAGATAATGCCTCCACACCTTCAAGGCAAACACGACCGCAGCGAGTTCCAAATCGTGTGTAGGGTAACTAACTTCATGAGGTTTCAACTGTCGTGAGGCATACGCCACCACTTTATGATGCTGCATCAGCACGCATCCTAGACCCTTTAGTGAGGCATCACAGTACACCTCAAATAGTTCGTTCGGCTCAGGTAACACCAACCCAGGTGCAGTGGTCAACTTTTTCTTCAATGCCTGAAAGCTTTCCTCACACTCAGGAGTCTAAACAAACGGAGTGTCTTTGCGGGTTAACTTTGTCAACGGCAAAACTAATTGCGAAAAGCCCTTGATGAACCTTTGATAATAGCCAGCTAAACCCAGAAAACTCCTTATCTCAGTTACTGTGGTTGGTTGCCTCCAATCCATCACAGCTTCCACCTTAGTTGGATCTACGACTATTCCCTTCTTACTCACCACGTGACCCAAAAACTTCACCTCACTCTTCCAGAACTCACACTTAGACAGTTTCGCATAGAGTTTCTTCTCCTTTAGAATTTGCAACACGGTCCTCAAGTGTTCCACATGCTCTTCTTCAGTCTTGGAGTAAATTAGTATGTCGTCAATGAAGACAACAACGAATTTATCCAGAAACGGATGGAACACTCTATTCATGTAATCCATGAATACCGCAGGAGCGTTCGTCAACCCAAAGGACATTACAGTGTACTCGTAATGACCATAACGAGTCCTGAAAGCGGTCTTAGGGATATCCTCACCCCTCACCCTTATCTGGTGATAACCAGATCGCAAATCGATCTTGGAGAAAACCCCAGCTCCTTGTAACTGATCCATGAGATCATCAATCCTCGGTAATGGGTACTTATTCTTTATGGTGACCTTGTTCAGCTGCCTGTAATCCACACAGAGTTGCATACTTCCATCTTTCTTCTTTACCAGTAACACTGGAGCACCCCACGGGGAAACACTTGGTCGGATAAAGTTCTTACCCAACAATTCCTCTAACTGAGACTTTAGCTCAGCCATCTCTGACGGTGACATTCTATAAGGAGCACTTGAGATTGGTCCCACCCCAGGCACCAATTCAATAGCAAACTCGACCTCTCGGTTAGGTGGAAATTCCTCAATATCATCGGGAAACACTTTCGAAAACTCACATACTACCAGAATCTGATCCAACCTTTGGTCATCACCCGAAACACCCGCGGTTAACAACAGGATACCCTGACATTCGATTTCGGAACAGTTTACCATCATCGAATTCAAGTAATAATTATTCACCACAACCGGCCCGTCTGTATCTTCCGGCATAAAGTACACCGACTTTGTAGAACAATCAAGCAGGACATGGTTCTCAGATAACCAGTCCAATCCCAAGATAAGATCAAGACCGATCATCGGTAAGCAGATTAAATTATGGACAAAATCATGCTGCTTGAACCTAAACGAAACTTTCGGGCATCCTAGCCTAGTTACCATGGCTTCATGGGTAGCATTATATACTTTTAGGTCATAACCTAAGGTTACGATCTTCAATCCTAACTCATGGGCTTTCTCAAATGCAATGAATGAATGCGATGCTCCCGAATCAAATAAAGCATTTAAAGTTTGACCAGCCATTTCACAGTTACCTCGAATGAGTGTCTCGGATCCCTCTGCACCCCTAGCTGAGGTGGTGAATAGCCGACCGGTCTGTTGTGCTTTCCCAGCACCTTGCTTCTGCTGCTCCGGACAACTTGCGGCTCTATGTCCCACCTTTCCACAATTGTAGCACAAACCCCATCCGGCCTTGCATGGTACTCCCGGATGGTGACTCCCACACCTAGTACAAGCTTAATCATTCTGAGGCTGCTTACCAAACCTTTTCCCTTGGGAGTAGTTGTTGTTGGGCCTCCTAAAGGAACCTCCCTTCTTAAAAGGTGGACCTCTAGGTGCAAAACTCTTCCCTCGGTTCTGTGGAAATGATCCTTTATGACTTCCTTTCTCAGTGGCTGCCCTCTTCACACACTCTTCAGCAACCCTACACTTGTTCACCAACTCGGAGAAAGTCCTAATCTCCATTGGCCCCACCGAACCAAAAATATCGCTCCGGAGTCCTCCTTCGTACTTAACACACTTCCATTCCTCATATTCCACCGGAGTCCCTTGACACATACGAGAGAATCTGAACAGCTCCTCAAACTTGTCAGTATACTCAGATACGGACATAGTACCCTGCTTTAGCTGCAACAATTCAAGTTACTTGGCCGTCCTGGCAGAAGTCGGAAAGTACTTCTTATAGAACTCCTCTTGGAAGACATCCCAGGTGATATATTCATCACCCTGCTGCAGGAGGTGTTAGATTCCTTGCCACCAATGCGACGCTTCCCCAGTGAGCAAATAGGTAGCGAACTCCACACGCTGCCCTTCAGGTACCACCAGCGCTTGCAGTGCTCGTTCCATGGCCTGAAACCATGTATCGGCCTCAGTCGGGCTAGTGGTTCCCTTGAACTTAGGTGGGTTAACCTTCAAAAAGTTTGCCAGTGTTATCGGGCCCTGAACTCCACCTCCGTCATTACCATGGTTGTTCATCTGTTGACCAAGAGCCTCAACAGTGGCTTGCATAGCAGCAGCCATGTTCTCCAATGCAGTCATAAAGTTCACCGGGTCATTAGGGTTAATCTCCGGTGCACGAGCATTCGTATGACCGCTCCTACGACCTCTACCGCGTCCACGAGGCGCCATCTGGTTCCTATACATACCAAACAATCGATATTAAGTTGATCAGTCTCAATATCGGAAGTCTAGTGCTTCAAAGTCCCAAATGCATGCTCATGAACGTTTATGACAATTATATCAAGCAGATATACTAATAGCACATAACACACATACAGAGAATGCACAGAAGCATAGTCAGTCTGTCCCTCAGGCTCTACACGAACGAACTGCTCTGATACCATAATGTAACACCCTACCATACAGAGTCTTATGCTTAAGTCATAATTCAGAGATGGCAAGGTATTACGACCTCTAGAACAAAAATCTAGTACATATAGTAGTGTGAATAAGGATTATAACTAGGAGCCTTTGTGGAAAAAGGGGTAAACAAAAACCGTAACTCGAAAGCGCAACACTCTGATCGATAACGTAGCGAACAAGAATAGAACAACGCGAGATTATATATATACAAAGGAGTGTCAAAAACGGGAATATCAAAACTCAAATCCGGATGCGAAGATAACCGGTCCGAGCATAGCAATATATATATACATATAATAAAATAAGAAAACCCCAAAGGAAATCCAAAGGGACACAAATACAGAATCCTATTCTCCAAAAATCTCCTATAAGAAAAGTCATCACAGTTTGTATTATTTAGTGGAGATAAAGGTATGAAACAAGATATATAAACCAAAACAGAGTCCCGAGAACAAAGGATCTTCGCTAATCCAGAAGTCTCCAGCGTACCTCAGTGAGAAACCTCACGTCCTGCATCTGAAAACCACAAAATCCGCATGGGTGAGAAACAGAAGTCCCCAGCATGGTAACATCTTCCACATATATAATACATAATAATAGAGGAAAGCCGAAGGCAATCCTAGAACTTCCTCCAGATAATATCAAAGCTTATAAACAAACTAAACCGTAAGTGGCAACTGACTAAAGATCCTTCAGTCTAACTAATACTTCCCTTTCCAATTCCTTCAGACCTCCCAACCACCAGTAGGAGTGTAATATAGCAAACACAGTTATATCAGACAAGAGATTTACAAATAGGAACAGATAAGGCATTTAGACAATTAGCAAGTAATATGCAGTCAAATAGGCAATCTCAAACAATTCATATAGTATGCATATGATGTTTGCCTGTCCCTAGTGGCTGATGATATCATCTGTCGGTTATAGAGCCAACCCGACAAGTCCTGGTAGCTAACCATTGGACTGTCCCTCTGTCGCGCATCCCCAACTCGAGTTATACTCATCATAAATTTGATCATAATCATGATCCATATCCATCACCCTCATTGGTGAATATTTATGGGGGCGAGCTCATCCGGGCCTTTCACAGTGCCCGGCCACACTTATGACATAGGGTCAAAAGAGCTTCGAGTCTCAACCTGGAGCACGTGGTGGCTAGCCACTACTTCCTCCCAGGGAAACCCTCATCTCCGATGGTGGAAGTGCAAACATTCACAATTCATTCAACAGCATATATGCATTTATACTTAGCCATAATCATGGCTCCGCCGTAACACGGCAATCATCTAGCCATCTGGCTCACGGTTAAATCCATAACCAGCCAATTCATTAACAATTATGGCCCTTCGGCCCATGGCACAACAAGCACTTCCACTGCCATCCTCTGCATCTCACATAATCATCTTTGATCCTCATTGATCATTCATTTTTCCCTTGCTTCACTCACAAGTTATCACATTTACTAGCCCTTGCCTCATTGCTAGGCATATTATAATGATTTAAGACATAAGTGGTGAGATCGGAGGCTTAGAAGTATGAAATTTGGCTTTTAAAACTCAAAACTCAACTTTGGGATGAAAACAGGAACACGCGTAAGCGCACTCCACGCGCACGCGTGGATGGCCACAAAATCTCATCGACGCGCAAGCGTCATACGCGCGGACGCGCGGGTTGAAAAATATCCAAACGATGCGCGAGCGTCAACCACGCGTACGCATGGGTGCTCTTGCGCCCCAGGCACAAAACTGGCACAACTCTCGGGAAAATAGCTGGGCATTTGGTGCAGCGCATCGATGCACCAGCGCACACCACGTGCACGCGTGGATGGTGCTTTCTCGAAGAACGGCGCGTACGCGCCAAGTGCGCCTACGCGCGGAGGGTCATTCTGCTAAAAATTTTCTAAGTTAAAAGCTGCAGAATTCACAGATTCAACCCCCAATCTTCCGACGAACATAACTTTCTCATTTTAAATCGTTTTCACCTGTTCTTCGAACGGCATGGACATCCCGGATCCAATTTCATTTCTAAACATATTTGGCACAAATCAAAGATCGGTAGTCCAAGTTATGTCCCGTCAAAGTATGCCCAAAAACCATATTTTCATACAAAACCATAAAGTGCCATTTTCAAAACAAGCCACTTTCAACTCTTTTCAAAATCAATCAAAACATGCCAATTTCATCCTTTTTCTTTGAAATCAATCAAGATATACCAAAATCAACATCAAGCCATCCTCAACTCACACATTGACATTTTACCAAATTTCCCAAAATCACCATCCAACCCTTTTAACACTTCTCAATCAAATGGCTAAAAGACAAACACAATATCATGTCATACATCCTCCCTCATCCCAATTTCCAATAATACCATTTTCAATCAACCATCATTATACATAATCAACATCATACTCACCATCAACATGGTACCACCCACCAATTCAACCTTAATCATTCATCAAGCATATATCACAACATGCATTTTCTCATATATCACACAATCAAGGCATCAATATTCATAATCACATATATGATCACGTCATATATCTCAACCATTTAACAACATCAACCATTCAATGCCTATCTTAGGGCCTCTAGCCTAAGTATTTCCTACCACATTATATATTAGATACGAGAAACCGAGACCATACCTTAGCCGATTTCCCAAGCTCAACCGGAGCACTTCCAAACCACTTGTCGACAAGCTCTCAAGGTCTCAACACCTCCAAGAACAGATTTTATCACACAAAACCCTCTCCCAAGCTTTCCAAAGTCACCAATCAAGCTCCAATATTCACATATACACAGCCTAAGCCACAATCATCATACCCATACATAACATCTCAATACCCAACATCATAGAACAACAAATTACACTAGGGTTGAGAATCTTACCACACCCAAGGTCCAAAGAGACAAGATTAACCTTCTCCTTCAAGAGAGTTGGGTCCTATAACATTAAAGAGCCCAAAATCTCAACATTTCATTCATAAAACTCGAAAACAAGGGCTGGAATTTTGAAGAGCAAAACGTGGCTTACCTTAAGAATGATTGTATGGGTTTTGTAGAGCTCTCCGCGGTGAATGCCTGGCTGCAAACGGTACGGCGATCGGAGCTCTAGATCAAAAGTTATGGTGGTTTGAAGATCAAGTGAGAGATAGAAGTTTGAGAGAGTGTTCTTCCCCTCCCTTACTCCATTTCAACGTGTTTGAGTGATAAGTGAGGAGAGAGAGTGCTGAAAACTAGGGTTTTGGTTTAGTTTAGTTGGGCCAAGGGCCCATTTTGGGTCCGATTGGACCGGTTTGGCTCGTTTGGTCCAATCTTGGTCTGATTTCTATAAAATTGGTACCGAAATTCTCGTCTCAATCTCCTCTATCATATTAAGCCATAAAAATAACATTTTTTGCTTTCTAGAATAAATTCTCTTTTATGAGTTAATTAGCCGTTAATTAACTGGGTCTTACATTTGACACATAATCCTCATTTAGCACCATTCATCATCATTCTCTCATGCATTACCAAACTTCTTGGGAAAAAAATGAGAGAGAGACCGTGGGTGAGAGAAGAAAGAAACCATGGCACCATTGAACTTTCAACCTCGATTTCTTGAGCTCTGTAGCTCCAATAAAAAATCTAAACCGATTAAAGTTTTGATATCTTCCTCCTCTTCCTGTTGACCTCACTTTTATTCGGGAGAAGTCGACGATGAAGGTGTTGTGCCTCCATGCATGTTCAGCCAAGTGAACTTAGAAGTAGAGTAGCCGATCTTTGACGTTTTCTTCTCAGATTTCTCAGTCAGAAAGTTTCCATGGTACTTCGGTTATAAGGACGGTGGGCTAAAGATAAGGTTTGGTAATTTTGTACCAATTAAATGTGAATGAGATAAGTGAATGTTGGTTATTGATTATTGTTTGACTTTAATTGAGTTTATGTTGAATTTTGTTAAAGTATTGTTGTTTGCTTGAGATTTTGATTCTGCCGTATAAGAACAACCCAACTGGAGTATTTTGATGGCTTTTGGGACTGCGGTGATGAGATTAAATGATAAGAATTGATCAGTTTTGGTGGCCGAAAGATTAAATTAAAAGAGATGAAAAATTGGTAAGCATAAAACTCAAAAATGAATTTAAAAATCAAGCAGAAAACTTGAAGAATTTTGAGAATGGAGTTCGGTCCTTTGGTAAAGATATAATCATAGAAATAAAATTTATTTTTGAGATTTAAATAGTAATTTAGTAAAAATCGAAGTTAGTTTTGTAATTATATAAATTTTAGGGTATTTTGAGTAAAATTAAGAAGTTCAGGAGTAAAATAGGTATCCTATAAAAGGTGCAAGGTTATTTTGGTAATTATATTATATGTAAGGACATTTTAGTAATTTATAAATTATGTTGGGATAAAAATATAAATATTTTAAAAATTTTAAAGATATAGAATAATTTATAAAGGTTTAATAATAAAGCTTAAGTTAATAAGTTTTGAGTAATAAGATTATTTAAAGTTCAAGTCCATAAGTTTTGGGCAATGACAAAAAATAATACTATTATTCTGGTATTATGATTATTATTTATGTATTTTGAAATATTATATACTAGTAATTTTCTAGAAAATGTTGGGTTAAGAATAAAATACCTAAAAGTTTGACGTTTAAAGTATAATTTCTAAAAGTTTAAGATTAATACTTTAACAAACTAGTTTTTTCATATTAAAAATAGATATATTAGAATATTAATGCTTCTTTAATATTATTGTATTTTTACCTATTTAAGTAACATATTTTTATTAAAGCCATTATTTTTATTAAGTGAGGAAAAAAAAGTAAAACAATAAGACTCTCTAAAAGCATTAGAAACAGAGATATATTGAGAATCTTATAATTCTCTTTTCATAAAATATTTAGAAAAAGACGAGTGAATAGTGCGAACATATTTTGATATATTAAGAATAATAAAGTAAAATGAGCCAAGATGTTTTTCACTGAAAGCAGGCTAAGGTTGTTATTTGTTGCTAAGAACGAACAGAGATATGGTGGTAATTCCACTGAGAAAGTTGCTTTCCAGGGATACATCGGCTATAGAGGATCGCACCTGTAAGGCGAGGTTGTTTATGGAGGTTTATTTTAACATACAACAGCTAGAAAGCGCTGCACCTGTAAGGTGAGATTGCTTACAGAGGTTATGTTCTCCATTTAATAGCTAGAGACAACTACACCTGTAAGGCGAGATTGCTTACAAGAGTTGTGCCATTTGGAAAGTCATGTCCGGAACTAGCTCCGGATAGTGTCGGGAACGGGTAGAAACCGACAAATGAGCTCATTACCTACATTAAGAATAAACATGCATCATAATTATTTGTGCATCTTTTCTATGAACTTTGTTTTCTTTGATTATGTATGTGCTGTGCTTGATTTTCTATGTTCTTTAATTATTATGCTTGTTGCGTTTATTGGTTGCTACTGTTGACTGGGTATAGTATTAAAATGGACTTAACTAACTACCCCGACTCTATTAAGAGGACTTAATTAACTACCCTGACTCTACTAAGAACTCCCTAGTTCTATCTTACCTCCTATTTCCACCCCTTTCAACTACAGGTGCAAAGGCTTATTGCAAAGTTGCAGGAGTATAAAAGAACATGATTGCAAGTTGAGTTATTGTCATAATTTATTTTTTTCCTCGCCTTATTAGTTGAACTTTTGTTCAGAGGAGTAGGTTTTGTAGTTAGCTTTGTATGTAATATTATAATGTGTAACAACCCAAATTTTTATACCAATACGATATTTTTGAAAAATATTATTTTTAGCAATTAGTTTTATTTCAATGAGTTAATTCCGAGTTTCAAAGTAAAATAAATGATAATATAATTTTATTCTTATGTTATTAATTTATTTTACATGCTATAATTATAATAGATAATAGATATTATTATTATTATTATTATTATTATTATTATTATTATTATTATTATTATTATTATTATCAAGTCTGATATTTGTCGATATAAGTAATTATCGGTATTTTTTGATGAATTTAGAGTTGTTAATACTTCATTAAATATTTTTCATCTTTTAGTTACTAATGTCATTTATATTAGTAACTTTTATATATATATATATATATATATATATATATATATATATATATTTAACCCTATATTTATTATAACTTATGTTTTAATATTCAGTTTTCATAATTATTCGTTTAAAATATTTATAACTTGAACCACTAACTCAACTCAGCGGTACACGGGCGTAACACCCAGCCCCTTAATTTGACAAATCACCCTTTTATTAAATTAAACTCCTTTTCTAATCACCATTCCTTATAATAAGCTGAATCAATCCTTGGAAAAAAAAAGAAAAGAAAAGAAACATGGAATCACATTAAATAATGGCATCTCATTAAAACCAACCTTAATCATCATCATATATTATCACCAGCATATCCCTTAATTCTCTTTCCAAGTGACTGAACAAATGGAGAAACAAAAACAAAGAAGCTTGTGACACCTAACTATTTATTATTGTAAGCATGACACCTAATTATTTTTCATTATATTAATCATCATTATCTAACTTCATTTGGTTTCATTTAATGCACAGTGAGAAGGGAAGTGACTGAGAGTGAGAGAGAGGAAACCGTGAAACTCTTAAAACTTTTCGACTCCAATTTTTTTAAATTCATAACTCCAATAAAAAATCTAATTCGATAAAAGTGTTCGTATCTTCCACCTTTACACGTTGGCGTCACTTTTGTTTAGTAGAAGTTGACGGTGATACAGTTTTTCTTCTCTTGAGTTCGGCCAATTAGAGTTCTAAGAGGCACAAATGATTTCTGACATTTTCTTCTTCAATAGCTCAGTCAAAAAGTTTCTCCAAACTTTTTGTTGTTTTGATTTCATACGGAAGTAGAATTTTTGGTAACTTCTCACCGGTTAAATTTGTATTAGATAAGTGAATTGATGTTGTGATTGATTGTTGATTGGATTTGATTGAATTTATGTTGAATTCTTGTGATATATTGATATTTGTGATAAGTTTGAGATTCGGTCGGTTTAAGTGCAGCAAGATTCAAATTATTTTGATGAATTCAGGACTAGGATTATTTTAAAAATCAAGTAAAAATTTGTATAATTAAAGAACCGAGAGATTAAATAAAAAGCTGTGAAGAATCGGTAACCATAAAGCTCATAAACGGATTTAAAGCTATGTATATTTATTTTTGAACAAATTATAAAAAGATATTTTTGGGTTTAAGAAACTGTATTTGTTACCATGATAATATCATTTATTTGAGAATGAAATTTTGTTTTGAGAAAAAATTGAAGTTGATTTTATAAATGCATAAATTTAGAGGTATTTTGAGTAAAAAACAAGTATTTGGGGATGAGCAAGTATTTTTATAAAAAACTCAAAGTTGCTTTTGTAAATATTAATAAATAAAGAGCTAATTAGTAGTTTTCTAAAAGTGTTGGGTTAAAAGTAAAATAATTAAAAGTTTGAAGTTTAAAACATTATTAATAAAAGTTTAGAAGTAAAGCTTAAAAGGGTTAAGTCTTTAAGGAGGTTATAAATACTATTTATTACTTAAATTATTTTATTTGTATTAAAAAAAAATTATTATTATTATTATTATTATTATTATTATTATTATTATTATTATTAAGAACATTATTTAGTAAAGATATTATTATTATCGATATTATTAATGGTAAGATAGAATGGAATAAAAAGAGAATACCATTTTTAAAAGATTTAGAATCACAAAGTTAACTTAATTAAGGATCTTATGATTTTTTTTTCGTAAAATACTTAGTGGATGGGGAGAGAACAGGGTGAAGATAGTTTGAACTATTAAGGATAAATAAATAAAAGACTGAAGAAAGAGAGAAGATAAATCGGCAAGTGTGATTATGGAAAGGTCGAGAAACGGTGACAATAGTATGATTATGGTGCCAAAGGATAAAAGTTAACAAGCCGTGGGCTTTATATATGAATGATTGTGCAGGGACGCCCGTAAATATGGAATAGCTTCTAGGAGAAAGAGTCACATGCTTCAGTTGGAAAATTAGCACCTGCAAGTACCTGCAGAGGTCATGTTCGACTTACTTCAGCTAGAGAGTCAGTGCTTGCAAGAAGTAGAAACTTGCAGAGGTTATATCGCTAAAATGCCTTAACCGACTTGCGAGTTGGATTGCGTCGGGTGCGGGTCGAAACCGACAAATGAGCTTATTACCTGCGATAGGATTAGACATGCATCATCCTTGTTGCGCATTTGCATTTTACTTGATAATGTGAAATTATTTGCGATTGTCTTCTTGTATTTGTGCATTCCTTAATGGTATTCTGAAATATTCTATTTCTTGGTGATTCTTGCATATTTGGTTGTGAATTAATTGAATTGTGATAATCCTGACTTAACTAACTATCCCTGGCCCTACTAAGAACCCCCTAATTCTTACCCCTTCCTTCTTTCCCCATCAGATGGAGATGGGCAGTTCTATTCTACGAGATGGACCCTCCCTACATATATAAGGATCTTGTACATCATAGGTTCTACGTAGTAGTTACAGAGATTAGGACCCGTATGTACGTTCTGCACGACTACCCTTTCCGTCATCCGATTAACACCCCGTTCTTTAACCCCAATATTCCTTATGAGTTTCCGTTACATTAGCTTCTTCCTGATACTTCGTTTCACCCGTTTCATGACGGACCTGTACCTCATCAGCACCCTGATCAGCCTGAGGATCAGGTGGCCCCTAAGCTTGAGCCTATGGAGGAGCATGTACTAGAGTCCATACCTGAGTTGGATATTCCTATAGAGCATATCTCAGTGTCTTCATCTGAGTTCTCTTCTGAAGAGCTGCACACCACCTCCATTAGTGGACCGACGAGTGTTGGTCGAGCAGTAGTACGAGCGCCAGGACCACTCCTTAGATTATTGAGATTTCTGATGATGAGGATGAAAATCTTGTGGAGTGTTTAAATGTGATTGAGATTTCCTCCCATGATGATAGTTGATGCTTGGGAGCTGAGGATGTGGCTTTTAGGAGTTTATGTGTTAGCCTAACTTTTGCATTTAGTCTCTCACTTTTGATTAGACTCAATGAGAGAGTAAGATGTATATAGTTGATTAGGCTAGTTTTCGGGCGCCAACTTAGGTGCTTCCTATATGGACCAGAGCCTGGAAAGTTGATTATGTATATCGTAACAAGATGTGAAGGGTTGTATGCTAACTTATATACATCATACATACTATTTTTTATATATATATATATATATAAACAGTATGTATGATGTATATTATCTCTATCTCTGATGATTGTGTTATTTTATCGTACTTGTTAAATTATTTTAGTTTTTCGATAGTTCTATCACGTGCTAATATGATTATAGGCTTAATAATAAATGATTAGTTAATTTTTAAGAAAGCAAGTTGGTGACGCTTGATTTTTAATATGATCATGACGTGCTTAAAATTGAGTCGTTACAATTTGGTATCAGAGCAGTTTATTCCTATTAAAGGCTGAGAAAATGGACTGAATTATGCTTCATTGTATACTCTGAGTTGTGTCTCATGCATATAGAATATCCTTGTGATATGGATTGCATGATTGTTACTGTGTATCCATTTTAGAGACTATTTACACTTTACTTGAAATATTAAGACTGATCACCTTAATATTGAATGTTGGGTGTGAACAGGATCTTGATGGTTGCACGGGGACGAGGACGTGGTAGGCGTGGTGCGAACCCTATAGATGATCTGACGAGGAATGCGAATGCTTTTATAGCTGCGGTAAACACCATGACTGAGGTTGTGCGTGAAAGGCAACTACTACAGCACGAGCAATTGACTGTTTAGGAGAGAGGAGTGGAGATCGTAATGGAAGACGTAATGGTGAGCGCAGCAGAAACTATAATGGTAATGAAGGCGTTGGAAATCACGATAACCCTATGACACTGACAACTTTTCTGAAAGTAAATCTGCCCAAGTTTAGAGAAATGCTGGTGGCTACTGAAGCTGATAACTGGTTTCGTGGTATCGGAAAGTCACTGCAAGCGCAACATGTGCCGGAAGGACAACATGTAAAATTTGCAACCTATATGCTGGAGGGAGAAGTTGAACACTGGTGGCATGGAGTGCAATGCTTGTTGAGACAGGAGGTGGAAGAGATTATCTGGGATACTGATGAGCGGATAATTTATACGCTTTTTGGCATTGTTTTTACATAGTTTTTAGTATGATTTAGTTAGTTTTTAGTATATTTTTATTAGTTTTTAATTAAAAATTACATTTCTAGACTTTACTATGATTTTGTGTGTTTTTCTGTGATTTCAGGTACTTTCTGACTGAAATTGAGGGACTTGAGCAAAAATCTGATTCAGAGGCTGAAGAAGGACTGCAGATGCTGTTGGATTCTGACCTCCCTGCACTCAAAGTGGATTTTCTGGAGCTACAAGAGTCCAAATGGCGCGATCTCAATTGCTTTCGAACGTAGACATCCAGGGCTTTCCAGCAATATATAATAGTCCATACTTTGCCCGAATTTAGACGACACAAACTGGCGTTCAACGCCAGCTTCCTGCCCTATTCTGGAGTTAAACGCCAGAAATAGGTTACAAAGCAGAGTTAAACGCCAGAAATAGGTTACAACCTGGCGTTTAACTCCAAAAGAAGTCTCTACACATGAAAGCTCAATGCTCAGCCCAAGCACACATCAAGTGGGCCCCAGAAGTGGATTTCTGCATCATTTACTTATCTCTATAAACCCTAGTAACTAGTTTAGTATAAATAGGACCTTTTACTATTGTATTAGACATCTTTGGACGTTTAGTCCCTAAACCTTGGAGGCTGGCCATTCGGCCATACCTAGACCTTTTTCTTATGTATTTTCAACGGTAGAGTTTCTATACACCATAGATTAAGGTGTGGAGCTCTACTATTCCTCATGAATTAATGCAAAGTACTATTGTTTTTCTATTCAACTCAAGCCTATTTCTTCTCTAAGATATTCATTCGCACACAAGAACATGATGAATGTGATGATTATGTGATGCTCCTCACCATTCTCACCTATGAATGCGTGCCTGACAAACACTTCCGTTCTACATGCAAACAAGCTTGAATACATATCTCTTAGCCTCCTGATCGTGAGATCAGAGTCTTCGTGGTATAGGCTAGAATTATTGGCGGCCATTCTTGAGATCCGGAAAGTCTAAACCTTGTCTGTAGTATTTCGAGTAGGATTTGGGAAGGGATGGCTATGACGAGCTTCAAACCCGCGAGTGCTGGGCGTAGTGATAGACGCAAAAAGATTACTGAATCCTATTCCAGTATGATCGAGAACCGACAGATGATTAGCCATGGGGTGACAGCGCATTTTGGACCATTTTCACTAAGAGGGCGGGATGTAGCCATTGACAACGGTGATGCCCAACATAAAGCTTGCCATGGAAAGGAGTAGGAATGATTGGATGAAGACAGCAGGAAAGCAGAGGTTCAAAAGGAACAAAAGCATCTCTATACGCTTATCTGAAACTCTCACCAATGAATTACATAAGTATCTCTATCATATTTTATATTTTAATTATATTTTAATTATTAATTTACCATAACCATTTAAATCCACCTGACTGAGATTTACAAGGTGACCATAGCTTGCTTCAAGCCGACAATCTCCGTGGGATCGACCCTTACTCACGTAAGGTTTATTACTTGGACGACCCAGTACGCTTGCTGGTTAGTTGTGTGAAATTGTGACAAAGAACTAAAATTATGAACGTGTGCATGAAGTTTTTAGCGCCGTTACCAAGGAATGAACGATCACGATTTTGTGCACCAAGTTTTTGGCGCTGTTGCCGGGGATCGTTCGAGTTTGGACAACTGACGGTTCATCTTGTTGCTCAGATTAGGTAATTTTATTTTAATTTTAAGTTTTTTGTTTTTATTATTTTTATTTTCGAAAATTTTTTTAAAAAAAATTATTATTATTATTCTATGTTCTTCAGAATTTTTAAGAATGAATTTTAGAGTTTCAGATGATGCTTTTATCATCACAGGAGTCAGTTGACTCCCATCAATTTGGCTATTGTATGTAATGTCCTGCTGAAGCTTGTTCTGCCCTGTCTAATCTCTTTAGACTGAAGCTTTAGACTAACATTGCATGAGTCCTTGAATCTTTATTAAAAAATTTGAGTTTCTTATTTTCTTTTTGCAAATAATTTTCGAAAAATCCAAAAAAAAAAATTTTAACAAAATCATAAAACCAAAAATATTTTGTGTTTCTTGTTTGAGTCTAGTGTCAAATTTTAAGTTTGGTGTCAATTGCATTCTTCTTATTTTCGAAAATTCATCATATGTTCTTCATGATCTTCAAGTTGTTCTTGATGAATCTCCTTGTTTGATCTTTGCATTTTCATGTTTTGTGTCTTTTCTTGTTTTTCATATGCATTTTCAATTTGTTAGTGTCTAAAGTTTGAAAATTTCTAAGTTTGGTGTCTTGCATATTTTTCTTTTCTTAAAAATTTTTTAAAAAAAATAAGTCTTGATGTTCATCTTGATCTTCAAAGTATTCTTGGTGTTCATCTTGACATTCAAAGTGTTCTTGCATGCATTATGTGTTTTGATCTTGAATTTTCATATTTTGAGTCTTTTTGTTGTTTTTTCCTTTCTTCATTAAAAATTCAAAAATAAAAAATATCTTTTCCTTTTAAAAATTCTGTCTTTTCTTCAAAACTTTTTAAAATTTAGTTGTTTCTTATGAGTCAAGTCAAATTTTCTATTTAAAAATTCTGTCTTTTTTTCAAATCTTTTTTTTTAAAAATCAAATCTTTTTCATTTTTTCTTTCAGATTTCGAAAACTTCAAATTGATTTTCAAAATCTTTTTCTTATTTTTGTTTCATATTTTCGAATTGATTACTAGCATTTAAATTCAAAAATTTTAAAGTTTGTTACTTGCCTATTAAGAAAGGTTCAATCTTTAAATATTAAAATCTTATCTTTTTGTTTCTTGTTAGTCAAGTAATCAACTTTAAATTTTCAAAAATCAAATTTTTTAAATTTTTTTAAAAATCTTTTTCAAATTAAATTTTCAACCATATCTTTCAATTAACCACTTATCTTTTTGTTTGATTTTAAAAAAGTTTACTATTTCAATCATATCTTTTTCAAAACTACCTAACTAATTCTCTCTCTAATTTTCGAAAATCACCTTCCTCTTTTTCAAAATTCATTTTTAATTAACTAATTGTTTTAAATTTTAATTTAATTTAATTTTATTTTTCTTTTTTTAAAATTTTCGAATTCTAACTTTAATTTTAAATTAAAAATAAAATATTTTTATTTTATTTTAATTAATTTTCGAATTCTTCCCTCTCTTATCTCCTTCTAATTATTTATTTATCTACTAACACTTCTCTTTTACTCAAAAATTCGAACCCACTCTTCTTCTCTGTGTTCAAATTTTTCTTCTTCTATTCTTTTCTTTTTCTACTCACATAAAGGAATCTCTATACTGTGACATAGAGGATTCCTCTTCTTTTCTGTTCTCTTCTTTTTCACATGAGCATGAACAAGGATAAGAACTTTCTTGTTGAAGCTGATCCTGAACCTGAAAGGACTTTGAAGAGGAAGCTAAGGGAAGCTAAAGCACAACTCTCTGGAGAAAATCTGACAGAATTTTTCGAAAAAGAAGGAGACATGGCCGAAACCAATAATAATGGTGGAGGTGCAAGGAAGATGCTTGGTGACTTTACTGGACCAAATTCCAACTTACATGGAAGAAGCATCTCAATCCCTGCCATTGGAGCAAACAATTTTGAGCTAAAACCTCAATTAGTTTCTCTGATGCAACAGAATTGCAAGTTTCATGGACTTCCATCAGAAGATCCTTTTTAGTTTTTAATTGAATTCTTGCAGATCTGTGATACTGTTAAGAGCAATGGCGTTGATCCCGAGGTCTACAGGCTTATACTTTTCCCGTTTGCTGTAAGAGACAGAGCTAGAATATGGTTGGACTCTCAACCTAAAGATAGCCTGGACTCTTGGGATAAGCTGGTCACGGCTTTCTTAGCCAAGTTCTTTCCTCCTCAAAAGCTGAGTAAGCTTAAAGTGGATGTTCAAACCTTTAGACAAAAAGAAGGCGAATCCCTCTATGAAGCTTGGGAGAGATACAAGCAACTGACCAAAAAGTGTCCCTCTGACATGCTTTCAGAATGGACCATCCTGGATATATTCTATGATGGGCTGTCTGAATTAGCTAAGATGTCATTGGACCATTCTGTAGGTGGATCCATTCACCTAAAGAAAATGCCTGCAGAAGCTCAGGAACTCATTGACATGGTTGCAAATAACCAGTTCATGTACACTTCTGAAAGGAATCCTGTGAGTAATGGGATGCCTCAGAGGAAGGGAGTTCTTGAAATTGATGCTCTGAATGCCATATTGGCTCAGAACAAAATATTAACTCAGCAAGTCAATATGATTTCTCAGAGTCTGAATGGATTGCAAGCTGCATCCAACAGTACTAAAGAGGCATCTTCTGAAGAAGAAGCTTATGATCCTAAGAACCCTGCAATAGCAGAGGTAAATTACATGGGTGAACCCTATGGAAACACCTATAATCCCTCATGGAGAAATCATCCAAATTTCTCATGGAAGGATCAACAAAAGCCTCAACAAGGCTTTAATAATGGTGAAAGAAACATGTTTAGCAATAGCAAGCCTTTTCCATCATCCTCTCAGCAACAGACAGAGAACTCTGAGCAGAATCCATCTAGCTTAGCAAATATAGTCTCTGATCTATCTAAGGCCACTCTAAGTTTCATGAATGAAACAAGGTCCTCCATTAGAAATTTGGAGTCACAAGTGGGCCAGCTGAGTAAAAGGGTTACTGAAACTCCTCTTAGTAATCTCCCAAGCAATACAGAGAGAATCCAAAAAGAGAGTGCAAGGCCATAACCTTACTTGGTGTGGCCGAACCCAGAGAGGGGGGGAGGAGGACGTAAATCCTAGTGAGAAAGACCTCCTGGGACGTTCACTGACCAATAAGGAGTTTCTCTTTGAGGAACCGAAGGAATCTGAGGCTCATATAGAGACCATAGAGATTCCATTCAACTTGTTTCTGCCCTTCATGAGCTCTGATGAGTATTCTTCCTCTGAAGAAGATGAAGATATTACTGAAGAGCAAGTTGCTAAGTACCTTGGTGCAATCATGAAGTTGAATGCCAAATTATTTGGTAATGTGACTTGGGAAGATGAACCTCCCTTGCTCACCAATGAACTGAATGCATTGGATAGGCAGAAATTACCTCAAAAGAAACAGGATCCTGGTAAATTCTTAATACCCTGTACCATAGGCACCATGACCTTTGAGAAGGCTCTATGTGACCTGGGGTCAGGCATTAACCTTATGCCACTCTCTGTAATGAAGAGACTTGGGATCTTTGAGGTGCAAGCTACCAGAATCTCATTAGAGATGGCAGACAACTCGAGAAAACAGGCTTATGGACTAGTAGAGGACGTGTTAGTAAAGGTTGAAGGCCTATACATCCCTACTGATTTCATAATCCTAGACACTGGGAAGGATGAGGATGAATCCATCATCCTTGGAAGACCCTTCATAGCCACAGTAAAAGCTGTGATTGATGTGGACAGAGGAGAGTTGCTCCTTCAACTGAATGAGGACAACCTTGTGTTTAAAACTCAAGGATCTCCTTCTGTAACATTGGAAAGGAAGCATGAAAAGCTTCTCTCACTGCAGAGTCAACCAAAGCCCCTACAGTCAAACTCTAAGTTTGGTGTTGGGAGACCACAACCAAACTCTAAGTTTGGTGTTGAACCCCCACATTCAAACTCTAAGTTTGGTTTTGGGAGGTCCCAACAATGCTCTGAACATCTGTGAGACTCCATGAGAGCTGACTGTCAAGCTATTGACATTAAAGAAGCGCTTGTTGGGAGGCAACCCAATGTTATTTAATTATATCTATTTATTTTCTATTGTTATTTTATGTTTTCTTTAGGTTGATGATCATGTGAAGTCATAAAAACTACTGAAAAATCAAAACAGAATGAAAAACAGCATTCAAAACAACACACCCTGGAGGAAGAGCATTCTAGCGTTTAAACGCCAGAAACAAGCATCTGTCTGGCGTTTAACGCCAGAAACAAGTACCAAGCTGGCGTTTAACACCAGAAACAAGCATCAACCTGGCGTTAAATGCTAGAAACATGCTACATTTGGGCGTTTAACGCCAAAAACAGGCAGCAGTCTGGCGTTAAACGCCAGTATTGCATACAAAAGGCGTTTTGCACGCCTAATTGGAGCAGGGATGCTAAGTCCTTGACCCCACAGGATCTGTGGACCCTATAGGATCCCTACCTACACCCACCCACTCAAATTCAAACCATCACTCTTTCCTTTTCACATATCATACCCACCTAAACCCCCCAAATACCCTTTCACTAATCACCTCCATACCTCTTCCCAAAATACCCTTAACCACACACATCCATCTTCTCTATCTCTTCCTCTTCTCATCCTTTCTTTCTTCTTTTGCTCGAGGATGAGCAAACCTTTTAAGTTTGGTGTGGTAAAAGCATTGCTTTTTGTTTTTCCATAACCACTAATAGCACCTAAGGCCAGAGAAACCTCTAGAAAGAGGAAAGGGAAGGCAGTTGCTTCCAACTTCGAGTTATGGGAGATGGAGAGATTCATCTCAAAAGCCCATCACCAAGAAAAGGATGGAGCAAACAAGAGATCATGAACCTCAACAAGAGCATGAGGAAATTCCTCACCATGAAATCCCTGAGATGCCTCAGGGGATACACTTTCCTCCACAAAAATATTGAGAGCAAATCAACACCTCCCTAGGAGAATTAAGTTCCAACATGAGACAACTAAGGATGGAGCACCAAGAGCACTCCATCATCCTCCATGAGATTAGAGAAGATCAAAGAGCTATGAGGGAGGAGCAACAAAGACAAGGAAGAGACATAGAGGAGCTCAAGAACACCATTGGTTCTTCAAGAGGAAGAAGACGCCACCCTCACTAAGGTGGACCCGTTCCTTAATCTCCTTGTTCTTATTTTTCTGTTTTCGTTTACTATGCTTTATGTTTATGTTTATGTTTGTGTCTTTATTACATGATCATTAGTGTTTAAGTGTCTATATCTTAAAGCTATGAATGTCCTATGAATACATCACCTTTCTTAAATGAAAAATGTTCTGAAAACAAAAGAACAAGAAGTACATGATTTCGAATTCATCCTTGAAACTAGTTTAATTATTTTGATGTGGTGACAATACTTTTTGTTTTCTGAATGAATGCTTGAACAGTGCATATGTCTTTTGAATTTGTTGTTTATGAATGTTAAAATTGTTGGCTCTTGAAGAATGATGAAAAAGGAGAAATGTTATTTGATAATCTGAGAAATCATAAAAATGATTCTTGAAGCAAGAAAAAGCAGTGAATACAAAAGCTTGCGAAAAAAAAGAAAGAAAAATGGCAAAAAAAGAAAGAAAAAGAAAAAGCAAGCAGAAAAAGCCAAAAGCTCTTAAAACCAAAAGGCAAGAGCAAAAAGCCAGTAACCCTTTAAACCAAAAGGCAAGGGTAATAAAAAGGATCCAAGGCTTTGAGCATCAGTGGATAGGAGGGCCTAAAGGAATAAAGTCCTGGCCTAAGTGGCTAAACCAAGTTGTCCCTAACCATGTGCTTGTGGCGTGAAGGTGTCAAGCCAAAAGCTTGAGACTGAGCGGTTAAAGTCGAGGTCCAAAGCAAAAAAAGAGTGTGCTTAAGAACCCTGGACACCTCTAATTGGGGACTTTAGCAAAGCTGAGTCACAATCTGAAAAGGTTCACCCAGTTATGTGTCTGTGACATTTATGTATCTGGTGGTAATACTGGAAAACAAAGTGCTTAGGGCCACGGCCAAGACTCATAAAGTAGCTGTGTTCAAGAATCAACATACTGAACTAGGAGAATCAATAATACTATCTGAATTCTGAGTTCCCATAGATGCCAATCATTCTTAACTTCAATGGATAAAGTGAGATGCCAAAACTATTCAAGAGGCAAAAAGCTACTAGTCCCGCTCATCTAGTTGGAGCTAAGTTTTATTGATATTTTGGAATTTATAGTATATTCTCTTCTTTTTATCCTATTTAATTTTCAGTTGCTTGGGGACAAGCAATAATTTAAGTTTGGTGTTGTGATGAGCGGATAATTTATACGCTTTTTGGCATTGTTTTTACATAGTTTTTATTATGATTTAGTTAGTTTTTAGTATATTTTTATTAGTTTTTAATTAAAAATCATATTTCTGGACTTTACTATGAGCTTGTGTGTTTTTCTGTGATTTCAGGTACTTTCTGGCTGAAATTGAGGGACTTGAGCAAAAATCTGATTCAGAGGCTGAAGAAGGACTGCAGATGCTGTTGGATTCTGACCTCTCTGCACTCAAAGTGGATTTTTTGGAGCTACAAGAGACCACATGGCTCGCTCTCAATTGCGTTGGAAAGTAGACATCCAGAGCTTTCCAGCAATATATAATAGTCCATACTTTGCCCGAGTTTAGATGACGCAAACTTGCATTCAACGCCAGCTTCCTGCCCTATTCTGGAGTTAAACGCCAGAAACAGGTTGCAAAGCAGAGATAAACGCCAAAAACAGGTTGCAACCTGGCGTTTAACTTCAAAAGAAGTCTCTACACATGAAAGCTCAATGCTCAGCCCAAGCACACACCAAGTGGGCCCTGGAAGTGGATTTCTGCATCATTTACTTATCTCTGTAAACCCTAGTAACTAGTTTAGTATAAATAGGACCTTTTACTATTGTATTAGACATCTTTGGACGTTTAGTCCCTAGACCTTGGAGGCTGGCCATTCGGCCATGCCTAGACCTTGTTCTTATATATTTTCAACGGTAGAGTTTCTACACACCATAGATTAAGGTGTGGAGCTCTGCTGTTCCTCATGAATTAATGCAAAGTACTATTGTTTTTCTATTCAACTCAAGCCTATTTCTTCTCTAAGATATTCATTCGCACACAAGAACATGATGAATGTGATGATTATGTGACGCTTCTCACCATTCTCACCTATTAACGCGTGCCTGACAAACACTTCCGTTCTACATGCAAACAAGCTTGAATGCATATCTCTAGCCTCCTGATCGTGAGATCAGAGTCTTTGTGGTATAGGCTAGAATTATTGGCGGCCATTCTTGAAATCCGGAAAGTCTAAACCTTGTATGTGGTATTCCGAGTAGGATCTGGGAAGGGATGGCTGTGACGAGCTTCAAACTCGCGAGTGCTGGGCGTAGTGACAGACGCAAAAAGATTACTGAATCCTATTCCAGTATGATCGAGAACCGACAGATGATTAGCCGTGCGGTGACAGCGCATTTTGGACCATTTTCACTGAGAGGACGGGATGTAGTCATTGACAACGGTGATACCTGATGAGATATTTTGGTGAAAAATAAATCTCTTCCAAAACATCACAATCTAACCGGCAAGTGCACCGGGTCGCATCAAGTAATAAAAACTCACGGGAGTGAGGTCGATCCCACAGGGATTGAAGGATTGAGCAATTTTAGTTTAGTGGTTGATTTAGTCAAGCGAATCAAGATTTGGTTGATGGTTTTGTAACTTGCAGAATTAAATTGCATTGAAGTAAAGAGAACAAGAAATAAATTGCTGAAACTTAAAGAACAAGAAATTAAATGGCAGAAACTTAAAGTGCAAGAAATGTAAATTGCAGAATCTTAAAGTGCAAGGAATGTAAATTGCTTGAAATGTAAAGGGGATCGGGATGTGGATTTGCAGAAATTAAACAAGGGAAAATTAAATTGCATCAAACAGAAGAGGGAAAGGGAATTGGGATTGAACCGGATATTGAAGCAGTAAAGTAAATGAACATTAAAAGCAAGAAACAGAGAATATAAAATTGAGATCTCAGGGCCCAGAGACTAGAAAACCAAGTCTAGATCTCAATGCCTTCCTAGATCCAACAAGAACAATTGCAAGGAAGATGTAAATTGCAAAGAAAAGAGGAAGAACAATGAACCGGAAATGGAATTCAATTAACAGTAAAGAAACAGAGAGATCCAAGATTGAGATTGAAACAGAATTTCTTCAATTCTCCAATCCAAGATCCAAGACAAGTGTAAAATGAAATTGAAAGCAATGAAAACAAGAAATTAAAGTTCACTCAAGTTCAAAAGCTCTCCGAAAAACTCTTATGAAAATTCTAAAAGGAAAGCTCCCCGAATAACTTGAATTCTATTCTATTTATGCACTTCCAAAAATGATCTTCAAGCTTTGAGTTGGGCCTTTGTTCTTGGTGGAATTGGGTTGAAAGAGGCCTTGGTTGATTGCTCTTGAAGTTTGAAGAAGAACCAAAGTGAATCAATTGAACCGGTTTTGAGGTTAGCCAAAGTTGGACCTAACGTTTGAGCCAAAGTTAGGGGTCTAACTTTGGCCCCAACTTTTCATATCAGCAAGCCAAATTCTTCTGGTATGGACGTTGGTGCCAACGTTAGGGGTCTAACTTTGACCCTAACGTTGGCCTTGTTTAGTGCTAGTGGCGCCAACGTTAGCCTCCAAGTTAGGGGGCTAACGTTGGCGCAAACGTTGGTGCCCCTCCCTTGTGTCTTCATGTGCCAACGTTAGCCTCCAAGTTAGGGGGCTAACGTTGGCGCAAACGTTGGCCCTTCCCCCTTTGTAATTCATGTGCCAACGTTAGCCTCCAAGTTAGGGGGCTAACGTTGGCGCAAACGTTGGCCCTTCCCCCTTTGTAATTCATGTGCCAACGTTAGCCTCCAAGTTAGGGGGCTAACGTTGGCGCAAACGTTGGTGCCCAGGGGAGAACTTCTCTTGCCAACGTTAGCCTCCAAGTTAGGGGGCTAACGTTGGCTCAAACGTGGGGAGCCCAGGGAGTAATCTTCATGCCTAACGTTAGCCTCCAAGTTAGGGGGCTAACGTTGGGGCTAACTTCATGCCTCCTGGTTCAATTTCACTTATTCCATTGTCCTCTCTTCACTTCTAGCCATTCCTCTTTGCTTCAACCTTTCTCCAAGCTTTCTTCACCTATCATTAATCAACCAAACTTATCAAAGCTATGCTCAAAATCATGAGATATTCATTCTTTCACAATATGCAACAAATATAGCATAAAACCTCATGAAATGGCATAAATTCATATATGGTTGGTTCAATCAAGGGAAACATGAAAATCTACTCAATTAGCTTGCTTGTAGCTCAAGAAAGTGCATAATTCTAATGAAAACAAAAGAAAAAGACTAGCTAAAATAGGCTAGGATGACTTGTCATCACAACACCAAACTTAAAGCTTGCTTGTCCCCAAGCAAGAAAAGATTTATTGAGAAGAAAGAATGAAATAGAAGATGATGTTCATGCTAGCAGAGTATTATTGATAGTTCATGGGGTTTTGTGTGGATATGCCAATACTCACTTCTTATTGACTCCTAGGCCTAGAAAGTCTCCTTCAAGCTTCAAGTGACTTACCGCTATGACCTCTCATTATTCCTTTATCCTTGGCTATTACTTTATTCAAAAGCTTTATTTGAGTGTCATGTGTAACAAGTTCGTTTTCTTTTCTTTATACTTGACACATTATTCACCATAGACACTTGGCTCACATTCCTTCTTAAAACATTGATGCCCAGCACCTCTTTGGGCTACTAAATGCCTTGTAGTTAGGTTGCTCTTGATAGTGGACTTTCAGCTGATGATCCCGGGTTAGTTAACCCAAGTCACCAAGTGTTAAGGCACTCCTAAGAGCTTACTAATCCAAGCAGATCCTAGTACAAAGACATCACAGGCATATATTTTAAGGTTCAAGCTATTGGTGTCCAGCTTTGTTTCTTTTTGTTTTTCTTTTGTTTTGCCACTTTTTGGCTCTCTTTGTTCTTTCCTTCTTTTTGTTTTTTCTTTCTAACCAAGGAATTTAATTCAATTGAGATTCATAGACAGTAGGTCACTCTTTACTTAGAAGGAGATATCCTAGCTCTTTATTCACTAAAAGTGAGCTATTGTACAATCACACACATACCACCACTTACTTTTATTCCACTTCTATCTAACAGAGACCATTTTACTTCACATTCATACTGTTCTTTTATTGAATTAAAGGATGCAGGGGACAACACATGCTTCTTGTCAAGTGAAAGTGACCACACAAGCACACACATAAACTAGCCTACTTATTTTGAAAGAAACAAACATAAATGATGCACAGATTACTACACTAACAGTTACTGTTAAAATGGGCATATTCACACTTCCAATTTAGAGCAATTCAATGCTAATGGAGTTAAGTGACAATACAACCTCTTGGTGGCTTCTTCTTCTTTCTCTCAGCTAATGGTGTGTAGTCCTCCCAAGAGAGTGATTGACTTTCTGCAGTGTTAATGGAAGTTGCTTGTTTCTCAAGCCCTTAGATGACTGGTTAGTGTGCAAGACTTTCTTGTAGGCGTTTGAACTTACTTTGGTGTGTGAACACCAAACTTAGTCTCTTGCCATGTTTCTTATGCATAATCATATGTGAAAGCCTAAGTCTTTGCTAAAGGTAATAAAACTAGAAACATACAATGCTTAAATGATTTATCAGATTGTTTGGAGCTAGAAAGTGAGAATTTGGTGGAACACCAAACTTAGAATTCTTTATTCTCCCTTAATTTATTTTGGTGTGAAACACCAAACTTAGCTCCTTGCAATACACACCAATCATTTAACCTTTTTATTGAAATAACTATGAAAAGAAAACTACCTCAGGTTGGGTTGCCTCCCAATAAGCGCTCTTTTATTGTCACTAGCTTGACACCTTTCAATTCTTTTTAAGAGGGCTGTAGGTGTTGAACCTCTTTTTCCTTAGCCCATTGTCCTCCCAAGTACAGCTTTCCTCTGTGACCATTTACAGTGAATTGATTCTTCGTTGCCTCATCTAGCAGTTCAATATTCCCATAGGGAAAAATCTTTGTCACCAAGTATGGGCCAGTCCACTTAGACTTCAGTTTGCCAGGGAAGATTTTAAGCCTCGAATTATACAGGAGCACTTGCTGTCCTGGCTTGAATTCCTTCTTTGTGATCTTCTTGTCATGCCACTTCTTAGCTCTCTCCTTGTATATCTTCGCACTTTCATAAGCTTCCAGTCTAAATTCATCCAGTTCATTTAGTTGTAGCAACCTTTTTTCTCCTGCAGCTTGGGGATCAATGTTGAGGAGTTTAGTGGCCCAGAAAGCTCTGTGTTCAAGCTCTACAGGGAGGTGGCAAGATTTGCCATACAATAGCTGGAAGGGTGACTTGCCAATAGGAGTTTTAAAAGCTGTTCTATACGCCCACAATGCATCCTCTAGCTTTCTAGCCCAATCTTTCCTTGTGATTCCCACTGTTTTCTCTAGAATCTTCTTTAATTCTCTATTTGCAAGTTCGGCTTGGCCATTAGTCTGAGGATGGTAAGGTGTGGCTACTTTGTGAATTACTCCATACTTGTGGAGGAGTTTCTCCATTTGTTTGTTGCAAAAGTGACTACCGCCATCACTAATAAGACCCTTTGGCACTCCATACCTAGTGAAAATGTGTTTTTTTAGGAATTGGAGGACAATCTGTGCATCACAGGTGGTTGTGGCTATGGCTTCCACCCACTTTGAGACATACTCCACTGCTACCAAGATATATCTAAAAGAATAAGAAGGAGGAAAAGGCCCCATAAAATCAATTCCCCATAGATCGAACAATTCTAATTCTAAGATAAAATTTTGAGGCATCTCATTCCTTTTTGTTAGTCCTCCTGCTTTCTGGCATTCATTAGATTGGTGTACATATTCTCTGGCATCCTTGAAGATAGTTGGCCAATAGAAGCCACTCTGCAGTATTTTTGCGGCTGTTTTTTCTGGGCCAAAGTGTCCACCATAAGCTGAACCATGACAATGCCACAAGATGTCCCTAATTTCACTTTCGGGAATACACCTTCTGATTACTCCATCAGAGCATCTTTTGAACAAGAAGGGTTCATCCCATGAAAATTTCCTTGCTTCGTTGATTAACTTCTTCACTTGTTGCTTAGAGAACTCTTGCGGTATCTTCCTTCCCACTTTGTAATTTGCTATGTCAGCAAACCATGGTGCTTGCTGGATTTGCAGAAGATACTCATCTGGGAAGCTTTCATTTATGGGCTGGGATGCTTTTTGATTTGTTTCATGTGGTACCCTCGACAGATGATCAGCGACCTGATTTTCAGTGCTCTTCCTATCTCTTATCTCTATGTCAAATTCTTGTAGGAGCAGTATCCATCTGATGAGTCTTGGTTTAGCATCCTGCTTTGACATCAAATATTTAAGTGCCGCATGATCAGTGTAAACCACAACCTTGGATCCAACTAGATATGATCTAAACTTATCAAATGCATAGACTACAGCTAGCAATTCCTTTTCTGTTGTGGTGTAATTTCTTTGGGCCTCATTCAACACTTTACTTGCATAATATATGACATGATGCAAATTTCCCTTTTTTTGCCCAAGTACAGCACCAATTGCAAGATCACTTGCATCACACATGAGTTCAAAAGGTAATTCCTAATCTGGAGGTGTGATGATTGGTGCTGTTGTGAGTCTATTTTTTAGAATTTCAAAGGCATGCTGGCAGTTTTCATCAAAAACAAAAGGATTATCAAGCATTAACAGATTACTCAAAGGTTTGGCTATTTTTGAAAAATCCTTGATAAACCTTCTGTAAAATCCGGCATGCCCCAAGAAACTTCTAACAGATTTCACATTAATTGGTGGAGGGAGTTTTTCTATAATCTCAACCTTTGCCTTATCAACCTCTATCCCTTTTCTTGAAACTTTATGGCCAAGAACAATCCCTTCGGGTACCATGAAATGGCATTTCTCCCAGTTTAAAACCAAATTAGTTTCTTGGCACCGTTTCAAGACAAGAGTTAAATGGTTTAGGCAAGCATTGAAATTATCACCAAAAACGGAGAAGTCATCCATGAAGACTTCTAAAAATTTTTCGACCATATCAGAAAAAATGGAGAGCATACACCTTTGAAATGTGGCAGGGGCGCTGCAGAGCCCAAAAGGCATCCTCCTATATGCAAAAACTCCAAATGGACATGTAAAGGCAGTTTTCTCTTGGTCCTTGGGGTCCACCACGATTTGATTATACCCAGAATATCCGTCTAAAAAACAGTAATAGGCATGGCCGGCTAACCTTTCCAGCATCTGATCAATGAATGGGAGAGGGAAATGATCCTTCCTGGTGGCATCATTCAATCTTCTATAGTCTATGCACATCCTCCACCCAGTCACTGTTCTAGTAGGGATCAACTCATTCTTCTCATTAGTGATGACCGTCATCCCTCCCTTCTTTGGTACAACTTGAACCGGGCTTACCCATGGGCTGTCAGATATTGGGAAGATTATCCCTGCATTCCACAACTTCATTACTTCCTTCTGGACAACTTCCTTCATTGTAGGATTTAGCCTTCTTTGCGGTTGAACCACTGGTTTGGAATTATCTTCCAAGAGGATCTTATGCATACATACTGCAGGGCTGATTCCCTTCAGGTCATCAATGGTCCATCCTAAAGCATCTTTGTGAGCTTTGAGTACGTCAAGAAGTTCTCCCTCTTCCTTTTTTGTTAAGGATGAATTAATGATTACTGGGAAGCTCTCCGATGTGCCAAGGAATGCATATTTGAGATGGGTGGGTAAAGGTTTCAGTTCTTGTCTTGGTACATCTTCTTTCTTATCTTGCCTTTCATTTTGCTCAGTAGAGGTCTCAGCCACTTGTTCCTCTGTTGCCCCTTGATTTCCTTCTTGCCTTTGAAGATTTTCTTCCAATGTTTCTTCCACTAAACTGTCTATCATATCCACTCTCACATAATCCTCTTGCTCAGGAGCATTTTGCATTGATTTGAACACATTTATGACCATTTGTTCATTATGGACCCTGAAGGTCATTTCTCCTTTTTCTACATCAATGATGGCCCTTGCTGTGTGTAGAAATGGCCTTCCCAGAATGATTGAGTCGTTTCCTTCTTCTTCAGTGTCCAAGATTACAAAATCTGCTGGGAAAATAAACTCCCCAACCTTCACCAACAGATTCTCCACAATTCCATTAGGTGTCTTGATTGATCTGTCAGCCATGACTAGTGACATCCTGGTGGGTTTAAGTTCTTCTATGGCAAGTTTTCTCATCATTGAGAGAGGCATTAAATTGATGCTGGCACCCAGGTCACAGAGAGCCTTGTTGAGAATTATCTTGCCAATAGTGCATGAGACTACAAAGCTTCCCGGATCCTTAAGTTTTGGTGGAATACCCCGTTGAATCACAGCACTGCATTCCTCGGTGAGTAATATGGTTTCCCTTTCAAGCCAACTTCTTTTCTTGTTGATAAGATCCTTCAGAAACATGGAATATAGAGGCATCTGTTCAAGTGCTTCAGCCAAGGGAATATTGATTTCCAGCTTCTTAAAAATTTCAAGGAATTTGTGAAAATGCTGGTCTTTAACCTCTTTGTTGAACCTCTGAGGGTAAGGCAGTGGAGGTGTGATGCTTTTTCCTATTTGCTGCTGCCCCTGAGCTACTTCCTTTGAGCTATGTGGCTGGTTGTCCTTCTCTTTGAGTTTCTCAGTGCCTTTATTTGGCATCACAACTTGCTTCTCAGCCTCATCTGCCTCTGTTTGATTCTCATCCTCCGTTGGTTCTTTGATGTTCTCTGCTTGCTTCCTTGTAGAGTCATTGTTGCTTATCAATGTTCTCCCACTCCTCAATTGTATTGCCTTGCATTCCTCCTTGGGATTTGGGATTGTGTCACAGGGCAATGAGTTTGAAGGTTTCTCAATAGATACTTGCTTGGAGAGTTGCCCCATCTGTCTCTCTAGGCTCTTTATAGAGGCTTCCTGATTCTTGGCTACCATTTCTTGGTGTTTCAACATTTTGTCTATCATGGCCTCCAAGTTAGTGATTCTTTGGGCTTCAGGTGATGTTTGAGGTGGGTTATGAGATGTGGGTGGTGGGTGGTAGGCATTTTGGTTGGTGGATTGGTTATTAGATTGGTATTGATTGATGTTGGGGTAGTTGTTTTGAGGTTTTCTGAAGGGGTTTTGGTTAGTCTGCTGCTGGTTGTGATTTTGGTTGCTTCTTGGGTTGTGTTGGTTTGAGTTTCTCTGCCATGGTTGTTGGTTTTGGGCATGGTTATCTCCCCATCTGAGGTTTGGGTGGTTTTTCCAGGATGGATTGTATGTATCACCATACACTTCATTTGGTCCTTGGTTGTGCATATACTGTACTTGCTCTTGTTGTTGTTCTTCTTGAGTTTCTTCACTCTGTCCCCATGTGGTTGATGGTTGGCTAGTGTTGACTGCTGAAACTTGGAGACTATCAATTCTCTTGGCCATTTGCTCAAATTGTTGTTGAATTTGCTGTTGCATCATCTTGTTTTGAGCTAGGATTGAATCTACTCCTTCTAACTCCATTACTCCTCTCCTTTGTGATGGTTGGCAGTTTCTTTGATGAGCAAAGAAATATTGATTGTTGGCCACCATGTCCACAAGATTCTGAGCTTCCTCAGCAGTTTTCATCAGTTGTAGTGAACCTCCAGCAGAATGATCTAATGCCTCCTGAGATTTCAATGTCAGGCCTTCATAGAAATTTTGCAGCACATCCCATTCATTGAACATCTCTGGAGGACACTTTCTGATTAAGGCTTTGTACCTCTCCCATGCTTCATACAAGGATTCGGCATCTAATTGTGTGAATGTCTGCACCTCGGTTTTCAGCCTGATGACTCTTTGGGGTGGATAGAATTTGGCTAGAAATTTAGTCACCAAGTCATCCCAACTAGTGATACTTCCTTGGGGAAAAGTTTCAAGCCATTGTGCAGCCTTATCCTTTAATGAGAATGGGAACAGCAGAAGCTTGTAGGTTTCAGGATTCACGCCATTGGATTTGACAGTGTCACAGATCCTCAAGAAGGTAGATAGATGTTGATTTGGATCCTCCAATGGTCCTCCCCCAAATGAGCAATTGTTCTGGACCAATGTGATGAGTTGTGGCTTCAGTTCAAAGTTATTTGCATTGACATTAGGGGTGAGAATGCTACTTCCACAATGTCTAGCATTTGCAAAGGTATAGGAAGCCAATACTCTCCTCTGTTGTGGTTGATTATTGACTCCTCCTCCTGGATTAGATGTATCTCCTTCCATTTCGTGGAATTCTTCGTCTGATTCCTCTTCTCCAATAATACTTTTCCCTCTTTCAGCTCTTCTTAGCCTCCTGAGAGTTCTTTCGTCTTGTTCATGAAAATTGGGTATGGCTCTTCTTGTATCTGACATACAAGCAGAACATAAGAGCACACAAACCAGTGACACTTCAATCTACTGCTAGAATGAAGTTTAAGTTAACTTAAGCAAAAATTCAAACAGTCAGTGGGTTAATCAAGATTAAAGAAAAAGTGCTTGATCTAGATTACCACCTCACTTAATCATTGTCAATCTAATCAATCCCCGGCAACGGTGCCAAAAACTTGATGAGATATTTTGGTGAAAAATAAATCTCTTCCAAAACATCACAATCTAACCGGCAAGTGCACCGGGTCGCATCAAGTAATAAAAACTCACGGGAGTGAGGTCGATCCCACAGGGATTGAAGGATTGAGCAATTTTAGTTTAATGGTTGATTTAGTCAAGCGAATCAAGATTTGGTTGATGGTTTTGTAACTTGCAGAATTAAATTGCATTGAAGTAAAGAGAACAAGAAATAAATTGCTGAAACTTAAAGAACAAGAAATTAAATGGCAGAAACTTAAAGTGCAAGAAATGTAAATTGCGGAATCTTAAAGTGCAAGGAATGTAAATTGCTTGAAATGTAAAGGGGATCGGGATGTGGATTTGCAGAAATTAAACAAGGGAAAATTAAATTGCATCAAACAGAAGAGGGAAAGGGAATTGGGATTGAACCGGATATTGAAGCAGTAAAGTAAATGAACATTAAAAGCAAGAAACAGAGAATATAAAATTGAGATCTCAGGGCCCAGAGACTAGAAAACCAAGTCTAGATCTCAATGCCTTCCTAGATCCAACAAGAACAATTGCAAGGAAGATGTAAATTGCAAAGAAAAGAGGAAGAACAATGAACCGGAAATGGAATTCAATTAACAGTAAAGAAACAGAGAGATCCAAGATTGAGATTGAAACAGAATTTCTTCAATTCTCCAATCCAAGATCCAAGACAAATGTAAAATGAAATTGAAAGCAATGAAAACAAGAAATTAAAGTTCACTCAAGTTCAAAAGCTCTCCGAAAAACTCTTATGAAAATTCTAAAAGGAAAGCTCCCCGAATAACTTGAATTCTATCCTATTTATACACTTCCAAAAATGATCTTCAAGCTTTGAGTTGGGCCTTTGTTCTTGGTGGAATTGGGTTGAAAGAGGCCTTGGTTGATTGCTCTTGAAGTTTGAAGAAGAACCAAAGTGAATCAATTGAACCGGTTTTGAGGTTAGCCAAAGTTGGACCTAACGTTTGAGCCAAAGTTAGGGGTCTAACTTTGGCCCCAACTTTTCATATCAGCAAGCCAAATTCTTCTGGTATGGACGTTGGTGCCAACGTTAGGGGTCTAACTTTGACCCTAACGTTGGCCTTGTTTAGTGCTAGTGGCGCCAACGTTAGCCTCCAAGTTAGGGGGCTAACGTTGGCGCAAACGTTGGTGCCCCTCCCTTGTGTCTTCATGTGCCAACGTTAGCCTCCAAGTTAGGGGGCTAACGTTGGCGCAAACGTTGGCCCTTCCCCCTTTGTAATTCATGTGCCAACGTTAGCCTCCAAGTTAGGGGGCTAACGTTGGCGCAAACGTTGGTGCCCAGGGGAGAACTTCTCTTGCCAACGTTAGCCTCCAAGTTAGGGGGCTAACGTTGGCTCAAACGTGGGGAGCCCAGGGAGTAATCTTCATGCCTAACGTTAGCCTCCAAGTTAGGGGGCTAACGTTGGGGCTAACTTCATGCCTCCTGGTTCAATTTCACTTATTCCATTGTCCTCTCTTCACTTCTAGCCATTCCTCTTTGCTTCAACCTTTCTCCAAGCTTTCTTCACCTATCATTAATCAACCAAACTTATCAAAGCTATGCTCAAAATCATGAGATATTCATTCTTTCACAATATGCAACAAATATAGCATAAAACCTCATGAAATGGCATAAATTCATATATGGTTGGTTCAATCAAGGGAAACATGAAAATCTACTCAATTAGCTTGCTTGTAGCTCAAGAAAGTGCATAATTCTAATGAAAACAAAAGAAAAAGACTAGCTAAAATAGGCTAGGATGACTTGTCATCAATACCCAACATAAAGCTTGCCATGGAAAGGAGTAGGAATAATTGGATGAAGACAGCAAGAAAGCAGAGGTTCAGAAGGAACAAAAGCATCTCTATACGCTTATCTGAAACTCTCACCATTGAATTGCATAAGTATCTCTATCCTATTTTATATTTTAATTATATTTTAATTATCAATTCACCATAACCATTTAAATATGCCTGACTTAGATTTACAAGGTGACCATAGCTTGCTTGAAGCCGACAATCTCCGTAGAATCGATCCTTACTCACGTAAGGTTTATTACTTGGACGACCCAGTGCACTTGCTGGTTAGTTGTGCGAAGTTGTGACAAAGAACTAATATTATGAACGTGTGCATGAAGTTTTTAGCGCCGTTACCAAGGAATGAACGATCATGATTTCGTGCACCAGATACTTTTAAGGAGGAATTTCACAAAAAGTATTTTCCTAGATCCGTTCGTGATGCTAAAGAGATGGAATTGATGCAATTGAAACAAGGGAATATGTCAGTGACAAAGTATACTCAGAAATTTAAGGATCTGTGTCGATTTTCTAAAATCTATCAGGAAAATCCAGATGATTTTGAAGAATGAAAGTGTTTGAAGTATGAAGGAGGACTTCGTGATGAGCTAATGCATTCGTTAGTACCACTGGAAATACGAAATTTTGCGAAGCTTGTCAATAAGAGTCAATTGATGCAGGACTATGAAATTAAGATGGCAGCATCAAGGATGAGTCATCCGAGCTTACCACCAAGAAACTTTAATAATTTCCATACGCATGCAGTACAGCGGAAGGTTAATTTTAAGGCATCGGGAGTGCCTATGCAAGGAAATCAACAAGTTAGAAACTTTTCTACGTGCTCTACTTTTGGGAATGGAAACAGGCCAAGACAGAATTCTAGTAAGCAACCTCAGCAGATTCAAGAAGACATGAGGTGTAAGAAGTGTGGAAGGGATCACACTGGTTGGCCTTATTATTTTGGAATGAAAGTCTACTACAACTGCGGTGAACCGGGGCATATAGTGAGTAATTGTCCGAAGAAGTCGGTACAAGGAGTAGCTAGACCGCAACAGCCGGGAAGAGTATTTACAATGATTGCTGAAGATGCTCGTATTCGGACTCCCTGACCCAAGGTCAGTGTTGTGTCAAGAATCGTTTCCTAACTGCACTTTACGATTCTGGTGCATTGCGTTCTTTTATTTCATTAACTGTTGTGCGTGAGTTGGGATTAAATTTTTCAAAGTTGAATTTTGACTTGCTTGTTCATACACCAACATCCCAAAATATTTTGACTAGTCTAGTGTGCTGAAAATATTTTGACTAGTCTAGTGTGCTGACAATTAGAGTTTGATATAGGTAGTAGAACCATATTTTTCTTGACTATTTTGAGAAAACTACTATTATTTTGTCTAATAATTTGCATACTAGACCTGTGTTATCTCATTCTTCTTACTTAAATTCTGTGAGAGTGATCATGTTTTTCTGAAAGTAACCCCTATCGCAAGAATAGGTCGAGCTCCTCAAATTTTAACCCTCGATATATAGGACCTTTTCAGATAATCAAAAAAGTCGGTCGAATAGTTTACCAGATAGCTTTTTTCCAGTCTTTGTCAAATCTTCATAACGTCTTCTATATCCCGACGAAAGTTATGTTTTGCAACCGGAGACAGTGTAATTTCAAAGTAACTTGACACATCTTGCCAAACCAGTTTGAAAAGTTGTCACGAGCGATAAGTATCTACAAAGCAAAACAGTTTCTTTAGTCAAAGTAGCTTGGGGACGAGATGAGAAAATAGAACACACCTTGAGAGATAGAAAATAAAGTAAAGGCCAATTATCCGCACCTATTTACAGGTAAAGAAAATTTTGAGGGCAAAATTTTCTTTTAAGAGGGTAGAATATAACAATCCGAATTTTACGCCAACACGGTGTTTTTCGAAAAATGTTATTTTCAGCAATTAGTTTTATTTCAATGAGTTAATTTCAAGATTCAAAGTAAAATAAATGATAATCTAATTTTATTATTATGTTATTAATTTATTTTACATGATATAATTAAAATAGATCCTAGATATTATTATTATTATTATTATTATTATTATTATTATTATTATTATTATTATTATTATTATTATTATCAAGTCCGATATTTGTCGATATAAGTAATTATCGATATTTTTTGATGTGTTTAGAGTTGCTAATACTTCATCAAATATCTTTCATCCTTAAGTTACTAATGTCATTTATATTAGTAACTTATATATATTTAACCTTATATATACTATTATTACTTGTCTTTTTATATATTTATTTTTCATAATTATTCGTTTAAGATATTTATAACTTAAACCGCTGACTCAACCGTACACGAGCGTGATACCCATACCCCTTAATTTGACAAATCACCCTTCCACTAAATTAAACTGCTTCTCTAATCACCATTCCTTATAAAGTTATAATCAGCCGAACCATTCCTTGGGAAAAAAAAAGAAAAGAAACATGAAATCACATTAAACAATGGCATCTCATTAAACACAATCTTAATCATCATCGTATATTATCATCAGTATACCCCTTAATTCTCTTACCAAGTGACTGAACAAATAGAAAAACAAAAACAAAGAAGCTTGCGACAACTAACTATTTCTTATTTTTAGCATGACACCTAATCATTTCCCATCAAATTAATCATCATCATCTAACTTCATTTGGTTTTATTTCATGCATGGTCAGAAGAGAAGTGACCGAGAGTGAGAGAGAGGAAACCGTGAAACTCTTAACTTTCCGCTTCCAATTTCTATAAATTCGTAACTCTAATAAAAAATCTAATTCGATAAAAGTGTTTGTATCTTCTTCTATTACACATTTGTGTCACTTTTGTTCAATAAAAGTTGACAGTGATATAGCTTCCCTTCCTCTTAAATTCGGCCAATTGGAGTTTTAAGAGGCACAAGCGATTTTTGACATTTTCATCTTCAGTAGCTCGGTTGAAAAGATTCTCTGAAATTTCTGTTGTTTTGATTTCATACAGAGGTAAGATTTTGGTAACTTTTCACCAGTTAAATTTGTATTGGATAAGTGAATTGATGTTGTGATTTATTGTTGATTGGATTTGATTGAATTTATGTTAAATTCTTGTGATATATTGATATTTGTGATAAGTTTGAGGTTCGGTCGGTTTAAGTGCAGCCAAGATCCGGATAATTTTGATAAATTCGGGGCTAGGATTATTTTGAAAATCAAGTAAAATTTTGTGTAATTAAAGGACCGAGAGAATAAATAAAAAGTTATGAAGAATCGGTAACCGTAAAGTTCGGAAACGAATTTAAAGCTGTGTATATGTGTATTTTTTAACTGATTATAAAAAGATATTTTTGGGTTTAAAAACTGTATTTGTTACCACGATAATATCGTTTATTTGAGAATGAAATTGTGTTTTGAGAAAAATTTGAGGTTGATTTTATAAATACATAAGTTTAGAGGTATTTTGAGTAAAAAGCAAGTGTTTGGAGATGAGCGGGTATTTTTATAAAAACTCAGTTATTTTAATAAATATTAATAAACAAAAAACTTATTAGTAGTTTTCTAAAAATATTGGGTTAAAAGTAAAATAATTAAAAGTTTGAAGTTTAAATCATAATTAATAAAAGTTTACAAATAAAGTTTAAAAGGAGTTATGTCTTTAAGGAGGTTATAAATACTATTTATTACTTAAATTATTTTATTTGTATTAAAAGAAAATTATTATTATTATTATTTAATTTATTAAGAACATTATTTAGTAAAGATATTATTATTATCGATATTATTAATGGTAAGATAGAATGGAATAAAAAGAGAATACCTTTTTTAAAAGATTTAGAATCACAAAGTTAACTTAAGGATCTTATGATTCTCTTTCCATAAAATACTTATAGATAGTGAGAGAACAGTGTGAAAATAGTTTGAACTGTTAAGGATAAATAAGTAAAAGACTGAAGAAAAAGGAAAGATAAATCGGTAAGTGTGATTATAGAAATGTCACAAACCGGTGACAATAGTATGGTTTTGGTGCCGAAGGATAAAAGTTAACAAGTCGTGGGCTTTGTATGTGAATGATTGTGTGAGGATACCCGTCAATATGAAATGGTTTCTAGGAGAAAGGGTCACATGCTTCAGTTGGAGAATCAGCACCTGCAATTACCTGGAGAGGTCATGTTCAACATACTTTAGCTTGAGGATCAGCGCCTGCAAGAAGTAGAAACTTGCAGAGGTTATGTCGGTGGAATGCCTTATCCGACTTGTGAGTTGGATTGCGTCGGGTGCAGGTTGAAACCGACAAATGAGCTTATTACCTACGATAGGCTAAACATGCTTCATCCTTGCTGCGCAATTGCATTTTACTTGATAATGTTAAATTGTTTGTGATTGTCTTCTTGTGTTTATGCATTCCTTAATGGTATTCTGAAATATTGTGACTGGTTATTTCTCTGTGATTCTTGTATATTTGGTTGTGAATTAATTGAACTGTGATAATCTTGACTTAACTAATTACTCCTAGCACTACTAAGAACCCCCATGTATTACTCCTTCCTTCTTTCCCCATCAGATGGAGACGGGTGATAAACCCCAATTTTGTGGTTTATCTTCTGTTGAATTTAGGGGATTTTATCAACTTTTCTCACATTTATTCAATGAAATAGCATGGTTTTGTGAATTTCTCCTAATTTGTGCTTAAGAGTAAAAACATGCTTTTTAGGCCCAAAAATTGATGAATTTAATTCACTTTAATTCCATTTGATGCCTTGATATGTTTGTTAAGTGATTTCAGGATTAGAAGGCAAAGATTGGGTTGAAGGAATGAAGAAAAAGCATGCAAAAATAGAGAATTCATGAAGAAATGAGGATTTGCTTAACTGAAGGCCACACGCACGCATCACCCACGCGTACGCGTGAGAAGGAGATTTGCTAGTGACGCGCACGCGTCACCCACGTGCACGCGTCACCAGAGAATCATCAAGCGATGCGCACGCGTCATCCACGAGCACGCATGATGTTGGTCACGTGACTCACTTAAAGGCAAAACGCTGGGGGCAATTTCTGAGCTCAAGGAGGCCCAAATCCAACTCATTTCTGATGCTTTTGAACCCAAAAATAGCAAGGGAATGAAGGAGGGGAGCAATCATAGGGTAGTTTTCATCATGTTGTAGGTTAGAATTCTAGAGAAATAAGCTCTCCCTTCTCTCCAGAATTTAGGGTAGTTTAGGTTAAATTCTCTTAGATCCCACTTTTAATTCTTGTTTTGATTTAGTTTTCCCTTTTGACTCCTTGTTATTACACCTTTGCTTTTCTCATTCTTGTTGTTAGTTTTCCTTTCATGTTATTTTTATGTTGCTACATTCTTGTTGATTTCAATTTCTTTTTAATGCAATTTTATATTTCTATGTCTCTTGATGTTTACCTCATTTGCTATTATTGATTTCTTGCTTTTGTTAGTTATAATTTTCATTAATTCTTGCCATTTTGTGATGTTTACTTTTCTTGCACTCTAAGTGTTTGATGAAATGTTTTCACTAGTTGTAGAGTAGTTTCTTTACTCTTGACCTAGGCTAAGGGAATTGAGTGACCTTGAGTCATTGGGTCTCACTGAATTGGTGATTTGAGAACCCTTGGTGGTCAATTTGATAACCATTGACACTAGCCTACTACTAAGTCAATTAGTAGCTAGGTTAGGACTTATGAATTGATGTTGATCAAGCCTATTTGACGTACTTCAATCTTGAAGTAGATATTGTACGTACTTAAAGCATAGAGGTAGACTAAATGGGTTGGTCCCTCATAATTATCATTATATGGTTTGTAGACAAGGATGGAGATCTTAATTCCTATGCCTAGCCAAGAGTTCTTTCCCTTTTCTTTTATTAGTTAATTGTCATTTACTTTCTTGTTATTTACTTTTTTTTGTTAATTACCAAATCAAACCTCTCTTGCCCCCTTCATAGCCAATAATTGATCACTTCATTGGAATTCCTTGTGAGACGACCCGAGATTTGAATACTTCGGTTAATTTTCATTGGGGTTTGTACTTGTGACAACCAACATTAAAATTTGATTAAGAGTTATTAGTTGGTTTGGAACTATGCTTACAACGAAGTTCTTTTTCTATTAAGAGAAATTCTAGATCGACAATAATTCTTACTATCAACTGGCATCTTGTTCTACGAGATGGACCCTCCCTACATATATGAGGATCTTGTACAGCATAGGTTCTACGTAGTAGCTGCAGATATTAGGACACGTATGTACGTTCTGTGCAATCACCCTTTCCGTCATCCGATTAACACCCCAATCTTTAACACCGATATGCCTTATGAGTTCCTGTTGGATTGACTTCATCCTGATGCTCCGTTTCACCCGTTCTATGACAGACATGTGCCTCATCAGCACCCTAATCAGCCTGAGGATCAGGTGGTCCCTGTGCCTGTGGAGGAGCATGTACCAGAGCCCATACCTGAGTGGCATATTTCTATAGAGCATAACTCAGTGTATTCGTGTGAGCCCTCATCTGAGGAGTTGCACACCACCTCCATTACTGGACCGACGAGTGTAGGCCAGAGTAGTAGTACGAGTGTCAGGACCACTCCTGATATTATTGAGATTTCTGATGATGACGACGAGGACCCTAAGGAGTGTTCAAATGTGATTGAGATTTGCTCTAACGACGACAGTTGATGCTTGGAAGCTGAGGATGTGGCTTTAGGGAGTTTATGTGTTAGCCTAACATTTATGTTTAGTCTCTCACTTTTGATTAGACTCACTGAGAGAGTATGATATCTATAGTTGACTAGGCTAGTTTTCGGGCACCAACTTAAGGACCTCCTATATAGACTTGGGCCCGGAGTGTTGATTATGAATATAGTAACAAGATGTGAAGGGTTGTACGCTAACTTATGACCTATATGACAATATATATATATATATATATATATATATATATATATATATATATATATATATATATATATATATATATATATATATATATATATATAAACGGTATGTATGATCCATATTATCTCTATCTCTGATGTTTGTGTTATTTTATCGTACTTGTTAAATTATTTCAGTTTTCCGATAATCGACCGCGCACTAATACGATTACATGCTTAATGATAAATAATTAGTTCATTTTTAAGAAAGCAAGGTGGTGACGCTTGATTTTTAGTATGATCATGACGTGCTGAAAATTGGGTCGTTACATAATGCATTATGAATATTAAGTATGTGAATATGTGTTATTTTTTCTTGATTAAAAGTTTTAACTTTTTTGTAAAATTGTCGATATTTTAATGCGTAAAGGCTCAATATTAAGTAGATAATAAAGGAATTAGGTTATTAACGCCCTACTTTTGGTATGATCATGACGTGTTGGAAGTTAGGTTGCTACAATATGGTATAAGAGGACTCCTTCCTATAGAGCCTTAGGAATGGATTGACTATGCTTCACTACATACTCTGAGTGTCTGTCATGCAATGGGACTTACCTTAATGACAAGAATTTGAGTTTTACATGTATGAATGTCTGTTGATTAATGCTGTTAGTCTACCATTGCATACTTCATGGTATTAAGTCTGGCCAACTTGACACTAATGGTTAATGTATATGGGAACACTGATGGTTACCATAGACGAAATAGAAACGATAGGTAATGTGAATCACGAGGTTTGGGGACGTTAGATGTTACTTTTGAGGGTTTACTCCGTTTTGAAGTATAATCTTTGTTCGTGTTGCGTAATTTAGTGCACAATTTTCCTCTTTTATCGTTTGCATTCAAGTTTCTTGTTTCAGATTTTCATTTCGGAATATGATTTTATTATATTTCAACCATTCCTTATCACTCCTGCATATCTCTGCTCGATTATAATCCTAACTATTCACTTGATACATTTGAAATATTTATCCTTGATAATGCTCATATTCCTCTTTATGAACCATGTGAACCTTGATTTGGCTTTGAACTTGTTTTCACATAACAATGATCCTTAATTAGTTGAAAACATTAGATGTTTTTCTTGATATGTTTGCATCAAAACATGTATTTTAACTGTGCCATGTGATAGGCGTACTGTTTAATCATTTATTTTTCATCTCTTCCATCCCTTGTTTCAATTATTTTTGAAACCATATTTTATTATCCATCTTTATCATTATTTGTACACTTCTTCATAAATCCTATACCCTTTGATCTGATCTTGAATTTGTTCTAACGCAACGCATAATCCTTAATTATTAAGAGATTTAAAACCTTGAGAGTTATGATTTAAAGCAAGCTCATTTGCGATTTGATCCTTTTGCTTCGCATTCTGCAACTTCTGCGCATCCTGCTCAGATTACAACTCTTGACTTTGTGTTCCTCTACATGAATGATATAATCCCTTGATAAAAACTTTAAACTTATTTTGATACGATAAATCATTTCTAGTACTTTTCTTCGGAAGTTCTTATTTTGGAATCTTCTTTGAAAAGAGTTTTGTTTTGATTCTTTTTCTATCTAATCCTATCTGTGACCATTCTTTGAAATTTGGATACAAACTTGAGATAAACAAACTTAATATTAAAAAATTAAACTCACGACTGCATGCCATCGGACCAAATCCTCAACCGAATAATGGGCATTGTAGGAATCACCCATTGCGGGATCTGTCGACATTGTCATTGCATCGGCAGGGCGGCGTAGCAGAAGGAGGCACCCAGTTCGAGTTTAGGACCATGATGAATTGTTCGTCCGATGGACCCGCCTATGACGTCACGGGGTCACGAGGTAGCTGGGGTAGAGGGCGATGACTGGGCAGCCTTGGAAAATTCGGTGGAAGCCTGTCCTCTACAACGAACACATGACCCATTCAACCTACCTCTACTACCTGTCGTCGTGTTTGTACAGCGGATATATTAGTAACATATTAATAACATAACAAACACTAATAATCAACAACATAGGAAGAAACTTGATAAACCACTATTTATGGTTTATCTTGTGCTCATTTCAGTATTTTTTATCAAGTCCTTACCCACTTATTCATATGATTCGCATGCTTTTACGTTTTCCTTCCTGATTTTGTGCTATGATCGAAAACATGCTTCTTTGGGCTTTAAATTTGCTATGTTTAATCCTCTCTTATTACCATTTGATGCCTTGATATGTGTGTTAAGTGTTTTCAGAGATTACAGGGCAGGAATGACTTAGAGGATGGAAAAGAAGCATGCAAAAGTGGAAGGAATACAAGAAACTGAAGGAACTGCTAATGTTGTCCAGTGTGACCTCTTGGTACTAAATCGACTAGAACTTGAGCTACAAAGGTCCAAATGATGCGGTTCCAGTTGCGTTGGAAAGCTAACATCCGGAGCTTCGCAACGATATATAATTTAACATATCTGCGCCAAAGCCAAGTGATGCGAACGCGTGGATCACGCGGACGCATGACCTGGCAAAAACCCAATCCGCGCGAACGCGTGGACGATGCTTCCGCGTGACTTTGCAGCGACCTGAACGTACCAGAAATCACTAGGGGCGATTTTTGGGCTGTTTTTGACCCAGTTTTTGGCCCGAAAAACACAGATTAGAGGTTATAAAGTGGGGGAATCAATCCATTCATAAGGAGGACAATTCATACAACATTCATATACATAATTTTAGGTTTTAGATGTAGTTTTTAGAGAGAGAGAGAGGTTCTCTCCTCTCTCTTAGGATTTAGGATTAGGATTCCTCTTAAAGGTTAGGTTTATTTCTTCTTCAATCACAGGTTCAATATTACTTTAATTTATTTTCTACCTTTATTGATTCTATTACTTTAATTGTCATTTATCTTTTCAATTTGGCTTATGAACCATTTATGTTAGGATTTTCTTAATTAATATAAATTGAGGTATTTCAGATTTGATTTTACTTTATTTTATTTATGAATGCTTTTAATTTAATTTAAGATATTTTTTCCTTTTGGCTTTGGTTAAGTAATTAGCAACACTTGAGTTATCAAACTCAGCTGTTGATTGAAATTAGAATTCTCTGCTGGTTAATTTGTACTCCAATAACTCTAGTCTTTCCATAGGAGTTGACTAGGACTTGAGGATCAAAATAATTAGTCCACTTGACTTTCTTTTGTTTAGCAAGGGTTAATTAAAGTGGGAGCAGAATCCAATTCTCATCACACCTGATAAGGATAACGAGGATAGGACTTCAATTTCTCATACCTTGCCAAGAGATTATATTATTATTAATTTATTTTTCTTGTCATTTAAATTACTTGTTCCTTATTTTAAAAAATCCAAAAACATATATTTTTACATAACCAATAATAAATCATACCTCCCTGCAATTCCTTGAGAAGACAACCCGAGGTTTAAATACTTCGGTTATAAATTTTATTGGGTTTTGTTACTTGTGACAATAAACTTTTGTACGAAAGGATTCTCTGTTGGTTTAGAAGCTATACTTACAACGCGATTATTTTTTTTTTAAATTCTAAATTAGCAGAAATCTAATCATCAAAATGGCGCCGTTGCCGGGAAATTGCAAACGTGTGCCTTATTATTGGTTATTGTAAATATTTTATTTTGCTTGTTTATTTAATTTTATTTTCATTTTTAATTTTTATTAGTTGCTATGAGTTCTCACCCCCATCTCCTTGAGTTTGGTTCCAATGTTGTTGCAAGGAATGGAAATTATAACAGGAACATGCATCAAGGTCAAAACAATCAAAGATGGAAGGAGCCACGAGGATCTGATCAACCCTTTCGGCAACAACACCTTCCACATTACCACAGACAAAGACCATTCCACAATGCATGTCGAGACAATAGTTATGGTGGACCCTTTCGTGACAACCAACCTCCACCAAATTACTATAGTCAAGGGCCATTCCAGGGAGCGTACCAAGATGATGGATATGGTGGACCCCCTTATAGTTACCAACAAGACCCACCATATGATTATGAACCGCCTCCTCAACTCAACTCCGGACCACCATACTCACAAGCCCCCTACTACCAAACATCATCACATGATTCTAACCTTTATCCACCATATCAACCACCCTATGAACCATACGAGCCATACATAGATCCACCCTAATTCCAACCCAGTTACTCCCAAGGACCACCACCTCCATATACACCACATCCATATCCATCAATCCAAGAGCCTTATGATCCTACTTATGATATCCGAGCAGAAAAAGAGTCAAGGAATCGTTTCAAGGAAACAATGGGTCGATTTCAAGCAACCCTGCGTCAATTGGACCAAGCGATAAACCAAACAGCACCCGAAGCTTTCATGGCTAAGGAATCTCAATTTGAGAGCAAGGAATTGAAGTGTGCTCTGCAACAAGTGGAAAAGATGGAGAGTGATAACCACCCTCTTATCATGAACCTTTCCTCCCAAATAATGAGCCCTCACATCCACCTCAACCTTCAATGCATGATACTATTGGTGTTATTCTTCAATGGCAAAGAGAGATGAAACGGGGAGTACTAGAATTCGTGACTGTCTTTACCGAGGTAGTAAATCGATTAGCTTTCCAATATCTGAGCACTCAAAGTACTCCCATAGCTACATGTGGAGAATCAAAAGAAGAGTGTAGCATGAAAGAGACACTAGAAACTCCGGTGGACAACGAGGAACATGGCTTTGTATTGGAACAAGTGGAGGAAGCCATAACAGTTGCAGAGGAATAAGTGGTTGAAGATCTAGGAGATGCTGAACCTCCATGGGAATCTAGAATTATAGAGTACCCCTCCAATAAGATTGAAATTGATGTCAAGAAGGTTAGTGCATAACCTCTATGGCATATTCCTTATGAAGACTTAGATGGGATAGATCAAGAAGTAAGTTCCCTTGGTGATGAGAATCATGCATCAAGTCCTCCTAGTGATAAATCTACATCCGCAAACGAACTCCTTGAGTATGAAGACTCTTCTCTGATTGAGTCTGCAAATGATGTAGAAGTAGAAGCCCTTCGAAAAGGATGGACGGGAGTTGAGTACGCTTTGTCAAGAACATTGGAGACTTCTCCACCTAGGTTGTCGTCTACTCCTTCACTTGAGTGGGTAAAACTTATCTCTATTCGTCTTCCTATCCCACTTGAGTACGGTATTCTTGAAACGGACGGCCAACTTAGGAACCTTTGTGGCATTAAGTGTAAGAGAAGAATGTTTAGTGGTTGGAGTTGCAAATCAAGGCTTATTAAGGTTGATATTTCAAGAGAAAGATGTAAGGGCTCAACTGGTGATAATTTGGTTAGATCTAAAAGAAGAGTTTGGTACTCCGTAGAGAATTCAGAGTACTTGCCACCCAGATGGAACCATGATGATCAACTTGAAGACGGGTGCAGAAACAAGATTTGGGATCCATGCATATATGAGGATCAAATTTGGGAGCTCAAAACTTGTGACAAACTCCATCAAAGCTTGAGAAATTTACTTGGTATTGATAGAGCTTATTAGAAGTCCAAGCATTGGTGGAAGTTTCAAGAAGATTTCAAGCACAAGCCGCCATGACAAAGAGCTCACCAAATGTCCAACTTAAGGACTTTAACTAAAAGTGCTAGGTGGGAGACAACCCACCATGGTATGATCGTTCCTTTTCAATTTTAATTTTATTTCGTTTTGTTTGTTTTAAACTTTTGTTTTATTCTATTGAACCTGAAATTATTCATAACCTCCATATCAGCATTTGCATTTTGCATTTTGCATATTGCATACTGCATAAAAAAAAAGAGTAAAAGGCCCGCGACGCGCCAGCGTCGCTGACGCGTTCGCGTCACATGTGCATTATGAAGAAAAGAAAGTTGAACAGAGAGTCACGCGAAAGTGTGGCTGGAGGTGTGCCTTAGGCACAAACATGACCACGCGAACGCTCGCTGACGCGTTCGCGTCGTTTGCGATATAGCCTCCCTCGCGTCCGCGTCACCCACGCGAACGCGTGGCCCTGTAAAATCGATGTAAATGGGTGTATGGCAGTAAGTTATGATGGAGTGGGGCTGGAACCATGCTAGAAGCACCAGCCCTCCCACACGATCGTGTGCCCCACGCGGCCGCGTCGTTTTACAAAATCAGTCCATTCACGCGTGCGCGTGACCCACGTGCACGCGTCACTCTAAATTTTGGCAAAATGCATTTGAGACATAAAGTTGCGCGAATGCGAGGCTGCTCTCGTGCCACTAGCACAAATCAAGTCACGCGTTCGCGTGACCAACGCGTCCGCATCACTTGCAATTATCGCCAATCACGCGAACGCGTGATCCACGCATCCCTGTCACCTCCGTCGCACAACTTATCCAGATCAGCGCCAATTATCTTATCTTTTCTTTTCTAATCCTAATTTCTTCTCTCTTTTCTTCTTTCTTCTTTCTTTCGTACTTACTTCTTCTTCATCTCTTTAACTTCTCATCTCTCTTCACTTTCATTCTATTTTATTTAATTTATTTGCATACTTTCATCCATTGCATTTTAATTTTGCGCATATTTTTATTTTTTTCTAAGTCTATTATTTTTCCAATGGTGTTAAATTTTCTTATTCAACTGTTACGTCTTTTCTGGTATTATTTTAGTGCTTAGTGACTTGTTTTCTACTGTTGGGTAATATTATTTAAGCCAATGTTGATCTTTTCTTATACCAGTATTTCTTTTGCATTGACATGAACTTATACTATCTTGCATTACCCACACTCTCTTCCCCCTTTGTTGCAATTTTTGCACTATTGATATGCCATTTGCTTCTACTATTTTCTCACTTGCATGTTGTAGCTACCATGTAATTGTGATCCTCATTATTTGGCATTAACCCAGCCATATTTTATTTGTTTTTTATCTTTCTTTCTGGGTTATTTTTCTTCTTTTCCTCTACTTTCAGGCTGGCCACCGAGAAAGAGAAAGGGAAAGCTTCTAAATGGGGAGACAAATAAGTCCATCAGCACAATCTTTAGAGAAAAGCATTAGTTGAAGCAACCCTTCCACTTGCACATCTTAGCATGCACTGAGGACGGTGCAACCTTTAAGTGTGGGGAGGTCGATACCGATCTCCATGGGTTTGTTATTTTCTTCTCAACACCAATGTCTTATTTTCTTTATTAATTCATTATTGCATTTACATGTTTGATTGCATGTTTGTTTGATTTTATGCATTTAGTTACTACTTGGCTGAAGTAATATTTTCTTTTTCAAGAAATTTTTATAGTATTTCACTAATTTAAATTGAAAATTTTTTTGTTAAATTTGTTTCAAGTTGTATTTGGAACATAGTTTAAAAAGCTAAGAACGCACAACCTATACGATTTTGAGCCTAATTACATGGTTACACTATTTAAACCATAAATTTTTATTCTTGTGTGTTTTCTTCCCTATGATTGTAATCTTTGCTTTGTTCCATTATATATGTCCACTATTTAGTGTATTTACATGCTTGCATATGATTGAGGCAATTACTTGTTTAGCTCACTTATCCCAAATAAGCCTACCCTTTAAATCACCCTTTTCAGCCACTTTGAGCCTTGTACACCCCATTTGTTCTATATTTTACCACATCACTAGCCTTAAGCGGAAAAACAATTAAATACCCCAATTGAATCTTTGGTTAGCTTAAGATAGAGATTGTGTATCAACTAAGTGTGGGAAAACTGTGGGAACATGGGTTAATAGGGAATGTGTTATATTTTTTTTTACTTTGATAAAATATTGGAAATTTGGATACCTACTCATGTGAGACCAGAAAAATTTAAAAATCCATGTGCATTGATAAGTTATGTTTATTTTTCTATTTATAAAAAAAAGATAATAAAAAAAAACTAAAAATATTCAATAAGTAAATAGATAAATAAATAAGGGGATAAAAATTACCCCAATGCTAAGTTTAATAATAAAAGATCAATGCACATGTGATAAATTAAAAGATAATTTGGTACATGAGTATGTGATACAAAAGTGGGATTTATGGGTAGTTGGGCATGAATTTAGAATTACATAGAGTGTGTGTATAGGTGAAGAGCTTAAGTTAATCAATGATTCAATTTATAGCTCACTTAGCCATATATATACCATCACCCTTACTTTAGCCCCATTACAACCTTGAAAAGACCTCATGATGTTTGTATTGGTACATTAAATTTTTGTTGATTGGTTAGATGAAGAAAAAAGTTTAGAAAACATGACTAGGGAAGACTAGAGTGAATAACCTTAGACACTTGAGAGATTAGAGTGCATATACACTACCAATGAGGGTTCAATGCTTGATTCTATGTTCCCTGCTTTCATGAACTATCTTCTTACAAGTTTACTTGTCTTTTATTGTATGATTTGGATTAGTGGAATTTGATTTATATTTGTCTTGGAGAACTTGTTTACTTTTAACCAAGTAGATAGAAACATCTTAATATATATAGTTGCAGTCATATAGATAGGTTACATTTCATACATTCTACCATTCCTCTTCACTCCCTTATAGCTTCTCCTGAGCTTAGCATGAGGACATGCTAATGTTTAAGTGTGGGGAGGTTGATAAACCACTATTTTATGGTTTATCTTGTGCTCATTTGAGTGGTTTTTTATCAAGTCCTTACCCATTTATTCATATGATTTGCATGGTTTTACGTTTTCCTTCCTGATTTTGTGCTATGATTGAAAACATGCTTCTTTGGGCTTTAAATTTGCTATGTTTAATCCTCTCTTATTACCATTCGATGCCTTGATATGTGTGTTAAGTTTTTTCAGAGATTATAGGGCAGGAATGGCTTAGAGGATGGAAAAGAAGCATGCAAAAGTGGAAGGAATACAAGAAACTGAAGGAACTACTAATGCTGTCAAGCCTGACCTCTTGGTACTAAATCGACCATAACTTAAGCTACAAAGGTCTAAATGATGTGTTTTTAGTTGCTTTGGAAAGATAACGTCCGGCGCTTCGCAACGATATAAATTTGCCATAGCTGCTTCAAAGCCAAGTGATGCGAATGCGTGGATCACGCGGACGCGTGACCTGGCAAAAATCCAATCCGCGCGAACGCGTGGACGACGCTTCCGCGTGACTTTGCAACGATCTGAATGTACCAGAAATTGCTGGGGGCGATTTCTGGGCTGCTTTGACCCAGTTTTTGGCCCAGAAAACACAGATTAGAGGCTATAAAGTGGGAGAATCAATCCATTCATAAGGAGGACAATTCATACAACATTCATATACATAATTTTAGGTTTTAGATGTAGTTTTTAGAGAGAGAGAGAGAGAGAGGTTCTCTCCTCTCTCTTAGGATTTAGGATTAGGATTCCTCTTAAAGGTTAGGTTTATTTCTTCTTCAATCATAGGTTCAATATTCCTTTAATTTATTTTCTACCTTTATTGATTCTATTACTTTAATTGTCATTTATCTTTTCAATTTGACTTATGAACCATTCATGTTAGGATTTTCTTAATTAATATAAATTGAGGTATTTCAGATTTGATTTTGCTTTATTTTATTTATGAATGCTTTTAATTTAATTTAAGATATTTTCCCCTTTTGGCTTTGGTTAAGTAATTAGCAACACTTGAGTTATCAAACTCAGCTGTTGATTGAAATTGGAATTCTCTGCTGGTTAATTTGTACTCCAATAAGTCTAGTCTTTCCATAGGAGTTGACTATGACTTGAGGATCAAAATAATTAGTCCACTTGACTTTCCTTTGTTTAGCAAGGGTTAATTAAAGTGGGAGCAGAATCCAATTCTCATCACACCTGATAAGGATAACGAGGATTGGACTTCAATTTCTCATACCTTGCCAAGAGATTTTATTATTATTAATTTATTTTTCTTGTCATTTAAATTACTTGTTCCTTATTTTAAAAAATCCAGAAACATATCTTTTTACATAACCAATAATAAATCATACCTCTCTGTAATTTCTTGAGAAGATGACCCGACGTTTAAATACTTCGGTTATAAATTTTATTGGGTTTTGTTACTTGTGACAACCAAACTTTTGTACGAAAGGATTCTCTGTTGGTTTAGAAGCTATACTTACAATGCGATTTTTTTTTTAAATTCTAAACTAGCAGAAATCTAATTGTCAAACTCAAGAAATAACAAATAATTCTAAAAGTGTTTTAGTTTAGTAAATTTAACGAAAGGGAAATTACATAGTATTTTAGTTTCAAAATAATTAAATTCTAATGAATAAGTGTTTTCGTTAGTTTAGCAAACTAACAAGTGCCTATAATGCACTAAAACAGTAATTGCAAAGGAGAAATTTTTCTTTCATATGAACCAAAATGAATATATACATATATATATATTTTTCTTATAAATACCATAAATATTTATTGTAATACCAACTTAACAAAATCAAAAACATAAACTAAGATTAAAATAATTATTCAAATTAACAATTGCACAAAAATATAGCAACCCAACAATTAATTATAACAATTTCGAAAACATACTTTTAATTTTTTTTATTTCACTAAAAATTTTATAAAAATTTCGACAGAGTCTCCCCTAAAATTTGGATTTCTCCACCCTTCGAGAGTTCCATCCAAACCAAATACCCATCAACCCTTCTCAACCGATTAATTTTTTCAATCATTATTAAGGTAACATACAAACAACTCAATCATTATTAATATAGTCAAATATTTTTCTAACAATTTTAGCAGCAGAAATCAACAAATAGCTCAATAATCTAACATTTTATAACAATCTTAAAGTCTAATCTAACCTATTCTAATATATCCTAACTACCTAAATCTACTAAAATAGAAAATTAAACTAACTAAACTCAACTAACTAATTAATTAACTTGATATAATAGAATTTAAAATAACCAGAGTTCAAACAAAAAACCTTGAAGAGGGGTAGAGGTGCAGTGGTGGCAAAAGCAGAAGCGGCAGTGGAGGTTGACGGAGAGGAGATATAAGAAGGTAAGAGATAGAGTGGGAGAGAGAGAGAGAGAGAGAGAGAGAGAGAGAGAGAGAGAGAGAGAAAGAGAGAGAGAATTCAAAATAAAGTGGGAGGAGGATCGCAGTTCCAATCTAGGTCACGGTTACCGTCAGATTTATTGGCTGATATTTTCGACGGTAACGCAGTGTGGATCACCAAAACGTAGTATTTCATTGAACGTGTCTACCGTCAGATTCTTTTGACGATAACTCCGACGCTAATGTTTGGTGGTTTTCCTCCAAAAGTTACCGGCGGTTTTACCGTCGAAAGTGACTATCTGTCGGTAATTATTTGACATGACAAATTCCTCATCAAATCCGTCGTTAAATCTGATACTAAATTCGAATGCAATCATCGCCACTAAATTTGATGGTTCTCGGTGTTTTTTTTGTAGTGAAAAATGACATAGGAACTACTATGGTACTCTGGAGATCTATCTGAAAAACTACTATAGAAAAATTTGAATCTCGAGAACCATTTCAAATAATTACATAAATATCAGGGACTAATATGGAGATTTGTTCCCATTAATAAGATACAACCGAATAAAAATGATAAGATCAGATTCTAGCAATAATGGCTCATTTTCTAACGTTCATTTTTTTAAATCAAATCAATTTTAAAATAAAAATTATTTCTATACCAAAATTCACTATTTAAATTAGCTACCATATATTTGTATATAAATATATCTGTAATTTAATTCATTTTTAATGTCTATTTTGTATTTTAATTTTATATTTTATACCGATAGTTGATTTTGATGGCTGATTTGGATGTATGCCTAATGTAACACCCACTCTATCAGAAATCATGCTTCCGGCTGCGCTACTCTGATAGCAAGAAGTATTACGACTACTTTACATACTAAATATTAAAATATGAGCCTGTGATTCGACACTATATCACTGATTTCTTTTAATACCGAAAATAAATACTTTATCTTAAGAAAAATACAAGCAGGCATAGATTCGTATACAAAACTCCTTACATAATATCTCATAATATAATATACATATAAAACATACAACTCCTATCCCTCTTACAAACTTGTAATAACAAAGACGAGGGAAGAAAATAATCTAATTAACACAACAACATATAAACCAAAAGCAGTACAACTCTTCTTAATGCTTCTTCATCCGGTTCCTGAAAAGGTAAAGCTGTAGGGGGGTGAGAACCTAACCACACGGTCTCACCACGAAGTTTCAAAGTTGTCATAAGAAGATATTTAATAAGAAAACTGTTTTCAAACTCAGTGATTATCGTAGCCTTATAGATCTTTTAAAAACCTATAGGTAATCGTTCAAAACCTTTTCAAAGAAACAATGTTTAATCAATCAGAAATCCGAAACATTTCCTTTCTTATAAGAAAATATCAATCAGAAACCAACCACGCAATCAAACAACACAATCATTAATTCAGCACCAAAGTTCATTCTCAAATGTAGCACGCCAGGACAAACACAGGCAAGACAGACAAGAAAAGCACAAGTAGGTAGCAGTTACAGCAAATAGTTCAAGTAGCAGTTAAGAACAGTTTAGCAATTAGGCAAACCAAAACAAGTTCAAACCCAAGCAAAGCATACAAATGCATATGATGCATGCCTGTCCTATGGCTGATGAGGCTCATCTGTCGATTATCTAGCCAACCCGACAAGTCTGAATTGTCCTTAGACTGTCCCCCGACGTGCATCCCCAAGAGTCTATGCATAGATTTTTCTCAAATAATCAATATTGCTCAATGGGAGTAACATTCCCGGGAATTTATATAGTGCCCGGTCACACTTACGTCGTAGGGTCAACAGAGTATCGAGTTTTCAACCTGGTACACGTGGTGGCAAGCCACGGCACTTAATCCAGGGAACCTCGTATCTCAGATATTTTAAATTCATAAGCCATATGAATAATTCAAAGATCATATCTCAACATTCTCAACATGATAATCATTCATCAATCCAAATCTCATTTCCAAATTCATTCAAAAACCATATTTCAAAGAAAATCCTCATCAATCTTCATCATCCTTCTTTCTATCCCGTTCATTAACAATCCCTATTCAAAACACAATTCTTTCTTTGATAAATAAATCAATCTTAAAACATATAATGTTTAAAGACAAATCTTTCTGATTAGTTACTTCAAATAAAATTTCCAATTTTTATAAAATTTTGGCAGCATCTCCTCTAAAACTTGGACATTGCCACCCTTTTCGGGTCCTAACCAAACCAAACCAAACCAAACACCTGTTACTCAGTCAAATCACTTCCAATAACCATTATCACAACACTCAATCCAAGGAAATTGCAAAATCCAGAATTCAATTAACCAATCCTATAAATCACAATTTAAATCGACTTCAACCAACAGCATCAATTAATAGTTAAGAATTCTCAGTCTTCTCAAACAGTTTCAAACCAAACCATTCCTCAAACACTTTTCAAATCATTTCCAAAATAGCAAATCATTCTCAATAAATAACCCGTTTTCAAATATCAAGTCCTTTCCAAATTTATTTTAAAATTAAATTTCGATATCAAATCGGGTTTAATATCAAATCAAATTTCAATATTAAATCTTTTCTAATAATTCAAGGAAAACCACTTTAACAACATCAATCAACTAATCCAAATATCCAACTTTCTCAATCGATCAGTTTATCAATCAAACTAATAATCTCATTCAACCAAAACAACTCAATTCAATTCATAAGATTCACGAAATCACAAAAATGTATTTTACGCGTTAATATCGATTTATAACAACCCTGTAATGTAAAATAGATTTAAGAAAAACCCTACCTCAAAGTCGAAACTCGCAAAACCAAAATGCGTCAAAAACCCCTTCTCCTCGGCCAGCGACAGCAGCAGCCGTAATCTCAGCTTTATCCACTATCCGTAGCAACAACTGCAACTCTAAGCGCGACACACAACAACTGGAACTCGAACCTACGTTACCAACATCTCAGAATCTTTATCAAGTTCATAACAAAACAGACATACACTAGCGGTGAAGGTTTTGAAAAAGGTATGCTTACTTAACAAAGGAGAAACATGGAGACGAAGCAATGGCAGTAATTCCAAACTGTCCCCACAGCGGCTTCGGTGATGGTGGAAAACCTCAGTGACAGCTGCAATAACATCGCAGTGATAACCATATCCCTAGAAATTGAAAGGATGGGAATCGAAAGCAAGAATACTCTTTGCCAATGGCAATGGCGGCAGCTAAGAACTCCGACAATGGCTGCGGCAGCTCAGAAGTGACTCTGTCGGTTCAGCAGTAGCAGCAGCAGCAACTCTAATAGCTCGTTAATACCATTAATATTATCACCTATGATAATTCCATTAGCAAATAGGGAAGGCAGAGCAGCAGTGTTAAACAGAAACATTGGTTTTCCTTACTCAGAACAGAAAAGACTAAGAAACAAAAATGGAAGCAGAGTAAGGGTTAAAGCTTACAAGTTCAAGAGCAAGAGAATCAAAACCAGAAGAAGAAGGTTGGTGCTATCTTCGACTCTGATGGCGGTGCATGACTCACCGGCAACCGTGGCGGCAACGGCAAGGATAGTGGCTCCTCTGGCTGGCACGGTTCTGTCTCCCTCTCTCCCTCGCGTCGTTCTTTTCTGCACGGTGGAATCCAACAGGGACTGGCAGCGATGAAGACCCCTTCTCCGGCGTCACTCTCGCTTGTTTTCCCCTTTTCTGGCGACGGCGACGACTTCCAACAACAGCAGCAGCAGCAAATTGACGGCGGTTGAGGCACGGCAGCGACGGCTCAACCCTTCTCTGTGACGGTCCTGCCCTCCAACAGCAGCAATGGATGCAAACTCCCCCTCTCTTCCCGATCACCCTCTTCGTGGCAACCTAGCGACAGCGACCATGGAGGATGGAAGACAAAGCAACTCGGCAATGAAGATGCTTCCAGCGGCGGTGATAAACCCATATTTCATGAGTTCTTTTGTGCTTAATTAGAGTGATTTATTCAACTCTTCACCTACTTATTCACATTAATTGCATGGTTTTACTTTTCCTTCCTTATTATGTCATATTGTGAAAAACATGTTTCCTAAGCTTTAAAATCAATTAATTTAATTACCTTTATTTCCATTCGATGCCGTGATTAGTGTGTTGAGTAGTTTCAGATTTTCTAAGGCAGAATGACTTAAAGGATGAAAAAGAAAACATACTAAAATGGAAGGAGGAAGCAAAACGGAGCTTTAAGGAAACTGGTATCCACGTGATCGCATGGATGACGCGATTGCGTGCCAAGCACGAATCAGTAGCGACGCGGCCGCATGACTGACGCGACTGCGCGCCTTAAGCAGAACGCATATGACGCGGTCGCATGACTGACGCGACCGTGTGGCAAGGAAAGGCTCCAAATGACGTGACCGCGTGACCCACGTGGACCCGTGACAGGGGTCACGTATCAGAATTTACAGACTGCGCCCCCAGCGAATTCTGAAGCCCTTTTTGGCCCAAATCCAAGTACAGACAGCATAGACCAGAGGTTATAAAGTGTGGGAATGCATCCATTCAGGGAGGAGCTCGCATATTTTACTTTTCAATGATTTAGATTTAGTTGAGAGGGAGATCTTCTCTCTCTCTCTTTTAGGATTTAGGGTTTCTTCTTGTTTTAAGAGTAACTCTGAATCCCAGGTTTAATGTTCTTTTATTTTTAGTTTTATTTATTCCAACATTTGAATTGATTATTATAATTTGATTTATGAATTATTCCATGTCACAGACAGTTATTTGAATTAATGATATTTGAGGTATTTTCATTTTATGATTGTTCTCTTTGATTTAAGTTATCATTGCTTCCCATCTAAGGACGTCTTTATTATTTCAGCAATTTTACTTTTTCCCCTTTTGGTTCTGGTTAAGGATTCAGTAACTCAACAGTTATTAAACTCAACATAATTGATAATCCTTATCTTGCTAATTGAGCTGAACTTAAGTAATTCCAACCTTTTCTTAGGAAATAAATAGGATTCAAAGGCCAGATTAATTAGTCCATTGACTTTCCTTTGCCCTAGTAAAGGTTGACCAAGTGGAGTTTAGATTCAACTTTCATTATAGTTGAGAGAGATAACTAAGTTGAACCTCTAATTTTCTTATCTTGCCAAAAGTTGTTTTATAGTTATTATTTATTTTTAATTGCCATTTAATTCACTCGTCATTTAAATTACTTGCTTCTCACCTTCTAAACTCCGATTACAACCTTTATAATCAATAATAAGAACATACTTTCTCGCAGTTCCTTGAGAAGACGACCCGAGGTTTGAATACTCGGTTAACAATTTTTAAGGGGTTTGTTACTTGTGACACCCAAAACGTTTGTATGAAAGGACTTTTGAAGGTTTAGAAACTATACTTGTAACGAGGATTTATCCGCAAATTTCTAGATCACGCAAAAGTTCTCTCATCAGGCGGCGTGCAGTTCTGACGGCGACAGAAGCACGAACGGCGGCGGAGCAGCGACGTGGTGCGGCGGTGATGACTGGATGTGGTACCCCTTCTTCCCCTGCTCTCCCGTTCTCCCCTCTCTACCCTCTCTCTCTATTTCTTTCTTTCTATCCTATTGCTGTTGGGTTTGGTCAGAGAAGGGAAACATTTGCGGTGGTTAGGGTTAAGTTAGAAGGGGTTAGGGTCTTTGGGGTTTAATTTGGGAATTAGGGTTTAATTTGAGACAAAAGTGAAATTAAGAATTTTGGATAAATTGGAGTTTGGTCAATTTTAATATAATTAAAGTATATTATATAAATTTGAAATCTAATTTGATCTCTTAAAATTACTTCAAAAAAATACTACTTAATTATCAATTTACTAATTAACTTTTAATCAAATATTCTAATTTAAAATTAAAAATAATATAATTTATTTTTTATTTATAAAAATTAAAATATTAAATTCTAGAATCTATATTATTTAACTAAATTATATAAAATTCTTATTCTTTTACAACTGTTAAGCTGTATAATTTAAATATAAAAAATTATTCAATAACTTTAAAATTAAGTAAAATTTCTAATTTAATTGTAAAAACATTATTTAATTACTTTTAATAAAATAATTTCTAAAAATAAAATCTTTAATGAATAAATAAATTGGAATTAACTCATAATAATATTTTTTCGAAAATTATGGGTCTTACACCTAACATTAATACATTGAGAAATGCTATTCATCCTTTAAAAAATATATTTTTTTAAATAGCCTTAAAATTTAATCATTTAATTATAATAATTTTTTAATCATTAATTTTTCTATAAAACGAGATTTAGTTTAATTTTTATGTCCCTTCATTCTCTCTCATTTTTGAACTTTCTACACTATTAACCTCATGTTAGTTATTTTATGTTGAACGTTAAAAACACATTTTTCTTTGGAAAAAAAATACCCCAAACCAATTAAATACAGAACACTATTTTCTTATATGCACTTAGTTTTATAAAATTCTCTTTTCATTTATTTATTTTTTTCCGTTAAGTATTGTTAGATTTACTGACACTAATTCTAATAATCAACAAAAGCTTGAAAGGAAAAAACAAAAAAATAAAATAAAAAAAGGATAAGTATTATTTTGGTCCCTAACGTTGAGGGTCAGAATCGAAACCGTCTCCAACGTAATTTTTTATTTAAAATTATCCTTAACATTTTTTCGTATTAAAATCGTCCTTTTAACATTTTCTGGACAAAAATACCCTCCTCCATCACCACCAGCACATTTACTTCCACCACCAAAAAATAACAATATCAATGAAATCAACACAAATTCAACAAATTCAACAACCAAATCAACACACAACAACAATAAAATCAGAAAATAACAAATCAAAATCAGAATTAAAAGAAAAAGTAGAAGCAGTCACAGAAGCATAAGCAAAAACTCAAGCAGAAGCTCAAGCAGAAACAGAAAGCAGAGGCCAAAGCAAGGAGCACAAGCCGAAGCAAGAAGAAGAAGCAGATGCAGAAGGCAAAGCAGAAGAAGAAGCAGAAGAAGAAGAAGAAGAAGAAGAAGCAAATGCAGAAGCCGAAGCAGAACCATCGGCGCTTCCCTGATGGCAGCTCGTGGGCGAATCGGCGGCGACGACTCAGCAGCGTGGTCTCCCGATGACAACGCGACGGCAGCGGCAAGCCCTAGCAGCGCCGACACATCTCCTTTCCCTCTTCTCTTCTCCCCCGTCACAGTCCCTCTCTCCTTTCTTCTTTCTTTTGGCGACGGCGACGGCAGCTCCAAGCTCCGCCAACGCCGTCCCCCTTTCCCTTTCCCCTTTCCCTTCCCCTTCTCCTTTCCCTTCCCCCTTTTCCTTTTCCCTTTCCCCTTTCCCTCCCTTACCCCTTCGTGTATCCTTTTCCTCCCCCCGAAATTCTTTTCTTTTATTTTTTTAAATTTTATAATTTTTTTATTAAAGTATGGATAGTTTAGGAATAAAATTAAAAATTTTATTAAAAAGGACGATTTTAATACGAAAAAAAAATGTTAAGGATGATTCTAAATCAAAAATTACGTTGGGGCAATTTCGATTCTGACCCTTAACGTTAGGGACCAAAACAATACTTATCCCTAAAAAAATGAGAAAACAGATAATTAATTCTACGACCGCCACATTTATTCTTCAATGATGTTTATTTTTAAAATAAATAATTATTTGTAGTTTTTAGTGGTGTTCTTCGAATAAGTAATTTGATTTACGGTATAATTTTTTAACTATATTCAAGACACATCTAAAATAATAAATAAATTATTTTTAAAACACATCCAAAAATATATATAATATAATTTTTTTGATAAAATTAAGTAAACACATCTAAAATAACAAATAACAAACTAAATATTTTGTAAACACATCCAAACTTATAAAAAATTATGAAAAGATGGATATATCAAAAATCATGAAAAGATGGATATTATCAAGCGTGAAGATAACAGTTACTATGTTTATTTAGTTATGATAGCCTCAAAATCATTCTATACAAGAATGAAACATTCTCCCTCGAATACAAACAAAAATATAAATTTAAAAAGATAGCATTTTTTACCACAAGAGGCCGGAAAGCGTTATTTATAATTTTTTAGTGGTGTCTTTCGAAAAAAGTGATTTGATTTATGGTATAATTTTTAATTATATTCAAGACATATTCAAAATAATAAATAATAAATAAAATATTTTAAAAACACATATTCAAAAATACATACAATATAAATTTCTTTAGTAAAATTAAGTAAACACATCTAAAATAACAAATAACAAATCAAATATTTTGTAAACACATCTAAAATTATCAAAAATTATAAAAAGATGAATGTAAAGATAGCACTTACTATGTTTATTTAGCTATGATAGCTTCAAAGTCATTCTTATAAGAATAAAGCTTTCTCCCTCAAATACAAACAAAAACATATATTAAAAAGATCGAATCTTTTACTAGAAGAAGTGAAAAAGACGAAGAGCGCGTTATACATCCAAATTCCGGCAGGGGATTGGAGCACGGCGCGACAGAGGAGCACGGCTCGAGGGAGGAAGGCAACGAGGGAAGAGCATGGGGCAGGTGAGGAGCGCAGGTCGGGGAAGGAGCGTGGTAACGGAGGAGGAGTGTGAGGCGCTGCAGATCAAGCTTTTATGAGCTGGTGAAAGGTTTAATGGAATAAAACCTGTATTTTAAGATATTTAAGGGATGTTTTGGGATGTGTTAAGATTTAGAAGATTTAAAATTAAATTGTTGAATTTAAATTTTATTTAAAATTATTTTTAAATTTGTATTTTAAATTAAAAATATTACATTTATTTAAATGTATTTATTTTAATTTTTTAAACTAATGTAATAAAGGACTCTTTAAAAGATAAATTTAAGCTATACCTAATCGTATTGTAATACATTCAGTGGCGGAGCTTAGTTCAGACAAGGGGTAGCCATGCCCCCCCAAACTTTTATTAAAAAAATTAGTAATATTTTTTCAAAAAATAAAAAATAATTCAGTTGGCTCAAATATGTTATTATGACTTAAAATATCAAAGTTCAATCTTCATCTCTTGTTTTTATTACACAATAGTTTTCAGTTTTAAACATTCAAAATATATTGGATTTGGACTAAATTGAGTGTATTCGTATTTCGCAGCTCTCTATTCAATAAGCAACACTCCCTCTACCTTTAAGTTCAAATATAAAAAATTAGGTATTTTTTATTTATGTAATTTAATATTATTTTATATTTTACTGTTTATTTAATTTAATTTTGTATATGATAAAAAAGATTAGAATATTCAATAAGTATTGATATTATTGTATTTGTATAAATTGATAAAAAATTCAATAAATATTATAAATTTTAATATTTGTCCTTCTAATTTATTTTTTACATATTTTACCGGATATATATTCAAATTTTTATATAAAATAATCATAAAAAATCAAAGAGTTGATGATGCATTTTTTAAGAGAAAGGCTAATATTTAAGAAGGAAAATATATAACTTTTACAATATCAACACCTGTAAATAGTTCTTCTACTTTAATGAATCATGAAGAAAGTAAGATACAACCTTTAAAAGTTTAAAGAGTTGCATCTGATGAGTTTGACCTTAATTCTTTGGAACGATACCATTAAAAACGGCTTCAAATTTTACAATATCACCCAAATCAGAGAGATGAAGTTAGACGAGCTTATCTTAAATGGGGTCCATATCAAAAGTATCTTGACAATTATCTTCTATCTGGCCCCCCAAAATTTCGTTTCAAGCTCCGCCACTGAATACATTATTGATATCAAACCGGTACATATTTATTTACCGGTAAATTTTCTGAGAACATAATTCGAACTACACCTATATATAATCCCAATTAAGCATAGCGTTAATGGTAACAGCGTAGTGACTATTTCTATAGCTACGTATATACAAGTACTTGGTAGACCAAGTGGGAATGAAATATATATATGTGCGTCATGCTCCCCACCAAACTAAACCCATTACTATTGCCTAGTGCATGAAAGCCATGCACATTCACATTCTCTTATTACATATGAAACTGGGCCCCTAGCTAGCTGCTAGAGGGATCCAAATAGACAATGCTCACTTTGCACTTCTTCATGGAAACATCTTTATTTTCGTTACGTCCATAAATTCAACATTTAAAATGTGGTTCCATATTACAACCATGCGCAATGAAACTTTTGCAATCAGCATGGTGACCTTATTAGTTTTTTTACTTGAGTTTTTACTTGGGCTATTAGCTATAGCGCTAATAATAATAGTGGTTAGTCAGTTAGGTAGTTAGAGTTTGCTGACTCAACTTGTTTGGTACAATAGATATTTTTTTTGAGTAATGTTTAGGAAATTATTTTTTTTAACTAATATTTTTAAAATTATTTTATTTATCTTAAATTATAAACCTTAAATCATAAATTTTTAATTCTGAATATTAAATTATAAATTTAGATTCTAAAATTAGTTTATGTTATCTGAATAAAAATTAATTTTTATATTTTATATTTTTTATTGTTTTTTTGTTAGGGGTATTCTATCTAACTGACTGTAGAATTGGTTAGCTGAAACTAACTATAGAACAGACTACTCAATTGATATTGGATTCTTGATAACAAGTGGTTGTTCGGCATATTTTTTCATCTTCAGTATTATTTTATTTTGCCATTGTTAAACGAGTTAGTTCTTACTTTCAGTCTTACGTATTACATTTTTTATATCGAAAATAAAAATTTAATATTCTTTCATATTTATTTTAGAAATTAATAGTTATTCTTTAAAAATTAACAATTTTATATATTTTATTATGTGGGTTAACTCGATTATTATTCGTGTGACCCAAGTTAAACGATGCAATTTTATTATATAATTAGAAATATAAAATTATTACGTGACACTACAAGAAAAAAAATTTTTAGCGACAAACTTTTAGCGGCAATAATGTTATTGCCACAATTTCTCTTTTTAAAATTATTATTTAGTGGCAAATATATATTTACCATTAATACTATAAATTACAGTGGCCATTTCAACTATTGCCACTAAAAGAAAGCTAAAATTTAAAAAATAACAAAAAAACAAAAGGAACCTAAACCATGAAACTCAAAAACATGACTCTCTGCCTCGCCACTCTCCTCACACAAAACCACTCTCAGTGCCTTATTCTCAATGAGAAATGAGAACCGCACACCAATCTTCTCATTCTTCTTCTTCTTCTCGATTTCGCTCTCGCTCTCGCTCTCACTCTCCATCATTCCAGGTTCTTCATCACTCAAATTTCTTTCCAGTTTTCATCTCAATCTTAATCGCGCTCTAAATCCTTTTTCTCGGACAAGGTTGTGCTGATTTTGATTGAACTCAATCGCGCTCTAGTAATCAGATATGAGTTAATTCTCTCTCGATTCTGATTTTTGTGCTCCCAATTTGTGTTCTATTGCATCCTTTTCCCATATCTCTTATCAATTTTTCTCCCACATTGGATTCCGCTTTTCTTAGTTCCGATTCCTATCGCATGCACTTATTGCAGGTTGAACTCGTAATTCATTGATTTAGAATCAAAGTTTCGAGTATTTTCTTTGCCCAATGACGTTATCGGTTTCAGATTTTGGTAATTTAATTTTTTTTTGCGATATCATTTTTCCCTTCGATATTTCAAACTTCTTTGAAATTCATAACAGTCTTGGTATCCATCCTGTAATTTCCTCCACCCAGCAGGTCTCACAATAGTCACCGTCGCTCTGGATCTGGTTCCCATAACAAAATACGGGTATCTGATAATGAAAGTTTTGATAGCAATAATGGCTTGACCACAGGGGCTATTATAGGCATTATTATAGGTTCAATATTGGTGGCTGTTATTTTGATACTTGCTCTTTTCTTCTATGTCCGAAAGCAAAAGGGGAAGGAAAAGGTTACAAGAACTTCTAGTGGGAGCCTTCCTCATGGAACTACTAATGGTGAATTCTTTTCTATACCTCTTTGTTTCCAAATATATTTTCTAATCATGTAATTTGCTTTCTTTGTTGAACCTAATCTAATAAAGTATGCTTAAATCTGGCCCAATCTTTGTTCAATATTAATATTTAGAGGCAATGAGGTCGTAGCTATATAGTAGAAGTGATTAGAAGGCCAGCGTGAGGGAATTATGATTTGGAAATTCATATTCACTATTTTTTACATAGGAACAAATTTTCTTTATGCTACAATAGTCATTTGCATTATCATCCTTTTGAAGCTACTATTCCATAAATGGTTTTTTCATTCTAAATTCCAACTATTTTCTTATTCTTTGGAGGTGAAGGATGTTGTATATGTATCCTGAACAGTATAGCTTTTCTTTTTGGTTTGTACTTGCAGTGAATCCTCAGATGCAAGAGCAGAGGGTAAAAAGTGCAGCTTTGATTATGGATCTCAAGCCTCCACCTGTTGAGCACATCGAGTTTATAAAGGCTCGGCACATCGAGTTCATAAGAAAATGTGGTAATAGTTCATAAGAAAATGATGAAGAGTGAGTGAAAGAAATGAAACAACAAGAGTAAAGACGAGCAACGATTTACTGCGGATACCGCTAAGCTCAGAAAGTCCTAGGAACCATCCATATCCTCTACTTTTCTGGATAAAGCAAGTCACAATTCTTAGCCTTTTTTTTTCTTTTTATGTTGAATTTATTATCACGTTATTCTAAAATAATAATTTGAGATTTTCTAATTGAATAATGGTGTGTTGTTTGGTCGTTGTAGATGAAAGCAAGCTTGTCAGGTGGTCATTTCAGGTTGATTAACGAGAAGCTCTACACTTGCACGTATGTACTATTATTCACTTTTTCACTCAGTTTGTCTTTTTTAAGTTTTTGAGTTGTGCATGGTAGTAATTTTAGCCTGTGATGCAAGGAAACACCAATGAAGCAAGGTGTACAAGGCATGTCATACTTTTATTTGTAGTTGTTTGAATATTGATGGCAGGAGAGCTGCACATCAAGAAGTACATTTTTTTGGCGGTTTTTTTGTTTTCCCTTAGAACTTGCTTGTTGTTGATTTGCTTCATGCCTTGAGGATTTGACCATTGTAGCCTGTATTGGGAATTCTAAATGGTTCTTATTGCTCGAATTCGGCACCCGTACATTGTGGAATGCAAAGAGGCTTGGGTTGAGAAGGTGAATTTTCTTGACCCTTATTGAGTTTCTCTATGTTATCATCATACATACAAACACTTAATTTCTCTTAACAATTTTCTTAATAATTGCAATGTGTTGTAAACAATAAATAGTTCTATTATGCTAAGCTCATCTTACTTGTATTGTAGGGTTGCTTTGTCTGCATTGTTACTGGATACTGTGAAGGTGGAGACATGTGAGTCAATTATCGTACCTATGAACTTGCTGGTCAATAAGTTAAGAAATTCTGCATGACCAATAACTTGTAAGTTTGTTGTATCTTGTCTTCTCTTCAAATCTTTAACAGGGCTGCATTGATGAAAAAATCAAATGGGGGTATACTTTTCGGAGGAGGTATTCTTGTCTCATGAATGCAGATATATTTGAATGTTCTACATCTTGGATTTTTTTTCCCCTTAAGTTATTTTGGTTTGCTCACATTGAAAGTGTTTGACATTCTCAGAAACTCTGCAAGTGGTTTGCACAATTACTCTTAGCGGTGAAATATCTAGATTCAAATTATGTATTACATCGTGACTTAAAGGTAAAATACTTGTTGGAAACAAACAGTGCATCCTTCAATGTTTTGATCTTTCAATTTGAAAATCTAGTGCTCAAATTCAATTTTATTTCTTTTAATATAATTTTAAAGCTTGGTCATTCTATCATGTCCTTTCTGATTGCTGCATTTTCTTTTTTATAAATAGCTTGCAATAATATATATACACAATCATTGTTCTAGTCTCAAAATTAAAGATGATGAGGTTTGTCTTTGAAGCGATTCCTTATCATGTTTCTCATAATCCCCAATTGGCTATAGTCATTCTTGTTATTATTTCATGTTGTGTCAAAGGTATAAGCTGTGAATAACAGAATCTAGGAAAGAAGAATGAAATTATCCCAGCCATCTTTGTGTTTGGGGACTCCATAGTGGACACAGGTAACAACAACTTCATCAAAACTATTGCCAAATGCAATTTCCCACCATATGGTAGAGACTTTGCTGCTGGAGGATATAAACCTAATGGGAGGTTCAGCAATGGTTTAGTCCCTTCAGATTTCATTGGTACAAACTTCAATTACTTGCCATTGCATGTAGTAGTCAACATAATCATATTATAAAATTGGTACAAACTTCAATTACTTCAATTTTTTTTCTTTTAAGAGTTAATAAAAATTGAATTTTTATATTATAAAATTATTTATTCTAAAAAATTTAAATCAACAAGAAAATACACAACATCATCATCATCATCATCATCATCATCATTACACTCCTAACTACGTGTAGATAAATAATTGATATTGCTTGTGATTTAGGGTGCAATGTCACTATCAGATCAATTAGATAAATTGGGGGAGTACCAAAAGAAGATACGGGAAGCAGTTGGAGAAAACAGAGCAGAAAAGAAAATGCCAGGCACAGTTATTACAAAGTATGTTGTTGCTAATGAACCTGGTGGTAGAAAGAGGGAGGAGATTTTTGTTGACGTAATTGGAAAAATAAGTGTCACATTCAACTCTAGCGTAAGTGATTTGAGAGTAACTTGTTCTTCTTAGATATGGTTCATTCATTTTATGTGCTATGATGTCTTATGCTTCTGCCAAATGTTAAGCTTTTTTATGAGTTTCTTGCTTGAAACAGGGATATATACTTACTAGTGAGATAGACGGCACCATTCAAATGAAGAGTTACCTTACGGGTAACCCAGAGATTCGGCTTGCTCTCAATGATGACCTGAGTATAGGAAGAAGTGGTAGGTCAACCTATTGCATACTTTACGCCCCTTGAAATGCTTAGAAAGTTATTTATATAGTTGTTTCCTAGCATAGATTGAGACTACCGAGTGCCTTGTAGATTGTAGCATGTCTTTGTGTCATACTTTCCTTACTTTATTATATTTTTGTATACTTAGATATTGAGAAGATTCTAGATTGTCTAGTATTATTAATGATATGGTTTACCAACACTGGCTTGGTAGAATGGTATGTAACCCCGTCCTCTTTGCACTAATAATTAATCAGGTTCCTAATAATAGGGTGTGGATCAAGGTGACAGATTACAAGGAAAAAATATGGCTTGGTTTTACTTGAGGAACTGATAGTTGGAAAATTTTCATGAAATTGTCGAAGTTCAATTTTTTACATGCTTGCTGGTTGTTGCAACGGCTTCTCATTTTTGTCTGATCTAGTTTTGCCATCGTTAACAGATTATGCAAGTTCCACTGCAGTGATTCTAGACGATTGTAACTTCCATGAGTCTATACACCTTGATAGTTTTGATACTGACTGAACCTTGTCATTGGTAACCGCACCGTTTATTACCTCATCTATATATTAAATACAAAAGCATATCATGTTTTAGTTCCTGATTAAGGACTGTGCCATTCTCTTTGCTAGGTTCCACCAGACGGGAAATTCCCAGTCATGAATTATCAAATAACTCAACCGTTTAAGCCTCCATTTCGTATTAATGCATTGCTTAAAGAAACAGGACCCCTGAAAGTGATTGTGCTCTCCAGTTGATTTTTCAAGTTCTTCATATGTTTCTAGCAAAGACACTAAAAGCAGATGATTTGGCATCTTCGGTATGTTTGAAATTGAGAGCTTGTTTTCTTCTGTCTCATTTAAATCATATCTTTTGTTTAGTGGATGTAAGTATTCTAGTTAGCCTAGTTCTATCAAGTTTCCACTGCATTGATAAATCCAACAAGCTAATATATTTATGTAAGGATGGAATCCATGTTTTAATGGTCTCCAACCACTAGAGGTTATAATATGACATTTTCCCATGTTTTTAATTAGTATGTGATCAGTATTGAATTTATTTATTGATTGCTTAATAATAATCAAATGAAGAATTAATTCATTGCTGCAAATATTTGTATGCAGGTGGTAGGAACTCCCAACTACATGTGTCCTGAACTGCTTGCAGATATTCTTTACGAATTCAAATATGATATTTGGTCATTAGGTATATGCTTGATGAATATTGTTGCTTGTATAGTGGATTTTGCTGCAGCTAAAGTGTCCTTTATTTTTCGGTTTAGGGTGTTATGTATATGAAATGGCTGCTCATCGCTTTGCATTTAAAGCTTTTGTAAGATCTTCTCTGATTCTTGAATTTAGAATAATATATATGTATACTCATATTTGAATTCATTTAATGCATGATCTTCAAGTTAGGAGTGAACAAAATATCTCATATCTGACTTAAGGATATTAGACAAGTGTTTTCTTAAACTTTCTCATAGCTAGGGGTCAGTATTACTAGATCAAAACATCAAGTTACAATAAGAAATTGTAGAATTAAAGAGCTCACGGTATGAAGCAGTAAGAGAGAGATTCTTAACTTCTACAATAGAGTTTATGAATTCTTTTTGAATTCTTTGAGCCAGAGATGTTATAAATGAACAGTAAACACGGATAAATCTTAGAATTACAAAAATATAAGCTGCCAATGACATATGAAGCAGAAAACAAAAATAAACACGAAATTGAGCTTTGCTTTTTCTCCTTTATTTAACGGTTCTAGAAAGAAGCAGGAGCTGATTCTGATTTGAGGAGTGAAGTTAGAAGGAAAGTTAAATCTAGGGCTGCAACATTTTGGGAGACAAAGGTTTGATTGGTTGGATTAGGTTTGAGATTTATAGCTATTATACATTTCTAAAGTTGTTTTGGCATGGATGAATTTAGATTTTTATTTATATTTGATGGAAACCTTGTATTGCCTTTAATTTTCTGTATTTAGTGAGTTAAATGGATGAATTTGAAGACTTTAAGTCTTTCAATGAGTCCTGATTTTTCATCTACTACTCAATCATCATCAGATCTCAGCAGGTTCTTCTTCTTCAAATTCTTGCAAGGCCATGGTGAAAGTTGCAAATAATAATAAGAGAAATTTCTGTAGCATTTTTTGTTGTAACATTGATGTAACATAGTTATAGGCTTGTAGCATTTTTTGTTGTTTAGATTTATAACATGATTTATTATTTTTCAAGGAAAATTTGTGTATCAATATTTTGAGTGAAATATCGCATTTTGTAGTAATTAATTTCAGTATATTTATATTATGCATAATAACTATTCTTGGCAAAAATATATACTTGATTCTAGAAAAAAATAGTTCGTTGCTTATAAGAAAATGAGTATAATATAATTAAAAAATGTGTTAAGATTTTAGCGGCAATAGTAATGGCAACTAAAAGTGAATAGCATTACAATTTTAGAATTATTTTTAGTGGCTATATAAATTGCCGGTAAAATGGGTTTCGGCGGCAATAGTAATGGCCACTAAAAGTGAATAACATTACAATAGTAGAATTACATTTGGTGGCCATATAAATTGCCAATAAAATGGCCGCTAAAATTTATATACTTTTTGCGGCCATTAAACCGGTCTTTACCGACAAATGTTATAATTACCGTTAAAACCTTTTAGCGACGAAGCATAAGACGGCTAATGTTTAATTGCCAGTAAATGTATTAGTTGCTATTTTTATTGCCGCTAAAAATAAAATAAATGGCCGCTAAAAATAATTTTTTTGTAGTGTGAATACTAAATTCAGTGATCAAATTAATTATTATATATTATAGATATTTATATATGTTATTTCTCATATTTTTTCAATAATATATTCAGTTATTAGAATAATTGAATTTAACATATTATAATCAAATTTATGTTATAATAATGAAATATTTTTATAAAAATAAAATCAAATTTTTTTATAAACACTAAATATATATTTTTATATGGTAATTGATTGGTTACTTTTTTTTTTTGGTATTTATATAACATGATTCATTTATAACACTAAAAGAAAATATAATCTTTACCTTCTATAGGAAATCTTCATTTATAACACTAAATATAAATTTATAACATGATTCATTTATAACACTAAAAGAAATCTTTAATATCATAAAACAAGAAATAATCAAATATATATTTGTCAGATCTTCTGCGCCTCTTTAAATTTTATGAATTATGATTGCTATGATGAGTTGTTGTTCGCGGGTTTTCAAGATTTTGGTATCTTTATAGGCGACAACTTTATTTGATTATATATATTATTTGTATAATATGAGAATGACATTTTTATATGAGAATATATTTATAGTTATTGAATAGTTTTAATAATTAAGATTAAATATACTTAATAAATAATATTTTAAATGTATTTATTGAATTTATCATGATAATACATTTAAAATTATTATATATATAATTATTATTTTTAATTTTTATTAAAATATATTTAATAAAGATATTGAAATAATTAATTTCATATAACCATAAAAAACATAATTAAAAAAATATACACAAACAATACTTTGTTAAAAAATAGAATCATATAATAATTAAAAATATTTCATTTCAATATATATCACAACTTTATTTTTGAGATAAATGTTATAAGAATCAATCACACTTTATAACTAGTAAAATAAAATAACTAGACAATGAATTGTAAACTCTTGTGAAAATGATTATCTAGTAATAAATTATCAATTAATCTCTACATACAAGTCATTTAAACAAATAAGTCTAAACAAGTAGCTTTGACCTAATTCACCTTACACGTCACTTTCTCTAACAAACTTTTCACTCAACGTGCAAATATATAACTGCTTTTTTCATGCGGATTTCATTTCCTTTTTTGAATTTTCTCAATGTTTTCTGCGTCTCTAAGTTCCGTTCCATCTCTACATTGAGGCATTTTTCTTTCTTCTCTATGTTCTCTTCGTTCTCTGTGTTCTTTTCGTTCAAGTTCAATGCTCTTCGTTTAAGATTTTGAAATTGTAAGATCCGAAAAAATTATAAAAGGATTAATTGAATAATTAATCATTAAATTGAAATAGTTAAAACGCACCCGGACGGGGTCGAAAATCAAGACTTATGAATTTGAAAATTTAACTATAATAATTGGATTCAGTGAATTTTTTTCGAGTGGAAAAATATAATTTTCTGCGGAGAAACACGTTCTGGTATTTTAGCTAGTTGTACCGGTTTAAATCTGTCCAGTACTATGAGTGAGAAAATTGATTTATGAGCGAATGTAGTTAATAAGTTAAAATTTATAATTTAGAAAAGTAAAAATAGTTTGAATACAAATTATAACACTAATCTTAAAGATTTTAGTCCAAAATCGGGCCAATGGACTAAATCGAGTGAACCGGGCTAAACCCCTCACTTTAGCACAAAGAACACCCATTTCGCCACCTTGATAGAGTGATCCACGATTAGAAGAGAGGAAGAGAAACAAAACCCTTAACACTATTCATCATAAACTTCAATTCTCCCTAAACTTTCTCTACGCAGCTTCGATTGACGAGCCGTTTGTGACCACGTATTCGTCTTGGAATCCTCTTCAACTCTATCTGAACAAAGTAGTAAAAAACTTTGTATTTCTCGCCCAGTTTCCTATCATGTTCAGTTTCGGATTTTGGGGTTAAATGTTGATGGGTTTTGGCACTTTGGTGTTTAAGAGAGGTCTAACCGTGTGTGCTATTGTGGTTTCAGCCCAAGGTTATGTGAAGCAAGGTAAGAAATCACTAAACCCTTGTGATTTATCAAATTTCATGAATCCTAGGTTGATATATGTGTGAAATTGGTTATATTAGAGTTGTTGGGTGATTTTGGTACACATTGGAAACTTGAATTAGCTTGCAGAGATTTTGGGTGAGTCTTGGAGTAGAGGTTTGAACTTGGGTGTCCTTGAGAAGAAAATCCAAGTGTTGAGTGTGAATTGTTGTCATCAAGGTACGGTTTAAGTTTCATTTAAATACCATGTAATGACACATGAAGTTCTAGGCTAGATGCCCCTAGAAATAAAATTGAATTGTGAAATTGGATGGAATTAATGTGTTTACTTGATAGGTTGATGAATTTGATTTGGTTTGGTGATTGACATTGTAATGTCATGGAGTAAGTGAAATCGAATAGTAGATTAATTATTTATAATTCATGAATTGATAATTTAACGAATATGGGACTGGAGGCCATGAATCTTGGGTCGGAGGCCGTGAAGGTAAGTCCGGGTAAGTGTGATGGAATTGGAAAGTGTAAAATTTAATGTGATTATTGCTTGGATTGGTAATTGTTGGAAGTTTTTATTTTATGAATGGAAGTTGTTCAAATGAGTTGGTAAATTGGAAAGTGGAATTTGTTTAGGTATTGGAATGATTAAAAAGTAATTGAGGAGAAGTTGATAATGTGTAAGAATGGTTAGTATTGAATTGGGCATGGTTAATATGGTTGAGTATCGAGAATTTTGAAAACTAGAGGCTTTTGACAAATTTGGTATTGAATATGTAAAAAGTATTTGGATTTTGGAATTGTTGATTTAAATAGTTTGGAATGATTGACTAGGCTTGGATTTGGACAGAAATTAATGGTTGGATATGTGTGTCAGTGGAACTGATATGAGATATTTTGGTTCTAAATATATAGGCTTGAAACTTGATTTTTGGGTGATGAAGAATTTTGAGAAATTGAGGAGTGTTGGTTGTAACGACCCAATTTTTAATATGTCTAGATCATATCGGAAACTGAGCGCTACCAATTTGTCTTCCTAATTATTATCTATTATTTATCATACGAGCCTGATTCGCTGTTAAAAACGTAGTTAATTTGCGATGTATTTTTTTTCTTTGAAAACGTTTGGATTAATAGACGGAATCATTCATAATCATTCCACAACTGATAACAGATAAAACAGTTATAAACAACCATACATAAATACATCGCAAGCAGTTAATAACATTCAGTGATCCAACCTTTATTTAGGTATAGACTTTTAGTTAGAACATCCCTAGATATAACTAGATAATAACTATATACATATATATACATACAACATCCCAGGCCCTGACCTGTTCAAGAAGTTCTTAAGCTGGAGCCCAGGCTAGCTTAGACCCTATACTCACCTAGTCCCTCCAAAATACTAAAGCGAGGGAAAGTATGTTCTAAGTCTTCAAAACTCAAGTCAGGTAGAACGTCATTGAAAGGTAGAACATCATCTGTTACACCTCTGCATGATCAGACATTGCCATATGACGTCTCTCTGGTACCTCATCAAGTAGCCACACAACAGGAGTCTCGTACACAGGATTTAGGTTAAAGTTCACGTACAAACGGGGTACAGACATTGGCTGGTCTCACTGTATATACATATAAACAGAGAACGAGATTCACCCTAGACTCATAAGACTATCTAGAGCGGAATCCTCCTTGCAGAACCATCATCAACGAACTACGGTAAGGTACTCTTGCTTCCATATGAAGGGGGATGGGAGAGAGAAGGGGTAAGAACTGGGGAGTTCTTAGTAGGGTCAGGGTTATTAGTTAAGTTCATTAATTCTGTGTTGTTTAGCAGGCAAATAGCAGAATACAAAAAAGCAGTAAATAGAAAATACAGATAAATAGAGGAGATAGAGAAAATAGAAAATAGAACACAAACAGAAGAATACAAGAAAACAAAACACAGACACAGAAGATAGAATGCAAACAAAGAAAGCATACATTCATACAACAATCATAACAGAGAAAATGCACAACCAAGTATGATGCATGTCTGTCCTATGCAGGCCATGAGCTCACGTGTCGATTTACACCCTGCATCCCGACATTACCCAGGAACTAGTCCTAGATATGGCTTTATCTCTGTAGGTGAACTTTGGCCTACAGAAACAGCACTCCCATAAGTGAACTTCGGCTTACAGGAATAGTCTAAACACAACAGAACAAATTTCTATAGGTGAACCTCGACCTACAGAAATGGCACCTCTGTAAGTGAACTTCAGCTTACAGGAATAATCTAAACACAACAAAACAACTTTCTGTAGGTGAACTTCGGCCTACAGAAATAGCACTTCTGTAAGTGAACTTCGGCTTACAGAAATAGCGCCCCTGTAAGTGAGCTTCGGCTTACAGGTATCACAACTCTCTGTAGGTGAACTTCGGCCAACAGGAGCAACACCCTGAGATACACAATTGATATTCACTGTAGGTGAACTTCGGCCTACAGGAATAACAACTCACTGTAGGTGAACTTGGGCCTACAAGACCTCTAGGGCCAATGGAAAAGCAGCAGATGAACATACAACAGAACATCATGCCACAAGGCTTAACTCTTTTCACTTTGACTTTTACTTTGCTCTGATTACTCTTTTTTCTGTATCGCTTTACTTTTCTCTGGTTACTCTGTTCTCTGTGTTTCTCTACTCTGCTCTGATTTCTCTGTTTAACAAAGCTTATGTAAATTTCGGTATGAATAGTTAGCCTGTCCCAAGTATAGGTTCATTAAGTCTATACTGAAATAGTTTAACATTTCATATAATACCTATCCCTAGTCGCAATTCAAGGACTAACTATGTTGCCCTAGTTCGTTCACTAATCTCTGTCTGATTTTCTGTTATTAGAACTTTACAAACTTTGCTTTAGTTTTTATCTTTTCTTTAACTTTTTATCTTTCTTTTATCTTTGCCTCACTAATATATTCTCACCACTCCCTAAGTATTTTATGAAGGTAATTATGAGATTCTACACTTAAAGTTGTCTTTCTAAAACTTTTACAGAAAACTGCCTTTTTCGCATTATTTTATTATTTTTATTAAAATATTATTTTTAATTAAATATTATTATTTAATATTTTATTATTATTTATTATTTTATCATTAATTTTTGAAAATTAACTTACCTTTTACTTTTAAACTTTAAATTCACTTTTTACCACCCGTAACTTTTAATAATTCTACTTTAACCACCCTAACTTTTGGAAACTACCAAATAACCCTTTAAACACCAAAATTTTTACTTCCTTGCCCTTTTAAGGATCTAAAGCCTGTTCTTAATTGTTCTTCATTACACTCAAAGTGTTCTTCATGTTCTTCGTAAATTCTTCAGATTCTTTCTCTATTTTTACCCGTTTTTCAATCTTTTCAGTAACCGATTTTTACCATAATTCAAAATAAAATTGCAGCCACTAAAGCCCCTTATTTCCTACTTGATTTCAACACAAATTCAACCCCAATTTAAGTCCTAGGATTCGTTTTTCCAGCAGCCATGAAGAACACAAATTGAAAGTTGAATATCATCAAATTTCATCAAATTTTCACCAAAATTTCAACAAGAATCACTCATATAAACAATCAATTTCAAGCACAGCCAAACCATAATCACACAACTTAAACACAATCAATCAAGATTAAATTTGTTAAACCCTACCTGGTTTTACTGCTCCAAATTCGTTATACTTTTAGGTGGTCCTTAAGCACTTTTTTCTCCTAAATCACATCAAGTACAACTTTAAATCCACAAACCCTCAACTGACCAAATCTTTCTCAGCACATTAGGAAGGGATATCTCACCTTAGACTTGCTGGAAATTAATGTTTCTTGGCCCTCAAGTCAAGTTTAGCATGATTCCTAAGGAAGAACATCAAGAAAACACATGTTTAAGCATGTTTCCTTGAGAACCGAATTGAAGAGGGAGGGAGACAGCCATCTCACCTTATTTCTAGCCTTGATATGTTATATGGTTATGTATAGGAAGAAGAGAGGATCATTTTAATGAAATCGGAATTTTAATTTGAGTTTTAGTTCAGAAGAAATCAAGCTTTGAAGATTTAAGTGTCATGAAAGTTTCTCACTTTTCTCTCTTCTCATTTTCGGCCAAAGGAAGTAAATGACTAGCCTTGGAGTGTCTTGGGGGTGTAAGGTGAGTTGTGATTGGTTGGCTTGAAGGTGGATTAAAATAATATTAAAATATCTCAGGTGTACAACTACTAAAACTAGATGTATCGGAACACTTGTAAAAACATCTCTAAAAATTATTTTCTGAGCTACTAACATAATTGAGACTAGTAACATATTTATTATGAGAATAAAATATGTATAATGAGGCCTTAGTGATGAGTCCAATTCACACCCCATTCAAAATTGGTGAATTAGTTCTTTTGGCAAGCGCACCAAAATTATCGTCAAGTAATAACCCACAGTGGAGTGGGATCGTATCCATAGAGATTGGCAAATTCGAGCAGTTTTAATTAATTGATGAATTAGTCAAGCGGATCAATAAGATTGTGAAGTGCAGAATTGTAAATGACATAAATGTAAATGACTAGAATATAAAGAAAAGCAATAAAGTGCAGAAATAGAAATGACAGAATGTAAATTGCAGAATCATAAATGACTTGAATATAAATGGGAATGGGGAATTGCTGAATGTAAAATTAAGCTATAATAAAATGGATAGATAAGAATGGGGAAATTCATTGAGATTGGGAGATGTTGTCTCTTTGGATCAACTCTAGCTTATATCCTCTTCAATCATGCAACTCATTGACCTCTTGGCAATCATGATTGATTGAGCCCCAATCCCTTGGTGACTCAATCTCTCAGCTCTTGATCAATAGCCAATTCCTTGGTCTAATTGCTCATGAAGAGAGATATGCTTGGTCCCTAATTATACCACACACCATTATAGGTCCAAGTAGAGGGAGGATTATATGTCACATATCCAAACACCAAAACCCAGATTCTACTCAAGTGTGAGAAGGGATTTCAAGCATGGTTTCATGTTTTCTTTCCCAAGGTTCCCATGAAACCCAATTGCATTCAATCTCTTTCCCAAGATAATTGAATACTAAGCATTAAAAACGAAATTCTGTCTAGAAAATCAAAGAGGAGAGTAAGAGAAGAAGAATTTCACTATTATTAATTCATCAAGTACAACAGAGCTCCCTCTCTTAATGAGAGGGAAGTTAGCTACTCATAGCTCAAAAAGTACTCAAAAGTGAAGTGTAAAAGTGGATTTAAAACTGACTGCTTAACCCCCTTTTTCAGTACTCCTCGGGGGTATTTATACTACTCCTAGTAAAATAAAATAATTACAAAAGTGAAAAAGGAAAATTACATTTTGGAGGGAAAAGAAAACACTCAATAAGCGTGACTTCCCAGCTGGCGTGTCACGTGCCCTTCATTTCTAGCTTGGCGTGCCACACCCAATCCTTCAAGTGGCACGCTCATCTCTTTATCAACCTTGGCGTGCCACGCCTTCGAACTCAAGTGGCACGCCCTTTGCCTTTTTCCACTTTTCTTTGCCTCTGGAAACTTGAACTGGCGTGCCACGCCCTTGCTCTATGCTTGGCTAGGCTTCTCTGGAAAGTTGAACTAGCGTGGCACGCCCAGGGTCTGGCGTGCCACGCTCCTTTGTGAGTGAGTGGTTCCTCTGTTTGGCATGCCATGCTACGAACTCAAGTGGCACACCCCAATGCTTCTTTGCTTTCTGAATGGCACTGGCGTGCCATACCTGGTTGCTCAAGTGGCACGCCTAAGTGAAGAATGGTGAGTGGCGTGCCACGCCTTCGATACCAAGTGGCACGCCCCATGTAATTGGCCTCCTTTATCCTCTCTGTGAACTTATACCCGCGTGTCACGCCTAAAGGTTGGCGTGCCACTCCCATGATCTTGTCTTGGTTTCAGTAGTTGGCGTGCCACGCATGAGCCTTCAAGTGGCACGCCATAGTGACATGCTTGGGTTGGCGTGCCACGCCTTCGACACCAAGTGGCACACCCAGTCCTTGCTTTTGTTATCTTTGTGCATTGGCGTGCCATGCCTGGTTGCTCAAGTGGCACGCCTAAGTGAGGTTGAGAGGTTAGCATGCCATGCCTTCGACTTCAAGTGGCACGCCCAGTCTTCAATTGCCTTCAGCTCCTTCTCTGGATTATTGTACCAGCGTGCCACGCCATGCTGTTCAGGTGGCACGCCCAAGTGACTTCTTGGAGCTGGCGTGCCACGCCTTCGATACCAAGTGGCACGCCATAGTGGAGGTTCTTCTTGGAATTGCGAGTTGGCGTGCCACGCCCCTTTGCTCAAGTGGCACGCCCATAGTAGTTGATGGGCCAGGCGTGCCACGCCCAACCTGGCGTGCCACGCCCCTTTTGTGTTCTCCATTGTAGCTCTCTGGAATTTTGTATTAGCGTGCCACGCCCACATGCATGCTTGGACTTCTTCTCTGGACTTTAGTACTAGCGAGCCACGCCCAGCTCCTGGCGTGCCATGCCAGTGCATTTTTGTGGCGTTTGCTCCCAAGTGGCACACCAGTTTCACACCCCCAGCTTCTTGTTTGTCTTCTACCCAATTTTGATGCCTTTTTCACCTGAAATTCAGCACAACTCATCTCAAAGTAGTGTACCATAATATTCATCAAATAATGCATAAATTGTACTGATAAAATGAGATTTATGCTCTTTTATTGTCTTCTTTATGCAAGAAAGAAGGGTAGATGATGCAAGTCATCACAACACCAAACTTAAGCTTTACTTGTCCCAAGCAAATCAATGTGAGTAAACCTTTATAACTTGAGGCCTTGGCTTTGAATGATTGCAATACAACTAAGAGTAAAACTAAGTATTCAACACATGTATGAATGTTTTAATGTCATGAAAAGTCTTTGGATCCTTGAGGGTTCTTTCAGGTATAGGCTTTAGGGGTCCTTTCTATTGATTGTCAGCTTGAAGTAGTAAGGGTTGTTTTGCTTTCTTGACCACGACTCTAAGTGTTTTGTCTCAAGACAACCCTTTAATTAAGATTTCAATTAGCACTCCCAAACCAGTTGGTTTTAGGGTACTAGGTGTTGAGACACCCCTAAGAATTTACTTGCCCAGGTCTCTTCTTGACACATCTTCACCACAAGCATCTACTAAGATCTTTAATTCTTTTTGAGCTTTTTAATGTTTCTTTTTCTATCCAAGTAGTTGATGCTCAGAGCCTTGGGCCTTTATTACTTACTACCTCTTGGTTCTACGGATATTCAAGGAACACCCTTTAACCTTCCCTTGTTATACCTTCTAGGACTAGTTGCTCTTCCATGACTCATTTTCTTTTTAGTTCATCCAAGGTTCTACACTTAGTCTCTTATTTCTTAGTTTGTTTGATGATCTCTCTTAGCTTTGGTCTCTCTTGATGTTTTTGCACAACTCACAGTAACTCCTATGGAGACAAGCTCTACTTTTATTTATGTTGAAATGAAGACTTGAAATACATGGCATTTTCTTTCTTGTAAAAAAAACTCATAAAGACTTCAAACAGGAATTAAAACTAAGCATAAAACATAAACTATCCTAGCATGATCATTTATTCAAAGAGTAAATAAAGCAAAAGCTTAAACAATATTTCAGAATTTAGAAAGTGTCAACCATGGGACTCAACAACCTTGAGCAGCTTCATCTTTAGTTCATTGGCCCCTTCCCTTTGTCCTTCTTCTTGGAAGGGGAGGAGCCACCTTCATCTGGCTTGGAGGAACCTTCTTGTGCTTTGGCATCCTTGGGCTTCCAAAATCCTAGCCTCCTCATGTAAGATTTTACATTCTCCTTGTGCTAGTATGCTATTTCTTCTTGCCTTGAGCTGAGTTCCTCCAATTTCTGCATATAGGTGGGGTAATTGGGGTTCATGTTAGCTACTGCATTGCACAGGTAGCTCAACTTTGTTTGTGCATAGCAATCATATTCCCCTCTGGCTACAGTCCTTACTTCATAAAGGTGTCTGAATTCAGCAAGACTCTCCATTTGTTGTAATTGTCGTCTCAGAATCATTCCTAAGCTGCCTTGCATCTCTCCCCAGTTAATCTGATCTTGCTGCTCCTTGAGGTTCTCAAAACCCCCTTGGAGTTGTTGAATGTTCTGGTTGACTTGGCTCCATTGTTGTTGTTGAGTCTCCTTGAGTTGGTTGACATCTTCCCTCAAGTGGTCTAGGTCTCCCTTCATTTGGTGTACATCTCCTTGCAATTGTTCCCAGTTGAATCCCTCTGGAAATTGCTGATATTGGCATTGTGATGGTGGTTGAAGTGCCAGGAATTGAGGTTGCTCTTCTGCCTCTTCCTCTTCTTGTTGTTGTTGTGGTTCATGAGCATGAGCTCTTCGTTCTCTGACTCTGTTGAGTGGGTGAACAGCCACCACTTTGGCCATCTTTTTGGCAGTTATGAATTTGTCTTGCTTCACAAGCACCTCATCAATGATCTTTTCAACTTTAGCCTCTGTATAATGCTGGGGAATGCCAACCTTGTGTTGTCACTGGTGCTTTTCAGCACTTTGTTGATGTTGTTGGCAATCATCTCTCCCACGTTGATATTCTCTCCTTTCATGATGCTGTAGATGAGCACAGCTCTCTCTTTGGTTACCTCTGAAGTGTTGGATGTGGGGATTAGGGACCTCTCACAAATTCTAACCACCCTCTAGCTTGGGGGCTCAAATCACTTCTCCTCAATTGATTTGGTATCCCATCCTTATCATTTATCCAACGCACATTCATCACACAAATTTCACTTAGGATCTCCTTAAACCCAGGGTCTTGCTGCTTCGTTCTTTCTTCATAGCTCCGAGTGGAGCTTGTCCTCTTCACCATTAGCATTCTTTCTATGCTAGAGGGGCTGTAGTCAATGGACTTCCCCCTTACATAGCTAATGTAGCCATATTGTTGCCCTGGTTGAGGTACTGCGTTAGCATAGAATTCCCTCACCAAGCTCTCTACCACTTTCCTTGGTGGGTTTCATAGAAGTGACCAACCCCTGTTGTTGATCTCAATGTTGATTTCAATATGCTCATTCCTCCCTAGTTGAAACCCAACTTCTGGAATGATCTCCCTCTCACTCACCCAACCATAGAATTGATTTTGGTTGAATGCGGAGAGGAACTTGTAGTCATTGAAAGAGCTTGAGGATCCAGAGGTTGGTTCCTTGGTTTTTCTTTTCTTTGAGGCTGAGCTTTTTGGTGGTGCCATGAGGTTGAGAGAGTGTGTTTGAGGTTGTAAAAAAAATGGGGGTTGCAAGAAAGAGCAAGAAAAACAAGGTTTTGCTCCAACACCAAACTTAGGACTTGATTGTCCCAATCAAGAAAAAAAAGAAAGAAAGTAAGGAAAGAGACGGTAAAAGATGAAAAGAGAAAGGAAGGTGAGGGGTGTATGCTCTTCGTGTGTGATTGGGGATTGTTGAAATGGGAGAGGAGATGGGGAGGTGAGGCTTTTATAATAGGTGAATGATGTGGTTCGAAGAGTGGGAAATGAAAAGGGTTAAATGTTTTCCCACTTGGGGAGTGGCGCCTAGCGTGGAAAGAGGCACCAACTCTTTTCTCACAGTGTCTTCTGCATGTGTTGAGTTCCAAAGTGCAAGTACACTTTGACTTCCTTGCTTTGTGAGTTGTTTACCGTGTGGGTCCCATCTTCTCTCCTGAAATTGAAACTGAACCCATTAGTAATGACAAAAGAACCCCTTCACATTCCTTCTCATCAAGAGTGATTTAGATTGCAACTAATGGGTGTCCCTTGGGACACCAAACTTAATTCTTTGCCATCATAATAAATTGGTTCCATCATTGTGTATTTAATGTGTTCATAAGAATGGAGTAACATCAGTTTTTTCATTTTCTTTTGATTCCAATTTCTCTGAACTCATTAAACTACATTCATGTTCTTACCTAAAGCATTAAGTGCTTTCAAATTAGGTGACTTGGGCTGCTAGGTGATCCTTGGTGGTGGCCACAACAAACTCAATCTCTGGGCTTACTCTTCAAAATCAAGCTATTAATTGTTCGTAAGCCTAGATTAAGTGGGTGGGAGGCCACACCAAACTTAGCAATTTAGCTAGTTCTCGGCCCATTCACTCCTCATTGGTTATGCCTTCATCAAGTTGCAATTCCAGAATAGAAAGAAATAAAAGGGTGTAAAAAAAATCTAGCTACCAAAGCTAATATCAAACTTTCTAATCTACAATTGTAAACTAATCCTAATTTGGTAATGTAACACAAATGTGAGACTGAAAATTAAACTATCTAAAGCAATAGATTTTAAACTACTTCTAAGGAAAGAAATTAAAACAAAAAGGATAAAGTGTTGGGGTGCCTCCCAACTAGCGCTTCTTTATTGTCATTAGCTTGACATTCCTTCATCTTTAGCTGAGCTGGTAGCTCACTCTCTGCTCCTCTAAGGAGCCTCCCAAGTAGTGTTTGAGTCTATGGCCATTGACAGTAAAAGTTCTCTGAGTCTTGTCCTCCATGAGCTCCACAAGACCATAGGGAAACACCTTGAGTATGGTGAAAGGTCCTGACCACCGAGACTTAAGTTTCCCAGGGAAGAACTTGAGTCTTGAGTTGTAGAGTAACACCTTCTGTCCTTCAGTGAACTCCCTTCTTGCTATCTTTTGGTCATGCCACCTTTTTGTGTTCTCTTTGTAGATTTTTGCATTCTCATATGCTTGATTTCTAAACTCCTCCAGCTCATTGAGTTGCATTAATCTCTTTTCTCCAGCAGCTTGCTCATCATAGTTTAACATTTTTAAAGCCCAAAATGCTCTATGCTCAAGTTCAACTGGTAAGTGACATGCCTTGCCATATACCAATTGGTATGAAGACATCCCAATGGGAGTTTTATAGGCTGTCCTGTAGGCCCATAGTGCATCATCCAGCTTCTTAGACCAACCCTTTCTTGAGCTTCCAACAATTTTTTTAAGGATTCTTTTTAGCTCTCTGTTGGAGATTTCAGCTTGCCCGTTGGTCTGTGGGTGGTATAGAGTTGCCACTTTGTGCTTTACTCCATATCTGAAAAGGAATGTCTCGAGTTATTTGTTGCAGAAGTGTGTCCCTCCATCACTAATGAGAGCTCTGGGAACTCTAAATCTGCTGAAGATGTTCCTTCTCAAGAAGCTTATCACAACCTTGTTGTCATTTGTTGCAGTGGCTATGGCTTCTATCCACCTTGAGACATAATCAACAGCCACCAATATGTAGCTATTTGAGTAGGAGGTTGGGAAGGATCCCATGAAATCAATCCCCCATACATCAAATAGCTCCAGCTCTATTATGTATTGCTGTGGCATCTCATTTCTCTTGGTTAGATTACCAGCTCTTTGGCATTCATCACACCTTGACACCATTTTCTTGGCATCCTTAAACATTGTTGGCCAGTGAAATTCGGATTGAAGCACTTTTGCTGCTGTTCTTTCTCCACTGAAGTGACCTCCATATGCGGATCCATGGCACTGCCATAACACTTCCTGCCATTCTTCATGGGATATACACCTTCTTAGGATTCCATCAGCACACTTTTTGAACAAATAAGGGTCATCCCAAATGTAGTGTTTGGCATCCTTAATTAGCTTCCTCCTCATGTGCTTATTGATGTTAGTTGGTAGTTCCCTAATAGCCTTGAAGTTAGCTATGTCTGCAAACCAAGGGGCTACTCGAATCATCATCAATTGTTCATCAGGAAAGCTTTCATTTACTGCTACTTGCTGCATTTCTTCTTCTTGTGGGATCCTTGACAGGTGGTCAGCTACCTTGTTCTCTGCTCCGCTCCTATCTTTAATCTCAATATCAAATTCCTAGAGTAGCAGAATCCACCTTATTAGTCTGGGCTTAGATTCTTGTTTGGTAAGCAAGTACTTGAGTGCTGCATGATCAGTGAACACAATTACTTTTGTGCCAATAAGATATGATCTAAACTTATCAAAAGCAAAAACTATGGCTAAAAGTTCTTTCTCCGTGGTGGTATAGTTCCTTTGATTCTCATTAAGAACCTTGCTAGCATAGTAAATAACATGTACTAAATTGTCTTTCCTCTGTCCTAGAATAGCACCAACAGTAAAATCAGATGCATCACACATTGGTTCAAAGGGAAGATCCCAACTTGGTGGTGCTATAATAGGTGCAGAGGAGAGTTTCTTTTTAAGTTTATCAAAGGCTACCATGCACTCTCTATCAAAAACAAAGGGAGTATTTGAGACAAGTAGGTTGCTAAGGGGTTTTGCAATCTTTGAAAAGTCTTTGATAAACCTCCTATAGAACCCAGCGTGTCCCAAAAAATTTCTGATTGCTTTGACATTGCAAGGTGGAGGTAATTTTTCAATTACTTTCACTTTTGCCTTGTCCACTTCTATGCCATCTTTTGAAATCTTGTAACCAAGAACCACCCCTTCAGTTACCATAAAATGGCACTTCTCCCAGTTTAAAACCAGGTTGGTTTTTTGACACTTTTTTAGCACAAGAGCAAGATGGTATAGGCAATAAGAATATGAGTTTCCAAATACAGAGAAGTCGTCCATGAATACTTCTATGAACTTCTCAATCATGTCTGAAAAGATGGAGAGCATGCACCTTTGGAATGTTGCAGGTGCATTGCATAATCCAAAGGGCATTCTCCTATAAGCAAAGACACCATATGGACAAGTAAATGAAGTTTTTTCCTGATCCTTGGGGTCTACAACAATTTGATTGTAGCCCAAATACCCATCTAGGAAGCAATAATACTCATGTCCTGCCAATCTTTCAAGCATCTGGTCCATGAAAGGTAGGGGGAAGTGATCCTTCCAGGTGGCTTCATTAAGTTTCCAATAGTCAATGCACATACGCCATCCGGTCACTGTCCTTGTGGGTATCAATTCATTCTTCTCATTTGCCACAACAGTGATCCCTCCCTTCTTAGGGACTACTTGCACTGGGCTTACCCAAGGGCTGTCTGAGATGGGGTAGATCACCCCTGCTTGCCATAATTTCAACACTTCTTTCTGAACCATTTCATTCATAGTTGGGTTCAGCCTCCTTTGTTGTTGTCTTGAAGGTGTGGCATCTTCTTCAAGTAAGATTTTATGCATACACATTGAAGGACTGATCCCTTTTAAATCTGCAAGTATCCAGCCTATGGCATCCTTGTGTTGTCTCAGCACTTGGATAAGCTCCTTTTCTTGTTCCTTACTGAAACTTGAATTTATGATCACTGGGTGAGTGTTGTTAGCACCCAGATATGCATATTTCAAGCTGGGTGGTAAGATTTTCAGCTCTAGTTTTGGTGACTCTGCATCTTTGTTGTCAGTGGTGGTTGGCATGATTAAGTTTCTCATGGTTGCTTGTGGTAGTTCTCCATCTGGTGCTTGTTCCAGCTCAATGGTTCCTCCACATTGTTCTTCTTCCAAGACTTCTTGAACTATCTGTTCCATGGTGTCTACCAACATGCATTCTCCTATGGATTCCTTGGGGTAACTCATTGCTTTGAAGACGTTGAAGACTATTTTCTCTTCATGCAATCTCAAGACTAGTTCCCCTTTTTGCACATCAATGATGGCTCCAGCAGTAGCTAGGAATGGTCTTCCTAGGATAATTGACGTGTTGGCCTCTTCTTCCATGTCCAGCACAACGAAATCAGCAGGGAAAATGAATTCTTCTACTTTCACTAGCAAGTCTTCCACCACCCCATGTGGAAACTTAAATGTTCTGTCAGCCAATTGGAGTGCCATTCTTGTTGGCTTGGCTTCTTCAATCCTCATCTTTCTCATCATGGTTAGGGACATCAGATTTATGCTAGCTCCCAAATTACACAAAGCTTTCTCAATAGTGATATCCCTTATGATGCAGGGGATTTGAAAACTCCCTGGGTCTTTCAGCTTTTGAGGCAGCTTTTTCTGTATGATGGCGCTGCATTCCTCAGTTAATACTATGGTTTCTTTTGCCTCCCAGTTCCACTTTTTGGTTATAAGCTCCTTCAAAAATTTGGCATAAAGTGGCATTTGTTCTAATGCCTCAGCAAATAGTATGTTAATTTGGAGCTTGTTGAAGATCTCTAGGAACTTAGAGAACTGGCCATCCTTCCCATCTTTTCCCAGCCTTTGTGGGTATGGTGCTTTTGGCACATAAGGCTTCAAGACTGGTTTTGGTGGAGGTGGAGCAGGGATCTCCCATTCATCCTTATTCCCATGCTTTGCTGCAGCTTCTTCATGATTGTCTTTGCTTGGGGTTCCTTCTTCTACAACCTTTCCACTTCTTAGAGTAATGGCTTTGCATTCCCCTCTTGGATTAACCATGGTGTCATTGGAAAATGGGTGTATGGGAAGTGGGATTTTCTTGGATAAAATCCCCACTTGTGCTTCCAACTTTGAGATTATTGCGCCTTGATTTTTCAGATTTGACCTGTATTCTTCTTGATTAGCGTCTATCCTTCTTTCAGTTTGTACTTGTCTGTCCATGAGGGTGGAGACTGCCCCTGTAATCTGGGATGACAGTTGTGCTATTGCAGCCTCCATGCTCTCAAAGTTGCTCTTGATTTCACATGGTTGCATAGTTGAGGATGGTGCATCTTGATTGAGGTTGTTGTGTATGGGTTGGTTACTATGGTATGATGTGTTTTGTGAGTTATGATAAGGTCTATGGTTCCCTGCTTGATGGTTGGGGTTGTGGTTGGAATGCTAATTTGATGAATAAGGCTTGTTGTGGTCCTAGTTATGGTTTTGTTGATTTCCCTACCCAAAATTTGGGTGGTTCTTCCAACCTGGGTTGTATGTCTTAGAGTGTGGGTCATATGGTAGTCTGGATAAATTGTTCACATAATTGGCTTATTTCCAATCACCTTCAGATTTCGGTGCTTTCCCTTCTTGTTGAGGAGTTTGGTCTTGAATGACTGAGGCTTGATTGGCCTCCATCCTCTTGGTTAGAGCTACTATTTGAGCTGCAATTGCCTTGTTCTGAGCTAACAAAGTATCTACAGAGTTGAGTTCTAGCACTCCCTTCTTCTGAGTCCTTTTTGAAGCATAGAAATACTTGTTTTCAGCTACTGTCTCAATGACATCTATGGCCTCTTCAATGGTTTTCTTTTTGTTGAGTGAGCCTCCTGAAGAATGATCCACTGCCTTCTTTGCTTCATAGGATAGTCCTTCATAAAAGATATGTAGTTGTACCCACTCATTGAACATTTCTGGTGGGCATCTTCTTGTCAGATCTTTGAATCTCTCCCATGCCTCATAGAGTGTTTCTTCATCTTGTTGTCTGAAGGTTTGCACCTCAGCTCTCAGCCTGTTGATCTTGTTGTCTGAAAGTTTGCACCTCAGCTCTCAGCCTGTTGATTCTTTATGGAGGGTAAAATCTTGCAAGGAATATGTTCACGACCTCCTCCCATGTAGTTAGGCTCTCCTTGGGGAATGATTCCAACCACTTTGCTGCCTTATCTCTGAGTGAGAAAGGGAACAAGAGTAGTTTGTAGATATCAGGGTGTACCCCGTTGGACTTTACATTATCACATATCCTCAAGAATGTGCTGAGATGTTGATTAGGGTCTTCTTGGGCACTTCCTCCATATGAGCAATTATTCTGAACAAGTGTGATGAGCTGAGGCTTCAACTCAAAATTATTGGCATGAATTGTTGGCTTTAGGATGCTGCTGCCATAATTTCCTGGGTTTGGGTTGATGTAGGAGCCTAAGACTCTCCTCTCTTGCCCATCATGATTTACTAGGCCTTCTCTGGCATGGTTGTGAGCTTTTTCTTCATGGTGGTTCTCAATATTCTCCTCCATGTCTGTTTCAAAATACTCTTCCTATTCCTCAGCACCAACGACTCCCTTCCCTCTTGCTTCCCTCCTTAATCTAAGGAAGGTCCTCTCAGGTTCAGAATCAAAGGAAGTTGAAGCCCCGCTTCTTCTACCTGTCATACAACCAACAAGGCAAAAAGCAAGAAAGAAAATGAATGAAGAAATTACTCTTGTTAGAGTGGTTGTTAGTGTGAGTAATGCAATTAATCGAACAGTTAGAAGAGTGAAAATATGGATGATGAATAAGAATAATCAAAGAAGAAAGAAATAGAACTCAAAATAAAAATAAAAAAATAAAATAAAAAATATGAAAGGCGCTAAATAAAAGAAACTAAAATAACAAGGAATTTAAATTGCTTAATCTAGCTCTCCAATCAATTTAATCACTGTCAAATTTAAGCCAATCCTCGGCAACGGCGCCATAAAACTTGATGAGTCCAATTCACACCCCATTCAAAATTGGTGAATTAGTTCTTTTGGCAAGCGCACCAAAATTATCGTCAAGTAATAACCCACAGTGGAGTGGGATCGTATCCATAGAGATTGGCAAATTCGAGCAGTTTTAATTAATTGATGAATTAGTCAAGTGGATCAATAAGATTGTGAAGTGCAGAATTGTAAATGACATAAATGTAAATGACTAGAATATAAAGAAAAGCAATAAAGTGCAGAAATAGAAATGGCAGAATATAAATTACAGAATCATAAATGACTTGAATGTAAATGGGAATGGGGAATTGCTGAATGTAAAATTAAGCTATAAAGAAATGGATAGATAAGAATGGGGAAATTCATTGAGATTGGGAGATGTTGTCTCTTTGGATCAACTCTAGCTTATATCCTCTTCAATCATGCAACTCATTGACCTCTTGGCAATCATGATTGATTGAGCCCCAATCCCTTGGTGACTCAATCTCTCAGATCTTGATCAATAGCCAATTCCTTGGTCTAATTGCTCATGAAGAGAGATATGCTTGGTCCCTGATTATACCACACACCATTATAGGTCCAAGTAGAGGGAGAATTATATGTCACATATCCAAACACCAAAACCCAGATTCTACTCAAGTGTGAGAAGGGATTTCAAGCATGGTTTCATGTTTCCTTTTCCAAGGTTCCCATGAAACCCAATTGCATTCAATCTCTTTCCCAAGATAATTGAATACTAAGCATTAAGAACGAAATTCCTTCTAGCAAATCAAAGAGGAGATGAAGAGAAAAAGAATTTCACTATTATCAATCCATCAAGTACAACAGAGCTCCCTCTCTCAATAAGAGGGAAGTTAGCTACTCATAGCTCAAAAAGTACTCAAAAGTGAAGTGTAAAAGTGGATCTAAAACTAACTGCTTAACCCCCTTCTTCAGTACTCCTTGGGGGTATTTATACCACTCCTAGTAAAATAAAAGAATTACAAAAGTGAAAAAGGAAAATTACATTTTGGAGGGAAAAGAAAACACTCAATGAGCGTGACTTCCCAGCTGGCGTGTCACGTGCCCTTCATTTCTAGCTTGGCGTGCCACACCCAATCCTTCAAGTGGCACGCTCATCTCTCTATCAACCTTGGCGTGCCACGCCTTCAAACTCAAGTGGCACGCCCTTTGCCTTTTTCCACTTTTCTTTGCCTCTGGAAACTTGAACTGGCGTGCCACGCCCTTGCTCTATGCTTGGCTAGGCTTCTCTGGAAAGTTGAACTAGCGTGGCACGCCCAGGGTCTGGCGTGCCACGCTCCTTTGTGAGTGAGTGGTTCCTCTGTTTGGCGTGCCACGCCACGAACTCAAGTGGCACACCCCAATGCTTCTTTGCTTTCTTGAATGGGACTGGCGTGCCACGCCTGGTTGCTCAAGTGGCATGCCTAAGTGAAGAATGGTGAGTGGCGTGCCACACCTTCGATACCAAGTGGCACGCCCATGTAATTGGCCTCCTTCATCCTCTCTGGGAACTTATACCAGCGTGCCACGCCTAAAGGTTGGCGTGCCACGCCCATGATCTTGTCTTGGTTCCAGTAGTTGGCGTGCCACGCCTCAGCCTTCAAGTGGCACGCCATAGTGACATGCTTTGGTTGGCGTGCCACGCCTTCGACACCAAGTGGCACCCCCAGTCCTTGCTTTTGTTGTCTTTGTGCATTGGCGTGCCACGCCTGGTTGCTCAAGTGGCACGCCTAAGTGAGGTTGAGAGGCTAGCGTGCCACGCTTTCGACTTCAAGTGGCACGCCTAGTCTTCAATTGCCTTCAGCCCCTTCTCTGGATTATTGTACCAGCGTGCCATGCCATGCTGTTCAAGTGGCACGCCCATGGATTTGTGAACTCTTCAAGCTTGGCATGCCACGCCTGGGTTCTCAAGTGGCACACCCAACTGACTTCTTGGCGCTGGCGTGCCACACCTTCGATACCAAGTGGCACGCCATAGTGGAGGTTCTTCTTGGAATGGTGAGTTGGCGTGCCACGCCCCTTTGCTCAAGTGGCACGCCCATAGTAGTTAATGGGCCAGGCGTGCCATGCCCAGTTCCTGGCGTGCCACGCCCACATGCATGCTTGGACTTTTTCTCCGGACTTTAGTACTGGCGTGCCACGCCCAGCTCCTGGCGTGCCACGCTAGTGCATTTTTTTGGCGTTTTCTCCCAGGTGGCATGCCAGTTTCACACGTCCAGTTTCTTGTTTGTCTTCTACCCATTTTTATGCCTTTTTCACTTGAAATTCAGAATAACTCATCTCAAATTAGTGTACCATAATATTCATCAAATAATGCACGAATTATACTGATCAAATGAGATTTATGCTCTTTTATGGTCTTCTTTATGCAAGAAAGAAGGGTAGATGATGCAAGTCATCACTTAGCATTGCTAAAGTCATCAGAGAGTGCTGGTGCTAAGCTGCACCAGTAAACTGTGAACCCGGTTAAACCGATTTCCTGTTTTTAACTAAAACAGACCAGGTAACCTTATAATATCATTCAAGCAACTTATAATACTACTATAATGATAGTATTATACTATTATCTCTCTTCTCTCATGAATCGTGTCCGGTTCGTCAAACAGAGACTATTTACGAAAACTAGAACCAAAACTCCTAACCGATACGATCCAAAAACTAGGTTCTTCGTGATTGCATTATCGAGCTTGACTCAGAAGAAGTTCTAGCTTAAGGATGACATAATAACAATGAGGATTGAGATGCTTGATGATACAGCAGAGGTGTTCCCTTTACTGATGTTCCAGAGAAATCCGTGCCTTCAGAAAAGATCTCGCGTACTTGAAAAACGGGGTTGTTACATTCTACCCTCCTAAAAGAAAATTTTGCCCTCAAAATTTCAGCCACGTGCAAGAATCCATCTTCAAGTGATCTTTTTTCTTCAAGCCATCCTAACGAAAAGATCGATCCGTTCCTTACAGCACCCAAATCTCACATAGTCATAGGCTCATAGTCATGGACATAACAGCTATGAAGATAGCTGTAGTTCATAATCTATTCTGCTATTTGCCTGCTTTTTTTGTATTCCTCTTCTCCCTTGCGAACTCATCTCTTTCCCTCTCCTTTGTTCGCAGTTCATGGCGGTGGCAGAAGCTTCATTAATGGCGACGCAGCAACACGGTGACAGATCGGCGGCGCGACTGATAAATCACTATTTTATGGTTTATCTTATGCTCAATTGAGTGATTTTTATCAACTCTTTACTCACTTATTCATACAATTCGCATGTTTTATATTTTCCTTCCTGATTTTGTGCTATGATCGAAAACATATTTCTTTGGTCTTTAAATTTCTTATTATTAATCCTCTCTTATAACATTAGATGCCTTGATATGTGTGTTAAGTGTTTTCAGAGATTACAGGGTAGGAATGGCTCAGAGGATGGAAAGAAAGCATGCAAAAGCGGAAGGAATACAAGAAGTTGAAGAAATTGCTAAGCTGTCCAGCCTGACCTCTTCGCACTTAAACGGTCATAACTTGAGCTACAGAGATCCAAATGAGATGGTTCCAGTTGCGTTGGAAAGCTAACGTTTGGGGCTTCACAACGATATATAATTTGTCATATCTGCCCCAAAGCCAGGTGACGCGAACGCGTGGATCACGCGGATGCGTGACCTGGCAGAAATGCAATCCACGCGAACGCGTGGACGACGCTTCCGCGTCACTTTCCCGCGACCTGTACGTACCAGAATACGCTGGGGGTGATTTCTGGGCTGTTTTTGACCAAATTTTTGGCGCGAAAAACACAGATTAGAGGCTATAAAGTGGGGGAATGCATCCATTCATAATCATCAGCTTTCATAATTCATAATCTTAGTTTTAGATGTAGTTTTTAGAGAGAGAGGTTCTCTCCTCTCTCTTAGGATTTAGGATTAGGATTCCTCTTAAAGGATTTAAGATTATTTCTTCTCAATTTCTAGGTTTAATGTTCCTCTTATTTATTTTCTACTTTTATTATATACCTTTAATTATTATTTATCTTTTCAATTTGGCTTATGCTACATTCATGTTATGATTTTCTTAAATAATATTATTTGAGGTATTTCAGTTTATGATTGTTTTATTCTATTTATGAATGCTTTTAATTTAATTTAGATATTTTTTTCCTTTTGGCTTTAGTTAAGTAATTGGTAACACTTGAGTTGTCAAACTCAGCAGTGGTTGAAATTGGCAAATTACTAATTGATCTAGATCACTCTAAAGCTAGTCTTCCCACGGGGATTGACTAGGACTTGAGGATCAAGCTAATTAGTCCACTTGACTTAACTAAGTGGGATTAAAACCCAATTCTCATCACACCTGATAAGGATAACTAGGATAGAAATTCCAAATTCTAATACCTTGCCAAGAGATTTTATTATTATTAATTTATTTTTCCTGTCATTTAAATTACTTGCTCCTTATTTCAAAAACCCCCAATTTACAAAACTCATAACCAATAATAAGAACATACCTCCCTGTAATTCCTTGAGAAGACGACCTGAGGTTTGAATACTTCGATTATAAATTTTAAAGGGGTTTGTTACTTGTGACAACCAAAACGTTTGTAAGAAAGGACTTTTGTTGGTTTAGAAGCTATACTTGCAACGGAAATTTATTCTGAATTCTAGACCATGAAAAAGTTCTCTCTTCAGCGACACGGAGGCTCCTGCTTCGCATTCCTCTGTACGGGCTCCCTCTCTCTCTTCGGGTTTTTCTCAGGCGATGACGGTGGCTTCCATCGACGGCACCAGGCCACGACGGCACCAGCGACTTCCCTGGCAACGATGACGGCGATGCCAGGTTGAGGTGGAACGGTGACGAGGAAGGCTTCTCATTCCTCACGTGTCTTCTCTCTGTTCATAGACCTCCAGTGACGGCAATGATGATGACCTCGACGGTGGTGACGAAGCGGGCTCCACGGAGCGGCGATGAGGGCGACGGTGGCGGCACAAGGATGGCAGCGACAAGGCTGGTTGCGGGCCTCTCTTGTTCATCGTTTCTCTCTCTTCGCGATTCTGTCCCCTCGACGACGACTTGTGGACGGATCGGCGGCAACGCGAGCTTATGGCTCCATGGACAGGACAACGACGTGAAGCAGCTCGGCGGCGAGCTCCAGGGAGGCGGCAGTGACGGCGAACAGCCCCTGCTTCCTCTATTCTCTTCTCCGTTTCCTCACTCTCCCTCTCTGATTTTCCCATTTTTGAAGTTGCAGTGAAGGGGGTGAAAGGGAGTAGGGTGCGGCTATGGTGAGGGGTGCTAGGGTTAGGGTTTTTTGTGAATTTGGGAATTAGGGTTTCTGATTTCCAATTTGGAAATTAGGGTTAGAAATTAGGGATTTTATAAAAGAATATAGATAAATATGAATAGATATTTTGATAAAATTGGAGGGTAGAGTAATTTTAAAACCAAATATACTCTCTTAAAAATATCTAAGAATATTGTTTATCAACATATTGCTAAGTTCAATTAATTATTTCTAGTTTAAATTATAAAATAAGCATATTAATCATATTTTTATAAAATATAGTTTAAAATCAATATTAATTATTCAAATTAAATGATATAACTTTTTATTATTTTTCTATTATCAAAACTCAAATTTCAATTTGTGTAGAATAACTAATTATAATAAAAATTGTACTTGAACATTAATTAACTTTAGTAATAATAGATAATAACATTATCATTACTTATGATAATAGTATAATATTATCATTATATTAGTATAATATTAATGATTCTGTTTATTAATCCAAACATTTTTCAAAAAAAAGTACCTCGCAAAATAACTACGCTTTTAACAACGATTTAGGCTCATATAATAACTACTTACTATTGAGCCTTTAGTTCGATATCGCAATTTAGTTTTATAGAAAATTCCAGAAAAATTTTGTTTTTGATTATCAAAATTATATATCAAACATTTCAAAGTAATAATAATCACATAATTATTAATAATAATAAATATTATACAAACGAATTTTAATAAAACTCAAGTACAACTCCTATCTCTCTGCATAAAATAAAAATTAGCTACAAGGGCGATAGAACTCTATGAAAATAACCTAACTCAAAAACTTATCTCATAACTAAATTCTATAATCGCCCGCAGCTTCAAACTGAGTCTTCGAACATGTGTCACTGAAAGGGTGGAAGATTTTGGGGTGAGAACAAACCACACGTTCTCAGTAGGGAATGGGAATGCCGTAAAAGTAATGATTAACATGCAAATAATTAACTTTGCTTAATAAACTATCTTTGTCAAACCCTTTGAAATAGTTTTTAATCTTACTTTGGATAAATAATTACTTTCTTTAAATTCCTAAACCCAAAACAGATCTCAATCACAAAATTTGTCATATTAAATATCTTTCAGCCACATAATTGATTCTCAGTCACAACAAACAGAAGGACTATGCTTCACTGCATACTCTGAGTGTTTGTCATGCTTTGTGACTTGTTCTAATAACAAGAGCTTGAGTTTTATATGCATGACTATTTGATGATTAACGCTGTTAGTTTACCATTTCATACTTCATGGTATTAGGTCTGGCCAACTTAATACTAATTATTTATCTATATGGAAACACTAATAGGTTATCATAGACGAAATAGAAGTTATAGGTGATGCGACTCACGGGGTTTGGGAGCGTTAGAGGTTATGAAGCTAGCTTCGATTCGATGTATAATCTTTATTCGTGCCACATGAACTCATGCCATCCTTTTCTTCGTTGCTTTCATTGGAATTTTCTTGTTTGAATTTCCTCTTTAGAATGTGATTTGATTGTTTCCCAACCATACCTTATCATTCTTGTATACCTTTGCTTGCTTATGAATCTGATTGCTTACGTAACTCTTTGAATATTCATCCTTGACAAATGCCTATGCTTCTATTCATATATTCTGTTTTATTTTATTTAAGTTTGAAATTTATTCTATTCTAGCAATTTTCGAGGACGAAAATTTTTCTAAAGTGGGTAGAATGTAACAACCCTAGTTTTTGAAAATCAAATAATTAGTCATTTGTGATTTATTTTATTTGTTGATAATTTTATTTTAAAAAAATTATTTTACTAAAGGTAATTAAATGGAGTTTCATCATAATTGGAGTTTAAATTAATTAGAATTTTTATATAATCTTTATTGGATATTTGGTATAATTGAAATTATAATTTTAGTAATTGAAAAATAAGAAAGAATCGCACCGTTCAATTTAAGTAATTTTTATTATGAATGAATTATGTTCTATTTTATTAATTTGTACTCTTAGAGATTGATTTATTAAAAATGATTAGTTTGATTTTTATAAATATTTTAAGTTTAAGTTAGTTAATATTTATGTACAATTTTTATTATAATTAGTTAGTTCATTTAAATTAAAATTAAAGTTCCGATGATAGAAAAATAATGAATGGTTATATTATACAATTTGAATAGTTAATATTTTTAGTTTAAACTATATTTTATAAAATGTGATTAATATGTTTATTTTATAATTTAAATTACAAATAATTGATTAAACTTAGCAATATGATGATAAATAATGTTTCTAAATATTTCTAATAGAGTATATTTTGTTTTAAAATGATTTTACCCTCTAATTTTATCAAAATATCTATTCATATCTATCCATATTCCTTTATAAAATCCCTAATTCCCAACCATAAATTCCCAAATTGAATCAAAAACCCTAATTCCTAAATTAAGAAACCCTAACCCTAATTTTCCCCTTCCCTAGCCTCTGAATGCAGCCTCCACCCCTTTCTTCCCAAACCTAACACAGAAATAGAAAAATCAGAGAGAAAAGGGTGATGCAGAGAAGGAGAGCTCGAGCAAGAGGATGCCACTGCTGTCGTTGGGGGTTCTTCGCCGTCACCATTGTCGTCATCCTCGCGAGTAGCAGCGCCGTGCAGTCCAGCCACCGTGATCTCCATGGAGCCGCGCCTTGCTGCCGGTCTGCCATCGAACTGCTGCACGCATTGTCACCAAGGAGAGAGAGAAAGCCCATGCTTGCCTTTGAAGGAGACTCCATTGTCGCACCCAGCCGCTGTCTAGCTCGCCATCACCGGCGTCTCACCGCCGCCGCTGTGAAGACCGAACGTCGTCGATCTTCCTACCGCAACCTTAGAGTTTGCCCCGTCATCGAGGAAGACAGAGATGAAGGAGAAGGAGCCGTGAACGCCGCCGAGGTGCTTACCGTCGCCGCTGCCTAGGTTTCTGTGGTCCAAGTCACCATTGATGGAGAAGACGCCACTGTAAAGAAGCAAAGCCTCTATTTCGCGCCAGTCACGACGGAGCTACCACGGATGTTGCTGTCTCGCTGCCACTAAAGGTCCATCGCCACCAATCCACGCCGCTACTAAAGATGGTAAGCCAAACCGTCGTCCTTGTTGCTGGAGTAGACCACCAGAATTGCTATTCTGGCTCTGGTCTATTATTTTATTTGATTCTGTTCCATTTACACACTTCCTTTGTCACTGCCATTCTTGTAAACAATTTGATTTTTAGTACATTCCTTGTCCTGAATTTTTCAGAGTTGTGTTTGCTCTTGCTTCCTATTCGATAGAAATCCTTTGTCCTGTTGCAACCATCGTCGCTGCCTTAGGAAAGTGAGACTGCTGTTATTCCGGTTAATGCTCCTGCTGCTGCTGGAAAGTGATCAGAAAAGCCACTACTGTTAGTTCGGTTCAAGGTTGTTGCCACTGCGAATTAAAAATAAAAGAAGGCTTTGTTGCGTTTGAATATTGAATTTTGGCTAATCGAGGTAGGGGATTTATTTTAAAGTTAAACGTTTTTAATTTAGAATGCCTACAAGGTTAATTGGATAATTGCAAATAGTTAACAATGGTTAAGAATTGATTAATTGATGTGAATTGCTTAACATGTGTTTGAGAATAGTTAGCTATTGTGAATTATGAATTAGAATTGGATGCGGTTGTGATGACTCTAAATTATAAGTGAAATTAGATGCGGTTGTGAATTGTATTTTGAATTACTGATTTTTGTGATAAGTTGGCTGAGATTCTGATCTTGAATGAATTATTTTGAATTGTTTGATATTGAATTGGAATTTTTATATATTGGAATGACTATGAAATGGACTTGTGACGGGTTGGAATTAGTTGAAATGGGGCTGTGAATGATGATTTATTTAATGTTACTTATTAAACTAAAAACAATGTTGAGCTAATTATTGAAAATCTGATGTTTGATAATTGATGAATGGAGTAAAAATTATGGCTGTTATTGTGACTATTTTTGTTGCTGTGAGTGATTGATTAATTGATAAGATTAATTCTGGTTGAGTTGTGGCTGTATTCTGATTATTAAGAATAAGTGCTTGTTGATGTTTTTAGTTATCTGATGTAATAGAACGGCTGTGATACTGACTACGACTGATTGGAATTGGCTTTGATGGTTGTTAAAGTTGATTTATGATTAATTAGAATTAAGTTTGAGAACTATTAAAAGATTGAAGTTTGATTACCAAATCATTCTCTTCAAGTCTGACTTTTAAAACAAAATAGAAACTTTGCTAAGGAGTAAATGACATTAATTAGAATTATGAAAGGCTAATTTTTGGGATTACTAGTTGATTGAGTTTAATTTTGAAAGGATCCTATGATATGTGAAAAGTAAATATGAATCGATGAGATTGGAGTTGGATTGATGGATTAGTGGGAATTGTGGAGTATAATTGATTTGTTAATTATTATGAATTGTGAATGTCTAATTGATTGAGAATTGTCTGTTTGAAAATTGTTGAGAAAAGGGCTGGTGATTTGTGGAGAAAGATGGAACTCGTAAGGGTGGTTAAGTCCGAGTTTTAGGGGAGGTGCTGCCGAAATTTTATAAAAAATCTGAGGTTTTATTTGAAAAGTTATTTTAGAAGATTTGAATTTGGAAAATTATATTACTTGAGTTTTATTTAGTTAAGAAAAGAATTATAACATTTTGAGTTCGATTTACCAAGGAAAGGTCTATGTTTCGAATTTGAGTTATTTAAGAAAGAAATTATGTTTTGAGTTTGATTCAATATAGAAAGAGTTATGATTTGGGTTTGAAGTAAAAGATTACCTTTTAGAGATTTGTGAATTTATATTATAAAATTTGAGTTGGAATAGTAAAGAGAAAGATGATTTTTGAGTCTTTGGGAAGTTAGTAAACTTGAGAAAGAGTTTTATTTGATTACTTTTAATGAGAGGGTTATGTGTTGAAAAGTATTTAATGAATTGAGAATTGGTTAAAATCGGGAAGTACCCATGAACCGAATGATCATTGATCTCGGGAAAACCTATAAATTGTTATTTGTTTTAAATGCGGGAAAACCCACGAATTGATAATCATTGATTACGGGAATAACCCACTAACTGTTATATGTTGATCTCGGGTATAACCAATGAACTGAGGATCATTGTATTGTTGTGTATTGATCTCGGGTATAACCCACGAACTGAGGATCATGTTTATTGTTGTATGTTGATCTCGGGGAAACCCACGAACTGAGGATCATTGTTTTGTTTGTTTATTGATCTCGGGGACGCCCACGAACTGAGGATCACTGTTTTCCCTTGTGCGTATATTATTGGGTCGGGCTTTACGCCGACTGCCGGTAGTCACGAAGGAGTGGTATTCTTACCACCGACACATATGCACTAAGGATACAAAGGGATGCCATATCTGGGACTTGTTCCTAGGTAATGTCGGGCTACAGGGTGTAAACCGACACGTGAGCTCATGGCCTACTTAGGACAGACATGCATCATAGAGGTTGTGCATTTGTATTTGGTTGTGCTTGCTTGTATTACTTCTCTGTGATTGTGTTGTTTATTTGATTGTGATTTATTTGTGTGTTGAATTGAGTTTCTTACTTGTGCTAGTAGTCTGTGAATGTATAGAGATGATTAATAACTGTTTGTTGTGACTGAGAATCAATTATGTGGCTGAAAGATATTTAATATGACAAATTTTGTGATTGAGATCTGTTTTGGATTTAGGAATTTAAAGAAAGTAATTATTTATCAAAAGTAAGATTAAAAAGTATTTCAAAGGGTTTGACAAAGATGGTTTATTAAGCAAAGTTAATTATTTGCATGTTAATCATTACTTTTACGACATTCCCATTCCCTACTGAGAACGTGTGGTTTGTTCTCACTCCAAAATCTTCCACCCTTTCAGTGACACAGGTTCGAAGACACAGTTTGAAGCTGCAGGCGATTATAGAATTTATTTGACTCAAGTATGAGTTAATTTGCTTTCATAGAGTTCCCTCGCCCTTATTGCTTAAGATTTTTATTTTATACAGAGGGATAGGATTTGTATCTGAGTTTTATTTGAAATCTTTTGTATGACAGATATTATTATTAATAATATTATTACTTTGAAATGTTTGATATATGATTTTGATAATCAAAAACAATTTTTTTGGAATTTTCTATAAAATAGAAACGTGATATCGAACTAAAGGCTCAATATTAAATAATTAATAAAAGTAGGTTAGTAACTCCTTACTTTTGGTAAGGATACCACTCCTTCGTGACTACCGGCAGTCGGCGCAAAGCCCGACCCCATAATATACGCACAAGGGGAAACAGTGATCCTCAGTTTGTGGGCGTCTCTAAGATCAATTCACAAAAAAAACAAAGATCCTCAATTCGTGGGTTTCTCCGAGATCAACATACAACAAAACAGAGATCCTCAGTTCGTGGGTTTTCCCGAGATCAAAGATTATCAATAGTTCATGGGTTATTCCCGTAAACAATGATTATCAATTCATGGGTTTTCCCGTATTTAAAACAAATAACAATTTATAGGTTTTTCCGAGATCAATGATCATTCAGTTCGTGGGTACTTCCTGAATCTAACCAATTATCAATTCATGGGTTTTCTCTGTAGTTAAACAACTAACAGTTCGTGGGGTTTTTCCGCCTTTTATCACTTTTCATTTTCCTTTCTAAAACTCAACAATCCATATATCAGTTCCGATTCTCTTTTCCCCTTTAAATTCTTAATAATTTTCCTTAAACCTTTCTTAATTTCCTTTAACATTTGTTCCCAAAAATCTTAACCAATCATTTAAAACTAAATCCTCTTTTCATTCCTTACTTTAGCAAATCTGAAATCAGACTATTTTCAAGAATTTAAGTCTTCCCTTAATACTTTTAGTAGAATACTCACTTTTCAATTTTATAAACAATCGTTAACCATCATCAAACAAGTCCAAAATAATAAATCATTTTATATTTAAATCGATCTTATAACATAATTCTTTTTCCTAATTAAATCAAAATCGAAACATAATTCTTTTTTGCATAAATCAAACTCAAAATAGTATAATTTTTCTTAATAAATTGAACTCAAAATATAATAAATAAAACTCAAAACAAAATCTCTTTCTCAATACATCAAACTTAAAACATAATTTATTTTAGTCCTAATAACTTAAAATCAAACAATATATTTTTTCCAAATCCAAATCTTTTTTTTTTAAATAACATTTCAGCAAAGTCATAAGATTTTATAAAATTTCGGCAACACTTCCCCTAAAACTTGGACTTAACCACCCTTACGGGTTCCCACTTTCTCAACATCTCATCGAACATTTCTCAACAATTATCACAACAGGAGATTCTCAATCAATCAGAAATTCATAATTCGCAATAATTAACAATTAAATCATAATCCACAATTTCCACATAATCCATCTATCCAACTTCCATCTCATCAATTTATAACTATTTTCAACATATCATAGAATCCTTTCAAAATTAAACTCAATCAACCAGTAATCTCAAAAATTAGCCTTCCATAATTTAAAGTCATTTACTTATTAACAAAGTTACTATTTTGTTTTAAAAAGTCATATTTCAAGAGAATAGTTCGGTAATCAAACTTCAATCTTTAAATAGTTCTCAAACTTAACTCTAATTAATCACGAATCAACATTAACAAGCATCAAAACCAATTCCAACCAGTCGCAAGTCAATTTCACAGCCATTCCGATACATCAGATAACTAAAAACAACAAGCACTTACTCTCAATAACCAGAAACAGCCACAGAACTCAACTAATTCAGTATAATCACATAGAATTAGAATTTTTCAATAATTCCATCAAAATCAGAAAAATCAATATCAATTACAGCTTCAAATACTCACAATAACAAAATCCAAAGACATTCACAGCCATAACCTGAATTCAATACTCCAATTGAAACACTAAAACATCATTGAACTTACTCCAAATTTCACGACCTCAATCCAAGCTTATTCCACCAATTAATCTCTCATAACAACAAAACCAGTCACATTCATAGTAGTAATCCAAACTCAATTCATCAATTATCCATACGACAGTTTTTCAATAATTAACTCAGCATATTTCAATTTAATAAATTATACTAAATTAATCATTATTCACAACAGCATCTAATTTCAGTCACAGCTTAGAATAATCACAACAACCAACTAATTCCAAATGCATTTCAAGTCATTCATGTCAATTAAGAAATTCTTAACCATTGTTAACCATTTGCACTTATCCAAATAACTTTGTAGGCATTCTAAATTAAAACGTTTAAAAATAAATCCCCTACCTCAATGTCAAAACTCGCGAAAATCATCAAACAGGACAACTCCGTTAGCAGTTTCCAGCACCCATTTAGCTTTCTTGGCAGCAACCAAGCTCCAGTGATGATGGAAGGCCTCAGCATCAGCCAAACAGCGACAATAACGATTCAGAATAGATCTAGAGCAACAGCGACAGCAGCTCCAATAGCAGCAGTGGCATTCTTGTCAGATTCTAGAAACTAGAAGCAGAGGCAGAACAGAACAAGAACAGCAGCAGCGATCTTGAACCCAACAAACAGCAGCAGCAAGCAAAGATAGTTATCTATTATTATCTAGAAGGGAACTACGGAAGGATACTCTTCTAGATAGTTATTCATCAAAATTTTTTTTGATTATCAAAATCATGTCAAAGAATCAACAAGCAATAATAATCACATAGTTATTAATAATAATAAATATTATACAAAAGAATTTAAATAAACACAGGTCTAACTCCTATCCCTCTGCATAAAATAAAAACTAAAGCCACAAAGGCGAGGGAACTCTATGAAAACAACTTAACTTATAAATATAGTATAACAATCGCCCGCAGTTTCAAACTGAGTCTTCGAACCTGTGTCACTGAAAGGGTGGAAGATTTTGGGGTGAGAACAAACCACACGTTCTCAGTAGAGAATGGAAATGCCATAAAAGTAATGATTAACATGAAAATAATTAACTTTGCTTAATAAATCATCTTTGTCAAACCCTTTGAAATACTTTTTAATCTTACTTTAGATAAATAATTACTTCTTTAAATTCCTAAACCCAAAACAGATCTCAATCATAAAATTTGTCTCATTAAATATCTTTCAGCCACATAATTGATTCTCAGTCACAACAAACAGTTATTAATCATCTCTATACATTCACAGACTACTAGCACAAGTAAGAAAACTCAATTCAACACACAAACAAATCACAATAAAACAAACAACACAATCACAGAGAAGTAATACAAGAAAACACAACCAAATACAAATGCACAACCACTATGATGCATGTCTGTCCTAAGCAGGCCATGAGCTCATGTGTCGGTTTACACCCTACAGCCTGACATTACCTAGGAACAACTCCCAGATATGGCTTCCCTTTGTGTCCTTAGTGCATATGTGTCAGTAGTAAGAATACCACTCCTTCGTGACTACCGGCAGTCGGTGCAAAGCTCGACCCCATAATATACGCACAAGGGGAAACAGTGATCCTCAGTTCGTGGGCGTCCCCAAGATCAATTCACAAACAAAACAAAGATCCTCAGTTCGTGGGTTATACCCGAGATCAACATACAACAACAAACATGATCCTCAGTTCATGGGTTATACCCGAGACCAATACATAGTAAACAACGATCTTCAGTTCGTGGGATATACCCGAGATCAACATATAACCATTAGTGGGTTATTCCCGTAATCAATGATTATCAGTTCGTGGGTTTTTCCCGCATATAAAACAAATAACAATGTATAGGTTTCTCCGAGATCAATGATCATTCAGTTCGTGGGTACTTCCCGATTTTAACCAATTATCAATTCGTGGGCTTTTCCCCGTAGTTAAACAACTAACAGTTCGTGGGATTTTTCTGCCTTTTATCACTTTTCATTATCCTTTCTAAAACGCAACAATCCACATATCAATTTGTCATTCTCTCTTTCCCTTTGAGTTCTTAACATTTTTCTTTAAACCTTTCTTAACTTTCTCAGGTATTTATCCATAAAAATCTTAACCATCAAGTCAGTCATAATCTCTACTTTAGCAATCTTGACTCAAGCCAACTTTAAAACTATTTTTCAGTTTGGTTCTCTATCAAAAGACTCAAGAAAAATCATTTATTTTAAATTCATTAAACACTTTTCAAAACATAACCTCTCTTTAGAAATAATCAAATAAAACTCTTTCTCAAGTTTACTAACTTCACAAAGATTCAAAAATCATCTCTCTTACTATTCAAATTCAAATATTATTATTTCACCAAATTTCTAAAAAGGTAATCCTTTATTTCAAGCTCAAAACATAACTCTTTCTATATTGAATCAAATTCAAAACATAATTTCTTTCTTAAATAACTCAAATTCGAAACATAGACCTTTCCATGGTAAATCGAACTCAAAATATTATAATTCTTTTCTTAACAAAATATAACTCAAGTAATATAATTTTCCAAATTCAAAGCTTCTAAAATAACTTTTCAAATGAAACCTCAAATTTTTATAAAATTTTGGCAGCACCTCCCCTAAAACTCGGACTTAGCCACCCTTACGGGTTCTCTGTTTTTCAACAATTCAACAATCATTTTCAACAATTATCAAATACAAGATTCTCAAGCAATCAGAAAATCCACAATTTGCAATTCTCACATAATCCAACAATCCAATTTTCATCTCATCAATTCGTAACTAAATTCATAAGTCATACAATCCTTTCAAATTAACTCAATCGATTCTCCATCTTTTTATCAGCAGTTATCACAACAACAAAATCTCCACAATCATCTCATCATAAATCAGTTTAACAACCAACATCCTAACATTAATTAAAATCAGAGTTTCCATAAACCATTCTTTAAAAGTAAACCAGTCCAACTTCAAGAATTCATAACAAATACCCCAAACATCAACTCTTCATATTTCTTGTTATTTTTAAAGTTATTTAGTTATTAGCAAAGTTACCATTTTATTCTAAAAATCATACTTCAAGAAAATAGTTCAGTAGTCAACCTTCAATCCTTTAACCATCCTCAAAATCAACTCTAATTAAACTTAAATCAACAATAATAACCAACTTGACATAATCGACTAAAATCGGAATTTCCAGCAATTCTAAAATAATCAAAAAACCAATTACAATCACGGCCTCAAACCAAAGAAAATCTCATCAGTTAATTACTCATGATAACGAAGCCAGTCAATATCACAACCATAACCCAAATTCAATTCACATCCGCATCCAACTTCAAACATAACTCAGAATAATCACCACAACTAACTTCTCTCAAATATATTTCATTCAATAATTAACTCATCAAATTTCAATTTAACAAGTATTTTCAAATGGATCACCATTCACAACCACATTTCAACCAATTCAGCAATATCACATAAAATCAGAATTTTTCAACAAAGTCATCAAAACAGCAAAACTAGGTAGGGTGTGATGAATTTAATCTTGATTGATTGTGTTTGAGATGTGTGATTATGATATGGTTTGGTTTTGCTTGAAATTGATTGCTTATATGAGTTATTCTTGGTGAAAGTTTGTTGAAATTTTGATGATATTTAAGCTATGAATGTTGTTCTTGAGGGCTGCTGGAAAAATGAACCCTAGAGCTTAAATTGGGGTTCAATTTGTGTTAAAATCATGTAGAAAAGATGGGGTTTTAGTGGCTGCTAATTTATTATGAATTATGGTAAAAATCGGTTGCTGAAAAGATTGAAAAACGGGTAAAAACAAAGAAAGAATCTGAAGAATTTATGAAGAACATGAAGAACACTTTGAGTGTGATGAAGAACATTGAAGAAAACCTTTTAGATCTTAAAAAGGGCAAGGTTATAATTATTTTGGTGTTTGAGGAGTTATTTGGTAATTTTCACAAGTTAGGGTGGTTAAAGAAGAAATATTAAAAGTCACGGGTGGTAAAAAGTGAATTTATAAAGTAAAAGGTTAAAGGAAGGTAATTTTTGAAAATATATTAATAAAATAATAAATAATAATAAAATATGAAATAATAATATTTAATTAAAAATATGATTTTAATAAAAATAATAAAATAATGCGAAAAGGCAGTTTTCTGTAAAAGCTTTAGAAAGACAACTTTAAGTGCAAAATCTCATAATTACCTTCATAAAACACCTAGGGAGTGGTAATAACATATTAGTAAGGCAAAGATAAAGGAAAGATAAAAAGTTAAATAAGAGATAAAAATCGGAGAAAAAGTCCCTAAAGTTTTAACGACAGAAAAATAGACAGAGAATAGAGAACGAACTAGGACAACATAGTTAGTCCTTGAGTTGCGACTAGGGTTAGGTATAATATGAAAAGTTAAACTGTTTCAGTATAGACTTAATGAACCTATACTTGGGACAGGCTAACTATTCATTCCAAAATTTACATAAGCCTTAAAAATAAATGTTAAACAGAGAAATCATAGCAGAATAAAGTAACACAGAGAACAGAGTAACCAGAGTAAAGTAAAGAGATAAAGAAAAAAGAGTAATAGGGATATAGAGAAAAGAGTAATGAGAGCAGGGAAACAGATACAGAGAAAAGAGTAATCAAAGCAGAGTAAACAGACAAAGAGAAAAGAGTAGTAAAACCCACAGACGGATAATTGGTTAAATACGGGAAGTACCCACGAACTGAATGATCATTGATCTCGGGGAAACCTACAAACTGTTAACTATTTTATATGCGGAAAAAACCCACGAACTGTTGTATGTTGATCTCGGGTATAACCCACGAACTGAAGGTTACTGTATTGTTGAGTATTGATCTCGGGTATAGCCCACAAACTGAGGATCATGTTTGTTGTTGTATGTTGATCTCGGGGAAACCCACGAACTGAGGATCATTGTTTTGTTTGTGAATTGATCTCGAGGACGCCCACGAACTGAAGATCACTGTTTTCCTTTGTGCATATATTATGGGGTCGGGCTTTGCGCCAACTGCCGGCAGTCACGAAGGAGTGGTATTCTTACCACCGACACATATGCACTAAGAACACAAAGGAAAACCATATCTGCGACTTGTTCCAAGGTAATGTCAGGCTGCAGGGTGTAAACCGACACGTGAGCTCATAGCCTGCATAGGACAGACATGCATCATACTTGGTTGTGCATTTCCTCTGTTATGATTGTTGTATGAATGTATGCTTTTCTTGTTTGTATTCTATTCTCTGTGTTTGTGTTTTACTTTCTTATATTCTTTTGTTGGTGATCTGTTTTCAGTTTACTCTATTTTCTCTATTCATCTGTCTTCTGTTTACTGCATCTCTATATTCTACTATATGTCTGCTAAGCGACACAGATTAATGAACTTAACTAAAAATCCTGGTCCTACTAAGAACTCCCCAGTTCTTACCCCTTCTCTCTCCTTTCCCCCTTCAGATGGAAGCATGAGTACCCTTCCGTAGTTCACTGACGACCGTTCGCAAAAAAGATTCTGCTCTAGGTAGTCTTCTGAGTCTAGGGTGAATCTCATTCTCTGTTTATATGTATATACTGTGAGACCAGCAATCGTCTGTACCCCGTTTGTATGCGAACTCTGACCTAAATCCTGTGTACGAGACTCCTGTTATGTGGCTACTTGATGAGGTACCAGAGAGACGTCATATGGCAATGTCTGATCGTGCAGAGGAGTAACTGATGATGTTCTACCTTTCGATGACGTTCCACCTAACTTGAGTTTTTAAGACTTAGAACGCACTTTTCCTCGCCTTAGTAGTTTAGAGGGACTAGGTGAGTATAGAGTTTAGGCTAGCCTAGGTGCCAGCTTAGGGACCTCTTGAACAGGCCAGAACCTGGGATGTTGTATGTATGTATATGTATATAGTTATTATCTAGCTATATCTAGGGGTGTTCTAACTAAAAGTCTATACTTAAATAAAGGCTGGATCACCAAATATTGTTAACTACTTGTGATGTATTTATGTGTGGTTGTTTATAACTGTTTTATCTACTATCAGTTGTGAATTGATTATGAATGATTCCGTCTATTAATCCAAACGTTTTCAAAAAAAAAGTACCTCGCAAAATAACTACGTTTTTAACAGTGAATCAGGCTCATATAATAAATAGTATATAATAATTAGGGATCAACAAACTACGGAAGGATACTCTTGCTTCAATCTGAAGGGGGAAGGAAGAGAGAAGGGGTAAGAACTGGGGAGTTCTTAGTAGGGCCGGAGCTATTAGTTAAGTTCATTAATTCCGTGATGTTTAGCAGGCAAATAGCAGAATACAAAAAAGCAGTAAATAGAAGATACAGATAAGTAGAGGAGATAGAGAAAATAGAAAATAGAACACAAACAGAAGAATACAAGAAAAAAAACACAGACACAGAAGATAGAATGCAAACAAAGAAAGCATACATTCATACAATAATCATAACAGAGAAAATGCACAACCAAGTATGATGCATGTCTGTCCTATGCAGGCCATGAGCTCACGTGTCGGTTTATACCCTGCCGCCCGATATTACCTAGGAACTAGTCCTAGATATGGCTTCATCTCTGTAGGTGAACTTCGGCCTACAGAAATGGCGCCCCTGTAAGTGAACTTCGTCTTACAAGAATAATCTAAACACAACAAAACCACTTTCTGTAGGTGAACTTCGGCCTACAGAAATAGCACTTCTGTAAGTGAACTTCGGCTTACAGAAATAGCACCCCTGTAAGTGAACTTCGGCTTACAGGTATCACAACTCTCTGTAGGTGAACTTCGGCCTACAGGAGCAACACCCTGAGATACACAATTGATATTCACTGTAGGTGAATTTCGGTCTACAGGAATAACAACTCACTGTAGGTGAACTTGGGCCTATAGGACCTCTAGCGCCAATGGAAAAGCAGCAGATGAACATACAATAGAACATCATGCCACAAGGCTTAACTCTTTTCACTTTGACTTTTTACTCTGCTCTGGTTACTCTTTTCTCTGTATCTCTTTATTTTTCTTTGGTTACTCTGTTCTCTGTGTTTTCTTTACTCTGATTTCTCTGCTTAACGTATGTATTTAAAGTTTATGTAAATTTCGGTATGAATAGTATGCCTGTCCCAAGTATAGGTTCATTAAGTCTATACTGAAACAGTTTAACTTTTCATATAATACATAACCCTAGTCGCAACTCAAGGACTAACTATGTTGCCCTAGTTCGTTCACTAATCTCTGTCTGTTTCTGTCATTAAAAATTTACAGACTTTTCCTTGATTTTTATCTCTTCTTTAACTTTTTATCTTTTCTTTATCTTTGCCTCACTAATATGTTTTTACCTCTCCCTAAGTGTTTTATGAAGGTAATTATGAAATTCTACACTTAAAGTTGTCTTTCTAAATCTTTTACAGAAAACTACCTTTTATGCATTATTTTATTATTTTTATTAAAATATTATTTTTAATTAAATATTATTATTTAATATTTTATTATTATTTATTCTTTTATCATTAAATTTTCGAAAATTAACTTACCTTTTACTTAAAATTCACTTTTTACCACCCGTAACTGTTAATATTTCTACTTTAACCACCCTAACTTTCAGAAATTACCAAAATAACCCCTCAAACACCAAAATAATTACAACCTTTCCCTTTTTAAGATCTAAAAGGTGTTCTTCATTGTTCTTCACCACACTCAAAGTATTCTTCGTGTTCTTCATAAATTCTTCAGATTCTTTTTCTGTTTTACCCATTTTTCAGTCTTTTGAGCAACCGATTTTTACCATAATTCAAAATAAATTTCCAGCCACTAAAACCCCATCTTTTCCACATTATTTTAATAAAAATTGAACCCCAATTTAGGGCATAGGGTTTCGTTTTCCAGCAGCCACAAGAACACAAGTTCATAGCTTGAATTTCATCAAATTTCATCAAATTTTTACCAAAATTTCAACAAGAATTACTCATATAAACAACCAATTTCAAGCACAGCCAAACTATATCATAATCACACAACTCAAACACAATCAATCAAGATTAAATTTGTCAAACCCTACCTGGTTTTGCTGCTCCTAATTCGGTTATGTCCTTAGGTGGTCCATAAGCACTTTTTCCTCCTAAATCACATTAAGAACAACTTTAAATCCACAAACCCTCAACTGACCAAATCTCTCTCAGCAAGTTAGAAAGGGATATCTCACCTTAGACTTGCTAGAAATTAACATTTCTTGGCTCACAAGTCAAGCTAAGCATGATTCCTAAGGAAGAACATCAAGAAAACACATGTTTAAGCATGTTTCCTTGAAAACCGAATTGAAAAGGGAGGGAGACAGCCATCTCACCTTATTTCTAGCCTTGATAAGTTACATGGTTATGTAGAGGAAGAAGAGAGGATCATTTTGGTAAAATTGGAGTTTTGATTTGAGTTTTAGTTCAGAAGAAATCAAGCTTTGAAGATTTATGAACCAAGAACTTTCTCTCCTTTTTCTCTTGATGATTTTTGGCCACAATGAGCAAATGAGGCAGCCTTGGGGGTTTTGGGGGAGTAGGGTGAGTTGTGATTGGTTGGCTTGGAGGTGGATTAAAATAATATTAAAATATCTCAGGTGTATAACTACTAAAACTAGATGTATCGGAATACTTGTAAAAATATCTTTAAATATTCTTTTCTGAGCTACTAGCATAAATGACACTAGTAATCACATCAAGATTCACACAACTCAAACCGGATGATCAGTAAAGGGAACACCTCTGATGTATTATCAAGCATCTCAATCCTCATTATCATTATGTCATCTTTAAGCTAGAACCTTTTCTGAGGCAATATCGATAATGCATTCCCGAAGAACTTAGTTTTCGAACCGTATCGGTTAGGAATTTTGATTCTGATTTTTGTAAATAGTCTCTGTTTGATAAACCGGACTCGATTCATGAGAGAAGAGAGATAATAGTATAATATTATCATTACATTAGTATTATAAGATGCTTGAATGATATTATAAGGTTACCTGGTCTGTTTTAGTTAAAAACAGGAAATCGGTTTAACCGGGTTTACAGTTTACTAGTGCAGCTTTGCACTAGCACACTCTGATGACTTTAGCAATGCTAAGGCCTTATCATACATGTTATATGTTGATCTCAACATATAAAATCCTTAACACATTCTCTAAAACCTTTCTTAACTTTCTCAAGCATTCGTTCATAAAAATCTTAATCATCAGTTCAGTTCATAATCTCTGCTTTGGCAATCTTGAGTCAAGCCAATTTTAAAACTATTTTTCAGTTTAGTTCTCTATCAAAAGACTCAAGAAAATCATTTATTTTAAATTCATTAAACACTTTTCAAAACTTATCCTTTCATTAGAAGTAATCAAATAAAACTCTTTCTCATGTTACTAACTTCCCAAAGATTCAAAAATAATCTCTCTTTACTATTCAAATTTAAATATTATAAATTCATCAAACTTCTAAACAGCAATCCTTTATTTTAAACCCAAGACATAATTCTTCTCATATTAATTCAATCTCAAAACATGGTTTCTTTCTTAAATAATTTATTTTTGAAGTATAAACCTTTTCTTGGTAAATCAAATTCAAAACAGAATAATTCTTTTCTTAACTAAATAAAACTTAAATAATATCATTTTCTAAATCTAAATCTTCTAAAATAACTTTTCAAATAAAACCTCAGATTTTATAAAATTTCGGCAGCACCTCCCCTAAAACTCAGACTTAGACACCCTTACGGGTTTCCTCTTTCTCCACAAATCACCAGCCATTTTCTCAACAATTTTCAAACAGGCAATTGTCAATCAATCAGACATTCACAATTCATAATAATTAACAAATCAATCGTACTCCACAATTCCAACTAATCCATCAATCCAACTCCAATCTCATCAATTCATATTTACTTTTCACATATCATAGAATCCTTTCAAAATTAAACTCAATCAACTAGTAATTCCAAAAATCAGCCTTTCATAATTCTAATTATTTTAATGTCCTTTACTCTTTAGCAAAGTTACTATTTTTTTTTTAAAAGTCAAATTTGAAGAGAATGATTTGGTAATCAAACTTCAATCTTTTAACAGTTCTCAAACTTAATTCTAATTAATCATGAATCAACTTTAACAACCATCAAAGCCAATTCCAATCAGTCGTTGTCAGTATCACAGTCGTACCGTTACGTCAGATAACTAAAAACAACAAGCACTTATTCTCAATATTCAGAATACAGCCACAACTTAGCCAGAATTAATCTTATCAATTACAACAAATGCTTGAGAAAGTTAAGAAAGGTTTAAAAAGATGTGTTAAGGATTCAAAGGGAAAGAGAGAATGAAGATTGATTTGTGGATTGTTGAGATTGAGAAAGGATAATGAAAAATGATAAAAGGTGGGAACACCCCACGAACTGTTAGTTGTTTAACTACGGGGGAAACCCACGAACTGATAATTGGATAGATTCGGGAAGTACCCACGAACTGAATGATCATTGATCTCGGCGAATCCTATAAATTGGTATTTGTTTTAAATGAGGGAAAACCAACGAATTGATAATCATTGATTATGGGTATAACCCACGAACTGAGGATCATGTTTGTTATTGTATGTTGATCTCGGAGAAACCCACGAACTGAGGATCACTGTTTACCCTTGTGCGTATATTATGGGGTCGGGCTTTTGATGAACAAATTCTTGACGGTTTAGAATTTCCTCAAATGAATGAATTCTCGTTGTAAAGTATAGTTTCCAAACCAATCAATAATCCTTTCATACAAAAATATTGGTTGTCACAATTAGCAATCCCCAATAAGAAGTAACCGAAGTATTAAGACTCCGGGTCGTCTCACAAGGAATTGCAATGAAATGCTCAATTATTGGCTATAAAGGGGGTAAGGGGTTGGTTTGATAATTGGGCAAGAAATTAAATGGCAAGAAAGTAAAATGACAAGAACTAATAAAATAAAGGAAAAGTACTCTTGGCTAGACATAGGTAATTGAGATCACCATCCTTGTCTACAAACCATATATTGACAATTATGAGAGGCCAACCTATTAAATCTACTTCCAAAAGCCTTAAGTACGTAATATCTACTCCTAGGCTTGAAGTACGTCAAATAGACTTGATCACATCAACCCATAAGTCCCAACCTACCTACTAATTAGATTAGTAGTGGGTTGGCATCAATGAGTATCAAATTGATCACCAAGGGTTCTCAAATCACCAATTCATTGAGACCCAATGACTGAAGATCACTCAATTCCCTTAGCCTAGGCCAAGAGCAAAGAAAACTACTCAAAAACTAGAAGAAACATTTTAACAAACACCTAGTGTGCAATAAAAGTAAACATCATAAAATGCAAGAATTAAAGGAACACACCACCAACATAAGCAAGGAATCAATAATAGCAACTAAGATCAACATGAAAGAAACATAGAAACATAAAATTGCATTAAAAGGAAATGAGATCCAACAATTGTTCATCAACATAAAAGAGGACAAAATAAATGAAATGACAAGTAAACTAGAAGAGTAGAGATGTAACAACAAGAAATTAAAAGGAGAAACTAAATCAAAACAAGAATTGAAAATTGGATTTAAAAAAATTAAACCTAAACTACCCTAAATTCTAGAGAGAAGGGAGAGCCTCTCTCTAGAATTCTAGCCTAAAACATGATGAAAACTAAACTATGACTACTTGGTTCATTCCCCCTTAAATCCTTGGGTTCAATAGCATTAGAAATGAGTTGGAATGGGCCCAAAATGCTTTAGAAATCGCTGGGGGCGATTTCACTTTTAATGGGCCATGTGCAGCATCGGCGCGCACGCGTACATGGCTCGTGCGCTCCCTAATATGTGAAGTAAAATATGGCAAATTTTATATCATTTTGAATCTCTGGATGTTAGCTTTCAACGCAACTGGAACCGCCTCATTTGGACCTCTGTAGCTCAAGTTATGGTCGATTGAGTGCGAAGAGGTCATGCTTGACAGCTTTACAGTTCCTTCATTTCTTCATGAGTTCTTCCACTTTGCATGCTTTTCTCCTCACTTCTTCCATCCAATACTTGCCTTATGAACCTGAATTCACTCAACAAACACATCAAGGCATCGAATGGAATTAAAGTGGATTAAAATTGGCTATTTTAAGGCCTAAAAAGCATGTTTTTACATTTAAGCACAAATCAAGGGAGAATTGCAAAACCATGCTATTTCATTGAATAAATCTGAGAAAAGTTGATAAAATTCCCCAAAATAAGCACAAGATAAACCACAAAATCGGGGTTTATCAAATCTCTCCACACTTAAACCAAGCATGTCCTCATGCTAAGAATAAAGAAGGACAAGAAAAAGGGGTTTGAACATTTATTCAATGTAAAGAAACTATATGAACCTATCTACATGCATGCAACTAAATACAAAATGCTTCTACCCACTTGGTTAAAAGTAAATCAATCTCCAAGAGCATGTATGAACAAGTTGGGCTAAGATCATATGATGATTTATGAATCCTACAAATTCAAATATCAAAATGAAGTTCAAATAGACTTGCAAGAAGAAAGCTCATGAAAGCTGGGAACAAGGAATTGAGCATCGAACCCTCACCGGAAGTGTATCCGCTCTAGTCGCTCAAGTGTATAGGGTCGATTCACTCAATTCTCTTCTACTCATGCTTTCCAAGATTTTTTTTTCTTCTAACAATCAACAATTATTCAATGCATGTATACATTCATCATGAGGACTTATTCATAGGTTGTAATGGGGCTAAGGTAAAGGTAGGGATGTATATGGTCAAGTGAGCTTGAAATTTGAACCTTTGATTAACCTAAGCTCTCACCAAACACATATGACAACCTATACAATTCTAATACACTACCTAACTACCCATGATTACCACTTTTTCACATACTCATGCATTCTTTTAATTCATCACACATATGCATTGATTTTTATTGAACTTTACTTTGGGGCATTTTTGTCCCCTTTTTATTTCTTTTTCTCTTTTTTTTCTTTTTCTATATATATATATTTTTTTATATAATTTTTTTCTTTATTTTGTAAAATTTTTTTCTTTTTTGTAATAAAGCATATACAAGAGTATCAATGCATATGGTTTAGACATAATTAATGCATGAGTATGTACCCTATTCCCAAAATTTATAACAAAAATACCAAAAACACACTTTTCTCTCAACCAATATCCCAAATTTCCCATACCCAAATGATACACACTCTCACTAGCCTAAGCTAATCAAAAATCCAAATTAAAGGACATTTATTATTTTTCACTTAGGGGTAGTGATGTGCTAAAATTAAGAACAAAAGGGATTAAATAGGCTCAAAATTGGCTAACAATGGTTGTTGAAAGGTAGGCTATTTGGGTAAGTGAGCTAAATGAAATGATGACCTCAATCATATAAATGCATGTATACATGGAATAGTGGACATAAAGAATCAAACAAATCAAAGATTACAATCATAGAAAGAGAATAATGCACACAAGAATGAAAATAAGTGGTTATATGATGTAACCACACAATTGGGCTCAAAACTCACATGCTTGTGTTCTTAGCTCAAAAACCATGTTCCAAAATACATTCTTCAAGCAAGTTCAACACAAATTTTTTTTTTCAAATTGGTACGGTGCCCTAAAAACAGTTTCTTGGAAAAGAAATCGTCACCCTAACCAAGTAGTCCTAACATAAAAAGAAGTGGTAAAATATGTACAATTTCTAACTAGCATGCAACCTATCATGCAATGCAACAACTAACTAACAAGGACAAAAATTAAGAATTGGTGTTGAAAAAGGAAGTTGTTACCCATGGAGGTCGTTCGGACGACCTCCCCACACTTAAAAATTTGCACCGTCTTCGGTGCATGCAAAGAAGAGTAAAGTGGACGGGTTGCTACAATTTATGAGTTTCTTCAAAGGGTTGTGCGGGTGAACTTGTTTGTTGCCCCGTTTAGAAGCCCTTCCATTCCTTTCCTTCTTGGTGGCCAACCTCAAAGGAGAGAAAAAGAAAGAAAATTAAGCCTACAACAAAAATATGAAAGAAATTAGAACATAGGCGGGGGCTAATGCCAAATACAAGTATGGTTCTCAAATACATGGTAGCTACAACATATAAGTGAGAAAACAATATAAGCTAAGGGCATATCAACTAATACTTGATGCAAGAGTAAAGTCAAAGCATTGGCAAATGACATGAAGAGCATGTTGCATCAAGTTTAATCAATAATTGACACAAACAAGATTAATGATAAGCATGAGAGCATTTGGTCCCATCCTAATTCAATGATGATGAGGTACAAAAACAAGGCATCATGAGTCAGGAAGAACTAAAGAACTAATCTTGTGTGTAGAGCAAGTATTACGATTAATGCCAAACAAGTCACAAAGCACCAAGATTAACCAAGAAATTCTCAACAATTGAATATAAGAATCCAACACCATTATTAAAACAAGAAACTTAGAAAATAAAAGGGAAAACAAGTTACAAAAATAAAATTAAAATGCAATGAATGAAAACAAGGAAATACAATAAAAGAAAATGGAAGAAAAGAGAAAAAAATTTATTATTATATTTTTTTAATTTTTTTAAAATTTTTTTAATTATTTTTTTATTATTATTTTTTTTTTTAAAGAAAGAAAAAAATTTTCCAAGAGAGGAAGAAGAAAGAAAAAAAATTAGAAAGAAAGAAGAAGGAAAGAAGAAAGAAGGAGAAAGGAGAAAGGAGAAAAACAGGGTGCAAATCCGTACATATGTGCCATGCGTGCTTGGGCGCGGATGCAGCAGGAACAATCCGCGCGCGTGCGCACGGACAATCCCCATGCGCGCGCGCCATGCGTGCTCACGCGCGGATGCGGCAGGGAAAATCGGTGCGCGCGCGCCATGCGTGCTTATGCGCGGATCGCCTGGCACAAAGTAGGCATAAAGTAGGCACAACTCTCAGGTTTTAGTACTAGGAGTTGTGAAACCACATCGGCGCGCGCGCGCACTGCGCGCTTGGGCGCCGATGCCCGCTTTTCTTTTTTTTTTATAAGAAGCATAAAAACAGAATTTAACACTCTCCTAACCTATAAACATTCTAAAGCAACCAAAATTCAAATTTAACAAAAATCTTTAAGTTTTTGAAAAATTTTCAAAGACAAAACAAACAAAACTTGTACTTCAAGCAACCTACTTTAACAACAATCTAAACTAATTAAAACACACTACTACAACCTATCATCAAAACAAAATGTATAAGAGTATAGAAAAGAGAGAAAAAAATTACCTATAATGGCAACTCCAATCACTTATTAACCAAATCTAAAAGAGAGTGGAAAGAGTTACCATGGTGGGGTGTCTCCCACCTAGCACTTTTAGTTTAAGTCCTTAAGTTGGACATTTGGAAAGCTCCTTGTCATGGTGGTTTATGCTTGAACTCATCTTGAAACTTCCACCAATGCTTGGACTTCGAGTAAGCTCCAAAATTCAATATCAACGGCACCAAGCTTTGATGAAGTTCCAGCCAAGGGCTTCCAAAATTGGTCTTCATATATTCCCGGATCCCAAATCTTGTTTCTACACCCATCTTCAAGTTGATCATCAAATTCCAATTGGGTGAGAAGTGATCCGAATTTTCAAGTAAACACCAAAGCATCTTCCTAGACCCATGCAATTTGGTTCTACACCAACCATTGCTATTCAACTTTGAGTATGCAACCACTACACAACTCTCTCTTACTCTTAACTCCACAAAGAGCTCTAAGTTGACCATCATTTTCAATCAAACCATATTCAAGTGAGAAAGTGAATCTTAGGGATAGAAATTTTACCCACTTGAATGTTGTATTGGATGATGGTGACTTAGGAAGGGGGACCTCCCCACACTTAGCCAATGTGAGATCCATTCCCTTGTACTCTTTCTTTGTATCTTCCACCTCTTTGCAAGCTTTTTTAATTTCAATTCCTTGCTCACCAACTTCTTCTTTGCACCCTTCATTGCTCAAACCATGTGTTGGAGGTTGTGCACGGTCCTCCTTGTCATTAATTTCATAACACAATGAGGGAGATTCATCAATTCCAAAAGACTCATTAGTTGGTGTGAAATCATCTTCAATGGTGGAGCTTGCTTCTTGCTCAACCTCCTCCTCTTGGTGGCTTCCTTCCAATTCAATCCCTTCTTCATTGCTTACCAAGGGTATGGGAGGTGAGGTATCTTCTTCCTTACCCTCTATGTTAAACCCAATTGGAGAGGATTCAGTTGTACATAAGAATTCTTCAATGATTGAATCCATCTCTTGGTCAACCTCTTCAAAGGCTTCAACCACTTCTTCCGGCTCAATTATCTTGGCTTCCTCCCCTTATGGCAATCCTTGTTTCACTCCTTCCTCTACACCTTGAAGCTCTAAACTCACTCCCTCACTATGCTCCTTAATTACTACTCCACATTCAACAATGGGAGTTCCTTGATTGCTTAGTTAGGAGGAGGCCATATTGCTAACGGCTTCCACTAGGATAGCCATCTTGGCTCCTAGCTCCTTAAACTTCTTTTTCATCACCTCTTGTTTCCTTTGGAGTTGAGAGTTAAGATCTCCTAGTTCTTGCATGGGGGCTTCATCGGGAGGTGATGGTGGGAGAGAAAGTTCATTGTTTGGGAGAAAAGGTTCATAATCGGAAGTTGGTTCATCTTGGTAAGGGTATGGAGGTGGTGTATATTGAGGTGGTTCTTGAGAGTAATTGTATTGGAATGGTGGTGGTTCCATGTATGGTTCATATAGCTCATAAGGTGGTTGGTATGGTGGATAAGGATTATGGTCATATGAAGGTGTTTGGTGGTATGGGGCTTGTGAGTATGATGGTTCAAAATCATGTTGAGGGTGTGGTTCATAGGCATGTGGTGGTGGTTGTTGACAATCACAATAAGGGTCACCACATCCATCAGATTGATATACATTAGGATAAGAGTTATACCCATAAAAATTTGGAGGTTGTTGTTGCCAAGAAGGGTGATCAATCCTTTGAGGCTCCTCCCACCTTTGATTGTTCCATCCTTGATGCATGTTATCATTATAGCTTCCATTCCCTACAACATAATTTGAGCCAAACTGATAGCCAAAGTAAGGATGAGAATTCATAATAGCAAATAAAAACAAAACAAATACTAATAAGGACTAATAAAAACTAACTCCTAAAGCAAGCAAAAACTAGTAAAGAAGCATATTAACATATATACAATAGCAAATAACATAACACCATTGCAACTCCCCGGCAACGGCGCCATTTTGATGAATGAATTCTTAACGGTTTAGAATTTCCTCAAATGAATGAATTCTCGTTGTAAAGTATAGATTCTAAACCAATCAATAATCCTTTCATACAAAAATATTGGTTGTCACAATTAACAATCCCCAATAAGAATTAACCGAAGTATTAAGACTCTGGATCGTCTCACAAGGAATTGCAATGAAATGCTCAATTATTGGCTATAAAGAGGGTAAGGGGTTGGTTTGATAATTGGGCAAGAAATTAAATGGCAAGAAAGTAAAATGACAAGAACTAATAAAATAAAGGAAAAGTACTCTTGGCTAGACATAGGTAATTGAGATCACCATCCTTGTCTACAAACTATATATTGACAATTATGAGAGGCCAACCTATTAAGTCTACTTCCAAAAGCCTTAAGTACGTAATATCTACTCCTAGGCTTGAAGTACGTCAAATAGACTTGATCACATCAACCCATAAGTCCCAACCTACCTACTAATTAGATTAGTAGTGGGTTGGCGTCAATAAGTATCAAATTGATCACCAAGGGTTCTCAAATCCCCAATTCATTGAGACCCAATGACTCAAGGTCACTCAATTCTCTTAGCCTAGGCCAAGAGCAAAGAAAACTACTCAAAAACTAGAAGAAACATTTTAACAAACACCTAGTGTGCAATAAAAGTAAACATCATAAAATACAAGAATTAAAGGAACACATCACCAACATAATCAAGGAATCAATAATAGCAACTAAGATCAACATAAAAGAAACATAGAAACATAAAATTGCATTAAAAGGAAATGAGATCCAACAATTGTTCATCAACATAAAAGAGGACAAAATAAAGGAAATGACAAGTAAACTAGAAGAGTAGAGATGTAACAACAAGAAATTAAAAGGAGAAACTAAATCAAAACAAGAATTGAAAATTGGATTTAAGAAAATTAAACCTAAACTACCCTAAATTCTAAAGAGAAGGGAGAGCCTCTCTCTCTCTAGAATTCTAGCCTAAAACATGATGAAAACTAAACTATGACTACTTGGTTTATTCCCCCTTCAATCCTTGGGTTCAATAGCATCAGAAATGAGTTTGATTGGGCCCAAAATGCTTCAGAAATCGTTGGGGGCGATTTCACTTTTAATGGCCATGTGCAGCATCGGCGTGCACGCGTACATGGCGTGTGCGCGCCCCTATACATGAAGTAAAATATGAAAAATTTTATATCATTTTGAATTCCCGGATGTTAGCTTTCCAATGCAACTAGAACTGCCTCATTTGGACCTCTGTAGCTCAAGTTATGGTCGATTGAGTGCAAAGAGGTCAGGCTTTACAGCTTTACGGTTCCTTCATTTCTTCATGAGTTCTCCCACTTTGCATGCTTTTCTCCTCACTTCTTCCATCCAATACTTGCCTTATGAACCTGAATTCACTCAACAAACACATCAAGGCATCGAATGGAATTAAAGTGGATTAAAATTGGCTATTTTAAGGCCTAAAAAGCATGTTTTCACATTTAAGCACAAATCAAGGGAGAATTGCAAAATCATGCTATTTCATTGAATAAATGTGAGAAAAGTTGATAAAATCTCCCAAAATAAGCACAAGATAAACCACAAAATCGGGGTTTATCAGGTTTGCGCCGAATTCCGTTAATCACGAAGGAGTGGTATTCTTGCCACCGACACATATGCACTAAGGACACAAAGGGAAGCCATATCTGGAACTTGTTCCTAGGTAATGTCGGGCTGCAGGGTGTAAACCGACACGTGAGCTCATGGCCTGCTTAGGACAGACATGCATCATATTGGTTGTGCAAATACTTTTTAATCTTACTTTAGCTAAATAATTACTTTCTTTAAATTCCTAAACCCAAAACAGATCTCAATCACAAAATTTGTCATATTAAATATCTTTCAGCCACATAATTGATTCTCAGTCACAACAAATAGTTATTAATGATTTCTGTACATTCACAGACTACTAGCACAAGTAAGAAACTCAATTCAACACACAAGCAAATCACAATAAAACAAACAACACAATCACAGAGAAGTAATACAAGCAAACACAACCAAATGCAAATGCACAACCAATATGATGCATGTCTGTCCTAAGCAGGCCATGAGCTCACGTTTCGGTTTACACCCTGATCAAGAAACTCATGATGCATGTCTTCCTAATTATTATCTATTATTTATTATATGAGCCTGATTCGCTGTTAGAAACGTAGTTACACAACAGGAGTCTCGTACACAGGATTTAGGCTAAAGTGCGCAAACGAACGGGGTGCAGATGTTGGCTGGTCTCATAGTATATACATATAAACAGAGCACGAGATTCACCCTAGACTCAGAAGACTACCTAGAGCAGAATCCTTTTTGCATACGATTGTCAGCGAGCTACGGAAGAGAACTCATGCTTCCATCTGAAGGGGGAAGGGAGAGAGAAGGGGTAAGAACTGTGGAGTTCTTAGTAGGGCCGGGATTATTAGTTAAGTTCATTAATTCTGTGTTGTTTAGCAGACGAATAGCAAAATACAGTAAAGCAGTAAATAGAAGAATCAGATAATTAGAGAAAATAGAGAAAACAGAAAGCAAAACACGAACGAAAGAATACAAGAAAATAAGGCACAGACACTGAGAATAGAATACAAACAAACAAAGCATACATTCATTCAACAATCATAACAAAGGAAATGCACAACCAAGTATGATGCATGTCTGTCCTATGCAGGCCATGAGCTCACGTGTCGGTTTACACCCTGTATCCCGACATTACCCAGGAACTAGTCCTAGATATGGCTTTATCTCTATAGGTGAACTTCGGCCAACAGAAACAACACTCCCATAAGTGAACTTCGGCTTACAAGAATAGTCTAAACACAACAGAACAACTTTCTGTAGGTGAACTTCGGCCTACAGAAATGGCACCTCTGTAAGTGAACTTCGGCTTACAGAGATGGCGCCCCTGTAAGTGAACTTCGGCTTACAGGTATCACAACTCTCTGTAGGTGAACTTCGGCCTACAGGAGCAACACCCTGAGATACACAATTGATATTCACTGCAGGTGAACTTCGGCCTACAGGAATAACAACTCACTGTGGGTGAACTTGAGCCTACAGGACCTCTAGGGCCAATGGAAAAGCTGCAGATGAACATACAACAGAACATCATGCCGCAAGGCTTAACTCTTTATTCTTATACTCTTCTCCTCTATTCTCTTTGTTATATTACTCTTTTCTTATTGTCCCTTTACTCTGCTCTAATTACTCTGTTCTCTGCGTCTCTCTACTCTGCTCTGATTTTTCTGTTTAACGTATGTATTTAAAGCTTATGTAAATTTCGGTATGAATAGTTAGTCTTTCCCAAGTATAGGTTCATTAAGTCTATACTGAAATAGTTTAACTTTTCATATTATACCTAACCCTAGTCGCAACTCAAGGACTAACTATGTTGCCCTAGTTCGTTTACTAATTTTTGTCTGTTTTTCTGTCGTTAAAACTTTACAAACTTTTCTTTGGTTTTTATCCTTTCTTTATCTTTTTATCTTTCTTTTATCTTTGCCTCACTAATATGTTCTTACCACTCCCTAAGTGTTTTATGAAGGTAATTATGAGATTCTGCACTTAAAGTTGTCTTTCTAAAGCTTTTACAGAAAACTGCCTTTTCCGCATTATTTTATTATTTTTATTAAAATATTATTTTTAATTAAATATTATTATTTAATATTTTATTATTATTTATTATTTTATTAATATATTTTCGAAAATTACCTTCCTTTAACTTTTTACTTTATAAATTCACTTTTTACCACCCGTAACTTTTAATATTTCTACTTTAACCACCCTAACTTGTGAAAATTACCAAATAACTCCTCAAACACCAAAATAATCACAACCTTGCCCTTTTTAAGATCTAAAAAGTGTTCTTTAATGTTCTTCATCACACTCAAAGTGTTCTTCATGTTCTTCATAAATTCTTCAGATTCTTTCTCTGTTTTTACCCGTTTTTCAATCTTTTCATCAACAGATTTTTACCATAATTCATAATAAATTCCCAGCCATTAAAATCTCATCTTTTCCACATGATTTTAACACAAATTGAACCCCAATTTAAGCTCTAGGGTTTCAGTTTCCAGCTGCACTCAAGAACATAAATTCATAGTTTGAATTTCATCAAATTTCATCAAATTTTCATCAAATTTTCAACAAGAATCACTCATATAAATTATCAATTTCAAGCACAGACAAACCATATCATTATCACACAACTCAAACACAATCAATCAAGATTAAATTCATCAAACCCGACCTGGTTTTGCTGCTCCTAATTCGGTTATACTTTCAGGTGGTCCTTAAGCACTTTTTCCTCCTAAATCACATCAAGAACAACTTTAAATCCAAAAACCCTCAACTGACCAAATCTTGCTCAGCACATTAGGAAGAGATATATCACCTTAGACTTTTTGGAAATTAACGTTTCTTGGTCCTCAAGTCAAGTTAAGCATGATTCCTAAGGAAGAACATCAAGAAAACACATGTTTAAGCATCTTTCCTTAAAAACCGAATTGAAGAGGGAGGGAGACAGCCATATCACCTTATTTCCAGCCTTGATATGTCATATGATCATGCAGAGAAAGAAGAGAGGATCATTTTGGTGAAATTGGAGTTTTGATTTGAGTTTTAGTTCAGAAGAAATCAAGCTTTGAAAATTAAGTGTTCATGAAAGTTTCTCTCTTTTCTCTCTTGTTATTTTCGGCCAAAATGATGAAATGAGACAGCCTTGGAGGTCTTGGGGATGTAGGGTGAGTTTTGATTGGTTGGCTTGGAGGTGGGTTAAAATAATATTAAAATATTTCAGGTGTATAACTACTAAAACTAGATGTATCGGAACACTTGTAAAAATATCTCTAAAAATTCTTTTCTGAGCTACCAGCATAAATGACACTAGTAACATATTTATTATGAGAATAGAGTATGTATGAGGAGGCCTTAGCATTGCTAAAGTCATCAGGGATTGCTGATGCTAAGCTGCACCAGTAAACTGTGAACCCAGTTAAACCGATTTTCTGTTTTTATCTAAAACAAACCAGGTAACCTTATCATATCATTCAAGCATCTTCTAATACTAATATAATGATAATATTATACTATTATCTCTCTTCTCTCATGAATCGAGTCCAGTTCTTCAAACTGAGACTACTTACGAGAATCAGAATTAAAACTCCTAACCGATACGGTTCAACAACTAGGTTCTTCGTGATTGTGTTATCGAGCTTGCCTCAGAAGAGGTTCTAGCTTAAGAATGACATAATGACAATGAGGATCGAGATACTTGTTGATATAGAAGAGTTTTTCCCTTTACTGATATTCCGGAGAAATCCATTCCTTTAGAAAAGATCTCGCGTACTCAAAAATCAGGGTTGTTACATTCTACCCTCCTAAAAGAAAATTTTGTCCTCAAAATTTGATGCATAGGTAAAAAGTTGCAATGATATCCGACTTACGAAAATTCTTAGCATAGAACTTACCTCGAGCGATAGATCCAAATTTTATAGTATTGCCAGCGGACTCATCTACTATCCTTTTTCGACAGTCTCTTGCCCGATGTCCTTCCTTATTATAATAGTAACATAAACCTGTTCTAAACTGGCAAAGCCTACTACCATGATTCTTTCCACAAGTTGGGCATACTACACCACTCTGAGCTTGGTGAGGTTGACTCTCATGTCCTTGTCGAATGTCACGGTTATTGTCACTACCATTATTGAGAGTTAGAAGGCTGACATCTCGGTGGTTTTCATTCCAACGCTGGAATTGACCAATGGCTTTAAAGTTGTGACCTTGAGGGGCTAAATTCTGAACAAAGTCTCTTTGTGAATCCTCCCTACGACTTGCTCGAGCTATCGCCAACTTCTTTGAGCATTCCTCCGCTAGTTTACTTTTATTCACTAGTTTAGCAAAATTTTGTATCTCTAGCGGAACTATTGAACTCATCAGAAACTAAGCCACAGCTATCTTCATAGCTGTTATGATCTCCATGGCTATGACTATGTGAGATTTGGGTGCCGTAAGGAACGGACTGATCTCTTTGTCAGGATGGCTTGAAGGAAGTAGACTGCTTGAAGATGGATTCTGCACGTTGCTGAAATTTTGAGGGCAAAATTTTCTTTTAGGAGGGTAGAATGTAACAACCCAGTTTTTCGAGTACGCGAGATTTTTCTGAAGGCATGAATTTCTCCGGAAGATCAGTAAAGGAAAAACCTCTGCTATATCATCAAGCATCTCAATCCTCATTATCACCAAAACCTCTTTTGAGGCAAGCTCGACAACGCGGCCACGGAGAACCTAGTTTTTGAACCGTATCGGTTAGGAGTTTTGATTCTAGTTTCCGTAAATAGGCTCAGTTTGATGAACCGAACTCGATTCAAGCGACAAGAAAGATAATAGTATAATATTATCATTATATTAGTATTAGAAGTTTCTTGAATGATATTATAAGGTTACATGGTCAGTTTTAGTTAAAAATAGAAAATCGGTTTAACCGGGTTCACAGTTTACTAGTGCAGCTTAGCACTAGCACTCTCTGATGACTTTAGCAATGCTAAGGCCTCATTATACATGTTTTACTCTCATAATAAATATGTTACTAATGTCATTTATGCTAGTAGCTCAGAAAATAATTTTTAGAGATGTTTTTTACAAGTGTTCCGATACATCTAGTTTTAGTAGTTATACACCTGAGATATTTTAATATTATTTTAACCCACCTCCAAGCCAACCAATCACAACTCACCCTACACCCCCCAAAACCCCCAAGGCTGGTTCATTTGCTCCTTGTGGCCGAAATTTCCAAGAGAGAAAAGGAGAGAAAAGTTCTTAGTTCCAAATCTTCAAAGCTTGATTTCTGCTGAACAAAAACTCAAATCAAAATTGCAATCCAACCAAAATGATCCTCTATTCTTTCTCTACATAATCATATGACTTATCAAGGCTGGAATCATGGTGATTTGGCTGCACCATCTCCCTTTTGCTTCGGTTTCAAGGAAACATGCTTAAACATGTGTTTTCTTGATGTTCTTCCTTAGGAATCATGCTTAGCTTGACTTATGAGCCAAGAAACGTTAATTTCTAGCAAGTATAAGGTGAGATATCCCTTCCTAACAAGCTGAGTGATATTTGGTTAGTTGAGGGTTTTTGGATTTAAAGTTGTTCTTGATGTGATTTAGGAGGAAAAAGTGCTTAAGGACCACCTGAAAGTCTAACTGAATTAGGAGCAGCAAAACCAGGTAGGGTTTGACGAAATTAATCTTGATTATTTGTGTTTGATTTGTGTGAATGTTGTATAATTTGGCTGTGCTAAAAATTTGTTGCATATATGATTGATTCTTGGTGAAAATTTGGTGAAATTTTGATGAAATTTGAAGAAATTCAAGCTTTAAAGTTCATGTTCTTGGAGCAGCTAGAAAAATGAAAACCTAGGCTTAAATTGAGGTTCAATTTGTTTTAAAATTATGTGGAAAAGATGGGGTTTTGGTGGCTGCTAATTTATTATGAATTTTGGTAAAAATCGGTTACTGAAAAGACTGAAAAATGGGTAAAAATAGAGAAAGAATATGAAGAATTTATAAAGAACATGAAGAACACTTTGAGTGTGATGAAGAACAATTAAGAACACGATTTAGATCCTTAAAAGGGCAAGGAAGTAAAAATTTTGGTGTTTAAGGGGTTATTTGGTAGTTTCCAAAAGTTAGGGTGGTTAAAGTAGAATTATTAAAAATTGAATTTTAAAGCTTTAGAAAGACAACTTTAAGCGCAGAATCTCATAATTACCTTCATAAAACACCTAGGGAGTGGTAAAAATATATTAGTGAGGCAAAGATAAAGGAAAGATAAAAAGTTAAAGAAGATATAAAAATCAAAGAAAAGTCTGTAAAGTTCTAATGACAGAAAAACAGACAGAAATTAGTGAACGAACTGGGCAACATAGTTAGTCCTTGAGTTGCGACTAGGGTTAGGTATAATATGAAAAGTTAAACTATTTCAGTATAGACTTAATGAACCTATACTTGGGAAAGACTAACTATTCATACCGAAATTTACATAAGCTTTAAATACATACGTTAAACAGAAAAATCAGAGCAGAGTAGAGAGACGCAGAGAACAGAGTAATTAGAGCAGAGTAAAGGGACAATAAGAAAAGAGTAATATAACAAAGAGAATAGAGGAGAAGAGTATAAGAATAAAGAGTTAAGCCTTGCGGCATGATGTTCTGTTGTATGTTCATCTGCAGCTTTTCCATTGGCCCTAGAGGTCCTGTAGGCTCAAGTTCACCCACAGTGAGTTGTTATTCCTGTAGGCCGAAGTTCACCTGCAGTGAATATCAATTGTGTATCTCAGGGTGTTGCTCCTGTAGGCCGAAGTTCACCTACAGAGAGTTGTGATACCTGTAAGCCGAAGTTCACTTACAGGGGCGCCATCTCTGTAAGCCGAAGTTCACTTACAGAGGTGCCATTTCTGTAGGCCGAAGTTCACCTACAGAAAGTTGTTCTGTTGTGTTTAGACTATTCCTGTAAGCCGAAGTTCACTTATGGGAATGCTGTTTTTGTAGGCCGAAGTTCACCTACAGAGATAAAGCCATATCTTGGACTAGTTCCTGGGTAATGTCGGGATGCAGGGTGTAAACCGACACGTGAGCTCATGGCCTGCATGGGACAGACATACATCATACTTGGTTGCACATTTCCTCTGTTATGATTGTTGTTTGAATGTATGTTTTCTTTGTTTTCATTCTATTCTCTGTGGTTTGTTTTCTTGTATTCTTTTGTTTGTGTTTTGCTTTCTGTTTTCTCTATTTTCTCTATTTATCTGTTTCTTCTGTTTATTGCTTCTAAGTATTCTACTATTTATCTACTAAAAAATACAGAATTAACGAACTTAACTAATAACCCTGGTCCTACTATGAACTCCCCAGTTCTTACCCCTTCTCTCTCCCTTCCCCCTTCAGATGGAAGCATGAGTACCCTTCAGTAGTTCACTGATGACTGTTCGTAAAAAGGATTCCGCTCTAACCTAAATCATGTGTACGAGACTCCTGTTGTATGGCTACTTGATGAGGTACCAGAGAGACGTCATATGGCAATGTCTGATCGTGCAGAGGAGTAGTAGATGATGTTCTACCTTTTGAGGACATTCCGCCTGACTTGAGTTTTGAAGACTTAGAACGTACTTTCCCTCGCTTTAGTAGTTTAGAGGGACTAGGTGAGTATAGAGTCTAGGCTAGCCTGGGTGCCAGCTTAAAGACTTCTTGAACAGATCAAGACCTGGGATATTGTATGTATATATATTTATATAGTTATTATTTAGCTATATCTAGGGGTGTTCTAACTAAAGATCTTTACTCTAATAAAGGCTGAATCACCGAATGTTGTCAACTGCTTCTGATATATTTATGTATGGTTGTTCATAATTGTATTATCTATTATCATTTGTCACTTGATTATTAATGATTCTGTTTATTAATCTAAACGTTTTCAAAAAAAAAAGTACCTCGGAAAATAACTACGCTTTTAACAATGATTCAGGCTCATATAATAAATAATAGATAATAATTAGGAAGACATGTTGGTAGCGCTCAGTTTCTAGTATGATCATGACGTACCAGAACAGGAGTCCTCATCAAGTAGCCACACAACAGGAGTCTCGTACACAGGATTTAGGTTAAAGTTCACGTACAAACGGGGTGCAGACATTGGTTGGTCGCACTGTATATACATATAAACAGAGAACGAGATTCACCCTAGACTCAGAAGACTACCTAGAGTGGAATCCTTTTTGCATACGATTGTCAGTGAGCTACGGAAGGGAACTCATGCTTCCATCTGAAGGGGGAAAGGAGAGAGAAGGAGTAAGAACTGGGGAATTCTTAGTAGGGCCGGGGTTATTAGTTAAGTTCATTAATTCTGTGTTGTTTAGTAGATGAATAGCAAAATATAGTAAAGCAGTAAATAGAAGAATCAGATAATTAGAGAAAATAGAGAATACAAAAAGCAAAACACGAACGAAAGAATACAAGAAAATAAGCCACAGACACTGAGAATAGAATACAAACAAACAAAGCATACATTCATTCAACATTCATAATAGAGGAAATACACAACCAAGTATGATGCATGTCTGTCCTATGCAGGCCATGAGCTCACGTGTCAGTTTACACCCTGCAGCCCGACATTACCTAGGAACAAGTCCCAGATATGGTTTTCCTTTGTGTCCTTAGTGCATACGTGTCGGTGGTAAGAATACGACTCCTTCGTGACTACTGGAAGTCGGCACAAAGCTCGACCCCATAATATACGCACAAGGGAAAATAGTGATCCTCAGTTCGTGGGCGTCCCCGAGATCAATTCACAAACAAAACAAAGATCCTCAGTTCGTGGGTTTCCCTGAGATCAACATATAGCAACAAACACGATCCTCAGTTCGTGGGCTATACCCGAGATCAATACTCAACAATACAGTAATCTTCAGTTCGTAGGTTATACCCGAGATCAACATACAACAGTTTGTGGGTTATTCGCGTAATCAATGATTATCAGTTCGGGGGTTTTTCCCACATATAAAATAGTTAACAGTTCGTAGGTTTCCCCAAGATCAATGATCATTCAGTTCGTGGGTACTTCCCGTATTTAACCAATTATCCATCCGTGCGTTTTACTACTCTTTTCTCTTTGTATGTTTACTCTGTTCTAATTACTCTTTTCTCTGTATCTGTTTCCTCTGCTCTCATTACTCTTTTCTCTATATTCCTTTTACTCTTTTTTTCTTTATCTCTTTACTTTACTCTGGTTGCTCTATTCTCTGCGTTACTTTATTCTGCTCTGATTTCTCTGTTTAATGTTTGTTTTTAAGGCTTATGTAAATTTTGGAATGAATAGTTAGCCTGTCCCAAGTATAGGTTCATTAAGTCTATACTGAAACAGTTTAACTTTTCATATAATACCTAACCCTAGTCGCAACTCAAGGACTAACTATATTGCCCTAGTTCGTTCACTAATCTCTGTCTGTTTTTCTGTCATTAAAACTTTACAGACTTTTCTTTGGTTTTTATCTTTTCTTTAACTTCTTATCTTTCCTTTATCTTTGCATCACTATCATGTTATTACCACTCCCTAGGTGTTTTATGAAGGTAATTATGGAATTCTGCACTTAAAGTTGTCTTTCTAAAACTTTTACAGAAAACTGCCTTTTCCACATTATTTTATTATTTTTATTAAAATATTATTTTTAATTAAATATTATTATTTAATATTTTATTATTATTTATTATTTTATCATTAAATTTTCGAAAATTACACCACTTTAACATTTAACCTTTAAAATTCACTTTTTACCACCCGTAACTTTTAATATTTCTACTTTAACCACCCTAACTTTCAAAAATTACTAAATAACCCCCCAAACACCAAAATATTTACTTCCTTGCCCTTTTATGGATCAAAAAGGTGTTCTTCATTGTTCTTCACCACACTCAAAGTGTTCTTCGTGTTCTTCGTAAATTCTTCAGATTCTTTCTCTATTTTTACCCTTTTTCAGTCTTTTCAGCAACCGATTTTTACCATAATTCAAAATAAATTAGCAGCCACTAAAACCCCATCTTTTCCCTTGATTACAACACAAATTCAATCCCAATTTAAGGGTTAGGGTTCGTTTTTTCAGCAGCCCTCAACAACAACATTCATAGCTTAAATATAATCCAATTTCATCAAAATTTCAACAAACTTTCACCAAGAATAACTCATATAAGCAATCAATTTCAAGCATAACCAAACCATATCATAATCACAAATCTCAAACACAATCAATCAAGATTAAATTCGTCACACCCTACCTGGTTTTGCTGCTCCAAATTCGGTTATACTTTCAGGTGGTCCTTAAGCACTTTTTCCTCCTAAATCACATTAAGAAGAACTTTAAATCCACAAACCCTCAACTGACCAAATCTCTCTCAGCATGTTATAAAGGGATATCTCACTTTAGACTTGCTGAAAATTAACGTTTCTTGGCTCACAAGTCAAGCTAAGCATGATTCCTAAGGAAGAACATCAAGAAAACACATGTTTAAGCATGTTTCTTTGAAACCGAAGCAAAAGGGAGATGGTGCAGCCAACACACCTTGATTCCAGCCTTGATAAGTCATATGATTATGTAGAGAAAGAAGAGAGGATCATTTTGGTGAAATCGGAATTTTGATTTGAGTTTTAGTTCAGAAGAAATCAAGCTTTGAAGATTAAGTGTTCATGAAAGTTTCTCTCTTTTCTCTCTTGTTATTTTCAGCCAAAATGATGAAATGAGACATCCTTGGAGGTCTTGGGGATGTAGGGTGAGTTGTGATTGGTTGGCTTGGAGGTGGGTTAAAATAATATTAAAATATTTCAGGTGTATAACTACTAAAACTAGATGTATCGGAACACTTGTAAAAATATCTCTAAAAATTCTTTTCTGTGCTACTAGCATAAATAACACCAGTAACATATTTATTATGAGAATAGAGTATGTATGAGGAGGCCTTAGCATTGCTAAAGTCATTAGGGAGTGCTAGTGCTAAGCTGCACCAGTAAACTGTGAACCCGGTTAAACCGATTTTCTGTTTTTAACTAAAATAGACCAGGTAAACTTATAATATCATTCAATCACCTTCTAATACTAATATAATGATAATATTATCCTATTATCACTCTTCTCTCATGAATTGAGTCCGGTTCATCAAACAGAGACTATTTACGAAAACTAGAATCAAAACTCCTAACCGATACGGTTCAAAAACTAGGTTCTTCACGATTGTGTTGTCGGGCTTGTCTCAACTAAAGTCCTGAGTTAAAGATAATATAATGACAATGAGGATTGAGATTCTTGATGATATAGAAGAGGTGTTCCCTTTACTGATCTTTCGGAGAAATCCGTGTCTTCAGAAAAGATCTCGCGTACTCGAAAATTAGGGTTGATACATTTTACCCTCCTAAAAGAAAATTTTGCCCTCAAAATTTCAGCCACATGCAAGAATCCATCTTCAAGTGATCTTTTTTCATCAAATTTTCACCAAAATTTCAACAAGAATCACTCATATAAACAATCAATTTCAAGCATAACCAAACCATATCATAATCACACATCTCAAACACAATTAATCAAGATTAATTTTACCAAACCCTACCTTGATTTGCTGCTCCAACTCCGGTTACTCTTTGAAGTGTTCTTAAAGCACTTTTTCCTCCTAAAACACATCAAGAACAACTTTAAATCCATAAAACCTTAACTGACCAAACCATAATCAACATGTTAGGAAGGGATTCCTCACTTTAGACGTGCTGGGAATTGAAGATTCTTGGCTCACAAGTCAAGCTAAGCAAGAGATCTAAGGAAGAACATCAAGAAACACATGTTTTAAACATGCTTCCCTGAAAACTGAATTCAAAGGGGAAAGGGACAGCCATCTAACCTTATTTCTAGCCTTGATAAGTTACATGGTTATGTAGAGGAAGAAGAGAGGATCATTTTGGTGAAATCGGAGTTTTCATTTGAGTTTTAGTTCAGAAGAAATCAAACTTTGAAGATTAAGTGTTCATGAAGTTTTCTCTCTTTTCTCTCCTTTCAATTTCGGCCAAAGGGAGTAAATGAACAGCCTTGGAGTGTCTTGGGGGTGTAGGGAGAGTTGTGATTGGTTGGCTTGGAGGTGGGTTAAAATAATATTAAAATATCTCGGTGTATAACTACTAAAACTAGATGTATCGGAACACTTGTAAAAACATCTCTAAAAATTCTTTTCTGAGCTACTATCATAAATGACACTAGTAACATATTTAATATGAGAATAGAACATATATGATGAGTCATTAGCATTGCTAAAGTCATCAGAGAGTGTTGGTGCTAAGCTGCACCAGTAAACTATGAATCCGGTTAAACTGATTTCCTATTTTTAACTAAACCAAACCAGGTAACCTTATAATATCATTCAAGAAACTTCTAATACTAATATAATGATAATATTATACTATTATCTTTCTTCTCGCTTGAATCGAGTTCGGTTTGGAAAACTGAGACTATTTACGAAAATCAGAATCAAAACTCCTAACCGATACGGTTCAAAAACTAGGTTCTTCGTGACTGCGTTATCGAGCTTGCCTCAAAAGAGATCCTAGATTAAGCATGGCATAATGACAATGATGATTGAAATGCTTGATGATATAGCAGAGGTTCTCCCCTTACTGATCTTCTGGAGAAATCCGTATTTTCAGAAAAGATCTCGTGTACTCGAAAAACTGGGTTGTTACATTCTACCCTCCTAAAAGAAAATTTTGCCCTCAAAATTTTAACAACGTGCAGAATCCATCATCAGGCAGTCTACTTCCTTCAAGCCATCCTAACAAAGAGATCAGTCCATTCCTTACGGCACCCAAATCTCACATAGTCATACAGAATGAGCAAATACTTGGTTGTGGCATTTAGACTCTGCAATTTTGACATCGAGGTAGGGGATTTATTTTTAAAATCAAACATTTTTAATTTAGAATGCCTACAAGGTTAATTTGATAATTGCAAATAATTAACAATGGTTAAAAATTGATTAATTGATGTGAATTGCTTGACATGTGTTTGAGAATAGTTAGCTATTGTGATTATTGTGAATTATGAATTAGTATTGGATGCGGTTGTGATGACTCTAAATTATAAGTGAAATTAGATACGGTTGTGAATTGTATTTTGAATTACTGATTTTTGTAATAAGTTGGCTGAGATTTTGATCTTGAATGAATTATTTTGAATTGTTTGATATTGAATTGGAATTTTTACATATTGGAATGGCTGTGAAATGGACTTGTGATGGGTTGGAATTAGTTGAAATGGGGCTGTGAATGATGATTTATTTAATGTTCCTTATCCATATTCTTTTATAAAATCCCTAATTTCTAACCCTAATTCCCAAATTGGAAATCAGAAACCCTAATTCCCAAATTCACAAAAAACCCTAACCCTAGCACCCCTCACCACAGCCGCACCCCACCCCCTTACACCCCCTTCAGTGCAACTTCAAAAATGGAAAAATCCGATAGGGAGAGTGAGGAAACGGAGAAGAGAATAGAGGAAGCAGGGGCTGTTCGCCGTCACTGCCACCTCCCTGGAGCTCGTCGCCGAGCTGCTTCACGTCGTCGTCCCGTCCATGGAGCCATAAGCTCGCGTCACCGCCGATCTGTCCACAAGTCGTCGTCTAGGGGACAGAATCATGAAGAGAGAGAGACGCACGAACAAGAGAGGCCCGCAATCAACCTTGTCGCTGCCATCCTTGCACCACCGCCGTCGCCCTTATCGCCGCTCCGTGCAGCCTGCTTCGTCACTGCCGTCGAGGTCTTCATCGTCGCCGTCACTAGAGGTCTATGAACAGAGAGAAGACGTGTGAGGAATGAGAAACCTTCCCCGTCACCGTTCCACCTCAACCTGGCGTTGCTGTCATCGTCGCCAGGGAAGTCGCCTTCGCCGTCGTGGCCTGGTGCCGTCGATGGAAGCCACCGTCATCGCCTGAGAAGAACCCGAAGAGAGAGAGGGAGCCCGTAGACTCTAAGCTGGCACCCAGGCTAGCCTAGACTCTATACTCACCTAGTCCCTCTAAACTACTAAAGCGAGAGAAAGTACGTTCTAAGTCTTCAAAACTCAAGTCAGGTGGAACGTCATCAAAAGGCGGAACATCATCTACTACTCCTCTGCATGATCAGACATCGCCATATGACGTCTCTCTGGTACCTCATCAAGTAGCCACACAACAGGAGTCTCGTACATACGATTTAAATAAAAGTTTGCATACAAACGGGGTGCAAACGTTGGCTGGTCTCACAGTATATACATATAAACAGGTAACAGAGTTCACTCTAGACTCAGAAGACTACCTAGAGCGGAATCCTCTTTGCAAAACGATCATCAACGAACTACGGAAGGATACTCTTGCTCCCGTCTGAGGGGGAAGGGAGAGAGAAGGGGTAAGAACTGGGGAGTTCTTAGTAGGACCGAGGTTATTAATTACGTTTATTAATTCCGTGTTGTTTAGTAGGAAAATAGTAGAGTACAGAAAGCAGTAAATAGAAGATACAGATAAATAGAGAAAATAGAGAAAATAGGAAGCAAAACACAAATAAAAGAATACAAGAAAACAAAACACAGACACAAAGAATAGAATGAAAACAAAGAAAGCATACATTCAAATAACAATCATAACAGAGGAAATGCGCAACCAAGTATGATGCATGTCTGTCCTATGCAGGCCATGAGCTCACAAGTTGGTTTACACCCTGCATCCTGACATTACCTAGGAACTAGTCCTAGATATGGCTTTATCTCTGTAGGTGAACTTCGGCCTACAGAAACAGCACTCCCATAAGTGAACTTCGGCTTACTGGAATAGTCTAAACACAACAGAACAACTTTCTGTAGGTGAACTTCGGCCTACAGAAATAGCACCTCTGTGAGTGAACTTCGGCTTACAAAAATGGTGCCCCTGTAAGTGAACTTCAGCTTACAGGTATCACAACTCTCTGTAGGTGAACTTCGGCCTACAGGAGCAACACCCTGAGATACACAATTGATATTCATTACAGGTAAACTTCGGCCTACAGGAATAACAACTTACTGTAGGTGAACTGGGCCTACAGGACCTCTAAGTAGTTAGAGTTTGCTGACTTAACTTGTTTGGTACAATAGATTTTTTTTTCGAGTAATGTTTAGGAAATTATTTTTTTTAACTAATATTTTTAAAATTATTTATTTATCTTAAATTATAAACCTTAAATCATAAATTTCTAATTCTGAATATTAAATTATAAATTTAGATTCTAAAATTAGCTTATGTTATCTGAATAAAAATTAATTTTTATATTTTTTTATTTTTTATTGTTTTTTTGTTAGGAGTATTCTATCTAACTGACTGTAGAATTCGTTAGCTGAAACTAAATATAGAACAGACTACTCAATTGATATTGGATTCTTGATAACAAGTGGTTGTTTGGCATATTTTTTCATCTTCAATATTATTTTATTTTGCCATTGTTAAACGAGTTAGTTCTTACTTTCGGTCTTACGTATTACATTTTTTATATCAAAAATAAAAATTTAATATTGCTTCATATTTATTTTAGAAATTAATAGTTATTCTTTAAAAATTAACAATTTTATATATTTTATTATGTGGGTTAACTCGATTATTATTCGTGTGACCCAAGTTAAATGATGCAATTTTATTATATAATTAGAAATATAAAATTATTATGTGAATACTAAATTCAGTGATCAAATTAATTATTATATATTAAAGATATTTATATATGTTATTTCTCATATTTTTTCAATAATATAATCAGTTATTAGAATAATTAAATTTAACATATTATAATCAAATTTATGTTATAATAATGAAATGTTTTTATAAAAATAAAATCAAACTTTTTTATAAACACTAAATATATATTTTTATATGGTAATTGATTGGTTACTTTTTTTTTTTTGGTATTTATATAACATGATTCATTTATAACACTAAAAGAAAATATAATCTTTACCTTCTATAGGAAATCTTTAATATCATAAAACAAGAAATAATCAAATATATATTTGTCAGATCTTCTGCACCTCTTTAAATTTTATGAATTATGATTGTTATGATGGGTTGTTGTTCGCAGGTTTTCAAGATTTTGGTATCTTTATAGGCGACAACTTTGTTTGATTATATATATAATTTGTATAATATGAGAATGACATTTTTATATGAGAATATATTTATAGTTATTGAATAGTTTTAATAATTAAGATTAAATATACTTAATAAATAATATTTTAAATGTATTTATTGAATTCATCATGATAATACATTTAAAATTATTATATATATAATTATTATTTTTAATTTTTATTAAAATATATTTAATAAAGATATTAAAATAATTAATTTCATATAACCATAAAAAAACATAATTAAAAAAATATACACAAACAATACTTTGTTAAAAAATAGAATCATATAATAATTAAAAATATTTCATTTCAATATATATTACAACTTCATCTAAAATACTTTAGCCTAGACCCTATACTCACCTAGTCCCTCTAAAATACTAAAGCGAGGGAAAGTACATTCTAAGTCTTCAAAACTCAAGTCAGGTGGAACGTCATCGAAAGGTAGAACATCATCTGTTACTCATCTGCACGATCAGACATTGCCATATGACGTCTCTCTAGTACCTCATCAAGTAGCCACATAACAGGAGTCTTATACATAGGATTTAGGTTAAAGTTCACGTACAAACGGGGTGCAGTCATTGGCTGGTCTCACTGTATATACATATAAACAGAGAACGAGATTCACCCTAGACTCAGAAGACTATCTAGAGCGGAATCCTCCTTGCAGAACCATCATCAACAAACTACGATAAGGTACTCTTGCTTCCATATGAAGGGGGAAGGGAGAGAGAAGGGGTAAGAACTGGAGAGTTCTTAGTAGGGACAGGGTTATTAGTTAAGTTCATTAATTCTGTGTTGTTTAGCAGGCAAATAGAAGAATACAAAAAAGCAGTAAATAGAAGATACAGATAAATAAAAGAGATAGAGAAAATAGAAAATAGAACACAAACAGAAGAATACAAGAAAACAAAACACAGACACAGAAGATAGAATGCAAACAAAGAAAGCATACATTCATACAACAATCATAACAGAGAAAATACACAACCAAGTATGATGCATGTCTGTCCTATGCAGGCCATGAGCTCACATGTCGGTTTACACCCTGCATCCCGACATTACCCAGGAACTAGTCCTAGATATGGCTTTATCTCTGTAGGTGAACTTCGGCCTACAGAAACAGCACTCCCATAAGTGAACTTCGGCTTATAGGAATAGTCTAAACACAACAGAACAACTTTCTGTAGGTGAACTTTGGCCTACAGAAATGACACCTCTGTAAGTGAACTTCGGCTTACAGGAATAATCTAAACACAACAAAATAACTTTCTGTAGGTGAACTTCAGCCTACAGAAATAGCACTTCTGTAAGTGAACTTCGGCTTACAGAAATAGCACCCCTGTAAGTGAACTTTGGCTTACAGGTATCACAACTCTCTGTAGGTGAACTTCGGCCTACAGGAGCAACACCCTGAGATACACAATTGATATTCACTGTAGGTGAACTTTGGACTACAGGAATAACAACTCACTGTAGGTGAACTTGGGCCTACAGGACCTCTAGGGCCAAAGGAAAAGCAGCAGATGAACATACAACAGAGCATCATGCCACAAGGCTTAACTCTTTTCACTTTGACTTTTACTCGGCTCTGATTACTCTTTTCTCTATATCTCTTTACTTTTCTCTGGTTACTCTGTTCTCTGTATTTCTCTACTCTGCTCTGATTTCTCTGTTTAACGTATGTATTTAAAGCTTATGTAAATTTCGGTATGAATAGTTAGCTTGTCCCAAGTATAGGTTCATTAAGTCTATACTGAAACAGTTTAACTTTTCATATAATACCTATCCCTAGTCGCAATTCAACGACTAACTATGCTGCCCTAGTTTGTTCACTAATCTCTGTCTGATTTTCTGTTATTAGAACTTTACAGACTTTTCTTTAACTTTTTATCTTTCTTTTATCTTTGCCTCACTAATATGTTCTTACCACTCCCTAAGTGTTTTATGAAGGTAATTATGAGATTCTGCACTTAAAGTTGTCTTTCTAAAGCTTTTACAGAAAACTGCCTTTTCCGTATTATTTTATTATTTTTATTAAAATATTATTTTTAATTAAATATTATTATTTAATATTTTATTATTATTTATTAGTTTATCATTAATTTTCGAAAATTAACTTACCTTTTACTTTTAACCTTTAAAATTCAATTTTTACCACCCATAACTTTTAATAATTCTACTTTAACCACCCTAACTTTTGGAAACTACCAAATAACCCCTTAAACACCAAAATTTTTACTTCCTTGCCCTTTTAAGGATCTAAAGCCTATTCTTAATTTTTCTTCATTACACTCAAAGTGTTCTTCATGTTCTTCGTAAATTCTCTAGATTCTTTCTCTGTTTTTACCCGTTTTTCAATCTTTTCAGTAACCGATTTTTACCATAATTCAAAATAAAATTGCAGCCACTAAAGCCCCTTATTTCATACTTGATTTCAACACAAATTCAACCCCAATTTAAGTCCTAGGGTTCGTTTTTCCAGCATCCATGAAGAACACAAATTCAAAGTTGAATATCATCAAATTTTATCAAATTTTCACCAAAATTTCAACAAGAATCACTCATATAAACAATCAATTTCAAGCACAGCCAAACCATAATCACACAACTTAAACACAATCAATCAAGATTAAATTCGTTAAACCCTACTTGATTTTGCTGCTCCAAATTCGGTTATACTTTCAGGTGGTCCTTAAGCACTTTTTCCTCCTAAATCACATCAAGAACAAATTTAAATCCACAAACCCTCAACTGACCAAATCTCTCTCAGCATGTTAGGAAGGGATATCTCACCTTAGAATTGCTGGAAATTAATGTTTCTTGGCCCTCAAGTCAAGTTTAGCATGATTCCTAAGGAAGAACATCAAGAAAATACATGTTTAAGCATGTTTCCTCGAAAACCAAATTGAAGAGGGAGGGAGACAGACATCTCATCTTATTTCTAGCCTTGATATATTATATGATTATGTAGAGGAAGAAGAGAGGATCATTTTGGTGAAATCGGAGTTTTGATTTAAGTTTTAGTTCAGAAGAAATCAAGCTTTGAAGATTTAAGTGTCATGAAAGTTTCTCTCTTTTCTCTCTTCTCATTTTTGGCCAAAGGGAGTAAATGACCAGCCTTGGAGTGTCTTTGGGGTGTAAGGTGAGTTGTGATTGGTTGGCTCGAAGGTGGATTGAAATAATATTAAAATATCTCAGGTGTACAACAACTAAAACTAGATGTATCGGAATACTTGTAAAAATATCTCTAAAAATTATTTTCTGAGCTACTAGCATAATTGACACTAGTAACATATTTATTATGAGAATAAAACATGTATAATGAGGCCTTAGCATTGCTAAAGTCATCAGAGAGTGCTGGTGCTAAGCTGCACCAGTAAACTGTGAACCCGGATAAATCAATTTCCTGTTTTTAACTAAAACAGGCCAGGTAACCTTATAATATTATTCAAGCATCTTATAATACTACTATAATAATAGTATTATACTATTATCTCTCTTCTCTCATGAATCATGTCCGGTTTGTCAAACAGAGACTATTTACAAAAACTAGAACCAAAACTCCTAACCGACACGATCCAAAAACTAGGTTCTTCGTGATTGCGTTATCGAGCTTGACTCAGAAAAAGTTCTAGCTTAAGGATAAAATAATGGCAATGAAGAATGAGATGCTTGATGATACAGCAGAGGAGTTCCCTTTACTAATCTTCCGGAGAAATCCGTGCCTTCAGAAAAGATCTCGCGTACTTGAAAAACGGGGTTGTTACATTGGTGATGGTATAAGTATGATAGAGGTTTGATTTTGTGTAAAATATGCCTTTCAAACTATTTTGGGTGTATTGGTTTGAGTTCCAATGCTTCGGTTGTGGAAAAAGTGTAAATTTGGTAAAAGCCTAAATTTTGGCGAAAACAGATTTTTAGCCAACTTCATCGGGCCTAACTCGGTTTTCGGAGTTGAAAATTCAACAAAATTGGATTTTTATAAAAATTTATTCAATAATATTTCCAATGGTTCAAGAATGGTTGAAAAATGAATTTTGTAAAAAAAGTTATGAACGCTTGAAAATCTGGTTTCAAAACTGAATTCTACAGAAGTTGCAGCATTTTGAGGTCAAGCGCACGCATGATGGGCATTCCAGAATTTAAAAGATTTCGTATGAGTACCATGCGTACGTGCAAAACTAGACTCGTGTGTAGGCATGAGGCATGCATACGCACAACCACCCAATTTTACAGAAAATGTATTTTTGTATTTTTAATCATTCTTCGAGCCTTCTAAACCTCTGTAAACCCTGTTGTGAGTTTAGAGCCGGTGAAATAGAGGGTAGAGGAGTTAGGAACGAGACTGAATAAGTCGAGACAGTGAATTGAAGAAAGATGAACTAAATATGAAGTGAAGTATGATGAGAATTAATTATGATGATGAGGAATAATAATGAGTGATAATTGATTTTGATTGAGGTATGATGATGATTATGAGTTTGAGAGAGGATGATGATTGAGTATGATCAAGATATGATGAGGACGATGAGGAAAATGAGTTATGGTGATGACTGATGATGATTATTATTGTGAAAGGAGTAAAATGGAATTGAGAAGGAAGTCAATAATGAAAATTAACTCTGATTTGAGATATACCTACCTAGGAAGTGCAGTTGAGTGATTCTACTTGCCGCAATAGAGTGATTCTACTTGCTTTCGGATATGATTGCAATACAGTGAAGTGATTCCACTTGCCGCAGTAGAGTGATTCTACTTGCTTCCAGATGTAATTGCAATGCAGTGGAGTGATTCAACTTGCCGCAGTGGAGTGATTCCACTTGCCAAATATACCTGTCTGGATAGATGCAATGAAGTGATTCTACTTGCTCTAGACATGTCGGGGTTAGCTATATAACCGACAGATGAAACTCATCGGTCATAGGACAGGCATGCATAATTTGTACTTGTTTGACTTGCTTGAGTTTGCTACTTGTCATGACTTGTTTATTTGTACTTATTAAATGATTATATGCTAATTGCTTTACTTGTAATTACTTGTGATTTACTTGATGGACTTGCTTGTGTTTGTATAACTGAGAGGTCCCTCATGCTGGTGTCGGTTGACGCTAAGTGTAACACCCTAACACAGAGCTTTACGCTTAAGTTCATAAATCAGAGGTGGCGGAGTATTACGACCTCTAAAAGTAAGATACGTGCACACACACACACACACACACACACACACACACACACATGAAGAATAGTTTAACTAGGAGCCTTAAAGAAAAGTTGAATAAAAAAAACTTGAGATTTGCATCACACTCGAAATGGTTAAGCGTAGAAGGGATAGATAACAACGCACAGAAAAGATACTATACATACTAATATAGAGTTCCAAAGATACATATAGCAAGCTCCAGACATAACCTGCGAAGCAAAGGCCGAGCAGAGTATATGTATATACATATGTACGACCCAAAAGTTTAACGAAAGACAATATATAAATCCTATTTTTTCAAGTCAAACTGTAGGAGAGACAAAATATAAATATATACAAAAGTGGAAAATATATATAAATATATATATATATATAAACTATATACACAATAAAAGAAATCCCCAAAATGTAGATCTTCGCTTCAAGTAAGTCTCCAGCATGCTCAGCGAGGTGTCTCACGTCCTGCATCTGAAAAACAATAGAATATGTATGGAATGAGAACTGGAGGTTCTCAATATGATAAAGGTGCCCATATAGATAATAAATAAGGTCCCAGGAAGCCAAAAGCATTCCAAAATCTCCAACAACTCAAATTAAATCCTAGAGTTCTCACTAAGCCAGAAATAAGGTGATTTTGTCTAAAGTTTCTAGTCTGACTCTTCCTAATCAGTTCTCTGCATACCTTCTAGTGACCAACCCTCAGCGTCACCTCCGCCAGCGTGAGGGATCTCTCAAAAACAAACACATACAAGTCAAATAAAGAAAACACAGATAAGGATAGCAGATACAGCAAATAGATTAAGTAGCAATTAATTATAGTTAAGCAAATAAGCAAGCCAAAACAAATGCATACTCAAACAAAATATACAAATGCATATGATGTATGTCTGCTGTATAGTCGATGAGTCTCATCTGTCGGTTATATAGCCAAACCCGACATGTCTAGTAGCGAATCCTGGACAAGAACACCACAACACAAAGCAAGTGGGGCAAAATCGCAACCCTTGCATCTTATCCACGTAACCTGGAGCAAGGGGGATGGTGTGCGAAATTGCTACTCTGAGGTTGTAAAATTTGTTGTTCGTTCTCTCCCTGGCAATGGCACCAAAAACGGATGCACAGAACCATGGTCCAAACATAACTTCACAACTTCGCACAACTAACCAGCAAGTGAACTGGGTCGTCCAAGTAATAAAACCTTACGTGAGTAAGGGTCGATCCCACGGAGATTGTCGGTATGAAGCAAGCTATGGTCACCTTGTAAATCTCAGTCAGGCGGATATCAAATGGTTATGGAGTTTTCGAAAATAAATAATAAATAAACAGAAAATAAAGATAGAAATACTTATGTAATTCATTGGTGAGAATTTCAGATAAGCGTATAGAGATGCTTTCGTTCCTCTGAATCTCTCCTTTCCCGCTGTCTTCATCCAATCAGTCTTACTCCTTTCCATGGCAAGCTTTATGTAAGGGAATCACCGTTGTCAATGGCTACATCCCATCCTCTTGTGAAAAAGGTCCAAATGCTCTGTCACGGCACGGCTAATCATCTGAGGTTCTCGATCATACTGGAATAGGATTCACCCTCCTTTTGCGTCTGTCACTATGCCCAGCACTCGCGAGTTTGAAGATCGTCACAGCCATCCCTTCCCAGATCCTACTCGGAATACCACAGACAAGGTTTAGACTTTTCGGATCTCAGGAATGGCCATCCATGGGTTCTAACTTATACCACGAAGATTCTAATAACTCAGACTCGGTCCCCTGTATTAGATATCTAAGAGATACTCATTCTAGCTTGGTTGCATGTAGAACGGAAGTGTTTGTCAGGCACGCGTTCATAAGTGAGAATGATGATGAGCGTCACATAATCATCACATTCATCATGTTCTTGGGTGCTAATGGATATCTTAGAAGCGGAATAAGTTTAATTGAATAGAAAATAGTAGTACTTTGCATTAATTCATGAGGAACAGCAGAGCTCTACACCTTAATCTATGGAGTGTAGAAACTCTACCGTTGAAAATACATAAGTGAAAGGTTCAGGCATGGCCGAGAGGCCAGCCCCAAAAACGTGATCACAGGATCAAAAATATAATCCAGGATCTTCCAAAAGATGTCTAATACAATAGTAAAAAGTCCTATTTATACTAAACTAGCTACTAGGGTTTACAGAAGTAAGTAATTAATGCATAAATCCACTTCCGGGGCCCACTTGGTGTGTGCTTGGGCTGAGCTTTAGCTTTCCACGTGCAGAGGCTCTTTCTGGAGTTGAACGCCAAGTTGTAATGTGTTTTTGGCGTTCAACTCTGGTTCGTGACGTGTTTCTGGCGTTTAACTCCAGATTGCAGCGTAGAACTGGCGTTCAACGCCCTTTTGCATCATCTAAACTCGGCCAAAGTATGGACTATTACATATTGCTGGAAAGTCCTAGATGTCTACTTTCCAACGCAATTGGAAGCACGCCATTTTGAGTTCTATAGCTCCAGAAAATCCACTTTGAGTGCAGGGAGGTCAGAATCCAACAGCATCAGCAGTCCTTCTTCAACCTCTGAATCTGATTTTTGCTCAAGTCCCTCAATTTCAGCCAGAAAATACCTGAAATCACAGAAAAACACACAAACTCATAGTAAAGTCTAGAAATATGAATTTAACATAAAAACTAATAAAAATATCCCTAAAAGTAACTAGATTCTACTAAAAACATACTAAAAACAATGCCAAAAAGTGTATAAATTATCTGCTCATCACAACACCAAACTTAAATTGTTGCTTGTCCCCAAGCAACTGAAAATCAAATAGGATAAAAAGAAGAGAATATACTATAAATTCCAAACTATCAATGAAATATAGCTCCAATCAGATGAGCGGGACTTGTAGCTTTTTGCCTCTTGAATAGTTTTGGCATCTCACTTTATCCATTGAAGTTCTGAATGATTGGCATCTATAGGAACTCAGAGTTCAGATAGTGTTATTGATTCTCCTAGTTCAGTCTGTTGATTCTTGAACACAGCTACTTTATGAGTCTTGGCCGTGGCCCTAAGCACTTTGTTTTCCAGTATTACCACCGGATACATAAATGCCACAGACACATAACTAGGTGAACCTTTTCAGATTGTGACTCAGCTTTGCTAAAGTCCCCAATTAGAGGTGTCCAAGATTCTTAAGCACACTCTTCTTTTGCTTTGGACCTTGACTTTAACCACTCAGTCTCAAGTTTTCACTTGACACCTTCACGCCACAAGCACATAGTTAGGGACAGCTTGGTTTGGCCGCTTAGACCAGGATTTTATTCTTTTAGGCCCTCCTATCCACTGATGCTCAAAGCCTTGGGATCCTTTTTATTTACCCTTGCCTTTTGATTTTAAGGGTTATTGGCTTTTTGCTCTTGCCTCTTGGTTTTAAGAGCTTTTGTGGCTTTTTCTGCTTGCTTTTTCTTTTTCTATATTTTTTTTCGCCATTTTTTTTCTTTTTTTTTTCTGCAAGCTTTTGTATTCACTGCTTTTTCTTGCTTCAAGAATCAATTTTATGATTTTTCAGATTATCAAATAACATGTCTCCTTGTCATCATTCTTTCAAGAGCCAACATATTTAACATTCTTAAACAACAACTTCAAAAGACATATGCACTGTTCAAGCATTCATTTAGAAAACAAAAAGTATTGTCACCACATCAATATAATTAAACTAAGTTCAAGGATAAATCCGAAACTCATGTACTTCTTGTTCTTTTGAATTAAAATATTTTTCATTTAAGAGAGGTGATGGATTCATATTCACTACTTTAAGGCATAGACACTTAGACACTAATGATCATGTAATAAAGACACAAACATAGATAAACATTTAACATAAGAAAACGAAAAACAGAAAGTTTAAGAACAAGGAATGAGTCCACCTTAGTGATGGTGGCGTTTTCTCCTTGAGGAACCAATGATGTCCTTCAGCTTTTCTATGTCTCTTCCTTGTCTCTGTTGCTTAATCCCTAGTGATTTTGGTGCTCCTATCCTAAGTTGCTCCCAATAATTGTGTGGGGGAAAATGTATCCCCTGAGGTATCTCAGGGATCTCTTGATTTGCAGTCAAATGTTCTACCACTGAGCTATAGATTCTTTACATGAATCTCTCCATCTCCCATGACTTGGAGGTGGAAGCTTTTGTCTTCCCTTTTCTCTTCTCTCTTTTTTTTTTTTTTTGAGGTTTCTCTGGCCTTAGGTGCCATCAATGGTTATAGAAAAGCAAAATAAGCAATGCTTTTACCACACCAAACTTAGAATGTTGCTCGCCCTCGAGCAAAAGAAGAAAGAATAGATGAAGAAGAAGATGTGGATAAAACTAGGATTATAAGGAGGGAAGGTGGGGATCCTGTGGGGTCCACAGATCCTGAGATGATCCTGTGAGGTCCACAGATCTTGAGGTGTCAAGGATTTACATCCCTGCACCAATTAGGCATGTAAAATGCCTTTGCATGCAATTCTGGCGTTTAAACACCAAATTGATGCTTGTTTCTGGCGTTCAGCGCCAGCTCTTCCTCAGTGTGCATTTCTGGCATCTGAACGCCAGGATGCTGCTTGTTTCTGGCGTTCAACGCCAGATCCATGCTCTGTTCTGGCGTTGAGTGCCAGCCAGATGCTCCTTACTGGCGTTTCAACGCCAGTAAGATCCTCCTCCAGGGTGTGATTTTTCTTCTGCTGTTTTTGATTTTTTTTTTATTTATTTTGTGACTCCACATGATCATGAACCTAAAAAAACATGAAATAACAATAAAAATATATTAAAATTAGATAAATAAAAATTGGGTTACCTCCCAACAAGCGCTTCTTTAATGTCAATAGCTTGACAGTGGGCTCTCATGGAGCCTCACAGTTGTTCAGAGCATTGTTGAGACTTCCCAACACCAAACTTAGAGTTTGGATATGGGAGTTCAACACCAAACTTAGAGTTTGACTGTGGGAGCTCTGGTTGACTCTGTTTTGAGAGAAGCTTACTGTGCCTCTTTTCCATGTTTACAGAAGGATGTCCTTGAGTTTTAAACTCAAGGGAGTCCTCATTCAATTGAAGGACTAGTTCACCTCTGTTAACATCAATCACAGCTCTTACTGTGGCTAGGAAGGGTCTTCCAAGGATGATGGATTCATCCTCATCCTTCCCAGTATCTAGGATTATGAAATCAGCAGGGATGTAAAGACCTTCAACCTTTACTAATATGTCCTCTACTTGTCCATAAGCCTATTTTCTGGAATTTTCTGCCATCTCTAATGAGATTTTAGCAGCTTGTACCTCAAAGATTCCCAGTTTCTCCATTACAGAGAGTGGCATGAGGTTTATTTCTGACCCCAGGTCACATAGAGCCTTCTCAAAGGTCATGGTGCCTATGGTACAAGGTATCAGGAACTTTCCAGGATCCCATTTCTTCTGAGGTAATCTCAGTTGATCCAATGCATTTAGTTCATTGGTGAACAGGGGAGGTTCATCTCCCCAAGTCTTATTACCAAATAACTTGGCATTCAGCTTCATGATTGCACCAAGGAACTTGGCAACTTGCTCTTCAGTAACATCTTCATTCTCTTCAGAAGAGGAATACTCATCAGAGCTCATGAATGGCATAAGGAGGTTTAATGGAATCTCTATGGTCTCTAGATGAGCCTCAGAGTCCTTTGGTTCCTCAGAAGGAAACTCCTTATTGATCACTGGATGTCCCAGGAGGTCTTCCTCCTTGGGATTCACGTCCTTCTCCTCTCTTGTGGGTTCGGCCATGATGGTCAATTCAATGGCCTTGCACTCTCCTTTTGGATTTTCTTCTGTATTACTTGGGAGAGTACTAGGAGGGATTTCAGTGATCCTTTTACTCAGCTGGCCCACTTGTGCCTCCAAATTTCTAATGGAGGACCTTGTTTCATTCATGAAACTTACAGTGGCCTTAGATAGATCAGAGACTAAATTTGCTAAGCTAGATGGATTCTGCTCAGAATTCTCTTTCTGTTGCTGAGTGGATGATGGAAAAGGTTTACTATTGTTAAACCTATTTCTTCCATCATTATTAAAGCCTTGTTGAGGCTTTTGTTAATCCTTCCATGAGAGATTTGGGTGATTTCTCCATGAGGGATTATAGGTGTTTCCATATGGTTCACCCATGTAATTCACCTCTGCTATTGCAGGGTTCTCAGGATCATAAACTTCTTCTTTAGAAGATGCCTCTTGAGTATTATTGGATGCAGCTTGCATTCCATTCAGACTCTGAGAAATCATATTGACTTGCTAAGTCAATATTTTATTCTGAGCCAATATGGCATTCAGAGTATCAATTTCAAGAACTCCCTTCTTCTGAGGCGTCCCATTATTCACAGGATTCCTCTCAGAAGTGTACATGAACTGGTTATTAGCAACCATGTCAATAAGTTCTTGAGCTACTGCAGGCATTTTCTTTAGGTGAATGGATCCACCTGCAGAAGTATCCAATGACATCTTAGCTAATTCAGACAGACCATCATAGAATATATCCAGGATGGTCCATTCTGAAAGCATATCAGAAGGACACTTTTTGGTCAGTTCCTTGTATCTCTCCCAAGCTTCATAGAGGGATTCACCTTCCTTCTGTCTGAAGGTTTGAACATCCACTCTAAGCTTACTCAGCTTTTGAGGAGGAAAGAACTTGGCTAAGAAAGCCTTGACCAGCTTATCCCAAGAGTTCAGGCTATCCTTATGTTGAGAGTCCAACCATATTCTAGCTCTATCTCTCACAGCAAAAGGGAAAAGCATGAGCCTGTAGACTTCAGGATCTACTCCATTAGTCTTAACAGTATCACAGATCTGCAAGAATTCAGTTAAGAACCCATGAAACTTGCAGTTTTGTTGCATCAGAGAAACTAATTGAGGTTTCAGCTCAAAGTTGTTTGCTCCCATGGCAGGGATGGAGATGCTTCTTCCATGTAAATTGGAATTAGGTGCAGTAAAGTCACCAAGCATCCTCCTTGCATTATTATTATTTTCAGCTGCCATCTCCTCTTCCTGTTCGAAAATTTCTGAAAGGTGCTTGCTGGATTGTTGTAATTTAGCTTCTCTTAGTTTCCTCTTCAAAGTCCTTTCAGATTCAGGGTCTGCTTCAACAAGAATGTTCTTGTCCTTACTCCTGCTCATATGAAAAAGAGGGAACAGAAAAATAATAATAATAGGGATCCTTTTTGCCCAAGTATAGAGGTTCCCTTATGTGAGTAGAAGAAGAAAAGAATGTAATGTAAAGAAGGGAAGAAGAGAAAATTCGAACACAGATGGAAGAGGGGGTTTGAATTTGGGTGAGATGAAGTGTTAGTAGATGAATAAATAAATAGAAGGAGATGAGAGAGAAAGAGAATTTTCGAAAATTATTTTTGAAAAATGGTTAGTGATTTTCAAAAATTAAAAGAAGAAATAAATTAAAATTGAATTTTGAAACAATTAGTTAATTAAAAAGAATTTTTGAAAAAGAGGGAGATATTTTCGAAAATTAGAGAGAGAGAGAGAGAGAGAGAGAGAGTTAGTTAGGTAGTTTTGAAAAAGATAAGAAACAAACAAAAAGTTAGTTAGTTAGTTGAAACAAATTTTGAAAATCAATTTTTTAAAAAGATAAGAAGATAAGAAGTTAGAAAAGATATTTTAAAATCAAATTTTTGAAAAAGATATGTTTTAAAAAGATATGATTAAAAATATATGATTTTAAAAAAAGATAAAAAGATATTTTTGAAAAGATATGATTGAAATTAGTTTTGAAAAAGATTTGATTTTTAAAATCACAATTAATGACTTGATTCACAAGATATCACAAGATATGATTCTAGAACTCAAAGTTTGAATCTTTCTTAACAAGTAAGTAACAAACTTAAAATTTTTGAATCAAAACATTAATTGTTGAATATATTTTCGAAAATTATGATATAAAATGAAGAAAAATATTTTTGAAAAATATTTTTATAATTTTCGAAAATAAATAAGAAAAATGAAAAAGATTTGATTTTTGAAAAAGATTTTGAAAAAGATAAGATTTTTAAATTGAAAATTTGATTTGACTCATAAGAAACAACTAAATTTTAAAAAGTTTTGAAAAAGTTAAATCTAATTTTCGAAATTTTAAGAGAGAAAAAGGGGAAGATATTTTTTTTATTTTTGAATTTTTTTTATGATGAGAGAGAAAAACATGAAAATGATGCAATGCATGAAAATTTTGGATCAAAACAATGAATGCATGCAAGAATGCTATGAATGTCAAGATGAACACCAAGAACACTTTGAAGATCATGATGAACATCAAGAACATATTTTTGAAAATTTTATATGCAAAGAAAACATGCAAGACACCAAACTTAGAAATCTTTAATGCTTAGACACTAAGAATTCAAGAATGCATATGAAAAACACCATACAACACAAAATTATCAAGAACAACTTGAAGATCATGATGAATGCAATGCATGAATGCATGAATTTTCGAAAAATGCAGAGAATTTTTAGAAAAAATGCAGTTGACACCAAATTTGAAATTGACTCAAGACTCAAACAAGAAACACAAAATATTTTTGATTTTTTTTATGATTTTGTGATTTTTTTTGTATTTTTATTTTATATTTTTCGAAAAGTAGTGTGAAAAAGAAAAATAAGGATTCCAAAATTTTTAATATGAATTCCAGGAATCTTGCACTCTTATTCTAAAGCTCCAATCTGAGGGTTAGACATGGCTTAATAGCCAGTCAAGCTTTAGCATGTAAATCTTTTGGATCTGGAACAGCAGCAGGTGGATTAGCAACAACTAGCTTGCTCTTGATAATGTTGTGTTGGAAGCCCCAGTCCAAATGAATTTAGAAATGGCTTTACAACCAGTCAGGCTTCAACATGCTTCATGAAACACTAGAATTCATTCTTAAAAAAATTTTAGAATAATTTTCGAAAACAGATGAGAACTTTTTGAAAGATTTTTGAAAAATTTTGAAAATTTTTTTTTTTAATACAAAATAAGAAGAAAATTACCTAATCTGAGCAACATGATGAACGGTCAGTTGTCCAAACTCAAACAATCCCCGGCAACGGCGCCAAAAACTTGGTGTGCGAAATTGTTACTCTGAGGTTGTAAAATTTGTTGTTCGTTCTCTCCCTGGAAATGGCACCAAAAAACGGATGCACAGAACCATGGTCCAAACATAACTTCACAACTTCGCACAACTAACCAGCAAGTGCACTAGGTCGTCCAAGTAATAAAACCTTACGTGAGTAAGGGTCGATCCCACGGAGATTGTCGGTATGAAACAAGCTATGGTCACCTTGTAAATCTCAGTCAGGCGGATATCAAAAGGTTATGGAGTTTTCGAAAATAAATAATAAATAAACAGAAAATAAAGATAGAAATACTTATGTAATTTATTGGTGAGAATTTCAGATAAGCGTATAGAGATGCTTTCGTTCCTCTGAATCTCTGCTTTCCCGCTGTCTTCATCCAATCAGTCTTACTCCTTTCCATGGCAAGCTTTATGTAAGGGCATCACCGTTGTCAATGGCTACATCCCATCCTCTTGTGAAAAAGGTCTAAATGCTCTGTCACGACACGGCTAATCATCTGAGGTTCTCGATCATAGTGGAATAGGATTCACCCTCCTTTTGCGTCTGTCACTACGCCCAGCACTCGCGAGTTTGAAGATCGTCACAGCCATCCCTTCCCAAATCCTACTCGGAATACCACAGACAAGGTTTAGACTTTCCGGATCTCAGGAATGGCCATCCATGGGTTCTAACTTATACCACGAAGATTCTAATAACTCGGACTCGGTCCCCTGTATTAGATATCTAAGAGATACTCATTCTAGCTTGGTTGCATATAGAACGGAAGTGTTTGTCAGGCACGCGTTCATAAGTGAGAATGATGATGAGCGTCACATAATCATCACATTCATCATGTTCTTGGGTGCGAATGGATATCTTAGAAGCGGAATAAGTTGAATTGAATAGAAAACAGTAGTACTTTGCATTAATTCATGAGGAACAGCAGAGCTCTACACCTTAATCTATGGAGTGTAGAAACTCTACCGTTGAAAATACATAAGTGAAAGGTTCAGGCATGGCCGAGAGGCCAGCCCCAAAAACGTGATCACAGGATCAAAAATATAATCCAGGATCTTCCAAAAGATGTCTAATACAATAGTAAAAAGTCCTATTTATACTAAACTAGCTACTAGGGTTTACAGAAGTAAGTAATTAATGCATAAATCCACTTCCGGGGCCCACTTGGTGTGTGCTTGGGCTGAGCTTTAGCTTTCCACGTGCAGAGGCTCTTTCTGGAGTTGAACGCCAAGTTGTAATGTGTTTTTGGCGTTCAACTCTGGTTCGTGACGTGTTTCTGGCGTTTAACTCCAGACTGCAGCGTAGAACTGGCGTTCAACGCCCTTTTGCATCGTCTAAACTCGGCCAATGTATGGACTATTATATATTGCTGGAAAGCCCTGGATGTCTACTTTCCAACGCAATTGGAAGCGCGCCATTTTGAGTTCTGTAGCTCCAGAAAATCCACTTTGAGTGCAGGGAGGTCAGAATCCAACAGCATCAGCAGTCCTTCTTCAACCTCTGAATATGATTTTTGCTCAAGTCCCTCAATTTCAGCCAGAAAATACCTGAAATCACAGAAAAATACACAAACTCATAGTAAAGTCCAGAAATGTGAATTTAACATAAAAACTAATAAAAATATCCCTAAAAGTAACTAGATTCTACTAAAAACATACTAAAAACAATGCCAAAAAGCGTATAAATTATCCGCTCATCAGGGGACAACCACAACCCTTGCTTCTTACCCAGGAGGTGTTACGATTCTCGACCCAAAGCAAGTGTGACGAAACTCAACCCTTGGATCTTACCCGGCATCTCAAACCTTTACCTGGAGCAAGTGGACAACACCACTGTATCTTACATGGTATCTCAATCTTCACTCGGAGCAAGTAGACAATGCCACCGGAGCAAGTGGACAACGCCACTACATCTTACCCAGTGTCTTAACTTTTACCCAGAGCAAGTGGACAACACCACTACATCTTTCCCGGTGGTGTATCTCAATCAGATTCAATTTCATTTCCAAATCCATTTTTTCATATCATTTCAATTCATTCAAAAATCACAATTAAGATCAATCCTCATCATCCATCATTCTCATAGCCAACCTCGTCATCCTTAATTCCTTTTTCAATCATCATCATTTTTCATTATCATAATTATCCTCTTCACATATCTCATTACATTAAGTCCCTCTTTCTTCAATTTAATGTCTCAAGTCATTAGGTCTCACTCCTAGCTCCTCTATCCTCTAATACACCGGCTCTAGACTCATAACAGAATTTAAAAGGCTAGAGGAATGATCAAAAATACAAAAATTTCATTTCAGTCAAAACAGGGTATCGCATATGCGAGCTTCGTCCACATACGCGAGCATGTCAAAACGCCAAATTCGCGTACACGAGGGTGTGGGAAGAGCCCAATACCCACGAACGCATGACCCTGCCGCGTACGCACGCATATCAATATTCCCAAAAAGCTGTTAAGTTCAGAAATCAATTTTTTACACCAACTTCAAGTGCGCATAACTTTTTTTGTTAAAAATCATTTTCAATCCGTTCTTCGAACGTTATAAATTGCATGAACCTAATTTTTATTCAAAATAAATTTCACAAGATTTAGGGGTCCAGCAGCCAAGTTATAACCCGTCGAAATTGGTCAAAAATCGATTTTTACCAAATTTGCCAAAAGCGTCTGGTTTCAAAACTCTCAAACCAAAACATAATTTTTACCATACCAATATCAATGCTATACACCTCTACACTTTATCGATTACTCTTCAATCATCACAACACCTAAATAATTTAATTTATCAATCTATCAACCCATTTAATCCACAATTTCCAAATCCAACAACGTTTTCCCATTTATCAATCTTTTTCAACAATCCTTCATTCATACATTCACAATTCCAACAATCACCAATGCCAAACATAACTCACATCAATGTCACACATTCAATTATATCACAATTACCCGGGCACGGCCTCCATCCCAAATTTTACCAATTCTCATTATCATAATTATCAATCATCACATTTTATTCTCATATCAAATCCAAACTTCATTCAATTACTCACATACCACACATATTCAATCAACCAATTCATATCATTTAAACCTATCCTAAGACAACCAGCCTAAGGTTTACACAACATTATATATTAACTACAAGAAACTAAAAACATACCATAGCTAATTTCTTCCAAGCTTAAAAACACCACAAAAGCCTTCTTTTCCACACGCTTCTCAAGCCTCCAACTAATTCAACAAGCTCAGCCACCAAAGTCCAATCCCAATCAATCCAATTGCCAAATTCAACTCCAATAAACACCAATTTTCAACCTAATATCATACAATTCATCATAATCAATACTAGGGTTTACTAATTCAACAAATCATAAGGGTTAGTAATTTCTTACCTTACCCACTACTCATATGGATGAAACCCGGCAATAGTTAATACTAGAGCACCCCTAAACCGTCAAAATCATAAAATTTCTCAATACCCCAAACCTAAATTCGCAAAAATAAGTTGAAGGGACAACTGGACACGAAATTCAGAATTATTTACCATTTTGTTTGGATAGAATCGAAGAAAATTCTGAAACGAATGCATGGCCATAAACAGCTCGTCAATCGAAGCTCCGGATCACAAGATATGGGAAAATGAAGAAGGAGGGTGAATAGTGTTACATCAAGGGTTCTTTTCCTCTTTCTCTCTTGTATGCTGAATGTGTTGTGTTATTGTGACAAGAGAAGAGTAGGGGCCGAAGTGGTATAGGGTGGGGGGGTTGGCTAATGGGCCTTGGGGGCAACTTGTGGCCCAGGTTCTCTTTTTGGTTCTTTTGGCCCAACTTTGGGCCAAAACCTTTAAGATAAGTGTTTTAATCAAGGTTCTGAAAACTGAACCGGTCATCGAACTGCTCTAGTCACTAGTTAACTAGTTTATTGGTTCAATCCGTCCAACCATAATTTAAACAAAAAAACTGTTGTAGAATAAAATAATAAATAAATTATAGAATATCAACGCAATAAAAAATAATCAATAAATCATCAACACTAAAAAATATGGAACATATTTATTCCTATAAAATAAAATTGTTTAATAATTGATACATTTTGTCGTCTATCATTGGCATTTCACTTCAATATTTCCCCACATTTTTTAGACTTGACCTACTTCAATAATTCAAAAATTCAATACATATAATGACTAACAATCAGAGATAACCAATCATTAACATTTTTAGTTTAACTGAGTTTTGCTAGAGAAAGTGGCATTCGAAGGACATCATTGGGGTGCTTCTTCCCGTTTTGACTTGTCACAAACTTTGTAGTAAGAGTATCCTACCCAATGTTGGTTTCAAAAATGAACTTTGATCCAATTCCGGTTCTTATTCTGAATGTGGTAATGGCATCTAAGCTCTGTTGATCAAGGCTACCCATAATCAATAAAGCAACATGCATATCTACTCTTCCTTTTACATGAGTGGTAGATTCCTGGAAAGGACCTCCCTTGGATGATTTATAGAACAAAAGCAATCTATTAACCTTCAATTGTCTGTCTCTGAGTTTCATAATGTCAGAGAATTCTTCTCCCTTTCATTTCTCTTTCAGGCTTAGCAATGATACCTTTCACAGCGGTTTTGCTTTTGAATCATAATCGGAAGAAGAATAGTGTGAATAACGTTATCCAATTCAGATGAAACCACAACAAATAAGCGAATGCAACATGTTAAACAGAATCAACAAAGTTGAATGAATGAACGAAGAAGAGACAAACCTAAACGAAGAGGATTGAATTCATTTTGTCGACGAAGAAAAGGAGAAAATGTACCGGATTGTGACGAGGATCGAAGAGTCCACGAAAGAGTTCGTTTTGTCAAACACTACGTTTGCAGGCTCTATTTAACAATGACTTTATCTGAATAGCAAATACTACTGATTACTAAATGAAGCCTACATCGAGTTGCTGCCGCCGAGCTGTCGTCGTTGCAGGTGGAGCTGTCGTCGCTGAGCTGATTACTAAAGCACAAACAACACAACACAACAATCTAAGAATTAAAAAGTCAAGAACAATTTATAAAATCAAGAACAACAAACCAAAACAATTTATCAAATCGACATCAACAACATGAACAATATATGATTTATCAAATCAAGAACAACAAACCACAACAAGAACAATTTATAAAATTAATAAATTATCAAAAGATCAAGAACAACACAACAATTTAAGAATTAAAAAATCAAGAACAGTACCGAAACAATAATTTGTCAAATTAACAAGTGAATAAGATCAACTAGAACTAAAAATCATAATAACAAGAACTAAAATTTAAAATACAGTAAACCAACAACAAAACAGGAAATGGAACAACATACTAATCACTAAAACAATAATTAACTAAAATAATAACTAAATAATTAATACAAGAAAGAACAAGAAAAGGAAAAGAAATCACGTTAGGCTGGAGCATGTTCTGAAATTCGAACAGAACAGGGAGAGGGAGCTGGAGCTTTAACACGCGACGAAAGGGTCGAAACAGAGGGCTAAGCAGCTTGAATAGGAAGACGGGGGATGGAGCGCAACAGAAAGAGCCTGAAGAGCGGTAGAACCTCGGCAACACAGCGGTGGAATCATGGCGAAATAGAGGCAAAAGCTCAGCCAAAAAGCAGGCGAAACATGCATTGCGACGACGCTGTTGCACTGTGGACAGCGGCGGTAGTTAGAGGATGAAGAACGGCGATGAAGACGAATGGCAGCGGTGGCAAAATGTTCCAGTTCAAAGGTTGAAGAAGAAGAGTGTGGGAGTAAGGGAGGAATCAGAGATGAGACTTGAGAGGCACAAATGAGCTGAAGGAGGAGTGACTGAGTCAGTAAGAGAGTCTACGCGGTTAGGGTTTCAATGATGACACAGCGCCGTTTGGACGAAAAATTTGAAAACTGCCCGAGTCCCAATTTGGTTCGACCGGGCAATTCCCGACCGGTTCAATAGTTTAACTTTGGTTTTTGAATCTAGCTGTTATGCCTTTTAACCGATTCTTCTTTCTCGCTGGTTCATGGTTTGACCGGTTCAACCAGCCGGTACAAACCGGTTTTCAAAACCTTGGTTTTAATTTATGTTCCAAATATTTTTATCCTCCCAAATGATAAATTTTAAATTTTTAAATCTTTTCCACTTTTTTTTTTGAACAAGAGAGCTCAACACAATAAGTGGAGCAAGAACAACGAAAAGCAAATAAAAAAGTTTAAAAAATTGCAAAAAAACTCATCAATCATTTTTTGTGCTCCTCCTTCTTTTAGTGTACTCCTGATTTTGTACTCCTAATTTTGTACTCGTGGAAACATCTTCAACCACTCTAATCTTACTAAAACTCTGTCAATCCAATTGCAAGATCGCTAAGCGAAAGTCTACCAATTACATATCTTCTTTTATCCCATTCTTACTAAAACTCTGTTAATCTGACAGCATCCTTTCTCCCTTTCACCTGCACAATCTTGTTGAAGTCTCCCATAAAGGCTGACATAACACTGAAATATAACTCAATTCCTCCTGCACAGAAAATTTCTCTTCTCTTGTATGAACTCGATACACCACAGAAAGCAAAATTGAAATTATTTTTAGTAAGACCCCTTCAACACACAACCAAAACTCTCCTTTGTGACAACGACTCATTTTTAACATTATTTCATCCCAAATTAACAGTAAACCACTTGAGGCACCCTCCGACTCAACATATTCTCATCCCGCAGCATCACTCTCCCGAATTCTTATTACATCAAACTTCGTCATTACCCGCCACTTAATCTCAAACAAGCCCAACGTATTCAACTTGAATTTTCTTGAGGTTTTTTACCATGCTCAAATTTCATTACCCATTAACCCCATAACATTCCAAGAACAAATTATTTTAATAAATTATTACACACTTTTTTTTATTTCTGGGCCTGCAACGTCTTGCTTTCTCTTTCTGTTTTGCCAATCTTCTTTTCTGAGCAATTTCTTCATTTTGTGCTTGGAGAATAGCCTTAATATCATCTTCTTCATTGTATAAAATTGCACCTGATTCCAACGCGAGGTCCCAAGTTTTTCTATTTTCTAGCATCTGATCCTCCAAAACATTATTTCTGTTTCCCTTACTTCCTTCATTTTTGTCCGAACCACCATCATCAACCATCCTTTTCCCAACTACTTCTTCATCGTGTTCCAATAGCTCCCCCTGTCTCTTTGTCAATGTTGTTTCCTTTGTGCTGAAACCCATGCCACTATTATTCACAATGTCATCCCTATCACACGTTCTTTCATCAACGTCTTCTGCACCATCATCATCAACATACACACCCAACCCACCAGTCCCTCCATTCAATGTCACAACTGGGAGAGTAGCGGCTTGGTTCTCCGCCACCAACTCTTCCTCGATCTCACGACCCAACATAGGTGGCGTTAGGCTTGGGCATTTTCCTTGCCACATTGAACTTCCTTTGTCGTGGTCAATCTTTAGCTTTCCTCTTTCAACATCGATTCGGTCTCCCTCGATCTTCTCCGCACCAGTTTCCAGCGCAAGTTTTGCAGCTTCATGCACACTTGTCGTAGACCCTTCTCTAGTGTGCCCAACCCTATCGTGAAAACCGTGCTCTATTTTCACCAAGCCTGACTCAGATTCTAGACCCAACCCAATATCACCGAATCGGTTGATTGAGGAAGTCGGGTCCAAAGATCCTTCTATATCTTTTTTGAACATCTTTGGATTGTTGGGCTTAACATCAAGCCTACAAAGAACCTTCTTTTTCTTATTCCTTTTGCCCCTCCTTTCTAATCCATTAAAGTTACATTTATAAATCCATGTTACTGTATCTTCAGAATCAGCTTCATAATTAATATGATCACATCCCACACAATCTGTTCTCCCTTCAATTCCTTCATAAATTGGTTGATATATTACCGTTTTTACCTGATTTTGTTTTGAATGATCATTAATCCACTCATTCAAAATAATTTCAGGAATTACCAACCTGCCCTTATCTTCTCCGTCTTCCCTCAGCTCCCCCATCACCACATCGGCTTCCTGGTCATTGAAAATCGCCGATTTTGTAGCCCGTGCACTCGTTAAGCTCGTACTCGCAAACTCCCTTTCTGCAACTGTTCCTTGTTCACAACTATAGTCCCTTTTTTCATTAGTTTCTTCATAACAATTCAATCCAAAAGCCTCCCGTCCCACTTCTTTCACTAGCACATCGAACTAACTGATACCTATTGTGATATGGATCCATTCATTAATCATATCCATGATACAAGTATCAATTTGCACTCGTCCAACACTAAAAGACATGCACGATTCTGTCACTTTGTCACAACCGACTACTTCCCCCCATTGGCCTCCTAACATACTAAAGGTATCTATTGACCACGCATGTAACGGAACCCCGTAACATTCTAACCACACTCCTCGAGTTTCACATCGCTCTGTCTCATCCCATCTCCATATACTATGGAAGAATTGCAAAAGACTATGCATTTTAAACGTATATGCTTTTTCCGCACTCAATACGGAATCAACAGTCAAAAGAACTTTATATGCTCCCAGTTCTCGTACTTGGACAACTTGAGGCAATTTTTTTTCAATCATCTTTTTCAAGGAACTTAAATCAATTGCCTTCGTCGTACTTCCGACCAGACTTCTCTGTAGCCACTCTAGATTCTCTTTCACCACTGATACTTTCACTTTCTTTGTCCATCAATTTCCATGCAAGTCTGGCTCTTTTTGGTGCCTTGTTAGTTTCTCTACTTGCCTTTAGTTATCTCCTTTCTGAGGCTGAGAATTTGTCTTGTTCCGACTATGACCTCCTACCTGAGCTGTCTTTCGGACCTTTGTCTCAGTTGTTTGTCTATACTTCGTTTCACCCACGTACACAATCTTCCCTCTCAACCTCATACGATTCATTTCTGTTATAGCCTTCAGAGCTCCACCTTTCGTTGTGTATCAGATGAATGCAAAAACATACATATTACCACCTTTTTGTTTTCGTGATACATAAATGTCGGTAATGCATCCAGTCCAATTAAATAGATGGAATAATTCATTCTTCGAAATGTTTTCAGGGAGATTATCAACAAAGATGGAGAAAGACTCATTTTCCAACCGTTGATACTCTTCTCGATTCCAAATCCTGTGATCTTTTACATGTTCTCTAGTTTTAACCCACTCTGTGTTTCTCACTCTCTCTCTCACTCCTTCTCTCTTTTCCACTAATAATTTAATATATTAACTATTAATTCATTAATTATAATTTAACCGGGTTATACACTCAGGGTTGTTCTGTTTGGTGTTTGGAGGACTAAGGAACTTGGAAAAGGATGAGTTAGATTAGAATTCCCTATGATAGTTGCCTAATTATGAATTAGTGAGAGTTTAGGATGGAACGACTAATATATGGGAGTTTAAGATTGCTTAGAGAGTTCCTATCACTTTATATTGTATCTATTTGGCATTTTTACCATACTAGGAACCTATGGGTCGGGAGTTCTCATTCTATATATATTCCTAGCTTTTTAGATGCAGGTCCTGGTGCTCGCAGTGAGCTAGAGTTTGGCTGGATGACGGCAAAGATATTTTGAATTATGTTTTGTATTTTGATTAGATTTCTCCCTTTTATTTTGGAAAACTTTAATAATGTAAATGTAAATATTTCTTTTGAGACCTTGCCTATAGAGGCTTTGATATATTTTGGGAGAGATAGGATCTGTTATCAACTATTTTATTATGCTGTAACCCTAGCCAACCTAAACTTCGCAGGTCGTGACTAGTGGCAATTATACATATACATATAAACTATTAATCATTATCCAATTTTATCAAAATTGACAACACACCAAACATGCAAGTTCACACAATTTCCAACTCAATCATTAATCTACATAACACATCAACTATGCACATTAATACCTACCATTTACATAATCTAAACATAATCCTAGGGGCATCTAGTCTAGGAATTCTCATCACACCACACGGTACTTAAATGAAACTTAAACCGTACCTCTTGTATTCATAATAATTGAGCTTCTCCTTGGAAGTCTCCACCAACCCTTAGCTCCAAGCCTTACCAAGGCCCCGCAAGTAATATCAATCTTCTAATTTTGCACCAAAATCACCCAATACTCTAACATAATCAATTTTCACACTTATAATCAACCTAGGGTTCATGAAATTGATAAATCACAAGGGTTAGAGGGTTCTTTATCTTAATCCACAAAATTGGTTGATGAAACTCACCAATAGCTCATACTAGAGCACTCCTAAACAACTAAAATCATAAGATTTTCTCAAAACCCAAACCAAATTCGAATTTAAAGAGAAAAACAAAAATTGGGCAGAGGACAGTGAAATACTCACTACAAAACTTAGATAGAATTGTAGGGAATGAGAAGAGCGACGCGTGGCTACAAACGGCTTGTCAATCGGAGTTTCGGAGAGAAAGTTATGGTGATTTGAAGTTTGGAAAACCAGATTTTCTTTCTCTCTTCTCTCTATCCGCCCCTCCCTCTCATTTTTAGGGCAAATGAGCTGAAGTGCTCATAACTAATGTTTATATATATTGGGTCTTGGACCTACTTGGGCTCGGTTTACTTGGTTTGGTCTGTTGGGCCAATTTTGAGCCAAAACCTCTAAGATTAGAGTTTTAAATCGTATTTTAAATATTTCTATCTTCCCAAATTATAAATTCTTATTTCTTAAAATTATTCACTTCTAATTAATTTTCTCAACCACAGTACCGGATAGATCGCAGCCCGTACTGCCGGTCAAATTTCCAGTGTGCATTTTTATTCAGAAAACTATGTTTTTCGACTCAAAAAAATCCACTAAGTCCAAATATCATTTAAATTATCAAATTCCAACTGCTAAATTTTCTAACCATATTCGCTCCTACTTAATTTATTATTTAATTAATTACGGTTTGACCGGATTTTACAAGAAGCACTATAACAAATTTCTATGGACTAGTTACAACAAATGCATCAACAAAGTCCCTCAAAATGGACAAAATTAATATTCTGTTGCATAGTTACAACAAAAAGAGGACAACAACACCAAGCGTACGTCAAATCAGAAGCAATACACCGAAAGAGAAACTAAATACAACTAAATATTAGAAAAGAATTTTATGCAATCCTTACGCATTAATAGTTTCTTCTTCTATATTTTCCTCTCCGAAAGACTTTTCAACAGTTTGTTGAATTTGGGGAGGGCTTGAGGCAGGTGTTTCCGAAGGAGGAGCACATACTTGAAGTGGAACACTAAGAAAAATAAAAATGAAACAGTTAATATGGAGTAAATATTCAGGTGCAAATGATCAACTCAATGAATAAAACATGAAAGTGAATGGAAAACTCACATGTCTAGTAGTTCTGATTAAGAATACATCTGTATCCGAAGAACAATCATTTGCCCTTTAGGATTATCATCTATTATTCCTTCCTAAATAGGAACTGGTTCATTCAATGATTCCTCTTGTTCCTTGAACCTGAAATACACCGAAATCATCTCACAACTACACCTCAAGCATTCAATAAAAACACAACTTCTATTGTATGAGAACTTACATAGTTGCAGTTTTTTCTTCTTTTTTTTTTTGTCTTTTTTTCTTGCATAAAATATTAAAGGGCTTTTTTGTCTAAAATATATATATGAAATCAAAAGTAGAATATGGTAACACAAGAATTAAAGAAACAAAAATTACATGAGAAACAAAAATTAGATGTTATCCCTTGGTTGATTTATATTGCTCTGATAGCTTGTCTGTGTTTGAAACACAACATCATTTTCACTTTCCAAATTTATATGTGAAATTCTAAGGACAAAATAAACATTATTCAGTAAAACTAGAGTAAATACATCAAGTTTTAGGAAATTTTAGCAAAGAAATAATTTCAGACATTGAATCTTACGTTTGAAAAAAAACATAGTGAGCTTTTGTGGAGTGGAGCCCAGTTTCTGAAATATCAGTGATTTTTTCCTGCATCTTGGAAAAGCAAACAATCATCAGACCAAAAAATACAATAAAATTAGAACAATACACCGAAAAGCACCACAAACTTTTGTGCAGACTTATCATTTGTTTTCTTCAATCTTGCTTTTCTTATTTCTTGTATTTGTTCACTTCTGATAACACATGCAAAAGATTCTGTTAAATAAAATTTTGATGAAAAAAATATAGCATTACAAAGATAGTTTCTGAATATTACTCATTATGTGATTCAGTTTTTTTTTAGGAGAATGGGTCCTCAGTAACATTTTTTTTTTTTGGATTCAATCTTGGAAAAGCAAAGAATCCTCAGGTAAATGTACATAATAAAATTGACAAAATACACCGAAAAGAAACACTTACTTTTTTGCAGGCTTTTGTTTTTTTTTTTTCAATATTCTTTTTCTTATTTTCTCGCTTTCTTCACTTCTGACAATACATGCAAAAAATTATGTTAATAAATAAAAGTTTGACAAAAATGAAAAACATAGCATTACATTGATATTTTTTGAATCTTACTCATCATCAGATTCACTTTCTTTTTCGAAAGATGAATCTACAATAACATGCTTCCTTTTTTTGGATTCCGTCCTGAAAAAGTAAATAATCATCAGGAAAATAAACACAATAAAATTAATAAAATAAAAAGGTAACAAGAGCACCAGGTGCACCTCAATTCACATGAAATACACTGAAAGACAAACAAAATACATCGAAATACAAACCAAAATACACTGCTATTATTTTCTGATTACATCATACAATGCAAGTTCAAAAAGACATGCAACTCAATGAAAGATGCAGAAAATGATTCAGAAGCACTAGAACAAAATTCTAAGGTTTGTTACAACAAATCAATGAATGAAAATTCTTGAAAAATGGACAAAAATAGTTGTAAATCACTCAAATATGTACAAAATAACATCAAAAGCACAAGAATAATATTCTGTTGTCTAGTTACAGCATAAAGAGGACAACAACACCAAATATACCTCAATTCACACGAAATACACCGAAAGACAAGCTAATTACACTAAAAAATAATACTTACTTCTTTGCAGGCTTGTGAATTTTTTTCTTCAATCTTTTTTTTCTTATTTCCTCACTTTGTTCTCTTCTGAAAATACATTCAAAAAATTCTGTTAATAAATAAAATTTTGACGTAAAAGCAAAACATAGTATTTCAATGATAGTTCTGAATTTTACTCATTATCAGATTCACTTTCTTTTTCGGAAGATGAATTCTCAATAACGTGCTTTCTTTTTTTGGATTCCATCCTGAAAAAGCAAATAATCATCAGGAAAATAAACATAATAAAATGGTAAAAAAATACATCAAAAAAGAATACTTACTTCTTTGTCATTCTTTTATGTTGTTTTCTTCTTTTTGGTGTCTCCTCCGAGTCATCTTCAAAATCAGGCTCGGATTCAGCAACACTTTCACTTTCCGCATAAATAGTCTTCTTCTTCTTCTTTTCCTTCTTTTCTTCCTTCCTTTTTTCCTTCTTTTTCTCTTTTAGTTGTTTTCTCATCTGTGCCATTTTCACGATTCTCTAAAATAGAAAAAATATTTGTTTACACAATATATTTATAACAAATACACCAAAAATAAAGAAAGAATTATGTTGAGTTACCATGTCATCTTTGATCTCAGCTTTTATTCTTTCAACCAGCAACTACCCGGTCCAATGTTGGAACCACGGTGGTCTAGAAATTGCATCCACCGAATTATTTTTGTGTGTCAATTTGTGAAAATATATAGTCATTAGAGCAAAGAGGCAGCCATTAATAGCATATTTCTTTTTCAATATGTGCTCTCTAATGCCTTTTATGAGGAAGTTGAGCACATGATCACCCCTATTCCGTTCACGTATTGCATCCACGTTAAGAATGGGCGGCATGTGAACCGAAAAAAGTTTGTTTACCGTTGTCGGCAACAAGAAGGACATCTGAATGTAGAGGATAAATGTCCTCTTAAATTTCAGCCGATTCTCTTCCCCATCAACACTCATCTCCATCATAGAGGATGATAATTGAAACAAATTCTTGCCTTGGAAGCTTCTACAACTTCCTTATTCTCTTCACTAATTCCGTGAAAGTTAATTTTGGCTGGATAGCATGGCCTTGCAAAAGCAGTAAAAAAATATTTCAATAACACAGAAATAATTTGATAATACACCAAAATTTGATTCACTGAATATACTAGGGAATAGATTTTTACTAGATGCACTCAAGCCAAGGACAACTACTATATTTTCTTGGGTGATACTGATTATACTATACCATGTGTCGAGTCTGTTACGGGATAGATCAAATGAATATGCCAATTCTTTCAATAGCTTATGTGGCACATTTATGGTAGGGATATGCATCAAACTACCAAATCCCAATTCTCAAACAATGGCTTTCTTGTTGTCGCTCATGTTTTGGAACTTATCATGAATAGATCTTGTGGAGCATCTCAAATCATGAGTTTTTTTATAAATAAATAAGAATCATATAAATAAATTATATTTATACAAAATAAATTGAGTTGTTCAAAGATCTATATGCTTACATTATATTTTGGTACTTCTTTTTTTGCCATTTTTTCTTTAAGGAATAAAAAAAAGGTTAATACACCGAAAGACAAACCAAGAACAGCAAAATATAAACTAAACACCACTGTTATCTTTTAATTACATCATACAATGTGAGGTCAAAAAGACATGTAACTCAATCAAACATGCATAAAATGATACCAGAAGCACTACAACAAAATTCTATGAGTTGTTACAACAAATCAATGAACAAAATTCCTTAAAAATGGACAAAAGCGGTTTTAAATCACTCAAATATGTACATAATAACATCAGAAGTACAAGAATAATATTCTATTGTCTAGTTATAGCTAAAGAGTACAACAGCACTAAGTACACCTCAATTCTGATAAAATACACTGAAAGACAAACCAAATATACCGAAACACAAACCAAATACACCGCTATTATTTTTCGATTACATCATACAATGTGAGGTAAAAAAGACATGCAACTCAATCAAACATGCATAAAATGATAACAAAAGCACTGCAACAAAATTCTATGGGTTGCTACAACAAATCAATGAACAAAATTCTTAAAAAATGGACTAAAACAGTTGTAAATCACTCAAATATGTAGAAAGTAATATCAGAAGCAGAAGAACAATATTTTGTTGTCTAGTTACAGCATAAAGAGTACAACAGCAACAAGTACACCTCAATTCACACGAAATACACCGAAAGACAAGCAAAATAACCGAAACACATGTGAAATACACTGAAACACAAACACATGAATACAATGATACCAGAAGCACTACAGACAAACTCAATTCGAAATATGCAAACACTCAAACATACACAAAAACACATTCAAATCCCTCAAACACATGCAAATATAGGTTAAACTATATAACAAACACTTCATAATATTTTTACACTGACCTAACACAGTTATCGCCAAATGAAGCGTATAATGAGAACAGTAATACGTACTTCAACGCAAGAACACAAAATGAATCTACTAAATAAATAAAAATATAGCTATGGGTGTTTCGTCGATCGAAATTAGAAAGAAAAAAATGAGAAAACTTGACGATTAGTGAATAGTACCTTCAATGATCTTTGATGTTTTCTTTCTGTGTTTCTTGATGAAGATTTCGAACTTAGCTTAGAAATTTCCTTAACTTTTCGCAATGATTTTGAGTGTCGTTTGAATTTTGAGCAGTGCAATTTTGATCGAGGAAGAATAACCATTTTTCATAATGACGTTTGCGCTATTTAACGGTTGGAAAATGCGTGTTTACATGCACTAATCTGAGGTTGATTTTTGTTGGGTTTGGATCAACTTATTTGAACTTGTTTGCCAAAAAAATTTGTACGTGCAGTAGGTCTGATAAATTATTTAGTTTTATCATTTAGTAGTAATAATAATTAATAAATTTGAGGAAAAAAGTTTTTAATTTGTGCCACTAAAATTAAAAGAGGATTTTTATTTTTTAGTTTTTTTAAAGATATTGAGCTTTGTTATTTAAAATGTAATGGTAACACATGAAACGAAGAAGGGACAAAAATATACCTGAAAGTTCACACGCTGAATACGACTACACTTCAATCATTTAATGAGTCACGCATGCACACTATTTATACACTTCGGTGGATACAGTATTTTCTTGTTCATTTTATTTAGAAAGAACAGAAAAAAATACACCTAAAAGTTTACACGCTGGACACGACTACACTTCAATCATTTAACGATGCTACACGCCGATGGTTGAAAGGGTGAATGTGTCCGCCGGAGTGTATAAATAATATACACGCGTGACTTATTAAATGATTAAAGTGTAGTCGTGTCCAATATGTAAACTTTTAGCTATATTTTTGACTTTTTTTTCAAATGAAATTTAGCTTGAACACCTGGCCAAAGTCGTGAATAAATTAATTTCAATGTAGGTTCACTTAATTATATATTTATATTACACATGGAGTCGAATTTGAGCTGAGTTTGTTACGACGGTAGAATAATTTTATACTTCTAAAAATGATTTAAGAAAAATAATATTTTAAAAGGATAGGGTTTGGTAATAAAAAATATGGGTAAAGTATTAAATTGGTCCTCTAGATTTGGGTGTAATTCTGTTTTGGTCCTTAAGGTTTAAAGTGTTCTATTTAAATTCAAAAAAGTTTCATTTAGCATCAATTTAATCCCACAGTGAGGTCAAAATTAAATAATTAACAAAATGTCCTACATAACAACAGTACAAGAACAAAATCGATAATCTGGAGAACAAGTACAAGTTCTAGAGGCATAAAATCAACCATTGATACATCAATACATTTATTTATTATTTTTTTATAATATAAATAAAATATTTTCTGTAAAACTAAAGAAAATGATAAATCAATGGTTGATTTTGTGCCTCTAGAACTTGTCCTTGTTCTTCAGATTATCGATTTTGTTCTTGAACTGTTGTTATGTAGGACATTTTGTTAATTATTTAATTTTGACTTCACTGTGGGACTAAATTAATGCTAAATGAAACTTTTTTGGATTCAAATAGAATACTTTAAACTTTAAAGACCAAAAAAAAATTACGCCCAATTCTAAGGACCAATTTAATACTTTACCCTAAAAAACATTTTGTGCATTTAAGTTTTAAAACTATTTAATGAATATGTACTATATAACAATTAATTACGGTGGGGTTAGTTACCGACTTAAATAATTTTGACAAGCTGCACAAATCAAAATGAAAAGGAATTAACCTGGATTGATAAGTACGCATGCGCAATCAACGAACTCTTATCTCTTCCCTTCAAATTATACAATGCAAATGGCTCCGTTTCATGCACGAAAATAAAACAATACAATTTTATATATTTAAAAACGATTATTTAGTGTTGTGATAGGCATGGGACGTGAATGCCTATTTTTTCATGTGAAGCTCATATTCTCAAGAGAGAATGTATTTAATAAAGGTTGAAAAAGGGTGATATTTTATGTGTATAAATAGAGGATGCATTACATCCATCTGAACACAACAATAATACAAACAAAAGCAAATGCAATTCTCTCTCTCTTTACTTTTAATACTCCTTTCTATCTTTATATATATATATACACATTACAACATATAATATTATTTCTCTTTCGTACTATTCTCTTATATACTTTAATATTATTAAATATATTAATTATATCTACTATATTGATATAGTAATTTCAGTGAATATTACTACTTGAGTTATCTAATTATATTTTCATATTATATTGATATAGTAATTCCAGTGAATATTACTACTTGAGTTATCTAATTATATTTTCATATTTTATATTTGTTACTTCTTCCTTATTTATTTAGTTATTTTACAACACGTTATCAGCACGAGACTCTGATCAAATTTTTAGGAAGACTCCAGGTAACAAATTTTTATTATGTCGAAACTCTTTCATCTTGAATATAATGCTCTTGATATATTTGGAAATAATTATTTATCATGGATATAGATGTTGAAATCCATCTTGATTCAATGGATCTTGAAGATACCATCGAGGCTGAAAATAATACATCCCAGAAGGATAAAAGTCAAGGCCATGATTTTCCTTCGTCGTCATCTTGACGTATGATTGAAAAATGAATATCCCACATTAAAAGATCCTGCAGATCTATAGAAAGACCTTGAAGAAAGGTACAATCATGTGATACTTCCTCAAGCCCGATATGTTAGAGAAAATTTTCTCGACCTTCCATGTCTCGAATGTGCTCCTGCAGCAGCAATATCGAGAAAAAAAAATTAAAAATATTCTGAGTTAATTTCTTGCCTTCTTGTTGTTGAACGCAACAATGAGTTGTTTTTAAAGAATCATGAAGCGCGCCCAGCTGGCGCCGCCCCATTTCCTGAAGTAAATGCGGCAAATTACCCTAGAAGAGGTAAATGGCAAGGTTTTAATAACATGAAAAATTATGGAAGGAAAAAAAATTATGTTCACAAGAAAGGATCTCACCAGAAGTCGGATAAAGAAAGAAACAATGGGCAAAGTATATCAATTGAGGATAAATGCTTCCGTTGTGGTGGAAAGGACCATTGGTCACGTACCTGTCGTACCCCAAGGCACCTAGTTGATCTTTATCAAGCATCTTTGAAAAATGATGACAAAGGAAATGAAACAATTTTTGTTTCAAATGATGAAAATTTCATCACTCATTATGATGCATCTAATTTCTTTAAGGATTCTGAAGGAAAGATTGGCTATTTGATAAATGATGGAATAATTTGATATATGTATGTGTTTGTTAAGTATTCAGGTGAATAATTTTACTGTGCATGTACTTCTACTCATTTTATTATTATCATTTGTTTTTTGAAGAAAAATAGCAAGGACATATTCTGAAGATATTTGCCTTGCGGATAGTGCAAGTTCGCACACTATTCTTAAAAGTGATATATATTTTACCCATCTTGTGCCAAAAGAAGAGTATGTTAATACTATTATTGGCTCGGGCAATGTGATAGAAGGCTCCGGAAGAGCTATAATTTTGTTTCCTGGAGGAACAAAATTTATAATAAATAATGCACTATTATCTACCAAGTCTCTGAGAAACTTGTTGAGTTTCAAAGATATTCGCCGAAATGGATATCATATTGAAACAATGAATGAGGGAAATCATGAGTATTTATGTATTACAACTCATGATTTAAATAAAAATGTTATATTAGAAAAGTTACCCTCACTTTCATCTGGATTGTATTATACCAAAATTAGTGCAATTGAATCACATGCCATTGTAAACCAGAAGTTTACTAGCCCAAATGAATTCATAACTTGGCATGATAGATTGGATCATCCGGGAACAACCATGATGAGGAGAATTATTGAAAACTCTCATGGACATTCACTAAAGAACCAGAAGATTCTTAAATCTAGTGAATTTTGTTGTGCTGCATGTTCTCATGGAAGTTAATTTTAAAGCCATCACTAGTAAAGATTGGATTTGAGTCCCCTGAATTCCTAGAAAGGATTCAAGGTGATATATGTGGACCTATTCATCCACCATGTGGATTTTTTAGATATTTTATGGTCCTGATAGACGCATCTTCGAGATGGTCACATGTGTGCTTATTGTCTTCTCGTAACCTGGCGTTTGCGAGATTACTAGCTCAAATTATTCGATTAAAAGCACAATTTCCAGAAAATCCAATCAAAACAATTCGTCTTGATAATGCTGGTGAATTTACTTCCCAAGCTTTTGATGCTTATTGTATGGCTAATGAAATAAGTGTTGAACATCCAGTAGCTTATGTTCACACACAAAATGGGTTAGCAGAATCACTAATTAAACGACTCCCATTAATTGCTAGACCCTTACTTATGAGAACAAATCTCCCAACTTCGGTTTGGGGGCATGCTATTTTACATGCCGCAGCACTTATTCGTTTGAGGCCAACAAGTTACCATCAGTTCTCTCCCATGCAATTAGCTTTTGGCCAGCAGCCAAATGTTTCTCATTTAAGAATATTTGGGTGTGCGATATATGTTCCCATTGCACCACCTAATCGCACCAAAATGGGACCCCAAAGAAAATTGGGGATATATGTTGGATATGATTCTCCCTCTATAGTGAGGTATCTTGAGATACAAACGAGAGATGTATTTAAAGCCCAGTTTGCGGATTGTCATTTTGATGAATCAAAATTTTCAACATTAGGGGGAGAGAATAAGCTTCCTGAAAAGGAACTTAATTGGAATGCATCATCGTTGATGCATTTAGATCCTCGATCAGGGCAATGTGAACTAGAAGTTCAAAAGATTATACATTTGCAAAGAATAGCAAATGAATTGCCTGATGCATTTTCCGATACAAAGAGGATAACCAAATCTTATATACCAGCGGAAAATGCCCCAATTCGAATTAATGTCCCAGTAGGATAAGTAGCCACTGAAGCAAATTCACGCCAGAAGCGTGGCAGGGCGGAAAATGCCCCAATTCGAATTGATGTCCCAGTAGGACAAATAGCCACTGAAGCAAATACACGTCAGAAGCGTGGCAGGCCTGTCAGTTCCAAAGATAAAAATCCTCGAAAGAGAAAAGAGGTAAATATTATTCCTGTTGAAAAAGACATAGTAAAGACACCTGCAGTTGTCCAAAATTCTGATATAACGCCAGAAGACGTTCAGGTACCTGAAAATTGTGAAAATGACGAGATCTCGATAAATTATGTCTTTATAGGAGAGAAATGGGATCGAAATAAGACAATTGTCAATGAAATATTTGCATATAATGTGGCATTGAATATCATGCATGAAAGTAAGGATCTTGAGCCAAGATCAGTCGAAGAATGTCGACAAAGGAATGATTGGCCAAAATGGAAAGAAGCCATGAAGGCTGAATTAGACTCACTTGCAAAACGTGAAGTCTTCGGACCTGTAGTCCGTACACCAGAAGATGTAAAACCTGTAGGATACCGGTGGGTATTTGTGAGAAAACGAAATGAGAAAAATGAAGTTGTGCGCTATAAAGCCCGACTTGTGGCACAAGGTTTTTCATAAAGGCCCGGTATAGATTTTGAAGAAACGTATTCCCCTGTAGTGGATGTGATAACATTGCGTTATTTGGTCAGTTTATCTGCATATCATAAACTGCATATGCATTTAATGGATGTGGTAACAGCCTATTTATACGGCTCATTAGATCGGGATATCTATATGAAAGTCCCTGAAGGACTAAAGATATCTAAACCATCCAATGAATATTCACAGGGATTATACTCAGTTAAATTGCAAAGATCTCTATACGGTCTAAAGCAATCTGGACGAATGTGGTATAATCGTCTTACTGAGTATCTGGCAAAAAAAAATGGATTTAAGAATGATGATATCTGCCCCTGTGTTTTCATAAAGAAAACTGCTTCTGGATTCATTATAATTGCTGTGTACGTTGATGATTTAAATATCATTGGGACTCCTGAAGAGATTCCAACAATTATAAAAACTCTAAAAGAAGAGTTTGAGATGAAAGATCTTGGAAGAACTAAATTTTGTCTCGGCCTGCAGATCGAGCATATAAAAAGTGGGATCTTTATTCATCAAACAACATACACAGAAAAGATCTTGAAGAGATTTTATATGGATAAGTCACATCCATTAAGTACCCCAATGATCGTAAGATCTTTGGATGTGGAAAATGATCAATTTCCATCCTAAAGAAGAGAATGAAGATATCCTTGGTCATAAAGTACCATATCTTAGTGCCATTGGAGCGCTAATGTATCTTACTAATAATACGCGACCTGACATATCATTTGTTGTGAATTTACTAGCAAGATATAGTTCCTCTCCAACCAGAAGACATTGGAGTGGAATCAAACAAATCTTTTGATATCTTCATGGGACGGTTGATATGGGATTGTTTTATCCCTATGGATCCAAGTCAAAACTAGTTGGCTATGCAGATGCCGAATACTTGTCTGATCCACATAAAAGGAGATCTCAAACAGGATACCTGTTTACATATGGTGGAACAGCTATATCATGGAGGTCCACGAAACAGACGATTGCTGCAACATCCTCTAATCATGCCGAAATACTGGCGATTCATGAAGCTAGTCGCAAGTGTTTTTGGCTGAGGAGTCTGATCCAATATATTCTGTCATCATGTGGACTGATTGATCATAAGATAGCTCCAACTATCCTGTTTGAAGATAATGCAGCATGTATTGCTCAACTTAAAGGCGGATACATCAAAGGCGATAGAACAAAGCATATTTCTCCCAAATTCTTCTTCACTCATGATCTTCAAAATCAAGGGACAATTGATGTGCAACAGATCCGCTCAAGTGACAATCTGACAGATTTATTTACAAAGTCACTCCCAAAATCCTCCTTTGAAAGATTGGTACATGAGATTGGGATGCGCCAATTTCGAGACATTAAATGATGTCGGCAAGGGGGGGAGATTGTACTATTTTTCCTTAATCAAGTTTTTTTCCCATTGGGTTTTTCTTGACAAGGTTTTTAATGAGGCAGCTCCATCATTAAAGGATATTGTACTCTTTTTCCTTCACTAAGATTTTTTTCCACTGGATTTTTCTTTATTAAGGTTTTAACGAAGCAATAATCCTAAAATGGTCATCCAAGGGGGAGTGTTGTGATAGGCATGGGACGTGGATGCCCATTTCTCCATGTGAAGCTCACATTCTCAAGAGAGAATGTATTTAATAAAGGTTGAAAAAGGGTGATATTTTATGTGTATAAATAGAGGATGCATTGCATCCATCTGAACACACCAATAATACAAACAAAAGCAAATACAATTCTCTCTCTCTTTACTTTTAATACTCCTTTCTATCTTTATATATATATATATATATATATACACATTACAACATATAATATTATTTCTCTTTCGTACTATTCTCTTATATACTTTAATATTATTAAATATATTAATTATATCTACTATATTGATATAGTAATTCCAGTGAATATTACTACTTGAGTTATCTAATTATATTTTCATATTTTATATTTGTTACTTTTTCCTTATTTATTTAGTTATTTTACAACATTTAGTAGTTTATTTTTAATTTATTTATTAGATATATTCACTAACGATTATCTCAAAAATAAAGTTATAATATATATTGAAATGGAATATTTTTAATTATTATATGATTTCATTTTTAAAAAAAAAAATATTATTTAAGTAATTTTTTAAATATATTTTTTATAGTTATATAAAATTAATTATTTTAATATTTTTATTAGATATATTTTAATAGAAATTAAAAATAATAATTATAAATACAATAATTTTAAATGTATTGTCATAAATTTAATAAATATATTTATAATATCATTTATTAAGTATATTTAATCTTAACTATTGAAACTAATTTGATGACTATAAATACATTTTCATATTTTTATATATAAGAATGTTTTTCTCATGTGATATATATATATATATATATATATATATATATTCTTACATAAATTGTGCTCCTCTATGGCTCTATTATTTTATAATATTGTTTTTTTTATAAGACATAAAAACGTAGCACATCAAGTAACATTAAATGGTACATTAATATGAAAAGTGGTGCATAGCATAAATAGAACTATTGCATATCATGCGCAGCCTAATAAGCTAAGCTAGTTTGAGGCCAATCATGTAGCCGTCCAATAAATGCATGAAAACGTACCGACACATTATTGTTCTGTTCTCTTCCTCGCATCCTCCATCGGATCACTTTTTTCTGGCATCTTGTTAACTTATTATTATTGTTATGTTACAGATAACTCCAGCATTATTATCCACCTATTTCAATTGTTGGTTTAAATAAGTGTAATACTTGCCAAAAGGCATGCCTGCTTAATGGGTGTAAGTAGTTAAATTCAATCTGATTATATCATATTGGATATTATATCTGACAAATTAGATTTAATTAAGTTATATTTTATTTTAATTACTTTAGATATCGAATTTAAATTCGTGAAATCAGAACCAACTCTATTATCTAATATATTATATAAAAAGAAATATTTATATAATTTTTACTGATGTTAATTTTACTTCAATTATCATTTTTCTTTTCACCTCTTATAATATAATTTGTTTTAATATTACATAAGTTTTTTTTTTCTATTTTTACCAATTTGTTTATAAACTTAATTCTAATCAGGTACCCGATTAATTATTCAAATCAACGTATGAATTAAATTGGTTTGGGTCTAATCACAAAAAAATATGTTCTTGTATGGATACCTGGAGGGAGAGCTCGGTCTCTGGGAATCGACGCCGAGTTGTTATTTTCGGTGCCAACCTTTGAGTTTTGTGGTAATCCGAGCTTTACTCCAAGAGGATGTCCAATCGCATAGAGCTTTGAGCAAGAAACAGGGGGGAGTATACCTGCAAAGGCACTCCGAAGCTTAAGTCAGTATTCTGTATTATTCAAACTTACTGAAGAAAATACTTTACCTTGCTTTATATGATGGACCTTTCGTCTGTTACGCTTTTGCCATTAAGGTCGGTCTTAAAAATGGTGGATAACGTATCCGAATTGTGTGCCGTTTGATCGTCGGTTATGATAGAAGCATTTATCTAGCCGAGTTATAGCTCATAAATGGACGAGCTATAACGGATGATGCCGAGTTATAGCTTGTAAATAACGATCATATCAAGTCTGATTGTAACGTATAACGCCGAGTTATAACGTAAAGTGCCGAGTTATAGTGCATAATGCCGAGTTATTGTATATAATGCCGAATTATGACATCGGATTTGTAACGGCCGTATCATAGCCCCCAAGCTTAGCCTGACTATATTTTGATAAAACAGGTTGAGCTTTTTTAGTTATAACTCGGCAATTTGAGTTATAGGTATGGAGCCCCCAGATCAACTTACTTTATTAAAATAATGAATAATTTGAATTTCAGACGTGATTTGAAGTTAACATGTATTGGAAAGTGTAGTAGTCTTGTCATTGATTGTGCCTTTGATTTTTCTAATGTAATTTTGAACCGTTGATTTAATAGATGCAACGGTTAGGTTTTTTCATGGAACTGAATAGTTAATTTGAATAGTTGATGAGACGATTTTGATAAAAGTGAATTAGTTGGACGAGAATATTGAGTTAGTTCACCGTTGTTTGGTGATTTGATTGAGTTTGATTGCGCATGTGTAAATGATGCGACTTTGAATTGAAGAGTTGTCGCAAATGGATCAGTGTTTGTACTTGTATGATATGTGATTGAGTTTGTTGACTGTTGATAGTCATAGTTCATAATTGAATATTGAGTTTGATTGCGCATGTGTAAACGATGCGACTATGAATTGAAGAATTATCGCGAATGGATAATTGATTAAAGATTGTGTTTGATTGCGCATGTGTAAACGATGCGACTTTGAATTGAAGAATTATCGCGAATAGATAATTGATTGAAGATCGTTGATATAGATCTGATGATAGTTGATATAGATTTGATAATGACTGATAATGATTGATATAGTTCGGATAATGATTGATATAAATCTGAAAACTGAGATAATAGATATAGATTTGAAAATGGAAAAAACAGATATAGGTCGGCGAATAGAGATAACAGATATGGGTCGGCAAAATAAAGATGACAGATATAGATCGGCAAATAGAGATAACATGTAGATCGACAAACAGAGATAACAGATATAAATCTGCAAATAGAGATTACAGATATAGATCGGCAAATAGATATATCAGATATAATTTGGCAAATAGAGATAACTGATAAAGATCGACAAATAGAGATAACTGATAAAGATTGGCAAAAATATAGATAATTGATATAAATTAGAAAGTAGAGATGATAGATATAGATCGGCAAATAGATATAACAGATGTAGACCGAAAAATCAGATATAGATCGGCAAATAGAGATATTAGATATAAATTGGCAAATAGAGATATCAGATATAAATTGAAAAATCGAGATGACAGATATAGATGAGAAAAACAGATATAGATCGACAAATAGATATAACATATAAATTGGAAAATCGAGATGACAGATATAGATCGGAAAAACAGATATAGATCGGCAAATAGATATACTAGAGATGAATTGAAAAATACAGAGATGGCAGATAATGATCGAAAAAACACATATAGATCGACAAATAGATATGCCATAGATGAATTGAAAAATAAAGATGACAGATAATAATCGGAAAAACAGATATAGATCGGCAAATAAATATACCAGATGAATTGAAAAATAGAGATGATAAATATTGATCGAAAAAATAGATATAGATCGGCAAATAAATATACCAGAGATGATTTGAAAAATACAGAGATGACAGATAATGATCGAAAAAACAGATATAGATCGGCCTTTTTTCGGGCCTTAATGATTTACTATATGACCTTTGTTTACAAAGGTGCAGGTAAGTTTGAAACCATTGGAAGGAAATGGGACCTATAGAAAGAAGGGTGTTTATTTCGAGGCCCCACGGTGGGCGCCAATTGTTCTTGTATGGATACCTGGAGGGAGAGCTCGGTCTCTGGGAATCGACGCCGAGTTGTTATTTTCGGTGCCGACCTTTGAGCTTTGTGGTAATCCGAGCTTTACTCCAAGAGGATGTCCAATCGCATAGAGCTTTGAGCAAGAAACAGGGGGGAGTATACCTGCAAAGGCACTCCGAAGCTTAAGTCAGTATTCTGTATTATTCAAACTTACTGAAGAAAATACTTTACCTTGCTTTATATGATGGACCTTTCGTCTGTTACGCTTTTGCCATTAAGGTCGGTCTTAAAAATGGTGGATAACATATCCGAATTGTGTGCCGTTTGATCGTCGGTTATGATAGAAGCATTTATCTAGCCGAGTTATAGCTCATAAATGGACGAGCTATAACGGATGATGCCGAGTTATAGCTTGTAAATAACGATCATATCAAGTCTGATTGTAACGTATAACGCCGAGTTATAACGTAAAGTGCCGAGTTATAGTGCATAATGCCGAGTTATTGTATATAATGCCGAATTATGACATCGAATTTGTAACGGCCGTATCAAAATACATTAACCCGATCCAACTTAAACCAATCAAATTTAATCGATTTAGTTTTCAAGTTTACCAAGACCGACTCAACTTGACCCGATTACACATCTATGCTTTCAAGTTTTAAACACTTAAAACTTAAATGATATTATACATAGGTTAACAGGTGGAGTCTGTTGTTTGTAGCTACGGTGGTTAAACAATATTAATAATATATTTTAAGTGTTTATTAAAATTAAAATTTATATTTTTTGACATTTTAGTAATTTATTTTATTTTTATTTTTTAAATTAAAAAGAGTTATTTTAATTTTAGCAATAATTTTTAAGTGTTGATAAAATTATATAATTATTGTAAACATCGTAATTATAGACACCATAGTATGCATTCTTATGTGTATTGTATTTTCTTAATTTATTGTATTTATTAAGAGAGTTTAATTTAAATTTATATTTAAAATATAAGAGTATCAAATATTATATAAGCTAACCAAATTGGAATGGTTTAGTAGTTAGATCAATAGTCTGCTTAAATAAGTGTCGAGGGTTCGAATTTTACCTTGTGCATACAGCAATCCATTGGCCTGCGACAAACGCTTAAATTAGTCCTTGACCTGTCGAGTTGGGGGATACCGTGGAAAACTAAATACCATATAAGCTCGTGTCTCCTCAATCATCAAGTGTGGAGACTTTGATATACTGATTGTAAATAGACAAAGGAAAACGAACAAAATTTGGATTTATTTTTATAAATGAAGAGATATATGTGCATTATTGTTTAATCATAGATAAGACCAGGATAGTAATTTATAAAACGGGTCCTATATATATACAGCTAACTAGGGGCTTCCACCTTGAAGTAATAAAGTCCTAAAACGCTTTACAAAAGTTAATCTTGATGTAATTCTCCCAAAGAATTATAATATATAGTTACGTGTAATACTTTTATTGAGACTTAGCCAAAACCATATATTAGAGAGAACTACATGAGCTCTTCTAATAACTAGCAGATGAGTTTATCATAGCCAAATGAAGCATCGGCTTTTGAAGATTGGCAATGTAATTAACTGATCCTACATTATATTGGGGAAATAGCTTAAACAATGTGGTTAATTTAGTACTAGTATTAGTGAGTTGTCTTTATGATCGTTTGTGGTAGAAAAGAAAAATACAGAAAAAGTAGGGATTAATTTTTAAAAACTTCGTTTAAAAATAAAAAAAATATATATACAATTTTATTCTTTGTTCTTGCCCTTTTTTTTCGTTTTACGAATTCCTAAATGTAGAAACGCTAACCAAACAGCAAGATTGGACACATGAGGCGAGCACCAGCAATTTTGGAAATAATTTAGATATATGAAGCATAAAAATATAATATTTCATATAAGAAAATAAGTTCAATTAGGGAGTTAATTTTTTTTTCAATTAATAACAAGTAAATATGATTTTTCAACCAGCTTTACATGATTTAGTATAGGAGAATTCGTCATGGGTACGGATAATTTGAATATCCTTCCAAAATTGATCCATCCAATTATATTGGTATTAGATTTGATGGCTAATTAGATATAATTAGATCAGACTCAATTAAACCTAATCCAAATTGGTTTTAAGATTCTGATATTTAAACTAATTCGATTATCTAATTAGTTTAATATTAATTAAAAAAAATAAAATCTAATAATACATATACAAATTTATCTTTTAACTCTAAAATCTTTTAAATTATGATAGTTATTTAATTTTGAATTGACGATGTATTATTATTATTATTATTATTATTATTATTATTATTATTATTATTATTATTATTATTATTATTATTATTAATAATCTTTTTCAAGTTTTTTTAATTTAATTTAGGGATAAGTACTTTTTTCGTCCCCAAGGTCTGGGGTCGAAATCAAAATCGTCCCCGACCTTTTTTTTTATTAAAATCATCGTCAACGTTAAAAAACGTTTTAAAATCATCATTTCCTAAATTTTTGGACCAAAATACCCTCATCATCATCATTCTCCTCTTCACCTTCCTCACCCCACCACCTCCACTGCCACCAATATTACCACCACCACCACCACCACCACCACCACCACCAACACCAACCAACACCAACACCAAGACCACCAAACAGCAACAACACCATACCACCACAACCACCAACAACAGCAACAACACCATACCACCATAACCACCATCAACACCAACACCACCACCACCACCACCACCAGCATTAAGCCCCTCACCGTAAGCTCCTCCCCCCCCCCCACCCCTCACCCCCTCACCGTAACCCCCTGCCCCTCACCCCACTTCCTCACCGTAACCCCCCACCCCCTTCCTCATGCCCATCTCTTCATGGTCATCATCATCATCAACAGATTTTATCAACAACAACAAATTTCATCAAAAATTCAGAAATTCAAATTTCAGCAACAACAAATTTGATCAACAACAACAACTTTTATCAAAAATCCAGTTCACAGAAGAAGAAGAAGAAAAAGAAGAAGAAGAAGCGGTGGTGCGGTGGTGCGGCGGTATAGAGAAGAAGAAGATGGTCGTGCGGTGGTGCGGTGATGCGGTGTGGTGCGGCAGGACGGCAAAGCAGCAGGGCAGGGCGGCGGTCCCCCCCTTTTTCTCGCGGCCTCCCCCCTTTCTTTCTCTCGCCAGTCCCCACCCCCTTTTCTTTTATTTATTTATTTATTTTATATTTATTTTATTTTATAATTTTTTAATAATAAAGGATAATTTGGTAAAAAAATAAAATTGAAGTAAAAAAGGACGATTTTATAACGTTTTGTAACGTTAAGGATGATTTTAATAAGAAAAAAAGGTCGGGGACAATTTTGATTTCGACCCCAGACCTTGGGGACGAAAAAAGTACTTATCCCTTTAATTTTTAATCGGATACCCGATTATCCGAACCGATCCAACTTAGATTTAATCAGTTTGAATTAGTTTGGGTCCACTCACTAAAAATTACATATTCGAACTAACTCAAATCGATTAAAATTTAATGGGTTCGGTTTTTATTTGTCTTCAAACTTGAACTAACTCTGTATGTGAACACTCCTAATTTAGGTATTTTTTTATTGAGTTAAACATCTTGTTAATTGCTATTATGAATTATAATCAATTAGGATAAATGATGACTGAAATTAAAGTTTACAGATATCGATAAGTGCACCAAATCGTTCAAATAATACCATGGTGAGTGGATATTGTTTCTATGAGGATTAAAATATTGAGCAAGCAAATATTAGATTAAATACCTAAGTAGATTAAAATAACCTAGATTGATGATGTCAGAACTTGTATCTTGCTTGAAATCTTGAGTGCTTCAAAGACAGTGATTGTGAGAGTCAAGAATTTTAAAGATGTTTATGCTCTTAAAGAAAATCAAACATTGTTTACTTATTTTGAAGTATGTAAATATTTTTCACGAAAAATATTTAATAATTGATTTCGAATTCTTTGGTTCCTCAGTTTCTTTTTAATCAATTAGTTGTCAGTTAATTAATTAAAAAGTTTAAGTATAAAAACTGATTTAGTTTCTAATAAGATTTAAAAGTAGTCCTTATGTCGAATTATATGTCACGTATTCAACTTAGTCTATCCAATTAAACCTTTAGAAGAAAATACAATTTTTAAAAGTTGTTCTAATGCAAATTATATGTCACTTATTCAAAATTAGAGTAATCGAAAATCATGCATGTACCACACACTAATTGAACCACTATTTCTAGCCAAATTCAAGGAGTCATGTGAAAGAGTTTTCAAGCTTTGATTCAAATATCAAATCTACTTCCAATTATAATAAAAGAATTCAAAAGGGATTAGCATACCTTACGATGACATTAATCTGAATGAAGAACTAATAACTTAATCATGAAATAGATCGATACAAGACTTTAAAATAAAATAAACGTAGATTAATAATCCATAGAAAACATAAATAGAACTTCTAACCTTTTGACAGATTATTAGTTACCTATAGAATGAAAGAAAAACAAGAAAAAAACTGTGTCGAGGAACGGAATGTTGGATTTGGATTGGAAGATCCTCCTCCTAGATGTCTTCTCTTGTAAACAAGGTTCACTTATTTATATCCTAATTTTAGAATTCAAATTCAAACTATCCTAATCTCATCTTTCGAAAAAAAAAAGATAAGATAACTAATTACTGACTTAAAATTTAAATAAAAATAATGATTCAAATTAAATCCTAACAACCAATTCTTTTATGTTTCTAGAAAGAATTAATAACTAATCTTCTGAAATTTTGAATCTTTTGGATGTGATTAAAACTTCTAATGATGTGCGTAATTGAAATTGGGCCTTAATAATCTTGCATCCTCAGAGTTGGAATTATCTTTAAGTCAGACTTGTATTAGAGAAAATTGGACAAAAGTCCAAAATTTCACCTTCCATTAACACACTTACACCGGGTGTATGTGCAGGTAGGTCTGCTGGGTGTGTAGGAGGTTAGGAGGGGGCCACCAAGCGTGGGATAGTTCGCCAAGCGTGCGTCACATCCGTCGGGCATAGGAGTTGGCCGCCGGGCGTGTCCCCTTGGTCATCGGGAGTGGGCCCTTGTCTGCTAGGTGTGCCTTTAGGTGTCCAAGTTGGTTCTATAGGGTATGATTTTGTTTATTATACCACATTTTTACTTGTGTTTTTTTTTTTTGTGAAAAAGCTTTGACTCTTATTTGTTTTGAGCCTAAAAACTTCTGAAAATACAGAAATACTATCCTAATTTCAAATATTTGATTATTTATGAAATTATATTAGAAAATATAAGAGATTTGATTAAAATATAAGAAAATGAATGAAAAAAGAACCCTAAAAATCGTTTAAAATGTTGTATCATCAATAAACTATCATTTTTATCCAGAATTATTACGTTCAGAATATGGACAAATATATCCAAAAAAAAAAACGAAACTAATTTTATAGAATTTTTTCTATAATTCGAATATCAGAAAGATTATTATATATAACATAAAACTTTTCTGCTAATTCATTTTAATAAGGCTTCTTGATCTGTTATTATAGGCTTCTCTTGACAAAATTATTCAAATTCTAAAAAAACTGTTATAAATTTTTAAATTATTTTCTAATCTAACCTAATCCCAACTCTAATCTTATTCCGCCTCAAATCTCTAATCACCAATCCACCGCCATCTCAATCCGGAAAGGGAGCTTTGTCTACCCAAGCGGTGCAACTCACTTCTTCCAACATGAAGCTTTTAAACCCTGCTTTCGCTTCTGTTAAAGGTTAGGCTCTGCTTTCGTTTCTATTAAAGGTTAGGCTACAATGGTTGGTTCACCCCAATGCTCTTTAATTTCGAAGAAGGTTTAACTGAGGATTTTAGAGTTACAAGAAGATGATCTTTTTAGCTGGATGCATGATCCATTTCCACAAACTTAGTACTTGTTGTATTATTAGTCTTTGTACCCTGCAATGTTCATATGAATAGTGTTAATTATTTAATTTTGATTTAAATAATTTGAATTTAGTATTATTTTGCTTACGTAATTGTTTGTAGTCCTATAATGATGAGTAAGATGAGGTTGCAGCAGATCATCTTGTAGTCCTATAAGATGAGGTAGGATTGATGCTGGCGGTGGAGGTGGTGGATTAGGGGATTGGGAGAAAGTAGGACTAGAATTAGGTTAGAGGATAATTTAAAAAATTTTAATATTTTGTAGGGTCCGTATAGTTTTGTCAAGAGAAGTTTAATTTTTTATGGGATAAAGTTAATTTTATTTTTTCGTAAGTAGATTTGTTATTTTTTTTTTTTAAATATTTGTAAGTAGAAATGATAATTTATTTGATGAATTATGATTTAGGTATGTTTTGCGAAGTACTTTATATATTATTAATATTGATTTGTGAAAAATTGTCCAAATAATAGATCAATTAAATCTGAAAAATAAGGTAGAGCTAATAATAATTTCATGAAAAATGCAAATCAAAATGAAAGCAATCACTATCAGATTTTATATTTGTTCGAGGAAGAAATAGAGACAAACTTTAAAATCACTCATTTGACATTATTTGTAGATTGTTATGTTTGCATTCTTATTGATATTTACTTTTGTATATTTATTTTTAAAAATTGAGACTTGATTGTTGTTAAAATATTAATGAAAACGAGTATTTTAAATTTTGGTTTTAACTTTTTGACGATTTTATATTTTTATTTAGGTGAGATTAGGTCAATCAGTAGGTTGTTCAATCAGCGACCCACTAATTGACCTAATAATCTAATAGCCGGATCAATTTAATTCTGACAACTATATCTTGTAAATGAATAAATGATCAAATTCTTTTTTCAAAGATTTTAAGTAAGTCACATTAATTTTTTCGTCACTTCGATTGCTCATGACATTAGAATTTATTAATATGACATATTAAGTAATGTTACAACATACACCTAAGAGTTTTATTTGAGTGCTAACATGATAAGTTTATGAAATTAGAATATTAAATTGAGAGATTTTAATGTCTTAAATTCTCATAATTTAGAATTGATTTAATCTAATTGCATAAACTTATCATATTAACAACTAATTAGTATTATAAAAAAAATATTCCAATTAGTATAATATTACTTAACGTGCCATATCAGTAAATTTTAACGTCTTTAAGAATAATGTGACCAACTTCAAATTTTAACGTCGTATATTATGCATACTCTGTCCTCGCCATTTTATGATGTTCTTCGATCCATCCCCGTAACACACTATTATTTTCTTTAAGATGCTTCATAAAATAAAGAAAAAGAAAAGGAATTGGAAGTGGTATAAAGAATATTTGTGATTTAAAATGGCGAACCCCGGTTAGTGAAGTTTTCCTTTATTAATTAGGTACCGTTCCTTTATGGTGTTCAAATGTTCCCCATGACTGATGGACGATTCATTATTCATTCATTCTTTGTCAACTTTTTCCAGATCACCATTATTAATCTCTCTCAGAAAAAAAGAGAGAGCAATGAATAACAACAGATAATAAATAATAAACAAATAAATAAAATGTAGCCAATATATATCGATCAATCATCATCTCTTTCAAAAAAGATCTGTGTAATCTAAAAAGAAGTCTTTAGATATTATCCAACAAGAGCAATAATACTATCATTATTCTTCTATTCCACGCCGCAATCATGGTTGGGTTTACGGCAAGACAAGTTCAATTTTGGAACTTATATACATGCAAGTTGTTATAATAAGGAACATGTCGGTATATATCTTAACTTTTTAACACAAAAAAATATCAAATTCAAGTTTTAGAAATTAAAAACAAAAAAGTTCTTGATAAGAAATATTGCTATATTTGTTCCCTCATAAAACTTCTTAGCTTAGTAACATGATGAATTGTAAATCCTAATGTCATTAGTTCCATCGAAATAAAAATATATATACATATAGGTTGCTATAGGCTATTTTATGGGGGGCATGACTTGCATCATCCAAATAAATAAAGGCAAAAATGAATCTTGTTATTAGATATGCAAAGATATTATTGCAAGAAAAAGGTAAAATGCCAAAGTTGTACGGCTCTACCCCATTCCTCTCGTTTGGAATTCATCAACATATGATGATTAATATATTTCTTGGTGGGATGGCACTTTTTCCTACACCAAAAACCTATATATGTGACCTACCACAATAATGAATTATTCTCTGTTATCATTTCCTAATAAAAAGAATAGTTTTTCCTAACAATAAGTAACTTCAGGACAATTCTTAAAGGTATATATATACGAAAAAATTATTAAAATATTAAATACAGTAAGTTTTTTTTTTTTCAATAAAACCATTTTATTTTAGTTTCTATAGTGAGTTTCTATCAGCACAAACCTTAAAAAAAAAAAAAAAAGACAATTTGTAAAGGTCAATAAAAATAATAATTTTAGTAATATTACAAATCTACGTAACAGTTGTTATTTGTAAAAAAAAAAAATCAAAAGTATTTTTCATGATCAATATATATAACAAAAAAATTTTAGGGTACTTTTTCTTTTAAATGGACCTTTTTAATTTTAAAAATTAATTAAATCACAATAAAATGCTATAAGAAATTTTTAAATTTTAATTTTTTAAAAATATTGTTTCTCAAGAATATTTTATACACTTGGTAATTAGTAATCTATTAAAGTCTTTATTACTTTTAGTATTTTTTTAAAAACGCACATTTTTTTTGCATTATTTATTACTTCGAAACCTCTTTGAATATAACAAATATTGTAGAATGTTTAAAAGTTTTTTAATTCTAACTCCATTATGATGATGTGAATGTTTACAATTCCAACTACTTGTGGTAAAAAATACTTATAGTTGATAAAAAAAAACTTGATTCAAAATGACAAATAAAGTGGCCGGATGGGAATATTATTTACTTATTTAGCACTAACAAAATTGTGGTCCATCAAAAAAATAGATTTTTTACATTAAAAAATGTTAATAATAGGTCATAGTTTAAGAGATATCACTTTTGAAACTATTAAATGTTGCACCTATTTTACACAATGTAATATATTATTTGGATATCTGAAAGTAGGGTTTGTTGTTAAGACAATATATAACCAAAAATATTTTACGTACACTATAAAATCAATCGTCATTTAATTACCACACATCTTTGATTAATTATAATGGGTTTTATTGTTAAAATTACTTCAATTGAAAATTGTTTGAAATTTTTTTTATTAAGTATATAATAGATATATTGAAGAAATTTTAAATATTTAACTCTTTAATAAAAATGTTCTATATTAACATATCCGCATAGCTAATAATATTAATTAATTCCAATTATAATTTAAATTTAGGTATCTTATATTTTAACGGCATAATAATAATAATAAGGGTTAAGTACGATTTTGGTTCTTAAGGTAGAGGTCGAAAATTTTTTTCGTTTCTAACCTCTTTTTTTTAATATAAAATTGTTCCTAAAATTTAACTTAATTTTAAAATCGTCATTTTTACCAAAATTTTATTTTTTATTACTAAACTACCCCTAATTAAAAAATTATAAAATGAGAAAAGAAAAAAAAAAGAAAGAGAACAGGGGAAGGGAGGAGGGCAGAAAGGAAGAAGAAGAAGGGCCCGGGAAGGGCGAGGGACGAACAGACGTCGACACCAGTGTTCGACATCGACGCCAGCAGATCTGCGAGAGTGGACGTCGCGCACCGTTCACCGTTTATGCTCCTCCTCCTCATTCATTCGCCAGTCGTCACTGTTCCTTGCCGGTCGTCGCTACTCCTCATCACTTACCGCCGTGCTTCGCATCCTCGCCGCTAGTCTTCTCTAGGATTCCAATTCTGTTTTTGATTTGTTGATTTTGTTAATTATATTGTTGATTTTTCTGTTTCTTTTGTTAATTATATGGTTGAATTTTATTTTATTTGTGAATTTATTGATTTTGTTAATTACATTATTTTTAATTATGATTCTATTATTGTTGTTGATTCTAATTCTATTCTGCTTCTATCGTTCTTCTGTTTTTGTTTCTTCTTCTAATTCTGATTTTATTATCCATTGTTGTTGTTGATGCTTCTGATTGCTTCTGCTTCTGTTTCTTTTGTTGTTGTTGTTCTTTGAAGTTGAGAAAGTGATGGAGATTATATTATTTCTTTGTTGCTCCTGTTTCCATTATCCATTATTTCTTTGTTGCTCCTGTTCTTCTTGTTGCTTTTACTTTTGTTTCTTCTGGTTGCTTCATTTTTGTTTTTTTTTTTTAATGTTTATTATATTGTTTTATTGTTGTTGTTGCTGATGTTTTGATGAAAAAGAAGAAAAAAGAAAAAGAGATGATGTTGTAATGGAGAAGAAGAAAAAGAAGAATAAAAAATGAGGATTTTGGTGAAGAGGGAAAAATGTATTTTGGTTGAAAAGATGATTTTAAAACCAAATTAAATTTTAGAGACGAATTCGAATGCAGAAAACAAAAAAAAAATTTCAGCCTCTACCTTATTAAAGATCAAAATCATACTTAATAATAATAATAATAATAATAATAATAATAATAATAATAATATAATTATTATTATTATTATTATTATTATTTTAAATAAAACATTTTCATCTACTGTATTCTTATAATTTTGCCGCATTTTCATGGATTTGTTGGTGATAACTGTGGCAGATCCAGTTTGGATTTAATTCACGCCACCCCATTTAATTCCGTTAATATTATCACATGCCTATGGCCTATGACTGCCACGTTTGCACCTTAAATTCAATAAAAAAAACCCGTCGTCAGAAAACACTGAATGTTCTTGCTCTTCTCAACACCACCCACCATCTAATTAATAATTGTAATCGAACATTTGCTTAGCTACAATTCGCACATAGCAAGCTTTGTGTCTTGTCATCATGTTTATGTTCCTATTAACTCAGAACGTAACAGTTTCTCCAAATACTTCAATTTGACTGAAGATATGCCTCATCATCCTATGCGAGGAGCAATAACATGTAGTAATAAGTGCTTATCCACATTTGGAGCTGTCGCTAAACACGCGTACAAAAGTATAACACTTTATTTGAAACACGGTATATGTGATGCTACTATATGGTAGTTAATTTTTCATACAAGTGCGGCTACAAAAAGCAATGAACTTATACTCCAAGAATGTGGATTTATCACGGCTCTGTAGCTTTGCATTGATGCAGTGAGGATAAAATTTTGATGAATGGCATTACACATATCGCATATGGTTCCTTGTAACTGGCTCAGGAAATTCAACAGCCAACTTTAATATAATGTATTACCTTATTCACTGAAAACTGAAAAAAGTAAACTAAACAACTAAAATATAAATGTAATAAGATATAAATTGTAAAATTATTTTATTTAATAAAAATTTTAGAATTAGATTACTCATTTAAGATTTAAGGTTTAGAGTATTTTAAATTTTTTTTTGTTTTATACCTTTAATAACAAGTTCATTTTAATTTAAAAGAGCGTCGAACACAACATTCTTTTTAGAATGTATTAGTATTTGCGAACTGATAAGTGTGTGATATTTAAATAATAAAGTCAAATTGTTAATCCCATTTGACTTGATTATAAAATGGTGGTGTATGTTAGCTAGATTATGCGGCTCCATTCTTTGTTTTTCATAATTTCATAGAATATAATGAGGTTATTATAATAAAACTTCGCTTTCATCATTGATAAGATCAGTGAATCAGCTAATAGCTGTAGCTGCTACTCTCTCCGACCACAATGCTTGATCTCAATCTAAATCCAAATAAAGTGGCTTCTCCATTGAGTCTGCGAAAGCAAGGTCACTTTCTTACCTCAAGAATATATAGTGGGACGATAGGTGTTATTGTTAAGCAGCACTACTGAGTCTGGGTTGAGATGTACGTTTGTCATTTTTATTTTCCAAACATTTAAAGGTGCTGCCAAATAAATAAATAAATAAATATATATATATATATATATATATTATGCTTTTCTAGTGGTAGTCAAAATATTAAAATATGGTAACATCTTTTGATTAAGTGATTATTATTACTTTAATAATTACAATTATTCTACATGAACGGTTAGACACAAAAATTTAATCACCATTCAATCATCTTTGTAAAAAAAAATATATTTAATATTTATAAAAAAATTAATTATATGACTATAAAAATATTTGATTATTTTGTTATAATAGATTTGATTATTTTATTTTAAATTTTTTTATTATTCTAATAATCAATTATGTTATTAAACAATAAATATAAATAAATATCTAAAATATTTTTGTAAAAATTGTAATCGTTTTTAAATAATTTGTTACAATGGTAACTAATTAAAAATATATTATATTTAACACATTATTAAATTATAAGAACCAACCTATGATTAGATAAAATCTAGTAACATACTAGTGTAGCAAAGATAATGGAATAAAATATGGACAATAATAATGACAATATTATCTAGAATCGCAAGTATTTGCATCTGTCTCTATCTATTCGTGAGGAATAATTATCTACTCAAATGGGGGGCGGGAGAGGTCGGGTTTAGAAAATTTTCGCTCCTATGTATCCGTTTTAATATATATATATATATATAATTTTAATATATAATATATGTAATATATATAAAATAATTAGTAAAATAATTAATAATATTGTATTATTTTTAAATTTTTTATTTTAATTTATATTATATATATAAAATATAAATATATGAAATTTAAAATTTAATTTTATTTATTAAATTTTAATATTATAAAAACGAGACATATTAAGATTTAATTTTTTACTAACTACAAATGAAAATAAAGGAATTTTATACAAAATTATTTTAGGACAGAAAAAGGTTAGGTAGGACAAAAATAGATCACTATCCATCTCATTGTCATCTCTATAGATAGAATTGCTACAAAAAGAAAGAGAACAAAACGGAAAACAAGGTGCCCGCTAGGTTTGTACCAAAAGAAGACAAACAAAATCTGAAAAGCTGAAAGATTATTAGCAGCAGTAGTAGGTGCCTCTATTTATTTATTTATTTATTTTTTATAATTATTTGGATTTTGGAACAAATACATGCGGCGAATTGAATAGCGTCGGCATTTCATGCTTCGATGGGTGGCTTAAGAAAGTGATTACGATGAGTCTATGAGGGAGAAAGGGACTCCCATTATCCTATATTTATGACGTGGATTTTGGTCATGCCTTAAGGGCCTTGGAGCTCAGGGGAAAGTTACCTCTCATATTGGAACAAGTGCCTCATGTGTGGCCGCGATTTCCACGTTGCCATCTCATGTAAGAGATCACCACCCCACTTCCGTTATTTTTCTGCCTAGTCACCCCTATATCAAGGTTTTAATGAAAATACAGAAATTTACTCCACTATTCACAAATTTATAGTAACGTATAGTCACAAAAAAAAAAAAAAAGATTTATAGTAACATATCTATATTCAATTTGATATGTGGTAAATTTTTGTTCGTGTCTAACCAAGTTAGATTGGTCTAATAGTTAGCTCACTAGTCCACTTAAATAAGTATTGGGGTTTGAATCCCACTTTGTATATACAGCAATTCATTGGCTAATAATAAACCCTTAAATAGAACTCAATACCGCGGTGGATTAGTAAAAAAATTTGTTCATATCTACTTGTCGAGTTAAGTCCCAGTTTGGTCTCTAAAATTGGTAAGCTGCAATGATTTAATCCTTAACTTTTTAATTGCTATAATTTAGTCCCCCAAATTCAAACAAGTACACAAATGTAGTCCTTCGTATATTTTCCGTTGTTGGAGCTTAACGCCGATAGTGACGTGCCCTTACTACCAGAATGTCACGCTTCCGGCTGCGCCACTCTGATAGTGAGGAGTATTATGATGACTTCTATATACTTAATAATAAGATATTAGCCTTTGACTCGAAAACGTATCGCTGTTTTGTTGAAAAAATCAGAAATACTGTTAAAATTTTACCAACATGTATATATCCAAAACTTCTTATACAAGTAACTTATACATATTATATACAAACAAATCATACAACTCCTATCCCTCTTAAAAAATTATAATAATAAAGGCAATTGAAATCTATAACATATGTATACAAGAAAAAATAACATATCTAAGAACTTAGCAAAAACTTTGCAGGCTTCTTCGTCCGTCTTGAAAAGAGAAGTCTGTAGGAGGGTGAGAACATCGTCCTCAAAAGGGTTCTCAGTAAAGGGTTTTTAAGAATTGTTACAAGAAGATATTCTAAATAAAACTATTTTCACACGTAGTGATCATCAGTTCATTAATCAAATATAAAACTCATATTTTCTTATAAAAATTTCACGCAAAATAACATTTCATACATTTCACCGCTTACTAAGAAACCATTTTAACCAAAATACTTACCATTGATCAAATCAACTCGGCCTCCGGCCCAAATCTAATCAACTCAACCTCTGGCTCAAATTAAATCAACTCGGCCGTTGGCCCAAAATCAAATCAACTCGGCCTACGGCCCAATTCAAAACAAATCATCATTAAAACTCAATCACAAAATAAAATCAATAACAGACACAAATAATGCAAGACAAACACAATCAGAGAGCAATTACAACCAGTACAACAAATAACAATTAGACAGAAAACATTAGATATGCAAACCAAAATACTTAAGCACACCCAGACAAAGAAAACAAATGCAATATGATGCATGCCTGTCCTACTTGCCGTGAGCTCAAGTGTCGGTTAAATCGCCAGAGCCTAACACATCCAGTAGCTAAACTGCACATTGTCTCTAGGTTGCGCATGTAAGAACCGCAACTAATCAACCGGTTAATTAAGTGATTATATTGCCCAAATTAGCTTCTAAAAAGTTAGAGTGAGAATTTGAGGATTTAAATGTGATTTTTGAACTCAGTGGGTTTTTCTGAGTCAGAAAATGTGTTTTCTGTGAAAAATCGTGAAAACCCACGAACCGGCAGTTGAACCGATTGAACCAGTTCAAGTCTACCCGGTGCCGCACGAGAAATAGTGGAAAAAGTCAAAAAACCTTAGAAAAATATTAAAAATAAAAAACCGGACGTTAACTTTAAAGGTTTGGCCCGAAGTTAGGCTAAACGGGATAAAAACGCTAACGGATTGGACCGGGCCCAAGTTGGACCCAAGCCTAACATATATAAGGGCTCATTAATGAACCCTACCCTCTCACAAACACACACACATAAGAAATTGAAAGAAGGAGAAGAGAAGAGATTGAACACTATTCATCATCATCTTCTCAAGCTCATATATTGAGCTACAAAGCTCCGATTGCCGCACCGTTTGCGGCTATGCATTCCTTGTGAAGAGCTCTACAAAACCCATATAAGAAACTAGTAGGGAAAGCTCGAATCCCTCTCAGTTATTCTCCTCAAAATTTCGAAAATCTAGGGTTTTGATTAAGTGAGTTTTTGTGATTTTGGATGTTTAGGTTTACTCTAATCCTTGCTTAACATTGGGATTTTGCTTCCAAAGCTATTGGGAAATAAGAGCTCTTGAGCCTTTGTGAGATTATGTTTATGTTGAGCCCTAGGTTGATTTGTGGTGATTTATATGTATATAGCTTGATTATTGTGAGTTTGGGAGCTTTTGGAGCTTATTGGTACTTGTTGGAGTTACATTGAAAGCTTGGATTGTGGTTGAGAGCTTGCTTGTGCTCAATTTTGAGTTTTGGATATATTAGGAATCGGTCAAGGTATGGTTTCTGTTTCCTCTATGTAGTATATAATATTCATGGACACTTAGGCTAGCGACCTATAGGATAAGTTTGAATTATAATGGTTGATGAGTTGTGAATGTTGATGTACGATGATTGATGAGCGGATAATTTATACGCTTTTTGGCATTGTTTTTAGTATGTTTTTAGTAGGATCTAGTTACTTTTAGGGATGTTTTCATTAGTTTTTATGTTAAATTCACATTTCTGGACTTTACTATGAGATTGTGTGTTTTTCTGTGATTTCAGGTATTTTCTGACTGAAATTGAGGGACTTGAGCAGAAATCAGATTCAGAAGGACTGCTGATACTGTTGGATTCTGACCTCCCTTCACTCAAAGTGGATTTTCTGGATCTACAGAACTCGAAATGGCGCGCTTCCAATTGCGTTGGAAAGTAGATATCCAGGGCTTTCCAGCAATATATAATAGTCCATACTTTGGCCAAGAATAGATGACGTAAACTGGCATTCAACGCCAGCTTTCTGCCCAAATCTGGCGTCCAGCGCCAGAAAAGGAGCCAAAACCAGAGTTGAACGCCCAAACTGACACAAAAGCTGGCGTTCAACTCCAAGAAGGACCTCTACACGTGCAACACTCAAGCCCAGCCCAAGCACACACCAAGTGGGCCCCGGAAGTGGATTTATGCATCAATTACATACTCATGTAAACCCTAGTGACTAGTTTATTATAAATAGGACCTTTTACTATTGTATTAGACATCTCGGAACGCATAGTTCTTAGACCATGGGGGCTGGCCATCTCGGCCATGCCTGGACCTTTCACTTATGTATTTTCAACGGTAGAGTTTCTACACTCCATAGATTAAGGTGTGGAGCTCTGCTGTTCCTCAAAGATTAATGCAAAGTACTACTGTTTTCTATTCAATTCATCTTATTTCGCTTCTAAGATATTCATTCGCACTTCAACCTGAATGTGATGAACGTGACAATCATCATCATTCCCTATGAACGCGTGCCTGACAACCACTCCCGTTCTACCTTCGACTGAATGAGTATTTCTTAGATCTCTTAACCAGAATCTTCGTGGCGTAAGCTAGAATGATGGCGGCATTCAAGAGAATCCGGAAGGTCTAAACCTTGTCTGTGGTATTCTGAGTAGGATTCAATGATTGAATGACTGTGACGAGCTTCAAACTCGCTATTGTTGGGCGTTAGTGACAGACGCAAAAGGAGGTTGAATCCTATTCCAGCATGATCGAGAACCGACAGATGATTAGCCGTGCTGTGACAGAGCATGTGAGCATATTTTTCACTGAGAGGAGGGGATGTAGCCACTGACAACGGTGATGCCCTTGCATAAAGCCAGCCATGGAAAGGAGTAAGACTGACTGGATGAAGATAGCAGGAAAGCAGAGGTTCAGAGGAACGAAAAGCATCTCCATTCGCTTATCTGAAATTCCTACCAATGATTTACATAAGTATTTCTATCCCTATTTTATTATATTAAATTCGAAAACACCATTATCAATTTATATCTGCCTAACTGAGATTTGCAAGGTGACCATAGCTTGCTTCATACTAACAATCTCCGTGGGATTCGACCCTTACTCACGTAAGGTATTACTTGGACGACCCAGTGCACTTGCTGGTTAGTTGTATCGAAGTTGTGAACCATGGTATTGGCACCATGTTCTTGGCGCCATTGCCAGGGAAAGAAGGAGCCATGAATTTTACATCATTAAAGTGTAATCACGATTACGCGTACCAAGTTGCTCACGTTGCCAGGGATTATTCGAGCCTGGACATCACAATTTCGTGCACCAATGATTTATTATGAATTGATGATGATATGGTGATGATGATTGATTGTGTGAATTTGAAAAGTGAATTGTGATAATATGTGTGATGTTGAGGTTGATGAAAGGGTAATGTGATTGGAAATATGTGAAAGAAGATTGATTAGAATGTAATATATGTGGTATATTGATGTTGAGGTGGAGGAGGATGAAATGTGAAGGAAAATGTGGTAAGCTTGGTGTAATATGACATAGAGGGTCGATTTTGATGAGAAATGGAGTTTTGAATAGTTTGGTATGGTTTTGGTTGTGTTTTACAAGAAATTGTGGAAATTGTGAACTTGGGTAAAAGTTGGTTTTTGGTGAACTTTGTCTAATCATAACTTTTGCCTCAGTTTTCAAACTTGGTTGAAATTTGTTTACAATTAAAGTCCATTAAAAACACTTTAAATTGATATAATGTTTGCAAAATTTGGAATTTTGTAGAGAAAGTTATGATCATTCAAAGTTGCCGTTAAAAATCTGAAATTCTGCTAAAGTTGCAGAATTTTATGATTTCTGGTATGTGCGCACGCACAGCCCTGTGCGCACGCACACCTCTGTGAAAATTTCACCCTATGCGTACACACACGCAGAGGCAGGTAATCTGCTTGCAGCGCTAGCACAGCTTGTGCACGCACACACCAATGAGAAATTGCAACCTGTGCGTACGCACAGCCCTGTGCGCACGCACACATTGGGAAGGCCAGTCTGTTGGGGACGCTGGCACAGGTTGTGCGAGTGAATAGGCGTTGTGAATTTTGGCACCTGTGCGTATGCACACCCCTATGCGTATGCACACGTCTTAAAACTCTCCAGAGCGTGCGCGCGCACACCCCTGTGCGTACGCACACGCTCTGTTTCTCAAATTTTCCTTTGTTTTCAACTATTCTACCTTTCCAACAAGGTTGTAAGCTTCTATAACACGATTTTAGGACTCTTGGGCTCAGTTTTGGACATTTAAAACATGGAAAAGATTTTAAGGGTTTTAAATGACATTATTTGGGAAAAACTAGAAAACGGAGGTTAAGGTTTATGGCATACTGAGGATGGTTTGATGGTATGTGATGAATGGTTGATGTATGAGATGATAATTGTGGAATTGTTGAGTTCGGAATGAAAAAGTGAATTGACAGTGGTTGAGATGAGTCGAAGATTCGAATGTGTGATGAGGAATCATTGATGTATTAAACTGTTTTCTAAAAAACCACTGCACTACTGTTTTATGTTGAGATTATGAGACGCTGTGCACCCGGCAGGGACGGCGGTTGGATCCCGCCTGTCGAGGTAGCGGCGGTTGCGTAAGGGCGGTGGTTCATCTCGCTTGCGTTGAGATGTGAGGTCCGTGGCAAGAGTATCCCGCTCGCATCCCTTTGGATCAATAGAGCATGCAGGCGCAAAATCCTTGATAGTGATCCGAGCACTATATCTCGGGGGTTCCCATATGATGATTCCGAAGGGTGACATCTCCATGGAGATGTGTCGGGTTGGCAGTTGAGCCGATAATGTGATATCACAGCCAGTAGGGTAGGCATTCATCATGTGCATCTTCTATCTGTTTGTATACTTTGCCGATTTGTAATTGGTTGCCTAATTGTATAACATGCCTAAATGCTACTTGTATTACTTGTCTTATATGCTCCTACTTGTGTTTTATTTGCATTGTATATAATTGTGCTTTCTACTGGGATTGAGGAGGTTCGGAAGGCGGTGGCGATGGGATTGCATGGAGGATAGGTCGGTGGAGGCTGTGGGACAGCGATGTTTGATTAGATTAGAAAATCCCCTAAGAGTTAGTACCCTGTTTAGTTATGTTAAGGTTTTATATAATTATGTTTTATTGTTTTAGTATGCTTTAAGTTTGAAATCTTGTGATGGATATGAAGTCTAGGATTGCCTTTGGCGTCCCGGGGTCTTATATCCTACATCACTGGGCACTGTTACTATACTGAGAACCTCCGGTTCTCATACCATATTTCTGTTGTATTTTTCAGATGCAGGTCGCAACCCACCCCGGTGAGTTGTTTAATTGGTGACAGAAGTGGAGGATCCAGATACTTCTTTTTGAGTCTTTTGATTTATTTTGTATATGTTTCTCACTTTTGTATTTTGCTTTGCCTAGAGGCTTGTATTTGAGAGAACAAAATTTGTATAAGCTGTTTTTACTGGCCAGTTCCTTTTGGTCTGTATATATAGCTAGCCGACTTAAACTCCGTGAGCTGTGGCTAGATTCTTATGATATTATACTATGATAGTTGTTATGCGGTATCTATTTCTGGTGCTTTAAGTTAGTAGCTTCGTTAGTACGTTTTGCGCTTTGAAATCCAATTTTGAGCTATATCCTTCATCGGGCTTCTAGATTATATTAATTCTTCTATATATTATATGTATGAGTTTAGAACTGTCGTAAGCTTTGATTAACCTTTGCTTTACGACGCGAGGTAAAGCTTAGGCTAATTAGGGTGTTATAGCGCATCCCTAGGAGGAACACAAATGAAGGAGAGTGCCTTTCCACCTTCTCCTGAAATAATTACGAAGGAGGGTGTCTTTCCACATCGAAGGAGTGTGCCTTTCCACCTTACAACCAGATAAAGATATGGGAAAAAATAATACGAAGGAGCGTACCTTTCCACCTTCTCCATACCCACATCACGACAAGAGAGGGAGTCCTTCATCCTCAACTTGCCAAATTTGTGAGTGGGACAAAACTGTCGTCTTCACAATGTCCATCATAATCTCATTCTATTCATATTCACCATCAAACATAAACGATTCAGAATCAAAATGAAATCATATAAACCAAAACCAAATTATTTAAACCAAAACCAATTTTAGTTTCATTCTTATTTAAAAAATTCTCAAGAGGCTCAGAAATCATCCCATTTCTCTAAATCAAATTCAAATACTTTATCTTCCCCAAAACATCTCAATACTTTTCTTATAAAAATTTCGACAGCATCTCCTCTAAAATTTAGACTTTTGCCACCCTTCAAGGGTCCAAACCAAACCATTTCCAAATCTCAAATCCTTTTCCAAAATCAAACAAAAATTCAAACTTCCAAATATCAAATCGTTTCCAATTCTTCAAATCATTTTTAATAAATCAGCAAAACCAATTTCAATATCAAAATATTTACAAATCTTAAATTATTTTAGCAACCACCAATTTAACAAAATAAATTAATAAATCAAAATTCTCAATGACTCTAATGCAATCAAGAAATCAATATAACTATCAAATGACCACTTCAACAACAACCAACCAGGCAAGCAATTACATTTATTTGAAGCAACTCAATTTAGTCAATAAGACTTACAAAAATCATAAACATACATTTTTCGCATTAATATCAACTTATAACAATTTTTGAAAGTAAAATGAGTTTAAGAAATCGCCCCTACCTCAACTTGTCAAAACCCTCAAAATTAAATGTGTCTAAAAGCCTTATTCTCTTGTCCAGCAATAGCAGCAAAGAGCTTCGGCGGTAACGCAGTCACTTGTTGTCACACGCAGTAGCGCCACCGTCATCTCCACTCTTTCGGTTAGCCTCAAACAGCAACGGTGGCAACTTCTGACGGCTCTGGTGGCAGTAAGGGCGGTGAAGAAAACTACCACACCTTCCCTTCTTCTCTATCGTGTCCTCTCTCTATCTTGTCTGATTCATTTCGCGGCAGCTTGACGGCGATGCTCCTCACGGCTGCGGCTATGGAAGGTTCAGCGGCTCCCTCCGGCGAATTCTCCCAAATAAAAGTGGTGTCACCGTGAAGAGGAGGAAGATACGAACACTTTAATCGGATTATATTTTTCATTGGAGTTATGGAGCTCAAAAAATTGAACGCCAAAAGTTGGAGGTTCCATGGTTTCTCATTCTCTCTCTCACACGGCCTTTCTTTCTTTTGGTGATGAAAAAGGAAAATTAAGGGCTGATGATGATGATTATATAGTGAAATAGTGGGATACATGTCATTAAGGGGGTTGGGTGTCGCAGTTTCAAGCTGTTGAGTCGGTGATTCAAGTTATAAATATCTTAAACGGATAACTATGAAAGATGGATATATTAAAACATAAGTAATAATATATATAGGAATAAATATATATGAGTTACTAATATAAATGACATTATTCATATAATGATAAAAGATATACGATGAAGTAGTAGCAAAACTAAGTTCACTGAAGAATACCGATATTTACTTATACTGACAGATTTTGAACTTGATAATAATAATATTAACAAAACTTTATTTTAATCAAAGCGTGTAATAATAATAATAATAATAATAATAATAATAATAATAATAATAATAATAATAATAATAATAATAATAATAATTTTATCCTTTCTTGAAATATCTTGTTATAATACAATCAATTATATAAAATATTTTATTATAGAAAAATTATTTAATAACCTTAATTTGTCCAAATTCAAATGATAATAATAATTATAAAAATTCAATTTAATTTTGCCTAATAAAATAATTTCTAAGAAATAGTTCAAATTAATAGGATAAATCATAATTAAGTTAATCTTTAATAATTATAAAATCAATTTAATTATTATTAATAAATTAGTTTCTAAAAATAAGGAGCTCTAATTAATAAAATAAATTATAACTTATTTATATTTAGATTTTTCGAAAATGCGGGTCGTTATAAAGTGGCTCAAGCTTTGCCATGCTGTACATATGGTACGCGAATTGTTTGTTTCCCAGCAACGGCTCTAAAAATTTGGTGTACATAATGTGATCTCAACACTTCTTCACAACTCCGCGTAACTAAACCAGCAAGTGCAATGGGTCGTCCAAGTAATACCATACGTGAGTAAGGGTCGATTTCACGGAGATTGTCGGCCTGAAGCAAGCTATGGTCATCCTTGTAAATCTCAGTTAGGCAGATTCAAATGGTTATGAGGTTTTAATAATTAAAATATAAATAAAATATAGAATAAGATAAAGTTACTTATGTAATTCACTGGTAGGAATTTCAGATAAGCGTATGGAGATGCTTTGTTACTTCTGAACCTCTGCTTTCCTATTGCCCTCTTCCAACCATGCGTTACCTCCTTCCATGGCAAGCTGTATGATCCTCTCGGATGAAAACAAATCCATATGCGCTGTCACCGCACGGCTAATCATCTGTCGGTTCCCGCTAGCGTCGGAATAGGACCATTGTCCTTTTGCACACTGTCACTTGTGCCCCACATTCGCAGGTTTGAAGCTCGTCACAGTCATCCCTTCCCAGATCCTACTCAGAATACCACAGACAAGGTTTAGACTTTCCGGATCCCAAGAATGGCTGCCAATAATTCTAGCCTATACCACAAAGATACTAATCTCACGGATTCGGTCCGTGTATTAGATATCCAAGAGAATATACTCCAGCTGTCGTCCAATGACTACGTTAAACATCATGTAGACCGCTTTGTGGTTGTCAGGCACGCGATCTTGGCTAAGCGAGTAACGAAGATTGGGTGATTGTCACGGGTCACCCCTTCATTCTGACTTAACTGAATTAAGTACGAGAGTATATCTTGGAGAAGAAGTAGGCGTGAATTGAATAGAAAACAGTAGTAATTGCATTAATTCACGAAGAACAGCAGAGCTCCACACCTTAATCTATGGGGTGTAGAAACTCCAGCGTAGAAAATACATAAGTGAAAAGAGGTCTAAGTATGGCCATGAGGCCAGCCTCCATGCCAAAGGTCTAAGGACTAAACATCCAGAGATGGTAAAAAAGACGACGTAAAATAAATCTCTAAAAGTTGTTTTTATACTAAACTAGTAACTAGGGTTTACAGAAAATGAGTAACTAAGTGCAGATAGTGCAGAAATCTACTTCCGGGGCCCACTTGATATGTGCATGGGCTGAGCATTGAAGTTTTTTCGTGTTTAGACTTTTCCTGGAGTTAAACGCCAGCTTTGGTGCCAGTTTGGGCGTTTAACTCCAATTCTGGTGCCAGTTTGGGCGTTTTGCACCAGAATTTTTAGGCTGACTTTGAACGCCAGTTTGGGCCATCAAATCTCGTACAAAGTATGGACTATTATATATTGCTGGAAAGCCCAGGATGTCTACTTTTCAAAGAAATTGAGAGCGCACCAATTGGGCTTTTGTAGCTCCAGAAAATCTACTTCGAATGCAAGGAGGTCAGAATCCAACAGCATCTGCAGTCCTTTTTCAGCCTCTGAATCAGATTTTTGGTCAGGTCCCTCAATTTCAGCCAGAAAATACCTGAAATCACAGAAAAATACACAAACTCATAGTAAAGTCCACAAATGTGATTTTTGAATAAAAACTAATAAAAATATAATAAAAAGTAACTAAAACATACTAAAAATTATGTAAAAATAATACCAAAAATGGTATAAATTATCCGCTCATCAACATATTATAACGACGTTGTACACGTTTTGGCGCTAAAAAAAGTACTAAACGATGTCGTTTGATGGTTAATTGTTCAAAATAGAGGAGTATAACGTTTTAGTATTGTTCAAACCCCCAAACACCGTCGTTTAGTGCTAGCATCGAAACGCGTACAACGTCATTTTAATATGTTCAACGTGGCAAGACTTAAGTCACGTTACTAACAGCATTGAATTTGGGGTGACAGAAAATACACGAAAGACTATATTGGTGCAATTTTTTAAATTTAGGGAACTAAATTATAGCGATGGATAAGTCAATGGCTAAAATAATACAACTTGTCAATTTCAGGGACCAAAATAGGGTTTAATTATTCCTTGTTCAAGTAGCAAAATTAATTAGAAGAGAGATATTTAATTAGTGTGAAAGGTTACATCTTTAAATTTGGATGGAAGAAAAATATTAGGAAAATTGAATTCAGTTTGAGAGAAGAGTGATTATATATACAGGTTTAGTTAATATGTATTCTTAGAACATATAATAAAGTTACGAATTAAAAATTTTTTTATAGAAACAATGCAAAATTTAAATTTTTAATATATTTGTACGTATGTTGTGTATTTATTAAAATAAAATATTTAAAATTTTTTATTATATATGAAATATTTTTTATGAGAATGAAATTTTTATATGAAAATATATTTATAGTCATCTATTAATTGATTTAAATGCTAATAAATGATATACAGGCAATTTATATAAAGTATAAATACTTAAAATGTCATATTTTAGGTGATGTATAGGATGTGAATGGGTCAATGATTTCATTTAACAAAAAATATAAGTAAAGACGGATAAGGGTAGAATGACATATTTTAGGTGATGTTACTGGGATCACTTGGCCCAGAAGAGTAAGCATTTGTAGTTTGTCTTTTTCCTTGGGCCTCTGGCCCTTAGTTTACCAAAATTAGTAGACAAGGGTTGAGGATGAAACTCGGGCTTAAATTTAAAAGACTCATTACCCAAAAAGAGAAATTAAAAGACTTATAGACTGAACTGTCAAATACGTTTAAGACCAAAATCCAAACCGTCCAAGACCTAAACAAAAAGACTTAACTATCTAATTGGGCCATTTGTTACAGTGTTGCACTTGTCCAATACACTTGTGCCGGTGAGTTGCAAATTCATCTGCACAAATTTACAATAAATAAACAACGAGAAAAGTTTACCCGACCAAAAAAAAAAAGTAAAATAAAAAAAAAAATTTAAGAGCCACTAATGTTAATTTATATTGACTATTACTTTTAACTAGTAATTTAATACCTTTAATTTAGCAAGCTAACTTCACATTTTTAGTTAAAAATAATAAATTTTACTGGCCGTATCGCATTGGTCATAAACAAATATGAAAACAAAAATTCTTAGACCAAACTAAAAAAAATGTAAGATTTCGGTATACTTGTAACTGAGGCATGTGGTTTAGTGGCAAAAGTATTTGCCTTAATCCAAAGCCACACAAGTTTGAATCCTAGCCGTGGCTAGGTTAGTGTGTGTGGGTGTGTGAGTGTGTAATCTAAGATTGGGGTTGTTTAATCCATCAAACAAAAAAAAGGTTACTAAGTTACTATGTCAATAAAACATATTTTTAAAATTTTTTAACAACTGCTACATAGTCCTTTAACTAATTTTAATTATAAATTAATCCCATATATTTTTTTTAATTATAAAAATTGTCTTTAATTTTATAAATTATTATTTTATCAATCATCTATTATGTTTATTAACAATAAAAAACAAAAATAATAACGAATTAGATCTTCCATTGATCGTAATAAACCTCTTGGCCATTCTAATGGATTAAAAGTTTATATTTGATCGTGACGTTCGTGATCAACAATAAAATCGTGTTTCCTTGAAAACCAATTGATTGGAATTTCAAAACAATCGATTGAATTATAACTCAATCGATTGGATTACAGTTTATCACAAAACAATCAATTGAAAATTGCAAGGCAGCATGATTTTCGCATAAATCAATCGATTGGTTATATGACCCAATCGATTGAACGATGAATAAAAAGTAGATTTTTGTAATTCAATCGATTGTTTATACTCTCCAATCGATTGAATGCTTGAAAACAACCTGAGGTCTCACCAAAACAATATGGATTTGTCAAATTCAATCGATTGGTTGTGTATGTGAATTCCAATTCAATCGATTGGAAAGCGTTGTAAATGATTTTTTGCTGAATTCAATCGATTGTTAATATATTCCAATCGATTGAAATTTGAAATGCCTATTTATTAAACAAGAAAATCATGCGTATTCACACCCAGTCTCTTTCCGTTTTCTAAAACGTGAGAAACTTTCTAGATTTTAGAGAGAGGAGAAAGGAATCGAACTGGTATTCTTACGTAATCGAAGCAAGGTGTAATTGAGGTTATATATTAAATAATATTTTATTTTGTTATTTAGGTACTCCTTAGGTACTCCTAAAGTTATATATTAAATAATATCATCTTTTTATTCCTCCATTTGTCTTGAATTACCATAAAATAACAAAAATTAAAAACCTTAAACCCTTAAACTCAGTTTTCTCACCCTCAAATCTCAGTAAAATTTTTACCTTGAGCTTATGGTTGTTACGTGAAGCCAAGAAGGGTGCAAATTCTGGATCATTTAGAATCTCCATCCATTTGCCTTCCCTATGTTTCTCGACGCCTCAATGAGCGCGTCTTCTTCTTTCTTCCATTTCTCCCTTTGCTTACCCATTTGACTGCACCATAACAACAATGATTTTTCTAACAATTCAACTTGAGAAGTTTTTTGAATTTTAGAGAGAAGAGAGAGGAACCAAACTGGTATTCTTATGTTTCAAAACGGAGAGAGACTAGGTGTGAATACGCATGGTTTTCTTGTTTAATAGATAGACATTTCAAATTTCTATTAATTGGAATATATTAACAATCGATTGAATTCAGAAAAAAATCATTTACAACACTTTCCAATCGATTGAATTGAAATTCACATACACAACCAATCGATTAAATTTGGCAAATCCATATTGTTTTGGTGAATTCAATCGATTGAGTAACAAAACCAATCGATTGTTTTGGTGAGACCTCAGGTTGTTTTCAAGCACTCAATCGATTGGAGAGTATAAACAATCGATTTAATTACAAAAATCCACTTTTTATTCATCGTTCAATCGATTGGGTCATATAACAAATCGATTGATTTATGCGAAAATCACTGTAATCCAATCGATTGAGTTATAATTCAATCGATTGTTTTGAAATTCCAATCGATTGGTTTTCAAGGAAACACGATTTTATTGTTGATCGCGAACGTCACGGATCAAATATAAACTTTTAATCCATTGGAATGGCCAAGAGGTTTATCACGATCAATGGAAGATCTAATTCGTTATTATTTTTGTTTTTTATTGTTAATAAATATAATAGATGATTGATAAAATAATAATTTATAAAATAAAAAATTATTTTTATAATTAAATAAAATATATGGGGTTAATTTGTAATTAAAATTAGTTAAAGAATTATGTAGCAGTTATTAAAAAGACTTTAAAAATATGTTTTGTTATGGAACTATTTAATGGTCCAAACATTTTGGGACCATCGAATCCGGTCCATTAGTTAGAGGATAGTTTGTTATGATTAACTTAGGAGTAGCAAGCATTCCGTTAGAGTTAGTTAGACACTGGTTTAGTCAGCCTCAATTCATGTATATAAATTGTTGGTGGGTTCCAATTTCAAGTGGGGTCACACAACTTTATAAATAAATAAATAAATAAATAAAGGTAAGTGACTTTTAGGCCACGAGAGACCGAGAGAGGGTTTTAGAGATTCTCATGTTGAAAAGAAAGAAAGAAACGAAGCAAGGGCTTCGGGGTCGAGAGAGAAGAAAAAATTGGGGAAAAAAGAATATGTAATTTTTATTCGATTAAATCGGTAGATTCGTTCTATTTTTTATGAAATTTTAGTATGTTATTCTTTGTGTAGAGATGAATATTAGAATATAACTTGCTAGTTGTATTATTTTTTTCTTTGTCTAATTTGAGATACTCAGTTTATGGAGGGTTTATGTTAATTCTATCAATTTTGATGATGTTTCTTATTGATTGCTGAGATGTCCTAGTGCTACTTGAAAGACTAATTGTGTACCAATTATTTTGATAGTGAAAAATTTTATTGGACTAGGTCCCGTGAGTTTTTTGTCCCTTTTTTGAAATTTTTTCACGTTGATGTCTGATTATTTAATTTCTGCCATTATATTTGTTGCTTGGAGTATCTTTGGTATTGCCTATTTAATCGCACAAGTTGTGGAAAAATTATTTTTGGTGCTTTCGCTATTAGACAGGTTCTTGTTTGAAGGAGTTGTATGAGAGGAAGAATGTGCAAAACAAAACATTTTTTATTAGGAAGCTTGTCAATATGAAGTATATTGAAGGTAAATCAATATCGGAGCACGGGAGTGGATCCTCTCCAGTGAACAAAAAACTGGATGGTATCCAGTGCTTAATCTAACCATTTATTACTCTCTCTCTCTCTCTTATTTATTTCTGATCCCACTTATAGAATCAAAGGTGAGAAATCACACTGTATCTTGTCAAGTGTTAAAAAAATTGGAGAGGATCCATTTCCTTGGAGCACTTGAGTACTTTTCAGGAGACGGTGAACCAACTGACAATAATGAAATCACTTTGAATGATGAGTTGCAAGCTTTGTTGCTGTTGAGCTCTTTGCCTGATAGTTGGGAAGTTCTGGTTGTGACACTGACTAACTCAGCTCCAAAAGGAAAGTTGACGTTAGCAATGGTTAAAGAGAGCATGTAATAAAGAAGCTAGAAAAAGAGAGCAAGGGTTGACTAATGCCTCCTCCCAGTCAGAAGCACTTGTTTCAGAGTCACCGGGGGGGGGGAGGGAGGGAGGAGTCAAAGTAGAAAACCTCACAGTTCTGACAAATCAGAGAGTCAAAGCAAGTCAAGAGGAAAGTACAAGCCAAAAAAGGAGTTTATATGTCACCATTGCGGCAAGTCATATAAAGAGGTATTGTAGGTTCTTGAAAAGAGAACAATCAAGGGGAAGAAACGAAGACATAGATAAAGATAATGATAAAGAAATTGTTGCTATTGTTTATGAAGATGTTCTTATCACATATGATGAAAATTATGTGAATCTTATCTGTGATGATTCCACTTTGATTATGGACTCTGGTGCCTCATGTCATGTCACTCCGAGGCATGTATTTTTCACTTTCTATACTGCTGAAAATTTTGGCAAGATCAAATTGGGAGACAAAGGAGTGTGTGATATCATTAGTATGGATGATATGTGGCTTGAAACCAACATGGGATGCAAGTTGCAGTTGAAGAATGTTAGGCATGCGCTAGATATCCAGTTCAATCTTATTTCAGTGAAGACATTGGATCAAGAGGAGTATTGTACTTCTTTTGATAGTGAAAAGGGACTCTCATTGTTGCTAAAGAAGACAATAGTCTCACTACTCTCTACCAGTTGCAAGCAAAGTTGTGCAAAGAAGAGGTGAATGTAGCTGATGATTCCTCTTCTAATTTGTAGTATATACGTCTTGGTCACTTGAGCGAGAAAGGACTAAGCGTCTTAGCCAAGAAGCACTCACTTCCCATAAAAGATACAACTTTAAATACTTATACTCATTATTTTGTTGGAAAGTATAGTAGAGTATCATTTCATAATTCTGGACCTCATAGGAGATCACATGTTCTAGATTTAGTTCACACTGATGTTTACACTATGGATGCTAAGACACTAGGTGATGTATCATATTTTGTTACTTTTATTGATGATTATTCTTTAAAAGTGTGGGTTTTTGTTTTGAAATCTAAAGACCAGATGCTCGATATCTTCAAACACTTTCATGCAAGTATTGAAAGAGAAACAGAAAGAAAATTGAAATGTATTAGAGCAGATAATGGTGGTGAATACAGAGGTCCGTTTGAAGAGTATTGTAAAGGATATGGGATCAAACTTGAGAAGACGGTTCCTAAGACTCCTCAACATAATGGATTTGCATAGAAAATGAATCGCACTATCAATGATAGAGTCAGGTATATGCTCTCTCATGCAAACTTGCCTAAATCCTTTTAGGATGAAACAATAGATTTGATCAACCTTTCTCCTTCAATTCCACTAAATGGTGATGTTCCAGAGAAAGTTTGAAGAGGGAAAGATGTCTCTATAGTCACTTGAGAGTGTTCGGCTCTAGGGCATTTGTTCACATTCCAAGAGATGAAAGGTCCAAACTTAATGGAAAGTTAAAGCAATGTATCTTCATGGGTTATGGTCACAAAGACTTTGGTTACAGATTATGGAATCTTGTGAGCAAGAAAATAATTAGAAGTTGAGATGTGATTTTTCTTGAAGACCAAACTATTGAAGATCTTGAGAAGACGGATAAGTCAACAATAACTTTTAGACATTCTGCTGATAATGAATCTGGTCCTTCCACTAGACCTCCTATTGATGGGGGAGATGTACAAGTTGATAATGATGGTGATGATTTGCATGATGAACCTACACCTCAACCTGAGGTGCCAGATGCAGAAGTTCCACTAGATGTTAAAGTCCCACCTGAATCACCAGTTGAACCTGAATTGAGAAGATCTACTAGAGAGCGTCGTCTTTCTCAAAAATATTCTCCTCATAAGTATGTGATGAATACTGAGACTGGGGAGCCAGAGAGCTACCAGGAAGCTATGTTTGATGAGCATAAGGAAGATTGGTTGAAGGCCATGCAAGAAAGAATGAAATCCTTGCATGAGAATCATACGTTTGAATTGGTGATGTTATCGAAGGGTAAAAGAGTATTCAAGAATAAATGAGTATTCAAATTGAAAGCAGATGAAAATGTCTCACGGCCAAGGTACAAAGCTCGATTGGTTGTGAAAGATTTTGAGCAAAAGAAAGCTATTGATTTTGAGGAGATTTTCTCTCCAGTTGTGAAGATGTCCTCTATTCGATTTGTACTTGGATTGGCAGCTAGCTTGAATTTAGAGGTTGAGTAACTTGATGTGAAGACTGCATTCCTTCATAATGACATAGATAAAGAAATTTATATGGAGCAACCAGAGGATTTTGAGGTTAAAGAAAAGGAACATCTTGTATACAAGTTGAAGAAGAGCTTATATGGGTTGAAGCAAGCGCCAAGACAGTACACGAAGTTTGATTCCTTCATGGAAGGTCATGGGTATAGTAAGACTTCTTCTAATCATTGTGTATATGTTAAGAAATTCTTTGATGGTGATTTTATAATTCTCTTGCTTTATGTTGATGACATGTTGATTGTTGGTCATGACGCTGAAAAGATTGAAAGTCTTAAGAAAGACTTGAACAGATCCTTTGCTATGAAGGATTTGGATCTTGCAAAGAAAATCCTTGGCATGAGTATCACTCGTGACAGGAAGAATAGAAAACTGTGGTTATCGTAGCAGAAGTATATTGAGAAGGTTTTAGAGAGGTTTAGTATGAGTAATTCCAAACCTGTTAGTACTCCACTTACTAGTCATTTCAAGCTGAATTCGCGACAATATCTTATAAATGAAAAAGAGAAAGCAGAAATGAAAAAGATTCCATATGCATCTACAGTTGACAGTTTGATATATGCTATGGTTTGCAGCAGATCGGATATTGCTCATGCCGTTAGAATTCTTATTAACATATAAAAGATTATCAAACATATAAAAGATTATAGTAACATTGGATTATTATTCTTATTAATGCCAATAATGTTAATTCATTACATAATAAATTATAAGAATAATAACCATTTTTTATTTTTGTTTTTAATTATATTTAAAAATTAATATTAAAAATTTAAGATTGATAAATAATATGAGAAAAAAAAGTAAAAGAATTGAGAAGTATTTCAATTAGAGTTAAAAAGATTAAAAAGTAATTTAAGTTAAGTTGTGTGAATTAATCACTTAATCTAATGTGACAATAGTAGAAAACTAAAAGGTTAACAATATATTTAAAGACTATTTTAGATTCTATTTTAATTTATTACTAATTGATAGATATATAGTAGCTAATTTTAATAATTGATTTTAGTGTCAAAGAAATTTTTTTTATAGTGCATTCAATAAACATTTTTTCATTCAGAGTTACCAGTAAACTTATTCAATTAAGATGATATATTATTACATGAGCATGAACCAAAATGAGACTAGATCTTTTTTTTTGGTTGACACTAGATCTTTTGGAAAGGTCAAACTTTATTTTGATAATGTTACATGATAAGTAAGTTACAAGAAAAGTAAACCTCTAACTTAGAAACCAGCAAAGAATAAATTCTATCCCAAAAAAAAAAAAAAAGCATACACATCATACTAGAAGAGACATCCCTTTGATTTCAAGCATCTCATCACTTTGTCAAATAATTTATTCATCCCCTTCCTCCCTGTTTCTTACGACAGCCCCAAATTTATTTACCATAATGTCCACAACTATGGGGACTAGGTCCTTACAAGGGACACCCTTCTTATAAACCTCACCCAAATGAGAATCACTTCCAATCTTCCCTCCTAAGTAGATATCAACCCCTTCAACGGCCTTACCATTTTCATCCCTAGTCATGCACCCCATGAATCCAATATCAGCAACCTGAACCTGCCCACAAGTATTAGGACACCCAGTCCAATGCATTCTCACAGGCCTCGAAACCGACACGTGTCTCTCAACTTCGTCAGTTACTTTCAACGCCCTTGCTTTTGTCTCGATTATGGCTTGTCCACAGAACTGGTTACCGGTGCATGCAACTAACGTTTTCATGAGAATAGAAGGTTCTGGAGAGAACCTTTCCTTCAGTAAAGGCTCCTTAAGTAAGGTTTCGAGTTTTGAGCTTTGGATGTTTGGGATTATTATGTTTTGCTCCACCGTGAGGCGGAGTTCTCCGGTGCCATACTCGTCAGCTATACGGGCTAGCTCGTTCATTTCTTCGGCTTGAATTCTGCCAACCGGAATGTGGATTCCGACGTAGCTTAGGCCTTCTTGCTTCTGTGGATGAACTCCTAAGTAATCTCTTCTTTCCCATTGTTTGTCAATTAGATCTTCTTGTGATGCTCTTTCTAGCTTCTTCTCTGGCATTCTTTTCTCAACTTCTGCCCTAAATACTTCAATTCCCTGCGTAATTTGCCAATGTGAATGACAATATAAGACCATGCATGCATTCAAAAGTAAATCAAATAAGAGATGTGTTATTTCTACCACGAATAAAGATGTTTAGTAAACTCTTTAACATGAAGATATTTTTATATATGCTATCTTTTTTTTAGAGAAATGTTAGAGGCCAGCAATTTTTGTAATTTGTAAACATCAAATAGTCATCAAGATGGTTTTAATAGTGTGAGATTGGTATAAAATTTCATCTAATGGCTCACTTTTCTTTGCTGGTTATATGCTGGCCAGAATTTAATAAAATTGCTGGTCCCTAGACTTTTCCTTTTTTTTATTATATAAGATCTAGAATCTATTTTAATGTAAAATAATGGCTCTTAAAATATTTATTCCATGCTTTAAAAATATTTAAAGTCACTATTTAAAATTTATATGTAAAATATTAAAAATGAAACACACGCTAAATCTACTATAATATAACATATTTCTTATTATCAGGGTTAGAGATGAAATCTTAAAAAACAAAAAAGCTTTGAAGATGATTCTTGAGTTAGAAAGATCGTAGAGATGTTTTAAGAAGAAAAGAAAGAAAGAAAACTAAAAACTTGAGTAAAAACTGAACTAATGATCTCAATTACACTAAGTGACAGAAACCGATATCTCAAGTCTATTTATAGACCAACTCTAACTACTACTCCTGTTATCCTTCTATGTTTCTATTATTTCAGTTATAACAGAATTTGTTCCACACTCAACACTTATTACATTTCTACATTTCTTTTGCTAATTAAAAAAGAAAAATGTTAAGGAGTTAATATTTTTAGTGTAAAAAAAAGAAAAGGTTAGTATTGATTTAAGGATTTAGTTGACATGTGTTCTATGGACACATGATAAACTTACTATTAAATATTAGTAGAAGGTTTTAATTTTTTTATTTAATAAGTAGAAAACAAATGTATTTGAAATTGCGGGATTGATTGATTTAGGCATTTTTATTCTTGTTTTCTATGATAAAAATAAGGCATGAAAATATAATTGATTAAATATTTTAAAAATATTTTCAATGAAAATATTTTCAAAAAAATAGAACAAAGTAAAAAACGGTATTTCTATGTTTCTAATATTTTTTAAAATGTGAAAATTTTAAAATAAAAATAATTTTTTAAAAATAAAACAAAAAATAAAAATAAAAAATATTTTCGTAAATCAATTAATCTCTTAAATTTTTTGTATTTCTAATAATTTTTTTAATTTATAATTTTAATATGTGTCCTTAAAATACAAGATAGAAAAACTCTTGATTTAAATATAACAAAAGCAATAAAAAGCCACCTAAAATCTCTCATAAAAATAGCTACACGGATATTTCTGAAAAATGAAGTGTAGTGTACTAGAATAATCAAATCGTGTTGACCATAGGATTCAGACCCGGAGATATTTTAACAAATTGCATGAGTTTATTACTACTACTACTTTTGGCAGGTTTAAGATTATTTTGACATAATTAAATCATCCCACAATGTACTTGTTTGATTTTGACACAAGGCAAGAAGTGAATTGCATGAGTTTATTATTGTATTGTCCTACTCCCATCCCCTGCATAAGAACTAGACAAGAAGTTGCATTCAAAAACAGAGGAAATATATGTTATACTTGGATAACCTGTCATGTTGATTCCAGCATTCATACCCAGAGAAAATATATTTCAAATTACAATCGCATTTGTTTGAGTTTAATTTCGATAAACTAACAATGTGATTTTACTAAGTCATTTAATTATATTCGTTCTTTTAGATAACCATTTATGCAGTCAATGTAAAAGGTAATTATTTTTAGTGACGTATATCAAAATTAAATTCTTATCGATTGATTTGATGAAACCAAAACAATAAGAAAGCAAGAAGTGGCAAAACCAAAACAAAAACATTAGATGAAAGTATAAAAAGGGAAACTTACGAGTTCATCAATTAACCACATCATCCTAGTTTTCTGTCGGTTGCCTCTGAAGCCAAGATCCCTAAAGGCCTCAAGAACAGCCTTGCAAAGAGGGATAACATCATCAGCTGAGACCCATGCATCAAGTGGAACTGCCTCTGCGCATCTCTTAGCACTGAAGAAACCACCAACCAATAGGTTGAATCCAAAACGGCCATCCTTGTTGGCAGGCATGTAAGCCAAATCATTTATGTGTGGATGCTCATACAGTTCATGAGACCCTACCACGCACACATTCCACTTCCTTGGCCTGCATTTACACGCATTAACACTCTAACTAATGCTTCTAATGCCACTATGTTGTTACTTGTTAGTAAATAGTAGTGCCTAACATCTACCAAACAAAATATTGTATTCTTACATAAATATATAATACAATTTTGGCGAAATCATGATTAATTTTTGTTATGTTAAATTTTTATATAACTTTTATCTTGCTTAAATATTTTACTATTCATTTAAAAAGTGGACCTAGAGAGGTACCTTGGAGTAACGGTTGAGTTGTATCCATTGACTTCAAGGTCACAAATTTAAATTATGAAAACAACTACTAAAGCAATGATCAAATTAAGCTACCTACATTTCAGTTTTTGAGTAAGATTCTTTCTTGTTTAATAATATTACTAGATAAGTTTAGGTGCTTTAGACTTATTTTCTATTGTTTCCCATACATTTTTGAATAAACAGTGAGATAACACACATGATAAGGTTTTATGATATTCATATGATCTCATGTTAATCTATAATATCTGTACTTAATACTTTATAATTTGATTATATTTAACATGCACTATCAAGTAAGTTTTTCTTGGGTTAGATGCGATAATATCTTGTAGTCATAAAAGTACATGAAAGATATAACACTGTATAGTTATTTTTTTATAGGGTAAATTCTAAGATGCCTACAAATTTTGTGTGTGAATTGTCTAAATGTGAGACTCACTTTTTTATGAAGTTAAGATATGTGTAATTTGTAAGCACCATAGAACATACCTTTTTCATATAGCAAGTTGAATTTCTCTTCCCTATCATTAAACAGAGTATAAAACTAAACTCAACCAATCTAATAATAGAACAAAATGAGTACATTAAGTGTAAAATATTTGTTAGTATAGTTAGTACTTACAAGTTAGAGACAGCAGGGTTGCCAAGAAAATTATTGGTAATAAATTGTGACAAGAAGTTGGTGTAAGGTCTTGTATCAACAATCTCACGAGGGTCAATGCCAGCAAGAGGGTTACCAACAGGGTTCCTCACATTGTCCATCCCACTCTGCAAACTTGTCAACCCAACCTCTGCCAGACCTTTCAAGATTTCCGGCACGTCAGACAGCACCACTCCTCTGATCTGCCAGTTCTGCCTTGTCGTCACGTCGGCGCAACCATCTTTTCCATACTTCTTTATCACGCTTGCTAAGTACCGCGTCTGCGCGCTTGTTGTTATTCCGTTTGGAAGCTTCAGCCTCATCATGAACCTTCCATCTGAATTTCACCAATCCAACATATAATTTGAGTAATATTAGGTAACCATCTTTTTTCACCCAATATCAGCTAACTTTTTTAAAATTATTCTGTTTATCTTAAATTTTAGATTCTAAATCATCAATCTTAAATTATAAATCTAAACACTAAAATTGACTGACTAAAAATTGGTTTCCTACATTTTCTCTTTATACAGAGATATGATCGTGTCACGGGAAAATATGAAAACGTATAATTAAAAAATTTAATCAAATAATATAACAATTTCAATTTTCAATTATCATTTTCAAATAGAAACATCTCACCTGATTTATTATAGTTTGTAACCTAAATGATGATGAGAAGAATTATACCTACTATATTTGTGATTTTACTTACACGTGGTTACTATATACACAAAGATGTGATCATGTGAAAATGTTGGCATGAAGATGTAAAACATGAATAAATTAAATAATATAACAGTTTTAGATTCATCTATCGTTTTCATAAGACATATTGTTAGTTCAAAACAAAAGAAAAAGAAGCACGATGATACAAAGATTATACAAACACCACAATCAACAGTTAAAAACAAAGAACCTAACTAATCGAATGTGCTCTCTTCAAGTTTTCGACAAACTAGTCCTTTTCAAGATTATATGATTTCTAGACAACTAAACCAAAACATATTACGAAAGAAGAAAAATCAATTGTTGGAAGAAAAATAAAAAAATAAAGGTTGATGATGAGAAATATACACATATATATAGTTAGACTTACATTGATGCTTTCTCCTATGAAAAAGTCCAAGCCATTTGAGCCTAATATCAATATCATCTTTGGTAAGCTTAGAACTCTCAATCTCCTCAAGAGATATCTTAGAAAGTTGTTCAATACCATTCTCCATGAAAAGCTTCATTGGGTCCGATTCAAGCTTCACCTTCTCCTGAGGGTTGATGCCTCCCCTGTACTCTTCTTTCAGAACCCAGTAACCGTCTCTTTGCTCCACTCTAGGCTCCAACCTGGAGGCGTCCACCTCCGAAGGAGGGGGAGGAGGAGACGTGGCCGGAGCCGCCGTGGGAGTGGTGGCCGAGAGGCATGTTGGTGTCTTCGGGCGGCAAGAGAGGGAGGAGGGGGAGCATGGTGGTGGGGTGAGAAAGCGAACAGAGAAGGAAGACATGATGATGTTTGTGTATGTTATGGTGATGGCGGTGAGGGAGAAGGAGAATGAAAAGAGTGAACATCTTTGTAGGGATAAGAGGTTGGGACTTGGGAGTGAAAGGGGACCTTAGGAGATAGCAAGAGCTTCTTTCTTCATATCTATGTCCTTTCGCTCCTACTAAAGGTTATCTTGTTTTCTTCTCACCCCATAAACATCTTAAATTCAAATTACAAAAAAAAAAATAAATAAATAAATAAATAAAAAAGATTATTTATACATTATTTTCAATCATTATTTATTTATATATAAAATTATAAACACATAATTTTTAATTTATTTTTAATATATATTTTATATTTTAAAATATATTTAATTTGATAAAATTAAAGATATTCGTATTATTGTATTCATAGAATTAGTTATATGTAGTTGGTTTTAACTTTTAAAAAGAAGTAATTATTTGAAACGGTTAGTTTTAAACTAAAAAAAATAAGTACATTCGTATTATTTTTAAATTAAAAATTTTACATTAAAAAATTTTAAAATAAATTTATTCTTATTATTTTAAAATTTTTAATTTAAATAAATATATTTTTATTATTTTAAATAATTTTAAAATTAATAAAAATAAATTTATTTAAAATGTTTAAATTTTAAATTTTAAATAATATACTCTTATTATTTTAAATAAACCATATTCTTTTAATTTAAAAATAATATGAGTGCATGTATTTCTTAATTTAAAATTAATAATTTTAAATTGTTAATTTTTTAATTGAATAAATATAATTAATCATATTAATATAAAAATAAAAATATGTTTATTTTTATTAAATTGAATTATATTGTTAATTTAAATTATATTTATTTAAAATTTAAATTTAACAATTTTATATTTTTAAATTATTTAAAAAAAGTTAAATTAATTATAAATATAAAAATTGCTAATACCATCCAAATCGTATCAGAACATAAATAAATTTGTCAAATTCAATAGCTAATTCTATGTAAATAGACAAGTTTATTTTTTTTCCCCCAAAGATAGTAGGTTATATTTCATTAATTATTGAAAAATGAAATACAAAGATGTCTAAAAGCAGGACAGCATAATGAAAAGTGGGGATTTCCCAAAAACACTACACTGAAGGTATTCATCCATCGGTGCATGGTCGAAAAACGAAAAAAAAATCTTAAAGAAGAAAGAATGATAAATCAAATTGAATGCAACTAAGAGCTTGCCTCATGGAGATGACGACCTAAACTGGGAGTTCTTTGGATTTCACGGAGCAACTTGACAGAGCTTGCTAGAATGGCAGACGGCATTGAAGTAGAACCTTCAAAAGTCAACTGGTTGCGAGCTTTCCAGCAGTTCCAGCAAATGATGGCAAGTAATTGAGGATTACGGTCAGCATTCTTCAACGGGTTAAGCATCTCTGTTGATGCAATCCACCATGTCCAAAAGTCGTTAAGACTCTGAGGGGGAAGACAATCACGAAGATAACTCTGAGACCATACATCTTTAATTCTAGAGCAATCGATCAAACAATGAGTGACTGTTTCGGTTGCTTCATGACAGCAGGGGCATATTGGTGATATAGATGGGATGCGGTGATAAATCTGAGCAAGCACCGGGAGCCGACCATGGAGAGCTTTCCAGATAAATAGCTTAATTTTGTGAGGCAAGTTCAACTTCCATAGATCAATCCACGACTTTTTCTATTGCATATAATTAGGGCAAAGCTCCAGAGGCGGATGGTAAAATAAATAGTCAATTCTGTAACATGAAGCTGTATCATATTGTTTGGATTTGTTCAAATCCCATTGTAATTTGTCCCTACTCTGCTGAATTTTAACTGACAAAATCCTGTTTGCAACGTCTTGGGGAAATAATTCTTGAATAAGATTCTGATTCCAATTCCTATCTTCAGTAATTAGATCTTTAACTCTTGGAACCAACTCAGAGATAGCTTGTCTATTTGGCATGTCAGAAATCTTTAAAGGATACGGAGGAGGCAGCCAAGGATCCTCAAAGATTCGGATATTCTCTCCAGTACCCACAGCCCAATTAAGACCTTTTTCAATAATCTTTTGGCCTTCCAGTATGCTCCTCCATCCCCAAGAAGGTAAGACTCCAATTTCTGCCGTTATAGCATTACCATTGCTAAAGTATTTACCTCTTAGGATTTTGGATAATAAGGAAGTAGGCTGTGTTACAAGTCGCCAAAACTGTTTGCCTAAAAGCGCCAGATTTTGGATTCTGAGATCTTTAAATCCAAGGCCTCCTTCTTTTCGTGGGCGAGTCATAGTGTCCCAGCTAATCCAAGCCATCCGCCTTTCGGAACCTTTTTGTCCCCACCAGAACTGAGAAAGTAGAGAGTGAATTTCCGAGATTAAACCATCAGGCAACTTGAAGCAAGACAATGTATAAATAGGAATAGCTTCTCCCACTGCCTTAAGCAATACATGTCTACCACCTGACGATAGAAGATTGTGCTTCCATCCTTGGATTCTTTTCTGAACCTTTTCTTTGATCATACTAAAAGAAGCCTTTTTCGATTTAGAGACTGTAGAAAGCAAACCAAGGTATTTATCCTGAGCCCCAATATGATTAATATTCATAGAGTTAGCCAGTAGTGTACGAGTAGTGGAGGGAGTGTTGTGGCTAAAGAATACAGCAGATTTATTAAGATTTATCCTCTGGCCACTGATGTTTTCATAAGAATTCAATAAATGCAGGATATTTGAACATGCTTCAGGATTAGCCTTACAGAATAAGATGGAATCATCAGCAAAGAGGAGGTGGTTGACCTTGGGACATCACCTATGTATCTGAAGACCCTGAATTAGTCTGTTTTGTTCTGCCTTGTGTAGTAAGAAGGAGAGACCTTCTGCACAGAAAAGAAAAAGATAGGGAGATAGAGGATCTCCTTGTCGAATACCTCTATTTGGTTTGAAGAAACCATAAGGTTGTCCTTCCACAATAACAGAATAAGAAACAGTTGTCACTAATTCTCGAATCCACATGATCCACCGGGAGTCAAAACCAAACTTCTCCAATATAAACCAAAGAAAGTGCCATTCCACCCTATCATATGCCTTACTCATATCTAGTTTTAGCGCCATTTCATTTTCGAGTCCCCTTTTTTTGTTCTTCAAGTAATGCATACACTCGTGAGCAATTAGGATATTATTAGAGATTAATCTGCCTTTAATAAAAGCACTCTGCGTAGGGCTAATTAGTCTATTCATCATACCCTGAAGTCTATGTACAAATACTTTGGAGATAATCTTGTAAAAGACTGAAGATAGGCTTATTGGTCTTACCTGAGTCATATCTTTAGCATCAGAAGTCTTGGGAATAAGACAGATCTGAGTGTGATTAAAACCCTTCAAAATTCTGCCCCCTGAAAAGAAGCTCTTAACTGCTCAAAATACATCACCACTAAGTATGTTCCAGAAGCTTTGAAAAAATTTTGCTGTCATACCATCATCTCCTGGAGCACTTTGGGGATGAATGCTAAATGTTGCACGTTTCACTTCCTCCATAGTCACTGGTCTTTGAAGCCTACGGTTCATGTGAGCTGTAACCTTAGGTTCAAAATCAGTAAAAAGAGGTTCATGGTTCTCATGACAAGTGGAGGAAAAGATGTCCTTGAAATAAGATTCAGCCACAGAAGCAATACCAGCATTTGAAGTAGCCACTTCACCGTCACTGCCAGTTAGTTGCCAAATTCTATTCCTTCGGGTTCGATTTCTAAATTTTTGATGGAAGAAAGCTGTATTCTGATCGCTAGATTTGAGCCATTTGACTCTAGACTTATCTTTCCAATAAGATTCCTCATTTTGCAATGCTTTTTCAAGTTTGTCCTCTATTTCTGAAATGATGTCGCCTCCATGAATTCCTGCTAAATGAAGTTCCTCTAATTCAGACTGTAGTAAATCAATCTCCACCTTCGAATTAGATCTGTATTCTTGCTGCCATCTGACAATCTTATGTTGACAACACTTTAGTTTTTGAGCTAGGATATACATGGCTGAACCATCAATCTGTTCGTGCCAAACCTCTCTAACAATCTGCCTTATTTCATCATTGGAACACCATCTTTCTTGGAATTTGAATCGGCGTTTAGATCTCTCAGTTCTCAGATTAGAGTCTAAGAGAAGAGGAGAGTGATCCGAGCTTGATTCTGACAGTCTAAGAACCGTTGCATTGGGATAGAGTTACTGCCAATCAACTCCTACCAGGAATCGGTCCAGTCTTTCCTGTATCAACTCATCACCCCTCCGTTTATTCGGCCAAGTGAATGGTCTTCCGACCATACCAATATCAATCAGAGAATTATCATCAATAAAACTGTTAAAGGTTTCGATAGAAGAAGGAGATTTAGCACCCCCACCTGCTTTCTCCAATTGACTAGAAATGGCATTAAAATCACCCATTAACACAACCTTACCATCAAGCTGTTGCGTGACTGAAGTTAATTCAGCAAACTGAGCCATTCTATGTTGATCATTTGAACTGAGATAGACACCTAGAACACCATAGGGATCATCAGAACCAGCTGTCAGAACTGATGCCGCAATGAAGAATCTACCATGCTGCAAAATCTGAATAGTGCAACCGTCCCTCCATGCCATTGCCAAACCCCCTGATAATCCATCCGGATCCACAATAAACCATTCCTTGAAACCACAAGATCTTAATTTTCCTTCAACTTGTTGAGATTAATTTTTTTGTTTCACATATAAAACTAACCTCGGGGGAGTAGGATTTGCAAATCCCTTTAAGATTGTGGATTGTCAGGGGTCTCCCCAAACCCCGACGATTCCACGAGAGCAGTTTCATATTTCTTTGGGTGCCACTTGAAGGCTGGCACCCTCCACCATCATAGCATCAGAGACAATATCATTGAGACAAATTTTCTTTGAAATTTCTTCAGTACCATTACCTCCACTCCTCCGTTTGAAACCTATCACAGACTTTCTGACAAGTTGTTTCAGGTTTGGCTTTTTATTCTTCTTTTTAAGCTTGGATATGACATTGTTATTGTGTTGGACATTATTCATGGGATAAGATATCTCCAACAAAGCATTAGAAGAAGAATTAGTATCAGTAGCCGTACCTGTGTTTTCTGATTCACCCTCATTTTCTTTTCTAGAACCCAAATTGGCAGTAATTTTTTCATTATTCTATTTTTTCTGATCATCTTGTACACTCATTTTTGAGAAACTATCAAAAAGCCAAGCAGGTGGAGGTTTTTTCTTCGGTTGAGCTAGAATAGAACCATTCCGAGGTTGGTTAGGATTGAAGGAAGCTCTCTTTTCAGTTAAACGCCTACCGTCTTGATCTGCCTTAAGCCATTCACCAACTTTATCTTCCTTGATATTGTTTTGGGCAGAATCATCAATAAAACATTGGCAGTTCTTAGATTCATGCCCCAATTTTGCACAATAAGTACAGAACACACCTATATGTTCATAGCGTACTCCAATTTCCAGCATTTTCTGATTAGGATCAAGCAGTTTCAGTGTATCCCTCACTCTTTTATCACCGTTCAGTTCGACTTTAGCCTTCACTATGCGTGTATCTTTGCCTCTAACTTCAAATAGAGCAACATCTTCAATTTGACCAAGTCTCCCATCCAATTTTCGTCCAATCTCAAGTGTTTTGTATTGTTCAGGCAATCCCCAAAATTGTGCTCATACAGGAAAAGAAGAGATGTGATTATTCTCCATGTTTATTGACTGCTTCCATCTGCGAACATGAATAACAAAACTCTTGAATAACCAAGGTGAACCTCTCTCAATTCGAGTCACATCAGAGTCGTTCTCAAAGAAAAATTGAAACTGGTTCCTGGATTTTTCGACTACTCTGAATCCTTCTGGTTTATTCCATATTGCATAGAGAGCTCCTTCCATGGTACCTACGGAAAAGATCCGATCTGAGAAAATTCTTTCAGACAGGCTCCGTGTACAGGCTTGAATTCCTTCAGAAACATCTTCATAAGCTAAAACGATCAAGTCATCCTCCTGATCACTATCAATTATATGAGGGTTTTGTGTCTCTGATTTGTTTGCTCATGGTGTAGAGAAAAATAGAATTGGTATTTAACGATTTCAGAGAGAAATAAGATATATGGAATGGGTGAATTAGAAAACGAAATAAATTAAAAGAGGAATAAATTGGGAGAGAAAATGAAAATTAGGGAACTAAGTGGAAAAAAAATTAAGAGAAGAAAGTAGAAGAAGATAGAAAAGACTTTGACGAAGAAAAAACAAAGAAAATTGTAACCATGGAGGCGACGCAGTAAAACCTAGCAGAGCGTGAACGAACTCATAGAGACAAGTTTACTAATACAATAGGCGAATTTATTTTGCATTATTGAAATTCACTTATTTGTTAAGTAAATTTTTGGATGTCAAAAAATTAATGTGCTTTTAATTTGTTTTGAAAATTAAATTTTTTTTATATTTTATAAAAGAAAAAAAATTCTGCTTAAAATATTAATTATAGTTAATTAATTAACGTGATAATGCCAGCCAGTGTATACTATACTCCATGCGGCGGCATGTATCCGTTTCACATGAATACGACCTCGGGAAAGGAAAAGAACAGCAAGAAAGAGGGATTTTTTAATCAAATAAATAATTTAATTATTTTAATTACCATTTTGTAGAGCATTTATTAATTTATATCATATTTATTTACTACGTTTACACACAGTAAATAAGATAATTTTGTACGTATTTCATTTACAGTAAAAATAAGTAATATGTGTATTTTTCCAAATTTTCATATATCTCGTTTTGTAAATATAAACGAGATACATAAAAAAATTATCTTATGTACAGTATAAACAAAATATATGTATTTATATAGTAAATATAATTTTTAAAAATAATAAAAAATATTAATAATTTAAATTAGACTAAACTTTTAAAAATAAAATATTTTAAATAATAGAAAAAATTAATAGTCCATTTTAATTAATAGAGAACATTGTCCATTTAAAATAAAAAAATAAAAGAATATTCTTAAAAAAATTTAGGATTTCAAAAGATAAAATTTTTTATTTTTTTGAATTTTTAAATTTAAAAATAAAATTTTTTATTTAAAGTAATAAAATAAAATAAAGTCCAGTAATATTTAGAAGAAAAAAAAATGAAAATTTTTTATTTTTAAATTTGAAACTAAAAAAAAAATCTTTTTATCAAAAAAGTAGAAAAATAAAGAATTTGAAAAATATTTAACAAACAAAAAATTTAAAAGGTTTAAATTTTTAAAATTAATATATTCTATATTTGTAAAAAATCTAACAGGTGTAGCATTATTCGATAAATAAAAAAATATTCTTAAAAAAAATTAGGATTTCAAAAGACGAAATTTTTTATTTTTTTGAATTTTAAATTTAAAAATTAAATTTTTTATTTAAAGTAAAAGAATAAAATTTAAAAATTTAAAATATAATTTAAATATATGTCAGCCAGGTTCTTCCGATCGAATAGGGATTGATACCTATTGATTAATCAGAATTACCCAACCAATCAATCCATCTCCATTTAATTCTTTTTGGATAAGGTTATTTAAATTATATTTTAAATTTGTATTTACTTCCATGCAACAAACAAAATTTTTATGTACTTCCATATAACAAACACAATTTCAAATTTTTATATAAATTTTAATAAAAAACCGTCAATGAATGGAAGTAAGTGAACGGAAGAAGCAAATGTATTAATAATGGACAGTTAGAAAAAAAAAAGGTGCACTTATGTGCTTTCAGTGTAAACATGTTAACGGACTTATTTTAAATGAGTGGTCTATCTTTCCTATTATTTAAAATAGACGGTTTATCTTTTCCGTTATTTAAAATCGTCTATCTTTTCTATTATTTGAAACGTTCTATTTTAATAGTTTGGTCTAATTTAAATTATTAATATTTTTTATTATTTTTAAAATTATATTTAATTATTTATAAATACATATATCTCGTTTACATTGTAAACGAGATATATAAAAATTGAAAAAAATACACATTTTTCGTTTACAATATAAACGAAATACGTACAAAATTATGTCGTTTACAATGTAAAAGAAATAAATAAATGTGGTGTAAATTAATAAATACACTACAAATTATTTATTTTGATAATTAAAAGAATTAAATTATTTATTAAAAAAACCCAAAAAAGAGAGTTAAATATAATCAATATTAATATTTTTATTTTACTACTATAATAAACTCTTAAAATGATTACTAACAAGTGTTAAAATTAAATATGCTTTGAGATAAAAGTATAAGGATTATACAATTTAGAATTGAGTTAATTATCAATTTGGTATTCCAAAAAATTAGACATTGATTGAATAGTTTTTAAAAGACATTATTGATAAAACAGTCTTTAAATAATTAAAAAATATGATAAAAATAATTAATAAATATTATATTTTTTATAATTAGCTCATTTTTTTATATGAAAAAATATTGGTATTACACAAGAAAATAAATGTTTATAAAGTATTTATACCGTTATGATGCCAGTGCAAAATGCAACATGTGATTTATATTTTTACCTTTTTTTTTTTGGTTTTTTAACAACACAAAATTCAAGTTGCATTTTGTTTTAAAAAAAAATTATTTTCAAACCTGCAAAATACATTGCGTTTTGTATTTTCTTTTTTTTTTGTTTCCAACAACACAAAACACAGGTTGCATTTTGTATTTTTAAAATTTTTTTAATTAAAACCTGCAAAACGCAGGTTGCGTTTTTATAAAGCGTAAGTTGCGTTTTCTTTAAATAAAATATTTAAATTTAAGAGTCTTGCCTATAAATACTATTGTTATTCCATAACTGAATCGTACTTGTGTTTTTTTCATCACAGTTAGTAGTATCAAAACATATTAGGTGATGTGAGGATGAGGTTATGGAACGTATTGCAAATTTGTAAATGTATTATAACGGTGAGATCATAATAAACACAAGCGAAGGAATGGCATTTATTTGTGAATATCCGATTTCTTTTGCTATTCTATGCACCATCAATTTTGTAGAGTTGGAAAATGGTCCTTGTGAGGACATACAAAGTTACATTTCAAACAGGGTGAGCAATATTTTATACAAGAATCATGTACAAGTATTTGGTGGGCTAATACAGTTTCAAATAATGCCCATCACTGACGACACATGCATGCAACAGATGTTCTGTATTCATCCAAAAACCAGATTTCAAGTGTCGATGATAGAGTTTGTAATACCCTAATTACCCTAAGCCTTACCTCATGGCATAAAGCAAAGGATAATTAAAGGTCACGACAATTCGAAGGCTTATACGTATATATATATATATACACACAAAAATAGAGAGAGAGAGAGAGAGAGAGAGAGAGAGAGAGAGAGAGAGAGAGAGAGAGAGAGAGAGAGAGAGAGAGAGAGAGAGTCTACAAGTTCGATAAAAAAATAAACTCAAAAATAGAGTTACAAAAGTTCGAACGTTCACACAAAGCTACAAGTACAAAGGTACAAGATATAAATACAAGATGATAAGGCATATGTAGATATATGAGTATAATAGTCATAAGTATTAGTCTCAGCCCACGGAGTTTAGGCCGACTAGTATATACAGACATAACAAAGTTTTGAAAGTTAAAACAGCATATACAATATCTCTCTTAAAGTTAGCCTCTAAGACAAAAATAGATACAAAAGTGAGAGTACTAAAACAAAACTATTCAAAAGGAATCCAAAAGATGATAAGATCTTCTGTTCTGTCACCATCACGCAACTCACCGAGATGGGTTACGACCTGCATCTGAAAAATAACAACAGAATATGGTATGAGAACCGGAGGTTCTCAGTATGGTAACAGTGTCTAGTAATGTAAGATATAAGATTTCGAGACGCCTGAGGCAATCCTAGAACTTTACATCGAGCATAAGATTCAACTTTATAAAATAGTTAAATAAATCCCTAAACAGATCATCTAACTTAGGGGATTTCTAGTATAACATTTTGCCACTGTCCCATAGTTTTCACCAACCTAACCTCCAAGCGATCCCATCGCCACCGCCTTCCGAACCTCCTCAATCCCAGCAGAAAACACAAGTAATAGCAATACAAGTAAAACACAAGTATAATCATGTATATCAAGTAATTCAAGAAGCAATTAAGCATGTTATACAATTAGGCAAACAATGAAGTTGGCAAAAGCAAGCAAACATATTGATGAATGCCTGTCCTATTTGGCTGTGATATCACATTGTCGGTTCAACTGCCAACCCAACATATTCTATGGGAATGTCGCCTTTTGGTCACGAATATAAGTGGGATCTCCCACGGATATAGTGCCGGGCACACTACCCACGGATATAGTGCCGGGCACACTTTTGTGATCCGAAAGGATGCGAGCGGGATACTCTGCCACAGACCTCACATCTCAATGTAAGCGGGATAAACCAACCGTCCTTATGCCGCCGCTGCGACCTCGACAAGTGGAATTAATCAACCGTTCTTGCCAGGTGCATAGTGTCTCAACAATCTCAGTATAAAACAACATATCAGTGGTTTTTAGAATTCATTTTCAGTACTCAGAGTCCTAGACTTGTCTCAACTATCATCAGTTCATAATTCCACAACTCATCACATTAGTCATCATTACAGTACTCTGCCATCTCTCTCAACTAATCCATCCTTAGTACCCCAGAAACCTAAGCCTCCATATTCTAAATTTATATAGAAATTCACTAAATTAAGTTACTAACTCATCTTTAGTAATATGAGGACCTAAACACTAGATAGTATTCTTAAACGGTACATAAAGAAGATTAGAAAGCTAGAAAACCTTTGAAAACAAAGGAAAACAATTTTTGAGATAATACTCAATTTGGTCCCTGAACTTACACGCGAGTCTCAATTTAGTCCCTGAGGTTTCAATTGCCTTTATTTAGTCTCCGAAGTTTATAAACGTGCCTCATATTAGTCCCTGAGACCATTTTTAGTATAAAAATGTTAATAGAGCGCTGTTGTAGACTATCACATGTCACGTTAAAATTTGTAAAATAATGCAGTTTTGGTTTTGACATTTAAATAGCTCAAAAATGACATTGTATTACTTATTTTGTTAGGTAAAATTTTAATAAACACCATTTAGGATGTTGTTTTTAGGTTATTTGAGTGTCAAAACCAAAACGACATCATTTTACAAAGTTTAGTGTGGCATTCGGCTGTCACGACAGTGTTCTATTAACGTTTGTACGTTAAAAATTGTTTCAAGGACTAACATGAGTTATGTTCACAAAGTTTGGGGACTAAATAGAGGCAATTGAAACTTTAATGACTAAATTGAGACTCGCGTGTAAGTTCAGGGACCAAATTGAGTATTATCCCACAATTTTTTTCAGCAAAATAGGGGTCTCGCGTACGCAAGCCTCTGTCTCACATATGCATGCATGAAAAATTGGGTGTCCGCGTACACGGCACCCTGTTCGCGTACGCGAGTATCCAAATCCGAATGGAATGCTCGCGTCGTGTGTTGAAGCTCGCATACGCAAGGGTCAGAATTTTGGTGGTTTGCGTACGCATGCAGTACCCGTGTACGCGCAATGCCCAACCTGAACAGAATGTTCACATTGTGTGCACTGTGTCGCGAACGCAACCCTCACCAAACTTAGAAAATTTTCAAATTTGCAGAATTTTAGTTTTAAATACCAAACTTTAAACGTTCATAACTTCCTCTATAAAACTCCATTTTCCTTAAACTATATATCAATTTAAAGCTCTTTAAATGAACTTCAATTTAAGATAAATTTCAAGTAATTTCAAAAACTGAGGCTCAAGTTATGATCTGCCAAAGTTCAATAAAAAAAAGGTTTTACACGAAATCCTCAAGGTTCTTTAGTTTCCGATTTCCAAATCCAAACCAAACCAAAACCTACTCAATTTTCACCACAAAACATTACCATATAATATACTTTACCTTTCCATTGCAATTCAATCAACTCAACACCCATTTTCCCTCAATCTTTCCACCATAATTCCACAATTCACAATCAATATCTCAACCTCAACAATTTTCACACAATTTAACTTTTCATATACATTATTTAACACCATTCAATATCAACACCAACCACAATATTCAAAACCCAATATCCTCATAAATATCTATCATCAAACAATAACACTCAACATCATATTTTATCAATTTTATCATAATCACCAAAAATCATTATACATTATCAACAATTCAAACCTATCCTATGGTTTACTAGCCTAAGTGTCTAGAAATATTACATATTATATAAAAGAAACCGAAATCATACCTTGGTCGATTCCAATATACACCACACACTAAATTTGAGTCCAAATCAAGCCTCCAACTCAAATCCAATGCTTCCAAATAGTTAAGATAATTTCAACAAGCACCAATGCTCAAACTAACATCATATATTTCATCAAAATCAATACCTAATATTCACAATATACCAAACTACAAGCATTTTGGAGAAAAATTACCTTGTCCACAGAAATTGGGGATAGAACCCAATAATTTCTCACTAATGATTAGCACCTAAACAATCAAAACACAAAAATCTACTCAAAACTCAAACCTTAATTTTCGAATTTTTAAGGGCTGCATAATGGAGAAAAAATTTCAAAATATTACCAACAAAATTTAGATAGAACTAACGGGCTCGACGAGATCTTCGCGTAGTCGCTGACGACACACGAATTGGAGCACTATAGCTCGAGTTATAGTCACTAGAATGAAGAATGAATAGTAACCTTTCCCCTTTTGCTCTCTTCTCTCACTTCTCTCTATGAAGCTATGTTTTTTATGTTTGTGAGTGTGCTGTGCTGAATGGGTTATGTTTGGGGTGTTATGTGTGTTGGCTTGGGCCAAACTTGGGCCCGGTCCAACTCGTTAGCATTTTTAGTTCATTTGCCCCAATTTTGGGCCAAACCTTTAGAATTAGTGCCTGGTTTTTAACTTTACATTTTCTAAGTTTTTCTATAGTTTTTACTACTCTCACATAGTACCGGAGAGATTTAAGCCAGTACTGCCAGCTAATTTACCGGTATGTATTTTTATGCAATTTTCGCAGAAAATTATATTTTCTAACTCAAAAAAATCTACTGAGTCCAAATATCATATTTAAATTTTATAATTAATATTCTAAATTTTTGAACCTATTTCAGACAATTAAATTATTTTAATTAAGCAGTTAATTAATTGCGGTTCTTCCATTCTCCCCACCAAGTAAGAAATTTTGTCCCCAAAATTTAGTGACTACCTGAGAATAACTCGGGATAATCCTTCCCCATCTCGGACTCCAATTCCCAAGTATGCTTTTCTACTCTTGCTCTCTTCCAAGCTACCTTAACCAACAGAACTTCCTTTCCACGCAACTTCTTCACACTAGTGTCGTCAATCCGCACCAGTGTTACTTGAAAAGTCAGGTTCTCCTTCAACTCAACCGACTCAGGTTTTAACATATGAGCTGCATCTGACGTGTACTTATGGAGTTGTGACACATGAAATACATCATGTAAGTTTGAGAAATGCGGCAGCAAGGCTACTTGATATGCCACCTGCCCGACTCGTCTCAAGACCTCAAAAGTCCCAATGAACCTCAGATTCAACTTCTTAGTTTTGATTGCCCTTCCTATTCTAGTTGTTGGAGTAACCCTTAGAAATACATGCTCACCCACTTCAAATTCCAACGGTTTCCTTCTCTGATCTGCATAACTCTTCTGTCGGCTTTGCACAGTTAATATTCTGGCCCTAATTTGTTTGACCTTCTTAGTGGTTTCTGTTACCAAATCCGGCCCTAACATACTTGCTTCACCGGCTTCATATCAACACAGTGGATACTGACACTTCCGTGCATACAAAGCCTCATACGAAGCCATTCCAATACTCACATGAAAGCTGTTGTTGTACGCAAACTCCACCAATGGCATGTAACGGTCCCAACTTCCCGGTTGGTCCAACACACACTGATGAGTGGATATTTTATACGCTTTTTGATGCAATTTTCTTAGTGTTTTTAGTATATTTTGTTAAGTTTTATTATGTTTTAGTAGGTTTTAATGCAAAATTTACTTTTTGGATACTACTTTGAGCTTTTGTGTTTTTCTTATGATTTTAGATAATTTTTGGGTGAATTTGGCAAGTTTTAGCAAAGTCTAATTCAGAGGCAAAGAAAGGAGTGTAGATGCTGTCAAATCCTGAACTCTATGCTTTCAAACGAGCATTTCTGGAGCTACAGAGGTTCAATTGACGCTCTCTCATTGGTGTTGGAAAGCTAACTTCCTGGAATTTCCAACAATATATAATGGCCTATACTTTTCTTTGGATTGGACTACCCAAACTAGGCGTTGAACGCCCAAACTACCCCCTTTCTGGTGTTCAACGCCCCAAAAGGACCAACCTCCCAAGTTGAATGCCCAAACTGGCGTTCAACGCTACAAGGGGAACAAGGAAGCAACATATTTACCCCCTAGTAGGTGTTCAAGTTGGACGCCAAGCTCAACCCAAACACGCACCAAGTGGGTCCAGAAGTGGATTTTCACACCTTTAGCTTAGTTTATCTCATTTTTGTAATTTTTAATTATGACTAATATCTTTTAGGTCTAGTATTTACTATAAATAAGGGGCTTCCTTCTTCCTGAGGACTATGCCTCCTAGGAGGGGAGAAGCACATACACATTATTTCTAAACATTATGAGCAACTAAACCTCCTAGGTTAAGGATAGGAGCTCTGCTCATTCCTGTGGATCAATATCATTACTTGTCTACTTTAATATATGTTTGATTTCATTCTATGATGCATATTCATTCTTCATCCTTATGAATCTGGGGTGGAACTAGCATATGACCCCTTATTCTGCATGAGTTCTTACGAGTCCTTCACGGGATAGTATTGAGCTGCAGCTTGAGAATGCATCACAGATTCCAATAGAGTATCTGGGCTGATTGGGATATGTGACATAAAATCCTATTAGTCATGGGTAAATGAGGTTTCTGTGGTGCTAAGGCTAGAATCATAGAGCTTTATTCTCGGATCCGGAAGATCCGACCTTGTCTGTGGCATTTTGAGTAGGATCATCGGAGATTGAATTGCGTGAGCTTCACCCTCGTTCAGATCGATTGACCATTGGCATGGCATTTGATGTGGATCAAAAGAGATTAATGACCATTGGCCCTGGCTTTAATCATTTACAGCCTTGCCATTGAATGGATCACTCATTGTTAAAGTAGTTAGTAAAGAGGTGTAATTCGGAAGAACAAGCATCTCCGAGACCTTAACTGTGTTCTTATAATTGTTTCTACATCAAGTCGATATTGCCTTTGTTCTTATTTTGTTTCATGCGTTTCTACAACAACCACACTTTTCTATTTGCCTGACTAAGATCTGCAAGAGAACCATTGCTTGCTCAATTCGACAATCCTCGTGGGATCGACCCTCACTCACCTAAGGTATTACTTGGACGACCCGGTGCACTTGCCGGTTCAGTTGTGCGAGTCACAAATTCGTGCACCAAGTTTTTGGCGCCATTGCTGGGGATTGTTCGAGATTGACAAACTACCGGCCATCTTGCTCCTTAGATCAGATACGTTTTACTGTTTTTGTTTTTGTGTTTCTTATTTTTTTCTCTAAATTTTTTTCAAAAATATTTTTTTATTTAGTTATCTTTTTCTTTTGTTTGAGTCTTGTGTCAATTTTTAAGTTTGGTGTCTCTTTGGTTTTTGTTTCTTTACTTGAATCTTTGAAAATTGTTCTTGCTCATTTTCTTATTAGTTTGAAATTTTTTTTGTTATTTTCTTGTGTTTGATCTCAAAATCTTTAAGTTTGGTGTCTTTTAGTGTTTTTCCTTCAAATTTTTGAAATTAGCGTCAATTAAATTCAAAATTTTTAATTTTGGTGTCGTGTTAGTGTTTGTTTCTTCTTTTTTATTTTTTTGAACAAAAATATTTTAAATATAGTTTCGAAAATCTTTAAGATTTGATTTCAAATTTTAAGTTGGTATCCCATTAGTAATCTTTTCATTTAATTTAATTTATTTGGTTATCTTTTTTTTTATCTTTAAATCTCTATCTTATCTTTCTCTTTAAAGTCTAAAATTTTGTTATCTTATCTTTATTTTAAATTCAAATTTTAAAATCTTTCTTTGACTTGCTCTTTTTAATTTCAAAATTTTTCAAAAATTAAATATTATTTTTAAAATTTTTAAAATCTTATCTTATCTTGTTTGACTTTTTCTTTCCAGATTCAAATTTTAAAATCTTTGATTGACTCTTTCTTTTTAAATTTCAAAAATTTTTAAAATCAAATCTTTTATTTTATTTTCAAATCTTGTTAGTTAATTGTTTGTTTTATCTTGTTTTAATTTTAAGGTTTAAAATTTCTTTAGTTCTTCTTTCTTTCTTTCTTTTTGAATTTTGAAAATTTTTAAACCCCTTACTTTCAATTTTTTTATTTTTCAAAATTTTCAAGTATTAATTTTTTATTTTTAAATTAGTATTCTATTTTCTTATTTATTTTTGAAAAAAAATTTTTTAATCCCTCCTTCTTTAGGATATCTCACTGGGAGCTCTCTATACTGTGACATAGAGACTCCCATTTTTCTTTGTTTCTTATTTGTGTATGCAGGAACACCAAAGTCACTATGGATCCGAAGGAGAATACACAAATTAGGGGAACTCTGGACTCCTATACATTTCATATTCCTAACTTCTATGGAAGGAGTATTAGCGTACCTCCTATTAACTTAGATGACTTTAAGGTCAACATAGACTTGATCATGCTAATGCAGCAAAAGTTCCAGTTTCATGGACACCCATAGAAAGACCCCAGTAAATTTATCTCCGACTTCCTACAGTTCTATGACACTGTAGAGGCCAATAGAATGGACCCTGAACTCAATCCATAGGCTAAAACTCTTTCCATTTGCTATGAAGGATCAAGCAAAGAGATGGTGGAATATTGAACTCAGAAGAAGTGTGAACACTTGGGATAAGGTTGTTAACAAATTCCTAAACAAGTTATCTCCCTTGCAGAGATTAACTAAGCTGATGACAGATGTTCAAATCTTCAGGCAAAAGGAGAGCGAGTCCCTCTGTGATGCTTAGGAGAAGTACAAGCTAATGTTCAGGAATTGCCCCCATATGTTCTCATGTTGGGGCAAGACAGTCATCTTCTATGAAGCTGTCTTTGAGATGGCCAGGAGGTCAGTAGATCACTCTGTAGGCGGTTCTCTGTACTTTATAGAGACACACGAAGAGGCAGATGAGCTCATTGAGATGATTGCCAATAACCGGTACTTATACTCATATGAAAGGACTCCAATTAGGAGGGAAGCTCAAGGGTGGAGGAATCACTCCAGCAGTGCTGAAGTTGAACGCCCCGGAGGGGGCAGAGAGGAGGTTGAACGCCTAAAAGGGAGTTGCAGGGGCGTTGAATGCCCAGAGAGGGATGGCACTGGCATCCAACGCCCAGGAGGGTGTAACCCTGGCGTTTAACACCAGGAAAGGATCAGCAGTGGTGTTGAACACCTAGAAGGGGGGAGGCATAAGCACCAGTTCAGAGGATAAACCATCCCCCTAGACATCTTGACAGTCTCTTTCCAGTTACTCTGGACACTCATCCTGCATTACCCAAGCCTCCAGAGTACAGAGCCAACTCCCATACCCTCAGAAACTTCAGAGACCTCCTAACACTCTTCCCAGTGACATAGAGTTAAATCCAGAAGAAGAGTGCAAGGCCCTCATCAGGACTAAGGAGTCTGAGCCTAAAGTGGTACACAATGTTGAGGAACTAAATGAAGAAGAGGCTCAAGAAGAGGCTAGAAGTGCACTGTTACACGCCCCTCTTATATGAAGAAAGCCTGAAGTACCACACTCTCAGAAGCCCTAGAAGGAGACCAAGGACGAGCACTACTTACAACCGTTGGAAGGCTCTAAGAAGTTTCAAATCAATATTCCTTTTGATGAGGTTTCAGAGCAAAGACCTCTCTCTTCTGCATTCGTGAAGAGCTTGCCCACTGAAAAAGAAGCAGAGAAAGGCATAGAGGGTGAGTTCCTTGAACCACCAATTCAAGAAGTTCTTGATGATGGGTACACTCCACCTATCACACAACAACCAAGTCCTGAATTCATGGTGGTGAAGACAATCAAGGAAAGCCCAGCAAAGGGGATTATGACCAAGGAACCAAAGATGATATCCATGAAGAAGAAAAGGTCTTCAAGAAACAATACAACCCCTACCCTAACAAGCAAGGAGAAGTAAGCTAATAATAATAACAGAAAACCTATTAGGAGGAATTCAAATCTAAGGGCACTAATCTTCTCCTCTTCCCCCTTGGAGTCATTTCTGTTAACCAACTGGAAGAAGAGGAAGAAAGTCAACAATCAAGTGTCAAGCTAATGACATTAAAGAAGTGCTTGTTGGGAGGTAACCTAACTATAAGTATCCATTAGTTTAATTCTGTTTTGATTTCAGTTTTCTTTAGTTTGAGTTTCTTTTAGTAAATTTTTATTTATCATTGATTTCCATAGTTTTTCCTCGCTTTTTAATGTTTGTGATCATGTGCAGCACTTAGAACAAAGGCAGAGATATTGAGGATTGAAAATAGAACACTCTGGAGAGAGTCTCTCACTAGTGTTGAATGCCAGCAAGGGAGAAAGCTGGGCGTTCAACGCCCATCAAGGATCATGCACTGGCGTTGAATGCCAGTAATGGAGAAAGCTGGGCGTTCAACACCCATAAGGGAATAGCAAGGACCAACTTTTCTTTACTTGGGGATAAGTAAACTTTTTAAGTTTGGTGTTGCAGAGCAAGCTCTAGGTGTATTCCATCATCAATGGCACTAAAAGGAGGTGAATCATCCTCACAGAAGAGCATAGCCTGAGCAACCATCAGTACTGAGGTGGTCGAGTTTCATTCCCCCTTTCTTTTTGCTTTTCAGTATTTCATTATGTTTTCTATTTTCTATTCTAGCTTTTGCATGATCACTCGTAGGATTTATTTGCTTAGTAGTTTATTTTCAAAATTTTTATGATTATAAGATGTCTCATGCATCACCCACTAAGCTTAAAAAGAATTTTTTTTGAAAAAAAGTTAGTAAAATACATAAGATCTTGAGTTATATCATGAGTTATTCCAATTACTTTGATGTGGTGGCCTTGCATTTATTTCTGAATGCACGAATTAACTGTGCATAATTGATATTGAAATTAAGTGTATTGACTCTTGAAAGAACAAAGAATTTAGAGATGTATTATTGACTTTCCGAAAAATAAAAAAATTGATTCTTGAAGCAAGAAAAAGCAGGAAAAAAAAAAAGAGAAAAATGAAATGAAAAAGAAAAAAATGCTCATAGAAGAAAAAATCAAAAGAGCAAGGATCCAAGACTTTGAGCATCAATGGTTAGGAGGGTTAAAAATCAACCTAAAAAGCTCAAATGAGTTGCTATCCCTAACTAAATGCTTGTGGTGTGAAGGTGTCAAGTAAAAAGCTTGAGACTGAGCAGTTAAAGTCGTGATCCAGAGTAAAAGAGTACACTTAAAAACTCTGGGCACCACTGTCTGGGAATTTAAGGAAAGCTAAATTCGAATCTAAGAGGTTCCCCCAGTTAAGTGTATGTGGCATTGATGTATCAGGTGGAAATACGGGAAAACAAAACGCTTAGAGTCACGGCTAGGCTAAAAAAGGTGCAAAGCACCAAAAGAAGCTGTGTTCAAGAATCAAGAAGAGCTAAACTAAGAGAATCAACAATATCATTCGGATTCTAGTTCCAAGAGATGTCAATATTTCTAAACTTCAAAGAAAAATGAAGTGCCAAAACTGTTCAGAAGTAAAGAGCTGTTGAGTTAAGAAATTAACTAACATAATTGATGATGACAAACATTAAATTTATTGGGCCAACTATCCAATTAGTTTTGATGATTTGTGTTTTAAGTGATGCAGGCTAATATTCAATAATGCAGCAGCCCAATTGAATGGAACACAAATCTGAAGCTTTCATAGTGTACAACACTTTCAAACAAGCCCAAATTAATTTAGAACAAAGAAATAAAATGGGCTGAATGGACAAAGCCAACCCAAGCCCAAATTGATCCCTCATGCCAATCCCTCAAAAGTGCTTCCACCAAAAGCAACGTTCACATTTTTCTTTCGATCAGACACAGAGAAAAGTGAGATAACTTCTTCCTCTTGCTCGTTTCATCAAAGAAGAAAGAAAGAGAAAGCTTAATCAGAAAGGAAAATGTCTAATCACCCAAACTAACCATCCTAGGCTAAGTTAGAAGTTAAAGGTGATTTGTTTCCTCTTGCATGCATTTTACTTTCCTCTTTTCTTCTCCAACTCTCTGCCAATCCAATTTGGGATACATGAAAAAAGTGATTTCTGATAATCACTACTATAAATCAAAGGCCAAGATTGTTTCTTGGGGATCAAGTAGTATCTCAAGGGTTCAGATGTGGGATTACCATTGAAAATTTTTCTTCTTTACTGTTCTGAGGCATTCGGCTAAGAGAAAGAGATCTGTTTCGAAATTCCAAACTGGGGATTAATGGATAAAAGTGAAAGGCTAAGTTGGTAGCTCACAGCTCGAGGAGTTGACTTGGAAGAGAGGATCTCAACAACATGCAAGGAGATATAAAAAGAAAAAAATTGTTTTCTGCTGAGGCAAGGAGAGAGAACCAGTTTTTGAAGTTCATGTTCTGAGAAAAGTTCTCTGAAAAAGTTCATCAACTTGGACAGTGCTTCCTAGTTAAAGGAGCATTCCACCAGAATGAGGAACTAAATCAGAGGCAAGAAAGTCTGGTTCATCACATAGCGAAGAGGCTGTTGAAGCATTAATCTCCTTCATGTTTTAAAGATTGTAATTTTCTTTTCAATGTTTATCTTTCTGTAATTTCTTGAGGTAAAAGGCTAAATGAGAGAGATTTTGAAAGAACCTAAGAGTGGAAAGAGGTAGAGAGAAACACTTAAGTGAAAAGCTGATAAGAGGACTATTGTTAGTCTAGATTTTCACAAAATAGAATTCCATCGTTGAAAGTATAGTCTAGACCAATAATTAATTCCCAAGATCAAATATTAAATTCAAAACATATATATAAACCAAGAGTAATTCAACCTCGGGTCGTCTTCCCTAGGAATTGCAATGAAATGCACAATTATTGGCTATTAGAGAGAGTATGGGAATTGGGAAAGCAAGAGAGCAAGAGATGTAAATAGCAAGAGAGGTAACTTAGCATGCAAGAAATTAAATGAAAGCAAGTAAAGGCAATGAAAATGGCAATTAAAAGCTAAAAAGGACTCTTGGCAAGAAGTGGGTAGTTAGGGATTTCTATCCTAGTTATGGACCACAAACATGGCAATTGTGTGGAATCAATCTAAATTAATCAATCCTCCTTGAGAATTTGTCAAAAGCATAATTGATCTCAATCCATAAGTCCTAGTCAACTCATTAATTACTTAGTGAAAGACTAGCGTCAATGAAAACCAAACCAATTAACTATTCTCACACAATGCGGAATAGACATCCACAACTCAATTCCACCCAAACATCCAATTTCTCAAACAAGAGTGTGAAAACTAAACATGCAAGGAAGTAAACATCAAAGCAATAAAAGTCAAAGCAATTAAAATGCAAGGAAAGGAAACTTCAAATGCAAGAAACCTCTTGGCAAGCAATTGAGAGCTATGGTTACCTATCTTAACCATTGACCACAAACATATGATGATTATGAAGAGTTAATCCTACTTAGTCAACCTTACATCGAAGATAAGTCAAATAGGCATAGTTAATTTCAATCCATAAGTCCTATGTCAACACTAAGGGTCACATAGAGTTAATAGAGACCAAATCAACTAACTACTCTAATATATCAAACAAGAATGGACATCAATGATTCAAGGATCACCAAAGTCAACAATTTCAAGCCAAGAGTGAAGAAAAACTAAGTGAAAACTGAGCCAAGCATTTTATCAAATACTTGGTGTGCGTGAAAATAAAATAATATTAAATTGCAATAAAATAAATTCTAAAACTACCAAAGGCAAGAAAATAACAATAGTAACTAAAGAAAGCAATAATCAACATGAAAACATAAATTGCATTAATTAAAATTAAAATTAACAAAGAGTGCTCATAACATGAAAATGATAAAATAAAGGAAATAACAAAAGAGATGAAGAAGATAAAGGTGCAATAACAATAAATGACAAGGAAAAGTAAATAGAAACAAGAATTAAAAGTAGAAATTACAAGAAATTAAACTAACTAACCCTAGTTCTGACTTGTGCGTACGCACAAGTACCTGTGTGTACGCACACTTAGACTTATGTCCACTATTCCAAATTGCATATCATTTTAAAGCCCCGGATGTTAGCTTTTCAATGCTGCTGAAACCGCCTCATTTGGACCTCTGTAGCTCAAGTTATGACCAATTTAGTACAGAAAGGTTAGGGTTGACAGCTTTCCAAATCCTTCATTTCTTGAATTCTACCTTTTTGCATGCTCTTTTCCTCACTTCTTCAACCCATACTTGCCTTGGAAACCTGAAATCACTTAACAAATACATCAAAGCACCAAATGGGATTAAAGTGAATAAAATTGACTAAATTAAGCACAAAAGAGCATGTTTTCACTTTCAAGCACAATTTAGGAAGAAATCTCAAAAGCATGCTATTTAGGTGAATGAATGTGGGTTTATGTGATGGAATCCACTCAAATCAAACTAAAATATATCATAAAATATAGATTCATCAAAAGCCTAGAGTGATTTCAGATTTCTTTAGGTTGGTGTTATGTCTTGTATCTTGTACTAGTGAGGTACCCCTTTCTTAGTTGGGTGAGCACTAAGAGTGAAGAGTTAGGTATTAGCATAACCAAGTCAAGTTAGGTTAGAACTTGAGAGTGAAAGGATTGTGTCAATCTTGTGAAATTGGTGTATGTAATACTTTAACTATAGTGGAAATTCCACCACTGTTATGGTGGAGACTGGATGTAGGTTACATTGCACAAGGCAACTGAACCAGGATACATGATGGTGTCAGCTTCTCTCTTCCCTTCTCTGTTCTGTTTATTGATATTTATGAGACAAAATAAAATTGTCTCATAAATTTTTCGCTACTGAGTTCAAACAGAATCAGACTGAAAGTTAGTATTAAAGGGTTATTTTATTAAAGTTAAAGAAGGTCATAGATTCAACTCCCATTCTCTAAGCCTTCTAAAACCTTTAAGGGCTATTAGCCCCATTCAATACATGGAACTGAGCTTCATTGAAAAACTTTAAGACTTATTGTATCTTTCTCTTTTTTTTTATTCCTACTTGTTTTTGGTTGGTTGAGGACAAACAACAGTTTAAGTTTGGTGTTCTGATGAGTGGATATTTTATACGTTTTTTGATGCTATTTTCTTAGTGTTTTTAGTATATTTTGTTAAGTTTTATTATGTTTTAGTAGGTTTCGATACAAAATTCACTTTTTGGATAATACTTTGAGATTTTGTGTTTTTCTTATGATTTTAGGTGATTTTTGGGTGAATTTGGCAAGTTTTAGCAAAGTCTGATTCAGAGGCAAAGAAAGGAGTGTAGATGCTGTCAAATCTTGACCATGATGCATTCAAACGAGAATTTATGGAGTTACAGAGGTCCAATTGATGCATTCTTAATGTCGTTGGAAAGATAACTTCTAGGGTTTTTCAGAAATATATAATTATCTATACTTTTCTTTGGATTGGACTGCCCAAACTACCCCATTTCTGGCGTTCAACGCCCCAAAAGGACCAACCTCCTAAGTTGAATGCCCAAACTGGTGTTCAACACCACAAGGGGAGCAAGGAAGCAACATATTTACCCAACGCCCACTACTTTAATTTGGACGCCAAGCTCAACCCAAACACTCACCAAGTGGGCCCAGAAGTGGTTTTTCGCACCTTTAGCTTAGTTTATCTAATTTTTGTAATTTTTAATTATGAGTAATATCTTTTAGGTCTAGTATTTGCTATAAATAAGGGACTTCCTTATTCCTGAGAACTATGTCTCCCAGGAGGGGAGAAGTACATACGCATTATTTCTATACATTATGAGCAACTAAACCTCCTAGGTTAAGGATAGGAGCTCTGCTCATTCCTATGGATCAATGTCATTACTTTTCTACTTTAATATATATTTGATTTCATTCTATGATGCATTTTTGTTCTTCAACCTTATGAATCTGGGGTGGAACTGGCATATGACCCCTTATTCTACATGAGTTCTTGCGAGTCCTTGGCGAGATAGTATTGAGCTGCAGCTTGAGAATGCATCACAGATTCCAATAGAGTATCTGGGCTAATTGGAATATGTGATATAAAATCCTGTTATTCATGGGTAATTGAGATTTTTGTGGCACTAAGGCTAGAATCATAGAGCTTCATTCTTGGATCCGGAAGATCAGACCTTGTCTATGGCATTTTGAGTAGGATCATCAGAGATTGAATTGCGTGAGCTTCACCCTCGTTCAGATCGATTGACCATTGGAGTGGCGTTTGATGTGGATCAGAGAAGATTAATGACCACTGGCCCTGGCTTTAATCACTTACAGCCTTGCCATTGAATGGATCACTCATTGTTAAAGTAGTTAGTAAAGAGTATTAATCCAGAAGAACAAGCATCTCTGAGGCCTTAACTGTGTTCTTATAATTATTTCTACATCAAGTTGGTATTGCCTTCGTTCTTATTTTGTTTCATGCGTTTCTATAACAACCACTCCTTTCTATTTGCCTGACTAAGATCTGCAAGAGAACCATTGCTTGCTCAATTCGACAATCCTCATGGGATCGACCCTCACTCACCTGAGGTATTACTTGGACGACCTGGTGCACTTGCCGGTTCAGTTGTGCGAGTCATAAATTTGCGCACCACACACGCCCTTAGCATATCCTCCAACATCTGAATAGTGCGTTCTGACTATCCATCCATTTGCAGATGATATGTTGTGTTGAGACATAGCCTCGTATCAAAAGCTCTTTGAAAAGCTCCTTAAAACCTCGATGTGAATCGGGGTCACGGTCCGACATTATACTCGATGGAACCCCGTGCAACCTTACAATCTCCTTGATGTACAACCTCTCCAGTTCCTCCAAAGAGTACACTCAGATAAGCAGGAAGTGAGCAGACTTGATTAAGCGATCCACAATCACCCAAACCCCATCAACTCCCGACCTAGTCCTCGACAAACCGGTCACAAAATCCATTGCAATTCCTTCCCACTTCCACTGAGGAATCTCAAGTGGCTGTAACATTTCCGACAATCTCTGGTGTTCTATCTTCACCTTCTGATACGTCATACACTTACAGGTGTGGCTACATCACTCTTCATCCCAAGCCACCAGAACATCTTCTTCAAATCATGATGCATCTTCGTACTACCTGGATGAATGGAGAATCCGCCACTATGAGCTTCCAACAACAATTCTTGTCTCAAATTTCCGACATCCAGCACGCAAATCCTCTCCTTATGCCTCCATAACCCTTCATTGTCCTTAATTAGTAAACTATCCATGCCTCTCCTTACCAATTGGTTGGAACAATCTCTGAAGTTCTTGTTCATTTGCTGAGACCTCTGAATTTCTGACTTAAACGTACTAGAAATTTGTAACTGATTCAAACAAGCTATCCCGACAACTTCACCAATATCCAACTTGAGGTATGCAAACTTGTCCACTAACTCCTCCTCTTTAATCCTCATCCAAGCTATCATCAACAACTTTTGACTCATTGCATCCACCACAATGTTTACCTTTTCGGGGTGATAACTCAGTTCAAAATCATAATCTTTCAGAAGCTCCATCCACCTCCTTTGACGTATATTGAGCTCTTTCTGATCAAAGATGTACTTAAGACTCTTGTGATTAGAAAAGACTCTAAACCCCACTCCGAAACCCCACTCCGTACAAGTAGTGCCTCCAAACTTTCAACGCAAATACAATCGCCGCTAATTCCAAGTCATGAGTTGGGTAATTCATCTCATGAGGTCTTAGCTGACGCGATGCATAAGCCACTACGTTCCGGTGTTGCAATAACACACAACCCAAACCTTTCAACGAAGCATCACAGTGCACTTCAAACGGTTCGTGCGGTTCTGGCAAAATCAAAATAGGTGCTGAAGTTAATTTCTCCTTCAAAGCTTGAAAGCTCTCTTCATACTCTACCGTCCACACAAACGGTACCTCCTTCCAGGTTAACTTAGTCATTGGTAATGCGATTTGAGAAAATCTTTTAATGAATCTTCGGTAATATCCGGCTAAACCCAACTCATAACCTCTGTTACCGTCGTCGGCCTCTCCCATTTCATCACCGCCTCTACTTTTGAAGGATCTACTGTTATTCTGCCCTTACTCACTACGTGGCCTAAAAACTTCATCTCTTCCTTCCAGAAATCACACTTAGATAATTTTGCATACAATTTATGCTCTTTCAGGATTTGCAAAACAATTCTCAAGTGCTCTTCATGTTCTTCTACCATCTTTGAGTAAACTAAAATGTCTTCTATGAATACTACCACAAATTTGTCCAAAAAGGGATGAAATACTCTGTTCATGTAATCCATGAACACAGCAGGTGCTTTCGTCAACCCAAAGGACATCATCGCAAACTCGTAGTGTCTATAGTGCGTCCTAAACGCAGTTTTTAGAATATCATCCTCCTTCACTCTTATCTAATGGTAACCGGATCTTAAATCAATTTTTGAAAATACTCCAGCTCCTTGCAACTGATCCATAAAGTCATATATCCTCGGCAACGGATACTTTTTCTTCACAATCACTTTGTTCAAGTGTCGGTAATCCACACAGAGTCGCATTTTTCCAACTTTCTTTTTCACCAATAAAACTGGTGCTCCCCACGGAGACACATTCGGTTGAATTGAGACTGGTCCGGCTCCCAGCACCAAGTCTATTGCAAATTCAATCTCCCATTGAGGTGGGAACTCGAGAATATCTTCAGGAAATCCTTTCAAAAAGTCTCTAACTACCGGAATTTGATCTAACTTCTGTTCATCACCTAGAGTATTCTAGCAAAAAGTATATAACCCTGACACTCTTTCCCACTACAATTTACCAAAATAGAGTTCAACTAATGATTCACTTGAAAACTGTCTCTCAACAATTTCCTATCGGCAAGTGTACCGGATTGTCGTCAAGTTAAAACTCACTGTAGAGTGAGGTCGAATCCCACAGGGATTGGTTCGTTGATCAATGTTAATTGGAGAATTATTCTAGTTGAGCAAAATTAGATTTGGTTGAGAATTGCAGAAAGTAAAATTGGCGGGAAACTTAAATTGCAAGAAATTAAATTACAGAAATTAAATTGCTGAAATTAAATAACAGAAGCTTAAATTGCAAGAAATTAAATGGGAATGGAGAATGATAAACCATTATTTTATGGTTTATATTATGTTTAATTGTGTGGTTTTATCAAATCTTTACCCACTTATTCATTAAATTAGCATGTATTTACAATTCATTCCCAAAATTACTCCATGATTGAAAACTTGCTTCCTAGAGACTTTTAATTATGTATTTTAATTCTCCTTTATTCCATTCAATGCTGTGATATGTGTGTTAAGTGTTTCAGGCTTTATAGGGCATGAATGACTTGGAGATTGGAAAGGAAGCTTGCAAAAATGGAAGGAATACAAGAAATTGAGGAGATGACCAGCGAGAAGTGACGCGGACGCATGACTCACGCGACCGCGCGAAATAGAGGAAATCACAATGACGCGCTCGCGTGCCTGACGCAAACGCATGGATTGAAAACTGCACAAGTGACGCGAATGCGTAGACGACGCGCACGCGTGGCAAGGCAAAATGCTGGATGACGCGAACGCATGGAGGACGTGCTAGCGTGACATGTGCGATTTGCAGAATCTGCAGAATTCGCTAGGGGCGATTTTGGGCCCTGTTTTGACCCAGTTTTCTGCCCAGAAAAGCAGATTAGAGCCAGGGAACATGCAGAGACAAAAAACAACATTCATTCCGCATAATTTTAGTTTTTAGATCTGATTTTACTCTTCCTCTAGGTTTTCTCTCTACACATTCATAGTTCTTAGGATTTTGATTTTATTGCTTTTTGGATTGGGATATTGAGAAGAGTTATTACCCCCGTCAAGACTTCGTCATTCTAGTTTGTTTCCTTACTTGTCACTTAATCTTCCATATCCTTAATTTATTCAGAGTTACTATTGGATTATTTTTAGAATTTATTAATACAAGAACTATTTTTATTTTTAATTGATCCTTTTGATTATTATTTATCATGCCTTTCTTTATTTCCTTTTTTTTTATTTCGTGGATTTTACAATCATAATGAGCGAGTAGTTCCATAACTTGATTGGGAGTTGGTTGAACGGAGGACCTTGAGTTGGATGCTCAAGAGTAAAATTATAGTTGGGTTTAGCGTTGGGTCGCCCTCTAATCACTGACACTAGTCTTTCCCAAGGGAGAGGATTAGAACTTGTGAATAGAAACTGACTTCCAACTTGCTTAACTTTCCTTTATCTGGTAAAGGATAACTGAGCAGGCAACCTTCAATTATCAATTGATCTTGGGAGAAATCCATCAAGGATATGGCTTCCAACTAATCTACTTCCGGTCAAGGTTTTTATTTAAATTACATAAATTCTCTGATTCAATTTCCTGTCTATCAAACTCAAACCCTTTTGGAAAACATCTGATTAATAAAATAGCACATCTTTCTGCAACTCATTGGGAGATGACCTGGGATTCATACTCCCAGTATTTTAATTTTAATTTTGTGACAACCCTTCTAAATTGATAAGCAGATTTTTGGTTTGTTAAGAACTATACTTGCAACGTATCTCTTATAATAATTTCTTAACTCGCCAATTTCCGCCACGTCAATTTTTGGCGCCGTTGCCAGGGAGTTGCAATAGAGTGCTAAGTTATTGATTGGAATTTATTTATTTGCATTTTATTTTATTTATCTACTATGAGCTGCATGTTTCTTTCATTAAATGACGCGTTCACTTCTTGATCCAAGCTTGCCAGTATTTGATCCTGAGATTGAAAGAACTATTTCACGTATAAGGCAAGCTCGGCGTCGGTTAGTCCTCTCCGAGGGCGAATCTAAAACGTCACTTGAGGAAGAAACAAGCTCCCTTTCTACTGATTCGGTTGATTCACGTGCAGGTGACATGGCAGCACCTAGGAGAGTTACTATTCAGGAGGCTGGAGCCCCTGATTTTATAATGCAATCGTTTCAAGCGCATCACCCAACAATGGCTACAGATTTTAAAATAAAGACTGCACTGCTTAACTTGATGCCTAAGTTTTATGGCTTACCTGCTCAAGAGCCTATCAAGCACCTCAGGGATTTTCAAGTAGCCTGTTCTACTGTCAGGCGTGATGGTGCAGATGAAACTTCTATTTTGTTAAAAGCTTTCCCATTCTCTCTTGAGGAAAAGGCAAGAGAGTGGTACTACACTCAACCCGCAGTAACTGTTTCTGACTGGGATACGCTCAGAAGAGAATTTTTGGAAAAATTCTTTCCAGCTGAAATTACTGACAAACTGAGGAAAGACATTTTCATGATTGTTCAGGACAAATCCGAGACTCTTTATGAATACTGGGAGCGCTTCAACAATCTTCTGGAAGCATGTCCCCACCATATGATTGACAAGATAGTGTTTCTCGGCTACGTCACACAGGGCATGAGGCCCCAAGATAAGACCACATTGGAAAGTGCTAGCAATGGGTCTATGAAAAAGTACAAGACCACTGATGAGGCATGGCAATTGATCAGTGACTTAGCTGAATCTACTAGGAATCACAGGCAGAAACAAGGCCGGTCAAAAGCTGTTGCGGAGGTATCTTCTAGCAAGGAGACTACTGCTCTGACTCAGAGTATATGTGAAATGACCAACTTACTGAAGCAGATGCAGTTGAGTTAACAACAAGCGCAGCAAAGCCAACAGCTAGTCCCACAAAGAGTGTGCGAAATCTGTGCTGATTATAGCCATTATACTGATGAATGTCCGCAGCTCCAACAGAAAGACAACGCTGTGGCAGCCACTCATAACTTTTACGACCGCCCCAATCAAGGATACAATCAAGGTGGCAGTTACAACCATGGATGGCAGGACAATTCTAACCAAGGTTGGAGAGATAATTCTAACCAGAATTGGAGGGACAACAATAATAGAGGAGGCAGAGACAATCAAGGATATTAGAGGTGGAATAATAACAACAACAGGCAGCAGAACTAGAACCAGCCTTACAGAGCACCTCACCTGAGGCAGTCCCAAGGACCACAACACAACCAACAACAAGTTCTGCATATCACTCAATCTAATTCCTCTCCGAGTGACGAGGCACTTCAATCCATTGCGCAAGGACAAAAGAACATGGAAAGTTCACTTAATGGCCTAGCATCCGCTATACAAGCTCTCATCTCTCAGCTGGCATCACCCAATACTTCAAACGCTCAACATGCAAGCTCCAATGGGATTCCTTCTCAACCCTTACCCAATCCAAAGGGTGGCATCAATGCCATCACCCTAAGGTCTGGAACCACACTGCAAGAGAGGAATCAGGAGGAGCCAATCCCATCAGAACACGCCTCAGCTAAAGAGGTGGTGGAAGTAGAGGATGCTGAAGAGGAAGAGGAGATACAAGACATGGTTGAAGAAGAAGAAGCTCAACCACAAAAAGAAGCACCAAAGGATGCAGACGTTGCAGAAAACGCCCTTCTTATTCCATTTCCACAAATTGCAAGGAAGCTCAGGAAGCAGATGGAACTTGATCCCAAAATGGTAGAAATATTCAAAAAGGTTGAGGTAACTGTTCTCCTTTTTGATGTTATTCAGCAGGTACCTAAATACGCAAAGTTTCTAAAAGATTTATGTATACATAAAGACAAAATTAATGAATTAGAAACTATTCCTTTAGGTAGTTCTATATCCGCTTTAATGGGAAGTATACCTGAAAAGTGTAGCGATCCAGGTCCATGTATGGTTAATTGTACTATTGGTGGTGTGATATTTTCTGACTGCATGTGTGATTTAGGAGCATGTGTTAGTATAATGCCGTTGTCTATATATGATACTTTGAGGCTCCCTCCCTTAAAAAGGTCGGCAGCTCGTTTTGTGTTAGCAGATAAAAGCATTATTACAGTGGTTGGAATTGCTGAAGTTGTATTAATGAGCATTAAGGGACTCATATTTTCCATTGACTTCTATATCTTGGAAATTCCCCCTAATGACTTAGGAAGGCCATCATCAATCCTGCTTGGAAGACCATTCCTGAAGACTTCAAAGTTCAAGATGGACGCATTTTCCGGAACTTATTCTTTTGAAATAGATGGTAGAATAGTGAAATTCAATTTAAATGGAGCTATGGAGCACCCTCTGGATGATCATTCTATCTCCCAGTGTGACATCATAGATGAAACCGTGGCTGAAGTTCACCAGGAGGAATTAGAAGAGAAGTACACAGGACGAGGTCCAAGTGTAGGGACATCTTCAGAGGACAATGAGGGCACTTTGCCATTATCACCAGCCCCAAATAATCCAGAGCCTGACCATGAGCAGAAATTAGAATTAAAGCCCCTCCCTCCACACCTCAAGTATGCTTACCTTGAGGACAAGCAGAAGTTTCCAGTTATTATTGCAAGGGAACTCACTTCCCAACAAGAAGAACAGTTACTCAGTGTGCTGAGGAAACACAAGAAAGCAATTGGATGGAGCCTGGCGGATATAGTAGGCATCAACCCTCAAGTTTGTGAGCATAGAATATTCCTAGAAGAGGGAGAAAAGCCTGTCCGTCAACCTCAGAGAAGACTGAATCCCACCATCTTAGAAGTTGTCAAGAAAGAAGTGACCAGGCTACTTGAAGCAGATATTATTTACCCCATCTCAGATAGTGAATGGGTCAGTCCAGTACAAGTGGTGCCCAAGAAGTCTGGAATCACAACAGTAAGAAATGAGCATGGAGAGCTCCTGACAACTAGAGTGCAGAATTCATGGAGAGTTTGCATTGACTATAGGCGTCTCAACCAAGCCACTCACAAGGATCATTACCCCTTGCCATTCACTGATCAGATGCTTGATCGCCTGTCAGGTAAATCTCATTATTGCTTTTTAGATGGTTATACAGGCTATTTTCAAATCCATATAGCTTTTGAAGATCAGGAAAAGACTACTTTTACATGTCCTTTTGGCACTTATGCTTATAAGAGAATGCCCTTTGGCTTGTGCAATGCACCAGCTACTTTCTAAAGGTGCATGATGAGTCTTTTTTCTGACCTTATTGAGGACTATATGGAGGTTTTTATGGATGATTTTAGCATTTGTGGTGATTCATTTAGCCTTTGCTTGGATAGTTTATCTAGAGTATTAGATAGATGTGTCAGTACAAACCTTGTATTGAATTTTGAAAAATGTCACTTTATGGTTAAACAAGGGATTGTACTAGGACATGTTGTGTCTAATACTGGCATTTCTGTAGATCCATCAAAGGTGGATGTTATTTCTAGTTTACCTTACCCCTCCTCTGTGAGGAAAGTCCGTTTGTTCCTTGGCCATGCAGGTTTTTACCGGAGATTAATTAAGGACTTCAGTAAGGTAGCACTACTTTTATCCAGACTACTGCAGAAAGATATTGAGTTCTAGTTCAGTGAGGATTGCAAACAAGCGTTTGATAAGCTGAAGACCGCCCTGACTCAAGCTCCAATTGTGAGAGGACCAGACTGGATCCAGCCATTTAAAATCATGTGCGATGCTTCCAATCATGCAGTAGGAGCAGCGCTGGCTCAGTGTGAAGGTAAGGATCCTTTTGTAATTGCTTATGCGTCTAAGACTTTAGACACAGCTCAGTCTAATTACACTACTACTGAGAAAGAGCTTCTTGCTATTGTTTTTACTCTGGATAAATTCTGAGCCTATTTACTTGGTACTAAAGTAGTAGTGTACTCAGACCACGCAGCTTTAAAGTATTTATTAGCTAAAAAGGAGTCCAAACCAAGGCCTATGCGTTGGATACTGCTACTACAAGAATTTGATTTAGAAATTAAGGATAGGAGTGGTAACCAGAATCTAGTGGCAGACCACTTGAGTCACCTTGAGCACATGAAGGATACCGCCACTCCTATAAATGATAATTTCCCGTTTGATAACTTACAAGTAGTATCTGAAGTAGTCCCTTGGTATGCACCTGTAGCTAATTATCTAGTTAGCCGCACCTTTCCTCCAAACTTTACTAAGCATCAAAGAGACAAGCTGAAAAGCGAGTCCAAATATTATATATGGGATGACCCATATTTATGGAGATGTGGCGCTGACCAGGTAATTAGACGGTGTGTGCCTCAATCAGAATTCCAGTCTATTTTAGAGGCCTGCCACTCATCTGAGAGTGGAGGACATTTTGGCCCTCAAAGAACAGCTAGAAAAATTTTAGACTGTGGATTCTGGTGGCCTACTCTTTTTAAAGACGCTGCTAAATTTTATAAATCTTGTTCTCCATGCCAAAGGTTTGGTAATATATTCAAGAGGGATGAGATGCCTCAACAGACTATGCTTTTCTGTGAAATTTTTGATGTTTGGGGCATTGACTTCATGGGTCCATTTCCAAATTCTAATGGTTATTTTTATATATTGTTAGCTGTAGATTACGTTTCTAAATGGGTGGAAGCAATTCCTACCCGCACTGATGATGCTAACACTGTTGTTTCCTTTGTAAGAACCCATATTATTTGTCGCTTTGGAACACCACGAGCAATCGTGAGCGATCAAGGCACCCATTTCTGTAACAGGAGACTAACAGGATTACTGAAGAAGCATGGGATAGTTCATAAAGTGGCAACAGCTTACCATACCCAGACTAATGGGCAAGCTGAGGTGTCTAACAGAGAGATAAAATGTATATTGCAGAAGATAGTCAAACTTAATAGAAGAGACTGGAGTACCAGGCTACAAGATGCACTCTGGGCATACAGAACAGCATACAAGACACCCATTGGGATGAGCCCCTTCCGCTTAGTTTATGGAAAAGCCTGTCACCTCCCAGTTGAGGTAGAGCACAAAGCCTTTTGGACAGTAAAGGAGTGCAATATGGAATTTGAGAAGGCCGGAACTGAGAGGAAGTTGCAACTGCAAGAATTAGAGATCCTATGCCTAGAAGCTTATGAGAACTCAAGGCTGTACAAGGAAAAGATGAAGGCTGTGCATGATAAGCACATCAAGAGAAGAGAGTTCCAACCTGGAGACTTTGTCCTCATTTACAACTCTAGACTGAGGCTCATGCCAGGAAAGTTGAGATCAAGATGGGAAGGTCCATATAGAGTAGAGAAGGCTGAGCCATACGGAGTTTTCCACCTAAGTAATCCTTCAAGCTCTGAATTCATCAAAGTTAATGGACATCGCTTAAAGCTATATCAGAGTGAGAAGGCGACGAAAACCAAGGAGCTAGAGATCTTCCTCTTGGAGGATCCAGCCACAGCAGAAGACTGAGCTAGTGGAGCGTCCAACTTAAGGACGTTAAAGCAAGGTGCTAGGTGGGAGACAACCCACCATGGTATGATCGTTCCTTTCTTTCTTCTTAGTTTTCTTTTTCAATAACTCTTCTTTTTAGTAGCACATTTAGTTTGCATCTTCATTTGCACAATTGCATATAAAAAAAAGGGAGGGAGGGGGGGGGGGCACGCGACGTGACAGCGTCACCGATGCGTCCGAGTCGTATGTGAGTAAGAAAGAAAAAAAAAATCGAATAGAAAGTCACGCGAGAGCGTGGCTGGAAGCGTGCTTTAGGCACAAATTGATCCACGAGACCGCGTCGCTGATGTGTCCGCGTCATGTGGGAGAAATGCCTCCCATGCGTCCGCGTCACCCACGCGGACGCGTGAGCTGAAAATCGACGTAAGAAAGGGTGCATGGCCAAAAGTTGTGCTGAAGTGGGGCTGGACTGTTGCTAGACGCCCAAGCCCTACCACACGAACGCGTGCCCCACGCGTCTGCGTCGTATTCCAATATTGGCCATCCACGCGATCGTGTCTACCACGCGACCGCGTCACCCTGAAATTTGGCAACAATGAGTTTCGAACAGAGAGTTGTGCGAGCGCGAGGCTGCCCTCGCGCCAGTAGCACCGAACGAGTCACGCGTCCGCGTGACCGACATGACTGCGTCGATTCATATAAGCGCCATCTGCGCGAACGCATACCCCATGCGTCCGCGTCGCTTGCGCCGCCCAGCTTATCCTAATCTGCCAAAATATCTTATCTTTCTCTTCCCCAAATCCTACTTTTTCTTTTCCCTCCTTATTTCTTTCTTTCCCCTTCTTCTTCTTCCTTCTTTCTCACTTTCTACTTTCTCTCTCTCACCACCATTAACAAGGTTTTTCTTTTCTTCTTTCCTCCTTACTTTTCTATTCTTCTTCTTAATTTATGTTTTCTTCTTCTTTTCTTTTTCTTTTTACTTTCATTATCCATGTTTTCTTTTTCTTTCTTTTTCTTTTAATTGGTGTTGAAAATTTATTAGGGTCATTATTATTCCTTATGATTTGCTTGTGGATTGTTAAGGATTTGTTTGGCAATTATATATTAATTTGATAGGGTTGCTTGCATGTTCCAATTCAATACTTTCAATAGCTTATTCACCATGCATGCTATGTGTTTGTGAAAATGCCCGTATGGCATTGTGCACTGTTTTTTCGATATCTTTTATTCTACTACTCTAAATACTTGCTTTTCACAAAAATCCTTCTTTTATTTTATTATTTAAATATAATTGTTATTACAAACAGGTTATTAGTTTGAAAGGCTTGGTAATCTAACTTGGACATTGAATGCTTGATCTATGCTACTCATGCCTTTGCCTGCATGCTAATAAACACCTTGCATTTAATTGTCAACATATGCACTTGCTATATTTCCATAGTTGATCTCTCACATGTAGTCATGACCATATGTTAATATCCTTCATCTTTTAATGTGCATTGATTACCACCTTTCCCGCCCTCTTCCTTGCTCTAACCCTTGACATTTTGACATACTTTCTCTTTTCTTTCTCTTAGGATGGCCTCCAAGAAAGGCAAGGAGAAAGCTACTCCCAAATCAACAGCAAGGAGAGGAACCAAACGAGCTCTAGTGGCAGAGCCATCTTCAACTGCAGTCAAGCCCTTAACAAAAAGAATTAAGAGGATTATAAAGGTTGATGAAAAAGAGAAAGCCTTCCCAGCAAAGGACACTATGCGATTTCCCAATCGCTACCGTGAGCAGATGTTCCCCATCCTGGCAGAAAGGAGTTACAACAACGAATACATTCTTATCCTCCCAACCCGTATTGCTGAATTTGTTGAGCCGCAAATTGAAAGAAGACAATGGGATTTCCTTCAGAGACAGCCACGGCAGGTTAATCTTTCCTGGGTAGTCGAGTTCTACTCTAATTTTCACCTGCCAAACCTGCAATCTGTCTATGTCCATCAGAAACAAGTCCCCATTACAGAAGAGACCATTCAACGAGCTCTTGATCTTTCCCCTACTCCAGAAGGACTGGACGCATTTCAAGAAGCCTCACTCAAATGCCAGACGTACCAATTTGACTGAGATGCTGTTCTCAGAGTTATCGCACTTCCTGGCAGCAGCTGGATCTACAGATACCATCGTTCCCGTCCTAAGGGAATATCGGCTTCCGCACTTACCTTGGAGGCTCGCGTATGGGCACAGATTATGTCCCATTACGTCTTTCCAAGCACCCACGAGTCCTCCTTCACTGCAGACATGGCCGTTCTACTATGGTGCATCCATACAGACCAGCCTCTGAACCTACCAAGACACATCCAGAATGCCATGGGACACGTACAAATTGCGGATAACTTACCTTTCTCCGCCTTGGTTTCAGATCTCGTCTCAGCAGTCGGAGTCTCCTACAGAGCTGGAGACACCAAAGTCATGCTCCCACGGGATGATCAGTACGTCCCTAATGGGAAATATATCAGACCTCCAGCAGCCACTACACGCCAGCCTATTGAACCGGCTGAAGACATTCCACCTTCAACACCACAAGCACCTACAACAATCCAACTGCTCCATCAGATACTTGAGAGGTTGGATCGGCAGGAACACAAAGCAAAGCTAAGAGAGTGCCGTAACAAGCACCGATTCACATACCTCAAGGAGTTACTTAAAGGAAAATAAAGAGACTTAGACACCCCGGACTCTACCTCCTTTACCAGCACTGGGAGCCATGACGGTCCCGACTGTGGAGATACTATTACCAGCCCACCTTTGTTCCTAACAGATGGCACCGAGGACAGTGCAAATCCTTAAGTGTGGGAGGTCGGTCAGTACCTGACTTTCGGAGGTAATTTCTCTTCCCTAACGCCAATAAAATAGGATATTTAGTTAGTTTTTCTTTTGTAGAATAGGATAAATTGCATAGTAATAGGTTAGTTGTATGCATGTTCTACTTGATTGAAAAGACAATAAGTTTCTTCTAAGACCCTATTTTTAGAACAAAATTTCACTAATTTTAATCAAAATTTTTATGTTAAATTTGCTTGAAGTTGTATTTGGAACATGGTTTTTGAGCTAAAGAACACACAACCTATGAGACTTTGATCCTAAACACATGGTTACATTATTTAACCATAATTATTTTATTCCTGTGTGTTTACTTCTCTATGATTGTAATCTATATTTTATTTCATCATATATGTCCAATGTTTTATATATTTATATGCTTGCATATGATTGAGGCCATTATTTGTTTATCTCACTTATCCAAATTAAGCCTACTCCTTAAGTTACCTTTGTTAGCCACTTTGAGCCTTTAAATCCCATTTGTTCTGTATTTTACCACATCACTAGCCTTAAGCGAAAAAACAATTATATATCCCAATTGAATCTTTGGTTAGCTTAAGATAGAATGTGTTAATTAAGTATGGGAAAATTGTGGGAACAAAAGATAATAAGGGAATGTGTCATGATAATATAATGGGAATTTGGGTGCCTACTCATGCGAAACTATAAAAATTAAAAAATCTATGTGCATTGATAAACTATGTCTATTTTTATGTTAAAAAAAAATCCAAAAATATTCAATAATTAAATAAGGGGACAAAATTACCCAATGCTAAGTTAAATTTCAAGGATCAATGCATATATGATAAAATTAAAATAAAATTTGATACATGAGTAAGGAATGTGAAAGGTAAATTTTGGGTAGCTAGGTATGAAATTTAAGTTATATAGAATATATATATGTGTGTTAGGTGAAAGCTTGGGTTAATTAAAGATTCAATTTATAAGCTTTCTTAGCCATATATGTACCCTTACCCTTACCTTGGCCCCATTACAACCTTGAAAAGACCTCATGATGTTTGCATTGGTACATTAAATGTTGTTGATTGGTTAGGTGAAGAACAAAAATTAGAAAGCATGATTACAGAAGGATAGAGTGATTACCCTATACACTAGAGAGATTAAGAGCGTACATACATCATCAGTGAGGGTTCAATGCTTAAATTCTATGTTCTCTGCTTTCATGAGCTACCTTCTTCAATTTTTATCTGTTCTTACTGTATAAGAATTGAATTAGTGGAATTTGATTTGTGATTGTCTTGAAGAGCTTATTTGCCTTTAACCAAGTGGACAAGAATCATATAGTTGCATTCATATGTATAGGTTGCATTGCATTGCATAAGTTTTACATGTTCCTACTCATTTATTTCATCTCCTTCAACTAAGTATGAGGACATGCTAATGTCTAAGTGTGGGGAGGCTGATAAACCATTATTTTATGGTTTATATTGTGTTTAATTGTGTGGTTTTATCAAATCTTTACCCACTTATTCATTAAATTAGCATGTATTTACAATTCCTTCCCAAAATTACTCCATGATTGAAAACTTGCTTCCTAGAGACTTTTAATTATGTATTTTAATTCTCCTTTATTTCATTCGATGCCGTGATCTGTGTGTTAAGTGTTTCAGGCTTTATAGGGCATGAATGACTTGGAAATTGGAAAGGAAGCTTTCAAAAATGGAAGGAACACAAGAAATTGAGGAGATGACTAGCGAGAAGTGACGCAGACGCATGGCTCACACGACCGCGCGAAATAGAGGAAATCGTAGTGACGCGCTCGCGTGCCTGACGCAAACGCATGGATTGGAAACTGCACAAGTGACGCGAATGAGTGGATGACGCGCACGCGTGGCAAGGCAAAACGCTGGATGACGCGAACGCGTGGAAGACGCGCTCGTGTGACATGTGCGATCTGCAGAATCTGCAGAATTTGCTGGGGGCGATTTTGGGCCCTGTTTTGACCCAGTTTTCGGCCCAGAAAAGCAGATTAAAGCCAGGGAACATGCAGAGACAAACAACAACATTCATTTTGCATAATTTTAGTTTTTAGATCTGATTTTACTCTTCCTCTAGGTTTTCTCTCTACACATTCATAGTTCTTAGGATTTTGATTTTATTGCTTTTTGGATTGGGATATTGAGAAGAGTTATTACCCCCGTCAAGACTTCGTCATTCTAGTTTGTTTCCTTACTTGTCACTTACTCTTCCATATCCTTAATTTATTCAGAGTTACTATTGGATTATTTTTAGAATTTATTAATACAAGAACTATTTTTATTTTTAATTGATCCTTTTGATTATTATTTATCATGCCTTTCTTTATTTCCTTTTTTTATTTCATGGATTTAACAATCATAATGAGCGAGTAGTTCCATAACTTGATTGGGAGTTGGTTGAATGGAGGACCTTGAGTTGGATGCTCAAGAGTAAAATTATAGTTGGGTTTAGCATTGGGTCGCCCTCTAATTACTGACACTAGTCCTTCCCAAGGGAGAGGATTAGAACTTGTGAATAGAAACTGACTTCCAACTTGCTTAACTTTCCTTTATCTGGTAAAGGATAACTGAGTAGGCAACCTTCAATTATCAATTGATCTTGGGAGAACTCCATCAAGGATAGGGCTTCCAACTAATCTACTCCCGGTCAAAGTTTTTATTTAAATTACATAAATTCTCTGATGTAATTTCCTGTCTATCAAACTCAAACCCTTTTGGAAAATATTTGATTAATAAAATAGCACATCTTTCTGCAACTTGTTGGGAGACGACCTGAGATTCATACTCCCAGTATTTTAATTTTAATTTTGTGATAACCCTTCTAAATTGATAAGCAGATTTTTGGTTGGTAAAGAACTATACTTGCAACGTATCTCTTATAATAATTTTTTAACTCGCCAATTTCCGCCACGTCAGGGAATTATCATGAAATTGAAGAACAGAATGTAAAAGAATGGGTAAGATCAGAGTAGGGATTCATTGGGTTTTGGGAGATATTGAACTCTCCGGATCAAATCATTTTCACCTCTTCCTCAATCAATGCATTCATTGACATTGTTTGGCAATCTTAGATGATTGGATCCTAATGTCTTGGCTCACCAGTCTCTCTAAGCATGAACAATTGCCTAATGTCTTGATTTAATTGCTCATGGGAAGAGTTAAAGTTCGGTCACTGACTATACCACACAAATTCATAGATCAAAGTATTGGTAGAATTACATGTCACTATATCCATCCAACCCCCAATCTAATCCAATGTGAGAAAGCAATTCTAGCATGAATTCTTCATCCCTCTCTCAAGGATCCGAAGAATTCCAATTATGGATAGATTCTCTCTCAAGATAACTATCCAATTAAATTAAGACCGAAAGCTTTCTAACAAAAATCAAGAGAAAAGAAAGAAGAAGAAGATGAAAACTACTATTGATCCATTGAATTACAATAGAGATCCCTAACCCAATGAAAGGGGTTTAGTTGTTCATAGCTCTCAAAATAGAAATTGAAATTGAAAGATACATTCTGAATTGAAAGAAAATTGCAGAAAACTAAATCTGGCAAAAAGTAAGTGAAGTAAAAAGGTCCCCTCTACCTTAAATTCTAAGCTATTTATACACTTTCTTCCATTGATCTTCAATCTCTGAATTGCGCTTTTGGCCTTTATGGAATTGGGTTGAAAATGGCTCCAATTGGTTTCTCTTGCTGTTGAGAAGAGATCTGTTTGAATTTTCAAGTTCTGATGCTTCACGTTGGAGTCAACGTTTGATGGCCAACATTGACAAAAACGCCTTTCAGAAGAAAACCAGAAAAACCAGATACTTTGCTGTCATTGGTGTTTGACTCAACGTTGGAGAGCCAATGTTCTGCTTACCCACGCGTACACGTGCATCACACTTAAGCGTGAAGTCTGTGATTTTGCTTATTCATGCATACGCGTACACCACACTTACGCGTTCATTGCCCTTTTTCCCATCTACGCATACACGTCACTGACGTGTTCGCGTCGATTCAAGTTTCTCAACTCCAACATTCGTTTGTTGACGCGTACGCGTGACCCACGCGTACGCGTGGATGGTCAATTTTGCCATTCCACGCGTTTGCGTGACTCACGCTTGCGCGTGGATACAGAAATTTCGCTCTTTCATGTGCACGCATCATCGACGCGTGCGCGTCACTCAAAATTTATTTAGCTCCAGAATTGAACTTTTTATCACCACGTTGGGGGTAACGTTGGATGTCCAATGCTCCCTCCAACGTGAGCATTAGTAAATCATGCAGAGACTTGCTCTGCCTCTCTTCCAACATTGCTTCTTCTTCATCTTTTCTATGCTCCTTCTTCAACTTCTTTCCATGCCTTCCTTCACCTGTCATCAACCAATATATGCATCAAAGCCTTGCTAAAGTCATGAGAATTCTCATCATTCTTAGCACACAAGTAATTATAGCATAATTCTCATGAAATTACATCAAATTAATCATAGTTGGATGAATCTAGGTATGCATGAATTTCTACCCAATTTGCTTACTTATAATTCAAGAAAGTGCATAAAACCTATTAAAAACAAAGAAAAAGGCTAGTAAAACTAGCCTAAGATGCCCTGGCATCACACCACCAAACTTAAATCTTGCTTGTCCCTAAGCAAGTTCTGAATTATTAAGAAGAAAGAATGAAACAGAAGGGGGTGTTCATATCAGCAAGTCATTATTATTAGTTAATGGGGTTTTATGCAGAAAATACAGTAACTCACTTCTTATTGATCTTTAGGCGTAGAATGTCTCCTTCAAGCATCAATTAACATATTGCTATGACCTCTTATTATTCACTCATCCTTGGTAATTGCTTTTCTTTATTTTCTTTTCCTGTAAACTTTAGCTCAGTGTCATGTGTTGTAGCAGTTTCTTAGCTTATTTGTACTTAACACATTTTCACTACAGACACTTGACTCACAATTCTTCTTAAGACATTGGTGCCCAACACCTCTTTGGGTTACTAAATGTCTTGTAACTAGGTTGCTCTTGATAATGGACTTTCGGTTGATAATCCCGGGTTAGTTAACCCAAGTTACCAAGTGTTAAAGCACTCCATAGAACCTAATCATCCAAGCAGATCCTAGTATAAAGACAGCACAGGCATATGTCCTAAGGTCCAAGCTATTGGTGTCTAGCCTTATTCTTTGCTTTCTTTTATTTTTGCTGCCACTTTTGGCTTTTCTTTTTCTTTCTTTTTATTTTGTTTTTCTTTCATCCAAGGACTTTTATTTGCTAAGATTCATAGATAGCATGCTAGTTTTCACTTAAAAGGAGAACAATCTATCCTTTATTCATTATAAGTGAGCTACTACAGAATCAAACATACATACCACCACTTACTGTTATTTGACTTCTTGCTAAAAAGGAACTATTCCACTTCTTGTTTAAACATTTCTTTTATTCAAATTGAAAACACTCAGGGGAAAAGACAAGCATTCAAACAAGTGAAAGTGAAAGCACACACACCTAGGCTAGCATACTTATTGCAAACTTAAACACACAGAATGCAGAAAGACTTAAACTAAAAGTTACTATTAACATAGCCACATTCAGACTTCCAATTTAGAGCATCTCAAAGTGGATGGAATTAAGTAACAATACAACCTCTTGGTGGTGCCTTCTTTTTTGCTCTCAGCTAAACGGTGTGTATTGACAACGATTAAGTGAAGTGGAGATCTAGATCTAACATTTTTTATTTTCTGTTTATTTGATTTTTAACTAACACACTAACTGTTTGAATTTTTGCTTAAGCTAACTAAAATTGCACTCCAGCAATGCGTTTTATGTGATTCTTTTTGTTTTGATTGTATGTCAGGTACAAGGAGAGTGATAAACCACTATTTTATGGTTTATCTTGTGCTCAATTGAGTGGTTTTTATCTACTCTTTACCCACTTATTCATATTATTTGCATGGTTTTACATTTGCCTTCCTAATTATGTGCTTTGATTGAAAACATATTTCTTTGGACTTATATTTGCTAATATTAATCCTCTCTTATCACCATTAGATGCCTTGATATGTGTGTTAAGTGTTTTCAGATATTATAAGGCAGGAATGGCTTGGAGGGTAGAAAGGAAGCATGCAAAAGTGCAAGGAATACAAGAAGTTGGAGAAATTGCTAAGCTGTCCAGCCTGACCTCTTCGCACTCAAACGGCTATAACTTGAGCTACAGAGGTCCAAACGATGCGGTTTTAGTTGCGTTGGAAAGCTAACATCTGGGGATTCGATTTGATATATAATATGCCATAGTTGCTCTGACTCTAGGCGACACGACCGCGTGCTCCATGCGACCGTGTCGTAAGTGACGAAAATCAGCAAATCTGAATTCACAACCAGCGAATTCTGGGCTGTTTTTGACCCAGTTTGCGGCCCAGAAAACACAGATTAGAGGCTATAAAGTGGGAGAATTCATCCATTCATAAGAAGACTCTCATAATTCATAATTTTAGGAGTAGATGTAGTTTTTAGAGAGAGAGGTTCTCTCCTCTCTCTTAGGATTAGGATTTAGGATTTCTCTTAGTTTTAGGAGTGACTCTCAATCCCAGGTTTAATATTCCTTTTACTTTATATTCCTCTTTTTACTTTCAGATGCTTCAATGCTTGTATTAGTTATGTTGCCTATTTGGCTTATGCTACATTCATGTTATGATTTTCTTAATTAATATTATTTGAGGTATTTTAGATTTAAGATTGCTTTGCTTTTAATTTAATTTAGATATTTTCTTCCTTTTGGCTTTGGTTAGGTAATTGGTAACACTTGAGTTGTCAAACTCAGGAGTGGTTGAAATTGGCAGATTTTGCTTTAGCTAGGATTTCTCTAACACTAGTCTCTCTACAGGGATTGACTAGGACTTGAAGATCAAGCTAATTAGTCCACTTGACTTAACTAAGTGGGATTAAAATCCAATTCTCATCACATCTGATAAGGATAACAAGGACAGGATTTTCGGTCCTCATTCCTTGTCAAAAGCTTATTTTTCAGTTATTTATTTATTTTTATTGCTTTGAAAATATACCTGTGCCCATTGCCCAAACTCCAAATTTTCCCAATTTACAAACTCATAACCAATAATAAGAACATACCTCCCTGCAATTCCTTGAGAAGACGACCCGAGGTTTAAATACTCGGTTATCAATTTTAAAAGGGGTTTGTTACTTGTGACAACTAAAACGTTTGTACGAAGGGATTTTTGTCGGTTTAGAGACTATATCTACAACGCAACTGTTTCTATGAATCTCTTTACTGGTAAAAATCCCAACGTCAAAATGGCGCCGTTGCCGGGGAATTGCAAACGTGTGCCTTATTATTGGTTATTATAAATATTTTTCTTTTGCTTGTTTATTTGTTTTTATTTTTTTTTATTTTTGCTTTTTCATAAATTAAGAGGTTATTTGTTTTTATTTAGTTATTAAAAAATTTTTTTTCAAAAAATTTGTTCTTCACGTTCATCTTGACCTTCAAGCTGTTCTTAGTTGTTTTCTTCGTTTTGATCTAAAAATTTGAAATTTGGTGTCATTTTATTGTTTTTCTCTTTCCTCATTAAATTCAAAAATATTTTTAATTAATTTTTTCGAAAAAAAAATTCAGATTTTTATTTTTAAAATTTTTATCTTATCTTATCTTATTTCAAAAAAAAAAAAAATCAAATTTCAAAATTCAAATTTCAAAAATTCAAATTTCAAAAATTTAAATTTCAAAATTCAAATTTCAAAATTTCAAAATTTCAAATTTCAAAATTTAATTTTCAAATTCAAAATTTAAATAACCTTTTAATTTAAATTTATTTTTATTTTCATTTTTAATTGCTACTATGAACTCTCACCCCTTTGGCTGAGTCTAGTTACAATTATGTTGCAGGAAGAAGAAATTATAATGAGAACAGGCATCAAGGTTGGAACAATCAAAGATGGGAGGAGCAACAAGGATTTAATCAACCCTCATGGCAACAACCACCTCCAATGGACTATCAACAACCACCATCATATGCCTATGAACCTCCTCAACACAACTTGGGACCACCATACTCACAAGCCCCTTTCCACCATTCACCTCCATATGACCCTAACCCACATCCACCATACCAACCACCTTATGAACCAAATGAACCATACATAGATCCACCCCAAACCTCCATGAAGAGAGCACTTACTGATCTAAACTCTACTATACGAGCTCTCACCGCCCAAATCAGACCACCAAATACCTTTAACAATCAACCCTCAAGCTCTAGTGCACTTCCTTTTCAATCACAGAATGATCTCTCCATCCCACCACCACCTCAATATCTGCCATCTCCATATCCATTAATCCAAGAGCACTATGATCTTACCTATGATGACCGAGTGCATCAAGAGACAAAGGATCGTTTCAAGGAAACAGTGGATCGATTTCAGGCAACCACTCAATAACTGGAGCAAGCATTAATTCAATGGGCTTCTAGGCACTCAAATATACAAGGATCAGCCACAGCTCTATGTGGACAGTCTAGTGAAGAGCGTAGCATGAAGGAGATACCAGAAACTCCATTGGACAAGACAGAGCATGAATTCATACTAGAACAAGTAGAAGAATCTGTCATCGTTCAAGAAGAAGAGTTGGTTGAAGACTTAGGAGATGCAGAACCTCCATGGGAAAGTCCAGTCATAGAGCCTCCTTCCAAGACGGTTGAAATTGATGCTGGGGAGGGTGTACAACCTCCAAAGCATATCATAGTTAAAGACTTGGAAGAGGTTAATCAAGAGATGGAGATTCAAGAAGAAGAAGCACAACCTCCCATGCCCTTGGAAAGCAATGAAGAGGAGATTGTCAGCCACTTTGAGCCTTTTAACCCCCTCTGGTTCTGTATTTTACCACATCACTAGCCTTAAAGCAGAAAAACAATTAAATATCCCAATTGAATCTTTGGTTAGCTTAAGATAGTGTGTTATTAAGTATTGGGAAACTGTGGGAACATGGGTTAATAAAGGAAAAGTATAATGTTTCTAATTTATTTGAATATCAGGAATTTGGGAACCTACTCTTGAAAAACCAAAATAGAAAAATAATAGAAAATCCATGTGCATTGATAAGTTATGTTTGTTTCTCTACAAAAAAAAAAGAGAAAAAAGAGAAAAAATCCAAAAATACTCAGTAAATAAGTAAATAAGGGGACAAAATTACCCCAATATTAAGTTTAATAAAAGATCAATGCACATGTGATAAAAATTAAAGAAAATTTGGTACATGAGTATGGGAATTATACAAAAGTGGGAATTATGGGTAGCTAGGCATGAATTTAAAAGTATATAGAGTATATGTATATTAGGTGAGAGCTTAGGTTAATTGAAGATTCATATTATAGCTCACTTGGCCATACATATATCCTTACCTTTACCTCAGCCCCATTACAACCTTGAAAAGACCTCATGATGTTTGCATTGGTACATTAAATATTTGTTGATTGGTTAGATGAAGAACAAGGTTTAGAAAGCATGACTAGAGAAGAGTAGAGTGAATAACCCTATACACTTAAGAGATTAGAGTGATATACACTACCAGTGAGGGTTCAATGCTTGATTCTATGTTCCCTGCTTTCATGAGCTGTCTTCTTACAAGTTTACCTGATTTTTATTTTATGATTTGAATTAGTGAAATCTGATTTATGTTTGTCTTGGAGAACTTATTTATTTTTAACTAAGTAGGTAGAAACATTTTGCATGTAGTTGCATTCATATAAATAGGATTGCATTTCATACATCTTACCATTCCTCTTCATCTTTATAGCTTCTCTTGAGCTTAGCATGAGGACATGATAGTGTTTAAGTGTGGGGAGGTTGATAAACCACTATTTTATGGTTTATCTTGTGCTCAATTGAGTGGTTTTTATCTACTCTTTACCCACTTATTCATATTATTTACATGGTTTTACATTTGCCTTCCTAATTATGTGCTTTGATTGAAAACATGTTTCTTTGGACTTATATTTGCTAATATTAATCCTCTCTTATCACCATTAGATGACTTGATATGTGTGTTAAGTGTTTTCAGATATTATAAGGCAGGAATGGCTTGGAGGGTAGAAAAGAAGCATGCAAAAGTGGAAGGAATACAAGAAGTTGGAGAAATTGCTAAGCTGTCCAGCCTGACCTCTTCGCACTCAAACGGCTATAACTTGAGCTACAGAGGTCCAAACGACGCAGTTCCAGTTGCGTTGGAAAGCTAACGTCCGGGACTTCGATTTGATATATAATATGCTATAGTTGCTCTGACGCTAGACGATGCGACCGCGTGCTCCATGCGGCCGTGTCGCAAGTGACGAAAATCAGCGAATCTGAATTCGCAACCAGCGAATTCTGGGCTGTTTTTGACCCAGTTTACGACCCAGAAAATACAGATTAGAGGCTATAAAGTGGGGGAATGCATCCATTCATAAGAAGGCTCTCATAATTCATAATTTTAGGAGTAGATGTAGTTTTTAGAGAGAGAGGTTCTCTCCTCTCTCTTAGGATTAGGATTTAGGATTTCTCTTAGTTTTAGGAGTGACTCTCAATCCCAGGTTTAATATTCCTTTTACTTTATATTCCTCTTTTTACTTTCAGATGCTTCAATGCTTGTATTAGTTATGTTGCCTATTTGGCTTATGCTACATTCATGTTATGATTTTCTTAATTAATATTATTTGAGGTATTTCAGATTTAAGATTGCTTTGCTTTTAATTTAATTTAGATATTTTCTTCCTTTTGGCTTTGGTACTTGAGTTGTCAAACTCAGGAGTGGTTGAAATTGGTAGATTTTGCTTTAGCTAGGATTTCTCTAACACTAGTCTCTCCACAGGGATTGACTAGGACTTGAGGATCAAGCTAATTAGTCCACTTGACTTAACTAAGTGGGATTAAAATCCAATTCTCATCACATCTGATAAGGATAACAAGGACAGGATTTCCGGTCCTCATACCTTGTCAAAAGCTTATTTTTCAGTTATTTATTTATTTTTATTGCTTTGAAAATATACCTGTGCCCATTGCCCAAACTCCAAATTTCCCCAATTTACAAACTCATAACCAATAATAAGAACATACCTCCCTGCAATTCCTTGAGAAGACGACCCGAGGTTTAAATACTCGGTTATCAATTTTAAAAGGGGTTTGTTACTTGTGACAACCAAAATGTTTGTACGAAGGAATTTTTGTCGGTTTAGAGACTATATCTACAATGCAACTGTTTCTATGAATCTCTTTACTGGTAAAAATCCCAACGTCAGAGAGTTATACCCACTTTTTGTGAACAAGACGAAAGAACTCTTAGGAGATTAAGGAGAGCTGAAAGAGGGAAGAACATTGTTGGAGAAGAGGATTCAGAAAAAGAATTCCAAGATATGGAGGAACACTTAACAAATCCACCAAATCCACCAGAAGGAGCAGCTAATAACAATAATAATCCACCACAGAGGAGAGTTTTGGCTTCCTACACTTTTGCAAATCCTAGACATTGTGGGAGTAGTATCCTTACCCCAAATGTTAATGCAAATAACTTTGAACTGAAGCCACAACTCATCACCTTGGTTCAAAACAATTGTTCTTATGGAGGAGGACCACTTGAAGACCCTAACCAACACTTGTCTACCTTCTTGAGGATTTGTGACACTGTCAAAACCAATGGTGTGCACCCTGACAGTTACAAGCTACTGCTATTTCCATTTTTTCTCAGAGACAAAGCCACTCAATGGTTGGAATCCTTCCCAAGAGATAGTATCAACAATTGGGATGATCTAGTAACCAAGTTTCTTGCTAAATTTTACCCACCTCAAAGGATCATTAGGTTGAAGACTGAGGTACAAACATTCACACAAATGGAAGCTGAACCCATCTATGAGGCATGGGAGAGATACAAGGCTCTAATCAGGAAGTGCCCTCCTGAAATGTTCACTGAGTGGGATAAGTTGCAGAATTTTTATGAAGGCTTGACTTTGAAATCCCAGGAAGCATTGGATCACTCAGCTGGAGGTTCTTTGCAACTCATGAAAACTGCAGAGGAAGCCCAAAATCTCATTGATATGGTGGCCAACAACCAGTATTTCTTTGCTCACCAAAGGCAACGCCAACCATCACAAAGGAAAGGAGTGATGGAGTTGGAAGGAGTAGACTCAATCTTAGCTCAAAACAAAATGATGCAACAGCAAATTCAACAACAATTTGAGCAAATGGCCAAGAGAATTGACAATCTCCAAGTTGCAGTAGTCAATACAAGTCAACCATCAACCACATGGGGGCAAAATGAAGAGACTCAAGAGCAGCAATAGCAAGAACAAGTCCAGTACATGCATAACCAAAATTCTGGGCCAAATGAAGTCTATGGTGATACTTACAACCCCTCATAGAAGAACCACCCCAACCTCAGATGGGGAGACAATCACAATCAACCTCAACAACCATGGCAAAGAAACTCAAACCAAAATAGTTGGAAAAACACAAACCACAACCAGCAGAATCATAACCAAAACACATACAGAAAACCACAAAACACTTACCCCAACTCTAACCATCATCCATCCAATAACCAAGCCTCCAACCAAAACACTTATCCTCAGCCCTCAACACCCCACAATCAACCAATCTCACAAGACTCTCAGAGGATTACCAATTTGGAGCTCTTGATGGATAAAATGATGAAATACCAAGAGATGACAACAAAGAACCAGGAAGCCTCCATGAAGAATATAGAGAGGCAAATTGGACAGCTCTCCAAGCAGATTACCATCGAAAGACCATCAAGCTCACTACCAAGTGACACCATTCCTAATCCAAAGGAGGAGTGCAAAGCAATACAACTAAGGAGTGGAAAGATCCTGGTGAAAAATGAAGAGGCAACTAAAAAGCCAAAGGAAAGTGACAAGAAAAAAGCTGAAGAAGAGAAAGCCAATGATGAGGATGTAACAGCAAGCAAGCAAACTTAGAATCAGGCTCAAGAAAAGGAAGACCAGGCATAAAAATCAAGAAAAGAGAAGGAAGCGATGGGAGAGCCAACCAAGGAACAAAGGCAGGGAGTGAACTTCACACCTCCATTGCCATATCCTCAAAGGTTCAGCAAAGAGACTAAGGACCAACACTTCCCTAAATTTCTTGAAGTCTTCAAGAAATTGGAGATAAACATTCCACTGGCTGAAGCATTGGAACAGATGCCCCTGTATGCAAAGTTCTTGAAAGAGCTTATCAACAAGAAGAAGAGTTGGCAAGTTAATGAAGCTATACTGCTCACTGCAAAATGCAGAGCATTAATCCAGAAAGGACTTCCCCCTAAACTTGAAGATCCTGGAAGTTTTATTCTACCTTGTGCCATTGGTAGTATGACCATCAACAAGGCAATGTGTGACTTAGGAGCTAGTATCAATCTAATGCCCTCCTCTCTAGTGAAAAAGCTGTGCATAGAAGAAGTGAAACCAGTATAAATGTCTCTAGAACTGGTGGACAAGTCAGTGATATGTCCCAGGGGTGTGATTGAGAACCTTCTAGTCAAGGTAGACAAATTCATATTCTCTGCAGATTTTGTGGTCTTAGATTCAGATAAGGATGAAGGTGATTCCATTATACTGGGAAGACCAGTCTTGGCCACCGCTAGGGCCATTATAGACGTAGAGCAAGGAGAATTGACCCTCAGAATGCATGATGAAAGTGTTACCTTAAATGTACTTCCAGAAACACAGTTCATTGATGAAAAGAAGGACTATACGGAAACCAACAGGGAAAAATTTCAGTGGAAGGAAAGAATCAACAAGACGATCGATAGTTACCTTCCAAAGCAAGAAATAGATAATACAGCAAGGCAAAAAGAGAAAGAGATTATGCAGAATGATGAAGAAATTCAAGAAGACATCGGAGTGTTAGCAATCAAGAAGAAAAACCTCAAAGTGAAGCCTACTGTCAAAGAAGAAAGATCAACAAAAAGAAGGAAGAAAAACAAGAACAAAACCAAAAAGGGTTGGAAGAACAAAAAGATTCCAACAGAGGGGTTCTCCAAAGGTGATAAAGTACAGTTGATCTATCAACAACTGGAAGCAAGTCAACAGATTGATGATTACTATACAGTTAGCAAAATACTCTCACTGGAGCATGCTGAGATTGAGCATCAAGGAACAAAGAAGAAGCTCACAGTCAAGGGGGACAAGCTGAGACATTACAGTCATCAACCACCATAAAAGAGGGGTTCAATGTCAAGCTAATGACAATAAAAGAGCGCTCCATGGGAGGCAACCCATGATTTAAGATTCCTGCTTGTTTCTGAGTTCAATAAATTATGATCACCCTAGCATGATTTTGAATTCTCTCAGACATATTTGAAAGATGCATTATTTGAAACACATGCCAGACTTCTAAGTTTGGTGTGCTTGACAGCACACAAAAAAAAATCAGCTTTTCAAGCATTCTTAGATCATATGCTTAGTCACTTTGATGAAGTATATGACCAAACACTAAGTTTGGTGTCTGCCTATGTGCCAATCTTGAAGAAAGATCAACTTCTGTTCAGAAAATCAAAATCATGCATAGATGAATCATGCATTATCCTGTTTTAGGAATTTATGTTAGGAAATGAATTAGAATTTATGTTAGGAATTTATCAATTGTGACAAATGCTTGTTTTAACATTTATCCCTTAGCAAGAGACAAGTTTGGTGTTCACCAAACCTTGGTTCACTAAGTAAGAGACACAATTGATTCTTCATGACTAAGAAAAAAAATATATATAATATAAGCATTCACCACTTTCTCACCGTGCTTCAATTGTTTCCTAAAGCATATCATTTTGATTTAATTAAAGAAGGTTGAGGTGAAGACAAGATGAAGAAACGGCTGTGACAAGTCAAGAGAAGGAGCACATGTGCCTAGAGAGGTGTGCACACCTTGGAAAGTAAAAAAATCTGCATGTTAGTCACCTTGAAGGACGAACCTCATGCAACTAATGGGAAGAGAATCCTTGTCAATCCTCAAGAAAACATGCAAGCCATTCATCTCATGCAGCTACTATGTTGTTCAACTCAATCTCCACCCTTCACAAGTCATGACCAAATCACTCTTCAAGTGTGGTCTTCGTCCAACATTTTAATACCCTGCCTATAAACAAGTTGAGACATCTCTTGCATCACATGTGCCTACGAGCCCTCCTTACAAACGTAAGTCTTTGTCTCCATCTTGTGCAATCCTATACACACCACCCCCTCATAACAGCAACATTTCTCTCTTCGTTCTCTTTGCACCACAAAACCAGACCTCAACCAACCTCAAATCCACCCGTGTCTCTTCCTTTTGATCACATTCATGGCTTCATCAAGCTCAAGGAGAAGGCTAGGCAAGGAGCCCATGGTAGCCGAACCCCCATCCTATGATGCAAGAAAGTTCAGATCTTAGTTTCATGAAAGAAAATATCATAGATTCATGAAAACAAAGCACATCATTCATGAAAGGGGCTTTGAGCTTAAGGACGGGGAATACCCCATCATGAGGCAAATCACTAGGGAAAGAAGGTGGGACCTTCTATGCGATCCCCTCCCCAAGATTAGTGCAGTCATGATCAGGGAGTTCTATGCAAATGCTGTGAAAGAGAGTAAAGACAGCACCCCTTACAAAAGCTATGTTAGAGGAAGTGAAGTGAATTTCAGTCCAGCATCCATTACAAGGGCCTTGAAGTTGAGAACCATAACTTATGAAGAGCCCAGCTATGAGGACAGATTGCAGAGAGAGAATGACTCTGATGAAATCCTACAGGGGATATGCTTGGAAGGCACAGACTGGGAAAGAGATTCGAAAGGAATCCCAAGCCAATTGAAAAGAATAAATCTCATTCCTAAGGCAAAGGGGTGGTATGAGATAGTGAGGAGATCCATACTCCCTACTGGAAACACCTCAGGGGTCACAATCAGGCGAGCATTTTTGACATACTGTATCCTACATGGAGGAGAAATCAACCTTGCACAACTCATAGCTGACAGTATTCAAGAGATAGCTAATAGCACAACCAAATCCACTAGGCTCGGCCATTCAAGCACAATTCTAAGGCTGTGCAATAAAGCTAGGGTGATTTTTGAAGATGAGGACACAAAAAAAGTAAGAAGGGGGTCGGGAATCACAAAGAGAAGCATGGAAGGGATTAATGAGGATGATGATCAAGAAGAAAGACCCCAAAGAAGAAGAAGACCAGAAGAAGGGGGAGAACAAGCTCACAGTGCCATAGATATGAGTCAACTACAAAGAGCTCTTGAAGAAATATCACAACAAAATGTGAGACACCAAGAGCAATATCTAGCGCACCAGGAGCAATATCTGAAAGACAGGGAGCAAAATGAAGCTTGGCAGCACAGAATGGAGGAAAGACAAGAAAGCTGGCAGCAACAAATGATGATCCAACAACAAGAATTCCAAGCCAAGATTCTTGAAGGGCAGAAGGAACAAACAGCAAATCTCAAAGAGTCATACGACAAAATGTTCTTGACTCAAGCCAAATATGGGGAGTACACTCACAATTTGTATCAATGGAAGAACATACATCATACCATTGGAGAGTGTAGGCACGTGGATAGGATAGAATATGATGAAGATACCCAAGCCAAGCTGGATTACTTAACTCACAGCATGCCAGCAATAAATCCACAGATTAAACCATTTGGGATGTGCCCTAAGTTAGTGAACCAGCAGAGAGCAAGAACAGATAGATACTCAGCACGTATGCAAAACAGATTGGAGGATGTTGGACTCTCGGGCTTGCTAGACTATGTCTGGGACAGAAGATGCCCTGGCGAAGAAGCTCAAGATTATACAAAGACGAGGAAAAAGAAGAGGGGAGAATCCAGCAGAATGGAAATGCCTGACAAATAGAGGTGGTAAAGTTCTTTTTACTTTTATTTAAATAAGAAAGATGTATGTCTGAGACATGACATACCTTCAATGCTTTTATGTTTTGCATTTTAATGCCTTTATGTTTTACATTTTAATGCTTTAATAGATTACTTGCATTAGAATCTTGTCATCATTCATTAGCTTTAGTATTTTGTTTTGTCCCCTTGCTGTTTGAATAAAAGGGAGATGTTTGATTTAGAAAAAGTAGTTGTTCAATGTTGCAAAAGTTAGAATGAAAGATAGTGGTGATATGTGTTTGATTCAATTGATAGCTCATAAAATAAATGCTGCAAAATGACTTGTTACTTGAAGCTTAAGCTAGTTTGCTGCTATGATCCTTCAATTAATGAAAGTCCTTTGAAAATAAACCAAAACAGAAAGAAAAAGAAATAGAAAAAGCCAAAGAAAGTGGCAAAGAAATAAACAATAAGGCTAGACACCAATAGCTTGGACCCTAGGACACATGCCTGTGGTGTTTTTGTACTAGGATATGCTTGGACAAGTAAGTTCTAAGGAGTATTTCAAAACTTGGCAACTTAGATCAACTGATTTGGGATTGCCAACTGAAAGTCCACAATAAAGAGCAACCTAGCTAGCTACAAAACATTTAGTTATCCAAAGAGATGCTGGGCATCAATGATCCTAGGAAGAAAAAGGTGAGCCATATGTCTGTGGTGAAGAAATGTTGAGTGAAATTAAGCCAAAGGCCACTGCGAAATTTGCCACCAAGCCTTCAATAAGAAATAAGCTCTTTAATGCAAAAGAAAGAAGAAAAAGCTAACAAGGGAAATAAGCAAAAAGTAAGGCATTATAGCAGCAACCTTGGTGAACCCTTAAGAAAACATTGTTTGTTTTGACAGCAAGTAATAAATGAGCTACTTTTGATCTGCATAAAATCCCATAAACCAAATTCAACTATTTGCTTAATAAGGACATATATACTTCTCTACTTCATTCTATCTCCTCTTATGTTTAGTTCTTGCTTGGGGACAAGCAAGTTTTAAGTTTGGTGTTCTGATGACAAGTCATCTTAGCCTAGTTTCACTAGTCTTTTTCTTTGTTTTTATTTAGTTTTATGCAGTTTCTTGCATTCTAAGTAAGTAATTTGGAATGGATATGCATGGTTTCTTTGAATCAAACAACCACCATTTAATTGATGCTAAATAATGAGGTTTAAGCTAAATTTAAAGATTTTTAATGATATATAAACCTTGTGAATTTGGTGATACTTTGATTGGTTGTTTTGATTAATTGTAGGTGAAGAAATGAAGAAAATAAGAAAGCGTTGCCTAAGAAGCGTGGCACAAGAAAAAGAAGAAGTGTGGCAAAGAAAAGTGGAAAGCGTGGCACATGGAACGAGGAAGCATTCTCTCAGGGAAGCAACAATGAACCAAGGAGCCAAGCTTCAATGCTCTGCTCCCCTTGAGAGCGGAGCACAAATTGAAGCTAAGAAACAAGGAAAGGAAAAGCAATGCTCCACTCTCCTTGGGAGCATTATCGGGCTCTCATCAAAAACAATTCCAAGGAAATGTGTGCCAAATATTCTCTCCAAGATTCGAACCCATGAGCAAAGGGGAGAGTGGGAAGCGTTACTCACAAGAAAAATAAATCAAAAATTGGCCAAAAGCATCCTCCAAGGTTCGAACCAAGCACCTCAAGGAAAGGAGGAGAGAGAAGCGCTACTTCCTCCACAAAGAAAAGAAGGCAGCGTGCATTCCTCAAGTGTCGAACCAAGGACCTTTCCTTGGAGGAGCCAATGCTCCGCTCACAAGGAGAGCAGAGCGCTGAAGCTTGGCACACACAAGCATGCTTGACATGGTCATGGAGCTTGTTGCACGCATCATGACACGGTCCAGGGAAGCAAGGAGCGCGCAAGACACACACAAACCAATGCTCCGCTCCCCACATGAGCGGAGCATTCCCCTGATGCTTCTTCCAGCCTTGGACGCAACAAAGGATCCCCACACAAGGCTCCAATGCTCTACTCCCCACATGAGCAGAGCATCCTCCTGGGAGCAATTTTCACATGGGCTGAAAAATTCAATAAAAAATCCAATTAAATTCATATCTTCACCAAATTAAAAAGCCCACCCAAATTCTAAAATCCAATAATAGAAAGTGTATAAATAGGAGCTAGTTTGATTTAATTAGGACCTCTAGACTTTACTTTGATTTTTTCTTTGAACTTTCATTTTCATTTTGAGCTTGTACTTTTGAATTTAGATCTTAGAGAATTGGGAAGGAGAATTGATCTCTCTTCTTCCTGGTTCTTGCTTGAGCACTCTTTATTTTTCTTGCTTTTGATCTTGGGTGGAGAATTGAAGAACTTCTGTTTCAATCTCACCTTGAGATCTCTGGTTTACTTTTCTGCATAATTTAATTTCCATTTCTGTTTACTGCATCTTCTTCTACACTTGCTGCAATTTACTTTTCTTTACTTCTTTTGCAATTGCTCTTGTTGGATCAAGGAAGGATTTGAGATCAAGACTTGTTTTCTAGTCTCTTCCACTCCTGAGATTTTCTCAAGCAATTAAGCATCTGTCACTTTCTGTTTTAATTTCTCAAGCATTTCTACTTTTCTGTTAAGATCTACTTTACTTCAATTCACCTTCTACTCTTCTGTTTAATTGCAATTCACTTGTTCTCGTTTAAATTCTGCAATCCCAATTTCCAATTCCTTTTATAATTCAAGCAATTTACATTTCTTGCACTTTAAGATTCAGCCATTTACATTTCTTGCAATCTAAGTTTCTGCAATTTACATTACTTGTTCTTTAAGATTCAGCACTTTTATTTTCTGTTCTCTTTAATTTACTGCAATTCTTCTTTCTCTCTTTACAATTCATGCAATTTAGTTTCTGCCAAATACAAACTACTCAACCAATACTTGATTCACTTGACTAAATCAACCACTAAACTAAAATTGCTCAATCCTTCAATCCCTGTGGGATCGACCTCACTCATGTGAGTTATTATTACTTGATGCGACCCGGTACACTTGCCGGTGAGTTTTGTGTTGGATCGTTTTCCACACATCAAGTTTTTGCAAAAACTTGATGGTGTTTTTATGAAAAAACGAATTTCCAAACACACAAATACTAACCAGCAAGTGTACCGGGTCGCATCAAGTAGTAAAACTCACTTAGAGTGAGGTCGATCCCACAGAGATTGATAGATCAAGCAACTTTAGTGGGTAATTAGTTTAGTCAAGCTAACATTGAGTGAATTGTGTGAAGTTGATCAACAGAAAGTAAATAGCAAGTCAAATTAAAGTGCAGAAAGTAAAGTGACTGAAACTTAAAGAGCAAGAAATGTAAATTGCAAATACTTAAATGACAAGAAATGTAAATTGCATAAAATGTAATGGGGATTGGGTGCTGGAAATTAAAGAAAGCAATATATCAAAGCTTAGAACAATTGCAAGGAAATTAAAATTGCATGAAAAGTAAATTTAGATCATAGTGGCTCAAATGTAAAGTGCAGAGAAACACACGTGCAGAAAAGTAAATATGAGCAGAAAGTAAAAACTGCAGAGAAGAAAATTGTAGCAGAAAAAGAAATCAACAAGAAAACTTAAATCAATTTTGAAATCTCAAAGAGCACTTAAAAATTTCAATGAAACAGTAAAAAAAAATAGCAAAGCAAAATTGCTTGAGAAAGCTAATCAGAGATGAAATTCAACTTGATTGCAAAATGAAATTGAAGATCTCAAGAAATCAAAGAGACTAGAAAACAAGTCTAGATCTCAATTCCTTCCTTGATCCAACAGCAAACAAATTAAAGAATAAAGACAGATGGAAGCAGTAAATGAAAGCTTTGATTCAAATCACAATTTCTAAAGTTATGCAGAAAAATAACAAGAGAAGTTGCAGATGGAGAATGAAAACAGAATTCCTTCCAATCTCAATCCAAAATTTCAAAACAGAAAAGAAACTAAGAGAGAAAGCAAAATGAAAACTAGAGAGTGCAAAACTCCCTATTGGAGCTAGCCTTCTCAATGGAGCTCACCTCCCCTAACAAAGAGGAAAATGATGCCTTATATAGGCTTTACAAAATAAAAATGAAAATGAAATGAAAAACAAATTACAATTAAATGAAATTACTAATCTAATTGATCCTTGTGCCTTTGAGTTAATGGGCTTTTTAATTTGGTGAAGAATTGATTTGAATTGGATTTTTAATTGAATTTCCAGCCCAAGTGTTGCTCCCAGTGGAATGCTCTACTCTCGTGGGGAGCGGAGCATTGAAGCTTATGTTGGAGCCCTTTGTTGCGTGTGTCTTGTGCGCATCATCCCCCTCGACCGTGTCAAGTTGCGCGCCTCATTTTCCCTTGGCCCGTGTCAAGCTTGCTTGTGTGCGCTAAGGAGTAGCGCTCTGCTCTCCTTGTGAGCGGAGCATTGGTGCTTCCAAGGGGAGGTCCCAAGTTCGAAACTTGCTGGGAGCACTTCTCCATGCTATGTTCCTCATTTTTTTCTTAGTGAAGCACGACAATGCTCTCCAAGAGAGCGGAGCTTTGCTTTGGAGTGAGGCTCCAACTTCGAGCCTTGGTGGAAGCATTGTCTGATTTTTTTGCTTATTTTTTGCCCTTAAAAATGCATTTCACTCGTGCCTCAATTTCATGCCAAATATAGATTTCCATACATTGTTGGAAAGCTCTGAATGTCAGCTTTCCAACGCAACTGGAAGCACATCAATCGGACATCTGTAGCTCAAGTTATTGCCCTTTGAAGGAGGCATGGTCATGTTGTGAGCGCCCAGATTTTAACTTAGCGAAAATTTTGCTTCCAAGTTCATCTTTGCATCACAATAATGCTCCACTCTTGGCATGAGCGGAGCTTTGTGTGCTGATTGCCAATTTTCCTTTAATTTGGTCATGGGCCATGCTTTTAAAACCGTGGCCTAAGGCTCCAAAGTGTGCTCCAACTTCAAAGTGTACCCCAAAGCTCTTTTTTTCTCCTTTTTAGTTTATTTTGTGCTTTTTGCTTCTTTTTCTTCTTATTTCCTACAAAATTTATAAAATCAAAAGATCAAGGAAATGTACCATTTAAGTACAAAAGCATTCATTATTCAAGCACAAATCATAAATTTCTTGTATGGATAAGCATAGAAAAACATGACATGGTGACATGTCATCACAACACCAAACTTAAACCTTGCTTGTCCTCAAGCAAGAAAAGAATCATGCAATAAAGATTGACAATCCAAGGTAAGAAGAATAGCAACTCAATGTTCATGGTTAGCTAGTTTTCTAAGCATGCTACAATCACAAAAGAGATGTAAATGATTGATGCTTCTATCTAGCTCAATTTATGAAATCTTTCTCTTATATTTCTTCCTTGAAACAAGCTTTTGATTTTCTTATTAGCTTCTCCTTTTGGGTGCTTTGCCCCATGAGTTGATAACAAATCTACGACTTCTAAATGCTTTGTTTTCAAGTATTACCACTTGATACATAAGCACCACAAGCATTTAATTAGAGGACTTCATTAAGCTCATTTTTCTTTTCTTTTCTTTGACTCTCTAATCATTGATGCTCAGAACCTTGAGCTTTTGCACTTGAGCCTAGCCTTGACTTCTAAGTGTTTTATTTTCAAGCATTTGGCTTGATACATAAACACCACAAGTACTTAACAAATAAATTGCCATTGGTACTCAGAGCCTTCAGCTTTCTCATTCTTTCCCTTTTTCTTTTCTTGCTCTTTTTTTTGCTTTTTACTTTCTTCAAGGTTTTCATGATTTCAAAAGATTTCATAAAATGTCCTAGATGAAAACTTCAATTAAATAAAATCTAATGCAATTGAGCAACAATTAATCATACTAGCTTTCCAATACTGCACATGCTAAAATCTTCTTTAATGACCTTGTTTGTTTATGATCATAATGCTTTATTGCTTTTGAACTCACAAAAGTCAAGTTGGTAGTCACAATGCCACATCAACATGTTACAAATCAAGATTCAAGCTATGTTTTATTCATAGACACATGTAAACAGAAAAGATGAAGACAATCATGCAATTTAAGTGCTGGAAGCAAATGAGAGGAAAAGGAACTCTACAACCTTGTAGTTCATCTTCATTATTGTTGTCCTTTTTCCTCTATTCTTCCTCTTTCCCTTGCCAAACTCAGAATGCTTGCTCATCCTCAAGCTACAATTAGAACAATGGCTATGGGGCTAAGATGGATCATGAATGTCTTACATAATGAAATATTAGTAGCACATGTGTTTTAAGCAAGTAAAATTAAAGATAACAATCAAGGCACAAGAGACAGAGACATTTTGATTGCATAGATAAGAATGTGTGAACAATACATTGCATAAAAGATAAGTGGCACACCAAACATAGTGTGACACTTTCACTTGGAATTAATGCAAGTATCTTGTAAGAATTGGAACCAAATTTTGTTGCATAGCAACACCAAACTTAGAATGCAATCATATGTCAATTTATTTGAATTAAAACTAAGCAAGTGAAACTGTTATTTGTTAAGTACAATCACCAAGCCAAGAATCTGTCATGAATAAAGCTCTCTTGGTAATGTATTAACAAACACAGTAAATAAGCAAACTAAAATGAAAGCATTTAAAAGCAGAAAAATGACTAAAGAAAGTAGAATGAAAAAGTGTCAAATTAAAAGAGAAAATTAAAACTGCAGAGGCATTATGATTATGCAGACAAGTAGTGTTGCTTGAATGAATTGCATAGAAAATAAGTGGCACACCAAACTTAGAATCTTGGTGTGTCACTTTCATTTTTGATTTGATGCAATCATCCAAAAAGATTGAAAACAATTTGTTGCAAGGCAACACCAAACTTAGAATGTAACCATATGCCATTTTATTGAATTTAAACAAAGTAAAGAAAGAAAACAAAGCATAGAAGAGAAATGTTACCTACTGTTGGCATGTTGTTCTTTACTTTCTTCCTCTTCTTCCAGTTTGTTAAGAGGAATGACCTCAAGGGAGGAGAAGATTCAGCTATTGCCCCCTGTCTTGGTCTCTCCTCAGCAAGCTTTCTTTTGTTAATGGCTTGATTGAGCTTGCTTGCTGGATCAGGGGTTGGATTGCTTGTGGTTGACCCTCTATTCTTCATAAATATTGTCCTTGGTAGCTTGGTCACAATCTTCTTCTTGGTGCTTTTGTTAATTGCCTTCACTTCCTTGAATCCAAGCCTTGGTGGTTGTGTGATTGTTGGAGTCTTGTCTTCATCAAGAGTTTCTTGCAATAGTGGTTCAATGAGCTCTTCCTTTGTGCACTTCTCTACTTCACTTGAGTGTGAATTCTCTTGAGTATCTTCCTCCATTTCTTCTTCATGAACTTCCATTAATTCCTTTGGGAGGGAAGTTTTATGTTCCTCTATCACCTCAATTAGCTTCTGTGAATATGAAGCCACAAATTCAAACACCTCCATAACCTCCTTTTCTCTTGAAATTTCACTTGACACAGAGGCTTCCTCATCTTGCTTTTCCACTTCCTCACCCATAAATTGGTCTTCATCCTCACTGTTTGATGGTTTTAAGTTCCTCCTTGTTTGCTCTAAGGGCCCATTCATCTTCTTGAGGATGATTTCTTTCCAGGATTGGGGTTGTGTGTATCTTTCCACGAGTTTTCTATGTATTTCAATGGCTTGAAGGTAATCCTCATCTGTTGGTTCAAGAGACGAAGGTTGAGAGTAATTTTAGTGACATGGATGTGTTGTGGTGAAGTTGTGTTGAGGGGTGTGGAATGAGTTGTGTGATTGATGGGGTGACTTGTATGGATTTTAGAGGAAACTTTGTGTTGAGGCATAATCAAGTGATGAAGAGCTTTCAAATGAGAAACTGGGACGTGAGGGTGGATGCTCTTTCATTCCTTGGTGATACTCCCATCTACCATGAGGAAAATGATATGAATCATTTTGTGGTGGTGGTTGGTATCCCATATGATTCTCTTGCTCATCTTGTGTCTCTGAAGCAAATCTCCATGGATTGGAGTGCTTAGAATTTGTATTTTCTTGGTGATATTCCCAGCCACCATTAGATATTGGTGATGGTGGATAATATCCCATGAAATTTGTTTGATCATAAGATGAGTTGAACTCCATTTGAATTTTGGAAAACACAACACCAAGGAAAATTGAAATTACTCATATCAGAGATGAGAATTTCTTAGTGAGGTAAAAACTCAAATACCTTGGTTTTAATTTAAAACGGAAAACAAAAATAAGGAAAATGCTTGATCTAGACTTCTCACCCACTTAATCATTGTCAATCTAATTCAATCCCCGGCAACGGCACCAAAAACTTGATGTGTGGAAAATGATCCAACACAAAACTCACCGGCAAGTGTACCGGGTCGCATCAAGTAATAATAACTCACATGAGTGAGGTCGATCCCACAAGGATTGAAGGATTGAGCAATTTTAGTTTAGTGGTTGATTTAGTCAAGCGAATCAAGTATTGGTTGAGTAGTTTGTATTTGGCAGAAACTAAATTGCATGAATTGTAAAGAGAGAAAGAAGAATTGCAGTAAATTAAAGAGAACAGAAAATAAAAATGCTGAATCTTAAAGAACAAGTAATGTAAATTGCAGAAACTTAGATTGCAAGAAATGTAAATGGCTGAATCTTAAAGTGCAAGAAATATAAATTGCTTGAATTATAAAAGGAATTTTGAATTGGGATTGCAGAATTTAAACGAGAACAAGTGAATTGCAATTAAACAGAAGAGTAGAAGGTGAATTGAAGTAAAGTAGATATTAACAGAAAAGTAGAAATGCTTGAGAAATTAAAACAGAAAGTGACAGATGCTTAATTGCAGCAATTTAAAAGAAGGTTGAAAATCTCAGGAGTGGAAGAGACTAGAAAACAAGTCTAGATCTCAAATCTTTCCTTGATCCAACAAGAGCAATTGCAAAAGAAGTAAAGAAAAGTAAATTGCAGCAAGTGTAGAAGAAGATGCAGTAAACAGAAATGGAAATTGAATTATGCAGAAAAGTAAACCAGAGATCTCAAGGTGAGATTGAAATAGAAGTTCTTCAATTCTCCACCCAAGATCAAAAGCAAGAAAAATAAAGAGTGCTCAAGCAAGAACCAGGAAGAAGAGAGATCAATTCTCCTTCCCAATTCTCTATGATCTAAATTCAAAAGTACAAGCTCAAAATGAAAATGAAAGTTCAAAGAAAAAATCAAAGTAAAGTCTAGAGGTCCTAATTAAATCAAACTAGCTCCTATTTATACACTTTCTATTCTTGGATTTTAGAATTTGGGTGAGCTTTTTAATTTGGTGAAGATTTGAATTTAATTGGATTTTTGATTGAATTTTCAGCCCATGTGAAAATTACTCCCAGGAGGATGCTCTACTCATGTGGGAAGCAGAGCATTGGAGCCTTGTGTGGGGATCTTTTGTTGCGTCCAAGGCTGGAAGAAGCATCAGGGGAATGCTCCGCTCATGTGGGGAGCGGAGCATTGGCTTGTGTGTGTCTTGCGCTCTCCTTGCTTCCCTGGACCGTGTCATGATGCGTGCAACAAGCTCCCTGGCCGTGTCAAGCATGCTTGTGTGTGCCAAGCTTCAGCGCTCTGCTCTCCTTGTGAGCGGAGCATTGGCTCCTCCAAGGAAAGGTCCTTGGTTCGACACTTGAGGAATGCACGCTGCCTTCTTTTCTTTGTGGAGGAAGTAGCGCTTCTCTCTCCTCCTTTCCTTGAGGTGCTTGGTTCGAACCTTAGAGGATGCTTTTGGCCAATTTTTGGTTTATTTTTCTTGTGAGTAGCGCTCCCCACTCTCCCCTTTGCTCATGGGTTCGAATCTTGAAGAGAACATTTGGCACACATTTTCTTGGAATTGTTTTTTATGAGAGCCCGATAATGCTCCCAAGGAGAGCGGAGCATTGCTTTTCCTTTCCTTGTTTCTTGGCTTCAATTTGTGCTCCGCTCTCAAGGGGAGCAGAGCATTGAAGCTTGGCTCCTTGGTCCATTGTTGCTTCCCTGAGAGAATGCTTCCTCCTTCCATGTGCCACGCTTTCCACTTTTCTTTGCCACACTTCTTCTTTTTCTTGGGCCACGCTTCTTAGGCAACGCTTTCTTATTTTCTTCATTTCTTCACCTACAATTAATCAAAACAACCAATCAAAGTATCACCAAATTCACAAGGTTTATATATCATTAAAAATCTATTAAATTTAGCTTAAACCTCATTATTTAGCATCAATTAAATGGTGGTTGTTTGATTCAAAGAAACCATGCATTTTCATTCCAAATTACTTACTTAGAATGCAAGAAAGTGCATAAAACTAAATAAAAACAAAGAAAAAGACTAGTGAAACTAGGCTAAGATGGCTTGTCATCATGTATTCCTTCCAGGAGATTGATTGAATTCCTGCAAGTTATTGGAAGTTGCTCGTTCTCCAAGCACTTGAGAGATTGTTAGCATGCATGTATATTTGTAGGCTTTTGAACTTAGATTGGTGTGTGAACACCAAACTTAGTTTCTTGCCTTATGCAGCAAATTGAATCTATGTAGACAACATCAAGTACTTTTATTTAAGAAAGTAAACTATGAACCATAAAACAACTATGAACTAGATAACAGACTAAAAACTAGAAAACAAACACTTTTGAGTAATTTCTCTGATTGTTTGGAGCTGATAACTAGTTATGCTGAGGGTGCAATGTGTTCTTAATGTAATCCATGGTGGAACACCAAACTTAGATTTACACATTCACTCTTAAATTTCTTTGCTGTGAAACACCAAACTTAGCTCCTTGCAATACAGAGAATCTACCTTTTTTTATTGAACTTAACTAGGGAAAGGAAAGCTACCTTTGGTTGGGTTGCCTCCCAACAAGCGCTCTTTTATCGTCATTAGCTTGACGGTTGGTTTGCTGTTAGGGCGAATTGTAATGCCTGAGATCCTCTCCTCTCACTATAAAATTGTCCCCATTTGATTCCTTGATAATTTCCAAATGCTCTAGGGAAAGGACCTTTCTGATTGTGAACACTTGAGGTAACTGAGATGAAATGGTTGGAAGATGGGGTGGGATTTGTAGATGGTGGATTGATATCACTTTGTCTCCAGGGGAGAAACCTTCTGTAGGACCCATCTTGTTTCTCCATCCCCTTAGCAATTTCTTCACAACTCTTTTCTTTTCTTCCATTAGTGCTCCATTGACTCTTGTGTTAGGGAGATCCTTGTTAGCTGCTCTTCCTTATTCTTGTGGCTTCGGCTCTTTCTTGAACTCCATTGGTTGCTTCATCTCTTGAGATTCTTGTTTATCCATCAAGGAAAGCTCCAGATGCTTGCCTGGTGGTTCATTGCTATTCTCCTTCAGAGAGCTCTCACTGTATTCTTCCTTTAATTTCTTGCTCTCTTGCTCAGGTTCATGCACAGGCTTGAAGGCCTGGAAAGTGAGCTGCTCATCATGTATTCTCAATATCAACTCTCCTTGTTCTACATCAATGAGTGCTCGACTAGTAGCTAGAAATGGTCTCCCTAGAATAATGGGATGGAGGTAACTTTTCTCCATGTCCAGAATAACAAAGTCAGTTGGGAGGAAGTAGTTTCCTACTTTCACCAATACATTTTCGATTACTCCTTCGGCCTGCTTCTGAGTTTTATCTGCCAATTGGATGATTACATCCATGGATCTCAGCTCATTGATTTGCAACTTCTTCATAATTGATGAGGCATCACATTTATGCTAGCCCCTAGATCACAAAATCTTCTGTTAATTTTTGTCTCTCCTATGGCACAAGGAATATGAAAACTCCCTGGATCTTTTTTCTTCAAGAGTACGTCCTTTTGAATGAGAGCACTGCATTCCTTGTTCATCACCACTATTTGGCCACCCTTCAGATTGCTCTTCCTAGCTAGTAGCTCCTTCATCCACTTGATACAAGTAGGCATCTATTTGAGGATTTGGAGGAAGGGAATGTTGACATGAAGAGTCTTAAATTCATCCAAAAATTTAGTGTATGTTCTCCTTTTCTCACTGTCCTTGAGTCTCTCTGGGAATGGTGCTTGTGGCACATATGGTTGCAGGGTTTTTTTTTCTTTTGATTCTCTCTCTTGGGCAGGATCAGTCTTTTGCTCAATCTCTTCTTTCCTTTCTTCTGAAACTCTTAGATTATGTGCTGTAGGATTGCTAACTTCCTGTCTCCAAACCTCCTCACTTGCTAGGCTTACTGCTTTACATTCTTCCCATTTCATATTTTGTGTTCCTCCTCTTGGATTCTTCTCAGTGTCACTTGGGAAGCTATCAGTGGATTTGGGGATTTGTTGAGATAGATATCCCACCTGTGACTCAAGATTCTTAAGAACCTCTCCTCGGCTTTTTATACTCCCTCTCACTTCTTTCTTAAATTTTTTTATGTCTTCAAACTCCTTGCAAAGGTTTGTAAGCATAGCTTCCATCTTAACCATTCTGTCATCATCATGTGGTGATGGTTGGTTGGAATTGAGGTGTTGAGCGTGGTCATGGTGGTTTTGGTAAGGTGGCTGTAAGTAAGTGTTTTATGTGGTCTGGTATGGTTTTTAGTTAGAGTGTTGGTGAGTAGAGTTGTTATACTTATTTGGATTATGGGTTCTGTGGTCTTGGCCTTGGCTTTGTTGGTTTCCCCACCCAAAGTTTGGGTGGTTCCTCCAACCAGAGTTGTAGGTTTTAGAATATGGATCATTAGCTTGCCTAGATGAATTTTCAAGGTAATTAGCTTCCTCCCAGTTAACTCCTTCTTCTGTTTCCAACTCTCCTTGAGGTGATGGTTGAGTGTGGATAGCTGCAGCTTGATTCTTCTCCATTTGCTTGGTCAATTTAGCCAGTTGCTTGGTGATCATCTTATTCTGGGTCAGGATTGCATCCATTTGGTTCAATTCTAGGACTCCCCTGTTGTTGCTTCTGTCTGAGGCATAGAAATACTCATTGTCAGCCACTATCTCTATAACATCAATGGCTTCTTCAATGGTCTTCTTCTTGTTAAGGAAACCTCCAGATGAATGGTCTACAACTTTCTTTGATTCACAATTCAGCCCTTCATAGAAGATATGAAGTTGCACCCACTCATTAAACATATCAGGGGGGCATTTCCTTGTCAAATCCTTGAATCTCTCTCAAGCTTCATAAATAGTCTCACCATCTTGCTGTCTGAATGTCTGCACTTCAGTTCTCAGCCTGTTAACATTTTGTGGAGGGTAGAACCTTGTTAAGAATCTATTCACCACATCCTCCCAGGTTGTCAAGCTTTCCTTGGGAAATGATTCCAGCTATTTTGATGCTTTGTTCCTCAAGGAAAATGGAAACAGTAGCAATCTATAGGTGTCAGGATGAACACCATTAGATTTAACTGTGTCACATATCCTTTGGAATTTAGTGAGATGCTCATTAGGATCCTCTTGGGCACTTCCTCCAAAAGAACAGCTGTTCTAGACTAGAGTTATGAGCTGAGGCTTCAATTCGAAGTTATTAGCATTGATAGTTGGCTTTTGAATGCTACTACCACAGTTTTCTGAGTTTGAATTGATGTATGAGCCTAGAACTCTCCTTTCTTGTCCAGCAGGGTTGGCTCCACCTCTTCTGGCATGGTTATTCACCTCTCCTTCATGATGGTTTTTTCATATCATCCTCCATGGTTATATCCAAATCTTCCTCCTCTTCTTCTGCACCAACAGCCCTCTTTCCTCTTGCTTCCCTCCTTAATCTCAGGAAGGTTCTTTTCGGTTCATTATCAAATGAGGTTGAGGCCTCTCTTCTACCTGTCATATAATGAACAAGTACAAGAAGCAGCAAATGCAAAGTCCACTAAAACATAGTATAGTTAGCTTGGTTAGAGCAATTTATGAAATGGTTAGTGGGTTAGTTTGCTGGAAAGTAAATGAGAATGAAGAAATTAAAAAGAAATAACTAAAATTGCAGAAAAATTAAAATGAACAGCTGAAATTAAAATTCAATTAATCAAAAGAAAAGAAAAGTGCTCAATCTAGTTATCCTCCAATTTAATAATTGTCAATACAAAACCAATCCCCGGCAACGGCGCCATAAACTTGATTCACGAAAATTTGCCTCTCAACAAATTCCTACCAGCAAGTGTACCAGATTGTCGTCAAGTAAAAACTCACTGTAGAGTGAGGTCAAATCCCACAGGGATTGGTTGGTTGATCAATGTTAATTGGAGAATTGTTCTAGTTGAGCGAAATCAGATTTGGTTGAGAATTGCAGAAAGTAAAATTGGCGGGAAACATAAATTGCAAGAAATTAAATGACAGAAATTAAATTGCTAAAATTAAATGACAGAAGCTTAAATTGCAAGAAATTAAATGGGAATGGGGAATTAGCATGAAATTAAAGAACAGAATGTAAAAAAATGGGTAAGATCAGAGTAGGGAATTCATTGGGTTTTGGGAGATATTGAACTCTCCAGATCAAATCATTTTCACCTCTTCCTCAATCAATGCATTCATTGACATTGTTTGGTAATCTTAGAAGATTGGATCCCAATGTCTTGGCTCACCAATCTCTCTAAGCATGAACAATTGCCCAATGTCTTGATTTAATTTCTCATGGGAAGAGTTAAAGTTCGATCACAGACTATACCACACAAATTCATAGATCAAAGTATTGGTAGGATTACATGTCACTATATCCATCCAATCCCCAATCTAATCCAATGTGAGAAAGCAATTCTAGCATGAATTCTTCATCCCTCTCTCAAGGATCCGAAGAATTCTAATTATGGATAGCTTCTCTCTCAAGACAACTATCTAATTAAATTAAGACCGAAAGCTTTCTAACAAAAATCAAGAGAAAAGAAAGAAAAAGAAGATAAAAACTACTATTGATCCATTGAATTACAATAGAGCTCCCTCACCCAATGAAAGGGGTTTATTTGTTCATAGCTCTCAAAATGGAAATTGAAATTGAAAGATACATTCTGAATTGAAAGAAAATTGCAGAAAACTAATTCTGGCAAAAAGTAAGTGAAGTAAAAAGGTCCCCTCTAACTTAAATTCTAAGCTATTTATACACTTTCTTCCATTGTTCTTCAATCTCTGAATTGGGATTTTGGCCTTGATGGAATTGGGTTAAAAATGGCTCCAGTTGGTTTCCCTTGCTGTTGAGAAGAGATCTGTTTGAATTTGCAAGCTCTGATGCTCGATGTTGGAGTCAACGTTTGATGGCCAACGTTGACTAAAACGCCTTTCAGAAGAAAACCAGAAAAACCAGATACTTTGCTATCATCACGCTTAAGCGTGAAGTCTGTGATTTTGCTTATTCACGCGTATGCGTACACCACGCTTACACATGCATTGCCCTTTTTCCCATCCACGCGTACGCGTCACTGACGCGTGCGCATCGATTCAAGTTTCTCAAGTCCAAATTCTGGGCTCCTCGTCGCGGACGTTGGAGTCAACGTTTAAGGCAACGTTGGACCTCCAACGTTCGTTTGTTGACGCGTACGCGTGAACCACGCGTACGCGTGGATGGTCAATTTTTCTATTCCACGCGTGCGCGTGACTCACGCTTGCGCGTGACTCACGCTTGGGCGTGGATACAGAAATTTTGCTCTTTCACGCGTACGCGTCATCGACGCGTGTGCGTCACTCAAAATTTATTTAGCTCCAGAATTGAACTTTTTATCACCACGTTGGGGGTAACGTTGGATATCGAACGCTCCCTCCAATGTGAGCATTAGTAAATCATGCAGAGACTTGCTCTGCCTCTCTTCCAACATTGGAGGCAACGTTGGCTGTCCAACTTGGCCACCAACGTTGCTTCTTCTTAATCTTTTCCATGCTCCTTCTTCAACTTCTTTCCATGCCTTCCTTCACCTGTCATCAACCAATATATGCATCAAAGCCTTGCTAAATTCATGAGAATTCTCATCATTCTTAGCACACAAGTAATTATAGCATAATTCTCATGAAATTGCATCAAATTAATCATAGTTGGATGAATCTAGGTATGCATGAATTTCTACCCAATTTGCTTACTTATAATTCAAGAAAGTGCATAAAACCTATTAAAAACAAAGAAAAAGGCTAGTAAAACTAGCCTAAGATGCCCTGGGATTAGGTAATAACCCTCAGCTATCACTACTCCTCCTTCTCCTTTCGGCATAAAACGAATCGATCGCTCAAAGCAATCCAACAATACCCGATTCTTTGACAACCAATCAAATCTCAAAATCATCTCCAACCCAACCATTGGCAAACAGATTAAATCATGAACAAATTCTCTATCCTTAATCTTGAAAGATACTTCCCTACAACCTGATCTAGTCACAACTGTCTGATACGGGATATGCACATGCATATCAAAAGCTAATTTTGACATTTTCAACCCTAGTTCCTCAACTTTATCAAATAAAATAAACAAATGCGAGGGTCCAGTATCATACAATGCAACCAATGTTCTCTCACCAAATAAACAGTTACCTCTCATAAAAGGATCCGCCTTAGCAACATCACTGGCGTTCACAACAAACACTCGGCCTTGTTGATTCTGACCCGCATTCAAATTCCTCCCACGAGGGCAATCCTTCGCCATGTGTCCAGGCAATCCACATGTAAAGCATCCACCTATACCTAGCTTGCACCAATAATAAGGATGAAAATTCCCACAATGGTTACAAATTGAATTTGGAGAAGTTTTACTCTGATTACCTCTCCCTCTCGCCAGGTGGTACTGATAATAGTTGTTTCTTCTAAAGCTCCCTTGACCTTGAGGGTATTGAGGTGCACGTCCATCCCTCTTGAAATTCTGACCCCTCAGCTAAAAGTACTTTTCTCGGCCTCTGTTGTTGTTTCATCCTCGGGTATCTCTTGCCAATGCCACTTTCTTAGCACACTGTTCAACCACTCGGACCTTGTTCACCAACTCAAAAAATACCTGAATCTCCAAAGGAGCTACAGCCGTCAAAATGTTGTCCCTCAAGCCTCCTTGCTATTTTATACACTTCCAGCTCTCATAGGACTCAGAAGTACCTTGACATACCCTAGAGAACCTACAGAGCTCCTCGAACTAACTAGTGTAATCGACAACGGACATTGAGCCTTGCTTCAGCTTCATAAGCTCCAACTCCCTAGCCTCTCTCACGGATTCCAAAAAATACTTCCTATAGAAAGCCACTTGAAATACATCCCAAGGAATCTCTGGATTCAGAAGTCGTAGCAACTGACACTCTCTCTGTCACCAGTATTGAGCTTCCCCCATCAGCTGATAAGTTGTAAACTCTACAAATTGATTGGAAGGAACATCTTGAGTGTGTAGGGCACACTCTATAGCTCGGAACCAGTTGTCAGCATCAGTAGGGTTGGTTGACCCTCTAAAAGTAGGTGGATAAACTTTCAGAAACGAAGCCAAAGTCATCGAAGCACCACCCAAGTTGTTACCATCTCCTTCTCCATTTTCATTTCCATTTCCATTACCATTCCCAGCTGGTTGACCCACCCTTTCCAAGGCCTGCATAGTCGTATCAGCGTTGGCTTGCATAGTATTTGCCAAATTGGTCATTGCCGCCATGAACTCGGCATGGTTGTTGGCCGATTGGTCATTCTCAGTTCCTCCCTGTGTACACGTATGACCTCGTCTGTGAGTAGCCATTAGGGTTTCTGTCTACACCAAACAGTCAATATCAAGATGATGAGTCCCAATATCAAAAGCCTAGTGGTTTAATTATCCTAAAAAGGCACTCACAAACAAGCATGCTATGCAATATCAAGTAGATAACCTAAATAGCATGAAAGAAAAAGACACAGAGTATGCAATGAAGCACAATCGATCCATCCCTCAGGCTCACGAGAATGAACTGCTCTGATACCACTAAATATAACACTTTAATTACCCTAAGCCTTACCTCATGCCGTAAAGCAAAGTATAATTAAAGGTCACGACAATTCTAAGGCTTATACAATAATATATATATATATAGAGAGAGAGAGAGAGAAGAGATAGTAAGTCTAGAAGCCCGATAAAAAAATAAGCTCAAAAATGGAGTTACAAAAGCACGAATGTTCACATGAAGCTACAAGCATAAAGGTACAAGATATAGATACAAGATAATACGACATATGTAGATATATGAGTACAATAGTCATAAGTACTAGCCTCAGCCCACAACGTTTAGGCCGACTAGTATATACAGACATAACAGAGTTCTGAAAGTTAAAACGACATATACAATATCTCTCTCAAAGTTAGCCTCTATGGAAAAAAATAGATACAAAAGTGAGAGTACTAAAACAAACTATTCAAAAGGAATCCAAAAAATGATAAGATCTTCCGCTCTGTCACCACCACGCAACTCACCAAGGTGGGTTATAACCTGCATCTGAAAAACAAATATAGAATATGGTATGAGAACCGGAGGTTTTTAGTATGGTAACAGTGCCTAGTAATGTAAGATATAAGATTTTGGGATGCCAGAGGCAATCCTAGAACTTCACATCGAGCATAAGATTCAACTTATAAAACAGTTAAATAAATCCTTAAACATGTCATCTAAGTTAGGGGATTTCTAGTCTAACATTTTGCCGCTGTCCCACAGCCTTCACTAGCCTAACCTCCATGTGATCCCATTTCCAGCGCCTTCCGAACCTCCTCAATCCCAGCAGAAAACCCAAGTAATAGCAATACAAGTAAAACACAAGTATAATCATGTATATCAAGTAATTCAAGAAGCAATTAAGCATGTTATACAATTAGGTAAACAATGCAAGTTGGCAAAGCAAGCAAACATATAGATTATGCACATGATGAATGCCTTTTGGTCACAATATAAGTGGGATCACATTGTCGGTTCAACTGTCAACCCGCCGCTGTGCCACCGTGCAGTCGCGTGGCTGCCGACCCAACCTTCTCTCACCGCTGTCGACCGTTCCCTTCTACTCTACAGTGCATGAAACCCCAAATCCCTCATTCACGATGTGCATAACCTACCCCTGTTCTCTGCTCCCCCGTGTGCATTTGTGCCGTCTTTAAGTCGCGTGGCTGTCCAAACATCCTCCTCTCACTACTGTTGACCGTTCCTCTTTCCTACACCGTGCATAAATCTGAGTTATCGTGACCTCTCCCTGTCACTGGTTTGTTCTTCCACGTTGCTCTTTCTTTCTTGTTTTCACTCTTGATTAATTTCAAAAATTAAATCATATTTCCTCAAGATTTGTATATGTCTTCTCATCGACATCGCTAAGTCGTGCTCGGAGCTATTGATGTCGTAGTATATGGTTTTTTTTTGTTTAAATTTTTTCTCACTCTAAATCCTGATTTTGGTTCTGCTCTTAAGTTTTTCTACTAATTAAATTGATTGTTTTACTTATTCGAAGAAGAAGAGAAAGCTCAATATCAAATCTTTTTAGTATATTCCATTCAATATCTAAACCAAGTTGTAAATTGCAGTATGAGAATAATTTTTATAAATATTTTTTATAAATTTGTCAGAATCAAGTGATACCCTTTGAGTTTGGAAAGGGGAGCTTAGAAGATAGGTCATGAATCTTGGTTGATATTGAGACTAGTAAGCTTACTCATATTTTTAATGTTGATGATTTCACCAGTGCATTTAATTTGGAGTGGTTTGAGGCTAACAAAACAGAATCTACTTGTGTTGATGTTGTTGGTGTGCTAACATTGGCAAATGCTTGCAAGGACCATAGTCTCCCTATGATAAATTATTACTGTCATTGAATTATTTTACAAGTTGGATATTCAGGTATGTTATTATCCTTTTGATTTGATTATTATATCTCCACTTTTATTTATGATCATTGAATTATTAGAGTAAAATCTGTTATTGTCTACAAGGCCATTATATATTTAACTTTGTTGAACCACTTGCATAATGATCGTGGTTAACATATCATAGTTTGTCTTGCTTCTATTTTAAAAATCTAAAAGGGTAACTAAAGAAATGGTGCCTATCATTTATCTAAAAAGGTTTCTTTTTCCTTTCTTCTTTTTAGAAATTGTTCTGTTTTTGGAGGTTTTGTTTGATTATGTGATTTTGTTAGAGTTCAAAGAAGAATGAGTAGGATTAATGAGAAGAAAGAAAGGTAAACTTGAGTTTTTTCTAAGAATATAATGTTTTTCTTTTTTTGCTTACAAACATTCATTTAAAGTGGAATTAGGTCAATATTTATTCTTGGGCCTCCTATTAACAGCTAATGGTCATTTCTTCTTTGTTATCATTATGGTTTTAATTTTGGCTCAGAATATTCTAGAAGTAGAGAGTCTTTGGTTTTAGAATTTGATTGGCTTTATGTGCAACAGATTAGAAGGACCCATACCTTTTCCTATTCAACTTTTGGTTTCCTTTTGTGATTATTTGTTGTAATATGTTTTATTTTACTGCGGCATTAATTTAAGTATGGTTTTATATGCCTCTTGTATTCCTTAGCAACAATATGGTTCAATCTCTTTAAATAACTTGGTCACTTTTTTTCTGATCTTCTCAATTGATTATGTCACTTGCAGATTAGTTTAAATGAAAAAGGTTTTTGTCTTGAGTTGAGGTACTTTTCGTGATGGCTTCCAGATCAAATAGATGCTTCAATTAGGTTTTGCTATTACCCTTTTATTTTTCTAATTCATTTGATTTATTATATCTTTGGCTTTTCTAATTGATTTAAAGCATTTTGGATGGTTCACAATACTCTATCTAGTATAAAGCATTTCTACCCATGCTAGAATGCTTTGGGAAATATATTTTATTAATATACTTTCTTTAATTATTCAGTTTATTACCTGGTGTGATATTTGTTATTTACAAAGGGGCTTGACTATCTTAATTTTATTTTGACTTTATTAAGATAATCTGATAGATAAAGCCAGTAACTCTTTCTAACTTGTTATACATTAAATTTCTTAGTCATAACAGAATTTTAATCTTGATTGATTCTTATTTTCAAAATTTAGGGGTATATAAATTCTGGCAGTCCTTAGACTATACTAAATAATACATCAAGGATTAAGACCTAACAAGCTCACATATAATACACTAATTTTAGCATGTGTCAAGAGTGAAAAGATGGATTCTGCAATGCAGTTTTTGGAGAAAATGAAGGTAAGCACTTGAAATTCAGGTCCTACAGTAGATAAATACGAAATCTTTTGAAGTTTCTCCTTTTTATATTTTTAGGACAATTCAGAAAAATGCATTCATGAAGATCTATTTCCAGACATCATTACATATTCAACATTGCTCAAGGTTAGATTTCTCATTTATTTATTTGTTTGATCACTTTGCTGTAGTATAGAACCATAAAGCCATCCCTTCAAAAGTGATATTCACTTTATAATGTGTGTAACTCCCAATTAGAGTATTCTTAACTCACCAGTAGTGAACTAAGGGGCTCCAAGGCCACCGTTATTGAGACAACTAGACACGCCTGTATTCCTTTGGCTCTTATTGTGAAAAATATTTTAGGATTTCATCTACAGTAATTTGGTCATGGGCAGGAAAGACTTGTTAGGAGATAGATAAGATGGAGTTGCCTAATAATTAGTTAGTTACAGTTAGGAGACGACGGAAAACTATGGGGGAAATCATTAAAAAGTTTTAAAAGTAAATGGTTTATCTATAGACATGGTTTACTATTAAGACAATATGGCGTTGCTTGATCCATTTAATATTGTTCTCTCAGCTAGTTAGAAAATGCTTAGTTGGTTTGTACTATCTAGATTTATTTTAACGAATGTTATTGTCTACCTATTATATTAATTCAATAGATATTTATGCTCCACACAGTTTACATTGTCTCTTTGCTCATACTCCCAATATGTGTTTTGAACAAAAATATTTACAACACTATCCTGAATTTTTCTATTGGTTTGGGATGGTTCTCCAGTAGCAACTTTCTCAATTTCTCTATGTAAAATATAGGCTTTTGGAGAGGCAAAGGATCTTGCTTCAGAACTCCTTACACTGCAATAATCGATACTTTACTAAAATGTGACTCGATTAAGGGTATGTTGTTATTTTACTACAAGTTTCTTACATTTCTTATTTAATAGAGAATTAGGATAATTTCAGGAATACTTAAAAATATAAATTGATGTTATTTTGAATTAGTATTTGTGAGAAGTGATGATAAATATTAACTAAATTCATGTTTCTGGAATTAATGAGTTATCCTTGTCTCTCAAATTAAGGGGAAAAACTAATCTCAACTTGTAAAACCAATGTATTTCTATTGTGCATTTAGGTGCTTTGTATATTTTTGGAGAAATATTGAAGAAAGTTGGTAGGAATGCCAAGTTAAGACCAAAACCTCATCTATACCTTTCTACAGGGATAATCTTGCCAGTTGCACAGGAAGAAGCTAATCACCTTCTTATGGAAGCAGCACTGAATGCTGGCCAAGTACCACGATGAATTTTACTAGTATTATTGCCATTTTGGTGGAAAAATCTTTCTATTATTAGATGCTTTGTTTTCATATAAAGAGAAAGAACTTGGCAGATAACCTTTGTTCTTTGAATATGTATACCTAGCAGTCAGCATCTTTGTGGGTAAAACTTGTAAAGAAGTGTCTGTCTACAGTTTTAGAACTTTGATGTAGGTAAAACTACGTGTTCTGCTCCTGCTGAAGAATTCTAATATATAGAGTAAATATACACTAATTTTAGATGCTATCCTACAGTTGAGCTAACCTACCGAATTTGAATACATAATCACAGATGCACAATCCCATAGAACTTGCATATTCGTATGAGCAAATATTCCGCTGTAATACATGCTACTATTCTACTAATATACTAGTACATACTTTGCCATAATATCCAATCAATTCTACTGGGTTCTTTCATGATTGTTCAACAGGTAATTTTAATTTTTTTGTTCTCCTCTTAGCAACCTAATATGTAAACATATGTGTTGGCTTGATTTTCTTCTACTGTAACTGAAAATTTTTCTGTAATTGGCAGGTGGCAAGTACTCTTCTAGTATATGCTAACTAGAACTTTGAAGGAAGGGAATGGGATAGGATTGGGCTGATGTAATCTATCTATTATTTATTTATTATTTTTTTATGTTAATATCTCAAGTTTAATAAATATAATGTAGAAAAAAATATGTTATAGTAAAGAGAAATGGTATAAATCATTTGAGTAGTTAAACAACTTTTCTTTAAGCTCTTGTATGAACTTGCGGCAATTCAAAATTGTCGTATTTTTTAAAAAAAACCTACATAACTCTGCAGCGGTTTTAAAATGGCCGCAGATTTTTTTTTTAAATCTACTGAACAAAATAGCGGTGGTTAATTATCTGATTTGCGGCAGTTGTGCCAACGATTTGTAAAAATCGCCTTAAAATCAAATCTCTACCCCCTAATTCGCGACGTTTCTGGAACCGCCAGTTTTTTGTTTTGTGGCGGTTTAAAACTGCCACAAATTCGTAAAAAAAATCGCCGCAAATTACCGTTTCCTTTGTAGTGAAATTTACATATATATGTATAAAATTATTATTAAAGTATATTTTATCAAAGAATAATTTATTCTAATCTTATAAAAAAAGAAAATATATTTATAAATAGAAAAGAGATTCTCTTAGTCAAGAAACGAAAGTAACTAACATCTTTGTGGAAAATGAAAAATAATATTAAAACTAGCTATTTAGTGGTTTCTTTTGAGGTCAAATTACAACCAACTTGGTGACCAATGTGAGGGATTATAAAGGTAAATCTACGGGATAAAATATTATCCGACAATTAATCGATATTTTTTTTAAAAAAAATCTTTATTCATCTATTATTTTATTAGTCAATTATTAGTTAAAGAAAAATTAAGTCCTTAACAAAACCGATTATAAAATTTGTACGTGACAGAAGATATATATAAAGTTTATTTTAAGGTTGTGAAAATCGAATCAGTCATCAAACCACTTTAACTACTAATTTATTATTTTAACCAGTTCAATCGTGATTCAATCGAAAAAACTGTTTCAAAATAATAAATAAAATATAAATAAATATACTAAAACATAATTATAGAATGATATAAATTTTAAAATATTATTAAAATTAAAAATATTACATAAACCACAATGTTATAATATAAACTTTAAAATATTATTTAAATTAAAAGTATTACAACCAAACATAAAATACCAACAATCATTAAAATCCGCTAAAACTTGCTGCAAATTTGCTTCGTTAAGATCATCACCTTACAATAACAATGCAATAACAATTTTTATTAATCTTAGTACAATAATTTATAATCACTAACCTCTTTGTGATGGTTGTAAAGTCTCTCCTTAATCTCCAAAATATACTTAATATTACAGAATACTGCACTAGGGAAAAAACAAGAATTGTTCTACCTCATCAATCAGTTTTTGCCACTCAGGAATTTCAAACGTTGGAGCTGTATAATAGAATTTAATTGCCAAAGTGTGCCTCTCTTTTTTCTTGTAGTCTAATGAGCTCAATGCAGCATTTGATTTAGTTGGCATGAATGCAATCAGTAGAACTAAAGCAGTCTTTACTACCAAAAGAAATTCACATCAGCAACATACAAACCTTCCTATTAAAGGCAAAGTTTGAAGCATTAATGGTTATGGTTATGATCATTGAGGCAATGAAAATTACAAATGAAGAAACAATCAAGTAATGAAAAGATGTGTACAATCTCCTTCTAAGCTGATAAAATATTCCTTCAGTGTAATCACTTAGTTTATTCAATATTTTCTCAATAAATTAGCACTGGATAATTAAAAATAGAGATGGATTAATGGCAATAGAGTATATAAAAGAATATATTCAACATTTTGGGATAATCTAAAGTAGCCACATCAATTACATTATGGATTAAATCAAAGATGTTATATTTTACATCCTCAAAATATTTCTTCCACTCTTACTGGCTATCAGAATTCATGGGGACTAAATGGAATTAAATCTTTTTTCAAGAAATAAATAAAAAAGAATTCACTTTTAGGAGATTCTATTTCTGGGGTACTACAGATTGACACAGACATAGATCAAAATCTACCACTGATATAATAACACAAAACAATTTAACAATCATAAGGTCAAGAATAACACTATAATAATTTATTAAATTAACAAATTAATAAAATCAATGATGAGCGGATAATTTATACGCTTTTTGGCATAATTTTTACATAGTTTTTAGTATGATCTAGTTAGTTTTTAGTATATTTTTATTAGTTTTTAATAAAAAATCACATTTCTGGACTTTACTATGAGTTTGTGTGTTTTTCTGTGATTTCAGGTATTTTCTGGCTGAAATTAAGGGACTTGAGCAAAAATCAGATTCAGAGGTTGAAGAAGGACTGCAGATGTTGCTGGATTCTGACCTCCCTGTACTCAAAGTGGATTTTCTGGAGCTATAGAACTCCAAATGGCACGCTCTCAATTGCGTTGGAAAGTAGACATCTAGGGCTTTCCAGCAATATATAATAGTCTATACTTTGCTCGATTTTAGACGATGCAAACTGGCGTTCAACACCAGTTCCATGTTGCATTCTGGAGTTAAACGTCAGATACAGGTTGCAAAGTGGAGTTAAACGCCAGAAACAGGTTACAAACTGGCGTTCAAATCCAAGAGAAGTCTCTACACGTGTAAAGCTCAATGCTCAACCCAAGCACACACCAAGTGGGCCCCAGAAGTGGATTTCTGCATCATTTACTCATTTCTGTAAACCCTAGTAACTAGGCTGATATAAATAGGACCTTTTACTATTGTATTAGACATCTTTGATCAGTTTTATGCTATCTTAGACCTTTATGAGGGCTGGCCACTCGGCCATACCTGGACCTTGTTCTTATGTATTTTCAACAATAGAGTTTCTACACACCATAGATTAAGGTATGGAGCTCTGTTGTTCCTCATGAATTAATACAAAGTACTATTGTTTTTCTATTCAATTCAAGCTTATTCCGATTTTAAGATATTCATTCGCACTTCAATATGAATGTGATGATCGTTACAGTCATCATCATTCCCAACTTATGAACGCGTGCCTGACTACCACTTTCGTTCTACCTTAGATTGAGTGAATATCTCTGGGATTCCTTAATCAGAGTCTTCGTGGTATAAGTTAGAATCCATGGATGGCCATTCTTGAGATCCGAAAAGTCTAAACCTTGCCTGTGGTATTCCGTGTAGGATCTAGAAAGGGATGGTTGCGACGAGCTTCAAACTCGCGAGTGCTGGGCGTAATGACAGACGCAAAAGGATCAATGGATCCTATTCCAGTATGATCGAGAACTGACAGATGATTAGCCATGCAGTGACAGCGCATTGGACCATTTTCACTGAGAGGACAGGATGTAGCCATTGACAACGGTGACGCCTAACATACAGCTTACCATAGAAAGGAGTATGAATGATTGGATGAAGACAATAGGAAAGCAGAGGTTCAGGAGGAACACGCATCTTCATACGCTTATCTGAAACTCTCACTAATGAATTACATAAGTACCTCTATCTTTAATTTACGTTTTATTTATATTTTGATTGTATATTTTAATTATCAAATATCCATAACCATATGAATCTGCCTGACTGAGATTTGCAAGATGACCATAGCTTACTTCAAGCCGACAATCTCCGTGGGATCGACCCTTACTCACGTAAGGTTTATTACTTGGACGACCCAGTGCACTTGCTAGTTAGCTGTGCAAAGTTGTGACAAAGAACTAAGATTATGAACGTGCGTATTAAGTTTTTAGTGCCGTTACCAAGGAATGAACCGTCACGATTTCTGCGCACCAAGTTTTTGGCGCCGTTGTCGGGGATTGTTCGAGTTTGGACAACTGACGGTTCATCTTGTTGCTCAGATTAGGTAATTTTATTTTATTTTTAAGCTTTTTATTTCTTATTTTCGAAAATAATACAAAAAAAATTTTCTTTTTCGTTTTTTCCAAAATAATTTTCGAAAATCCAAAAAAATTATAAAATCATAAAATCAAAAATAATTTTTGTGTTTCTTGTTTGAGTCTTGAGTCAAATTTTAAGTTTGGTGTCAATTGCATGTTTTTAAAATTTGTGCATTTTTCGAAAACTCATGCATGTGTTCTTCATGATCTTCAAGTTGTTCTTGACAAGTCTTCTTGTTTGATCTTCATATTTTCTTGTTTTGTGTCTTTTATTGTTTTTCATATGCATTTTTACATTCATAGTGTCTAAACATGAAAAATCTCTAAGTTTGGTGTCTTGCATGTTTTTCTTTTCTTAAAAAAATTTTCAAAAATAAGTCTTGATGTTCATCTTGATCTTCAAAGTGTTCTTGGTGTTCATCTTGACATCCAAAGTGTTCTTGCATGCATTAGTTATTTTGATTCATAATTCTTATGTTTTGTGTCTTTTTTGTGTTTTTCTCTTTCTTCATTAAAAATTCAAAAATAAAAAAAAAATCTTTCCCTTATTTCACTCATAATTTTTGAAAATTTGAGTTGACTTTTTCAAAACTTTTTAAAATTTAGTTGTTTCTTATGAGTCAAATCAAATTTTCAATTTAAAAATTCTATCTTTTTCAAAAATCAAATCTTTTTCATTTTTCTTTTATGATTTTTGAAAATTTCAAATTGATTTTCAACATCTTTTTCTTGTTTTTATTTCATATTTTCGAAATTAATGCTACAATTAATGTGATTGATTCAAAATTTTTAAGTTTGTTACTTGCCTAGTAAGAAAGGTGCAATCTTTAAACTCTAGAATAATACCTTTTTAGTTTCTTGTTAGTCAAGTAATCAACTTTGATTTCAAAAATAAAATCTTTTTAAATTTCTTTTCAAATATTTTTCAAAATAAATGTCAATCACATCTTTTTCAAAATCAATTTCAAAATCTTTTCCAACTTCTTTTCTAACTTCTTATCTTTTCAAAAATTGATTTTCAAATCTTTTTCAATCAACCACTTGACTTTTTGTTTGATTCTTATCTTTTTCAAAACTACCTAACTAATTCTCTCTCTCTAATTTTCGAAAATCCCTTCCCTCTTTTTCAAAATTTCTTTTTAAATTAACTACTTGTTTTTAATTTAATTTAATTTGATTCAATTTTCCTTTCTTAATTTTCGAACTTTAATTTTTATTTTTTATTTTAAATTCAATTTAAAAACAAAAATACTTTTATTTTAATTTATTTAATTTTCGAATTTCTCTTCTCCTCATCTCTTTCTAATTATTTATTCATCTACTAACACCCCTCTTTCACCCAAGAATTCGAACTCATTCCTCTCCCTTGTGTTTGGATTCTTATCTTTTCCCTCCTCCATTATTCTCTTCTTATACTTACATAAGGAATCTCTATACTGTGACATAGAGGATTCCTCTTCTTTTTTGTTTTCTTCTTTTTCATATGAGCAGGAACAAGGATAAGAACATTCTTGTTGAAGCTGACCCTGAACCTGAAAGGACTCTGAAGAGGAAGCGAAGGGAAGCTAAAGCACAACTCTCTGGAGAAAATCTGACAGAAATTTTTGAAAAAGAAGGAGACATGGCCGAAAATAATAACAATGCAAGGAAGATGCTTGGTGACTTTACTGCACCTAATTCCAATTTACATGGAAGAAGCATCTCAATCCCTGCCATTGGAGCAAACAATTTTGAGCTGAAACCTCAATTAGTTTCTCTGATGCAACAGAATTGCAAGTTTTATGGACTTCCATCCGAAGATCCCTTTCAGTTCTTAACTAAATTCTTGCAGATCTGTGATACTGTTAAGACCAATGGGGTTGATCCTGAGGTCTACAGGCTTATGCTTTTTCCATTTGCTATAAGAGACAAAGCTAGAATATGGTTGGACTCTCAACCTAAAGACAGCCTGAACTCTTGGGATAAGCTGGTCATGGCTTTCTTAGCCAAGTTCTTTCCTCCTCAAAAGCTTAGCAAGCTTAGAGTGGATGTTCAAACCTTCAGACAGAAGGAAGGTAAATCCCTCTATGAAGCTTGGGAGAGATACAAGGAACTGACCAAAAAGTGTCCTTCTGACATGCTTTCAGAATGGACCATCCTGGATATATTCTATGATGGTCTGTCTGAATTATCAAAGATGTCATTGGACCATTCTGCAGGTGGATCTATTCACCTAAAGAAAACGCCTGCAGAAGCTCAAGAACTCATTGACATGGTTACAAATAACTAGTTCATGTACACTTCTGAAAGGAATCCTGTGAGTAATGGGACGCCTCAGAGGAAGGTTGTTCTTGAAATTGATACTCTGAATGCCATATTAGCTCAGAACAAAATATTGACTCAACAAGTCAATATAATCTCTCAGAGTCTGAATGAATTGAAGGAATTATCCAACAGTACTAAAGAGGCATCTTCTGAAGAAGAAGCTTATGATCCTGAGAACCCTGCAATAACAGAGGTGAATTACATGGGTGAACCCTATGGAAACACCTATAATCCCTCATGGAAAAATCATCCAAATTTCTCAAGGAAGGATCAACAAAAGCCTCAACAAGGCTTTAATAATGGTGGAAGAAACAGGTTTAGCAATAGCAAACCTTTTCCATCATCCACTCAGCAACAGACAGAGAATTCTGAGTAGAACCCATCTAGCTTAGCAAATATAGTCTCTGATCTATCTAAGGCCACTATGAGTTTCATGAATGAAACAAGGTCCTCCATTAGAAATTTGGAGGCACAAGTGGGCCAGCTGAGTAAAAGAGTCACTGAAACTCCTCCTAGTACTCTCCCAAGCAATACAGAAGAAAATCCAAAGAGAGAATGCAAGGCCATTGATTTAACCATCATGGCCGAACCTACAAGGGAGGAGAAGGACGTGAATCCTAGTGAGGAAGACCTCCTGGGACGTCCAGTGACCAATAAGGAGTTTCCCTTCGAGGAACCAAAGAAATCTGAGGCTCAATTAGAGACCATAGAGATTCCATTAAACCTCCTTCTGCCCTTCATGAGCTCTGATGAATATTCGTCCTCTGAAGAGGATGAAGAAATTACTGAAGAGCAAGTTGCTAAGTACCTTGGTGCAATCATGAAGCTGAATGCCATTATTTGGTAATGAGACTTGGAAAGATGAACCTCCCTTGCTCACCAATGAACTGAATGCATTGGATAGGCAGAAATTACCTCAAAAGAAATAGGATCCTGGCAAATTCTTAATACCCTGTACCATAGGCACCATGACCTTTGAGAAGGCTCTGTGTGACCTGGGGTCAGGAATAAACTTAATGCCACTTTCTGTAATAGAGAAACTTGGGATCTTTGAGGTGCAAGATGCCAGAATCTCATTAGAGATGGCAGACAACTCAAGAAAACAGGTTTATAGACAAGTAGAGGACGTGTTAGTAAAGGTTGAAGGCCTTTACATCCCTGCTGATTTCATAATCCTAGACACTGGTAAGGAAGAGGATGAATCCATCATCCTTGGAAGACCCTTCCTAGCCACAGCAAGAGCTGTGATTGATGTGGACAGAGGAGAACTAGTCCTTCAACTGAATAAGGACAACCTTGTGTTTAAAACTCAAGAATCTCCTTTTGTAACCATGGAGAGGAAGCATGAAAAGCTTCTCTCACTGCAGAGTCAACCAAAGCCCCCACAGTCAAACTCTAAGTTTGGTGTTGGGAGGTCCCAACAATGCTCTGAACATCTGTGAGGCTCCATGAGAGCTCACTGTCAAGCTATTGACGTTAAAGAAGCGCTTGTTGGGAGGCAACCCAATGTTATTTAATTATATCTATTTTATTTTCCTTGTGTTATTTCGTGTTTTATTAGGTTGATGATCATGTGGAGTCACAAAAACTACTAAAAAATCAAAAATAGAATGAAAAATAGCACACCCTAGAGGAGAGCAGTCTGGCGTTTAAACGCCAGAAACAAGCATCTGTCTGGCGTTTAATGCCAGAAACAAGCACCAAGCTGGCATTTAACGCCAGAAACAAGCATCTGCCTGGCGTTAAACGCCAGAAACAGGCTACATTTGGGCGTTTAACGCCAGAAACAAGCAGCAAATTGGCGTTAAACGCCAGGATTGCACAGCAAGGGTGTTTTACACGCCTAATTGGAGCAGGGATGTTAAGTCCTTGACCCCACTTGATCTGTGGACCCCACAGGATCCCTCAGGATCTGTGGACCCCACAGGATCCCTCAGGATCTGTGGATCCCACAGGATCCGCACATCTTCTTCTCTCCTTTTCACACCTTTTCATAACTCTCTTCCCCAAATACCCTTCACCAATCACCTCAATCACTCTTTCCCATCACCTCTTCACCACTTACATCCATCCTCTCTTCCCCATAAACCCCACTTACCTCCAAAATTCAAACTCTTTTCCCTCCCAAACCCAACCCTAATGGCCGAACCCTAAATCCCATCCCACCCCTATATAAACCCCTCTTTCCTTCTTCATTTTCACACAACGTAACCCTCTCTTCTTACCCTTGGCCGAATACACCTTCTCCCTCCATCTCCTCCATTCTTTTTCTTCTTCTCCTTCTTTCTTTCTTCTTTTACTTGGGGATGAGCAAACATTTTAAGTTTGGTGTGGTAAAAGCATAGCTTTTTGTTTTTCCATAACCATTTATGGCACCTAAGGCCAGAGAAACCTCTAGAAAGAGGAAAGGGAAGGCAATTGCTTCCACCTCTGAGTCATGGAAGATGGAGAGATTCATCTCAAAGGTTCATCAAGACCACTTCTATGAAGTTGTGGCTAAGAAGAAAGTGATCCCTTAGGTTCCTTTTAAGCTCAAAAAGAATGAGTATCCGGAGATCCGACATGAGATCCGAAGAAGAGGTTGGAAGTTCTCACCAACCCCATTCAACAAGTCGGGATCTTAATAATTCAAGAGTTCTATGCAAACGCATGGATCACTAGGAACCATGATCAAAGTGTGAACCTGAATCCAAAGCATTGGCTTACCATGGTTCGGGGGAAATACTTAGATTTCAGTCCGGAAAATGTAAGGCTGGCGTTCAACTTGCCAATGATGGAAGAAAATGCACGCCCCTACACAAGAAGGGTCAACTTTGATCAAAGGTTGGACCAAGTCCTCATAGACATATGTGAGGAAGGAGCTCAATGGAAAATTGACTCAAGAGGCAAGCCAGTTCAATTAAGAAGGCATGACCTCAAACCAGTGGCTAGGGGATGGCTATAGTTCATTCAACGCTCAATCATTCCTACTAGTAACTGGTTTGAAGTTACTATAGACCGGGCCATCATGATCCATAGTATCATGATTGGAGAGGAGGTGGAAGTTCATGAGATTATACCTCAAGAACTTTACAAGGTGGCTGACAAGTCCTCCACTTGGGCAAGGTTAGCCTTTCCTCACCTCATATGCCACCTATGCAATTCGGCTGGAATTGACATAGAGGGAGACATCCTCATTGAAGAGGACAAGCCCATCACTAAGAAAATTATGGAGCAAATAAGAGATCATGGACCTCAACAAGAGTATGAGGAAACTCCCCACCATGAAATCCCTGAGATGCCTCAAGGGATGCACCTTCCTCCACAAAACTATTGGGAGCAAATCAACACCTCTCTAGGAGAATTAAGTTCCAACATGGGATAACTAAGGGTGGAGCATCAAGAGCACTCCATCATCCTTCATGAGATTAGAGAAGATCAAAGAGCTATGTGGGAGGAGCAACAAAGGCAAGGAAGAGACATAGAGGAGCTCAAAAGCACCATTGGTTCTTCAAGAAGAGGAAGACGCCACCCTCACTAAGGTGGACTCATTCCTTAATCTCCTTGTCTATTTATTTTACTATTTTTCGTTTATTATGCTTTATGTTTATTTTTGTTTGTGTCTTATTACATGATCACTAGTGTTTAAGTGTCTATGTCTTAAAGCTATGAATGTCCTATGAATCCATTACCTTTCTTAAATGAAAAATGCTTTAATTACAAAAGAACAAGAAGTACATGGTTTCGAATTCATCCTTGAAACTAGTTTAGTTATTTTGATGTGGTGACAATACTTTTTGTTTTCTGAATGAATGCTTGAACAGTGCATATGTCTTTTGAAATTGTTGTTTATGAATGTTAAATATGTTGGCTCTTGAAAGAATGATGAAAAAGGAGACATGTTATTGATAATCTGAAAAATCATAAATTGATTCTTGAAGCAAGAAAAAGCAGTAAATACAAAAGCTTGCGAAAAAAAAAAAGAAAAATGACGAAAAAAAAGAAGAGAAAGAGAAAGAAAAAGCAAGCAGAAAAAGCCAAAAGCTCTTTAAACCAAAAGGCAAGAGCAAAAAGCCAATAGCCCTTAAAACCAAAAGGCAAGGGTAATAAAAAGAATTCAAGGCTTTGAGCATCAGTGGATAGGAGGGCCTAAAGGAATAAAATCCTGGCTTAAGCAGCTAAACCAAGCTGTCCCTAACTATGTGCTTGTGGCGTGAAGGTGTCAAGTGAAAACTTGAGACTGAGCGGTTAAAGTCGAGGTCCAAAGCAAAAAAAAAAAAAAGAAGAAGAGTGTGCTTAAGAACCCTGGACACCTCTAATTGGGAACTCTAGCAAAGCTGAGTCACAATCTTAAAAGGTTCACCCAGTTATGTGTCTGTGGCATTTATGTATCCGATGGTAATACTGGAAAACAAAGTGCTTAGGGCCACGGCCAAGACTCATAAAGTAGCTGTGTTCAAGAATCAACATACTGAACTAGGAGAATCAATAACATTATCTGAATTCTAAGTTCCTATAGATGCCAATCATTCTAAACTTCAAAGGATAAAGTGAGATGCCAAAACTATTCAAGAGGCAAAAAGCTACAAGTCCCGCTCATCTGATTGGAGCTAAGTTTCATTGATATTTTGGAATTCATAGTATGTTCTCTTCTTTTTATCTTATTTGATTTTCAGTTGCTTGGGGACAAGCAACAATTTAAGTTTGGTGTTGTGATGAGCGGATAATTTATACACTTTTTGGCATTATTTTTACATAGTTTTTAGTATAATCTAGTTAGTTTTTAGTATATTTTTATTAGTTTTTAATAAAAAATCACATTTCTGGATTTTACTATAAGTTTGTGTGTTTTTCTGTGATTTCAGGTATTTTTTGGCTGAAATTGAGGGACTTGAGCAAAAATCAGATTCAGAGGTTGAAGAAGGACTGCAGATGCTGCTGGATTCTGACCTCTCTGCACTCAAAGTGGATTTTCTGAAGCTACCAAATTCCAAATGGCGCGCTCTCAATTGCGTTAGAAAGTAGACATCCACGGCTTTCCAGAAATATATAATAGTCCATACTTTGCCCGAGTTTAGATGACACAAACTGGCATTCAACGCCAGTTCCATGTTGCATTCTGGAGTTAAACGCCAGATACAGGTTGCAGAAACAGGTTACAAACTGGCGTTCAACTCCAAGAGAAGCCTCTACACGTGTAAAGCTCAATGCTCAGTCCAAGCACACACCAAGTGGCCCCAGAAGTGGATTTCTGCATCATTTACTCATTTCTGTAAACCCTAGTAACTAGGCTGATATAAATAGGACCTTTTACTATTGTATTAGATATCTTTGATCAGTTTTATGCTATCTTAGACCTTTATGAGGGCTGGCCACTCGGTCATGCCTGGACCTTGTTCTTATGTATTTTCAATGGTAGAGTTTCTACACACTATAGATTAAGGTGTGGAGCTCTGTTGTTCCTCATGAATTAATACAAAGTACTATTATTTTTCTATTCAATTCAAGCTTATTCCGATTCTAAGATATTCATTCGCACTTCAATATGAATGTGATGATCGTGACAGTCATCATCATTCCCAACCTATGAACGCGTGCCTGACAACCACTTCCGTTCTACCTTAGATTGAATGAATATCTCTGGGATTCCTTAATCAGAGTCTTCGTGGTATAAGTTAGAATCCATGGACGACCATTCTTGAGATCCAGAAAGTCTAAACCTTGTCTGTGGTATTCCGGGTAGGCTCTGGAAAGGGATGGCTGCGACGAGCTTCAAACTCGCTAGTGCTGGGCGTAGTGACAGACGCAAAAGGATCAATGGATCCTATTCCAGTATGATCGAGAACCGACAGATGATTAGCCATGCAGTGACAGTGCATTGGACCATTTTCACTGAGAGGACAGGATGTAGCCATTGACAATGGTGACGCCTAACACACAGCTTGCCATAGAAAGGAGTATGAATGATTAGATGAAGACAATAGGAAAGCAGAGGTTCAGGAGGAACAAGCATCTTCATACGCTTATCTGAAACTCTCACTAATGAATTACATAAGTACCTCTATTTTTAATTTACGTTTTATTTATATTTTAATTATATTTTAATTATAAAATATCCATAACCATATGAATCTGCCTGACTGAGATTTGCAAGATGACCATAGCTTGCTTCAAGCCGACAATATCTGTGGGATCGACCTTTACTCACGTAAGGTTTATTACTTGGACGACCTAGTGCACTTGCTGGTTAGCTGTGCGAAGTTGTGACAAAGAACTAAGATTATGAACGTGCGTATTAAGTTTTTAGCGTTGTTACCAAGAAATGAACCGTCACGATTTCTGCGCACCAATCAAGAACATATCAAACCCAGTTAATAATCAAATCAAGAACATAACAAAACGAGTTAATAATAAAAACAAGTTAACAAAACAGCAAACCAACAACAAAACAAAAGCTGTGAGTCTGGAACAACCTTACAATTAAAACAATGACAAACTAACGATAACTAAAAATCAACAGAGGAGGGAGAAGGAGCTGTAGCTTTATAACTCGACGGAGATGGCTGAACAAAGGGCTGAGCTGCGGCAGAAAGGAGGCTGAGTAGCGACGGAACGACATCTGTATGGAGGTTGTAACAAGCAACAGAATCGAAGCTGAACAGAGACTGGAAGATGATGGCTGGAGCACGGTGAAAACAGAAGGGAAGCACGACAAAACAGATACGGAAGTGCGACGGACAGTGACTGAACAGAGGTGTTGCGACGGCACTGGAGAAGCACGGACGGCGGCGGTGACACGGCGGTGGCTGGACGGAGCAAAAGAAGGAGTGAGGGAGGAACTCGAAGGAAGAGATGCTTTTGCCTGATACTCTGGTAGTGAGTGAATGAGTAAGGGAATTAGGATTACTGGGTTACCTTAGTGAATGAAACAATGTCATTTATGTTCTAAAGAAAAAAATCGGTCAGGTACCGATTCAATTCGATCGAATAATTTCTGGGCAGTTCGACGATTCATTTATGATTTTTAAAATTGGCAGTTATGACTTTTTTTCGAATCATTTTTTTATCGATTCACAGTTTAACCGGTTTGACCGACCAATTTGAACATATTTTTAAAACCTTGATTTATTTACGTGGTCATTCATCACTCTGTATAGATCATTCTCAGTATTAATTTACTAGTTTTGGTTTGGCACTGTTATTATCATCCAAACATGTTTAATTGTATTTCTATCCAACAAGTACTAGATTCAATGCATTTATTATATATTATTTACTAAAGCAATTCGATGCATTTATTTGTTCTTAACTAAGTTGATATGATTAAATTAAATTATCAAGATCATTAAAACTGGATTTGATTTCGGAAATAGAACAAAATAAAATGACATAAAAATTAAAAATACAAAAATTAGTATTTTGTATTTTATTTATTAATAAATTAAATATAAAATATAATAAATAATAAAAAGTTTAATATATTTTTTTATCATAAAATAAAAAAATAGAATAATAAATGAGTAAACTATCAACAATGAATAAAAAAATTTATATCGCTGACAAAAATAACTTTAAAATATGCTAACGACAAATAAGTTTTTGAAAGATTTAAAAACTTGACCAAAAAACTAGATATTAAATGTATATATTTTTAAAAAAAGACTTTAGAGATCAGAATTTGATACAAATTTTTATAATTATTTTAAAAAAAAAATTTTTATCCTTAAAATTTAGTAATTTTATGTGAAGTGAATTTAAAAAAAAATTATTGTGAATTACCACATTTTTTTAAAAAATAAAAAAAATTTAGAGATCAAATTTTATTCTAAATTTTTTTATGCACTTTCTAAATATTTATTCAAATATTTCGACAAAAATTCAGATAAAATGCATAAGTCGTTTGTTAAATACAAAACTTATTTTTGTCATTTACAAAAAATAATTAGTGGTTAATTTTGTAACATCTTTTAAAAATATTTTTATCAACAGCTGAATCTTTCGAGTACCAAATTAATAGTTAAGTTATAATAAAAATATAATTACAAAAAATTAAAATTAATAATAAATAAAAAATAAAATAAATTATATTTCTATTCATTATCTGTAATAAAAAAACACAAAATATAATTCAATATTTTAAGGTACAATATTTTTAGTCATATTTTATTCAAAAATATTATTCGTATATCAAAATTAGCCACTAAAATTAGCCACCAATGTATTTGTGTATAAATATATGTGTAACTTAATTTATTGTCAATGTGTATTTATATTTTATCATGTATTTTATACTGATAATTAATTTTAATGGCTGATTTTAGTGTACATGTAGCATAATCCTATTTTATTTATTATATACAATTTTATGTCCGATATTCATATATACTATTAAACAAACCCAACTTAAGCAATGGGCACACAGACAACGAAGCAAAGGGAGCAAGAAGAAATGGGTCTCATGGGCACGCGGCCAGATACATGGGATGGCTTATAAGTCTAAACCTAATCAAATCTCCAAAGGTCACAACTAAACCAACATCGTCTAGTAAGTCATTTATTGTCCACTAATTTTCTTTTTTAATTTGTTGTTTCATCACCTATGTGGGTCACCATCCTACATTTATTTGAAGGGTCAAATATAAACTCGTGGAGTTACAAAATTTGTTCCCACTTCCCCATTTAAAGACGAAATTTTGGTCCCTTGATGCCAACTTGACGAGAAAACCATTATTAAAAATTTTCTTTATTTTATTTTATTTTATTTTCTTCCAGTTGTAGCTACCCTAAAATCAGACAAGCGCAAACTCTATTATTTGAGCCATCTGCATCTTAATTTTATATTAGTTTCAAATAATTAGAAAACCAAATACAATGCCGCTAGTTTTATATACATTATCCCATTTTCTTAGAAGGTGCTAGATATAAGAGGACCTTTATAATATAAAAATAGAACAAACTCAAACTATTGGCATGTAGGAGTGTAGGACCCGCAATATAACCTGTATCTGCAGGTATGCAACCCGTTATTCTTCATCTTGTCAAAGCGGGTTAGCAATCCAACTCTTCACGAATAGGGTTGAGCTCGATTGTTGGACTAATGCTACCTCCTGTGAATGTTCATAATATATATATATATATATGTTCCGGACAAAGAGAGAACGTAACTAACCCAATAATTAAGACTATAATCGATTTTACGGAATACACTACTAGAAAATTAGTTATTACAGACAGATATCTCCGACGAATTTTATTCTACGGAAATACAGATAGAATTTGAGAAGGATTTTTTGTCGGAAAACAAAAAAAAAATATTTAGCATAAATTACAAACGGAAAAAAAAATCCGTCGATAATTCTGTCGAAAAAATTAATTCTTTTCGTGAAAAATGGTTACAGGCGGAAAATCCGTCTATAATTAAATGAACAAAAATGCTACGTTTTATTAAATTATTACAGACAAAAAATCCGTCTGTAATTTAAAATTTTCTGTCGAAAAATATTAATGTAAACCTAACCTATCCCCTCTCTCTCCCCGTGGCAGCCCCCATTCAAACTGTGTTTTGAGCTCCATTCACAAATCAAATACGAGCTTCTTCCTCTCTCCCTAGCAGGAGCTACTTCTTCTCTCCGTGGCTGCTACTTCTGCTTCCGCCGCGGCCGTTGCCGCTGCCGCCGCCGCTTGCATCGCACAATCTCTCTCTGTCATCCCTTGCGTCCTATGAGATCCCTCCGCCGCCGCTCTCGTCGCGTCTACTCCCATCGTCGCAGAGCTCTCTCTGCCGCCGCTCTCATCGCATCTGCTCCCTCTGGCGCCTCTTACATCTAATCTCAACTCGCTCTCTCAGTTCTTCTTGTAACAATCTCAAATTTCAAGTATATATATCCTGATTTTGTGATTCTGTTCTTCGTGATAAACCTTAGGGGTCAATTTTTCTGTGCCAGTTTTAGGTTTATCATACTCTACTTTTGTGCTTCATTTGAATCTGTGGTTTTACTCTGATTTTGATGAATTTTTTCTGCAATCGAAGCTTTTTGTTTGAATCATTTGCTTGGACGAACATTGAATTTGTTCTATTCTGCTCTGTTCAAGTAATTTGTAATCCAATTTGAGCTATTTGTTTGATAATTATTTACAACTTTTATTATTTGATAATCATTTGCTTGTTATTCAGTGTTACAGCTCAAGATCTTGTTGACATTATGCTTCTAAATTTGCTTCTAAATTTCCGATATCTTCACTCTTAATGATGGATCTGTAACACCTCTACTCAAGGTTAGGGTTTCATGTCTCTAATTATATGCTAATTATGAGATTATGTTGACAGTAATTGAGATTGTAAATGTTGCAGAGCATGACAGTGCATAATATGTATGTTGGAGAGGGTTCAGACTTCCAATGTAATATATAAAAGGGTGGCTGAGCAGTGGGGTTCTCTTGGTGACTTGACTGCATCTATTGCATCAAATGCAGCTGCCCCAGCTCGTGCTCATCTACGTGCCATAAGAAGTAGGCAAAGAGGTGAAACAGAAGAAAAATCTGTTTTGTTTTTGTGTTTTTTGAATTGGGATTTTGATGCTTCCTGTTTATTAAGGTGTGAGAGTCATGAATTGTTGTGTATGTGGAATCTGAGAATTTTCACAAGATGACATTGATTTGGATTTTTATGCTTCTGATTGGTTTCCATAATTGTCTAGTTTATTAATTTCATTTGAAATGTCTAGTTTTACCATATGTAACTTTGTATATGCTATTGCTGTCATTTTATGTGATAGAGTTAATGCTGCATTCATTAAACCATGGATTAGTAGTATTCACACAAAATGATAATTTAATGTAGGCAGTATTTTTTATCGCTGTATTGGTGTCATCAAGCCTCTCCTATAAGTGCTAGAAAGAAATGCTAGAAATATCTATTCCTCATAAAAGGTTATGCATTTTCTTGTTGACAGTTGTTCATTTATGGCATGCTGTGTAGGTCAAACTTTCTATTTCTGGCAGGGATTTTCACTTGACTATTGTTGCTAGGCGCTCGCGTCACTATGCTGGGATAAGGTTTGTACTTTTCCAATCCTTTATATGAGTTTGTCACATGATAAAGCTACATTCTGTTTCAATTCTTTACACTTGCAGTCCTTGAAGATATACATCTTCTTTTGTTTACATTTTAATTTTTCTAATTGAGGTTTTTTTACTGGTTTCTGCCAAGTACTTCAATCCATGAAATCCATGATATATAATATTCTTTGTGTGAGTTGTTATACTGGTTACATGCTTTATTATTTTTTCCACTGCTTGCTAAAGTTTCAAGTGTTTTTTCTTATGTAGATACCAGCCTCCTCTTCCACCTGATCAAGTAAAATCTTTAAATGAATATGATGAGGAAGGAGGTGAACTATAATTCTTCTAGAAATTATTTTGACAGATTAATATGGTTTTTATTCTGACTCGATTCGATTGATATAGAAGGAATACTCAGGATCTGCTAGAACTGGCGATGGATCTGTTAGACGAGATTAAGTTGGTCTAGCGGGTCAAAATACTCAGGCTAATATTTCAATTGCATAACCATTATGGAGTTCTATTTTATGTTTCAGAATTGTTATTCTGGTAAATAAGGTTTAGTTCAATATTTAATCTGTATTGGTTTCTGTGTTGTTGGCTTATGTATTTTGCAGCTTGTTCATCAGGGTTCACTGAATTATATTAGTTCCCAGGTAAAGCTGGCCCTCCTTGTCTCTCCCAAGTCTTGAAGACATACTTAATCAATTTTTAACCCTTTAATTCTTATCTTCGGCGAGCTCTGAAGCAATGGTGAGAGGATTTGAGGAGTTAGTAATCAATATATAAACATTCACGTGCCTTTTACTTAAGAGTTTAAAATTTTAATAGAGATGGTTCATGACTACTATTATGCCTCTTATTATGTTATAGTTTTCTAGAAAAACTCTTCTACCATCTAGCCATTCTGGTCCCAGGACTTATATTATTGAAGCCTAGATTTTACTTCCAATTGGAATCCTCCTTGAGCACAAACCTCTTTAAACCTTAGGATGACCAATTGACTAGAAAACTAAGGTGGAGACGCCTCTAGGCTTAGTTTACATTTCCAAAATACTTTCTTATGCATAAGATGGTCAGGATCAAAGTGTGGACAAAGCACAAAATTCTGCTCAAGGTCCACCTAAACCTTAAGAGTTACGTAATTGTATGTTTGTTATTTATTATCAGAAGCTCATAGGTATATTGTTTACACCTACAATTACGAATAGGAACAACTTGTATAATTTTTACTTTTTTACGTCCACAAGTATACTTCTTTAGACAGATAGATATAGTTTATTTAGGAATCAGTGTTATGTTTAGAAGCAATGTTGAAAACAAGACTTGAGCAATTTTATTTCAGTTTAGACTAACATTGGCTATGCCATTTGTAGTTGTATCAATAGTACAATGTATAACTCTATTTTTTATTGCGCTGTAAAATTGAAAACCCAAGTTTTGCATATCCTGTTTTGTGGAATTTGTGATTTTAGTCTTGACCTGTTTTTATGGAAATTATTTTGAGCTCTTTCAAGGTGCTAATGCACTATGATGGAATACAAATTAAAATGGAGTATGGAAATGAAAAATGAGCATTACGATTACAGGAATTTGTATCATATATGCGTGGAGTCATGGATTCATTATATAAGCTTGATTATCTAGTTCATTCAAAGTAATAAGATTCAATTGAATGAGGTCGTTTTATTTATAATTAAATTACTTTCTATATATGCACTTTGGTTTATAAACCTGTTTTAGGATTTGTTCTAAGTTATTTTGTTCTATCCCTTCTTAACTCATTTCCTCACTTTTCCAAGTGTCCTATCCCCTCTGTTCTATGGTTTAATGTAAAAAACATCTCTTCCTTTTGACTAATGAAACACTGTTGGAATCTGCTGGGATTTGTAGGTGCAGCAACAACATTTGGTTATTCCTTCAATGCAAAGCCATGAATAGATGCTTCAACGAATCTCAAATTTTCACTTGATGGAGTCACTTTTGTCCTTGCAGTGGCGCAGATTTTCTCTATTGATTGGTACAGAAACCGAATCAATGGGAAGTAAGAAGTTATGATAGGATACTCAGACCCAGGAAAAGATGCCGATCGTCTTTCTGCGGCTTGGGCGCTATACAAGGCTCAAGAGGAGCTCATAAAGGTTGCGAAGGATGTCAGTGGATATGTAAACATTGTATATATAACCTATTCTATGATGTCCACTGGATATTTAGATCAGTATCATATGATTGTGTCTCTAATACTATTGTTATTTATATAATAAGACTTTGATCCCTTATGATGGCATATTTGGTTATATAAAAAATGTTTCATATTTTTATTTTATTTTATTTTATGTTTTTAATACTGAAAAAACAATTTTATTTTGCAATGAAAAAATTTTAAAAAATTCTATTTTATTTTACAGACTGATTTACAGATGGATTTTCTGTCTGTAATCAGAGTGTGAGATGGTTTTCCAAGGTTCAAATTACAGGCGGAAAATTGGTCTGTAATTACAGACGAAAAAAATCTGAATTTTAAAAATAATTTTCGAAAATTTGTTTTTAAAAATAGAGAGAAAAGATATTTTTGAATTTGAAGAGGAAAGAGAGAAACAATAAGATAGCCCAAGATTTAAAAATTTTTAGATCTAATGCTCCTTGTTTTCAAAAATTCTGGAGGGAAAACACCAAAGAACACCAAACTCAAAAAAATTTAAGATCAAGACGCAAGGAAAACTCAAGAACACTTTGAAGACTCGCAAGAACACAAGAACATGAAGAAAGAACACCAAACTTAAAATTTTTAGAAAACCAAAATAAAATTTTTGAAAAACAAAGGAAAACCAACCAGAAAACACCAAACTTAAAGTTTGGCATGAGATTTAATAGAAAAATTATTTTTGAAAAATTTTTGAAAAGAAAATAAAAGACTCTAACCCAAAAGACAAAAATTTCCTAATCTAAGTAACAAGATTCACCGTCAGTTGTTCAAACTCAAACAATCCCCGGCAACGGCGCCAAAAACTTGGTGCACGAATTGTAAATCACACTTTTTACAACTCGTACCACTAACCAGCAAGTGCATTGGGTCGTCCAAGTAATACCTTATGTGAGTAAGGGTTGATCCCACGGAGATTGTTGGCTTGAAGCAATCTATGGTTATCTTGTAACTCTTAGTCAGGAAAACAATAAAATAATTCACTTATCAAATTTGATTGCAAGGAATAAAAGGGCAGAACACAAATTATAATTGTATGCACTGATGGAGAGTATGTTGGAGTTTTGGAGATGCTTTGTCTTCTGAAATTATGCTTTCCTCTGTTTTCTGATTCACGCATGCACATCCTCCTATGGCAAGCTGTGTGTTGGGGGATCACCGTTGTCAATGGCTACCATCCATCCTTCCAGTGAAAAGGGTCCAGGTGCGCTGTCACCGCACGGCTAATCATCTGCAGGTTCTCAGTCGTACCGGAATAGGATTTACTATCCTTTTGCGTCTGTCACTACGCCCAGCACTCGCGAGTTTGAAGCTCGTCACAGTCATTCAATCCCTGAATCCTACTCGGAATACCACAGACAAGGTTTAGACTTTCCGGATTCTCTTGAATGCTGCCATCAATCTAGCTTATACCACGAAGATTCCGATTAAGAGATCTAAGAGATATTCATTCATTCTATGGTGGAACGTAAGTGGTTGTCAGGCACGTGTTTGTGGAGGAATGATGATGATTGTCACGTTCATCACATTCATATTGAAGTTCGAATGGATATCTTAGATAGGAACACGCATGTTTGAATGGAAAACAGAAATACTTGCATTAATTCATCGAGACACAGCAGAGCTCCTCACCCCCAACAATGGAGTTTAGAGACTCATGCCGTCAAAAAGTACAAAGTTCAGATCTAAAATATCATGAGATACAAAACAAGTCTCTAAAACTTGTTTAAATACTAGACTAGTAAACTAGGTTTACAGAAAATGAGTAAACTGAGATGGATGGTGCAGAAATCCATTTCTGGGGCCCACTTGGTGTGTGCTGGGGCTGATACTTAAGCTAATCACGTGCATAGGGCTGTTTTGGGCGTTCAACGCCAGCTTTGGATCCTTTTCTGGCGTTGAACTCCAACTTGTAACTTGTTTCTGGCGCTGGACGCCAGACAGCAGCATGGAACTGGCGTTGAACGCCAGTTTACGTCATCTATCCTAGAGCAAAGTATGGACTATTATATATTTCTGGAAAGCCCTGGATGTCTACTTTCCAATGCAATTAGAAGCGCGCCATTTGGAGTTCTGTAGCTCCAGAAAATCCACTTTGAGTGCAGGGAGGTCAGAATCCAACAGCATCAGCAGTCCTTTTTCAGCCTGAATCAGATTTTTGCTCAACTCCCTCAATTTCAGCCAGAAAATACCTGAAATCACAGAAAAGTACACAAACTCATAGTAAAGTCCAGAAATATGAATTTTGCCTAAAAACTACTGAAAATAAACTAAAAACTAACTAAAACACACTAAAAACTATATGAAATTAACCCCAAAAAGCGTATAAAATATCCGCTCATCACAACACCAAACTTAAACTGTTGCTTGTCCTCAAGCAACTAGATAAATAAAATAGAATACAAATAATTTTAAGAAGCAACAATATCTCAGAGTTTTTGGAGTGAAGCTCAGATTCTAATTAGATGAGCGGGACTAGTAGCTTTTTGCTTCTGAACAGTTTTGGCACCTCACTTTATCCATTGAAGCTCAGAGTGATTGGCATCTATAGGAACTCAGAATTCAGATAGTGATGTTGATTCTCCTAGTTTAGTATGTTGATTCTTGAACACAGCTACTTTATGAGTCTTGGCCGTGGCCCTAAGCACTTTGTTTTCCAGTATTACCACCGGATACATAAATGCCACAGACACATAATTGGGTGAACCTTTTTAGATTGTGACTCAGCTTTGCTAAAGTCCCCAATTAGAGGTGTTCAGGGTTCTTAAGCACACTCTTCTTTTTGCTTTGGACCTTGACTTTAACCGTTCAGTCTCAAGTTTTCACTTGACACCTTCACGCGACAAGCACATGGTTAGGGACAGCTTGGTTTAGCCCAGGATTTTATTCCTTTAGGCCCTCCTATCCACTGATGCTCAAAGCCTTGGGATCCTTTTTATTTACCCTTGCCTTTTGGTTTTAAGGGTTATTGACTTTTTCTGCTTGCTCTCTCTTTTTTTTTTCTGCAAGCTTTGTTCTTTGCTGCTTTTTCTTGCTTCAAGAATTATTTTTATGATTTTTCAGATTATCAATAACATGTCTCATGTTCATCATTCTTTCAAGAGCCAACATATTTAACAGTCTTAAACATCAAATTTAAAAGACATATACACTGTTCAAGCATTCATTCAGAAGACAGAAAGCATTGCCACCACATATAAATAATTAGAATTTACCTTATTAAAAACTCGAAAAAAAATATTGCCTCTTATTCTAAAGAAATTCTTCTATTTTATTCATGTTTAATGATGATGATAAAATTAAATTGTAGCTTAATTGGGGGATAAAATCAAAAATATAGATACTAATTACTACTATATGACTCCTAAGGTAAAACTAATAATAAAAACAGTTATCACAGAGTTAAGGCTAAGATTGGAATTTAACAACCTTTGTTCTGGGAAGTGGATGTTCCTCTAATCTGCGGGGTGCTTGGTCCTTCAAGAGATAATTTCTGGCGCTTCAATTCCCTTAAATCACGCCCTTGCTCCTCCTGTTCTTTAAGCAAATAGCAAAGAATGCTACTTTGTTCCTTCTGTTCTTTCTGTATTTGTTCCATAGCTTCTTGCATCTTAGTAATAGATGTTTCAAGATACTCCCAGTATTCAGATTGAGGGATTTCTGGGAGAGTCATCCTGTGCTTGTTGTTTCTCCATTGATGCTTTGGTGATTGGCCGCTCAACTGAGATATACTCAGTTATTCCCATCCTTACTCCAGCGTCCTTGCAGAGCATAGAAATCAAGCTTGGATAAGCCAACCTGGCATCTTTGGAATTTTTGTTTGCAATTTTGTAGAATTCAGTTGAAATCAGTTGATGAACTTCCACTTCTTTTCCCATCATGATGCAATGGATCATCACTACTCTTCTAATAGTGACTTCAGAACGGTTGCTAGTGGGCAGCAGAGAATGCCCAATGAAGTCCAGCCATCCTCTGGCGACTGGTTTGAGATCTTCTCTTTTGAGTTGAATTGGGACACCCTTCGTGCTGGTGGTCCACCTGGTTCCAGGGATACATATATCCTCTAGAATCTAATCTAGGCCCTTGTCTGTTCTCATCATTCTCCTATTGAAGGATTCTGGATCATCTTTCAGCTTAGGCAGCTTTAAGATCTCCCAAATCTTGTCAGGGTGGGTATGAACAATCTTTCTTCTGACCAAGGTCCGATAGTCATAGATAGCAGATCCAGATAGTCTTTGCCTATCTGTATGCCACATATTAGCATAGAACTCCTGGACCATATTCCTTCCCACTTTCGTTTCAGGATTAGCTAGGATCTCCCAATTCCTGATTCGAATTTGCTCCTGATCTCCGGATATTCGTCTTCTTTCAGATCGAATCTAACTTCCGGGATCACTGATCTTAGACCCATTATTTTGTAATAATGGTCTGAATGTTCTTTAGTTAAGAACTTCCCTTGATTCCAAAGTGGTTTTGGAACGCTTTCTTTCTTGCCTCTTGGAGTGGGTTGTTTTCCTTTAGGAGCCATGATCTTAGTGATCATGGATAAGCACACCAAACTTAGAGGTTTGCTTGTCCTCAAGCAAAAAGAAAAGAAGGGAGAGGGAGAGAAGGAGAGCTAGGTGCAATGGTGGATGGGAGGGGAGGGAGGCCGAACCCATATTTAAAGGGAGAGGGGGGTGGGTTTTCGAAAATAGGGAGGAAGATAAGATAGAAGATATGATTTTTAAGAAAATTTTAAGTATGATAAGAAAATATATAATTTAAAATTGAAGAGATATGAAAGATATTTGAAAAAAATAGATTTGGATTTTTGAAAAAGATAGGATGGAGATTTGAAAAAGATATTGATTAGTTGAAAAGATTTTTGAATGAAAGGAGATAGATTTGTTTTGAAAATTTTGAAAAAGAGTTGAATTGGATTGAAAAAAAAGGATTTGTGCTTATGAATTAAGATACATTTGATATTTTTAAAATAGGGTTTTTAGAAATTAGGAATTTTAGAAATCAGGGTTCTTAACATGTTTATGCAAGAAATCATGAATTGAAACATGAAAATTAAATTTAGAATGAAAAATATGAAGTAAAAACGAATTCACCTCCTCCCCACCATCCTGGCGTTTGAACGCCCAAATGCTGCCTCTCCTGGGCGTTCAACGCCCAGCTGTTGCTTCTTTCTGGCGTTGAACGCCAGGAACTCCTTTGTCACTGGACATTTTTCTGAACGCCTAGGACGTTGTAAATCTGGCGTTAAACGCCCAGAAGGAGCTTCTTTCTGGCGTTCAACGCCCAGAAGATGCTTCTTTCTGGCGTTTAACGCCCAGATGGCTATCCTTACTGGCGTTCAACGCCCAGTGGATGCTTCTTTTGGGCGTTGAACGCCCAAAACAGACTTTTACTGGCGTTTTCTTGCCAGTGAGCCCTTTTTCTCTGTTTTGTGTGCAGAATCCTTCTGTAGCCCTGTGAACTTATACAATTGACTCTTTACCTTAGTATCAGTGAACTTTATATAAACAAATAAAATCAAGAATAGGGAAAAATGCTTAGAGGAAGTGATGCCCCATGGCTGGGTTGCCTCCCAGCAAGCGCTTCTTTATTGTCTTTAGCTAGACCTTGCTGAGCTTTTAATCTAGCTTCAGCCTTGAGCACTCTTGCTCAACATTACCTTCAAGATAGTGCTTGATTCTCTGTCCATTAACAATGAACTTCTTATCAGAATCAATATCTTGAAGCTCCACATAACCATATGGTGATACACCTGTAATCACATATGGTCCCCTCCACCGGGACTTCAGTTTCCCGAGGAATAGCCTGAGCCTAGAGTTAAACAACATGACCTTTTGTCCTGGTTCAAAGATTCTAGATGACAGCTTTCTGTCATGCCACTTTTTTTATTTTTCTTTATAAAGTTTGGCATTTTCGAAAGCAGTGAATCTGAATTCCTCTAGCTCATTTAGCTGGAGCAATCTTTTTTCTCCAGCTAATTTGGCATCAAAGTTTAGGAATCTGGTTGCCCAGTAGGCTTTATGTTCCAGTTCCACGGGCAGGTGACATGCCTTACCATACACAAGTTGGTATGGAGAGGTCCCTATAGGAGTCTTGAATGCTGTTCTGTATGCCCAGAGAGCATCATCCAAGCTTCTTGCCCAATCCTTTCTACGGGTACTTACAGTCCGTTCTAGGATTCTTTTTAGCTCTCTGTTAGAGACTTCAGCTTGCCCATTAGTCTGTGGATGATATGGAGTCGCCACCTTGAGGCGAATCCCATACCGGACCATGGCAGAGTAAAGCTGTTTGTTCCAGAAGTGAGTGCCCCCATCACTGATTAGTACTCTAGGGACCCCAAACCTGCTGAAGATATATTTTTGGAGGAACTTCAGCACTGTTTTAGTATCATTGGTGGGTGTGGCAACAGCCTCTACCCATTTTGATACGTAGTCAACTGCCACCAGAATGTAAGTGTTTGAGTATGATGGTGGGAAAGGTCCCATGAAGTCAATTCCCCATATGTCGAACAACTCAATCTCCAAGATTCCTTGTTGAGGCATGGCGTAACCATGGGGCAGATTACCAGCTCTTTGGCAACTGTCACAGTTACGTACAAACTCTCGGGAATCTCTATAGAGAGTGGGCCAATAGAAACCACATTAGAGGACCTTGGTGGCTGTCTGCTTACCTCCGAAATGGCCTCCATATTGTGATCCATGGCAATGCCATAGGATCCTCTGTGCTTCTTCTCTAGGCACACATCTCCGGATTATTCCGTCTGCACATCTCTTAAAGAGATAGGGTTCATCCCACAAGTAGTACTTTGCATCAGTAATTAGTTTTTTTTTTGTTGCCTGTTGTACTCTTTGGGTATGAACCTTGCAGCTTTATAGTTCGCAATGTCTGCAAACCATGGTGCTTCCTGAATGGCAAATAAATGCTCATCCGGAAAGGTCTTAGAGATCTCAAGAGAGGGGAGGGACGTCCCTTCTACTGGCTCTATCCGGGACAGATGATCAGCCACTTAGTTTTCTGTCCCTTTTCTGTCTCTTATTTCTATATCAAACTCTTGTAGAAGCAACACCCATCTTATGAGCCTGGGTTTTAAATCCTGCTTTGTGAGTGAATATTTAAGAGTAGCATGGTCAGTATACACAATCACCTTTGATCCTACTAAGTATGATCTAAACTTGTCAATGGCATAAACCACTGCAAGCAATTCTTTTTCTGTGGTTGTGTAATTTTTCTGGGCATCATTTAAAACACGGCTAGCATAATAAATGACATGCAGAAGCTTGTCATGCCTCTGTCCCAGTACTGCACCAATGGCGTGATCACTGGCATCACACATTAGCTCAAATGGTAATGTCCAGTCTGGTGCAGAAATAACTGGTGCTGTGACCAGCTTGGCTTTCAGCGTTTCAAACGCCTGCAGACACTCTGTGTCAAACACAAATGGCGTGTCAGCAGCTAGCAGATTGCTCAGAGGTTTTGCCATTTTTGAAAAATCCTTTATAAAGCTCCTATAGAATCCTGCATGCCCCAGAAAGCTTCTGATTGCCTTAACATTGGCAGGTGGTGGTAATTTTTCAATCACCTCTATTTTTGCTTGATCCACCTCTATTCCCTTGTTTGAAATTTTATGCCCAAGGACAATCCCTTCAGTCACCATAAAGTGACATTTTTCCCAATTTAAAACCAGGTTGGTCTCTTGGCATCTTTTCAGAACTAGTTTCAGGTGACCAAGACAGGAGCTGAATGAGTCTCCATATACTGGGAAGTCATCCATGAAGACTTCCAGAAATTTTTCCACCATATCAGATAAAATAGAGAGCATGCATCTCTGGAAGGTTGCAGGCGCATTACACAGCCCAAATGGCATCCTTCTATAAGCAAACACTCCAGATGGACATGTGAATGCTGTTTTCTCTTGATCCTGGGGATCTACTACAATCTGGTTATAGCCTGAGTAGCCATCCAAAAAGCAGTAATAATCATAACCTGCCAGTCTTTCTAGCATCTGGTCTATGAACGGTAAAGGAAAATGATCCTTTCTAGTGACTGTATTGAGCCTTCTGTAGTCAATACACATGCGCCACCCTGTAACTGTTCTTGTAGGAACCAGTTTATTCTTTTCATTATGAACCACTGTCATGCCCCCCTTTTTGTGGACAACTTGAACAGGGCTCACCCAGGGGTTATCAGAAATAGGATAAATGATCCCAGCCTCCAGTAATTTGGTGACCTCTTTCTGCACCACTTCCTTCATGGCTGGATTTAGCCGCCTCTGTGGTTGAACCACTGGTTTAGCATTATCCTCCAATAAGATTTTGTGCATGCATCTAGCTGGGCTTATGCCCTTAAGGTCACCAATGGACCACCCAAGAGCTGTCTTGTGTGTCCTTAGCACTTGAATAAGTGCTTCCTCTTCCTGTGGATTTAAAGCAGAGCTTATGATCACTGGAAAAGTGTCACCTTCTCCCAGAAATGCATATTTCAGGGATGGTGGTAGTGGTTTGAGCTCGGGTTTAGGAGGTTTTTCCTCTTCCAGAGGAAATTTCAGAGGCTCTTTCATTTCCTCTGAATCCTCTAAATCAGGTTGAACATCTTTAAAGATGTCTTCCAACTCTGATTCGAGACTCACAGCCATGTTGATCTCTTCTACCAAAGAGTCAATAAGATCAACTTTCATGCAGTCTTTTGATGTGTCTGGATGCTGCATGGCTTTGACAGCATTCAACTTAAACTCGTCATCATTGACTCTCAGGGTTATTTCCCCCTGTTGGACATCAATGAGAGTTCGTCCAGTTGCTAGGAAGGGTCTTCCTAGAATGAGAGTGGCACTCTTGTGCTCCTCCATTTCCAGCACTACAAAGTCAGTGGGAAAGGCAAATGGCCCAACTCTGACAATCATGTCTTCAATCACGCCTGATGGGTATTTAATGGAGCCATCAACAAGTTGGAAACATATCTGGGTTGGTTTAACTTCAGTTAAACCAAGCTTTCTGATAGTGGATGCAGGTATTAGGTTGATGCTTGCCCCAAGATCACATAAAGCTGTCTTGGTGCAATTACCTTCTAATGTGCATGGTATCAGAAAACTCCCAAGGTCTTTAAGCTTTTCAGGAAAGCTTTTCAGAATGACTACACTGCATTCTTCAGTGAGGAGAACTCTTTCAGTTTCTCTCCAATCCTTCTTATGACTCAAGATCTCTTTCATGAACTTGGCATAAGAAGGTATTTGCTCAAGTGCCTCTGCAAATAGAATCTTTATTTCAAGAGTCCTGAGATAATCTGCAAAGCGAGCAAATTGCTTATCCTGCTCCTCTTGGCGGAGTTTTTGAGGATAAGGTATCTTGGCTTTATATTCCTGAACCTTAGTTGCTGTAAGTTTATTTCCTACAGAAGTGGTTGAAGAAGCCTTTTTGGATGGGTTGTTATCAGCACTTGTGTGTGTCTGATCCCTCACTGGCAATTGAGTGCCAGAGTTAGAAGCTGGAGTGACGTTAGACGCCAGCTCCTCATCTGTTCCTGGCGTTTGAACGCCAGAACTGTGCTTCTTTTGGGTGTTCAACGCCAGATCCTTGCTTGTTTCTGGCATTGAACGCCAGTCTTGAGCATGGTCTGGGCGTTCAGCGCCAGCCTTCCACCCAACTTCTGGCGTTTTAATGCCATAATTATTTTTCCCTGGGCTCTTACTGTCCTCAGATGGATTTTGGGTGGTTTGCTCATTTCTTGGTTTCCTGCTGCTTTGAAGTGGGGCATTTAGTGCTTTCCCACTTCTTAATTGAATTGCTTGGCATTCTTCTGTTATTTGTTGTGACAGCTGCTACTTTGTTTGCTTTAATTGTACTTCCATATTTATATTAGCCATCCTTGTCTCTTGTAGTTTATCCTTGAATTTAGCCAACTGCTTTGTTAGAAAATCCAATTGCTGATTGAATTCAGCAGCTTGCTCTGCAGGACTGAGTTCAGCAGTTACTGTTTTAGCCTCTTCTTTCATGGAAGAGTCACTGTTTAGGTACAGATGCTGATTTCTAGCAACTGTATCAATGAGCTCTTGAGCTTCTTCAATTGTCTTTCTCATGTGGACAGATCCACCAGCTGAGCAATCTAAAGAGATCTGAGCTCTTTCTGTAAGCCCATAATAGAAGATGTCTAACTGAACCCACTCTGAAAACATTTCAGAGGGGCATTTTCATAGCATCTCTCTGTATCTCTCCCAGACATCATAAAGGGATTCATTATCTCCTTGTTTAAAGCCTTGGATGTCCAGCCTTAGCTGTGTCATCCGTTTTGGAGGAAAGTATTGATTCAGGAATTTTTCTGTCAGCTGTTTTCATGTCCTTATGCTAGCCTTAGGTTGGTTATTTAACCACCTCTTGGCTTGGTCTTTTACAGCAAATGAAAACAGTAATAATCTGTAGACATCCTGATCTACTTCCTTATCATGTACTGTGTCAGCAATTTGTAAAAAATGTGCCAGAAACTCTGTAGGTTCTTCCTGTGGAAGACCGGAATACTGGCAGCTTTGCTGCACCATGATAATAAGCTGAGGATTCAACTCAAAGCTACTGACTCCAATGGAGGGTATGCAGATACTACTCCCATATGAAGCAGTAGAGGGGTTAGCATATGACCCAAGAGTCCTCCTGGACTGTTCATTTTCACTTAGATCCATGATGGAGAAAGGGATATGATGTAAAAAAAAAACTTTATTTTTATTTATTTATTTAATTATTTCGAAGATAAAATAAATTAAAATAAAATAAATAAAAATAGGTGAAGATTTTTCAAAAAAATGAGGAGAGAGAAAGTGGTCAAGAAGTTTTGAAAAGCATAATTCTGTAGACCTTAGGATTAACCCCATTGGTCTTAACAGTGTCACAGATTTGTAAGAATTCAACTAAAAACTGATAAGGATCTTCTAATGGAAGTCTATGAAACTTGCAATTCTGTTGTATTAGAGAAACTAATTGAGGCTTAAGCTCAAAGTTGTTTACTCCAATTGCAGGAATTGAGATGCTTCTTCCATAGAAGTTAGAAGTTGGTGCAGTAAAGTCACCAAGCATCTTCCTTGCATCTCCACCATTGTTGTTATTTTCGGTTGCCATAATTACTTCTTTTTCAAAAATTTCTGTTAGGTCCTCTTCAGAGTCTTGTGCTTTAGCTTCTCTTAGCTTCCTCTTCAGAGTCCTTTCAGGTTCAGGGTCAGCTTCAACAAGAATGTCTTTATCCTTGTTCCTGCTTATATGAAAAAGAAGAGAACAGAAAAGAAGAGGAATCTTCTATGTCACAGTATAGAGATTTTTTTATGTGAGTAGAAGAAAAGAAGAATAGAAGAATGAGGTAGAGAGAATGAAGAGAATTCGAACACAGAGAGAGGGAGAGGGTTCAAATTTTAAGAAGAAGAGAAGTGTTAGTAAATAAATAAAATAAATAGAAGGAGATGAGAGAGAGAGAGAGAGTTATTCGAATTTTTAATTTAAAAGAAAGGAAAATATATTTTTTTAATTTAATTATGAATTAGAATTCGAATTTTAGAAGGGGTTAATGATTTTCGAAAATAAGAGAGAGAAAAGTAGTTAGGTGGTTTTGAAAAGGATGAGAAATAGTAAACTTTTTAAAATCAAACAAAAAGTCAAGTAGTTAATTGAAAAAGATTTGAAAATCAATTTTTAAAAAGATAAGAAGTTAGAAAAAGATTTTGAAATTAAGTTTTGAAAATGATATGATTGAAATTTATTTTGAAAAAGATTTGAAAAGGAAATTAAAAAGATTTGATTTTTGAAATTAAAGTTGATTACTTGACTAACAAGAAACTAAAAGATATGATTCTAGAATTTAAAGATTGATCCTTTCTTAATAGGCAAGTAACAACTTGAAAATTTTTTATTCAAAACATTAAATGTTAGCAATAATTTCGAAAATATGAAATAAGAATAAAAAAAGATTTTGAAAATTAATTTTGAAGAATTTTCGAAAAAAACATGAAGGAAAAATGAAAAAGATTTGATTTTTGAAAAAAGATTTGAAAAGATAGGATTTTTAATTTGAAATTTTGACTTGACTAACAAGAAACAACTAAAATTTAAAACTTTTGACTAAATCAACCCAAAATTTCAAAATTTATGAGTAAAATAAGGGAAAGATATTATTTTTTATTTTTAAATTTTTAATGAGAAGAGAGAAAAATACAAAATGACATAAAACATAAAAGTTTAAGATCAAAACAAAAAATGCATGCAAGAACACTTTGAATGTCAAGATGAACACCAAGAACACTTTGAAGATCATGATGAACACCAAGAACATATTTTTGAAAATTTTTAAGAAAAGAAAAACATGCAAGACACCAAACTTAAAAATTTTTAAATTTTAGACACTAATAATTCGAAAATGCATATGAAAAACAAGAAAAGACACCAATCAAGAAAATTTAAAGATCAAACAAGGAAAATCATCAAGAACAACTTGAAGATCAATGAAGAACACAATGCATATATGTTGAGTTAAGAAATTAACTAAATTAATTAGTGATGACAAACATTATTTTTGGTAAATAAATAATTAGTATGGAGTAATTATAAATTGCATATTACTAATTATTTATTATGTGTTGCAGGCCATAATTCAATTCAAGCAGCCCAATTGCAATAAAATAAAAACAAAAAAACAAAAGCTGAGGGCTAGTAATTCAAGCGTAGCCCAAATAGAATATAAAGCAAATGGCAAGAATGGTGGGCTGAAAGCAAAAAATAGAAGTCCAAGGAAAAGCAAAGAAAGAAGTTGATGGGCCAAACAGATTACATGAATCAAACCGATCTAAGCCCAAAGTGAATTTCAATTCCCTCCATCTTGCCTTACCAAAAGCATCGGACTCTCCTCTCTGACCAAGTCAAATCAAAGCTTCAGAAAATTAAGAAAGAGAAAGAGAGAAAAAGCTTCTTCCCAAAGCTAGTAACCAAAGAAGCAAGAAAGAGAAAGTTTAAGCTTGAAACACAGAAGCTAAAATAGAAAATCCAAACCAAATCAAGCTTAGGTTAAAGGTAATCCATCTCATCTTGCATGCATCAGATCTTCTTCTCTTCTTCCCAACTCTATGCTCTATCCGAAAATGGCATTCAAGGGAAAGTTGTTCTCTGCCCTATTCTGCTTTACATATACGGTCACAAGTGATACTTGGGGACCAAGTAGTTTCTCAATGGCTAAGATCAAGTTGACCATGAGAAGATCTCTATGGTTGCTGTTTTATGGCTTTCGGTCAAGGTAAGGAAGTCAGAAGGAGAGTTTCTACTCTAAGGTTTATTGAGAAAAAGTGAATCTGTGGGTTGGTGAAGCTCAAGGCTCAAGGTATTGACCTTGGAAGAAGAACCCAGCAACATGCAAGGAGATAAAAGAGGTTTGCTGTTCATTTAGAAACCAAGGAGAGAAAACCAATGAATAGAGGTTTTGTTCTGAGAGAGCTCTTTGAAGAAGTTCAACTAACTGGACAGTGTATCCTAATCAAAGGTGCATTCTGCCAGTATGAAGAACTAAATCAAAGGCTTGCTAATCTAGTTTTTTACATAGCCCAGAGGCTGTTGATGAAGTCAATCTCCTTCATGTTTTACAGATTGTGATGTTCTTTTTTATGTTTATCTCTCTGTAATTTCTTGTGAGAAAAGGCATTATGAGAAAGCTCAAGTAAAAGCCATGAGTGGAAAAAGGCTGAGTGAAACACTTGAGAGAAAAGCCTAGAGTTATTTTCTGATTTCTTTAGGTATGTTTATGTCTTGTATCTTGTACCTGTAAGGTATCCCTTTCTTAGTTAGGTTAGCACTAAGAGTGAATAGTTAGGTATTAGCATAGCCAATGCCAAGTTAGTTAGAACTTGAGTGTGAAAGGATTGAGTCAATCCTGTGAAATTACTATTAACTATAGTGAAATTCTTCCATAGTTGTGGAGGAGACTGGACGTAGGTTGCATAGCACAAGGCAACCGAACCAGGATACATGTTGGTGTTAGCTTTTCTCTTCTCTATTGTGTTCTGTTTTCTGATATTCATGAGACAAAAATAAATTGTCTCATAAATTTCTGCTGTTGAGTACAAACAGAATCAGAATTGAAAGTTTGTTTTAAAAGGATAATAACAGCAACTTAAAAGGAAGGCTGAGATTCAACCCCCTTCTCTAAGCCTACCACAACCTTCAATTGGTATCAGGAGCTAAGGTCTCAAGAATCAAGCTTAACTGCTTGGAGCAAGGATCCAATGGCGAACAACTTGGGCACAACCACAGTTGCCTACACCCTCACTAAAGGCTAGTCAAACAACCAGCCACCTTTCTTCAACGGGAAGAACTACTCCTACTGGAAAGAAAGGATAAGGATTTTCATCCAATCCATTGACTACAACATATGGAAGATTGTTGTGAGCGGTCCCAAGATCCCAACAAAAATAAGTGCTGATGGAGTGGTGACTCCAGAAGAAGAAGAAGCTGAATGGAATGAAGATGATAAGAAGAAGATAGAGCTGAATGCTAAAGCAATCAACCTTCTTCACTATGCTATCAGCTTTGAAGAGTATCGGAAGGTGTCTAGATGCAAGACAGCTAAAGAAATCTGGGAAAAACTCCAGGTTACACACGAAGGCACTAAACAAGTCAAAGAAACGAGGATTGATATGCTGCGAAAAGAGTACGAGATGTTTAACATGAAGGATGGAGAAAGAATTGATGAAGCGTTTGAGAGATTCTCAATCATAATCAACAACCTTGATGCTATGGGTACAAACTATGCAGAACAAACCTTGGTGAGAAAACTCCTTAGAAGCCTCACAAAAGAATGGGAAAACACTGCCACTGTACTAACCGAGAGTAACAACATAAGTCCCATAACCTATGATGAGCTGAGAGGAAAACTCCTTGCTTATGAAGCCACACACACAAACACAAACTCAAAGAAAAAGGGAATAGCCCTCAAGTCACAAATATAACCGAAAGAGAGTGAGTCTAGTAATGGTATTTTAGATGACGAGCTTTTGTTTTTTGATAGGAGATTTAGAAGGATGATGAAGAATAAAGGCAAATACAAGAGTTCAAGTTCAAAGGAGCACAAGTTTGATTTGAGCAAGATGACGTGTCATCACTGTAAAAAGGCTGGACACTTCAAGCTAAACTGTCCAAAGCTCAAAAAGGAGGACAAAGGAAAAAAGGAAAGGAAGAGAGTACTCATGGCAGCTTGGGAGGAACTTGAGAATGACTCAAATGAAGAAGAAGAATCTGAAGGAGATGACAAAGACTGCTTCATGGCTGGAAACAACAATCTTGATGAGGTAAACTATTATGATTTGACCATTGAGGACTTGCATTCTATTATTGATGATCTCCCTTTAAACACATCAAAACTGCTTGACAAATACAATGAATGCATATCTGAAAGAGATGTGTTAAGAGTTGAAAATAATTTTTTAAAAGAAAAGTGAAGGAAACTGAATGTGCTTTGGACATCATTGAAGAAAACAGATTTCTAAAAAGTGAACTTGAAAAATTAAAAGGAAAGCACATTGTGGATCCTTCTCATGAGTTAATTGCTGAAAATGAAAGATTAAATGATATGATTAAAAGGCTGAATGGTGACTTAGCAAAATTTGCTCAAGGTTCTAGCAACTTGGACAAATTACTTGCAAGTCAAAGACCATTATTTGAAAAATCTGGTTTAGGCTACATAGCCAAGGAAGATGCAGTTTCTAATACTTCCTCTATAAAATTTGTGGCTTCTTCATCAAATACCAAATCCATACCAAACAAATCGGATATTGGATATATTTCAACTTTTGAAGAAAAATTTGATGAAGTATACACAAGTGAAACTGAACCTTCACCAAGAAATGATCCGAGTTCAAACCGGCCAGGGTTGGGTTACATTTTGAAAAATGAGGCTACTTTCAAGAAACCATTTTTCTACAATAAAACCTCTTTTTCGAAAAATCCAAAGAGTTTTAAAAATTCTGGTGAAAATATTTTTGCAAAGAGGAACAATTATAACAAAAATCAGTTTGTTAAAAGAAATGCATCTCCTCCAAAAACCAGAAAATTTCAACCATTTAATCACTTCAAGCAATTTAACTCACCTAAATTTTAGCGACACACATCAGTAAATCATTGTGTTAATTGCAAGAAAATTTGTCACTCATATGAACAATGCTTCATTGAAAAGAGAGTTGTAGGAAACAAAGTCTACAATGTTATTTGTGATTTCAATGCACTTGGGCAACCAAGATGGATTAACTTCAAAGGATCCAAATCAATTTGGATACCTAAGGCTACTTGAAACTCATCATGCAAATTTGCCTAGCATCCAAGAACAAAAAGGACATGTGGTACATTGATAGTGGATGTTCAAGGCACATGACTGGAAGGTCAACCTACTTCATCAAACTAAACAAGTATGATGGAGGTTTTGTGACCTTTGGAGATGATGGTAAAGGTAAAATCATTGCTGTTGGAAAAGTAGGTAATGAACAATCTACTTTCATTGATGATGTACTTTTGGTATGTGGTTTGAAGCACAACCTTTTGAGTATAAGTCAGCTGTGTGACTTAGGATATTTAGTAATTTTCAAAAGACTTGAATGCTGTGTTGTTAATGAAAGAACAAATGAAGTGATGTTTGTTGCCAAGCGTTTTAATAATATGTATGGACTTACTCTTGATGAACTAAAGGATCAAAATGTAGCTTGTCTTCACTCTAAAGAATCTGAAAAGTGGTTATGGCACAAGAGATTGGGCCATGCAAGTATGTTTCAAATAAACAAACTTGTAAAGAAAGAATTAGTAAGAGGTCTTCCTTTGATAAAATTTGACAAAGACATCACTTGTGATGCTTGCCAAATGGGAAAACAAACAAAAAGTTCTTTTAAACCAAAGGAAGACATCTCTACTAAAAGACCACTTGAGTTGCTACACATTGATTTATTTGGTCCAACAAGAACTCAAAGCCTAGGTGGTAAACATTATGGTTTAGTAATTGTGGATGACTACACTAGGTTTGGTTGGGTTTTATTTCTTGCACACAAAAATGAAGCCTTTTCGGCCTTTGAACCTTTTTGCAAGAAAATTCAAAATGAAAAGGATTTGAAAATCTCTTCTATAAGGAGTGATCATGGAACTGAATTTGAAAATAATTTATTTGAGTCCTTTGGTGAGGAATTTGGAATATCTCACAACTTCTCTTGTCCAAGAACACCACAACAAAATGGTGTTGTGGAAAGAAGAAATAGAAGCATACAAGAGATGACAAGAGCTATGCTTTGTGAGAGTAATGTTCCAAAATTCCTTTGGGCTGAAGCGGTTAACACGGCTTGCCCCATTTTGAATAGAACAATCATAAGAAAATTTTTGAAGAAAACCCCTTATGAACTTTGGAAAGGCTACCCACCAAACTTAGATTACTTGCACATCTTTGGATGCAAATGTTTTGTTTTAAATTACAAAAAAAATTTGGGAAAATTTGATCCAAAGGCTTATGAGTGTTTGTTTGTAGGATATTCCACAACTAGTAAAGCATATAGGGTTTATCATCAAAATGCTAGAATTATTGAAGAGTCCATACATATTACATTTTGTGATACTAACTTGGTGCAAAGCATTTTGGAAGATTGTGATGCAGGAAATCAGGCTCAAAAGGAAGATGAAATCACTCAAAATTATGAAAAAGAAAATTCTGGTAAAACTGAACCAGAAACTGCACCTGCTGAAAATTTGAGAGACAATTCCATTTTGTCTCATGAATTTGAAGGAAATCCTGGAAACAGCAGCATCCAGAATCCCTTGGTGACTGAATCTGCCACCAAATCCACCAGACCTCGTGAATGGAGGTTCTTGAAGAACTATCCCGAGGAATTTGTCATTGGGGACATTTCTCATGGAGTGCAAACAAGGTCTTCCACTAGAAAGGCAAATGAAGGATTAAACATTGCCCTTCTTTTACAAATAGAGCCCCAAAATGTCAAGGAAGCCCTTAGTGACCCTTCTTGGGTTAAAGCTATGGAGGATGAGCTTCTTGAGTTTGAAAAGAACCAAGTGTGGACTTTGGTTCAAAGGCCAAGTGGAAAGAAAGTAACCGGCACCAAGTGGATATTTCGAAACAAGTTGGGAGAAGATGGTAGCATTGCAAGAAACAAGGCAAGGCTAGTGGCACAAGGATATGACCAAGAAGAAGGAATAGACTTTGATGAATCCTTTTCCCCTGTTGCCCGAATGGAAGCCATAAGACTTCTCTTAGCTTATACTGTATTTTGTGGTTTTAAATTATATCAAATGGATGTGAAATGTGCATTTTTGAATGGAGTGATAGATAGAGAAGTATATGTGGAGCAGCCTCCTGGTTTTGAAAATAAAGAGCATTCTAATCATGTTTTCAAATTATCTAAAGCTCTCTATGGTTTAAGACAAGCTCTTAGAGCTTGGTATGAGAGACTTAGCTCTTTTCTTTTGAAAAATAGTTTTCAAAGAGGCACCACTGACACAACTCTATTTATCAAGAACTTTAATGATTCTTTTATTCTAGTCCAAATATATGTTGATGACATTATTTTTGGATCAGCTAATGAATCCCTTTGTTCTGAATTTGGAAAACTCATGACAAGTGAATTTGACATGAGTATGATGGGTGAACTTAATTTTTTCCTTGGGTTGCAAATTAAACAAACTGAAAAAGGTATTTTCATTCATCAAGAAAAGTATGCCAAGGAATTAGTTAAGAAATTTGGTATGGAAAATGCCAAACCCATGGGAACTCCCATGCATCCTAATTCTAAATTAGATAAGGGAGAAACTGAGAAAGATGTTGATGAGACTAGGTATAGAGGAATGATTGGTTCTCTTATGTACTTAACTTCCTCTAGACCCGACATTGTGCAAAGTGTTGGATTGTGTTCTAGGTTCCAATCCAAACCAAAAGAGTCACATCTTTCTGCAGTTAAAAGGATCATTAGATATGTTCATGGCACATCTAATTTCGATCTTTGGTATCCTAAGATTGATGATTTTTCTGTAGTTGGTTATTGTGATGCAGATTTTGCTGGTGATAGAGTTGATAGAAGGAGCACTTCAGGCTTATGTTGCTTCCTTGGGAAGTCCTTGAATGTTTGGTCAAGTAAGAAACAGCCAACTGTGGCTCTATCCACTGCTGAGGTTGAGTATATAGCTGCTTCTTCATGTTGTTCTCAGCTTTTATGGTTAAAAACACAGCTTGCCGATTACAAATTAAATGCTGAAAATATTCCTTTGATGTGTGATAATATGAGTGCCATTAATATTTCTAAAAATTCAGTTTTGCACTCTAGGACTAAACATATTGAAGTGAAGTTTCACTCAATACGAGAGCATGTCCAAAAGGGAGATATTAGCATTCAATTTGTTAAATCGGAGGAGCAATTAGCAGATATTTTCACAAAACCATTAGCTAAGGATAGATTCTGCATGCTTAGGACTTGTCTAGGAATTTTGAGTTATGATTCTTTATTTGAAACATGCTGATGTGTTTGCTGGAGCCTTTTGTCTCATAAACAGGTATGAGACAATTCTGGGCAGAAGAAGAGCGTTCCCCTTTAATCAGCGTGATCTGCACTTATTTCAAGTGCAAAATGATTTGGGCCAACCTCAAAAATCAGATCTAAAATGGCCCAATGTGTTTCCAATAAATCCAACTATCCCTGGGCCCATATATGAATGTCACAATTTTTTGTTTGGTTATTATTTGTTGATGGGCTATGTGATTAAAATGTTTTTTTTGAAAAGATTTTTTTTTCAAAAAGGACTTTCAGTCTGATCTTATTTTTTGGTTTTTTTTTAAATTAATTTCTAGTTTTATTTTAAAATCAAATAAAATCTTTCTTTTATGAGGTCATGTCTTTTCAAGTCTTTTCAAATGGTGATGCAGTTGCATGGTTTTGGAAATCTACTTTTGGGTACGGTTACCAACACTCCCTCTCTTTCCTCCATAACTTCTCCTCAAACTCTTCAGTTTCTTTCCACTCTCTTTACTGCTTCTCTTCCCTCAAAAGCCTAAATATCACCAAATGAGAAAGAAAACCATTGCTAAAAGGCCTCCTCGTGAAAAAATCTTCAAGCCTCTCACTAAGCCCTCAACCCGCTCTCACGACCGAACTTTCACTCCATCTTCCTCTCCTTCTACCTCTCCTCCTCGGTGTGATCCCATGGAAATAACAAAAAATCCTTCTAGGGTTACTCCTTCCGCCAAGAAGACGCCACAGACGAAAGATCCTCCATCCAAGCCAGGGTCATCGAAACCGAGTTCATCCAAGGGGAAGCGACCAGCCGCACCTGAACCTCCACCTGAGCCCACACAACCAAAGTCTAGGTCTGTTCCATCATGTTCTCAAAGAGGTAAAACTCGAGTTCCTCTTAAGTCAGTTAAAGAACCAGACATTGGCCCTTTTGATCACAAAGCTCACTTTTTGACTTCTCATTCGAACTATAACCATTATAGATTCAAATCTGCCATGAACAATGATTTTTATGAAGGGGTTATCCAATATCGTACCCTATGTCCCTCTTTTCTCGCTGATTTGCCTTCTTTGAAAAGAAAAGGTTTTTCATTTGTTGATAACTTGATTTTTCTGGACTGGAATCACCTTTTTGACATCAAAAAGCCTGTTTATCCCTTGTTGGTCAAAGAATTTTATACAAACATGACTTATCATGAAGGCACTACTCACTTATATGTAAAGGGCCGAGACATAGTTTTAAATAATGAAACTATCAGTGATGCTTTGAAGTATACCGATGTTGGGCCTTGTGCTTACACTTCGGTTAAGTGGGATGAAGGTGTTGGAATTTCTTATCATGATGCATTGGCACACATCTGTGAACATGTCTCTTTAATTGATGGCATTACACCCACTCACAAAGCCCTAGGATATGAGCGTGCTCAATTGCACCGAATGGTCAACCACATTATTCTGCCTCAAAGCGGCTCATATCAAAGGGTTTTCTACACTGATACTCTTGTTCTATATGCCCTTCTCACCAAAACTAAAATTTCATTTGCATACTTGATGGTTAGATATATGTTTGACTCTGTTAGGAGTGAAAAGGACAAATCACTTCCTTATGGCATGTTTCTAACTTGCATATTTGAGTATTTTGGTGTTGACTTGACCAATGAGAACTATGAAAATAGACATTCATACCTAAAGGGGGGTAGTTCAGTGAAACAGAACAAAGGACCCACTAGATCTGAAAGAGTTGTCCTAGATGATGAAGATGATGATTTTGTCCCTGATGATTCTTGGTGCACGAATTGTGAATCACACTTTTCACAACGCGTACCACTAACCAGCAAGTGCACTGGGTCGTCCAAGTAATACCTTACGTGAGTAAGGGTCGACTCCCACGGAGATTGTTGGTTTGAAGGAATCTATGGTTATCTTGTGATTCTTAGTCAGGAAGTCAATTATATTTATCAGTTGAATTGCGAATAAACAAGAGAGCATGGATTAAAGGTTACTTGTTGTGCAATAATGGAGAATATGTTGGATTTTTGGAGATGCTTTGCGTTTTGAATCTCTGCTTTCCTCTGTCTTCTAATTCATGCATGCACGTCCTCCTATGGCAAGCTGTGTGTTGGTGGATCACCGTTGTCAATGGCTACCATCCATCCTTCCAGTGAAAATGGTCCGGGTGCGCTGTCACCGCACGGCTAATCATCTGCAGGTTCTCAATCGTACCAGAATAGGATTTACTATCCTTTTGCGTCTGTCACTATGCCCAGCACTCACGAGTTTGAAGCACGTCACAGTCATTCAATCCCAGAGTCCTACTCGGAATACCACAGACAAGGTTTAGACTTTCCGGACTCTCATGAATGCCGCCATCAATCTAGCTTATACCACGAAGATTCTGGTTAAGAGATCTAAGAGATACTCATTCAATCTAAGGTAGAACGGAAGTGGTTGTCAGGCACGCGTTCATAGGGAATGATGATGATTGTCACGTTCATCACATTCAGATTGAAGTGCGAATGAATATCTTAGATAGGAACACGCATGTTGAATAGAAAACAGAAATACTTGCATTAATTCATCGAGACACAGCAGAGCTCCTCACCCCCAACAATGGAGTTTAGAGACTCATGCCGTCAAAGAGTACAAAGTTCAGATCTAAAATGTCCTGAGATACAAAATAAGTCTCTAAAAGTTTTTTAAATACTAAACTAGTAACCTAGGTTTACAGAAAATGAGTAAACCATAACAGATGGTATAGAGATCCACTTCTGGGGCCCACTTGGTGTGTGCTAGGGCTGAGACTTAAGCAATTCATGTGCATAAGGCCATTTTGGGCGTTCAACGCCAGGTTTGGATCCATTTATGGCGTTGAACTCCAACTTTTAATCCTTTTCTGGCGCTGGACGCCAGAATTGGGCAGAGAACTGGCGTTGAACGCCAGTTTACATCGTCTATCCTTGAGCAACGTATGGACTATTATATATTGCTGGAAAGCCCTGGATGTCTACTTTCCAACGCAATTAGAAGCACGCCATTTCGAGTTCTGTAGCTCCAGAAAATCTATTTTGAGTGCAGGGAGGTCAGAATCCAACAGCATCAGTAGTCCTTTTTCAGCCTGAATCAGATTTTTGCTCAGCTCCCTCAATTTCAGCCAGAAAAATAACTGAAATTACAGAAAAACACACAACTCATAGTAAAGTCCAGAAATATGAATTTTTCCTAAAAACTAATGAAAATAAACTAAAAACTAACTAAAACATACTAAAAGCTATATGAAATTAACCCCAAAAAGCGTATAAAATATCCGCTCATCACAACACCAAACTTAAACTGTTGCTTGTCCTCAAGCAACTAGACAAATAAAATAGAAGACTAATAGGTTGAGAAGTAATAATATCTCAGAGTTCTTGAGTGAAGCTCAGATTCTAATTAGATGAGCGGGACTAGTAGCTTTTTGCTTCCGAACAGTTTTGGCATCTCACTTTATCCATTGAAGCTCAGAGTGATTGGCATCTATAAGAACTTAGAATTCAGATAGTGTTATTGATTCTCCTATTTCAGTATGATGATTCTTGAACACAGCTATTTCATGAGTCTTGGCCGTGGCCCTAAGCACTTTGTTTTCCAGTATGACCACCGGATACATAAATGCCACAGACACATAATTGGGTGAACCCTTTGGATTGTGACTCAGCTTTGCTAAAGTCCCCAATTAGAGGTGTCCAGAGTTCTTAAGCACACTCTTCTTTCTGCTTTGGACCTTGACTTTAACCGCTCAGTCTCAAGTTTTCACTTGACACCTTCACGCCACAAGCACATGGTTAGGGACAGCTCGGTTTAGCCGCTTAGGCCAGGATTTTATTCCCTTAGGCCCTCCTATCCACTGATGCTCAAAGCCTTGGGATCCTTTTTATTACCCTTGCCTTTTGATTTTAAGGGCTATTGGCTTTTTTTGCTTTTTTTTTTTGCTGCTTTTTCTTGCTTCAAGAATCATTTTTATGATTTTTCAGATTATCAATAACATGTCTCATGTTCACCATTCTTTCAAGAGCCAACATATTTAACAGTCTTAAACAACAAATTCAAAAGACATATGCACTGTTCAAGCATTCATTCAGAAGACAGAAAGCATTGCCACCACATTTAATTAATTAGAATTTCTCTTATTAAAACTCGAAATTTTATTGCCTCTTATTCAAAAGATCTATTACTTTATTCATGTTTGCTGATGATGAGAAAAATAAACTATAGCTTAATTGGAGAAAAAAATCAAAATAGACACTAGTTACTACTATATGACTCCTAAGGTAAACTTCTATAAGGACACTATCACAGAGTTAAGGCAGAAATTGGAAATTAACAACCTTTATTCTGGGAGAACGGGGGTTCCTCTGATCTTTGGGGTGCTTGGTCCTGCAAGAGATAACTTCTGGCGCTTCAAGTCCCTTAAGTCACGCCCTTTCTCTTCTTGTTCTTTAAACATATAGGTAAGAATTTGACTGTGTTCCTTCTGTTCTTTTATGATTTGTTCCATAGCTTCCCGTATCTTGGTAACAGACGTCTCAAGATACTCCCAATATTCAGATTGAGGGATTTCTGGGAGAAATTCCTGCGTTTTCTTCTTGATGGGATCATCCTGTGCTTGTTGTTTTTCCATTAATGCCTTGGTGATTGGCTTCTCAACTGAGATGTACTCAGTTATTCCCATCCTTACTCCAGCATCCTTGCAGAGCGATATCACGCTTGGATAAGCCAACCTGGCTTCTTTAGAATTTTTGTTAGCAATTTTGTAGAGTTCGGCTGAGATCAGCTTATGAACTTCCACTTCTTTTCCCATCATGATGCAATGGATCATCACTGCTCTTTTAACTGTGACTTCAGAACGGTTGCTGGTAGGCAACAGAGAATGCCCAATGAAGTCCAGCCATCCTCTGGTGACTGGTTTGAGATCTTCTCTCTTGAGTTGATTTGGGACACCCTTTGTGTTGGTGGTCCACCTGGCTCCAGGGATACATATGTCCTCTAGAATCTTATCCAGGCCCTTGTCTGTTCTCATCATTCTCCTGTTGAAGGAGTCTGGATCATCTTTCAGCTGAGGTAGCTTTAAGATCTCTCTGATCTTGTCAGGGGTGGTATGAACAATCTTTCCTCTGACCATGGTCCGATATTCATAGAAAGCAGTTCCAGATAGTTTTTGCTTGTCAGTCTGCCACATATTAGCATAAAACTCCTGGATCATATTCCTTCCCACTTTCGTTTCAGGATTAGCTAGGACTTCCCAGTTCCTTATTCGAATTTACTCCTGGATCTCCGGATATTCATCTTCCTTCAGATCGAATCTAACTTCCGGGATCACTGATCTCAGACCCATTATTTTATTATAATGGTCTGAATGTTCTTTAGATAAGAACTTCCCTTGATTCCAAAGTGGTTTTGGAACGCTCTCTTTCTTGCCTCTTGAAGTGGGTTGTTTTCCTTTGGGAGCCATGATCTTAGTGATCGCGGATAAACACACCAAACTTAGAGGTTTGCTTGTCCTCAAGCAAAAGAAAAGAAAGGAGAGGGAAAGAAGGAGAGCTAGGTGCAATTGTTGATGGGAGGGGAGGGAGGCCGAACTCAAATTTATAGGGAGGGAGGGTGGGTTTTTCGAAAAAGAAGAGATAAAGATATGATAAAAAGATTTATTTGGAAAAGATAAGATAGAAGATATGATAAGAGAAGATATAGTTTAAAATTGAGAGGATATGAAAGATTTTTGAAAAAGATAGATTTAGATTTTGAAAAAGATAAAGTGGAGGTTTTGAAAAAGATATTGATGAGTTGAAAAGATAGATTTGTAAAAAAAAAAGTTTTGAAAAGAGTTGGATTGAATTTGCAAAGAGGCCTGGTGCTTATAGATTAAAATACATTTGATATTTTTAGGGTAGGGTTTTTAGAAATTATGGAATTTAGAAATCAAGGTTCTTAACATGTTTATGTAAGAAATCATGAATTGAAGTATGAAAATCAAGATTTAGAATGAAAAAAATTTGAATAAAAATGAGTTTTGTCTCCTCCCTGCCATCCTGGCATTTGAACGCCCAAACACTGCCTGTTTTGGGCGTTGAACGCCCAAATGCTGCTCTCCTGGGCGTTCAACGCCCAGCTGCTACCATTACTGGCGTTCAACGCCCAGTGGGTGCCCATTTCTGGCGTTCAACGCCCAGATTGCTACCATTACTGGCGTTTTCTTGCCAGTGAGCTCTTTTTCTCTGTTTTGCGTGCCGAGTCCTTCTGTAACTCTGTGGACTTATACAAATGATTCCTCACCTTAGTGTCAGTGAACTTTATATAAACAAATAAAAATAAAAATAGGGCAAAATGCTTAGAGGATTGTTGCCCCATGGCTGGGTTGCCTCCCAGCAAGCGCTTCTTTATTGTCTTTAGCTGGACCTTTCTGAGCTTTTAATCTAGCTTCAGCCTTGAGCATTCTTGCTCAATGTTGCCTTCAAGATAATGCTTGATTCTCTGTCCATTGACAATGAACTTCTTATTAGAATCAATATCTTGAAGCTCCACATAACCATATGGTGATACACTTGTAATCACGTATGGTCCCCTCCACCGGGATTTCAGTTTCCCGGGGAATGGCCTGAGTCTAGAGTTAAACAACAGAACCTTCTGTACTGGTTCAAAGATTCTAGATGACAGCTTTCTGTCATGCCACTTTTTTTATTTTTCTTTATAAAGCTTGGCATTTTCGAAAGCTGTGAATCTGAATTCCTCTAGCTCATTTAGCTGGAGCAATCGTTTTTCTCCTGCTAATTTGGCATCAAAGTTTAGGAATCTGATTGCCCAGTAGGCCTTATGTTCCGGCTCCACGGGCAGGTGACATGCCTTACCATACACGAGTTGGTAGGAGAGGTCCCTATAGGGGTCTTGAATGCTGTTTTGTAAGCCCACAGAGCATCATCCAAGCCCCGTGCCCAATCCTTTCTACGGGTATTTACTGTCCGTTCCAGGATTCTCTTTAATTCTCTGTTAGAGACTTCAGCTTGCCCATTAGTTTGTGGATGATATGGAGTAGCCACCTTATGGCGAATTCCATACCGAACCATGGCAGAGTAAAGCTGTTTATTGCAGAAGTGAGTGCCCCCATCACTGATTAGTACTCTCGGGACACCAAACCTGCTAAAGATATGTTTCTGGAGGAACTTCAGCACTATTTTAGTATCATTGGTGGGTGTGGCAATGGCCTCAACCCATTTTGATACATAGTCAACTGCCACCAGAATATAGGTGTTTGAGTATGATGGTGGGAAAGGTCCCATGAAGTCAATTCCCCATACATCAAACAACTCAATTTCCAAGATTCCTTGTTGAGGCATGGCATAACCATGAGGCAGATTACCAGCTCTTTGGCAACTGTCACAGTTACATACAAACTCTCGGGAATCTTTATAGAGTTTGGGCCAATAGAAGCCACATTGGAGGACCTTGGTGGCTGTTCGCTCACCTCCGAAATGGCCTCCATATTGTGATCCATGGCAATGCCATAGGATCCTTTGTGCTTCTTCTCTAGGCACACACCTACGGATTATTCCGTCTGCACATTTCTTAAAGAGATAGGGTTCATCCCACAAGTAGTACTTTGCATCAGTAATTAATTTCTTCTTTTGTGTCCTGTTGTACTCCTTGGGTATGAACCTTGTAGCTTTATAGTTTGCAATATCGGCAAACCATGGTGTTTCCTGAATGGCAAATAAATGCTCATCCGGAAAAGTCTCAGAGATCTCAAGAGAGGGGAGGGGCGTCCCTTCTACTGGCTCTATCCGGGACAGATGATCAGCTACCTGGTTCTCTGTCCCTTTTCTGTCTCTTATTTCTATATCAAACTCTTGCAGAAGCAACACCCATTTGATGAGCCTGGGTTTTGAATCCTGCTTTGTGAATAGATATTTAAGAGCAGCATGATCAGTATACACAATCACTTTTGATCCTACTAAGTATGATCTGAACTTGTCAATGGCGTAAACCACTGCAAGTAATTCTTTTTCTGTGGTTGTGTAATTTTTTTGGGCATCATTTAAAATGCAACTAGCATAATAAATGACATACAGAAGCTTGTCATGCCTCTGTCCCAATACTGCACCAATGGCGTGATCACTGGCATCACACATTAGCTCAAATGGTAACGTCCAGTCTGGTGCAGAAATGACTAGTGCTGTGACCAGCTTAGCTTTCAGCGTTTCAAACGCCTGCAGGCACTCTGTGTCAAACACAAATGGCGTGTCAGCAGCTAGCAGATTGCTTAGAGGTTTTGCGATTTTTGAAAAATCCTTTATAAACCTCCTATAGAATCCTGCATGCCCCAGAAAGCTTCTGATTGCCTTAACATTGGCAGGTGGTGGTAATTTTTCAATTACCTCTATTTTTGCTTGATCCACCTCTATTCCCTTGTTTGAGATTTTATGCCCAAGAACAATTCCTTCAGTCACCATGAAGTGACACTTTTCCTAGTTTAAAACTAGGTTGGTCTCTTGGCATCTTTTCAGAACAAGTTTCAGGTGATCAAGACAGGAGCTGAATGAGTCTCCATATACTGAGAAGTCATCCATGAAGACTTCCAGAAATTTTTCCACCATATCAGAGAAAATAGAGAGCATGCATCTCTGGAAGGTTGCAGGCGCATTACATAGCCCAAATGGCATCCTTCTGTAAGCAAACACTCCAGATGGACATGTGAATGCTGTTTTCTCTTGATCCTGGGGATCTACTACAATCTGGTTGTAGCCTGAGTAGCCATCCAAAAAGCAGTAATAATCATGACCTGCTAGTCTTTCTAGCATCTGGTCTATGAATGGTAAAGGAAAATGATCCTTTCTGGTGGCTGTATTGAGCCTTCTGTAGTCAATACACATGCGCCACCCTGTAACTATTCTTGTAGGAACCAGTTCATTTTTTTCATTATGAATCACTGTCATGCCTCCCTTTTTTGGGACGACTTGGACAGGGCTCACCCAGGGGCTATCAGAAATAGGATAAATAATCCCAGCCTCTAGTAATTTGGTGACCTCTTTCTGCACCACTTCTTTCATGGCTGGATTTAGCCGCCTCTGTGGTTGAACCACTGGTTTGGCATTATCCTCCAATAAGATTTTGTGCATGCATCTAGCTGGGCTTATGCCCTTAAGGTCACCTATGGACCACCCAAGAGCTGTCTTGTGTGTCCTTAGCACTTGAATAAGTGCCTCCTCTTCCTGTGAATTTAAAGCAGATCTTATGATCACTGGAAAAGTGTTACCTTCTCCCAGAAACGTATATTTCAAGGATGGTGGTAATGGCTTGAGCTTGGGTTTAGGAGGTTTTTCCTCTTCCAGAAGAAATTTCAGAGGCTCTTTCATGCCCTCTGAATCCTCTAAATCAGGCTGAACATCTTTAAAGATGTTTTTCAACTCTGATTCAAGACTCTCAACCATGTTGATCTCTTCTACCAAAGAGTCAATAAGATCAACTTTCATGCAGTCTTTTGATGTGTCTGGATGCTGCATGGCTTTGACAGCATTCAACTTGAATTCATCATCATTGACTTTCAGGGTTATTTCCCCCTGTTGGACGTCAATGAGGGATCGTGCAGTTGCTAGGAAGGGTCTTCCTATAATGAGAGTAGCACTCTTGTGCTCCTCCATTTCCAGCACAACAAAGTCAGTGGGAAAGGCGAATGGCCCAACTCTGACAATCATGTCTTCAATCACGCCTGATGGGTATTTAGTGGAACCATCAGCAAGTTGGATACATATCCGGGTTGGTTTAACTTCTTTAGTTAAGCCAAGCTTTCTGATAGTGGATGCAGGTATTAGGTTGATGCTTGCCCCAAGATCGCATAAAGCTGTCTTGGTGCAATTACCTTCTAATATGCATGGTATCAGAAAACTCCCAGGGTCTTTAAGCTTTTCAGGAAAGCTCTTCAGAATGACTGCACTGCATTCTTCAGTGAGGAGAACTCTTTCTGTTTCTCTCCAATCCTTTTTATGACTCAAGATCTCTTTCATGAACTTGGCATAAGAAGGTATTTGCTCAAGTGCTTCTGCAAAAGGAATCTTTATTTCAAGAGTCCTGAGATAATCTGCAAAGCGAGCAAATTGCTTATCCTGCTCCTCTTTCCGGAGTTTTTGAGGATAAGGTATCTTGGCTTTATATTCTTCAACCTTAGTTGTTGTAGGTTTATTGCCTACAGAAGTGGTTGAAGAAGCCTTTTTAGAGGGGTTGCTTTCAGCATTTGTGTGTGTCTGATCCCTCACTGGCAATTGAGTGCCAGAGTTAGAGACTGGAGTAACGTTAGATGCCAACTCCTTCTCTGTTCCTGGCATCTGAATGCCAGAATTGTGCCCATTTTGGGTGTTCAGCGCCAGATCCTGCCCATTTTGGGCGTTCAACGCCAGATCCTTGCCCATTTCTAGCGTTGAACGCCAATCCTGCTTTGTTTCTGGTGTTGAACGCCAGTTTTGGCCATGGTCTGGGCGTTCAGCGCCAGCCTTCCACCAATTTTCTGGCGTTTTAGCGCCAAAATTATTTTTTCCTGGGCTCTTACTGTCCTCAGGTGAATCTTGGGTGGTTTGCTCATTTCTTGGCTTTTTGTTGCCTTGAGGTGGGGTATTCAATGTTTTCCCACTTCTTAGTTGAACTGCTTGGCATTCTTCTATTATTTGCCTTGACAGCTACTGCTTTGTTTGCTTAAACTGTTCATCCATATGTATATTAGCCATCCTTGTCTCTTGTAGTCTATCTTTGAATTCGGCTAACTGCTTTGTTAGAAAGTCCAATTGCTGATTAAATTCAGCAGCTTGTTTTACAGGACTGAGTTCAGCACTTGCTGTTTTAACCTCTTTTTTCATGGAAGGGTCACTGCTTAGGTACAGATGCTGATTCCTGGCAATTGTATCAATGAGCTCTTGAGCCTCTTCAATTGTCTTTCTCATGTGGATAGATTCACCAGCTGAGTAATCTAGAGACATCTGAGCTCCTTCAGTAAGCCCATAATAGAAGATGTCTAACTGAACCCACTCTGAAAACATTTCAGAGGGGCATTTTCTTAGCATCTCTCTGTATCTCTCCCAGGCATCATAAAGAGATTCATTATCTCCTTGTTTAAAGCCTTGGATGTCCAGCCTTAGCTGTGTCATCCGTTTTGGGGGAAAGTATTGATTCAGGAATTTTTCTGTCAGCTGTTTCCATGTCCTTATGCTGGCCTTAGGTTGGTTATTTAACCACCTCTTAGCTTGATCTTTCACAGCAAATGGAAACAGTAATAGTCTGTAGACATCCTGATCTATTTCCTTATCATGTACTGTGTCAGCAATTTGTAAAAACTGTGCCAGAAACTCTGTAGGTTCTTCCTGTGGAAGACCGGAATACTGGCAATTTTGATGCACCATGATAATGAGCTGAGGATTCAACTCAAAGCTACTGACTCCAATGGAGGGTATGCAGATACTACTCCCATATGAAGCAGTAGAGGGGTTAGAATATGACCCCAGAGTCCTCTTGGACTGTTCATTTCTGCTTATGTCCATGATGGAGAAAGGGAGATGATGTAAAATAGAGAAAATATTTTTATTTATTTATTTATTTATTTATTTCAAAAATGAAATAAATTAAAATAAAATAAATAAAAAAAATTGAGTGAAGAATTTCGAAAACTGAGGAGAGAGAAAGTGGTTAGGAAGTTTTGAAAAGGATATGATGATTTTTTTTTTGAAACAGGTTTTAAATTTTGAAATAAAAATCTGAATTTTAGAAATAGATTTCGAAAATTTGCTTTTAAAACAGAGAGAAAAGATATTTTTGAATTTAAAGAGGAGAGAGAAAAACAATAAGATAGCACAAGATTTAAAAATTTTTTTAGATCTGATGCTCCTTGTTTTCGAAAATTTTTAAGGGAAAAAAACACTAAGGAACACCAAACTTAAAGATTTTAAGATCAAGACACAAGGAAAACTCAAGAACACTTTGAAGATTCACAAGAACATAAGAACACGAAGGAAGAACACCAAACTTAAAATTTTTAGAAAACCGAACTAAAATTTTCGAAAAACACAGAGAAATCAACAAGAAAATACCAAACTTAAAGTTTGGCACAGGATTTAATAGAAAAATTATTTTTGAAAAAGATTTTAATAAGAAAATAAGGATTCTAAAGTTTTAGCACGACAATAATACGAGACTCTAAACAAAAAGAGAAATTTTTCCTAATCTAAGCAACAAAATAAACCGTTAGTTGTCCAAACACGAACAATCCCCGGCAACGGCACCAAAAACTTGGTGCACGAATTGTGAATCACACTTTTCACAACGCGTACCACTAACCAGCAAGTGTACTGGGTCGTCCAAGTAATACCTTACGTGAGTAAGGGTCGAATGCCACGGAGATTGTTGGTTTGAAGCAATCTATGGTTATCTTGTGATTCTTAGTCAGGAAGTCAATTATATTTATCAGTTGAATTGCGAATAAACAAGAGAGCATGGATTAAAGGTTACTTGTTGTGCAGTAATGGAGAATATGTTAGAGTTTTGGAGATGCTTTGCGTTCTGAATCTCTGCTTTCCTCTGTCTTCTGATTCATGCATGCATGTCCTCCGATGGCAAGCTGTGTGTTGGTGGATCACCGTTGTCAAGGTCTACCATCCATCCTTCCAGTGAAAATGGTCCGGGTGCGCTGTCACCGCACGACTAATCATCTGCAGGTTCTCAATCGTACCGGAATAGGATTTACTATCCTTTTGCGTCTGTCACTACGCCCAGCACTCACGAGTTTGAAGCACGTCACAGTCATTCAATCCAAGAGTCTTACTCGGAATACCACAGACAAGGTTTAGACTTTCCGGACTCTCATGAATGCCGCCATCAATCTAGCTTATACCACGAAGATTCTGGTTAAGAGATCTAAGAGATACTCATTCAATCTAAGGTAGAACGGAAGTGGTTGTCAGGCACGCGTTCATAGGGAATGATGATGATTGTCACGTTCATCACATTCAGGTTGAAGTGCGAATGAATATCTTAGATAGGAACACGCATGTTGAATAGAAAACATAAATACTTGCATTAATTCATCGAGACACAGTAGAGCTCCTCACCCCAACAATGGAGTTTAGAGACTCATGCCGTCAAAGAGTACAAAGTTCAGATCTAAAATGTCCTGAGATACAAAATAAGTCTCTAAAAGTTGTTTAAATACTAAACTAGTAACCTAGGTTTACAGAAAATGAGTAAACCATAATAGATGGTATAGAGATCTACTTCTGGGGCCCACTTGGTGTGTGCTGGGGCTGAGACTTAAGCAATTCACGTGCATAAGGCCATTTTGGGCGTTCAACGCCAGGTTTGGATCCATTTTTGGCGTTGAACTCCAACTTTTAATCCTTTTCTGGTGCTGGACGCCAGAACTGGGTAGAGAACTGGCGTTGAACGCCAGTTTACGTCATCTATCCTTGAGCAAAGTATGAACTATTATATATTGCTGGAAAGCCCTGGATGTCTACTTTCCAACGCAATTAGAAGCATGCCATTTCGAGTTCTGTAGCTCCATAAAATCCATTTTGAGTGCAGGGAGGTCAGAATCCAACAGCATCAGCAGTCCTTTTTCAGCCTGAATCAGATTTTTGCTCAGCTCCCTCAATTTCAGCCAGAAAAATACCTGAAATTACAGAAAAATACACAACTCATGGTAAAGTCCAAAAATATGAATTTTTCCTAAAAACTAATGAAAATAAACTAAAAACTAACTAAAACATACTAAAAGCTATATGAAATTAACCCCAAAAAGCGTATAAAATATTCGCTCTTCAATTCTTCTGCTCCATCCACTTTGGGTACTTCCATCTCCACTGGGAAGAAATCTGCTCTGCTGAATATGGTCAAGGATATCGCTCAAGAATTTGTTTCTCAATCAAATCACTTGATTGAAATGAGCAAAGAGCAAAGGAAGCTGGCTAGCAAGCATGAGAACTTCCTGAAGAAATCAAGGGATAGGGTGGCTGTGCTCATGACCTTCATTGATAACTTTCAAAATGATGAAGACATTGCCACTGATGTTGAAGAGGAAGCTACTTCGGAGGGGAACAGTTCTGATGCCTAGGATTTGTCTCATGAAAACTGCTGCTGCTGCTCTCTTTTTGTCTCATGAATTCTGTTTATTTTGCTACTATTGAACTGTTTTATCTTGGATAACTGTAATAACTCTAAATACTGCTGCACTTTTTAGTTTGGTTAGAACTTTGGACTGTGATCTAATATTTTCTTGCAGGATTTGTATTTTGTCTATCCGCCTTTGATGACAAAAGGGGGAGTAATAGCAATAGGATAACATATTGCAATAGGATAATAGGTCCTATGAATCTTTTGGCATGTTGCAGCTACTAGTACTTGATTTCACATGCAAAATCCTTTTGCTGATGATATTAGCTTGATGTTAGGCTGATTATGTGATGTTGCTTATTTGATACCCTTTAGCCAAGATAAATGTGTATAGCCCTTTATTGTGCTTTCTTTAAGTGTAATATAAAACAGGAACAAAGAGGAAAGCATAAATTCAAGGGGAGCTAATCTTGAAAAGGAAAGGGGGAGCAACATAAAAGCAAATGACAATCAAAGGGAGTTTCTAAACCTTACTCAAATTCATTTCCTTTTGATTATTGCTTAAATCATGTTTATCATCAAGGGAGAGATTGTTGAGTTAAGAAATTAACTAAATTAATTAGTGATGACAAACATTATTTTTGGTAAATAAATAATTAGTATGGATTAATTATAAATTGCATATTACTAATTATTTATTATGTGTTGCAGGCCATAATTCAATTTAAGCAGCCCAATTGTAATAAAATAAAAAAAAATCAAAAGCTGAGGGCTAGTAATTCAAGCGTAGCCCAAATAGAATATAAAGCAAATGGCAAGAATGGTGGGCTGAAAGAAAAAAATAGAAGTCCACGGAAAAGCAAAGAAAGAAGTTGATGGGCCAAACAGATTACATGAATCAAATCGATCCAAGCCCAAAGTGAATTTCAATTCCCTCCATCTTGCCTTACCAAAAGCATCATTACTCTCCTCTCTGACCAAGTCAAATCAAAGCTTCAGAAAAGTAAGAAAGAGAAAGAGAGAAAAAGCTTCTTCCCTAAGCTAGTAACCAAAGAAGCAAGAGAGAGAAAGTTTAAGCTTGAAACACAGAAGCTAAAACAGAAAATCCAAACCAAATCAAGCTTAGGTTAAAGGTAATCCATCTCATCTTGCATGCATCAGATCTTCTTCTCTTCTTCCCAACTCTATGCTCTATCCGAAAATGGCATTCAAGGGAAAGTTGTTCTCTGCCCTATTCTGCTTTACATCTACGGTCACAAGTGATACTTGGGGACCAAGTAGTTTCTCAATGGCTAAGATCAAGTTGACCATGAGAAGATCTCTATGGTTGCTGTTTTATGGCTTTCGGTCAAGGTAAGAAAGTCAGAAGGAGAGTTTCTACTCTAAGGTTTATTGAGAAAAAGTGAATCTGTGGGTTGGTGAAGCTCAAGGCTCAAGGTGTTGACCTTGGAAGAAGAACCCAGCAACATGCAAGAAGATAAAAGAGGTTTGCTATTCATTCAGAAACCAAGGAGAGAAAACCAGTGAATAGAGGTTTTGTTCTGAGAGAGCTCTTTGAAGAAGTTCAACTAACTGGACAGTGTATCCTAATCAAAGGTGCATTTCGCCAATATGAAGAACTAAATCAAAGGCTTGCTAATCTGGTTTTTTACATAGCACAGAGGCTGTTGATGAAGTCAATCTCCTTCATGTTTTACAGATTGTGATGTTCTTTTTTATGTTTATCTCTCTGTAATTTCTTGTGAGAAAAGGCATTGTGAGAAAGCTCAAGTAAAAGCCATGAGTGAAAAAAGGCAGAGTGAAACACTTGAGAGAAAAGCCTAGAGTTATTTTCTGATTTCTTTAGGTATGTTTATGTCTTGTATCTTGTACCTGTAAGGTATCCCTTTCTTAGTTGGGTTAGCACTAAGAGTGAATAGTTAGGTATTAGCATAGCCAATGTCAAGTTAGGTTAGAACTTGAGTGTGAAAGGATTGGGTCAATCCTGTGAAATTGGTGTATGTAATACTGTTAACTATAGTGAAATTCTTCCATAGTCATGGAGGAGACTGGACGTATGTTGCATAGTACAAGGCAACCGAACCAGGATACATGCTGGTGTTAGCTTTTCTCTTCTCTGCTATGTTCTGTTTTCTGATATTCATGAGACAAAAATAAATTGTCTCATAGATTTCCGCTGCTGAGTACAAACAGAATCAGAATTGAAAATTTGTTTTAAAAGGATAATAACAGCAACTTAAAAGGAAGGCATAGATTCAACCCCCTTCTCTAAGCCTACCACAACCTTCAATATATTTTCGAAAATTAAAGAAAAATTAACGCATGAAATTGACACCAAACTTAAATTTGACACAAGACTCAAACAAGAAACACAAAATATTTTTGGTTTTTATGATTTTATTAATTTTTTTTGTATTTTTCGAAATTATTTTGAAAGAGAAATAAAGAGATACAAAATTTTTAATAAGAATTCCAGGAATCATGCAATGTTAGTCTAAAGCTTCGGTCCAAAAGAATTAGACATGGCCAAATGACCAGCCAAGCTTTAGCAGAGCATTACATACAACAGCCAAATTGATGGGAACCAAAAGGCTCCTGCAAAGATAAGTGGAAACCTTGGTCCAAAAGATTAGACATGGCTTAACAGCCAGCCAGGCTTCAACATATCTCATGAAACTCTAAAATTCATTCTTAAAAATTCTGAAGAACACATTATTTTTTGAATTTTTCGAAAACTATATTTTTTTGTTATTTTTTCCAAAATTAAAAACAAAAAGCTTAAACATAAAATAAAATTACCTAATCTAAGCAACAAGATGAACCGTCAGTTGTCCAGAAAATTTACTTCGAGTGCAAGAGGGTCAGAATCCAACAGCATCTGCAGTCCTTTTTCAGCCTCTGAATCAGATTTTTGCTCAGGTCTCTCAATTTCAGCCAGAGAATACCTGAAATTATAGAAAAATACACAAACTCATAGTAAAGTCCAGAAATGTGATTTTTGAATAAAAACTAATAAAAATATAATAAAAAGTAACTAAAACATAATAAAAACTATGTAAAAATAATGCCAAAAAGGGTATAAATTATCCGCTCATCACAAGTCCATTCTTTTCTTGGTTATGTAGGTTTCTACCGACGTTTTATCAAGGACTTCAGTAAGGTTGCACTACCCCTTTCCCGTCTACTGCAGAAAAACATAGAGTTTGACTTGAGTGAAGAATGCATGGAAGCATTTGACAAGCTAAAGATTGCCTTGACCCAAGCTCCTATTGTGAGAGGGCCTGACTGGCCTAGGTCGTTTGAGATCATGTGCGATGCATCCAACTATGCGGTAGGAGTGGCATTGGCTCAGTGCGAAGGTAAGGATCCCTACATTATTGCTTATGCTTCTAAAACTTTAGATGGTGGCAAGTCTAATTATACTACCACTGAAAAGGAACTTTTAGCCATTGTTTTTGCTTTGGATAAATTCTGAGCTTATTTACTTGGAACCAAAGTAGTAGTATATTCAGACCAGACGGCTTTGAAATACTTGTTAGATAAGAAAGAGTCTAAACCAAGGTTAATCTGTTGGATATTATTATTACAAGAGTTTGATTTAGAGATCAAAGATAGGAGTGGTTCCCAAAATTTGGTGGCGGACCACTTGAGTCGCCTAGAACATATTAAAAGTGACTCCACTCCTATCAATGATACATTTCCACTTAATAGCTTGCAAGCAATATCTGAGGTGGTTCCTTGGTATGCACCCATAGCTAATTATTTGGTTAGTCATACCTTTCCTCCTAATTTTTCTAAGCATCAAAAGGACAAGCTTAAAAGCGAGTCCAAGTATTATATATGGGATGACCCATATTTGTGGAGATGTAGTGTTGACCAAATAATTAGAAGGTGTATTTCACAATCCGAAATCCAGTCTATTTTAGAGGCATGCCACTCGTCTGAGAGTGGTGGACACTTTGGTCCTCAAAGAACTGAAAGAAAAATTTTAGACTACGGATTTTGGTGGCCCACACTTTTTAAGGATGTTAATATTTTCTCTGACTCTTGCCACCAATGCCAAAGGTTTGGAAACATATCCAAGAGGGATGAGATGCCCCAACAACTAATGTTGTTTTGTGAAATTTTTTATGTTTGGGGTATTGACTTCATGGATCCATTTCCAAACTCGAATGGTTTCTTATACATTCTGTTAGCTGTTGATTATGTTTCTAAATGTGTGAAAGTAATTCCTACCCGTACTAATGATGCTAACGTGATTGTCTCTTTTGTTAGGAATAATATTATTTGTCTCTTTAGATCACCACGAGCAAACGTGAGTGATCAAGGCTCTCATTTTTGTAACAGAAGATTGACAGGTTTGATAAAGAAACATGGCATCATTCACAAGATGGCGACGACTTACCATCCCCAAACAAATGGCCAAGCCGAGGTGTCTAATAGAGAGATCAAGCGCATACTTGAGAAGATTATTAAACCTCATCGAATACTTTCATTTTTCTTTCATGTTTTTCGAAATCATTGCTAACATTTAATGTTTTGATTCAAAAATTTCAAGATGTTACTTTCCTGTTAAGAAAGGTTCAATCTTTAAATTCTAGAATCATATCTTTTAGTTTCTTGTTAGTCAAGTCATTAACTTTAATTTTTAAAAAAATCAAATCTTTTTAATTTCTTTTTCAAATCTTTTTCAAAATAAATTTCAATCATATCTTTTTCAAAGTTTAATTTCAAAATCTTTTTCTAACTTCTTATCTTTTCAAAATTTATTTTCAAATCTTTTTTAGTTAACTACTTGACTTTTTATTTTAATTTTAAAATTTTACTATTTCTTATCTTTAACTACTTTTCTCTTTCTAATTTTCGAAAACACTAACTACTTTTTCCAAATTCTTTTTAATTAACTAATTATTTTAAATTCTAATTTTATTTCTTTTAATATTTTGGAATACTAACCAATAATTAAAATAAAAAAACAAAAATATTTTTCTTTTCTTTTAAACTAATATTCAAATTCTCTCTTCCTTTTCTTTCTATTTATTTTATTTATTTAATAACACTTCTCTTTTTCTTAAAATTCGAACTCTCTCCCTCTCTCTATGTTCGAATTCTCTTTATTCTCTCTCTACCTCATTCTTCTATTCTTCTCTTCTTCTACTCACATAAAGGAATCTCTATACTGTGACATAGAGGATTCTACTATTCTCCTTGTTCTCTTCTTTTTCATTTGAGCAGGAATAAGGATAAGAACATTCTTGTTGAAGCTGATCCTGAACCTAAAAGGACTATGAAGAGGAAGCTAAGAGAAGCTAAAGCACAACACTCTGGAGTGGACCTTACAGAAATTTTCAAAAAAGAAGAAGACATGGCAGCGAAAATAACAACAATGGTGGAGGTGCAAGAAAGATGCTTGGTGACTTTACTGCACCAACTTCTGACTTCTATGGAAAAAATATCTCAATTCCTGCAATTGGAGCAAAAAACTTTGAGCTTAAGCCTCAATTAGTCTCTCTAATGTAGCAGAATTGCAAGTTTCATGGACTTCCATTGGAAGATCCTCATCAGTTCTTAGCTGAATTCTTGCAAATTTGTGACACTGTTAAGACCAATCGGGTTAATCCCGAGGTCTACAGACCTATGCTTTTCCCTTTTGCTGTAAGAGACAGAGCTAGGACATGGTTGGACTCACAACCTAAAGAAAGCCTGAACTCTTGGGAAAAAGTTGGTCAATGCTTTCTTGACCAAATTCTTTCCACCTCAAAAGTTGAGTAAGCTTAGAGTGGAAGTCTAAACCTTCAGACAAAAGGACGGTGAATCCCTCTATGAAGCCTGGGAAAGATACAAGCAATTGATCAGAAGGTGTCCTTCTGACATGCTTTCAGAATAGAGCATCTTATGTATATTCTATGATGGTCTGTCAGAATTGTCCAAGATGTCATTGGACCGCTCTGCTGGTGGATCTCTTCATCTGAAGAAAATGCCTGCAGAAGCCCAGGAACTCATTGAAATGGTTGCAAATAACCAGTTCATGTACATTTCTGAAAGAAATCCTGTGAATAATGGGATGACTCAGATGAAAGGAGTTCTTGAGATTGATACTCTGAATGCCATATTAGCTCAGAATAAAATATTAACTCAGCAAGTCAATATGATTTCTCAGAGTCTGACTGGAATGCAAGCTGTATCCGGCAGTACTAAAGAAGCCTCCTCTGAAGGAGAAGCTTATGACCCTGAGAATCCTGGAATGAAAGAGGTGAATTACATGGGAGAATCCTATGGAAACACCTATAACCCTTCATGGAGAAATCATCCAAATTTCTCAAGGAAGGATCAACAGAAGCCTAATCAAGGCTTCAATAATAATAATGGTGAGGGAAATAGGTTTGGCAATAGCAAGCCTTTTTCATCATCTTTTTAGCAACAGATAGAGAATTCTAAGCAGAGCCTCTCTGACTTAGCAACCATAGTCTCTGATCTATCTAAGACCACTCTCAGTTTCATGACTGAAACAAGGTCCTCCATCAAAAATTTGGAGGCACAAGTGGGTCAGCTCAGTAAAAGAGTTACTGAAATCCCTCCTAGTACTCTCCCAAGCAATACAGAAGAGAATCCAAAGAGAGAGTGCAAGGCCATCAATATACCCAAAGTGGTCGAACCTATATAGGAGGAAGAGGCAGTGATTTCCAGTGAGAAAGACCTCAATGGACGTCTACTGACCACTAAGGAGTTCTCTAATGAGGAACCAAAGGAATCTGAGGCTCATACAGAGACCATAGAGATTCCACTGAACTTATTGTTGCCATTCATGAGCTCTGATGATTATTCTTCCTCTAAAGAGGATGAAGATATTGTTGAAGAGCAAGTCGCTCAGTATCTAGAAGCAATCATGAAGATGAATGCCAAGCTATTTGGTAATGAGACTTTGGAGGATGAACCTCTATTGCTCATCAATGAACTGAATGCTTTAGTTCAACTGAAATTACCTCAGAAGAAACCGGATCCCGAAAAGTTCTTAATACCTTGTACCATAGGCACCATGACCTTTGAGAAGGCTCTGTGTGACCTGGGGTCAGCTATAAACGTCATGCCACTCTCTATAATGGAGAAACCAGGGATCTTTGAGGTACAAGCTGCAAGAATCTCATTAGAGATGGCAGACAAATCAAGGAAACAGGCTTATGGACATGTAGAGGATGTCTTAGTGAAGGTTGAAGGCCTGTACATCCCTGCTGATTCATAATCCTAGACATTGGGAAGGATGAGGATGAATCCATTATTCTTGGAAGACCCTTCCTAGCCACAACAAAAGCTGTGATTGATATGGACAGAGGAGAGTTAGTCCTTCAATTGAATGAGGACTACCTTGTGTTTAAGGCTCAAGGATCTTCTTATGTAACCACAGAGAGGAAGCATGAAAAGCTTCTCTCAATACAGATTCAAATAGAGCCCTCACACTCAACTTCTAAATTTGGTGTTGGGAGGCTACCATTAAGCTCTGAATCTCTGTGAAGCTCTCTAAGAGCTCACTGTCAAGCTATTGACATTAAAGAAGCGCTTATTGGGAGGCAACCCAATGTTATTTAATTATATTTAATTTGTTTTCCATTGTCATTTTATGTTTTCTTTAGGTAGATGATCATGTGGAGTCACAAAAATAACTGCAGAATTAAAGCGGAATAAAAAACAACATCCAAAACAGCACACCCTGAAGGATAGGCTTACTGGCGTTTAAACGCCAGTAAGGATAGCAGAATGGGCGTTTAACGCCCAACCTGACAGTATTCTGGGTGTTAAACACCAGAATTGGCAGGCAGATTGGCGTTTAACGCCACAAAAGGGTGTCTAGTGTCTGGCTGGCGTTAAACGCCAGAATTGGCAGACAAACTGGTGTTTAACGCCAGAAAAGGGTGTCTGATGGGCGTTAAACGCCAGAAAGGGGGCATCAGCCTGGCGTTTAACGCCAGAAAAGGTAGCAGAGTTGGCGTTAAACACCAGAAATGGCACACAGATGGCATTTAAACGCCAGAAAGGTGCAGAGAGCAGAATTTCTTGACACCTCAGGATCTGTGGACCCCACAGGATCCCCACCTACCCCACCTCTCTTTCTCTCCTCTTCACACCTTTCAATAACAATCTTCCCCAAACACCATTCACGTATCAAATCCTACCCTCTTCTCCATACTCTCTTCACCACTCATATCCATCAACTATTCCCCAAAACCCATCATAAAACCTCACCTACCTCACCATTCAAATTCAAAACATTTCCTTCCCAAAACCCAACCCCTTCATACACAACTTCCCTCTCTCTCCTACCCTATAAATACCCTTCCTTACCACCTTCGACATACCCCTCCATCTCCTCCATTTCCTCTTCTTCTCCTCCCTTCTTTCTTCTTTTGCTCGAGAACGAGCAAACCTTTTAAGTTTGGTGTGGGAAAAAGCTCTTTTTTTGTTTTTTCCATAACCATTAATGGCACCTAAGGCCGGAGAAACCTCTAGGAAGAGGAAAGGGAAGGCAGTTGCTTCCAACTCTGAGTCATGGAAGATGGAGAGATTCATCTCAAAAGCCCATCACTAGAAAGAGGATGGAGCAAACAAAAGAGCCCACTCATGGATCTCAACAAGAGCATGAGGAAATTCCTCATCAAGAAATCCCTGAGATGCCTCAAGGGATGCACTTTCCTCCACACAACTATTGGGAGCAACACAACCTCTTTAGGAGATTTGAGTTCTAACATGGAGCAACTAAGGATGGAGCACCAAGAGCACTCCATTATCCTCAATGAAATCATAGAGGACCAAAAGGCCATGAGAGAGGAGCAACAAAGGCAAGGAAGAGATATTGAGAAGCTAAAGCACTCCATAAGATCTTCAAGAGGAAGAACTAGCTGCCATCACTAAGGTGGACCCGTTCTTTAATTTCCTTGTTCTTATTTTCTTGTTTTTCGGTTTTTATGCTTTATGTTTTATCCATGTTTGTGCCTTTATTACATGATCATTAGTGTCTAGTGTCTATGTCTTAAAGCTATGAATGATTCTATGAATCCCTCACCTTTCTTAAATGAAAAATATTTTTATTTGCAAAGGAACAAGAAGTGCATAATTTCAAAAATTATCTTAAAGTTAGCTTAATTATTTTGATGTGGTGGCAATACTTTTTGTTTTCTGAATGAATGCTTGAACAGTGCATATTTTTTATAGTGAAGTTTATGAATGTTAAAATTGTTGGCTCTTGAAAGAATAATGAAAAAAGAAAAATGTTATTGATAATCTGAAAAATCATAAAAATGATTCTTGAAGCAAGAAAAAGCAGTGAAAAGCAAAGCTTGCGAAAAAAAAATTGGCAAAAAATAAAGAAAAAAAAAGAATGAAAAAGAAAAAGAAAAGCAAGCAGAAAAAGCCAATAGCTCTTTAAACCAAAAGGCAAGAGCAAAAAGCCGATAACCCTTTAAACTAAAAGGCAAGGGTAAAAAGGATCCAAGACTTTGAGCATTAATGGATAGGAGGGCCCAAAGGAATAAAATCATGGCCTAAGCGGCTAAACCAAGCTGTCCCTAACCATGTGCTTGTGGCGTGAAGGTGTCAAGTGAAAAGCTTGAGACTGAGCGGTTAAAATCGTGGTCCAAAGCAAAAAAGTGTGCTTAAAACTCTGGGCACCTCTAATTGGGGACTCTAGCAAAGCTGAGTCACAATCTGAAAAGGTTCACCCAGTTATGGGTCTGTGGCATTTATGTATCCGGTGGTAATACTGGAAAATAAAATGCTTAGGGTCACGGCCAAGACTCATAAAGTAGCTGTGTTCAAGAATCAACATACTGAACTAGGAGAATCAATAACACTATCTGAATTCTGAGTTCCTATGGATGCCAATCATTCTGAACTTCAAAGGATAAAGTGAGATGCCAAAACTGTTCAGAAGCAAAAAGCTACTTGTAACAACCCAATGTTCAGTACGCCTAGGACATACCAGAAACTGAGTGCTACCAATTTGTCATCCTAATTATTATCTATTATTTATTATATGAGCCTGATTCATTGTTAAAAGCGTAGTTAGTTAGTGAGGTACTTTTTTTTTTGAAAACATTTGAATTAATAAACATAATCATTTATAATCAATTCACAAATAATAACAGATAAAACAGTTATAAACAACCACACATAAATACATCACAAGTAGTTGACAACATTCGGTGATTCAGCCTTTATTAGAATATAGACTATTAGTTAGAACACCCCTAGATATAGCTAAATAATATCTATATACATATATATACATACAACATCCTAGGTCCTGACCTGTTCAAGAGGTCCCTAAGCTGGCACCTAGGCTAGCCTAGACTCTATACTCACCTAGTCCCTCTAAACTACTAAACTGAGGGAAAGTACGTTCTAAGTCTTCACAACTCAAGTCAGGTGGAACGTCATCAAAAGATAGAACCTACTATTCCTATGCACGATCAGACGTTGCCATATGACGTCTCTCTGGTACCTCATCAGGTAGCCACACAACAGGAGTCTCGTACACAGGATTTAGGCTAACGTGCGCATACGAACGGGGTGCAGACGTTGGCCGGTCTCATAGTGTATACATATAAACAGATAAAGAGATTCACCCTAGACTCAGAAGACTATCTAGAGCGGAATTCTCTTTGCGAAACGGTCATCGGTAGATTACGGAAGGGTACTTCTGCTTCCATCTGAAGGGGGAAGGGAGAGAGAAGGGGTAAGAACTGGAGAGTTCTTAGTAGGGCCGGGGTTATTAGTTAAGTTCATTAATTTGTGTCGCTTAGCAGACATATAGCAGAATATAGAAATGCAGTAAACAGAAGACATATGAATAGAGAAAATAGAGTAAACTGAAAACAGATCACAAACAGAAGAATGTAAGAAAGTAAAACACAAACACAGAGAAGAGAATACAAACAAGGAAAACATACATTCATACAACAATCATAATAGAGGAAATGCACAACCAAGTATGATGCATGTCTGTCCTATGCAGGCCATGAGCTCACGTGTCGGTTTACACCCTGCATCCCGACATTACCTAGGAACTAGTCCTAGATATGGCTTTATCTCTGTAGGTGAACTTCGGCCTACAGAAACAGCACTCCCATAAGTGAACTTCGGCTTACAGGAATAGTTCAATCACAACATAACAACTTTCTATAGGTGAACTTCGGCCTATAGAAATGGCACCTCTGTAAGTGAACTTCGGCTTACAGAAATAGTCTAATTACATCACAACAACTTTCTGTAGGTGAACTTCGGCCTACAGAAATAGCACCTTTGTAAGTGAACTTCGGCTTACAGAAATAGCGCCCCTGTAAGTGAACTTCGGCTTACAGGTATCACAACTCTCTGTAGGTGAACTTCGGCCTACAAGAGCAACACCCTGAGATACACAGTTGAAATTCACTGCAGGTGAACTTTGGCCTACAGGAATAACAACTCACTGTAGGTGAACTTGGGCCTACAGGACCTCTAGGGCCAACAGAAAAGCAGCAGATGAATATACAAATATCTCTGAAGTTGCCTTAACGCAACAAATGACCTTTCAACAGGCCTTCTGCTTGTTCTCTATTCTCTTTATCATATTACTCTTTTCACTTTGTCTTTTTACTCTACTCTGATTATTTTTTTCTCTATATCTCTTTACTTTTCTCTGGTTACTCTGTTCTCTATGTTTTCTTTACTCTGCTCTGATTTCTCTGCTTAACGTATGTATTTAAAGCTTATGTAAATTTCGGTATGAATAGTATGCCTGTCCCAAGTATAGGTTCATTAAGTCTATACTGAAATAGTTTAACTTTTCATATAATACCTAACCCTAGTCGCAACTCAAGGACTAACTATATTGCCCTAGTTCGTTCACTAATTTCTGTCTGTTTTTCTGTCATTAAAACCTTACAGACTTTTTCTTTGATTTTTATCTTTTCTTTAACTTCTTATCTTTCATTTATCTTTGCCTCACTAACATGTTATTACCACTCCCTAAGTATTTTATGAAGGTAATTATGAGATTCTGCGCTTAAAGTTGTCTTTCTAAAGCTTTTACAGAAAACTGCATTTTTTCATTATTTTATTATTTTTATTAAAATATTATTTTTAATTAAATATTATTATTTAATATTTTATCATTATTTAATATTTTATTACTAAATTTTCGAAAATTACCTTGCCTTTACCTTTTAACCTTTAAAATTAACTTTTTACCACCCGTAACTTTTAATATTTCTACTTTAACCACCCTAACTTTTAGAAATTACAAAATAACCCCCCAAACACCAAATTAATTACTTCCTTGCCCTTTTATGAATCAAAAAGGTGTTCTTCATTGTTCTTCACCACACTCAAAGTGTTCTTCATGTTCTTCATAAATTCTTCAGATTCTTTCTCTGTTTTTACCCGTTTTTCAGTCTTTTCAACAACCGATTTTTACTATAATTCATAATAAATTAGCAGCCACTAAAACCCCATATTTTATACATGATTTCAACACAAATTGAACCTCAATTTAAGCCTAGGGTTTCGTTTTTCCAGCTGCTCCAAGAATATGAACTTAAAGCTTGAATTTCATCAAATTTCATCAAAATTTCACCAAATTTTCATCAAGAATCAATCATATATGAAACCAATTTTTAGCACAGCCAAATCATACAACATTCACACAACTCAAACACAAATAATCAAGATTAATTTCGTTATACCCTACCTTGTTTTGCTACTCCAAATCCGGTTACTCTTTGAAGTGTTCTTAAAGCACTTTTTCCTCCTAAAATACATAAACAACAACTTTAAAACTCTAAAACATCAACTAAACAAAATTCAGCAGCATCTTAGGAAGGTTATACTCACCTTAAACGTGCAGAAAATCAAAGATCTTTGGCCCACAAGTCAAGCTAAGCAAGAGATCTAAGGAAGAACATCAAGAAAACACATGTTTAAGCATGTTTCCTTGAAAACTGAATTGAAAGGGGAAAGGAACAGCCATCTAACCTTATTTCCAGCCTTGATAAGTTACATGGTTATGTAGAGGAAGAAGAGAGGATCATTTTGGTGAAATCGGAGTTTTGATTTGAGTTTCAGTTCAGAAGAAATCAAGCTTTGAAGATTAAGTTTTCATGAAAGTTTCTCTCTTTTCTCTCTTGTTATTTTCGGCCAAAATGATGAAATGAGACAGCCTTGGAGGTCTTGGGGGTGTAGGGTGAGTTGTGATTGGTTGGCTTGGAGGTGGGTTAAAATAATATTAAAATATCTCAGGTGTATAACTACTAAAACTAGATGTATCGGAACACTTGTAAAAATATCTCTAAAAATTATTTTCTGAGCTACTAGCATAAATGAAACTAGTAACATATTTATTATGAGAATAGAATATGTATAATGAGTGATGTAGCAGAAAACAATCTGACACAAAACTCACCGGCAAGTGCACCGGGTCGCATCAAGTAATAAAAACTCACGGGAGTGAGGTCGATCCCACAGGGATTGAAGGATTGAGCAATTTTAGTTCAGTGGTTGATTTAGTCAAGCGAATCAAGATTTGGTTGAATGATTTGTAACTTGCAGAAATTAAATTGCATGAAAAATAAAGGGAATGGGTAATTTGCATGAAATTAAAGAGAGATGAAATGTAAAGTGCTGAATCTTAAAGAACAAGAAATTAAATGGCAGAAACTTAGAACGTAAGAAATGTAAATTACAGAATCTTAAAGTGCAAGAAATGTAAATGGCTTGAATTGTAAAGGGAATTGGGAATTGGATTTGCAGAAATTAAACAAGGAAAAGTAAAATTGCAACAAGCAGAGAAGTAAAGGATGAGCTTGAAAAACATTAACAGAGAATTGAAAATGGGAATCCAGATCTCAGGACTCAAGAGACTAGATAACCAAGTCTAGATCTCAATGCCTTCCTAGATCCAACAAGAGCAATTGCAAAGAAATTAAAGAAATGTAAAGTGCAGAAAGAGTAGAAACAGAAGCAATTAATAGAAATGGAAATTCAATTGTGCAGTAAAATGAAACAGAGAGATCTCAGGATGAGATTGAAACAGAATTCCTTCAATTCTCCAACCCAAGATCCAAGACAATTGTAATTGAAATTGAAAGCAAGAAAACTAAGTGGAAGGGAATTCAATTCTCCTTCCCCGAGACTTAGAAATTAAAATTTACTCCACACCAAAAGCTCTCCGAAAACTCTCTATCAAAACTAAAGGAAAAGCTCTCCAAAAACTTAAATCCTATGCTATTTATACACTTTCTTCAAATGGTCTTCAAGCCTTGAATTGGGCCTTTGCTCTTGATGGAATTGGGTTGATAGAGGCCTTGGTTGATTGCTCTTGGAGTTTGGAGAAGAACCGAAGTGAACCGGGTTTGGAATCATGAAAGCTTGAGTAAAAGTTTGAGTAAAAGTTTGAGGTAAACGTTTACTCAAACTTTTCATATCAGCCACCCCATCCTTGCTGCTACCAACGTTTGAGCCAAAGTTTGGGGTCAAACTTTTGCTCAAACGTTGGCTCCCCCTTGCACACTCATGGCGCCAACGTTTGCCAAAAAGTTTGAGGCAAACGTTGGCGCAAACTTTTGCTCTCCAGGGTGTGTTGTTCATGGCGCCAACGTTTGCCAAAAAGTTTGAGGCAAACTTTTGCTCAAGCTTTTTGCCCAAAAGTTTGCACAAAAGTTTGAGGCAAACTTTTGGTCAAGCTTTTTGCTCCCTGGTTCGTTTTCACTTATTCCAAAAGTTTGAGCTAAAGTTTAAGGCAAACTTTTGCTCAAACTTTTTGTCCTCTCTTCCTCCTAGCCATTCCTTCTTGCTTCAACCTTTCTCCAAGCTTTCTTCACCTATCATTAATAAACCAAACACATCAAAGCTATGCTCAAAATCATGAGATATTCATTCTTTCATAATATGTGACAATTATATCATAAAACCTCATGAAATTGCATTAATTCATCTATGGTTGATTAAATCAAAGGAAGCATGAAAATCTACCCAATTGGCTTGCTTATGGCTCAAGAAAGTGCATAATTCAATTGAAAATAAAAGAAAAAGGCTAGTGAAACTAGGCTAAGATGACTTGTCATCACAACACCAAACTTAAAGCTTGCTTGTCCCCAAGCAAGGAAACTAATTATGCTCAGAGGTTCTTTCAATTAAGACGGATTGAAGAACAACTTGTCAGGTCCTGTGAGTGAAGTGATCAAGTAACAGTGGGGTGAACTCTAAATTATATGCTCATACAAGGGCTTCAGTGCTTACTAGTCCTCACATATTGGGAGTCTTAGGTCTTAGGATTTTCATCCAAATGGTATCATGGAGATCTCTTTATATGTAGTCACCTTGAAGCAGCTTATAGTTTCTGTGCTTTGGCCTCGACTCTAAGTGTCATGTCTCAAAGCGGCTCTTTAGATAAGCTTTCAATCAATACTCCTAAACCAGTTGGTTTTAAGGTATTAGGTGTTAAAGCACCCCTAAGGATTTACTTGCTCAAGCCTCTTTCTTTGACACAACTCAACCACAAGCATTTACTAGGCTAACAACTCTTTGAGTTTTGTTTCTTCTTTCTTTTTTTGCCTAGTAATTGATGCTCAGAGCCTTGGGCCATGTTCTTTTTGCTTTTGTATTTTCTTTATTTTCTTTTGTTTTGTTTGCTGCTTCTTGGATCAATAGATTTTTGAGAATCTCCACAATACTTCTTTTAACTTCATGTCCTGCCTATGAGCTCCCATGCAAGTTTTCATAAGCATGCAACCTCAATACATAATCATACAACTAGAACCACCACTTCTCCTAATCTTTTGCTTGCCTCAAAATTGTTTAATTCCTCAATCCTTCTTTTCAAAGAACTTTCATGTGATGTATTTTTTTGAAAAATTGAGTGCAAACAAGTTTTGGAGAGTATGATGTTGTAAATGATCAAGCGTCTTGCTTATTGAATTTCAGAAGGAAAAAAAAAACTATCCTAAACAGACAGATAATCAGGGAAACAAAACCACTCTCAATCATAGCAGTGTTTGATGTAAGATAATCACTTAACAATACAACCTTTTGGAGTTCGCTTGCTTTACTCCTCATCATCATCATCACTGATCCACACATTCCTCTTTCATCTCTTTGGTTGATGATGCTTAATCCTTCCAAAAACTTGTATCGACCTCTGCAATGATATTGAAAGTTGCTTATTCCCCAAGCACTTAGAAACAATGATTAGCATGCATGATTTATTCATGGGCTTTTGTACTTACTTTGGTGTGGGAACACCAAACTTAGTACCTTGCCGATGGTTTTCATGCATCAAATTAACCATGTGTAAAACTCTTTTTCTTTTTCAAAAGCAGTAAAACTGAAAACAGCAGAATAGTTAACTAGTTTGTCTACATGCTTGAAGCTAGCATTATGCAGAAAGTGAGAATGCGTTTTATGATGAAATTTTGGTGGAACACCAAAATTAGAATCCTTCATTCTCCCTTATATTGTTTTGGTGTGCAACACCAAACTTAGCTTCTTGCAATATAGATAAAACTAATTATCCTTTTTATTAAAATAGCTATGAAAAGAAAACTACCTCAGGTTGGGTTGCCTCCCAACAAGCGCTCTTTTATTGTCACTAGCTTGACATCCTTCATTCTTTGATCATGGAGGCTGAAAATCATAGTGCCTCAGCTTTTCTCTTCTTACTGTGAACTTCCTTCCAGTCTTCTCTTTGATGATCTCTAGGTGTTCATGTGGAAGGATCCGGTTCACAGTATAGTACTCAGATAATTGTGGAGGCACCTTCATTGGTTGGGTGTTTAATATCACTTTATCCCCTGGTGAGAAACACTCAGTGGGGATTTTCTGAATCCTAGCATTTCTCCCCTCTATCTCTTACCACTTTCCTCAACCTCCAAAATATTTCAGGATCAAAAGGTGTGGATTCATCGCTCTTTCCTCCTATCACAAAATCAGAAACACAAATAGAACCAGAAACTAAAACAGAGCACTCTGTAACTTGAGTGCAGTTAGAGTTAGTAGAGACAAAGTCTCGAACAGTTAGTGTGCTAGTTCAAAAATAAAAGAAAATGCTTAATCTAGATCACCACCTCACTTAATCATTGTCAATCTATTCAATCCCCGGCAACGGCGCCAAAAACTTGTAGGAAAAGTAAATCAGATCATGAACAGAAATGTAAAATGCAGAGCACTTGCAGAAGAATTAAATTGCTTGAATGTAAATTGAATTCAGTGAGAACAGTAAGCAATGAGAACCAAAGATCAAAATCAAGCTCAATGTAAATTAAATTGTAAACTTGCAGCAAAGGAACTTGTAGTAGAGGAGAAATTAAAATTTCAGAAGAAGAACAAGAGAAATCTTAGACCGAGAGGGAAACAGAATTCCTTCTCCCCTCAATCCAAGATTCCAAACAAAAAGAAAAACTAGAAGAGGGAGAGTTCTGTATTCCTAATGCTCCCTAGTGGAGCTCGCCCCCCCCCCCAATAAAATGAAACAGATGCCTATTTATAGGCATTTTTACAAAATGAAAATGAAATTCAAAACAAATTACAATTAAAATGAAATTTCTATTCTAACTATCTCTTGTGCCTTTGAGTGGTGTCAATTGGGCCCTTGCTCTTGATGGAATTGGGTTGACAAAAGCCTCTGTTGATTGCTCTTGGAGTTGGAGAGAAACCCATTGTGAACCGGGCCATGAATCATAAAAGTTTGAGTAAAAGTTTGAAGCAAACTTTTACTCAAACTTTTTATACCAGCTTCCCTTATTTGCTGCTACCAACGTTTGGGCTAAAGTTTGGGGTCAAACTTTTAGCCAAACGTTGGGCCTTCTTGCATGCATGTTGGGGTACTACTTTGTCTGCTTGTCAACGTTGCAAATTTTATACCCACTATAGACTATTATATATGGTTAGAAAGCTCTGAATGTCAGCTTTCTAACCCAATTGGAATCACCTCAATTGGACATCTACAACTCAAGTTATGCTCATTTGAAGAGGACAAGGTCGCTGGCCTTGGTGTGCAGCGTTTGAGGTAAAGTTTGCCTCAAACGTGGTCGAAAACGCCAGTTCTGGAGGTTCAAACATATTGTCCACCCCATACTATTATACATTGTTGGAAAGCCCTGAATGTCTACCTTCCAATGTCTTTGGAAGCGCATCAATTGGAGCTCCACAGCTCGAGTTATACTCCGTCGAAGGTGCAGAGGTCAGTTGGCCTCACTGCAGGTTGCCACCATGTTCGTTTATGCACATTGCGGGGCAGTTTTCTCCCTCAATTTTAGTGTCCACCATGCAGTGCCATATATGCTTGGAAAGCTATCGATTCCTACTTTCCATTGCTTTTTGAATCACCTCATTTGGAGCTTTGTAGCTCAAGTTATTCTTGTTGGAAGTATACCCCTTGTATGCCTTGTGGTGTGGCGCCAACGTTTGCCAAAAAGCTTGAGGCAAACGTTGGCGCAAGCTTTTTCCTCCAGGGTGTTTGTTTTGTGATGCCAACGTTTGCCAAAAAGTTTGAGGCAAACGTTGGCTCAAGCTTTTCTCCCAAAAGTTTGAGCTAAAGTTTGAGGCAAACTTTGGCTCAAGCTTTTTGTCCTCTCTTGCTCTTTGTATTGAGCCACGCTTTTCTTCCTTTGGGCCACGCTTCTCTTCCTTTGGGCCACGCTTCTCTTCCTTGATTTGGTCATGGGCCACGCTTTTAGAAGCGTGGCCTAAGCCTCCATATTGTGCTCCAACTTCAAAGTGTGCCCAAAATTCCTCTTTTCTTCTTTTTAGCTTATTTTGTGCTCTTTTTGCTTCTTTTTCTTCTTATTTCCTGCAAAGTTTATCAAATCAAAAGATCAAAGAAATATATCATTTAAGCACCAAAGAATGCAATATTTAAGCACTAATCATAAATTTCTTGTATGAAAAAGCATAGAAAAACATGACATGATGACATGTCATCACAACACCAAACTTAAACCTTGCTTGTCCCCAAGCAAGAAAAGAATCATGCAATAGAGATTGACAATCCAAGGTAAGAAGAATAGCAACTCAATGTTCATGGTAAGCTAGTTTTCTAAGCATGCTACAATCACAAAAGAAATGTAAATGATTGATGCTTCCATCTAGCTCAATTTATGAAATCTTTCTCTTATATTTCTTCCTTGAAACAAGCTTTTGATTTTTTTTATTAGCTTCTCTTTTTGGGTGCTTTGCCCCATGAGTTGATAACAAAGCTATGACTTCTAAATGCTTTGTTTTCAAGTATTACCACTTGATACATAAGCACCACAAGCATTTGATTAGAGGACTTCATTAAGCTCATTTTTTTCTTTTCTTTTCTTGACTTTCTAATCATTGATGCTCAGAGCCTTGAGCTTTGAGGGAGTGCTTTTGCACTTTGAGCCTAACCTTGACTTCTAAGTGTTTTGTTTTCAAGCATTTGGCTTGATACATAAACACCACAAGTACTTAACAAATAAATTGCCATTGGTACTCAGAGCCTTCAGCTTTCTCATTCTTTCCCTTTTTCTTTTCTTGCTTTAATTATATTTGCCTCTTCAAGGTTTTCATGATTTTCAAAAGATTTCACAAAATGTCCTAGATGAAAACTTCAATTAAATAAAATCCAATGCAATTAAGCAACAATCAAACATACTAGCTTTCCAATACTTTTATGCACATGCTAAAATCTTCTTTAATGCCTTGTTTGTTTATGATCATGATACTTTACTGCTTTTGAATTCACAAAACTCAAGTTGATAGTCATAATGCATGGCAACATGTTACAAATCAGTATTCAAGCTATGCTTATTCATACCGCACATGCACATAGAGAATATAAAGACAATTATGCATTGTAAGTGCTGGAAATAAATGAGGAGAAAAGGAACTCTACAACCTTGTAGTTCATCTTCATTATTGTTGTCCTTTTTCCTCTATTCTTCCTCCTTCCCTTGCCAAACTCAGAATGCTTTCTCATCCTCAAGCAACAATTAGAACAATGGCTATAGGGCTAAGATGGATCATGAATGTCTTACACAATGAAATGTTAGTAGCACATGTGTTTTAAGCAAGCAAAATTAAAGATAACAATCAAGGCATAAGAGACAGAGACATTATGATTGTATAGATAAGAAGGTGTGCACAATACATTGCATAAAAGATAAGTGGCACACCAAACTTAGTGTGACACTTTCACTTGGATTAATGCAAGTATCTTGTAAGAATTGGAACCAAATTTTTGTTGCATAGCAAAACCAAACTTAGAATGCAACCATATGTCAATTTATTTGAACTAAAACTAAACAAAAGAAGCTGTTATATGTTAAATACAATCACCAAATGAAGAGTCTGTTATGAATAAGGATGTCTTGGTGATGTATTAACAAAAACAGTTAATGAAGGAAAGCATTAAAAACAAGTAAATAAATGAAACAAAGAGAAAACAAAAATTATCCAACTAAGAAGAAAAATAACACTGTAAAAGGCAATATGATTATACAGACAAGTGATGTTGCTGGATTGATTTGCATAGAAAAATAGGTGGCACACCAAACTTAGAATCTTGGTGTGTCACTTTCATGTAAAATTGATGCAATCATCCATGAAGATGGAAAACAGTTTGTTGCAGGGCAACACCAAACTTAGAATGTAACCATATGCCAATTTATTGAAATTTAAACAAAGCAAGGAAAAGAAATGTACCTACTGTCTACCTGTTCTTTACTTTCTTCATCTTCTTCCAATTTGTTTAGAGAAATGACTTCAAAGGAGGAGAAGATTCAGCTATTACCCCCTGTCTTGGTCTCTCCTCAGCAAGCTTTCTTTTGTTAATGGCTTGATTAAGCTTGCTTACTGGATCAGGGGGAGGATTGTTTGCAGTTGACCTTCTCATGAATGTTGTCCTTGGTATCTTGGTCACAATCCTCTTCTTGGTGCTTTTGTTAATTGCCTTCACTTCCTTGAATCCAAGTCTTGGTGGTTGTGTGATTGTTGGAGTCTTCTTTTCATCAAGAGTCTCTTGCAATGGTGGTTTTGTGGATTCTTCCTTCATGTACTTCTCTGCTCACTTGAGTTTGGAATTCTTTGATTGTCTTTCTCACTTTCTTGCTCTTCCACTTCCTCCCTTGCACCCAACATTTGACTTAATAGCTTTTTCATTGAGGAGGTTTATTGATCTTCCCAACATTTCTTCATCTCCTCTTCATATTTTTCAATCACAGATTCAATTGTCAAGAGTTTTTGGGTCAGGGAAATTTGTGAGAGTTGTGATTCTTCATGTTCCTTTGTCATCTCAAGTGTAGTTTCATTTTTAACCACCTCATTCTTCATTGGAAGTTCACTTGATGCAGTAGCCTCCTCATCTTGTTTTTCCACTTTATCCTTCACATCCATCAATTGGTCTTCATCCTTACTATTTGATGGTTCTAAGTTTTTCCTTATGTTCTCCAGGTGCTCATTCGTCCTCTGACGGATGATTTTTTCCCTTTTCCAGGCTTTCATTGTCTCCTCCTCATATTTTTTGAACATGGACTCAAGCTTTGAAAGCCTTGAGTGGTTCATGGAAGTTTGTGTGGGTGGTGAGTTTTGAAAGGGGCTTTCGGTTGAAGTATGGTCAAGTGATGGTATCTTTGGATGAATATCATATGGAGCACTAGAATTCCCTTCCCAGCCACCATTAGAATCATGACTTGCATCATTTTGTGGTGGAGGGAAATATCCCATATGATTTTCTTTCTCATCTTGTGGTTCTGAAGCATAGCTCCATGAATTGGAATGCCCAGAATTTGAAGTTTCTTGGTGATATTCCCAACCACCATTAGAGATTGGTGATGGTGGGTGATATCCCATAAAATTTTGTTTGACCATAAGATGAGTTGAACTCCATTTGTATTTTGTAAACATCAATGAAATTTGAAAATCATGTCATAGAGAAAGAATTTCTTAGTGAGGCAATAACTCAAACACCTTGGTTTCAATTTAAAACAGAAAATAAAAATAAAGAAAATGCTTGATCTAGACTTCTCACCCACTTAATCATTGTTGATCTAAATCAATCCCCGGCAACGGCGCCAAAAACTTGATGTAGCGGAAAACGATCCGACACAAAACTCACCGGCAAGTGCACCGGGTCGCATCAAGTAAAAAAAACTCACGGGAGTGAGGTCGATCCCACAGGGATTGAAGGATTGAGCAATTTTAGTTCAGTGGTTGATTTAGTCAAGCGAATCAAGATTTGGTTGAGTGATTTGTAACTTGCAGAAATTAAATTGCATGAAAAATAAAGAGAACGGGTAATTTGCATGAAATTAAAGAGAGATGAAATGTAAAGTGTTGAATCTTAAAGAACAAGAAATTAAATTGCAGAAACTTAGAACGCAAGAAATGTAAATTGCAGAATCTTAAAGTGCAAGAAATGTAAATGGCTTGAATTGTAAAGGGAATTGGAAATTGGATTTGCAGAAATTAAACAAGGAAAAGTAAAATTGCAACAAGCAGAGAAGTAAAGGATGAGCTTGAAAAACATTAACAGAGAATTGAAAATGGGAATCCAGATCTCAGGACTCAAGAGACTAGATAACCAAGTCTAGATCTCAATGCCTTCCTAGATCCAACAAGAGCAATTGCAAAGAAATTAAAGAAATGTAAAGTGCAGAAAGAGTAGAAACAGAAGCAATTAATAGAAATGAAAATTCAATTGTGCAGTAAAATGAAACAGAGAGATCTCAGGATGAGATTGAAACAGAATTCCTTCAATTCTCCAACCCAAGATCCAAGACAATTGTAATTGAAATTGAAAGCAAGAAAACTAAGAGGAAGGGAATTCAATTCTCCTTCCCCGAGACTTAGAAATTAAAATTTACTCCACACCAAAAGCTCTCCGAAAACTCTCTATCAAAACTAAAGGAAAAGCTCTCCAAAAACTTAAATCCTATGCTATTTATACACTTTCTTCAAATGGTCTTCAAGCCTTGAATTGGGCCTTTGCTCTTGATGGAATTGGGTTGATAGAGGCCTTGGTTGATTGCTCTTGGAGTTTGGAGAAGAACCGAAGTGAACCGGGTTTGGAATCATGAAAGCTTGAGTAAAAGTTTGAGGCAAATTTTTACTCAAACTTTTCATATCAGCCACCCCATCCTTGCTGCTACCAATGTTTGAGCCAAAGTTTGGGGTCAAACTTTTGCTCAAACGTTGGCTCCCCCTTGCACACTCATGGCGCCAACGTTTGCCAAAAAGTTTGAGGCAAACGTTGGTGCAAACTTTTGCTCTCCAGGGTGTGTTGTTCATGGCGCCAACGTTTGCCAAAAAGTTTGAGGCAAACATTGGCGAAAACTTTTGCTCTCCAGGGTGTTGATTTGTGATGCCAAAAGTTTGCCAAAAAGTTTGAGGCAAACTTTTGGTCAAGCTTTTTGCTCCCTGGTTCGTTTTTACTTATTCCAAAAGTTTGAGCTAAAGTTTGAGGCAAACTTTTGCTCAAACTTTTTGTCCTCTCTTCCTCCTAGCCATTCCTTCTTGCTTCAACCTTTCTCCAAGCTTTCTTCACCTATCATTAATAAACCAAACACATCAAAGCTATGCTCAAAATCATGAGATATTCATTCTTTCATAATATGTGACAATTATATCATAAAACCTCATGAAATTGCATTAATTCATCTATGGTTGATTAAATCAAAGGAAGCATGAAAATCTACCCAATTGGCTTGCTTATGGCTCAAGAAAGTGCATAATTCAATTGAAAACAAAAGAAAAAGGTTAGTGAAACTAGGCTAAGATGACTTGTCATCAATGAGGCCTTAGCATTGCTAAATTCATCAGAGAGTGCTGGTGCTAAACTGCACCAGTAAACTGTGAACCCGGTTAAACCGATTTCCTGTTTTTAACTAAAACAGACCAGGTAACCTTATAATATCATTCAAGAATCTTCTAATACTAATATAATGATAATATTATCCTGTTATCTCTCTTCTCTCATGAATTGAGTCCGGTTTTTCAAACTGAGACTATTTACGAAAAACAGAATCAAAACTCCTAACTGATACGGTTCAAAAACAAGGTTCTTCGCGATTGCGTTATTGAGCTTGCCTCAGAAGAGGTTCTAGCTTAAGGATGACATAATGACAATGATGATTGAGATACTTTATGATATATAAGAGGTGTTCCCCTTACTGATTTTCCAAAGAAATCTGTGCCTTCAGAAAAGATCTCGCGTACTCGAAAAACAAGGTTGTTACACTACTAGTCCCGCTCATCTAATTGAAACTAATCTTCATGGATATTTTTGAGATTTATTGTATATTCTCTTCTTTTTATCCTATTTTGTTTTTATTTGCTTGGGGACAAGCAACAATTTAAGTTTGGTATTGTGATGAGCGGATAATTTATACCCTTTTGGCATTGTTTTTACATAGTTTTTAGTATGTTTTAGCTACTTTTTATTATATTTTTATTAGTTTTTATGCAAAAATCATATTTTTGGACTTTACTATGAGTTTGTGTGTTTTTCTGTGATTTCAGGTATTTTCTGGCTGAAATTGAGGGACCTGAGCAAAAATCTGATTCAGAGGCTGAGAAAGGACTACAGATGCTGTTGGATTCTAACCCTCCTACACTTGATTGCGTTGGAAAGTAAACATCTTGGGCTTTCCATTAATATATAATAGTCTATACTTTGCCCGAGATTTGATGGCCCAAACTGGCATTAAACTCCAGCCAAAAACTTTCTGGCGTAAAACGCCAGAACTGGCACCAAAACTGGAGTTAAACGCCCAAACTGGCACCCAAGCTGGCGTTTAACTCCAAGAATGGCCTATGCACGTTAAAGCTTCAATGCTCAGCCCAAGCACACACCAAGTGGGCCCCGGGAGTAGATTTCTGCACTATCTGCACTTAGTTACTTATTTCTGTAAACCCTAGTAACTAGTTTAGTATAAATAGCACTTTTTACTATTGTAATCAGGCTTTTTTGATGAACTTGGAACCTCTTTAAGAGGCTCCCCATTCGACCATGCCTAGACCTCTTTTCTCTTATGTATTTTCTACGGTGGAGTTTCTACTCCTCATAGATTAAGGTGAGGAGCTCTGTTGTTCTTCATGAATTAATGCAAGTACTATTGTTTTTCTTTCAATTCACGCCTACTTCTTCTCCAAGATATACTCTCGTAATTAATTCAGTTAAGTTAGAATGAAGGGGTGACCCGTGACAATCACCCACTATCTTCGTTACTCGCTTAGCCAAGATCCGCGTGCCTGATAACCACAAGCGGTCTACATGATGTTCAACATAGTCATTGGACGACAGCCAGAGTATATTCTCTTGGGTATCTAATACACGGACCGAATCCGTGAGATTAGTATCTTCGTGGTATAGGCTAGAACTAACTGGCAGGAATTCCTGAGATCCGGAAAGTCTAAACCTTGTCTGTGGTATTTCGAGTAGGATCTGGAAAGAGATAACTGTGACGAGTTTCAAACTTGCGAATGTTGAGCACAGTGACAATGTGCAAAAGGATAGAGAGATCCTATTCCGACACTAGTGAGAACCAACAGATGATTAGCCGTGCGGTAGCTGTACCTGATATTTTTCATCTGAGACGAGAAATCCGACAGTTGATTAGCCGTGCAGAGATCGTACCTGGTATTTGTCATCCGAGAGGATCATACAGCTTGCCATGGAAGGGAGCACGCATGATTGGAAGAAGTCAATAGAAAAGCAGAGGTTCAGAAGTAACAAAGCATCTCCAAACGCTTATTTGAAATTCCCACCAATGAATTACATAAGTACCTTTATCTTATTTTATGTTTTATTTATCTTTTAATTATCAAAACCTCATAACCATTTGAATCCGCCTGACTAAGATTTACAGGATGACCATAGCTTGCTTCAAGCCGACAATCTCCGTGGGATCGACCCTTACTCACATAAGGTATTACGTAGACGAACAAGTGCACTTGCTAGTTAGTTGTGCGGAGTTGTGAAAAGTGTGATCACGATTTCGTGCACCACCCACCCACGCGTACGCGTGCCTAACACGTATGTGTCACCAGCCATTTCAGCCTTTCACGCGTGTACGTGAGCGAAGCGCACGCGTCGTATGTCATTTCGGCGAACTCTAGTACAATGAACAAAGAGTTGTGCCGACACTATGCTGGAATCGTGCATTTGGCATGGAGAGCACTCACACGTACGCATGATTGACGCTTACGCGTCACTGAGATTTCACCTTACCCACGCGTACGCGTGGGCGTTGATGCACGAAAACTTGTATCGCTACAAATTTTCCTCGGCAAGTATACCGAATTGTCATCAAGTAAAAACTCACAATAGAGTGAGGTCGAATCTCATAGGGATTGATTCGTTGACCAACTTTAATTAGAGGAGTGTTCTAGTTGAGCTAAGTAGAATTGAATTGAGAATTGCAGAAAATTAAATGGCGAAAAAAGTAAATGACAAAAACTGTAAATGGCTGAAAGTAAATGGCGGAACGTAAGGTGCAGAAAGTAAAATTGCAGAAACTTAAATGGGATTTGAAAAAATGAACATTAAAGTAAATAACAAGAATTAAAGAGAATAGGTAAGATCAGAAATATGGGAGTTCATTGGGCGTACGAGATGTTGCATTCTCCGGATTAAGTTCATATTCATCTCTTCCTCAATCAATGCATTCATTGACTTTCTTGGCAATCTTAAGTGATTGGATTCCAATGTCTTGGCAATCCATTCTCTCTAAGCTTGAACAATTGCCCAATATCTTGATTTAATTGCTCATGGGAAGAGATGAAGTTTGGTCACTGATTATACCACACACTTTCATAGATCAAAGTATTGGTAGGATTACATGTCACTATATCCATCCAACCCCCAACCTAATCCAGCATGAGAAAGCGTTTCTAGCATGATCTCCTCATTCCTCTTTCAAGGCTCCGAGGAAACCCAATTATGAACAGTTTCTCTATCGAGATAAATTGCTCAATTGAATGAAGATCGAATGCTTTCTAGCAAAATCAAGAGAAAAGAAAGAAGAAGATGATGAAAACTATTATTGATCCATTGAATTACAACAGAGCTCCCTAACCCAATGAAAAGGGGTTTAGTTGTTCATCGCTCTGGAATGGAAAGCAAAAATGAAAAGTGCATCGTAAAGTAAACTAAATTATAGTGAAAGTAAATGTACAGGGTGTTTACAATTTTGGATCCCCAGATCCCAATCTCCCTTCTAGTTCAAAACTACCCCTATATATACTACTTCTCTTATCTTCTGTTGGCTCTGCAAGTCTTGGATTTGGGACTTTGATCTTTAGTTGAAGCAGTTACAGTCTCAGTGGGCTTAGCTCAGCTTGCTGAAGGAAGTTGAGTCAGGTATGACTGGCGTTAGTCAAGGCGTTAGTGGGTTTAACGTTAAGTGTAAATTCTGGTTCAAAGACATTAGTGACGCTAACTTTGTCACTAACGTCCCAAACCACTTGAGCTGCGTTAACCCAATATTAGTGCCACTAACGTGACCACTAACTCGGCCTTGTCTAACTTTTGATAGCGTTATTGGCGTTAACTTTGCCATTAACGCTACCGTCCATCCTTCATCAACGTTAATGGTCCACGTTAGTGGTGCTAACATGGCCATTAACGTGGGCATACCATGACACGAAGGCATTAGTGACACTAACTTTGTCACTAACGCTACAAAACTCCTTCCCTTCTACGTTAGTGCCCCCATTAGTGGCACTAACGTGGCCACTAACGTGTGTATATTGGCCATCTCCAACGTTAGTGACAAAGTTAGTGTCACTAACGTTGGCTCTCATCCTCTTGCTCCACGTTAATCCCCACGTTAGTGGCGTTAACGTGGCCACTAACGTGGGTAATCTTGGCCTCTTTCAATGTTAGTGACAAAGTTAGTGTCACTAACGTTGGCTCCTCTTTGCACTCCACGTTAATGCCCACGTTAGTGGCATTAACGTTGCCACTAACGTGGGTCATCCTAGTCCTTTCCAACGTTAGTGACAAAGTTAGTGTCACTAACGTTGGCGACTCCTTTTGCTCCACGTTAACGTCCACATTAGTGGCGTTAACATAGCTCTTAACGTGGGTGTTTCATGGCCTTTCTAACGTTAGTGGTGTTAACTTCACCACTAACGTTGGAGCTTCCCCTTTCTTACACGTTAGTCCCACTAAAAGTGGGACTAACGTGGGCTAAGTTGGCCTTCGAAGACGTTAGTGGTGTTAACTTCACCACTAACGTTGCAAGCTTGCTCTCCTTCCACGTTAATGACCACATTAGTGGCACTAACGTGGCTCTTCTCTGCTTCATTTGGCCTGAAATCCAACAAACACAGTGCATCAAAGCTTTGTTCTAGATCATGAGATTATGCATCATCTAATTAGCCATTCAATTCATGCATTATTCTCTGAAAAGTTAGTGATGCCAGAAGAAAAGTATTGACTATTATATATCGTTGGAAATCTCTGAAAGTTGAATTTTCAACGCCACTAAAATTGCATGAATTGGACTTCTATACCTCAAGTTATGCCCATTTGAGTGCAAGGAGGTCAGGGTTGACAACATCCACTTTCTTCTTTTTTCTTCTGCACGAACTCTGTCAAATTCGCCCAAATCTTTGCTGAAATTAATAAAACCAGAATGCGCCTCAAAGTAGCATCCAAATAGGCTTCAAACACTAAAATCTAAATAAAACTCAATAAATTCATATCTAAAATAATAAGAAAATATAGAAAAGATGCTCACGCATCACAACACCAAACTTGAACTGTTGCTTGTCCTCAAGCAACTAAAAACAATATAGGACTGAGAAGAGAAATTGCCTAAGACTTGAGTGTTCATTTAAGCTCGTGTCCAATCACTGAGTGGGGTTAATGACATTGTGATTCTGAATAGGTTTGGCATCTCACTATCCTTTGAAGTTTAGAAATATTGATATCTTTCAGAACTAGAACTCGGATGATATTATGGATTCTTTTCCTTCTTAAGCTTTGATTGATCCTTGAACATAGCTTTTTCTTTTCTTTCCTTTAGTGCTTTGCACCTTGAGTCTAGCCGTAACTCTTAGTGTTTTGTCCTCAAGCTTAACTTGGCACATAAACACCACAAGTACTTAATTGGGAAACTCTTTGAGTTCTAGTTCTTTCTTTTTATTCCTCCCAGTTAGTGGTGCTCAAAACCTTTGGCATACTCACTACAACAAAGACGCTACTTTGCGACGATTTAGTGGACGGCCTTGGTTATTGACGTGGGGAAGTGATTTTACGGCAACTAATTTAATAGTGGTTTTAAACCGCTGTGATATACAAGTAATTAGAATTTAATCCATTTTTTACCGGCGGTTACGAACCGCTGCAATATTCTTATGGTTTTTAATTTTGGGCTATTCGCGGCGGTTATAAAACCGCCACTAATTTCAAATCAAATTGAAAAAAAAATTGGATTTTTCTTTTGAAAAAGCTTTTTTTTATTTAATTTTATAGATATATTTTTTGGACATTTTTGGTTTTTTTAATACTATAAATCTTAATATTTTAAAGTCATTGAATCTAAACTTGTGGCAAAAATAACAAAATTAACTGGAAAATAAATTAATATATTTATAAAAATATCAAAATAGTAAATCTCTTGCTAAGAATTGCATAGTCAAATTCAAAAAAAATGTTTGCTTCAAACCAAAATAACTCCAATCCTAGGATTCTAGTTTTCACTCTGTCCTTCTATGGAATTCATCCCTACAGCGATGTCTACCGACAGCTCCTCACCCTGCCATTGAAATAAATATCTCAGAGCACTCTCCATCGCCTGCCTCTTTTTCTTCTCAGTTGCTGCTTGAACCTAATAGATTACAAGCATTGCAATCTTAAGACTGTAAATAGAAAAATGAAAAGAAGTAAACTCAGGCACACAAAATTATGGAATATAACAACAATAAAGCATTTTATCAAACATCAGTTGAGCAAAAACATTCTTTTAAATCAACATAGGAATAAAAACAAAATCAACTTACAACCATTTCAGAATAGATTTTAAAATAAAAACTATTTACCAATAAGTAGTAGTAGAAGTGTGGCTCGAATATCAAATGTTGCGCGAGGCAGGTTTCCTCTTCCTTTACTTTCAACAGCAACACCTAATGCAATGTCATCAGTAGCTGCTCTAGCCAATTGAATTAGTGGCCAATAGAGCAAGGCAGTAGGAACATGTTCAATTAAACTGCATTGCACTTGTGAGACTTGGATTTCTACCATTTTATACATCATCTCCAAAGGACAGAGCCATAGCTGGAGGAACTCTTAAGCACAATTGAAAAAATAGTATGTCACGCATTAAGGAAATAAAATAGAGGGTTGAGCAAAATAGATATGATATGCTAACAAATACTCAAATGGAAGTCTTAAACATCAACAAAAATTCCAAGGGGTCATCTAGATAGACAACATTTAGAATACATCATCAATCAAAAAATAAACTTAATAAGTGTGGGGAGTCATTTAATTTCTTATAAAATGCTTCTTCATCGGACAAACAAACAAATTTTATTACATAACATACAAAGGCACCTTTCCAACAACATCCAATTTAAAGTATGGAATTCTTTTCCTTAAGAAGTTAAAAAACATATAGATATAATTATCCCTTGTTATAATGGTTATCACAATTTCCATGATTCTAGTATATAAGAGATTAAGAACAATAAGTTCAAAGCATTGAATGAATAAATAATTACTTTTAGAATATTCATTTAGTCTATTTCATTTATCTAATGAAAGACCAAGTCCAAGGCATTGCTCATTGTGTCTATCATTGCGTTTGCCTTCTTAAGATGCTAATCTTTTTTTCCACGGCTTTTGCTGTTTGACTGTTACATTTCATGCTCATCTAAAAAAATTTTGCATCTCATAAGAAGCCTCTCTAGAACATACAAAAAATCCTATCTACTATAGTTGTATTTTGACTTTAAAATACCACACATTAGTAAAACATGTTGGTTAACATGGAAATAAGCTTATAGTGAACTAATTCTGCCCAAGAGTTCTCCCTACTGGTTCTTATAAGCTCCTTCATAACCTAAATGCATACTTTGATGTGAGAAATCTTTTTTTAGAGAAGAAAAAAGTGAGCAACTAAATTAACCAAGCACATCATGCTTAAAGATACAACATATATCAATAATTAGTAATGGAATGGTGATGAACACCTACTCAAATACCAAATATAAAAGATGAGCAGGATTCCAAATGCCATTGAATAATCCATGCCTTAAGTGATCAAACTACAGAGCTTAGACAAGAATATAGCACAATACATAAATGTCACTGTCAAGAATAATGTTATGCCTTAATTCTTAAAACCACAGTTTTACATTTGTCCTTATCTTTTAATAATGGAAAAATTTTCCATGAAACTAACTAGAGAATAGTATCAAGGAAAAATGAGGCTCTTGATATTTTCATGTCCTTCCATCACAAAATAATTTTATGCCCACAAAAATGCTAAATAGTCATACTAGTTACCTAATTAAATAAATGTTAGGAGCTAAATTGACTTTAAAACTTACACTAAAAAAATCTCAAATCAAGGGCCCTCTGCCTCCATAATATTTTCATCCTACAAATACTAAGCACTACACATGCATGTTATTCCATGATAGCCAATCTCATATATACAATTCCTCTTTTATGGTTTTTATGTTTAAGAAAGAAAAAAAGGCTAACATGTCTAGAGATAGACATATATGCATAATATAGATGTAATAAGAAAAATCAATTCCCAAAGGATGGGCAAGAAAGCATACGATTGTTGAATCTATAAAATGTACTTGTAGTGGCACCAATAGTAGCAATCTGTGCAATAATAAAATTCATGAACAAAGTTTACAACTTTAAAACACCCATACAATTAAAAATAGTAAAATTCCTATACTACACTCAATTGCATCCTTCACTACACTCAATTTTTTATCGACGTCTCTTGAAAGAGGAGCTACATAGTAAAGATTACTGGGTACAAGAAACAAGCAAAACCAATTTTAAGGTGCATAGAAAGAAAATTCAGAACAAATCAAATAAAAAATAAATGGTATGTAGAGGACCTTTTCACTTTTTAAATTTTTTCATATACAAGGTTAAGACAGCACAAGCATTTAGTGTATCTAATAACAGGTTAAAGGAGAAGAAATTAAATTATCCTTTTGATAACAAAGTTAAGTCTTTTTCTATTAATAACAAACTGAGTAAATTGAGTATATATAGAGCGAGCTATTAGTCCAAAGACCAGCTTTAAATATATTTTGTAGCACGATAGAAGTTTGGTAAGAACAATAATCAAATGATAACAACACTATTCTTATTCATGTTTATATAATTGTAGTTATTCACTGAAATTCCTACATGAAGACAAGTATGTGGATTTATGCATATTTCTTCTGTACATGTTCTCTTACATTATATTTGATGCTTTTAGGATCTTTTTTTGCCTTTGTTAAATATTTATTTTTCTTCTTGTTTTTCATCCATTGAGAGATTCAAGCAATCGATAATAAATTAACAAGAAGAAAAATAAACAATAAAATCCATTAAGAAAATAACTTTTATCAAATTGAATGATGTCTAATCTAGACATAAATATCATGTTAAGGTTCTCATACAATAATTGAGCACAAAACCCTCTTTCTAGAATGTCATTATATAATAGTTGAAAATTCCAAGCTCAGAAGCAGAACATAGATCCTATTAGCATACAAAGAGCATAATAAAGATCAACATAAACACTTAGCGTTTCTTTATATGATTTATACACGCACCTAAGTCCCTCTTTTTTAATGATTCCAATTTAAAAAATAGGAAGCACGATCCATGACCAATTGACCATTCCTCTAATAATGATAATGACCCATTTTTTTTATATTTCGCCTCATTTAGAGTGTTAGTAACTAGTTTACTACTATTTCGAATTAAAATTTGACTTGATGAGAATGTTAATAACTTAGACGTTCTAATCCTGATATATAGTAGATAGCTAGTTATTAGTACTGAAGTTGAGTTATTTCTAACTTTATGGAAGAACTCTAATAAAGCAAGGAATGAAGACAATCGATGCACATGATTCGGATGAAATTAAGCTGAGCTGAACCTTAAGGCTCTCAATTGATAATGTAAGTGTGTAACAAAGTCCCATAAAAAGGATGGTTGGGGACCTTATTTCAAATAATTACATCTATAATATTACTAAAACTGAATCAAACATTATTGAAGCTGAATCAATCAAATAACATTTTTCATTTATTTATTCTAACTATCAATTTCAATACAAAGCACACAATAAATAAAAAAAGTAGTACCTTCAAATCCCTAACTCTAAATAGCAACAACTAACCCCAATTAATAGAAGATTTAGACAAATTCTGAATCAAAATTTTGAACCAAGAATGAAAACAAGAAAGAAAGATCAATGTGGAAGGATGAACTAGTGACACGGGAGAGGCCGCGATAGCTCAGATTGGTGCACGGGGGAGGAGGGTGTAAGGGTTTCATGCATGAACGAGGAGATGGAAAACTTCAACGCCGATGAGAGATGGACGGAGGGTAGCCGCATGACTCCACAACCACACAAAGGCGCAGGGTGGATCAGAGATTAGGGTTTTCACACACCATGGATGAAGGAATATAGGTTTCAGGCACTATGGAGGAGAGTCGAAAGCTCGACGCTGGAGAGAGGAGGAGGGATTAGCGACGCATGGTGGAGCAGCAGTGCCAGGGTTTCGTGTGCTACCAATCTCACTTCGTGGGTTTCTGCAATATTATGGGAAACTGCTGGTTATAAGATAAAAAAAAAGGCAAAATAAAAATTGAATTATGATAAAGATTCAAATTAGTGGCATTTCTTGATGCAGTCGCCGCCGATGGTGTGGCACATGAAGGGCTGGTGCTTTTGCAGACATGTTTTGCGGTGGTAAGTTGAGCGGCTGGCAATTTTGACCGCTATGCTCTTTGTCTCTTGTAGTGTCTGCAATTGCACTTAGTTTCGACTTTTAGTGCTCTGTCTCAAGAGTTACTTGACACATTCACACCACAAGCATATGGTTAGAAAAATAACTCTTTGAGCTTTTAGTCATATTTGACCTTCCTAACCATTGATGCTCAGAGTCTTGAAGCTTGTTTTTTATCATTTTTTTTCTTTTATTTTTATTTTTTGCTGTTTGTTTTGCTTCAAGGATCAATTTCTTACTGAGTTTAGAGAATCCATAATACTTTTCTAGGTTCTTGTACTTCAAGAATCAACACTCTTGACTTCCATATCAATCATGCACCGTTCAGTTCATACATTCAGAATCATAAATAATACCACCACATAAAAGTAACCAGAATAACTCATAATATATATAACTCAAGTCTCGTGCATTTTGCTACTTCTTTTCTTCTTTTTCTTTTTTTTCAAGCTCAGTGAGCAATACATGAAACCTCTTTTCAAAACAAGTATAAAATTTTTAAAGATAATTAAAACTACTAAATATCAATAGAACTGTTGACTCTAAACAAGATCATGCAAGACACTATAAATCACTAAAAAACAGGAGATAACTAATATAAGAACGGAAATAGGGAAATAGCATAAAAAGGAACTAAACCACCTCAATCGTCATGGTGGTCGTTGATGCATGGGAATTACTCCAGTTTAGATTTTTTTTCTCAAAAGTAGAATTTCGTTGCAAGTATAGACCAAACCAGCAATTAACTCCCACGATCAAAGTTTAGAAATTCAAAGATTTGTCACAATCTAAACAAATATAAAACAGGAGTTTTAAATCCCGGGTCGTCTCTCTAGGACCATGCAAATTAGATGTCACACTCTTAGTTGTGAGAAAAAGGAGGGTTTTGAAGCATAGAAACGGAAAAATTAAAAGAACTAGCAAGAGATCAAAAAGGAAATTAATGCAATTTAGAAGAAAGCGAGGTCAAAACTAGTGAAAATGCAATAATTGCATAAAAGAGCCTTGACTTGAGAGTGAGAATTAAGGAATTCTATCATTGTCATAACCACAAATATGGCAACTATGATGAGTTAATCTTACTTCGTCAACTCCTAACATTGAGGAGTAAGTCAAGCAAGCATAATTAACCTTAATTCATAAGTCCTAGCTAACTTACTAATTAAATTAGTAAAAAGCTAGCGTCAATGGAAACAAGGATCAACTAACAACCCAAGAATTGCCACTAAATGTCGGACATTATGACTCTAGTATCCTAGGAACTCATTTCCCAAGCCAAGGTGTGAAAATCTACTCAAAATCCATAATTGGCATTTTCACAAACACCTTGTGGGTATAAAAGAAAAACATGTCAAATTGCAAAAGATAATGAAAACTATAACCAAACTATTCACAATGTCAATAATAGAAACTCAATCAAGCATATAGAAATCATAAAACATTAAATTCATCAACCAAAACTTCAAGAAATTAAAATTGCATATATTAACAAAGTAACTTGAACTATGAGCAAAATGTAGCAAGAGTATTGTAATTAAAGAGAAATTAAAGAGTAGTTACAAAGGAGATGAGCAAAATCAAAGATCAAAACTGAAATTATAAAATTCTACAATGAAACCTAAATAAACCCTAAGAGAGAATTTCCTAAACTACACTACTCCTACTCCTAATAATGTTTTTCTATCTAAAGGTGAGCTCCCCCAAGTGTATGTTCATTTCCCTTTGATATAGCCTTCAAATTGACTTCAGCAACTCCAAAACATGGGCCAAGAGGCCCTTAAAATTGCAAGCCACGTGCTTCATTAATGAAGTCACGCGCTGGGAGTTGTGCGTATGTACACTTGCTGATTTTTCCACTTGTGCCTATGCACAGAAGGTTGTGCGTATGCACACTTTAGTGTGTGATTCTTGTTTGTTTTCTTCATGTGTTCTCTCCTTTTGCATGCTTCCTTCCACTTTTGCCTAGCCATTCTTGACTACTGGACCTGAAATTACTCACAAAATATATCACAGCATTGAATGGAATAAAAGTGGAATTAAATTGAGCAATTTAATCTCAAAAACACATGTTTTCACATTTAGGTTCAAATTAGAGAGAAATCACAAAAGTATGCTATTTTGGTAAATAAGTGAAAGTTTATGTGATGAAATTTGTCCAATTCAAGCAAAAAATTATCATCAAATATGGACTCATTAGTCATCTCACCCATCAGGCTGTGCTCCTTCATGAAGATGATTCACCCTCCTTTGGTGCCATTGATGATAATATAAACAGAGAGCTCACTCTGCAATACCAAACTTAAAAGTTTGTTTTTCCCCAAGCAAAGAAAAACTGAAAATTGGGAGGAACATAAGAAGTGCACGGATGAGTAGAAACAAAAAAGTATTGCAGAAGAAGGAAAATAGTGATATAAGGGCAAGAAGAAGTAATTTTTTATTTTTTATTTTTTATTTTTAATTTTTTATTTTATTTTATTTTATTTTTTTTTTTGAAGGATGAGGGTTGGCGCTAAACGCCCAGGTCCACATTTAGCGCCAGCTAAACAGAAAGCTTTTACCAAATTGTGCCATCTTGGGTGCTAAACGCCGCTCCTGGCGTTTAGTGCCAAGCAACCAGAATCACTTCATCTTTTATGCCGTTTCTAGTGCTAAACGTCGAGCCTAGAATTTAGCGCCCCCAAATAAAGTTGTCCTGAAGTTTGTGCCATTTTTCGCGCTGAACGCCCAGCCTGGCATTTAGCACCAGAGCACCCGAATTGAATTCTCTCCGGGGTGTTCTGTTTCTCTTCCAGATTCCTCTTGTTCCTATTTTAAACACCTTGCATGACCACAAACACTATGAAACCAAGGAAAACTATGAATATTTATCAAAAATAAATAAAAGTAAATGAAGATCAAACTAAGCACGAAATCAAAGGATACTAAGGGTTGGGTTGCGTCCCAACAAGCGCTTCTTTACCGTCACTAGCTTGACAGTCAGTTCTGCTAAGGTGGAGGTTGATCATTGTGCTTCAACTCCTCATTTTTCACTGTAAATCTTTTCCATGTGTTTCCATAAAGTAACTCATCATGTTCAAGAGAGAGGATTTTATTCACTATATGAGGCAACACTGGACTCTGAGCCAACACCACTTTTATCCCTGGTGAGAAATCTTCAGTGAGGATCTTCTTGTTTCTCCATCCCCTAGGAACTTTCTTCTTGGGAGCTTCTTCCTTGGTGGATTAGGCATACCCAACACTAAACTTAGGTTTGATATTATGGAGAATGGTATTGATTCCCACCAAAGGAGGCTTGAGTTGTAAACCTTGTTGTGCATTATTAGGAGGTTCTTGAAGATTTGGAACAATAAGATCAGTTTGCATGTGTAACGACCCGATTTTCGACAGGTTCAGATCACTGCCAGTCATCAGGTGTTACTTCTCATTAGCCTTATAAAACTCTAGACTCGATGATATTTACTACATATGAGCCTTACACACTACCGAAATCGTATATGTTAGCCGGGTTTATACTTTACATTTTATTTATGTTGGAATCCAAAACTCAGACATCAGCATACACGTACTATAAAAGCATATACTAATAAAGATAGAAATAGTTCAAATAGCACATAGCTCATAAAGTAAAGCGGTATTCATATATATATACACATCCAAAGTTAGCTTATTACAAACTTGACATACTTAGATATACATATATTCATACATATAACTGACAACTCCCTAGACACCTGGTTCATATAGAAAACTCCTAAACTGGTATCCGGGCTAACAGAAGAAACTCACAAACCCTATCCCTCAAAAAGCTATAAAAGTGAGGGAAAGAAAAGTCTAAGGAAACAAAGGCCACCTGTCCCACATCATACCACCACTGAGGTGCAAGTCTGCAGAACATCATCTCAGGACTAGTCTCGAGCACCTCTCGTAGCATCCGGTAGGGTCCTCAAACATATGCTCCTATGGTTCCTTTATGAATATAACTCCAATGGCGGCGACAAAATCTGGATCTTCAATCTGTGGGGGAAAGAGAAAAGGAAAGGGGTGAGAACCTATATGGTTCCCAGTAAGGTAACATTGTGAAAACGCATCTCTCTCGTAAAACCTAGAGTTCTGGCTCTATCGTAATAACTCTCTTGCTAATTCTCTCAGCTACTTTCGTATCGTAGGCTCTGACATAACTCTATCTTGGCATCTTCCTTTGTGGTTAATGCCACTCCTTATGCTATTCTTTATGGCTGTTGTTCCTAGTTTTACTATCTTAATCTAATTAAGCTTCAGAGAAATTTTAAATTATATAATTTTAAAACACAAACAAGAATCATAAAATAGAAAATTAACAAGAAGAAGATAGTACATAGTAGAAAGAATGAACAGTAAATAATCACAATCAAATGCACAAATAATTTATGATGCATGCCTGTTCCTAGTGCAGGCCATGAGCTCATGTGTCGGTTGCTACCCGCAACCCGACGTTACTCGGGATGAACCCCGAATATGGTTCCTTTACTGTGTCAGTTAGACACCTTGGCATCACGGTTACCTGTGTCAATTAGGCCTCATCATAATAACATTTTAATGTGCATCACAATAAGAAACAGTGCTATCAGTTAGGCGAACATTTCCACATTAGCAATCTTAGGCTATCAATTAGGCGGGCACTTTCACATTAGCAATTTGGCACAAAGGCCCATTCAACATACCATTTTCATGAATCATTATCCATTTCAATTATTTTTTTTACTCATGGTTTCTCATTTTCTTTCTTTTCATTATACCTCCACATCACCAATTACATATACATACCTCTGCATCACCACATTATTAAACGTACCTCCGCATCACCGCCTAACTACATATACCTCCGCATCACCGATTAACTTTAAACCTTCTTGAGGACAACTTACACATTTCTATTTAACTAAGTCTCTGAACTTTTACAGAAATTCGGACATAATCTCCCCTAAAATAGCACTAAAACCACTCTTACGGGTTCCCTCAGTCTTAGCAACTTTCAAACTTTCCTTAACAATTTATCATGTAGACATTCTTAATTAGTCATTACACTCTCTTTAATACCCTTAGTTATTGTAAAATCATAGGTTTAGAAAATAAAACTTGGTTTTGGGGCATTCTGACCATAATTAAAACTTATACAAATCTTTCAAAATTCTGCTATCATTGCAGAAAAATAGCAGGGAGTAGTAAACTTGTTAAATTCACTAAAAATCCAATTCTCACTCATTGCCTTTAAAAATTTATGTCCTTAAACAAAACTCTTCCAGATTTCTAGAAAATTAAATTCCAGATTGTTACCATGTCATTAAAAAGTTATGAGGTTAGAAACTCAGCCCTGCCTTTTAGAATTCTGTTTTCAAAATCCAACGAGCTACCCACACTCTTTGTAACATATCTAATTGGTTAAAAAGAGTTTTGACATGAAATTTAAACTGCATATTATGGGTACACAAATATTGAAATTGCCGTTGGTTTCAGTTCAAACACTTTCTAGAATTGAAAATTAAGTGGGTGGAAAGTTGGTGCTTCTGCAGTAAGGAAATAGAATTTTCTGCAGAAACCATCTATCTTCAGAAATTCATTTCTCCCAATCCACTTATCAATTAATTCTGAAATTTTTATGAGACATTTAGAACACATTGAAGTTTCATATAAAAATAATTTCACCAAAAATTATGATCTGGACGACTCCCAAAAATTCGTTCATTTTGCTGCCAATTATGCAGAAATTGCCAAAATTCTGCATAATGCACTTCCAACAACCTCACATGCCATGACCCACATTTAAACTTATAACCTTTCAAAAATCACATATCTATCCTTTATTCAGTTATTCTAAGTTGTCTTCACAGCCAACAAAATGATGAACCACTATTTTATGATTTATTTTGTATTGAATTGAGTGAGTTTTGTCAACTATTCTCACACTTATTCATGTAAATTGCGTGGTTTTGTAAATCCTTCCTAATTTTGTGCTATGATTGAAAACATACTTCTTAGACCTTAAAATTGCTAATTTTGAATCCTCTCTTATTACCATTTGATGCCGTGATGTTTGTGTTAAGTGATTCCAGGGTTTATAGGGCAGGAATGGCTTAGAGGATGGAAAGGAAGCATTCAAAAGTGGAAGGAACACAAGAATTTGAAGATTTGAGAAGCTGGTGGTGACGCGTACGCATGAATGAAGTGTACGCATGGACCTTGCAGAGTTCAGATGACGCGTACACGTGGCTGACGTGTACGCGTGACGAGCGTCATATGCCTCGGTAAAGAGAATTTGCTAGGGGTGATTTCTAGGCTGCTTTTGACCCAGTTTCAGGCTCGAAAATGAAGACAAGAGGCTGCAGAGTAGAGCTGGAAGGAACCATCAATTATTTATTCATTCACACACATGAGATTTTAGATGTAGGTTTCTAGAGAGAGGCTCTTTCCTCTCTCTCTCTAGGTTTTAGGTTTTTTTTAGTCTTATTTCTTCTTAGCTTCAGAATTTTATCTTGCTTTAATTTAGTGTTCTTCTACCTTTTATTGTTCTAATATCTTAGTTTATCTCCTCTTGTTGATTTCTTTATTTTCCCAATTTAGTTTATGAACTCTTCTTGTTAGATTCAATTTCCTTTTAATGTAATTTGAGGTATTTCATGTTTATTGCTTCTTTCTTTAATTGTTGGTTATTGATTCCTTGTATTTGTTAATCTTAGATTTTACTATTTCTTGTTTCTTTTCTATGTTTTTATTTTGTGTCTTCCAAGTGTTTGATAAGATGCTTGGTTGGATTTTAAAATAGATTTTTGTGTTCTTTTTTACTTGGATTGATTGATTAAAGACTCTTGAGTTATCAAAATTATTTTGTTGATTGGTGATTGAAAGTTGCTAGTTGGCTTGAGCCTCACTAAATCTAGTCTTTGATTAGGACTTGTGAACTTAAGTCAATTTTGCTCGCTTGACTTTCCTTTTCATCTATTAGAGGAAAACTAAGTGAAAGAGATTTGCACTTACCATCACAATTGATGATGATAGCGCGGATAGGAATTCCAATTCTCAACCCTTGCTAGGACCTTTCTTAGTTGTTAGTTTATTTATCTCGCAATTTATATTTTCTGTTATCAAACCCAAACCCAAAAATATACTTTTCCACAACCAATAATAAACATACTTCCCTGCAATTTCTTTGAGAGACAACCCGAGGTTCGGTTATTTTTTATTGGGTTTGTAATTGTCGGTTTAGATCTATGCTTGCAACGTGATTTTATTGAGAAATTCTTTACCGATATTTTTTCTCCGTCACACAGCCCAAGAACCCAAATGTAACCATTTTCACAATTTCAAGTACTTAATTATAATCAAACCTTCACTTTTTGCACTATGTCACACATAACAATTCATATACTTTGATCATCATTCAAGCACATAATAAAGCTATATTCATCATCAATCAAGCATATGATAATTCACTAATTCTCATCAGCAAACACAGTCACAAATAACAATCTACCTGTCCTATCCCTTACCTCTTTTGAAGTTCAAAATTCTGTTTGTACTTCTTCCTTGAATTAGAAACCCTAACCACACGAAATTGGAGCTATGGTCAGCCCTTTTAGCTTCGGTCAGCCTCATCTCATGCCATCACTTTGTTCCTCTTGCTGCTCTAATTGATGAAAAACAAGAAGAATTGGAAAGACTCCTCCTTAACTTCCTTTTGGCGTCACTGATAAATCACTATTTCATGGTTTATCTTGTACTCAATTGAGTGGATTTTATCAACTCTTTACCCACTTATTCATAATATTTGCATGGTTTTATATTTCCTTCCTAATTATGTGCTTTGATGGAAAACATGCTTCTTTGATCTTATATTTGCTAATATTAAATCCTCTCTTATTACCATTAGATACCTTGATATGTGTGTTAAGTGATTTCAGAGACTACAGGGCAGGAATGGCTCAGAGGATGAAAAGGAAGCATGCAAAAGTGGAAGGAATACAAGAAGTTAGAGAAATTGCTAAGCTGTCCAGCCTGACCTCTTCGCACTCAAATGGCTATAACTTTAGCCACAGAGGTCCAAACGACGCGGTTTCAGTTGCGTTAGAAAGCTAACGTCCGGGGCTTCGATTTGATATATAATATGTTATAGTTTCCCTGACGCTAGGCAACGCGATCGCGTGATCCATGCGGCCGCGTCGCAGTGACGGAAATCCAGCGTGGCAAAATTCGAAACCAGCAAATTCTGGACTGTTTCTGACCCAGTTTGCGGCCCAGAAAACACAGATTAGAGGCTATAAAGTGAGGTTCTCTCCTAGGTTCTTTATTTTTATTTATTTTCTCAATTTAATTTATGAACATCTATGCCAGATTTAATTTCTTTTGTTAATGCAATTCGAGGTATTTTCAGATTTAAGATTGCTTTGCTTATATTGATGCTTTTAATTTAATTTAGATATTTTTCTCTCTTTTTGGCTTTGGTCAAGTGATTGGTAGTACTTGAGTTATCCAACTCAGCAAGTGATTGAAATTGGTAGATTTTGCTTTAGCTAGGATTGCTCTAACACTAGTCTCTCCACAGGAGTTGACTAGGACTTGAGAATCAAGCTAATCAGTCCACTTAACCTTCCTTTGTTTAATAAAGGCTGACCAAGTGGGATTAAAACCCAATTCTCTTCACACTTGATAAGGATAACTAGGATAGAAATTCCAATTCTTATACCTTGTCAAGAGATTTTATTATTATTATTTTATTTTACTTGTCATATAACATATTCCCACCTTACTTCCAAAACCCCAATTTACAAACTCATAACCAATAATAAGAACATACTTCCCTGCAATTCCTTGAGAAGATGACCCAAGGTTTAAAATACTCGGTTATCAATTTTAAAGGAGTTTGTTACTTGTGACAACCAAAACGTTTGTACGAAGGGATTTTTGTCGGTTTAGAGACTATATCTACAATGCGACTGTTTTTATGACATTGTTTACTGGCAAAAATCCTAACGTCAAAATGGCGCCGTTGCCGGGGAATTGCAAACGTGTGCCTTATTATTGGTTATTGTAAATATTTTATTTTTTGCTTGTTTATTTGTTTTTATTTTTATTTTTGCTTTTTCTTAAGTTAAGAGGTTATTGGTTTTTATTTTAAAATTTTTATTTTATCTTATCTTATTTCAAAAATCAAATTTCAAAATTTAAATTTTAAAAAAAAATCAAATTTCAAAATTCAATTTTAAAAATTTTCAAAATTTAATTTTCAAATTAAAAATTTAAATAACCTTTTAATTTCAATTTGTTTTTATTTTTAATTTCTATTTACTATGAACTCTCACCCCTTTGGCTATGAGTCTGGTTACAATTATGTTGCAGGAAGAAGAAATTACAATGAGAACAGGCATCAAGGTTGGAACAATCAAAGATGGGAGGAGCCACAAGGACTTGATTAATCCTCATGGCAACAACCACCTCCAATGGACTATCAACAACCACCACCATATGCCTATGAACCCTTTCCTCAACATAACTTTGGACCACCAAACTCACAAGCCCCTTTCCGCCATTCACCTCCATATGACCCTAACCCTCATCCACCATACCAACCACCTTATGAACCAAATGAACCCTCCTATCTACCCCAAACCTCCATGGAGAAAGCACTTGCCGATCTAAACTCTACCATACAAGCTCTCTTCACCCAAATCAGACCACCAAATACCTTCAACAATCAACCCTCAAGCTCTAGTGCACTTCCTTATCAACCACAGAATAATCTCTCCATCCTATCACCACCATCCATGGAAGAGCACCCACATCCATCAATCCAAGAGTAAGATGATCCCAATTATGCTATTGATATGGAACAGAAAAGAAGGAATCATCTTCGCGAATCCATACTTCATAAAGAGCTAGAGGAGGCCCTACGGGTAAGGGTAGGAGAGACCCTTGAAGATGAAAGAATAGTTGAAAGGATTTATCATAGAAAGAAAAACATCGAGGATGAGTACGATTTTATACTTAAACAACTGGACAAAGCAGCAATTATCAAAAAGGAAGAAGTGGTTGCAGACTTAAGAGATGCTGTACCTCTATTGGAAAGTCCAGTCACAGAGCCTCCTTCCATGGTGTTTGATGTTAATGTTGAGAAGAGCGTACAACCTCCAAGGCAGATCATGGTTGAAGATTTTGTAGAGGTTGATCAAGATGTAGAAGATGTCAAAGAAGAGCACAAGGGAGTGGAGCTTGAAATTACCTTGCCAAAGTTGTTGGAAACCCCTCCCCCTAAGTTGCCATCATCCTTCACAACATTCAAGTGGGTAGAATTCATATCCCATAGCTTTCTAATCCCACTTGAATATGGGCTACTGGAGACGGATGGTCAACTTAGAGCTCTTTGTGGAATTAAGAGTAAGAGGAAGATGGCCAGTGGTAAAAATTGTCCTGCAAGGTTCATCATGGTTGGAAGCTTTAAGTTCAAACGCAAGGGTTGGTATAAAGCTCAACTGAATGGGTCTAGGAAACTGTTTGGTCGCTGCAGTGAGAATTCAGATCACCTTTCACCCGGCTGGAAAAATGCAACTCGAGACAAAAACGGGTGTAAAAGTAAAGTTTGGGATCTTGGAATCTGTTCTAGCATTTGTCACCCTGGGAGCTTAAGAATCTGTTTGAAGCTTCTTAAGGGCTTTACATGCTTAGTTTGGGACCCCGGAGGTTACTGGAGATACAAATATTGGTGGAGATTCCTGGATGAGTTCAAGCATAAGCCACCATAACAGAAAGCTCATCAAATGTCCAACTTAAGGACTCTAACTAAAAGTGCTAGGTGGGAGACAACCCACCATGGTATAATCATTCCTTTTTCAATTTTAATTTTATTTAGTTTTGTTTGTTTTTGAATTTTATTTTATTTTGTCATATTGAACCTGGAGTTTTGCATCACATTTATATTAACACTGCATTCTGCATTTTTCAGATTATAAAAAAAAAAAAAGAGAAGCCACGCGACGCGACCGCATCAGCGACGCGTCCGCGTCACAAGGAGAGGGGAGAAAATAAAAACGAACAGAGAGTCACGCTGGAGCGTGGCTGGAGGCGTGCTGATGAGCGGATATTTTATACGCTTTTTGGGGTTAATTTCATATAGTTTTTATGGTGTTTTAGTTAGTTTTTAGTTTATTTTTAGTAGCTTTTAGGCAAAATTCATATTTCTGGACTTTACTATGAGTTTGTGTGTTTTTTTGTGATTTCAGGTATTTTCTGGCTGAAATCGAGGGAGCTGAGCAAAAATCGGATTCAGGCTGAAAAAGAACTGCTGATACTGTTGGATTTTGACCTCCCTGCACTCAAAGTGAATTTTCTGGAGCTACGAACTCCAAATGGCGCGCTTCCAATTACGTTGGAAAGTAGACATCCAGGGCTTTCCAAAAATATATAATAGTCCATACTTTGCTCAAGGATAGACGACGTAAAACTGGTGTTCAACGCCAGTTCCATGCTGCTGTCTGGCGTCCAGCGCCAGAAACAAGTTAGGAGTTGGAGTTCAACGCCAGAATTGGATCCAAAGCTGGCGTTGAACGCCCAAAACAGCCCTATGCATGTGATTAGCTTAAGTCTCAGCCCATCACACACCAAGTGGGCCCCAGAAGTGGATTTCTACACCATCCATCTCAGTTTACTCATTTTCTGTAAACCTAGTTTACTAGTCTAGTATTTAAACAACTTTTAGAGACTTGTTTTGTACCTCATGACATTTTAGATCTGAACTTTGTACCTTTTGACGGCATGAGTCTCTAAACTCCATTGTTGGGGGTGAGGAGCTCTCTGTGTGTCTCGATGAATTAATGCAAGTATTTCTGTTTTCCATTCAAACATGCGTGTTCCTATCTAAGATATCCATTCGAACTTCAATATGAATGTGATGAACGTGACAATCATCATCATTCCACCACGAACGCGTGCCTGACAACCACTTACGTTCCACCATAGAATGAATGAATATCTCTTAGATCTCTTAATCGGAATCTTCGTGGTATAAGCTAGATTGATGGCAGCATTCAAGAGAATCCGGAAAGTCTAAACCTTATCTGTGGTATTCCGAGTAGGATTCAGGGATTGAATGACTGTGACAAGCTTCAAACTCGCGAGTGCTGGGCGTAGTGACAGACGCAAAAGGATAGTAAATCCTATTCCTGTACGACTGAGAACCTGCAAATGATTAGCCGTGCGGTGACAGCGCACCTGGACCCTTTTCACTGGAAGGATGAATGGTATCCATTGACAACGGTGATCCCCCAATACACAGCTTGCCATAGGAGGACGTGCGTGCGTGAATCAGAAAACAGAGGAAAGCAGAATTTCAGAAGACAAAGCATCTCCAAAACTCCAACATACTCTCCATCATTGGATACAAGTATAATTTGTGTTCTGCCCTTTTATTCCTTGCAATCAAATTTGATAAGTGAATTATTTTATTGTTTTCCGGACTAAGAGTTACAAGATAACCATAGATTGCTTCAAGCCAACAATCTCCGTGGGATCGACCCTTACTCACGTAAGGTATTACTTGGACGACCCAGTGCACTTGCTGGTTAGTGGTACGAGTTGTAAAAAGTGTGATTTACAATTCGTGCACCAAGTTTTTGGCGCCGTTGCCGGGGATTGTTTGAGTTTGAACAACTGACGGTGAATCTTATTGCTTAGATTAGGAAATTTTTGCCTTTTGGGTCAGAGTCTTTTATTTTCTTTTCAAAATTTTTTCAAAAATAATCTTTCTATTAAATCTCGTGCCAAACTTTAAGTTTGGTGTTTTCTTGTTGGTTTTCCTTTGTTTTTCGAAAATTTTATTTTGGTTTCCTAAAAATTTTAAGTTTGGTGTTCTTTCTTCATGTTCTTGTGTTCTTGTGAGTCTTCAAAGTGTTCTTGAGTTTTTCGTGCGTCTTGATCTTAAAATTTTTAAGTTTGGTGTTCCTTGGTGTTTTCCCTCCAAATTTTCGAAAACAAGGAGCATTAGATGTAAAAATTTTAAATCTTGGGCTATCTTACTGTTTCTCTCTTTCCTCTTTAAATTCAAAAATATCTTTTCTCTCTATTTTTAAAAACAAATTTTTGAAAATTATTTTTAAAATTCAGATTTTTGTTCAAAAATTTAAAATCTTTTTCAAATCATATCTTTTTCAAAACTTCCTGATCACTTTCTCTCTCCTCATTTTTTCGAAAAATCTTCACCTATTTTTATTTATTTTATTTTAATTTATTTTATTTTCGAAATAATTAAATAAATAAATAAATAAATAAAAATAAAATTTTTATTTTACACCATCTCCCTTTCTCCATCATGGATCTAAGTGGAAATGAACAGTCCAGGAGGACTCTGGGGTCATATGCTAACCCCTCTACTGCTTCATTTGGGAGTAGTATCTGCATACCCTCCATTGGAGTCAGTAGCTTTGAGTTGAATCCTCAGCTCATTATCATGGTACAGCAAAGCTGCCAGTATTCTGGTCTTCCACAGGAAGAACCTACAGAGTTTCTGGCACAGTTTTTACAAATTGCTGACACAGTACATGATAAGGAGGTAGATCAGGATGTCTACAGATTATTACTGTTTCCATTTGCTGTAAAAGATCAAGCCAAGAGGTGGTTAAATAACCAACCTAAGGCTAGCATAAGGACATGGAAACAGCTGACAAAAAAATTCCTGAATCAATACTTTCCTCCAAAACGGATGACACAGCTAAGGCTGGGCATCCAAGGCTTTAAACAAGGAGATAATGAATCTCTTTATGATGCCTGGGAGAGATACAGAGAGATGCTACGAAAATGCCCCTCTGAAATATTTTCAGAGTGGGTTCAGTTAGACATCTTCTATTATGGGCTTACAGAAAGAGCTCAGATCTCTTTAGATTGCTCAGCTGGTGGATCTATCCACATGAGAAAGACAATTGAAGAAGCTCAAGAGCTCATTGATACAGTTGCTAGAAATCAGCATTTGTACTTAAGCAGTGACCCTTCCATGAAAGAAGAGGCTAAAATAGTAACTGCTGAACTCAGTCCTGCAGAGCAAGCTGCTGAATTCAATCAGCAATTGGATTTTCTAACAAAACAGTTAACTAAATTCAAGGATAAACTACAAGAGACAAGGATGGCTAATATAAACATGGAAGTACAATTAAAGCAAACAAGGCAGCAGTTGTCAAAACAAATAACAAAAGAATGCCAAGCAGTTCAACTAAGAAGTGGGAAAGCACTAAATATCCCACTTCAAAGCAGCAGGAAACTAAGAAATGAGCAAACCACCCAAAATCCATCTGAGGACAGTAAGAGCCCAGGGAAAAATAATTCTGGCGTTAAAACGCCAAAATTTGGGTGGAAGACTGGCGCTGAACGCCCAGACCATGCTCAGGATTGGCGTTCAACGCCAGAAACAAGCAAGGATCTGGCGTTGAACGCCCAAAAGAAGCACAGTTCTGGCGTTCAAACGCCAGGAACAGATGAGGAGCTGGCGTCTAACGTCACTCCAGCTCCTAACTCTGGCACTCAATTGCCAGTGAGGGATCAGACACACACAAGTGCTGATAACAACCCATCTAAAAAGGCTTCTCCAACCACTTCTGTAGGAAATAAACTTACAGCAACTAAGGTTGAGGAATATAGAGCCAAGATACCTTATCCTCAAAAACTCCGCCAAGAGGAGCAGGATAAGCAATTTGCTCGCTTTGCAGATTATCTCAGGACTCTTGAAATAAAGATTCCATTTGCAGAGGCACTTGAGCAAATACCTTCTTATGCCAAGTTCATGAAAGAGATCTTGAGTCATAAGAAGGATTGGAGAGAAACTGAAAGAGTTCTCCTCACTGAAGAATGCAGTGCAGTCATTCTGAAAAGCTTTCCTGAAAAGCTTAAAGACCCCGGGAGTTTTCTAATACCATGCACATTAGAAGGTAATTGCACCAAGACAACTTTATGTGATCTTGGGGCAAGCATCAACCTAATACCTGCATCCACTATCAGAAAGCTTGGTTTAACTGAAGAAGTTAAACCAACCCGAGTATGTCTCCAACTTGCTGATGGCTCCATTAAATACCCATCAGGCGTGATTGAAGACATGATTGTCAGAGTTGGGCTATTCGCCTTTCCCACTAACTTTGTAGTGCTGGAAATGGAGGAGCACAAGAGTGCCACTCTCATTCTAGGAAGACCCTTCCTAGCAACTGGACGAACTCTCATTGATGTCCAACAGGGGGAAATAACCCTGAGAGTCAATGATGATGAGTTTAAGTTGAACGCTATCAAAGCCATGCAGCATCCAGACACATCAAAAGACTGCATGAAAGTTGATCTTATTGACTCCTTGGTAGAAGAGATCAACATGGCTGAGAGTCTCGAATCAGAGTTGGAAGACATCTTTAAAGATGTTCAGCCTGATTTGGAGGATTCAGAGGAAATGAAAGAGCCTCTGAGATTTCCTCAGACAGAGGAAAAACCTCCTAAACCCGAGCTCAAACTATTACCACCATCCCTGAAATATGCATTTCTAGGAGAAGGTGACACTTTTCTGGTGATCATAAGCTCTGCTTTAAATCCACAGGAAGAGGAAGCACTTATTCAAGTGCTAAGGACACACAAAACATCTCTTGGGTGGTCCATAGGTGACCTTAAGTGCATAAGCCCAGCTAGATGCATGCACAAAATCTTATTGGAGGATAATGCTAAACCAGTGGTTCAACCACAGAGGCGGCTAAATCCAGCCATGAAGGAAGTGGTGCAGAAAGAGGTCACCAAATTACTGGAGGCTGGGATTATTTATCCTATTTCTGATAGCCCCTGGGTGAGCCCTTATCAAGTTGTCCCCAAAAAGGGAGGCATGACAGTGGTTCATAATGAAAAGAATGAACTGGTTCCTACAAGAACAGTTACAGGGTGGCGCATGTGTATTGACTACAGAAGGCTCAATACAGCCACCAGAAATGATCATTTTCCTTTACCATTCATAGACCAGATGCTAGAAAGACTGGAAGGTCATGATTATTACTGCTTTTTGGATGGCTACTCAGGCTATAACTAGATTGCAGTAGATCCCCAGGATAAAGAGAAAACAGCATTCACATGTCCATCTGGAGTGTTTGCTTATAGAAGGATGCCATTTGGGCTGTGTAATGCGCCTGCAACCTTCCAGAGATGCATGCTCTCTATTTTCTCTGATATAGTGGAAAAATTCCTGGAAGTCTTCATGGATGACTTCTCAGTATATGGAGACTCATTCAGCTCCTGTCTTGATCACCTGAAACTAGTTCTGAAAAGATGCCAAGAGACCAACCTGGTTTTAAACTGGGAAAAATGTCACTTTATGGTGACTGAAGGGATTGTCCTTGGGCATAAAATTTCAAACAAGGGAATAGAGGTGGATCAAGCAAAAATAGAGGTAATTGAAAAATTACCACCACCTGCCAATGTTAAGGCAATCAGAAGCTTTCTGGGGCATGCAGGATTCTATAGGAGGTTTATAAAGGATTTTTCAAAAATCGCAAAATCTCTGAGCAATCTGCTAGCTACTGACACGCCATTTGTGTTTGACACAAAGTGTCTGCAGGCGTTTGAGACGCTGAAAGCCAAGCTGGTCACAGCACCAGTTATTTCTGCACCAGACTAGACATTACCATTTGAGCTAATGTGTGATGCCAGTGATCACGCCATTGGTGCAGTACTGGGACAGAGGCATGACAAGCTTCTGCACGTCATTTATTATGCTAGCCGTGTTTTAAATGATGCATAGAAAAATTACACAACCACAGAAAAAGAATTGCTTGCAGTGGTTTATGCCATTGACAAGTTTAGATCATACTTAGTAGGATCAAAGGTGATTGTGTATACTGACCATGCTGCTCTTAAATATCTACTCACAAAGCAGGATTCAAAACCCAGGCTCATAAGATTGGTGTTGCTTCTGCAAGAGTTTGATATAGAAATAAGAGAAAGAAAAGGGACAGAAAACTAAGTGGCTGATCATCTGTCCCGGATAGAGCCAGTAGAAGGGACGTCCCTCCCCTTTCTTGAGATCTCTGAGACTTTTCCGGATGAGCATTTATTTGCCATTCAGGAAGCACCATGGTTTGCAGACATTGCGAACTATAAAGCCGCAAGGTTCATACCCAAGGAGTATAACAGGCAACAAAAGAAAAAACTAATTACTGATGCAAAGTACTACTTGTGGAATGAACCCTATCTCTTTAAGAGATGTGCAGACGGAATAATCCGGAGATGTGTGCCTAGAGAAGAAGCACAGAGGATCCTATGGCATTGCCATGGATCACAATATGGAGGCCATTTCGGAGGTGAGCGGACAGCCACCAAGGTCCTCCAATGTGGTTTCTATTGGCCAACACTCTATAGAGATTCCCGAGAGTATGTACGTAACTATGACAGTTGCCAAAGAGCTGGTAATCTGTCCCATGGTTACGCCATTCCTCAACAAGGAATCTTGGAGATTGAGTTGTTTGACGTATGGGAAATTGACTTCATGGGACCTTTCCCACCATCATACTCAAACACTTACATTCTGGTGGCAGTTGACTACGTATCAAAATGGGTAGAGGCCGTTGCCACACCCACCAATGATACTAAAATAGTGCTGAAGTTCCTCCAGAAATATATCTTCAGCAGGTTTGGGGTCCCTAGAGTACTAATCAGTGATGGGGGCACTCACTTCTGCAACAAACAACTTTACTCTGCCATGGTCCGGTATGGGATTCGCCACAAGGTGGCGACTCCATATCATCCATAGACTAATGGGCAAGCTGAAGTCTCTAACAGAGAGCTAAAAAGAATCCTAGAATGGACTGTAAGTACCCGTAGAAAGGATTGGGCAGGAAGCTTGGATGATGCTCTGTGGGCATACAGAACAGCATTCAAGACTCCTATAGGGACCTCTCCATACCAACTTGTGTATGGTAAGGCATGTCACCTGCCCGTGGAACTGGAACATAAAGCCTATTGGGGAACCAGATTCCTAAACTTTGATGCCAAATTAGCTGGAGAAAAAAGATTGCTCCAGCTAAATGAGCTAGAGGAATTCAGATTCACTGCTTTCGAAAATGCCAAGCTTTATAAAGAAAAATAAAAAAAGTGGCATGACAGAAAACTGTCATCTAGAATCTTTGAACCAGGACAAAAGGTTCTGTTGTTTAACTCTAGGCTCAGGCTATTCCCCGGGAAACTGAAGTCCCGGTGGAGGGGACCATATGTGATTACAAGTGTATCACCATATGGTTATGTGGAGCTTCAAGATATTGATTCCGATAAGAAGTTCATTGTTAATGGACAGAGAATCAAGCACTATCTTGAAGGCAATGTTGAGCAAGAGTGCTCAAGGCTGAAGCTAGATTAAAAGCTCAGCAAGGTCCAGCTAAAGACAATAAAGAAGCGCTTGCTGGGAGGCAACCCAGCCATGGGGCATCACTTCCTCTAAGCATTTTGCCCTATTCTTGATTTTTTGTTTATATAAAGTTCACTGATACTAAGGTAAAGAGTCAATTGTATAAATTCACAGGGTTACAGAAGGATTCTGTACACAAAACAGAGAAAAAGAGCTCACTGGCAAGAAAACGCTAGTAAAAATCTGTTTTGGGCGTTCAACGCCCAAAAGAGGCATCCACTGGGCGTTGAACGCCAATAAGGATAGCCATCTGGGCGTTAAACGCCAGAAAGAAGCATCTTCTGGGCGTTGAACGCCAGAAAGAAGCTCCTTCTGGGCGTTTAACGCCAGATTTACAGCGTCCTGGGCGTTCAGAAAAACGCCCAGTGATCAAGGTCTTGGCGTTCAACGCCAGAAAGAAGCAACAGCTGGGCGTTGAATGCCCAGGAGAGGCAGCATTTGGGCATTGAATGCCCAAAACATGCAGCGTTTGGGCATTCAAACGCCAGGATGGTAGGGAGGAGGTAAATTCGTTTTTTCTTCATATTTTTCATTTTAATCCTAATTTTCATGTTTCAATTCATGATTTCTTGCATAAATATGTTAAGAACCCTGATTTCTAAAATCCCTAATTTCTAAAAACCCTTCTTTAAAAATATTAAATGTATCTTAATCCATAAGCACAAATCCTTTTTTTCAATCTAACTCAACTCTTTTTCAAAATTTTCAAAACAAATCTCTCTCTTTTCATTCAAAAATCTTTTCAACTAAGCAATATCTTTTTCAAATCTCCATACTATCTTTTTCCAAAAATCCAAATCTATCTTTTTCAAATATCTTTCATATCTTTTTAATTTTAAATCATATCTTTTCTTATCATATTTTTTTTCTAAAAATCATATCTTCTATCTTATCTTTCTCCCTATTTTCGAAAACCCACCCCCCCTCTCTCTTTAAATATGGGTTCGGCCTCCCTCCCCTCCCATCCACCATTGCACCTAGCTCTCCTTCTCTCCCTCTCCTTTCTTTTCTTTTTGCTTGAGGACAAGCAAACCTCTAAGTTTGGTGTGCTTATCCGTGATCACTAAGATCATGGCTCCTAAAGGAAAACAACCCACTCCAAGAGGCAAGAAAGAAAGCGTTCCAAAACCACTTTGGAATCAAGGGAAGTTCTTAACTAAAGAACATTCAGACCATTATTACAAAATAATGGGTCTAAGATCAGTGATCTCGGAAGTTAGATTCGATCTGAAAGAAGACGAATATCCGGAGATCCAGGAGCAAATTCGAATCAGGAACTGGGAGATCCTAGGTAATCCTGAAACGAAAGTGGGAAGGAATATGGTCCAGGAGTTCTATGCTAATATGTGGCATACAGACAGGCAAAGACTATCTGGATCTGCTATCTATGACTATCGGACCTTGGTCAGAGGAAAGATTGTTCATACCCATCCTGACAAGATCAGGGAGATCTTAAAGCTGCCTCAGCTGAAAGACGATCCAGACTCCTTCAATAGGAGAATGATGAGAACAGACAAGGGCCTGGATAAGATTCTAGAGGATATATGTATCACTGGAGCCAGGTGGACCACCAGTACGAAGGGTGTCCCAATTCAACTCAAAAGAGAAGATCTCAAACCAGTCGCCAGAGGATGGCTGGACTTCATTGGGCATTCTCTGCTGCCCACTAGCAACCGTTCTGAAGTCACTATTAGAAGAGCAGTGATGATCCATTGCATCATGATGGGAAAAGAAGTGGAAGTTCATCAACTGATTTCAACTGAATTCTACAAAATTGCAAACAAAAATTCCAAAGATTCCAGGTTGGCTTATCCAAGCTTGATTTCTATGCTCTGCAAAGACGCTGGAGTAAGGATGGGAATAACTGAGTATATCTCAGTTGAGCGGCCAATCACCAAAGCATCAATGGAAAAACAACAAGCACAGGATGACCCCATCAAGAAGAGAACACAGGAAATTCTCCCAGAAATCCCTCAATCTGAATACTGGGAGTATCTAGAAACATCTATTACCAAGATGCAAGAAGCTATGGAACAAATACAGAAAGAACAGAAGGAACAAAGTAGCATTCTTTGCTATTTGCTTAAAGAACAGGAGGAGCAAGGGCGTGATCTAAGGGAATTGAAGCACCAGAAATTATCTCTTGAAGGACCAAGCACCCCGCAGATTAGAGGAACATCCACTTCCCAGAACAAAGGTTGTTAAATTCCAATCTTAGCCTTAACTCTGTGATAACTGTTTTTATTAGTTTTACCTTAGGAGTCATATAGTAGTAATTAGTATCTATATTTTTGATTTTATCCCCAATTAAGCTATAATTTAATTTTATCATCATCATTAAACATGAATAAAATAGAAGAATTTCTTTAGAATAAGAGGCAATATTTTACGAGTTTTTAAGATAAATTCTAATTATTTACATGTGGTGGCAATGCTTTTTGTCTTCTAAATGAATGCTTGAACAGTGCATATGTCTTTTGAATTTGATGTTTAAGACTGTTAAATATGTTGGCTCTTGAAAGAATGATGAACATGAGACATGTTATTGATAATCTAAAAAATCATAAAAATGATTCTTGAAGCAAGAAAAAGCAGCAAAGAACAAAGTTTGCAGAAAAAAAAAAGCAAGCAGAAAAAGCCAATAACCCTTAAAACTAAAAGGCAAGGGTAAATAAAAAGGATCCCAAGGCTTTGAGCATCAGTGGATAGGAGGGCCTAAAGGAATAAAATCCTGACCTAAGCGGCTAAACCAAACTGTCCCTAACCATGTGCTTGTGGCGTGAAGGTGTCAAGTGAAAACTTGAGACTGAGCGGTTAAAGTCAAGGTCCAAAGCAAAAAGAAGAGTGTGCTTAAGAACCCTGGACACCTCTAATTGGGGACTTTAGCAAAGCTGAGTCACAATCTGAAAAGGTTCACCCAATTATGTGTCTGTGGCATTTATGTATCCGGTGGTAATACTGGAAAACAAAGTGCTTAGGGCCACGGCCAAGACTCATAAAGTAGCTGTGTTCAAGAATCAACATACTGAACTAGGAGAATCAACATCACTATCTGAATTCTGAGTTCCTATAGATGCCAATCACTCTGAGCTTCAATGGATAAAGTGAGGTGCCAAAACTGTTCAGAAGCAAAAAGCTACTAGTCCCGCTCATCTAATTAGAATCTGAGCTTCACTCCAAAAAAACTCTGAGATATTGTTGCTTCTTAAAATCATTTGTATTCTATTTCATTTATCTAGTTGCTTGAGGACAAGCAACAGTTTAAGTTTGGTGTTGTGATGAGTGGATATTTATACGCTTTCTGGGGTTAATTTCATATAGTTTTTAGTGTGTTTTAGTTAGTTTTTAGTTTATTTTCAGTAGCTTTTAGGCAAAATTCATATTTCTGGACTTTACTATGAGTTTGTGTGTTTTTCTGTGATTTCAGGTATTTTCTGGCTGAAATCGAGGGAGCTGAGCAAAAATCTGATTCAGGCTGAAAAAGGACTGCTGATACTGTGGGATTCTGACCTCCCTACATTCAAAGTGGATTTTCTGGAGCTACGAACTCCAAATGGTGCGCTTCCAATTGCATTGGAAAGTAGACATCCAGGGCTTTCCAGCAATATATAATAGTCCATACTTTGCTCAAGGATAGACGATGTAAACTGGCGTTCAACACCAGTTCCATGCTGCTGTCTGGCGTCCAGCGCCAGAAACAAGTTAGGAGTTGGAGTTCAACGCCAGAATTGGATCCAAAGCTGGCGTTGAATGCCCAAAACAGCCCTATGCACGTGATTAGCTTAAGTCTCAGCCCCAGCACACACCAAGTGGGCCCCAGAAGTGGATTTCTGCACCATCTATCTCAGTTTACTCATTTTCTGTAAACCTAGTTTACTAGTCTAGTATTTAAACAACTTTTAGAGACTTGTTTTGTACCTCATGACATTTTAGATCTGAACTTTGTACATTTTGACGGCATGAGTCTCTAAACTCCATTGTTGGGGGTGAGGAGCTCTGCTGTGTCTCGATGAATTAATGCAAGTTTTTCTGTTTTCCATTCAAACATGCGTGTTCCTATCTAAGATATCCATTCGAACTTCAATATGAATGTGATGAACGTGACAATCATCATCATTCCTCCATGAACGCGTGCCTGACAACCACTTACGTTCCACCATAGAATGAATGAATATCTCTTAGATCTCTTAATCGGAATCTTCGTGGTATAAGCTAGATTGATGGCAGCATTCAAGAGAATCTGAAAAGTCTAAACCTTGTCTGTGGTATTCCGAGTAGGATTCAGGGATTGAATGACTGTGACGAGCTTCAAACTCGCGAGTGCTGGGCGTAGTGACAGACGCAAAAGGATAGTAAATCCTATTCCGGTACGACTGAGAACCTGTAGATGATTAGCCGTGCGGTGACAGCATACCTAGACCCTTTTCACTGGAAGGATGGATGGTAGCCATTGACAATGGTGATCCCCCAACTCACAGCTTGCCATAGGAGGACGTGCGTGCGTGAATCAGAAAACAGAGAAAAGCAGAATTTCAGAAGACAAAGCATCTCCAAAACTCCAACATACTCACCATCAGTGCATACAAGTATAATTTGTGTTCTGCCCTTTTATTCCTTGCAATCAAATTTGATAAGTGAATTATTTTATTGTTTTCCTAACTAAGAGTTACAAGATAACCATAGATTGCTTCAAGCCAACAATCTCCGTGGGATCGATCCTTACTCACGTAAGGTATTACTTGGACGACCCAGTGCACTTGCTGGTTAGTGGTACGAGTTGTAAAAAGTGTGATTTACAATTCGTGCACCACGTGCCAGTAGCACAAATTGACCCACGCGACCGCGTTGCCAACGCGTCCGCGTCACATGGGAACTTTGGCCTCCCACGCGACCGCGTCACCCACGCGGCCGCGTACCCTGAAAAATCGACGTAAAAAGGGTGCTTGGCCGAAAGTTGTGCTGGAGTTGGGCTGAACTCATGCTGGAAGCCCAAGCCTCCCACGCGAACGCGTGCCCCACGCGTCCGAGTCATATTGAAGATAAGGCCATTCACGCGATCGCGTCACCCACGCGACCGCGTCACCCAAATTTTTGGCAAAAAGAGTTTTGAACAGAGAGTTGTGCGACCGCGAGGCTGCACTCGCGCCACTAGCACAAATCGAGTCACACGATCGCGTGCCCCACGCGTCTGCGTCGCCTAACCTTTCTTATTTTCTTTCACCTCCATTCTATTTTATTTAATTTATTTACATATTTTCATTCATTGCATTTTTGCGTATTTTATTTTCTTTTCTGAATTTTTTATTTTTTTATTGGTGTTAAAAATTTTTTTTATTCAACTGTTGCATCTTTTCTTGAATTTATTTTGGTAACTTGTTTTACACTGTGGGATGATATTAATTATCTGTCAATGCCAATCTTTTATGATACTTTCACTCCATTTGCATTGACATGAGCTTGTATTGATACTTCCATTACCCACACTCATCCCCTATACAAATTTTATACCACTGGCATGCCATGGCCTCTATTGTTTTCTCACTTACGTGTTGTAGCTACCATGTAAATGAGACCCTTATTATCTGGCATTAACACCCATATTTTATTTATTTTCTATCCTTATTTTTGGGTTACTTTTTCTTTTCCCTCTTCTTTCAGGATGGCCACCACGAAGGGAGCGGAAAAAACTTCTTAAGGGGAGACAAACAAATCCATCTGCACAGTCCTTGAAGAAAAGCATCAGTTGGAACAACCCGTCCACCTGCACATCTCAGCATGCACCGAGGACGGTGCAATCTTTAAGTGTGGGGAGGTCGATACTGATCTCCATGGGTTAGCTATTTCTTGACTCAACACCAAATTTTTTATTTTATTTGTTTGATTGTTGCATTTGCATGTTTGATTGCATATTTATTTGATTTTTTTTGCATATTTTACCACTTGGTTAAAGTAATATTTTCTTTTTCAAGAAACCTTTTAAGAGCATTTCACTAATTTGAAAAAAATTTAATGTTACACTTGTTTGAAGAGATATTATACTGGAACATGGTTTAGAGCTCGAACACACAAAACCTGTGAGATTTTGAGCCTATTTGAATTGGTTGCATTTTATCAACCAAAATTTTGTTTTAGTGTGTATTTTTCTCTCTAAAATTGTGATCTTTGTGTTGCTTGATTCTATATTTCCATAATTTGATGTATGCATACATTTACATGATTGAGGCCTTTGTTTCACTGAGCTTACATACCCATATGGCCTTACCTTTCATTATCCTTTGCAAACCAGTTTGAGCCTATTTTACCCCTTTGTTCTTTACTTTAGCACATCATTAACTCTAAGCGAAAAACAATAATGTCCTTAATTTGAATCCATAGTTAGCTTAGACTAGTGAGAGTGCTTATGATTTAAGTGTGGGAAATTGGGTTTAGAAATATTTGGTTTGAGAATTGAGTATGTTAGAATTTTCTAAAATTGTGAAAGAAATGTTTAGGACATGTTCATGCATTCAATAAATTAATCATATGCATTGAGAAAAACAAAAGAAAAAAAAAATATATATATATATATATAGAGAGAGAGAGAGAGAGAGAGAGAGAAAGAAAAGAAAAAGTGCAAATAAGAGAAAGGGGACAAAATGCCCCAAAGTAAGTGGTGAAAGCAATGCATATGTACGGTACTCAGAATTAGAATGCATGAATAATGTGGAAAACATGGTTGATGGATAGTTAGAATTTGTATTGTGATTACATGGATTGTCTAAAGTTAGGTGAAAAGTATAAGTTAATTAAGGATTCAGATTTTAGTCCACTTGACCAAATACAATCCTACCTTGACCCTAACCCCATTACAACCCTTAAAAGACCTCTTGATTTGTGTATTTGTGCATTAAATTTATGTTGATTGTTAGATGAAGAGCAAGCCTTAGAAAGTAAGGTTAGTAGAGAATTGAGAGAATCGAACCTAAAAACACTTGATTGATTAGAGTGTATACACTACCAGTGAGGGTTCGATGCTCAATTCCTTGTTCCCTGCTTTCATAAGCTATTTTCTTCTTGCAAGTCTATTTGTACTTCATTTTTACGATTTGAATTAGTGAAATCTAGTTCATATTTATTCTTGGAGAATTTATTTACTTTTAAACTAAGTAGGTAGAAGCATTTCACATTTAGCTGCATTCGTATAGATAGGATTGCATTTCATACTTTCTACCATTCCTCTTCATCTTTATAGCTTCTCTTGAGCTTAGCATGAGGACATGCTAGTGTTTAAGTGTGGGGAGGTTGATAAACCACTATTTCATGGTTTATCTTGTGCTCAATTGAGTGGATTTTATCAACTCTTTACCCACTTATTCATAATATTTGCATGGTTTTATATTTCCTTCCTAATTATGTGCTTTGATGGAAAACATGCTTCTTTGATCTTATATTTGATAATGTTAAATCCTCTCTTATTACCATTAGATGCCTTGATATGTGTGTTAAGTGATTTCAGAGATTACAGGGCAGGAATGGCTCAGAGGATGAAAAGGAAGCATGCAAAAGTGGAAGGAATACAAGAAGTTAGAGAAATTGCTAAGCTGTCCAGCCTGACCTCTTTGCACTCAAATGGCTATAACTTTAGCTACAGAGGTCCAAACGACGCGGTTCTAGTTGCGTTGGAAAGCTAACGTCCGGGGCTTCGATTTGATATATAATATGTTATAGTTTCCCTGACGCTAGGTGACACGACCGTGTGATCCATGCGGCCGCATCGCAGTGACGGAAATCTAGCGTGGCAAAATTCGAAACCAGCAAATTCTGGACTGTTTCTGACCCAGTTTGCGGCCCAGAAAACACAGATTAGAGGCTATAAAGTGGGGGACTGCATCCATTCATAAGGAGGCTCTCATATTCACAATTTTAGGAGTAGATGTAGTTTTTAGAGAGAGAGGTTCTCTCCTCTGTCTTAGGATTAGGATTTAGGATTTCTCTTAGTTTTAGGAGTGACTCTCAATCCCAGGTTCTTTATTTTTATTTATTTTCTCAATTTAATTTATGAACATCTATGCCAGATTTAATTTCTTTTGTTAATGCAATTTGAGGTATTTTCAGATTTAAGATTGCTTTGCTTATATTGATACTTTTAATTTAATTTAGATATTTTTCTCTCTTTTTGGCTTTGGTCAAGTGATTGGTAGTACTTGAGTTATCCAACTCAGCAAGTGATTGAAATTGGCAGATTTTTCTTTAGCTAGGATTGCTCTAACACTAGTCTCTCCACAGGAGTTGACTAGGACTTAAGAATCAAGCTAATCAGTCCACTTAACCTTCCTTTCTTTAATAAAGGCTGACCAAGTGGGATTAAAACTCAATTCTCTTCACACTTGATAAGGATAACTAGGATAGGAATTCCAATTTTTATACCTTGCCAAGAGATTTTATTATTATTATTTTATTTTACTTGTCATATAACATATTCCCACCTTACTTCCAAAACCCCAATTTACAAACTCATAACCAATAATAAGAACATACTTCCCTGCAATTCCTTGAGAAGACGACCCGAGGTTTAAAGTACTCGGTTATCAATTTTAGAGGGGTTTGTTACTTGTGACAACCAAAACGTTTGTACGAAGGGATTTTTATCGGTTTAGAGACTATATCTACAACGCGACTGTTTTTATGACATTCTTTACTGGCAAAAATCCTAACGTCAGTCACTCCTACTTCCTCTGTCATTCTCCTGCTCTCTGGTTCCCGCGTCTATTTTTATGCATTTGAAAAGGAATACCCAGAAGAAACAGTGGACATATAAATAGGAGAAGAAGAAGTGGGATGAGGTGGTGAAGAGGGTTGCGTGGATCCTCCTCTAGAGAACACCTAATCAGAGCCCATCATCACATGAGGAAACCAAGAGGTGTAACCTTGGTTGGGGAGTTTCTCTCTGTTTCATTTATCAGAGGAAGGATTAAGAAGATTAGGGCTTTAATCATGGCTAGGTTCTTGATGATGTGTATGTTATGGTTAGGTTGAACTGGAAAAAAAAACGGTTTAATGTGTTGGTTCATATATGACTAATCTTAATGACATATTTATACTTCTCTTTAATTAATTCATCAAATGAATAATTAAAGATATAATATTTTGTGATGTTTGATAGAAAAATGTCGAGGAAGAAAAAGAAAATCGTGGCTTTTTAATGGAGGAAAAACCGGTTTGATTATGGAAGTGTGGAGTTTGTTTGGTACGGTTTTCAGCTTAGGACACGCGTTCATCTCTCACTGTATATATATTCTTTTAACTTATTGAGTCTAAATTTGCCTTATTATTTTATGATGAGGTGATTCTCAGATATTTATCGAATTTCTCATCACAGAATTTCCGAGAATAACTTTGTGGAGAATCGGGATGTTATATCCCACCCACTTTACAAAAAGTTTCGTCCTCGAAACTTCGAGTATATCTTAAGGGTTATAAAACCACAAGAGATCCTATCTTAACTATCCCAACAACTATCCTACGCATGGAAAGGTTTGCTCTTAAAGGTATTCATAAGAGAAGTCGCTGGAATCTCTTCACGTTCGTATTTTGTGCCACTACGCTTCTGATGGGCATCACTTACATCGAGTTGTCTTGGATCCATCGTACCCATTCTCGTCATGCCTGATCTTGAGGTTTATTTTTGTGCAGGGTCAAGTCTGTTTGGTGGTTGTGTGTTACAGCCACTTGATAGCTTGCTTGCACTATGCCTCATGCCTTGTGGTGTGTCCTTCGGTCAGTCAACTCCTCGTACTAGCTTAGCAGAACTCTTGATCTTCCTTGGATGGTAATTCTCCTTCTCGGATTTCTAGGTCAAATCAATTATACCTTGAAATCTTGCACTCATCAGGTAGCCTTTCAACTTTCTTCATACATTCTATTATGGGCTTCATTCTTAGCTTTATTGCAGACATCCTAGCACTATTGGAGGCATCCTAGTACCTTTGATATATGAACATGTCGCTCGAAGTGTCACATCATCAAGGCTGAGTGCCTAGGTGCCCTCGTAGTTGTACGTGTCATACTTCCAAATCGAGTCGTTCACGCTTGAGGCTTGATAAATCCCAATAACAAAGACAGATGGGGTTCGAGGGTTCGACTAAGGTCAATGTACTATCTTAATAAACTAAGCTATTCTTATCTACTCTCGTACTATTCCTATCCCAACGTATAACAGTCAACCGTACTTCTAAGTACAGCAGATGCGTCCCAGATAAGTGTGGTCAACGGCATTTGAAAGTTTTATGATGGCGGTCTATATGATAATCGCAGGTGTTGCGAGAAATCCTATATCGATAAATTCGTCTATTCACAGTCATTAAGGTCTTATTCATTCCCAACAATCAACATCAAGGTGATCAACCATAGCATATCAGGTCAAGTATAAATAATTCCTGAACAAGCGCTCGCAAACGATCATGCTAAATGTATCAATGAAGATATGCTAACAGCATGAGAAAACAAAAAGCAGAGTATGCAACGAAGCATAGTCAATCCATTCCCAGGCTCTATTAGGAACAAACTGCTCTGATACCAAGTTGTAACGACCCAATTTCTGACAGGTTCAGATCACTACCAATCGTCAGATGTTACTTTCCAGTAGCCCTATAAAACTCTAGACTCAATGATATTTACTGCATATGAGCCTTACACACTAGCGAAATCGTATATGTTAGCCGCGTTTATACTTTACATTTTATTTATGTTGGAACACAAAACTCAGACGTCAGCATAGACGTACTATAAAATCATATACTAATCAAAATAGAAATAGTTCAAGTAGCACATAGTTCATAAAGTAAAACGGTATTCACATATATATACACATCCAAAGTTAGCTTATTACAAACTTGACACATTTAGATATACATATATTCATACATACAACTGACAACTCCCTACATACCTGGTTCAAATAGAAAACTCCTAAACTGGTATCCAGGATAACAGTAGAAAATCACAAACCCTATCCTTCAAAAAGCTACAAAAGTGAGGGAAAAAAAAGTCTAAGGAAACAAAGGCCACCTGTCCTACATCATACCACCGCTGAGGCGCAAGTCTACAGAACATTATCAATCTTCAAAAATTCATTTCTCCCTATCCACTTATCAATTAATTCTGGAATTTTTATGAGACATTCAAAACACATTAAAGTTTCACGTAAAAATAATTTCATCCAAAATTATAATCTGGACTGCTCCCAGAAATTTGTTCATTCTGCTGCCAATTATGTAGAAATTGCCAAAATTATGCACAATACACTTCAAATAACCTCACATGCCATGACCCTTATTTAAACTTATAACCATTCAAAAAGTTACATATTTATCCTTTCTTCAATTATTCTAAGTTGTCTTCATAGCCAACACAGCCCAAGAATCCAAATGTAACCGTTTTCACAATTTCAAGTACTTAATCATAATCAAACTTTCACTTTTCTGCACTATGTCACACATAACAATTCATATACTTTGATCATCATTCAATCAGATAATAAAGCTAAATTCATCATCAATCAAGTATATGATAATTCACTAATTCTCATCAACAAACACAGCCACAAATAATAATCTAACTGTCCTATCCCTTACCTCTTTTGAAGTTCAAAATTCTGTTTGAGCTTCTTCCTTTAATTAGAAACCCTAACCACACAATATTAGAGCTTCAGTCAGCCCTTTTAGCTTCGGTCAACCTCATCTCATGCCATCACTCTGTTCCTCTTGCTGCTCTAATTGATGGAAAACAAGAAGAATTGGAAAGACTCCTCCTTAACTTCCTTTTGGCGTCACTCCTACTTCCTCTGTTGTTCTCATGCTCTCTAGTTCCCGAATCTATTTTTATTCGTTTGAAAAATAATACCCAGAAGAAACGGTGGATATATAAATAGGAGAAGAAGAAGTAGGATGAGGTGGTGAAGAGGGTTACATGGTTCCTCCTCTAGAGAACACCTAATCAGAGCCCATCATCACATGAGGAAACCAAGAGGTATAACTTTGGTTAGGGAGTTTCTCTCTGTTTCAATTATCAGAGGAAGGATGAAGAAGATTAGGGCTTTAATCATGGTTAGGTTCCTGATGATGTATATGTTATGGTTCGATTGAACAAAAAAAATGCGGTTTAATGTATTGGTTCATATATGACTAATCTTAATGACATATTTATATTTCTCTTTAATTAATTCATCAAATGAATAATTAAAGATATAAAATTTTGTGACGTTTGATAGAAAAATGTGGAGGAAGAAAAAAAAGCCGTGGATTTTTAATGTAGGAAAAACCAGTTTGATTATGTAAGGGTGGAGTTTGTTTGGTACGGTTTTCAGCTTAGGACACGCGTTTATCTCTCACGGTATATCTATTCTTTTCACTTATCGAGTCTAAATCTGCCTTATTATTTTATGATGTGGTGATTCTCAGATATTTATCGAATTTCTCGTCACAGAATTTCCGAGAATAACTCTGTAGAGAATCGGGATGTTATAGTATGCACTTCTCCTCTTTGCCTGATGAATGCATAGTTTTTGAAGACATGAAAGGCCAGTTGCACATTATGCACTCTAAGCACTACTTCACCTTCTTCCACATCAACCAGAGCTCTACTAGTGGCTAGGAATGGTCTACCTAGGATTATAGAAGCATTTTCATCCTCCCCTGTGTCAAGAATCACAAAATCTGGTAGGAGGAAGAACTTTCTCACCTTGACCAAGATATTCTCCACTAGTCCATGTGTAGGTTTCAGAGATTTATCTGCCATTTGCAATGCTATCCTTGTTACTTGTGCCTCTTTGATTTGTAACTTTTTCATCACAGACAAGGGCATTAAATTGATACTTGTGCCTAGATCACACAAGACTTTCTCAAAGGTTGTGCTCCCAATGGTGCATGGAATCTGAAAGCTTCCTGGGTCTGGCATCTTCTTTGGCAAGTTGCTCTGAATTATGGCACTGCATTCCTTGGTTAAAATCACTATCTCATCTCCCTTTAAAGTCCTCTTCTTGGAAAGTAATTCCTTCATAAACTTGACATAGAGAGGCATTTGCTCCAAAACCTCAGCAAAAGGAATATTGATTTGCAACTTTCTAAAGACTTCTAAGAAATTTAAAAAGTGCTTGTCCTTTGTCTCCTTTTGAAGCCTCTGAGGATATGGCATCTTTGGCTTGTACTATACTGCCTTAGACAACGCTGGATACTTCTCAAGATCAACCGAAAAAGGGTTGTCTGCAACTATAGAGGCCAAGTCAGGATCATTTTGAGGTTGAGAGGGTGCTTGCTGTGACTGAGAGGGCTTAAATTGACGGTTATTAAAATTGTTCTGATTAAACCATCTTGTGAATTATTAAAGTTTGGTTGCCTCTAAGATTGGTCTCTCCACCCAAAGTTAGGATGATACCTCCACCCTTGATTAAAAGTCTTGGAATAGGGATCATTGTTGGAGTTTCTAGAGAAATTTCTTATATAATTAACCTGTTTAGGAACGAATTGGCTATAGTCGTAAGTCTCACCTTGAAGGAAGCCACCACTTATATCAAAGGAAGTATCTTGAGTACTGACAGTTGAAACTTGCATTCCACTCAAGTGTTGTGTAAGAGCATTGATTTGCTGAGACATAACTTTGTTCTGGGCGAGAATAGCATCCAAGGTATCCGACTTCATGACTCCCTTCTTCATTGAGGTCTTCTCAGAAGAGTATAAATACTGGTTGTTAGAAACCATCTCAATCAACTCTATAGCTTCATCAGGGGTCTTCATGTGAAGTGACCCTCCTATAGAATTATCCAAAGATATCCTAGCGGTCTTAGAAACTCCATCATAAAAAATCTGCAATTGAATCCAGTCTAAGAAAATATTCTGGGACACTTCTTGAGCATCAATTTGTACCTCTCTTAGGCTTCATAAAGAGACTCACCCTCTCTCTACCTAAAGGTCTGAACATCTGTCCTCACCTTAATCAACTTCTGAGGAGGAAAGAACATGGTCAAAAACCTTTTGACCACCTTATCTCAAGTGTCGAAGCTCTTCTTGGGCTGAGTATCAAGCCACTATTTTACTCTATCTCTCACAGTAAATGGGAAGAGAAATAGCTTGTAGACATTATTAGGATGGACTCCATTAGTCTTCATAGTATCACAGATCTACAGGAAATTAGAAATAAATAAGTTGGAATCTTCCTGCGGGAGTCCGTGAAACTGGCAGTTTTGCTGAACTAGAGAGATCAACTGAGACTTCAACTCAAAGTTATTTACAGCAATCAGGGGCACAACAATACTATTCCCATAAAAGTCCGGGCTAGGTGCAGTATAAGAGCCTAGGGTCCTCCTAGGTTGCCCATTTGCATTCAGATTAACAACATTTGCATCAACTGCATTGATGTTGTTGTTGTTGAGATCCGTAGTGGACTCTTCAACTTCTTTCTGAGAGCTATCCCTGACATTTTCAGCAGCTCTGCAAGCCCTAGCTTGCTGCAGACGTCTTCTTGCAATCCTCTCAATCTCATGGTCAAAATCTAGAAGGGGTTCTTCGTCCCTGTTCCTGCTCATAAACAGACAAAAAACAAAGAAAAGTAGGATTCTCTATGTCAGAGTGCAGAGAATTCCCAGTAAGGTATCCTATGTGAAAGAAATAAAATAAAATAACTGAACAAGTAACACCAAAAATTCAAAAATTACTAAGAAAATAAACACTAAAGTCGAAAATAACTGAGAAGAAAATTAATCAGGAAAAATAAAATAAAATCACTACAGAGGACACTAAACTTAATTTCAAAAATTAAGGAAAAATTTTAACTAAAATAAAACTTAAATTTTTGAAAATTTAAAGAATAAAAACAAATAAAACCAAGCTAAAAATGCCTAATCTAAGCAATCAGACAACGATTAGTTGTCAACCACAGTCAATCCCCGGCAACAACGCCAAAAATTTGGTATGGAATTTTGATATCACACTGAACCAGCAGGTGCACCGGGTCGTACCAAGTAATACCTCAGGTGAGTGAGGGTCGATCCATGAGAATTGATGGACTGGGCAACAATAGTCGAATGATTTCTTGGTCAGACAGGCAGAAAGTGATGTTTTGGGGTTCAAATGTATTAAATAGTAATTCAAAAAGTAGAGAACGCAAATAGTGAGAATTGTGTGAAATATATGTGATAAAACAGTTAAGGTTTCAGAGATGTTTATTCTTCCGGATTAAGTTTTCTTACCAACTAATTTAATCATGCAAGATTTATTTCATGGCAAACTGTCAGTGACTAAACCCTAATGTCTTATTGATTTAGTCTCCTCTAACCTAGTTAACTATCAATGTCTTGGTCACTTAAGTTCAATTAGAGGGTTAGGTTCAATTCTAGCTTATAGCCACAAAAATCCTAATTACCCAGATATAAAAAGATTATATGTCATATATCCATTAAGTCCAAGTAATTAGTAATTTAGGAGGAATTTACTTTCAAGCTGTTATTCAAGTGAGATAACTCTTCCAAGAATCACAAGAACGCATATAGAATAAGGGTTATTCTTCCGATCTACCCAGACTCATAAGATAAAGAACAAAAGTAATCCTTGAAACCGAATCAATACATTACTTAAAATAGAAAAATAATAGTCTTAATCTATAGAAATAAACAGAGCTCCTAACCTTAACCGTAGAGGTGGATGACGGGTGGAAATCGGATTCCAACACCTAAAACTCACCGGCAAGTGTACCGGGTCGCATCAAGTAGTAAAACTCACTTAGAGTGAGGTCGATCCCATAGGGATTGATGGATCAAGCAACTTTAGTGGGTGATTAGTTTAGTCAAGCTAACATTGGTGAATTGGGTGAAATTGAGCAACAGAAAGTAAATTGCAGTGAACTTTAAATTGCAGAAAGTAAATTGGACAGAAACTTAAAGAACAAGAAATGTAAAGAGCAAGAAAAGTAAAATTGTATCAGATCTAACTTGCAGGGAAATAAATTGACAGAATCTTAAAGAACAAAAAATGTAAATTGCAGCAGATGTAAAGGGAATTTGGGTGCAGGGAATTTAAAGAAAGCAATAGATCAAGACTTAGAGCAATTGCAGAAGATGTAAATGTGCAGGAAAGTAAATTTAGACCAAAGAAAGCTCAAATGTAAAGTTGCAGAGAGTAAATTAGCAAAGAGGCAGAGAATTTAAATTGTGGAGAAACCGAACTCAGCTCAAGCAAGATGTAAAAGTGCAGAAAAGAAATTGCAGAAGAGAATTGTAGAAATTGAAAGTGCAAAAGTGAAATTGAATTTAAGATTGAAATGTAGACAGTGCAGAGAAGAAAAAGTGTTTCAAGAGAGCCTTCTACTCTAATTCTACTCCTACTGCTCCCTATTGGAGCCAACCTCCTACAAAAAATGAAAATGATGCCTTATATAGGCCTTTTACAAAATTCAAAATGAAATTGAAATTGAAAACAAATTACAATTAAAATGAAATTCCTAATCTAATTGTTTCTTGTGCCTTTGAGTGATGTCGTGGGCTTTGTTTGCTTTGGATTTGAAAAGAGATGGGTCCGGTTGGCTTTGGTTTAATTGGTTTGGAGGCATGGGTCAAGGTTGCTTTTGGTTTGAATTGGGTTGGAACCATGCTCCAGTGGAGCGCTCAGTTAAGTTAGTGAACTGAGCGCTACACATGCCTTGTTGTGTGAACCTTGGTTGCAATTGCTCCTTGGCCTAGCGTTCACTAAGTGAGCGCTCAGTTAACTCATTGAGCGCTACTCCTTGTATTTTCTTTTGAATGAGCCACGATAAAGTTAACTAAGTTAACTGAGCGCTATGCCTTTGCCTTGTTCCCTTGGGCGCTACCCTGGTTCCCTCTTCGAGCCCTGGCTGCCCCATTTTTGGTTGATTTTTGGGCCTTAAAGATGCCTTTCACTTGTGCTTCAATTTCATACCAAATATAGATTGTTATCTATCGTTGGAAAGCTCTGAATGTCAGATTTCCAACGCAACTAGAAGCATATCAATTGGACATCTGTAGCTCAGGTTATGGTCCTTTGAAGGAGGCATGGTCATGCTGTCACAAGGCTAGAAAAAAAACCGAAAAAGTTAACTATTTTAACTGAGCGCTCTCTTCAAATTGGGCGTTGGTGCCTTGTTTGAGCGCTACTTGGTCATGGGCCACGCTTTTAAAAGCGTGGCCTAAGGCCTCAAAGTGTGCTCTAACTTCAAAGTGTGCCCCAAAACTCTTTTTTTCTCCTTTTTAGCTTATTTTGTGCTTTTTTTGCTTCTTTTTCTTCTTATTTCCTACAAGGTTTATCAAATCAAAAGATTAAGGAAATATACCATTTAAACACAAAAGAATGCAATATTTAAGCACTAATTATAAATTTTTTTGTATGAAAAAACATAGAAAAATATGACATGATGACATATCATCAGTGGAGACTAGAGTTTAGAGAATGTGAAAGTGTGAAAGTGAAAATATTAAAAGAGATCCCCCCCCCCGGGATAAGGTGAATCTTTTCCCTTTTATATCTAATCTAATTTGATTTCAAACTAAAATAAAATAATAAATTCTAAACCTAAAAGATTTTGTTTGTAATTAAAAATAACAATAAATAGGTTAAAACAAAATAATAAAAAGGGTGAGGTTCTAGTTGTTACTGTCTGCGCCAGAATTGGCGTTTAGTGCCAAGTGAGGCAGTGAGATTCTAGTTGTTGCTGTCTTCCTAGCGCTAAACGCCAGGCTCGGCGTTTAGCATCCCGTAAGGCAGTGATGTCAGACAAAAAGTATAAACTATTATATATCATTGGAAAGCTCTAGAAGTTGGCTTTCTAATGCTGCTGAAACTTTGTCAATTGGACCTCTATAGCTCAGGGTTGACAACATCCTCTTTCTTCCTTTTTCTTCTGCACGAACTCTATCAAACTTGTCAAAATCTTTCCTGAAATTATTAAAACCATAATGCGCCTCAAAGTAGCATCCAAATAGGTTTCAAACATTAAAATCTAAATAAAACTCAACAAATTTATATATAAAATAATAAGAAAATATAGAAAAGATGCTCACGTATCTAGTGCTGTGGACAACACTTGGGCAGAAAATCTTTGGCACAGAAAGTTGTCAGAGCCAGATACTATTGGCTGACGCTCATCAAAGACGCCACGAAGTATGTAAAGAAATGTGATAACAACACAGAAACCTCCATCAGGCAGCGCCCCATGAACTCGTGTCCGTTATGCCGACGCAACCATTCACTAAATGGGGGATAGACTTGTTGGGACCATTCCCATAAGGTCCCGGGCAGGTAAGATACCTTATAGTTTCTATAGATTATTTCACCAAATGGATCAAAGTTACACCCTTGGCTAGCATCAGCTCTGCCCAATGTCGAAAGTTTGTATGGAAAGACATCATAGCAAGGTTTGAGATCCCAAATCCATTGTCATAAACAACGGAACCCAGTTCACGAACACAAGATTTTGAGAACTACTCTCTGTCTTAGGAATTTGGCAAAATTTCCCTCGGTAGAACATCCCCAGGCGAATGGGTAGGCCGAGGCTGCAAACAAGGTAATCTTGAATAGATTGAAGAAAAGACTAGATGATCATCTTGGTTCTTGGGCTGATGAGATGTGGTCAGTGTTGTGGTCATACCGAACTACAGTACACTCCACTACCAATGAGACTCCGTTCAAGTTGACCTACGGTAAAGTAGATGTGATTCCAGTGGAGCTCGGAGAGCCAAGCCTAAGAATGCTTCTAAGGTCATCGGTAACCCATGAAAACTTGGATTTAATTGACGAAGTCAGAAGTATGGTCAACCTATCAGAACAAGCTCTAAAGCAAAGGGTGGCCAAGAGATACAACATGTAAGTCCGACCCAGAAGTTTTCAAAAGGGAGATTTTGTCCTAAGACAATCTGATGCCGAGGTGCCAGGAACGCGAGATAAGCTAGCTCCGACATAGAAATGACCTTTCAGAGTAAAGGAGGTACTAGGGAAAGGGGCATACAAGTTGGAAACCTTGGACATTACCGAGATACCATGGACTTGGAATGTAATCCATTTGAAGAAATACTTCTCTTAGGTGATGGTAACAGTTTCAAATAATCCTATTTCACTTTATGAAATAAAGGGCACTCTTTTTTGAGAAAACTAGGTTTTTAATGAGGTCTGATAGCTAAAATTGTTGTCGGTCTAAATTTTCTTCTTATAGAAAAGAATTACTTCATTGTAAGCATAGCTCCAAACCAACAAACAACTCTCACATCAAATTTAAATTGGTTTTGTCACAAGTACAAATCCCAATGAAAATTAACTGAAGTATTCAAACCTTGGGTCGTCTCACAAGGAATTGCAATGAAGTGGTCAATTATTGGCTATGAAGGAACAAGGGGTTTGATTGATAAAAGGGGCAAGAATTTTAAATGAAAAGAAGAGTAAATCAAGCAAGTGACTAAAGAAAATAAGTAAAAAAGAGGGAGACATTCATGGCAAGGATTGAGGATATATGCATTCTATCCTAGTCATACAATGATTAATTCATCTTATTTAGTCAACTCCAACAAATGGAAGAAGGTATCATGTCATCTTCACATAGGGAGAACGTCAAACAAGACTAGTTAATCATGTCACAATAATAAACAATAATTTATCTTACTACGTCATCCCCAACGATGGAAGAAGGTATCATATTATCTTCACACTCGAAGAAAGTCTAATAAGACTAGCTAATCTCAATCCAAATGTCCTAATCAACTCACTAATCGAATTAGCAAAAGATTAGAGTTAATGGAAATAATACTATCTAACAACTCTAGATCACCAATCTAAATTGGGTATTCATGACTCAAGATCACCTAATTACTTCTTCCAAGCCAAGAATGCTCAAAATCTACTCTAACATCCAACCAAGCATTTTGTCAAACACTTGGAAGGCATAAAAGAAAAGCATAATAAATGTGCAAGAGTAATAAAATCTAACAACTACTAATTGCAAGTAAAATTAACAACTCAATTCAACAATAAAAGAACATCAATATCAAAATTCATTAAAAGAGATCCAAATCTATCAAGAGTTCATCATCACAAAAGAGAGTAAAAAGGGAAATTAACAAGAGAGAGCAAGAGAGTTACATCACTAGAGCATAAAAATGTAGAAGAAACAAGATGAAAGCAAAGAATTAAACATGGATCTTTGATGCAATTAACCCTAGGAACCCTAATTCTAGAGAGAAGAGGGAGCTTCTCTCTTTAGAAACTAAGCTACATAATGCAAAAACTCAAAACAATTTCTCCCCCTTTGCTCAATCTTCAATTATGCATCAAATACCCTCAGAAACGAGTTGGATTTGGGACTGGGTAGCTCAGAAATCGCCCCAGCGATTTCATTTTAAGTGGGTCACGTGCCAAGCATCACAAATATGCGTGGGTGATGCGTGCGCGTCGCTGGCCAAAGCTCCTACTCACGCGTACACGTGGGTGACGCGTGTGCATGGCTTGTAAATCTTCAATGCACGCGTAGGCATGCATGGCGCGTGCGCGTGGCTCTCAATTCTCCAAATTCTCATTTCTTCATGGGTTCTCCACTTTGCATGCTTTCCTCTTCATTTCTTTCATTCAATATTTCCCTTATGAACCTGAAATCACTCAACAAACACATCAAGGCATCGAATGGAATTAAAGTGAATTAAAATCACCAATTTAAGGGCCTAAAAAGCATATTTTTATACTTAAGTACAAATTAAGGGAGAATTACAAAACCATGCTATTTCATTGAATAAATGTGAGAAAAGGTGATAAAATCTCCCAAAATAAGCACAAGATAAAACACAATATTGGGGTTTATCAAACCTCCCCACACTTAAACTAAGCATGTTCTCATGCTAAAATCAAGAAAGAAGCAAAGGGTATCAACATTTATTCAATGCGAACTAACTAAATGCAACTACCTACATGCAATCTATCTAAATGAATGCAATTGCTTGGTCAAAATAAATCAATTCCCAAGAAAGCATATACAAGTACGAGGGCTAAAGCAATAGCAGTCAAAGAAAACCCACAATTGAATTGAGTTATTGAAAGACTTTACAAACTTGCAAGAAAAGATGATCATGGGTGGAAACATGTAATTGAGCAATCGAACCCTCACCGGATGTGTATCCGCTCTAGTCACTCAAGTGTATAGGGTTGATTCACTCAACTCTCCCCTAATCATGCTTTCCAAGATTTGTTTTTCATCTAACAATCAACAATTATTTCATGCATGCATACAAATATCATGAGGACTTTCCCATAGGTTGTAATGGGGCTAGGGTTAAGGTAGGATGCATATGGTCAAGTGAGCTTGAAATTTGAATCTTTGATTAACTTAAACTTCCCACCTAACCTATGACAACCTATACAATTCTAAACAAACCTAACTACCCATTCTTCACTTTTCCACACACTCATGCATTTTCTTTTTATCACCATACATATGCATTGATTTTTATTGAACTTTGAACTTTGGGGCATTTTGTCCCCTTTTTATGGCTTTTCTTTTTCTTTCTTTTTCTATTTGTATTTTTTTATTTGTATTATTTTTTTATTTTTTTTCTTTTTTTATCATTTTTTTTTCAAACTAAAATCTATACAAGAACATCAATGCATATGGTTTACACATGATTAATACATGAGTATGTACCCAATTCCCATGATTTTCAACAAAAATATACTTTTATCTCTACCCAATATTCCCAACTCTCCCAAAATTAAATGATAAATACTTTCACTAGCCTAAGCTAATCAAAGATCCAAACAATGGACATTTATTATTTTTCGTTTTGGCTTGTAATGTGTTAAAATTAAGAACAAATGGATTCAGCATAGGCTCAAAGTCAACTAACAATGAAAGATAAAAAGTAGGCTATTTGGGTAAGTGAGCTATTTGAAACAATGGCATCAATCATATAAATGCGTGTATGCACAAAATAATGGACATAAAGAATCAAACAAATCAAAGATTACAATCATAGGAAGAGAATAATGCACACAAAAATGAAGATAAGTGGTTATATGATGTAACCACACAATTAAGGCTCAAAACTCACATGCTTGTGTTCTTAGCTCAAAAATCATGTTCCACAATATATAGTTCAAGCAAGTTCTAAAAAAAAATTTTTCGATTAATTGGGGTGCCCTATAGATAAAAATCCTTGGAAAATTTCACTATTTGACTAAGCCTATTATATACATATGCAAAATAAAAAAATGCAACTAAATATCCTAAAAGACCTAAAAATGAAATGCAAAAGTGTTGGGATTAGAAATTTGTCACCCAAAAATGCCGACTGGTCGGACGACCTCCCCACACTTAAAAGTTTGCACTGTCCTCGGTGCACTAAAAAAATGAGGCAAGGGGGTACAACAACTTTCCGAGTTGCTACCTTCAGCTAGTAGGTCAATCGGTGCTACGTGTTCTTTCTCCCACTTCCGTTTTTGCTTGTGGTGCATCATTCATGAAAAATAAAAAGATAACACCGTAAGACAAGAAAATACGAAAGTAAGGAAGCATAAATTGTTGGAATGAGGTAAATCACTAGAATAAAGTGAGTGAATTAGTATGACATTAATGAAAGATAGGTGTGTGAGTTCTAAATTAGGCGTCCTTTAGAATACACACACATTAGCATAAAAGGTTATGTCACAAGTACACAAAAGAAAGTATACACTTCATTCATTCTAGTGTGCTTGAGATGCTTTAAACTTATAGGTTAAGACAACCCAACAAGCAATAAAGGAGTATGAAAGCATTCAAGCCAAAAGTCAAGCAATTGTGAAATGGATAAGGAATGGACATTGATTGATGTGTAAGTAAACTTAGTGGACAAAATGGTATATGAAACTTACACAACAATCAATGACACATATTGAAGTTGTTGCAACACCTAAGTGACATAGAGGTGGAAGACATGGATGCTATGTGATGAGCGGATAATTTATACGCTTTTTGGCATTGTTTTTACATAGTTTTTAGTATGATTTAGTTAGTTTTTAGTATATTTTTATTAGTTTTTAATTAAAATTCACATTTCTAGACTTTACTATGAGTTTGTGTATTTTTCTGTGATTTCATGTATTTTCTAGCTAAAATTGAGGGACCTGAGCAAAAATCAGATTCAGAGGTTGAAGAAGGACTATAGATGCTGTTGGATTCTGACCTCCCTGCACTCAAAGTGGATTTTCTGGAGCTACAAAACTCCAAATGGCACGCTCTCAATTGAGTTAGAAATTAGACATCCAGGGCTTTCCAGCAATATATAATAGTCTATACTTTGCCCGAGTTTAGACGACGCAAACTGGCATTGAACACCAGTTTCATGCTGCATTCTAGAGTCAAACGCCAGAAACAGGTTGCAAAGTGGAGTTAAACGCCAGAAACAGGTTACAAAGTGGCGTTCAGCTCCAAGAGAAGCCTCTACACGTGTAAAGCTCAATGCTCAGCCCAAGCACACACCAAGTGGGCCCCAGAAGTGGATTTCTGCATCATTTACTCATTTCTGTAAACCCTAGTAACTAGTTTAGCATAAATAGGACTTTTTACTCTTGTATTTACATCTTTAGTTTCATCTTTAGATCACGTTTGGGGGCTGGCCATTCGGTCATGCCTGAACCTTCATCACTTATGTATTTTCAACGGTAGAGTTTCTACACACCATAGATTAAGGTGTGGAGCTCTGCTGTTCCTCTTGGATTAATGCAAAGTACTACTGTTTTTCTATTCAATACAAACTTATTCCGCTTCTAAGATATTCATTCGCACTTCAATGTGAATGTGATGATCGTGACAATCACCATCATTCCCAACTTATGAACGCGTGCCTGACAACCACTTTCGTTCTACCTTAGATTGAATGGGTATCTCTTGGATATCTAATACAGGGGACCGAGTCCGAGATATTAGAATCTTCGTGGTATAAGTTAGAACCCATGGATGGCCATTCCTGAGATCTGGAAAGTCTAAACCTTGTCTGTGGTATTCCGAGTAGGATCTGGAAAGGGATGGCTGTGATGAGCTTCAAACTCGCGAGTGCTGGGCGTAGTGACAGACGCAAAAAGATCAATGGATCCTATTCCAGTATAATCAAGAACCGACAGATGAATAGCCGTGCTGTGACAGAGCATCTTGGACCATTTTCACTGAGAGGACGGAAAGTAGCCATTGACAATGGTGATGCCCAACATACAGCTTGCCATGGAAAGGAGTAGGAATGATTGGATGAAGACAGCAGGAAAGTAGAGGTTCAGGAGGAACGAAAGTATCTCTATACGCTTATCTGAAATTCTCACCAATGAATTACATAAGTATCTCTATCCCAGTTTATATTTTATTTATGTTTTTATTATCAATTCACCATAACCATTTGAATTCGCCTGACTGAGATTTACAAGGTGACCATAGCTTGCTTCAGACCGACAATCTCCGTGGGATCGACCCTTACTCACGTAAGGTTTATTACTTGGACGACCCAGTGCACTTGCTGGTTAGTTGTGCAAAGTTGTGACAAAGAACTAAGATTATGAACATGCGTATTGAGTTTTTAGCACCGTTACCAAGGAATGGAACCGTCACGATTTCTGTGCACCACTATGGAACTTAGAAAAAGAGATATAAGAGTTAAAATCAATCACATAGCAAGCATGGTCCATAAAGCTTTACAAGCTCAAAAATATGTCACTAGGTAAGCGCTCGATCCGATTTTACAATTCCAAAATCTCAATGCATGAAATAGGTGATATGAATAAAGGTCAATCATGAATAAGCAACACCTAAGAAACAATGCATCGATAATGTACAATTGCCTAATAATAGATGATGAATGCATGGTGGCCAAAATATGCAATTCAAAGAGTTAGGATGCATGAAGGCAATGTAACAAGTGCTTGGTATTCAAAATCATTAAGCATGAAAAGTTCCAAACCAAGTAACCAAATATAACCTCCACAAAGAATCCAACAATGACAATTAACAACAATGATGTTAAACTAACATCCTATTAGCAATCAGCAGTAGTAAACAGTAAACAAGATTAGTAATCCAACACTTATAATGGAAAATAAAAGTTAAAAAAAATTAAACTAACTAACTAACTAAAAGAAATGGTGTTACATGGTGTTTGGTAGTGTTGGATGATGTTTGAAGGGTGGAAAGAAAAGAAGAGGAGAGAGAAGAAGGAAAGAAATGGAAAGAAGATAAGAAAAAAGATGGTTGATGCAGGGTAGCGCACGCGTGCGCATCAGTGATGAGTGCGCGTGGCAATGACGACATGGGAGCGACGCGTACGCGTGACTTGGCTTGCGCGTTTTGCACAGTGTACGTGCGCGTTTCGCGCAACTCTCGGGAAAATGGCTGGGAGGTGAAAATATGCAATCCATGCGTACGCGTACATGACGCGTGCGCGTGGATGGTTGAAAATACTTGGGTCACGCGTACGCGTGAAGCACGCGCACGCGTGGATTGGTTCTCTATTTTTCAAAATTTTTCTATGTTTTTGCACCAAACCAAGCATTCCAAACCTCCAACAGCTACCAAAACATCATAAAACCTTATTTAACTTACTAGACTCCCAAATAAACTCAACTAAGCAATCAAAACAAGGAATTAAACCTATTTTACCAATATTTACAAGAGAAAATGAAAAGAGTTTACCATGGTGGGGTATCTCCCACCTAGCACTTTTGTTTGTTGTCCTTAAGTTGGACTTATGGGGAGCTCCTCATCAAGTTGGCTTGTGCTTGAATCCATCCTTAAACATCCACCAATGCTTGGACGTCCATTTTACTTCATCATTCAAGGTTAATATCTCCAAGCCTTGATGGAGTTCCTCACAAGTCATGGGCTCCCAAGGTTGATCCTCCTTTTGTAAGCCGGAATCCCACACTTTGTTTTTACACCCTTCTTCAAGTTGATCATGGTAATCCTCTCCGGGTGGTAGAGAAGCCGAATTCTAATGAAGGCACCAAACGATCCTCCTAGACCCATTCAATTGAGCACTACACCAATCCATGCTCCTCAATTTTGAGCTTCCAACCATAATGAGCCTAGATTTACAACGCCAACCACTAAACATCCTCCTCTTACGCTTAATTCCGCAAAGCGCCCTAAGTTGGCCATCCGTTTCAAGCAAACCAAATTCAAGTGGGATAATAAAGCTAAGGGTTAGAAGTTTTACCCACTCAAATGAAGGATTAGATGACAAACTAGGCGGAGGAATTCCCAATGGTCTTGATAGAGCACGCTCTACTCCCGTCCATCCTCTTCTAGAGGCGTCCACCACTTGGCAAGGTTCTTCAAGCTCTACCTCTTGCCAAGCTTCCTCAAGTTCACATTCTTCTTCACCAAATTCTTCTATCTCTTCCCCATCACTCAAATCATAAATGGGAGGTTTAGTGAAGTATACCTCATCATTAATTCCAAGCATATTGGGGAAGGACTCATCATGCTCAAAAAGATCATATGTTGATGCAGAATCATCATATATAGGAGGGCTTGTTGCTTGAAACACTTCTTCCAATTCTTTACTCACAATATGCCTTAGAGTTTGCACATCCTCCTCAACATTTCTTTCTAATCCAATGGAAGAAGGCTCAACAAGATCATCAAGGGGGCTGATCAATATGGACAAAAAATCACTAATGATGGAATCCACTTCTTGATCAATTTCCCTCAACTCTCTATCCACTTCTTTAACATCACTCTCCTCCTTAACATCCCTTCCAAATTCCGTGGAAGAAGACTCTTCAACTTGAGATTCCTCTATGTGCTCAACATATCCTAAGTACCCAACCACCACTTCCTCTTGTTCAATAATCTCTACCTTCTCCTCTTGTTGCACTTCTTGTTTTAACTCCTCTTCTTCACCTTGGAGCTTCAAGTCCACTCCCTTACTAAGCCCTTTGGTTGCTTTTCAACATTCAACAATGGAAGTACTTGGGATGTATGAGCTTAGGTGGGAGGTTATATGACTAACGGCTTCTACTATGATAGCCATCTTGGCTTCTAGCTCCTTAAACTCCTTTTCCGTCCCCTCTTGTTGCCTTAGGATATGAGATTCAAGATCTCTTAGTTCTTGCATGAGGGCTTCATTGGTGGGGGGTGGTGGAAGAGAGGGTTTATTGTTTGATGTAAAGGTATTGTAGTTGGAAAGTGGTTCATATTGGTGAAAGTCTTGAGGTGGTGTATGAGAAAATTGTGGTTCATGGGAGAATTGGTATTGGGATGATGGTGGCTCTAGATGTGGTTCATATGGTAGTTGGTATGGTGGATATGAGTTAGGATCATATGGAGGTGGATGGTGGTATGAGGCTTGTGAGTATGGTGGAGGGCTATATTGAGGAGGGGGTTCATATGTATATGATGGTTGTGGTTGACAATCACAATAAAGGTCATCACATACATTAGATTGGTATGCATTAGGATTTGGATTGCACCCATAAGAATTTAAAGAGTAGTCATGTTGGGGTGACGCTTGAACGGCTTGGATGGAATAAAATGCCTTTTGGTCCTTGCGCATCTCCGTGAGGAGAGTGGTCATATCCCCAAGCACTTTTGTCAAACTTGATTCGGAAGGAGGTTGCTGCCAAGAAGGTTGTTCATAAGCTTGGTGCTCCTCCCACCTTCATTCTCCAAATCCTTGATGCAATTCCTCATTAAAGCTTCCATTTCCTACAACATAGTTTGAACCACACTCATAGCCAAAGTGATGAGAATTCATGGTGATAAGAGAAAACAAAAACAAAAACTAACAAGGACAAAGAGAGCAAAATCCTACAACTAGAAAAAACTAACAAACAAACCAAAAATCAAGCTATTCACAATATATACAATAGCCAATAACATAGCACCATTGTAATTCCCCGGCAACGGCGCCATAAATTTGATAGCTAAAATTGTTGTCAGTCTAGATTTTTTCCTTATAGAAAAGAATTACTTCGTTGTAAGTATAGCTCCAAACCAACAAACAACTCTCACATCAAATTTAAATTGGTTTTGTCACAAGTACAAACCCCAATGAAAATTAACCGAAGTATTCAAATCTTGGGTCGTCTCACAAGGAATTGCAATGAAGTGGTCAATTATTGGCTATGAAGGAATAAAGGGTTTGATTGATAAAAGGGGCAAGAAATTAAATGGGCAAGAATTTTAAATGACAAGAAGAGTAAATCAAGCAAGTGACTAAAGAAAGCAAGTAATAAAGAGGGAGACAATCATGGCAAGGATTGAGGATATAGGCGTTCTATCCTAGTCAAACAATGATTAATTCATCTTATTTAGTCAAGTCCAACAAATGGAAGAATGTATCATGTCATCTTCACATAGGGAGAACGTCAAACAAGACTAGTTAATCATGTCACAATAATAAACAAGAATTTATCTTACTACGTCATCCTCGACGGTGGAAGAAGGTATCATATTATCTTCACACTCGAAGAAAGTCTAATAAGACTAGCTAATCTCAATCCAAATATCCTAATCAACTCACTAATCGAATTAGCAGGAGATTAGAGTTATTGGAAATAATACTAGCTAACAACTCTAGATCACCAATCTAAATTGGGTATTCATGACTCAAGATCACCTAATTACTTCTTCCAAGCCAAGAATGCTCAAAATCTACTCTAACATCCAACCAAGCATTTTGTCAAACACTTGGAAGGCATAAAAGGAAAGCATAATAAATGTGCAAGAATAATAAAATCTAATAACTACCAATTGCAAGGAAAGTAAAATCAACAACTCAATTCAACAATAAAAGAACATCAATATCAAAATTTATTAAAAGAAATCCAAATCCATCAAGAGTTCATCATCACAAAAAAGAGCAAAAAGGGAAATTAACAAGAGAGAGCAAGAGAGTTACATCACTAGAGCATAAAAATGTAGAAAAAACAAGATGAAAGCAACGAATTAAACATGGATCTATGATGCAATTAACCCTAGGAACCCTAATTCTAGAGAGAAGAGGGAGCTCCTCTTTCTAGAAACTAAGCTACATGATGCAAAAACTCCAAACAATTGCTCCCCGTTTGCTCAATCTTCAATTCTGCATCAAATACCCTCAGAAATGAGTTGGATTTGGGCCTGGGTAGCTTAGAAATCGCCCCTAGCGATTTCACTTTAAGTGGGTCACGTGCCAAGCGTCACGCGTGCGCGTCGCTGGCCAAAACTCCTACTCACGCGTACGCGTGGGTGACACGTGCGCATGACTTGTAAATCTTCAATGCACGCATACGCGTGCATGGCGCGTGCGCGTGGCCCTCAATTCTCCAAATGCTCCTTTCTTCATGGGTTCCCCACTTTGCAAGCTTTCCTCTTCATTTCTTCCATCCAATACTTGCCTTATGAACCTAAAATCACTCAACAAACACATCAAGGCATCGAATGGAATTAAAGTGAATTAAAATCACCAATTTAAGGGCCTAAAAAGCATGTTTTTACACTTAAGCACAAATTAAGGGAGAATTACAAAACCATGCTATTTCATTGAATAAATGTGAGAAAAGGTGATAAAATCTCCCAAAATAAGTACAAGATAAACCACAAAAATGGGATTTATCAAGGTCCCATTTGTACTATTTAAAAAATTCCCTTTTTTCAATTTCTTTGTATGTTTAAATTTCTTGAAAAATCCTTAAGTCTTACTATGAATTCAATGTTGCGCTTGGCGAATGTTACCTTACTTGTGTAAAATCGAAATCGAGTTAAAAAAAGTAAAGTTCAAAATAAACAGTTTAATGAGGAGAAAGGGTTACGACAAGTAGTACAAAATGGTTTTTAAACATTCATCTACTTTGACATAACGAAAACACATAACTTAAATCCCGAAAAGAAACAGGAATGATAATACAAAAAGTGTCAGAAATAACGAGGTACCAACCCCAAAATACTTAGAAAAAAAGTAAAGAAAATTGTATGTAAATCACAAAAGGGAAATAACTTTCCCATCCACAATCATTTTGAAGGCATTGACTTTGGAGACATCCAAGTCAGGAGCCTTCAGCTTAATCTGCTCCTTCATATTAGTCTCGGCATCAAAGACACTATCGCTAGTCGCTTGCTCGGCTCTCCGAACAGCAAGGTCAAGCTCCTCAGTCTTCTTTATTAACTTGCAAACCTACTTCTTCAGGGTCGCCTTCCACAAATCCGAAGCGGCTTGAGCCAACTTCAGAGTTTTCACCTTATCCTCGAGGGAAGTCTGCTTAGCCTGAAGAACAGTAACCAAGCTATTGAGTTCATCGACTTGGCTAGAAGCCTCAATAATTGTCTTGTCCTTGGCATGAAATTCTGAGCGAAGATTCATAATCTCCACCTCAGCATCTTAGACATAGGTCGTAGAACACAGGAGCATCCTTTGGAGCCAAGGAAGGGTGACCTCCAGCGGTATCTTAGCAAGAGCTGTCCGAGTGGTCTTATCCATAAAATGTTTATCCACAACCTTGGGAGCCTGGAATCCCTGATCTAGAACGTGCTTAAAGCCGGGGGCAGACATAGCGGCATCGCCCTGGTTGTCATCCCGGGGCCACTTTCGAGAAGGAAAGTTATCGAGAGAATTCTCCACAATGAGTATCTCAGGGACTTGCCCTTCCCCGCTCCCTTCTACCACCCGAGGCTAAGGCCGAGGTTGACGACTTATGGTCGCAGATGACGAACCTCGTCACCACCAGCTGTGATAGGAGGTTGGGATGCCAACCTCCTCTTCATCTCTACAATGGCGGCAAGACCTCCAGCCATGTCAACTGTAAGATAAAAGAAAAATATAACTCATTAAATAAAGAAGTCATAAATAAATGGAGACGAAAAGATTTGGAATCTTACTGATGGCATTCCAAGCAACCTGCTCGTTTATGAGAATATCTCTCAGAATAACCGGATGCTCATTCCACAGCATCATTAATAAATTGATACTAAGGAGTTCGTCAGCATTCACATGAGAAAGTCGGATTTTCGACGAGGAAACATGGAAGTTCCAATAGAGGTTAAATCTCTTGGCACCCTCTAAAGCCAGAAAGAAAGGAGTGGTACCCTCAACCCCCTCAACCTTAAAAAACATTTCTTTGAATCAATGATAGGATTCTTCAAATAAAGTAAAAAATTCTTCTATTTGGGACACCACAGAAAGATATGAACCCGCGACCTTGTGACCTAAATGGAACTGTCAAAGTGAAAATATAGAAGAAGACACTAGGTGAAGGTACGATATCCAAGAACGAGCATTGGGAGCTTACTATTCATCGGGGCAGGTCGAGGTCTCAGCAAATTCGCACCGCCACGACCACGAGCCGCAATGACCTATTTCCTAGCCTTCACCTACAGAGGCACCACTACATCACTACCACTACAAGAAGGATAAATTCTAACACTACAAAATTTTGGCTAAAAAAGAAAAAACAAAATCCTGAAAGCACAAGAATGGGGGCAAACAGAATCACCAAGCTACTTGAAAACAAAAACAGTGGTGCCCCACCTATATTCAGCCTAATCAAAAGCAAATAAATGAAAGGAAACGCATGGAAAATGGCAAGGGGCATCAAACATAGTCCACAAAATAGGAAGAATGAACAAAGATTCACAAATAAAAGCTCCAAAAAGGGAAAATCACATGCAAGAACAAGAAGTATCAGAATCACTAACCTTAAAATGTTAATAGAAGGGATATTGACGGCGATGAACTTGACGAAGGCAGAGAAGAAAACTGCTCGAAGAAGAAGAAGGCTGAAGAAGAGTAAAGATTATTTAAATCTAAACCAATGTTGCATTTATTGAAGAGAGAGAATTAAACTAATGGTTTGAGGAATAAGGGAAGCATAACTGAGTTAAAAATTAAAGGAAATTGCTTAGTTTCCTTCAATAAACTCTTTAAAACTCCTGCTTAAAGGAGGGCCTAACACATAAACTCCAATACCCTCAACCGAAAAAGACCAGGTCCAAGATTTCGAGTTGGGGCACTGTTCCAAACAAAAAGAGAACATAACTAACCCAATGATTAATGCCATAGCCAACTTCAGGGGATAATGGCCAAGTGTTACAACGGATATGTCGCCATACTCCATAACCGCCGAATCCTGAAAAATAAAACGCCATAATAAGTATTCAATGTCAGAAAAATGACAACCCAAAAAGGCAAAAGCTAAAAGGAAATGGCAACTATCAGGTAAACACACGAAAGTCACTTACAACCTCACACTCTACTGACTTTGGCATCGGATATCTTGCAGGTTGCCCTTCCGGCCTAGTTCTACGCTTGACAAAGTTGGGATCTCCAGTCTCCACCTTTTCAGATCGTGACCTCGTTCTGAGCAGGAACAACATAATATAAGTGAAAATAAATTTATTTCTTTCAAGTTGGGTCGGGATGAGGAATTTGGATAGAGTTCAAGTTGAAAAATTTAAACTCGCAAATAGAATTAAAATAGAGATTAAATCTTATTCTACCTTTTTGTATTCTATCATATCTATTGTTACTCCTGCTTAAGAGTGATAATGGAGTGGATAGAGACAGATTTTTGTCTTACTCGATCTACCTATAATAACTCGTATAGAATCTGTTCAATCCTATTCGCGAATAGTACGTAAAAAGTTGAACCCTAACATGCTTCTGCGGATACCTACTACGTCTTTACCTGCTCCTATAATTATTAAAATCTAACAAATAAAATTAAATTTTAAAATTTATAATAACCATCATCACATACATAACATAAATTAAATTAAAAAAAATAAATATGATATAATATTATTAATCATTTTATTAATTATTTTATATATATTTATATATATATTATATATATCGAAACAAATAAAGATGGGTATTATCTAAAACCAGTCTCACACTGAGGTAGATAATTATCTGCCTGAATGGATAGGGATAGGATGAGTATTTGTATATTTGGATAGTGTTCCATTCCTACCCCTATTAGCAAGTACAAGATACTGGTTAGTGAATATCATGTTAGAAGTTAGAACATTTAAATTTTACACACTCAAAATAGAAATCAAAACCAATTTTATAATGGTTTTCTTTTCTTTTCTTTTCTTCTTTTTGATTTGTGGGAGGACAAGCATGATTGAAGACCTATTTTTTGTGTATTTGAATGCTTACCTTAGTAAATGTTTACTAGGTATAAACATCAATTTTGATTTCTGTAAGTTACATGAAATAAAATAGTCTTTATAAATAACAAACGTAAATCAAATTATTTTTTAAATATTTTTAAAATTAATTAGTAAAACTAACATGACTTATTTGTTGTCTATAAAAACTATTTTGGTTTATTAAAACAAAAATGTTAGGTATTCAAATTTTTTGAGTAATTAAGTTGTTAAAATTTAAAAAATATCCACGCACCACTCTTTTTCTCTTCTTTAATGATCATTCTTCTTGTTTTTCTTCTTGATGATGTTATTGTTTTGATGTTATTGTTATTTAATTTTTTCTTATTTTTTCTCTTTATTTTTTTATTATCATTATCATCGTACTCATCATCTTCGTCTTTTTCTTCTCTTATAAATGTTCAAAAAACTAGAGCACAGAAATTTTGATACACAACACATAAATTTTGGTGTATAGCACACAAATTTAGTATACAACACAAAAAATTTTGAAAGTCCATATACTCAAAACATTGACACCCAAGTGATAAAATAGGCAAAATACATAAATTTTGGTGTATAACATAGAAATCTTGGTGCATAATACATAAATTTTGATGTGCAGTACATAAATTTTTGGAGAACTACATACCTAGAGACTCACCCAACTAAAAAAAATATAGCAATAAAATTTGTATGCTATATGTAAAAATTTGTGTGCTATGTGTAAAAGTTTGGATGCTATATGCAAAAAATTGTATACTATATCAAGGGATGTTCAAAAAAATTAGTTTAACTAATTTTCTTAGTATAAATAATTAAAAGTTTTGTGTCATAGTGTACTCATAAATATACAATTTTAGTTTGATCAATCCATGACCATATTTGAATGAAAGATTTTATAAAAAGGAGGATAATAAATAAGAAATCTTTGTATCAAAGTGAAAAAAATAAAGATAAAAAAGAAAAGAAATAAGCTAAAGAAAAGATAAATATGATAGAGAGAGAAAGAAGAGAGGTTAAGAGAGAGGGACGAGAGAGGTGGAGAGAAAAAGAGGCGAGAAAGGTTAAATCGGATTTTTTACATGTTAGAAACTAGTTTTAGCATATAAATTAGTTTAAACTAATTTATTAAATTAAAACTGATTTTATTTTTATTAACTAGTTTAAACTGGTGCATTACATTATAAACTGGTTTAAAATCAGTTTCAAAAAACTGAACTATGAACACTTCGATAAGTTTGTGCAAAAATTTGTGTGCTACGTTTCAAAAATTTGTATGCTATGTACAAAAATTTGTAGGCTATATCATTAAATTTGTGTTACGTACAAATTTTAGTATGCTATGCTTCGAAAATTTGTATGTTATGCTTCAAAATTTGTGTGCTTTCTAACAAAAATTTGTATGCTACAGAAAATACAAAATTGGACACTATTGACAAACGCTTTGTACGCATATTATTTTGAGAATATTTTTTATTGTTAATGGCTAACTTAATTATACTTAGTTACTAAAATATCTTGTGCACATACCATTACCATTATTGTTATTAAAATACCAAAATATCTTATGCGAATACCTACACTCACCAAAATGAGCATTAACTAATTTTAACTATGTTAGTTCAAGTCTTTAAAATCAATTTTGTAAAATTACTATCGAATGCAAATTTCTCCATTAAAATTAGGACAAATCACATAAATAAAATAATTAGATGCAAAATTGATGTAAATACAATATTCTAAAACAAGTTACATTTTAGTCTTAACTCTATTCTATATAAATCGATATAACCTATCACAGTTTTTGAATTTATACGTAATCTACGAAGAAATCCCTGTTACAGATTATGAGTAGCAAAAAACCCATAAACTGCTGCTACCAATCGTGGATTAAGAGCAATAAAAAGTGGCCATAAACAACTGTACATTGGCACAATTTATGAAAGAAAGCAAAACAAAAATCACTATTGGCATAGCAGATTACTAAGGAAAAAAATATAATTAATCTGTTGCTAATTATAAATGTTTACGTGTATAAATGATAGATGTAAAATTTATGACATTGGAAGAGTTAATCATGGAGATTACTCTCATTTATATTGAAAGATATGTATAGATATGGTGAATTATGGAGTACCATCAAAATTGTGAACGATGGAATATTTTTATCAATATTTTTTTCAAGCCTGCTTCACATCCATATAACCATATAATCAAGTTGGCCCAAGCCCAAATTGATTCAAGCACATTAAATGGAGACTGAAAAACAAGCTCTAGACACAAAAACATCTCGTTTTCCATTCGTGCTTCATTATGAACGAATGTTACATCTTTAACACGAAACCAATACACCAAAACACTCACTCTCTTCGAATCTCTCTGAACGTAACTCAAACTTCAATCACATTCTTTACGAAAACCACTAGTGCAAACAAATTGGAAGAAGATTTCGCAAGCAACAACCAGAAACAAACGAAAACAGCAACAAAGACTACAAAAGATATGAGAAAACTACTGTTTATTTAAAATCTTGCAATGTTACATTTCGCCTAGTTTCATTTTAGTTTTACTGGTTTGATTTGCTTTGTTTAGTGGATTGAACTATTGTGAATGATTTTTACAGTATAATTAGGGCTTGAAGATATAGTTTCTTGTTCTTATTGGTTTGGATAGTTTAATTAGAGTTCTGTTATTATCTTCAGTACTTATTTTCCATTGAATAACACTAGTCTTGTTGATTGAAAATTGATAATGATTTATTAACCACATGAATGTTTTTCGGTCTGGTGGCCTTTGTGATTTTGGTTCTGTGCATGAAGAATTTTTGGTTCGGTGGGTTGTGGCATATTAATTAACTTAATTAACATATACATGCTTGTGGTTGTTGATGTATTGAATGACTTTTGTTTAGTATAATTGACATTAGAGACAACTCTTTCAATTTGATAAGCCATACTACTATAATAGTATTCTTGTTGATTGAAAGTTGATCATCATTTATTAACCACATGAACATTTTTCGCTTCGGTAGCCTTTTTTATTTTGGTTCTGTGCATGAAGAATTTTCGGTTCGGTGGGTTGTGGAATTTTAATTGACTTGTTTAACATACACATGTTTGTGATTGTTTATGTATTGAATGAGTTTTGTTTAGGACAATTCCCATTAGAGACAACTCTTTCAATTTGATAAGCCATACTACTATAATTGTATTCTTTTTTATTGAAAGTTGATCATCATTTATTAATTACATGAACATTTTTCGCTATGGTAGCCTTTTTTATTTTGGTTCTGTGCATGAAGGATTTTTGGTTCGGTGGGTTGTGGCATTTTAATTGACTTGTTTAACATACACATGCTTGTGGTTGTTGATGTATTGAATGAGTTTTGTTTTAGACAATTCATATTAGAGACAACTCTTTCACTTTGATAATCCATACTACCGTAATAGTATTTTTGTTGATTGAAAGTTGATCATCATTTATTAACCACATGAATATTTTTCGGTTCGGTAGCCTTTTTTATTTTGGTTCTGTACATGAAGGATTTTCGATTCGATGGGTTGTGACATTTTAATTGACTTGTTTAACATACACATGCTTGTGGTTGTTGATGTATTAAATGAGTTTTATTTAGGACAATTCACATTAGAGACAACTCTTTCACTTTGATAATCCATACTACTGTATAGTATTCTTGTTGATTGAAAGTTCATCATCATTTATTAACCACATGAACATTTTTTGGTTCGCTAGCTGGTGCACGAAAATTACTTCACACTATGTAATTCCGCACAACTAACCAGCAAGTGCACTGGGTCGTCCAAGTAATACCTTACGTGAGTAAGGGTCGAATCCCACGGAGATTGTTGGCTTAAGGCAAGCTATGGTTATCTTGTAACTCTCAGTCAGGATATAATATCAATAATAATTCTTAGTTTTAATTGTAAAAGTCAAGGGGCATAAACTAAATACTTGTTACTCAATAATGGAGAATATGTTGGGGTTTTGGAGATGCTTTGTCCTCTTTATTTCAGCTTTTCTCTTGTACTCCTCTCCACACACGCAAGGCTCCTTCCATGGCAAGCTGTATGTAAGGTGTCACCGTTGTCAATGGCTACTTCCCGTCCTCTCAGTGAAAATAGTCCAAATGCTCTGTCACAGCACGGCTAATCATCTGTTGGTTCTCGATCATGTCGGAATAGAATCCCTTGATTCTTTTGCGTCTGTCACTACGCCCAACAATCGCGAATTTGAAGCTCATCACAGCCATTCAATCCTTGAATCCTACTCGGAATACCATAGACAAGGTTTAGACTTTTCGGATTCTCATGAATGCCGCCATCAATTCTAGCTTATACCACGAAGATTCTGATTAAGAAATCTAGGAGATACTCATTCAATCTGATGTAGAATGGAGGTGGTTGTTAGGCACACGTTCATGGATTGAGGAAGATGATGAGTGTCACGGATCATCACCTTCTTCATAGTGAAGCGCGAATGAACATCTTAGATAGGAACAAGCGTGTTTGAATGGAAAACAGAGATAATTGTATTAATTCATCAAGACGCTGCAGAGCTCCTCACCCCCAACAATGGAGTTTAGAGACTCATGCCGTCAAAAGGTATAAAGTTCAGATCTAAAATGTCATGAGGTACAAAATAAGTCTCTAAAAGTTGTTTAAATACTAAACTAGTAACCTAGGTTTACAGAAAATGAGTAAACTAAGATGGATAGTGCAAAAATCCACTTCTGAGGCCCACTTGGTGTGTGCTGGGGCTGAGACTTAAGCTTCTCACGTGCCTGGGCTGTTTCTGGAGTTGAACGCCAGGTTGTAACCTGTTTTTGGCGTTGAACTCCAACTTGTAACTTGTTTCTGGCGCTGAACGCCAGACTGCAACATGGAACTGGTGTTGAACGCCAGTTTACGTCATCTATCCTTGAGCAAAGTATGGACTATTATATATTGCTGGAAAGCCCTAGATGTCTACTTTCCAACCCAATTGGAAGCGCACCAATTGGACTCTTGCAGCTCCAGAAAATACATTCCGAGTGCAGAGAGGTTAGAATCCAACAACATCAGCAGTCCTTTTTCAGCCTGAATAAGATTTTTGCTCAGCTCCCTCAATTTCAGCCAGAAAATACCTGAAATTACAGAAAAACACACAAAATCATAGTAAAGTCCAGAAATGTGATTTTTATTTAAAAAATAATAAAAATATAATAAAAAGTGATTAAAACATATTAAAAACTACCTAAAAACAATGCCAAAAAGCGTATAAATTATCCGCTAATCACAACACCAAACTTAAATTGTTGCTTGTCCCCAAGCAACTAAAAACAAAGTAGGATAAAAAGAAGAGAATATACAATGAATTCCAAAAACATCTATGAAGATTAGTCTTAGTTAGATGAGCGGGGCTATTAGCTTTTTGCTTCTGAATAGTTTTGGCATCTCACTTTATCCTTTGAAGTTCAGAATGATTGGTATCTATAGGAACTCAGAATTCAGATAGTGTTATTGATTCTCCTAGTTCAGTATGTTGATTCTTGAACACAGCTACTTTATGAGTCTTGGTCGTGGCCCTAAGCACTCTGTTTTCCAGTATTACCACCGGATACATACATGCCACAGACACATAACTGGGTGAACCTTTTTAGATTGTGACTCAGCTTTGCTAAAGTCCCCATTTAGAGGTGTCCAGGGTTCTTAAGCACACTCTGTTTTTGCTTTGTGCCTCGACTTTAACCGCTCAGTCTCAAGTTTTCACTTAACACCTTCACGCCACAAGCACATGGTTAGGGACAGCTTGGTTTAGCCGCTTAGGCCAGGATTTTATTCCTTTAGGCCCTCCTATCCACTGATGCTCAAAGCCTTGGATCCTTTTTATTACCCTTGCCTTTTGGTTTTAAGGGCTATTGGCTTTTTGCTCTTGCCTTTTGGTTTAAAGAGCTTTTGGCTTTTTCTGCTTGCTTTTTCTTTTTCTTGCTCTCTTTTTTTTCGCATTTTTTTCTGCAAGCTTTGTTCTTCACTGCTTTTTCTTGCTTCAAGAATCATTTTTATGATTTTTCAGATTATCAAATAACATTTCTCCTTTTTCATCATTCTTTCAAGAGCCAACAATTTTAACATTCATAAACAACAAATTCAAAAGACATATGCACTGTTCAAGCATTCATTCAGAAAACAAAAAGTATTGCCACCACATCAAAATAATTAAACTATTTTAAAATTTGAAATTCATGTACTTCTTTTTCTTTTTCAGAAAATAATTTTCATTTAAGAAAGGTGATGGATTCATAGGACATTCATATCTTTAAGACATAGACACTTAGATACTAGTGATCATATAGTAAAGACACAAACATAATTAAACATGAAGCATAGTAAACGAAAAACAGGAAAATAAGAACAAGAAGATTAAGGAATGGGTCCACCTTAATGAGGGTGTCATCTTCCTTGCCTTGAAGAACCAATGGTGCTCTTGAGCTCCTCTATGTCTCTTCCTTGCCTTTGTTGCTCCTCCCTCATAGCTCTTTGATCTGCAGTCAATTGCTCTACCACTGAATTATGGAAAAACAAAAAGCAATACTTTTACCACACCAAACTTAAAAGGTTTGCTCGTCCTCGAGCAAAAGAAGAAAGAAGTGGAGAAGATGGAGGAGATGGAGGTGTGTGAATGGGTGGGTTTGGGAGGGGAAATGTTTGAATTTGAATGGTGAGGTAGGTGGAGATCCTGTGGGGTCAAGGACTTAACATCCCTGCTCCAATTAGGCATGTAAAACGCCCTTGCTGTGCAATCCTGGCGTTTAACGCCAGACTGCTGCTTGTTTCTGGCGTTAAACGACCAAATGTAGCCTGTTTCTGGCGTTAAACGCCAGGAAGATGCTTGTTTCTGGCGTTAAACGCCAGCTTGGTGCTTGTTTCTGGCGTTAAACGCCAGACAGATGCTTGTTTCTGGCGTTTAAATGCCAAACTGCTCTCCTCCAGGGTGTGCTATTTTCAATGCTATTTTTCATTCTGTTTTTGATTTTTTAGTAGTTTTTGTGACTTCACATGACCATCAACCTAATAAATCACGAAATAACAAAAAGAAAATAAAATAGATATGATTAAATAACATTGGGTTGCCTCCCAACAAGCGCTTCTTTAATGTCAATAGCTTGACAGTGAGCTCACATGGAGCCTCACAGATAATCAGAGCAAGGTTGGAACCTTGATAAACCACTATTTATGGTTTATCTTATGCTCAATTGAGTGGTTTTTATCTACTCTTTACCCACTTATTCATACTATTTGCATGGTTTTACATTTGCCTTCCTAATTATGTGCTTTGATTGAAAACATGCTTCTTTGATCTTATATTTGCTTATTATTAATCCTCTCTTATTATCATTAGATGCCTTGATATGTGTGTTAAGTGATTTCAGATATTATAGGGCAGGAATGACTTGGAGGATGGAAAGGAAGCATGCAAAAGTGGAAGGAATACAAGAAGATGAAGAAGTTGCTAAGCTGTCCAACCTGACCTCTTCGCACTCAAACAGCTATAACTTTAGCTACAGAGGTCGAAACGATGCGGTTCCAGTTGCGTTGGAAAGCTAACGTCCGGAGCTTCGATTTGATATATAATATGTTATAGTTCCCCTAACTCTATGCGACGCATCCGCGTGATTCATGCGGCCGCATCACAGTGACGAAAAACCAGCGTGGCAAAATTCGAAACCAGCAAATTCTGGATTGTTTTGACCCAGTTTGTGGCCCAGAAAATACAGATTAGAGGCTATAAAGTAGGAGAATGCATCCATTCATGAGGAGGCTTTCATATTCACAATTTTAGGAGTAGATGTAATTTTTAGAGAGAGAGGTTCTCTCCTCTCTCTTAGGATAAGGATTTAGGATTTCTATTAGTTTTAGGAGTGACTCTCAATCCCAGATTTAATATTCCTTTTACTTTGCATTCCTCTTTTTACTTTCATATGCTTCAATGCTTGTATTAGATATGTTTCCCAATTGGCTTATGAACTTTTCATGTTAAGATCTGCATATTTTATTTAATATTATTTGAGGTATTTCAGATTTAAGATTGCTTTGCTTTATTTATATTAATGCTTTTAATTTAATTTAGATATTTTTCACCCTTTTGGCTTTGGTCAAGTGATTGGTAGTACTTGAGTTATCAAACTCAGCAAGTGATTGAAATTGGCAGATTTTGCTTTAGCTAGGATTGCTCTAACACTAGTCTCTCCACAGGAGTTGACTAGGACTTGAGAATCAAGCTAATCAATCCACTTAACATTCCTTTGTTTAATAAAGGCTGACGAAGTGGGATTGAAACCCAATTCTCTTCACACTTGATAAGGATAACTAGGATAGGAATTCCAATTCTTATACCTTGCCAAGAGATTTTATTATTATTATTTTATTTTACTTTTCATATAACATATTCCCTCCTTACTTCCAAAACCCCAATTTACAAACTCATAACCAATAATAAGAACATACCTCCCTACAATTCCTTGAGAAGACGACCCGAGGTTTGAATACTCGGTTATCAATTTCAAAGGGGTTTGTTACTTGTGACAACCAAAACGTTTGTATGAAATGACTTTTGAAGGTTTAGAAACTATACTTGCAACGAGGATTAATCCGTAAATTTCTAGACCACGCAAAAGTTCTCTCATCAAAATGGCGCCGTTGCCGGGGAATTGCAAACGTGTGCCTTATTATTGGTTATTGTAAATATTTTTTTGATTTTTACTTGTTTATTTGTTTTTATTATTGCCGAGGACGGTGCAATCTTTAAGTGTGGGGAGGTCGATACCGATCTCCGTGGGTTAGTACTTTCTTTTCAACACCAATAATCTTTTTTTTTTTGTTCATTGTTGCATCTGCATATCTGATTGCATATTTATTTGATTTTGTGCATTTAGTTACTACTTGGTTAAAATAATAAATCTCTTTTTAAGATTCTATTTTTGAAAAAATTTCACTAATTTAAATAAAAATTTTTAAAAAATTTTTATGTGTTAAATTTGTTTGAAGTTGTATTTGGAACATGGTTTTTGAGTCAAAGAACACACAACCTGTGAGACTTTGAGCTTATTTACATGGTTACATTATTTAACCATAAATATTTTATTCCTGTGTGTTCCCATCTCTATGATTGTAATCTTTACTTTGTTCCATTCTATATGTCCAATATTTAGTGTATTTACATGCTTGCATAAGATTGAGGCCATTGTTTGATTTTAGCTCACTTATCCCAAAATTAGCCTACCTTTTACATCACCCTTGTTAGCCCCCTTGAGCTTTTAAATCCCTTCTGTTTTACAACCACATTACTAGCCTTAAGCAGAAAAACAAAATAAGAATCCCAAGTTGAATCCTTGGTTAGCTTAAGATAGATATTGTGTAAAATTTAAGTGTGGGGAATCTTATGGGAACATGGGATGATATGAAAAAGTAGGGAATTAAATTGTCATTTGAAAATTTGGGAAGCATGCTCATGTGAAATCAAAATAATTAATTTACCATGTGCATTGCAGAAAAATATAATGAGTAATTAAATAAGGGGATACAAAAAAAATAAAAATAAAAAATAAAAAAAATAAAAATAATAATAAAAAAAGAGAAAAATGAAAAAAAAAAATATATTACCCCAAATACAAAATAAAAAAGAATCAATGCACATGGGACAAAATTCAAAAATAAGTTTGATACATGAGCATGTAATACAAAAGTGGAAAAATTTTGGGTAGCTAGGTAAAGTATTTTTAAATTATTTAAAGTATGTATATGTTAAGTGAGATTTTAGACTAATCAAGGATTCACTTTGTTAGCTCACTTAGCCTTATATATATATACCCTCACCCTTACCTTAGCCCCATTACAACCTTGAAAAGACCTCATGATGTTTGCATTGGTACATTAAATTTTTGTTGATTGGTTAGATGAAGAACAAGGTTTAGAAAGCATGACTAGAGAAGAGTAGAGTGAATAACCCTATACACTTGAGAGATTAGAGTGATATACACTTCCAGTGAGGGTTCAACGCTTAAATTCTATGTTCCCTGCTTTCATGAGCTATCTTCTTACAAGTTCACTTGCTTTTTATTGTCTGATTTGAATTAGTGAAAATTGGTTTGTATTTGTCTTGGAGAACTTATTTACTCTTAACCAAGTAAGTAAAAGCATTTAGCATGTAGTTGCATTCATATGTTGCATTTCATACCATTCCTCTTCATCTTTATAGCTTCTCTTGAGCTTAGCATGAGGACATGCTATTGTTTAAGTGTGGGGAGGTTGATAAACCACTATTTTGGGTGTGTTTGGTAATCACGTTTGAAGAAAAAAAAGTACGTTAGAGCTTCTTGAAAGCTTCACTTTTTTGTTTGGCTAAATTTCTTCTCTACAAACGCAGAAGTGATTTTGTTCATAAAATCACGTTTATAAGAAGCAATAATTTCTAGCTTCTCCGTTGCACTAACGTGCTTTTAGCCAATACCTTCAATATTTATTTTTCTTTTACCAATTTTATCCTTTATACATGTTATTGCATTATTTATAGAATTCTTATTATTCCTCTTTATATGAACTCTTTTTTATTATTTATTATTTATATTTTTTATTAATTTTTTTATTTGACATTATATATTTTTATAGTTATAATTTTTGTGTATTATATTTATTATTATCTTTTTATAATAGAATTTATTAATCCCATTAGGTAAAATAAATTAAATAAAAAATTAATCATAAATAATAATAATATTTAAAAATTATAATGTATTAAAAAAGAGTACTAAGAGTATTAAAAATATACTATATAAAAAACATATAAGAAAAAAATATAAAAAAAAATTAAACATGTATAAAAAAATAATATTATAATTTAATGTCATGTCCTTTTAAGTAATTATCTATCTAAAAGTGATTTTAACTAATATTATCCAAACAATATTTATTTTATCAAAATCAATTTTGGTAAAGAATTACCAAACATAAATCATGTTGACACAAACTTACTTCTATCCAAAATCAATTATATAAAATCACTTTTATTCAAACTCCAGTTTGACCAACCACAATCCAAACACACACTTTATGGTTTATCTTGTGCTCAATTGAGTGGTTTTTATCTACTCTTTACCCACTTATTCATACTATTTGCATGGTTTTACATTTGCCTTCCTAATTATGTGCTTTGATTGAAAACATGCTTCTTTGATCTTATATTTGCTTATTATTAATCCTCTCTTATTATCATTAGATGCCTTGATATGTGTGTTAAGTGATTTCAGATATTATAGGGCATGAATGACTTGGAGGATGGAAAGGAAGCATGCAAAAGTGGAAGGAATACAAGAAGATGAAGAAGTTGCTAGGCTCTCCAGCCTGACCTCTTCTCACTCTAACAGCTATAACTTTAGCTACAGAGGTCCAAACGATGCGGTTTCAGTTGCGTTGGAAAGCTAACGTCCGGGGCTTCGATTTGATATATAATATGTTATAGTTCCCTTGACGCTAGGCGACACGACCACGTGATCCATGCGGCCGCGTCGCAGTGACGAAAAACCAGCGTGGCAAAATTCAAAACCAGCGAATTCTGGACTGTTTTGACCCAGTTTGTGGCCCAGAAAACACAGATTAGAGGCTATAAAGTGGGGAAATGCATCCATTCATGAGGAGGCTTTTATATTCACAATTTTAGGAGTAGATGTAGTTTTTAGAGAGAGAGGTTCTCTCCTCTCTCTTAGGATTAGGATTTAGGATTTCTCTTAGTTTTAGGAGTGACTCTCAATCCCAGGTTTAATATTCCTTTTACTTTATATTCCTCTTTTTACTTTCAGATGCTTCAATGCTTGTATTAGATATGTTGCCCAATTGGCTTATGAATTTTTCATGTTAAGATCTGCATATTTTATTTAATATTATTTGAGGTATTTCAGATTTAAGATTGCTTTGCTTTATTTATATTAATGCTTTTAATTTAATTTAGATATTTTCTCCCTTTTGGCTTTGGTCAAGTGATTGGTAGTACTTGAGTTATCAAACTCAGCAAGTGATTGAAATTGGCAGATTTTGCTTTAGCTAGGATTGCTCTAACACTAGTCTCTCCACAGGAGTTGACTAGGACTTGAGAATCAAGCTAATCAGTCCACTTAACCTTCCTTTGTTTAATAAAGGCTGACCAAGTGGGATTGAAACCCAATTCTCTTCACACTTGATAAGGATAACTAGGATAGGAATTCCAATTCTTATACCGTGCCAAGAGATTTTATTATTATTATTTTATTTTACTTGTCATATAACATATTCCCTCCTTACTTCCAAAACCCCAATTTACAAACTCATAACCAATAATAAGAACATACCTCCCTGCAATTCCTTGAGAAGACGACTCGAGGTTTGAATACTCGGTTATCAATTTCAAAGGGGTTTGTTACTTGTGACAACCAAAATGTTTGTATGAAAGGACTTTTGAAGGTTTAGAAACTATACTTGCAACGAGGATTTATCCGCAAATTTCTAGACCACGCAAAAGTTCTCTCATCAAAATGGCGCCGTTGCCGGAGAATTGCAAACGTGTGCCTTATTATTGGTTATTGTAAATATTTTTTTGATTTTTGCTTGTTTATTTGTTTTTGTTTTTGTTTTTATTTTTGCTTTTTCATAAATTAAGAGGTTATTGGTTTTTATTTAGTTAATAAAAAAATTTTTTTTTTCAAAAATTTGTTCTTAGTGTTCATCTTGATCTTCAAGTTGTTCTTCGCGTTCATCTTGACTTTCAAGCTGTTCTTAGTTGTTTTCTTTGTTTTGATCTAAAAATTTGAAATTTGGTGTCATTTTATTGTTTTTCTCTTTCCTCATTAAATTCAAAAATATTTTTAATTAATTTTTTTCGAAAAAAAAAATTCAGATTTTTATTTTTAAAATTTTTATCTTATCTTATCTTATTCCAAAAATCAAATTTCAAATTTCAAAATTTTAAAAATTCAAATTTCAAAAATTCAAATTTCAAAATTTAATTTTCAAATTCAAAATTTAAATAACCTTTTAATTTAAATTTATTTTTATTTTTATTTTGCTACTATGAACTCTCACCCCTTTGGCTATGAGTCTGGTTACAATTATGTTGCAGGAAGAAGAAACTATAATGAAAATAGGCATCAAGGTTGGAACAATCAAAGATGGGAGGAGCCACAAGGATTTGATCAACCCTCATGGCAATAACCACCTCCAATGGACTATCAACAACCACCACCATATGCCTATGAACCCTTTCTTTAACATAACTTTGGACCACCACACTCACAAGCCCCTTTCCACCATTCACCTCCATATGACCCTAACCCACATCCACCATACCAACCACCTTATGAACCAAATGAACCCTCCTATCTACCCCAAACCTCCATGGAGAAAGCACTTGCCAATCTAAACTCTACTATACAAGCTCTCTTCACCCAAATCAGACCACCAAATACCTTCAACAATCAACCCTCAAGCTCTAGTGCACTTCCTTGTCAACCACAGAATGATCTCTCCATCCCATCACTACCATCCATGGAAGAGCACCCACATCCATCAATCCAAGAGCAAGATGATCCCAATTATGCTATTGATATGGAACAGGAAAGAAGGAATCATCTTCGCGAATCCATACTTCATAAAGAGCTAGAGGAGGCCCTACGGGTAAGGGTAGGAGAGACCCTTGAAGATGAAAGAATAGTTGAAAGGAGTTGTCATAGAAAGAAAAACATCGAGGATGAGTACGATTTTATACTTAAACAACTGGACAAAGTAGCAATTATTAAAAAGGAAGAAGTGGTTGCAGACTTAAGAGATGCTGTACCTCCATTGGAAAGTCCAGTCACAGAGCCGCCTTCCACGGTGTTTGATGTTGATGATGAGAAGAGTGTACAACCTCCAAGGCAGATCATGGTTGAAGATTTTGTAGAGGTTGATCAAGAGGTAGAAGATGTCAAAGAAGAGCACAAGGGAATGGAGCTTGAAATTACCTTGCCAAAGTTGTTGGAAACCCCTCCCCCTAAGTTGCCATCATCCTTCACAACATTCAAGTGGATAAAATTCATATCCCATAGCTTTCTAATCCCACTTGAATATGGGCTACTGGAGACGGATGGTCAACTTAGAGCTCTTTGTGGCATTAAGAGTAAGAGGAAGATGGCCAGTGGTAAGAATTGTCCTGTAAGGTTCATTATGGATGGAAGCCTTAAGTTTAAACGCAAAGGTTGATGTAGAGCTCAATTGAATGGGTCTAGGAAGCTGTTTGGTAGCTACAGTGAGAATTCAATTTACTTATCACCCGGCTGGAAAAATACAGATCCCGACAAAAATGGGTGTAAAAGCAAGGTTTGGGATCCTGGAATCTGCTCTGACATCCAACACCCCGGGAGCCTAAGAATCTTTTTGAAGCTGCTCAAGGGTTTTACATGCCTAGTTTGGGACCCCGGAGGTTACTGGAAGTACAAACACTGGTGGGGATTCCTGGATGAATACAAGCATAAGCCACCATAACAGGGAGCTCACCAAATGTCCAACTTAAGGACTTTAACTAAAAGTGCTAGGTGGGAGACAACCCACCGTGGTATGATCGTTCCTTTTTCATTTTTATTTAGTTTTATTTGTTTTTGAGTTTTATTTTATTTTATTGAACCTGGAGTTTTGCATCACATTCATATTAACACTGCATTCTGCATTTTCTTTTCAGATTAAAAAAAAATGCAACGCGACGCGACCGCATCAGCGACGGGTCCGCGTCGCAAGGAGAGGGGAGAAAATAAAAACGAACAGAGAGTCACGCTGGAGCGTGGCTAGAGGCGTGCCAGTGGCACAAATCGACCCACGCGACCGCATCACCGACGCGTCCGCGTCACATGGGAACATTGGCCTCCCACGCGACCGCGTCACCCACGTGGCCGTGTGACCTGTAAAATTGACGTAAAGGGTGCATGGCAGAGAGTTATGCTGGAATGGTGCTAGACGCACGAATCCTACGACGCGACCGCGTGCCCTACGCGTCCGCGTCGTTTTCAAAAAAGGCCATCCACGCGATCGCATGCCCCACGCGACCGCGTCACCCTAGATTTTGGCAATACTAAGTTTTGAACAGAGAATTGTGCGACCGCGAGGCTGCACTCGCGCCACTAGCACAAATCAAGTCACGCGATCGCGTGCCTCACGCGTCCGCGTCACCCAACCTTATCGCGCACCACGCGACCGCGTCACTCACGCGTCCGCGTCGCCAGCGTCGCACAACCTATCCAGATTAGTGCCAACTATCTTATTTTTCTTTCCCAATCCTAATTTCTTCTATCTTTTCTTCTTTCTTCTTTCTTTCTTACTTTATTTCTTTCCCTTCTCATTCTTCTTATCTTTTATTTTATTTTATTTATTTGCATATTTTCAGTCATTACATTTTAATTTTTATTTTTCTAAAATTATTGGTGTTCAAATGTTCTTATTCAACTGTTATATCTTTTCTGGTATTATCTTGGTGCTTATGACTTTTTTTTATTCTGATTGGTTAACATTATTTAAATAAATGCTAATTTTTATGATACTTGTACTCCTCTTGCATTGACATGTACTTATATTGATATTTTCATTACCCACACTCTTCCCCATTGTTGCAAATTTTGCACCATTGGTATACCATGGCTTCTATTGTTTTCTCACGTACATGTTGAAGCTTCCATGTAAATGAGACCCTTTTCATTTGGCATTAACCCAACCATACTTCATTTATTTTCTTATCTCTATTACTGGGTTACTTTTTCTTCCCTTTTTCTTTCAGGATGGCCACCCGGAAGGGAACCGGAAGGCGTTTGCATGGGGAGACAGACAAGTCCATCTGCACAATCCGTAGAGAAAAGCAACAGTTGAAACAACCCGTCCACCTGCACATCTCAGTATGCACCGAGGACGGTGCAATCTTTAAGTGTGGGGAGGTCGATACCGATCTCCGTGGGTTAGTACTTTCTTTTCAACACCAATAATCTTATTTTTATTTGTTCATTGTTGCATCTGCATATTTGATTGCATATTTATTTGATTTTGTGCATTTAGTTACTACTTGGTTAAAATAATAAATCTCTTTTTAAGATCCTATTTTTGAAAAAATTTCACTAATTTAAATAAAAATTTTTAAAAAATTTTTATGTGTTAAATTTGTTTGAAGTTGTATTTGGAACATGGTTTTTGAGTCAAAGAACACACAACCTGTGAGACTTTGAGCTTATTTACATGGTTACATTATTTAACCATAAATATTTTATTCCTGTGTGTTCCCTTCTCTATGATTGTAATCTTTACTTTGTTCCATTCTATATGTCCAATATTTAGTGTATTTACATGCTTGCATATGATTGAGGCCATTGTTTGATTTTAGCTCACTTATCCCAAAATTAGCCTACCTTTTACATCACCCTTGTTAGCTCCCTTGAGCTTTTAAATCCCTTCTGTTTTACAACCACATTACTAGCCTTAAGCAGAAAAATAAAATAAGAATCCCAAGTTGAATCCTTGGTTAGCTTAAGATAGATATTGTGTAAAATTTAAGTGTGGGGAATCTTATGGGAACATGGGATGATATGAAAGTAGGGAATTAAATTGTCATTTGAAAATTTGGGAAGTATGCTCATGTGAAATCAAAATAATTAATTTACCATGTGCATTGCAGAAAAATATAATGAGTAATTAAATAAGGGGATACAAAAAAAATAAAAATAAAAAATAAAAAAAATAAAAATAATAATAAAAAAAGAGAAAAATGAAAAAAAAAATATTACCCCAAATGCAAAATAAAAAAGAATCAATGCACATGGGACAAAATTCAAAAATAAGTTTGATACATGAGCATGTAATACAAAAGTGAAAAAATTTTGGGTAGCTAGGTAAAGTATTTTTAAATTATATAAAGTATGTATATGTTAAGTGAGATTTTAGACTAATCAAGGATTCACTTTGTTAGCTCACTTAGCCTTATATATATACACCCTCACCCTTACCTTAGCCCCATTACAACCTTGAAAAGACCTCATGATGTTTGCATTGGTACATTAAATTTTTGTTGATTGGTTAGATGAAGAACAAGGTTTAGAAAGCATGACTAGAGAAGAGTAGAGTGAATAATCCTATACACTTGAGAGATTAGAGTGATATACACTTCCAGTGAGGGTTCAACGCTTAAATTCTATGTTCCCTGCTTTCATGATCTATCTTCTTACAAGTTCACTTGCTTTTTATTGTCTAATTTGAATTAGTGAAAATTAGTTTGTATTTGTCTTGGAGAACTTATTTACTCTTAACCAAGTAAGTAAAAGTATTTAGCATGTAGTTGCATTCATAGGTTGCATTTCATATCATTCCTCTTTATCTTTATAGCTTCTCTTGAGCTTAGCATGAGGACATGCTATTGTTTAAGTGTGGGGAGGTTGATAAACCACTATTTTATGGTTTATCTTGTACTCAATTGAGTGATTTTTATCTACTCTTTACCCACTTATTCATACTATTTGCATGGTTTTACATTTGCCTTCCTAATTATGTGCTTTGATTGAAAACATGCTTCTTTGATCTTATATTTGCTTATTATTAATCCTCTCTTATTATCATTAGATGCCTTGATATGTGTGTTAAGTGATTTCAGATATTATAGGGCAGGAATGACTTGGAGGATGGAAAGGAAGCATGCAAAAGTGGAAGAAATACAAGAAGATGAAGAAGTTGCTAGGCTGTCCAGCCTGACCTCTTCACACTCAAACGGCTATAACTTTAGCTACAGAGGTTCAAACGACACGGTTCCAGTTGCGTTGAAAAGCTAACGTCCAGGGCTTCGATTTGATATATAATATGTTATAGTTCCCCTGACGCTAAGCAACGCAACCGCGTGGTCCATGCGGCCGCATCGCAGTGACGAAAAACCAGCGTGGCAAAATTCGAAACCAGCGAATTCTGGACTGTTTTGACCCAGTTTGTGGCCCAGAAAACACTGATTAGAGGCTATAAAGTGGGAGAATGCATCCATTTATGAGGAGGCTTTCATATTCACAATTTTAGGAGTAGATGTAGTTTTTAGAGAGAGAGGTTCTCTCCTCTCTCTTAGGATTAGGATTTAGGATTTCTCTTAGTTTTAGGAGTGACTCTCAATCCCAGGTTTAATATTCCTTTTACTTTATATTCCTCTTTTTACTTTCAGATGCTTCAATGCTTGTATTAGATATGTTGCCCAATTGGCTTATGAACTTTTCATGTTAAGATCTGCATATTTTATTTAATATTATTTGAGGTATTTCAGATTTAAGATTGCTTTGCTTTATTTATATTAATGCTTTTAATTTAATTTAGATATTTTTCTCCCTTTTGGCTTTGGTCAAGTGATTAGTAGTACTTGAGTTATCAAACTCAGCAAGTGATTGAAATTGGCAGATTTTGCTTTAGCTAGGATTGCTCTAACACTAGTCTCTCCACAGGAGTTGACTAGGACTTGAGAATCAAGCTAATCAGTCCACTTATTCTCTTCACACTTGATAAGGATAACTAGGATAGGAATTCCAATTCTTATACCTTGCCAAGAGATTTTATTATTATTATTTTATTTTACTTGTCATATAACATATTCCCTCCTTACTTCCAAAACCCCAATTTACAAACTCATAACCAATAATAAGAACATACCTCCCTGCAATTCCTTGAGAAGACGACCCGAAGTTTGAATACTCGGTTATCAATTTCAAAGGGGTTTGTTACTTGTGACAACCAAAACGTTTGTATGAAAAGACTTTTGAAGGTTTAGAAACTATACTTGCAACGAGGATTTATCCGCAAATTTTTAGACCACGCAAAAGTTCTCTCATCAAACCTCCCAACACCAAACTTAGAGTTTGGTTGTGGCCTCCCAACACCAAACTTAGAGTTTGAATGTGGGGGTTTTTTTGACTCTGTATTGAGAGAAGCTTTTCATGCTTCCTCTCCATGGTTACAGAAGGAGAACCTTGTGTCTTATAGTTTGCAATGTCTGCAAACCACAGAGCTTCCTGAATAGCAAACAATTGCTCATCCAGAAAGGTTTCAGAGATCTCAGTAGGAGGGAGGGATGCTCCTGCTACTGGTTCTATCCGGGACAGGTGATCAGCTACTTGATTCTCTGTCCCTTTTCTGTCTCTTTTTTCTATATCAAATTCTTGCAGAAGCAACACCCATCTTATGAGCCTGGGCTTTGAATCCTGCTTTGTGAGTAGATATTTATGAGCAGCATGGTTAGTGTACACAATCACTTTTGATCCTACTAAGTATGATCTAAACTTGTCAATGGCATAAACCACTGCAAGCAGCTCTTTTTCTGTGGTTGTGTAATTTTTCTGGGCCTCATTTAAAATGCGGCTAGCATACTGAATGACATGCAGCAGCTTGTTATGCCTCTGTCCCAGTACTGCACCAATGGCATGGTCACTGGCATCACACATTAGTTCAAATGGTAATGTCCAGTCTGGTGCAGAAATAACTGGGGCTGTGACCAGCTTAGCTTTCAGAGTTTCAAACGCCTGCAGACACTCTGTGTCAAACATAAATAGCGTGTCAGCAGCTAGCAGATTACTCAGAGGTTTTGCAATTTTTGAAAAATCCTTTATAAACCTCCTATAGAATCCTGCATGCCCCAGAAAGCTTCTGATTGCCTTAACATTGGTGGGTGGTGGTAATTTTTCAATTATCCCTACCTTAGCTTGATCTATCTCTATTCCCTTGTTCGAAATTTTATGCCCAAGAATAATTTCTTCAGTCACCATAAAGTGACATTTTTCCCAATTTAGAACCAGGTTAGTCTTTTGGCATCTTTTCAGAACAAGTGCTAGATGGTTAAGACATGAGCTAAATGAGTCTCCAAATACTGAGAAGTCATCCATGAAAACTTCCAGAAATTTCTCTACCATATCAGAGAAGATAGAGAGCATGCACCTCTGAAAGGTTGCAGGTGCATTGCACAGACCAAAAGGCATTCTTCTGTATGCAAATACTCCAGATGGACATGTGAATGCTGTTTTCTCTTAATCCTGAGGATCTACTGCAATTTGGTTGTAACCTGAATAGCCATCCGAAAAGCAGTAGTATTCATGACCTGCTAGTCTTTCTAGAATCTGGTCTATGAATGGTAAAGGGAAGTGATCCTTCCTGGTGGCTTAATTGAGCCTTCTGTAGTCAATACACATACGCCACCCTGTAACTGTTCTTGTAGGAACCAGTTTATTTTTTTCATTATGAACCACTGTCATACCTCCCTTCTTAGGGACAACATGGACAGGACTCACCCAGGGGCTATCAGAAATAGGATAAATAATCACAGCCTCTAGTAACTTAGTGACCTCTTTCTACACCACTTCCTTCATGGCTGGATTTAGCCGCCTTTGTGGTTGAACCACTGGCTTAGCATCATCCTCCAATAGGATCTTGTGCATGCATCTTGCTGGGCTGATGCCCTTAAGGTCACTTATGGACCACCCAAGAGCTGTCTTGTGTGTCCTTAGCACTTGAAGTAGTGCTTCCTCTTCCAGGGGATTTAAAGCAGAGCTTATGATCACCGGAAAAGTGTCACCTTTTCCCAGAAATGCATATTTCAGGGATGGTAGTAATGGTTTGAGCTCGGGTTTAGGAGGTTTTTCCTCTTCCTGAGGAAGTTTCAGAGGCTTTTTCAATTCCTCTGAATCCTCCAGATCAGACTGAACATCTTTAAAAATGTCCTCTAGCTCTGATTCGAGACTCTCATTCATATTGACCTCTTCCACTAGGGAGTCAATAATATCAACGCTCAGGCAGTCGTCTGATGTGTCTGGATGTTGCATAGCTTTGACAACATTCAACTTAAACTCATCCTCATTGACTCTCAGGGTTATCTCCCCTTTTTGGACGTCAATGAGGGTTCGTCCAGTTGCTAGGAATGGTCTTCTTAGAATGAGAGTTGCACTCTTGTGCTCCTCTATTTGCAGCACTACAAAGTCAGTAGGGAAGGTAAATGGCCCAACCTTGACAATCATGTCCTCAATTATGCCTGATGGGTATTTAATGGAGCCATTAGCAAGTTGAAGACAGATCTAGGTTGGTTTGACCTCTTCAGTCAAGCCAAGCTTTCTCATAGTGGATGCAGGGATTAGGTTGATGCTTGCCCCAAGATCACATAGAGCTGTCTTGGTGCAATTACCCTCTAATATGCATGGTATCATAAAGCTCCCGGGATCTTTAAGCTTTTCTGGGAAGCTTTTCAGAATGACTGCACTGCATTCTTCAGTGAGGAGAACACTTTCAGTTTCTCTCCAATCCTTCTTATGACTCAAGATATCTTTCATGAACTTGGCATAAGAGGGTATTTGCTCGAGTGCCTCTGCAAACGGAATCTTTATTTCAAGAATCCTGAGATAGTCTGCAAAGCGAGCAAATTGCTTATCCTGTCAGTTGGATAGTATTTTGCTCATCCTCTGTCAGTTGTTCTTTTCTTGGCTTTCTGTTGCTCTGAAGTGAGGTATTTAATGTTTTTCCACTTCTTAATTGAACTGCTTGGCACTCTTCTGTTATTTATTTTGATAACTGCTGTTTTGTTTGCTTCAACTGTACTTCCATATTCACATTAGCCATTCTTGTGTCTTGTAGTATCTCCTTGAATTCGGCTAGCTGTTTTGTTAGAAAATCTAATTGCTGATTGAATTCAGTAACTTGTTCTGCAGGATTGAGTTCAGCAGTTACTGTTTTAGCCTCTTCTTTCATGGAAGACTCACTACTTAGGTACAGATGCTGATTTCTGGCAACTGCATCAATGAGCTCTTGAGCTTCTTCCATTGTCTTTCTCATGTGTATAGATCCACCAGCTGAGTGGTCCAAAGACATCTGAGCTTTCTCTGTAAGCCCATAATAGAAGATGTCTAACTGCACCCACTCTAAAAACATTTCAGAGGGGCATTTTCTTAGCATCTCTCTGTATCTCTCCCAGGCATCATAAAGAGATTCATTATCTCCTTGTTTAAAGCCTTGGATGTTCAGCCTTAGCTGTGTCATCTGTTTTGGAGGGAAATATTGATTCAGGAATTTTTCTGACAGCTGTTTCCATGTCCTTATGCTAGCCTTAGGTTGGTTATTTAACCACCTCTTAGCTTGGTCTTTTACAGCAAATGGAAACAGTAATAATCTGTAGACATTCTGATCTACTTTCTTATCATGTACTGTGTCAGCAATTTGTAAAAACTGTGCCAGAAACTCTATAGGTTCTTCCTGTGGAAGACCGGAATACTGGCAACTTTACTGCACCATGATAATGAGCTGAGGATTCAACTCAAAACTACTGACTCCGATGGAGGGTATACAGATACTACTCCCATATGAAGCAGTAGTGGGGTTAGCATATGATGGAGAAAGGGAGATGATGTGGATTGCAAAAAAAAAATTTTTTTTTTTTGGAAACCGAAAATAAAATAAAATAAAATAAAATAAGTGAAAATTCGAATATAAGTTCAAAAATTAAAAGGAAATTGAAAACTAAAATAATTAATTAATTAAAACGATTTGAAAAATAAGGGGTAAGGATTTTCGAAAAATGAAGAGAGAGAAAGTAGTTAGGAAATTTTGAAATTTAAATTTTAAATTTGAAAATTAAATTTTGAATTTTAAATTTTTGAAATTTGAAATTCGAATTTTGAAATTTGAAAATTTGAATTTTGAATTTTGAAAAAGTCAACAATATAAGATAAGGATTTGAAAGAGATTTAAATTTTGAAAAGATTTGATTTTTAAGTTTGAAAATTAAATTTTGAAATTTGAAATTTTGAAATTTGAAATTTGAAATTTGAATATTGAATTTTGAATTTTGGAATTTGAAAATTGAATTTTGAATTTGAAATAAGATAAGATAAGATTTTGAAAAAGATATGATTTTTGAAATTTTAAAACTAAGATAGGATGAAACAAAAAGTTTTAAAATAAAAATCTGAATTTTTAAAGGAAAATTTTGAAAATTACTTAAAATAAAGAGAAAATATATTTTTGAATTTAATGATGAAAGAGAAAAACACACAAAAGACACAAAACTTAAAATTTTTAGATCTAATGCTCCTTGTTTTTGAAAATTTTGGAGGGAAAACACCAAGGAACACCAAACTTAAAAATTTTAAGATCTAAACACAAAGAAGACTCAAGAACACTTTGAAGATTCACAAGAACAACAAGAACAACAGAAAGAACACCAAACTTAAAATTTTTAGAAAACTTGAATAAAATTTTCGAAAATTATAAAAAGATTAACAAGAAAACACCAAACTTAAAGTTTGGCACAAGATTCAATCAAAGAAAAATTATTTTTGAAAAAGATTTTAAAAAGAAAATACCCAATTACCAAGAACATAAACCAATGCTCTAGCCAATTGAGTAGTAAATGTAACACTTGTTTTAAAGAGGTATTTTTAATAACTAAAAATTAATTTTTTTGAAAACTAATGTTTTGAGAAAGCACAAGTAAAACAAGAAAAGACACAGAACAAGAAAAACCAAAGATCAAACAAGAAAAATAAACAAGAACAACTTGAAGATCAAGGAAGAATAAAGAACACAAATTCGAAAATTTAAAAGAAAAAGATAAGAATGCAGTTGACACCAAACTTAAAACATGACACTAAACTCACGAAAAAAATTAAAAATTAATAAAGAAAAATAATATTTTAGAAGAATTTTTTTTAAATAAATTAAAGGACTCAGATTTAATGACTCTATAGCAACAAAATAAACCTTTAGTTGTTCAAACTCGAACAATCCCCGGCAACGGCACCAAAAACTTGGTGCACGAAAATTATTTCACACTATGTAATTCCGCACAACTAACCAGCAAGTGCGCTGGGTTGTCCAAGTAATACCTTACGTGAGTAAGGGTCGAATCCCACGGAGATTGTTGGCTTGAAGCAAGCTATGGTTATCTTGTAACTCTCAGTCAGGATATAATATCAATAATAATTCTTAGTTTTAATTGTAAAAGTCAAGGGGCATAAACTAAATACTTGTTACTCAATAATGGAGAATATGTTGGGGTTTTGGAGATGCTTTGTCCTCTTTATTTCAGCTTTTCTCTTGTACTCTTCTCCACACACGCAAGGCTCCTTCCATGGCAAGCTGTATGTAAGGTGTCACCGTTGTCAATGGCTACTTCCCGTCCTCTCAGTGAAAATGGTCCAAATGCTCTGTCACAGCACGGCTAATCATCTGTTGGTTCTCGATCATGTCGGAATAGAATCCCTTGATTCTTTTGCGTCTGTCACTACGCCCAACAATCGCGAGTTTGAAGCTCGTCACAGCTATTCAATCCTTGAATCCTACTCGGAATACCACAGACAAGGTTTAGACTTTCCGGATTCTCATGAATGCCGCCATCAATTCTAGCTTATACCACGAAGATTCTGATTAAGAAATCTAGGAGATACTCATTCAATTTGATGTAGAACGGAGGTGGTTGTCAGGCACACGTTCATGGATTGAGGAAGATGATGAGTGTCACGGATCATCACCTTCTTCATAGTGAAGCGTGAATGAACATCTTAGATAGGAACAAGCGTGTTTGAATGGAAAATAGAGATAATTGTATTAATTCATCAAGACGTTGCAGAGCTCCTCACCCCCAACAATGGAGTTTAGAGACTCATGCTGTCAAAAGGTATAAAGTTCAGATCTAAAATGTCATGAGGTACAAAATAAGTCTCTAAAAGTTGTTTAAATACTAAACTAATAACCTAGGTTTACCGAAAATGAGTAAACTAAGATGGATAGTGCAAAAATCCACTTCTGGGGCCCACTTGGTGTGTGCTGGTGCTGAGACTTAAGCTTTTCACGTGCCTGGGCTGTTTCTGGAGTTGAACGCCAGGTTGTAACCTGTTTCTGGCGTTGAACTCGAACTTGTAACTTGTTTCTGGCGCTGAACGCCAGACTGCAACATGGAACTAGCGTTGAACGCCAGTTTACGTCGTCTATCCTTGAGCTAAGTATGGACTATTATATATATTGCTAGAAAGCCCTGGATGTCTACTTTCCAACCCAATTGGAAGCGCGCCAATTGGACTTCTGTAGCTCCAGAAAATACATTTCGAGTGCAAAGAGGTTAGAATCCAACAGCATCAGCAGTCCTTTTTCAGCCTGAATCAGATTTTTGCTCAGCTCCCTCAATTTCAGCCAGAAAATACCTGAAATTACAGAAAAACACACAAACTCATAGTAAAGTCCAGAAATGTGATTTTTATTTAAAAACTAATAAAAATATAATAAAAAGTGACTAAAACATATTAAAAACTACCTAAAAACAATGCCAAAAAGCGTATAAATTATCCGCTCATCAGTAGCCTTTTTTATTTTGGTTCTGTGAATGAAGGATTTTCGGTTCGGTGGGTTGTTGCATTTTAATTGACTTGTTTAACATACACATGCTTGTGGTTGTTGATGTATTGAATGAGTTTTGTTTAGGATAATTCACATTAGAGACAACTCTTTCACTTTGATAAGCCATACTACTGCAATAGTATTCTTGTTGATTGAAAGTTGATCATCATTTATTAACCACATGAACATTTTTTGGTTCGGTAGCCTTTGTAATTTTGATTCTGTGAGTGAAGGATTTTTGGTTCAGTGGGTTGTGGCATTTTAATTGAATTGTTTAACATATACATGCTTGTGCTTGTTGATATATTGAATGAATATATTGACTAAAATTTTTTATTACATCCAAACACAACAAGAAAATGGCAACAATGAAGGAGAAGGCACATTATAACGTAAGCATATTAAATATATTTATTTACTTTCATTTGAATAATATCTATTTTGTATTATAAATATATCCTCACATTCTATTTCAAAACTTGCAGAAAAACTCACTATTGCAGATGCCAAACAAAGGCAATAGCAACAGTGTACAGGGAAATGGGTCAAGAAAAGAAAGATATTGTGGAAAAAATGGGATTTGGTGGTCTGGCACATGTGCCAGAAATGAACGTCTCTAATACACTATTGATAGAATTGCTTGACCGGTTTGATGTAGAGAGAGGATGCCTGAAAACTCTACAGGGGACAATATACATAACTCCTCGGAAGGTAGTAGCTGCCCTCGGCATAACCAACGGAGGTAATACATTTTCCACTTACTGCTTATTTTCAGTTCATTAGTGTCCGGATAATTAAACTGGCCGTTTTTGTATTATTTTTGCTATTAAAATATTGTAGGAAATCTTTTTCCTGAAAAAGTTTATTACAACAAGCTAAATCCAGCAAACAAGGAATATTTGACAGCGTCAAAAATATTTCCTTGGCAACTTTGGCAAGGAATGTGCTGGATATGAGTGTAGAAAGGGAGGAGAACTAGAAAAAATTCAAGAGGACTTTTGTTGTCTTCATACAAAAGTGCTTCTTGCTCCCCACAGCGGTAAGTGTGGCCTGCCCAATCCACAAGCCACCGATCTTTCATGTGGACAACAATAGGGAATGGGTTTGGGGAAAGCATGTTGTTAACTTCTTAATGAAAGGAGTTGACAACAAGAGAGAGGGGAAGAAATAGTCTGTTGATGGGTGTATTTTTGTATTAATGTTGATATACTTCCATGAAACAAAGTTCCCCTGCCCAGTTGCACCTGATGCTCCCCCTGCACCGTGGGTGGCCTATTGGGCAAGGTAAATGATCATTGAATGGATTTCATCCAAAACAACACAATCATTGGTAAGTACTATACTAAAATTCCCCAAAAAATTTGCTTTGAAATGCATTTAGGTTATAATTAAATTATTTGTCCTGCTTGCAATTGTTAGTTTTGTTCATTTGAATGTTTCTGCATTAAGAAACATTTTTTTTATGAATAAATAGTTGTCATGTACTATTCACCATATGAATGTTTTTCGGTTCGGTAGGATTACTTTATTCGATTCACCGGATTGTTAATTTGTTATTTTGATGATTAAGTAATTGAAACCTTGTTTCTATTTTAGGAACTTCTGTATAGAAAGCAAAAAAAGAAAGAAAAAACAAAAACAAGTAACTTGGACAAAAAAGAAAAAGAAAAAAAATAAAAAAGAAAAATGCTGAGACGGATTCTTCTTCAGAAGAGGAAACACTTTCCAAATCTGAATTCGAAAGCCAGTAAGTTTAATTTTCATATCAATTTCATTTAATTTGTATTTGCTTAAATTTGTTCTTATGCGCTTGCTCTTATGTATTGCAGAGAAGAAGAAATAAAAAAAACACAACAAAAAAAAGAAAACAACCATTGAAGGTGGTTAAAAAACAAACCAAAAAAACAAAAAGCCTGTGCCTATAGATTCAGAGAGCACAAGTGAATCTAAAAATGAGTAAGTATTGTATAATTTCTGTGAGACGTTTTATTGATTGCATATATATATCTATTTTCGGTTCGGTGGGCTTCTAAGTTTTGATTTAGCAGTTTAATTTATTTCGGTTTGGTGGTATCTTTGGGTTTGGTTGACTTCATTGTTAGTGTCTTGTCTCCGGTATAAATTCAATGTGTTTATCTGTTTTACAAAGAAAATAAAACTGAGAAAATACCCATAATAAAAAGAAGAAAACAACCAGAAAGAGTGGCAAAAATACCAACCCAACCTGAGAAGGAGTAAGTTTCTCGAATCATATTTTCTTTTACTGATACTTACATTTTAGGTTTCTTGATACTTATTTTATGAACTTTCAGAACTGAACAAGCAAAAGACAATGCTGCCAAAAAAAGAAAATGATCATTAGAGATAATAAGGGAAAAAATATCAAAGAAAAGAAATGATGGAGATAGTCAACAGATATTGCTCCGGATCAGTTTGACTCTCCACAGGGACAAAATGATTTCTCTCAGACGTAAGATTCAGTTTATTATTCCCGAATTCTTTTTCTTACTTTGCTTACTTTTGCTACAACCTTTTCTAATTCCTCTAGATTCAATTACTAATATTTATTTATATTTCTTAGGGTGCCGAATGTAAATATTGATAGTGAGCAAGTCTTACAGACTCAAGGAAGCTCTACACCTTCTGTAGATGCTGCGAGCAATACCAGGTAAATTGGTTCACTGCATATTGTATTTTCGGTCCGGTGTTTGCCCAAAAATGAATTTGATGTCTTTCTTGACCTCTGCTTTTAAGCTTGGTTTCTAACTTTAATTTGTTATTTTTTTTTAGGAAAAATACCCCTGAAACCCTGGTCAAATACTTTAGTAAAAAGAAAATCTTCCCAAGAAAGACGTCTAAAACTCCACAAGTATAAGTTAAAAATATTTATGTTACTCTTTTAAATTTAGTTAATAATTTTTGTTTAATAATCACAAGGAAATTATGTTTAAATGTCACTAGAGCTACACCTGAATCAGAAGTACAAATCGTTGAGTTTCAACAACAAACTCATTCTGAACCTTTGGAAGTGTGAGTGTTTCAATGTGCAAATTCCTATTTTTCAAAACAAATTCTAATTATTCTAATTATTTAACATTAACTTTATTTTTGTTTACATTCCTTAGAGCTCCTCTTGCATTGTCTCTTCCAAGTTCAATTCAGGAAGAGTTGATGAAGGATGACTTCATCTATGTCCCTCCACAAGAGGAAACACAACAAACATCTAATAATGAGTAAGTTAATAAATATTTATTTACCACATGAATCGTGTTCAATGTTTACTGCTTATAAATGGTTTAATTATGGTTCACTTGAAACCAGAAATGAATTAAATATTTTCTTGTCTTTGGACTCTCTTCTGCTTATTACAGCTGCCCTCAAGAAGCTGAAAAGCAAGGTGTTACAGTATCTCTTACGAGTTCTGTAATTGAAGACTTAATGAAAGATAACTATGTGTATGAAGTTTCTAATGAAGAGTAAGTTTCACATAAAAATTCTTTTTATTAATTTTAATGGTTGTTATTGAACTATTTTCTATTTAATGCAACATCCCTACAAAAGAACAAGAACAACAAGCCCAAGAACCACTGGTGCAACAAGAATCAAAACAAGAAGCACCTGTTAATGTGTAAGCATTAAATTCTTTAATATCACTTTTGTTTAATATAATTTCAGTTCACTGTATGTTTGGGTTTTGGTTCAGTATAAGTTTGGTTTTCAGTTCACTATAATGATTAGTGTAATTTCTGTTAAATATCATTGTTAAATATGATAATAGTTTGGGATAATTATAGAAATGTTTACTATTTAATGAAGCAGACCTCTGGAACAGCCCTGCGAAGAACCAATAGTGCAAGAATCCAAACAAGAAGCACCTGTTGATGTGTAAGTTTTACTGCTTATATAAATATCGATAATGTTTACTGCTTATACATGGTTTAATTATGGTTCGGTTGAAACCAAAAATGATTTCAATGTGTTGTTGTCTTTGGACTCTCTTCTGTTTCTTATAGCTGCCCTCCAGAACCCAACAAGCAGGGTGTTACGGGGTCTATTACAAGCTCTGTTCTTGAATAATTTTTCAAGGATGCCGATGTCTATCAAGTTTCTGATGAAGAACAATCCAAAGAACCTCTGGTGGCACGGCAATCAGAAAAAGAAACTCTAATCTTGTTGATGTTAGGATTTTTGCTGGTAAAGAATTTTATAAAAATAGTCGCGTTGTAGATATAGTTTCTAAACCGATAGAAATCCCTTCATACAAACGTTTTGGTTGTCACAAGTAACAAACCCCTTTAAAATTAATAACCGAAGTATTTAAACCTCGGGTCGTCTTCTCAAGGAACTGTAGGGAGGTATGTTCTTACTATTGGTTATGAAGATTGTAAATTGGGGGTTTTGAAAGTAAGGAACAAGTAATTTGAATGACAAGTAAAATAAATAAATAACTGTAAAACACACTTTTGGCAAGGTGTGAGAAATTGGAAGTCCTATCCTAGTTATCCTTATCAATGGAGACGAGAATTGAATCTTAATCCCACTTAGTTAGCCTTTACTAAAGCAAGGGAAGATCAAGTGGATTAATTAGTCTGATCTTCAGGTTCTAGTCAATTCTTAAGAAAGGACTGGAATTATTGAAGTTCAATTCAATTAGCAAAGATAACAATTATCGATCACGTTGAATTTGATAACTCTTAAGTTACTGATTTCTTAACCAAGACCAAAAGGGGAAAAGTAAATCTACTCGAATAAAAATATCTTCAGGTTGGAAGTAACAGTAACATAAACAAAAGAGAGCAATCATAAACTAAAATACCTCAAATAACATTAATTAAGAGAATTATATGTAACATAGAAAAGTTCATAAATTAAATTGAGAAGATAATAAAAAGGAAAGTTGAACCTGATAAGAAAGGACAATCATGAAAGCAAGAAAAATCCTAAATCATAATCCTAAGAGAGAGAGGAGAGAACCTCTCTCTAAAAACTACATCTAAATCATCAAAAGTAAATAATTGGAGACTCTCCTTTGAATGGATGCATTCCCCCACTTTATAACCTCTAATCTGTGCTTTCTGTACTTGGATCTGGGCCAAAAAGGGCTTCAGAAATCGCTGAGAGCGTTTTCTGTAATTTCTAGTGCGTGGCCTCTGTCACGCGTCCGCGTGGGTCATGCGGTCGTGTCATCTGGAGTTTTCCTTATTACGTGTTCGTTTCGGTCATGCGTCCGCGTCATCTGCGTTCTGCTCAAGGCGCGCGTTCGCGTCATTCACGCGTTCGCGTCGCTGCCAGTTTCTTCAAAAACTCTATTTTGTGCTTTTCTTCCATTTTTGTATGTTTCCTTTCCATCCTTTAAGTCATTCCTGCCTTAGAAGATCTGAAACTACTCAACACACAAATCATGGCATCGAATAGTAATAAAGGGTAATTAAAATAATTATTCTTAAAGCATAGGAAACATGTTTTTCACATATCTCACATAATAAGGAAGGGAAAGTAAAACCATGCAATTAACATGAATAAGTGAGTGAAGGATTGAATAAATCACTTAAATTAGGCACAAAATATATCATAAAGTATTGGTTTATCACTTGTCATCATTTGACAGGTATGTTACTTGCTTTTCTTTAATATCATTTTTGTTTAATATCATTTCGGTTCACTATTAGTTTGGATTTGGGTTCACTATTTGTTTGGATTTCTGTTCACTATAGTGATTAAATATCATTTTTGTATAATATCTATCATCTTGTAGTGCTGCACAACCTAGGGAAAGGGAAGATGAAAGGCCTTCCTTTAGCCTTGGGATAAGTCCACCAGTATCTCAACCAACTCAGCTCTCTCAAGAGAGTGATTCACAGCTTGAAATCCTGGTAGAGACAGTGGTAGATGCTGGAGTGGAAGCAGCATTAAAATTTACTGAAGGAACATCTTCAGAACAAACCTTACCAGCAGCTCAAGTTTACAAAACCCCGCAGAAAAAGACAGAAATCACGAACGAGCTTATTGAAAAGTGTTATCATTGGATGACACATGTGAAATAGACAAAAGATGGCACCAATGAATATGAACCATTATTTGTCTTGAAACATGAGGGACTCTACGAGGGATTAAGAGAATATTTCATGTCTCTAATGCCTGGAGAACAAGTGCATGCCGCGGTAAAATCCTTTGCCAATTGCGTTAACATTAATGATTTTTTTAAACACTCTTATATAGTATGTCTCATAAATTTTTATCCTGTAGGTGGTTAGTATACACAGCTTGATTCTCAACAAAATAAAAACTAAGCGGTATCAAGAACAAATATACATTGTACCAATGGATATTGTGGTAAGTAAATTTCTTATTCACTGCTTATGAGAATGTTAATATTGGTTCACCTGATTCTTATGTCTTCTTTTGAGTACTTTTGGATTAAGAAAAATTTTTTCTTGATGATTGAATATTTTCCACATTTTATTCATCATATGATTTTTGTTCGGTTCGGTGAAATATGATTTAACTGATGTTGATTTTGCGGAATTTTATCGTGGGAACATATGGCGACAAGTACATTGATAAGAGCACAAACAAAGCCCACAAGTTTAATATTCAGAAGTATGACCTCTACTGGCAGTTTATTAACAAAAGAAAACTTGCATTGCATCTATTTGTAAGTTGTAATATCTAAAAATTCTTTGATAATTCTCTTGTTTGCTATTGTTTCCACTGAAATATTCTATAACTTTTCGAAACTTCAGTTATTTGTCCCAATTTGCAATGGAGGGCATTGGTGTTTGTGGATTACTGATGTAAATAAAAAGAAATTCTATGTCATTGACCCTATCAACAAGAAGCCAGAAGAAATACCTGATTCGAGAAAGGACATAAACAAATGTGTTGTAAGTTATTTTCTTGTAAATTATTGAAATTATTCTGTATATGAGAGGAGTTTGGTTCACTGTTGTTGGTTTTATTTATTTACTTTTTTTTGTCTCTTTCAGGGTTTAATAATTTCCCAGATGAGGGTGTACGCTGGAGCAGAACCCTTAATGGAGGATGGACTGGGAAAGGAAGCAGAGTATATCCAATTGAATGGTCAATGTACAAAGTAAGAATCTTTCTCTTCTATAGTGGTATTTTTAATGTGTTTTATTTTATATACTAATGATCGTATTATATTCAATTCTTGCTTAGCTATGATTGTGGAATATTCATGATAAAATGGCTCGAAACAATATATCCACAAAAAAATAAAAAGCGGGAAGGGATATAAATATAAAGCTTGGACACATGTAAGTACTTTCTAAATTAATAAACTTATTTCTTTTCTTATTTCTTTCAGTTAAGTTGATATTGTAACTAGAGCTTTGAAGTTGGTTGTTACTCATAATTGTTTTCCATGCAGAAAATACTATTCTTGTTGATTGAAAACTGATCACCATTTATTCAACACATATAAATGTTTTGGTTCGGTAGCTCATATAATTTTGATTCACCAAGTGAATGTTTTTCAGTTCGGTGGCTCTTATAATTTTGATTCACCAAGTGAATGTTTTTCGGTTCGGTGGCCTCCTTTTAATTTGTTTAAGTTTAGGGTTACTGTGATTCCATTTTTACAATATAACTAGGGATTTGAATTAAATTTGTTGTTATTTAATGTGGTTTTGATTTACTTGATATTTAATGTGTTCAGGATGTAGGGTTATTGTGATTGCATTTTTACAGTATGATTAGGGTTTTGAATAATATTGTTCTTATTTCATTTGGGTTCATTTCTTATGTAACTAATTTATTTCAATTGAAATGTAGAAAGAAATTAATGACTCCAGATACCAATATGGTCCACATTTTTTGTTTCATGAAATGAACAAAATCAGAGACCAAGTGATTTCGGAATCTGAAGCAATAAAACTCACCAAGCCGTCTGCTTTCCTCTCCAGCGCTTATTGTAAATACACATCTAGGGATTTAGATAGCAAATAGCATATACTAGTTGTAATTAACAATATTTTGTTTAACTTTTTTAAAGAACAAAAAATGCATACTTCAAATGTATATATGTCAATGTATGTATCAAACAATGCATATAGTAGTTGTATATATTTTGTTTAACTAGTTATAAAAGCAAACAATGCTTCTTTCAAATGTATATTTGTCAATGTTAATTTATATATCTATTCTTAATCTCAATGTATGTATCAAATGTTAATATTTATATATCTGATGGGACTGTCTGGCTGCTGTTTTATTCCAGGTTCTCAGTGATTGCTATCACTGCAATTACCAATACATTATGAACTCCAAAAGAACACAGTGAATCGAAATTAATACACTAGGCAAACTGAAAAATAGAAACACACTGAACCCTTAAAGCCTGAACCCTAAACTCTAAACATAAAACCAGAACCCTGAACAATGAAACCTGAAACCATAAACCCTAAATCCCTAAAACCCTAAACCCTAAACCCTGAACCCGAACCCTGAACTCTGAACCTAAACCCTAAACATTGAACTCTGAACCCTAAATTCTAAACCCTAAACCCTATACCCTAAACCCTATACCTTAAACCCTAAATCCTGAACCCTATCGTAAACCCTAAACCCCTAGAACCCTGAACCCTAAATCCCAAAACCTAAACCCTCAGCCATGAACACGGTGAACCAAAATTAATACACTGGGCGAACCGAAAGGTAAAACACACTGAACTGCTAAACCCTGAACCCTAAACTATAACCCTAAACACTAAAACCAGAACCCTGAACAATGAAACCTGAACCCATAAATCCTAAATCCCTAAAACCCTAAACCCTAAACCCGAACCCTGAACTATGAACCTGAACCCTGAACATTGAACTCTAAACCCTAAATGCTAAACCCTAAACCATAAACCCTAAACCCTGAACCCTACCATAAACTCTAAAACCTAGACCCCTAAACCTTGAACCCTAAATCCTAAACCCTAAACCCTCAACCATGAACACGGTGAACAAAAATTAGTACACGAGGTGAACCGAAAGTTTGAAACACACTGAACCCTGAATAATGAACCCTGGACCCATAAACCCTAAATACCCAAATTGACCCAAGCCCAAATAAATTTACCCGCCTCCAACGTCACTAAAATAAACGTGAGTTCCATGCGCTTCATTATAAAATAACATTCCTTCTTCTTAAAAACTCACAAAACCGATCCTTCTCCTCGAATCTCTCTCAAAATCACTCAAATTTCAGTCACGTTCTCTGCGAAAACCACTACTGCAGAAGAATAGCGAGAAGATTTGGCAACGAACAACCACAAAAGAACAAAAATAGCAACAGAGACTACCAAAGGTATGAGAAAACTACTGTTCACTTGAAATCTTGCAAATGTTGCGTTTTTCCTAGTTGCATTTTAGGGTTTACTGGATTGATTTGCCTCGTTTAGAAGATCCAACTATTGTGAATGCATTTTTATAGTATAACTAGGACTTGAAAGGAAATTTGTTGTTATTTTCAATCAGTTCAGTGGATAGTGTAACTAGGGCTTTGAAATTGCTTGTTACTCTGTTCAGTACTTCTTTTGCATGGAGAAATACTATTCTTTAGCAACAGTGTTGTTCTAATATCACCCGGAAAAAAAAAACCTTGGTTTTGTTCCATCTTTCATATCATTACCCTTTATTATAGTCTTAGACAAGGGCATGCAAATTTCAAGGATCCTCTTGGCATAGTTGGATGACCAGAATTTTCTAGCACATACTTTTGAGCAATATCAACATACATGTTCTTATTTATCCCTTTTCATTTCAATTTTTCTTCCTTTTAGGGGTGGTGGGATCAATTAACATAGAAAATCAAATATTCACTATTTTTTAATATATAATCAAAAATATATTTCTTCGGTACCAAAATAAATTTAGTTTTGAGTAAACTGATATATGGAAAATTAATCAAAAGTTCTTTGACATTTATGCAAAATGGATAAAATTTTGAAAATATATGGTATCCCCAATGAAAGAACTTGGAAGATTGATGGTTTAGAAGTTATAGTAAACTCTCGTTGCAAGTATAGTTACTAAACCAAGCAATCAACCTTTCTTACAAATGTTTTGGTTGTCACAAGTAACAAACCCCTTTAAAATTGATAACCGAGTATTTAAACCTCGGGTCGTCTTCTCAAGGAATTGCAGGGAGGTGTTCTTATTATTGGTTATGAGTCTTGTAAATTGGGGGTTTTGAAAGTAAGGAAGAAGTATGTTAAATGATAAGAAAAATAAAATAGTAATAATAAAATAAACTCTTGGCAAGGTATTAGAACTGGAAGTCCTATCCTTATCAATTGTGATGAGAATTGGATTTTAATCCCACTTTGTTAACCTCTAACTATGAAGGTAAATCAAGTGGACTAATTAGCTTGATCCTCAGGTCCTAGTCAATTCCTATGGAAAGACTAGAGTTATTGGAGCAACTCTCAATTTCAACCACTGCTTTATTTGATAGCTCAAGCGTTACCAATTACTTAACCAAAGCCAAAAGAAAGAGAATATCTAAATTAAATTAAAAGCATCAATATAAATAAAGCAAAGCAATCTTAAATCTGAAATACCTCAAATAATATTAATTAAGAAAATCATAACATGAATGTAGCATAAGCCAAATTGAAAAGATAAATAATAATTAAAGGTATATAATAAAAGTAGAAAATAAATAAGAGAAACATTGAACCTGTGATGAAGAAGAAATAATCCTAAATCCTAAAACTAAATCCTAAGAGAAAGGAGAGAACCTCTCCCTCTAAAAACTACATCTAAAACTAAAAATTATGAATTATGAGCTTATTTTTATGAATGAATGGATTCTCCCATTTTATAGCCTTTAATCTGTATTTTCTGGGCCGTAAACTGGGTCGAAAACAGCCCAGAAATCGCTGGAGAAGAAATCTGTCACGCTGATTTTTGCCACTGCGACGCATCCGTGTGGAGCGCGCGTTCGCATCACCTAGCATCAGGGCAATTATGACATATTATATATCAAATCGAAGCTCCGGACGTTAGCTTTCTAACGCAACTGAAACCGCATCGTTTGGACCTCTATAGCTCAAGTTATGACCGTTTTAGTGCGAGAAGGTCAGGCTGACAACTTTGCAATTTCTCCAACTTCTTGTATTCCTTCCACTTTTACATGATTCCTTTCCATCCTCTGAGCCATTCCTGCCCTGTAATCTCTGAAATCACTTAACACACATATCAAGGCATCTAATGGTAATAAGAGAGGATTAAACATAGGGAACTTAAGGCCAAAGAAGCATGTTTTCAATCAAAGCACATAATTAGGAAGGCAAATGTGAAACCATGCAAATAGTATGAATAAGTGGGTAAAGAGTTGATAAAAACCACTCAATTGAGCACAAGATAAATCATAAAATAGTGGTTTATCACCCAATCTTTTTGACAAGTAGTAATACTACAATTTATTCACCAAATGAATGTTGTTCTGTTCGGTTGCCTCCTTTTACTTTGTTCAGGGTTTAAAATTATTATGACACTATTATCGGTGTATTGAGTGAAGTATTGACCAATTTTTTTCATTACAGCAAAACAGAAACAAAATAATGGTGACAAAGGCAATAGCAACAGTGTTCAAGAATATGAGTCGGGAAAAGAAATATATAGTTAAAAAATGGGATTCGGTGCCCTGGCACATGTCCCGAAAATGAACGTCTCTCACGCCCTCTTAAGAGAATTGATTGATTGCTATGATGAGTATCATGGATGCCTAAAAACTCTCCATGGAAAAATATACATAACACCTGCCAAGATAGCAGCTGCACTGGGGATAAGCCACAGCGGTAATACACTTTCCACTTCTTGCTTATTTTTGGTTCATTGCTCCCTTAAATTTCGGTCGATTGCTCCCTTTAATTTCGGTTCATTGCTACTTTTAATTTCGGTTCATTGGTTTGTAAAAAATTAAACTGAACCTTTTTGGCTCATTTGTTTATATATATATATATATATAATTAAAATATTGTAGGGGATCATTTTCCTAAAAAGGTTTACTATCGCAAACTGAATGAGAAAGACAAGGCAATATTTGACAGCCTCAAATGTGTTACGTTGGTGACTTTGACAAAGTCTGTCCTAAATATGAGTGTTGAAGGGGAGGAGAACCGGCAAAAATTCCGCAGGACTTTTGTCGTCTTTGTACAGAAGTGCTTCTTGCTGCGGACGACGGTAAGCATGGCCTCCGCGATCCATAAGCCGCCTATCTTTTGTGTGGACAACATCGAACAGTGGGATTGAGCATGTCATGTGCTCAGCTTCTTGAGAAAGGTAATCGAAAACAAGAGAAAGGGGCAGAAACAGTCCGTTGAGGACTGTGTTTTTGTTTTGATGCTGATATACTTCCATGAAACCAAGTTCCCTCACTTGGATGGACTTGATGCTCCCCCGACACCGTGGGTGGCCTATTGGACAAAGAAGATGATGCTTGACCAAATTTCTAAGGAAGCAACAGACACAATGATAATGTGTTGATTTGAAGCATTGTGCATGCAGAAATATTTTTCTTGATAATTGAATGTTTATCACGTATTATTCATCACATGAATTTAATTCGGTTGAGTGTTTGTGGTCATTTTGATTCACCTGATTATTTTTGTATTTCCTTGTTTCAAATACTTTGCTAACTAAATAATTTTGTGTTTTAGGGACTTCTGTATAGAAAGCAAATAAAGGGGAAAGAGAAAAGAAAAATTGAGAAAAAAGAAAAGAAAGTTGTTGTTATGGATTCTTCTTCGGAAGAAGAATCTTTTTCGGAATCCAAATCAGAATCAGAATTCGACAATATAATGTTGGCAGAAAGAACAAGACAAAAGAGGCTCATGAAAAAGAAAAAATTGTCCAACGGATTCAGAAACATCAAGTGAATCTCAAAACCAGTGCAGTTTGAATGGTTCTAATTAACAATATTTTGTTTAACTTGTTTAAAAAAGCAGACACTACTTCTTTTGAATGTATATATGTCAACATTAATGTAAATGTTAATATTAATGTATAGATCTAATGTTAATGTATATACTGATTCAAGATGGATTACTCCTTGTCTTGTTATATACCTGTTGGAATTGCCTGGCTACTGTTTTGTTGCAGGTTCATAGTGAAAGAAATCAGGGTGATTACTAATACATTATGAACTCTAAAACAACACAGTGAACCGAAATTACTACACTGGACAAACCAAAAAGTAGAAACACACTGAATCCCTAAACCCTAAATCCTAAACACTAAAACCAGAACCCTGATCCCTGAACCCATAAACCCTAAATCCCTAAAACCCTAAAACCTAAACCCTAAACCCCAAAAACACAATGAACCGAAATTAATGCAACTGGTGAACCGAAAAAGTGCATATCTCAACATAACTTAGATCTAATTTTAAAAGAATGTTACTATCAGAACTCTGAACTCTGAACCATGAACCAAAAAACAAATTCTTATTATTCAACTTAGAAATTAATACACTAGACGAATCAAAAAACTACATATATCAATATAGAATTTCACAAAAAAAGTGACTATTCACTATCAAGATTCAAAAATTAAATCTGCTATAACCATGGTGAACTGAAATTTGCTCATAGGTGAACAATAATTTACATTAATAAAAACTAAAACTTGTAAAATCCTGTCTTGGATAATTCATATCTGGTGTATTGTAAAGAGTGGAGCTTGACTGAATCAATGATTTGGAGTCTAAAAGGTTCAACTACAAAAGACATAATTAATTGTATATTAGGAAAATGAACAATTAAAGTTTTAACTAATCGAAATCAAGTTAATTTTACCTCGCTTGGAGCTGTCCTTTTCTTTTTCTTCATGGCATTTGAGATCTTATTTTTCTAGGTTTGATCCAAGTCTGTTCTTGGGTGGTGCATGAAATTGTGATTATCAACAATGGCGCCAAAGACTTGGTGCTCTCAAATGTGAATCACACTTTGTCACAACTTCGCACAACTAACCAGCAAGTGCACTGGGTCGTCTAAGTAATAAACCTTACGTGAGTAAGGGTCGATCCCACGGAGATTGTCGGCTTGAAGCAAGCTATGGTCACCTTGTAAATCTCAGTAAGGCGGATTCGAATGGTTATAGAGTTTTAATAATTAAAAGATAAATAACATGTAAAATAAGGATAGAGATACTTATGTAATTCATTGGTGAGAACTTCAGATAAGCGTATAGAGATACTTTCGTTCCTCCTGAACTTCTGCTTTCCTGCTGTCTTCATCCAATCATTCCTACTCCTTTCCATGGCAAGCTGTATTTTGGGCATCACCGTTGTCAATGGCTACATCCCGTCCTCTCTGTGAAAATGGTCCAATGCGCTGTCACTGCATGGCTAATCATCTATCGGTTCTCGATTATACTGGAATAGGATTTACTATCCTTTTGCGTCTGTCACTACACCCAGCACTCGCGAGTTTGAAGCTCGTCACAGCCATCCCTTCCCAGATCCTACTCGAAATACCACAGAAAAGGTTTAGACTTTCCGAATCTCATGAATGGCCATTGATGAGCGGATAATTTATACGCTTTTTGGCATTGTTTTTAGTATGTTTTTAGTAGAATCTAGTTACTTTTAGGGATGTTTTCATTAGTTTTTATGTTAAATTCACATTTCTGGACTTTACTATGAGTTTGTGTGTTTTTCTGTGATTTCAGGTATTTTCTGGCTGAAATTGAGGGACTTGAGCAAAAATCAGATTCAGAGGTTGAAGAAGGACTGCTGATGCTGTTGGATTCTGACCTCCCTGCACTCAAAATGGATTTTCTGGAGCTACAGAACTCAAAATGGCGCGCTTCCAATTGCGTTGGAAAGTAGACATCCAGGGCTTTCCAGCAAAATATAATAGCCCATACTTTTGCCAAGAATAGATGACGTAAACTGGCGTTCAACGCCAGCTTTCTGCCCAAATCTGGCGTCCAGCGCCAGAAAAGGAGCCAAAACCAGAGTTGAACGCCCAAACTGGCACAAAAGCTGGCGTTCAACTCCAGAAAGGACCTCTACACGTGCAACACTCAAGCTCAGCCTAAGCACACACCTAGTGGGCCCCAGAAATAGATTTATGCATCAATTACTTACTTCTGTAAACCCTAGTAGCTAGATTATTATAAATAGGACCTTCTACCATTGTATTAGGTATCTTTGATCAGCTTTTGATCTTTGATCAGTTGTATGCTATCTTAGATCACATTTGAGAGCTGGCCTCTCGGCCATGCCTGGACTTTCACTTATGTATTTTTAACGGTAGAGTTTCTACACTCCATAGATTAAGGTGTGGAGCTCTGCTGTTCCTCAAAGATTAATGCGAAGTACTACTATTTTCTATTCAATTCATCTTGTTTCGCTTCTAAGATATTCATTCGTACTTCAATCTGAATGTGATGAACGTGACAATCATCATCATTCCCTATGAACGCGTGCCTGACAACCACTTCCATTCTACCTTAGACTGAATGAGTATCTCTTAGATCTCCTAACCAGAATCTTCGTGGTGTAAGCTAGAATGATGGCGGCATTCAAGAGAATCCGGAAGGTCTAAACCTTGTCTGTGGTATTCCGAGTAGGATTCAATGAATGAATGACTGTGACGAGCTCCAAACTCGCGATTGCGGGGCGTTAGTGACAGACACAAAAGGATAGTAAATCCTATTCCAGCATGATCGAGAACCGACAGATGAATAGCCGTGCCGTGACAGGGTGCGTTGACCATTTTCACTGAGAGGATAAGATGAAGCCATTGACAAGGGTGATGCCTCCAGACGATTAGCCATGCCGTGACAGGGCATTTGGATCATTTTCTCGAGAGAAGACCGAAAGTAGCCATTGACAATGGTGATGTATCACATAAAGCCAGCCATGGAAAGGAGTAAGACTGATTGGATGAAGATAGCAGGAAAGCAGAGGTTCAGAGGAACGAAAGCATCTCCATTCGCTTATCTGAAATTCTCACCAATGATTTACATAAGTATTTCTATCCCTATTTTATTATACTATTTTCGAAAACTCCATAACCATTTGATATCCGCCTGACTGAGATTTGCAAGGTGACCATAGCTTGCTTCATACTGACAATCTCCGTGGGATTCGACCCTTACTCACGTAAGGTATTACTTGGACGACCCAGTGCACTTGCTGGTTAGTTGTGCGAAGTTGTGAACCATGGTATTGGCATCATGTTTTTGGCGCCATTACCAGGGAAAGAAAGAGCAATGAATTTTACATAATCAAGGTGTAATCACAATTTCTGTGAACCAAGTTTTTGGCGCCGTTGCCGGGGATTGTTCGAGTATGGACAACTGACGGTTCATCCTGTTGCTCAGATTAGGTAATTTTCTTTTTGTTTTGTTTTCAAAAATTTTTCAAAAATCTTTCAAAAATTTTCTCATCTGTTTTCGAAAAAAAAAAAAAGAAAAATGTTTTCAAAAATATATTTTTATTCAAAATTTTTAAGAATGAATTCTAGTGTTTCATGAAGCATGTGAAGCCTGGCTGGCTGTAAAGCCATGTCTAAATTCGTTTGGACTAAGGCTTCCAACCATCAGCTGTTATACGACTGTAGGGTATGTCAGGCATGTCATGTCTGGTTTACATGCAGAAGCTTGGCTAGCCATTGGCCATGTCTAGTGTTTTGGACCGAAGCTTTCATTGAAAGCTTGGCTGGCTAGTGAGCCATGTCTAATTCCTGGACTGAAGCTTTAGACTAACATGGCAAGATTCCTGGAATTCATATTAAAAATTTTTGAAATCCTTATTTTTGTTTTTCAAATAATTTTCGAAAAAAAAATCCAAAAAAATTAGAAAATCATAAAAATCAAAAATATTTTTTGTGTTTCTTGTTTGAGTCTTGAGTCATGTTATAAGTTTGGTGTCAATTGCATGTGCATCTTGCATTTTTCGAAAATTCATGCATTCATAAGTGTTCTTCATGATCTTCAAGTTGTTCTTGGTAAGTCTTCTTGTTTGATCTTTGCATTTGCTTGTTTTGTGTCTTTTCTTGTTTTTCATATGCATTCTTGAATTCTTAGTGCCTAAGCATTAAAGAATTCTAAGTTTGGTGTCTTGCATGTTTTCTTTGCATTAAAAATTTTTCAAAAATGTATTCTTGATGTTCATCATGATCTTCATAGTGTTCTTGGTGTTCATCTTGACATTCATAGCATTCTTGCATGCATTCATTGTTTTGATCTAAAAATTTCATGCATTGCATAATTTTCATGTTTTTCATAAAAATTTCAAAAATAATATATATATATATATATATATATCTTTCCCTTTTTCTCTCATCAAATTCGAAAATTGAGTTGACATTTTCAAAAATTTTTAAAAATCAAAGTTGTTTCTTATGAGTCAAATCAAATTTTCAATTTGAAAATCTTATCTCTTTCAAAATCTTTTTCAAAAATCAAATCTTTTTCAAAATTCTTAGTTATTTTCGAAAATTCCAAAAATATTTTTCAAAAAATCTTTTTCTTATTTTTATATCAAATTTTCGAAAATAACAATAACAATTAATGTTTTGATTCAAAAATTTCAAGTTTGTTACTTACTTGTTAAGAAAGATTCAAACTTTGAATTCTAGAATCATATCTTGTGATTTCTTGTGAATCAAGTCATTAATTGTGTTTTTTTTAAAAAAATCAAATCTTTTTCAAAACTAATTTCAATCATATCTTTTCAAAAAATATCTTCTTATCTTATCTTTTTCAAAAATTTGATTTCAAAATATCTTTTCTAACTTCCTAACTTCTTATCTTTTCAAAATTTGTTTCAACTAACTAACTAACTTTTTGTTTGTTTCTTATCCTTTTCAAAACTACCTAACTAACTCTCTCCCTCTAATTTTCGAAAATATCTTCCCCCTTTTTCAAAATTTCTTTTTAATTTACTAATTATTTTGATTTTTTATTTTAATTTTCGAAAAACTACTAACCTTTTTCAAAAAAAAAAAAACTTTTTTCAAAAATCACTAACTCTTTTTCAAAATTTATTTTCGAAAATTCCTTCTCTCTCATCTCCTTCTCTTTGTTTATTCATTCACTAACATCTCATCTCACATCTCTGCCCTCCTCACAGTTGTGTTTCTTTTTTTACATCACATTCTCTGTCTTCTTCTTTTCTTCTACTAACAATAAGGAACCTCTTTACTGTGACATAGAGGATTCCTCTTCTTTTCTTGTTTTCTTCTCTTTCTTATGAGCAGGAACAAGGAAAAAGGCATTCTTGTTGAAGCTGATCCAGAACCTGAAAGGACTCTGAAGAGAAAATTAAGAGAAGCTAAATTACAACAATCCAGAGACAACTTGATTGAAAATTTCAAACAAGTAAAGGAGATGGCAGCCGAACCCAACAACAATGCAAGGAGAATGCTTGGTGACTTTACTGCACCAAATTCTAACTTACATGGAAGAAGTATCTCCATTCCTGCCATTGGAGCAAACAACTTTGAGTTGAAACCTCAATTAGTTTCTCTGATGCAGCAGAACTGCAAGTTTCATGGACTTCCATCTGAAGATCCTTTTCAGTTCTTAACTGAATTCTTGTAGATATGTGATACTGTTAAGACTAATGGAGTAGATCCTGAAATCTACAGGCTCATGCTTTTCCCTTTTGCTGTAAGAGACAGAGTTAGAGTATGGTTGGACTCTCAACCTAAGGATAGCATGAACTCTTGGGATAAGCTGGTCAAGGCCTTCCTAGCCAAGTTCTTTCCTCCTCAAAAGCTGAGCAAGCTTAGAGTGGATGTTCAAACCTTCAGACAGAAAGAAGGTGAATCCCTCTATGAAGCTTGGGAGAGATACAAAGGACTAACCAAAAAGTGTCCTTCTGACATGCTTTCAGAATGGACCATCCTGGATATATTCTATGATGGTCTGTCTGAGTTATCTAAGATGTCATTGGATACTTCTGCAGGTGGATCCATTCACCCAAAGAAAACGCCTGCAGAAGCTCAAGAACACATTGACATGGTTGCTAATAACCAGTTCATGTACACTTCTGAGAGGAATCCTGTGAGTAATGGGATGCCTATGAAGAAAGGAGTTCTTGAAATTGATACTCTGAATGCCATATTGGCTCAGAATAAAATATTGACTCAGCAAGTCAATATGATTTCTCAGAGTCTGAATGGAATGCAAGCTGCATCCAACAGTACTCAAGAGGCTTCTTATGTAGAAGAAGCTTATGATCCTGAGAACCCTGCAATAGCAGAGGTAAATTATTTAGGTGAACCTTATGGAAACACCTATAACTCATCATGGAGAAATCATCCAAATTTCTCATGGAAGGATCAAAAGCCTCAACAAGGCTTTAATAATGGTGGAAGAAACAGGTTTAGCAATAGCAAGCCTTTTCCATCATCCACTCAGCAACAGACAGAGAACTCTGAACAAAATACTTCTAATTTAGCAAACTTAGTCTCTGATCTATCTAAGGCCACTGTAAGTTTCATGAATGAAACAAGATCTTCCATTAGAAATCTAGAAGCACAAGTGGGCCAGCTGAGTAAAAGGATCACTGAAATCCCTCCTAGTACTCTCCCAAGCAATACAGAAGAGAATCCAAAAGGAGAGTGCAAGGCCATTGACATAAGCACCATGGCCGAACCTGTAGGGAAGGAGAGGACGTGAATCCTAAGGAGGAAGACCTCCTGGGACGTCTAGTGACCAATAAGGAGCTTCCCTCTGAGGAACCAAAGGACTCTGAGGCTCATCTAGAGACCATAGAGATTCCATTGAACCTCCTTACGCCCTTCATGAGCTCTGATGAGTATTCCTCTTCTGAAGAGAATGAGGATATTACTAAAGAGCAAACTGCCAAGTTTCTTGGTGCAATCATGAAGCTAAATGCCAAATTATTTGGCATTGATACTTGGGAAGTTGAACCTCCCTTGTTCATTAATGAACTAAGTGATCTGGATCAACTGACATTACCTCAGAAGAAACAGGATCCTGGAAAGTTCATAATATCTTGTACCATAGGCACCATGATCTTTAAGGCTCTGTGTGACCTTAGTTCAGGAATAAACCTCATGCCCCTCTCTGTAATAGAGAAACTGGGAATCTATGGGGTGCAAGCTGCTAAAATCTCATTAGAGATGGCAGACAATTCAAGAAAACAGGCTTATGGACAAGTAGAGGACGTGTTAGTAAAGGTTGAGGGCCTTTACATCCCTGCTGATTTCATAGTCCTGGATACTGGAAAGGAAGAGGATGAATCCATTATCCTAGGAAGACCTTTCCTGGCCACAGCAACAGCTGTGATTGATGTTGACAGAGGAGAATTAGTCCTCCAAATGAATGAGGACTCCCTTGTGTTTAAAACTCAAGGATCTCTCTCTGCAACCATGGAGAGGAAGCATGAAAAGCTTCTCTCAAAGCAAAGTCAACCAAAGCCCCCACAGTCAAACTCTAAGTTTGGTGTTGGGAGGCCACAACCAAACTCTAAGTTTGGTGTTGAACTCCCATATCCAAACTCTAAGTTTGGTGTTGGAGAGTCTCAACAATGCTCTGAATATCTGTGAGGCTCCATGAGAGCCCACTGTCAAGCTATTGACATTAAAGAAGCGCTTGTTGGGAGGCAACCCAATTTTTATTTATCTAACTATATTTTTCTTAGTTATATATCTTTATAGGTTCATGATCATGTGGAGTCACAAAATAAATATAAAAATTGAAAACGGAATAAAAAACAGCAGAAGAAAAATCACACCCTGGAGGAGCATCTGTCTGGCGTTCAACGCCAGAACAGAGCATGGTTCTGGCGCTGAACGCCCAAAATGGACAGCATCCTGGCGCTGAACGCCCAGAACAAGCATGGTTCTGGCGTTCAACGCCAGAAATGGCAGCAAATGGGTGTTGAACGCCCAAAATGGGCACCAACCTGGCGCTGAACGCCCAGAGTTGTGTGCAAGGGCATTTTACATGCCTAAATTGGTGTAGGGATGTAAATGCCTTGACACCTCAGGATATGTGGATCCCACAGGATCCCCACCTACCTTATCATCTCTCTTTCCATTCATGATCATCCCTTCTGTTTTCCATTTACCACTCACATCCATACACCCACTACCTTCAAAATTCAACATCTCTCTCCCACCCAATCCCACCCATATGGCCGAATACACACATCCATCCATCTCCTCCATATCTTCTTCTTCTTCTTCTATTCTTTCTTCTTTTGCTTGAGGGCGAGCAACATTCTAAGTTTGGTGTGGTAAAAGCATAGCTTTTTTGTTTTTTTCCATAACCATTGATGGCACCTAAGGCCAGAGAAACCTCTAGAAAGAGAAAAAGGGAAGACAAAAGCTTCCATCAAGGGTCTATAGCTCAGTGGCAAAACATTTGACTGCAAATCAAGAGATCCCTGAGATACCTCAGGGGATACATTTTCTTCCACACAATTATTGGAAGCAACTAAGGGTGGAACATCAAGAGCACTCCATCATCCTTCATGAAATCAGAGAAGATCTAAAAGCAATGAAGGAGGAGCAACAAAGGCAAGGAAGAGACATAGAAGAGCTCAAGGACATCATTTGTTCCTCAAGAAGGAAACGCCACCATCACTAAGGTGGATTCATTCCTTGTTCTTATTTCTTCTGTTTTTCGTTTTCTATGTTATGTGCTTATCTATGTTTGTGTCTTCATTACATGATCATTAGTAGTTAGTAACTATGTCTTAAAGTTATGAATGTCCTATGAATCCATCACCTCTCTTAAATGAAAAATGTTTTAATTCAAAAGAACAAGAAGTACATGAGTTTCGAATTTATCCTTGAACTTAGCTTAATTATATTGATGTGGTGACAATGCTTCTTGTTTTCTGAATAAATGCTTGAACAGTGCATATGTCTTTTGAAGTTGTTGTTTAAGAATGTTAAATATGTTGGCTCTTGAAAGAATGATGACTAGGAAACATGTTATTTGATAATCTGAAAAAATCATAAAAATGATTCTTGAAGTAAGAAAAAGCAGCAAAGAACAAAGCTTGTAGGAAAAAAAAATAGGCGAAAAAAAAATAGAAAGAAAAAGAAAAAAGCAAGCAGAAAAAGCCAAAAGCTCTTAAAACCAAGAGGCAAGAGCAAAAAGCCAATAACCCTTAAAACCAAAAGGCAAGGGCAAATAAAAAGGATCCCAAGGCTTTGAGCATCAGTGGATAGGAGGGCCTAAAGAAATAAAATCCTGGTCTAAGCGGCTAAACCAAGCTGTCCCTAACCATGTGCTTGTGGCGTGTAGGTGTCAAGTGAAAACTTGAGACTGAGCGTTTAAAGTCAAGGTCCAAAGCAAAAAAAAGAGTGTGCTTAAGAACCCTGGACACCTCTAATTGGGGACTTTAGCAAAGCTGAGTCACAATCTGAAAAGGTTCACCCAATTATGTGTCTGTGGCATTTATGTATCCGGTGGTAATACTGGAAAACAAAGTGCTTAGGGCCACGGCCAAGACTCATAAAATAGCTGTGTTCAAGAATCATCATACTGAACTAGGAGAATCAATAACACTATCTGAACTCTGAGTTCCTATAGATGCCAATCATTCTGAACCTCAATGGATAAAGTGAGATGCCAAAACTATTCAAGAGGCAAAAAGCTATAAGTCCCGCTCATTTAATTGGAGCTATGTTTCGTTGATAGTTTGGAATTTGTAGTATATTCTCTTCTTTTTATCCTATTTGATTTTCAGTTGCTTGGGGACAAGCAACAATTTAAGTTTGGTGTTGTGATGAGCGGATAATTTATACGCTTTTTGGCATTGTTTTTAGTATGTTTTTAGTAGAATCTAGTTACTTTTAGGGATGTTTTCATTAGTTTTTATGTTAAATTCACATTTCTGGACTTTACTATGAGTTTGTGTGTTTTTCTGTGATTTCAGGTATTTTCTGGCTGAAATTGAAGGACTTAAGCAAAAATCAGATTCAGAGGTTGAAGAAGGACTGCTGATGCTGTTGGATTCTGACCTCCCTGCACTCAAAATAGATTTTCTGGAGCTACAGAACTCAAAATGGCGCGATTCCAATTGCTTTGGAAAGTAGACATCCAGGGCTTTCCAGCAATATATAATAGTTCATACTTTGGTCAAGAATAGACGACGTAAACTGGCGTTCAACGCCAGCTTTCTGCCCAAATCTGGCGTCCAGCGCCAGAAAAGGAGCCAAAACCAGAGTTGAACGCCCAAACTGGCACAAAAGCTGGCGTTCAACTCCAGAAAGGACCTCTACACGTGCAACACTCAAGCTCAGCCCAAGCACACACCTAGTGGGCCCCAGAAGTGGATTTATGCATCAATTACTTACTTTTGTAAACCCTAGTAGCTAGATTATTATAAATAGGACCTTCTACTATTGTATTAGGTATCTTTGATCAGCTTTTGATCTTTGATCAGTTGTATGCTATCTTAGATCACGTTTGAGGGCTGGCCTCTCGGCCATGCCTGGACTTTCACTTATGTATTTTTAACGGTAGAGTTTCTACACTCCATAGATTAAGGTGTGGAGCTCTGCTGTTCCTCAAAGATTAATGCAAAGTACTACTGTTTTCTATTCAATTCATCTTGTTTCGCTTCTAAGATATTCATTCGTACTTCAATCTGAATGTGATGAACGTGACAATCATCATCATTCCCTATGAACGCGTGCCTGACAACCACTTCCGTTCTACCTTAGACTGAATGAGTATCTCTTAGATCTCCTAACCAGAATCTTCGTGGTGTAAGCTAGAATGATGGCGGCATTCAAGAGAATCCGGAAGGTCTAAACCTTGTCTGTGGTATTCCGAGTAGGATTCAATGAACGAATGACTGTGACGAGCTCCAAACTCGCGATTGCGGGGCGTTAGTGACAGACGCAAAAGGATAGTAAATCCTATTCCAGCATGATCGAGAACCGACAGATGAATAGCTGTGCCGTGACAGGGTGCGTTGACCATTTTCACTGAGAGGATAAGATGAAGCCATTGACAAGGGTGATGCCTCCAGACGATTAGCCGTGCCGTGGCATGGCATTTGGATCATTTTCCCAAGAGAATACCGAAAGTAGCCATTGACAATGGTGATGTATCACATAAAGCCAGCCATGGAAAGGAGTAAGACTGATTGGATGAAGATAGCAGGAAAGCAGAGGTTCAGAGGAACGAAAGCATCTCCATTCGCTTATATGAAATTCTCACCAATGATTTACATAAGTATTTCTATCCCTATTTTATTATACTATTTTCGAAAACTCCATAACCATTTGATATCCGCCTGACTGAGATTTACAAGGTGACCATAGCTTGCTTCATACCGACAATCTCCGTGGGATTCGACCCTTACTCACGTAAGGTATTACTTGGACGACCCAGTGCACTTGCTGGTTAGTTGTGCGAAGTTGTGAACCATGGTATTGGCATCATGTTTTTGGCGCCATTACCAGGGAAAGAAAGAGCAATGAATTTTACATAATCAAGGTGTAATCACAATTTCTGTGAACCAGCCATCCATGGGTTCTAACTTATACCACGAAGAGTCTAATATCTCGGACTCGGTCCCCTGTATTAGATATCTAAGAGATACTCATTCTATCTCATCTTCATGTAGAACGGAAGTGGTTGTCAGGCACGCGTTCATAGGTGAGAATGGTGATGAGCGTCACATAATCATCACATTCATCATGTTCTTGGGTGCGAATGAATATCTTCGAATAGGAATAAGCTTGAATTGAATAGAAAAACAATAGTACTTTGCATTAATTCATGAGGAACAGCAGAGCTCCACACCTTAATCTATGGTGTGTAGAAACTCTATCGTTGAAAATACATAAGTGATAATGGAGTTCATTGGTCTCGGCCCCAGAGGGGAACCGGAGTAACCAAGACTTTTAATACAATAATAAAAAGTCCTATTTATACTAAACTAGTTACTAGGTTTTACAGAAATGAGTAAATGATACATAAATCCACTCCCGGGGCCCACTTGGTGTGTGATTGGGCTGAGCATTGAGCTTTACACGTGTAGAGGCTTCTCTTGGAGTTGAACGCCAGTTTGTAACCTGTTTCTGGCGTTTAACTCCACTTTGCAATCTGTTTCTGGCGTTTAACTCCAGAATAGGGCAGGAAGCTGGCGTTGAACGCCAGTTTGCGTCATCTAAACTCGGGCAAAGTTTGAACTATTATATATTGTTGGAAAGCCCTGGATGTATACTTTCCAATGCAATTGAGAGCGTGCCATTTGGACTCCTTTAGCTCCAGAAAATCCACTTTGAGTGCAGGGAGGTCAGAATCCAACAGCATCTGCAGTCCTTCTTCAGCCTCTGAATCTGATTTTTGCTCAAATCCCTCAATTTCAGCCAGAAAATACCTGAAATCATAGAAAAACACACAAACTCATAGTAAAGTCCAGAAATGTGGTTTTTAATTAAAAACTAATAAAAATATACTAAAAACTAACTAAATCATACTAAAAACTATGTAAAAACAATGCCAAATAGCGTATAAATTATCCGCTCATCACAACACCAAACTTAAATTGTTACTTGTCCCCAAGCAACTGAAAATCAAATAGGATAAAAAGAAGAGTGTATACTATAAATTCTAAAATATCAATGAAACTTAGCTCCAATCAGATGAGCGGGACTAGTAGCTTTTTGCCTCTTGAATAGTTTTGGCATCTCACTTTATCCATTGAAGTTCAGAACGATTGGCATCTATAGGAACTTAGAATTCAAATAGTGTTATTGATTCTCCTAGTTCAGTATGTTGATTCTTGAACACAGCTACTTTATGAGTCTTGGCCGTGGCCCTAAGCACTTTGTTTTCCAGTATTACCACCGGATACATAAATGCCACAGACACATAACTGGGTGAACCTTTTCAGATTGTGACTCAGCTTTGCTAAAGTCCCCAATTAGAGGTGTCCAGGGTTCTTAAGCACACTCTTCTTTTGCTTTGGACCTCGACTTTAACCGCTCAGTCTCAAGTTTTCACTTGACACCTTCACGCCACAAGCACATGGTTAGGGACAGCTTGGTTTAGCCGCTTAGGCCAGGATTTTATTCCGTTAGGCCCTCCTATCCACTGATGCTCAAAGCTTTGGATCCTTTTTATTACCCTTGCCTTTTGGTTTTAAGGGCTATTGGCTTTTTGCTCTTGCCTTTTGGTTTAAAGAGCTTTTGGCTTTTTCTGCTTGCTTTTTCTTTCTCTTTCTCTTTTTTTTTTGCCATTTTTTTCTTTTTTTCGCAAGCCTTTGTATTCACTGCTTTTTCTTGCTTCAAGAATCAATTTTATGATTTTTCAGATCATCAAATAACATTTCTCCTTTTTTCTTATTCTTTCAAGAGCCAACATATTTAACATTCATAAACAACAAATTCAAAAGACATATGCAATGTTCAAGCATTCATTCAGAAAACAAAAAGTATTGTCACCACATCAAAATAATTAAACTAGTTTCAAGGATGAATTCGAAACCATGTACTTCTTGTTCTTTTGTAATTAAAACATTTTTCGTTTAAGAAAGGTGATGGATTCATAGGACATTCACAACTTTAAGGCATAGACACTTAGACACTAGTGATCATGTAGTAAAGACACAAACATAAATAAAACATAAAGCTCAAAAATCGAAAAATAGTAAAATAAATAGACAAGGAGATTAAGGAATGAGTCCACCTTAGTGAGGGTGGTGTCTTCCTCTTCTTGAAGAACCAATGGTGCTTTTGAGCTCCTCTATGTCTCTTCCTTGCCTTTGTTGCTCCTCCATCATAGCTCTTTGATCTTTTCTAATCTCATGGAGGATGATGGAGTGCTCTTGGTGCTCCATCCTTAGTTGTCCCATCTTGGAACTTAATTCTCCTAGGGAGGTGTTGATTTGCTCCCAATAGTTTTGTGGAGGAAAGTGCATCTCCTGAGGTATCTCAGAGATTTCATGGTGAGAAACTTCCTCATGCTCTTGTTGAGGTCCATGATCTCTTGTTTTGCAGTCAAATGCTCTATTACTGAGCTATGGACCCTTGAGATGAATCTCTCCATCTCCCATGACTCAGAGGTGGAAGCAATTGCCTTCCCTTTCCTCTTTCTTGAGGATTCTCTGGCCTTAGGTGCCATTGATGGTTATGGAAAAACAAAAAGCAATGCTTTTTACCACACCAAACTTAAAATGTTTGCTCGTCCCCGAGCAAAAGAAAAAAAAAAGTAGTAGAAGAAGAAGAAAATGGAGGAGATGGAGGGAGAATGTGTACTCGGCCAAGGGGGTTTTAGGTGGTTATGATGTGTGAGAAGGAAGGAGTGATGGGTTGAATTTGAGTGGGTGGGTGTAGGTGGGTTATATGATGGTTTTGGAGGAGTAATGGAGGTGATTGGTGGAAGTTATTTGGGGAAGAGAGTTATGAAAATGTGTGAAAAGGAGAGAAGAAGGTAGGTGGGGATCCTGTGGGGTCCACAGATCCTGAGGGGTCAAGGACTTAACATCCCTGCTCCAATTAGGCGTGTAAAACGCCCTTGCTGTGCAATCCTGGCGTTTAACGCCAGACTGCTGCCTGTTTCTGGCATTTAACGCCAGATAGATGCTTGTTTCTGGCGTTAAACGCCAGCTTGGTGCTTGTTTCTGGCGTTAAACGCCAGACAGATGCTTGTTTCTGGCGTTTAAACGCCAGAATGCTCCTCCTCTAGGGTGTGCTATTTTTAATGCTATTTTTCATTCTATTTTTTTATTTTTCAGTAGTTTTTGTGACTCCACATGATCATCAACCTAAAAAAACACGAAATAACAAAAAGAAAATAAAATAGATATGATTAAATAACATTGGGTTGCCTCCCAACAAGCGCTTCTTTAATGTCAATAGCTTGACAGTGAGCTCTCATGGAGCCTCACAGATAATCAGAGCAAGGTTGGAACCTCCCAACACCAAACTTAGAGTTTGAATGTGGGGGTTCAACACCAAACTTAGAGTTTGACTGTGGGGGCTTTGGTTGACTCTGCAGTGAGAGAAGCTTTTCATGCTTCCTCTCCATGGTTACAGAAGGAGATCCTTGAGTCTTAAATACAAGGTTGTCCTCATTCAGTTGAAGGACCAACTCTCCTCTGTCCACACCAATCACAGCTCTTGCTGTGGCTAGGAAGGGTCTTCCAAGGATGATGGATTCATCCTCATCCTTCCCAGTGTCTAGGATTATGAAATCAGTAGGGATGTAAAGGCCTTCAACCTTTACTAACACGTCCTCTACTTGTCTATAAGCCTGTTTTCTTGAGTTATCTGCTATCTCTAATGAGATTCTGGCAGCTTGCACCTCAAAGATCCCAAGTTTCTCCATTACAGAGAGTGGCATTAAGTTTATTCCTGACCCCAGGTCACACAGAGCCTTCTCAAAGGTCATGGTGCCTATGGTACAGGGTATTAAGAATTTGCCAGGATCTTGTTTCTTTTGAGGTAATTTCTGTCTATCCAATGCATTCAGTTCATTGGTGAGCAAGGGAGGTTCATCTTCCCAAGTCTCATTACCAAATAATTTGGCGTTCAGCTTCATGATTGCACCAAGGTACTTAGCAACTTGCTCTTCAGTAATTTCTTCATCCTTTTCAGAGGAAGAATACTCATCAGAGCTCATGAAGAGTAGAAGGAGGTTCAATGGAATCTCTATGGTCTCTAGATGAGCCTCAGATTCCTTTGGTTCCTCAAAGGGAAACTCCTTATTGGTCATTGGATGTCCCAGGAGGTTTTCCTCACTAGGATTCACGTCCTCCTCTTCCTTTGTAGGTTCGGCCATGATGGTCAAATCAATGGCCTTGCACTCTCTCTTTAGATTTTCTTCTGTATTGCTTGGGAGAGTACTAGGAGGAGTTTCAGTGACCCTTTTACTCAGCTGGCCCACTTGTGCCTCCAAATTTCTAATGGAGGACCTTGTTTCATTCATAAAACTTACAGTGGCCTTAGATAGATCAGAGACTATATTTGCTAAGCTGGATGGATTCTACTCAGAATTCTCTGTCTGTTGCTGAGTGGATGATGGAAAAGGCTTGCTATTGCTAAACCTGTTTCTTCCACCATTATTAAAGCCTTGTTGAGGCTTTTGTTGATCCTTCCATGAGAAATTTGGATGATTTCTCCATGAGGGATTATAGGTGTTTCCATAGGAGTCACCCATGTAATTCACCTCTGCTATTGCAGGGTTCTCAGGATCATAAGCTTCTTCTTCAGAAGAGGCCTCTTTAGTACTGTTGGATGATTCCTTCAATCCATTCAGACTCTGAGAAATCATATTGACTTGCTGAGTTAATATTTTATTCTGAGCCAATATGGCATTCAGAGTATCAATTTCAAGAACTCCCTTCCTCATAGGCGTCCCATTATTCACAGGATTCCTTTCAGAAGTGTACATGAACTGGTTATTTGCAACCATGTCAATGAGTTCCTGAGCTTCTGCAGGTGTTTTCTTTAGGTGAATGGATCCACCTGCAGAATGGTCTAATGACATCTTTGATAATTCAGACAGACCATCATAGAATATATCCAGGATGGTCCATTCTGAAAGCATGTCAGAAGGACACTTTTTGGTCAGTTCCTTGTATCTCTTCCAAGCTTCATAGAGGGATTCACCTTCCTTCTGTTTGAAGGTTTGAACATCCACTCTAAGCTTGCTAAGCTTTTGAGGAGGAAAGAACTTGGCTAAGAAAGCCGTGACCAGCTTACCCCAAGAGTTCAAGCTATCATTAGGTTGAGAGTCCAACCATATTCTAGCTTTGTCTCTTACAGCAAACGGGAAAAGCATAAGTCTGTAGACCTCGAGATCAACCCCATTGGTCTTAACAGTATCACAGATCTGCAAGAATTCAGTTAAGAACTGAAAGGGATCTTCTGATGGAAGTCCATGAAACTTGGAGTTCTGTTGCATCAGAGAAACTAATTGAGGTTTCAGCTCAAAATTGTTTGCTCCAATGGAAGGGATTGAGATGCTTCTTCCATGTAAATTGGAATTTGGTGCAGTAAAGTCACCAAGCATCTTCCTTGCATTGTTATTATTTTCGGCCATGTCTCCTTCTTTTTCGAAAATTTCTGTCAGATTTTCTCTAGAGAGTTGTGCTTTAGCTTCCCTTAGCTTCCTCTTCAGAGTTCTTTCAGGTTCCGGATCAGCTTCAACAAGAATGTTCTTATCCTTGTTCCTGCTCATATGAAAAAGAAGAGAACAAAAGAAAATATGGAATCCTCTATGTCACAGTATAGAGATTCCTTATGTAAGTATAAGAAGAGAAGAGTGGCAAAAGAAAAAGATAAGAATCTAAATACAGGGGAGAGGAATGGGTTTGAATTCTTGAGTGAAAGAGGGATGTTATTAGATAAATAAATAAACAGAAAGGGATGAGAGATTAGAAAATTCGAAAATAATTGAAAAGCTTAATTGAAAAGAAAAGAAAAATATTTTTGTTTTTATTCTTTTTTTAATTTAAAATTAGTTAGAATTCGAAAATTTTAAAAAGAAATTTTAAAAAAGAGGAAGGTGATTTTCGAAAATTAGAGAGAGAATTAGTTAGGTAGTTTTGAAAAAGATAAGAATCAAACAAAAAGTTAAGTGGTTAATTGAAAAAGATTTGAAAATCAAATTTGAAAAGATAAGAAGTTAGAAAAGATTTTGAAATTGATTTTGAAAAAGATGTGATTGAAACTTATTTTGAAAAAGATTTGAAAAAGAAATTTAAAAAGATTTGATTTTGAAACTTAAAGTTGATTACTTGACTAACAAGAAACTAAAAAGATATGATTCTAGAGTTTAAAGATTGAACCTTTCTTATTAGGCAAGTAACAAACTTAAAATTTTTGAATCAATCACATTAATTGTTAGCATTAATTTTGAAAATATGAAATACAAATAAGAAAAATATTTTGAAAATCAATTTGAAATTTTTGAAAATCATAAAATAAAAATGAAAAAGATTTAATTTTTGAAAAAGATTTGAAAAAGATGGAATTTTTAAATTGAAAATTTGACTTGACTCATAAGAAACAACTAGATTTTAAAAATTTTTGAAAAAGTCAACTCAAATTTTCGAAAATTTATGAGAGAAGAAGGGAAAGATATTTTTTATTTTTGAATTTTTAATGATGAGAGAGAAAAACATCAAAAAGACTCAAAACATGAAAATTATGAATCAAAACACACAATGCATGCAAGAACATTATGAATGTCAAGATGAACACCAAGAACACTTTGAATGTCAAGATGAACACCAAGAACTTATTTTTAAAAATTTTTAAGAAAAGAAAAAAATATGCAAGACACCAAACTTAGAAATTTTCAATAATTAGACACTAACAAATTGAAAATGCACATGAAAAACAAGAAAAGATGCAAAACAAGAAAACATGAAGATCAAACAAGAGGATTCATCAAGAACAACTTGAAGATCATGAAGAATGCATGATGAATTTTCGAAAAATGAAGAAAAGAAATAAACTTACAATTTGACACTAGACTCAAACAAGAAACATCAAATTATTTTTGATTTTATGATTTTATTAAAATTTTTTGGTATTTTTCGAAAATTAATTGGAAAAATAAAATAAGGATTTCAAAATTTTCAATAAGAATTCCAGGTATCTGCAATGTTAGTCTAAAGCTCCGGTCCAGGAATTAGACATGGGTTACTAGCCAGCCAAGCTTTCAGTGAAAGCTCCGGTCCAAAACACTAGACATGGCCAATGGCCAGCCAAGCTTCAGCATACAAATCAGGCATACAATAGCTGATACTTCATCCAACTTCATTCTATGCTGATAGGTGGAAGCCCCAGTCCAAATGAATTAGACATGGCTTTACAGCCAGCCAGGCTTCAACATGCTTCATGAAACTCTAGAATTATTTCTTAAAAATTCTGAATAAAAATCTATTTTTGAAAATATTTATTTTTATTTTTTTCGAAAGTAAGAATAATAAAAACAAAAAGCTTAAAATTAAAATAAAATTACCTAATCTGAGCAACAAGATGAACCGTCAGTTGTCCAAACTCGAACAATCCCCGGCAACGGCGCCAAAAACTTGGTGCACGAAATTGTGATTATCAACAATGGCGCTAAAGACTTGGTGCTCTCAAACGTGAATCACACTTTGTCACAACTTCGCACAACTAACCAGCAAGTGCACTGGGTCGTCCAAGTAATAAACCTTACGTGAGTAAGGGTCGATCCCACGGAGATTGTCGGCTTGAAGCAAGCTATGGTCACCTTGTAAATCTCAATCAGGCGGATTCGAATGGTTATAGAGTTTTAATAATTAAAAGATAAATAACATGTAAAATAAGGATAGAGATACTTATGTAATTCATTGGTGAGAACTTCAGATAAGCGTATAGAGATGCTTTCGTTCCTCCTGAACCTCTGCTTTCCTGCTGTCTTCATCCAATCATTCCTACTCCTTTCCATGGCAAGCTGTATGTTGGGCATCACCGTTGTCAATGGCTACATCCCGTCCTCTCTGTGAAAATGGTCAAATACGCTGTCACTGCATGGCTAATCATCTGTCGGTTCTCGATCATACTGGAATAGGATTTAATATCCTTTTGCATCTGTCACTACGCCCAGCACTCGCGAGTTTGAAGCTCATCACAGCCATCCCTTCCCAGATCCTACTCGGAATACCACAGACAAGGTTTAGACTTTTCAGATCTCAGGAATGGCCATCCATGGGTTCTAACTTATACCACGAAGACTCTAATATCTCAGACTCGGTCCCCTGTATTAGATATCTAAGAGATACTCATTCTATCTCATCTTCATGTAGAACAGAAGTGGTTGTCAGGCACGCGTTCATAGGTGAGAATGGTGATGAGCGTCACATAATCATCACATTCATCATGTTCTTGGGTGCAAATGAATATCTTAGAATAGGAATAAGCTTGAATTGAATAGAAAAACAATAGTACTTTGCATTAATTCATGAGGAACAGCAGAGTTGCACACCTTAATCTATGGTGTGTAAAAACTCTACCATTGAAAATACATAAGTGATAATGGAGTTCATTGGTCTCGGCCCCAGAGAGGAACCGGAGTAACCAAGACTTTTAATACAATAATAAAAAGTCCTATTTATACTAAACTAGTTACTAGGTTTACATAAATGAGTAAATGATGCAGAAATCCACTTTCGGGGCCCACTTGGTGTGTGCTTGGGCTGAGCATTGAGCTTTACACGTGTAGAGGCTTCTCTTGGAGTTGAACGCCAGTTTGTAACCTGTTTCTGGCGTTTAACATCAGAATAGGGTAGGAAGCTAGCGTTGAACACCAGTTTGCGTCATCTAAACTCGGACAAAGTATGGACTATTATATACTGCTGGAAAACCCTGGATGTCTACTTTCCAACGCAATTGAGAGCGCGCCATTTGGACTCCTTTAGATCCAGAAAATCCACTTTGAGTGCAGGGAGGTCAGAATCCAACAGCATCTACAGTCCTTCTTCTGCCTCTGAATCTGATTTTTGCTCAAGTTCCTCAATTTCAGCCAGAAAATACCTGAAATCACAGAAAAATACACAAACTCATAGTAAAGTCCAGAAATGTGGTTTTTAGTTAAAAACTAATAAAAATATACTAAAAACTAACTAAATCATACTAAAAACTATGTAAAAACAATGCCAAAAAGCGTATAAATTATCCGCTCATCATTGGGCCAACCTCTTGTTTTGATACGTGGTGGACTTTGAAGATCATTTACATTGCTTAATGTTGCTTCTTCGTGGGTTCACAAACTTTTTCCTTTGCTTCTCTCTTGATATTCTTCCATCTCTGCCATGACCTTGTCAATTGCTCGGTGCAAAATTCCGGCCAACTCTTCAGACTCGGATGCAAATTCATATATATTGTGTGACCGAAACACCAATTCATCAAATCTCTTACTTCTTGGCTCCAGTACAGGTTCATCTTGGCTGTTCTTGATGAGTGTATGCCTCCTCTTTGTGTTCTTGCTCCAGCATTCCAATATGTATTTCAGTGCCACGTTATCCACTCACTCAAAGCTTAGAACGCTTAGGGAATGGCGGCACAATATTCCCCTAGACTCAAACAGCAAGCAATGGCACTTTACATCTCGTGATACTGCATCATAGGTGACGACAAACTTGTTGAATGTGGAGTTGGAAACCTGCTCTATGACTTCATATGTTGTGAAACCTTGGGTAGAATGCATTGATCTTGTGATACAATTCACTTTACCTCTAAATTGAGCTTGAACTTTCCTGAACTTCTCATGGGTATAAACATGCTGAAATTGTGACTCTATTGCTGATTTTGTTGCACACGGTATCACAGTGTAAAAATCTGCAGCATCGAATTCTCTCTCTGCTTGTTCTCTGCTTGCGAGGCAATTGTCGTATTGCTTCACGAATTGTCTCAAGGAGCTATTCTGTGTGATGAACTTGTTGAAAAATGAATGCATGCTCTCGCCCCTTTGTGTGCTTCTCATCCTAGCCCAAAAGTGGTGATCCAAGTAAACCGGAATCCATATATGTCGATCCTCGTACAGCTCTGCAAACCAAACCGAATTTATAAGGTGTGGTGAACCGAAAACAGTGCATGCTTTTGGGAAAAAAAATATATAAGCATAAAAATTATTCAAATTGAAATCTCAATTACCTGAAAGCCACTTGTTGCCTCCGAGACCATACTTTGTGAGGAAATCGTTCCAGTTTCTGTCAAATTCATCTTTTGTGTACGAGTTCCAAACAACATGGCTTATCTCTTGTTCAATATCAATGTGTCCCTTGTAGCCATTTAGTTTACTTGGGATCTTCTTCATGATGTGCCAGATACACCAGTGGTGAATTGTTGTTGGCATGCATAGCTCAATTGCCCTTTTAATCGATGCGCATTGATTAGTAAGAATACCTTTTGGTGCCTTCCCTCCCATGCAACATAGCCAACAATCAAATAGCCATTTGAATGATTGAATGTCCTCATTTTTCATCAGCGCACATCCAAGAAGTGTCAACTGCCCGTGGTAATTCACATCAACAAAAGAACCTAAAACTAAATTGTACCTGCATAAATAACAAGCACACTATGGTGAACCGAAATATGTACATCCACTGAACATCAAATGTATCTTTGAAAGAACCGAATACTTGTTTGTGTTATAGGTGGGGTCAAAATGAAACCACGTCTCAAATGAAAGAACCGAATACCTGTTTTTGGTTCTTCTCTTTCATTCTAACTAGGTACTTCCCAAATTCTTTGGCATCATCTTCTTCGGAAATATTCCGTACTTCACTTGTGATGTAATTCCTTACGTCTTTTTCTATAAAACCTAGTTCATGGTGGCTACCAGCTACTGTCACAAATGATTGGTAAGTTTTGCTCGGTTTGATTTCGGCTTCCTCGTGGGCTTCAATGGTGCCACGCACGAACATGCTAAGCTCCCTGTGTTGTTTGAGCATCTCAGCCTGCTCTAGACAACAAGGATGTGAGTGATTCAAAACAACTTTGAAAATTGTCCAAAGACCAACATCCTTCATTATGTGTACATAAATTCTGGCCGGACAATTTAACCCAGCTGAAGGATTTGTCTTCAAAGTTGGAGATATTTTTTATTTCCACCTCCCCTCTCTAGAGCATACAATTAGCTTATTCTTAATCTTGTCTCTGTCCCGAGTCGTGTTCCTGATTTTGGTAGAAAAACTGGCAAGTTTGGAATAATGTTTGTAGAACTTTCTAGCTTCTTCTAGGGTCTTGAAAATCATTCCCACCTTTGGGACAAATTTTTCGTCCACAACACAGCTGGTCTGCATGGTAAACCGAAATCTTAATTATGGTGAACCAAAATCTTAATTACGGTGAAACAATTATATAGTGTTTAGGGAAGAAAATAGAACATATTGGTCTAATTTTTGTTAGACTCCTTTTTGCGTATCAAACCGAAAACATGAAAGTGATAAACAACCTCTTTAGTACTTACCGAACCGAAAAGTTACTCAAATTTACTCACAGTTACTGACACTCACAGTTACATATTATCAATTCAATTGAATTCAATTCAGATATAGATCACCTCAGTCCATTCAATTCACTTCAAATAAAATTAGCAATTTCATTCCATTAAATTTGATTCAAAATTCAATAATCCAAACCTCATCAAATTGATGCGTTTCAGAAGAATCATCAAAATTGTACTCATTCAGCTGATTTGAAGTTGATTCATTCATTGTTTCAATTCAAAAGTGCAGATCGAAGAAGAAAATAAAGAAGAAGATGAACGACGAAACTAATTGCGTTGAATCAATCAAGATCCATAATGTAGAGAAGAAAAACGCGAAAGAGGAGAACAACAATTTTAATTAGGTTTAAGAAGAACGCGAAAGAGGTTTATGTTGTATGAGAAGATTTACGTTGAGAAATGTTGATAAAGCAAAATAAGGATTCCCTTATATAGGTTATAAAAGGCGCGTGTATAACAAACAGGGGTGCAGGGGCGTGGAGTGAAAATTACATGGGTGTAGAATTTTTCCCTATTTTTTATGACTACTTTTGTCAATATATAATACAATACCTTTTATTCCCCTATTATTCATTCAAAGATTTTTTATTTTCTATATTTTTATCCACTATTTTTATTCCTGAAAATGAATTCATGTATATATACATATTCAATTGTGTCTATATTATTTTTTTCATTATTTTTCTTTAATTTATCTCTTATAAGAAGTTTTTTAAAAAATAATTTTTTAATGACAATTTCTAATTATTATTAACTTTAACTTTTTTTAATACAATTAAATAACAAATAAAATTCAACCTTTATTTAGCTAATTATTATTAGACCAATTTAAATAAATACAAAACACACATAATTAAATTTAATCTCATTTACTTCCTCTCTCTCATATTTAAAATAAACCTCCTTAAAAATCAATATATTTGATTTAAGACAAAAACAATCTAAATAAAAATAGGAAAACTTAAACCATAAAACTTAAAAAAAAAATTCAAATACTAAATCCTAAATCTTAATCTATAAATTCATGTCATTAATTTTAAGAAGTTTGGTGAGTGAAAAAATTTTTTAGAATAAAGATCAAATTCAATTTGAGTTACAAGTTAATTTTCAAAAAAATTAGAAAGTAAATCTATACAAAATTAATATAATTTATTTTTTAATTTAAAATATAATTTAAGACGGATGAATTATTAGCTATATGACATTTCTCAATTTTTAATAATATAACTAGTATATGTTCTCGTACACTGTACGGGATAATTAATAAAAATATATAATTTTTTTTATTAAAAGAGATTAAACAAAAAATATATATAATAATTATTAATATAAATATTTTACAAAATTATAATTAAAATTAAAATTTAATTATTTTTAATATTAAAATATTAAAATAATTAGTATTTGTCTTGACTGATTTGGATTAGTTGAGTGGTTATCTCAGTCGTCTACCTAAGTAAGTATTAGAGTTTTGAATCCCATCTTGTGTACATAACAACTCATTGGCTAGCAGCAGACCATTAATAAATGGAGCTTCAATCCATGAAAGATTAGTTCTCGGCCTACCGAGTTAGAAAATACAGTGAAAGAAAATAGTATTTGTCTTGAAAGTAGAACAATTTTTATTGATGATAGCATACTTATGGAGATTTGCCTTTGTTGAAATTTAACTGTGACAATTTTATTTATATCATATTCATTCAAATAATGTCAAACAATATGATCAACATTGTTACTGGTTAAAATTTTATATTTTATGACATAACTTTCAAGCTTCTAAACTTATAAACTTATGTCATTGCAAAAACTATTAGATTTATTAATATTTCTTAATAATATTACCAAAATACCGTCGTTGAGTATTAGTTTATGTAAAAAAAAAAAACTATAATAACTTTTGTTATTCAATATATAATTTATTCTATTGAAAAATGAATTATTATTTCTATATTGGTAAATATATTTTTTCTATTTTTATATCATTTTATTTGGCAATAATTGCCATTAAAAAAAAACAAATGATTACAAAATCTTATAATATGATGTACAAAATAATTTTTTATTTTAAAATTAATTCTGGTTAGTGAAAAAAATTCAAAATATTTTCTTACACAAATTTAAATTTAAAATTTGAATTCAAAATTAATTAATAACTCACATTTTTTAAAATTTTAGTTAATAGCAAAAACAAAATTAGTTAGGTGTAAAATATTCAGCATTTAAATTTCAATTATCAAAAATTGAGTTAGAAATTAATTATAACTTAATAATCGATATATATATATATATATATTAGTACACAAATAATAATATCTAACATATAATTTAATTTTTTTTAATAGAGCTAATGTAAAATTTATTAAGAATTGATTTATTGTTTAAATTTTTTTATAAACTTTGTAGTATGTGAAAATAATAATATTATTTTTTATTATTATTTAAAAAATTATTCATAATTTTTATTATGTAATTAACTTAATTAATAACCTTTATTATTGCTTTTCTACCAAAAAAAATATATTTATATTATTTGTATATTTTTTAATATTAATAAATATATATGTATTTATACTATTATATTTATTGTCTTAGATAATGGCTTAAGTTACTTATTTCGTATGTTAAATAATATAAACTATATTTTATATATTAAATTCATCATTTATCCATATTAAGAGCAAAAAAATTATGCAATAGATCATATGTTATAAAGATTAGTTGATTTACATATAAATTATTTTTAAAAAAATAAAAAAATAATTTATCACATATAATAATCTTTGATATATGTAGTGTCGTGTATATATTAGGATGATCTATTTTAATTATGTGAGTAATTATTATTATTCACTGTTTCATTAAGATAGTAAATAATATTTAAAATTAAAAAAATAATTAGAATTTTTTTAGTTTGATTATAAAATCTATTGTAAGTATACCTAACTTTTATATATACTAAATATAATCATATTTAATAGTATAGTATTTATTACCGCAATGACCCAAAATATTAACTCAAGTGAGTAAGATCAACATAGGCCTATTGTTAGGATCCTAAATCTGAATTAGATTCGTTGTCTTAAAACCCAATGCAGATAAAGTTCACGTGTCCTATCTCAAATCGGCTCAAATTAAATTTCTGTTATTAGTTAGATATAATAATAGATACTCGTGTGGGCACAACAGACCCCTTTTTTCGTCCTTCACTCCCGTTTAAAAAAAAAATAAGGAATGCCACCAAACTGGTGTGTTCATTTGTAAATATATGTGCTAATTATTCTATATATTATATGGATACACAATTGAATTATTTTATATTTATTTAATTTAATTTTAGTTTTATACTCAATTTTTTTTAATTCTTTAGAATTTATAGAATTATTAAAATAAGTATCAAATATTTTAATATTTACATTTACATATTAAAATGTTAGTAAAGATATTTATTTTAAATTTTTTAGAGTATTGAGTTAGTAGGTCTTCGAAGATTTCGACTTAGAACTAATTAGTAGGGAGATATAAGCATCACCACTAAATTTCACATGATAAATTAATGGAGGGACATAATGTGTTCATCATTTACTATCTTGAAGGACCAAATTGGTACTTTATTTTTTTTTCAAGGGCTAATTAATCTGAAGTCAAAATTTTTAAGGACCTAATTGTCACTTTATTCAATTTTTTATTATTTTATATTTTTTATTTACGTACGACCGGTTCTATCGGTTCAACCAGTGATTCACCGGTTGAACTAATGACCCAGTAACCCAATAACCTGACCGATTCGATGACCGATTCAGTTCTGACAACTATGGTCGCAAGACCCCTATTCAATTATCCCCTTAACGAATGTAGATACCCACAATTATCTATGAATATCCTTTGAAAATTTTTGAAAAAAAAATAACAAAAAACTATAATATAATCAATTCAATATAATTCAACACAACTCATAATATATTCATTATAAAAATAATATTTCAAAAAAAAATATAAAAATATTTGCCAACATAATATAATATTTTAAAGCGAGACTGAGCGACAGAATGACTAACTTAAGAGCTAGAGAAAGTGAGTTAGAGAAAGAGTAGATATAAAATCACGGCTAAGGATGAGTATAGAAGAAAAAAAGAGTTTAAATTAGAGACAGAAATTAGGATATATATATATATATATATATATATATATATATAGCTAGTCCCTTGAAGAGGGTACCTATGTCCCCATCCTAATCTATTTCACGTGGACAAGTCTCCACATGTAAAAATTTCACAGATCCCCATTTAGTCCCAAATTGCAAGTAATCAAGCGAATATCCATTTGGTTGGATTTTTTTATCATTCCAATTGCTAGCATTTGTTGGTTCGTGACGTGAAACTACTGTAGTCACTTAGTAAATTCCTAGATAACCATATTATTCTCATAAAATCACATGTATTCTTGTTATAACAATATTAATCGAAAATAAATGGTTAAACACTAAATGAGTTACATTTTTCATATATATAACAATGACTAATATCACATATTATAACTTGTGAAAATTATATTATAAGATATTCATAAGTTTGAACAACTTTAAAAAAATAAAAATATTAAAAAATTACTGGTTGATTCATAAGATTTTATTTTTATAAATTTGTCTATAGTCTATGATTAATAATGAAATTACATATATGCTATTTATCTTATATGTATTTTATTTTACTTTATAGATACTTATACTTTTTTTTGTATCAATGATGTTAGTGACTATAGAGAGATTTTTACCATTAAATAAAACTATAGACAAATTTAAAACAAAATTTATTGATATTTTTTTATAATTCATTTAATTTTTAATTAAAATTAAAATTAAATTATATATTCAATTTATATTTGTTTGTTTGAGTGAATACCCCATTCGGTCCCTGACAATTATCTCCAAAGGACAATGAGGCTCCAAAAAAAAACACCCAAACTGGTTCCTGATCTTTTTTTTGGTACTAATTAGCCCCTGTACAAAAAAAAAACAACATTAATTTTTTTTGGCACAGGGGCTAATCAGTCCCATAAAGTAAAGTTCAGGGGTCGGGTTGGGTATTTTTTTTTGTCAAGGACCTCGTTGTTTTTTGAAATAATTGTCAGGGCTGTTTTGGGTTTTTTTCTTATTTTGTTTATTATAATAATTGTTTGTAATAGATAATATATTTAAGTATTTTTGAAAGAAACAGTTTAATTTAACACAATTGAAAGATAATTATGAAATTGAATTTAAAACAAAGTGAAATATAATAAACACATTAGGAGTAAAAGTTAAATAAATAATTAAAAATAAGATTAAAAAAAAGCAACTAAAAAAAAGTAGAAATGGGCAGAAATGACTTATATTAGTCGATAAAAAATACACTGAAAGAAAAGTTTAGTATAAATCAATGAATATAAAATATAAAAGACAAAAATCAAGATATGTTACTATTAAAAAATTTCAAGAAAAATATTATGAAGAAGAACTTATTAATAAAGTTCTAAAAAAATACTAGAAAAAATTTGAAATATTAAAAACAAAATAATAACATTATTAAAAACTATTAATCAAAATACATAAAAAAATATATAAAACAAAATCATAGAAAATTTTGACAAAATAAAAAAATTACAAAGATTATAATAGAAGTACAAAAAAAAGAAAGAAAGTATAAAGTACATTTTAATTATATATATATGTGTGAAAATTTTAAATTAAATTCATTTATTTTATTTTTTTATTCATTATTTATTAAATAATTTAATATTTATTTTGGTCAAATGAAATAATTAGTATAATTAATTATTTATACTTAATATTATTTATCTAATATTATAACTGAAACATATTGAAATATCAAGAATAAAACTAAAACTAAATATTAAGAATAAAATTAAAGAATTTATATTTACTATCTTATAATTTTTTTAGATAAAAATAGGAAATAATATATTTATAAATAAATAAAAATTATTATTAAAAATTAAATATCCAAATAAAACAAAAATAAATTATAACTTGTAAAAGCAATTTATAAGAGTTCTTATATAAATATTAAAATGTATGAACCGTGATGTCGCTAAGCTAACGTTTGGAAGAGAGGTAAAGACTGAAGACTGAAGACTAAAAGACTGAGACTGAGACTGAAATAAGTCTCAGTATTGTGTTTGGTGTAAAGTGAGAGGCAGAGACTGAAATAAGAATGAACTCTAATTTAATTTGCATAAAGAGTAAAGTTAAAATTAATTAATTGAAATGAAGGTATTTTAGATATAAAATGTTATTAAAGTTCAATTTTCATTCTAAAAAATTTCAGTCTTCTGTCTCCACTTTTTGAAAGTACTAAAATACTGAAATTTTGGGAACATAGACAGAAATTTTAATACCAGTTTTTAGGTCAACAAACATGATATTGAGTTTCAATCTCTCCATCTTTGTTCTAGTACAACACAAATACAAATCATATAATATAAACAAATGTATAAAAGTAAAAATAAAATATTCAAACTCAATTAATATAATAATAAATAAAAATTTTGTTATTTATCTACTAAATGCAGTAGTAAATATTGGACAAAATAAAATCATATTTTTATAAATATATTTACAGATAACTAAAAAATTAAAAACAAATACAGTAAACAACATATAGTTTCAATGGTAAAATATACTTAAAAAAATCACTTAAATTAAAAAAGAATGTGCATGTGATGAATTATAATAAATTTATATATGAGGAGCAAAAACAAAATAAAAAAGTTAAAAATAAAATAAAGAGAACAATTAAAAGAAGTAAAAAAAGGTAAAATAAATAATGTGTGGAATAAATAAAAAATGTATTGTAGTGGAAGATTAACATAATCAATGAATATAAAAGATAAATGAAAAAAAATTAAAATACGATCTCATTAAACAAATTTCAAGAAAAATTTTTGAAGAATCTATTAATCAACTTTTATAAAAATATTATAAAAAATTTAAAATGCATTTAAATAAAATAATTCTATTAATCAAAATACATAAAAATATAATTGATATAAAACAAAATTAAAAAATTAGCAAAATTAAGATAGAAAAAAACAAAAATAAAGAAATTACAAACATTACATCCGAAGCACAAAATAGAAAGGAAAAAGGGATAGAAAGCACATTTTAATTATACATAATTAAAATATGTTGAGTTATTAAGTTCAAGAAATTAAATTGATGACTAAAAATAATGACTAAATACAATAAATTCTGATGACTAAAAATAATAAATTAAAATAAAAAAAATTAAAAATATTATCTGAGAATATAGGAATCATAGAACATATAATATAAAAGTATATATACATTAATAACAAAATAAAATCGTAGCATATAGAATCGGAATCCTTCAATATTTTTAAATGAATTTAAATGAATTCATTTAAAAATAATAAATATTCATTTACTACAATAATTAATACCCATTTTATTTACTGGACCATATTAATAAGAGAATAATTGAAAAATATATGTGTCCAGTTTAAATAATTAATTTAAGTATCAATTAATTAATACTCGTTTTATTATATATATATATATATATAATAAGATGATAAATTAAATTGAATGAATTAATTTATTTTCATTGCCTTATATATTATTTATTAAATTATTTAATATTTATGTGGTTTAATGAATCAAACAAAATTTTAAATAATTTATTATCTATTCTAATTAAATTAAATATTTGATTAGTTATGATTGATGTAATTTATTGAATCAAATAAAATATTAAATGATGAAATATTATTTATTCTAATAAAATCAAATCAAATATAATTATTTAGTTATAATTAATATTTATTTTATAAGGACACATTTTAAAAATATTTATTTTTAAATAATATAAAATATTTTTTTATAATGTTTCTAGTTTATCTTTTAAGGGCACAATTAGCAGAATCCATTAATCTATTCTATTATATAAAAATCGGATGTCTGCACTTAATGATGAAGCCGACGTGGCATACTTCGGAGAGTGTTTCCGGATTTAATTGTTTTAACTCATTCAATACAATTTATTGCACTGACTTAATTATATCAACTAATTGATTTGATTAGATATTTAAATATTAATATAATTAATATAATTTATTATAATTTATATTACTTAATTAATTATATTACATTAATTATAATTTGTTATATTAGTGAATTAGTCTTTTCATTTATAAAGTTTAAAATAAAATAAATAAATTGTTATTTATTCTAATTAAATTTATTTATATACTATATATGAATTAACGTTAATTTATAAAACATAGAACTTGTGGATTGTGATAAAAATGCAAATAAAAAAAAATGCATATAATTATAGAAGAATTAAATCTATCTTCTTTATTTATTTTTAACCATCGTTTTAGATTTTAATTTTTTTTTTAAAACCAGTGATAGTGAAATTTTATTGATGCTAGATAAAATTATAAATTGTTGCTCTTTCAATCAAATCATACCACATACAAAAATAAATTAAATAAATTGAATTTAAATTTCTATATAAATCGAATTGAATAAATTCTATTTAGACAAATACGTAGTAAATTGAATTCATAAGGTTCGAATTATATGCAACTTCTGAATAATTATAATGTTATGGGTATTTTATATAAAAATTAATACAAAAATAATTTTAATTCTGTACAATATTTTTTTTGTATTTATGAGCTATTAAAAATGAATGAAAAAATATTGTATGAAATTTGAATTTTCTTTGTATGGGTTGTTGTATAAAATACTAATATCATTATAATTATTTATTTTGAAACAGAGTACAACCAAGATTTTACTAACAATTTTAAATAAAATATTTTTATAAAATTTTAAAATTTTTTATTATGAGCACTTTTTGTAATTATTATAAATAATTTTATAAAATTTAAAAATGGCTTAACAGATGTTATGAGTAGACCGTCTGACAAAAAAATTGATTATAAAATCGGTCGTATATGTGATTAATCGGTGAACCGTTAGAACTGGTCGGTTTTTTTAAAGGGTTTCCAGTTTGTTAATAACTCCTCCAAACGGTGCCGTTTTGACTTAAAAAAAAACTGAATCCCCAACGGCTTAAGCCCGTAACCCATTCCCACTCCCACACTCCTCTCCTCTTCTCTCTGAAATTGACTTGAAATTTTGAAATTGAAAGAAGAATCCTAGCTCCCCAAATCGCGAGCCCGCAGCCGCCGCAGCGTCAGAATGAGAGAGAGAGCGTGTTGAGATAGAAGAAGAAACTATTATAGTTAAAGCAATAGTAGAGGCTGAAGGTTAAGCGCATGAAGCAATTGACTGAGGATCATAAAAGGAGAATGCTTATAGAACGGATGCAGGGTGAAAGAGATAAATGGCTTGCTGCGATCAACACATCCTTTGGTCATATTGAAGGTATGCAACTGTTAACAAACTTTTTGGGAATTATATCAGATTAAATTAAGAAACAAAAAATTAGTGCTATATATCAAATCTTATTCTCATACCCTTTTTATTCTGTACGTCTTGAAATTCTTTAGGTGTAAACAATCACAGTTGAGGGTTGATAAATATAAATGTCTGCATGAAAGTCTTATAAACGGGGATGTAGATGCTGCAAGGCTTGGAAAAAGAATCATTCTTCCCAGTACTTTTACCAGTGGACCTAGGTATATGATGAATAATTGTAAAGATGCATTTGCAATTTGTAGATATGCAGGATATCCTAGCTATTTTATAACCATGACCTGTAACCCTGAATGAGATGAGATAAAAAGAGAAGTGACTTCCATTGGATTGAAGGCAGAAGACCGTCCTGATATATTGTGTCAAGTTTTCAAGATCAAGCTTGATGGTTTGCTTGATGACCTAAAAGAGGAAAAAATCTTTGGCAAAATTTTGGGATGTAAGTCTGTGTTTATGCAACGTTTTATTAAAATCTTATGTTGTAATGCTTTGCTCATTTGTGTTTTTCAATTTTCAGACGTTTGCACTGTAGAGTTTCAAAAGAGAGGGCTTCTGCATGCACATATCCTTTTATTCATGAGTAACGAGTTCAAGCCACAAACACCATATGATATAGACAAACATATAACAGCTGAGATTCCTGATGAAAATGAAAGGCCAAATCTACATGGAGCAGTTCAAAATTACATGGTACATGGTCCATGTGGTCCGTACAACAAGAATTCACCTTGCATGAAGAATGGATCCTGTTCAAAGTTCTATCCTAAAGAGTTTAGATAGAGAACATTCATTGATGAGGCCGGATTTCCCAAATATAGGCGTACTGATAACGGTCGAACAGTGAAGAAAATGGAATGTGTACTAGACAATAAGTTCGTTGTTCCGTATAATCTAGAATTGTTGCTCAAGTTCGGGTGCCACGTAAATATGGAATACACATGCCAAACAAGTTCTATTAAGTATCTGTTTAAGTATGTACACAAGGGTAATGACCGCGTAACAGCTACTCTATACAATGCTGGTGATCCGTCAGAAGCCACACAAGTTGTTGACGAAATTAGGAATTACTACGATTGTAGGTACATTTCGGCATGTGAGGCAGTCTGGCGTCTATTTGGATACAAAATCCAAGAGAAAGAACCATTTGTGATTAGACTTTCATTCCATTTGGAGGATGAGCAACCTGTGGTTTATGGTGAAACTTCTAATGTGAATGATATCGTCGAAAGAGCAATATTTCATAAGTCCATATTTTTGGGATGGATGGCGGCGAACATGTCATATCTCTATGCTCGAAGTCTGACTTATGCTGAGTTTCCAACCAAGTTTTTTTGGAAGGACGATTCTTCAAAGTGGTTTCCTCGAAAGAAAGGCTTCACAATTGGAAGGCTGACTCATGTACCTGCAGGTAATGATGAGTTTATATTCAATTTTGATCTTACTTATTTAATGATTTAAATTTAAAATCTTAACAGCCTGTACCGCACGTCCATTTTATTCAATTTATCTACACTAGAAAATAAATGTTCAAATAACTTTCAACAGTTATAATCTGTAGATTATACAATTTTTTATTTTTCTATATTTTTTAGGAAAATTATTCTTATGCGGATGTGTAGCTACATAATAATTAAAATAGTGTAGCTTAATCCATTTAACAACTTAAAAGTGGGATTTTAACCAAGTTTTTTGCAGCAAATACTGAAGAATATTACCAACGACTTCTCTTGAATACTCAAAGAGGATGTATGAGTTTTCGAGATATAAGAACAGTAGGAGGAACAATTTATGCTATGTATAGAGATGCATGCTTCGCCCTTGGACTCTTGCAAGATGACAAAGAATTCATGGGCCTCAGGATTATATGTTAGGAGGTTATTTATCATTCTATTAACATCCAACAATATCTCAAGACCAGAACATGTCTGGGATAGATGTTGGCATGAACTCTCAGATGATATTTTGTATCGACAGAGAGCCGTGATGAACATGAGGGGTGAGTTTTTAGTAATTACAATGATAAAAGTTCTTCCTTATTGATCATTTTTAGTTTGATTGAATTTTTACAGTATCGTATAATATGCAGATTTAACAATGTCAGATGATGAGATTAAACAGTTGTGCTTAATGGATATAGACAAGATCTTACATTTCTATGGTAAAACCTTGAAAGACTATCCTCCTATGCCTTTAGCAACTGAAGTTGATAGTTCTTTGTTAACCGAAAGGGTTATTAGGGAAGAGCTAAACTTTAACAGGGATGATTTAAAGAAAAATACCTCAGACATGTTAGCCATCGCAACACTTGAGCAGAGATATGCATTCGATAAAATTGTTACAGCTATCTATTGTGATGAAGGGGTTTTTTTTTCTTTGTGTATGGTCATGGGGATACTGAAAAAATATTTCTCTGGAACCTTATGTCTGCTAAGATTCGCTCAAGGGGTGATATAGTGTTAAACGTTGCTTCGAGTGGTATTGCATCTTTACTTCTTTCCAATGGAAGAACTGCACACTCAAGGTTCAAAATACTGTTGAATATAACTGAGAATTCTGTATGTAACATCAAACCTGATTTCTCTCAAGCAATGTTGCTGTTGAAAGCCAAACTTATAATTTGGGATGAGGCTCCAATAGTTAGTAGGTACTGCTATGAAGCGCTTGATAATGCTTGGGTGACATGAGGTGTTCTCCAACATATAGCAAAGATTTGCCCTTTGGAGGAAAAGTGGTTGTACTAGGTGGAGACTTTAGACAAATTCTTCCTGTCATTCTACGAGGATTGAGACAAGATATCGTTCATTCAACCGTGAATTCGTCTTACCTTTGGAAGTTTTGTCAGGTGCTCAAACTAACAAAAAATATGAGACTCTCTGTAGGGACGACTGCTTCAGATTAAGATGAGACAGAGCAATTTAGTGAGTGGTTATTGAAAGTTGGTGATGGTCTAATAGGTGACAATATGGATGGTGAATTTGAGATATGTCTTTCAGGAGATATTGTTATTCCTTCTTCGGACCAAGCATTTGATGAGTTGGTTCATTTTTCTTATCCAAATATTTTGAAAAATATGTCCGCAAAGGATTTTTTCAAAGCAAGAACTATACTGGCTCCCACACTAGACATCGTTGAAGCGGTCAACAACCATCCGATGGCTATCATTCCTGGAGGGGAAAATTATATCTTAGTTCGGATTCCATTTGTATGGATGAAGGGAATATGGAGAGTCAACTAGATCTCTATGGTCCTGAATTACTGAATAGCATAAATTGCTCTGTTTTGCCTCCACATAAATTAATACTCAAGGTTGGTGTTCCGGTGATGTTACTGAGGAATATTGACTAATCCAGTGGTCTTTGTAATGGTATAAGGCTACAAGTTAGGAAGCTTGGAAATCATGTCATAGAATGTGAAGTTTTAACGGGTAACAATGTTAGTCATATTGCTTTGATTCCAAGAATGAATATGGTACCAACAAATGAAACCGTCCCAGTTAGATTCCAACGAAGACAGTTTCCCATAATAGTATCGTTTGCCATGACAATTAATAAGTCTCAGGGACAAACTTTATCTCATGTTGGATTGTACTTGCCCAAACCAGTTTTTACACATGGCCAACTATATGTGGCACTTTCAGGAGTTAAGACTAAGAGATATTTAAAAGTTTTACTTATGAATCACGTAGGAATGTCTGCAAATTCAACCATCAATGTTGTTTATAGAGAAGTCTTTGAAAAAATAGTATTCTAATGTAAATATTTTAATTTTATTTTAAATTCTGTATCAGTGTATATTTATTTTACCTTAAAAAATATAAAATAATTATTATTCACTTTTTTTAAGTTAAACTTTGATTTTGATAATAATTTTATAAATTTCTTAAAATAATAATTATTTTGTACTTTTGTTTTAAATATCGAAGCATATAATTTTTTTTTACTTTTATAAATTTTTTCGTGCTGAGCACGGGGTCATACACTAGTAAAAATATTATAATTAATTAATACAAATAATTAATATACTTGATTTGGTTCAATAAATTAAAAAAAATAAATGTGAAAGGAAGAGATAAAAAAAAGTGAATAAATAAAAATGTGTAGCTATCAAAAGATAATAAAAAAAGTTTTTTTTATTTTTTTTATTTATTAATTATTAATTTATTATAATTAATTTCACACCATTTATTATGTGTCATTCATCTTACAAATTAATACAATCAATTAGTTTAATTATAAATAATTAATTATAATTGATAAAACTCATTTCATTATACTTTTTAAAAAAATAATTAAAAAGACACGTTTTAATTTTCTGTTAAAGTAAAATAAAATAAAATACATAAATTGAATAGATATAAATCTAAAAATTATAAAATTTTATTAACAATTCAAATAAATTAGTACCATAAAACTAAATTCAATGTCTGTTTAAAATAATTACTAACATTCTAATCTTATAATTATAATAATTTAAATAAAATAATACCCTATAACTTATTTTTTTTATTTATTTTAAGTAATTACTAATATTTTATTGTTTAATTTTTTTTGTCTTATTTATCATTCATGCTTTCGATCAAATACATTAATAAACAAATAAACTAAATTAACTACCTCAATTATACTTTGACTATTCAACAATTCAACATAATCTTTTCAATTTGCGATTAACTACTAACCATAGAAAATAGAAAATTTAGAGTAATTTAGTATTATGAACATTAATTATGTGTTGTAAAATAACCTAAAATCATAATGTAATTTATTTTTAAAGAAATAATCAAGCATTATTGTTAATTATGAAATAACCTAAAATTATAATGCATTTTATTTTAAAGAAACAATCAACCATTAACATTAATAAATAGAAACTATCGTCAAAATGCTTTGATTAAAAATATGAGGGGTTAATTATTATTCATTATTAATAATATATCGATTATATCAAAAAATAAAAATATAATTATCCACATTTACATTATTAGAAGAATTAGCATCATAAGTAGAATTTTATCAAAAAAAAAGTAAAATTGCATATATATATATATATATATATATATATATATATAGTGAATTAAAAAATAAAAATTGTTAAGTAATTAAGATTATTTTTGAAATAAATAGTAAAAAAATAAATGTTATAAACTATATTCTTTCAAAAAGTAATCCTTATAGAAATAAATGTTAAGTAGGACAAATTCTAAAAAAATATATTAAATTATAACTGAATTTTATATATTTTATTTTAAACATAATACAAAAATTTAATTTAAATTTATTTTTTTAAATTTCAACCTCTCTCCTAAATACAACCTTTTAGATGTTATAGTAAGGTAAATCAAGTATAAAAATATGGGGCATTTTCACCTACAAATTCAAAGGAGATTCTCGCTAGATTTATGGATGCTTTACACATTATGCAGAAAAAGAAATCAAATGATAACATCTATATCATCGTATACATTGGCGGATGAAATTAATTAATATTATTACAATTTTCATAGTAAAATCTTTAATTAATTAGGAGCTTCCTGTAGATGATCAAAAGGAATTTTTTTTCCATTAACATGCATGTATATATAACTAATTTTTAGAAAAAGGGGTAAATATATATAATCATTTATGTATATATTCTCTGTCAATAATTTATGTAAATTGTGTAATATGAATGTAATAAATTATATTAAATTCATGTATATGTACGTTTAAATAAAAACTGATAAAATATAACAAAAAATTAATGTATTAGTAAATGATTTAGCATTCATTAATTGTTAATATTATTTATCTATCTATATATCAAATTAATTCTTGATTTTATATCAAGTAACTCATTTTAGTCTTTAAAATTAAATATCGTGCACCAAATTAGTCCTAATATTTTATATTAACAATTTAATGGATAAATCCAAAAATATCTATACGATAATGTCCTAATATTTTAGCATACTGTAAATTATACTATAACTTTATATATCATATTATAATTTTAAGTCAACTCCTTAACACATAAAATACACATGACAAAAAAAATATTACAAAATAAAATTATAATAAGATTATTTAAAAACACCGTAAAAAAGACACATATCTTTTGTTAATCAAAAGTTAGAAGAAAAAAATATATACGCCTAATAATGAGCAACTAAAATAGACAAAATTTTTTAAAAAATATAAAAAATAAAATGTATAAGTAGAGATAAAAGAAATAAAAATTAAATAAATTACAAAAATTGTACCATAAACACAAGAGAGAGGAAGAGAGAAAGAGAGAAAAGAGAGAACAAATGAGTAAAAAACAGTAAAACACATTATGATCTCCTATAAATAGATGACATTAAAAAAATAAATTAATTAAATTAATTCATATATTTCGTTATCATATTTATTATTTACTAAAATAATTTGATATTTACTCTAATCAAATCAAATCAAATAATTAATATAATTAACTAAATTAATTAATTGATGTAATTAATTATAAATAATTAATTTATATAAATTATAATAAATTGTGAGATTTGAATATCTAATCATATTAATTAATTGATATTATTCATTAGTTATAATTGATTTGTTTTACAGAATTAAAAGAAATAAATTGATAAACACTATCAAAGTTCCATCATTAAATGCAGAAACTCTATTTTTATATAATAGAATAAATAGAATAGATAAATGCAAGTGATATATATATATATATTAAGTAATAATAAATAGTGGACAAACATATAAAAAATCTTTGAATGAATAATAGAAAAAAAGGTATACATAAAGTATTATATAACAACGGATTAATTACGGCCTAATTGGTTTGTGAAAATGTTTTTTATTTTTATTTTTATTTTTATTTTTATTTTTTAAAAATAATTTTTATTTTTAACTTTTTACATTTTAAAAAATATGATTGGTTTATGTAAAAAAGAGTTTATTTCCAAACAGTGAAAATAATAAAAATATGTTTAGTTAGTATATTTTCAAAATGTATTTTTAATATTGTAGAATTTAAAATTATATTTTTATTCAATTATAATTGTAGTTATTTAATTTTTTTTATTAAGTTAACATACATTAATTTTTATACCGTATCAAATATAAAGTAAATTACTATCTTAAAATAATTAATTGTATTTATAATAAAGAGACATTGCTTAACAAAAATAACAATAGTAAGTCTAGGTGATATTAAAAAATAAATACGAGGTACAAATACAAAACAAATAAAGCATATAAAATGAGAATACCGTTAAATTTGACTTTAAAAATGAAAATACGGTTGAAAAAAAGGATAATTGGATAATAATACAAATGAGTTTTTAAATTAAAATCTTTATACATCTGAATTTCACTCTATTTTTTGGATATTCTTTTCTGTTATCATCCCAACAAAAAAATATACCAACAGAAAAAATAAAAAAGTATACTAACAAGAAAAATTATCATATTCCTATGAAATTGAGAAATATATCAACACAAAAATTTCAGGCAAGCACCAAACAAATTTGAAAAACCTTAGATAGAGACGTAAAGGAGCTTGAAATTAAAAAATATTTAAATATTATAAAAAAATTAAAACTCAAATTTCACATCATTTAATATTCTAATTTAATTTATAAAAATAAAATAGTAAGAATAGCCGCAAAATAAAGTTTTAAAGAGCTTTTAATTAGCAACTCAGAGACGGAAAGAGAAAATGAAAATGCTGGTTTTAAAACTCAAATTTAACCCCATATTCCAATTTAAAAAATATAACAGAAATTTTCATTAAACAATAAAAGTCTTTTACCTTTGAATGGACGAGAAAATGAAAGTCGATGGAAGAGAATGAAAGAGAGTGGAATAACCCGTGAAAGAGAGTGGAATGAGACTTGGAGGCGCTGGCTTTGTGTTTTTAACGACATGTGATTGAGGATTTAGGGCTTGTTTGGGTGAGTTTTTAAGAAAAGATCTTTTTTTGAGTTATATTTTTTTAAAAGATCTTGTAGAGAAGTAAAAGTAATTTTATGTTTGGATATCTCATGTAAAAAGGTCTTTTTATCAATCAATTATGTTTGGATATAACAATATAAAAGTACTTTTTTGTGTATTTATTACATGAAAAACATCTTTTTATTAAGGAAAAAAGATCTTTTAAAAAAAGATGTAAATTACAGCTTCTTAAAAAAGATCTTTTTTTTATTTTACTAGTGCTTTTACTTTTACTACTAGAAATTTGCCAAACACGTTAAAAAATAAAAAAAAGATCTTTTTTCATTGAAAAAAGATCTTTTTTTAACAAAATAATGACGCCCAAACATGCACTTAGTCTTGATGGGTTATAAAAGGAATGATGAAGGATCGAACCCGGTAAATCAAAGATTTTTCAATTGAAAACACTTTTAGGTTGAAAATATTTTTATCGTTTTTAACTAAAAAAGCTAAAAATTAGAAAATATCATTTTTAATTTTGTACTCTTTTTTAAAAATATTTTCACTGAAAACAATGTAAAATTACTCAACCAAATATATTTTTATTTTTTTTTATTTTCGTTAAAAATGAAAATGGCCAAATCAATCAGCCCATTATATTTCCAATAACGTTGCTTCTAGTCCGCTATTGGCAGTAGGTTTATGAGTTTTTTGTGCTGCTCATAATCTGCGACAAAAGTCTGCAAAAGTCTGTCTAGCAGTTTACGTATAGCGATTTATATAAAATAGAGTTAGGACCGAGATGTAATGTGTTTTAAAATGTTACATTTGCGTAAATTTCTCATTCAATTATTTTATTCATGTCATTTGCCCCCAAAATTAATTATTTCTAAAATCATCCTACAAATGCAAATCCAATCAGAGTGTTAAAAGAGAAGCGATCAAGATCAACATGAAGCAATATGTACTATTGAGTGAAATGTTAAGATTTCTATCAAATTTGAACCTAAAAAATATACAACTATCACACAGTCCATATTATGAGCGAGTCTAGAATCTAGTTGATCAAAAGCAAAAGCACAATTATCTAACATCAAATATGGAGCTTCATTTCATGACTTTGTAGTGCACAAATGAGTTCTAATCTGAACTCTGAAGTAAGGTATTTTCTGAATGGTAAATCCCTCTACGAGTTCGCCAAGAGACTAGGCAAAAACCAAGCCATTCCAATCTCATTCATAAACTAATCCCCGGCGAATTAGCAGGCCTAATGTGTATTTCTGTAAGAAGGTGAGTGAGTGAGTAAGCGAGAGTGAGAGAGAGCACACACTACACAAAAATGACTTCAAACTTGGCACATGGATTGCTTTCCAAGTGAGACGTGAAATCCGCGTCTCCGTTGAAGCTGAAGGAATAAAGTGCTTGCCTCTGCGTCAGGCCGACTGGGTATACTTTGTAAACTTTTAGTTCGTTGCCTCCGCCTAGAACTTTAGGTCTTTCTGGGTTCCATACAGGTTCATGATTCAGGGATCTGAACTTCAAAAGAATAGCATTCTTCAATGCTTCCAGAGTTAAATTGTTTGACCTGCCAAGTGGCATCAAAATAATGAGTTCTCATATCATGAGATGACATTCTTCTAGAACAGACGTAACCAGTTGGTCTGATCAACAACATATTCAGAGTGAATCGAATCATGTCCTTTTAGCTCCTAAACTTAAAAAATGTGTAAATCAACCTGAGGTTTTCAAAATGTGCGTTTTATCCAACGTAAGTGTAATTTACCCTTTGGAACTTTGGGGCCATGAACAACTTACCTCCTTGAACATTTTTAAATATACAACTGTTAAATCCTTATTAACAATTGATGGAAAAATTGTCAACAAGGTCAATCTACACAATTTGAGAAAGTTCAGAAGTTGATTTGCACATTTTAAAAAGGGTAAAATATATTTTTTGTCCTTAAAATTTGACAAAGGTTTCAAAAATATTCCTAAGTTTTATTTTGTTTCAATTTTGACCTAGAACTAGAAGTTTTCGGTTTGTATCATCTATACCCCTGGCTGCTAATTTTTCAAAAAAATTAGGACCAATTCAACTACAATTTCATAAAAACAACCTTCAACACAAGCAAATCAAGCATAATTTTCATGCATTTTTGTTGGATTGGTGTTAAATTTTTTGAAAATTTAGCTATCGGAGGTATATTCAATGCAAATCGAAAACTTTTGGGACAAAATTGAAACAAAATAAAATTTTGGGATATTTTTTGAAACTTTTGCTAAACTTCAAGGACAAAAAATATATTTTACCCTTTTAAAAATTAAGGGGCTAAAGTGTGCACGACTAAAAGTTCAAGGGTAAAATGCAATTAACTCAATCAAATGACATTATATTTTATACTTCTTATGATTGTCAATAAATCAAGGGATGCCATCACATCTGATGGAAGTCTAGCGACAACAAAATCTGATTGTACTTTATACGAAAATATAGCATAATGAGTGTTACTACTAAACAAAGTATTATACCTTAAGTAAATGGACTCCATTTCAAATCTTCCCCTTTCCCTCACATAGATATGATATACAGTTTCTGACCCACGAGTGCATTTGCAAGGACGCTTCTTGAAGTCTGGGCTCTTCTCTTCCTTCTCTCTGATAGTGGTGGCCAAGTGAATGCAAAGACGACAAGATGAATGCACGGCTGCCATATCCACAAGGGCCTTGAAAGAATCAGAGGGGCCCTCATACTTCCACCTACAGAGAAGAACACAACATCCATTCACATTTGGAAATACATAAACCCTAAGATTTATTATTCAGAATCACATCATGAAACTCGCTGATTTTACATTAATCACCAATTGAAATGATGCTAAGTAATTAAAGGAAATGAAAATGACATACTATAAAATGATGGTCTTCCAATTTACCTCAGTGATTGATTAAATGCTTCAGGATTTTCTGCTAGATATTTCATGGTTTTGGCTACAGACTCAACATCTTGTATCTCTTTAATATGTAAAATTGACCCAGGAGCAGGAGCGAAATCCTGAATATTTGGAGCACCAACAACCACAGGAACAGTTCCTGACATAAAAGAAATCAATTTCCAGAAGCAGTACCATCATTGAATTGTGCGAAACATTTCAAGAAACCAAACCTAAATGCAAAAAATATTCCATATATGGAAATGCACAACTCTTCTACATGTAATACCCATGTTGGAGCATCCAAATGCCACAATATGACCTGGCAGCATATTATCACAAATCAGATGAAGTTTGGCCTCAGGAAATTATTTTAACTATAGACTCCAGACAGGATTCAAAGGGTGGCTTGTGGATACCGGAAAGAAATACCATAAGAGATGGAGGGACAATTCTAAAGGAGTCGTGAGATGCTTAACCAATTTGCGGAGTTAACAACAATGAACAGTGTGTGGGGAGAAGATCCTGAGATCCTTTCAGGACCAAGCTAAATAGGAGTGAGGTGCAAGTACTGTGGAGGGGAAAGTCTGGGAGGCAAAACTTTTTTCTTTCTTTTTCTCCTTGGATCATACAAACTAATCCTCATTGGATTCAGCATTTCAGCTCTGTTTTTATCAATATACAAGAGTTTTCTCCTTCGTTATCTTATTCTATTACCGGCATCAATCAACTACAAATGTCACCCCACACACTGTTTAAAGTTTCGTTAACCACTTCAAATATCTCTAAATTATATTTAAGCACAGATTGGCAAATAATTTGAAGGAACAAACTCGAGACAGTAGATTGGACTGAACAAACTATTAGTCCAAGAAGCATCACATAAGATGACTCATTTAATGTCGGCAATATCTACATTATCCACCGCTTAAGGACTACATGATCTATTAATTTAAGTGTGAACAACTTGTCATCATTAATATCCCTCAAGTTATAAAAAATGGTGCACTCAATTGCAAACAAATTTTCAAATTGCATTTCTTGGAAAACAATGTTACTGGATTGCAAAGAAAACCAGAAAATGGGATGCAAGAATCAAAGATTTCAGAACCCCATGGACAACTAGTGCTACATAATGATGTTGCATAATGCATACCTAGTAAATACAATATCAAATAATGTGAAGGAATGATAAAATATATTTTCATACCAGCAACAAGGGATTGGAAGAATTTTTCAGTTACATAATCCTCCTCATTAGAATTTTCAAAGGCTAAACTAAATTTGTAGCGCTTCAGGGTTTCCACTTTGTCCACTGCAAGAAATTAATAATAATCGTTAATACATCATTGTATATTCATTGAAATTTGGAAGTTATCACCATAAAGAGGGGAAAGTTGGACCAATTTCAAAATACTTTTAATTAATCATAAATCAGTCAATCGCCTACTAGATTTAAATTTATCAATATTAATGATAAGTTAAGACTCATCAGATTGTTGACTACGTCTAGATTTAAGTTTGATTTCCTTATGATGAGTATGTGTAGTAAAACACCATCAACATTAACAACAACAAAATCCAAAACACAATTGTAAAGATAAGATCCAAATAACAGTGAATTTAATTAGAAATGTGCAGAGACAAATTTCTGAACCTAGTCTATAATGTGAACAACTAAGGTACAGCTTAAGCATTAACAAGTTTTTTCGGTTTAAGAAAAAGTAGAGAACCTCTGACTTTAGTGACATACATGCAAGATCTATTAATCGAATTTCAAACGTTTTTTGAATGTCAATTCAGCTCAAGGTAATAGACCAGTTGGTGCTCAATTGTGGTTTGAATTCTAATGGTTCTGATTAGAGAGCATTTTTTCACATTGAGAATTTACGTAGAAAGCGTTTGTGGCCACATAAGAACCAGGTCACAGTATTTTGATGTTTAAGTACAGCAATCCAACCACTTTCTTCCCTCATTTGTCAGACAAACTAGCCACACCAACATTAATAAAGAAAGTACTTTAGCATAAGCATAACTGTGTATATTTAAAAAAGTCACTATCTAAGAGGTAGAAGGGCGAACAATAATGGGGACAAAAGACATCAATGTTTTAATTTATTGCAATTATTAGAATGTACCTCTTCCATCATGGTTCCTATGACAACCGCCATAAGAATCAATCTTGATGTTTTCTTTTTCAAGGGCTTCAAGAGCTTGCAACCGAAAATTTCGAGCACCACAATTAGAAATGAATGCAGCTGCTAGAGCACTTTCACTTTTTGGCTTCACGGGTGCCATGATGTCATACTCAGCCCATGAGAAATATCCAACAGGAACATCAGATGATAGACTGGTTGTCATTACAATTTTATATCCCCTCCTAGAACATAGTGATGTTGAAATATTAGTTCATTTATTACACTATTTTTAAGCTTTTGAAAGGGAACATGCTCCAGCCTCTCCACCAAATAGAGAACACCAAAGAAAGAATAAACTCAATTGAGAAAAATAAAATCGTATACGCACAGTAATAAGTATTATGCGTTAATTATAACATGCAATGAAAAGTAGACAGTCACCAAATTGATTGAAACCCTGTACCACATAGCATATAGGTTATGTTCAATTTTATAGGATCAAACTCCCAAGCTTTAAGAAATAGTAGAAACTTTGTTCTCTACTTTACATTACCTACACCTTTTTCGATTTAACTTTAAAAATGAAGCAAAACAATTGTATCAAATTAAAGAAATATGTACCCTTGTAACCTCGCGGTTGTGTGTGTGTGTTTTGCGGGGGGGGGGGGGGGGGGGGGAGGGGGGGGGTTTGTTTACCCACTTAAACTTTAATGGACCAAAAATAAAGCAGCCATATACAAAGTAAATGATCAAACCTAATGACTCAGCACTTTATATTCGTGCTTACCCACCGTCGTGCCATTGCAAGATTGTTCTCTGAGTAGTATTGTGCGGATTCCATCGATCGTAACACACTAGCTGTTCCAGATGGTTGAGGTAGCCCAAATGCAGCATCAGGTGTCCTATCCCCATCATAACCAAATTTGCATCCCACCGCACATGATTTCCACTCCTGAATTGCATGAACAAAAACTTCAGACAGACAGGAACAACCACACGGACTTTAAACATTTAGCAGGCGGTTACATACATGAACTTTTTGCAATCAACAATCAAACATGCCAACAAAATAGCATTGTAGCCGCAAAGAAATTCTTCAACATCACCCACAACAAGGAAGTAGTGAAGTCTACAACCAGTGCTAGAAAACATATGCATCCACAACAATTGTGATCAAGTACCAACCATTGCAATTCATAATATTGGCTACATATATTTCAAATTTGGATTTTGTTGCTTTCTCGTTTATAATTTATAATCAGCTTGATTACACTTCCTCATAAAATCCGTGACAGATCATGCCTCACAAAATCAGAATATCTAATCTTTGTCTGCCTCAGAAATCATCCTTTTCACATACAATATACAAATTCAAAACCTGCAAAGTAGATCCATGCCTCTAAGGCTCTAACAAGCCGATGTCCAAATAATATAAAAACTATACTAATTAGAGCAGAATGTGCTTGGAACTGCATACACTAATTTACTAACTCGTGAATAAACGAATAGTTAACTACCCTTTCAACCAAATGTGTGTCTAAATTTGCAAATTTCGGAAACCAAAAAAAGAAACATGCTATAACATACATACAATAATCTCTGAACAACAACTAGCTATTAAAAACTTCTATCAATTCAAAGTTACAAAAGAAAGATGGAAGAAAAAAGAAATAAAAAAGAAGAAAGAAATTGAAACCTGGTCAGCTCCAGTGACATAAACAGGTTCCTTGTTAAAATCCCTTTCATACGTTACAGAATCTTCTCTCTCCAACCACTCTTCGCAGCTCTCTGATTCCGAATTCTTTTTATTAGTTCTACCAACAAGCAAACCAAAATCTAAATCATCAGCACCATCCACCACGGACGCAGCACGTGACCGGTAGAAAAAGTCAGTGACCATAGCTGCGTTCTCCGCCATGTCGAGCCTCCCTAAAAACGCGATCTCCGCAATGACCACAAGTGCCACCACAAGAGGCATTAGATTCGAACATTTCCGCTTCGGAACCAAACCCAATTGAACCGATGAAACCGGTAAACCTTCGTGAGTTGACTCGGTTCTCGAGCCTCGCAGGTTCTGCACGAGACCCATCAATCAACGGATTCTAGCTCCAATTTCTCGATTCCTTCAATTTCCAATTTTAAATTGGCCGGAAAATCCGATTGGGGATGGAAAGGGAAGAACTTGGTGCCGTTATAGCTACGATTTCTAACCCACTTTCTACGATTTGAAAGAAGTGAGGGAAGAAGGATAAAAATGAAGACTTGTATTTTTTTTTTTTTTGTCAGTGTAAGAGGTAAAGATTTTTCAAAGTAAACGGTGGGGTGGTGTGTTGAAGCTTGAACTCACTGAAACCAATGAGCAACACAACACGACGAAGGAAAATATGAACAAGTCCTTCTTTATATAATTGCATAGTCATATTCAGGTAATTCATTAAATATAAATCTTAAATATGGTATAATTGATTTATGAATTTTATAACAACCATAACAGCTACAGTAATTAGTAAATGCATATGGTAAATCCATTATAACTCAAATGACATAATTTTTTTATATTTATCTAAAATTTGGGATTCGAATCTTATTTCTAACTTTTTTATAACTCAAATGACATAATTTTTTTATATTTATCTAAAATTTGGGATTCGAATCTTATTTCTAACTTTTTTAAAAAAATAGTAAGTGCATATTAAAAAAAAAGATAAATATCAATTATTAAATTAATTATTTATAAAAAATATATATTAAAATATAAAATATATATTAAAAATAAATTAAATAATATATATTTATATATGAATTTTCAAAAAAATATTAGCATTGCTCCATTTTTTTGTCACTAAAAGTATAATAATTAATTTGATAACTAATTTTTTTATCTTTAACATATAATATTTTGATTTTACAATGATAAATTAAGTTGGCTCTTTTATAATAATCTAGTTATCAAAATATTATTATGGTGTCCTATAATTAGCTGACATTATGATAAAAGTAAGAGATTCATTTTAATCTTCCAATATACGGAATTAAAAATAAATATTTAAATTAATTTTTAAAAATTTAAATTAAATATTTTAATCTTTAATTATTTTTATTTTTTAAAAGTTTTTAAAAATTAATTATGTTAAAAAAATTGATTTTTTATTATTTTTAATTAAATTTTTAATATACGTGTTGAATAAATAAATTTTAACAAATTTTATTTAAAATAATTAGCTCCTAAAAATAAATTACTCCTTCTTTAAAAGGAGAGAGAAATCAATATGTCTGATGTAATTAATTTTTGTAAATTTTTAAAAGATAAAAAATTATTAAGAATTAAAGTGTTATATTGAAATTTTTTAAAGATCAATTTAAGTGTTTAAAAATTTAGTAATATAAATATTTTAAAAAATCAAATTAAAATTCACATTCTGAATACAATATTATCTAATAATAATAATTGTTCATACCCTAATGCAATAAATAAAAGTTAGGGTCAATAGATATAAAAAGTTCATCTAAAAAAGACGGCATACACCAGTATATCCGATTTCTTAAGAGAGATCGAACACCTACATAAGGGAGTTAGGCTATCTTGCCAAAACAGGTAGCTGCTTCCGAGAATCTTGATTGGAATCTTTATCTTCTTTGATAAGATAAGTCCTAACAAACTCTCAAGATAAAAGGGAACAATTATCTATCAGAAAAGATGGAACTAACAAGAGTGGTTATCAACTCTACTATAAATACACTGACACCCCTCAAGTATATTCATGTTCTAATCTACTAAACAAACCTGCCTAAATCCCTTGCTAACTTAAGCATCAGAGTCTCTTGCAAGTATCACCCCCACCTCCTCACGAGGAACTCGGACTGGCGGCACCTCGGCACCAAAGAGATCGGATGTTGCCATACAATGGGCTGGACCCCATGTTCAAGCCCAAATCAACATTTCAGGTAACCCTCGGAACATTGGTGCCGTTACTGGGAACTTGGAAATCACCTTCTGATACTGGCGGACCACCAGCAAGAAGACGGCCACATAGCATCTGAATATGAGCAAGAAGCTCAGCTAGAAGGCCAGGCCATCGTGCTCCCGCCTCCACCACAAAATCCTCAAGGGCCTCACGAGGAAGGGACTTTGGGAAATCCTCATCCAAGGAGGATCCATTCTGAAATCCATCATCGCGAGGATGAGGACCGCCCTCATACAACCAAGATCCTAGACCTGGTTCATGGCTAGGGGGATCGACTGGAACAGTTCGAACATAAGGTTGAACGACAGCGAAAAGTAGAACGGGAATTACGAAGAGAGGTGAAACGATGAAAGGAGCTAGAAGACAAGCTCCAGAAGCTGGAAGCTGATCTATGAAATAGGAATGACTGGGCAGATCGGGATGAAAGCCCCTTGAGAGGAGAAGATCCATTCATAGAAGAGATCATGAGGGCTAAAGTTCCCAGAAATATCAAATCACCTGATATGGATATTTATGACGGAACATCCGACCCAAGCCACCACCTTAGCAACTTCAAAAGCAGAATGTACATGGTCGACGCTTCTGATGCCACCCGTTGTAAAGCCTTCCCGACTACTCTAACGAAGGCGGTCATGAAGTGGTTCGATAATTTGCCACCCCGATCAATAACCAGTTTTGATGACCTTGCTAGAAAATTTATAACCAGATTCTCTATCCAAAAGTATAAAACCAAGTAAGCAAGAAGTCAGTAAAACTCTTCGTGACTATATGGAAAGGTTCAACAAGGCCTGCTTGAAAATTCAAAATCTGCCCACTGAAGTCGTCATCATGGGCTTAGTCAATGGTCTCAGAGAGGGACCATTCTCCCAGTCCATATCCAAACGATACCCGACTTCTATAAATAAAGTTCAAGAAAGGGCAAAAAAATACATCAACATAGAGGAAAATTCCCAACTTAGGGAACCTTTTCCACAGACAAACCTGCCCTACTACCCTTGGAAAAAGGAAAAGGAGCCCAAAAAGAGAGAAGAGCAGAATATAGAAAAGCCCAGAAAGTACCATAACTACACCGATTTAAGGGTCTCCCTAGTGGATGTGTACAAAGAAATATGTCATACAGAGAAGCTTCCACCTCCTCGTCCGATTAAGCACAAGAAAGCTGGAAGTCGGACAGAATATTACGAGTATCATAACCTCTACGAACATTCTACCAATGAATGTTACGGCCTGAAGAATGTCATAGAAAAATTAGCTAGAAAAGACCGACTTGACAGATACCTGGCTGACAGATTGGATGACTCGAGGAAAAGAAGATTGAATGAACAAGAGGGACGACCAAAACGCCCTTCTCACACCCCAGAACGAGATATACACATGATCAATGGGGGTTTGCAGGAGGAAGAATATCAAAATCCTCACGAAAAAAATACCTCAAGGAGGTATATCAAGTCAGGGAAGAAAGCTAATTGACTGACCTGCCCACTATCTCGTTCACTAAAGAGATGCTCAAGGAATACTGCCTGGGCATGACGACCCTTTGGTGATAACTATGATCCTGGAAAATGCTAACCTCCATAAAACCTTGATAGACCAAGGAAGCTCGGCTGATATTTTGTTTAAACCCACTTTTGACAAGCTCGGGTTAGAAGAAAAGGATCTAAAGGCATACCCAAACAGCCTCTTTAGATTCGGAGATACCCCAATCCAACCTCTTGGTTACATCTCATTGTACACCACTTTCAAAAAAGGTACCAGGTCAAAAACACTAAGCATTGACTACATCGTAGTCAATGTAAACTTGGCCTACAATGTCTTAATAGGTTAGACCACCTTTAACCAACTTGCAGTTGTTGTTTCTACTCCTCATCTCTGTATGAACTTCCCCACAACAGAAGGGATTGCAATTGTAAAGGGAGACCAAATGTTGGCACAAAAATGTTACAATAAGAGCCTCAATTTGAAAGGCAATCTAGGAGGAAAAAAGGTCAACACCATCGAGTTAGGAGGGGTCCGAACCTCTGAAGAATTGCACCCCCAACTTGAGGGCAAAATAGAAGAGGTACACATTGAAAACCATCCTGACAAGACAACAAGCATAGGGACAAACCTAGAAGGAAGCCTGAAGAAATAACTCATCGACCTGTTAAGAGAAAATTCCGATCTCTTTGCCTGGAAAGCTTCCGAAATGCCCGGCATAAATTCCGACTTAATGTCCCATAAACTCGTAGTATATTCGAGCTCCCGACCTGTTCAACAGAAGCGCATGAAGCCCAGACTAGAAAGGACATAGGTCATAGAAGAGCAAGTACAAGCCTTACTGGAGGCAAGGTTTATAAGGAAGGTAAAATATCCACTGTGGAGAATGTGTGTTGATTATACCGATCTCAATAAAGCCTGTCCTAAGGACCCCTATCTGCTCCCCAAATGCTCTGGTTGACTCAGCCTCAAGCTATAGATATTTGTCCTTTATGGACGCCTACTCGGGATGGAATCAAATTTCGATGTATAAGCCAGATTAAGAGAAGACCTCGTTCATAACTCCAAAGGCTAACTATTGCTACATAGTAATGCATTTTGGATTAAAGAACGCAAAGGATACATACCAATGATTAATGAACAAAGTATTTTCCGCTCACACACAAAAACTCATGGAAGTATACATGGACGACATGCTCGTTAAGACCAAAGAGGACGTGACACTATTGTCCGACCTCTTCGAGGTATTCTCTACTATATGAAAGCATGTAATGAGGTTAAATCCCCTCAAAATACACATTTGCAGTAGAAGTTGGAAAGTTCTTGGGGTTCACGTTAACCCAAAAAGTAATAAAAGCAAACCCAGGCAAATGCCAGGCCATACTCAACATGAAGAGCCTGACTTGTGTTTAAGAGATTCAACAACTAAATGGAAGGTTGGCAGCTCTATCTCAATTCTTAGTTGGATCAGCCCTGAAATAACTTCTTCTTTACTCAATCTTAAGGAAAGGGAAGTAATTTGAATGGACCCCAGAGTGTGAACAAGCCTTCCAAGACTTTAAAGCATTCCTGGGGCATCCACCCATACTTACCCGACTTATCAAAGGGGAAGAGCTCGTGCTATATCTGTCGGTAGAAAGCCGAGCTATAGCTTCATCCCGGGTCCGAGAAGATGAAAAGGGGCAACAACCTATCTATTTCATTAGCAAAGCTCTAACGAGGCCGAGTTGAACTATCAAAAGATAGAGAAATTTTCTTATCCGCTTATTCTCACATCTCGAAGGCTTCGACCTTATTTCTAGGTTCATATCATCAAAGTCCGCACTAATCAACTGATGAAACACATTCTACAAAAAATAGACTTGGCCGAAAGAATGCTACAATGGGGCGGTAGAGCTGTTTGAGTTTGACCTAAGGTACAAAGTTCAGACAGCCATTAAGTCGCAATACCTTGCTGACTTTGTCGCTGAATACACAGAAAGCCCGGGAAACCCAGTTATATGGAGTTTGTATGTAGACGGGTCATCAAACAAAGTTGGAAGTGGAGCTAGTGTTATTCTAGAAAGTGACCAAGGAACTTGGATAGAACTTTTCATAAGGTTCGAGTTTGCTGCTTCTAACAATCAAGCAGAATATGAAGTCTTACTTGCTGGCTTGAAGCTGGCTAAGGAAGTGGAGGCAGAAAAGTGGTGGTGTTCAGTGATTTGTAAGTAATATCTTCGCAAATTAATGGCACCAATCAACCTAAAGGCACCACTATGAAGAAATACTTGGATTAAACTCGAGAACAACGGACACATTTTTCGGAAAGTGAGGTCCGACATATAGCCTGGGAATCCAACACCCGAGTTGATGCCCTCTCAAAATTAGCCAGCACCAAGCCAGGGGGCAATAATAGAAGTCTCATTCAAGAGACTCTGCAATCACCATCCATATCAAAGGAAGAGGAAATACTGACCATATCCAATCAACATTTAGGCTGGATGACTCCCATAGTCAACTACCTCAAATTCGATGTACTTCCCAAGGATAAAAAAGAAGCCAAAAGGCTTGTAAAAAGAGGCACAAAATTACACATTGGTCCACAATGTCTTATATAAAAGAGGGATCTCAACACCTCTCTTAAAATGCATCCTAACCTCCAACACAAAGAAAGTTTTAGAGGATGTATATAGTGGCATATGTGAAAACCACTTGGGAGCTCGGTCATTGGCCAAGAAAGTGATCCGAGCTAACTTTTTCTGGACGACCTTACAAAAGGAGGCAGCCGAGTTTGTTAAGGCATGTCCACCTTGCCAGAAACATGCTAATTTCCACGTGGCACCTCTTGAAGAGCTCATCAGTGTCACCTCACCATGGCCATTCACGAAATGGGGTCTTGATCTACTCGGACCATTTCCACAAGCACTGGGCCAAGTCAAATACCTCATAGTAGGGATTGACTACTTCACCAAATAGATTGAGGCAGAACCCTTAGCAACCATCATTGCTCAAAGAAGTCAGAAATTCTTGTATAAGAATATTGTCACAAGGTTCGGAGTTCTCCACTCTATCACCATGGATAATGGGACCCAATTTACCGACTCAACCTTCAGGAACTTAATGGCCAACCTTAAAATAAAACAACAGTTTATGTCATGGAACACCCCTAAGCCAATGGACAGGCTGAAGCAGCTAACAAAGTTATATTGGCTGGGTTAAGGTGCCGACTGCAAGATGCAAAAGGAGCTTGAGCCGACGAGCTCCCTAAAGTCTTGTGGGCATATCGAACCACCTCATATTCCACAATGAGAGAATCACCCTTCCGACTCACTTATGGAATGAAAGTAATGATTCCCATAGAAGTAGCTGAAGAATCACCTCGAGTCACATTTTATAATGAAAGAGTTAACACTCAGGCGCAAAAAGAAGAGCTCAACTTCCTTCACAAAGTCTTAGAAAGAGCTCAGATTTAGGGAGGAAGCTCTGAATCAAAGGATGGCTCTAAGGTACAACCAAAAGGTGGTCCAAATAAAATTCACCACCAACGACCTTATTCTGATCTGAAATGATATCGAAATATAGAAATTAGGAGAAGAAAAGTTGGCGGCCAATTGGAAGGGACCTTACAAGATAGTAGAGGTACTGGGTAAAGGTTATTACAAAGTGTCCGACCTTCAAGGGCAGGAACTCCCGAGGTCTTGGCCCGCTTGTAACTTGAGGAAATACTACAGCTAGGTAGTAAATCTCGTTTGATTGGTGCACACTTTTTCTCGACTTCAAGGGCTTTTTAACGAGGCACCAACACGAGGGCTAGAGATGTTCAAACCCCTGGTATGCTTTTGTAAAGAAATTTTTTAAAATATTAAAAAATTACTATTTCATTTCTTTAAAGGTTTCCTATCTTGAACGCATTAATTTAAGCTTGATAAACCGCACAAATCATTGTTCAAACTAAAAATGGTCGGCAAGATGAAGGGATGGTGAAGAATTTATAATCCATAAACAAACCGGCAAGTGTACTGGATCGTACCAAGTAATACCTCAGGTGAGTGAGGGTTGATCCCATGAGGATTGATGGACCAAGCAACAATAGTCGAATGATTCACTTAGTCAGACAAGCAAAAATGGGTGTTTTGAGTTTCAACTTGCATTAACCAGTAATTCAGAATGATTAAGAATGAAACTAATTCTTGAATATAAATCAATGCATTAATCAGAAATAAAAAATAATAGTATTAATCCATCTAAATAAACAGAGCTCCTAACCTTAATAATGGAGGTTTAGTTGCTCATCGAGAAAATAAACCCTAGCAGAGAAAACATGTAAAATGTGGAAGAGGAGAAGAAGAAGAGGAGAAGAAGAAGAGGAGAGGAAGAAACCCTAGGTCAAGATATCTTCTCCTTTTATATCTAATCCTAATTAATGTAAAATGTATTTTTATAAAACTTAAAATATCTTTTCTTAATTTAAAAATTAAATTCTAAACCTAATTAAATCAAACGGAATCAAAAAGATCAGGCAGAGGTCTTCTAGGGCAAGAGTCTGGCGCCAAACTCGATAATTCCAAGTTTGGTGCCACTATGACCACATTCAATAAGATCTTTATGAGTTTTTGGCACCAAACTTGATCTGGATCAAGTTTGGAGCCACCAAGGCCGCATCAAATGTGGCGTATTATGAGTCTTGGCGCCAAACTTGGGTTGGATGAAGATTAGTGCCACCTTGGTGGCGTTTGGCGCTGTGATTCCAGAAGAAACGTATAGACTATTATATATTGTTGGAAAGCTCTAAAAGTTGGATTTCCAATGCAACTAAATCCGCATCAATTAGACCTTTGTAGCTCAAGTTATACTTGTTAGAGTGCGAGGAGGTCAGGGTTGACAACATCATCCACTTTCTTCCTTTTCTTCTACACGAACTCTGTCAAACTTACCCGAATGCCACCTGTAATAAATCAAATTGCAAAAAAACTCAAAGTAGCATTCATGGTGGCTTAAAACACCTAAATCTTGATTTAATTCAATAATTTCACATGCAAATTCACTAAGAAAAGATAAGAAAGATGCTCACGCATCAAGCGACGAGGTACAAATTAATGCAAGAAGTTATATAAACATCTCATACAAAACAACCTCAAAGAGACCAGATAAAAAATGAGCTTTAAAAGTAACTTGACAAAGACCGACTACTCGAAGTCGGATCTACGGAAGGAAACTGATAACTCTCAAAATTTGCTAAGACTTAAGAAGTCAAAGCAAACAGTACCCTTCTACGAGAGCATGATTTCATTTCGAAAAACGAAAAGGGACTTTGCAAAATAAAGTAAAAAGTTTTGAACATTACTTCATAAAAAAGGAAGTTGTGAAAACAACTAAATAGAAGATAAAAGTGTTCAAAAAAACTACAAGCTATTACAAAAAAGAATTATGAGGCCCACAGGTTAGGCCGTACCAAAATCTAAAGCAAGAATACAAAAGGCTCAAAGAGGAGTAAGGTCCTTGCCCATAACCACATCTTTCTTGGCCGAAGGAGTTGGAGGATGAACGGACACTGGCACAATAGGAATGCCAGCAGGAGCTGAAGAAGAGGTCTCCATAACAATGACTTTAGGCTGTGCTCCCAACGTTGAGGTCTGGCCGACCTGAGGACCCGAAGTATTCAGGTTAAGGGGAGGCTCGTCCTCATCTTCCTTAGGAGCAGGGACAATCTTACTGGTGCACGAATTAGGATTTTGTACAGCTTAACTGGCAAGTGCACCGGGTCATCCAAGTAATACCTTAGGTGAGTGAGGGTCGATCCCACGAGGATTGTCAGACTGAGCAACAATGGCTATCCAATTGAACTTAGTTAGGCAAATAGAAAAAGGTTTTGAAAGTTGCAATTTGCATGAAGCAGTAAATAAGAAAGTAAATAAAGCAAATAAAAAGGTTTGGTGTAAAACAGTGCGAGAAAACAGTTAAGACTTCGGAGATGTTTATCTTTCCGGATTAAAAGTTCTTACCAACTATTTTAACAATGTATGATTCATTCAATGGCAAATGTAAATGTCTAAACCCTAATCTCTTAGTGATTTAGCCTCCGCTAGCCTTCATTAACTGCCACTCTCGTGGTCACTTAATTCCGATTAGAGAGTTAAGTTCAAAAACTAGTTTATGGCCACAAAATCCCTAATTACCCAAAGCTAACAGGATTATATGTCACATATCCCAATTAGTTCATGTAATTAGCAATTTAGGAGGAATTTGTTTTCAAGTTGTTGTTCAAGCGAGATAACTCTCTCGAGAATTACAAAAACTCAAGTAGAATAAGGGTCATACTCTCGTTCCACCCAGATTCATAAGTTTAAGAACAAAAACAATCCTTAGAATTAAATTAAAACTTTAATTAAAATAGAAAAACAATAGTTCTAATCCATAGAAATAAACAAAGCTCCTAACCTTAACCAAAGGGGTTTAGTGGCTCATGACTTACAGAGAAAAATAGGGTTCTGAAAAGTGCGGAAGAGAGTAGACAATGTTCTAATCCCTAAAGGGTGAATCTTTTCCCTTTTATACTAACCTAATTTGATTTAAAACTAAAATGAAATATTCAATTCTAAATCTAAAAGATTTTGTTTGTAAATAAAAATAACTAAAATAAGATCAAAGATAACAATTAAAAGCTAAATCCCACTAAAGATACTCCCTTGGGTGAGTTTGACCCGTATCTGGCATTTTTCTGGTGTTTAATGCTGGTACGGGGAAGTTCTGGCGCTGGTTCTATCCTCTTTAGGTGCTAAATGCCAGTCTCAGCGTTTAGCGCCAGATTTGGCAGTGATTCCAGAAGATAAGTAGAGACTATTATATATCATTGAAAATCTCTAGAAGTTGGCTTTCCAACCTCTTTAAAACCGCATCAATTAGAATTCTGTAGCTCAAGTTATGCTCGTTAGAATGTAAGAAGGTCAGGGTTGACAACATATACTTTCTTCTTTTGTTTTTGCACAAAACTCTGCCAAATTTGCCTGAATTTCTTCTGAAATAATAAAAACACCAAAACAACTCAAAGTAATATCCAAAGAGGATTTTTGCACTAAAATATAATAAAACTTAATAAATTCTAACTAAAAATAACTAGAAAATGAAGGAAAAAATGGTACACCAAACTTAAACTGTTGTTTGTCCTCAAGCAACCAAAACAATATAGGACCAAGAAGAGAAAATGTCTAAGACTCAAGTGTTCATTTAAGCTCAGATATAGTTACTGAGTGGGGCTAATGACACTCTAATTCTGAATAGGTTTGGCATCTCACTATCCTTTGAAGCTCAGAAGCATTAGTATCCTTCAGAACTAGGACTCGAATGATATTATAGATTCTCTTCTTTAGGCTCTAATTGATTCTTGAACATAACTTTTTCTTTCTTTTCACTGGTGCTTTGCACCTTGAGGCTAGTTGTGACTCTAAGTGTTTTGTCTTCAAGCTTAACTTGAAACAAGAACACCACAAGCACTTAACTGGGGAACTCCTTGAGTTTTGATTTTTCTTTCTATTTCTCCCAGGCAGTGGTGCTCAGAGCCTTAGGCATACTTTGTAACAGCAATTGGTCACGACTTTAGGTGTTCAGTCTTAAGGGGTTACTTGTCACTTTCACACCACAAGCATATGGTTAGGGAAAACCACTCTTTTGAGCTTTAGATCAGTTTTGACCCTCCTAACTATTGATGCTAAAAGCCTTGGATCTTTTTCTTTTGATTTTTTCTTTTTTTCTTTCTTTTTGCTATTTGTTTTTCTTTAAGAATCAATGTCTTTCTTATTTCAGAGAATCTATAATACTTCTCTAAGTTCCTGTTCCTCAAGAACCAATATACTCAACTCTAATATCCAATATGCACTGTTTAACTCATACATTCTGAGCTAGAGATAATGCCACCACATCAAAGTAATCAGAACACCTCATAATATATAACTTAAATCTCATGCATTTTACTACTTCTTTTTTTTAATTTTCTTTAAGCTTAGTGAGAAATACATGAGACATCTTTCAAAATAAACATAAAATAACAGAATAAGGAACTAAACTAGAAAGTAAGGAAATCCTACTAGTGATCATGCAAAAGCTAGAATAGAAACAGGAAATAAGCTAAAAATACTGAAAAAATAGAAGATAAGATAAGGCAAGGGATAATGAAACTCAACCACCTCAGTCATGGTGGCTGCTGCTCCCTCCTCAGACTGTGCTCTTCCATGAAGATGGTTCACCTCCCTTTTATGCCATTGATGATAATATAAACCGAAAGCTCACTCTGCAACACCAAACTTGAAAGTTTTCTTGTCCCCAAGCAAAGAAAATTGAAAACGGGAAGGGATATGAAGAGCACACAGATGAGTAAAAAGTAATATAAAAGAAGATAAGAGTGATAGAAGGGGAAGAATAATTTAAATTTAAAACTTATTTGTTTATCCTTGGTGGCGTTAAACGCCCATTTTGCACGTGAAATGCCCCCGGGGGGGGGGGAGGGGTAAGTCTTTAGGTTGGAACGCCTATTAGGGGTGTCAAATGCTCCATCCAAAATTCCTTTGCTGGCGTTAAACGCCTAGAAGGCGTTTAGCGCCCCCTATCATGTTTTTTTTAGGGTGTTATGTTCTTCTGTCTGAATCTTTCTGTCCCTATTTGAAGTGCTGTACATGACCACCAACATTAGAAAACCTAAGAGAACTATGAAAATCAATTAGAAATGAAATGAAATGAAATCAAACTGAAATCAAACTGAAACAACTAAAGGATACTTATGGTGGGGTTGCCTCCCAACAAGCGCTTCTTTACCGTCATTAGCTTGATGGTTAGTGATAAACCACTATTTTATGATTTATCTTGTGCTCAATTGAGTGGTTTTTATCAAGTCTTTACTCACTTATTCACATAATTTGCATGATTTTACAAATCCTTCCCAATTTTGTGATATATGTGAAAACATGTTTCCTAGGCCTTAAAACTGTTAATTTTAATTATCCTTTATTACCATTCGATGTCGTGATCTGTGTGTTAAGTATTTTCAGGCTTTATAGGGCAGGAATGGCTTAGAGGACAGAAAGGAAACATGCAAAAGTGGAAGGAACGAGAAAAATGAAGTATTTGAGAAACGAGCAGCGACGCGCACACATGGGCGACGCAGACGAGTGCCTAGCGCAGAACACAAGCGATGCGTATGCATGACAAGGAAAACCGCCAAATGACATGCACGCATGACCTACGCACACGCGTGACAGACGCCACGTGAAGAAAGTTACAGAATTCACCCTCAGCGATTTCTGGGCTCCTTTTCGGCCCAAATCCAAGCCCGAAAACACAGAATAGAGGCTGCAGAATGGGGGAATCACATTGAATCATCATCATTCATTATTCACAATTTTAGGTTTTAGATGTAGTTTTCTAGAGAGAGAGGCTCTCTCCTCTCTCTTAGGCTTTAGGATTAAGATTTCTTCGTCTTTTCAATTCCAGGTTCAATGTTCCTTTAATTTAACTTCTTTTCTACTTTTAATTATTCTAGCTTTCTAGTTTATTTATTCCCTTTATTGATTACTTTATGTTGCTATTTGGTTTATGAATTCTCATGTTTAAATTTGACTTTCTATTTAATACAATTTGAGGTATTTCAGATTTATGATTGCTTTCTTCAATTTATATTATTGATGCTTTCAATTTAATTTAGATTTCTCCCCTTTTGGCTTTGGTTGAGTAATTGGTGACACTTGAGTTATCAAACTCCTTGTTGATTGAAAATTGGAATTTGCTGATTGATTTGGATCCCTCTAAAGCTAGTCTTTCCTCAGGAGTTGACTAGGATTTGGGAAATCCCATTGATTAGTCCACTTGACTTTCCTTTATTTAGTAAGGGTTAACTAAGTGGGAGCAATAAATAATTCTCATCATAATTGATAAGGATAACTAGGATGGAATTTCCAGTTCTTATACCTTGCAAGGGTTTTCATGATTATTAATTTACTTTCTTGCCAATTTATTTCCTTGTTCCCTATTTCAAAAACCCAAAAAGATACTTTTCCATAACTAATAATAAATCATACTTCCCTGCAATTCCTTGAGAGATGAGCCGAGGTTTAAATACTTCAGTTATCAATTTTATTGGGTTTGCTTTAGTGACAACCAAACTTTTGTACGAAAGGATTCTCTGTTGGTTTATAAACTATACTTTCAACGAGAATTTATTTGTGAATTACTTTACCGACAGAAAACCCGTTCGTCAAAAATGGCGCCGTTGCCGGGGACTTGCAAACATGTGCCTTATTATTGGTTATTGTAAATATTTACTTTTTCGTTTCTTTGTTAGTGTTTCTAGTTTTAGGAGTTTATTTTCATTAATTTCTATTAGTTTTTATTTCTTTTGCTACTATGAATTCTCACCCCTCTGGCTTTAAGTTTGGTTCCAATGTTGTTGTAAGGAATGGAAGCTATAATGAGAACAGACATCAAGGTTGGAAGAATGAAAGATGGGAGGAGCCACAAGGATTTGATCAACCCTCTTGGCAATAACCCCCACCAATGCGCTATAACCAATAACCATTCTGTGATGCATACCGAGACAATAGTTATGGTGGACCCTTTTGTGACAAACCACCTCTACCAAATTACTATGGTCAAGAGCCATTCCGAGGTGCATACCAAGATGATAGATATGGTGGACCCCCTTGTAGTTACCAACAAGTCCCGCCATATGCTTATGAACCACCTCCTCAGTATAACTTTGAACCACCATACTCACAAGCCACCTACAACCATTCACCTCCTTATGACCCTAACCTTTATCCACCCAATCCACCACCCTATGAGTCATATGAACCCTATATAAAACCACCCCAATTCCAATCCAATTATTCCTAAGAACCACCACTTCCATATGCACCATGTCCATATCCATCGACCCAAGAATCACAGGATCGTCTCAAGGAAACAGTGGATAAATTTCATGCAACCCTTCATCAACTGGAGCAAGCGATAAATCAATTAGCTTCCCGACGTTCGGACACTCAAGGAACCCCATGGCTTTCATGTGGAGAATCTAATAAGGAATGTAGTACGAAGGAGACACTAGAAGCTCCGATGGACAGTAAGGAGCATGACTTTGTACTAGAACAAGTGGAGGAAGCCGGAATTATCGAAGAAGAAGAATTGGTTGAAGACTTAGGAGACGCTGAACATCCATGGGAATCAAGAGTTGTAGAGAATTCCGCCAAGAAATTTGTAACTGATGCTAAGGAGGATAGTGCACAACTCCCAAGGCATGTACCTTATGAAGAACTGGACGGAACAGATCAAGAAGCAAGTTTCCTTGGTAGTGATGATCATAAATCAAACTCTCCTAGTGATGAACTCGCGTCCTCAATTGAACTCCTTGAGCTTGAAGAATCTTCCCCAAGTGAATATGAAGATGATGTGGAGGTAGACTTTTCTCAACCTCCAACTTATGACTTGAGTGACGGGGAAGAAGTTGAAGACATTGATCAAGACGTGGTTGCAGTTGAAGAGGTTTGTAAGGAAATGGAAGAATTCACAGAAGAGTACAAGGGAGTGGAGCTTGCAAGACCATTGAAAACACCTCTCCCAAGGCCATTACCACCCAATACAAACTTCAAGTGGGTAAAATCCTTAGCTTTTATCTATACATTCCCACTTGAATATGGTTTACTTGAAACCGATGACTAGCTTAGAGCTCTTTGTGGCTTTAAGAGTAAGAGGGAGATGGTTCGTGATAGGAGTTGGCGTATAAGGTTCAATAAGGTTCCACGCTTCAAATTGAGGTGCAACGATTGTTATAGAGCTCGATTGAATGAGTTTCAGAAGATGTTTGGGTATCTCAGTGAGAATTCAGATTTCGTACCGCCCGGTTGGAACAATAAAGATCAAGGCGAAGACGGGTACAAAAGTAAGGTTTGGGATCCTGGAATTCATTTTGATAATCAACACTCCTAGAGCCTGATCACCTGCTTTAACTTGCTCGAAGGCTTTACATGCTTAGTTTGGGACCCCAGAGGCCATTGTAATTGCAAACGTTGGTGGAGATTTCTGGATGAGTTCAAGCATAAGCCACCATGACAAGGAGCTCACCAAATGTCCAACTTAAGGACTTTAACTAAAAGTGCTAGGTGGGAGACAACCCACCATGGTATGATCGTTCTTTTTCAATCTTAGTTATATTTTATTTTGTTTATATCTTAGTTTTATTTTATTCTATTTTCTCTAAGTGGCATTCATAACATCTGCATCAGCATCCCCATTTTACATGCTGCATACTGCACAAAAAAATATTTTGCACACCACGCGTGCGCCTAGGCCACGCGTGGGCGTCGATTCCAAATCGGCGTCTCCATCCAACGACCAGAAAGTTGGGCTGGAATCGTGTGGCTGGTGTGCGATAGGCACAAATTGGACCACGCGTGTGCGTCTATGACGCGTACGCGTCACTTTCATTTTAGCACACCACGCGTGGGTGTGAGCGACGCACACGCATCGCATGAAAATTTTTGTCCCCTCAAAGGAAACAGAGAGTTGCGCCAAAACGACGTTGGATTCGTGCGTGTAGCACAATTATGGTCGACGCGTATGTGTGTTTCACGCGTACGCGTCATCTTCATTACTCCCTTCTCATGCGTTTGCGTCAACGACGCGTACGCTCCATTGGATTTTTGCCTCATCCACGCTCTCACGTAATCCATGCGTATGCGTGGATTTGAATTTTTATAACCCCTGTCGCGATAACCCTAGCCCCCTTTGCGTGCTTTTTCTCCCTCTCTTCCTGAACGTTCCATTTTCACTCTCTTTCCCTCCAAACCTCCATAGCCACCACTCACCACCACCAGCCTCTCACCAAAGCAGCCACCGGCAACCCCAGAACGTCGCCGTTCGCGTTTCCCCCCTCACCCTCCTCCTCTTCTTTTCCTTATTCCTCTCCTCTCCAAACCCCATTCCCACCAGACACCACAGCAGCCACCCCCGCGGCCACCACCGACGAAACCATACCTGCCACCGACACCGCCCTCATCCCCCCTCCTTTCTTCTTCTCCTCTTCTCCTTATCTCCCTTCTCAGCCCACCCCGCTTCTAACCATCACCACCGCGCCACCGCCCTGCGTCATCGCAAGGCTCGCCGCCACCACCGCTACTAGGCGGCGCCACTATCTTCCTCCCTTTCCATTTTTCCAACACCCTTCTCTTCTTCCCTGTTCCAGGTTCCCATGCTTCCATGGCTCTGTTTCCTCTCCACTTTAATTAATTTTTGTTTGTTAATTCTAGTTAGTTAATTATTTACTTTAAATGTTAGGCTTAGATAGAAATATATGTTGTTAGGTAACTAGGCTGTGGTTAGAGGATTCTAGGTCTGATAAGTGCTCCGTTCCTGCTGTTTGAATTATCTATTGCTTGGCTGTTGATGTTGCTATTCACTGCTGTTTCATTGCTGTTCGATACTATTTTGCTTCATCGGATCTTAATTGCTTGATACCAATGCTTATATAAATTCATATACATTATCATTCTTCTTGCAATTTGCTTTTTCCTTGTTGATTCAGTAAGCTCAATACATTACATCCATATCTTAACTTATTGCTTGCTTTCTGAATTTGATGAGGCCAGGTTGATTGCATATACCTATTTATTGCTGTTTTGGATTGGCTACATTGCTGGATTCTTCTGGTTTTACATGGTTTTAATGCTTGAAACAGTTACTGCCTTCATAAGAAACCCAAACCGATAACCTGAGTTTACGACCAACATGCTGCTTTGTTTTGCTTTATAATGTCTGAGTCACATGAATTATTTTATTTTTCATGCTGCTAACATATATCAATATTCACATGCTATTTGAAATTGCTGGTTTATTGCATGTTTCTATGCTGCTTTTCTGAAATTTCATTTACTTCCTAAAGTGCACCAATTCAATTTTTCCCATTTTAATTCCACACTTGGATCTTTAAACTCAACCATGATGCTTTGATTGCTAATTTACCTTGACTTTATATTGATTCAATTTTCTGCCCACTGCCATATTACTTGCTAGTTTGATACAACTTGTTCTGCGCCTCATGACAGCTGCTAACTCTGTTTGAAATTGCTGTTGCTTACATTGTTCATTCTGCTATTTGATCTTCTGGGAAACTCCCTTTTACTGCCGAAATACTGCCCAAATTTTTTCTGAAAAGCTGTTTTACTTAACTTTCACTCATGATTTGACTTTGGCACTTTTGACACTGCAACTTACTTGGTTTACACCAAAGCAATTTCATGAGATACTAGGCTAGCATTTCTATTCCATTTGGTTCCCTCCTTCATTACATTGCATTATTGATGATTTTACTTCTCTGTGTGCTTTCTTTACCTGATTTATCATCAATAATCTGTATTATTTCCTTGAATGTGAGTTTCTTATTCTTCAAGCCTGTGCACTTCTGTTAGCTAGGAACTACAGTACCATGCCACAAACTTTAACTTCCCTTTTTAACTCTTGACTTCATTGACTTTCTAACTTCTCTCTTGGCTTTACACTAACTCCTTTCAACCCTTTTCAAGGCATGTTTATTGTTGTTTCCCGACACACAAGCATTCTGCATTTCATTTAATGGTTTTTGGATTGTGATCTCTGATTGAACTCTTTGAATTTTACCTTGCATTCAGTCCAAAATTCTATATCTTTTTGACTCACTTCCTGCTTTGGCTTTTATTCCTATTTTTCACTTCTACTGCTTGAATTGCTTGCTTACTATTTGCCTTCCTATTTTTTCTGCTTTGGTTTAATAAATTATATCTTGGAAACTCTGTTTTTCAAGATGTCTGATCCAAAAGGGAAAGGCAAAGCTAAAGTAGGCACGGGTAAAAGGAAAAGAGGAGAGTCATCTATGGCTCTGTTAGATATACTGCATGATGATTCCTGGCGTGAAAAGAAATTCACTCCACAGGAAAAGGAAGATCAATTAGTACCCGCCTCTGACCTGGTTAAGTTTGCAAACCGCTACTGCGAACTGAAATATCCAGTCTTTGCAAATGCAAGGCACCTATATTTAGAAAAGACTCTCAGAATTCCACTTGCATTATAGCAGTATACACAGATCAAATCAAACAGAGAGGTTGGTTCTTTCTAGAGAGGAACTTGACTGAGGTTAATGCATCTTAGGTCCAGAAATTCTACTGCAACTATTACAAGACGACCCTGGATGCAGTACAGCTGAGAGGAAAACAGATTTTAGTTACTGAGGAGACCATTAAAGATATCCTCCATTTCCAGCCTAAATCAGATGAGCTAGATGGTTATCAAAAGGCTGAGGAGTTCACGAGGTTTATGAGCTTTGATTGGGAGGCAGTGAAGCGCACCATAGCCATTGATCCTGCTGTTCCATGGGTTATGGGTAAGTCAACGGTAAATCTAAAGGGCATCAAGATTATTTATCTTAATGATGAGGCTCGGCTATGGCAACAAATCCTGAGCAACTATGTTATGCCGAGCACTCATGAGACAGAGATACCAGCTGCCATGATAACTCTCATCTGGTGCGTTATGGAAGCCAAGGACCTGTACCTTCCACGGTTTATCCAGCAGTACATGACCAGGGTTCATATCCGAAGCACCCTGCCCTTCCCCTATCTCATTACCCAGATGGGTCGCCGAGCTGAGGTACCCTGGGAGCTTGAGGATGAGAGGCCACCGGCCGCCGACTGCAAGAAGATCATCCCACACGGCAGGAAGTTCGAGGCCCTGGGCCACAGACCATCTTCTCTTACTGCCTCTGCTGACACAGCCACATCTTCTACTGCCCCTTCAGCACCTGCTGCACCACCCACACCCATAGCACCCTCACCCGCTTCCCAGCCCATCTACCACCTAGTGCACCGACTCTTTGAGCGCCTGGATCAGATGGAGCACCGCAACCAGCATCGTTACGAGCGGCCTGAGAGACGCAGTAAGCGACGCTACGAGCATCTGAAGCTGATGATCAGGACAGGACACACTGACATTGGTGCGGAATTTAAAGTCCACAAACTAACCGGTAAGTGCACTGGGTTGTACCAAGTAATACCTCAGGTGAATGAGGATCGATCCTACGAGGATTGATGGATTAAGCAACAGTAGTTAAGTGATTTATTTAGTTAGACAAACAGAAAAGAGCGTTTGGGTCTTAATTGCATTAAACAGTAAATTCAGAAAATTTATGAAGCAAGCAGTAAATAGGTTGTAAAATATGTATGGAGAAATAGTTAAGGCTTTAGAGTTATCTATTTTTCCGGATTGGCTTTTCTTACTAACTATTTTAATTATGCAAGATTTAATTCATGGCAACTATATGTGACTAAACCCTAATTCCTTAGACCTTTTTAGTCTCCTCTAAAATTCATCAACTGCCAATTCCTTGGTCACTTAATTCCAATTAGAGGGTGAAGTTCAATTCTAGTTTATATGCCACAGAAATCCTAATTACCCAAATATAAGAGGATTATATGTCACGTATCCTGTTAAGTTCAGATAATTAGAATTTAGGAGAAATTATTTTCAGGCTGTTGTTCAAGTAAAGAGCTTTTCCAAGTTATACAAGAACTCAATTAGAACAAGGCTCATACTTCTGTTCCACCCAAATTCATAAAATAAAGTATGAAAACAATTCTTGAATATAAATTAGTACATGAATTAAAATAGAAAAATAATAATATCAATCCATACAATAGACAGAGCTCCTAACCTTAACATTGGAGGTTTAGTTGCTCATGGTTCAGAGAGAAAATAAGGATTCAGGTAAAAACTGTAAATTGCGGAATGAGGTAGAAGAGAAGAGAGAAGCCCCAAGGGCTGATTCTTTTTCCTTTTATATCTAATCCTAATTAATGTAAAATATATTTTCTAAAACTAAAATAATATCTTTTCCTAATTGTAAATAAAATAAAACTTGAATCAAAATTAATTTGATTGATCCGTGCAGGGCTTGAGGAGTGTGGGGACCATTGGATTCATTAAGCTCCACGCTAAACTTGGCTTTTTCCAAGTTCAACGTGGAGAAGGCAGCAAGTGCTTTAGCGTGTTCCTTTGAATCCACGCTGAACTTGGCTTTTTCCAAGTTCAGCGTGGGGAAGGCAGCAAGTTCTTCCCTGGAAGTTCTCCAATCCCCGCTGAACTTGGCAGAAACCAAGTTCAACGTGGAAGATGCAGAGGTTGCTGGAGGAGAAATGTGCACTATTATATATCGTTAGAAAGCCTTGGAAGTTAAATTTCTAATGCCGCTGAAATCACGTCAATTGGACCTCTGTAGCTCAAGTTATTCCAGTTTGAGTGCAAGGAGGTCAGGATTGATAGCATCATTCGCTTTCTCCCTTTTCTGCTACAAAACTCTGTCAAATCTCTCCGGATGCTACCTGAAATAAATAGAATTGTGAACAACTCAAAGTAGCATCCATAGTGGCTAAAAGATATTTAAATTTTGATTTAACTTAGCAATTCAAGTGCAAATTCACAAGGAAAAGATAGATAAGATGCTCACGCATCACAACACCAAACTTGAATTGTTGCTTGTCCTCAAGCAACCAAAATAAGTGCATGATTAAGATGTGAATTTGCATGAGAAGTGAGAGTTTAGTCATGCTCAAGTCCATTCTCAAAATGGGGTTTATTCATTGTAGCTCTGAACAGTTTTGGCATCTCACTCTCCTTTGAATCAGAGGAATGTCAGTGTCATTCGGAATTTGGAATTCGGATCATATTATGAATTCTTTGATCTTTATACTCCAGTTTAATCCTTGAACACAACATAATTTACTTTAATTCTCTTTTCTTTGGTGCTTTGCACCTTGAGCCTAGCCGTGACTTTAAATGTTTTGTCTCAAACTTTACTTGACACAGAAATACCACAAGCACTTGACTGGGGAACTCTTTCTAAGTTTTGGTTGCTCTTTCAGTGTCTCCTAGACAGTGGTGCTCAAAGCCTTTGGCATACTCTGCTGAATGTATTTGGTCACGAATCTAAATATTCTGTCTCAAAGGTTACTTGAAACAAGAATACCACAAGCATATGACTAGGAAAACAACTCTTTGAGCTTTTGATTATTTCAGACTCCCTAGTCATTGATGCTCAGAGCCTTGGACCTTGCTTTTATGTTTATTTTGCTGTCTCTTTTGCTTCAAGGATTAAATTTTTTTTGTTTATTTCAGAGAAGTCATAATAATTCTCTAAATCCCTGTTCCTCATACATCAACATCCCTTGATTCAAATTCAAATATGCTCTGTTCATGTCATTCATTCAAAATTACAAATAACACCACCACATTTAAGTAAATATGATTAATCTTAGATATAAACTCACTCTTTTCATGCATTACATCACTTCTTTTTTTTCTTTTGATTTTCAAGCTCAGTGAGCAATACATGAGATATTCTTTTTCAGCATAAAAAGAAATCAAATAATAAAATAGACAATAAATTAAACTAAAACCTAGGAATTGAAATAACAATTGATCATGCAATAACAAAAATAGCAGAAAACATGAATATAACATAATAAGAACGGGAGAAAATATAGAATGAAAAGAACTTAACCACCTCAGTTATTCTAGTGGCCATCTCATTCTTCTGGCTGTGCTCCTTCGTGGAGATGATTCGCCTTCCTTTGGTGTCATTAAAATAAACAAAAAATTCACAAGCGAAGCGACAACACCAAACTTAAAAACTTGCTTGTCCTCAAGCAAAGAAGATCTGAAAATAGAGAGGGACATAAAAAGACAGACGGAAGAGTAAAAACAAATATTAGTGTAAAAAAATAGAATGATAAAAGAACAAGAGAGATTAAAATAATTAAAATATATATATATATATATATAATTTTTATTTTATTTTATTTTATTTTATTTTTAAGTTTGTGATTTTTTTTATATTTTATTTATATATAAGGGGGGATATAATATATATATTATCTGTAGATAGGGGGGGGGGGGCGTGTATCTGTATAAATATAAGGGGAGGGGGTATGATATATATATATGTGTGTGTGTTATATAAAGGGGGGTGGGGTCGTGTATATATATATATATATATATATATATAAAAGAAGGGAGGGGGAAGACGTATATAAAGATGGGGGGGGGGGGGGGGGCGTATATATATATAAGGGGGTATAATATATATATTATATATGTTATATAAAAGTGGGTGGGGGTTGGAAAAATTAAAAAGGATCTCTGATGATTTAGAAGCTGACGTTGAACTTGATGGCATGGACGTTCAGCGCCGCGACTTACGCATGGAAAATTTTATCTCTACGCTGAACTTGAGATATTATAAGTTTAGCGTGGACTCTTGGCCTATTTGTGTTCTTCTTACGTCATTTTCCACGCTGAACTTAGAAAATTTTAAGTTTAGCGTGGTCCTTCATCAAATACACATCAATTACGTTGTTTGTCACGCTGAATTTGGGATTTTTCAAGTTCAGCGTAGACTTGGCAGAGGCTCTCTTCCAGTTTGCACGCACATGTCACGTTGAATTTGGAAAATTCCAAGTTCAGCGTGGAATTGGCCGACTCAACCTTCTTTAGAGTGTTCCAAAATTTTTTTAAGTGTTCAGTTCTGGTGCACGAAATTGTGATCATCAATGGCGCCAACAACTTGGTACGCACAATTGTAATCTCAACTCTTTATCACAACTCCGCACAACTAACCAGCAAGTGCACTGGGTCGTCCAAGTAATAAACCTTACGTGAGTAAGGGTCGATCCCACGGAGATTGTCGGCTTGAAGCAAGCTATGGTCATCTTGTAAATCTCAGTCAGGCGGATTCAAATGGTTATGGAGTTTAAGGTGATGAAAATAAACATAAAATAAAGATAGAGATACTTATGTAATTCATTGGTGGATTTCAGATAAGCGTATGAAGATGCTTTGTTCCCCTTGAACTTCTGCTTTCCTATTGCCTTCTTCCAATCATTCATACTCCTTTCCATGGCAAGCTTTATGTTGGGCATCACCGTTGTCAATGGCTACATCCCGTCCTCTCAGTGAAAATGGTTCTGATGCTCTGTCACAACATCGGCTAATCAGCTGTCGGTTCTCGATCATGTCGGAATAGGATCCATTGATCCTTTTGCGTCTGTCACACGCCCCACAATCGCGAGTTTGAAGCTCGTCACAGTCATCCCTTCCCAGATCCTACTCGGAATACCACAGACAAGGTTTAGACTTTTCGGATCTCAGGAATGGCCGCCAATAATTCTGGCCTATACCACGAAGGTTCTAATCTTAGATTAGAAACCCAAGAGATACGCATTCAAGCCATTGCTAGTAGAACAGAGGTGGTTGTCAGGCACATGTTCATAGGTGAGAATGATGATGAGTGTCACGGATCATCACATTCATCAAGTTGAAGAACGAATGAATATCTTGGAGAAGAAATAGACTTGAGTTGAATAGAAAAACAATAGTACTTGTATTAATTCATGAAGAACAGCAGAGCTCCACACCTTAATCTATGGTGTGTAGAAACTCCACCGTTGAGAATACATAAGAACAAATAGTGTAAGCATGGCCGAATGACCAGCCTCAAAGGTCTAAGGACTAAACGTCCCAAGATGAAAATACAATAGCAAAAGGTCCTATTTATAGAGAACTAGTAGCCTAGGGTTTACAGAAATCAGTAATTAATGCAGAAATCTTATTCCGGGCCCACTTGGTGTGTGCTTGGGCTGAGCATTGAAGCATTTTCGTGTAGAGACTTTTCTTTGGAGTTAAACGCCAGCTTTTGTGCCAGTTTGGGCGTTTAACTTCAGCTTTTGTGCCAGTTTTGGAGTTAAACGCCAGAATTCTTGAGCTGACTTGGAACGCCTGTTTCGACCATCAAATCTCAGACAAAGTATGGACTATTATATATTGCTGGAAAGCCCATGATGTCTACTTTCCAACGTAATTGAGAGCGTGCCAATTGGGCTTCTGTAGCTCCAGAAAATCCACTTTGAGTGCAAGGAGGTCAGAATCCAACAACATCTGTAGTCCTTTTTCAGCCTCTGAATCATATTTTTGCTCAGGTCCCTCAATTTCAGCCAGAAAATACCTGAAATCACAGAAAAACACACAGACTCATAGTAAAGTCCAGAAGAGTGATTTTTATTTAAAAACTAATAAAAACATAATAAAAACTAACTAAAATATACTAAAAACATACTAAAAACAATGCAAAAAAGCGTATAAATTATCCGCTCATCACAACACCAAACTTAAATTGTTGCTTGTCCCCAAGCAACTGAAAATCAAATAGGATAAAAAAAAGAAGAGAATATACAATGAATTCCAAAAACATCTATGAAGATCAGTATTAATTAGATGAGCAGGGCTTTTAGCATTTTGCTTCTGAACAATTTTGGCATCTCACTTTATCCCTTGAAGTTCAGAATGATTGGCATCTATAGGAACTCAGAATCCAGATAGTGTTACTGACTCTCATAGTTAAGTATGCTGATTCTTGAACACAGCTACTTTATGAGTCTTGGCCGTGGCCCTAAGCACTTTGTTTTCCAGTATTACCACCGGATACATAAATGCCACAGACACATAACTGGGTGAACCTTTTCAGATTGTGACTCAGCTTTACTAGAGTCCCCAATTAGAGGTGTCCAGGGTTCTTAAGCACACTCTTCTTTTTGCTTTGGACCTCGACTTTAACCGCTCAGTCTCAAGTTTTCACTTGACACCTTCACGCCACAAGCACATGGTTAGGGACAGCTTGGTTTAGCCGCTTAGGCCAGGATTTTATTCCTGTGGGCCCTCCTATCCACTGATGCTCAAAGCCTTGGATCCTTTTTATCACCCTTGCCTTTTGGTTTAAAGGGGTATTGGCTTTTTCTGCTTGCTTTTCCTCTCTTTTTTTTTCTGCAAGCTTTCCACTACTTTTTCTTGCTTCAAGAATCAATTTTATGATTTTTCAGATCATCAGATAACATTTCTCCTTTTTCTTTCATTCTTTCAAGAGCCAACAATATTAACATTCATAAACAATCAAATTAAAAAATATGCACCGTTCAAGCATTCATTCAGAAAAACAATAGTGTTGCCACCACATCAAGATAATTAAACTGTTTTAAAATTTGAAATTCATGCACTTCTTTTTCTTTTTCAATTTAAAAACATTTTTCATTTAAGAAAGGTGATGGATTCATTTTCATAGCTTTAAGGCATAGACACTTAGACACTAATGATCATGTAATAAAGACACAAACATAAAGCACAATTTTCGAAAAACAAAAAATAAAGAACAAGAAAATTAAAGAACGGGTCCACCTTAGTGATGGCGGCTTGTTCTTCCTCTTGAAGATCTTATGGAGTGCTTGAGCTCCTCAATGTCTCTTCCTTGCCTTTGTTGCTCCTCTCTCATGGTTCTTTGATCTTCTCTAATTTCATGGAGGAGGATGGAATGCTCTTGGTGCTCCACCCTTAGTTATCCCATGTTAGAACTCAATTATCCTAGGGAGGTGTTGATTTGCTCCCAATAGTTTTGTGGAGGAAGATGCATCCCTTGAGGTATCTCAGGGATTTCATGATGAGGAATTTCCTCATGCTCTTGATGAGGTTCTCTTGTTTTCTCCATCCTTTTCTTAGTGATGGGTTTGTCCTCATCAATGAAAATGTCTCCCTCTATGTCAATTCCAACCGAATTGCAAAGGTGACAAATGAGATGAGGGAAGGCTAACCTTGCCAAAGGAGAGGACTTGTCCGCCACCTTGTAGAGTTCTTGGGATATAACCTCATGAACTTCCACTTCCTCTCCAATCATGATGCTATGTATCATGATAGCCCGGTCTATAGTAGCTTCGGACCGGTTGCTAGTGGGAATGATTGAGCATTGGATGAACTCCAACCATCCCCTAGCCACGGGCTTGAGGTCATGCCTTCTTAGTTGAACCGGCTTCCCTCTTGAATCTCTCTTCTATTGAGCGTCCTCTTCATATATGTCCATGAGGACTTGGTCCAACCTTTGATCAAAGTTGACCCTTCTAGTGTAGGGTGGTGCACGAATTGTAAACCACACTTTTTACAACTCGTACCACTAACCAGCAAGTGCACTGGGTCGTCCAAGTAATACCTTACGTGAGTAAGGGTCGATCCCACGGAGATTGTTGGCTTGAAGCAATCTATGGTTACCTTGTAACTCTTAGTCAGGAAAACAATAAAATAATTCACTTATCAAATTTGATTGCAAGGAATAAAAGGGCAGAACACAAATTATACTTGTATACAATGATGGAGAATAAGTTGGAGTTTTGGAGATGCTTTGTCTTCTGAAATTCTGCTTCCTCTGTTTTCTGATTCATGCATGCACGTCCTCCTATGGAAAGCTGTGTGTTGGTGGATCACCGTTGTCAATGGCTACCATCCATCCTTCGAGTGAAAAGGGTCCAAATGCGCTGTCACCGCACGACTAATCATCTGCAGGTTCTCAATCGTACCAGAATAGGATTTACTATCCTTTTGCGTCTGTCACTACGCCCAGCACTCACGAGTTTGAAGCTCGTCACAGTCATTCAATCCCTGAATCCTACTCAGAATACCACAGACAAGGTTTAGACTTTCCGGATTCTCTTGAATGCTGCCATCAATCTAGCTTATACCACGAAGATTCCGATCAAGAGATCTAAGAGATATTCATTCATTCTACGGTGGAACGTAAGTGGTTGTCAGGCACGCGTTCGTGGAGGAATGATGATGATTGTCACGTTCATCACATTCATATTGAAGTGCGAATGGATATCTTAGATAGGAGCACGCATGTTTGAATGGGAAACAGAAATACTTGCATTAATTCATCGAGACACAGCAGAGCTCCTCACCTCCAACAATGGAGTTTAGAGACTCATTCCGTCAAAAGGTACAAATTTCAGATCTAAAATGTCATGAGATCCAAAACAAGTCTCTAAATGTTGTTTAAATACTAGACTAGTAAACTAGGTTTACAGATAATGAGTAAACTAAGATGGATAGTGCAGAAATCCACTTCTGGGGCCCACTTGGTGTGTGCTGGGGCTGAGACTTAAGCTAATCATGTGCATAGGGCTGTTTTGGGCGTTCAACGCCAGCTTTGGATCCTTTTCTGGCGTTGAACTCCAACTTGTAACTTGTTTCTGGCGCTGGACGCCAGACAGCAACATGGATCTGGCGTTGAACGCCAGTTTACGTCATCTATCCTTAAGCAAAGTATGGAATATTATATATTGCTGGAAAGCCCTGGATGTCTACTTTCTAATGCAATTGGAAGCGCGCCATTTGGACTCCTGTAGCTCCAGAAATTCCATTCCGAGTGCAGAGAGTTCAGAATCCAACAACATCAGCAGTCCTTTTTTAGCCTGAATCAGATTTTTGCTCAGCTCCCTCAATTTCAGCCAGAAAATACCTGAATTACAGAAAAATACACAAACTCATAGTAAAGTCCAGAGATATGAATTTTGTCTAGAAACTAATGAAAATAAACTAAAAACTAACTAAAACATACTAAAAACTATATGAAATTAACCCCAAAAAGCGTATAAAATATCCGCTCATCACAACACCAAACTTAAACTGTTGCTTGTCCCCAAGCAACTAGATAAATAAAATAGAATATTAATAAGTCAAGAAGTAATAATGTCTCAGAGTTTTTGAGTGAAGCTCATATTCTATTTAGATGAGCGGGACTAGTAGCTTTTTTGCTTCCGAACAGTTTTGGCACCTCACTTTATCCATTGAAGCTCAGAGTGATTGGCATCTATAGGAACTTAGAATTCAGATAGTGTTATTGATTCTCCTATTTCAGTATGATGATTCTTGAACACAGCTACTTTATGAGTCTTGGCCGTGGCCCTAAGCACTTTGTTTTCCAATATTACCACCGGATACATAAATGCCACAGACACATAATTAGGTGAACCTTTTTAGATTGTGACTCAGCTTTGCTAAAGTCCCCAATTAGAGGTGTCCAGGGTTCTTAAGCGCACTCTTCTTTTGCTTTGGACCTTGACTTTAACCGCTCAGTCTCAAGTTTTCACTTGACACCTTCATGCCACAAGCACATGGTTAGGGACAGCTTGGTTTGGCCGCTTAGGCCAGGATTTTATTCCTTTAGGCCCTCCTATCCACTGATTCTCAAAGCCTTTGGATCCTTTTTATTTACCCTTGCCTTTTGGTTTTAAGGGCTATTGGCTTTTTGCTCTTGCCTTTTGGTTTTAAGAGCTTTGGCTTTTTCTGCTTGCTTTCTCTTTTTCTTTCTCTATATTTTTTTTTCTGCAAGCTTTGTTCTTTGCTGCTTTTTCTTGCTTCAAGAATCATTTTTATGATTTTTCAGATTATCAATAACATGTCTCATGTTCATCATTCTTTCAAGAGCCAACATTTTTAACAGTCTTAAACATCAAATTCAAAAGACATATGCACTGTTCAAGCATTCATTCAGAAGACAGAAAGCATTGCCACCACATATAAATAATTAGAATTTTTCTTGTTAAAAACTCGAAATTTATTGCCTCTTATTCTAAAGATCTACTATTTTATTCATGTTTGCTGATGATGAGAAAAATAAATTATAACTTAATTGAAATTAAGATCAAAATAGGTATGCTAATTACTACTACTTATATCTACTTTCTAAGGTAAACTCCTATAATGGCAACTATCACAGAGTTAAAGCAAAAATTAGAATTTAACAACCTTTGTTCTGGGAAGTGGATGTTCCTCTAATCTGCGGGGTGCTTGGTCCTTCAAGAGATAATTTCTGGCGCTTCAATTCCCTTAAATCACGCCCTTGCTCCTCCTGTTCTTTAAGCATATAGCAAAGAATGCTACTTTGTTCCTTCTGTTCTTTCTTTATTTGTTCCATAGCTTCTTGCATCTTGGTAATAGATGTTTTAAGATACTCCCAGTATTCAGATTGAGGGATTTCTGAGAGAAATTCCTGTGTTTTCTTCTTGATGTGGTCATCTTGTGCTTGTTGTTTTTCCAGTGATGCTTTGGTGATTGGCCGCTCAACTGAGATATACTCAGTTATTCCCATCCTTACTCCAGCGTCCTTGCGGAGCATAGAAATCAAGCTTGGATAAGCCAACCTGGCATCTTTGGAATTTTTGTTTGCAATTTTGTAGAATTCAGTTGAAATCAGTTGATGAACTTCCACTTCTTTTCCCATCATGATGCAATGGATCATCACTGCTCTTCTAATAGTGACTTCAGAACGGTTGCTTGTGGGCAGCAGAGAATGCCCAATGAAGTCCAGCCATCCTCTGGCGACTGGTTTGAGATCTTCTCTTTTGAGTTGATTTGGGACACCCTTCGTGCTGGTGGTCCACCTGGCTCCAGGGATACATATATCCTCTAGAATCTTATCCAGACCCTTGTCTGTTCTCATCATTCTCCTATTGAAGGAATCTGGATCATCTTTCAGCTGAGGTAGCTTTAAGATCTCCCTGATCTTGTCAGGGTGGGTATGAACAATCTTTCCTCTGACCAAGGTCCGATAGTCATAGATAGCAGATCCAGATAGTCTTTGCCTGTCTGTTTGCCACATATTAGCATAGAACTCCTGGACCATATTCCTTCCTACTTTCGTTTCAGGATTAGCTAGGATCTCCCAGTTCCTGATTCGGATTTGCTCCTGGATCTCCAGATATTCGTCTTCTTTCAGATCGAATCTAACTTCCGGGATCACTGATCTTAGACCCATTATTTTGTAATAATGGTCTGAATGTTCTTTATTTAAGAACTTCCCTTGATTCCAAAGTGGTTTTGGAACGCTCTCTTTCTTGCCTCTTGGAGTGGGTTATTTTCCTTTAGGAGCCATGATCTTAGTGATCGCAGATAGACACACCAAACTTAGAGGTTTGCTTGTCCTCAAGCAAAAAGAAAAGAAAGGAGGGGGAGAGAAGGAGAGTTAGGTGCAATTGTGGATGGGAGGGGAGGGAGGCCAAACCCATATTTAAAGGGAGAGGGGGTGGGTTTTTAGAAAATACAAAGAAAGATAAGATAGAAGATATGATTTAAAATTGAAAAGATATGAAAGATATTTTAAAAAGATAGATTTGGATTTTTGAAAAAGATAGTATGGAGATTTGAAAAAGATATTGATTAGTTGAAAAGATTTTTGAATGAAAAGAGATAGATTTGTTTTGAAAATTTTGAAAAAGAGTTAAATTGGATAAAAAAGGCTTTGTGCTTATGGATTAAGATACATTTGATATTTTAAAATAGGGTTTTTAGAAATTAGGGATTTTAGAAATCAGGGTTCTTAACATGTTTATGCAAGAAATCATGAATTGAAACATGAAAATTAAATTTAGAATGAAAAATATGAAGTAAAAACGAATTCACCTTCTCTCCACCATCCTGGCGTTTGAACGCCCAAACGCTGCATGTTTTGGGCGTTCAACGCCCAAATGCTGCCTCTCCTGGGCGTTCAACGCCCAGCTGTTGCTTCTTTCTGGCGTTGAACGCCAGGAACTCCTTTGTCACTGGGCGTTTTTCTGAACGCCCAGGACGCTGTAAATCTGGCGTTAAACGCCTAGAAGGAGCTTCTTTCTGGCGTTCAACGCCCAGAAGATGCTTCTTTCTGGCGTTTAACGCCCAGATGGCTATCCTTACTGGCGTTCAACGCCCAGTGGATGCTTCTTTTGGGCGTCGAACGCCCAAAACAGACTCTTACTGGCGTTTTCTTGCCAGAGAGCTCTTTTTCTCTGTTTTGTGTGCAGAATCCTTCTGTAACCCTGTGAACTTATACAATTGATTCTTTACCTTAGTATCAGTGAACTTTATATAAACAAATAAAATCAAGAATAGGGCAAAATGCTTAGAGGAAGTGATGCCCTATGGCTGGGTTGCCTCCCAGCAAGCGCTTCTTTATTGTCTTTAGCTGGACCTTGCTGAGCTTTTAATCTAGCTTCAGCCTTGAGCACTCTTGCTCAACATAGCCTTCAAGATAGTGCTTGATTCTCTGTCCATTAACAATGAACTTCTTATCAAAATCAATATCTTGAAGCTCCACATAACCATATAGTGATACACTTGTAATCACATATGGTCCCCTCCACCGGGACTTCAGTTTCCCGGGGAATAGCCTGAGCCTAGAGTTAAACAACAGAACCTTTTGTCCTGGTTCAAAGATTCTAGATGACATCTTTCTGTCATGCCACTTTTTTGATTTTTCTTTATAAAGCTTGGCATTTTCGAAAGCAGTGAATCTGAATTCCTCTAGCTCATTTAGCTGGAGCAATCTTTTTTTTTCCAGCTAATTTGGCATCAAAGTTTAGGAATCTGGTTGCCCAGTAGGCTTTATGTTCCGGTTCCACAGGCAGGTGGCATGCCTTACCATACACAAGTTGGTATGGAGAGGTCCCTATAGGAGTCTTGAATGCTGTTCTGTAAGCCCACAGAGCATCATCCAAGCTTTGTGCCCAATCCTTTCTACGGGTACTTACAGTCCGTTCCAGAATTCTTTTTAGTTCTCTGTTAGAGACTTCAACTTGCCCATTTGTCTGTGGATGATATGGAGTTGCCACCTTGTGGCGAATCCCATACCGGACCATGGCAGAGTAAAGCTGTTTGTTGCAGAAGTGAGTGCCCCCATCACTGATTAGTACCCTGGGGACACCAAACCTGCTGAATATATGTTTCTGGAGGAATTTCAGCACTATTTTAGTATCATTGGTGGGTGTGGCAATGGCCTCAACCCATTTTGATACATAGTCAACTGCCACCAGAATATAAGTGTTTGAGTATGATGGTGGGAAAGGCCCCATGAAATCAATACCCCATACATCAAACAACTCAATCTCCAAGATTTCTTGTTGAGGCATGGCGTAACTGTGAGACAAATTACCAGCTCTCTGGCAACTGTCACAGTTACGTACAAACTCTCGGGAATCTCTGTAGAGTGTAGGCTAGTAGAAGCCACATTGGAGGACCTTGGTGGCTGTTCGCTCACCTCCGAAATGACCTCCATATTGTGACCCATGGCAATGCCATAAGATCCTTTGTGCTTCTTCTTTAGGCACACACCTACGGATTATGCCATCTGCACATCTCTTAAAGAGATAGGGTTCATCCCACAAGTAGTACTTTGCATCAGTAATTAATTTTTTCTTTTGTTGCCTGCTGTACTCCTTGGGAATGAACCTTGCAGCTTTGTAGTTTGCAATGTCTGCAAACCATGGTGTTTCCTGAATGGCAAACAAATGCTCATCCGGAAAGGTCTCAGAGATTTCAAGAGAGGGGAATGACGTCCCTTCTATTGGCTCTATCCGGGACAGATGATCAGCCACTTGGTTCTCTGTCCCTTTTCTGTCTCTTATTTCTATATCAAACTCTTGCAGAAGCAACACCCATCTTATGAGCCTGGGTTTTGAATCCTGCTTTGTGAGTAGATATTTAAGAGCAGCATGGTCAGTATACACAATCACCTTTGATCCTACCAAGTATGATCTAAACTTATCAATGGCATAAACCACTGCAAGCAATTCTTTTTCTGTGGTTGTGTAATTTTTCTGGGCATCATTTAAAACACGGCTAGCATAATAAATGACATGCAGAAGCTTGTCATGCCTCTGCCCCAGTACTGCACCAATGGCGTGATCACTGGCATCACACATTAGCTCAAATGGTAATGTCCAGTCTGGTGCAGAAATAACTGGTGCTGTGACCAGCTTGGCTTTCAGCATTTCAAACGCCTGCAGACACTCTGTGTCAAACACAAATGGCGTGTCAGCAGCTAGCAGATTGCTCAGAGGTTTTGCAATTTTTGAAAAATCCTTTATAAACCTCCTATAGAATCCTGCATGCCCCAGAAAGCTTCTGATTGCCTTAACATTGGCAGGTGGTGGTAATTTTTCAATTACCTCTATTTTTGCTTGATCCACCTCTATTCCCTTGCTTGAAATTTTATGCCCAAGGACAATCCATTCAGTCACCATAAAGTGACATTTTTCCTAGTTTAAAACCAGGTTGGTCTCTTGGCATCTTTTCAGAACTAGTTTCAGGTGATCAAGACAGGAGCTGAATGAGTCTCCATATACTGAGAAGTCATCCATGAAGACTTTCAGAAAATTTTCCACCATATCAGAGAAAATAGAGAGCATGCATCTCTGGAAGGTTGTAGGCGCATTACACAGCCCAAATGGCATCCTTCTATAAGCAAACACTCCAGATGGACATGTGAATGCTGTTTTCTCTTGATCCTGGGGATCTACTGCAATCTGGTTATAGCCTGAGTAGCCATCCAAAAAGCAGTAATAATCATGACCTGCCAATCTTTCTAGCATCTGGTCTATGAATGGTAAAGGAAAATGATCCTTTCTGGTGGCTGTATTGAGCCTTCTGTAGTCAATACACATGCGCCACCCTGTAACTGTTCTTGTAGGAACCAGTTCATTCTTTTCATTATGAACCACTGTCATGCCTCCCTTTTTAGGGACAACTTGAACAGGGCTCACCCAGTGGCTATCAGAAATAGGATAAATGATCCCAGCCTCCAGTAATTTGGTGACCTCTTTCTGCACCACTTCCTTCAAGGCTGGATTTAGCCGCCTCTGTGGTTGAACCACTGGTTTAGCATTATCCTCCAATAAGATTTTGTGCATGCATCTAGCTGGGCTTATGCCCTTAAGGTCACCAATGGACCACCCAAGAGCTGTCTTGTGTGTCCTTAGCACTTGAATAAGTGCTTCCTCTTCCTGTGGATTTAAAGCAGAGCTTATGATCATTGGAAAAATGTCACCTTCTCCCAGAAATGCATATTTCAGGGATGGTGGTAATGGTTTGAGCTCAGGTTTAGGAGGTTTTTCTTCTTCCAGAGGAAATTTCAGAGGCTCTTTCATTTCCTCTGAATCCTCCAAATCAGGCTGAACATCTTTAAAGATGTCTTCCAACTCTGATTCGAGACTCACAGCCATGTTGATCTCTTCTACCAAAGAGTCAATAAGATCAACTTTCATGCAGTCTTTTGATATGTCTGGATGCTGCATGGCTTTGACAGCATTCAACTTAAACTCATCATCATTGACTCTCAGGGTTATTTCCCCCTATTGGACATCAATGAGAGTTCGTCCAGTTGCTAGGAAGGGTCTTCCTAGAATGAGAGTAGCACTCTTGTGCTCCTCCATTTCCAGCACTACAAAGTCAGTGGGAAAGGCGAATGGCCCAACTTTGACAATCATGTCTTCAATCACGCCTGATGGGTATTTAATGGAGCCATCAGCAAGTTGGAGACATATCCGGGTTGGTTTAACTTCTTCAGTTAAACCAAGCTTTCTGATAGTGGATGCAGGTATTAGGTTGATGCTTGCCCCAGGATCACATAAAGCTGTCTTGGTGCAATTACCTTCTAATGTGCATGGTATCAGAAAACTCCTAGGGTCTTTAAGCTTTTCAGGAAAGCTTTTCAGAATGACTGCACTGCATTCTTCAGTGAGGAGAACTCTTTCAGTTTCTCTCCAATCCTTCTTATGACTCAAGATCTCTTTCATGAACTTGGCATAAGAAGGTATTTGCTCAAGTGCCTCTGCAAATGGAATCTTTATTTCAAGAGTTCTGAGATAATCTGCAAAGCGAGCAAATTGCTTATCTTGCTCCTCTTGGCGGAGTTTTTGAGGATAAGGTATCTTGGCTTTATATTCCTCAACCTTAGTTGCTGTAAGTTTATTTCCTACAGAAGTGGTTGAAAAAGCCTTTTTAGATGGGTTGTTATCAGCACTTGTGTGTGTCTGATCCCTCACTGGCAATTGAGTGCCAGAGTTAGAAGCTGGAGTGACGTTAGACGCCAGCTCCTCATCTGTTCCTGGCATTTGAACGCCAGAACTGTGCTTCTTTTGGGCGTTCAATGCCAGATCCTTGCTTGTTTCTGGCATTGAACGCCAGTCCTGAGCATGGTCTGGGCGTTCAGCGCCAGCCTTCCACCCAACTTCTGGCGTTTTAGCGCCAGAATTATTTTTTCCTGGGCTCTTACTGTCCTCAGATGGATTTTGGGTGGTTTGCTCATTTCTTGGTTTCCTGCTGCCTTGAAGTGGGGTATTTAGTGCTTTCCCACTTCTTAATTGAACTGCTTGGTATTCTTCTGTTATTTGTTTTGACAGCTGCTGCTTTGTTTGCTTTAATTGTACTTCCATGTTTATATTAGCCATCTTTGTCTCTTGTAGTTTATCCTTGAATTCAGCTAACTGCTTTGTTAGAAAATCCAATTGCTGATTGAATTCAGCAGCTTGCTCTACAGGACTGAGTTCAGCAGTTACTCTTTTAGCCTCTTCTTTCATGGAAGGGTCACTGCTTAGGTACAGATGCTGATTTCTAGCAACTGTATCAATGAGCTCTTGAGCTTCTTCAATTGTCTTTCTCATGTGGATAGATCTACCAGCTAAGTAATCTAGAGAGATCTGAGCTCTTTCTGTAAGCCCATAATAGAAGATGTCTAACTGAACCTACTCTGAAACATTTCAGAGGGGCATTTTCGTAGCATCTCTCTGTATCTCTCCCAGGCATTATAAAGAGATTCATTATCTCCTTGTTTAAAGCCTTGGATGTCCAGCCTTAGCTGTGTCATCCGTTTTGGAGGAAAGTATTGATTCAGGAATTTTTCTGTCAGCTGTTTCCATGTCCTTATGCTAGCCTTAGGTTGGTTATTTAACCACCTCTTGGCTTGGTCTTTTACAGCAAATGGAAACAGTAATAATCTGTAGACATCCTGATCTACTTCCTTATCATGTACTGTGTCAGTAATTTGTAAAAACTGTGCCAGAAACTCTGTAGCTTCTTCCTGTGGAGGACCGAAATACTGGCAGCTTTACTGCACCATGATAATGAGCTGAGGATTCAACTCAAAGCTACTGACTCCAATGGAGGGTATGCAAATACTACTCCCATATGAAGCAGTAGAGGGGTTAGCATATGACCCCAGAGTCCTCCTGGACTGTTTATTTCCACTTGGATCCATGATGGAGAAAGGGAGATGATGTAAAATAAAAAATTTATTTTATTTATTATTTATTTATTTAATTATTTCGAAAATAAAATAAATTAAAATAAAATAAATAAAAATAGGTGAAGATTTTCGAAAAAATGAGGAGAGAGAAAGTGGTCAGGAAGTTTTGAAAAAGATATGAATTGAAAAAGATTTTAAATTTTGAAAAAAATCTGAATTTTAAAAATAATTTTCGAAAATTTGTTTTAAAAATAGAGAGAAAAGATATTTTTGAATTTAAAGAGAAAAGAGAGAAACAATAAGATAGCCCAAGATTTAAAATTTTTAGATCTAATGCTCCTTGTTTTCGATAATTCTGGAGGAAAAACACCAAGGAACACCAAACTTAAAAATTTTAAGATTAAGACGCAAGGAAAACTCAAGAACACTTTGAAGACTCACAAGAACACAAGAACATAAAGAAAGAACACGAAACTTAAAATTTTTAGAAAACCAAAATAAAATTTTTGAAAAACAAAGGAAAACCAACAAGAAAACACCAAACTTAAAGTTTGGCACGAGATTTAATAGAAAAATTTTTTTTGAACATTTTTTTGAAAAGAAAATAAAAGACTCTGACCCAAAAGACAAAAATTTCCTAATCTAAGCAACAAGATTCACCGTCAGTTGTGCAAACTCAAACAATCCCCGGCAACGGCGCCAAAAACTTGGTGCACGAATTGTAAACCACACTTTTTACAACTCGTACCACTAACCAGCAAGTGCACTGGGTCGTCCAAGTAATACCTTACGTGAGTAAGGGTCGATCCCACGGAGATTGTTGGCTTGAAGCAATCTATGGTTACCTTGTAACTCTTAGTCAGGAAAACAATAAAATAATTCACTTATCAAATTTGATTACAAGGAATAAAAGGGCAGAACACAAATTATACTTGTATGAAATAATGGAGAATAAGTTGGAGTTTTGGAGATGCTTTGTCTTCTGAAATTCTGCTTTCCTCTGTTTTCTGATTCACGCATGCACGTCCTCCTATGGCAAGCTGTGTGTTGGTGGATCACCGTTGTCAATGGCTACCATCCATCCTTCCAGTGAAAAGGGTCCAAATGCGCTGCCACCGCACGGCTAATCATCTGCATGTTCTCAATCGTTCCGGAATAAGATTTACTATCCTTTTGCGTCTGTCACTACGCCCAGCACTCACGAGTTTTAAGCTTGTCACAGTCATTCAATCCCTGAATCCTACTCAGAATACCACAGACAAGGTTTAGACTTTCCGGATTCTTTTGAATGCTGCCATCAATCTAGCTTATACCACGAAGATTCCGATCAAGAGATCTAAGAGATATTCATTCATTCTACGGTGGAATGTAAGTGGTTGTCAGGCACGCGTTCGTGGAGGAATGATGATGATTATCACGTTCATCACATTCATATTGAAGTGCGAATGGATATATTAGATAGGAACACACATGTTTGAATGGAAAACAGAAATACTTGCATTAATTCATCGAGACACAGCAGAGCTCCTCACCCCCAACAATGGAGTTTAGAGACTCATGTCGTCAAAAGGTACAAAGTTCAGTTCTAAAATGTCATGAGATCCAAAACAAGTCTCTAAAAGTTGTTTAAATACTAGACTAGTAAACTAGGTTTACAGAAAATGAGTAAACTAAGATGGATAGTGCAGAAATCCACTTCTGGGGCCCACTTGGTGTGTGCTGGGGCTGAGACTTAAGCTAATCACATGCATAGGGCTGTTTTGGGCGTTCAACGCCAGCTTTGGATCCTTTTCTGGCGTTGAACTCCAACTTGTAACTTGTTTCTGGCGCTGGACGCCAGACAGCAAGATGGAACTGGCGTTGAACGCCAGTTTACGTCGTCTATCCTTGAGCAAAGTATGGACTATTATATATTGCTGAAAAGCCCTGGATGTCTACTTTCCAATTCAATTAGAAGCGCGCCATTTGGACTCCTTTAGCTCCAGAAATTCCATTCTGAGTGCAGAGAGGTCAGAATCCAACATCATCAGTAGTCCTTTTTTAGCCTGAATCAGATTTTTGCTCAGCTCCCTCAATTTCAGCCAGAAAATACCTGAAATTATAGAAAAACACACAAACTCATAGTAAAGTCTAGAGATATGAATTTTGCCTAGAAACTAATGAAAATAAACTAAAAACTAACTAAAATATACTAAAAACTATATGAAATTAACCCCAAAAAGCGTATAAAATATCCGCTCATCATAGGGGTGTGCATCTCCTTGCATAATGGGCAAGTTGAATGCCAACCTTACATTTTCCGGACTAAAATCCAAGTATTTCCCTCGGACCATTGTAAGCCAATTCTTGGGGTCCGGGTTCACACTTTGATCATGATTCTTGGTGATCCATGCATTGGCATAGAACTCTTGAACCATTAAGATTCTGACTTGTTGAATGGGGTTGGTGAGAACTTCCCAACCTCTTCTTCAGATCTCATGTCGAATCTCCAGATACTCATTCTTTTTGAGTTTGAAAGGGACCTCGGGGATCACCTTCTTCTTGGCCACAACTTCATAGAAGTGGTCTTGATGCACCCTTGAGAGGAATCTCTCCATCTCCCATGACTCGGAGGTGGAAGCTTTTGCCTTTCTTTTCCTCTTTCTAGAGGTTTCTCTGGCCTTTGGTGCCATAAATGGTTATGGAAAAATAAAAAGCTTTAGCTTTTACCACACCAAACTTAGAAGGTTGCTCGTCCTCGAGCAAAAGAAGAAAGAAGAGAGTAGAAGAAGAAGAAATAGAGGAGATGGAGTGGGCTTTGTGTTTCGGCCAAGGGGGAGAAGTGGTGTTGAGGTTGTGTGAAAATGAAGGAGTGAAGATGGGTTTATATAGGGATGAGAGGGGTGTGTATGGTTCGGCTATAGAGGATGGGTTTGGGAGGGAAAGTGGTTTGAATTTGGATGGTGAGGTAGGTGGGGTTTTATGAAGGATGGATGTGAGTGGTGAAGAGAATGGTGGGATTTAATAGGTGAAGGGTTTTTGGGGAAGAGGTATTGAGGTAATTGGTAAATGGGTGAAGAAGGGAGAGAGTGGTGGGGTAGGTAGGGATCCTGTGGGGTCCACAGATCCTGAGGTGTCAAGGATTTCTCATCCCTGCACCATGTGGCGTGCAAAACGCCCCTTGCTGCCAATCCTGGCGTTAAACGCCAGGCTGCTGCCCATTTCTGGCGTTTAACGCCAGCTTCTTGCCCATTCCTGGCGTTAAACGCCATTCTGGTGCCCTTTTCTGGCGTTAAACGCCCAGAATGGTGCCAGACTGGGCGTTTAACGCCCATTCTGCTACCCTTACTGGCGTTTAAACGCCAGTAGGTTTCTCCTCCAGGGTGTTCTATTTTTCATTCTGTTTTTCACTTTGTTTTTGCTTTTTCAATTGTTTTTGTGACTTCACATGATCATCGACCTACAGAAAATATAAAATAACAAAGGAAAATAGAAATTTAACATAGATAAGTAAAAATTGGGTTGCCTCCCAACAAGCACTTCTTTAATGTCAATAGCTTGACAGTGGCTCTCATGGAGCCTCACAGATGTTCAGAGCAATGTTGGAACCTCCCAACACCAAACTTAGAGTTTGAATGTGGGGGTTCAACACCAAACTTAAAGTTTGGTTGTGGCCTCCCAACACCAAACTTAGAGTTTGACTGTGGGGGCTCTGTTTGACTCTGTATTGAGAGAAGCTCTTCGTACTTCCTCTCCATGGTGACAGAGGGATATCCTTGAGCTTTAAATACAAGGGAGTCTCCATTCACTTGAATGATCAATTCTCCTCTGTTAACATCAATCACAGCTTTTGCTGTGGCTAGGAAGGGTCTGCCAAGGATGACGGATTCATCCATACACTTCCCAGTCTCTAGGACTATGAAATCAGCAGGGATGTAATGGTCTTCAACCTTTACCAAGACATCCTCTATAAGTCCATAAGCTTGTTTCTTTGAATTGTCTGCCATCTTTAGTGAGATTCTTGCAGCTTGTACCTCAATGATCCCTGGCTTCTCCATTACAGAGAGAGGCATAAGGTTTATGCTTGACCCTAGGTCACATAGAGCCTTCTCAAAGGTCATGGTGCCTATGGTACAAGGGATTGAGAACTTTCCAGGGTCCTGTCTCTTTTGAGGTAATCTCCGCCTAGTCAAGTCATCCAGTTCTTTGATGAGCAATGGAGGTTCATCCTCTCAAGTCTCATTACCAAATAACTTGGCATTTAGCTTCATGATTGCTCCAAGGTACTTAGCAACTTGCTCTTCAGTAACATCTTTATCCTCTTCAGAGGAAAAATACTCATCAGAGCTCATGAGTAGCATAAGTAAATTCAATGGAATCTCTATGGTCTCAGAATGAGCCTCAGATTCCCATGGTTCCTCATTAGGGAATTCCATGGAGGTCAGTGGATGTCCATTGAGGTCTTCCTCAGTGGGAATCACTGCCTCTTCCTCCTCTCCATGTTCGGCCATGTGAGATGTGGTTATGGCCTTGCACTCTCTTTTGGGATTCTCTTCTGTATTGCTTGGGAGAGTGTTAGGAGGGAGTTCAGTAATTTTCTTACTCAGTTGACCCAGTTGTGCCTCCAAATTTCTAATGGAGGACCTTGTTTTAGTCATGAAACTTTGAGTGGTTTTGATTAGATCAGAGACAATGGTTGCTAAGTCAGAGGGGCTCTGCTTAGAATTCTCTGTTTGTTGCTGAGAAGATGATGGAAAAGGCTTGTCATTGCTAAACCTGTTTCTTCCACCATTATTGTTGTTGAAACCTTGTTGAGGTCTCTGTTGATCCTTCCATGAGAGATTTGGATGATTTCTCCATGAAGGATTATAGGTGTTTCCATAGGGTTCTCCCATGTAATTCACCTCTTCTATTGCTGGGTTCTCAGGGTCATAAGCTTCTTCTTCAGAGGAAGCTTCCTTAGTACTGCCTGTTGCTGCTTGCATTCCAGAAAGACTCTGAGAAATCATATTAACTTGTTGGGTTAATATTTTATTCTGAGCCAATATGGCATTTAGAGTATCAATCTCAAGGACTCCTTAATTCTGAGTTGTCCCATTATTCACAGGGTTCCTTTCAGAAGTGTACATGAATTGGTTATTTGCAACCATTTCAATGAGTTCTTGAGCTTCTGCAGGCATCTTCTTCAGATGAAGAGATCCTCCAGCAGAGCTATCCAATGACATCTTGGATAGTTCAGACAGACCATCATAGAAGATTCCTATGATGCTCAATTCTGAAAGCATGTCAGAAGGGTACCTTCTGATCAATTGCTTGTATTTCTCCCAAGCTTCATAGAGGGACTTACCATCCTTCTGTCTAAAGGTTTGGACTTCCACTCTAAGCTTGCTCAATTTTTGAGGTGGAAAGAACTTTGCCAAGAAGGCATTGACTAGCTTTTCCCAAGAGTTCAGGCTTTCCTTAGGTTGTGAATCCAACCATGTTCTAGCTCTGTCTCTTACAGCAAAAGGAAAATGCATAAGTCTGTAGACTTCAGGGTCAACCCTATTGGTCTTGACAGTGTCACAGATTTGCAAGAACTCAGCTAAGAACTGATGAGGATCTTCCAATGGAAGTCCATGAAATTTGCAATTCTGTTGCATTAGAGAAACTAATTGAGGCTTAAGCTCAAAGTTGTTTGCTCCAATGGCAGGGATAGAGATGCTTCTCCCATAGAAATCAGGAGTAGGTGCAGTAAAGTCACCAAGCACCTTCCTTGCATTGTTGGCATTGTTGTTGTTTTTGGCTGCCATGGTTTCTTCTTCTTTGAAGAGTTCTGTTAGGCCCTCTAAAGAGAATTGTTCTTTAGCTTCTCTTAGCTTTCTCTTCAAGGTCCTTTCAGGTTCAGGATCAGCTTGAATAAGTATGCCTTTATCTTTGTTCCTGCTCATATGAAAGAGAAGAGAACAAGAAAGTATGGAATCCTCTATGTCACAGTATAGAGATTCCTTGAAGTGTCAGAAGAAAAGAAGAATAGAAGGAGGTGGTAGATGGAGGAGAATTCGAACATATACAGAAGGAGGGAGTTCGAATTGTACCTTGAGGAGGAGTCTTAGTCACTTAAATAGAAGGATGTGAGAAGAGGGGAAGAATTTTCGAAAATTAATTAAAAGATTTTGAAAAAAAATTTGAAAATTTGATTGAGATTTTCGAAAACTAAGATTGGGAAGAAAATAAAGTGATTTTTTGAAAAAGATTTTGAAATTAGAAAAAGATATGATTGAAAAATTAATTTTGAAAAAGATGTGATTGAAAAGATATGTTTGAAAAGATATGATTGAAAATCAATTTAGAAAAAGAAAATTTTTACAATTAAAGTTGATTACTTGACTATCAAGAAATTAAAAGATATGATTTTAAAATTTAAAGTTTGATCCTTTCTTAGTAGGCAAGTAACAACTTGAAAATTTTTGAAGTAAATCTTGAATTGAAGCAAGGATTTTTAAAAATAGTGAAAATAAATATAAAATAGAAAGAAATTGATTTTGAAAGAGATATGATTGAAAAGATATGATTTGAAAAAGATTTGATTTTGAAAAATTATGAAAACTTGAAAAAAATGTGAATTAAAAACAAAATCTTCCCTCTAGTGTCATCCTGGCGTTAAACGCCCAGAATGGTGCCCATTCTGGCGTTTAACGCCCAAATCTCTACCTTTTTGGGCGTTAAACACCCAGCCTGGCTGGCGTTTAAACGCCAGTTTTCCTTCTTCACTGGGCGTTTTGAACGCCCAGCTTTTTCTGTTTGATTCCTCTGCTGAATGTTCTGAATCTTCAATTCTCTGTATTATTGACTTGAAAAGACATAGTTTTAAATTTTTTTTTTTGAATTTTTAATGATGAGAAATAATAAAAATGCAACTAATCTTAGGAAACTCAAATCAAACAATGCATGCAGGACACTAAACTTAAAAAATTTTCATATAAGAGACACTAACAAATTGAGAATGCATATGAGAAACAACAAAACACACAAAACAAGAGAATTTAAAGATCAGAGCAATGAAATCATCAAGAACAACTTGAAGATTAATGAAGAACATATTGCATGTTTTCAAAAAATGCAAGAAAAATGCAATTGACACCAAACTTAAAAATTGATACTAGACTCAAACAAGAAACATAAAATATTTTTGGTTTTATGATTTTAAAAATTTTTTTTATATTTTTTTTCGAAAATTATATAGAAAAGAAAATAAAGAGAATCAAAACTTTTAATAAGAATTCCAGGAATCATGCAATGTTAGTCTAAAGCTTCAGTCTAAAAAGGATTAGACATGTTTGGCCAAGCTTCAACAGGACATTACATTCAGCAGCTAAATTGATGAGAATCAATCAGCTTTTGTGATGATAAGAACATCACCTTGAAACTCTAGAATTCATTCTTAAAAATTCTGAAAAGTACCTAATCTAAGCAACAAGATGAACCGTCAGTTGTCCAAACTCGAACAATCCCCGGCAACGGCGCCAAAAACTTGGTGTTGTTGCCGGACCAAACTTGGCATGGTTGTTACCGGAAACAAATGCGAAATTGTTGTTCGTTCATTCGTTCCTTCCCCGGCAACGGCGCCAAAAACTTGGTGCACGAAATTGTGATCATCAATGGCGCCAAAAACTTCGTACGCACAATTGTAATCTCAACTCTTTATCACAACTCCGCACAACTAACCAGCAAGTGCACTGGGTCGTCCAAGTAATAAACCTTACGTGAGTAAGGGTCGATCCCACGGAGATTATCGGCTTGAAGCAAGCTATGGTCATCTTGTAAATCTCAGTCAGGCGGATTCAAATGGTTATGGAGTTTAAGGTGATGAAAATAAACATAAAATAAAGATAGAGATACTTATGTAATTCATTGGTGGATTTCAGATAAGCATATGAAGATGCTTTGTTCCCCTTGAACCTCTGCTTTCCTATTGCCTTTTTCCAATCATTCATACTCCTTTCCATGGCAAGCTTTATGTTGGGCATCACCGTTGTCAATGGCTACATCCCGTCCTCTCAGTGAAAATGGTCCTGATGCTCTGTCACAACATCGGCTAATCAGCTGTCGATTCTCGATCATGTCGGAATAGGATCCATTGATCCTTTTGCGTCTGTCACACGCCCCACAATCGCGAGTTTGAAGCTCGTCACAGTCATCCCTTCCCAGATCCTACTCGGAATACCACAGACAAGGTTTAGACTTTCCGGATCTCAGGAATGGCTGCCAATAATTCTGGCCTATACCACGAAGGTTCCAATCTTAGATTAGAAACCCAAGAGATACGCATTCAAGCCATTTCTAGTAGAACAGAGGTGGTTGTCAGGCACATGTTTATAGGTGAGAATGATGATGAGTGTCACGGATCATCACATTCATCAAGTTGAAGAACGAATGAATATCTTGGAGAAGAAATAGATTTGAGTTGAATAGAAAAACAATAGTACTTGTATTAATTCATGAAGAACAGCAGAGCTCCACACCTTAATCTATGGTGTGTAGAAACTCCACCATTGATAATACATAAGAACAAATAGTGTAAGCATGGCTAAATGGCCAGCCTCAAAGGTCTAAGGACTAAACATCCCAAGATGAAAATACAATAGCAAAAGGTCCTATTTATAGAGAACTAGTAGCCTAGGATTTACAGAAATCAGTAATTAATGCAGAAATCTTCTTCCGGACCCACTTGGTGTGTGCTTGGGCTGATCATTGAAGCATTTTCGTGTGGAGACTTTTCTTTAGAGTTAAACGCCAGCTTTTGTGCCAGTTTGGGCGTTTAACTCCAGCTTTTGTGCCAGTTTTGGAGTTAAACGCCAGAATTCTTGAGCTGACTTGGAACGCCTATTTGAGACATCAAATATCGGGAAAAGTATGAACTATTATATATTGCTGGAAAGCCCAGAATGTCTACTTTCCAACGCAATTGAGAGCGCACCAATTGGGTATCTGTAGCTCCAGAAAATCCACTTTGAGTGGAGGGAGGTCAGAATCCAACAGCATCTGCAGTCCTTTTTCAGCCTCTGAATCAGATTTTTGCTCAGGTCCCTCAATTTCAGCCAGAAAATACCTGAAATCACAGAAAAATACACAAACTCATAGTAAAGTCCAGAAGAGTGATTTTTATTTAAAAACTAATAAAAACATAATAAAAACTAACTAAAATATACTAAAAACATACTAAAAACAATGCCAAAAAGCGTATAAATTATCCGCTCATCAGGTTCCAACTGTAAAAATTCTGCATGATCAAAACACAAGTAAAACAAAGAAAAACAGTAAAAACTCAATAAAAATCAAACAAATAATATAATCAACTACTATGGAAAATAGACTAAGGATACGAAATCATCGGGTTGCCTCCCGACAAGCGCTTCTTTACCGTCACTAGCTTGACGGTCAGTCCCTCTAAGGAGGAGGATCATAGGAGCTCAGCTCTTCACCCCTTACTTTAAACTTCTTTCCTATGTCTCCATAAATTAGCTCAATATGCTCCAGAGAGAGGATTCTATTTACTGTATAAATCCACACCGGATTGCTAGTCAACACCACTTTCATTTCTGGGAGGAAACCTTCAGTGGGGATCTTTTTGTTTCTCCATCCCCTGGGCACTTTCTTCTTTTTGGGGACCTCCTCCTTGGTGGATGATGCATTCCCGACACCAAATTTAGGTTTGATGTCAGGAAGGATTTTATTGGTTGTCACTAAAGGAGGTTTGAGCTGCAATTTCTGCTGTGCATCATCAGGGGATTCTGAAGGTTTGGATCAATAAGCTCAGTCTACATGCACCTCTCTTCTTCAGCTGCTGAATGTATATCTTTGAATACATGAAAGACCAGTTGCTCATTATGCACTCTAAGCACTAATTCACCTGCTTCTACATCAATTAGAGCTTTCCCAGTGGCTAGGAAGGGTCTCTCTAGAATTATAGAGGCATTCTCATCCTCCCCTGTGTCAAGAATCACAAAATCTGCTGGGAGGAAGAACTTACCCACTTTGACCAAGATATTCTCCACTAATCCGTATGCAGGCTTTATAGATTTGTCTGCCATCTGTAATGCTAGCCTTGTGGGTTGTGCCTCTTGGATTTGCAACTTCTTCATCACAGACAAGGGCATTAAATTTATGCTTGTCCCCAGATCACATAGGGCTTTCTCAAAGGTGGTGCTCCCAATGGTACATGGAATTTGAAAGCTCCTTGGATCTGGCATCTTCCTTGGCAAGTTATTCTGAATGATGGCACTACATTCCTTAGTCAGGACCACTGGCTCATCTCCCTTTAAAGGCTTTTTCTTTGACAACAGCTCCTTCATGAACTTGACATAGAGAGGCATTTGCTCCAAAACCTCAGTAAAAGAAATATTTATTTGCAACTTTCTGAAGACTTCTAAGAACTTTGAGAACTGCTTGTCCTTGGTCTCCTTTTGAAGTCTCTGAGGATATGGCATTTTAGACTTGTACTCATGAGCCTTTGGCAATGTAGGATAAGTGTCAAGAGAGTCTGGGAATGGGTTGTCTGCACTCTTTGAAGGGACATGCTCTACTTCTTCCTTCTTCTCCTCTGGAGCTTCCTTTTCAACTGGCTCCTCATTAAGTTATGCTTTCGTACTTGCCACTTGTCCACTTATCAAGGTAATAGCCTTGCATTCCTCTCTTGGATTTGGAATTGTGTTACTAGGAAGGCTATTAGTGGTCCTCTGATCAATTTTATTAACTTTTGTAGCTAATTGACCCATCTGAATCTCTAAATTCTTGATTGATGCTCTAGTTTCCTGTCTAAAACTTGCCAATATTGCCTCCAAATCATTGTTCTGCTGAGGCTGAGAAGTTGCTTGCTGAGATGACTGAAACTGGTGGTTATTAAAATTATTCTGTTGAAAACCACCCTGAGAATTATTATTAAAATTTTGTGGCCTCTGAGGTTGCTCTCTCCATCCAAAATTTGGATGATTTCTCCACTCCTGATTGTAAGTCTTAGAATAGGGATCTTTATTGGGATTTCTAAGAGCATTCTCCATGTAATTGACCTGTTCAGAAGAAGATTGAGCATAATCATAATTTTCATTTTGCATAAAATTACCTGTCATGTCATAAGAGGCTTCTTGGGGTGCATTCTGAGTGTTGACAGCTGAAACTTGCATTCTACTCAACCGTTGAGTAATCAGATTTATTTGCTGAGACAAAAGCTTGTTCTGAGCAAGAAGAGCATCAACAACTTCCACTTCCAAAATGCCTCTCTTCTGAGAGGTCTCAGAGTGCAAAGGATTCTTATTGGAGGAATATAAGAATTGGTTATTAGCAACCAACTCAATAAGCTTAATAGTCTCCTCTGGTGTCTTCTTCATGTGCAAAGAACCACCTGCAGAATTATCCAAGCGCATTTTGGACATTTCACATAAGCCCATAAAAGATATCCAACTGAGTCCATCTAGAGAACATGTCTGGAGGGCATTGCCTAGTCAGTAGCTTGAATCTCTCCTAAGCTTCATAAAGGGTCTCACCATCTTTCTATCTGAAAGTCTGAACCTCCACCCTTAACTTAGTCCACTTTTGAGGTGGGAAAAATTTAGTCAGAAATCCAGTGACAACCTTGTCCCAAGTATCCAAACTCTCCTTGGGTTGAAAATCTAATCACAACTTTGCTCTATCCCTCACAGCAAATGGGAAGAGCATGAGTTTGTACACCTCAAGATTCACTTCATTGGTCTTCACAGTATCACAAATCTGTAGAAAATCAGAAATAAACTGATTTGGGTCTTCCTGAGGAAGTACATGATACTGACAATTTTGTTGCACAAGAGTAACTAGATGTGGCTTCAGTTCAAAATTATTTGCAGCTATTGGAGGCACCACAATACTTTTGCCATAAAGATCTGCATTAGGAGCAGTGTAAGAGCCAAGCACTCTTCTAGGTTGCTCATTCCCAACTAGATTTGCCACATTGACATTAACAGCATTATTATGATCCATAGTGGACTCTGCAGCCTTGTAAAGTCTTGCTTGTTGCAAACGCCGCCTCAAAATCCTTTCAGGTTCAAGATCAAAGTCTAAAAGAGGTTTTTTGTCCCTGTTCTTGCTCATAAATAGACAGAAGACAAGAAAAGGTGGGATTCTCTACGTTAGAGTACAGAGAATTCCCGGTGAGGTAACCTGTGTAAAATAATAAAATAAACAACTAACTAATTAAGATAATCAATTTTCAAAAATTATAAATAATATTAAGCTAAAAATTTCGAAATAAATAAATAAAAATTAAACAGAAAAATTAAAATAAAATTAACTAGATAACACCAAACTTAATTTTAGAAATTAAGAAAAAATAAATATATGATGCAATAAATATATACAGGTATATATTTATATATAATTTTTTTAGAGACAAAAATAAAATAAAACTAATAAAATATAAAAAGATAAAAATTAATGGGAAGAAATAAAATGAAAATAAAAGAAAATAAAATTAAAAAGGAAAAATAAATGAAGAACGAACGAAAGTTTGAAAACAAAAAAAATTAAAATTAAAATAAAATAAAATAAAATAAAATAAAAAGAAAGGAAAAGGAATGCATACAGGAAAAAAAAAAAAGGAAAGTAAAATCAAAAGAAACGAAGACAAGGGGGGTTATGAACGAAAAGGAAACAACATACAGAAAAAAACGTAAAGAAAAAAATAGAAAATAAAAATTAATAATATTAAAAAAATTAAAGAAAAAATGATCTAATCTAAGCAATCAAACAATGAGTAGTTGTTAATCACAATCAATCTTCAGCAATGGCACCAAAAATTTGGTGCGGAATTAAAGTCCACAAACTAACTGGCAATTGCACCGGGTCGTACCAAGTAGTACCTCAGGTGAATGAGGGTCGATCCCACGAGGATTGATGGATTAAGCAATAGTAGTTAAGTGATTTACTTAGTTAAACAAATAGAAAAGAGTGTTTGGATCTTAATTGCATTAAACAGTAAATTCAGAAAATTTATAAAACAAGCAGTAAATAGGTTGTAAAATATGTATGGAGAAACAGTTAAGGCTTCAGAGTTATCTATTTTTCTGGATTGACTTTTCTTACTAACTATTTTAATCATGCAAGATTTAATTCATGGCAACTATATGTGACTAAACCCTAATTCCTTAGACCTTTTTAGTCTCCTCTAAAATTTATCAACCGCCAATTCCTTGGTCACTTAATTCCAATTAGAGGGTGAAGTTCAATTCTAGTTTATATGCCACAGAAATCCTAATTACCTAAATTTAAGAGGATTATATGTCACGTATCCCGTTAAGTCCAGATAATTAGAATTTAGGAGAAATTGTTTTCAAGCTGTTGTTCAAGTAAAGAGCTTTTCCAAGTTATACAAGAACTCAATTAGAACAAGGGTCATACTTCCGTTCCACCCAAATTCATAAAATAAAGTACGAAAACAATTCTTGAATATAAATCAGTACATAAATTAAAATAGAAAAATAATAGTATCAATCCATACAATAGACATAGCTCCTAACCTTAACAGTGGAGGTTTAGTTGCTCATGGTTCAGAGAGAAAATAAGGATTCAGGTAAAAACTGTAAATTACAGAATGAGGTAGAAGAGAAGAGAGAAGCCCCAAGGGCTTTTTTTCCTTTTATATCTAATCCTAATTAATGTAAAATATATTTTCTAAAACTAAAATAATATCTTTTCCTAATTGTAAATAAAATAAAAGTTGAATCAAAATTAATTTGATTGATTCGTGCAGGGCTTGAGGAGTGTGGGGACCATTGGATTCATTAAGCTCCACGCTGAACTTGGCTTTTTCCAAGTTCAACATGGAGAAGGCAGCAAGTGCTTCAGGGTGTTCCTTTGAATCCACGCTGAACTTGGCTTTTCCCAAGTTCAGTGTGGGGTGATGACAAGTCATCTTAGCCTAGTTTCACTAGCCTTTTTCTTTTGTTTTCAATTGATTTATGCACTTTCTTGAGCCATAAGCAAGCCAATTGGGTAGATTTTCATGCTTCCTTTGATTTAATCCACCATAGATGAATTAATACAATTTCATGAGGTTTTATGCTATAATTGTCACATATTATGAAAGAATGAATATCTCATGATTTTGAGCATAGCTTTGATGTGTTTGATTGATTAATGATAGGTGAAGAAAGCTTGGAGAAAGGTTGAAGCAAGAAGGAATGGCTAGGAGGAAGAGAGGACAAAAAGTTTGAGCAAAAGTTTGCCTCAAACTTTAGCTCAAACTTTTGGAATAAGTGAAAATGAACCAGGGAGCAAAAAGCTTGACCAAAAGTTTGCCTCAAACTTTTTGGCAAACTTTTGGTTGAAAAGCTTGAGCCAACGTTTGCCTCAAACTTTTTGGCAAACGTTGGCATCACAAATCAACACCCTGGAGAGCAAAAGTTTGCGCCAACGTTTGCCTCAAACTTTTTGGCAAACGTTGGCGCCATGAGTGTGCAAGGGGGAGCCAACGTTTGAGCAAAAGTTTGACCCCAAACTTTGGCTCAAACGTTGGTAGCAGAAAAATGGGGTGGCTGATATGAAAAGTTTGAGTAAAAGTTTGCCTCAAACTTTTACTCAAACTTTTACTCAAGCTTACATGATTCCAAACCCGGTTCACTTCGGTTCTTCTCCAAACTCCAAGAGCAATCAACCAAGGCCTCTATCAACCCAATTCCATCAAGAGCAAAGGCCCAATTGAAGGCTTGAAGACCATTTGAAGAAAGTGTATAAATAGCATAGGATTTAAGTTTTTCGGGGGCTTTTCCTTTAGTTTTCATAGAGAGTTTTCGGAGAGCTTTTGGTATTGAGTGAATTTTAATTTCTAAGTCTCGGGGAAGGAGAATTGAATTCCCTTCCTCTTAGTTTTCTTGCTTTCAATTTTAATTACAATTGTCTTGGATCTTGGGTTGGAGAATTGAAGGAATTCTGTTTCAATCTCATCCTAAGATCTCTCTGTTTCATTTTACTGCACAATTGAATTTCCGTTTCTGTTAATTGCTTCTTCATCTACTCTTTCTGCACTCTACATTTCTTTAATTTCTTTGCAATTGCTCTTGTTGGATCTAGGAAGGTATTGAGATCTAGACTTGGTTATCTAGTCTCTTGAGACCTGAGATATGGATTTCCATTTTCAATTCTCTGTTTACTGCTTTCAAGCTCATTTACCTTTCTGTTTTAGTTCCGATTCAATCTAAGTCATCTTCTACTCTTCTGTTTGTTGCAATTTACTTTTCCTTGTTTAATTTCTGCAAATCCAAGTCCCAATTCCCTTTACAATTCAAGCCATTTACATTTCTTGCACTTTAAGGTTCTGCAATTTACATTTCTTGCGTTCTAAGTTTCTGCCATTTAATTTCTTGTTCTTTAAGATTCAGCACCTTAAATTTCAGTTCTCTTTAATTTCATGCAAATTACCCATTCCCTTTATTTTTCATGCAATTTAATTTCTGTAAATCACAAATCACTCAACCAAATCTTGATTCGCTTGACTAAATCAACCACTGAACTAAAATTGCTCAATCCTTCAATCCCTGTGGGATTGACCTCACTCCCGTGAGTTATTATTACTTGATGCGACCCGGTGCACTTGCCGGTGAGTTTTGTGTCGGATCGTTTTCCGCACATCAAGTTTTTGGCGCTGTTGCCGGGGATTGATTAGATTGACAATGATTAAGTGAGGTGGTGATCTAGATCTAGCATTTTTTCTGTTTCTTTAATTTTTGACTTGCACACTAACTGTTTGAGACTTTGTCTCTACTAACTCCCACTGCACTCAAGCTACAGAGTGCTCTGTGTATCTTTGCTATTTTGGTTGTATGACATGAATCAGGAGAGAGTTCTCCACCTCTGGAATTTCTGAAGAAGGACACCAAGAAATGGAGGAGACCAGAAGGAAGTCCATAGTGAGAGGAGAAAATCAAAGGCAACAGGATTTTCAACCTCCATGATCAAAGAATGGAGGATGTCAAGCTAATGACAATAAAAGAGCGCTTGTTGGGAGGCAACCCAACCTAAGGTAGTTTTCTTTTCATAGCTATTTTAATAAAAAGGTTAATTAGTTTCATCTATATTGCAAGAAGCTAAATTTGGTGTTGCACACCAAAACAATATAAGGAAGAATGAAGGATTCTAAGTTTGGTGTCCCACCAAAATTTCATCATGAAACGCATTCTCACTTTCTGCATAATGCTAGCTTCAAGCATTTAGATAAACTAGTTAACTATTCTGCTGTTTCCTAAGTTCTCAGTTTAATTGCTTTTGAAAAAAAGAAAAAAAAGAGTTTCACACATGGTTAATCTGATGCATGAGAACCATTGGCAAGGTACTAAGTTTGGTGTTCCCACACCAAAGTAAGTTCAAAGGCCCACAAATAAATCATGCATGCTAACCATTTTTCAAGTGCTTGGGGAACAAGCAACTTTCAATATCATTGCAGAGGTCCATACAAGTTTTTTTTGGAAGGATTAAGCATCATCAACCAAAGAGATGAAAGAGGAATGTGTGGATCAGTGATGATGATGATGAGGAGTAAAGCAAGCGAACTCCAAAAGGTTGTATTGTTAAGTGATTATTTTACATCAAACACTGCTATGATTGAGAGTGATTTTGTTTCCATGTCTATCTGTCTGTATAGTATAGTTTTTCTGTAATTCAATAATTAAGATGCTTAATTATTCACAACACTACACTTTTCAAACTTGTTTGCACTCAATGTTTCAAAAATGCATCACATGAAAGTTCTTTGAAAAGAAGGATTGAGGAATTAAACAATTTTGAGGCAAGCAAAAGATTAGGAGAAGTGGCGGTTCTAGTTGTATGATTATGTATTGAGGTTGCATGCTTATGAAAACTTGCATGGGAGCTCATAGGCAGGACATAGAGTTCAAAGAAGTGTTGTGGAGATTCTCAAACATTTATTGATCCAAGAAGCAGCAAACAAAACAAAAGAAAATAAAGAAAATGCAAAAACAAAAAGAACATGGCCCAAGGCTCTGAGCATCAATTACTAGGCAGAAAAGAAAGAAAGAAACAAGAACTCAAAGAGTTATTATCCTAGTAAATGCTTGTGGTCGAAGTGTGTCAAAGAGAGAGGCTTGAGCAAGTAAATCCTAAGGGGTGCTTTAACACCTAATACCTTAAAACCAACTGGTTTAGGAGTATTGATTGAAAGCTTATCTAAAGAGTCGCTTTGAGACATGACACTTAGAGTCAAGGCCAAAGCACAAAAACTATAAGCTGCTTCAAGGTGATTACATATAAAGAGATCTCCATGATACCATTTGGATGAAAGTCCTAAGACCTAAGACTCCCAAGATGTAGGGACTAGTAAGCACTGAAGCCCTTGCATGAGCATATAATTTAGAGTTCACCCCACTGTCACTTGATCACTTCACTCACAGGATAGTACATGTAATTTTTCAAATCCATTCTGATTGAAAGAACCTTTGAGCATAATTCCTTTCTTGCTTGGGGACAAGCAAGCTTTAAGTTTGGTGTTGTGATGACAAGTCATCTTAGCCTAGTTTCACTAGCCTTTTTCTTTTGTTTTCAATTGATTTATGCACTTTCTTGAGCCATAAGCAAGCCAATTGGGTAGATTTTTATGCTTCCTTTGATTTAATCAACCATAGATGAATTAATGCAATTTCATGAGGTTTTATGCTATAATTGTCACATATTATGAAAGAATGAATATCTCATGATTTTGAGCATAGCTTTGATGTGTTTGATTGATTAATGATAGGTGAAGAAAGCTTGGAGAAAGGTTGAAGCAAGAAGGAATGGCTAGGAGGAAGAGAGGACAAAAAGTTTGAGCAAAAGTTTGCCTCAAACTTTAGCTCAAACTTTTGGAATAAGTGAAAATGAACCAGGGAGCAAAAAGCTTGACCAAAAGTTTGCCTCAAACTTTTTGGCAAACGTTGGCATCACAAATCAACACCCTAGAGAGCAAAAGTTTGCGCCAACATTTGCCTCAAACTTTTTGGCAAACGTTGGCGCCATGAACAACACACCCTGGAGAGCAAAAGTTTGCGCCAACGTTTGCCTCAAACTTTTTGGCAAACGTTGGCGCCATGAGTGTGCAAGGGGGAGCCAACGTTTGAGCAAAAGTTTGACCCCAAACTTTGGCTCAAACGTTGGTAGCAGCAAAATGGGGTGGCTGATATGAAAAGTTTGATTAAAAGTTTGCCTCAAACTTTTACTCAAACTTTTACTCAAGCTTACATGATTCCAAACCCGGTTCACTTCGGTTCTTCTCCAAACTCCAAGAGCAATCAACCAAGGCCTCTATCAACCCAATTCCATCAAGAGCAAAGGCCCAATTGAAGGCTTGAAGACCATTTGAAGAAAGTGTATAAATAGCATAGGATTTAAGTTTTTCGGGGGCTTTTCCTTTAGTTTTCATAGAGAGTTTTCGGAGAGCTTTTGGTATTGAGTGAATTTTAATTTCTAAGTCTCGGGGAAGGAGAATTGAATTCCCTTCCTCTTAGTTTTCTTGCTTTCAATTTTAATTACAATTGTCTTGGATCTTGGGTTGGAGAATTGAAGGAATTCTGTTTCAATCTCATCCTAAGATCTCTCTGTTTCATTTTACTGCACAATTGAATTTCCGTTTCTGTTAATTGCTTCTTCATCTACTCTTTCTGCACTCTACATTTCTTTAATTTCTTTGCAATTGCTCTTGTTGGATCTAGGAAGGCATTGAGATCTAGACTTGGTTATCTAGTCTCTTGAGACCTGAGATTTGGATTTCCATTTTCAATTCTCTGTTTACTGCTTTCAAGCTCATTTACCTTTCTGTTTTAGTTCCGATTCAATCTAAGTCATCTTCTACTCTTCTATTTGTTGCAATTTACTTTTCCTTGTTTAATTTCTACAAATCCAAGTCCCAATTCCCTTTACAATTCAAGCCATTTACATTTCTTGCACTTTAAGGTTCTGCAATTTACATTTTTTACGTTCTAAGTTTCTGCCATTTAATTTCTTGTTCTTTAAGATTCAGCACCTTAAATTTCAGTTCTCTTTAATTTCATGCAAATTACCCATTCCCTTTATTTTTCATGCAATTTAATTTCTGTAAATCACAAATCACTCAACCAAATCTTGATTCGCTTGACTAAATCAACCACTGAACTAAAATTGCTCAATCCTTCAATCCCTGTGGGATCGACCTCACTCCTGTGAGTTATTATTACTTGATGCGACCCGGTGCACTTGCCGGTGAATTTTGTGTCGGATCGTTTTCCGCACATCATGGGGAAGGCAGCAAGTTCTTCCCTGGAAGTTCTCCAATCCACGTTGAACTTGGCAGAAACCAAGTTCAACATGGAGGATGCAGAGGTTGCTGGAGAAGAAATGTGCACTATTATATATCGTTGGAAAGCCCTAAAAGTTAACTTTCTAATGCCGCTGAAATCACATCAATTGGACCTCTGTAGTCCAAGTTATTCTTGTTTGAGTGCAAGGAGGTCAGGATTAACAACATCATTCGCTTTCTCCCTTTTCTGCTACAAAACTCCGTCAAATCCCTCCGAATGCTACCTGAAATAAATAGAATTGTGCACAACTCAAAGTAGCATCCATAGTGGCTAAAAGATATTTAAATTTTGATTTAACTTAGCAATTCATGTACAAATTCACAAGAAAAAGATAGATAAGATGCTCCCATCAGACATCCCCTCCGAGCCTGACACACCATCGGAGCCATCTGAGGAGGAGGCAGATGAGCAGGAGGATGATGCATGGGCAGAGGATGAGCACCAAGCAGAGCCCCACTAGGCAGAGCCTTAGCAGGCAGAGCCCCAGCACGAGGAGCCTCAGCTCGAGCAGTTTGCAGCACCCCAGGCCCCCATACAGGCAGAGCCACAGGCACCTTCACAACCAGAGCCCATAGAGACAGCATCAGCACACCCTTTAGGAGGTGACGACACTTCACACTCAGCTTGACTGAGCATCGAGGACAATGCTATTAAATAAGTGTGGGGAGGTCGCCATCTCTGGCGGACTTTATTTTGGTGAACTATTTCAGACCCTTTTTATCCTATTTTATTTCATTTTCTGTATTTTTCTTTTATTCTATTTTATCTTATTTTCCTTTCAGTACTTGCACATTTTCTTTTACTGTACTTTTATCTATTTCTACTTTATTACATTTTGTACTTTGGGCTATATATACCTTAGATATTTAGCTTGATTTGCACTCTTAGTTTATTAGTTGTGATTTAGAGAAATATGGATTATTAAGTTTAGTTTACCCTTTTTAGCATATGAGAATTTGGTTTAACTAAAAATAGAGAGTAAACTAGAAATTTTTAGATTTTCACAATCACAACAACCCACTTAGCATATATATATATATAGTAATAAATGTTGGTAAATTGACGACATTTTCAAGGAATATATTTATTCTTATAAAAGCCATTTAAAGATTCACATTGATTTGAGTTGAAACTCTTTATCCTTACTTGCATAATATACATGACTGATATATGGTTTTTGTGCCAAAGAACACACAACCTGTGAGATTTTTGAGCTTAACTGTATGGTTACATTATTTAGCCATAATATTCCATTCCTGTGTGTTTTCTTCTCTATGATTGCAATCTTTGCTTTGTTTTATTCTATATGTCCATTATTTAGTGTATTTACATGCTTGCATATGATTGAGGCCATTACTTGTTCTTGCTCACTTATCCCAAATAGCCTACCTTTTAAATCACCCTTGTTAGCCACCTTGAGCCTTTTAATCTCTAATTGTTCTGTATTTTGCCACATCACTAGCCTTAAGCAGAAAAACAAACTAAATACGCCAAAATTGAATCTTTGGTTAGCTTAAGATAGAGATTGTGTATCAATTAAGTGTGGGGAATTGTGGGAACTTGGGTTGATAGGAAAGTGTTAAATTGACAAAATATTTGGAATTTGGGTGCATGCTCATGTGAGACCAAAATAATTAAAATATCATGTGCATTGATATGTTATGTTTATTTTTGAAAAAAAATAATTTTTTTTCAATTAAATAAATAAATAAGGAGACAAAAAAAATTTACCCCAATGCTAAGTTAAAGAAAAAAGATCAATACATATGTGATAAAATTAAAAGAAAAGTTGATGCATGAGTATGTGATACAAAAATGGGAAAATTGGGTAGTTAGGCATAATTTTAGAGTTGTATATAGTATGTATATGTTAGGAGAGAACTTAGACTAATCAAGGATTCAATTTATAGCTCACTTGGCCATACATATATCATCACCCTTACCTTGACCCCATTACAACCTTGAAAAGACCTCATGATGTTTGCATGTGTACATTAAATATTTGTTGATTGGTTAGATGAAGAACAAAGTTTTAGAAAGCATGACTAGAGAAGAGTAGAGTGATTAACCCCAAACACTGAGTGATTAGAGTGCATATACAAATCCAGTGAGGGTTCAATAGCTCATTTCCATATATCCATGTTTGATCATTGCTTGTTTTGCAAGTTTGTGAACTCTTTTGATTAACTCAACTCAATTGTGAATATGTTTTAATATGATTTGGCCCTTGGTTGTGCATATATGATTCCTTGAAAAATTTGACTCAATTTAACCACATATAAGCTCTATGTGTATATAGGTGGATAGTAATTAGAATTGCATGATTCATTTAGGTAGCTTGCATTTAGATAGATTGCATTGCATAGATTCCACCATTCTGCCTTCACTCTTTTCCAGTTTCTCTTGAGCTTAGCATGAGGACATGCTAATGTTTAAGTGTGGAGAGGTTGATAACCACTATTTTATGATTTATCTTGTGCTCAATTGAGTGGTTTTTATCAAGTCTTTGCTCACTTATTCACATAATTTGGATGATTTTACAAATCCTTCCCAATTCTGTGATATATGTGAAAACATATTTCCAAGGCCTTAAAACTGTTAATTTTAATTATTCTTTATTACCATTCGATGCCGTGATCTGCGTGTTAAGTATTTTCAGGCTTTATAGGATAGGAATGACTTAGAGGACAGAAAGGAAACATGCAAAAGTGGAAGGAACAAGAAAAATGAAGTATTTGAGAAACGAGCAGCGACACGCACGCATGGGCGACGCGGACACATGCCTAGCGCAGAACACGAGCGATGCATACGCGTGACTGACGCGTATGTGTGACAAGAAAAACCTCCAAATGACACGCACGCGTGACCTACGCGAACGCGTGACAGTCGCCACGTGCAGAAAGTTGCAGAATTCGCCGTCAGCGATTTCTGGGCTCCTTTTCGGCCCAAATCCAAGCCCGGAAACACAGAATAGAGGCTGCAGAATGGGGGAATCACATTGAATCATCATCATTCATTCATTATTCACAATTTTAGGTTTTAGATGTAGTTTTCTAGAGAGAGAGGCTCTCTCCTCTCTCTTAAGTTTTAGGATTAGGATTTCTTCGTCTTTTCAATTCCAGGTTCAATGTTCCTTTAATTTAACTTCTCTTCTACTTTTAATTGTTCTAGCTTTCTAGTTTATTTATTCCCTTTATGGATTACTTGATGTTGCTATTTGGTTTATGAATTCTCATGTTTGAATTTGAGTTTCTATTTAATACAATTTGAGGTATTTCAGATTTATGATTGCTTTCTTCAATTTATATTATTGATGCTTTCAATTTAATTTAGATTTCTCCCCTTTTGGCTTTGGTTGAGTAATTGGTGACACTTGAGTTATCAAACTCCTTGTTGATTGAAAATTATAATTTGCTTATTGATTTGGATCCCTCTAAAGCTAGTCTTTCCTCAGGAGTTGACTAGGACTTGGGGAATCCCATTGATTAGTCCACTTGACTTTGCTTTATTTAGTAAGGGTTAACTAAGTGGGAGTAATAAACAATTCTCATTACAATTGATAAGGATAACTAGGATGGGATTTCCAGTTCTTATACCTTGCAAGGGTTTTCATGATTATTAATTTACTTTCTTGCCAATTTATTTCCTTGTTCCCTATTTCAAAAATCCAAAAAGATACTTTTCCATAACCAATAATAAATCATACTTCCCTGCAATTCCTTGAGAGACGACCCGAGATTTAAATACTTCGGTTATCAATTTTATTGGGTTTGCTTTAGTGACAACCAAACTTTTGTACGAAAGGATTCTCTATTGGTTTAGAAACTATACTTTCAATGAGAATTTATTTGTGAATTTCTTTACCGACGAAAAACCCGTTCGTCAGTTAGCTCCTTTAAGGAAGAAGATAGTCATAGAGGCTTAAATCCTCACCCCTCACTATGTGCTTCTTTCTTGTGCTCTCATGGATCAGCTCAATATGCTCAAGGGATAGGTGATGGAGGAAAAATGAATTCCGCTCAAACTAACCGGCAAGTGAACCGGGTCGCATCAAGTAGTAATAACTCACCAGAGTGAGGTCGATCCCATAGGAATTGATGGATTAAGCAATTTTAGTATGGTGATGAATTTAGTCAAGCTGACAGTGGATGATTTGAGTGAAATTTGATTTACAGAAAGCAAATTGCAAGGAATTTAAATGCTGAATTGTAAAATTGATAGAAACTTAAATGGCAGGAAACTTAAATGACTGAAACTTAAAGAATAAGAAAGTAAAATGACAGAAACTTAAATTGCAAGAAATGTAAATAACTGAATCTTAGAGTGCAAGAAAGTAAGTGACAGAATCTAAATTGTAAGGAAACTTAAATTGCATGAATTGTAAAGGGAAATGGGTACAGAAAATCAAAACAGTATTGAACACTTGGAATTAAAATAAAATCAGAGGATCTAAAGTGAAGAAAATGAAAGAGAATGATTCATCAGGGATTGAAGATATAATAATCGTTCATAAATCAATTGAGTCTCAACTCTTTTCTCAATCATATGAGTAGATCTATCGCGGATTGAAGTTGATTGGATCCCAATTTCTTGGTAATCCAATCTCTCTAATCACAATCAATCTTGCCAATTCCTTGATCTAATTGTCATGAGAAGAGTTAGAGCATATTCTCTCATCCATAAGCCACACAAATTCTCAAAACCTCAATTCCTCCCGAATAGTGTTGATTAAGAGAATTGTGAATGATAGAGCTTCAATTCTAATGTAGGTGATTCCCCTTCTGAGGCTCACACCCACATTCAACTGAATTAAACCCCCTTCCAGAGTGAGTAATTCACAATCAAAACAGAAGATATCCTGTAGCTACACAATCGAATTGAGAAGAAGAAGAACTTTATTGATTCATTGGAAATACAATAGAGCTCCTTCCCCTAATGAATTTGGGGTTTAGTTCATCATTGCTCAAGTAAAACCAGAAAATAGAAAGTCACAGAGAGGTGCAGAAGAAAAACGCAGAAGAAAAAATACAAATTTAGATCTGCTAACTAACTTTCTGTGCTGAAATTCCCTTACTAGCTACTCTCTCCAACTCCCCTGTTTCAAATCAATTTCTTCTTTATTTATACACTTTCCAATTTGATCTTCAAGTCCTTCGATTGGGCTTCATGGTCTCTATTGAAGCAATCTAAAATGGGTCTTAGTAATGTTCAAGAGGGATGAGTGGCGATTCACATTTTTATTCCGCATTGGGTGCTCAATTTCTCAATTTCTGATGCTGGTGTCAATGTTTCTGCTCAACGTTTGCAAGAAAACGTTGAGCCAAACGTTGATCTTGAAAGACGATTTTTAAGAGAAATGAACATTGGCGCCAACATTTGACTTCACGTTGGTGCACTAACGTTTTTCAATCCATGCGTGCGCGTCGCCCACGCGTACGCATCGAAACAGCGTTTTGCGCATGTGCGTCGCTCACGCGTTTACATGTGTGACCAAAATATGCATCCATGCTTACGTGTCCTGGACGCATGCGTGTCAATGCAAGTTTTCCAAATCCAAATTTTGGGCTCCTCTTCAAAGACGTTGGGGGTAACGTTGGTTCACCAACGTTCCCTCCAACGTTGCTTGGTCATGTGTACGCATAACCCACGCGTACGCGTGAATGTCCCTTTTTGCCAATTCACGCGTGCGCGTATACCATGCTTATGCGTAGATTCAAAAACTTTGCTTTGTCATGCGTACGCGTCGCCCAAAATTTCTCCAGCTCTAGAATTGAAAACTTTCGAAAATGTTTGAGGCAACGTTGGTTCACCAACGTTGCTCTCAACGTTGGCACCCAATTTTCCCTTCCAGAACATTGCCTGCAACGTTGGTGGATCAACGTTAGCCACCAACGTTGCCTATCCCTTCTCTTCCAACATTACTTGCTTTGCTTCTTCCTCTTCTTTCTTGCTTCTTTTTTGCCTCTTTTCCACCTATAATCAATCAAACAATTGCATCAAAGTTTGCCTTGATCCCAAGGTGTTTGCATCATTCATAACTTTCAGTAAAATTAGCATAAAACCTTATGAAAAGCACATAAACAACCATGTTCAATTGAATCAAGGGATGCATGTATTTCCAATCCAATTGCTTACTTATTGCTCAAGAAAGTGCATAAAACCTAATGAAAACTAGTGAAAAATGCTTGTGGAACTAGTATAAGATGACTTGTCACCAATAGGATCTTATTCACTGTGTGAGGTATGATTGGACTTCTAGTAATGATCGCTTTCATTCCAGGTGAGAAGTCTTTAGTGGAAATCTTTTTATTCCTCCAGCCCTTTGATACCTTCTTCTTAGGACTTCCACCCTCCTTAGTGGGTGGTGAATGTCCAACACCAAACTTAAGTTTGATGTCAGGGAAAACTGTATGGCTTTCCACCAAGTTAGAAGGCTTAAGCATTGAGCTCTGCATGTAAGTACCTCTTGATGGTGTTTTTGTGGAAAAACGAATTTTCAAAACACCCATAACTAACCGGCAAGTGTACCGGGTCGCATCAAGTAATAAAACTCACGTGAGTGAGGTCGATCCCACAGGGATTGATGGATCAAGCAACTTTAGTGGGTGATTAGTTTAGTCAAGCTAACATTGATGTGAATTGTATGAAATTGTAACCAACAGGAAGTAAAGGACAATGAATTTAAAGTTGCAGAAAGTAAATTGCATTGAAACTTAAATTGCAAGAAAAGTAAATTGGCAAAATCTTAAATGACAAGAAAAGTAAATTGCATCAAATGTAAAGGGAATTGGGTGTAGAGAAATTAAAGAAAGCAAACAAGGAAGTGTAAATAGCAATCAAATAGAGAAGTAAAAGATGTAGCAGGTTCAACAGATTTGGAAAATCACTTGAAAAATCAAAACAGAAAGCAACTTGGCTCAATTGCAAAATCTGAACGAGAGGTTGAAGATCTCAGGGGTTGGATGAGACTAGAGACCAAGTCTAGATCTCAATTCCTTCCTTGATCCAATAGAGAATAATTGCAGAAGAAAATAGAGAGGAAAGCAGTAAAGAGAGTTTTGATTCAAATCACAATTCCTTCAAATTATGCAGCAAGTAAACAGAGAGAAATCTCAGAGGGAGAATGAAACATAACACCTTCAATTCTCCACCCAAGACTTAAAAACAAAGAAAAGAAAACTAAAGAGAGAGAGCTCTGTATTCCTAATGCTCCCTAGTGGAGCTCGCCTCCCAATAAAATGAAACAGATGCCTATTTATAGGCATTTTTACAAAATGAAAATGAAATTCAAAACAAATTACAATTAAAATGAAATTTCTAATCTAACTATCTCTTGTGCCTTTGAGTGGTGTCAATTGGGCCCTTGCTTTTGATGGAATTGGGTTGACAAAAGCCTCTGTTGATTGCTCTTGGAGTTGGAGAGAAACCCATTGTGAACCGGGCCATGAATCATAAAAGTTTGAGTAAAAGTTTGAGGCAAACTTTTACTCAAACTTTTTATACCAGCTGCCCTTATTTGCTGCTACCAACGTTTGGGCTAAAGTTTGAGGTCAAACTTTTAGCCAAACGTAGGGCCTTCTTGCATGCATGTTGGGGTACTACTTTGTCTGCTTGTCAACGTTGCAAATTTCATGCCCACTATAGACTATTATATATGGTTAGAAAGCTCTGAATGTCATCTTTCTAACCCAATTAGAATCATCTCAATTGGACATCCACAACTCAAGTTATGCTCATTTGAAGAGGACAAGGTCGCTGGCCTTGGTGTGCAGCGTTTGAGGTAAAGTTTGCCTCAAACGTGGTCGAAAACGCCAGTTCTGGAGGCTCAAACATATTGTCCACCCCATACTATTATATATTGTTGGAAAGCCCTGAATGTCTACTTTCCAATGCCGTTGGAAGCGCATCAATTGGAGCTCCACAGCTCGAGTTATACTCCGTCGAAGGTGCAGAGGTCAGTTGGCCTCACTGCAGGTTGCCACCATATTCATTTATACACATTGCGGGGCAGTTTTCTCCCTCAATTTTAGTGTCCACCATGCAGTGCCATATATGATTGGAATGCTCTCGATTCCTACTTTCCATTGCTTTTGGAATCACCTCATTTGGAGCTCTGTAGCTCAAGTTATTCTTGTTGGAAGTATACCCCTTCAGGTTGTGAGGTGTGTGGCGCCAACGTTTGCCAAAACGCTTGAGGCAAACGTTGGCGCAAGCTTTTGCTCCCTCCAGGGTGTAGTCAAGCTCCTCCGAAAGTTTGAGCTAAAGTTTGAGGCAAACTTTAGCTCAAGCTTTTTTGTCCTCTTTTGCTCTTTGTTTTGAGCCACGCTTTTCTTTCTTTGGGCCACGCTTCTCTTCCTTGATTTGGTCATGGGTCACGCTTTTAGAAGCGTGGCCTAAGCCTCCAAAGTGTGCTCCAACTTCAAAGTGTGCCCAAAATTCCTCTTTTCTTCTTTTTAGCTTATTTTGTGCTCTTTTTGCTTCTTTTTCTTCTTATTTCCTACAAAGTTTATCAAATCAAAAGATCAAAGAAATATACCATTTAAGCACCAAAGAATGCAATATTTAAGCACTAATCATAAATTTCTTGTATGAAAAAGCATAGAAAAACATGACATGGTGACATGTCATCACAACACCAAACTTAAAACTTGCTTGTCCCCAAGCAAGAAAAGAATCATGGAATAAAGATTGAGAAACTAAGGTGAAAAGAATAGCAACTCAATGTTCATGGTAAGCTAGTTTTCTAAGCATGCTACAATCACAAAAGAAATGTAAATGATTGATGCTTCCATCTAGCTCAATTTATGAAATCTTTCTCTTATATTTCTTCCTTGAAACAAGCTTTTGATTTTTTTTTTATTTTTTTTTTGCTTCTCTTTTTGGGTGCTTTGCCCCATAAGTTGATAACAAAGCTACGACTTCTAAATGCTTTGTTTTCAAGTATTACCACTTGATACATAAGCACCACAAGCATTTGATTAGAGGACTTCATTAAGCTCATTTTTTTCTTTTCTTTTCTTGACTCTCTAATCATTGATGCTCAGAGCCTTGAGCTTTGAGGGAGTGCTTTTGCACTTTGAGCCTAACCTTGACTTCTAAGTGTTTTGTTTTCAAGCATTTGGCTTGATACATAAACACCACAAGTACTTAACAAATAAATTGCCATTGGTACTCAGAGCCTTCAGCTTTCTCATTCTTTCCCTTTTTCTTTTCTTGCTTTAATTGTATTTGCCTCTTCAAGGTTTTCATGATTTTCAAAAGATTTCACAAAATGTACTAGATGAAAACTTCAATTAAATAAAATCCAATGCAATTGAGCAACAATTAATCATACTAGCTTTCCAATACTTGTATGCACATGCTAAACTCTTCTTTAATTCCTTGTTTGTTTATGATCATGATACTTTGTTGCTTTTGAATTCACAAAACTCAAGTTGGTAATCATAATGACACAGCACCATGTTGCAAATCAAGATTCAAGTTATGCTTTATTCATACACACATGTAAACAGAAAGGATGAAGACAATCATGCAATTTAAGTGCTGGAAACAAATGAGGAGAAAAGGAACTCTACAACCTTGTAGTTCATCTTCATTATTGTTGTCCTTTTTCCTCTATTCTTCCTCCTTCCCTTGCCAAACTCAGAATGCTTGCTCATCCTCAAGCAACAATTAGAACCATGGCTATGGGGCTAAGATGGATCATGAGTGTCTTACACAATGAAAAGTTAGTAGTACATGTGTTCTAAGCAAGCAAAATTAAAGATAATAATCAAGGCACAAGAGACAGAGACATTGTGATTGCAAACTTAAGAAGGTGAGCATAATACTTTGCATAAAGAATAAGTGGCACACCAAACTTAGTGTGACACTTTCACTTAGAATTAATGCAAGTATCTTGTAAGGATTAGAACCAAATTTTGTTGCATAGCAACACCAAACTTAGAAAGCAACCACATGTCAATTTATTTGAAATAAAACTAAACGAAAGAAACTGTTATATGTTGAATACAATCACCAAGCCAAGAATCTGTCATGTATAAAGCTCTCTTGGTAATGTATTAACAAACACAGTAAATAAGCAAACTAAAATGAAAGCATTAAAAACAAAGAATTAAATAAAGTAAACAGAGTAACACAATATCAAACCAAAAGAAAATTAACACTGCAAAGACATTATGGTTATGCAGACAAGTGGTGTTGCTGAATGATTTGCATAGAAAAATAGGTGGCACACCAAACTTAGAATCTTGGTGTGCCACTTTCATGTAAAATTGATGCAATCATCCATGAAGATGGAAAACAGTTTGTTGCAGGGCAACACCAAACTTAGAATGTAACCATATGCCAATTTATTGAATTTAAACAAAGCAAAGAAAGAAAATAAAGCAGAGAAAAAAAATGTTACCTACGGTTGGGTTACCTCCCAACAAGTGCTCTTTTAGTGTCATTAGCTTGACATGTTGTCTTTCACTTTCTTCCTCTTCTTCCAGTTTGTTAAGAGGAATGACCTCAAGGGAGGAGAAGATTCAGCTACTATCCCTTGTCTTGGCTTTTCCTCAGCAAGCTTTCTTTTGCAATTGGCTTGATTGATCTTGCTTGCTGGATAAGGGACAAGATTGGTGCTCTTGCTAGTTGCCTTCACTCCTTTGGATTCAAGACTTGGTTGCTGTGTGATTATTGGAGTTTTGTATTCATCCAGAGCCTTTTGAACTGGTGGTTCCATGAACTCCTCCTTCATGTACTTCTCTGCCTCACTTGAGTTTGGAATGACTTCCTCACTTTCTTGCTCCTCCACTTCCTCTTTTACACTCAACATTTGTTTTAATAGCTCTTTCATGGAGGAGGTTTGTTGATCTTCCCAACATTTCTTCATCTCCTCTTCATATCTTTTAATCTCAGATTCAATTGTTGAGACTTTTTGGTCCAGGGGGGTTTGAGGAGGTTGTGAGTGTTCAGGTTCTTTTGTCACCTCAAGTGCAGTTTCATTTTCAGCTATTTCCACCACCTCTTTCTTTTTCACTAAGAATTCACTTGACTCAGTAGCCTCTTCCTCTTGTTTTTCCTTCTTCTTCATTGCACTCAACAATTTGCCTAACTGTACTCCCATGTTTTTGATGGAGTTCTCTTGTTCTTTCTAGTATTTCTCTTTCTCCTCCGCAAGTCTTTTGAGCATGGACTCAAGATTTGAGAGTCTTTGGTTCATGGAATTTTGTGTGGGTGGTGAGTTTTGGCAAGGATTTTGTGTGGAGACAAAGTCCAGTGATGAAGAATTTTCAGATGAAAAACTAGAAGGTGAGGTTGGAAAATTTTGTATAAGTGAATTGATAGTACGTTCGAGTGGAGATGGCTCTTGATAAGTGGAATATGGGTTCTCAACTGTTTTCTGGTTTTGCTCCCCCCAGCCATCATTAGAATAGCAACTTGCATCATTTTGTGGTGGAGGAAGATACCCCATATGATTTTCTTGCTTATCTTGTGTCTCTGAAGCAAATCTCCATGAATTGGAGTGCTCAGAATTAGTATTCTCTTGGTGATATTCCCAGCCACCATTAGAGATTGGTGATGGTGGGTCATATCCCATGAAATTAATTTGATCATAAGATGAGTTGAACTCCATTTGAATTTTGGAAAACACAACACCAAGGAAAATTGAAATTCATATCTCAGAGATGAATTTCTTAGTGAGGCAATAACTCAAACACCTTGGTTTCAGCTTAGAACAGAGAACAAAAGTAAAGAAAATGCATGATCTAGACTTCTCACCCACTTAATCATTGTTGATCTAAATCAATCCCCGGCAACGGCGCCAAAAACTTGATGGTGTTTTTGTGGAAAAATGAATTTCCAAAACACCCATAACTAACCGGCAAGTGTACCGGGTCGCATCAAGTAATAAAACTCACGTGAGTGAGGTCGATCCCACAGGGATTGATGGATCAAGCAACTTTAGTGGGTGATTAGTTTAGTCAAGCTAACATTGATGTGAATTGTGTGAAATTGTAACCAACAGGAAGTAAAGGACAATGAATTTAAAGTTGCAGAAAGTAAATTGCATTGAAACTTAAATTGCAAGAAAAGTAAATTGGCAAAATCTTAAATGACAAGAAAAGTAAATTGCATCAAATGTAAAGGGAATTGGGTGCAGAGAAATTAAAGAAAGCAAACAAGGAAGTGTAAATAGCAATCAAACAGAGAAGTAAAAGATGTAGCAGGTTCAACAGATTTGGAAAATCACTTGAAAAATCAAAACAGAAAGCAACTTGGCTCAATTGCAAAATCTGAACGAGAGGTTGAAGATCTCAGGGGTTGGATGAGACTAGAGACCAAGTCTAGATCTTAATTCCTTCCTTGATCCAATAGAGAATAATTGCAGAAGAAAATAGAGAGGAAAGCAGTAAAGAGAGTTTTGATTCAAATCACAATTCCTTCAAATTATGCAGCAAGTAAACAGAGAGAAATCTCAGAGGGAGAATGAAACAGAACACCTTCAATTCTCCACCCAAACTTAAAAACAAAGAAAAGAAAACTAAAGAGAGAGAGCTCTGTATTCCTAATGCTCCCTAGTGGAGCTCGCCTCCCAATAAAATGAAACAAATGCCTATTTATAGGCATTTTTACAAAATGAAAATGAAATTCAAAATAAATTACAATTAAAATAAAATTTCTATTCTAACTATCTCTTGTGCCTTTTTGTGGGGTCAATTGGGCCCTTGCTCTTGATGGAATTGGGTTGACAAAAGCCTCTGTTGATTGCTCTTGGAGTTGGAGAGAAACCCATTGTGAACCGGGCCATGAATCATAAAAGTTTGAGTAAAAGTTTGAGGCAAACTTTTACTCAAACTTTTTATACCAGCTGCCCTTATTTGCTGCTACCAACATTTGGGCTAAAGTTTGAGGTCAAACTTTTAGCCAAACGTTGGTCCTTCTTGCATGCATGTTGGGATACTACTTTGTCTGCTTATCAACGTTACAAATTTCATGTCCACTATAGACTATTATATATGGTTAGAAAGATCTGAATGTCAGCTTTCAAACCCAATTGGAATCACCTCAATTGGACATCTACAACTCAAGTTATGCTCATTTGAAGAGGACAAGGTCGCTGGCCTTGGTGTGCAGCGTTTGAGGTAAAGTTTGCCTCAAACGTGGTCGAAAACGCCAGTTCTGGAGGCTCAAACATATTGTCCACCCCATACTATTATACATTGTTGGAAAGCCTTGAATGTCTACTTTCCAATTCCTTTGGAAGCACATCAATTGGAGCTCCACAGCTCGAGTTATACTCCGTCGAAGGTGCAGAGGTCAGTTGGCCTCACTGCAGGTTGCCACCATGTTCGTTTATGCACATTGCGGGGCAGTTTTCTCCCTCAATTTTAGTGTCCACCATGCAGTGCCATATATGCTTGGAAAGCTCTCGATTCCTACTTTCCATTGTTTTTGGAATCACCTCATTTGGAGCTCTGTAGCTCAAGTTATTCTTGTTGGAAGTATACCCCTTCAGGCTGTGAGGTGTGTGGCGCCAACGTTTGCCAAAAAGCTTGAGGTAAACGTTGGCGCAAGCTTTTGCTCCCTCCAGGGTGTAGTCAAGCTCCTCCGAAAGTTTGAGCTAAAGTTTGAGGCAAACTTTAGCTCAAGCTTTTTTGTCCTCTTTTGCTCTTTGTTTTGAGCCACGCTTTTCTTCCTTTGGGCCACGCTTCTCTTCCTTGATTTGGTCATGGGTCACGCTTTTAGAAGCGTGGCCTAAGCCTCCAAAGTGTGCTCCAACTTCAAAGTGTGCCCAAAATTCCTCTTTTCTTCTTTTTAGCTTATTTTGTGCTCTTTTTGCTTCTTTTTCTTCTTATTTCCTACAAAGTTTATCAAATCAAAAGATCAAAGAAATATACCATTTAAGCACCAAAGAATGCAATATTTAAGCACTAATCATAAATTTCTTGTATGAAAAAGCATAGAAAAATATGACATGGTGACATGTCATCACCTCTTTTGTTAGAGAGTTGTGGAGGTTTGAAAACCTTGAAAACCATGTAGTCCTCATGTAACCTCAGCACCAATTCGCCTCTCTCAACATCAATTAGGGCTCTTCCAGTGGCTAAAAATGGCCTTCCTAGGACGATGGAGTCATCTGTATCCTCTCCCATGTCAAGTATCACAAAGTCTGTAGGAAGGAATAGTTCTCCAACCTTGACCAGTGATGAGCGGATATTTTATACGCTTTTTGCCATTATTTTCGTATAGTTTTTAGTGTGTTTTGTTTAAGTTTTATTAAGTTTTTATAGGTTTTAGTGCAAAATTCACATTTTTGAATTCTACTTTGAGTTTGTGTGTTTTTATGCAATTTCAGGTGTTTTCTGGCTAAAATTAAGGAGTTGGAGCAAAAGTCTGATTCAGAGACAGAGAAAGTGCTGCAGATGCTGTCTAGATCTAACCTCCTTGCACTCGAAAGAGCTTTTCTGGAGCTACAGATGTCAAAATAGAGCGTTCTTAATGGCCATGGAAAGCTAACATCTAGAGCTTTCCAAAAATATATAATAGTTTATACTTTGTTTCATAATTGAAGGCTCAAAACTGGCGTTCAACGCCAGCCTCCTGCCCTATTTTGGCGTCCAACGCCCAAAGAAGAAGAGACCAGTGTCCAATGCCCAAGAAGGACCCCTTAGCCAGCGTTCAATGCCCTAGAGACCTCCTAACATGTGGATCTCAATCAAGCTCAGCCCAAACACTCACCAAGTGGGCCCAAAAGTGAATTTTCGCATTAAAAGACTATTTTATCCTTCTTATGTAACCCTTAGTAATTAGTCTAGTATTTAATTGAGAACTTTTTCATCTTTTAAGAGACTTCTAGCATATTTTTGAATTACACTTTGTATTTTTCTATTAGTATGAGTTTCTAAACCTCCTAGGTTGAGGGGAGGAGCTCTGCTGAGTTTTATGAATTAATAACGTATTACTGTTCTATCTTCAATCCGTGTTTGATTCTCTATTCTAAGATGTATCTTCGTTCTTCATATTTATGAATGCGTTGAACCGGCACAAGGTTATCTCATCCTACATGGGTTCAGAGTGAGTCTTTCATCGGACAATGATGAACCACTAGCTTGATTATACATCTCTTAGACTAGCAGACGACTTCATTGGGGACTTCTCGAGACACTAGTTCAGCGAGGTATGGGGAGATTAGAGTCTTTGTGGTAAAGGCTAGAATCCAAGGCGTAACATTCTCTGATCCGGAAGATTCGACTTTATCTATGGCGTTTTGAGTAGGAACACTAAGGGGAATGAACTGCAAGAGCTTCACCCTCAATCAGACTGAATCCGCACTAACCCTGGGGTTCAGATCTGGAAGAGCATTGGCGACCTCTCAAGAAAGGCGTTGATCATATACAGGCTGCCGTAGAAGAAATCATTCACATGACCGAATCCAACCCTAGCCCACTCCTATAAATACCCCTCACTCTAACCCTTCATACATACACTTCATGCACTCTAAAACCCCCTTTGCCCAAATTACTTCTCTCCCTCCATCTCCTTCTATTTTCTTCTTCTTCTACTCTATTCTTTTCTTTTATTTATTTTTGCTTGAGAGCGAGCAAAGCTTTTAAGTTTGGTGTGGAAAAAGAGTTACTTTTTGCTTTCTATTACCACTTATGGCACCCAAGGTTGGACAGCCCTCTAGAAAGAGGAAAGAAAAGGCTGTAACCGCCCCCTCTGAATCTTGGGAGATGGATAGATTCATCACCAAAGGCCACCAAGACCACTTCTATGAAGTAGTGGCAGAGAAGAAGGTGATCCCTGAGGTCCCTTTTAGGCTCATAAAGAATGAGTATCCGAAAATCTGAAGAGAGATCCGGAGAAGAGGTTGGGAAGCCCTAACAAATCCCATTCAAGAAGTTGGAATCTTAATGGTGTAAGAGTTCTATGCTAATGCATGGATCACAAAAAACCATGACATTAGTGTAAACCTAAACCCAAGAATTGGAGCACCATGGTCCGAGTAAGAATCTTGGACTTTAGTCTGGAAAGTGTGAGGTTAGCGTTCAACTTGCCTTTAATGTAAGGAGACCCACATCCTTACACTAGAAGAGTCAACTTTGATCAGAGACTGGATCAAGTGCTCTCAGACATCTGTGTAGAAGAAGCATAGTGGAAAAGGGATTCCCAAAGCAAGCCCATTCAACTAAAAAGGCTTGACCTCAAGCCCTTAGCTAGATGATGGTTAGAATTCATCCAACGCTCTATCATCCCTACTAGCAATCGGCCAGAAGTGACCATTAACAGAGCCATCATGATCCATTGCATCATGATTGGGAGTGAGGTGAAAGTACATGAGGTAATACCTTAAGAATTGTACAAGATAGCTGAAAAGCCTTCCACCAAAGCAAGGTTAACTTTTCCTCACCTCATTTGTCACCTATACAATTCAGTTGGAATTGTCATAGAGTGAGACATCTTCACTGAGGAGGACAAGCCCATCACTAAGAAGATAATAGAGCAAACTAGAGAGCATGCACGTGAGCATGTGCAACTTTCTCCTCAAGAAATCCCTGAGATACCTTAGGGGATACAATTTCCTCCTCAAGGCTATTGGAACCAATTGCATAATTCTCTTGGAGAATTGAACACTAATATAGAGCAATTGAGGTTGGAGCATCAAGAGCATTCCCGCATCCTCAATGAACTAAGAGAAGATCAAAGGGCTATGAGGGAAGAACAACAGAGACAAGGGCATGACATCGAAGAGATCAAGCACTATATTGGATCCTCAAGGAGGAGTAGTAGCCGCTATTATTAAGGTGGATTCGTTCTCTTAACCACTCTTTTCTTTTGTTATTTTTCTATTTTCTGTTATGTTTTATTATCTGTTCTCTTGTTCTTATTGCATGATCATTTTCTATCTATGTCTTAAAGTTATAAAATGTTCCATATATCTATCAGCTTACTTAAAAGAAAATTTTATTTGAAAAAAATTGAGATACATGAATTTTGAGTTCTATAATAAGAGTAGTCAATTATTTTGATGTGGTGGCATTGCTTTTGTTTTCTGAATATATGAATAAACAGTGCATATTTGAAATTGGAATTTTAGAATGTTGGCTCTTAAAAGAATGATGAAAAAGGAAAAGTATTATTGATAATCTGAAAAATTCAAAAATTGATTCTTGAAGTAAGAAAAAGCAGCAAAAAGAAAAAAAAGCATGTTGTAATAAAAGAAAAAAAATGTATATATATATATATATATATGCATGCGAAAAAAAAAGAAAAAAGAAATAAAAGCAGAAAAAGCCAATAGCTCTTTAAATTAAAAGACAAGAGCAAAAAGCCAATAACCCTTTAAACCAAAAGACAAGGGTAAAAGGGCCCAAGGCTTTGAGCATCAGTGGTTAGGAGGGCCCAAAGGAATAAAATCCTGGCCTAAGTGGCTAAACCAAGCTGTCCCTAACCATGTGCTTGTGGCGTGAAGGTGTCAAGTGAAAAGCTTGAGACTGAGTGGTTAAAGTCGTGGTTCAAAGCAAAAAGAGTATGCTTAAAAATTCTGGACACCTCTATCTGGGGACTCTAGCAAGGTTGAGTCACAATCTGAAAAGGTTCACCCAGGTAAAGTGTCTGTGGCATGAATGTATCCGGTGGTAATAATACTGGAAAACAGAGTGCTTAGGGTCATGGCCAAGACTCAAAAAGCTGTGTTCAAGAATCAAAATAAGCTTAACTAGGAGAGTCAATGATATTATCTGGATTCTAAGTTCCTAAGGATGCCAACATCTCTAAGTTTCAATGGATAGTGAGATGCTAAAACTATTCAGAAGTAAAAAGCTACTAAGTCCCGCTCATCTGATTTTAACTAAGCTTCATTTGAGACTTAGAAATTTATTGTATCTTAATTTTTTTATCCTATTATATTTTTAGTTGCTTGGGGACAAGCAACGGTTTAAGTTTGGTGTTGTGATGAGCGGATATTTTAAATGCTTTTTGACATCACTTTCATATAGTTTTTAGTAGTTTTTATTTAGTTTTTATTAAGTTTTTATAGGTTTTAGTGTTAAAATCACATTTTTGGATTCTACTATGAGTTTTTGTGTTTTTGGTCAATTTCAGGTATTTATGGCTGAAATTGAGGAGCTGGAGCAGAAGTCTGATTCAGAGACAGAGAAAGCACTGCAGATGCTATCCAGATCTGACCTGCTTGCATTCAGAAGAGCTTTTCTGGAGCTACAGAAGTCCAAATGGAGCGCTCTTAGTGGCTATGGAAAGCTGACTTCTACAGATTTCTAGAAATATATAATAGTTCATATTTTACTTCAGATTAGAAGGCCCAAAACTGGCGTCCAACGTCAGCTTTCTGCACCCTTCCAAGCATCCAGTGCCCAAAGAGCAGAGCCCAGCATCCAAAGGCCTAGAGAGGACCCCTAGCTGGCGATCCACGCCCAAAGAGTCTCAGATCACGTGGATGTCATCAAAGCTTAGCCCAAATACTCACCAAGTGGGCCCTAGAAGTGGATTTTAGCACTAAATAGGCTATTTTACCCTTAATAGTCATCTGTTTCTTATTTAAGGGATTAACTTTATGTAATTCAGAGTCTCTTTAGACCTTTTTTCACACTCTCCAATTCAGGAGTGTATCATTTTACGTTTTTACTTTGTATTTTATTTTCAGTATGAGTTTCTAAACTTCCTAGGTTGTGGGGAGGAGCCTGCTGAGTTTTATGAATTAATAAAAGTACTATTTCTTCTTCTTCGATCCATGTTTGATCTATCTCTAAGATGTATATCCCGATCTTCATCATGATAAATAGGACGATCTGAAAAATTGGCTCTGTTAATGACATTAAGATGAACATGCCTGACAAACACCCGCGTCTACTTGGGTTCGTGTGAGTACCTAGAAGAAAAGCATAAGCCAACAGCGATGGATTTACATCTCTCAGATGGTTAATCCATGATTTCGTTGGGGACTTCTCAAGACACCAGTTCAGCCGATCTCCAGGGAGATTAAGGTCTCCGTGGTATAGGCTAGAATCCAAAGAAGTAGCGTTCTCTGATCCGGAAGATTCGACCTTATCTGTGGCGTTTTGAGTAGGATCACCAAGAGAATGGACTGCTATGCACTTCACCCTTCATCAGATTGAGTATCACGACCATTGGCCATGACCGTGTTCAATTTGTAGTAGAGGAGATCAAGGACCATTGGCGTGGCTTTGATTATTTACAGCCTGCCATAGAAGAAGATCATTCACATGCAAAGAAGACAATAGTACCAGAGTTACTTCAGAAAGACAAAGCAACTCCAACTCTCAACTCTATTACCATTCCCAGCATATAATTCCTAATAGGTAACTTCTTAATAGCTAATTTACACCTCCTTCTGATTCTGCCTGACTAAGACCTGCAAGATAACCATAAGCTTGCTTCAAGCCACAATCCTCGTAGGATCGACCCTGACTCGCTCAGGTATTACTTGGACGACCCAGTGCACTTGCTGGTACTGTTGCTGTTGTACAAAATAGTGTGGGTTTTGCGTACACGCGCATCACTAAGCTAATTAGTAAGTTGGCTAAGACTTGTGGATTGATATCAATTATGCCTATTTGTGTTATCCTCGATGTTAGGGTTGACTAAGTAGAATTAACTCTTCATAATCATTATATGTTTGTGGTCAATGACTAGGATAGGTAACCTTAACTCTCAATCCTTGCCAAGAGGTTTCTTCAGCATTTAAATTCCCTTTCCTTGATTAGTTGCTTTCCATTTAATTCCATGCATGCTTGTTTAATTTCTTGCCTTTTTAATTCTCTTGTCAATTACCATCAAAACCCCCCATTTCCTCATAACCAATAATTACACACTTCATTACAATTCCTAGGGAGAACGACCCTAGGTTTAATTACTCTCGGTTATTTTTATTTGAATTAAACTTTGATGTTGGTCAATTGTTGGGTTTGGACTATACTTGCAATGCGAATTCTATTTTGAGAAAAATTCCAAACCTACATTTGGCTCACATAAAGTTTTTGGCGCCGTTGCCGGGGAATTGCAATGTGTGCTTATTGTTGGTTATTGATATATATGAATATTGTGAATATTTGCTTTTGCTTCTTTGTTAGTTTTTGCTAGTTTTAGGACTTTATTTGCTTATTTCTTATTAGTTTTTCTCTTTATTTTCTCTTGCTACTAGGAATTCTCACCATTTTGACTATGAGTTTTGTTCAAACTATATTGTAGCAAATGAAAGCTTTAATGAGGATATGCATCAAGATTTTGGGAATCAAAGATGGGAGGAGACTCAATCATATAGACAACCTTCTTGGCAACAACCTCCTCCGATTTCTTATGGGTACAATCCAACTCCTAATGCATATCAACCTAATGGATGTGATGAACCTCAATGTGGTTGTCAACCACAATCACCACATACATATGACCCCTTCCCTCATAGTCCTCAACAACTCACAAGCTCCATTCCACCATTCACCTCCATATGATCCTAACCCATACCCACCATACCAACAACCATATGAACCACATCTAGAGTAACCACCATTCTAACACCAATACCCCCAAGAACCAGCATCTTCATATACACCACCTCAACACTCTCACCAATATGAACCACCTTCCAACTATGATACCTTTCCTCCAAACAATGAACCTTCTTTTCCACCACCATCCTCATTGGACGAATTGCTCAAACCCATAATGCAAGAACAAAAAGATCTTTATTCTCATCTTCAAAAGCAAGAAGAGGATCAAAAGAAGCTAAAGGGGTTAGAAACCATGATGGCCACCATAACTGAAGCCATTCACCACTTAGTCTCCCTACGTTCATGCGATCAAAGTACTCCCATTGACAAATGTGGAGGATCAACCAAAGAGCATAGTGAGAAAGTGAACTTAGAGCTTCAAGGTGAAGAAAAAGACTTGAAGCAAGAGTTGCAACTTGAGGAGGAAGTTAAAATCGTGGGCATTGAAGAAGTGGTTGGAGAATTGAGGGGAATTGATCAAGAAATAGATTTCATCATTAATTATTTTTTGTCCACACTTACCAATCCCCTTGATGATCTTGTTGAGCCTTCCCCAGTTGAATTTGAAATGGATGTTGATGTATATCTTACACAACCTCCAAGATATGATTTGAGTGATGGGGAAGAGCTAGAAGAAGTTGGTGAGGGAGTGATAAACCCCATTTTTAGGGTTTATCTTGTGCTTAATTTAGGAAATTTTAACACTTTTTTTGCACATTTGACCAATGAAATAGCATGGTTTCATGATTTTCTCCTTACTTGTGCTTAAGTGTGAAAACATGATTTTTAGACCTTTAATTTGCTAATTTTAATTCACCTTTGGTTCTACTAGATGCCTTGATTTGTTTGTTAAATGAATTCAGGTTGAAAAGCCTAGGAATGGATCAAAGGAGTGAAGAGGAAAGCATGCAAAGCGGAGAACACATGGAAAATCAAGGATTTGGGATGCATTCATCGACGCGCACGTGCAATAAATGCACACGCATGGATTGTGAAGTCGCATGGCGATGCATACGCGTACATGATGCGTACGCGTGGATAGGTGATGACATGTCACCATGTCATATTTTTTTATGCTTTTTCATTTGTTTTCAACAGGTTTTATGCACTTTCTTGAGCCATAAGCAAGCCAATTGGGTAGATTTTCATGTTTCCTTTGATTTAATCAACCATAGATGAATTAATGGAATTTCATGAGGTTTTATGCTATAATTGTCATATATTATGAAAGAATAAATATCTCATGATTTTGAGCATAGCTTTGATGTATTTGGTTGATTAATGATAGGTGAAGAAAGCTTGGAGAAAGGTTGAAGCAAGAAGGAATGGCTAGGAGGAAAAGAGAACAAAAAGCTTGAGCAAAAGTTTGTCTCAAACTTTAGCTCAAACTTTTGGAATAAGTGAAAATGAACCAGGGAGCAAAAAGCTTGACCAAAAGTTTGCCTTAAACTTTTGTGCAAACTTTTGGGCAAAAAGCTTGAGCAAAAGTTTGCCTCAAACTTTTTGGCAAACTTTTGGCATCACAAATCAACACCCTGGAGAGCAAAAGTTTGCGCCAACGTTTGCCTCAAACTTTTTGGCAAACGTTGGCGCCACACCAACACACCCAGGGGAGAAAAAGCTTGCGCCAACGTTTGCCTCAAGCTTTTTGGCAAACGTTGGCGCCATAAGGCATACAAGGGGTATACTTCCAACAAGAATAACTTGAGCTACAGAGCTCCAAATGAGGTGATTCAAAAAGCAATGAAAAGTAGGAATCGAGAGCTTTCCAAGCATATATGGCACTGCATGGTGGACACTAAAATTGAGGGAGAAAACTGCCCCGCAATGAGCATAAACGAACATGGTGGCAACCTGCAGTGAGGCCAACTGACCTCTGCACCTTCGACGGAGTATAACTCGAGCTGTAGAGCTCCAAATGATGTGCTCCCAACGGCATTGGAAAGTAGGCATCCAGGGCTTTCCAGCATCATATAATAGTATGGGGTGGACAATACGTTGGAGCCTCCAAAACTGGCGTTTTCGACCACGTTTGAGGCAAACTTTACCTCAAACGTTGGGCACCAAAGCCAGCGACCCTGTCCTCTTCAAAGGAGCATAACTTGAGTTGTAGATGTCTAATTGAGGTGATTTCAATTGGGTTAGAAAGCTGACATTCAGAGCTTTCCAACCATCTATAATAGTCTATAGTGGGCAAAAAATTGACAACATTGACAAGAGGACAAAGTAGCGCCATGAGTGTGCAAGGGGGGGCCAACGTTGGAGCAAAAGTTTGACCTCAAACTTTTGCCCCAACGTTGGTATCAGCAAAAGAGGGTGGCTGATGTGAAAAGTTTGAGTAAAAGTTTGCCTCAAACTTTTACTCAAACTTTTACTCAAGCTTTTAAGATTCACAACGCGGTTCACATTGGTTCTCTCTCCAACTCCAAGAGCAATCAACCAAGGCCTCTATCAACCCAATTCCATCAAGAGCAAGGGCCCAATTGACACCACTCAAAGGCACAAGAGATAGTTAGAATAGAAATTTCATTTTAATTGTAATTTGTTTTGAATTTCATTTTTATTTTGTAAAAATGCCTATAAATAGGTATCTGTTTCATTTTATAGAGGAGAGCTCCACTAGGGAGCATTAGGAATACAGAACTCTCTCTCTTTAGTTTTTCTTTTTGTTTTGAATCTTGGGTTGAGAATTGAAGAAATTCTATTTCATTCTCACTTTGAGATTTCTCTTGTTCTTCTTCTACAAAATTTCAGTGAATTAAGGATTTGAATCAACACTCTGTTTATTGCTTTCATCTTCATTTCTTTTGCAAATTGTTCTTTATTGGATCAAGGAAGGAATTGAGATCTAGACTTGGTCTCTAGTCTCATCCAACCCCTGAGATCTTCAACTTTCCTTTAGTTATTGCAATTGTGCTGCATTTCACTTTCTGTTTGGTTCTTCAATTTAATTTACATTAAGCTTGCTGCAAATCTCATTTACATTGCCTGCACAATTTTGAATTCCTCTGCAATTGCTCTAAATTATGATTCACTGCAATTTTGCCTCTCTATTTACATTGCTCTCAGTTTACTTTCCAGCAATTTAAATTTCTAGTTGCGTGATCTATTGTTCTCTTTAATTTCCAACACCCCAGCCCCTTTACTTTTCATGCAATTTACATTTCTTGTCATTTAAGTTTCAGTTATTTTACTTTCTTGTTCTTTAAGTTACTGTCCAATCTACTTTCTGCACTTTAATTTTCCTTGTCATTTACTTTCTGCTGCATCAATTATCACTCAAATGTTAGCTTGACTAAACTAATCACCCACTAAAGTTGCTTGATCCATCAATCCCTGTGGGATCGACCTCACTCCCGTGAGTTTTATTACTTGATACGACCCGGTGCACTTGCCGGTTAGTTTTGGGTGTTTTGGAGAAATTTGTTTTTCCACTAAAATATCCATCAAGTTTTTGGCGCCGTTGCCGGGGATTGATTAGATCAACAATGATTAAGTGGGTGAGAAGTCTAGATCAAGCATTTTCTTTATTTTTGTTCTCTGTTCTAAGTTGAAACCAAGGTGTTTGAGTTATTGCCTCACTAAGAAATTCTTTCTCTATGACATGAATTTCAAATTTCATTGATGTTTACAAAATACAAATAGAGTTCAACTCATCTTATGGTCAAACAAAATTTTATGGGATATCACCCACCATCATCAATCTCTAATGGTGGTTGGGAATATCACCAAGAAACTTCAAATTCTGGGCACTCCAATTCATGGAGCTATGCTTCAGAACCACAAGATGAGAAAGAAAATCATATGGGATATTTCCCTCCACCACAAAATGATGCAAGTCATGATTCTAATGGTGGCTGGGAAGGGAATTCTAGTGCTCCATATGATATTCATCCAAAGATATCATCACTTGACCATACTTCAACCGAAAGCCCCTTTCAAAACTCACCACCTACACAAACTTCCATGAACCACTCAAGGCTTTCAGAGCTTGAGTCCATGTTCAAAAAAAATGAGGAGGAGGCAATGAAAGCCTGGAAAAGGGAAGAAATCATCCGTCAAAGGACGAATGAGCACCTAGAGAACATAAGGAAACACTTAGAACCATCAAACAGTAAAAATTAATCTGTGGGAGAGGAAGTGGAAAAACAAGAACAAAAGGTCCTTATGTCAAGTGAAAGTGCAATGAAGAAGGAGGAAAAACAAGAGGAAAAGGCTACTGAGTCAAGTGGATTTTTAATGAAGAATGAGGTGGTTAAAAACGAAACTACACTTGAGATGACAAAGGAACATGAAGAATCACAACTCTCACAAATTTCCCTGGACCAAAACGCCTCAACACTTGAATCCATGATTGAAAGGTATGAAGAGGAGATGAAGAAAGCTTGGGAAGATCAACAAACCTCCTCCATAAAAGAGCTATTAAAACAAATGTTGAGTGTAAAAGAGGAAGTGGAGGAGCAAGAAAGTGAAGAAGTCATTCCAAACTCAAGTGAGGCAGAGAAGTACATAAAGGAGGAGTTCATGGAACCACCAATACAAGAGACTCTTGATGAAAAGAAGACTCCAACAATCACACAACCACCAAGACTTGGATTCAAAGAAGTGAAGGCAATTAACAAAAGCACCAAGAAGAGGATTGTGACCAAACTACCAAGGACAACATTCAAGAGGAGGTCAACCACAAGCAATCCAACCCCTGGACCAATAGCAAGCAAGCTCAATCAAGCCATGTACAAAAGAAAGCTTGCTGAGGAGAGACCAAGACAGGGGGTAATAGCTGAATCTTCTCGTCCTTTGAAGTCATTTCTCTTAACAAATTGGAAGAAGAGGAAGAAAGTAAAGAACAGGTAGACAGTAGGTACATTTCTTTTCCTTGCTTTGTTTAAATTTCAATAAATTGGCATATGGTTACATTCTAAGTTTGGTGTTGCCCTGCAACAAACTGTTTTCCATCTTCATGGATGATTGCATCAATTTTACATGAAAGTGACACACCAAGATTCTAAGTTTGGTGTGCCACCTATTTTTCTATGCAAATCAATCCAGCAACATCACTTGTCTGCATAATCATATTGCCTTTTACAGTGTTATTTTTCTTCTTAGTTGGATAATTTTTGTTTTCTCTTTGTTTCATTTATTTACTTGTTTTTAATGCTTTCCTTCATTAACTGTTTTTGTTAATACATCACCAAGACATCCTTATTCATAACAGACTCTTCATTTGGTGATTGTATTTAACATATAACAGTTTCTTTTGTTTAGTTTTAGTTCAAATAAATTGACATATGGTTGCATTCTAAGTTTGGTGTTGCTATGCAACAAAATTTAGTTCCAATTCTTACAAGATACTTGCATTAATTCCAAGTAAAAGTGTCACACTAAGTTTGGTGTGCCACTTATCTTTTATGCAATGTATTGTGCTCACCTTCTTAAGTTTGCAATCACAATATCTCTGTCTCTTGTGCCTTGATTATTATCTTTAATTTTTCTTGCTTAAAACACATGTGCTACTAACATTTCATTGTGTAAGACATTCATGATACATCTTAGCCCCATAGCCATTGTTCTAATTGTTGCTTGAGGATGAGCAAGTATTCTGAGTTTGGCAAGGGAAGGAGGAAGAATAGAGGAAAAAGGACAACAATAATGAAGATGAACTGCAAGGTTGTAGAGTTCCTTTTCTCCTCATTTGTTTCAAGCACTATAAACTGCATAATTGTCTTTACCTTCTCTGTATGCATGTGTGTATGAAAAGGCATAGTTTGATTTCTAAATTGCAACATGGTGCTGTGCCATTATGATTACCAACTTGAGTTTTGTGAATTCAAAAGCAGTAAAGCATCATGATCATAAACAAACAAGGAACTAAAGAAGAGTTTAGCATGTGCATACAAGTATTGGAAAGCTAGTATGATTAATTGTTGCTCAATTGCATTGGATTTTATTTAATTGAAGTTTTCATCTAGAACATTTTGTGAAATCTTTTAAAATCATGAAAACCTTAAAGAAGCAAATACAAAATAAAGCAAGAAAAGAAAAAGGGAAAGAATGAGAAAGCTGAAGGCTCTGAGTACCAATGGCAATTCATTTGTTAAGTACTTGTGGTGTTTATGTATCAAGCCAAATGCTTGAAAACAAAACACTTAGAAGTCAAGGTTAGGCTCAAAGTGCAAAAGCACTCCCTCAAAGCTCAAGGCTCTGAGCATCAATGATTAAAGAGTCAAGAAAAGAAAAGAAAAATGAGCTTAATGAAGTCCTCTAATCAAATGCTTGTGGTGCTTATTGTAACGACCCAATTTTCAATATGTCTAGATCATACCGGAAACTGAGCGCTACCAATTTATCTTCCTAATTATTATCTATTATTTATCATATGAGCCTGATTCGTTGTTAAACGCGTAGTTAATTTGCGTGGTGTATTTTTTTTTTGAAAACGTTTGGATTAATAGACAGAATCATTTATAATCAATTCACAAGTAATAACAGATAAAGCAGTTATAAATAACCACACAAAAATACGTCACAAGTAGTTGACAACATTCGGTGATTCAGCCTTTATTAGCATATAGACTGTTAGTTAGAACACCCCTAGATATAGCTAAATAATATCTATGTACATATATATACATACAACATCCCAGGTCCTAACCTGTTCAAAAGGTCCCTAAGCTGGCACCTAGGCTAGCCTAGACTCTATACTCACCTAGTCCCTCTAAACTACTAAAGCGAGGGAAAGTACGTTCTAGGTCTTCAAAACTCAAGTCAAGTGGAATGTCATCAAAAGATAGAACATCATCTGCTACTCCTCTGCACGATCAGACTTTTCCACAGGACGTCTCTCTGGTACCTCATGAAGTAGCCACACAATAGGAATCTCGTACACAGGATTTAGGTTAAAGTGCGCATACGAACAGGGTGCAGACGTTGGCTGGTCTCACAGTATATACATATAATCAGAGAACGATATTCACCCTAGACTAAGAAGACTATCTAGAGCAGAATCCTCTTCTTGTGAACGGTCATCAGCGAACTATGGTAAGGTACTCTTACTTCCATCTGAAGGGGAAAGGGAGAGAGAAGGGGTAAGAACTGGGAAGTTCTTAGTAGGGTCGGGGTTATTAGTTATGTTCATTTATTTGGGGTCGATTAGTAGACGAGTAACATAATATAGCGAAGCAGTAAACAGAAGATAAAGATAGAAAGAGAAAGTAGAGAGAACAGAAAGCAGAACACAAACAAAAGAATACAAGAAAATAAAACACAGAAGTAGCATACGAGCAGACAAACATAAAGAAGTAGATCACACACAGAAAGGAATGCAACAGAGAATGATGCGCAGACAAGAATGATGCATGTCTAGCCCTAGCGCAGGCCATGAGCTCATGTGTCGGTTGGCTGCCTGCAATCCCGACATTTATCCGGTCATGAGTAATCCCGATTTCCCGAATACGATTTTCCGTTCCTAAATAAATGCGTATATAATAATAGCCGCTCATTAAAGACAGCCTCTGCTTACTGCAGGAAAATATATATATACTCTGCTCTGCTCTGGGGAAGCGGAAAATAGCTGTAGGTAACTTAGTTTCCCTACAGAAGCTCTGGGTTGCATTAAGCAACTAATATATATTAAATATAGCTCTGGGTTGCATCAAGCAACTAATATATATATATATATATATATATATATATATAAATATAGCTCTGGGTTGCATCAAGCAACTAATATATATATATATATATATATATAAATATAGCTCTTTATTATATTACTCTTCTCTTTATATCTCTTTACTCTGTTCTGGTTTTTCTTTTCTCTGTATCTCTTTACTCTGTTTTAATTACTCTGTTCTCTGTATCTCTTTTCTCTTCTCTGATTACTCTTTTCATCTGTATCTATATTACTCTTTTTCTCTTTATCTCTTTACTTTACTCTGGTTACTCTGTTTTCTGTGTTTCTCTACTCTGCTCTGATTTCTCTGCTTAACGTATGTATTTAAAGTTTATGTAAATTTCGGTATGAATAGTTCGCCTGTCCCAAGTATAGGTTCATTATGTCTATACTGAAACAGTTTAACTTTTCATATAATACCTAACCCTAGTCGCAACTCAAGGACTAAGTATGTTGCCCTAGTTCGTTCACTAATTTCTGTCTGTTTTTCTTTTATTAAAACCTTACAGACTTTTCTTTAGTTTTTATCTTTTCTTCAACTTTTTATCTTTCTTTTATCTTTGCCTCACTAATATGTTCTTACCACTCCCTAAGTATTTTATGAAGGTAATTATGAGATTCTGCGCTTAAAGTTGTCTTTCTAAAGCTTTTACAGAAAACTGCCTTTTCCGCATTATTTTATTATTTTTATTAAAATATTATTTTTAATTAAATATTATTATTTAATATTTTATTATTATTTATTAGTTTATCATTAAATTTTCGAAAATTACCTTGCCTTTACCTTTTAACCTTTAAAATTAACTTTTTACCGCGGTAACTTTTAATATTTCTACTTTAACCACCCTAACTTTCAGAAATTACAAAATAACCCCTCAAACACCAAAATATTTACTTCCTTGCCCTTTCTAAGATCTAAAAGGTGTTCTTCAATGTTCTTCACCACACTCAAAGTGTTCTTCGTATATTCTTCAGATTCTTTCTCTGTTTTTACCCGTTTTTCAGTCTTTTCAGCAACCGATTTTTACCATAATTCAAAATAAAATTGCAGCCACTAAAACCCCATATTTTCTACATTATTTTAACACAAATTGAACCCCAATTTAAGGTCTAGGGTTCATTTTTCCAGCACCCATGAAGAACACAAATTCAAAGTTGAATATCATCAAATTTCATCAAATTTTCACCAAAATTTCAACAAAAATTACTCATACAAACAATCAATTTCAAGCACAGCCAAGCCATATCATAATCACACAACTCAAACACAATCAATCAAGATTAAATTCGTCAATCCCTACCTGGTTTTGCTGCTCCTAATTTGGTTAAACTTTCAGGTGGTCCTTAAGCACTTTTTCCTCCTAAATCACATCAAGAACAACTTTAAATCCAAAAACTCTCAATTGACCAAATCTCACTCAGTATGTTAGGAAGAGATATCTCACCTTATACTTGCTGGAAATTCATGTTTCTTGGCCTTCAAGTCAAGTTAAGCATGATTCCTAAGGAAGAACATCAAGAAAACACATGTTTTGCATGGTTTTCCTTGAAAACCGAATTGAAATGGGAGGGAGACAGCCATATCACCTTATTTCCATCCTTGATAAGTTACATGGTTATGTAGAGGAAGAAGAGAGGATCATTTTGGTGAAATCGGAGTTTTGATTTGAGTTTTAGTTCAGAAGAAATCAAGCTTTGAAGATTAAGTGTTCATGAAAGTTTCTCTCTTTTCTCTCTTGTTATTTTTGGCCAAAATGATGAAATGAGACAGCCTTGGAGGTCTTGGGGGTGTAAGGTGAGTTATGATTGGTTGGCTTGGAGGTGAATTAAAATAATATTAAAATATCTCTGGTGTACAACTACTAAAACTAGGTGTACCAGAACACTCGTAAAAACATCTCTAAAAATTATTTTCTGAGCTACTAGCATAAATGACACTAGTAACATATTTATTATGAGAATAGAACATGTATAATGAGGCCTTAGCATTGCTAAAGTCATCAGAGAGTGCTGGTGCTAAGCTGTACCAGTAAACCGTAAACCCGGTTAAACCGATTTTCTATTTTTAACAAAAACAGACCAGGTAACCTTATAATATCATTCAAGCATTTTATAATACTAATATAATGATAATATTATACTATTATCTCTCTCCTCTCATGAATCGAGTCCGGTTCGTCAAACAGAGACTATTTACGAAAATCAGAATCAAAACTGCCAACCGATACGGTTCAAAAACTAGGTTCTTCGTGATTGCATTATCGAGCTTGCCTCAGAGGAGGTTCTAGCTTAAGGATGACATAATGATAATGAGGATTGAGATACTTGATGATATAGCAGAGGTGTTCCCTTTACTGATCTTCCGGAGAAATCCGTACTTTCAGAAAAGATCTCATGTACTCGAAAATCAGGGTTGTTACATTCTACCCTCCTAAAAGAAAATTTTGCCCTCAAAATTTCAGTTACCTAGGAATAAATGCGGGTAATCAGCTTTCATCTTATCTTCGAGTTCCCAAGTGTGCTATTCCTCTCCTCTTGGTTCCCATGCTACTTTGACTAAGCGAACAACTTTGCCTCTTAGCTGCTTATCACTTCTTTCTACTATCTGAACCGATGATGCTTGATATGTCAAATCATTTCATAACTGTACTGTCTCTGGTTGTAAAACGTGACTCTTGTCAGGAATATATTTCTTAAGTTGCGAGACATGAAAAACATCATGAAGGTTTGATAAATAAGGAGGAAGGACTATTTGATAAACTACTAGACCGACTCTTTTAAGTATTTGGAAAGGTTCTATGTATCATGGGTTAAGCTTTTTAGTCTTAAGGGCTCTACCTATCCCAGTAATCGAGGTTACTTCTAGAAAGACACGGTTTCCGTCACTAAACTCTAAGGGTCTACGTCTATTATCGGCATAGCTCTTTTGACGGCTTTGTGCTGTCTGGATCTTCCGACGAATCTCCTTTATCTTCTCAGTAGTTTCTTACACTAATTCTGGACCTAAGACACTAGCTTCTCCATCATCATTCCAACACAATGGTGTCCGACATCTTCTTCCATAGAGAGCTTCATATGGTGCCATCCCGATACTTTATTGGAAACTGTTATTGTAGACGAATTTGACTAAAAGCAAATACTTATCCCAGCTGCTTTGGTTGTCTATCATACATGATCGTAACATGTCTTCTAACGTCTGGATTGTCTGCTCTGATTGTCCGTCTATCTGAGGATGGTATGCTATACTCATGTGCAATTCTATTTCCAACGCTTTCTGAAAAGCTCCCCAGAATCTAGTAGTAAACCTCGAAACTCGATCTGAGACAATTTATGAAGGTATCCCATGTAGTCATACGATTCCTTGAATATATATATTCATTCCAGCCTTTCTAAAGTATAGTCAACTCGAATCGGAAGGAAGTGCGCTGACTTTGTCAACCTGTCCACAATTACCCAGATGGTATCGTGTCCTGTTGAGGTCCTTGGCAATCCCGTGACAAAATCCATAGAAATCTGCTCCCATTTCCATTGTGGTATTTCTAAGGGTTACAGGGTTCCTGACAGCTTCTGATGTTCCACCTTCATCTTCTGGCAGGTTAAACATTTTGAGACATAATCAGCTACTTCTTTCTTTAAGCTCGGCCACCAGAACATTTGTTTCAAATCTCGATACATCTTTGTCACTCCAGGATGCATAGAAAATCTACTTTGGTGAGCTTCAGCAAGAATCTTTTGTCGCAATTCTCCAGAGTTAGGCACACAAATTCTTTTCTTGTACCTCCATAGGCCACTACGATCCTATCTCACAGCTTCTTCAGCTCTGCAAGCAATGGTGACATCCAGTACAGTGCTATGGAAATCGGTCCGGCTCCAGGTACTAGATTAATGCTGAATTCTATCTCTCGCTGAGGAGGAAACTCAAGTATGTCGTCCAAGAAAACATCAGGAAATTCCTTCATCATTCATATTCGTTCTAAGCTTAATTCACTATCATTCGAGCTAGCCGTTAACAGAACGTACCCCTCACAATCACTCCCGCCTAAGGTAACTCTTACAGAATTCAGATATAAGGTGTGGGACAGAAATGGTTTAGTACATAGACTATCAGATGGAATAACAGCAGTTCTTTTAAAATAATCAAGGAAAACATGATACTTAGATAACCAATCTAATCCTAAAATAACTTCTAAACCATATAGAGGCAAACAGATTAGATCGTGTATAAAAGTCCTGTTCCTAATAGCGAATGGTACTTGCAGGCACACTAAACTGGTCAAAGCATTTTGGGATGCAGGTGTATAGACAATCAAGTAAAAATTCAATTTAAAGAAATATAATCCTAACTCGTGAGCAATAGTTAGAGAAATAAAGAATGCAATGCACCCGAATCATACAGTACAGTTAGAAATCGATTCTTGACATAACCTGACCTTGAATGAGGGCGTTCGATTGCACAACATCGTCAATAGTGATAGCAAACACTCGTCCTTGTTGTTGGGTTCTAACTGAATTTTGAGTAAATCCCTTCGGACAATCCTTGGCAACGTGTCCAAGTTCTCCACAAGCATAGCAGTTAGGTGATCCAAACTGGCAAGACCTGTTACTATGCTTTTTTCCGCATTGCTTACATGCAGGGTTTATGTAAGCCTGACGGGCTCGTTTACCATTGCCTTGCCTTACTTTACCTCGAGCGATAAATCCAAACTTTATAGTATTGCCAACAGATTCATCTACCATTCTTTTTCGACAGTCTCTTGCCCGATGTCCTTCCTTATTACAGTAGTAACATAAACCTGTTCTGAACCGGAAAAGCCTACTACCATGATGCTTTCCACAAGTTGGGCATACTACACCACTTTGAGCTTGGTGAGGTTGACTCTCATGTCCTTGTTCAATGTCACGGTTATTGTCACTACCATTATTGCGAGTTAAAAGGCTGACATCTCGGTGGTTTCCATTCCAACACTGGAATTGACCAATGGCTTTAAAGTTGCGACCTTGAGGGGTTAAATTTTGAACAAAGTCTCTTTGTGAATCCTCCCTACGACTTGCTCGAGCTATCGCCACCTTCTTTGAACATTCTTCCACTAGTTTACTTTTATTCACCAGTTCAGCAAAATTTCGTATCTCCAGCAAAACAACAGAATTCATCAGTTCTTCTCGGAGTCCTCCTTCAAACTTTAAACACTTCCATTCCTCAAACTCTTCTGGGTTCCCTTGACAAATCTTGGAGAAACGGCACAAGTCATCGAACTTACGGGCATACTCAGCAATAGTCATATCCCCTTGTTTCAACTGCATAAGCTCCATCTCCTTAGCATCTCGTGCTGCTCCCAGAAAATACTTTTTATAAAATTTGTCCCTAAAGATATCCTAAGGAATGTCATTTTCATTCTGTTGTAGCAGTCGCTGTATCCCCTGCCACCAGTACTCAGCTTCTCCCTCGAGCATATAAGTAGCAAACTCCACGTGTTGTCCATTCGGAACATGTTGCACTCTTAGTGATCGTTCAATACCTCGAAACCAATTATCAGTGTCAGTCGCAACGAGTGTACCCTTGAACTTAGGCGGATTAACCTTCAGAAATGTCGCAAGGGTCATAGGTCTTTCAGGATGCCCTAAGTTGTTCTCATCATTCCCATTATCTTCTCCGTATTCATTCTCGTTCCCATTTCTCACTCCGAGATGTTCAACAGCCCTAGCCGCTGCTACAGCAGCTTCACGCACTACTTCAGCCACGTTGTTCATGGTAGCCATAAACGTTTCCTGTTCCTTCTCGTAGTTAACATTAGGAATTCCTTCCCGTACGCCTCGTCTCCGTGAACCCATTATAGTCTTGTTCACACCAAACAATCATTGTTAAGGTGATCAGTCTTAACACTTCAAGTCAAGTGTGAACATTCCCAAAATGAAAACACAGAAACAATCATGCAACATATATCACTGGGATATCCTATATGCATGACACACAACAGAGTATGCAATGAAGCATAGTCAGTCTACTCCCCAGGCTCTACTGGAAACGAACTGCTCTGATACCAAATTGTAACGACCCAATTTTCAATATGTCTAGATCATACCGGAAACTGAGCGCCACCAATTTGTTTTCCTAATTATTATCTATTATTTATCATATGAGCCTGATTCGTTGTTAAACGCGTAGTTAATTTGCGTGGTGTATTTTTTTTTTTTTTTGAAAACGTTTGGATTAATAGACAGAATCATTTATAATCAATTCACAAGTAATAACAGATAAAGCAGTTATAAATAACCACACAAAAATACGTCACAAGTAGTTGACAACATTCGGTGATTCAGCCTTTATTAGCATATAGACTGTTAGTTAGAACACCCCTAGATATAGCTAAATAATATCTATGTACATATATATACATACAACATCCCAGGTCCTGACCTGTTCAAAAGGTCCCTAAGCTGGCACCTAGGCTAGCCTAGACTCTATACTCACCTAGTCCCTCTAAACTACTAAAGCGAGGGAAAGTACGTTCTAGGTCTTCAAAACTCAAGTCAAGTGGAATGTCATCAAAAGATAGAACATCATCTGCTACTCCTCTGCACGATCAGACTTTTCCACAGGACGTCTCTCTGGTACCTCATGAAGTAGCCACACAATAGGAATCTCGTACACAGGATTTAGGTTAAAGTGCGCATATGAACGGGGTGCAGACGTTGGCTGGTCTCACAGTATATACATATAATCAGAGAACGATATTCACCCTAGACTAAGAAGACTATCTAGAGCAGAATCCTCTTCTTGTGAACGGTCATCAGCGAACTATGGTAAGGTACTCTTACTTCCATCTGAAGGGGAAAGGGAGAGAGAAGGGGTAAGAACTGGGAAGTTCTTAGTAGGGTCGGGGTTATTAGTTATGTTCATTTATTTGGGGTCGATTAGTAGACGAGTAACATAATATAGCGAAGCAGTAAACAGAAGATAAAGATAGAAAGAGAAAGTAGAGAGAACAGAAAGCAGAACACAAACAAAAGAATACAAGAAAATAAAACACAGAAGTAGCATACGAGCAGACAAACATAAAGAAGTAGATCACACACAGAAAGGAATGCAACAGAGAATGATGCGCAGACAAGAATGATGCATGTCTAGCCCTAGCGCAGGCCATGAGCTCATGTGTCGGTTGGCTGCCTGCAATCCCGACATTTATCCGGTCACGAGTAATCCCGATTTCCCGAATACGATTTTCCGTTCCTAAATAAATGCGCATATAATAATAGCCGCTCATTTGAGACAGCCTCTGCTTACTGCAGGAAAATATATATATACTCTGCTCTGCTCTGGGGAAGCGGAAAATAGCTGTAGGTAACTTAGTTTCCCTACAGAAGCTCTGGGTTGCATTAAGCAACTAATATATATTAAATATAGCTCTGGGTTGCATCAAGCAACTAATATATATATATATATATATATATATATATATATATATATATATATAAATATAGCTCTTTATTATATTACTCTTCTCTTTATATCTCTTTACTCTGTTCTGGTTTCTCTTTTCTCTGTATCTCTTTACTCTGTTTTAATTACTCTGTTCTCTGTATCTCTTTTCTCTTCTCTGATTACTCTTTTCATCTGTATCTATATTACTCTTTTTCTCTTTATCTCTTTACTTTACTCTGGTTACTCTATTTTCTGTGTTTCTCTACTCTGCTCTGATTTCTCTGCTTAACGTATGTATTTAAAGTTTATGTAAATTTCGGTATGAATAGTTCGCCTGTCCCAAGTATAGGTTCATTAAGTCTATACTGAAACAGTTTAACTTTTCATATAATACCTAACCCTAGTCGCAACTCAAGGACTAAGTATGTTGCCCTAGTTCGTTCACTAATTTCTGTCTGTTTTTCTGTTATTAAAACCTTACAGACTTTTCTTTAGTTTTTATCTTTTCTTCAACTTTTTATCTTTCTTTTATCTTTGCCTCACTAATATGTTCTTACCACTCCCTAAGTATTTTATGAAGGTAATTATGAGATTCTGCGCTTAAAGTTGTCTTTCTAAAACTTTTACAGAAAACTGCCTTTTTCGCATTATTTTATTATTTTTATTAAAATATTATTTTTAATTAAATATTATTATTTAATATTTTATTATTATTTATTATTTTATCATTAAATTTTCGAAAATTACCTTGCCTTTACCTTTTAACCTTTAAAATTAACTTTTTACCCCGGTAACTTTTAATATTTCTACTTTAACCACCCTAACTTTCAGAAATTACAAAATAACCCCTCAAACACCAAAATATTTACTTCCTTACCCTTTCTAAGATCTAAAAGGTGTTCTTCAATGTTCTTCACCACACTCAAAGTGTTCTTCGTGTTCTTCGTATATTCTTCAGATTCTTTCTCTGTTTTTACCCGTTTTTCAGTCTTTTTAGCAACCGATTTTTACCATAATTCAAAATAAAATTGCAGCCACTAAAACCCCATATTTTCTACATGATTTTAACACAAATTGAACCCCAATTTAAGGTCTAGGGTTCGTTTTTCCAGCAGCCATGAAGAACACAAATTCAAAGTTGAATATCATCAAATTTCATCAAATTTTCACCAAAATTTCAACAAAAATTACTCATACAAACAATCAATTTCAAGCACAGCCAAACCATATCATAATCACACAACTCAAACACAATCAATCAAGATTAAATTCATCAATCCCTACCTGGTTTTGCTGCTCCTAATTTGGTTAAACTTTCAGGTGGTCCTTAAGCACTTTTTCCTCCTAAATCACATCAAGAACAACTTTAAATCCAAAAACTCTCAATTGACCAAATCTCACTCAGTATGTTAGGAAGAGATATCTCACCTTAGACTTGCTGGAAATTCATGTTTCTTGGCCTTCAAGTCAAGTTAAGCATGATTCCTAAGGAAGAACATCAAGAAAACACATGTTTTGCATGGTTTTCCTTGAAAACCGAATTGAAATGGGAGGGAGACAGCCATCTCACCTTATTTCCATCCTTGATAAGTTACATGGTTATGTAGAGGAAGAAAAGAGGATCATTTTGGTGAAATCGGAGTTTTGATTTGAGTTTTAGTTCAGAAGAAATCAAGCTTTGAAGATTAAGTGTTCATGAAAGTTTCTCTCTTTTCTCTCTTGTTATTTTCGGCCAAAATGATGAAATGAGACAGCCTTGGAGGTCTTGGGGGTGTAAGGTGAGTTATGATTGGTTGGCTTGGAGGTGGATTAAAATAATATTAAAATATCTCTAGTGTACAACTACTAAAACTAGGTGTACCAGAACACTCGTAAAAACATCTCGAAAAATTATTTTCTGAGCTACTAGCATAAATGACACTAGTAACATATTTATTATGAGAATAGAACATGTATAATGAGGCCTTAGCATTGCTAAAGTCATCAGAGAGTGCTGGTGCTAAGCTGTACCAGTAAACCGTAAACCCGGTTAAACCGATTTTCTGTTTTTAACAAAAACAGACTAGGTAACCTTATAATATCATTCAAGCATTTTCTAATACTAATATAATGATAATATTATACTATTATCTCTCTCCTCTCATGAATCGAGTCCGGTTCGTCAAACAGAGACTATTTACGAAAATCAGAATCAAAACTGCCAACCGATACGGTTCAAAAACTAGGTTCTTCGCGATTGCATTATCGAGCTTGCCTCAGAGGAGGTTCTAGCTTAAGGATGACATAATGATAATGAGGATTGAGATACTTGATGATATAGCAGAGGTGTTCCCTTTACTGATCTTCCGGAGAAATCCGTACTTTCAGAAAAGATCTCATGTACTCGAAAATCAGGGTTGTTACACTTATGTATCAAGTGGTAATACTTGAAAATAAAGCATTTAGAAGTCGTAGCTTTGTTATCAACTCATGGGGCAAAGCACCCAAAAGGAGAAGCTAATAAGAAAATCAAAAGCTTGTTTCAAGGAAGAAATATAAGAAAAAGATTTCATAAATTGAGCTAGATGGAAGCATCAATCATTTACATTTCTTTTGTGATTGTAGCATGCTTAGAAAACTAGCTTACCATGAACATTGAGTTGCTATTCTTCTTGCCTTGGATTGTCAATCTTTATTGCATGATTCTTTTCTTGCTTGGGGACAAGCAAGGTTTAAGTTTGGTGTTGTGATGACATGTCACCATGTCATGTTTTTTTATGCTTTTTCATTTGTTTTCAATAGATTTTATGCACTTTCTTGAGCCATAAGCAAGCCAATTGGGTAGATTTTCATGTTTCCTTTGATTTAATCAACCATAGATGAATTAATGGAATTTCATGAGGTTTTATGCTATAATTGTCATATATTATGAAAGAATAAATATCTCATGATTTTGAGCATAGCTTTGATGTATTTGGTTGATTAATGATAGGTGAAGAAAGCTTGGAGAAAGGTTGAAGCAAGAAGGAATGGCTAGGAGGAAAAGAGAACAAAAAGCTTGAGCAAAAGTTTGCCCCAAACTTTAGCTCAAACTTTTGGAATAAGTGAAAATGAACCAGGGAGCAAAAAGCTTGACCAAAAGTTTGCCTCAAACTTTTGTGCAAACTTTTGGGCAAAAAGCTTGAGCAAAAGTTTGCCTCAAACTTTTTGGCAAACTTTTGGCATCACAAATCAACACCCTGGAGAGCAAAAGTTTGCACCAATATTTGCCTCAAACTTTTTGGCAAACGTTGGCGCCACACCAACACACCCAGGGGAGAAAAAGCTTGCGCCAACGTTTGCCTCAAGCTTTTTGGCAAACGTTGGCGCCACAAGGCATACAAGGGGTATACTTCCAACAAGAATAACTTGAGCTACAGAGCTCCAAATGAGATGATTCAAAGAGCAATGGAAAGTAGGAATCGAGAGCTTTCCAAGCATATATGGCACTGCATGGTGGACACTAAAATTGAGGGAGAAAACTGCCCCGCAATGAGCATAAACGAACATGGTGCAACCTGCAGTGAGGCCAACTGACCTCTGCACCTTCGACGGAGTATAACTCGAGCTGTAGAGCTCCAAATGATGTGCTCCCAACGGCATTGGAAAGTAGACATCCAGGGCTTTCCAACAATATGTAATAGTATGGGGTGGACAATACGTTTGAGCCTCCAAAACTGGCGTTTGCACCACGTTTGAGGCAAACTTTACCTCAAACGTTGGGCACCAAAGCCAGCGACCCTGTCCTCTTCAAAGGAGCATAACTTGAGTTGTAGATGTCCAATTGAGGTGATTCTAATTGGGTTAGAAAGCTGACATTCAGAGCTTTCCAACCATATATAATAGTCTATAGTGGGCATAAAATTGACAACGTTGACAAGAGGACAAAGTAGCGCCATGAGTGTGCAAGGGGGGCCAACGTTGGAGCAAAAGTTTGACCCCAAACTTTTGCCCCAACGTTGGTATCAGCAAAAGAGGGTGGCTGATGTGAAAAGTTTGAGTAAAAGTTTGCCTCAAACTTTTACTCAAACTTTTACTCAAGCTTTTAAGATTCACAACCCGGTTCACATTGGTTCTCTCTCCAACTCCAAGAGCAATCAACCAAGGCTTCTATCAACCCAATTCCATCAAGAGCAAGGGCCCAATTGACGCCACTCAAAGGCACAAGAGATAGTTAGAATAGAAATTTCATTTTAATTGTAATTTGTTTTGAATTTCATTTTCATTTTGTAAAAATGCCTATAAATAGGTATCTGTTTCATTTTATAGAGGAGAGCTCCACTAGGGAGCATTAGGAATACAGAACTCTCTCTCTTTAGTTTTTCTTTTTGTTTTGAATCTTGGGTTGAGAATTGAAGAAATTCTATTTCATTCTCACTTTGAGATTTCTCTTGTTCTTCTTCTACAAAATTTCAGTGAATTAAGGATTTGAATCAACACTCTGTTTATTGCTTTCATCTTCATTTCTTTTGCAAATTGTTCTTTATTGGATCAAGGAAGGAATTGAGATCTAGACTTGGTCTCTAGTCTCATCCAACCCCTGAGATCTTCAACTTTCCTTTAGTTATTGCAATTGTGCTGCATTTCACTTTCTGTTTGGTTCTTCAATTTAATTTACATTAAGCTTGCTGCAAATCTCATTTACATTGCCTGCACAATTTTAAATTCCTCTGCAATTGCTCTAAATTCTGATTCACTGCAATTTTTCCTCTCTATTTACATTGCTCTCAGTTTACTTTCCAGCAATTTAAATTTCCAGTTGCGTGATCTATTGTTCTCTTTAATTTCCAACACCCCAGCCCCTTTACTTTTCATGCAATTTACATTTCTTGTCATTTAAGTTTCAGTTATTTTACTTTCTTGTTCTTTAAGTTACTGTCCAATCTACTTTCTGCACTTTAATTTTCCTTGTCATTTACTTTCTGCTGCATCAATTATCACTCAAATGTTAGCTTGACTAAACTAATCACCCACTAAAGTTGCTTGATCCATCAATCCCTGTGGGATCGACCTCACTCCCGTGAGTTTTATTACTTGATACGACCCGGTGCACTTGCTGGTTAGTTTTGGATGTTTTGGAGAAATTTGTTTTTCCACTAAAATATCCATCAATAGGAGATTTCCAAGCGACGCGTACGCGTGACCCATGCGTACGCGTCGATGCTCTCACGTGGCTCACCTAAAGGAAAAACACTGGGGGCGATTTCTGGGCTTCCCAGGCCCAAATCCAACTCAGTTCTAATGCTGTTAAACCCAAGGATTGAAGGGGGATGAAAGAAAAGGAAGTAGGGAGTGACTAATGAGCGGATAATTTATACGCTTTTTGGCATTGTTTTTAGTATGTTTTTAGTAGGATCTAGTTACTTTTAGGGATGTTTTTATTAGTTTTTATGTTAAATTCATATTTCTGGACTTTACTATGAGTTTGTGTGTTTTTCTGTGATTTCAGGTATTTTCTAGCTGAAATTGAGGGACTTGAGCAAAAATCAGATTCAGAGGTACAAGAAGGACTGTTGATGCTGTTGGATTCTGACCTCCCTGCACTCAAAGTGTATTTTCTGGAGCTACAGAACTCAAAATGGTGCGCTTCTAATTGCGTTGGAAAGTAGACATCCAGGGCTTTCCAGAAATATATAATAGTCCATACTTTGGCCGAGTTTAGACGACGCAAAAGGGCGTTGAACGCCAGTTCTACGCTGTAGTCTGGAGTTAAACACCAGAAACACGTCACGAACCAGAGTTGAACGCCAAAAACACGTTACAACTTGGCGTTCAACTCCAGAAGAAGCCTCTGCACGTGTAAACTTCAAGCTCAGTCCAAGCACACACCAAGTGGGCCCCAGAAGTGGATTTATGCATCAATTACTTATTTTTGTAAACCCTAGTAACTAGTTTAGTATAAATAGAACTTTTTACTAGTCTTTTAGACATCTTATGATTTTTAGTTCATCTTTGGATCATATTGATCACGTTTGGGGGCTGGCCATTCGGCCATGGCTGAACCTTCATCACTAATGTATTTTCAACGGTAGAGTTTCTACACTCCTAGATTAAGGTGTGGAGCTCTGCTGTTTCTCATGATTTAATGCAAAGTACTATTGTTTTATATTCAATTCAACTTATTCCGCTTCTAAGATATCCATTCGCACCCAAGAACATGATGAATGTGATGATTATGTGATGCTCATCATCATTCTCACTTATGAACGCGTGCCTGACAAACACTTCCGTTCTACATGCAACCAAGCTAGAATGAGTATCTCTTAGATATCTAATACAGGGGACCGAGTCCGAGTTATTAGTATCTTCGTGGTATAAGTTAGAACCCATGGATGGCCATTCCTGAGATCCGGAAAGTCTAAACCTTGTCTGTGGTATTCCGAGTAGGATCTGGGAAGGGATGGCTGTGACGAACTTCAAACTCGCGAGTGCTGGGCATAGTGACAGACGCAAAAGGATAGTAAATCCTATTCCAGTATGATCGAGAACCTCCAGATGATTAGCCATGCCGTGACAGAGCATTTGGACCATTTTCACAGAGAGGATGGGATGTAGCCATTGACAACGGTGATGCCCTTACAGAAAGCTTGCCATGGAAATGAGTAAGACTGATTGGATGAAGATAGCGGAAAAGCAGAGATTCAGAGGAACGAAAGCATCTCTATACGCTTATCTGAAATTCTCACCAATGAATTACATAAGTATTTCTATCTTTATTTTCTGTTTATTTATTCTTATTTTCGAAAACTCCATAACCATTTGATATCCGCCTGACTGAGATTTACAAGGTGACCATAGCTTTCTTCATACCAACAATCTCCGTGGGATCGACCCTTACTCACGTAAGGTTTTATTACTTGGACGACCCAGTGCACTTGCTGGTTAGTTGTGCGAAGTTGTGAAGTTATGTTTGGTCTATGGTATTGTGCACCAGTTATTGGCGCCATGCCAGGGAGAGAACGAACAACAAATTTTACAACCTCAGAGTAACAATTTCGCATACCAAGTTTTTGGCGCCGTTGCCGGGGATTGTTTGAGTTTGGACAACTGACGGTTCATCTTGTTGCTCAGATTAGGTAATTTTCTTCTTGTTTCAACTTTTATTTGGTTTTCAAAAACTTTTTCAAAAATTTTTTCTTTGTTTTCATTTTTCTTCAAATAAATTTTCGAAAATATATATATATATATATATATATATATATATATATATATAATATTTTCAAAAAAATAAAATATTTTTTCTTCAGAATTTTTAAGAATGAATTCTAGCGTTTCATGAAAAATGTTGGAGCCTGGCTGGCTGCAAAGCCATGTCTAAATTCTTTTAGACTGAGGCTCCCAAACCATCATCACAAGAGCAAGCTAGTTGTTCCTAATCCCTCTACTGTTGTATGACTGATGTGTATTCTAAAGCTTGGCTAGCTAGTAAGCCATGTCTAACCCTCAGATTGGAGCTTTAGACTGAAGAGCACAAGATTCCTGGAATTCATATTAAAAATTTTGGAATCCTTATTTTTCTTTTTCACATTTATTTTCGAAAAATCCAAAAAAATCATAAAATCATAAAAATCAAATATATTTTGTGTTTCTTGTTTGAGTCTTGAGTCAATTTCAAGTTTGGTGTCAATTGCATTTTTTCTAAAAATTCTTTGCATTTTTTCGAAAATTCATGCATTCATAGTGTTCTTCATGATCTTCAAGTTGTTCTTGGCCAGTCTTCTTGTTTGATCTTCATATTTTCTTGTTTTGTGTCTTTTCTTGTTTTTCATATGCATTCTTGTATTCATAGTGTCTATACATGAAAAATTTTTAAGTTTGGTGTCTTGCATGTTTTCTTTGCATATAAAAATTTTCAAAAATATGTTCTTGATGTTCATCATGACCTTCAAAGTGTTCTTGGTGTTCATCTTGACATTCATAGCATTCTTGCATGCATTCATTGTTTTAATCCAAAATTTTCATGTATTGCATCATTTTCATGTTTTTCTCTTTCATCATTAAAAAAAATTCAAAAATAAAAAAAATATCTTTCCCTTTTTCTTCTCATAATTTCGAAAATTTGGATTGACTTTTTCAAAAATTTTTAAAATCTAGTTGTTTCTTATGAGTCAAATCAAATTTTCAATTTGAAAATCTTATCTTTTTCAAAATCATTTTCAAAAATCATATCTTTTTCATTTGTCTTATTTATTTTCGAAAATTTTAAAAATATTTTTCAAAAATCTTTTTTCTTAATTTTATATCATATTTTCAAAAATATCATCAACAATTAATGTTTTGATTCAAAAATTTCAAAGTTTGTTACTTACTTGTTAAGAAAGATTCAAACTTTAAGTTCTAGAATCATATCTTGTGATTTCTTGTGAATCAAGTCATTAATTGTGAATTTAAAATTCAAATATTTTTCAAAACTAATTTCAATCATATCTTTTCAAAAATATCTTTTTATCTTATCTTTTTCAAAATTATATCTTTTTAATCATATCTTTTTAAAAAAAAATATCTTTTCTAACTTCTTATCTTCTTATCTTTTCAAAATTGATTTTCAAATCTTTTTCAACTAACTAATTGACTTTTTGTTTGTTTCTTATCTTTTTCAAAACTACCTAACTAACTCTCTCTCTAATTTTCGAAAATCTCTTCTCTCTTTTTTAAAAAAAAAATTCTTTTTAATTAATTAATTGTTTCAATTTTTAATTTTAATTTTAACTTTTTCCTAATTTTCGAAAATCACTAACCCCTTTTCAAAATTTTATTTTCGAAAATCCTCTTTCTCTCTCATCTCCTTCTATTTATTTATTCATCTACTAACACTTCATCTCACCCAAATTCGAACCCCCTCTTCCATCTGTGTTTGAATTTTCTCTTCTTTCCTTCTTTACATTACATTCTTTTCTTCTTCTACTCACACAGAGGAACCTCTATACCTGGGTAAAAAAAAGGATCCCTATTATTATTATTTTTCTGTTCCCTCTTTTTCATATGAGCAGGAGCAAGGACAAGAACATGATGAATGTGATGATTATGTGACGCTCATCATCATTCTCACTTATGAACGCGTGCCTGACAAACACTTCCATTCTACATGCAACCAAGCTAGAATGAGTATCTCTTAGATATCTAATACAGGGGACCGAGTCCGAGTTATTAGTATCTTTGTGGTATAAGTTAGAACCCATGGATGGCCATTCCTGAGATCCGAAAAGTCTAAACATTGTCTGTGGTATTCCGAGTAGGATCTGGGAAGGGATGGCTGTGACGAACTTCAAACTCGCGAGTGCTGGGCGTAGTTACAGACGCAAAAGGATAGTAAATCCTATTCCAGTATGATCGAGAACCTCCCGATGATTAGCCATGCCGTGACAGAGCATTTGGACCATTTTCACAGAGAGGATGGGATGTAGCCATTGATAACGGTGATGCCCTTACAGAAAGCTTGCCATGGAAAGGAGTAAGACTGATTGGATGAAGACAGCGGGAAAGAAGAGATTCAGAGGAACGAAAGCATCTCTATACGCTTATCTGAAATTCTCACCAATGAATTACATAAGTATTTCTATCTTTATTTTCTGTTTATTTATTCTTATTTTCGAAAACTCCATAACCATTTGATATCCGCCTGACTGAGATTTACAAGGTGACCATAGCTTGCTTCATACCAACAATCTCCGTGGGATCGACCCTTACTCACGTAAGGTTTTATTACTTGGACGACCCAGTGCACTTGCTGGTTAGTTGTGCGAAGTTGTGAAGTTATGTTTGGACCATGGTATTGTGCACCAGTTTTGGCGCCATGCCAGGGAGAGAACGAACAACAAATTTTACAACCTCAGAGTAACAATTTCGCATACCAAGTTTTTGATACCGTTGAAGTAGATCCAGAACCTGAAAGGACTCTAAAGAGGAAACTAAGAGAAGTTAAAATACAACAATCCAGAGACAACCTTACAAGAATTTTCGAACAAGAAGAGGAGATGGCAGCCGAAAATAATAATAATGCAAGGAGGATGCTTGGTGACTTTACTGCACCTAATTCCAATTTACATGGAAGAAGCATCTCCATCCCTACCATTGGAGCAAACAATTTTGAGCTGAAACCTCAATTAGTTTCTCTAATGCAACAAAACTGCAAGTTTCATGGACTTCCATCTGAAGATCCTTTTCAGTTCTTAACTGAATTCTTGCAGATCTGTGATACTGTTAAGTCTAATGGAGTAGATCCTGAAGTCTACAGGCTCATGCTTTTCCCGTTTGCTGTAAGAGACAGAGCTAGACTGTGGTTGGACTCTCAACCCAAAGATAGCCTGAACTCTTGGGATAAGCTGGTCACGGCTTTCTTAGCTAAGTTCTTTCCTCCTCAAAAGCTGAGTAAGCTTAGAGTGGATGTTCAAACCTTCAGACAGAAGGAAGGTGAATCCCTCTATGAAGCTTGGGAGAGATACAAGCAACTGACCAAAAAATGTCCTTCTGACATGCTTTCAGAATGGACCATCCTGGATATATTCTATGATGGTCTGTCTGAATTAGCTAAGATGTCATTGGATACTTCTGTAGGTGGATCTATTCACCTAAAGAAAACGCCTACAGAAGCTCAAGAACTCATTGACATGGTTGCTAATAACCAGTTCATGTACACTTCTTAGAGGAATCCTGTGAGTAATGGAACGCCTCAGAAGAAGGGAGTTCTTGAAATTGATACTCTGAATGCCATATTGGCTCAGAATAAAATATTAACTCAGCAAGTCAATATGATTTCTCAGAGTCTGAATGGAATGCAAGCTGCATCCAACAGTACTCAAGAGGCATCTGCTGAAGAAGAGGCTTATGATCCTGAGAACCCTGCAATAGCAGAGGTGAATTACATGGGTGAACCATATGAAAACACCTATAATCCCTCATGGAGAAATCACCCAAATCTCTCATGGAAGGATCAACAAAAGCCTCAACAAGGCTTTAATAATGGTGGAAGAAACAGGTTTAGCTATAGCAAGCCTTTTCCATCATCCACTTAGCAACAGACAGAGAACTCTGAACAAAATACCTCTAATTTAGCAAACTTAGTCTCTGATCTATCTAAGGCCACTGTGAGTTTCATGAATGAAACAAGGACCTCCATTAGAAATTTCGAAGCACAAGTGGGCCAGCTGAGTAAAAGGATCACTGAAATCCCTCCTAGTACTCTCCCAAGCAATACAGAAGAAAATCTAAAAGCAGAGTGCAAGGCCATTGAATTGACCATCATGGCCGAACCCACAAGAGAGGAGAAGGACGTGAATCCCAAGGAGGAAGACCTCCTGGGACGTCCAGTGATCAACAAGGAGTTTCCCTTTGAGGAACCAAAGGACTCTGAGGCTCATCTAGAGACCATAGAGATTCCATTAAATCTCCTTATGCCATTCATGAGTTCTGATGAGTATTCTTCTTCTGAAGAGAATGAGGATGTCACTGAAGAACAAGTTGCCAAGTTCCTTGGTGCAATCATGAAGCTGAATGCCAATTTATTTGGTAATGAGACTTGGGGAGATGAACATCCCCTGTTCACCAATGAACTAAATGCATTGGATCAACTGAGATTGCCTCAGAAGAAACAGGATCCTGGAAAGTTCCTAATACCATGTACCATAGGCACCATGACCTTTGAGAAGGCTCTATGTGACCTTGGGTCAGGAATAAACCTCATGCCACTCTCTGTAATGGAGAAACTAGGAATCTTTGAGGTGCAAGCTGCTAGAATCTTATTAGAGATGGCAGACAATTCCAGAAAACAGGCTTATGGACAAGTAGAGGACATGTTAGTAAAGGTTGAAGGCCTTTACATCCCTGCTGATTTCATAATCCTAGATACTGGGAAGGATGAGGATGAATCCATCATCCTTGGAAGACCCTTCCTAGCCACAGCAAGAGCTGTGATAGATGTTAACAGAGGTGAATTAGTCCTTCAAGTGAATGGGGACTCCCTTGTGTTTACAACTCAAGGTTATCCTTCTATAAACATGGAAAAGAGGCACAATAAGCTTCTCTCACTGCAGAGTCAACCAGAGCCCCCACAGTCAAACTCTAAGTTTGGTGTTGGGAGGCCACAACCAAACTCTAAGTTTGGTGTTGAACTCCCATATCCAAACTCTAAGTTTGGTATTGGAAAGTCTCAACAATGCTCTGAACATCTGTGAGGCTCCATGAGAGCCCACTGTCAAGCTATTGACATTAAAGAAGCGCTTGATGGGAGGCAACCCAATTTTTATTTATCTAATTTTATTTTTATTGTTATTTCATGTTTTATTAGGTTCATGATCATGTGGAGTCACAAAATAACTATAAAAATTGAAAACGGAATCAAAAACAGCAGAAGAAAAATCACACCCTGGAGGAGGATCTTACTGGCGTTTAAACGCCAGTAAGGAGCATCTGGCTGGCGTTCAACGCCAGAACAGAGCATGGATCTGGCGTTGAACGCCAGAAACAAGCAGCATCCTGGCGTTGAGACGCCAGAAATGCAAACTGAGGAAGAGCTGGCGCTGAACGCCAGAAACAAGCATCTGGCTGGCGTTCAACGCCAGAAATATGCTGCATCTGGGCGCTGAACGCCCAGAACAAGCATCAATTTGGTGTTTAAACGCCAGAATTGCATGCAAAGGCATTTTACATGCCTAATTGGTGCATGGATGCAAATCCTTGACATCTCAGGATCTGTGGACCCCACAGGATCCCCACCTACCACCACTCACTCTCTTCCCTCTTCTCAATGTTCATCCTCTCTTCCCAATAAACACTCTTCCCCAAAACTCTTCACCAATCACCTCAATCTCTCTTCCCTATCACCACTTCACCACTCACATCCATCCACTCTTCCCCATAAACCTACCTCATAAACTCCACCTACCTTCAAAATTCAAAATCAATTTCCCACCCAAACCCACCCTATATGGCCGAAACTAACCCCCCTCCCCTCCCTATATAAAGCCTTCCATTCTTCCTCATTTTCACACAACACAACCCTCTTTTCCCCTTCTTGGCCGAATACACCTCTCCCTCATCTCCTCCATATTTTCTTCTTCTTCTTCATCTATTCTTTCTTTTCTTGCTTGAGGGCGAGCAATATTCTAAGTTTGGTGTGGTAAAAGCATAAGCTTTTTGTTTTTCCATTACCATTGATGGCACCCAAGACCGGAGAATCCTCTAGAAAAGGGAAAGGGAAGACAAAAGCTTCCACCTCCGAGTCATGTGAGATGGAAAGATTCATCTCCAAAGCCCATCAAGACCACTTCTATGATGTTGTGGCCAAAAGGAAGGTGATCCCCGAGGTCCCTTTCAAGCTCAAGAGAAATGAGTATCCGGAGATCCGACATAAAATCTAAAGAAGAGGTTGGGAAGTTCTAACAAAACCCATCCAACAAGTCGGAATTCTAATGGTTCAAGAGTTCTATGCTAATGCATGGATCACTAGGAACCATGATCAAAGTAAGAACCCGAACCCAAAGAATTATCTCACCATGGTTCGAGGGAAATACTTAGATTTTAGTCTGGAAAATGTGAGGTTGGCGTTTGACTTGCCTATGATGCAAGGAGATGCATGCCCCTACACTAGAAGGGTCAATTTTGATCAAAGGTTGGACCAAGTCCTCACATACATATGTGTGGAAGGAGCTCAATGGAAGATTGACTCAAAAGGTAAACCGGTTCAACTTAGAAGACTGGACCTCAAGCCTGTGGCTAGAGGATGGTTGGAGTTCATCCAACGCTCCATCATCCCCACTAGCAACCGATCTGAAGTTACTGTGGATCGGGCCATCATGATTCATAGCATCATGATTGGTGAGGAAGTAGAAGTTCATGAAGTCATCTCCCTTGAACTCTACAAAATAGCCAAAAAGTCCTCCCCCTTGGCAAGGCTAGCTTTCCCTCATCTTATTTGCCATCCATGTTACTCAGCTGGAGCTTTCATAGAAGGAGACATTCTCATTGAGGAAGAGAAGCCCATCACTAAGAAAAGGATGGAGCAAACAAGAGAGCCCACTCATGGAGCTCAAGAAACGCATGAGGAAGCTCACCATCAAGAAATCCCTGAGTTACCTCAAGGGATGCACTTTCCTCCACAAAATTTTTTGGAGCAAATCAACACCTCCCTAGGAGAATTAAGTTCCAACATAGGACAATTAAGGGTGGAACATCAAGAGCACTCCATCATCCTTCATGAAATTAGAGAAGATCAAAAAGCAATGAGGAAGGAGCAACAAAGACAAGGAAGAGACATAGAAGAGCTCAAGGACATCATTGGTTCCTCAAGGAGAAAACGCCACCATCACTAAGGTGGACTCATTCCTTGTTCTTACATTCTCAGTTTTTCGTTTTCTTTATGTTACGTGCTTATCCATGTTTGTGTCTTATTACATGATCATTAGTATTTAGTAACTTTGTCTTAAAGTTATGAATGTCCTATGAATCCATCACCTATCTTAAATGAAAAATGTTTTAATTCAAAAGAACAAGAAGTACATGAGTTTTGAATTTATCCTTGAACTTAGTTTAATTATATTGATGTGGTGACAATGCTTCTTGTTTTCTGAATGAATGCCTGAACAGTGCATATGTCTTTTGAATTTGTTGTTCATGAATGTTAAATATGTTGGCTCTTGAAAGAATGATGACAAGGAGACATGTTATTTGATAATCTAAAAAATCATAAAAATGATTCTTGAAGCAAGAAAAAGCAGTGAATACAAAAGCTTGTAGAAAAAATAGAAAAAAATAGCAAAAAAAAAAAAGAGAAAAAGCAAGCAAAAAAAGCCAAAAGCTCTTAAAACCAAAAGGCAAGAGCAAAAAGCCAATAACCCTTAAAACCAAAAGGCAAGGGTAAATAAAAAGGATCCCAAGGCTTTGAGCATTAGTGGGTAGGAGGGCCTAAAGGAATAAAATCCTGGCCTAAGCGGCTAAACCAAGCCGTCCCTAACCATGTGCTTGTGGCGTGAAGGTGTCAAGTGAAAACTTGAGACTGAGCGGTTAAAGTCAAGGTCCAAAGCAAAAAAAGAGTGTGCTTAAGAACCCTGGACACCTCTAATTGGGGACTTTAGCAAAGCTGAGTCACAATCTGAAAAGGTTCACCCAGTTATGTGTCTGTGGCATTTATGTATCCGGTGGTAATACTGGAAAACAAAGTGCTTAGGGCCACGGCCAAGACTCATAAAGTAACTGTGTTCAAGAATCAACATACTGAACTAGGAGAATCAATAACACTATCTGAACTCTGAGTTCCTATAGATGCCAATCATTCTGAACTTCAATGGATAAAGTGAGATGCCAAAACTATTCAAGAGGTAAAAAGCTACAAGTCCCGCTCATCTGATTGGAGCTATGTTTCATTGATAGTTTGGAATTTATAGTATATTCTCTTCTTTTTATCCTATTTGATTTTTAGTTGCTTGGGGACAAACAACAATTTAAGTTTGGTGTTGTGATGAGCGGATAATTTATACGCTTTTTGGCATTGTTTTTAGTATGTTTTTAGTAGGATCTAGTTACTTTTAGGGATATTTTTATTAGTTTTTATGCTAAATTCACATTTCTGGACTTTACTATGAGTTTGTGTATTTTTCTGTGATTTCAGGTATTTTCTGGCTGAAATTGAGGGACTTGAGCAAAAATCAGATTCAGAGGTAGAAGAAAGACTGCTGATGCTGTTGGATTCTAACCTTCCTGCACTCAAAGTGGATTTTCTGGAGCTACAGAACTCAAAATGGCACGCTTCCAATTGCGTTGAAAAGTAGACATCCAGGGCTTTTCAGCAATATAATAGTCCATACTTTGGCCGAGTTTAGATGACGCAAAAGGGCATTGAACGCTAGTTCTACGCTGTAGTCTAGAGTTAAACGCCAGAAACACGTCACGAACCAGAGTTGAACGCCAAAAACACGTTACAACTTGGCGTTCAACTCCAGAAGAAGCCTCTGCACGTGTAAACTTCAAGCCCAGCCCAAGCACACACCAAGTGGGCCCCGGAAGTAGATTTATGCATCAATTACTTATTTCTGTAAACCCTAGTAACTAGTTTAGTATAAATAGAACTTTTTACTAGTCTTTTAGACATCTTATGATTTTTAGTTCATCTTTGGATCATATTGATCACGTTTGGGAGCTGGCCATTCGGCCATGCCTGAACCTTCATCACTTATGTATTTTCAACGGTAGAGTTTCTACACTCCATAGATTAAGGTGTGGAGCTCTGCTGTTCCTCATGATTTAATGCAAAGTACTACTGTTTTATATTCAATTCAACTTATTCCACTTCTAAGATATCCATTCGCACCCAAAAACATGATGAGTGTGATGATTATGTGATGCTCATCATCATTCTCACTTATGAACGCGTGCCTGACAAACACTTCCGTTCTACATGCAACCAAGCTAGAATGAGTATCTCTTAGATATCTAATACAGGGGACCGAGTCCGAGTTATTAGTATCTTCGTGGTATAAGTTAGAACCCATGGATGGCCATTCCTGAGATCCGGAAAGTCTAAACCTTGTCTATGGTATTCCAAGTAGGATCTGGGAAGGGATGGCTGTAACGAACTTCAAACTCGCGAGTGCTGGGCGTAGTGACAGACGCAAAAGGATAGTAAATCCTATTCCAGTATGATCAAGAACCTCCAGATGATTAGCCATGCCGTGACAGAGCATTTGGACCATTTTCACAGAGAGGATGGGATGTAGCCATTGACAACGGTGATGCCCTTACAGAAAGCTTGCCATGGAAAGGAGTAAGACTGATTGGATGAGACAACGGGAAAGCAGAGATTCAGAGGAACGAAAGCATCTCTATACGCTTATCTGAAATTCTCACCAATGAATTACATAAGTATTTCTATCTTTATTTTCTGTTTATTTATTCTTATTTTTGAAAACTCCATAACCATTTGATATCCGCCTGACTGAGATTTACAAGGTGACCATAGCTTGCTTCATACCAACAATCTCCGTGGGATCGAACCTTACTCATGTAAGGTTTTATTACTTGGACGACCCAGTGCACTTGCTGGTTAGTTGTGTGAAGTTGTGAAGTTATGTTTGGACCATGGTATTGTGCACCAGTTATTGGCGCCATGCCAGGGAGAGAACGAACAACAAATTTTACAACCTCAGAGTAACAATTTCGCATACCAGTGACCAATGAGTTTTTAGTTTGAGTTTGGGAGGTAGTTTTATTTTAGTTTCTAGAGAGAGAAGCACTCTCTTCTCTTTAGAATTAGGATTATGTTTAGGTTAACTTCTTTTTAGATCTAGGTTTAATTCATGTCTTGATCTACTTCTCCTTCTCAATTTCTTGTTGCTACATCTTGTACTCTTATCCTTTTCTTGTGATCTCCTTTATTTTGTATACTTTGTTGTTGATACACTCTTGTTCCTTTTATTTTCTTTTAACACAATTTGAGGTAATTCATGTCAATTGTGCTTTCTTTGATTGTTTTTATTGAGTGCTTGTGTTGGTTAGCTGTTAGATTTCATTCTTGTTGTCAATTTACTATGCTTTCCTTTTATGCCTTCCAAGTGTTTGACAAAATGCTTGGAAGGATGTTAGAGTAGCATTTTATGCTCTTGGCTTGGGATGGTAACTTAGGAATTCTTGAGTTACTAATGTCCAAGTATTGATGATTGGTAGCCATTGACTCTAGCACTCATTAATTAAATTAGTGAATAGTTAGGATTTATGGATTAAGATTGATATAGCTCATTTGATTTTTCTTTACTTGTTATAGGATGACTTAATGAGATTAATCCTTGCAATTATCATATTGTGGTTAGTAATAAGGATAGAGATCCTTGACCAGCAAACCTTGCCAAGAACTTTTTATCATTTGATTTTCATTGCCAATTATTTTTCTCATCTCTTATCCAAAACCTCAAAACATACAATCCATAACCAATAACAAGAACACTACCCTGCAATTCCTTTGAGAGGTGACCCGAGGTTTGAATACTTCGGTTATTAGTTTTCTTAGGGGTTTGTACTTGTGACAAACAAATGTTTGATTGAGGAAGATTATTTGTTGGTTTAGAACTATACTTACGACGAGATTTTATTCATGCTTTACCATCAACAATTTTCCGTTCATCAGGGAGAATGTGAACTTGAGGAAGCTTGGCAACGGATAGGGCTTGAAGCATCTTGTCAAGTGGCGGAAACCCTTCAAAGAGGATGGACGGGAGTGGAAATTACCCTATCAAGACCATTAGAAGCATCTACTCCTAAGTTACCATCATTCATTACATTATTTAAGTGGGTAAAATTCTTGTCCTTAAACTTTATTATCCCACTTGAATATGGTTTGCTTGAAACGGATGGTCAACTTAGGATGCTTTGTGGGTTGAAGAGTAGAAGAGAGATGATTAGTGGTTGGTGTCATAAATCTCAATTCATTATGGTTGGAAGCTTAAAGTTTGGGAGCAAGGATTGGTGTGCTACTCAATTGATAGGATCTAGGAAGATGTTTGGATGCTCAAATAAGAATTCTATGGACTTGCCACCCAATGGGAACAATGATAAATTGGAAGATATGTGTGAGAATAAGATATGGAGATCAAGTTTGGGAGCTCATATTTTGTGAGGAACTCCATCAAAGCTTGGTGAATTTAAATTGGAATCTTGGAGCACTTTGGAGAACCAAGCACTGTTAGAGGTTCAACGATGAATTCAAGTACAAGCCTCCTTGATTAGAGCTCCCCATAAGTCCAACTTAAGGATGTAAAAGAAAAGTGCTAGGTGGGAGGCACCTCACCATGCACCACCATCACTCTTGCAGCCACTCTATCGCCTGACCCACCAGTTGAAGGTGGAGGTGACACAGTGACGACTCCTTCAACGCCGCATGATCATGAGCACCGAGGATGGTGCTATATTTTAAGTGTGGGGAGGTTGTCCATCTTCAGCAAGCATATTTTGGGTGACAATTTCATTTCTGAACACTTGTAGTTTAGCTTTTATTGTTATTATGCTTTTTAGTTGCGTTGTATATATTTTATCCTTTTGAAAACCTTTTTATTTAGTTTATTACTTTTTATATAGCTTATTGTACTTTTTAATTTTGCTTGTATATAACTTAGTATTATATAATAGTTATGCATATTTTGACATTTTGCTCTTAATTTTGGCTTTACATATACTTTTTGGTTTTTAGTCTTGATTGTGATTTGGGATAAGTGTGGGGAAAATGTGGGACTTTTGTTGATGAAAATGTGCTTTATACTTATTGAGAAATATTTGGAATTTGGGTACATGATCATGTTATATTATAGAAACTATATGCATTGATGTGTTGGCATATATATTATAAAAGCAAAAAAAAAAGAAAAAAAATAATAAAAAGGGGACAAAATTATCCCAATATGAAATTCAATAAAAATCAATACATATGTGACGGAATTTGATGCATGAGTGAGGGTATATGAAAAAGTGAGATTATGAGTAGCTAAGCTTGATATTAGAAGTTTATAGGTTGTGTATGTTAGGTGATAATTTAGGTTAATCAAAGATTCAAATGCAAGCTCACCTAGCCATATATACATTCTTACCTTTAACCTTAGCCCCATTACAATCTTGCAAAGATCTCATGATATTTGCATATGTACATTAAATTTGTGTTGATTGGTTAGATGAATAACAAACTTTAGAAAGCATGATTAGAGGAGAATTGAGTGAATTGACCTTAAACAATTGAGTGACTAGAGTGCATATATATATCCGGTGAGGGTTCAATCACTCAATTCCATATTTCCACCTATGATCATTGCTTATCTTGCAAGTTTGCTTAAATTGCTTTATATGACTCAATTCAATGGTGAATGTAATTGGTTATGATTGCCTTAGCCCTTGATAGTGTATAGATACTTTCTTGGAAATTAATTTATTTAGACTAATTAAATACATATAGATAGTTAGGTAAAATAGTTACATACATATAGATAGATTGCATATAGATAGTTTGCATTGAATAAGTGATACCCCTTCTTGTCTTTCTTTGGTATAGCATGAGGAAATGCTATTGTTTAAGTGTGGGGATGTGATGAATCCACATTTCATGATATTTATTTTCTCTATTTAGATGGATTTCATCAACTTTTCTTGCATTTATCCATTGAAATAGCATAGTTTCATAATTTCTTCTTAAATTGTGCTTGAAAGTGAAAACATGCTTTTTAGGCTTTTTAATTGTTAAATTTTATTCACTTTAATCCCATTTGGTATCTTGATATATTTGTTAAGCGATTTCAGGTTTCCAAGGTAAGTATGGGTTGAAGAAGTGAGGAAAGAGCATCCAAAAGAGAAGAAATCATGAAGAAAATGTTGTTTGGAAGCTGTAGCAAGTATGCGTATGCATAGCGATGCGTGCGTACGCACTATTGCAACCTCGTGTAACCATGCGTATGCATTACTTTTGGTGCGTACGCACAATGGGAATTTTGCGCAACCGTGCGTACGCATGGTAGGTCGTGCATATGCACGAATGCATGCATGTGAGGTCATTAATTGCAATTTCCTGGGGGCAAATTTTGGGCTTCCAGAGCCCCAATTCAACCCATTTCTGAAGCTATTTCAAGCCAAATTGAAGAAGGATGAAGAACGGACAATTAGGTTTAGGTTTTAACATGTTCTAGGTAGTTTTTCTAGAGAGAGAAGCTCCCCTTTCTCTCTAGAATTTAGGGTTTCTAGTTTAATTCCTTTTTAATTTTATTTTTTGATTCTTGTTTTAGTATAGTTTCATTTATATTTTCATGTTCTCTTGTCTTGATCCACTTCATTTCTTTTGTCATTTCCTTTATTTTTTCACTTTTATATTTATGAACTCTTGTTAATTTTAATTTTTATTTAATGCAATTTGATGTCTTTATGTTTATTGATGTTTAATTGAGTTGCTATTATTACTTTCTTGTATTTGGTAACTTTAGCTTTTATTTTTATGGCAATTTAATATGCTTTTATTTTCATGCACACCAAGTGTTTGACAAAATGCTTGTCTTAGTTTTAGTGTAGTTTTTCACACTCTTCGCTTGGAATTGAGGACTTAGGTGACTTTAAATCAATGATGTCCATTCTTGATTGATATATTAGAGTAGTTAGTTGATTTGGTTTCCACTAACGCTAGTCTTTCACTAAGCTAAGTAGTGAGTTGGCTAGGACTTGTGGATTGAGATCAATTATGCCTATTTGACTTATCCTCGATGTTAGGTTGACTAAGTAGGATTAACTCTTCATTATCATCATATGTTTGTAGTCAATGGCTAGGATAGGTAACGTTAACTCTCAATCCTTGCCAAGAGGTTTCTTTAGCATTTAAATTCCCTTTTCTTGATTAGTTGCTTTCTGATGAGCGGATAATTTATACCCTTTTTGGCATTGTTTTTACATAGTTTTTAGTATGTTTTAATTAATTTTTATTAGTTTTTATTCAAAAATCACATTTCTGGACTTTACTATGATTTTGTGTATTTTTCTGTAATTTCATATATTTTCTGGCTGAAATTGAGGGACCTGAGCAAAAATCTGATTCAGATGCTGAAAAATGACTACAGATGCTGTTGGATTCTGACCTCTCTTCAATCGAAGTAGATTTTCTGGAGCTACAGAAGCCCAATTGGTGCGCTCTTAATTGCGTTGGAAAGTAGACATTTTGGGCTTTCTAGCAATATATAATAGTCCATACTTTGTCCGAGATTTGATGGCCCAAACTGGCGTCCGAAGTCAGCCTAAAATATCTTGGCGTAAAACGCCCAAACTGGCACCAAAGCTGGCGTTTAACTCCAGAAACAGCCTAAGCACGAAAAAGCTTCAATGCTCAGTCCAAGCACACACCAAGTGGGCCCCGGAAGTAGATTTCTGCACTATCTGCACTTAGTTACTTATTTTCTGTAAACCCTAGTTACTAGTTTAGTATAAAAACTAATTTTAGAGATTTATTTTACATCTTGGATAGTCTTTTGGTTGAAACTTTTATCTTTTATCATCTATTGTACACGTTTGGAGGCTAGCCTCACGGCCATGCCTAGACCTTTCACTTATGTATTTTCTACGGTGGAGTTTCTACACCCCATAGATTAAGGTGTAGAGCTCTACTGTTCTTCATGAATTAATACAAGTACTATTGTTTTTCTATTCAATTCACGCCTACTTCTTCTCTAAGATATTCACTCGCACTTCAACCTGATGAATTTGATGACCCGTGACACTCATCATCATTCTCACTTATGAACACGTGCCTGACAACCACTTCTGTTCTATCTGCAATAGCTTGAGTGTGTATCTCTTGGCCTCCTGGTTCACGACGCATGGTTGCCTCTCCTGACAACAGAGCATTCCATTCCGTGAGATCAGAGTCTTCATGGTATAGGTGATAAACCACTATTTTATGGTTTATATTGTGCTTAATTGTGCGGTTTTATCAAATTTTTACCCACTTATTCATATGATTAGCATGCATTTATAATTCCTTCCTAAAAATACTTCATGGTTGAAAACTTGCTTCCTAGAGACTTTTAATTTTGTATTTTTAATTCTCCTTTATTCCATTCGATGCCGTGATCTGTGTGTTAAGTGTTTCAGCCTTTATAGGGCATGAATGACTTGGAGATTAGAAAGGAAGCTTGCAAAAATGGAAGGAACACAAGAAATTAAGGGGATGACCAGCGAGAAGTGACGCGGCCACATGGCTCACGCGACTGCGCGAGTTAAAGGAAATTACAGTGACGCGCTCGTGTGCCTGACGCGAACGCATGGATTGGAAACTGCACAAGTGACGCAAATGCGTGGACGACGTGCACGCTGGGCAAGGCAAAACGCTGGATGACGCGAACGTGTAGATGACGCGATCGCGTGACGTGCGCGATCTGCAGAATCTGCAGAATTCGCTGGGGGTGATTTTGGGCCCTGTTTTGACCTAGTTTTCGGCCCAGAAGAGCAGATTAGAGCCAGGGAACATGCAGAGACCAGGAGACAACATTCATTCCGCATAGTTTTAGTTTCAGATCTGAATGTACTCCTCCTCTAGGTTTTCTCTCTACACATTCATAGTTCTTAGGATTTTGATTTTATTGCTTTTTGGATTGGGATATTGAGAAGAGTTATTACCTCCGCCAAGACTTCATTATTCTAGTTTGTTTTCCTTACTTGTCTCTTACTCTTCCATGTCCTTAATTTATTCAGAAAGACTATTGGATTATTTTTAGAATTTATTAATACAAGAACTATTTTTACTTTTAATTGATCTTTTGATTATTATTTATCATGTCTTTCTTTATTTCTCTTTCTTATGTTGTGAAGTTTACATTCATAATGAGCGAGTAGTTCCATAACTTGATTGGGAGTTGATTGAAAGGAGAACCTTGAGTTGGAACGCTCAAGAGAAAAATTATAATTGGGTCTACTGTTGGATTGCCCTCTAGTCACTGACACTAATCACTTCCAAGGGAGAGGATTGGAACTTGTGAATAGAAATAGCTTTCCAACTTGCTTGACTTTCCTCTACCTAGTAAGGGATAACTAAGCAGAATAACCTTCAATCATCAATTAATCTTGAGAGTACTCCAACAAGAATAGGGCCTCCAACTAATCTACTCCCGATCAAGGTTTTTATTTAAATTACATAAATTCTCTAATTTAATTTCTTGTTTATCAACTCAACCATTTTTAGAAAACATCTGATTAATAAAATAGCACATCTTTCTGTAACTCGTTTGGAGATGACCTGGGATTCATACCCCCAGTATTTTAATTCTAATTTTGTGACAACCCTTCTAAATTGATAAACGGATATTCGGTTGGTTAAGAACTGTACTTGCAACGTATCTCTTATAATAATTTCTTAACTTGCCAATTTTCGCCACGTCAATTTTTGGCGCCGTTGCCGGGGAGTTGCAATAGAGTGCTAAGTTATTGATTGGAATTTATTTATTTGCATTTTATTTTATTTTTGCTACTATGAGCTACATGTTTCTTTCGTTAAATGACGCGTTCACTTCCTGATCCAAGCTTGCCAGTATTTGATCCTGAGATTGAAAGAACTATTTCACGTATAAGGCAAGCTCGGCGTCGGTTAGTCCTCTCCGAGGGCGAATCTGAAACGTCACTTGAGAAAGAAACAAGCTCCCTTTCTACTGATTCGGTTGATTTACGTGCAGGTGACATGGCAGAACCTAGGAGAGTTACTATCCAGGAGGCTGGAGCCTCTGATTTCACACTGCAACCGTTTCAAGCGCATCACCCAGTGGTGGCTACAGACTTTGAAATAAAGACTGCACTGCTCAACTTGATGCCTAAGTTTCATGGCTTACCTGCTCAAGAGCCTATCAAGCACCTTAGGGATTTCCAAGCAGCTTGTTCTACTGTCAGGCGTGATGGTGCAGATGAAACTTCTATTTTGTTAAAAGCTTTTCCATTCTCTCTTGAGGGAAAGGCGAGAGAGTGGTACTACACTCAACCCGCAGCAACCGTATCTGACTGGGATATGCTTAGAAGAGAATTTTTGGAAAAATTCTTTCCAACTGAAGTTACTGATAAACTAAGGAAAGATATTTCCATGATTGTTCAGGATGAATCCGAGACTCTCTACGAATACTGGGAGCGCTTCAACAACCTTCTGGAAGCATGCCCCCACCATATGATTGACAAGATAGTGTTGCTCGGCTACGTCACACAGGGCATGAGGCCCCAAGATAAGACCACATTGGAAAGTGCTAGCAATGGGTCTATGAAAAAGTACAAGACCACTGATGAGGCATGGCAATTGATCAGCAACTTAGCTGAATCTACTAGGAATCACAGGCAGAAACAAAGCCGGTCAAAAGCTATTGCAGAAGTATCCTCTAGCAGAGAGACTGCTGCTCTAACTCAGAGTATCTGTGAAATGACCAAATTACTAAAGCAGATGCAGTTGAGTCAACAACAAGCTCAGCAAGCTCAGCCTTCTCCACCACAGCAAAGCCAACAGTTAGTTCCACAGAGAGTGTGCGGGATCTATGCTGATTATAGCCATTATACTGATGAACGTCTACAGCTCCAACAGGAAGACAACACTGTAGTAGCCACTCATAACTTTTATGACCGCCCCAATCAAGGATACAATCAAGGTGGCAGCTACAACCATGGATGGCAGGATAATTCAAACCAAGGTTAGAAAGATAATTCTAACCAGGGCTGGAGGGACAACAATAACAGAGGAGGCAGAGACAATCAGGGAAATTAGAGGTAGAATAATAACAACAATAGGCAGCAGAACCAGCCTTACAGAGCACCTCACCTGAGGTAATTCCAAGGACCACAGCACAACCAACAGCAGACCTCTCAGATCACTTGTCCTTCTTCATCTTCTAATGATGAGTTACTACAATCTATTGATCGGAGACAGTAGGCCATGGAAAACAACCTTACTTCTACTCTAAATGGTCTGAATTCTACCTTGCAAGCTCTTGTATCACAGATTGGATCGCTAAATAACTCCAATAACCAGCCTTTGAGCTCCAGCGGAATCCCCTCTCAACCATTACCCAATCCAATGGATGGCATCAATGCCATCACCCTAAGGTCCGGAACCACACTGTAAAAGAGGAATCAGGAGGAGCCAATCCCATCATAACACGCCTCAGCTGAAGAGGTGGTGGAAGTAGAGGATGTTGAAGAGGAAGAGGACATACAAGACATGGTTGAAGAAGAAGAAGCTCAACCACAGAAGGAAGCACCAAAGGAGGTAGACCCTGTAGGAAACGCCCTCCCTATTCCATTTCCACAAATCGCAAGGAAGCCCAGGAAGCAGATAGAACTTGATCCCAAAATGGTAGAAATATTCAAAAAGATTGAGGTAACTGTTCCCCTTTTTGATGTTATTCAGCAGGTACGCAAAGTTTCTAAAAGATTTATGTATACATAAAGACAAAATTAATGAATTAGAAACTATTCCTTTAGGTAGTTCTATATCTGCTTTAATGGGAGGTATACCTGAAAAGTGTAGTGATCCAGGTCCATGTATGGTTAATTGTACTATTGGTGGTGTTATATTTTCTGACTGCATGTGTGATCTAGGAGCCTGTGTTAGTATAATGCCTTTGTCTATATATGATACTTTAAGGCTCCCTCCCTTAAAAAGGTCGGCAGCTCGTTTTGTGTTAGCAGATAAAAGCATTATTACAGTGGTTGGAGTTGCTAAAGATGTATTACTGAGCATTAAGGGACTCACATTTCCCATTGACTTCTACATTCTGGAAATGCCCCCTAATGACTCAGGACGGCCATCATCAATCCTGCTTGGAAGACCATTCCTGAAGACTTCAAAGTTTAAGCTGGATGCATTTTCCGGAACTTATTCCTTTGAGATAGATGGCAGAATAGTGAAATTCAGTTTAAATAGAGCTATAAAGCACCCTCTGGATGACATTTCTATCTCCTAGTGTGACATCATAGATGAAACCGTGGCTGAAGTTCACCAGGAGGAGTTAGAAAAGAAGTACACAGGACAAGGTCCAAGTGTGGGGACACTCCTGGAGGACAATAAGGGCACTTTGCCATTATCACCAGCCCCAGATAATCCAGAGCCTGACCATGAGCAGAAATTAGAATTAAAGCCCCTCCCTCCACACCTCAAGTATGCTTACCTTGAGGACAAGCAGAAGTTTCCAGCTATTATTGCAAGGGAACTCACTTCCCAACAAGAAGAACAGCTACTCAATGTGCTGAGGAAACACAAAAGAGCAATTGGATGGAGCTTGGCAGACATAGAAGGCATCAACCCTCAAGTTTGTGAGCACAGAATATTTTTAGAAGAGGGAGCTAGGCCTGTTCGTCAACCCCAGAGAAGACTGAATCCCACTATCTTGGAGGTTGTCAAAAAAGAAGTGACCAGACTACTTAAGGCGGATATCATCTACCCCATCTTAGATAGTGAATGGGTCAGCCCAGTACAAGTGGTACCCAAGAAGTCTGGAGTCACTACAGTGAATAATGAGCATGGAGAGCTCATAGCAACCAGAGTACAGAATGCCTGGAAAGTATGCATTGATTACAGGCGTCTCAACTAAGCCACTCGTAAGGATCACTACCCCCCTTCCATTCATTGATCAAATGCTGGATCGCCTGTCAGGTAAATCACATTATTGCTTTTTAGATGGTTACACAAGCTATTTCTAGATTCATATAGCTCCTGAAGATCAGGAAAAGACTACTTTTACCTATCCTTTTGGCACTTATGCTTATAAGAGAATGCCCTTTGGCTTGTGCAATGCACCAGCTACTTTTCAAAGGTGGCATGATGAGTCTTTTCTCTGACATCATTGAGGATTGTAGGGAGGTTTTTATGGATGATTTTAGCATTTATGGTGATTCCTTTAGCCTTTGCTTAGATAGTTTATCTAGAGTATTAGATAGATGTGTCAGTACAAACCTTGTATTGAATTTTGAAAAATGTCACTTTATGGTAAAACAAGGGATTGTACTAGGACATATTATGTCTATTACAAGCATTTCTGTAGATCCAGCAAAGGTGGATGTTATTTCTAGTTTGCCTTACCCCTCCTCTGTGAGGTAAGTCCATTCGTTCCTTGGCCATGCAGGTTTTTACTGGAGATTCATTAAGGACTTTAGTAAGGTAGCACTTCCCTTATCTAGATTACTTCAGAAAGATATTGAGTTCGAGTTCAGTGAGGATTGCAAACAAGCGTTTGATAAGCTGAAGATTGCCCTGACTCAAGCTCCAATTGTGAGAGGACCAGACTGGAGCCAGCCATTTGAAATCATGTGCGATGCTTCCAACCATGCAGTAGGAGCAGCGCTGGCTCAGCGTGAAGGTAAGGACCCCTTTGTAATTGCTTATGCGTCTAAGACTTTAGACGCCACTCAGTCTAATTACACTACTACTGAGAAAGAGCTTCTTGCTATTGTTTTCGCTCTGGATAAATTCCGAGCCTATTTACTTGGTACAAAAGTAGTAGTGTACTCGGACCACGCAGCTCTAAAGTATTTATTAGCTAAAAAGGAATCCAAACCAAGGCTTATACGTTAGATACTGCTTCTACAAGAATTTGATTTAGAAATTAAGGATAGAAGTGGTAACCAGAATTTAGTGGCGGACCACTTGAGTCGCCTTGAGCACATTAAAGATGACTCTACTCCTATAGCTGATAATTTCCCATTTGATAACCTGCAAGCAGTATCTGAGGTAGTCCCTTGGTATGCACCTGTAGCTAATTATCTAGTTAGCCGCACTTTTCCTACAGACTTTACTAAGCATCAAAGAGACAAGCTAAAAAGCGAGTCTAAGTATTATATATAGGATGACCCGTATTTATGGAGATCTGGCGCTAACCAGGTAATTAGACAGTGTATGCCTCAATCAAAATTCCAGTCCATTTTAGAGGCCTGCCACTCATCTGAGAGTGGAGGACATTTTGGCCCTCAAAGAACAGCTAGAAAAATCTTAGACTGTAGATTCTGGTGGCCTACTCTTTTTAGAGACGCTGCTGAATTTTGTAAATCTTGTTTCCCATGCCAAAAATTTGGTAATATATCCAAGAAGGATGAGATGTTTCAACAGATTATGCTTTTCTGTGAAATTTTTGATGTTTGGGGCATTGACTTCATGGGTCCATTTCCAAATTCTAATGGTTATTTTTATATATTGTTAGCTGTGGATTACGTTTCCAAATGGGTGGAAACAATTTCTACCCGCACTGATTATGCTAACACTGTTGTTTCCTTTGTTAGAAACTATATCATTTGTCGTTTTGGATCACCACGAGCAATCGTGAGCGATCAAGGCACCCATTTCTGTAACAGGAGACTAACAGGACTACTGAGGAAGCATGGGATAGTTCATAAAGTGGCAACAGCCTACCATCCCCAGACTAATGGGAAAGCTGAGGTATCTAACAGAGAGATAAAGCGTATATTGCAGAAGATAGTCAAACCTCATAGAAGAGACTGGAGCACCAGGCTACAAGATGCACTTTGGGCATACAGAACTGCATACAAGACACCCATTGGAATGAGCCCCTTCCGCTTAGTTTATGGAAAAGCCTGTCACCTCCTAGTTGAGGTAGAGCACAAAGCCTTTGGGGCAGTAAAGGAGTGCAATATGGAATTTGAGAAGGTCGGAACTGAGAGAAAGTTGCAATTGCAAAAATTAGAAAGCCTTCGCCTAGAAGCTTATGAGAACTCAAGGCTGTACAAGGAAAAGATGAAGGCTATACATGATAAGCACATCAAGAGGAGAGAGTTCTAACCTGGGGACCTAGTCCTCCTTTACAACTCTAGACTGAGGCTCATGCCAGGCAAGTTGAGATCAAAATGGGAAGGTCCATATAGAGTAGAGAAGGCTGAGCCATACGGAGTTTTCCACCTGAGTCATCCTTTAAGATCTGAATTCATCAAAGTTAATGGACATCGTTTGAAGCTATATCATGGTAAGAAGGTGATGAAAAACAAGGAGTTAGAAATCTTCCTCTTGGAGGATCCACTCACAACAGAAGACTGAGCTAGTGGAGTGTCCAACTTAAAGACGTTAAAGCAAAGTGCTAGGTGTGAGACAACCCACCATGGTATGATCGTTCCTTTCTTTATTCTTAGTTTTCTTTTTCAATAACTCTTCTCCTTATTAGCATATTTAGTTTGCATCTGTATTTGCATATTTTTATTAAAAAAAAAGAGGTAGTGCACGCGACGCGACAGCGTCGCCGACGCGTCCGCGTCGCAGGTGGCTCAAAAAGAATAAGAAATCGAACAGAAAGTCACGCGGGAGCGTGGCTGGAGGCGTGCCTTTGGCACAAATCACCCCACGTGACCGCGTCGCTGACGTGTCCGTGTCACATGGGAAACATGCCTCCCACGCATCCGCGTCACTCACGCGGACGCGTGACCTGAAAATCGACGTAAGAAAGGGTGCACGACCGAAAGTTGTGCTAAAGTGGTGCTGGACTGGTGCTGAACGCACAAGCCTTACCACGCGGACGCATGGCTCACGCGTCTGCGTCATATCCCAATAATGGCCACCCACGCGATCGCGTCCACCACGCGACCGCGTCACCCAATTTTTTGGCAAAAAGAGTTTTGAACAGAGAGTTGTGCGGGCGCGAGGCTGCCCTAGCACCACTCGCACGGTTCTTGTCACGCGTCCGCATGACCGACACGACCGCGTCGATTCATTTAAGCGCCATCTGCGCGAACGCGTACCCCACACATCCGCATCGCTTGCGCCGCATAGCTTATCCTAATTTGCCAAATATCTTATCTTTCTCTTCCCCAAATCCTATTTTTTCTTTTCCCTCCTCATTATTTTTTTCCCCTTTCTTCCTCCATCCTTCTTTCTCACTTTTTACTTTCTCTCTCTCACCACCATTATCAAGGTTTTTCTTTTCTTCATCCCTCCTTACTCTTCTATTCTTCTTTTTATTTTTATGTTTTCTTCTCCTTTTCTTTTTCTTTTTACTTGCATTATCCATGTTTTCCTTTTCTTTTTTTTTTCTTTTACTTGGTGTAGGAAATTTATTAGGGTCATTATTATTCCTTATGGTTTGCTTGTGGATTGTTAAGGACTTGTTTAGCAATTATATATTAATTTTTCAGGGTTGCTTGCATGTTCAATTTATTATTTTCATTCTCTTTTTATCATGCATACTATGTGTTTGTGAAAACGCCCGTATGGCATTGTGCACTATTTTTGGATTTCTTTTAATCTACCACTCTATATGCCTGTTTTTCACAAAACTCTTTTTTATATTTTATTATTTAAATATAATTGTCATTACAAACAAATTATCAGTTTGAAAGGCTTGGTAATCTAACTTGGACATTGAATGCTTGATCTATGCTACTCATGCCTTTGCCTGCATGCCAATAAACACCTAGTATTTAATTGTCCCCATATGCACTTGCTATATTTCCATTGATGATTTTCCACATGTAGTCATGACCATGTGTTGACATCATTCATCTTTTAATGTGCATTGATTACCACTTTTTCCGCCCTCTTCCTTGCTCCAACCCTTGACATTTTAACATACCTTTCCTTTCTTTCTTTTAGGATGGCCACCAAGAAAGGCAAGGAGAAAGCTGCTCCCAAATCAATAGCAAGAAGAGGAACAAAATGAGCATTAGTGGCAGAGCTATCTTCAACTGCAGTTAAACCCTCAACAAAAAGAATTAAGAGGATTATAAAGGTTGATGATAAAGAGAAAGCCTTTCCAGCAAAGGACACTGCGCGATTTACTAATCGCTACTGTGAGTAGATGTTCTCCATCCTGGCAGAAAGGAGTTACAACAACGAATACCTTCTTATCCTCCCAACCCATATCGCTGAATTTATTGAGCCGCAAATTGCACGAAGACAATGGGGTTTCCTACAGAGACAGCCATGGCAGGTTAATCTTTCCTGGGTAGTCGAGTTCTACTCCAACTTTCACCTGCCGACCCTGCAGTCCGTCTATGTCCGTAAGAAGCAAATCCCCATTACAGAAGAGGCCATTCAACAAACTTTAGATCTTCCCCTTACTCCAGAAGGACTGGACGCATTTCAAGAGGCCGCACTCAAGCGCCAGATGTACCAATTTTACTGGGACACTGTTCTCAGAATTATCGCCCTACCTGGCAGCAGATGGATCTACGGATACCATCGTTCCCGTCCTAAGGGAATATCGGCTTCCGCACTTACCTTGGAGGCTCGAGTATGGGCACAGATTATGTCCCATTACGTCTTTCTGAGCACTCACGAGTCCTCCTTCACTGCAGACATGGCCGTTCTACTATGGTGCATCCTTACAGATCAACCTCTGAACCTACCAAGACACATCCGGAATGCTATGGGACACGTACAAATTGTGGACAACTAACCTTTTCTCGCCTTGGTCTCAAATCTTGTCTCAGCCACCGGAGTCTCCTACAGAGCTGGGGACACCAAAGTCATGCTTCCCCGGGATGATCAGTATGTCCCTAACGGGAAATATATCAGACCTCCAGCAGCCACTACAAGCCAGCCTACTGAACCGGCTGAAGACATTCCTCCTTCCACACCACAGGCACCAACAACAAACCAACTGCTCCATTAGATACTTGAAAGGTTGGATCGGCAGGAACACAAAGCAAAGCTAAGAGAGCGCTGTAACAAGCGCCGATTCACATACCTCAAAGAGCTACTTAAGGGAAAATACAGAGACTCAGACACCCCGGACTCCACTTCCTTTACCAGCACAGGGAGCCATGATGGTCCCGACTGTGGAGATACTGCTACCAGCCCACCCTTGTTCCTGACAGATGGCACCGAGGACGGTGCAAAGCCTTAAGTGTGGGGAGGTCGGTCAGTACCTGACTTTCGGAGGTAAATTCTCTTCCCTAACACCAATAAAATAGGTTATTTAGTTAGTTTTTATTTTGTAAAATAGGATAAATTGCATAGTAATAGGATAGTTGCATGCATGTTCTACTTGATTGAAAAGATAATAAGTTTCTTCTAAGACCCTATTTTTAGAACAAAATTTCACTAATTTTAATTAAAACTTTTATGTTAAAATTGCTTGAAGTTGTATTTGGAACATGGTTTTTAAGCTAAAGAACACACAACCTATGAGATTTGAGCCTTTATAAATGGTTACATTATTTAACCATAATTATTTTATTCTTGTGTGTTTACTTCTCTATGATTGTAATCTATATTTTGTTTCATCCTCTATGTCCAATGTTCAATATATCTATATGCTTGCATATCACTGAGGCCATTATTTGTTTAGCTCACTTATCCAAATTAAGCCTACCCCTTAAAGTTACCTTTGTTAGCCACTTTGAGCCTTTAAATCCCATTTGTTCTGTATTTTACCACATCACTAGCCTTAAGCGGAAAAACAATTATATATCCCAATTGAATCTTTGGTTAGCTTAAGATAGAATTGTGTGTTAATTGAGCATGGGAAGATTGTGGAAACAAAAGAAAATAAGGGAATATGTCATGATAATATAATGGGAATTTGGGTACTTACTCATGTGGAACTATAAAAAATTAAAAGTCTATGTGCATTGATAAATAATTAAGGGGACAAAAATTACCCCAATGCTAAGTTGAAATTCAAGGATCAATGCATATATGATAAAATTAAAATGAGAGTTGACACATGAGTAGGGAATGTGAAAGGAAAATTTTGGGTAGCTAGGTATGAAATTTAAGTTATATAGAATGTATATATGTGTGTTAGGTGAAAGCTTGGGTTAATTAAAGATTCAATTTATAAGCTTACTTAGCCATATATGTACCCTTACCCTTACCTTGGCCCCATTACAACCTTAAAAAGACCTCATAATGTTTGTATTGGTATATTAAATGTTGTTGATTGGTTAGGAGAAGAACAAAAATTAGAAAGCATGATTAGAGAAGGATAGAGTGATTACCCTATACACTAGAGAGACTAGAGTGTACATACATCATCAGTGAGGGTTCAATGCTTAAATTCTATGTTCCCTGCTTTCATGAGCTACCTTCTTGCATTTTTATCTGTTGTTACTAAATAAAAAAATTGAATTAGTGGAATTTGATTTGTGATTGTCTTGAAGAGCTTATTTACTTTTGACCAAGTGGACAAGAATCATATAGTTACATTCACATATATAGGTTGCATTGCATTGCATGGGTTTTACATGTTCCTACTCATTTATTTTATCTCCTTCAACTAAGCATGAGGACATGCTAATGACTAAGTGTGGGGAGGTTGATAAACCACTATTTTATGGTTTATATTGTGCTTAATTGTGCGGTTTTATCAAATCTTTATCCACTTATTCATATGATTAGCATGCATTTATAATTCCTTCCTAAAAATACTTCATGGTTGAAAACTTGCTTCCTAGAGACTTTTAATTTTGTATTTTTAATTCTTCTTTATTCCATTCGATGCCGTAATCTGTGTGTTAAGTGTTTCAGGCTTTATAGGGCATGAATGACTTGGAGATTAGAAAGGAAGCTTGCAAAAATGGAAGGAACACAAGAAATTGAGGGGATGACCAACGAGAAGTGACACAGCCACATGGCTCACGCGACCGCGCGAGTTAAAGAAAATTGCAGTGACGCGCTCGCGTGCCTGACGCGAACGCATGGATTGGAAACTTCACAAGTGACGCGAATGCGTGGACGACGCGCACGCGTGGCAAGGCAAAACGCTGGATGACGCGAACGCGTGGATGACGCGATCGCGTGACGTGCGCGATCTGCAGAATCTGCAGAATTCGCTGGGGGCGATTTTGGGCCATGTTTTGACCCAGTTTTCGGCCCAGAAGAGCAGATTAGAGCCAGGGAACATGCAGAGACCAAGAGACAACATTCATTCTGCATAATTTTAGTTTTAGATCTGAATTTACTCTTCCTCTAGGTTTTTTCTCTACACATTCATAGTTCTTAGGATTTTGATTTTATTGCTTTTTGGATTTGGATATTGAGAAGAGTTATTACCTCCGCCAAGACTTCATTATTCTAGTTTGTTTTCCTTACTTGTCTCTTACTCTTCCATGTCCTCAATTTATTCAGAATTACTATTGGATTATTTTTAGAATTTATTAATACAAGAACTATTTTTACTTTTAATTGATCTTTTGATTATTATTTATCATGTCTTTCTTTATTTCCCTTTCTTATGTTGTGAAGTTTACATTCATAATGAGCGAGTAGTTCCATAACTTGATTGGGAGTTGATTGAAAGGAGAACCTTGAGTTGGAACGCTCAAGAGAAAAATTGTAATTGGGTCTACTGTTGGATTGCCCTCTAGTCACTGACACTAATCACTTTCAACGGAGAGGATTATAACTTGTGAATAGAAATAGCTTTCCAATTTGCTTGACTTTCCTCTACCTAGTAAGGGATAACTAAGCAGAATAACCTTCAATCATCAATTAATCTTGAGAGTACTCCAACAAGAATAGGGCTTCCAACTAATCTACTCCCGGTCAAGGTTTTTATTTAAATTACATAAATTCTCTAATTTAATTTCTTGTTTATCAACTCAACCATTTTTAGAAAACATCTGATTAATAAAATAGCACATCTTTCTGCAACTCGTTGGGAGACGACCTGGGATTCATACACCCAGTATTTTAATTCTAATTTTGTGACAACCCTTCTAAATTGATAAACGGATCTTCAGTTGGTTAAGAACTGTACTTGCAACGTATCTCTTATAATAATTTCTTAACTTGCCAATTTCTGCCACGTCAATAGGCTAGAACCATTGGCAGCATTCCTGAGATCCAGAAAGTCTAAACCTTGTCTGTGGTATTCCGAGTAGGATCTGGGAAAGGATGACTGTGACGAGCTTCAAACCTGCGAATGTGGGGCACAAGTGACAGTGTGCAAAAGGATAATGGTCCTATTCCGATGCTAGCGGGAACCGACAGATGATTAGCCATACAGTGACAGCACATATGGATTTGTTTTCATCTGAGAGGATCATACAGCTTCCCATGGAAGGAGGTAACGCATGGTTGGAAGAAGACAATAGGAAAGCAGAGGTTCAAAAGCAACAAAGCATCTCCAGACGCTTATCTGAAATTCCCACCAATAAATTACATAAGTACTTTATCTTATTTTATATTTTATTTATATTTTAATTATATTTTAATTATCAAAACTTCATAACCATTTGAATCTGCCTGACTGAGATTTACAAGGATGACCATAGCTTGCTTCAAGCCGACAATCTCCATGGGATCGACCCTTACTCACGTAAGGTATTACTTGGACGACCCAGTGCACTTGCTGGTTAGTTATGCAGAGTTGTGAAAAAGAGTTGAGATTAAGATTGTGCGTACCAAGTTTTTGGCGCCATTGTTAGAGATCACAATTTCGTGCACCACTTTCCATTTAATTCCATGCATGCTTGTTTAATTTCTTGCCTTTTTAATTCTCTTGTTAATTACCATCAAAACCCCACATTTCCTCATAGCCAATAATTACACACTTCATTGTAATTCCTAGGGAGAATGACCCGAGGTTTAATTACTCTCGGTTATTTTTATTTGAATTAAACTTTGATGTTGGTCAATTATTGGGTTTGGACTATACTTGCAACGCCAATTCTATTTTGAGAAAAATTCTAAACCTACATTTGGCTCACATCAATGGTTCATCTCTAATATCTTGTTGAATTCTTTTGTCTCTGACACCTTACAGTGAATTATTTGGGTCTTAAAGTCAAGAGATCGAGGAGAAGGTAAGGCTTGGGCTAAGTCAAACTGTCAGGCTACATAATGGAGAGAATAAATGACTAATTTCTTTTTAAGAGGCCAGATCGACTCAGGAGGTAGTCCGACAGGGAGAATTTGAGGAGTGTTCTATTCAAGGAATGACCCATTAAAGCTCAGGGAACGTTATGTATTCCCAAAAAAGCACGTATCATTTTAAATGATGCGTAACTATCCTTTCAAATGTTTTAGAATTTGAAAAGGTTGCACGTGCCTGATACGAGGAATAGTAAAACTTATTTTGGAACAAAATAACAAGTTTTAAAGGGAAAATTTGTTGGTACAAAAAATGGATTTTTCTCAACAAGAGGGCGCTTCGACTGTCAATGGTTTTGACTACAGAAACGGTGTTTCGACTTCAAAAGCAGAAATGAGTAAGCTGAAGTAAAAAAAAGGTGCAAAAAGCGTCGAAGTCGAAAGATAGTTATTGCCTTTCCTTGAGTAGCAAGGCTTGCTACTCGACCTTTAAGCTGAGTGGAGAACATGGGTGGAAAATTTGAGGAGCAAGCTAAAGAAAACATAGAACTTGATGACCAAGGAAGATGTGGGTGTTAAAACTTGAGAGTCAAGATTTTTCATGGTCAAGGCAAGGTCATGGCTGAGAAAAAGGTGGAAGTAAGATCGTGGGACAAGATTCTTTATGGTAAGTCTATCTCCATGGTCTATAAATAGAAAAAACTCAAAAGAGTTTTGGGACTTCTTCAAAAAACTAGATCATCATAGATAAGCCTTCGCCAAAATTCCCAGTCTCAGCGATGCAACGGAAGATCATAGAGCACAAGTGCATGTGAGTGTTGGAAGTCTACTTTTATCTGCTTTTCTTTTATCTTCTTTTTTTCCATTTTTTTCATTTATTTGTTTTCTTTTCATTATTTGCTTTACGCATTTTATTTTTACTTCTGTTCTTCAAGTATTTTTACCCTCTTTCAATTTCAAGTTGGAAGTTTTATCTGTTTAATTGTAATTCTTTATTATTTACCACAATTCAAGCATCTCATACATTTCGACACGAATGCTAAGTAATTCCTGGGTTGAGCCCACTCTTTTTCAGAGGAGTCGTATCTGCTCCCCAATACTTGAGATCTTGATACAAACTTGATTCGACACTCTATCAAGGTTACCAAAAATAAAGTGAAATAGCTATAAATGAAACTTTTCTACATATTCATTATCAATTATGGGGACAGCAGAAAGTACAGTAACATGTACCCAATTTAAAGTACTTTAGACGACATACTGAGAACTACCAAATGAGACATAAAGGGTTATACCTACAAAAAAGCAAAATAAAGCTGTGTCACTACAAATATTCGCAAGTTAAAAGTTGTTTACAAAAGAAGAAGTCAGACCATCATCAACAATGAAAAATTTAGTTCACTCCATCAAAATACGAAATGAAGCCATTCGTCAAAAAGAAAATGGCTCCATTTGAGGGCAAAGTAAAATCCCAGAATTCAACATAAATCACGACAAAAGGATAATCTATAGAAATAATAAATAAGGAAATCTACCACTACAAAGAGTAATCAGAAGTTACAAACGACAGGAAACTAAGAGAAGGCAATAGCAAGAAACCATGTTTAGACCATTTTTTCACTAAAGCATCAAGACAATATCAGAAATGAAAATACTTCACCCATCAAGAAACATGATCCAGTAATAATGAGTAAAAGAGAAAGAAAAACAAACCTTGAAGATGAACAGAAGGCAAGGAGAATGCATGCAGTAGTAGTACAAACAAACACAGACGAAGACTTTAAACAGATTTCCAAGATAGAGAAATCTTGGAGAGAGATTAATGGAAACAGTCACAGTGAAGAAGAAGAAGGAAGGTCTCGAGAGAAATGAAGTAAATTTTTCAGAAGATGAAGCAAAAAAGAAGAAAGAGAAAAAGCATTATGTTTATATAGCCCTATGGGCAAAACGGTACATTTTTTCTCATTTAATGGCATTTACGGTTACCAATGTAATTGAAAGGACGCACAAATGGTTACGAAAAGACGTAACGTCCATATTAAAAAATACGTCGAGTACCCGACTTGCTCCCTAAAGCAAATTGTAAACCCAACTTGACTGAATGAAAGCTACAAAAGATTAAGATCGACCTAGAAATGCCTGATCCTGACCTAAAGATGCTCGGCCTCAAGCAAGGGGCATTGTTCATACCCTGACCCATAACTTAGCCAGACCCAAAATGAATAAAACCCAATCGACACTCTACAATAGTGCCCAGGTCTATATTACCACGACGACATGGGCCTAGTTTTACTTATCTAAATAAGTAACTAATTCCTACGATATTTCCTATTAATCTTGAAGGAGATCTCAATAACCTTCCTAACAAAAGGGAGTAACTGATCTACCATCAAAGGTGGAACTACTTAAAAGGTGGTTATTGACTCTAACTCTACACTTATAAATACCTTAACACCCTCAGGTATTCTTCGAACTCTCACTACAAAAAATTCTGGTTAAAACGGTGGTTTTTTTGGGTATTTATGGCAGTTTGAACCGCTATTATTTCCAAATAAAATGGCATTTTCTGGTTGGTTAAAATGGCGGTTCAAACCGCCGTTATTTCCAGGATAAAAACGGCATTTTTGGTTGGTTAAAACGGCATTTTTGAACTGCCATTTTTACCCTGATAGTGGCATTTTAGTTGGTTAAAACGGCATTTAAAACCGCCATTTTTACCCTGACAGTGACATTTTTATTGGTTAAAATGTCATTTAAAACTGCCATTTTTACTTGGTTAACACGATGTTTTTGGTTGGTTAAAATGATATTTTTGAACCGCCATTTTTACCTTAACATTGGTTGGTTAAAGTAACATTTTTATCGTTTAAAAAGGTAGTTTTTACCGTTGTTTTTATCGCGTTAAACAAATATTTTTTTTATTAAAATTTCACAATAACAAAAATCATAATCCATAAACAAAATATTATATAACTCATAAACAAAGTACTAAACATAATATATAATTTTTTTGTATTGAAAATCAAAAGTAATAACTACTATACAAAAACTTGTCTTACTAAACTAACCAAGATACAAGTATTGCAATATGCAATAATCAATCAAATCTACCATTCAGTCCTCTAAACTATTTTAATATCTAATAATGTATTTAAACTATCTAATAAATGCTATTTTTACTACTTAGAATATGAATACAAGTAACTTAGCTAAGTGATGATAAATAAGATTTGGAGGCCAAAAGTTTCCTCATTTGGTAATTAGCTTTAAAACAAGCCAGACTTAGTTTCTTGGTCTCTTGTGTTAGTTTCATCCCTAGAGCTTACTCCACCATCTTTGTTTCTTGGGCTGATAACCCGCCTGCAAGGAGGCACAAGCCTGGGGAATAACAAAAATTGTTACACACATTCAACACGTGTATTTTAAAAAATACAAGTAAAAGAATACTAGTCACTTAGGAAGTTCTTTCTATTTTTTCCATCTAAAAGGCACAAGGTTATTGCACCAAAAAATTTCTTCAGCAAGCCACACCTGTCTTATTGCATCCATCTCATGAAGCAAAACTTGACTGAACTGTCCCTCACTAACTCCATCTCTGCCAATGCAAGAATTGATATAATCAAACATTTTTAAAAAAATTATCATTGAAGTATATTACATGTTTTGTTGAGACAGATCCAACCTGTAGAATATAATCCTATCAGGCTTCTACTTTGTTTTTTTGTAAAAGGCCATGAGTAGCTCCCTGTGAAAAAATTAAATGAGACTATCAATCAAGTTCCCCTCAAAAGTGGAAATATCATTGTGTTGCTCTTCAAATTTGACACATTGTAACCTGGTCCATCTACAACAGATCCTCAAAGATTAAACAACTAAAAGTGCAACCTGATGAAACATAAATAAAATATAAAGCACAATAGTAGAGTGAACTAGTTACCTCCCCAAAATCTTTTTTTACTCAAAGGTGGAGTTTTAGTGCACAGCCGTACTTGCCTACTCTGTTTTTCTATAGAATTTCAATACATTGTTCATCAAGCTAACAGTTAACATGTATGTTTATCAAGTTATATTAGCATAGTGAGTGCAACTAACAATTTTTATTGAATACACCCCATTCATCCAAAATATAACCAAGTCGAACCAAAAAGAATTATGATAAAGAAATCAAAGAATGGCCAAGTAAAAAATTCACCTCGTACAACTACTTCCGTTTAAATGACACTTTCTTTTCTCTCATCCTCCTCATTACTTCCTTGGTGCAATTTTTGACCTGTACTGCTTTTCAAAGAATCCTTTCCATAACTTATCAGTCATTGGACTCAAATCAGCTCCCTGCATAGCATATTGGGCAAATTACGCAAACCATTTCACCTGGTGATAGCTCCATACATAGTTGACAAAAACGAGAAACTAAACTTACTTCGCTTGCCTTTCTCCACACGCATCAACTAATCAACCGTGTAGTGTGGCGAAATTCGCTCGAGCAGGTGTAGATCGACACAACCAACATTTCCAAGGTATCTTATATTATCTATTATTTTCTGAACACAGAGATCAACCAGGGATCGAAGTTTCCGCGCATGTAATTGAACTTCGCCATTTCTCATCATAATGACACTGATAACCAAGAAAATAAGACTATATAAGCATTCAAACTAATCATGAAAACCAATGCCTCAATCTTGAAAACCTCTCATGTTCTCTTCCTCGTGTAACATCCTTCTCTTGTTAATGAAAATTTACTTCTATTATAAACATATTGTAGATTCATATACACATGCATAGAATTGGATTCTCTCAATTGAAAAACTCACTTGATGACGTTAAAGATAAAGTTTCAAGATAGCCATAGCATACATGCATACCAGATATTCAGGGCTTTGAAGCAGCAGAGTTTCCACTTCTATTAACATATTTTCTCCTAATTTCTTGAACTTTTCATTTTTGGGAAGCAAGTATCAAAGCTGGGAAGATTCTATCATATAGTAGTACATACATTAGATAATCGAGAACATAATAAAATAAAATAAAGTAGAAAGGAAATTAGAGCAATACTGATTGTAATTTTAACTCAGCACAGTTTGGGTGATGAAGCTACTATAAAGCAAACAAAGATAATAGTTTGCTTTATATATTTTCCAATTTCCATTTTTTAGTTCAATAAATTAAAAAACATATTGATCAAAACAGTGGAAGCTTAAATTTTTGTGGCCAATTAGAAGTAAACAACGAAGGGAATCATATACATGTTTGACGTGGAAATTGGCGAGTTAAGAAATTTTTATAAGAGATATGTTGCAAGTACAGTTCTTACCAACCGAAAATCCACTTATCAATTTAGAAGGGTTGTCACAAAATTAAAATTAAAATCAAAATACTGGGAGTATGAATCCCAGGTCGTCTCCCAACGAGTTGCAGAAAGATGTGCTATTTTATTAATCAGATGTTTTTAAAAGTGGTTTGAGTTGATAAACAGGAATTTAAATTAGAGAATTTATGTAATTTTAAATAAAAGCCTTGACTGGGAGTAGATTAGTTGGAAGCCTATTCTTGTTGGAGTACTCTCAAGATTAATTGATAATTGAAGATTGTTCTGCTTAGTTACCCTTTACTAGGTAGAGGGAAGTCAAGCAAGTTGGAAAGCTATTTCTAATCATAAGTCCTAATCCTCTCCCTTGAGAAGGACTAGTGTCAATGATTAGAGGGCGATCCAACAATAAACCCAATTACAATTTTTCTCTTGAGTAACCCAACTCAAGGTTTCCTTTCAATCATCTCCCAATCAAGTTATGGAACTACTCGCTCATTATGAATGTAAATTTCACAAAATAGGGAAGTGAAATACTGAAAGACATAATAAATAATAATCAAAAGGATTAATTGAAATGAAAATAATTCTTGTATAATTAAATTCTAGAAATAATCCAAGAGTAACTCTGAGCAAATAAGGAACATGAAAGAGTAAGTGACAAGTAAGGAAACAAACTAGAATGACGAAATCTTGACAGAGGTAATAACTCTTCTCAGTGTTCCAATCCAAAAAGCAATAAAATCAAATCCTAAAAACTATGAATGTGTAGAGAGAAAATCTAGAGGAGAAGTAAAATCAGATCTAAAACTAAAAATTATATGGAACGAATGTTGTCTCTGGTCTCTGCATGTTCCCTGGCTCTAATCTGCTTTTCTGGGCCAAAAACTGGGTCAAAACAGGGCCCAAAATTGCCCTCAGCGAATTCTGCAGATTCTGCAGATCGCGCATGTCACGCGATCGCGTCATTCAGGCGTTTGCGTCATCCAGCGTTTTGCCTTGCCACGCGTGTGCATCGTCCACGCCTTCGCGTCACTGGTGCAGTTTCCAATCCGTGCGGTCGTGTGAGCCATGCGTCCGTGTCACTGCAATTTCCTCTATATCTCACGGTCGCGTGAGCCATGCGCTCGCGTCACTTCTCGCTGGTCATCTCCTTAATTTCTTGTATTCCTTCCATTTTTGCAAGCTTCCTTTCCAATCTCCAAGTCATTCATGCCCTATAGACCCTGAAATACTTAACACACAAATCACGGCATGGAATGGAATAAAGGAGAATTAAAATACAAAATTAAAAATCTCTAGGAAGCAAGTTTTCAACCATAAAGTATTTTTAGGAAGGAATTATAAATGCATGCTTATTTAATAAATAAGTGGGTAAAGATTTGATAAAACCACACAATTAAACACAATATAAACCATAAAATAATGGTTTATTAACCTCCCCACACTTAGATATTAGCATGTCCTCATGCTTAGTTGAAGGAGATAAAATAAATGAGTAGGAACATGTAAAACTCATGCAATGCAATGCAACCTATATATGTGAATGCAACTATATGATTTTTGTCCACTTGGTCAAAAGTAAATAAGCTCTTCAAGACAATCACAAATCAAATTCCACTAATTCAATTCTTATACAGTAAGAACAGATAAAAATGCAAGAAGGTAGCTCATTAAAGCAGGGAACATAGAATTTAAGCATTGAAACCTCACTGATGATATATGTATGCTCTAATCTCTCTAGTGTATAGGGTGATCACTCTATCCTTCTCTAATCATGCTTCTAATTTTTGTTCTTCACCTAACCAATCAACAACGTTTAATATACCAATGCAAACATCATGAGGTCTTTTCAAGGTTGTAATGGGGCCAAGGTAAGGGTAAGGATACATATGTGGTTAAGTAAGCTTATAAATTGAATCTTTAATTAACCCAAGCATTAACCCACACATATGTACATTCTATATAACTTAAATTTCATACCTAGCTACCCAAAATTTCTCTTTCACATTCCTTACTCATGTATCAACTTTTATTTTAATTTTATCATACATACATTGATCTTGGAATTCTTAACATAACTTTGGGGTAATTTTCGTCACCTTATTTAATTATAGAATATTTTTGGATTTTTCTATTTTTTTATAAAATAACATAAAAATAAACATAGCTTATCAATGCACATAGATTTCTAATTCTTGTAGTTTCACATGAGTAGGTACCCAAATTTCTATTATCTCATCATGACACATTCCCTTATTATCTTTTGTTCCCATAATTTTCCCATACTTAATTAACACACAATTCTATCTTAAGCTAACCAAAGATTTAATTGGGATATAAAATTGTTTTTCCCCCTTAAGGTTAGTAATGTGGTAAAATGCAGAACAAATGGGATTTAAATGCTCAAAGTGGCTAACAAAGGTAATTGAAAGGGTAGGCTTAATTTGGATAAGTGAGCTAAACAAATAATGGCCTCAATCATATGCAAGCATATAAATATATTAAACATTAGACATATAAGATGAAACAAAATATAAATTACAATCATAGAGAAGTAAACACAAAAGAACAGAATAATTATGGTTAAATAATGTAACCATGTATAAAGGCTCAAAGTCTCACAGGTTGTGTGTTCTTTAGCTCAAAAACCATGTTCCAAATATAACTTCAAGCAAATTTAACACAAAAGTTTAAATTAAAATTAGTGAAATTTTTTTGTTCTAAAAATAGGGTCTTTGAAGAAACTTATTGTCTTTTCAATCAAGTAGAACATGCATGCAACTAATCTATTACTATGCAATTTATCCTATTCTACAAAAGAAAAACTAATTAAATATCCTATTTTATTGGTGTTAGGGAAGAGAAATTACCTCCGGAAGTCAGGTACTGACCGACCTTCCCACACTTAAGGTTTTGCACCATCCTCGGTGCCATCTGTCAGGAACAAAGGTGTGCTGGTAGCAGTATCTCCACAGTCGGGACCGTCATGGCTCCCTGTGCTGGTAAAGGAAGTGGAGTCCAGGGTGTCTGAGTCTCTGTATTTTCCTTTAAGTAGCTCCTTGAGGTATGTGAATCGGCGCTTGTTACGGCGCTCTCTTAACTTTGCTTTGTGTTCCTGCCGATCCAACTTTTCAAGTATCTGATGGAGCAGTTGAGTGGTTGTAGGTGCTTGTGGTGTTGAAGGAGGAAGCTCTTCAGCTGGTTCAGTAGGCTGGCTGGTAGTGGCTGCTGAAGGTCTGATATATTTCCCGTTAGGGACATACTGATCTTCCCGTGGAAGCATGGCTTTGGTGTCCCCAGCTCTGTAGGAGACTCCGGCGGCTGAGACGAGATCTGAAACCAAGGCGGGAAAAGGTAAGTTGCCCGCAATTTGTACGTGTCCCATAGCATTCCGGATGTGTCTTGGTAGGTTCAGAGGCTGGTCTGTAAGGATGCACCATAGTAGAACGGCCATGTCTGCAGTGAAGGAGGATTCATGAGTGCTTGGAAAAACGTAATAGGACATAATTTGTGCCCATACTCGAGCCTCCAAGGTAAGTGCGGAAGCCGATATTCCCTTAGGATGGGAACGATGGTATCCGTAGATCCATCTGCTGCCAGATAGTGCAATAACTCTGAGAACAGTGTCCCAGTTAAATTGGTACATCTGGCGCTTGAGTGCAGCTTCTTGAAATGCGTCCAGTCCTTCTGGAGTAGGGGGAAGAACTAAAGTTCGTTGAATGGCCTCTTCTGTAATGGGAACTTGCTTCTGACGGACATAGACAGACTGCAGGGTCGGCAGGTGGAAATTGGAGTAGAACTCTACTACCCAAGAAAGATTAACCTGCCGTGGCTGTCTCTGGAGGAAACCCCATTATCTTCGTGCAATTTGTGGTTCAACAAATTCAGCAATATGGTTTGGGAGGATAAGAAGGTATTCGTTGTTGTAACTCCTTTCTGCCAGGATGGAGAACATCTGCTCACAGTAGCGATTGGGAAATCGTGCAGTTTCTTTTGTTGGGAAGGCTTTCTCTTTATCATCAACCTTTATAATCCTCTTAATTCTTTTTGTTGAGGGTTTAACTGCAGTTGAAGAAGGCTCTGCCACTAATGCTCGTTTTGTTCCTCTCTTTGCTGTTGATTTGGGAGCAGCTTTCTCCTTGCCTTTTTTGGTGGCCATCCTGAAAGGGAGAAAAGAGAAAATATGTCAAAATGTCAAAGGATAGAGCAAGGAAGAGAATGGTATGGGTGGTAATCAATGCACATTAAAGGATAAATGATGTTAACACATGGTCATAACTACATGTGAAAAGTTATCAACGGGAAATAGCCAGTGCATATGATGACAATTGAATTCAAGGTGTTTATTGGCATGCAGGCAAAGGCATGAGTAGCATAGATCAAGCATTCAATGTCCATGTTAAATTACCACAGAATTCAAACTAACAACCTGCTTGGAATAGCAATTATATTAAATTAATAAAATATAAAAAAGGGTTTTGGGAAAAGCAGGCATTTAGAGTAAAAAGAAATCTAAAAATAGTGCACAATTCCATACGGGTGTTTTCACAAACACATAGCATGCATGGTAGGTAAGCTATTGAAAATAATAAGTGGAACATGCAAGCAACCCTTTTAAAAATTAACATAAAATTGCCAAACAAGTTCTTAATAATCCACAAGCAAACCATAGGGAATAATAATGATCCTACTAAATATCTAACACCAATTAAAAGAAAAAGAAAGAAAAAGAAAAATATAGATAATACAAGTAAAAAGAAAAAGAAAAGAAGAAGAGAACATAAATTAAGAAGAAGAATAGAAAAGTAAAGAGGGAAGAAGAAAAGAAAAACCTTGTTAATGGTGATGAGAGAGAGAATAGAAAGTGAGAAAGAAGGAAGGAGAAAGAGAGGGAAAAAATAATGAGGGGGAAAAGAAAAAGTAGGATTTGGGGAAGGGAAAGATAAGATATTTGGCAAATTAGGATAATCTGTGTGGCGCAGGCGACGCGGACGCGTGGGGACGCGTTCAAGCGACTTGCGCTTAAATGAATTCATGTGGTCGCGTCGGTCACGCGGACGCGTGACTCGTTTTGTGCTACTGGCGCGAGGGCAGCCTCGCGCTCGCACAACTCTCTGTTCAAAACTTATTTTTGCCAAAATCCAGGGTGACGCGGTCGCGTGATCGACGCGATCGCGTGAGTGGCCACTATAGGAATATGACGCGGACGCGTGAGCCATGCGTCCGCGTAGTAAGGCTTGTGCGTTCAGCACCAGTACAGCACCACTCTAGCACAACTTTCGGTCGTGCACCCTTTCTTACGTCGATTTCCAGGTCACGCGGCCGCGTGAGTGACGCGGACGCGTGGGAGGCATTTTTCCCATGTGACGCGGACGCGTCAGCGACACGGTCGCGTGAGACGATTTGTGCCAAAGGCACACCTCCAGCCACGCTCCCGCGTGACTCTCTGTTCGATTAATTATTCTCTCTAAGCCACCTGCGACATGGACGCGTCGGCGACGCTATCGCGTCGCGGCTCTCCCTCTTTTTTTAAAAAAAAAATAAAAATATGCAAATGCAGATGAAAACTAAATGTACTAATAAAGAGAAGAGTTATTGAATAAGAAAACTAAGAATAAAGAAAGCAACGATCATACCATGGTGGGTTGTCTCCCACGTAGCACTTTGCTTTAACGTCCGTAAGTTGGACGCTCCACTAGCTCAGTCTTCAGCTGTGAGTGGATCCTCCAAGAGGAAGATATCTAACTCCTTGTTTTTCGTCACCTTCTCACCATGATATAGCTTCAGACGATGTCCATTCACTTTGATGAGTTCAGAGCTTGAAGGGTGACTTAAGTGAAAAACTCCATACGGTTCAACCTTCTCTACTCTATACGGACCTTCCCATCTTGATCTCAACTTGCCTGGCATGAGCCTCAGTCTAGATTTGTAAAGGAGGACTAAGTCTCCAGGTTGGAACTCTTTCCTCTTGATGTGCTGATCATGTACAGCCTTCATCTTTTCCTTGTATAGCCTTGAGTTCTCATAAGCTTCCGGGCGAAGGCTTTCCAATTCTTGCAGTTGCAACTTCCTTTCAGCTCCGGCTTTCTCAAATCCCATGTTGCACTCCTTTACTGCCCAAAAGGCTTTGTGCTCTACTTCAACTGGGAGATGACAGGCTTTTCCATAAACTAAGCGAAAGGGACTCATCCCAATGGGTGTCTTGTATGCTGTTCTGTATGCCCAAAATGCATCTTGTAGCCTGGTGCTCCAGTCTCTTCGATGAGGTTTGACTATCTTCTGTAATATGCACTTTATCTCTCTGTTTGACACCTCGGCTTGCCCATTAGTCTGAGGATGGTAGGCTGTTGCTACTTTATGAATTATCCCATGCTTCTTCAGTAATCCTGTTAGTCTCCTGTTACAAAAATGGGTGCCTTGATCGCTCACGATTGCTCGTGGTGATCCAAAGCGACAAATAATGTGGTTTCTCACAAAGGAAACAATAGTGTTAGCATCATCAGTGCGGGTAGGAATTGCTTCCACCCATTTGGAAACATAATCTACAGCTAACAATATATAAAAATAACCATTAGAATTTGGAAATGGACCCATGAAGTCAATGCCCCAAACATAAAAAATTTCACAGAAAAGCATAATTTGTTGAGGCATCTCATCCTTCTTGGATATATTACCAAATTTTTGGCATGGGAAACAGGATTTACAAAATGCAGCAGCGTCTCTAAAAAGAGTAGGCCACCAGAATCCACAGTCTAATATTTTTCTAGCTGTCCTTTGAGGGCCAAAATGTCCTCCACTCTCAGATGAGTGACAGGCCTCTAAGATGGACAGAAATTCTGATTGAGGTATGTAACACCCTAACTACCAAAGCTCACGCTTCCGGCTGCGTGACTCTGATAGTTCGGACATTACGACGACACTTATATTATTTAATACTAAAATATGAGCCTGTTTAAAACTTTAAACCGCAATACTGTTCCCAAAAAAAAATTTGCTATACAACGTACATCCATACATACCATACAACTTACAGAAACTCAAAGAGTACATCCATATATATATATACATACAAATATATAAATATTATTACAAGCTTTAACCAATACAATCCCTATCCCTCTTACAGAATATATCAAGATAAAGGCGAGGGTACAAAAATATACTAAAGCAATACAGAGCATCTCAACAACAACTAAATGAACTCTTCATAACTTCTGCGCCATATCCTGAAAGGGGAAAAATGTAGGAGGGTGAGAACATCATCCTCGAAAGGGTTCTCAGTAGAGGGTTTTTGGGAATTACTGTAATAGGATACGTGAAGATAACCGCACCAGTGATTCATAACCGTCTTATGCCTCTTTTCAAAAACAACGGTTTACAATGAAAGTAAAGTCGGAAATCTTTTCGGAAAGAAGAACCGTTCAATTCTCAAAAACTCAAAAGCCTTTCAAATCGGTTTATCTATGCGGAACCAAAATAGCCTTTCATAATTTTATTCCAAACCAGAAACACAAGACTGAAATCAACTATCAGTTCATCTCATTCCAACCACGGCCCTAAACCCAAACAATCCAATAACAACCAATCACCACAGTCCAACAGAGTCCCAGTAGCCAACACAATTAGGAAGATGCAAGCACAAACAAACAGTTATTGCAAGTAGAACAGTTAGCAATTAATCACATAGGCAATCCAAGTATAATATGCACACCCAAACAATGTCACATAAATGCATACGATGCATGCCTGTCCCTAGTGGCTGATGATATCATCTGTCGGTTATATAGCCAACCCGACACGTCCTGGTAGCTAACCATGGACAGAAACACCCATTGCGGAGCAAGTAGGTTTGAGCTACAACCCCATTGCTACTACCCGCTCGACCCAGAGCCAGTGGAATAACCACTACTGCGGCTACTACCCAGGCGGGTGTTTAAAAGCTCAACCTGGAGCGAGTGGAATCACCACTACTACCGCTACTACCCAGGCGTCACAGTCTCTAACCTGGAGCATGTGGGACGAACCACAACCCTTGCTACTACCCAGGTATCTCAAGCACATATTCATTCAGTCCCAGCCATGGATCAACATCCATCTCAGCCATCCGGCTTAAATTCATAATTCATAGTCAGCCATACGGCCCATAACTCATTCGGCAATCAGCCATAAATCAATATCATACATAGCCATTCTGGCTCACGGTTCAATCCAGAACCAGCCAATATTCATAATCATACACAGCCATTCCGGCCCATAACAAAACAGCACTTCTACCATCCAACGTCATCAAATTCATAAAACCGGCATTTAAGCCATAAATCACTTTTTCTCAAATCGCTTCACTTTGAAATCAAGTTTCAACTCTTTTCAGCCTTGGCTTTAGAAATTTCGTTTCTCAAATCATCTTAGGCTCATAAGCCAAATTTACTCAAAGTGAGTTCCCTTTTTAAAACAAAGCCACTCTCGGCATTCTCTTTCCAAAACATCCAAAACCATGGTAAGTTAAGGATTTATTTCAAAGTATTCAAAATCACTCGTCCAACAATGGGATTTTATAATAAAAGCTTCTTGGCAGAGTCCCAAGTCTTTAGGGAAGGTCAACCTATATCAATTCCTTATAATTCATTGAAACTCTTAAAATCATGGATTCTCGGTTCAAGTAAATAAAACTGAATTTATTATGAAACCGACCATACAAAATCACAAGTTCCAACCTGGTCTAAAAATCAACTCATTTGAAAAAGAACCGGTTCATTTGAATCAAACCACTTTCAGGTTTCTTTTTGGAACCCATTTTTATAACTCTTCCAAAATACCTCAAACTTAATTACTCAATCAAAAGTCTAGATTCTTTTAAAATCACTAAAAGCTTATTTTTATATTGAAATCAATATTAGAGCATCATTCTTTCCTTCAGTGATTCAAACTGTACAAATAGTTCATTTCTGACTAAGCCGAACTCAATGCATAAAGTTCATTAAACAAATTAAGCTTGAAAACATAAATATTCAAATAATATAATTCCTCAAATCCAACCCTTTTTAAACATCTTTTCAAACAAGACTAGGATTTTGTAGAAATTTCGGCAGCACCTCCCCTAAAACTTGGACTTTTGCCACCCGGTTCGGGTCCCAACTAAACCGTTTCTCATTCCTTTTCAACAGCCCAAAACCAGAAATCAATTCAAAAGCAAGCTAAATCCAACAGTCGCCTCAGTGGCATATCTCAAGAAAACCATTTCAAAATCAACTCAATATCAACCGATTTAACTCATTCCCAAAGCTTTAAAGAATCGGTTCAGCAATAAATCATTTATCAAAACCAAATCAATTAAAGCAACCCAGGCTGAATTTCAAGAGTATTCTATCTTTCACATCATCAAAATAATTGACTCAATTCAAACCAATCCTCAACGGATTAAACTCATATTTCAAATCTTTAAAGAATCAACTTTAAAATATTACATTTCACAAAGCCGCACAACAACTCGGCCAAACCAACATCCATAAACATTCGAGTCAATCAAATAATACATAAGGCCGATACAATCACCAAATACACATTTTCTCACATCAGTATCCATATGTAATAATTCCAACATATAAAAAAATATAGTTTTTGGAAAGCGCCCCTACCTCAAAATGCAATTCCATAACCCAAACGCCTCACAGAGTCCTTTCCGCCTCAACCCGAACTGACGGCAACCAAAACCTCAACTCCCAGCCACTTTCGCAATAATCATAGCAACACTAATCGCAACATATAATAATCAGGATTCGACCCCACGTTATCAAAACTCATATTCATTAACCGAACACAATAGAATACTAACGCGAGGCTTTCCGAAATATAAATACTCACTGAACTAGCGAAACAAAGCAGCTGCGATTTCGAATCGACCCGGCAAAAGATCCGTTAGCGGCTAGTGATGACAAGTCATCTTAGCCTAGTTTCACTAGCCTTTTTCTTTTGTTTTCAATTGATTTTATGCACTTTCTTAAGCCATAAGCAAGCCAATTGGGTAGATTTCCATGTTCCCTTTGATTCAATCAACCATGTATGAATTCATGCACTTTCATGAGATTTTATGCTATAATTGTCATATATTATGAAAGAAACACAATCTCATGATTTGGGGCATAGCTTTGATTGTTTTGATTGATTGATGATAGGTGGAAAGAGTTTTGAAGAAGGTTGAAGGAAGAAGGAATGGCTAGGAGCAAGAGAGAACAAAAAGTTTGAGCCAAAGTTTGCCTCAAACTTTAGCTTAAACTTTTAGAAGAGTTGAAAACATTCCAGAGGAAAAAAGCTTGAGCCAAAGTTTGCCTCAAACTTTAGCTCAAACTTTTGGAAGAATTGAAAACACTCCAGAGGAAAAAAAGCTTGAGCCAAAGTTTGCCTCAAACTTTAGCTCAAACTTTTGGGAGAAAAGCTTGAGCCAACGTTTGCCTCAAACTTTTTGGCAAACGTTGGCATCACAAAACCAACACCCTGGAGGAGAAAAGATTGCGCCAACGTTTGCCTCAAACTTTTTGGCAAACGTTGGTGCCACACTTGCACACCCTGGAGGAGAAAAGCTTGCGCCAACGTTTGCCTCAAGCTTTTTGGCAAACGTTGGCGCCACACATATACACAAGGGGGCCAACGTTTGAGCAAAAGTTTGACCTCAAACTTTAGCCCAAACGTTGGTAGCAGCAAATGAAGCCATCTGGTATAAAAAGTTTGAGTAAAAGTTTGCCTCAAACTTTTACTCAAACTTTTATGATTTCAACCCGGTTCAACAATGGATCTTTCTCCAACTCCAAGAGCAATCAACCAAGGCCTTTATCAACCCAATTCCATCAAGAGCAAAGGCCCAATTCAAGGCTTGAAGACCATTTGAAGAAAGTGTATAAATAGCTTAGGATTCAAGTTTTAGAGGAGCTTTTCTTTGGAGAGAATTTTGGAACACTTACGGAGAGCTCACCTTTACATTTTTGAATTGTTGCTTTAGAATTCTAGAGAATTCGGAAGGAGAATTAATCTCTCTTCTTCCTTGTTCTTGCTCAGCACTCTTTACTTTTCTTGTTTTGGATCTTGGGTGGAGAATTGAAGAAATTCTGTTTCAATCTCACCTTGAGATTTTGTTTAAATCTCTGCACAATTGAATTTCCATTTCTGTTAATTGCTTGTTCTTCTACTCATTCTGCAACTTACTTTTCTTTATTTCCTTTGCAATTGTTCTTGCTGGATCTAGGAAGGCAGTGAGATCTAGACTCAGCTATCTAGTCTCTTGAGTCCTGAGATCTACAGTTTTAAATTTCAATTTCTTTATTTCATTGCTACACCAAGCTTTTTCTCATTTCCGTTTTAGATCCAGTTTAATTCAAGTCATCTTCTACTTTTCTGTTTATTGCATTTTACTTTTCCTTGTTTAAATTCTGCAAATCCACTTCCCAATTCCCTTTACAATTCAAGCCATTTACATTTCTTGCACTTTAAGATTCTGCAATTTACATTTCTTGCGTTCTAAGTTTCTGCCATTTAATTTCTTGCTCTTTAAGGTTCAGCACTTTATTTTCTGTTCTCTTTAATTTCATGCAATTTACCCATTCCCTTTATTTTCCATGAAATTTAAATTCTGTTAATCACATATCACTCAACCAAATCTTGATTCGCTTGACTAAATCAACCACTAAACTGAAATTGCTCAATCCTTCAATCCCTGTGGGATCGACCTCACTCACGTGAGTTATTATTACTTGATACAACCCGGTACACTTGTCGGTTAGTTTTGTGTGTTTGGAATTCGTTTTCTGAAAATACACATCAGCTAGAAGCTCCGGTGGCCCAACGGCAGCTTTAATTTTGACGCGCAAATACCGGGACTCAACCCTGTGTAACCAATGTCTCAGAATTTCTAACGGACTATAACGGAGTAATCAATTTAAGGGGTTTCGGAAGCTAAATGCTTACCAAGAAAGATGGGTTCCGGCGGCCACATTATCGCTCCCGGCAGCCAAAGGCGCGGCGGCCACGACAACAACAGCAAACAGAGTTCCAACGGTGGCAGAAACCCCTTCTACTTACCCATTCCGGTCTCTTTGTCCCCAGTAGCAACAAAGGCAGTAGTGCAGCCTTCATGGCGGCGACGACAGCTCAGCAACGGCGGTGACAGCGGCGTCGCCCTTCCCTGCGCGCGCACGTGCGTTCCCTCTTTCTCGCGTCGGGCTCCTGCCTCGCATCCATCACGTTCGCAGTTCTGGGTCCGGCGTGGCTCAAAGGCGATCGACGGCGACTCCCAGATCTCCAGCGACGGCGGCGAGGATGCGCGGCAGTGTCTTCTCCTTTCCAGTCCTGGCTCGCGCTCGTCACCCTCTCTCATGGCTCGTTTCAATCTCCCTCTCCCTCAGCCTGGTTCGGCGGTGTCAGTAGCGGGATGGACTTGACGGAAAGCAGAACGGACGGTGAAGCTGATCGCAGGAGGTGCGACGGCGACGACGCAATGGCGGTGGTGGAGCCCAGCACGCCGGTACGAATCTCCTTCCTCTCCTCTTCTCAGCCATAACCCAGCCTCTCACTCTCTGTTCAGTTTTCGTTGAAAGGGTTTGTGTGTGTTTGCTGCTATTTTGGGGGGAGGGGGAGAAAGGGATTTCGGCTGCAGCTGGGTATAGGGGAAAAGGGAACCGGGTCAGGTAACGGGTCGCTGGGTTAGGGTTTCATTATTTTGAAAATTAGGACTAGGGGTGATTTGGTAATTTCACATAAAATTGGGAATGATACAATAATTGAAACCCAAATTAAATTCAACAATAATTGTATATAGAAAATACTATCTGCTCATCAATTTTACAAATTATTTTCAATAAAATGCTTGAATCCAAAAATTAGGAATAATATAATTAACTTCTTTATTTTTCCAAAACAGCAGTACTAATATTTAAAATATTAATTATTTAATCCAAATCATATAAAACCCATATTATTTCATAACTGCCAAATTTATAATCTAAATATAGAAAATAACCCAATAATTATAAAATTGGATAAAAATCATAACTCGTCTCAAATTTAATAAATCAAAACTTGCCTTAATTATCTTTAATAAAATAATTTCTGAATTTAAGGCTATAAATAATTATATGATTTGAGACTTGATCATAATAAGACTTTTCAAAAGTTCTGGGTCTTACATTCTACCCACCTTATAAAAATTTTTGTCCTCGAAAATTGATGCAAAACGAAAGAAATTTCATAACAGTTCACCTTTGAACACATTTAAGGAAGAAGCAGAAATACCTCATCATATAAACATATATACGATTTTCAAATACTTTGATTGTCATATGCATGAGGGTGCAAAGGTAGGAGTGTGATTGCAAAGCAAACATTACAAGGTAGGCTCGATGCAAAAGATAACATGGGTCAATCATTTGATAGTAGGGCAAGGCATGAAAGGCTGTAAAACATGATGGGGTTAAAACAACGTGCTTAACATCCGCACACTAATCTCATATCAGCCTCAGGGCTTCAACTTTCTAACCTCATCAGGCACTTTTCAATCCCCATATCCGACCACAAGACTGACAACCGCAACCCGTTCGCAAGGAACAAAACACTCACAACTCATACGTTGCACACCTACCGCTTTAACTTTCGTATGCACATATCACGTCTTAAAGAACTAACGCATCGCGTTACTACGTCTACAGATCACACGTGATATCAAAACAACTCTCGAGTCTACTCAGAAGGATACCAGATTCAGAAAGGAAAGACGTGTCAAGAATAATACTCATAGATTTGGGAGAATGTATCCAATCCAGGGAAACAAGGACACTCAACCAATGAAGTTTGCTAGAAATAAATCGATTGACAACTTCAAAGATAACCCTTGTATAAAAGAAATCCAACAGGACCAATAAGAAGAAAATTCAGCGCATTATTTTGAAACAAACTCAAGCTGAGTCAAAGAAATACGAGGTTTACAGAAAAGAATATCAAACCCAAGACAAGGCTCACAGAACTCAAGAGCACGATTACAAATACTTTCGAATATACTGTGCATGAAAAAGTCGAAAACTTGCAAAAAAACCACTTTGCGGTCTAGAAGAAAAGTTGAGCAACAAACATTCTTCAAGAGAGTAGCAAAAGCATAAATGTGGCTTTACTTCAATACAATTTCATGCTGAAGTAGATCATGTAGAGTTTTAAAAACAAAATGCACACAAGTTTGGCTAAGAGCTAAAATATTTCCTCAAATATCTTAGAAAGATAATTAGGTGTACAGCCTAACCAAAGGCAATCATAAAACTCAGAAAAAGAAATCAAATGCTTGTTCCAAAAATTCCCAAAATTCATATTCAAACAAGTATGTATAACATTTATAGCAAGGACGAAAGAAGAAGTTAAACTCTTTAGAAAAGAAACTCCGAGATAAAAATTTGCTTACAATTTGGTAAAGGAAATAAATGGTGCGTTACAAATGAACCGGCTTCCACTAAACAAGGAAGCTTTCCAAAACCTCATTTAAAATAGCGTATGCCAACTTTAAATTAACTTCGTCAAAATTGAACAATGGTTTCAATCTCAATCAAACAACAGAAAATAAATTTCATTAGTATCCTTCCAAAGAGAATTCAAACTTCTTTAAAAGATTCAAAGCAAGACTCCAAAAGTGTTCTTAAAATCACCATCTCAGAAGAACATTCAAGGAGTTTAAGATGTACTAAAAAGGAGTCAAGCCATACTAGAAAGGATCTTAAATTAAGGTAGTCCAAACAAGAGCCACTAGACAGGAAACATCAAACAAGTTTTAAATTGATCCACAAGAATACAAAAGTCATAGAAAAGACAACTCAATCATTTGTAATTTCTCAATGATAAATCTTTGACTAAAAACTCTTGTAGAGATAATGGGAGAATAAACAATGCACTAACTTGAAACGAATTAAACTAACTCACATAAGAATAAGATTCACAAGAGAGGACAAACCAAGATCAATGATAATGTTCACAAGAGGTAAAAGATTAGTTGAAAACAAGGTCAAGCATGACATTCATGGAGATGGAAAGCTTAAAAGAGAATGAGTCCGTTCATAAGAAGAAAGTTGCGAGTCCAACACTTTCAAAAGAACAACAATGGCATAAATCATATAGCATGCTAAATCAAACTCAATTCAAAATAAATTAAGTAAAGCTTATCAAACGAAACTCAACTGAGACAAAAGTGGTAAATCCTTTCTTTTCAAAATTTTGAAAAATATTCAAATACCTAATCAAATGAAAATGTGCATTGGAACTATAGTAAAATTACTAGAAAGTCAAATTATAATTTAAAGTGAATGCAGATCCATAAACCAGTAAAAGTACAGGAGACGTATTAGAGATGAATAGTTGTTAAACTATATAAGAAATCTCAAAGTTTCATATATAGATAAGTATATATCTAATCAATAGCAATTTTTTTATAAAACTTCAAAATTAGCTGTAATCACTGTCAAACAAGAGAAAAACTTAATCAATAATTTCGCAAGAATGGACTCGGAATCTAGAGTTTAAAAGGCACAACGCATTAATACAAGTTCACAGCTATACCAAGGAATATTGGAATCAGGAAGAACTCAAACAGAGAAAGACAGGTGCAACAAGGATCTTAAACCAGCATATGCACTTAAGGTCAAACAAGAATGCATATGGATAGAGGAATAGTGTTGAAAAATCCAACTACTTTTCAAGAGAATTAGCAAACAAGAACTTCAAGTTAGGATATGAAAGAACAGGTCGGCTCGAACAGAATTCAAGACACACAACTGAATAGCCTCGAGAGATAGTTTCCAACGTCCCTAAGACCCACGATTCGCTTTACTCAAAACTCGTATATCATCTATGATAACCCATCAGTGCTTTCATATACATAATTCACTAGTATTAAGCCGGCCAAACTTAATATCAAAAATTATGCAATGCAAGACTAATGGCATTAATCAATAGATCGTCATGTGCATAAAGCTCTAATTCTCGTCATTCGACAAGGCCTAATACATGACAAACGCTCAGAGTATGCAATTGAAGCATAGTCAGTCCATTCCTCAGGCTCTACAGGAAGAACTGCTCTGATACCATAATGTAACACCCTAACTACCAAAGCTCACGCTTCCGGCTGCGCGACTCTGATAATTCGGACATTACGACGACACTTATATTATTTAATACTAAAATATGAGCCTGTTTAAAACTTTAAACCGCAATACCGTTCCCAAAAAAAACATTTGCTATACAACGTACATCCATACATACCATACAACTTACAGAAACTCAAAGAGTACATCCATATATATATATACATACAAATATATAAATATTATTGCAAGCTTTAACCAATACAATCCCTATCCCTCTTACAGAATATATCATGATAAAGGCGAGGGTACAAAAATATACTAAAGCAATACAGAGCATCTCAACAACAACTAAATGAACTCTTCGTAACTTCTGCGCCATATCCTGAAAGGGGAAAAATGTAGGAGGGTGAGAACATCATCCTCGAAAGGGTTCTCAGTAGAGGGTTTTTGGGAATTACTATAATAGGATACGTGAAGATAACCGCACCAGTGATTCATAACCGTCTTATGCCTCTTTTTAAAAACAACGGTTTACAATGAAAGTAAAGTCGGAAATCTTTTCGGAAAGAAGAACCGTTCAATTCTCAAAAACTCAAAAGCCTTTCAAAACGGTTTATCTATGCGGAACCAAAATAGCCTTTCATAATTTTATTCCAAACCAGAAACACAAGACCGAAATCAACCATCAGTTTATCTCATTCCAACCACGGCCCTAAGCCCAAACAATCCAACAACAACCAATCACCACAGTCCAACAGAGTCCCAGTAGCCAACACAATTAGGAAGATGCAAGCACAAACAAACAGTTATTGCAAGTAGAACAGTTAGCAATTAATCACATAGGCAAACCAAGTATAATATGCACACCCAAACAATGTCATATAAATGCATACGATGCATGCCTGTCCCTAGTGGCTGATGATATCATCTGTCGGTTATATAGCCAACCCGACACGTCCTGGTAGCTAACCATGGACAGAAACACCCATCGCGGAGCAAGTAGGTTTGAGCTACAACCCCATTGCTACTACCCGCTCGACCCAGAGCCAGTGGAATAACCACTACTGCGGCTACTACCCAGGCGGGTGTTTAAAAGCTCAACCTGAAGCGAGTGGAATCACCGCTACTACCGCTACTACCCAGGCATCACAGTCTCTAACTTGGAGCAAGTGGGACGAATCACAACCCTTGCTACTACCCAGGTATCTCAAGCACATATTCATTCAGTCCCAGCCATGGATCAACATCCATCTCAGCCATCCGGCTTAAATTCATAATTCATAGTCAGCCATACGGCCCATAACTCATTTGGCAATCAGCCATAAATCAATATCATACACAGCCATTCCGGCTCACGGTTCAATCCAGAACCAGCCAATATTCATAATCATACACAGCCATTCCGGCCCATAACAAAACAGCACTTCAACCATCCAACGTCATCAAATTCATAAAATCGGCATTTAAGCCATAAATCACTTTTTCTCAAATCGCTTCACTTTGAAATCAAGTTTCAACTCTTTTCAGCCTTGGCTTTAGAAATCTCGTTTCTCAAATCATCTCAGGCTCATAAGCCAAATTTACTCAAAGTGAGTTCCCTTTTTAAAACAAAGCCACTCTCGGCATTCTCTTTCCAAAACTTCCAAAACCATGGCAAGTTAAGGATTTATTTCAAAGTATTCAAAATCACCCGTCCAACAATGGGATTTTATAATAAAAGCTTCTCGGCAGAGTCCCAAGTCTTTAGGGAAGGTCAACCTATATCAATTCCTTATAATTCATTGAAACTCTTAAAATCATGGATTCTCGTTTCATGTAAATAAAACTGAATTTATTATGAAACCGACCATACAAAATCACAAGTTCTAACCCGGTCCAAAAATCAACTCATTTGAAAAAGAATCGGTTCATTTGAATCAAACCACTTTCAGGTTTCTTTTTGGAACCCATTTTTATAACTCTTCCAAAATGCCTCAAACTTAATTACTCAATCAAAAGTCTAGATTCTTTTAAAATCACTAAAAGCTCATTTTTATATTGAAATCAATATTAGAGCATCATTCTTTCCTTCAGTGATTCAAACTGTACAAATAGTTCATTTCTAACTAAGCCGAACTCAACGCATAAAGTTCATTAAACAAATTAAGCTTGAAAACATAAATATTCAAATAATATAATTCCTCAAATCCAACCCTTTTTAAACATCTTTTCAAACAAGACTAGGATTTTGTAGAAATTTCGGCAGCACCTCCCCTAAAACTTGGACTTTTGCCACCCGGTTCGGGTCCCAACTAAACCGTTTCTCATTCCTTTTCAACAGCCCAAAACCAGAAATCAATTCAAAAGCAAGCTAAATCCAACAGTCGCCTCAGTGGAATATCTCAAGAAAACCATTTCAAAATCAACTCAATATCAACCGATTTAACTCATTCCCAAAGCTTTAAAGAATCGGTTCAGCAATAAATCATTTATCAAAACCAAATCAATTAAAGCAACCCAGGCTGAATTTCAAGAGTATTCTATCTTTCACATCATCAAAATAATTGACTCAATTCAAACCAATCCTCAACGGATTAAACTCATATTTCAAATCTTTAAAGAATCAACTTTAAAACATTACATTTCACAAAGCCGCACAACAACCCGGCCAAACCAACATCCATAAACATTCAAGTCAATCAAATAATACATAAGGCCGATACAATCACCAAATACACATTTTTTCACATCAGTATCCATATGTAATAATTCCAACATATAAAAAAATATAGTTTTTGGAAAGCGCCCCTACCTCAAAACGCAATTCCATAACCCAAACGCCTCACAGAGTCCTTTCCGCCTCAACCCGAACTGACGGCAACCAAAACCTCAGCTCCCAGCCACTTTCGCAATAATCATAGCAACACTAATCACAACATATAATAATCAGGACTCGACCCCACGTTATCAAAACTCATATTCATTAACCGAACACAACAGAATACTAACTCGAGGCTTTCCGAAATATAAATACTCACTGAACTAGCGAAACAAAGCAGCTGCGATTTCGAATCGACCCGGCAAAAGATCCGTTAGCGGCTAGAAGCTCCGGTGGCCCAACGGCAGCTTTAATTTCGACGCGCAAATACCGAGACTCAACCCTGTGTAACCAATGTCTCAGAATTTCTAACGGACTATAACGGAGTAATCAATTTAAGGGGTTTCGGAAGCAAAATGCTTACCAAGAAAGATGGGTTCCGGCGGCCACATTATCGCTCCCGGCAGCCAAAGGCGCGGCGGCCACGACAACAACAGCAACAGAGTTCCAACGGTGGCAGAAACCCCTCCTACTTACCCATTCCGGTCTCTTTGTCCCCAATAGCAACAAGGGCAGTAGTGCAGCCTTCACGGCGGCGACGACAGCTCAGCAACGGCGGTGACAGCGGTGTCGCCCTTCCCTGCGCGCGCACGGGCGCTCCCTCTTTCTCACGTCGGGCTCCTGCCTCGCATCCATCACGTTCGCAGTTCTGGGTCCGGCGTGGCTCAAAGGCGATCAACGGTGACTCCCAGATCTCCAGCGACGGCGGCGAGGATGCGCGGCAGTGTCTTCTCCTTTCCAGTCCTGGCTCGCGCTCGTCACCCTCTCTCATGGCTCATTTCGATCTCCCTCTCCCTCAGCCTAGTTCGGCGGCGTCAGTAGCGGGATGGACTTGACGGAAAGCAGAACGGACAGCGAAGCTGATCGCAGGAGGCGCGACGGCGACGACGTGATGGCGGGGGTGGAGCCCAGCACGCCGGTACGAATCTCCTTCCTCTCCTCTTCTCAGCCACAACCCAGCCTCTCACTCTCTGTTCAATTTTCGTTGAAAGGGTTTGTGTGTGTTTGCTGCTGTTTTGGGGGGGGGAGAAAGGGATTTCGGCTGCAGCTGGGTATAGGGGAAAAGGGAACCGAGTCAGGTAACGGGTCGCTGGGTTAGGGTTTCATTATTTTGAAAATTAGGACTAGGGGTGATTTGGTAATTTCACATAAAATTGGGAATGATACAATAATTGAAACCCAAATTAAATTCAACACTAATTGTATATAGAAAATACTATCTGCTCATCAATTTTACAAATTATTTTCAATAAAATGTTTGAATCCAAAAATTAGGAATAATATAATTAACTTCTTTATTTTTCAAAAATAGCAGTACTAACATTTAAAATATTAATTATTTAATCCAAATCATATAAAACCCCTATTATTTCATAACTGCCAAATTTATAATCTAAATATAGAAAATAACCCAATAATTATAAAATTGGATAAAAATCATAACTCGTCTCAAATTTAATAAATCAAAACTTGCCTTAATTATCTTTAATAAAATAATTTCTGAAATTAAGGCTATAAATAATTATATGATTTGAGACTTGATCATAATAAGAATTTTCAAAAGTTCTGGGTCTTACAAGGTACACACCTTCTAATTACCTGGTCAGCGCCACATCTCCATAAATATGGGTCATCCCATATATAATATTTAGACTCGCTTTTCAGCTTGTCTCTTTGATGGTTAGTAAAGTTTGGAGGAAAAGTGCAGCTAACTAGATAATTAGTTATAGATGCATACCAAGGGACTACCTCAGATACTGCTTGCAGGTTATCAAAAGGGAAATTATCAGCTATAGGAGTGGAGTCATCCTTAAGGTGCTCAAGGCGACTCAAGTGGTCTGCCACTAAATTCTGGTTTCCACTTCTATCCTTTATTTATAAATCAAATTCTTGTAGTAGCAGTATCCAACGTATAAGCCTTGGTTTGGATTCCTTTTTAGCTAATAAATACTTTAGAGCTGCGTGGTCTGAATACACTACTACTTTAGTACCAAGTAAATAGGCTCGGAATTTATCCAGAGCAAAAATAACAACAAGAAGCTCTTTCTCAGTAGTAGTGTGATAAACTCCGATTTTGTGGTTTATCTTGTGCTTATTTTGGGAGATTTTATCACCTTTTCTCATATTTAGTCAATAAAATTGCATGGTTTTGTAATTCTCCCTTGAATTGTGCTTAAATGTGAAAACATGCTTTTTAGGCCCTAAAATTAGTGATTTTAATCCACTTTAATTCCATTCGATGCCTTGATATGTTTGTTAAGTGATTTCAGGTTTAGAAGGCAAGTATTGGCTGGAAGAAGTGAGGAGAGAAGCATGCAAAGTGGGAGAACTCATGAAGAAATGAAGGAACCATAAAGCTGTCAAGCCTAACCTCTTCGTACTCAAACGACCATAACTTGAGCTACAGAGGTCCAAATGAGGCGGTTCTAGTTGTGTTGGAAAGCTAACATCCGGAGCTTCAAAATGATATAAAATTTGTCATATGTTTCCTGACGCATAGGGGCGCGCACGCGCCATGTACGCGCGCGCACCGATGGAGCACGTGGGTCTACTTTAGTGAAATCGCCCCCAGCGATTTCTGAAGCATTTTGGGCCCAATCCAACTCATTTCTGATGCTATTGAACCCAAGGATTGAGGGGGGAATGAACCAAGTAGTCATAGTTTAGTTTTCATCATGTTTTAGGGTAGAATTTTAGAGAGAGAAGCTCTCTCTTCTCTCTAGAATTTAGGGTAGTTTAGGTTTAATTTTCTTGAATCTCACTTTTAATTCTTGTTTTAATTTAGTTTTCCTTTTAATTTCTTGTTGTTACATCTTAATCTTAGTTTCTCTTGTTTATTTCCTTTATTTTGTTACTTTTATGTTGATGAACATTGTTGGATCTAATTTCCTTTTAATGCAATTTAATGTTTGATGTTCTTTTTATTGATGAATTGAGTTGTTGATTTACTTTTCTTGCAATTGATAGTTGGTAGATTTATATTTCTTGCACATTTTACTATGCTTTCCATGTATGCCTTCCAAGTGTTTGACAAAATGCTTGGTTGGATGTTAGAGTAGATTTTGAGCATTCTTGGCTTGGAAAGAGTAATTAGGCAATCTTGAGTCATGAAAACCTAACTTATGTTGGTGATCTAGAGTTGTTAGCTAATATTGTTTCCATTGACGCTAATCTTTTGCTAATTTAATTAGTAAGTTGATTAGGACTTTTAGATTGAGATTAGCTAGTCTTATTAGACTTTCTCTCATGGAAGATAATATGATACCATCTTCCAATGTTGGAGATGACGTAATAAGATAAATTCTTGTTATTATTATGGTATGATTGATTAGTCTTGTTTGACTTTCTCCATACTTGTTGGAGTTGACTAAATAAGATGAATTAATCATTGCATGACTAGGATAGAAAGCCTATGATCTCAACACTTGCCATGAATGTCTCTCTTTATTACTTGCTTTCTCTAGTTACTTGTTTGAATTACTTTTCTTGCCATTTATTTTCTTGCCCAATTATCAACCAAACCCCCATTTACCCCTTCATAGCCAATAATCATTCACTTTATTGCAATTCCTTGTGAGACGACCCGGCGGTTAATTTTCATTTGGGGTTTGTTATTTGTGACAACCAAATTTAATTTGATGCGAGAGTTTTTTGTTGGTTTGGAGCTATGCTTACAACGAAATTCTTATTTCTACAAGAGAAAATCTAGACCAACAACAATTTTCGCCATCATAGTGTAATTAAACTGAGCAGTGTCTAAAGTTTTAGACGCATAAGCAATTACAAAGGGGTCCTTACCTTCATGCTGAGCCAGTGCTGCTCCTACTGCATGGTTGGAAGCATCGCACATGATTTCAAATGGCTGGCTCCAGTCTGGTCCTCTCATAATTGGAGCTTGAGTCAGGGCAGTCTTCAGTTTATCAAACGCTTGTTTGCAATCCTCACTGAACTCGAACTCAATATCTTTTTGCAGTTATCTGGATAAGGGGAGTGCTACCTTACTGAAGTCCTTAATGAATCTCCGGTAAAAACCTGCATGGCCAAGGAACGAACGGACTTCCCTCACAGAGGAGGGGTAAGGCAAACTAGAAATAACATTCACCTTTGCTGGATCTACAGAAATGCCAGTATTAGATACAACGTGTCCTAGTACAATCCCTTGTTTAACCATAAAGTGACATTTTTCAAAATTCAATACAAGGTTTGTACTGACACATCTATCTAATACTCTAGATAAACCATCTAAGCAAAGGCTAAAGGAATCACCATAAACGCTAAAATCATCCATAAAAATCTCCATACATTCCTCAATAAGATCAGAGAAAAGACTCATCATGCACCTTTGGAAAGTAGCTGGTGCATTGCACAAGCCAAAGGGCATTCTCTTATAAGCATAAGTCCCAAAAGGACATGTAAAAGTTGTCTTTTCCTGATCTTCAGGAGCTATATGAATCTGGAAATAACCTGTGTAACCATCTAAAAAGCAATAATGCGATTTACCTGACAGGCGATCCAGCATTTGATCAATGAATGGAAGAGGATAGTGATCCTTACGAGTGGCCTGGTTTAGGCGCCTGTAATCAATGCAGACCCTCCAGGTGTTCTGTACTCTGGTTGCTATGAGCTCTCCATGCTCATTCTTCATTGTAGTGACTCCAGACTTCTTGGGGACCACTTGTACTGGGCTTACCCATTCACTGTCCGAGATGGGATAGATGATATCCGCCTCAAGTAGTCTGGTCACTTTCTTTTTGACAACCTCTAAGATAGTGGGATTCAGTCTTCTCTGGGATTAACGAACAGGCCTAGTTTCCTCTTCTAAAAATATTCTGTACACACAAACTTGAGGGTTGATGCCTACTATGTCTGCCAAACTCTACCCAATTGCCTTCTTATGCCTTCTCAACACACTAAGTAACTGCTCTTCTTGTTGAGAAGTGAGTTCCCGTGCAATTATAACTGGAAACTTCTACTTGTCCTCAAGGTAAGCATATTTGAGGTGTGGAGAGAGGGGTTTTAATTCTAACTTCTGTTCATGGCCAGGCTCTGGATTGTCTGGAGTTGATGACAATGGTAAAGTACTTTCATTATCCTCAGAAAGTGTCTCCACACTCGGACCTTGTCCTATGTACTTCTCTTCGAACTCCTCCTGGTGAACTTCAGCTACAGTTTCATCTATGATGTCACACTGGAGGATAGAATGATCTTCTGGAGGGTGCTTTATAACTCCATGCAGATTGAAGCTTACTACTCGGCCGTCTATTTCAAAAGAGTATGTTTCTGAAAAAGCGTCCAATTTGAACTTCGAGGTCTTCAGGAATGGTCTTCCGAGTAGGATTGATGATGGCTTCTCTGAGTCATTTTGAGGCATCTCCAGGATATAAAAATCAATGGGGAATGTGAGCCCCTTAATGTCCACCAATACATCTTCAGCAACTCTAGCCACTGTAATAATGCTTTTATCTGCTAACACAAAACGAGCTGCCGACCTTTTTAAGGAAGGGAGTCTCAGAATATCATATATAGACAGAGGCATTATACTCACACATGCTCCTAAATCACACATGCAGTCAGAAAATACTACACCACCAATAGTACAATTAACCATACATGGACTTGGATCACTACACTTTTCAGGTATACCTCCTATTAAAGCAGATATAGAACTACCTAAAGGAATAGTTTCTAATTCATTAATTTTGTCTTTATGTATACATAAATCTTTTAGAAACTTTGCGTATTTAGGTACTTGTTGAATAACAACAAAAAGGGGAACAGTTACCTCAACCTTTTTGAATATTTATACCATTTTGGGATCAGGTTCCAACAACTTCCTGGGCTTCCTTGCAAGTTATGGAAATGGAATAGGAATGGCATTTTCTGCAGTGTCTGCACCCTTTGGTGCTTCTTCCTGTGATTGAGCTTCTTCTTCTTCAGCCGTGTCCTGTATATCCTCTTCCTCCTCAATATCTTCTATTTCCACTACCTCTTCAGTTGAGGTGTGTTCTGGTGGGCCTGGCTCCTCCTGATTCCTCTCTTGCAATGTGGTTCCGGACCTTAGGGTAATGGCATTAATGCCACCCTTTGGATTGGGTAAGGGTTGAGAAGGAATTCCACTGGAACTTGCCTGTTGAGTGTTTGAAGTATTGGGTGGTGCCAGTTGAGAGATGAGAGCTTGTATAGCGGACACTAGGCCATTAAGTGAACTTTCCATGTTCCTTTGTCCTTGTGCAATGGATTGAAGAGTATCATCACTCGGAGAGGAATTAGATTGAGTGATCTGCGGAACTTGTTGTTGGTTGTGTTGTGGTCCTTGGGACTGCCTCAGGTGAGGTGCTCTGTAAGGCTGGTTCTGGTTCTGCTGCCTGTTGTTGTTATTATTCCACCTCTGATATCCTTGATTGTCTCTGCCTCCTCTGTTATTGTTGTCCCTCCAATTCTGGTTAGAATTGTCCTGCCATCCATGGATGTAACTGCCACCTTAATTGTACCCTTAGTTGGGGCGGTCATAGAAGTTATGAGTGGCTGCCACAGTGTTGTCTTCCTGCTGGAGCTGCGGACATTCATCAGTATAATGTCTGTAATCGGCACAGATCCCACACACTCTCTGTGGGACTAACTGTTGGCTTTGCTGTGCTTGTTGTTGACTCAACTGCGTCTGCTTCAGTAAGTTGGTCATTTCACATATACTCTGAGCCAGAGCAGTAGTTTCTTTGCTAGAAGATACCTCTGCAACAGCCTTTGAGCGGCTTTATTTCTGCCTGTGATTCCTTGTAGACTCAGCCAAGTCGCTGATCAATTGCCATGCCTCATCAGTGGTCTTGTACTTTTTCATAGACCCATTACTAGCACTTTCCAATGTGGTCTTATCTTGGGGCCTCATGCCTTGTGTGACGTAGCCGAGCAACACTATCTTGTCAATCATATGGTGGGGGCATGCTTCCAGAAGGTTGTTGAAGCGCTCCCAATATTCATAGAGAGTCTCAGATTCGTCCTGAACAATCATGGAAATGTCTTTCCTCAGTTTGTCAGTAACTTCAGCTGGGAAGAATTTTTCTAAAAATTCTCTTCTAAGCGTATCCCAGTCAGAAACGGTTGCTCAAGTTGAGCAGTGCAGTCTTTATTTCAAAGTCTGTAGCTACTGCTGGGTGATGCGCTTGAAACGGTTGCATTGTAAAATCAGGGGCTCCAGCCTCCTGGATAGTAATTCTCCTAGGTGCTACCATGTCACCTACACGTAAATCAACCGAATCAGCAGAAAGGGAGCTTGTTTCTTCTTCAAGTGACGTTTCAGATTCGCCCTCAGAGAGGACTAACTGACACCGAGCTTGCCTTATTCGTGAGATAGTTCTTTCAATCTCAGGATCAAATATTGGCAAGCTTGGATCAGGAAGTGAACACGTCATTTAACGAAAGAAACATGTAGCTCATAGTAGCAAAAATAAAATGAAATGCAAATAAATAAATTCCAATCAATAACTTAGCACTCTATTGCAAATCCCCGGCAACGGCGCCAAAAATTGACATGGCGGAAATTGGCGAGTTAAGAAATTTTTATAAGAGATACGTTGCAAGTACAGTTCTTAACCAACCGAAAATCAACTTATCAATTTAGATGGGTTGTCACAAAATTAAAATTAAAATCAAAATACTGGGAGTATGAATCCCAGGTCGTCTCCCAACGAGTTGCAGAAAGATGTGCTATTTTATTAATCAGATGTTTTCAAAAGTGGTTTGAGTTGATAAACAGGAATTTAAATTAGAGAATTTATGTAATTTTAAATAAAAGCCTTGACTGGGAGTAGATTAGTTGGAAGCCCAATTCTTGTTGGAGTACTCTCAAGATTAATTGATAATTGAAGGTTGTTCTGCTTAGTTACCCTTTACTAGGTAGAGGGAAGTCAAGCAAGTTGGAAAGCTATTTCTAATCACAAGTCCTAATCCTCTCCCTTGAGAAGGACTAGTGTCAATGATTAGAGGGCGATCCAACAATAAACCCAATTACAATTTTTCTCTTGAGTAACCCATATCAAGGTTTCCTTTCAATCATCTCCCAATCAAGTTATGGAACTACTCGCTCATTATGAATGTAAATTTCACAAAATAGGGAAGAGAAATACTGAAAGACATAATAAATAATAATCAAAAGGATCAATTGAAATGAAAATAATTCTTGTATAATTAAATTCTAGAAATAATCCAAGAGTAACTCTGAGAAAATAAGGAACATGAAAGAGTAAATGACAAGTAAGGAAACAAACTAGAATGACGAAATCTTGACGGAGGTAATAACTCTTCTCAATGTTCCAATCCAAAAAGCAATAAAATCAAATCCTAAAAACTATGAATGTGTAGAGAGAAAACCTAGAGGAGAAGTAAAATCAGATCTAAAACTAAAAATTATGTGGAATGAATGTTGCCTCTGGTCTCTGCATGTTCCCTGGCTCTAATCTGCTTTTCTGGGCCTAAAACTGGGTCAAAATAGGACCCAAAATCGCCCCCAGCGAATTCTGCAGATTCTGCAGATCGTGCATGTCACGCGATCGCATCATCCAGGCGTTCGCGTCATCCAGCGTTTTGCCTTGCCACGCGTTCGCGTCGTCCACGCCTTCGCGTCACTGGTGCAGTTTCCAATCCGCGCGGTCGCGTGAGCCATGCGTCCACATCACTGCAATTTCCTCTATATCGCGCGGTCGCGTGAGCCATGCGCCCGCGTCACTTCTCGCTGGTCATCTCCTTAATTTCTTGTGTTCCTTCCATTTTTGCAAGCTTCCTTTCCAATCTCCAAGTCATTCATGCCCTATAGACCCTGAAATACTTAACACACAGATCACGGCATCGAATGGAATAAAGGAGAATTAAAATACAAAATTAAAAGTCTCTAGAAAACAAGTTTTCAACCATAAAGTAATTTTAGGAAGGAATTATAAATGCATGCTTATTTAATGAATAAGTGGGTAAAGATTTGATAAAATCACACAATTAAACACAATATAAACTATAAAATAATGGTTTATCAATGTTCAAGGACCAAAAGCACAAAGATAAGACAACATATGGTACAAGATAGGCTCAACATCTAGCAACTGGATTTTAGTTTCAACATGTAGCAACCACGTTATACACTCTAAGTTAGATGTATCAGCTTTTATAATCTATGCTCTAGCATCATATTAACTGCCATTGTGCGGCTATAATAAAATGCTAACGATTTGCTTAAGAAGGATGCCAAGCTCATTAGAGTAATACCCAATATTAACAATACAACACGATATGCAAAAATTTCTGCAAGAGAGAGAGAGAGATAGAAAGAACAGCATTAGAGCCAGCTGACAGTGTTCTTAAGATGGATCAATAGCACAACAAGAAGCTATAAGAGTTAAAAAATGGATGTTACTGGAAGCATATCAATTTATCTATCTACTTTTTCCTGAAATTTTCTCCTCATAGATTAATCAGAAGAATTCACTTCAGCTATATATAAAAATTTTTAGCATTAAAAAAATAATATTATAGAGTATATTGACCCTATTATGACCAACTAAAAAATCTCTTAGAAAAATAACATGGAACAAGTGTCTACTGTCTACATGTAAAACAATCATAAGCTTAGAAATAATTATTAAAAAAAATCAAATACAATCACAAGCTTAGAAACAATTATTAAAAAAAATCAAATACAACAAATTCATAAAGGCTAGATTCAAAAGAGCTTCATGAGTAATAAAAAACACAGATATGAAAATCCAAAATTGACTTTCTAATATCAGATTTTAAATTTAAACTAAAGACTAGAAAATAACTCATATATGGAGTACTATCTTATGTTACCACTGTGAAAGTGATCAAGACAAATTTCAAGCTCAACAAGATCAAATACCATTATCGATTGCTCTTTAATTTGGAGTTTTCTAAATAATTCTCGGTTCTTTGTTGTTATCATGCTATTGAATAAAGAATTTGTTGTTGATTAAGGTTAACTTAAAACTTCTATGGTACATAAGTTAATATTATTATCTTGATTCATCAGAAAACAACACACAAATAAATTATTATAAGTAATGACATCCACTTCAATACTTAGTAACCTTGGTCTTTATCGGATTAAGCTAATGAACAAGGTTCCTTTGTTTACATTGAAAAACTATATAAACATAGCAATAAGGAAAAATCACTACAGTTGATAAACTAATCACAATAACTGTTAAGAAAATTCACCAAGATGGTACACTAATTAAATAATTCATACACTAGTCTATTCACCGAGTAAAACCCCAATTGATTTAGAAACGTTTTTTGAGTGGCGACTTTAGTCTTTCATTGTTGTTTTTCAACCATTATTCCCTAAATTTCAAATTATTATAAAGATTAGCAATTAAACATGCAAAAGAGAAATTTTAGTCCCCAATCAAATTTTACAAAATAGTACTCATATGTCTCACAATGTGAACATCTAGGAACTAAAAGCTAATAAACCAAAACCAAAGAATAAAGTTGCCACTGGGAAAAAAAAGTTTAGGGAACAATTTTTGGTTTTTACTCTCTTTCTCACTTGGATCATGACATTAACATGGTTATCTAACTTATCGACTTATCCTCAAGCACCATTACCTGAGGCATCTTCACTAAATTGGAATGAACCAAGCCAATTTTTTCCACATAAATTTCAAACACTTTGTGGAGTCAAATTATGACTATTAATTAGAGAAAATAATAGCAACGAGCATCGTCAGAGTAAAAAAGAACTCACGTGAGAGCAGTGGGTCAATGTTGTTGATGGAAGAAGAAAACGGCAAGGTCGGTAGAGTCGAGAGAAGCTTCGCGAAGCGGAGCAGTGTTGGACATTAACATTATTAAGATACTGCACTATTTTTCGTCCATCTGATATACTAGTAGTAAGGATGCTTATTTGGACCATTGGTTTTTATCTATAACTTTACATACATACAGCTTAATAGAAGTCTAACTCAAACAGAAATAGCTCCAGATCCATATGAAATTGGTTGGTTCAAAATTCTCTTTTTGCCACTAGTAGTTATTTTCATTTCAATATATAGAAGATTAAGATCAATGAGAGATGTTGGAAGAAGTAACTCACCTTCTTGTGTAGAACAGCTAATAGATGCTGAATCTTAGTTCTGAGTTGTGCAACTACATGAAACCAAAATGACATCATTGATTCCTTAATAAGTTCTTATAACCATTTTCATAAGCATTTCCAAGACACTTTTGATATTATCACTTTCATCTAATTATGAACTTATATTGCAATAAGACAGCCACACAATGTTTCAGATTGATAGGAAGGTAACTAAAGCAAATTCATTCTCTTTTTTCTACATGTTTCTCATAAATAAAACAGTTAATTAATAATAGTCCTTACCTTGAACTCGAGCCTATCCACAATCTGACTCTGACATTTTGAACTCATCTCTAACCTTCGCAAGTTCAATTTTCAACTTTTCTTCTGAGGATATATTATCTGGATGGAAGTACTGAAATTAGCAAAAAGTGGACAATCAACACACATCAGCAACAACATCTTCAATTATAAAAGCAAAACACTCAAAATTGCTGATAAATGGAGAATTGGCAAACCTTGTTGTGAACAGCAGAGTTGGAGGAGAGTGAGGAGATGCAGAGAGAGATGAGCTTGGAGCACAAGGGCAAAAGCTTGGAATCATCACAGAGAGCCAAAACGATTTACTTATTGCTTATCAGATAGGAGTTAGTGTCAGCAACTGCTTCCCATACATATTGTTTATCAGATCAATGGTAGAAATAATAATCTAATTGTCATTCACATGCATATGAAACCCTAAGACAATCGATCAGAATGAAATATTTTCAAGGGAACAAAGGAAAAGAGGGAGAAGAACCTACCCCGCCAGTCTGCCACCAGAGGAGAAATTTGCAGCATGGTAGCTCGATGGATGAGATCGCCGCGTAGAAAATTGTCATCGGAGGAAATTGTCGCTGGAGGAGACATCGCCAGAGGAGACGTCACAAGAGGAGACCGTCACTGGAGGAGACGTCGCCAGAGGAGACATCACAAGAGGAGACCGGCGCTGGAGGAGATGTCGCAGGAGGAGACGCCACGTGAGGAGATTGTTGCTGGAGGAGATGTTGCAGGAGTAGAAGTTGTGTGAGGAGACTATCGCGTGAGGAGACATCGCCGGAGGAGGTCATCATTGGAGAGGATCGTCGTCGGAGGAGATTGTGAACAGAGGAGATCGCGAGTGGCAGAGATTCAACCGTTCTCTCACAGTGGCCATCGTCTCGCATGGAACGGTGTAAATGAAGGTTAAGTTAGGGTTGGGCCTTTTTATACAATGTGGTAATGGCGTTCAAAACCACCTGAATCCACAACCGCCATCAAATGTAAATTAATTATGGCACCACAAAAAATGTCATAATATTCGAATATTACGGCGGTTTTGTAGAACCGCCGTAATATTAATACCATTTTATGTCTATTTTTTTGTAGTGTCTAATCTATTAAAACTTTTCCTAAAACCCTTACTAACTTAAAGCATTGGAGTCTCTTGCAGGTAGTCCCTTATCTTTGCTTACAAAGAACTCGGACAAGTTCACCTCGTCAAAAAAGACGTCGGACTAATTCCTCATAGGAGTCTGAACCTCACGTTCGAGCCCAAATCATTCTGGTTTTAAGTAAGTCTTGAAACAATTACTTTATAAAAATATTTTATAATTAAACTTATTTAAAAGTTAAAACTCAATAAGCGAACTATTTAGTGAAAACCGAGAAACCAAAATCTTATCGTTACTTCTATACTCACCGAATGTTGTGCAACTCCTTTATTCTTTTCAGTAGGGGTGTTCATGGTTTGGTTAATCCAAAAACCAAACCAGTTTTTTAGTTAACCAAAAATATAGTCTTGGTTATTAAGCAAATTGGTTTTACATTATAAAACTGGTTATTAACCGGTAAGTAAAATTTTAAAAAACCGGTTTTTCACCAAAAACTAGTTTCTATACCAAAAAATTGGTTTTTACAATTAAAAACCGGTTTTTACAATTAAAAACCTGTTTTTACACAAAAATTAATTTTTTTACATGAAAAAATCCAAATTTTTAACCTTTTTTTTTAAATTGAATTTTTTTTTCTAAAAATTATTTTTTTCTTTCTAAATGATACGAGTAACATTTGTAAATAATGAAATCCCTTTCATTGCTTCGTTCCTTTTTCTTTCTTATTTCTTTTCAGCATTTTCTATAAATAATTTTTTCTAATGTAAATAATTTTCTTTCTAAATGATACGAGTTACTTTTTCTTATCTCCTTCTCTCCATCTCTCTCCTCTTCTCTCCCCTTCCTCTCCTCTCTTCCTTCTTTCTCTCTCCCCTTACCCTCTTTCTCCCTCCCTTCTCTTTGTCTTCCTCTCTCTCTCTCCCCTTCTCTCCTATTTCTCTCTCTTCCCCCTCCTCTCTTATCCTTTCTTCCTTTTCTCTCTCTCTCTCTCTCTCATTTTTCTCTCTCCCCATCCTCTCTCTCCTCCTCTCTTCCTTTTCTCTCTCTTCCCCTCCTCTCTATCTATCTCTCTCTCCCCCTTCCCTTTCTTTCTCTCTATCCTTCTCTCCCTCTCTCCTTCCCTCTCCCATCCTCTCTTTTTCTCTCTCTCTCTCTCTCTCTCTCTGTATCTCTCCTCTCTCTTCCTCTCTCTCCTTGACCTCTTTCTCCCCTTTTTTCTCTCTCATCTTCTCTCTCTTTCACTTCTTTTCTCTTCTTATCTCTCTCTTTTTCTCTTTCTTCTCCTCTATCTCCTCCTCCTCCTCTCTTTCTCTTCTCTTTCCTCTCTCTTGCTTTGGAGAGAAGAGGAGAAAAGAGAGAGGAGTGAGAGGGAAGGGGAGAGAGAGAGAGAGAAATAAAGAAAGGAAAGGGAGAGGAGCGAGAGAGAGAAAGAAGGAAAGGAAAGAGAGAGGAGCGAGAGAGAGAGAAAGAGAGAAAAGAAAAAAAGAGAGAGAGATAGAAAGAGAGGGGAGGGGGAGAACGAGAGTGAGAGAAAGAGAGAGAGAAAAGGGAAAAGAGAGGAGAAATGAGAGAGAGAAGGAGAGGAGAGAGAGAGGAGGAGGAGGAGAAAGAGGAGATAGAGGAGAGGAGAGAGGGAAATGGAGAGATGAGTAGAGGGGAAGGGAAGGGGATGAGAGAGAGAAAGAGAGAGAAGGAAGAGGGAGAAAGAGGGCAATGAGAGAGAGAAAGAGACAAAGGGGAGAGAAGGAGAGAGAGACAGAGATAGAGAAGGAGAGAAAGAGAGAAGGGGGAGAGCAAAGGAGAGAGAGAGAAAGAGGGAAACGAGAGAGAGAGAGAGAGAGAGAGAGAGAGAGAGCATGGGGAGAAAGAGGGAAAAAAGGATAGAGAGACAAGGGAGAGAGAAAGAAAGAGGAGGTGGAGAGAGAGAGAGAGAGAAAGAGAGAGAGAGAAAGTGAGGGGAGAGAGAGAGGAGGAGAGGGGAGAGAGAAAGAAAAAGAGGGAGAAGGGGAAAGAGACAGAGAAGGGAGAGAGATGAGGAGAGGGAGGGGAAGGGGGGAGAGAGAGAGAGATAGAGAGAGAGAGAGAGAAGAAAAGAGAGGGGAAGCAAGGGGGAGAGAGAGGGAGAGGGGAGAAGAAGGGGAAAAGAAGAGAGAGAAGGGGAGAGAGAGAAAGGAGAGAGAGAAAAGGAAGAATTTAATTTGGTTTTGATTAACCAATTCTAAAAAATATGGATATGATTTTTAAAATTGTTTTATTAAACTGGTTAATCAAAATGTGGTTATGGTTTTTTAACTGATTAACCACATTTTAGTTTTTTTTATGAACACCCTACTTTTCAGAGACTTCTACTTGTCCTTGGTTAGGTTTGAAGTAATTAATTTTTTTGTTAGGGTATCCTCTATTTTAATAAGGCAACAAGTGTATTAATCCGTGCCATGCACGTGATAAGATTGAAATTATAATTTTAAATTATTTTGTTAAAATTAAATTAAATTATAATAATTTGATTAATAAAAATATAACATGTTATGTATTATTTGTTTTTTCTTAATTTAGTGTTAAATATATTAACTCTAAAATAGTTATTAATTGGTTTTAGTAATCTACTTTCTTCAATAAATCAAACATATATACTCAATGTGACCATAAACAACTTAATAATACTTAGACCCACCAACAAATTTTTATATGTTTTACTGTCAAGTAAGAACATATCAAAATTAGCTCAAAATAAATAATAAATTATTAGAGAATTCTAATGCACAAAATTTGCTAATAAACAATAAATAATTTAAATCTACTAAAAATAACTCAACACTTTTCTTTGATGCCTGCAAAACATATACCTGAAATAATATTATATCAATATTAGTATACAATTTTATAATCATCAACCGTATTTACTATACATGACTCCTTCTTAAAAGTTATTCTACACATGTGTATAGTCGAAAGATAAATTACTGGACTTTATTTTATTTTTCTAAATTATTATCATTATGTATTATTCATTAAATGTTAATTGTAATATTATAATTTAATTATAATAAAGATATTTTTCTAAAATAAATTTAGAAGAGAGAATAATGCTTTCATTTTGGAGGAAAAATGAATTCATGAGGAATTGATACCTCACTTTTATTAGTTGATAATGTATTAAATATTGATTTTATATAATTATAATTAATAAAAAAATTTCTCTAAATTAGTATAATCATGCATTATTCATTAAATGTTAATTGTAATATAATTATAATAAATATATTTTTCTAAAATAAATTTAGAAAAGAAAATAGTGATTTCATTTTACAGAAAAAATGAATTCACGAGGAATTAACACCTCACTTTTATTAGTTGGAGAAAAAATCCAGTTTTAGTATATTTTGTCATTATTATACATTTTTCTCTAATCATATATCTACTATTTTCTTTTCTTTGTTTCAGCATTTTGAACCTGGGTTTAACTTCTCGTAGTTCTCACTTCTCAGTCATTCTATTAGATGTAGTTGATAACTATTGAAATTCTTCGATTAATATAGGAAAAAAATATATTATTATATGATAGAATTAATATGAGTATATTTTATTATTAAATAAACAAAGTTAATATAAAATAAAATTATACATAAGAAAAAGCAAAGAAAATAAAATTAAAATAGCAAAATGATAAAAAGATTATTTTTATAATTTTATTTTGTCATTTTTATTTATAGAAGATTAGAAAATAGTAAATTTTTAACTAAATTAATTTATATTTGTTGTATTCAATTTAAATAAGTAATAAATTATCTTATTTTAATTTATTCCTTAAATTTATATATCATAAAAATTAAATCAAATAATTAATATACATAATTTAAATTGTGTGATACTTAAATATCTATTCAAATCAATTAGTTAATATAATTAATTCATCATAATGAATTGTCTTTAATGAGTTAAACAAAATAAAGCAGAAGCATGCTACGTTGATTCTATAGGTAAAAATTCGATTTTTATATAATAAAATAGATAGAATAGATAATATAATAAACGGCGAAAAAGAGAAAGATAAACATTTTAGATCCTAAGTTATTTCATTTGAATGTTGCAATGTGGGTATCACATTATTTTATTTATTCCACCCTATGGATCCTTATGTAACTTTATTTCAGTATCAATGGAATTTCATTACCTTTGAGTACTGAATTCAAATTCAAAATGAAACTGATAAAAAAAGTAAAGAGTATAAAATTATTGATTGAAAAATACTCTAAATAATAAAAAGCTAAATTAACTTTAATATTAAATTCATTATACGATTTTAATTACAATTATTTGATTGATATAAATTATAATAAATCGTGTGATATTTAAATACCTAATCAAATCAATTAATTGATATAATTAATTTACTGTAATAAATTGTATTCAATGAGTTATAAAAAATAAATTAAAAAACATGCTAAGAAGTATGCCACGCCCATCATGAAGTGCAGAAATTCAATTTCTATATAATAAAAATATACATTCTTATATATGTTATAGAAATATGATTTGATTCCATTAACTTGCTTTTTTTTTTTTAACTTGCCACCTATATTCAGTATGGAATTTTAATTTTTCTAAAATAAATTTAGAAGAGAGAATAGTACTTTCATTTTGGAGAGAAAATAAATTCATGAAGAATTGACACCTCACTTTCATTAGTTGATAATGCATTAAATATTAATTTTATATAATTATAATAAATATATTTTTTAAATTAGTATAATCATACATTATTCATTAAATGTTAATTGTAATATAAATATAATAAAGATATTTTTCTAAAATAAATTTAGCAGAGAGAATAGTGCTTTCATTTTAGAAGAAAAATGAATTTATGAAAAATTGACACTTCACTTCAATTAGTTAGGGAAAAATACAATTTTAGTATATTAAGTAGAAGTATATTATTATTATTATTATTATTATTATTATTATTATTATTATTATTATTATTATTATTATTATTATTATTATTATATTCCTGATTGATAATTGATAAGTAATTTAATAATGTATTAAATATGAATTTTTTATAATTATAATAAAGATATTTTCTTAAATTAGTATAATTATGCATTATTCATTAAATGCACTCATTTTGGAGGGAAAATGAATTCATGATGAATTCAAATCTCACTCTCATTAGTTGAGAAAAAATCCAATTTTAATATATTAAGTAAATTACATAAATAGAAATACTTGCTAAGTATATATAAAAGAGGAGATATATAATTATATATAATATAATTGCTATATTTGTAACAGATATAAATTTTGATAATTATAGAGACTTACTATAATTATATTAAATTTAATTATGAATGTAAATAAATAAAAGTGATAATAATTAATATTATTTTTTTCTTTTTATATTTAATATTTACCGTAAATATAAAAAATATTGAGAAAAAAGTAGATATTGACTTTATTTTATTTTATTTTACGTCATGGATTTCTTTACTAAAATTAATGGAGGAAAAAAAATATTTATGATTATATATCAATGTCAATCACAATAAATAAGATGAATCGATTGAGCAACTAACAAATTTAACGGGTAAATGTTATTTTTCATTTATGAAAAAAATGAGATAACATACATGCGTATATTAATATAGGAAGAGTATATACTCACAACTTTAAAATCTTCAAGAATATTCGATTGTATTATCCTTCAAGCCAAAAAATCTATCTTTTATTTTCATTAAATATTTATATTAATTCAGATGAGTGTTTTAATAAAAGAAAAGATTATTATTATTATTATTATTATTATTATTATTATTATTATTATTATTATTATTATTATTATTGAATAATAATGATAAGTATCATTATTAATATTAAATTGGTTATATATATATATATATATTGTTGCTTCTACAATTGTGTAATAATATTTTCTTTCATTTGTTAACTAATTAAACTTGGTTATTTATATTAAATATATTTAATGATTACTAAAAATTAATCATATAATTATCATTATTAATAATCAATTATTAATAACTAATTTATATTTCTCTAAAATATAATTTTCTATCTTATTATTATTATTATTATTATTATTATTATTATTATTATTATTATAGGTCACCATTAAGATAATAACTTGTTACTAATAAAATTTTAAGGGTTTTTTTGATAGTGGAAATGCCATAAAGCGCGAACCAAGATCCGTGATACGAAAACCAAAATCAGAATGAGGAAGAAAAAGATATCGAGCTGATAAGGGGCTCTTCCTTCTGCCCTCATCCCTTTTCATTTCCTTTTATCTTTCCTGTGCTTTGTGTACTGCTAAAATGCTAGGATTTGAATTCGCCCTTTCGGTCGTATTCTTGAATTTGGAATGAAAATAGGAATAATGCTTCCTAGCACGGGACACAGAATAGGACCACTTAGATCAGAATAGCATTCACAGAAATGTCGGTCACAGGCAGCCGCATAAAGTCCTCACTCTATAATGAATAAAAAATAGAATTATATCAATATAACTAAATTAATATAATTAAAATAGTTAAAATTATTTTTGATTGATAATTAGGTTAATAATGCATTAATTATTGATTTTATATAATTATAATAGAGATATTTTTCTAAATTAGTATAATTATGAAATATTTATTAAATGCTAAGTATAATATTGTTATATAATTATAATTAAGATAATTTTTGAAATAAATTTAAAAGAGATTAGTATAATTATAATAAAGAAATTATCTTAAATTAGTATAATTATGTATCATTCATTAAATACTAATTATAATATAATTTTATCAATTAAAGATAATTTTTAAAAATAAATTTAAAAGAGAGAAATAGTGCAATCATTTTGGAGGAAAAATGAATTCACGAAAAAATGACACATCACCATCATAAGTTGGGGGAAAAATCAGTTTTAGTATATTAAGTAGATAGATTGGTATAAATTATAATAAATTATATAACATTTAAAAAGAAAATAAAATGAATAAGAAGAAAATAAAAATAAATAGAATAGATAGAAGACTACAATAAAATAAATTGAATGTGGGAGTTTTTTTTTTTTTGGTACATTTCATATCACATCCGTTTCAATAATAATAATAAATAAAAATACGTCAACTTGATATCTAAAAAAAAATGAATGAGATAAAATCATAATACAGTTCTAAAGTAAAAGCTTAAATTAGAACATAATATCATTACACAACACATATTAGAAAGTAATTTCACACTACAATATACCACAAACAGATAAATGACTTAAATTTAAATACGAACATTTTTTATTTATGCATACATGATAACACCATGGTCTATAAATACTTCATAGATAACATATCTTATATAGCTCCGAATGATGAGCACGAAAGTTGGAGAGTGTAGTAGTTTGTGTCCACGATAGTTGCCTTCTTGCAACGACGCCTCGTAGAAAGAAAAAGAATTGTTGTAAAAGCTATCAAATGAAAGAGTAATTGGTAAACGAATGATATTTTCTCCTAGCATACATGGTCTTTTATAGTGGTAAAATAAAAATAGAAAGAATTAAATTTTATATTTTTATATTAGGAATAGAATTTGATATTTATCCTAATAAAATTATTATTATTATCAATATGAACGGATTAAGAACTTGCCACTAATAAAATCATTGGATAATGAATAAGAATTAGAAGAATATCAATATAATTAAAATATTTAAAAATATTTTCGATTGATAATTAGTTTAATAATACATTAAATATTGATTTTATATAATTATAATAAAGATATTTTCTTAAATTAGTATAATTATACATTATTCATTAAAATAATTAAAAATATTTTTGATTAATAATTGATAAGTAATTTAATAATGCATTAAATATTGATTTTATATAATTATAATAAAGATATTTTCCTAAATTAGTATAATTATGCATTATTCATTAAATGCATTCATTTTGGAGGAAAAATGGATTCACGAAAAAATGACACCTCACTTTCATTAGTTGGGAAAAAATCCAATTTTAATATATTAAGTAGATAATTAATCTATTATAAATTTAAATTTTATTTAAAAATTTATCTTTGATCAATAATTTATTACATATCTTTGATCAAGCACATGTAATAATAACTAATAATTAATTTGACTGTTGATAGTTTTTTGGAGAGGGGAAAGAAAACTCAATTAGATCCTATTTGATAAAACGTTTTTAGAGAGTTACTTAAATTTTAAATAGAAAAATTATGTGCATATTTAAAATTTGAAAAATTAAAAGTATTTTTCTAAGTACGTATAAAGATATTTCTAAAATTAATTTATGATTTTTTAAGTTAAAAGTCTAATATAACTTTATATAAAATATATTTATCTACACTCTTTATTACATTTATTTTTATAAAATTATTTTAAATATTAAAATAATTTTACAAAACACAATTTATATAATTGATATTTATTAAAAATTGTTTTTATTTTAATTTATTAAAATAACTATTACAATTTTTTTTTAAATTATCTTTAAAAAATTAACTTAAAGATGGATTATTTGGGAACCGAGAGTGAAGCCAAGGCAATGGCCATGAAGGTCGTTTTTTGGGGAAGGGATTGCTATATTAAATATAAAAATTAAAAAAATTTATTTTTAAAAATATTTTATCAATTTGTTTAATAAATTAAAAACATATTTGTGTACACTTCTCATTAATAATATTGAAAAGTATTCTTAGCATACATATTAGCAAGATGCTGCTTTTATTTCATTCATAACTTTTTTTTCTAGTCTATTGTCAATATTTTATCCATTACTAGATTAAAATATTTGGTAGATAAAGATCACCGGAATCATGTTACCAAGCATTCTATTTAAACCAACAAATCAAGGGAAAAAAAAAAAAATAGGATACCAAAACCAAATCTACTATAGTAGTAGGTAGTGCAGCAATTCAGTGTATCTATGAATGGTTGGTATTTCACATAAGAAATTGTTTGGTCACGATTAAAGTTATAGTGCAACTAATGTTGCTGAGATTTGTTGTCTGTAAAGCCAAGTAGATATGTCCGAGGCAATTATCCATTTCTAGCTTTACAAATATAGAGCAAATTTTTTCTTTCTTTTTTGGTATTGAATATAAATTTATGTGCTATTGTTTGGACGTCGGATCTTTAGAACAACTCCAATGCCATAAAGAAGAGGAGAGTTCGATCCTCTTCTAACATATGAGGACCATTGTGTAGTTGGAATAAAAGATGAAGAGAATTTTTTTTTTTTTTTCACATTAATGAAATGAGTCCTTTTGAGGAGGAACTTTCAACATCCAATCATTTCTTACAAATTGATAAGTTAATGAAAAAATAAATTAAAAAACATATTATATATATATATATATATATATATATATATATATATATATATATATATATATTAAGTAGTATAGATGATTGTTGCATATATATCATATATATTAATAAAAACATATGACCGTTATTATTAATAAATTAATATTTTGTTATTTTATATATATTATTTATATAAATTTTTATTCTCACCATTTTTTTTATTTTTTTTTTCAATCGTTTTTTTAAATTTGTAAAACTAAAGTTTTACTAATATTATTTTTTGTTAAAAAAATACATCTAAACTAATTCAACACTTCTATTACATTTTGTTCAAAAAATGTTTTACATGCCATTTAATTTTTTTATAATAGTAAATTATTTTTTAATTAATTAATTAAGTGAGATCAAGACTAAACTTAATTCTTTCTAATAGAAGAAAAATATTTTAAGTTCTTATTTACTATTTATGACACAAAAATGATATTTCACATTTTTAGTTATTTTTTTGTTTTTATTTCTTATTTTTTTAGGTTTAATTACAGTTTCATCTTCTAATCTCATTATTTTTAAATATCTTTTACTACTAAGATATTTGTTAAATATTTTTAAGAAATTATGGTTAAAAGAAAGGCAATTCAAATAGTAGAAAAAAGTTGTTCAAGGAGCAAAGCATTGCACGAAGAATCAAGAGCCAAACACATAAAGATCAAGTCATGTAAAGCCATGCATGAAATGAGAAGCATAGGCGCCACATGCTCTGGAGGGCCAAGCAAGGATGTGTCACACCCTGAATATTGAAGACCAGGCATGTCACGCCATGACTGAGGCGTGCCATATAAGACCCAGTGTAAGGACCCAATTTTCAGTATGTGAAGATCATACCGGAAACTGAGTGTCACCAACTTGTCTTCCTAATTATTATCTATTATTTAATTAAATGAGCCTCATTCATTGTTAAAAACGTAGTTATTTTGCGAGGTACTTTTTTTTTAAAACGTTTGGATTATTAGACGGAATCATTCATAATCAATTCACAAATGATAACAGATACAATAGAATATCATGCCACAATGCTTAACTCTTTATTTTTATACTCTTTTTCTCTATTCTCTTTGTTATATTACTCTTTTCTCTTTGTCTCTTTACTTTGCTCTGCTTACTCTGTTCTCTGTGTCTCTCCAATCTGCTCTGATTTCTCTATTTAACTTATGTATTTAAAGCCTAAGTAAATTTTGGTATGAATAGTTAGCCTGTCCCAAGTATAGGTTCATTAAGTCTATACTGAAACAGTTTAACTTTTCATATTATACCTAACCCTAGCCGCAACTCAAGAACTAACTATGTTGCCCTAGTTCGTTCACTAATCTCTGTCTATTTTTCTGTCATTAAAACTTTACCAACTTTTTCTTTAATTTTTATCTCTTCTTTAACTTTTTATCTTTCCTTTATCTTTGCTTCACTAACATGTTATTACCACTCCCTAAGTGTTTTATGAAGGTAATTATGAGATTTTGGGCTTAAAGTTGTCTTTCTAAAGCTTTTACGAAAAACTGTCTTTTCCACATTATTTTATTATTTTTTAAAATATTATTTTTAATTAAATAATATTATTTAATATTTTTTTATTATTTATTATTTTATTAATATATTTTTCAAAATTACCCCTTTTTAACTTTTAACCTTTAAAATTTACTTTTACCACCCATAACTTTTAATATTTCTACTTTAACCTCCCTAACTTTTAGAAATTACAAAATAACCCCTCAAACACCAAAATAATTACTCCCTTGGCCTTTTATGGATAAAAAAGGTGTCCTTCAATATTCTTCACCACACTCAAAGTGTTCTTCATGTTCTTCGTAAATTCTTCAGATTCTTTCTCTGTTTTTACCTGTTTTTCAATCTTTTCAGCAACCGATTTTTACCATAATTCAAAATAAAATTGCAGCCACTAAAGTCTCATATTTTTCCCTTGATTACAACACAAATACAACCCCAATTTAAGGACTAGGGTTCAAAATTCCAGCTGCACACAAGAATATGTTTCATAGCTTGAATATCATCAAATTTCATCAAAATTTCAACAAACTTTCACCAAGAATAACTCATATAAGCAATCAATTTCAAGCATAACCAAAGCATACAACAATCACACAACTCAAATACCATTAATCAAGATTAATTTTACCAAATCCTACCTTAATTGACTGCTCCAAATCCGGTTTCTCTTTGAAGTGTTCTTAAAGCACTTTTTCCTCCTAAATCCAATCAAGACCAACTTTAAAACTCAAAATGATCAACTAACCAAATATCCTCACCTTAAACTTGCTGGAAATTGAAGATCTTTGACCCACAAGTCAAGCTAAGTAAGAGATTTAAGAAAGAACATCAAGAAAACACATGTTCATGCATGTTTCCTTGAAAACCAAATTCAAAGGGGAAAGAAACAACCATCTCACCTTATTTCCAGCCTTGATAAGTTACATTATTATGTAGAGGAAGAAGAGAGGATCATTTTGGTGTAATCGGAGTTTTGATTTGAGTTTTAGTTCAGAAGAAATCAAGCTTTGAAGATTTAAGTGTCATGAAAGTTTCTCTCTTTTCTCTCTTGTAATTTTTGGCCAAAATGAAGAAATGAGACAGCCTTGGAGGTCTTGGGGGTGAGAAAAATCATGCTTGATGATGATTGGCTAGTTTGGAAGGTGGTTGAAAAATATCTCAGATGCATAATTACTAAAACTAGATGTATTAGGACATACACTTAACAACACTTCTAGAGATTAATATCTGAGCTACTAGCATAAATGACACTAGTAACATATTTAATATGAAAATAGAACATGTATGATGAGACATTAGTGATGGGAAGCAGAAGCTGGTGAATTAAAAATTTATTAAAATGGTTACGTTGCGAGTATAGTTCTTAACTCACCGAAAATCTGCCTATCAATTTAGAAATATGTCACAGAGAGTTTAAATTAAAATTACTGGGAGTTTTAAGTCCCAGGTCGTCTCCCAACGAGTTGCAGAAAAGTGTGCTGTTTTATTAATCAGATGTTCCAAGAAGTTGAGCTAAGTAAATTAGAATTTAAATTGAGGAATTTTAAATAATATAAATAAAAGCCTTGACTGGGAATTGATTAGTTAGAATCTCTATCATTGATGGAGTGATTTTTAAGATTGATTTATAATTAACGGTTACTCTATTTGGTTATCCTTTACTAGGTAAGGGAAAGTCAAACAAGTTGGACTGCCAGATCTATTCACGAGTTACAACCCACTTAGTTCAAAGGGATTGGCGTTGGTGACAGGATAGCAATCCAACATTTAACCCAACTATAAATTTCTCCTTCGATCCTTCCAACTCAAGAGTTCCTTTTAATCAACTCCCTATCAAGTAATGAAACTACTCACGCATTGTAAATAAAGAATCCATGGCACATAAAAGGGAATTAAAAGAAGACATGATTATTGGAATTGAAATTGAATTAAAGAGAAATAATCCTTGCATTAATTAATCATAAAAGTATTTGAATGACAAAATTGAACATAACAAAGAACATGGAAGAATAAAACCAAGTTAAGAGAACAAACTAGAATGATGAAGTCTTGATGAGGAAATAACTCTTCTCAATGTTCCAATGCTAAGATCAATTGAAAATTAAAATCCTAAAAACTAGAGAGAAAAACCTAAGAGAGTAAAAAAAAACTAGATCTAAAACTACTGAATGAATGTGTATGTTGTTTATGCATATTCTCTGACTCTAGTCTGCTGTTCCAGGCCGAAAACTGGGCCGAAATAAGGTCCAGAATCGCCCCCATCGAATTCTGCAGATTATGCAGATCGCACATGTCACGCGATCGCGTCATCCATGCGGACGCGTCGCTTGCGCTTTTTCCTCTCCACGCGTTCGCGTCGTCCACGCTACCGCGTCGCTTGTGCTTTCCAATCCGCGCGGCCGCGTCGCTGCGATTTGCGCTCCTTCGCGCGGTCGCGTGAACCATGCGACCGCGTCACTTCTCGCTGGTTATCTCCTCAAATTCTTGTGTTCCTTCCATTTTTGCTAGCTTCCTCTCCAATCTCCATCTCATTCATGCCCTATAAGGCCTGAAACACTTGACACACAGATCACGGCATCGAATAGAATAAAGGAGAATTAAAAGTAAATAATTAAAGTCTCTAGGAAGCAATTTTCAAACATGTACTGAATTTAGGAAGGAAATCTAAATGCATGCTAAATTGATGAATAAGTGGGCAAGGATCATGACAAAACCACACAATTAAACACAATATAAACCTTAAAATAGTGGTTTATCAATTAGCATTGCTAAAGTCATCAAAGAGTGCTGGTGCTAAGTGTAAGACCCAGAACTTCTGAAAAAGGACTATTATGAGCTAATTTCAAAAATTCAGTATTTTTGTAGCTTTAATTTCAGAAATTTCTTTATTAAAGAAAATTGAAGCAAGTTTTGATTAATTGAATTTGAAATAAATTAGGATTTATTATCCAATTTTACAATTATTGGATTATTTTCTATATTTGAATTATAAAGTTGGTAGTTGTGAAATAATAAAGATTTTATATGATTTGGGTTAAATAAGTAATATTTTAAATATTAATACTGCTATTTTGGAAAATGAGGAAATTAAGTATATTATTTCTAATTATTTGATTTGGACATTTTATTGAAAATAACTTGTGAAATTGATGAGCAAATAGTATTTTTATACATTATTATTGTTGGGTTAACTGGGAAAGGGCCCGCCGAATGGAGAAGAGGGAGGTGAGGAAGGATGGCACCAGCGGGCGTTACTGCCGCCGTGCCGCCGTGTTGCTCAGGAGAGAGTGAATGAGCGAGGAACAAATCAAAGAAGAGAAGAGGGGGTAGGAGAGGAAAGAGATTTCGCCGGTGTGCTGGGCTTCACCGCCGCCACCGCGTCGCGCCGCCTTGGAGTCCGCCGTCAGGTCCAAGTCAAAGAAAGGGAGAAGCCGCACTGTCAGCATCGCGCAGAGAGGGACTCGTCACTAGCTCCGTCGTCCTCACTGCTCCGCCACCGTCGAGCCCACATTCGTGGAGGAAGCACAGTGCCGCTGTGGGTCCATTACCGTCGAACTCAAAGGAGGAGGGAGAACGATGCTGGGATTGACAGCGGCAGAGGTGGTGTGGCGCAAGGAAGGAGGCGGCTGTTTGCGTTGCCGTTCGCGTTACCGTGGTTGAGCTGAAGCGCCGCTGCCTGACCGCTGTCACAGAAGCACCCAAAGATGTATTAGTAAAGATTCTCTTCAAGAAAACCGCGTTGTAAGTATAGCTCTACCAACAACAATCCTCGGGGGTCAAATTTAGAAGAGGGATTTGGTTGTCACAAGTTCAACCCCAATAGAATTAACCGAAGTATTCAAACCTCGGGTCGTCTCACAAGGAATGGGAAATCATGTGCTTCGACATTGGTTAGAAATCCGGGGTTGTGAGTTATAAGCATGAAAATAAATAGGAATCTTAACAAACAAGTAATCTTAAAATGCAACAATTAATTCAATCAACTAAACAAAACATAAGCACTTTAAATGAATAAACAACATTCCACTTAATTCTATTGTGACCCAAACAAGAAACTACAACTAGAGCAATTGGTTGAGAAAGTTGGTTTTCAAGTATGAATAATAAAGGTAACTCTTGGCTAAGCTCGGGAATTGGGATCACCATCCTTGTCTAACAACTATACCTTGACAATTAGAAGGAACCAAGCTCATTAAGTCTACTCTCAAGTCTTAAGTACGTGATATCTACTCCTAGACTTGAAGTACGTCAAATGGCCCTGATCACATCAACCCATAAGTCCCAACCTACCTACTAATTATATTAGTAGTGGGTTGGCGTCAATGAGTATCAAATTGACCACCTAGGGCTCCCAAATCATCAAATCCATTAGACCCAATGACTCAAGTTTACCCAATTCCCTTGACCTAGGCCAAGAGTGAAAAAGAACTACTCCATGATCAAAGTAAACAATTCATCAAACACTTGGTAAGCACTAACAAAAGACATGTTCAAAGTAGCAATTAAATTGAGTTCTACAAATACCCACTAATAATTATCAACATGCAATCATCCAAATAACAAGGCTAAGCATAGAAATCATCAATGTAACATCAACAAGTCAAGCTTCACAACATTCATGAAATGGGTATAAAATGGGAATTGACAAGAATTCATAAACTATCACAAGATATAAGCAAAATTGTAACAAGAAATTCAAATTGAACAATTAAAACTAGTAATTAACAAGATCCAAATCACAAATCAACAAGGAAAGATCAAATTAAAACTAGATCTAGAGAGGAACAAGGGTTTCTCTCTCTAGAATAACCAAAGAACCAAAAACTAACTAAAAATTGTGTCCTAGTATAAAATGAGTGATCCCCCTTTCCCCTTAGCATCCTTGGGTCTTTTTCCATGCAGAAACAGCTTGAAATTTGGCCTAATGAGCCTCAGAAATCACTAGGCACGATTTTCTTTAATGAGGTCACGTGCAGCCTTCCACGCGTGCGCACCACGTGCGCGTGCGCGTCGATAAGATTCTCCTTATTTGCGCGGATGCGTCCATTCTCGCGCGCCGCTTCTAGCCAATCCCATCTACGCGTGCACGTGGAGTGCGCGAGCGTGCCGATGCTACTTTTCCAAAGATCTCAATTTTTCATATTCCTCCCTTTTGTACATGCTTTCTCCCTCTCTTCTAAGTCATTCCTACCCTATAATTCCTGAAATTACTCAACAAATACATCACGGCATCGAATGGCAATAGAAGAGGATTAAAATATGGCAATTTTAAGGCAAAATAAGCATGTTTTACATCATAGAGCAACATTGGGAAGTGAACACAAAACCATGCATTTCTTGCGAATAAGTGTGAGAAATGTTGATAAAATTCCCCAAAATAAGCACAAGATAAACCACAAAATCGGGGTTTATCAAATCTCCCCACACTTAAACCAAGCATGTCCTCATGCTTAAAATAAAAAGAAAAGACCATGGATCATGGTAAGAAAGGGTTATGAAATGCAAACTACCTAAGTGGATGTGTGCAACTAATGTAAAATCATCTATATACTTGGTCAAGAGTAATTCTATCCTTCAAGAATACATGTGAGCATATAGGGTGAAAATAGTATGCAATTCATGAATCCCACCAAATTGAATATCACTAAAGAGTGCATATGACTTGCTGAACGAACGCTTGTGAAAGCCGGGAACAAGCATTGAGCATCGAACCCTCACCGGAAGTGTATCCGCTCTACTCGCTCAAGTGTCTAGGGTTCGTCACTCAATCTCCTCCTAATCATACTTTCCAAGATTTGTCTTTCATCTAATCAATCAACAATTACTTAATGCATGCTTACAAGTATCATGAGGTCTTATTCATGGGTTGTAACGGGGCTAGGGTGAAGGTAAGGATGTATATGGCCAAGTGGATTCAAAATTTGAGTCCTTGATCAACCTAGGATCCACTAGACACATAGAATAACCTATACAACTACAATACATTCCTAGCTACCCTTGAGTTTTACCCTTTTTGAATACTCATGTATTCTTTTCAATTCACACCCGTATGCGTTGTTTTTATTACTTTATCTTGGGGCATCTTTGTCCTCTTTCATTGCTTTCTCTCTCTTTTTTTATGTATCCCCTTTTCTTGGGATTTCTTTGTGAAACAAAGTATCAATGCATACGGTGTAATCATTTAACACATGAGTATGTTCCCAAAATCCTAGAATCTTCAATTACACTATAATTACATGCCTATATATCTACCCGAATTTCCCAAGTATACCCTCCTATTTGAATGATACACATCCTAACTCACCTAAGCCAATCAAGGATTCAAATTCAGGGACATTCATGGTTTTTCACTTAGGGTTGTTGATTAGCTCTATTTAAGAACAAGAGGGTTTATCAAAGGCTCAAAATTGGTTAGCAATGGTAGATATAAAGGTTAAGGCTATTTGGGAAAAGTGACTTTTGAAATGATGGCCTCAATCATGCAAATGCATTCATACATAAAGCAATGGACATATAGAATCAGACAAAGCAAGGATCACACTCATAGAGAGAGAGAAATGCACACAAGAATGGAAATAATGGTTAAAAGATGTAACCATGCAATAGGCTCAAAACTTTTATGCTTGTGTTCTTAACTCAATTACTATGTTCCAAAATACATTCTTAAAGCAAGTTTACTGCAAAAATTTTCAAAATTTTTGGTAGGTCACCCAGAACACAGTTTCTTGGAAAGAAAGTTATTGTTTTGACCAAGTAACTCTATAGAAACTAACCATCATGCAAAGAGTATTTACAAGCAAGACTAACTACACATGCAATATATAAAAAGAGAAAAATAAATCCATGGGTATTGAGGAGAAGAGAGCGTTACCCATGGAGATCGGTCGGACGACCTCCCCACACTTTTAGAATTTAGCACGGTCCTCCGTGCTACGAATGATACGCAAGGGACGGTCGGGACCGGAGCTTTCACTATCCCCTTCATCAGAACTCCCATCAGTTGGGTTCGAGGTAGATGTGAATATTTCGGGTTCCTCCATGCTAGGGGCAACAAAACCCAGAAGTGTTTTGATGTAAGTATAGCGGCGGTGGTTGCGCCGCTCATATCTGTCAAGCTTCCGGTGAAGATCTTCTATCCCTTGATGTGTGGATCTCAGTGGTGGTGATGATGAGCTAGAAGGAAAAAGAAGTGGCGGGGCCATGTCGAGGCTTGGTTTGTTCATGGGAAGGTGTAGGTATTTTCCGCTTGGGACTACATCGCCCTTAGCCGGAATCATAATCCTCTTATCCTTGGCTTCCCAAGAAACACCCGCAGCAACAATTAAATCAGACACCAATGCTGGAAATGGCAAATTACCCCGGTCGTGAACTTGACTCATTGCTTGCTTGACAAGAGGTGGAATGTTTACCGGTTTCTCCGTGAGAACACACCACACAAGCAAGGCAAGGTCCGCCGTGATGGACGACTTGTGGGTGCTAGGCAACACATAGTGGGATAGAATTTGGGCCCAAGCTCTAGCTTCCACAGTGAGGAAGCGAGCGTCAATACTCTTGGGCCTCATCTGCTGTCGACCTTGGATCCAAGAAGATTCTGGCTCAGCAATGACTCGGAGGATCGAGTCCCAATTGAATCCATACTCCTCTCGCTGACATAAGACTTCTTTGTAGCCATCCATGTCACTTGGCACTGGTAGAACATTAAGCACTTGTTGAATAGCCTCTTCTGAAACTGAGACTTGCTTCCGGCGCATGTATACCGATTGAAGAGAGGAAAGGTGGTAGTTAGTATAAAATTCTTCCACCCAAGAGAGGTTGATTTCCTTTGGTTTCCTCAAGAGAAACTCCCATCCTCGCCGTTCAATGCGGGGCAGAATATAAGGAGCAACCTTGTCCGGCGGAGCTAGTAGATGCTCAGGGTGATAGTTCCTTACGGCTATGGAAGGGAACTTAAGTTCACAGAAGCGGTTGGGGAACCTTGAAGAGTCTCTTTCCGTTTTGCCCTTGTCATTTTCATCAATAGGAGCGGGTGTCTTTCCTTTCTTTGATAGGGGTTTGGCTTCTATTGAAGAACGCGCCTTAGAATTTGATTTTTGGGGTGCCCTTTTTGCGGCTGGTTTCCTTGGAGCTATCTCCTTGCCTTTCTTGGTGGCCATCCTAAAAAGGGAGAGAAAGAAGGAAAACATTACACCCAAGAATCAATTTGACAAAAGACATGCAAGTGAATTGTAATGTCCGTGGTAGATGTAAAAGCAAGGGTCATAACACTTGGCCTGGGATGCAAGAGGGAGTAATGCATGCAATGGCATGAGAAGAGTAGTCTCAAGCATCCATAATAAAGAGCAAGTCATATTCAATGAATGTTTAACTGGTAAGTATCAACTACAAGCACACAAGTTAGGCTCAATGCATTTAAGAGAAAGCAAGTGAATGAGGAAGGAGCAACAATTGAAAAGTACATGGCTAAATTGAGCCAAAATGGGATGTGTGCATTTCCTCGAACACTTGGCGTGCAATAATCAAGCAATGAGCAATTATGAGATACTAAACCAATTCAAAGCCCAAAATGGAACATCAATCATCACATAAACATCACACAATGGTAAAAGAGTGACAAAAGATCTAGTAATGCAAATTAAGCTCAAGTGTAACATCCATGGAGAAATAAAAGGAAGAGTAAGCAAACAAAAACAAGAAACATCATCATCAAGTAAAAGAGAAACTAAGTAAGGCAATAAGAAGTATCTAATTAGAAGAAATAATGTAAGGAAAAAATGGAAGTAAAGGAATGGAAGAAGCTAAACCTTGATGAGTATGAAAAAGTAAGGTTGAATCTTCTTTTGTGAAGATGAGAGAGAAAATAGGAGAAGTGTAGCGCCACTGGAAAAGAGTGGTTGTCACCGGTGAGTGGCCGAAGACAATGGTGGTGGGTTGTGAAAGAAGAAGAAGAGAAGAGAAGTGATGGATTGAGAGTAGAAAGAAACTAAAGGAGAGAAGGGGTTGAAAGAAAGGAAAACAGGGCAAGGAGCGAAGGTCTTAAATTGACTCGCGCAACCGGCGCGCGCGCGCAAGGTGCGCTGGCGCGTCGGTGAGAGTGATAGCAGATGGCGTGGGCGCGTCAGTGGTGCGCGCGTAAGAGAGGTTGTGCCTCAGGCACAAAAGTGGCACAAAGTTAGCACAAGTCTCTGTTTTTTGTACCAGAGTGAGTCAGTGAGGTAGGCGCACGGGCGCGCACCCTGTGCGGACGCATATGTTCTGGCACAAGGTTGGCCCAATTGTGGCACAACTCTCTGGTTTTTGTACCAGAGAAGTCATATTCGCCATTGGCGCGCGCGCGCACCGTGCGCTAGCGCGTCGATGGGTAAATTGTCAGAGTGCGCGCGGGCGGCATGTACGCGGACGCGTGAGTGCCTGGCACGAGTTGGGCATGAAGTGGGCATAACTCTTGGGTAATTGGCCCAAGAGTTGGGAATTGCTACCGGCGCGCGCGCGCACTGTGCGCTGGCGCGTCGGTGCTCTTTTTCAAAGACAAATTGTTGTTTTCTTCACTTTTGAACACCCTATCTACAAGAACATTTTTTTTCTACCCAATAAAATCAGCAAAACTAACATCCCTATGCACTCAATCAATCAACAAAAGATCCTAAAATTCACAAGAAACCAGAAATACTAAGAAGATGGTATAAACAAGGAAGATCTTACCATGGTGGGGTGCCTCCCACCAAGCACTTTTCTTTAACGTCCTTAAGTTGGACAGTCCTTCTCTTAAGCTTCCTCTCTTCTTGGTGCATCCTCCAATATGTACACCTCTAGCTCTCTTGGAGGCTTGCAACCATGATACTTCTTCACTCTATGTCCGTTCACCTTGAAAGTCGCTTCACTTTTGGGATCAAACAATTCCACCACTCCGTAGGGCTTCATCTCCTTCACCTTGAAAGGTCCTTCCCATCTAGAGCAGAGCTTGCCAGGCATAAATCGGAGCCTTGAGTTGTAGAGAAAGACGTCATCTCCCTCTTGAAAGTCCTTCCTCCGAATGTGATGGTCATGGAATGCTTTAGTCTTTTCTTTGTAGATTCGGGCATTCTCATATGACTCATTCCTCAAGCATTCAAGCTCCTCTAATTGTAGCTTCCTAGCTTCACCCGCCTTGGCTAGATCCATGTTGCACTACTTTACCGCCCAATAGGCTCGATGCTCAATCTCCACCGGAAGGTGGCATGCCTTACCATAGACGATCCGGAAAGGGCTCATCCCTATCGGGGTCTTGTAGGCCGTCCTATATGCCCATAGTGCATCCCCTAACCGGAGGCTCCAATCCTTTCTTTGTGGATTGACCACTTTTTCCAAGATTCTTTTGATCTCTCGGTTGGACACTTTCGCTTGCCCATTTGTTTGCGGATGGTAAGCAGTAGCAACCTTATGCGTCACTCCATAGCACTTGAGTAATGCTTCTACTTTCCTGTTACAAAAGTGGGATCCTTGGTCGCTCACGATTGCTCGTGGAGACCCATAACGGCATACAATATGATTCCGTATGAAAGAAACAACGGTATTGGCGTCATCAAGGCGGGTAGGCACGGCCTCTACCAACTTTGATACGTTGTCAACCGCTAACAGAATATACAGATACCCACTAGAGTTGGAAAACGGTCCCATAAAGTCAATGCCCCATACATCAAATATCTCGCAGAACAACATAGGTTGCTGAGGCATTTCATCCCTCAGGGATGCGTTTCCTGACTTCTGACACTGATGGCAAGACACACATAACCGGTTAGCATCCTTGAATAAGGTTGGCCACCAGAATCCACAATCCAACACTTTTTTAGCGGTCCTTTGTGGGCCAAAGTGGCCACCACATTCGGACGAATGGCAAGCTTCAAGAATTGGTTGGAATTCGGATTCTGGGACACACCTTCGGATTACTTGGTCCACACCTCTCTTCCACAAGTGAGGGTCATCCCAAATATAGTATTTGGAATCACTCCTCAACTTGTCCCTTTGGTTTTTCGAAAGGTTGGGAGGAAAGATTCTTGCAACCAAGTAGTTTGCCATTGGGGCAAACCAAGGAAGGCTATCCGACACAGCATGCAAACTATCCAATGGGAATGAGTCATTGATCGGAAATGGATCAATTTTTAAATTCTCAATGCGGCTTAAATGATTTGCAACCAGGTTTTGAGATCCACTCCGGTCCCTAATCTCAATGTCAAATTCTTGCAAAAGCAAGATCCAACGTATGAGTCTAGGCTTTGACTCATTCTTTGTCAATAAGTACTTTAAAGCTGCATGATCCGTGTATACCACTATCTTTGAACCTAGCAAATAAGATCTGAATTTATCTAAAGCATGAACAATGGCTAAGAGTTCTTTTTCGGTAGTGGTATAGTTGGATTGTGCTGCATCTAGTGTCTTAGAAGAGTAAGCAATGACATAAGAGAGTTTACCCTCGCGCTGTGCAAGCGCGGCACCTACAGCATAGTTTGACGCATCGTACATTATCTCGAATGGCAATGTCCAATTGGGGGCCTTGCACAATCGGTGCTATGGTGAGAACTTTCCTTAACTCTTCAAATGCTTTCACACACTCACTGTCAAACTCAAAATCCACATCCTTTTGGAGTAGGCGCGACAATGGCAAAGCAATCTTGTTGAAGTCCTTGATAAAGCGCCTGTAAAATCCTGCATGTCCCAAAAACGAGCGGACCTCCCTCACGGATGAGGGGTGAGGCAAAGTAGTAATAACATCGACCTTGGCCGGGTCCACAGAAATGCCTTCACTAGAGACTACATGTCCTAACACTATGCCTTGTCGTACCATAAAGTGACATTTTTCAAAATTTAAGACAAGGTTAGTGTCAACACATCTAGCTAGGACCTTGGCCAAGCTCTCTAAACAACAATCGAATGAGACACCATAAATGCTGAAGTCGTCCATAAAAACTTCTAGACAATTCTCTATTAGATCGGAGAAGACACTCGTCATGCACTGCTGAAAGGTAGCGGGTGCGTTACATAGTCCAAATGGCATCCTTTTATAGGCAAAGGTGCCAAACGAACATGTAAACGTGGTCTTCTCCTGATCTTCAGGAGCAATATGTATCTGAAAATATCCAGTAAATCCATCAAGAAAGCAGTAGTGAGATTTACCTGCCAAGCGGTCTAGCATCTGATCAATGAAAGGTAGGGGGTAATGGTCCTTTCGTGTGGTGGCGTTCAATCTTCTGTAGTCAATACATACTCGCCACGTATTTTGTACCCTTTTAGTAACCATTTCACCGTCGTCCTTCTTGACCGTTGTGATGCCTGACTTCTTGGGAACGACCTGGACCGGGCTCACCCACTCACTATCGGAAATTGGGTATATGATGTCCGCATCTAGTAATCGAGTGACCTCTTTCTTCACTACATCAAGGATGGTCGGGTTGAGCCTCCTTTGCGGTTTCCTAACCGGCTTGGCTCCATCTTGGAGAAATATCCTATGCATGCACTTGCGGGGGTCAATTCCCACAATATCCGCTAGGCTCCATCCTATCGCTTTCTTGTACTTTCTTAGAACGTCTAGGAGCTTTTCCTCTTCTTCACTTGAGAGCTCACTAGCAATAATGACCGGAAACCTTTGGTTGTCCTCTAAGAACGCATATTTCAAATGAGATGGAAGGGGCTTCAGTTCACTTTTTACCTCAAGATGAGGTTCCTTTTCATCAAGCTCATGAGACTCATTCTTGGCAATTTCTTTTTCTTGTTCATCCTCTTGGTCATCCTTCTCCTCAACAGTGGGGTAGCATAACTTGTCATGGTTTTCCTCTTCCACTTCTGCTACCACTTCATCAATTACATCGCATCGGAGCATAGAATGTTCTTTGGGAGGATGTTTCATGGCTTCCTCTAAATTGAACTTGATAGTCTTGTCTCCAACCCCAAAGGAATATATACCAGTGAAGGCATCTAGCTTGAATTTGGAGGTTTTGAGGAAGGGTCTACCAAGTAGAACGGAGGATGAGCTTCTATTTTCTGTTGGAGGCATTTCAAGGATGTAGAAGTCGACCAGAAAGACCAAATGCTTAATTGCCACAAGTACATCTTCCGCTATTCCCATCACTGTGATCACACTTTTATTGGCTAAGGCAAACCTTGCCGCCGACTTCTTCAATGGAGCTAAATTTAACCGCACATAGATAGAAAGTGGCATGATGCTAACACAAGCTCCCAAGTCACACATACAATCATGAAAAGTGTATCCACCAATACAACAAGACACTAAGCATGGTCCCGGATCACCACATTTTCTTGGAATAGGTTCCATCAAGGAAGAGATTGAACTACCCAAGGATAATGTCTCCAATTCTCCTATCCTATCTTTGTGTGTACACAAGTCTTTCAAAAATTTTTCATACTTTGGAATTTGTTGAATAGCATCAAGGAGCGGTATAGTTACGTCAACCTTTTTGAACACTTGAAGCATGTTCAATTCAAATTCCAGTGTCTTCTTTGCTTTCTTCACCATGGAAGGGAATGGAATAGGAACGGACTCATCCACTATAGCTTTCCTCTTGGGCTCCTTGAGGTTTACTTCTTCTTCTTCATGTCTTTTATCTACCACCTCTTCTTCATGTGGAGCTTCAACAACTACCTCTCTCTCATGAACCTCCTCCATTCTCCTTGGAAGTATATCCTCTAATGTAGTCCCCGACCTTAGAGTGATGGCGTTGAGACCGCCCTTTGGGTTTGGTTGGGGTTGGGATGGAAGGCTAGAAGAACTTGAGGGTTGGTTGGTGTTGTTATTGGAATTTGGTGGGTGGTTTGACATGTTCATCTTTGAAAGCAAGTTGGTGAGGTTAGCCAATTGAGTACTCAAGGCATCAAATTGAGCCTTGTTGCTTTCATCTCGCTTTTCCATAGCGGCTCTAAGCTCTTCAACTTGATTGTTGGAAGATGGAAGAGTTGGGTTTTGATTTTGTTCTCTATGATGTGGTGCTTGGTACTTGGTGTAGTTGTTTTGGGTTTGGTTGGAGTGGCCTTGGTTGGCTTGGTAGTTGGTGTTGTTGTTGTGATATTGGGATGAAGATTGGTTGTTGTTGTGATGAGAAGGAGAGTTGTTCCATCTTTGGTTTTGATTGCTTCCTTGTGCATTATCTCTCCACCCTTGATGTTGACTACCACCTTGATGGTAATTGTTTTGACCTTGAGAAGGGTAGGGTGGACGGTTGTTGTAATTCATATTGGCTACCACAAGAGCATGTTCCTCTTGAATTTGATGGCATTGGTCGGTGTAATGTGTGGTGCTAGAGCACAAACCACAAATTCTAGGAGGGCCTTCAAGTTGTGCAACTGGAGGTGGGGCTTGGACGGCTTTGATGGAGTAGTATTCCTTTTGATCCCTTTGAATTTGTGTAAGAATGGTGGTCATATCCCCAAGTGCCTTGGTTAAGCTTGATTCGGAAGGGGATGGTTCTACCACACCCTTAAGGGGGTTACTCCTCACTCTTGTGTGTTGTGTAGATTCGGCAACATTCTTTATCAAATCCCAAGCTTCTCCCTCCGTCTTGTTTTTCGAAAGGGAGCCACCACTAGAAGCGGTGAGCAATCTTCTATCCTCCGTACAAAGACCTCCGGTAAAGTAGCTAATGAGCAAGTTAGTGGTCATTCCATGGTGTGGACATGACTCCAATAACATCTTAAACCGAGACCAACACTCGTACAAACTCTCTTGGTCTCTTTGCATTATGCCCGAAATCTCCTTCCGGATGTAGTCGGTCTTCTCCGATGGAAAGAATTTATCAAGAAACTCTCTTCTCAAGAAATCTTAATTAGTCACAATCTCATTCGGTAGCGAATAGAACCATGTTTTTGCTTGCGCTTCAAGAGAGAATGGGAAGGAAAAAACCATGATAGCTAACTCATCGGCTCCATGCCTTCGAGCTGTAGAACAAGCAACTTGAAAATCCTTCAAATGTCGGATGGGGTCTTGACCCGGCAACCCATGAAACTTAGGAAGTAGATTTATCAAGCTACTCTTCAACTCAAAGTTCGGATCAAGGTTAGGATACCTTGCTTGCAACGGTTGAAGTATGATATCCGGAGCTCCTTTCTCATGCAAAGTGATCCGGCGTGGTTCTGCCATATGTGGCTCACCTGTAGGATGCAAAGATGTATTAGTAGTGCCAACAGAAGAATAGGAAGTAACAGACTCCAAGTCACTCTCGGTAACGTCTAGTGATTCGGTGTTTTCCTCAATAGAGGTCGAAGTACTAGGTGTATAGTCCAACCGCCGCCTAGCTTGCCGAGTGTGTAATAAAGTCCATTCGATCTCGGGATCAAAATTGGCCAAGCTAGAGTTCGGTTCAGACCGAGTCATCAAACTTGAAAGTCATAGCATAAATGTAAAGGAAATCTAAACTATGGATAAGTAATTAAAGAAGAAAACTATCTACAATATTCACATATTCACATAACCAATATCAAGGCATATGTTGCAACCATTCCCCGGCAACGGCGCCAAAAATTTGACCGCTGTCACAGAAGCACCCAAAGATGTATTGGTAAAGATTCTCTTCAAGAAAACCGCGTTGTAAGTATAGCTCTACCAACAACAATCCTCGGGGTCAAATTTAGAAGAGGGATTTGGTTGTCACAAGTTCAACCCCAATAGAACTAACCGAAGTATTCAAACCTCGGGTCGTCTCACAAGGAATGGGCAATCATGTGCTTCGACATTGGTTAGAAATCCGGGGTTGTGAGTTATAAGCATGAAAATAAATGGGAATCTTAACAAACAAGTAATCTTAAAATGCAACAATTAATTCAATCAACTAAACAAAACATAAGCACTTTAAATGAATAAACAACATTCCACTTAATTCTATTGTGACCCAAACAAGAAACTACAACTAGAGCAATTGGTTGAGAAAGTTGGTTTTCAAGTATGAATAATAAAGGTAACTCTTGGCTAGGCTCGGGAATTGGGATCACCATCCTTGTCTAACAACTATACCTTGACAATTAGAAGGAACCAAGCTCATTAAGTCTACTTTCAAGTCTTAAGTACGTGATATCTACTCCTAGACTTGAAGTACGTCAAATGGCCCTGATCACATCAACCCATAAGTCCCAACCTACCTACTAATTAGATTAGTAGTGGGTTGGCGTCAATGAGTATCAAATTGACCACCTAGGGCTCCCAAATCATCAAATCCATTAGACCCAATGACTCAAGTTTACCCAATTCCCTTGACCTAGGCCAAGAGTGAAAAAGAACTACTCCATGATCAAAGTAAACAATTCATCAAACACTTGGTAAGCACTAACAAAAGACATGTTCAAAGTAGCAATTAAATTGAGTTCTACAAATACCCACTAACAATTATCAACATGCAATCATCCAAACAACAAGGCTAAGCATAGAAATCATTAATGTAACATCAACAAGTCAAGCTTCACAACATTCATGAAATGGGTATAAAATGGGAATTGACAAGAATTCATAAACTATCACAAGATATAAGCAAAATTGTAACAAGAAATTCAAATTGAACAATTAAAGCTAGTAATTAACAAGATCCAAATCACAAATCAACAAGGGAAAATCAAATTAAAACTAGATCTAGAGAGGAACAAGGGTTTCTCTCTCTAGAATAACCAAAGAATCAAAAACTAACTAAAAATTGTGTCCTAGTGTAAAATGAGTGATCCCCCCTTTCCCCTTAGCATCCTTGGGTCTTTTTCCATGCAAAAACAGCTTGAAATTGGGCCTAATGAGCCTCAGAAATCGCTAGGCACGATTTCCTTTAATGAGGTCATGTGCAGTCTTCCACGCGTGCGCGCCATGCGTGCGTGCGCGCCGATTGCTCTTGCGATCTACGCGTGCGTGCCACGTGCGCGTGCGCGTCGATAAGATTCTCCTGATTCGCGCGGATGCGTCCATCCTCGCGCGCCGCTTCCAGCCAATCCCATCCACGCGTACGCGTGGAGTGCGCGAGCGCGCTGATGCTGCTTTTCCAAAGATCTCAATTCTTCATGTTCCTCCCTTTTGTACATGCTTTCTCCCTCTCTTCTAAGTCATTCCTACCCTATAATTCCTGAAATTACTCAACAAATACATCACGGCAACGAATGGCAATAGAAGAGGATTAAAATATGGCAATTTTAAGGCAAAATAAGCATGTTTTACATCATAGAGCAATATTGGGAAGTGAACACAAAACCATGCATTTCTTGCGAATAAGTGTGAGAAATGTTGATAAAATCCCCCAAAATAAGCACAAGATAAACTACAAAATCGGGGTTTATCACTGTCGCCGGGTCTCTCACCGCTATGCGTCGCCGTCTAAGGATCTGTGACTCAAGGGTGCACAGAGGAAGAAAAACGCTGCTGTCCACCACTACCGTTGCTGGAGGCTGCGCTGTTGTGCCTCTGGTTGCCGAAAAATGGTGTGGTTGCTATAGGAGGTTGCCGTCGGAGCTTTTGCTCTATTCTGCCATTCCTTTTCATCACAGTAAGCCTCTTGCGCTCTGAAACTCAAATTGTAATTGTTCTAATTATCTGCGGTTAAGGATTCGGATGAATATATGCTGTAAATTTAATTTTATAGGTTTCTTGTCAAAAATTGAGGTTTGTTACTAAGCCACTGGAGCTTCTGGCCACTGACGGAGCCGCTGCTGGGTTGATATAGAGTTACGTCTTTTTTGGTTTGTTAATTCAGTGAGTATTTCGATTTTCGAAAGCCCTGTGTTAGTGTTCTATTCTGTGTAATAAAGTATTTATGATGTTAATGGTTTTAGGAGTTAAAATCCGATTTTCTTGTGCCGCTTGTAGCTGTTTCTGCTTTTGAGAGAATAAGCAGAGCTGAGGTTTTGATTGCCGGTGATTTTGGGTTAAGAGAGAAGGTTCCTATGACGCGTTTGGGTTATGGTTTCGACGAGTCGAGGTAGGGGCTTTTTATACAAACTAACTTATTTTAAATTAGAATTGTTATAAATAGATATGATGTGCTAAATGCATTTTTGGTGATTATGTGAGTCTTATGAATTGTCTGATTTGTATTGGATGAATATGATTGCTGGTTTGATTGAAATAATGTATGATTTTGTTCAAAATAGAGGTTTCTAGTTGTTTTGAATTGAAATCATTTTAGTAATTAAAGTCTGAATTTGTCTTACTGGAAATTGATTTGGTCTTGAATCCCTTGTAAAAAGAGTTGAGGATTGGTTTTGTTGGGACCCGAAAAGGGTGGCAAAGTTCAAGTTTTAGATGCTGCCGAAATTTCTATAAAATCTGAGATTTTGATTGGAACTTTATTTTGAAAATAATGAATTATGCTTTGAATTAAATGTTTGATAAATAAATTATGTTTGAACTTGCTGGTACGCTCAGAAACTGTCTGTCAACAATTTTCTACCGGCAAGTGTACCAGATTGTCGTCAAGTAAAAACTCACTGTAGGGTGAGGTTGAATCTCACATGGATTAGTTGGTTGATCAATGTTAATTGGTGAATTGTGCTAGTTGAGCGAAATCAGATTTGGTTGAGAATTGCAGAAAGTAAATTTTGCGGGAAACTTAAATTGCAAGAAGTTAAGTGACAGAAATTAAATTGTGGGAAATTAAATGACAGAAGCTTAAATTGATGGAAATTAAATGGGAATGGGAAATTATCATGAAATTAAAGGAGCAGGATATAAACAGAATGGATAAGATCAGAGTAGGGGATTCATTGGGTTTTGGGAGATATTGAACTCTCCGGATCAAATCATTTTCATCTCTTCCTCAATCAATGCATTCATTGACATTGCTTGGCAATCTTAGATGATTGGATCCCAATGTCTTAGCTCACCAATCTCTCTAAGCATGAACAATTGCCCAATGTCTTGATTTAATTGCTATTGGGAAGAGTTGAAGTTCGGTCATTGATTATACCACACAAATTCATAGATCAAAGTATTGGTAGTATTACATGTCACTATATCCATCCAACCCCCAATCTAATCCAATGTGAGAAAGCAATTCTAGCATGAATTCTTCATCTCTCTCTCAAGGATATGAAGAATTCCAATTATGGATAGCTTCTTTGTCAGGACAACTATCCAATGAATTAAGATTGAAAGCTTTCTAATAAATATCAAGAGAAAAGAAAGAATAGGAAGATAAAAACTAACATTGATCCATTGAATTACAATAGAGCTCCCTAACCCAATGAAAGGGGTTTAGTTGGTCATAGCTCAATTCAAATTACAAAGAAAGAAAAATGCAGAAAACAGAAACTAAAAGAAAAGTGCAGAAAAATAAAATTAGGGAATTGAACTCCCAAAGCCCCCCTCAAGGCCTCCCAGAAGCTCTCAAATCTTCAACAATTCTTCTATTTATAACCATCTTCAATTGGCTCTGGTACTTGGATGTGGGCCTCGGCCTTGATTGAAGCAGGGACTGATTGGATTGGTGCCTAATGCAATTGAGGAGAAGGGTGTGTCAATTGTGCCTTTCTGGTATTAAAGTTGGAGTCAACATTTTTGGACAAACGTTGAGTCAAATGTCCCTTTAAAAATTTGGGTTCTGGTTGCTATCATTGGTGTTTGACTCAACGTTAGAGTGCCAACGTTCTTCTACCCACGCGTACGCGTGCACCACGCGTACGCGTGAAGGCTGTGTTTTTGCTCATTCACGCGTGCGTGTACACCACGCTTACGCGTGCATTGCCTTTTTTCCCTTCCACGTGTACGTGTCACAGACGCGTGCGCGTCGATTCAAGTTTCTCAATTCCAAATTCTGGGATTCTCATCGCGGACGTTGGAGGCAACGTTTGAGGCAACGTTGGACCTCCAACGTTCATTTGGTGACACATACGCGTGACCCACGCGTACACGTGGATGGTCAATTTTGCCATTCCACGCGTGTGCGTGACTTACGCTTGTGCGTGGATATAGAAATTTTCTTCTTTCACGCGTACGCGTCGCTAAAAAATCCTTTAGCTCCTGAATTGAACATTTTCAATGACGTTGGAGGTAACGTTGGTTCACCAACGTTCCCTCCAACGTTGGCCCCCATGTTTTCTTCTTCAAGAACGTTGCCTTAAACGTTGATGGGCCAACATTGGCTCCAACTTGGCCTCTCCTTCTCTTCTTCCTTGCTCTTTTTCTGCTTCTTTTTTCCTATCATCAATCAAACAAACTCATCAAATCCTTGGCATAATCACAAGATTTTGCATCTTTCATAATACCAATCAATTCTTGCATAAATCTCATGAAAATGTATAAAATTAACAATGTTTAATTGAATCAAGACAAGCATGAATTTCTCATCCAAATACTTACTTATTGCCTAAGAAATGCATGAAACTACTCTAAAATAAACTAAAAATGGCTTGTGAAACTAGCCAAGATGCCCTGGCATCACAACACCAAACTTAAATCTTACTTGTCCTCAAGCAAGTGATAGAACATGAAAATACAAGAGATACAAGTCCTTATTAAGAGAATTCAAATCCTTGGTTCATGGAGTTTCATGCATGGCAATTTAGGTTCATGTTCATGCTGGTTTCTAGGCTCTCATATGCTCTTGAATTCTCACTCTATTGCCTTTCTATGAGACTCTTATTCTTGATCCTTAACTTTTCTATTTTTGTTTTCTTTCCTTCTTTAGAGCTTATTGCTTTCTGTAGCTAAGTGTTCTGTGTTGAGACAACTCTTTAGGATAGGTTTTCAGCTAGCACTCCCAAACCAGTTGGTTCAAGGTGCTGGGTGTTGAAACACCCCTAAGGACTTAATCACCCAAGTCTCTCCTCAGCACATACACACCACAGGCACATGGTTTGTTATTCATTCCTTAGACCTTGGTGTCCAGCACCTCTTTGGGTTGCTAAATGCCTTGTGACAAAGTTGCTCTTGATAGTGGACTTTCAGTTGACAATCCCAGATTAGTTAACCCAAGTTGTCAAGTGATGAAGCACTCCTAAGAACTTACTCATCCAAGCATATCTTTGCACAAAAACACCACAGACACATGTCTCAAGATCCAAACTATTGGTGCCTAGCTTTATTTGCTCTTTTCTTTCTTTTTCATTCTCTTTTTCTCTTTTTAGGATCTTTATTAATTCATTTAAGTCTCATAGAATGCACTTCAAGCTCATAATTCAAGAGATATCTTAGCCCTGTACCTTATTGATGAATCAACTTAGCTAGCAATTACCACCACAACACTAGGACTTAATTCTTCACATTGGATTTCACTCTTGTCTTTCACAGCAAATTCTCATAGTTTCTTTTATTAAGCTCGAGGACACAGCATACAATTCAAGCAGGATGAAAATGAAGCAGTTACTTAGACTAGCAGCCAAAAATGACAATAAAGAGAAACAAACAGAATATGAATGTTCATGAGAATAAGATTCAATTATACTTCCAATTAAAGCACTACAAATCAGAGACAATTAAGTACAATACAACCTCTTGGTGTCTTCTTGTTTCTTCCTTGTCATCATCATCCATAGCTTTTGCATCCTTCTTTGTCTCCTTGGATGATGGTGTATAGTCATTCCAAGAGATTGATTGAATTCTTGTAAAATGATTGGAAGTTGCTTATTTCTCAAGCACTTGAAAAACAGTTAGCATGCATGTATGCTAGTGAATTTCTTAACTTAATTTGGTGTGTGAACACCAAACTTAGTTCCTTGCCTAATGCAGCAGATTGAATACATGCAGAAAACCTCATGTGCTTTTATTAAGAAAACAACTATGAACTTGAAAAATAAACTATTAACTAGAAATTAAACTATTGTTAAGTAGTTTCCCTAATTGGTTGGAGCTAGTGACTAGTCATGCTGAGGGTTACAATGTGTTCTTTAATGAAATCTTTGGTGAAACACCAAACTTAGAATTACAGATTCACTCTTGGATTGTTTTGGTGTGGAACACCAAACTTAGCTCCTTGCAATACAGAGAATCTACTTAGCTCTTTTATTAAATTTAACTAGGGAAAGAGAACTACCTTTGGTTGGGTTGCCTCCCAACAAGCACTCTTTTATTGTCATTATCTTGATATTTTGGTCATGAATTTCTTCCTCTTCTTCCAGTTTGTTAAGAGGAATGACCTCCAGTGGAAAAAGGAGCCAGTTAATGCTCCTTGTTGTAAGTTCCTCCTTCTAGCAAGCTTTCTTTTGTGATTTGCTTGAGTGAAATTACTTGCTGGATCAGAAGTTTGATTGTCCTTTGACCTTCTCTTTTTCATTGATATAATCCTTTGCTTCTCGGTCATAATCCTCCTTTTGGTGCTTGTTTCTACTGCCTTCACATCTTTGATCTCAGCATTTGGATCTTGTTGGATAGTTGGAGCATCATCTTCACCAAGAACTTCTTGAATTGGTGGTTCAATGAACTCACTCTCTATGCAACTCTCTGTTTTATTGGAGTGTGGACTCCCTTGGTTGGCTTCCTCCCTTTCTTCTATATGATGTTGCATTGAGTCTTTTGGGAGTGAGTTTGCATGATCCTTTGTCATCCCTAGTAGCCTCTGTGGGTATGGATCCTTAGGCTTATATACTCTCACAACCTCCTCCTTCTTCATAGGAATCTCACTTGGTATGGGTGCCTCTTTTTCTTGTTCTTCTGATTCCTCCCATGTAACCTCCATTTGGTCCTCATCTTTCTTGCTAAGCTCTCCTTCAAAGTAATTTGCATTTGCTTCCATGTTTTTGGAGGCAATGTCTTGTTCTTTCCTCCATGCTTTGGACCATTGAATGAACTCCCCTGTTGCTATTTTCTCCTCTTCTTTTATTTTTATCATTTTTTCAAGGAGAAGTTCTATCCTAGCAAGTTGATCTAAAGGGGGTTGTGTAGATTGTGATGGTTGGTTGGGGTGGGCTTGTGAATGGAATTGGTTATTTTGTGGTTGTGTATTCTGAGAGTGGTATGACTCTTGTGGTAATGGAATGAGTTTTGTGGACTGTGAAAAGAATTTTGTGTGTAGTGGAATGAATTTTGTGAATGGTGAAATGAATTGTATGGATCTAGGAAGGAATTTTGTGCTGAAGCATACTCAAGTGATGAAGAACCTGGACATGTAAAACTTGGAGGTGAGGTTGGATAATTAAGAGGTGATGGATTTTGATGAATGGGGTATGAATGAGTGAAATTCCTTTGATTTTGATCTTCCCAGCCATAACTTGAGTAGTGATCAATTTCACCAAAATATGGACCATTTTGTTCAGCTTCTTGATGCTCCCACCCACCATGAGCATAATAACATGAATTATCTTGTGGTGGTGGGAAGCTTCCCAAGAAATTCGATTAACCAGAATATGATGGATGCTCCCTTCTTTCTTGCAAGATGCCTTGTCTCAAACAATAATCACCAAAAGATATTGGAATCTCTATTGTCATTAATGAGAAAATCTTAGTGAGGCAATATTACAAACAGCTAGTGGTTAGTGTGCTAAAAAGTAAATGAAGTAAAGAGAAATTAAAGAGAAATAACTAAAAATTGCAAAGAACAAAAATGAACAACTGCAATTAAAATTTAATTAAGCAAACGAAAAGAAAAGTGCTCAATCTAGTTAACCTCTAATTTAATAATTGTCAATACAAAACCAATCCCCGAAAACGGTGCCATAAACTTGATACGCTTGGAAATTGTCTCTCAACAATTTTCTACCGGCAAGTGTACCGGATTGTCGTCAAGTAAAAACTCACTATAGATTAAGGTCAAATCCCACAGGGATTGGTTGGTTGATCAATGTTAATTGGTGAATTATGCTAGTTGAGCGAAATCAGATTTGGTTGAGAATTGCAGAAAGTAAATTTGGCGGGAAACTTAAATTGCAAGAAATTAAATGACAAAAATTAAATTACGGGAAAATTAAATGACAGAAGCTTAAATTGCTAGAAATTAAATGGGAATGGGGAATTATCATGAAATCAAAGGAGCAGAATATAAACAGAATGGGTAAGATCAGAGTAGGGGATTCATTGGGTTTTGGGAGATATTGAACTCTCCGGATCAAATTATTTTCATCTCTTCCTCAATCAATGCATTCATTGACATTGCTTGGCAATCTTAGATGATTGGATCCCAATGTCTTGGCTCACAAATCTCTCTAAGCACGAACAATTACCCAATGTCTTGATTTAATTGCTCATGGAAAGAGTTAAAGTTCGGTCACTGATTATACTACACAAATTCATAGATCAAAGTATTGGTAGGATTACATGTCACTATATCCATCCAACCCCCAATCTAATCCAATGTGAGAAAGCAATTCTAGCATGAATTCTTCATCCCTCTCTCAAGGATCCAAAGAATTCCAATTATGGATAGCTTCTTTGTCAAGACAACTATCCAATTGAATTAAGATCAAAAGCTTTCTAACAAAAATCAAGAGAAAAGAAAGAAGAAGAAGATGAAAACTAACTTTGATCCATTGAATTACGATAGAGCTCCCTAACCCAATGAAAGGGGTTTAGTTGGCCATAGCTCAATTCAAATTACAAAGAAAGAAAAATGCAGAAAACAGAAACTAAAAGAAAAGTGCAAAAAAATAAAATTAGGGAATTGAACTCCCAGAGCCCCCCCAAGGCCTCCAAGAAGCTCTCAAATCTTCAACAATTCTTCTATTTATAACCAACTTCAGTTGGCTCTGGTACTTGGATTTGGGCCTCGGCCTTGATTCAAGCAGGGATTGATTGGATTGGCGCCAAATGCAATTGAGGAGAAGGGTGTGTCAATTGTGCCTTTCTGATATTAAAGTTAGAGTCAACGTTTTTGGACAAACATTGAGTCAAACGTCCCTTTAAAAATTTGGGTTCTGGTGCTGTCATTGGCGTTTGACTCAACGTTAACGTAACAACGTTCTTCTACCCACGCGTACGCGTGCACTACGCGTATGCGTGAAGGCTGTGTTTTTGCTCATTCACGCGTGCGCGTACACCACGCTTATGCGTGCATTGCCTTTTTTCCCTTCCACGCGTCGATTCAAGTTTCTCAATTCCAAATTCTGGGCTTCTCATCGCAGACGTTGGAGGCAATGTTTGAGGCAACGTTGGACCTCCAACGTTCGTTTGGTGACGCATACGTGTGACCAACGCGTACGCTTGGATGGTCAATTTTGCCATTCCACCCTAAACGTTGGTTCACCAACGTTCCCTCCAACGTTTCCCCCATGTTTTCTTCTTCAAGAACGTTGCCTTCAATGTTGATGGGCCAACGTTGGCTCCAACTTGGCCTCTCTTTCTCTTCTTCCTTGCTCTTTTTCGGCTTCTTTCTTCCTATCATCAACCAAACAAATTCATCAAAGCCTTGGCATAATCACAAGATTTTGCATCTTTCATAATAGCAATCAATTCTTGCATAAATCTCATGAAAATGCAAAAAATTAACAATGTTTGATTTAATTAAGACAAGCATGAATTTCTCATCCAAATACTTACTTATTGCCTAAGAAATTCATGAAACTACTCTAAAACAAACTAAAAATGGCTTGTGAAACTAGTCAAGATGCCCTGGCATCACTTGCCTTATTAAGAAAATTTTTATATTTTGGATGTAATTATTAAGAAAGGAATTATGCCTTAAAAATCAATTTAAATATGAAAATTTTTATGTTTTGGAATTTGCTTTAAGTAAACAGATTTGGAGGGGTTTTAATGGATTTAAAAGAAACCTGGTTTTTAATTAATCTATTTTACTTTACGACATTTTGGGAAAAGTTTGAAGTATTAACTAGAACTTTGACTTAGTAAAACTAATACAATTCCTGAGCCTTTGGAAATAGATTTAAGAATGAAATTGAAATTGGTTTTCGGTTTAAATGATTTGGTTTTGGTCTAAGTAAGTTGGTTTTAAAATTGGTTCGGAATATTTGGAGACATGACTTGGTTTTGGTTTAAATTCAATTTTATTTATTTAAATCAAGAAGTTAAGGTTTCAGAGGCTTTCAATGAATTTAAGAAATGAGTTAGGTTATTCTTCCCTGAAGTCTTGAGACTCTGCTGAGGAATTTTATGACCAAAATCCTGATTTAGAAATGAATGATTTTGAGTCTTTCGAAAGATGATTTTGAATTTGGCATGGTTTTGAGATTGTTTGGAAGTGTTGGAAATACGTGGAAACTGGTTCCGTTTTGAAAAGTGATTCTTGGCAAGATGTGAATTGAATACATTTGTTATTTAAAAGTAAATGGGCCAATAATGATTTTGAAGTAAGATATTGAGCCTGATTGATGTGTTGAAAATGTTTCTGAAAAACCACTGGACTACTGTTTTATATTGAGATTATGAGACGCTATGCGCCCGGCAGGGGCTGTGGTTGGATCCCACCTGTCGAGGTAGCGACGGCGGCGAAAGGGCGGTGGTTCGTCTCGCTTGCACTTAGATGTGAGGTCGGTGGCAATAGATTCCGCTCGCATCCCTTCGAATCATCAGAGCATACAGGCACAAAACCCTGGATAGTGATCCGAGCACTATATCTCGGGGGTTCCCACACCATGATTCCAAAGGACAACATCTCCATGGAGATGTGTCGGGTTGGCAGTTGAATCGACAATGTGATATCACAGCCAGTAGGGCAGACATTCATCATTTTCATTTATGTGACATTGTTTGGGTGGGCATATTGTAATTGGTTTGCCTATGTGAATACTTATGTTAATTGCTAACTACTATATTTGTTGTAATTACTATTGATTGTGTTTGAACTACATTATTTGTGATTGTGTTTGATTGGTTGGTTTGTGATGAATTGGTTGATGATTGAGTTGTTTGGGCCGGGGGCCGGGGGCCGTGTTGGATTGGATGGGCTTGAGGCCGTGATTGGTATATTGAGTTCTAGTTTTGTATAAAGTATCTGACTGGTTCAGCATAGACTTAATGAACCTATGCTTGGAACGGGATGGTCAATTATACCGCGTAGGTAACTGCTTTCATGGTTGTGGTATAGAAAAGTATGAAAAATCAAACTCTTACAGCATAGACTTAATTGAACCTATGTTTGGGACATGTTGGTCACTCATACTGTCTAGGAAAAACTTTTCAAATTTTACAAGAAAGGAAAAATGTTTTGTTTTAAATTATTTGATAAATTTACCAAGTCTTCAAAAAGGAATTTTCTAGATTTCGAATGTGTACCCAAGGTTTTTGGAAAGACTCATGAGATGAGCAATGATCACTATACTCTAAGAATAATTTTTATTTTACGTATCTTGTTATAGCAATTTTTGTAATCCTATAGTGAGAACAAGCGAGGACGACGTTCTCACTCCCCTACAGGTTATTCCCTTTCACGATATGGATGACGGAGCTTCAGAAGAGTTATGTTTATTTTCTGTTTATTCGGTATTTTTGTATTATCTTAGCTATTATTTTCCCTCGCCTTTGTCTTTATTAAGTTTGTAAGAGGGATCGAAAATTGTGATATGTATGTTTGTAAGCTAGTGTTATGTATACAAATATATATCCTAAGGTATTGTATCTGGTTTGTATGTTTATGTATGTTTATGTTTCGACGAAAAAGTTCTTTTGAAAGGTCACTCGGTTTTGAGTTTTAAACAGGCTCTTATTTTAGTATTAAATATGTTTAGAGTTGTCGTAATGCCCAAGCTATCAGAGTGGCGCAGCCGGAAGCGTGACATTCGGATAGCGAGGGTGTTACCTTTGTGGTATCAGAGCGGTCTTTCTTGTAGAGCCTGAGGAACGGACCGACTATGCTTCAATTGCATACTCTGAGTGTTTGTCATGTACTAGGTCTTGTCGAATGACGAGAATTAGAGCTTTATGCACATGACGATCTATTGATTAATGCCATTAGTCTTGCATTGCATAATTCCTGATATTAAGTTTGGCCGGCTTAATACTAGCGAATTATGTATATGAGAGCACTAATGGGTTATCATAGATGATATACAAGTTTTGAGTAAAGCGAATTGCGGGTTTTGGGAACGTTGGAAACTATTTCTCGAGGCTATTCAGTTATGTGTCTTAAATTCTGTTCGAGTCGACTTGTTCTTTCATAGCCTGACTTGAAGTTCTTGTTTGCTACTCTCTTGAACAGTAATTTGGTGTTTCAACTCTATTCCTCTATTCATATGCATTCTTGTTGATTCTAATTGCATATGCTTGTTTGACATCCTTGTCGTATCTATCTTTCTCTGTTTAAATTCTTCTCCTTGATTCATGTGTGCTTTGATATACCTTTTGAACTGTCTTGATGCGCTGTACCTTTTAACTCCGGATTCCGAGTCCATTCTTAGAGAAATTGGTGACTCAGTTTTTCTCTTATTTGACAGTGATTATAGCCAATTTTGAGATTTTTATGAAAATTGCTGTTGACTACATGTATACTTATCTATATGTGAAACTTTGAAGAGTTATTATACAGTTTAACAACTATTTATTTCTAATACCTCGCTCATACTTTTACTGGTTTGTGGAATTGCATTTACTTTAAATACAATTGGCTTTCTAGTAATTTTACTATAATTCCAATGCACATCTTCATTTGATTATGTATTTAGGCATTTTTTCAAAAAATTCTGGGGAGAAAGGAATTTTCACTTTTATTCCGGTTGACTTTCATTGATACTACGTTGTTTATGCCGTTGTGATTCTTTTAAAAATGTTGGACTCGTAGCTTTCTTCTTATGAACGGACTCATTCTCTATTAAGCCTTCCATATCCATGAATGTCATACTTGACTTTGTTTTTTGACTAATCCTTTACATCTTGTGAAACATTACCATTGATCTTAGTTTCCTTTTTTTTGTGAATCTCATTCCCATGTGAGTCAGTTTGATTCGTTTAAAATTAGTGCATCGTTTATCCTCTTATTGTCTCTACCAGAGTTCTTAGTCAAAGATTTATCCTTGAAAAATTACTAATAATTGAGTTGTCTTTTCCTATGACTTTTGCATTCTTTTGGATCAATTGAAAGCTTGTTTGATGTCTCATACCTAGTGGATCTTGTTTGAACTACTTTGCTTTAAGATCCTTTCTTGTATGGCTTGATTCCTTTTTAAGTACATCCTAATCTCCTTGAATATCCTTCTGAAATGGTGATTTCAACTATACTTTTGATGTCTTGTTTCAAACTTTGTTTAAAGAAGTTTTGAATTCTCTTTGAAGAAATTCTAAGCAGAATTTATTTTCTATTGCTTGATTGAGATTGAGACCATTGTTCAATTTTGACAAAGTTAATTTAAAGTTGGCATCCGCTATTTTAAATGAAGTTTTGAAAAGCTTCCTTGTTTAGTGGAAACTTGTTCATTTGTAATGCACCACTTATTTTTTTTACCAATTTATAAGCAAATTTTTACCTCGGATTTTCTTTTCTAAATAGAGTTTAACTTTCTCTTTCGTCCTTGCTATAATTTTTATACACGCTTGTTTGAATATGGATTTTGGAAATTTTTGAACAAGCATTTGATTTCTCTTCCGATTTTTATGATTGCTTTTGGTTAGGTTGTGCACCTAACTATCTTTCTAAAATATTTGAGAAAATAATTTATCTTTGGGCCAAACTTGTGTGCATTTTATTTTTAAAACTCTATGTAATCTATTTCAATATGAAATTGTATTGAAGCAAAGCCACGTTTATGCTTCTGTTACTCTCTTGAAGAATGTTTGTTGTTTAACTTTTGCTTTAGACTGCGAAGTGATTTTTCGCAACTTTTCGATTCTTTTATGAACAATGTAATCGGAAGTATTTTAATCGTGCTCTTGAATTCTATGAGCTTTGTCTTGGGTTTGAGATATTCTTTTCTGTAAACATCATACCTCTTCGACTCAGCTTGAATTGTTCAAACTAATGTGCCAATTTTCTTCTTATTGATACTATTGGATTTCTTTGATCTAAGGCTTATCTTTGAAGTTGTCAATTGATTTATTTCTAGTAAACTTCATAGCTTGAGCATCCTTGTTTACCTGGAATTGGCTGCATTCCCTCAAATCTATGAGCATTATCCTTGACATTGTTTCTCCTTGCTAGAATCTTGTATCCTTCTGAGTAGACTCGAGAATTGTGTTGATGTCACGTGTGATCTGTAGAAGTAGTAATGTGACACGTTAGTTCTTTAAGACGTGATATGTGTATATGGAAGGTGAAGCGGTATGTGTACCACGTTATGAGTTGTGGGTGTTTTGTTCCTTACAAACGAGCTTGTGGGTGTTCTTATGATCGGCTATGGGGTTGTAAAGTGTTTGATGGAGTTGGAAAGTTGAAACTTTGAGGATGATACGAGATTAGTGTGCGAATGTTAAGCACTTCATTTTAACCCCATCGTGTTTTATAGCCTTCGATGCCTTGCCTTACTATCACATGTTTGAACCGTGTCATCTTTTACATTAAGCCTATCTTGTAACGCTTTCCTTGCAATCACACTCCTACCTTTGTATTTTTATGCGTACGACAACCCAAGTATTTGAAAATCGTATATATCTTTATATGTTAAGGTATTTTTGCTTTTTCCTTAAATGTGTTCAAGAGTGAACTGTTATGAAGTTTCTTTCGTTTTGTATCAATTTTCAAGGACGAAAATTTTTATAAGGTGGGTAGAATGTAAGACCCATAACTTCTGAAAAAGGACTATTATGAGCTAATTTCAAAAATTCAGTATTTTTGTAGCTTTAATTTCAGAAATTTCTTTATTAAAGAAAATTGAAGCAAGTTTTGATTAATTGAATTTGAAATAAATTAGGATTTATTATCCAATTTTACAATTATTGGATTATTTTCTATATTTGAATTATAAAGTTGGTAGTTGTAAAATAATAAAAATTTTATATGATTTGGATTAAATAAGTAATATTTTAAATATTATTACTGCTATTTTAGAAAATGAGAAAAATAAGTATATTATTTCTAATTATTTGATTTAGACATTTTGTTGAAAATAATTTGTGAAATTGATGAGCAAATAGTATTTTTATACATTATTATTATTGGGTTAAAATTCATTTCTAATTATTATATTATCCCCATTTTATTTGAAATTACTAAAATGCCCCTAATCCTAATTTTTGAAAATTAAACCCTAACCCAATGACCCGGTTCCCTTTCAGCCACACCCCAACCCTTTCTTGCTCTCAGCAGCAACGCACTCCAGGTTCCTCTTTTATGAAAGAAAGAAAAGAAGAAGGAGAGGGGTAAACTGGGAAAGGGCCGCCGAATGGAGAAGAGTGAGGTGAGGAAGGACGGCGCCGGCGGGCGTCATTGCCTCCGCGCCGCCGTGTTGCTCAGGGGAGAGTGAATGAGCGAGGAACAAATCAGAGAAGAGAAGAGGGGGTAGGAGAGGAAAGAGATTTCGCCGGTGTGCAGGGCTTCACCGCAGCCACCGCATCGCACCGCCTTGGAGCCCGCCGTCAGGTCCGAGTCGAAGAAAGGGAGAAGCCATACTGTCAGCGTCGCGCAGAGAGGGACTCGACGCCAGCTCCGTCGTCCTCACTGCTTCGCCACCGTCGAGCCCGCACTGGTGGAGGAAGCACAGTGCCGCCGTGGGTTCATTACCGTCGAACTCGAAGGAGGAGGGAGAACGATGCTGGGACTGACAGCGGCAGAGGTGGTGTGGCGCAAGGAAGGAGGCGGCTGTTCGAGTTGCCGTTCGCGTCACCGTGGTTGAGCTGAAGCACCGCCGCCGCCGGGTCTCTCATTGCTGCGTCGCCGTCCAAGGATCTGCGACTCAAGGGTTCACAGAGGAAGAAAAATGCTGCTGTCTGCCACTACCGTTGCTGGAGGCTGCGCTGCTGTGCCTCTGGTTGCCGGGAAATGGTGTGGTTGCTGCAGGAGGTTGCCGCCGGAGCTGCTGCTCTATTCTGCCATTCCTTTTCATCACAGTAAGCCTCTTGCGCTCTGAAACTCAAATAGTAATCATTCTAATTACCTGCGGTTAAGGATTCGGATGAATATATGTTGTAAGTTTAATTTTATGGGGTTTCATGTCAAAAATTGAGGTTTGTTGCTGAGCCACTGGAGCTTCTGGCCACTGACGGAGCCGCTGCCGGGTTGATATGGAGCTGCGGCTGTTCGTTTTGTTAATTCAGTGAGTATTTCGATTTTCGAAAGCCCTACGTTAATGTTCTGTTCGGTGTAATAAAGTATTTGCGATGTTAATGGTTTTAGGAGTTAAAATCCAATTTGCTTGTGCCGCTTGTAGATGTTTCTGCTTTTGAGAGAACAAGCAGAGCCGAGGGTTTGATTGCCGGTGATTTCGGGTTGAGAGAGAAGCGAGCCGAGGTTTTGATTGCCGGTGATTTCGGGTTGAGAGAGAAGGTTCCTATGACGCATTTGGGTTATGGTTTCGACGAGTCGAGGTAGGGGCTTTTTATACAAACTAATTTATTTTAAATTGGAGTTGTTATAAATAGATATGATGTGCTAAATGCATTTTTGGTGATTATGTAAATCTTATGAATTGTCTGATTTGTATTGGATGAATATGATTGCTGGTTTGATTGAAATAATGTATGATTTTGTTCAAAATAGAGGTTTTTGGTTGTTTTGAATTGAAAAGATTTTAGTAATAAAAGTCTGAATTTCTCTTAGTGGAAATTGATTTGGTCTTGAATCCCTTGTAAAAAGAGTTGAGGATTGGTTTGGTTGGGACCCGAAAAGGGTGGTAAAGTCCAAGTTTTAGGGGAGATGTTGTCGAAATTTCTATAAAATCTGAGATTTTGATTGGAACGTTATTTTAAAAATAATGAATTATGTTTTGAATTAAATGTTTGATAAATAAATTATGTTTGAACTTGCCTTATTAATAAAATTTTAATATTTTGGATGTAATTATTAAGAAAGGAATTATGCCTTAAAAATCAATTTAAATATGAAAATTTTTATGTTTTGGAATTTGATTTAAGTAAACCGATTTTGAGGGGTTTTAATGGATTTAAAAGAAACCTGGTTTTCAATTAATCTATCACTTTACGACATTTTGGGAAAAGTTTGAAGTATTAACTAGAACTTTGACTTAGTAAAACTGATACAATTCCCGAGCCTTTGGAAACAGATTTAAGAATGAAATTGAAATTGGTTTTCGGTTTAAATGACTTGGTTTTGGTCTAAGTAAGTTGGTTTTGAAATTGGTTCAGAATATTTGGACACATGACTTAGTTTTGGTTTAAATATAATTTTATTTATTTAAATCAAGAAGTTAAGGTTTCGGAGGTTTTCGCCAATGAGTAATAGCTCAAATGGCATAGTCTCCCCATACTCAATTAAGAGGTTGCGGGTTCGAGTCTCATATCTTTGGTAAAAAAAAAAGGTTTCGGAGGTTTTCAATGAATTTAAGAAATGAGTTAGGTTTTTCTCCTCTGAAGTCTTGAGACTCTACTGAGGAATTTTATGACCAAAATCCTGATTTAGAAATGAATGATTTTGAGTCTTTCGAAAGATAATTTTGAATTTGGCATGGTTTTGAGATTGTTTGGAAGTGTTGGAAAGATGTGGAAACTGGCTCCGTTTTGAAAAGTGATTCTTGGCAAGATGTGAATTGAATACAGTTGTTATTTAAAAGTAAATGGGCCAAGAATGATTTTGAAGTAAGATATTGAGCCTGATTGATGTGTTGAAAATGTTTCTGAAAAACCACTGGACTACTGTTTTATATTGAGATTATGAGACGCTATACGCCCGGCAGGGGCTGGTTGGATCCCGCCTGTCGAGGTATTGGCGGCGGCGTGAGGGCGGTGGTTCATCCCGTTTGTGCTTAGATGTGAGGTCGGTGGCAATAGATCCCTCTCGTATCCCTTCGGATCATCAGAGCGTACAGGCGCAAAACCCTGGATAGTGATCCGAGCACTATATCTCGGGGGTTCCTACACCATGATTCTGAAGGGCAACATCTCCATGGAGATGTGTCAGGTTGGCAGTTGAATCGACAATGTGATATCACAGCCAGTAGGGCAGACATTCATCATTTGTATTTATGTGACATTGTTTGGGTGTGCATATTGTAATTGGTTTGCCTATGTGAATACTAATGTTAATTGCTAACTGCTATATTTGTTGTAATTGCTATTGATTGTGTTTGAAATACATTATTTGTGATTGTGTTTGATTGGTTGGTTTGTGATGAATTGGTTGATGATTGAGTTGTTTGGGCCGGGGGCCGTGTTGGATTGGATGGGCTTGAGGCCGTGATTGGTATATTGAGTTCTAGTTTTGTATAAAGTAACTGCTTTCATGGTTGTGGTCTAGAAAAGTATGAAAAATCAAACTCTTACAGCATAGACTTAATTGAACCTATGTTTGGGACATGGTCATTCATACTGTCTAAGAAAAACTTTTTAGATTTTACAAGAAAACAAAAAGGTTTTGTTTTAAATTATTTGAGAAATTTACCAAGTCTTCAAAAAGGAATTTTTTGGATTTCGAATGTGTACCCAAGGTTTTTGGAAAGACTTATGAGACGAGCAATGATCAAAGTACTCTAAGAATAATTTTTATTTTACGTATCTTGTTATAGCAATTTTTGTAATCCTATAGTGAAATCAACTGAGGACGACGTTCTCACTCCCCTACAGGTTATTCCCTTTCAGGATATGGATGACGGAGCTTCAGAAAGGTTATGTTTATTCGGTATTTTTGTATTATCTTAGCTATTATTTTCCCTCGCATTTGTCTTTATTAAGTTTGTAAGAGGAATAAAAAATTGTGATATGTATGTTTGTAAGCTAGTGTTATGTATATAGATATATATCCTAAGGTATTGTATCTGGTTTGTATGTTTATGTTTCGACGAAAAAGTGCTTTTGAAAGGTCATGCGGTTTTGAGTTTCAAACAGTCTCCTATTTTAGTATTAAATATGTTTAGAGTTGTCGTAATGCCCAAGCTATCAGAGTGGCGCAGCTGGAAGCGTGACATTCGGATAGCGAGGGTGTTACACTAAGCTGCACCAGTAAACTGTGAACCCGGTTAAATCGATTCCCTGTTTTTAGTTAAAAACAGACCAGGTAATATTATAATATCATTCAAGTAGCTTCTAACACTAATATAATGATAATATTATACTATTATCTCATGTCTCTCATGAATCGAGTTCGGTTCGTCAAATTGAGACTATTACGAAAACCAGAATCAAAAGCTCCTAACTGATATGGTTCGAAAACTAGGTTCTCCGCGACTATGTCATCAAACGTATCTCAAAAGAGGTTCTTGCTTATTGATGACATAATGATGATATAGATTGAGGTGCTTGATGATATGTCAGAGATGTTCCCTTCATTGATCTTCCAGAAAACTCTGTATCTTCAAAAAAGATCTTGTGTACTCGAAAACTGGGTTGTTACACTCAGAACTTTTGGAAAATATTATTATGAGTCAATTTTAGTTTATTTATTCATTAAAGATTTTAATTTCAGAAATTATTTTATTAAAGCTAATTAAATCAAATTGATAATTAAATTAGAATTTTATCTAATTTTATCATTATTGGATATTTTTTATATTTAAATTATAAAATTTAGTAATTATAAAATAATAAAAATTTATATAAATTGATTTAAATAATTGAGATTTTAGAATTTAATATTTTAATTTTTTGAATAAAGAAAATTAATTATATTATCTTTTATTATTAAATTAAAATATTTATTTAAAACTAATTTATAAATTGATAATTAAATATTTTTATAAATATTAGTTCTAAATTAGAATAGGTTTTCAATTACTCTATTACCTTTAATTTTATTAAAATTACTAGACAACCCAAAACCCTAATTTACCAACACAACTCAAACCCTAACCCAAACCCATTAGCCGCCACCCCCATCCCCCCATCAGCAGACACCTTCTTTCTCAACCTTCGCAACACACACACACACACACTTTGTTTGGATGCAAGATAGAAAATGAAAGGAGAGAAAATGGGAGGAAAGAAAATGAGAGGAAAGAAAATGAAAAGAAAAGTTGATTTTTTTTATGTTGTTTGGATGAAGAGAAAATGAATGGAAAGAAAAGTAAGAAGAGAGAAAATCATAACCAATTGAAATTACATTAATACCCTTACCTATTTTATATATAAATTATAATATACTAATGTATTTAAATTATTTTTCTAATAAAAAAAGTGATTCCAATTGTATTTCAGAATTTTAACGTATTATCTTTGTTAACAATAAAGATTTTTTTGATATTATCCTTTTCTATTGTCTTTTAAATGTCATAAAAAAATATATCATTATCTTTTAAATATTTACAAATAAATAATTTCATAAAAACATAATAAAAATTACTCATAAGTTATATCATTAATCTCCTTAATCATATTTAAGAAACAATTTCACTAAATTGTATTTACAAAATAAAATATTATCATAAGTGGGTAGCATTCGTACGAAAAAATCATATACAATTTTTATAAACATATAACAAAATGGCAAAAGCGTAACAATGATCAGGACTTCAGGAGAGTACTATTTTATCACCATACAGTACTTTCAAAAGGGATAATTCTTCATGGTCAGAGTCATCAGCACACGCTTACTTCCAAAAAATTAATTCTACATGGCTTGAGCCATTCGTACACATCTATTTCAAAAAAAGAAAGTTTTCATTAGTTAAAGATATCAAAACACGATCGATTTCTACTTGTACTAAGCAGTGTACTCGTTGTTCCCAAAATAATTTCAAGTATTATGATTCCTGCACAAGCATATACAACAAAGATAAATTAACACAAAGCTCAGAGTTGATCATGATAAACTAATTTATCGATATCTTTCTATTCAAACAACCAATCAATCTCAAAGTATCAGCAAAAAGTGATTTCCAACCATGTGTTAACATAAATAAAACAAAAAATGATATCTTGTTCAAATACATGAAAATATACTCATACTTTACGACAATGAGAAACACATAATCAATTGTTAAAAGCAATAACCTCAAATTAACCAGAAATTAAGCGCGTATAAAAATTATACTTACAATAGTGAATGTTTTCTGGAAGTACCATATCTCCTAAGTGAACACCAACAGCAGTCATGAAATGAAAAAGAACATCCAGTCGCATTTTAGGTGGGATCCCAAAAATTTGGCACTTTTTCTACTCATTTTCATATAAAAACTGATAACATTGCATCCAATATGAACCTACTAGACCCAATTCAGTCAACATATCCCATACATCTGATTCACTGTAAAGGCGAGACCTACTTTGTTGCATAATAGCTAATCCTTTTTCAGTAATCGCAACTTATCTTTCAATTAATGAGACTTGTTTTTCGGCGATCGAAACTTACCTCTCAGCCACAGAAGCTTGTCTCTCAATTGATTCAACCTGCCTCTGAGCCACATCATGTATCTTGCTAGACAGATAACTACCCTCTTCTACAGCATCGATCATGGTAGTAATTCCCAAAGCAACTTTCTCATATTGTGCCTCCAAAAAATCATTCATATGAGACTTATGTTTTGTACCTCTTGAAGTTGAAGTCCCTCCTAATTGATTTGACTGACTATGAGGAGCACTTGGTAAATCTAAATTAGCAGAAAATGTTGGGATATCATGTCCCATATTAACATCTATGTCAGAAAATCCAATATTTTCAAATGAATCATTCAAGTCAATAGGATCTCTATCAAGTTGTTGAATCCTTTCTTGTGAAGTAGCAGCCCCTTTACCAGTTGCTCTATCAGCTCCGAACAACTCCTTCAAAGTATCATAATGCTTAATTTGCATTTTTTTCCATTTTTTTGCATGTGGTTTTTCCTGCATAAAGAAATGTTAAAATTATTTTGTGACTCACTTCATCATTGGTATAAGTAATAAAAAAGTATAAGATACCTTAATAAATTCTTGCCGCACTTCTTCTTCAGCTTCAAATTTTCTAGTTACAGGATTCCATGCAAATCCACTTAAGTGATGAAATAAGTCATATGCCTCAGCAAAAATGATCTTTCAGTGTCTTCATTCTATTCTTGATGTGGTTCTTCGTTATGTGCGGGCCTATTGCTATACACAAAGTCTTCACAACATTGGCATATGCTTCAGTTATCCACGAGCCATTGTGTCTATTACCTTTCAATGCTTCTTCTGCTAACGCATTCAACAGAGCTTCATCCATATCATCAGACCATTTTAAGTTGTCTTTAGAAGGTTGAGTTGCTTCTGTTGTTTTATTTCCTTTATTTGGCATTATTTAACCTGTAACATTTTCTTAAAATATCCAATTAAACAATTTTGATGATAAACTACACATATATATACATATTTAAATATATCAAAGGTATAATCACTCATAATGTTTGATACACATTCCACATTTCAGCTGCAATGTTATCTCGTAACAATGCTGCATGCCTATATTCCTGATCACGTTGTTGATTTGATTGTGATCTATCTATATTGCGTTCTTGTAGCAATTCTCGGTCAACATCATCAATTATAGATTGATCAACATCAACACCCATAAAAAAGTTATGCAGTATACAACATGTCAAAAAAATGTCTCTCATAGTTCCAAATGAATAATGAGGTTCAGTGTCGCCAGCTATAATTGGGAATCTTTTCTTTAGAACTCCAAAACTTCTTTCAATGACATTTCTTAATGAAGAATGCCGGTGGTTGAATAGTTCTTTAGGATTTTGTAGCTTACGTACAGAATACTCTTTCAGGTGATACCGAACACCTCTGTATGGTGTAAGTATCCCAGGCTTCAGCATGAATCCAGCATCGCCTAGATAAAATTTTCCTACAACAGTTGCATACAAAAATTAAAGTATAACACACTACGACTATAAATTTAAGTGGATGATTTTATAAATTACATTATCACAAGCCTTTGGGAATTCGAAGTGGATATTCCCTACTTAAAGTATCTTTCAAAATTCTTGAGTCAGAGGCAGTTCCTTCCCAACCGGATAACACATAAGTGAATTTCATATCAAACCCACAGGCTGCTAAAACATTTTGTGTTGGGTGATTGATAAACTCCAATTTTGTGGTTTATCTTGTGTTAAATTCAGGGGATTTTATCAACTTATCTCACATTTATTCAATGAAATAGCATGGTTTTGTGAATTTCTCCTAATTTATGCTTAAGAGTGAAAACATGCTTTTTAGGCCTTAAAATTGCTAAATTTAATTCACTTTAATTCCATTCGATGCCTTGATATGTTTGTTAAGTGATTTCAGGATTAGAAGGCAAATATTAGGTTGAAGGAATGAAGAAAAAGCATGTAAAAATGGAGAATTCATGAAGAAATGGGATTTTGGTACTCTGCCAGTGAGGCGTGTACGTGGCCCACGTGTGCCCGTGGAAAGGAATCGTCAAGGCGACACGTACCCATGACCGACGCGTACGTGTGATAAGGAAAGTTGCCAGTGACGCGCACGCGTGACCCATGCGTATGCGTGACAAGTAGCACGTGACCTCACTAAATGCAACATGCTGGGGGCGATTTCTGAGCTCAAGGAGGCCCAAATCCAACTCATTTCTATTGCTTTTGAACCTAGAAATTGGAAGAGAATGGGAGGAGTAGTCATAGTTTAGTTTCATCATATTTTAGGTTAGAATTCTAGAGAGAGAAGCTCTCCCTTCTCTCTAGAATTTAGGATAGTTTAGGTTAAATTTTCTTAGATCCAACTTTTAATTCTTTTTTTGATTTAGTGTTCCCTTTTAATTTCTTGTTATTACATCATTGCTCTTCTAGTTTTACTTGTCATTTCCTTTATTTTGTTGCTTTTATGTTCATGAACACTTGTAGATTTTAATTCCCTTTTAATGAAAATTTATGTTTCCATGTCTTTTTATGTTTATCTTAGTTGCTATTGTTGATTTCTTGCTTATGTTAGTTATAGTTTTTATTAATTCTTGCAATTTATGATGTTTACCTTTATTGCACTCTAGGTGTTTGATAAAATATTTTCACTAGTTATAGAGTATTTTTATATACTCTTGGCCTAGGCTAAGGGAATTGAGTGACCTTGAGTCATATTGAATTGGTGGTTTGAGAACCCTTAGTGGTCAATTTGATACCCATTAACACTAGCCTACTACTAAGTCAATTAGTAGCTAGGTTGGGACTTATGGATTGATGTTGATCAAGCCTATTTGACTTACTTCAAGCATAGAAGTAGACTTGATGGGTTGGTCCCTCATAATTGTCAATACATGGTTTGTAGACAAGGATGTGATCTCAAGTTCCATGCCTTAGCCAAGAGTTCTTTTCCATTCCTTTATTAGTTAATTTTCATTTACTTTCTTGTTATTTACTTTTCTTGTCAATTACCAAATCAAACCCCCATTGCCCCTTCATAGCCAATAACTCATTACTTCATTGCAATTCCTTGTGAGACGACCCGAGGTTTAAATATTTTGGTTTATTTTTATTGGGGTTTGTACTTGTGACAAACATATTAAAAGTTTGATTGAGGATTATTATAGACCAACGATAAATCTCACATCAAGTTTTTGGCACCGTTGCCGGGGAATTGTAACGGTGTTATATTATTGGCTATTGTGAATATGTTCATATTGTGAATGTCTTTCTTTTTTTATTTCTTGGTTTTGCTAGTAGTTAGGTGTTTGCTTTTCTTTCCTTTTTGATATTCTTTGTTTTGATTTCCTCTTTTCCCTATGAATTCTCACCCTTTTAGCTATGAGTGTGCTTACAACTATGTTGTAGGAGAAGGAAATTACAATGACAACATGCATCAAGGATGGAACAATCAAAAATGGGAGGAGCCTCAAGGATTTGATCAACCTTCTTGGCAACAACCTTCCCAAATGTGCTATGAGCAAGAGACATTCCAAGATGCATACCAATCAAATGGCTATGGTGGACCCCCTTGTGATTATCAACATCCACCACCATATGCCTATGAACCCCCTCCACAATATAGCCATCAACCATTATACTCACAAGCACCATATCACCAAACACCTCCATATGATCCCAATCTATATCCACCATACCAACAACCATATGAGCCATACACCACACATAGAACCACAACAATTCCACCACCAATACCCTCAAGAATCACCACCTCCATGCCACTATCAAGATGAACCACCTCACATGTATGAAAATTTCCAACCACAAGATGAATTCCCCTTTTCACCACAACCCTCTATGGAAGAATATCCATATCCATCCATCCAAGAGTAATATGATCCTACCTATGTTAGCCAAGTGAAACAAGAGTCAATGGATCATCTCGAGGAAGCAATAGATCGGTTTCAAGCAATCATCCGTCAAAAGGAGCAAGAGGAAGCCCAAAAGAGGCATGAAGATATCATGGCTAACCTTGCCATGATTAAAGCCACCTTACACTCATGGGACTCATGCAACAAGCAAAGCAATTCCACGGATGAATGTGAAAAATCAACCGAAGAGAGGAGCATGAAGGAGATTTTAGAATCTCAACATGAGAACAAGGAAATGGAGTGTGTTGTGTAACAAGTGGAAATGATGGAAATTGTTGATGAAGAAGAAGTGGTTGAAGACCTAGGTGAAGTTGAACAGGAGGTGGATTTCAAGCTTGAGAACACTTCCACATCAAGTAATGTTGTTGAACCTTCTTCCAATGAGCTTGAATTTGATGTTGAGGAAGATAATGCGCAACCTCCAACACATGACTTGAACAATGAGGAATGTATAGAAGAAGTTGGTGAGCAAGGAATTGAAATTGAAGAAGCTTACCAAGAGGTGGAGGTAGTCAAAGAAGAGCACAAGGGATTCAAATTTTCAAGATCATTGGGACCATCCCTTCCTAAGTCACTGATGAGCAGATATTTTATACGCTTTTTGGCATAGTTTTCATATAGGTTTTAATATATTTTGTTTAGATTTTATTAAGTTTTTATAGGTTTTAGCGTTAAATTCACATTTTTAGATTCTACTTTGAGTTTGTGTGTTTTTGTACCATTTCAGGTATTTTCTGGCTGAATTTGAGGAGCTGGAGCAGAAGTCTGATTCAGAAACAGAGAAAGCACTACAGATGCTGTCTAGATTTGACCTCCTTGCACTCGGAAGAGATTTTCTAGAGCTACAGAAGTTCAAATGGAGAATTCTCAATGTCTATAGAAAATGGACTTCCAGAGCTTTCCAGCAATATATAATGGTCTATACTTTGCTTCGGATTAAGAGGCCCAAAACTGGCGTCCAACGCCAGCTTCCTGCCCCCTTTTTGGAGTCCAGCGCCCAAGGAGCAGAGCCTAGTGTCCAAACGCCCAGAGAGGACCCCTAGCCAGTGTTTCACACCCAAAAGACCTCATAGTACATGGATCTCATCAAAGCTCAGTCTAAACACTCACCAAGTGGGCCCCAGAAGTGGATTTTAGCACTAAAAAGACTGTTTTACTCTTACTAGTCATTAGTTTAGTATTTAAAAGTTATTTTACATAATCATTGAGACTTTTTTACACACCATTCGAATTTTACCATTGTATTTTACATCAGTATGAGTTTCTAAACCTCCTAGGTTGAGGGGAGGAGCCTTGTTGAGTCCTATGAATTAATAAAAGTATTACTGTTTCTTCTTCGATCCGTGTTTGATTAATTCTAAGATGTATATTCGCACTTCAACGTGGTGGATAGGATGATTAGTGACAATCAGCTCTATTCATCACATTAAGACAAACGTGCCTGACAAACACCCGCGTCTACTTGGGTTTGTGTGAATACTTCAGTGGAAAGCACGCACCACCAGCTTGAATCATACATCTCTCAGACAACTAATCCACGACTTTGTTGGGGACTTCTCGGGACACCAGTTCAGCCAATTTCGGGGAAATTAGGGTCTCTGTGGTAGAGGCTAGAACCCAATGATACAGCATTCTCTGATTCAAAAGATTCGACCTTGTCTGTGGCATTTTGAGTAGGATCATTAAGGAGAATGGACTATATGCACTTTACCCTCAAGCAGAGATAGATCCACACTAACCCTGGGGTTCAGATCAAGAGGAGTATTGACGACCTCTCAATAAAGGCACCAATCACTTACAACCTGCCATTGAAGAGATCACTCACACGCAAAGGAGACAGTAATACCAGAGTTAATTCAGAAAGGCTAAGCAACTCCAATCCTCAGTTATAACCGTTTTACTGATTTCTTTGACAAAATACCCTATACCCTTCTCTCATATTCCTATTACTGATTTCTTTCTAATATACAAAGCATTTTATTAGTTATATGTCTTTATAGTTTCAGATCTCACAAATCCAACAACCTTCTAATCTGCCTGACTAAGACCTGCAAGATAACCATAGCTTGCTTCAGACCAACAATCCTCGTGGGATCGACCCTGACTCGCTCAGGTATTACTTGGACGACCCAGTGCACTTGCTGGTACATCTGTACGAAGGTGTGGGAATTCGTGCTACTAGTTTTTGGCGCTGTTGCCAGGGATTGTCCGAGTTTGGACAAACTGACGGATTGTCTTGCTCCCTAGATCATGTACTTTATTTCTTGATCATTTTTAACTGAGTCTTTTATTTTATTTTTCTTTTTCTCTTCTTTATTTTCAAAAAATCTAAAAAATTTTTCAAAAATATTTTTCTTTTCTTTGTTTAATCTGTATTCTTGGTTTGAGTCTTACATATTCTTGTTTTTCAATTACTAAAAATTTCAAAACTTTTCCAAAAACCCTTTTCATGCAGTTTATTTTCAAGCATCCTTAACTTTCTGTTTGAGTCTTTCTTTTAAAAAAATTCTTCAAAAATAGTTCTTTATTTAAATCTTGTGTCAAATTTTAAGTTTGGTGTCTTCTTGTTTATTTTCTTATAATTTTCGAAAATTTGTGTTTGATTTCTAAGAATTTTAAGTTTGGTGTTCTTTATATGTTCTTGTGTTCTTTAAATTTTTGAGTTTTGTTCTTTATGTTCTTGCTAGTCTTCAAAGTGTTGTGTTTCTGTGTGTTTTGATCTTAAAATTTTTAAGTTTGGTGTCCCATTGTGTTTTTCCCTCCAAATTTTCAAAAACTTTGGGTGCTAGATCTAAAAATTTTAAGTTTCGTGTCTTTTACTTGTTTTCTCTTTCATCATTAAATTCAAAAATAAAAAATATCTTTTCTATTTTTATTTTAACCAAATTTTCAAAATTTTCAAATAAAAATTCAGATTTTAATTTCAAAATTTTATCTTATCCTATCTTAATCTTCAAGTTTTCAAAAATCAAATCTTTTAAAAAAAAAATAAAAATCACATCTTTTTCAAACTTTATCTTATCTTTTTCAAAATCAAATTTCAAATCTTATCTTTTTCAAAATTCAAAATTCAATTTCAAGTTTTAATTCTTAAAATTTCAAATTTCAAATTTCAAACTTCAATTTCAATTTTCAAAATTTTAAATTTTAATTTTTAAATCTTATTTTATTTCTTATCTTATTTTAAATTCAAATCTTTTCATGATTAACTACATATCTTCTCTCTCTTTTTTTTCAAAACCTCCTAACAAACTTATTCTCTCTCTTCTATTTTCGTATTTTAATAATTAAATTTTAAATTCTTTTTAATTAATTAATTTTAAATTTTGGATTAAATAAATAAATAAAATAAAAACAAAAATATTTTAATTCTTATTCTATTTTTTCTTCTATTCCTATTTTTTCTACCTTTCTTCATTATGAACCCAAGTGGGAATGAAGAATTTAGAAGAACTATGGGTTCTTATACAAATCCCACTACTGACATCTATGGACGAAGTATTAGCATACCTCACATCAGAGCAAGTAGCTTTGAGCTATCCTCAACTCATTACTATAGTGCAGTAAAACTGCCAGTTTTCTGGACTTTCACAGGAAGAGCCTACAGAATTCTTAGCAGATTTATTAAAAATTGTTGACACTGTACACCATGAGGGAGTAGCCAAGATGTCTACAGATTATTGCTCTTTCTTTTTGCTGTAAAAGATCAAGCAAAGAGGTGGTTGGATAACCAACCCAGATCTAGTTTGAAAACTTGGACACAGTTAGTGGACTTTTGATGAGCGGAAATTGTTGTGTCGGTATAGTACATCACAAATTGAAACCTCGTTGCAAGTATAGTTCTAAACCAACAAACAATTCCTTCAATCAAACATTTGGTTGTCACAAGTACAAACTCCAATAAAAATAAACCAAAGTATTTAAACCTCAGGTCGTTCTCCCTAGGAATTGCAATAAAGTGTTCTTGTTATTGGCTATGAAGTATATTTTGGGGTTTTTGGGATAATGAACAAGAAATGTAAATGGCAAAAGTAATAAACTAACAACTAGAAGCTCTTGGCAAGAAATGAGAATTGGAAGTCCTATCTTTGTTATCATCATCAATTGTGACAACAATCGTTCATTGCTCCACTTAGTTAACCTCTAACTAAGAAGAAAAGTCAAATGGATATCAACTTGAGACCACAAGTCCTAGTCAAATCATAATGAAAGACTAGCTTTAGTGGCATTCAAATTGACTAGTAACTTTCAATTATCAATCAACAAAAGAGTTGATAACTCAAGAGTCACCAATTACTCAACACAAGCCAAGAGGAGAAAAATATACTCTAACATCCTTCCAAGTACTTTGTCAAACACTTGGAACGCATAAAAAGAAAGCAAGATAAAATTGCAAGAAATGTAAATCTACAACTACCAATAGCAAGAAATTAATAACAACTCAATTGAACAATAAAAGGAATCAAACATAAATGGCATTAAAGAAAAATAAAAGGAACAATAGTGCAACAACAATAAAGTAAACAATTACAAGGAATAGAATGCTAAACTAGGAAAGCAAAGATAAAGGAACAAGAAATTGAAAAGGAAAAGTAAATCAAGGCATGAATTAAATCTAGATCTAAAAAGTTCTAATCTACTCCTAACCTAATTCTAGAGAGAAGAGAGAACTTCTTTCTCTAGAAACTATCCTAAAGCATGATCAAAACTCTATATTATGTGATCCCCCCCCTTGAGTTGGATTTGGGCCTGGGAAGCTTAGATATCGCCCCCAGCGTTTTCACTTTAATGATGTCACGTGCGAGCAACGATGCGTATGCATGGGTCACGCGTACACGTTGCTTGGCATTTTGCTTTCCACGCGTAAGCGTCATGTCATGCGTATGCGTCGCCATGCGACTTCACATTCCACGCGTGTGCGTCGATGATTTCATCCCAAATCCTTGATTTTCCATGAGTTCTCCACTTTGCATGCTTTTCTCTTCACCCCTTTGATCCATTCCTAGCCTTTTCAACCTGAAGTCAATAACAAACATATCAAGGCATCTAGTGGAATCAAAGGTGAATTAAAATTAACAAATTAAAGGTCTAAAAAGCATGTTTTTACACTTAAGTACAAATTAGGAGAAAATCATGAAACCATGCTATTTCATTGAATAAATGTGAGAATAGTTGATAAAATCCCCTAAATTAAGCACAAGATAAACCCTAAAATAGGGTTTATCAACCTCCCCACACTTTACCTATAGCATATCCTCATGCTAGAATCAAGAAAGAAACAAAGGGTATCAACATTTTTTCAATGCAAACTAATTAAATGCAACCTATCTAAATGCAATCTATCTATATGAATGCAACTATTTGGTCAAAATAAATCAATTCCCAAGAAAACAAATATAGGTATAAGGGCTAAAGTAATAGCAATCGAATCAAATCAACAATTGGATTGAGTTATTAAAGATTTTTACAAACTTGCAAGAAAAGTGATGATTCTAGGTGAAAACATGTAATTGAGCAATCGAACCCTCACCGGATGTGTATCTGCTCTAGTCACTCAAGTGTTTAGGGTTGATTCACTCAATTCTCCCCTAATCATGCTTTCCAAGATTTGTTTTTCATTTAACAATCAACAATTATTTCATGCATGCATACAATTATCATGAGGTCTTTCCACAAGGTTGTAATGGGGCTAGGGTCAAGTTAGGATGTATATGGCTAAGTGAGCTTGAATTTGAATCTTTGATTAACTTAAGCTTCCCACCTAACCTATATAACAACCTATTCTAAACAAACCTAACTACCCATTTTCACTTTTTCACATACTCATGCATTTTCTTTTTGATCACCACACATATGCATTGATTTTTATTAAACTTCACTTTGGGGCATTTTTTTCCCTTTTTATTCTTTCTTTTTCTTTTTCTTTTCTTTTTCTATATTTTTTTTCTTTTTCTTTATCATTCATATATATATATATATATAATATTTTCTTTTTCTCTATCATTTATTTTTTTCTTTTCAAACTAGAATATATACAAGAGCATCAATGCATATGGTTTAAACATAATTAATGCATGAATATGTACCAAATTCTCAATAATTTTAGCAAAATACAAAAACACCCTTTTACCTCAACCAATGTCCCAAGTTTCCCCACACTTGAATGATACACACATTCACTAGCCTAAGCTAATCAAAGATCCAAATAAATGACATTTATTGTTTTTCGCTTTAAGGCTTATAATGTGCTAAAATTAAGAACAAAGTGGGTTAATCGTAGGCTCACAGTTGGCTAACAATGGTTGATGAAAGGTAGGCTGTTTGGGTAAGTGAGCTCAATGAAATAATGGCCTCAATCATATAAATACATGTATATTCAAAATAATGGACATAAAGAATCAAACAAATCAAAGATCACAATCATAGAAAAAGAATAATCACACAAGAAGGAAAATAAGTGGTTATAAGAAGTAACCACGCAATTAGGCTCAAGACTCACAAGCTTGTGTTCTTAACTCAAAAATCATGTTCCACAATGTATAATTCAAGCAAGTTCAATGAAAAAGTTTTTACTCAAATCAATTGGGATGTCAATGCCCTATTAAGAATGTTTTTCTTGGAGGATTTCATTATTTCGACTAAACTTATATATATATATGCAACTAAAAATCCTAAAAGACCTAAAAATGAAATGCAAAAGTGTTGGGATTAGAAATTTGTCACCCAAAAACACCGACTGGTCGGACGACCTCCCCACACTTAAAAGTTTGCACCGTCCTCGGTGCATTCTAAGATGAGCAAGGAGGTACGGCGACTTTCTAGTTGCTACCTTCAGCTGGTAAGTCAACCGGTTGCTGCATGTTCTTTCTTCCCGCTTTCGTTGTTGCTTATGACAAAACATCCTGAGAATAGAAAAATAGGATAAGAAGACAAGTAAATGCAAAAGCAAGGAAGCATATATTGTTGGAATGAGGGAAATCACTATAATTAAGTGAGTAAATTAGTGTGACATTGATAAGGACAAAGTGTGAATTCTAAATTAGGCGCTGTTTAGAACACACACACTAGCATAAAAAACTTTTTCACAATTTACACAAAAGAAGCATGCACTTCACTCATTCTAGTGTACTTGAAATACTTCAAAAGACTTGTAGGTTAAGATAACCAAACAAGTAGTGGAGAAGCATAAAAGCAAATATCAAGCAATTATGAATTGGATAAGGAATGGACATTGATTGATGTGCAAGTAATTTTAATGAGCAAAATGGAATATGAACTTATACATCAATCAGTGACACATTTGAAGTTGTTGCATGATAAACCCCGTTTTTAAGGTTTATCTTGTGTTGAATCTAGAGCATTTTATCAACATTTTCTCACATTTATTCAATAAAATAGTATGATTTTGTGATTCTCCCTTAAGTGGTGCTTAAATGTAAAAACATGCTTTTAGACCTTTAATTTGACAAATTTTATTCACCTTTGATTCCACTAGATGCCTTGATGTGTTTGCTAGTGATTTCAGGATTGAAAAGGGCTAGGAATGGATCAAAGGAGTGAAGAAGAAAGCATGCAAAGTGGAGAACACATGGAAAAAGCCAAAGATTTGGATGCACTCATCCACGCGCACACATACTGGACTCGCACGCATGGATCATAAAAACCCCATGGACGCGCACGCGTGCTGTATGCGTACGCGTCGGTCCTGGCACGTGATTTTTAAAAGAAAATGTGCCCAGCGAATTCACAGAGGCTATGGAGCCCAGTTTTTAACCAACTTTGGCGCCAAAATGCTTAAAAGGACCAAGGATTGAAGGGGAGAGGCATCTTTTTGCATCTTTGGATCAATTTTACACACATTAGGATTAGGATTAGTTAGTTTTAGAGAGAGAAGCCTTCACTTCTCTCTAGAATTAGGATTAGGTTTAGGTCAATAATCTTAGATCTATGTTTTAATCCATGCTTTCATCTACTTCTACCTCTCAATTCTTTGTTGTTACATTCATCATTCTTCTATTCTTTTGTTGTAATTTCCTCTATGTTGTTCTTATACTTTGTTGTAGATCTACTCTTGTTCCTTTCATTTTCTTTGAATGCAATTTGAGGTAGTTCATGATAATTGTGTTCTCTTTGATTGTTGTTGTTAATTCCTTGCAATAAGTAGTTGTTAGATTTCATTCTTGTTGTGAATTTACTATGCTTTCCTTTTATACCTTCCAAGTGTTTGTCAAAATGCTTGAGAATATGTTAGATTAGAATTTTATGTTCTTGGCTTGGGAAGGTAACTTAGAAACTCTTGAGTTGCTAATGTCCAAGTGATTAATAGTTGGTAGCCATAGTGATTTAAGAAGATTTGTCGTGTCGGTATAGAATTTCACACAAAATGAATGAATTCTCGTTGCAAGCATAGTCCTACACTAACAAACAATCCTCCCAATAAAAAATTTATGGTTTTGTCACATGTACAAACCCCAATGAAAATTAACCAAAGTATTTAGACTCCGAGTCGTCTCCCTAGGAATTGCAATGAAGTGCATGCATATTGGATATGAAGGGGGAAAAATGGGGGTTTGGTTGATAAAAGGGGCAATAAAATAAATGGCAAGAAAAGTAAATCAAGCAAGTATTTAAAGAAGACAAGTAGATAAGAGAAAGCAAGTAATAAAGAGAGAGACATTCATGGCAAGGATGGAGAATATAGGCTTTCTATCCTAGTCATACAATGATTAATTCATCTTATTTAGTCAACACCAACAAATGGAAGAAGGTATCATGTCATCTTCACATAGGGAGAGTGTCAAACAAGACTAATCAATCATACCACAATAATAAACAAGAATTTATCTCATTATGTCATCCTCGAAGATGGAAGAAGGTATCGTATTATCTTCACACTTGAAGAAAGTCTAACAAGACTAGCTAATCTCAATCCAAAGGTCCTAATCAACCCACTAAGTGAATTAGCAAGAGATTAGAGTTAATGGAAATAATATTAGCTAACAACTCTAGCTCACCAATATAAGTTGGGTTTTCATGACTCAAGATTGCCTAATTACTCTTTCCAAGACAAGAATGCTCAAACCTACTCTAAAGCCCAACCAAGCATTTTGTCAAACACTTGGTGGGTATGAATGAAAAGCATGGTAAATGTGCAAGAATTATAAATCTACCAACTACCAATAGCAAGGAAAGTGAATTCACAACTCAATTCATCAATAAAAAGAAACATCAACATCAAAATTGCATTAAATGTAAACCAAATCCAACATGAGTTCATCATTACAAAAGAGAGTAAAAAGGAAATTAACACTACAAAATAAGAGGGTCAAGATGTAGGATTGAGAAATTATAAAAGGAACAAGATGAAATCAAGTAATTAATCTATTCCGAGGATTACTGAAACTATAGGTTGATCTCGGACGAGATCTTCTGTACTGGTCGGAACCGATGTGTCCGGCTGGTAAATGGAGGCTGGAGCTGGTACGTCCGACTTGTTTGGACTTGAACGTGCTGCTGATCCTCCGTCACCGAAGGGTGGGGGGTACCTGCAAGAGACTCCGATGCTTAAGTTAGCATGGGTATTAAGCAGATGTTATGTAGAATCAGTATATGAGTTATACCTGGGTGCTCCAGTGTATTTATAGTAGTGTGGGCTGACCTTTCTGATAAGATAAGTTAGTTATCTTATCTTATCTTATCTTTATCTTGAGTGAAGTCAGCTTATCTTTAAGGGAACCGCCTTTATCTCTGTAGGCTTGAACTGCCTTTGGATTTGGGTCGTGTTCCTCTATTTGGGCCCTTTACTGGGCTCTCCTGTCGATTTGGCCGATCTCTTTAAGAAGAGGTCAGATAGTCGGACCTGAAGAGGTCAGTCGTTTTGCCACCAATCATCCCGGGTCGGACAGTTCGACCCAGGGTATGAACATAATCCAAGATCCAAAACAATTTAACCTAATCCTAACCTAATTCTAGAGAGAAGAGGGAGCTTCTCTCTCTAGAAAACTAACTAAAGGCTCATGTTGACTAACTAATTGCTCCTCCTTTGCTTGGACTTCAATTCTGCATGAAATACACTCAGAGACAAGTTGGATTTGGGCCTAGGCAGCTCAGAAATCGCCCCCAGCGTTTTGCCTTTGTACGCGTGCACACCCATTGATGCATTCCCAATCTTTGTTTCTTCATGCATTCTCCACTTTGTATGCTTTTCTCCTCATTTCTTCCATCCAATACTTGTCTTATGAACCTAAAATCACTCAACAAACACATCAAGGCATTGAATGGAATTAAAGTGAATTAAAATCATTAATTTAGGGCCTAAAAAGCATGTTTTTACACTTAAGCATAATTCAAGGGAGAATTACAAAACCATGCTATTTCATTGAATAAATGTGGGAAAAGGTGGTAAAATCCCCTAAAATAAGCACAAGATAAACCACGAAATCGGGGTTTATCAATCTCCCCACACTTAAACTAAGCATGTCCTCATGCTAAAATCAAGAAAGAAGCAAAGGGTATCAACATTTATTCAATGCAAACTAACTAAATGCAATCTATCTATATGTAACCTGTTTACATGAATGCAATGGCTCAGTCAAAATAAATCAATCTCCAAGAATATGCATACAAGCACAAGGGCTAAGGCAATAGCAATCAAAGCAAACCACAATTGGATTGAATTATTGAAAAATTTTACAAACTTGCAAGAAAAGGTGATTATGGGTGGAAACATGTAATTGAGCGATCGAACCCTTGCCGGATGTGTATCCGCTCTAGGCACTCAAGTGTATGGGGTTGATTCACTCAATTTTCCCCCAATCACGCTTTCTAAGATTTTTTTTTCATCTAACAATCAATACTTACTTTATGCATACATACAAATATCATGAAGGCTTTCCCATAGGTTGTAATGGGGCTAAGGTCAAGGTAGGATGCATATGGTCAAGTGAGCTTCAAATTTGGATCCTTGATTAACTTAAACTTCCCACTTAACCTATGACAACCTATACAATTCTAACAACCTAGCTATCCATTCTTCACTTTTTCTACACACTCATGTATTTCCTTTAGATCACCACACATATGCATTGATCATTATTGAACTTTACCTTGGGGGCAATTTGTTCCCCTTTTTATTGCAATTCTTTTTCTTCTCTCTCTCTCTCTCTTTTTAGCTAAAATAGATACAAGAATATCAATGCATATGATTTACACATGATTAATACATGAGTATGTACCCAATTCTCAAAATTTTTATTTTTATTTATTTATTTATTTATTTTTTCAACAAAAACACAAACATACTTTTATCTCTACCCAATGTTCCCAACTCTCCCACAATCAAATGATAAACACTCTCACTAGCCTAAGCTAATCAAAGATCCAAATTAAGGACATTTATTGTTTTTCGCTTAAGCTTGTAATGTGCTTCAATTAAGAATAAGTGGGTTAAGCATAGGCTCAAAATTGGTTATTAATGGAAGATAAAAGGTAGGCTATTTGGGTAAGTGAGCTATTTGAACAATGGCCTCAATAATATAAATGCATGTATACATAAAATAGTGGACATAAAGAATCAAACAAATCAAAGATTACAATCATAGGAAGAGAATAATGCACACAAGAATGAAAATAAGTGGTTATATGATGTAACCACACAATTAGGCTCAAAACTCTCATGCTTGTGTTCTTTGCTCAAAACATGATCCACAAAGTGTATTAATCAAGCAAGTTCTAAAAAAAAATTTCAACCAATTGGAGTGGTGCTCTAGAAATAGAATTCTTGGAAATTTTCATCATATTGATTAAGCTTATTCTAATGCAATGTTGTGATTTAGAAAATTTAAAAAAAAATTTTCCCTAGTTTACCCCCTTTTTCAATCAAAACACATCTCTTATACAAAAAGGGTCAACTAGGTTTTAACAATCCAAAATATTTTTCTAGTCACAATCAAAAGCCAAAATGCAATATATACATATATAATAAAAGTACGCAACAACCAAAATAAGAGTATCCACAATAACAAATGTGTACAATAATCTCAGAATGATTTCAAAGATAAAGTGCAAAATAAAATAAAGTAACAGAAACTAGAGATAAATGTCTGAAAGTTCACCACATAAATGCTATCCATCGGTCACGAACGGTGACCTCTCCACACTTTAGGATGAAGCATCGTCCTCGATGCTACTGCTGAAGCTCGGGATGGGGGTCAACAGTCGCGCCGGGCTGTGGCTCGGGCTGTGGTTGTGGCTTAGGCTCAGGCTGTGGATCCTCAGGAATCTACTGAACCTCTGTGGTGGCCTGTGTCTATGGTGGTGCCTCCTGCTGAGTCGGCTCCTCAACATGCTCTTCCTCATGATCCTGCTCATCGGAGGCGGGAGAGTCTGGGAGCGGAGGTAGCTCAATACCCTGTGATATGAATACCTGGTATATGCGATCGAGATGTCGCATGATACGACACTCGCTGCGCTCCATGAAGCGAAACAGGCCTGCACCAACAGGTATGTTGGCTCAAGTGCTGGCGGTGGTGGTAAAGATGCTGCGGCTGAAGTAGAGGAGGGTCCTGCTACTGCTGCTGATGAAGAGGGCTGAGCTGCCTCCACTACTCCTCTGGCTCGAGAACGGCGTCTGGGTGGAGGCTTCTCGTGCACCCACCCACCCCACGGAATAGTAACCTCCTTGTCGTCGTCATCTGGGGGGTGGTGGTGTCACATCATCGTCCTCCCACGGAACATCAGTAAGCTCAATCATGCTGGTAACCAGTGTAGAAAATGGCAGTAAACCACGAATGTGAGTGCACCACATACTTTGCCTAATCAACTGGGGAAAGTCTACCTCCTTCCCCTCCATCACACACCCAATAAGAACTAGCATATCCATCGGAATCTCTGAAAAGTGAGTGGTGGGCAGGACATAATGGGCGAATATATGCTGCCATGTCTTAGCCTCTCTCGACAGATAAGTGAAAAGCATCCCCTTGGGCTTCTTGTTCCCAGAATCCATTACCCAAGGGGCGTCAGGTGTGGCAATCACGCGTTTAAGCGCCTCATAATCGAAAGTCATGCAGTGGATAGCTACGTCTGCCTGCTGATATGCGCATGGGTCACTGATAAACCCCATATTTAGGGTTTATCTTGTGTTGAATTTAGAGGGTTTTATCATCTTTTCCCACATTTATCCAATGAAATAGCATGGTTTTGTAAATTCTCCTTTAATTGTGCTTAAGAGTGAAAACATGCTTTTTAGGTCCTTAATTGTTTAATCTTGATTTACCCTTGATTCCATTAGATGCCTTGATATGTTTGTTAAGTGATTTCAAATTTAGGAGGCAAAGATTGGATCAAGGGAATGAAGGAAAAACATGTAAAAATGGAGAACTCATGAAGAAATGAAGAAATCGCAAAAGCTGTCAAGCCGACCTCTTTGCACTTAAACAACCATAACTTGAGCTACAAAGGTCCAAATGATGCGGTTTCAGTTGTGTTGAAAAGCTAACATTTAGGGCTTCGAAATGATATAATATTTGCCATAGTTTCTACATGTATGGTGACGCATACGTGCACTGTACACGCACACGTCGTTGCTGCCATATGATTTACTTAATGCAATTAGTGGCCAGCGAATTCTAAAGCCTTGTGGGCCCAATCCAACTCATTTCTGATGCTATTTAGCCCAAGGATTGAAGATACATGAGATATCTAGTCATTAGTTTAGTTTTATTTTAGTTTTATCATGCTTTAGTGGGTTTCTAGAGAGAGAAGCTCTCTCTTCTCTCTAGAATTAGGAGTAGGTTAGATCTAGATTAGGAATTCTTAGATCTAGGTTAATTTCATGCTTTGATTTACTTTTCTCTTTGGCAATTGTTCTTCTTCTACCTTTCCTCTTTCTAGTTTTGCATTTAATTCATGTAATTATTTACTTTTATGTTGATGCACTATTGTTCTTCCATTTTCCTTTAATGCAATTTATGATTCATGTTCCTTTATTGTTGATTTGATTTGTTGTTGTTTAATTCCTTGCAATTGAGTAGTGTAGATTTACATTCCTTGCAAATTTTACTATGCTTTCCTTTTATGCCTTCCAAGTGTTTGATAAAATGCTTGGTTGGATTTTAGAGTAGAGTTTAGTGCTCTTGGCTTGGGAAGGTAACTTAGGAACTCTTGAGTTACTAATGTCCAAGTGATTGATGGTTGGGAGCCATTAACTCTAGATCTCACTAATTGATTTGGTGGAGAACTAGGACTTATGGACTTGGATTGACATAGCTCACTTGACTTTCCTCTACTATTAGTTAGGGGTTAACTTAGTGGGGTTGGTCCTTGCCAATTCTCATGTTGTGGTTAGTGATTAGGATAGAGATCCTTGACTACCAACCTTTGCCAAGACCTCTTTAGTTGTTAGTTTATTTTCATTTCCATTTACTTTTCATGTCTCCTATCAAAAACCCCAAAACATGCTTCATAACCAATAACAAGACACTTTATTGTAATTCCTAGGGAGAACGACCCGAGGTTTAATACTTCGGTTTATATATTTTAGGGGTTTGTACTTGTGACAAACAAATTTTTGTATGAAAGGATTATTGTTGGTTTAGAAATTATACTTGCAACGAGAATTCATTTGTGAATTCTAAACCACATAAAAGTCCAATCATCAGTCCCCAGTACGAGGTCGGCAAAGCAATGCCTCCCCAATAGCAGCCTCAATGATCATAATCTCTCTACCCCGCAGATGGACTGAATCAAGAGTGGCACGGAAGAAGTTGCAGTAGAATTCTCTCACCCACGAAATGTTTATTTTTGACAGATCTCTATCAACAAAATCCAAGCCCAACTCCAGAATACGGCTGTTGATGGCGCGTCTCACATCATTGGGAAGGACTAGCTTCTTCTCAATGTTCAGGTTCGTCTTCTGGAATTTAGGGAAGTGAAGCTCACAGTAGAGGTTGGAGAATTTGATTGGGTCAGTGGATGGGAGTAGCTGATTCTCTTTGTCCACTTTATTCAGCAGATTCTTAGCATAGTTTGCATAAGGAGAAGGGGTAGAGGCTTTAGAATGCTTTCTCTTCTTAGAAGTAGTGGCTATAGCTTTTCCTTTATCTGACATCCTGAAAACAGATGTGATATGATATAAGCAGCTAGCCAAGTAAATATAAAGCACTCAAGGTAATACATATTCATGAAGTGAGTGAAGAAAAGAGAATTCTTGGAATGCAAGTAACAAAATTCAGAATTCAAATTAAGTCACAAACCAAGAATTTGAACCACAATTGCACAATGCTTATTCATTGAACCTAAGGAATGCCATATTCAAAAGAATGATTAAAGAGTTATGTTCAAAACAAAAGGAAGAAATCAATTGCTTAATCCAATTAGAATTAGAAATTAGTTCAAAAATCAGTGATATGACAATTATCGGCTCAATTAAAAGAAGTGTACAAAACAGGGGTGCAAGCATACTCACAACCATGAAATGCATATAGTCATTGATGATGAAATATGATATTGCCAAAAAGCAACCAATATGAAAACAAGTCATCAATCAATGTAAAGATCACTAAAATTGTGTGAATTGGTGTTGGTAAAATCAAAACTTTGAAAAACAAGTCAAACGAGAAACATTCAACACCAAGTTTAATGAGGCATAAAAGCCACAAGTTCAAACAAGAATGGAAAACCTCATGATCCATATGACTTAATGCAAATTAGGTATGAATTTAATGAATCAATTAATCACACAAATTAAAAACCTTTAAACTTGTGAGTTTATGGAAAAGAGGCACAAAATCTCAAAAGAGTTTCAAGTTATGGTCAATCTGAAAGCTTACTTGAACTTTTCAATGCACAGAAGTAAGTTAACATCACAGGTAAGCAAAGAAAGTTAGAAGTATGACCAAAATTTGCTAGGAAGCTCAAGAGAAAATTTCCAAATCCATTTAGCGAACATGAATCTATTGACACAGAATTTTGTCAAATAGAAGCTTGTTGCATCAATTAAAACAATGTTAATTCATGAGGTATGGTTAGGGAAAAAAATCCGGCAGTATTTCAGCAGTAAATTGGCTATTTCCCAAACTCAAACAATCAGTTCAGATTCCATATGAATATTTGACAGTAAACACGCAGCAATCACATGTGAATTCATATGAAATGAACATTTAAGCCAATCTTGCAGCAGCAAAACATCAAAAAGGAAATTTAAACTAAACCAACCATCAACAAGCAGCTATGAACAATTAAGCAACCAGTAGCTATGAGCAAATAATGGCCGAAGTTAAAGCACCAAGACAGTTCAGTAGCACTCTTTTCCTTGAATTCGACAACCATTCCAGAAGCAGCATAAATCCAAACAATTAAGCATAATTGAATTCAACAATGAAGTACAATTTGGAAAAGAACTCAGCCCACAGCACTCAATAAGAACACAGCAATAATGAATAGCCAGGCAACAGCATCAAGCAGAACAAACAAGTCAAGGAAAACCATAGAAGCAGTAATACTTTCAATCATCATCATTATTCAAAATAAACCTAAATCCACTATCCAACTCAGATTCTCTAACCACCTAATCAACTAACATGCATTTCTAACTAACTAAGCTAATTAATATAATTAACACAAAACAGTAAAGGAAACAGAATAGGGGAAGGCAGAGACCTGGGAAGCAGAAACTGAATAGAGCAAATGGTTGATGGAGAGAGGAAGATAGAGAAGAAGTGTGACCGGCTGAGGGTTAGTGGTGACGGTGGAGGCTTACCGGCGACAATGGAGTCGTGGCTGTCGATGGCGATGGAGCAGGGAGTAAGAACGGGTGAGAGAGAGAGAGAGGAAAGAGAAGTGAGAATGGTGATAGAGAGGAAAGAGCAAGGGACGAGGAGAGAGGGAGGTCGCGACTACGGCGGTGGTGTTCGCCGGACTGTTGCAGACAGTGGAGTTGGGGATGGAGGAAGAGAGGAGAAGAGGAAAAGACATTGATGTGAGGGTTTGCGCGAATACTCTAGGGTTCTCGCGTCCCTGGGTAAGTGAAATTTTGAATCCACGCGAGCACGCATCGTGCGCGTCTGCGTGGGTCGGAGAATAAGGGATCGGCGCGGAAGCGCCATCTGCGCTTGCGCGTAGATGGGAGAATTGGGAATGGACGCGGACGCGTACGGTGCGCATCCGCGCGGGTGAGCTGGGCCAGAGGCACAAAACTAGCCCAGAGTTGGCATAACTCTCGGGTCTTTTTTCTTGGGTAATGCAAAAATGCATTGACGCACGCACACTGTGCGCTTGCGCGTGGATGAGTTGAATGATGATAGGGCGCGGAGGCGCCAGGTGCGCCTACGCGTGGGTAGTGCAACGCAAAAAGGACGCGGACGCGTACAGCGTGCGTCCGCGTGGGTTTAGGCCCAGAGTTGGCCCAAAAGTGGCACAAATCTCTGGTCCTTGGCCCAGAAAGCTTAAATGCACAGCCGACGCGCGCGTGCACTCTACGCTTGCGCGTGGCTGGTTTTTTATTTTTTTATTATTTTTTTATTTTATTTTTTTCAAAATCCTCCCAATCTCCTCTAAGACTCTAAAACTAGCTAAGATGCAAAATTAAACATATTTTTGAATTTTTGGGAATTTTTCAAACAAATTGAAAAAACTTGCAATCCAAGCAAAAACTCAAATTCAAAGAATCATCCCCAATTAAGACATAGAATGTATAAACACTTTAGCAAGCAAAACAAAATGTACTACGAAGTAAAGAACTATACACAATGGAACCCAATTCATTCATTCATTATATCTACAAGAGAATGAAAAGAGTTTACCATGGTGGGGTGTCTCCCACCAAGCACTTTTAGTTTAAGTCCTTAAGTTAGACATTTGGAAGGTTCCTTGTCAAGGTGGTTTATGCCTGTATTCATCCTTGAACCTCCAAGAGTGCTTGTCCTTCAATTGGTTGTCAGAAGTTCCAACCATTTTCACCAAGCTTTGGTGAGGTTCTCTCCAAGATATGAGCTCCCAAAATTGGTTTCCGTAGTGTGATCTAAGATCCCATATCTTATCTTTGCACCCATCTTCTAGTTGATCGCCTTGATTTTGTCCGGGTGACAAGAAAGCTAAATTCTCATTAAAGCACCAAACTACCCTCCTAGACCCATTTAATTGAGCACAACACCAATCCACGCTCCTCAATTTTGAGCTTCCAACCATAATGAGCCTAAATTTACAACGCCAACCACTAAACATCATTCTCTTTCACTTAATTCCACAAAGCTCCTTAAGTTGGCCATCCCTTTCAAGCAAACCAAATTCAAGTGGGATGATAAAGCTGAGAGTTAGAAGTTTTACCCACTCAAACGAAGGATTGGATGACAACCTAGGTGGAGGAGTTCCCAAAGATCTTGATAAAGCACGCTCTACTCCTGTCCACCCTCTTCTAGAGGCTTCCACCACTCGGCAAGGTTTTTCAAATTCCTCCTCTCGCCAAGCTTCCTCAAGTTCACATTCTTCTTCATCCATTTCTTCTATGTTTTCCCCATTACTCTCATCATAGATAGGAGGTCTAGTGAAGTCTACCTCGTCATTAATTCCAAGCACAGTGGGGAAGGACTTATCAAGCTCAAAAGGATCATATGTTGATTCGGAATCATCATAAATAGGAGAGCTTGTTGCTTGGGACACTTCTTCCAACTCTTCATTCACCAGTTGCCTTAGGAGTTGTACATCCTCCTCAACATTGCTTTCTGATCCACTTGAAGAAAGCTCAACAAGATCATCAAGGGGATTGATCAATGTGGACAAAAAATCACTAATGATGGAATCCATTTCTTGATCAATTTCCTTTGATTCTCTATCCACTTCCTGAACATCACTCTCCTTTTTAACATCTCTTCCAAACTCCGTGGAAGCGCGCTCTTCAACTTGAGATTCCTTTATGTGCTCAACATATCCTAAACATCCAACCACTACTTCCCTTTGTTCACTAATTTCTACCTCCTCCTCTTGTTGTACTTCTTGTTTTGACTCATTGATGAGCGGATAATTTATACGCTTTTTGGCATTGTTTTTAGTATGTTTTTAGTAGGATCTAGTTACTTTTAGGGATGTTTTCATTAGTTTTTATGTTAAATTCACATTTCTGGACTTTACTATGAGTTTGTGTGTTTTTCTGTGATTTCAGGTATTTTCTGGCTGAAATTGAGGGACTTGAGCAAAAATCAGATTCAGAGGTAGAAGAAGGACTGCTGATGCTGTTGGATTCTGACTTCCCTGCACTCAAAGTGGATTTTCTAGAGCTAAGAAATTCAAAATGGTGCGCTTCCAATTGAGTTGGAAAGTAGACATCCAAGGCTTTCCAGCAATATATAATAGTCCATACTTTGGCCGAGTTTAGATGACGCAAAAGGGTGTTGAACGCCAGTTCTACGCTGCAGTTTGGAGTTAAACGCCAGAAACACGTCACAAACCAGAGTTGAACGCCAGAAACACGTTACAAACTGGAGTTCAACTCCAAGAATGACCTCTCCACGTGTAAACTTCAATCTCAGCCCAAGCACACACCAAGTGGGCCCCGGAAGTGGATTTATGCATCAATTACTTACTTTTGTAAACCCTAGTAACTAGTTTAGTATAAATAGGACTTTTTACTATTGTATTGATCATCTTTGATCAGTTTTATGCTATATTAGACTTTCATGGGGGATGGCCATTCGGCCATGCCTGGACCATTATCACTTATGTATTTTCAAACGGTAGAGTTTCTGCACTCCATAGATTAAGGTGTGGAGCTCTGCTGTTCCTCATGATTTAATGCAAAGTACTACTGTTTTATATTCAATTCAACTTATTCCGCTTCTAAGATATCCATTCGCACCCAAGAACATGATGAATGTGATGATTATGTGACGCTCATCATCATTCTCACTTATGAACGCGTGCTAGAATGAGTATCTCTTAGATATCTAATACAGGGGACCGAGTCTGAGTTATTAGTATCTTCGTGGTATAAGTTAGAACCCATGGATGGCCATTCTTGAGATCCGGAAAGTTTAAACCTTATCTGTGGTATTCCGAGTAGGATCTGGGAAGGGATGGCTGTGACGAACTTCAAACTCGCGAGTGCTGGGCATAGTGACAGACGCAAAAGGATAGTAAATCCTATTCTAGTATGATCGAGAACCTCCAGATGATTAGCCATGCCGTGACAGAGCATTTGGACAATTTTCACAGAGAGGATGGGATGTAGCCATTGACAACGGTGATGCTCTTACAGAAAGCTTGCCATGGAAAGGATTAAGACTGATTGGATGAAGACAGCGGGAAAGCAGAGATCAGAGGAACGAAAGCATCTCTATACGCTTATCTGAAATTCTCACCAATGAATTACATAAGTATTTCTATCTTTATCTTCCATTTATTTATTATTTATTTTCGAAAACTCCATAACCATTTGATATCCGCCTGACTGAGATTTACAAGGTGACTATAGCTTGCTTCATACCAACAATCTCCGTGGGATCGACCCTTACTCATGTAAGGTTTTATTACTTGGACGACCCAGTGCACTTGCTGGTTAGTTGTGCGAAGTTGTGAAGTTATGTTTGGACCATGGTATTGTGCACCAGTTATTGGCGCCATGCCAGGGAGAGAACGAACAACAAAATTTACAACCTCAGAGTAACAATTTCGCATACCAAGTTTTTGGCACCGTTGCCGGAGATTGTTCGAGTTTGGACAACTGACGGTTCATCTTGTTGCTCATATTAGGTAATTTTCTTTTTGTTTTATTTTCAAAAAAAATATTTTGTTTTCAAAAATCTTTCAAAAATTTCTCATCTGTTTTCAAAAATTATTCAAAATATTTAAGAATGAATTCTAGAGTTTCATGGTAACATGTTAAAGCCTGGCTGGCTGTAAAGCCATATCCAAATTCTTTTGGATTGAGGCTTCCACTTGTCAACATAAAAGGCATGTATATGAAGTTGGATGAAGTATCAGCTGTTATATGCCTGATTTGTATCTTCTAAAGCTTGGCTGGCTAGTGAGCCATGTCTAACCCTTGGATTGGAGCTTTAGGCTAACATTGAAAGATTCCTGGAATTCTTATTAAAATTTTTTTGAATTTCTTATCTTCTTTTTCCTATATGATTTTTGAAAAAAAAAATATAAATAAAAATATACAAAAATCCAAAAAAATTAATAAAATCATAAAATCAAAAAAATATTTTGTGTTTCTTGTTTGAGTCTTGAGTCAATTTTTAAGTTTTGTGTCAATTGCATTTTTTCTAAAAATTTATGCATTTTTCGAAAATTCATGCATTCATAGTGTTCTTCATGATCTTCAAGTTGTTCTTAGCCAGTCTTCTTGTTTGATCTTCATATTTTCTTGTTTTGTGTCTTTTCTTATTTTTCATATGCATTCTTGCATTCATAGTGTCTATACATGAAAAATTTCTAAGTTTGGTGTCTTGCATGTTTTCTTTTCTTGAAAATTTTTCAAAAATAAGTCTTGATGTTCATCTTGATCTTCAAAGTGTTCTTGGTGTTCATCTTGACATTCATAGTGTTCTTGCATGCATCATGTGTTTTGATTCATAATTTTCATGTTGTGAGTCATTTTTTATGTTTTTCTCTCTCATCATTAAAAATTCAAAAATCAAAAGTATATCTTTCCCTTTTTCACTCATAAATTTTCGAAAATTTGAGTTGACTTTTTCAAAACTTTTTAAAATTTAGTTGTTTCTTATGAGTCAAATCAAACTTTCAATTTAAAAATCTTATCTTTTTCAAAAGTCAAATCTTTTTCATTTTTCTTATTTATTTTCGAAAATTTTAAAAATATTTTTCAGAAATCTTTTTCTTAATTTTATCTTATAATTTTCGAAAATATTATCAACAATTAATGTTTTGATTCAAAAATTTCAAGTTTGTTACTTGCTTGTTAAGAAAGATTCAAACTTTAAGTTCTAAAATCATATCTTGTGATTTCTTGTGAATCAAGTCATTAATTGTGATTTTAAAAATCAAATCTTTTTCAAAACTAATTTCAATTATATCTTTTCAAAAATATCTTTTTTATCATACCTTTTCATATCATATCTCTTTCAAATATCTTTTCTAACTTATTATCTTCTTATCTTTTCAAAATTGAATTTCAAATCTTTTTCAACTAACTAATTGACTTTTTGTTTGTTTCTTATCTTTTTCAAAACTACCTAACTAACTATCCCTCTCTAATTTTCGAAAATACCTCCCTCTTTTTCAAAAATTCTTTTTAATTAATTAATTGTTTCAATTTTTAATTTTAATTTTAATTTTATCTTAATTTTCGAAAATCAGTAACTCTTTTTCAAAATTAATTTTCGAAATTCCCTCTCCCTCATCTTCTTCTATTTATTTATTCATTTACTAACACTTCTCTTCATTTCAAATCATTGCTCTTATCCTCACCCTTGTGTTTGGATTATCCATTCTTCTTCACTCTTATTCCCTTTTCTTCTAACAACAAGGGAACCTCTATACTGTGGTAAAAAGGATCCCTATTATTATTTTTCTATTCCCTTCTTTTTCATATGAGCAGGAGCAAGGACAAGAACATTCTTGTTGAAGCAGATCCTGAACCTGAAAGGACTCTGAAGAGGAAACTAAGAGAAGCTAAAATACAACAATCCAGAGACAACCTTACAGGAATTTTCGAACAGGAAGAGGAGATGGCAGCCGAAAATAACAATAATGCAAGGAGGATGCTTGGTGATTTTACTGCACCTAATTCCAATTTACATGGAAGAAGCATCTCCATTCCTGCCATTGGAGCAAACAATTTTGAGCTGAAACCTCAATTAGTTTCTCTAATGCAACAAAACTGCAAGTTTCATGGACTTCCATCTGAAGATCCTTTTCAGTTCTTAACTGAATTCTTGCAGATCTGTGATACTGTTAAGATTAATGGAGTAGATCTTGAAGTCTACAGGCTCATGCTTTTCCCGTTTGCTGTAAGAGACAGAGCTAGAATGTGGTTGGACTCTCAACCTAAAGATAGCCTGAACTCTTGGGATAAGCTGGTCACGGCTTTCTTAGCCAAGTTCTTTCCTCCTCAAAAGCTGAGTAAGCTTAGAGTGGATGTTCAAACCTTCAGACAGAAGGAAGGTGAATCCCTCTATGAAGCTTGGGAGAGATACAAGCAACTGACCAAAAAGTATCCTTCTGACATGCTTTCAGAATGGACCATCCTGGATATATTCTATGATGGTCAGTCTGAATTAGCTAAGATGTCATTGGATACTTCTGCAGGTGGATCCATTCACCTAAAGAAAATGCCTGCAGAAGCTCAAGAACTCATTGACATGGTTGCTAATAACCAGTTCATGTACACTTCTGAGAGGAATCCTGTGAGTAATGGGACACCTCAGAAGAAGGGAGTTCTTGAAATTGATACTCTGAATGCCATATTGGCTCAGAATAAAATATTGACTCAGCAAGTCAATATGATTTCTCAGAGTCTGAATGGAATGCAAGCTGTATCCAACAGTACTCAAGAGGCATCTTCTGAGGAAGAAGCTTATGATCCTGAGAACCCTGCAATAGCAGAGGTGAATTACATGGGTGAACCCTATGGGAAAACCTATAACCCCTCTTGGAGAAATCACCCAAATTTCTCATGGAAGGATCAACAAAATCCTCAACAAGGCTTTAATAATGGTGGAAGAAACAGGTATAACAATAGTAAACCTTTTCCATCATCCACTCAGCAACAGACAGAAAATTCTGAGCAGAATCCATCCAGCTTAGCAAATTTAGTCTCTGATCTGTCAAAGGCCACTCTGAGTTTCATGAATGAAACAAGGTCCTCCATTAGAAATTTAGAAGCACAAGTGGGCCAGCTGAGTAAGAAGATCACTGAAACCCTTCCTAGTGCTCTCCCAAGCAATACAGAAGAAAATCCAAAAGGAGAGTGCAAGGCCATTGACATAGTCAACATGGCCGAACCTAGAGAGGAAGGGGAGGACGTGAATCCCTAGGAGGTAGACCTCTTGGGACGTCCAGTGATCAATAAGGAGTTTCCCTCTGAGGAACCAAAGGAATCTGAGACTCATCTAGAGACCATAGAGATTCCATTGAACCTCCTTATGCCATTCATGAGCTCTGAAGAGTATTCTTCTTCTGAAGAGAATGAAGATGTTACTGAAGAGCAAGTTGCCAAGTTCCTTGGTGCAATCATGAAGCTGAATGCTAATTTATTTAGTAATGAGACTTGGGGAGATTAACCTCCCCTGTTCACCAATGAACTAAATGCATTGGATCAACTGAGATTGCCTCAGAAGAAATAGGATCCTAGAAAGTTCCTAATACCTTATACCATAGACACCATGACCTTTGAGAAGGCTCTATGTGACCTTGGGTCAGGAATAAACCTCATGCCACTCTTTGTAATGGAGAAACTGGGAATCTTTGAGGTACAAGCTGCTAAAATCTCATTAGAGATGGCAGACAATTCCAGAAAATAGGCTTATGGACAAGTAGAGGGCATATTAGTAAAGGTTGAAGGCCTTTACATCCCTGTTGATTTCATAATCCTAGATACTGGGAAGGATGAGGATGAATCCATCATCCTTGGAAGACCCTTCCTAGCCACAGCAAGAGTTGTGATTGATGTTAACAGAGGTGAATTAGTCCTTCAAGTGAATGGGGACTCCCTTGTGTTTACAACTCAAGGTTATCCTTCTGTAAACATGGAAAAGAGGCACAGTAAGCTTCTCCCACTGCAGAGTCAACCAGAGCCCCCACAGTCAAACTCTAAGTTTGGTGTTGGAAAGTCTCAACAATGCTCTGAACATCTGTGAGGCTCCATGAGAGCCCACTGTCAAGCTATTGACATTAAAGAAGCGCTTGTTGGGAGGCAACCCAATTTTTATTTATCTAATTTTATTTTTATTGTTATTTCATGTTTTATTAGGTTCATGATCATGTGGAGTCACAAAATAAATATAAAAATTGAAAACGGAATCAAAAATAGCAGAAGAAAAATCACACCCTAGAGGAAGGGCTTACTGGCGTTTAAACGCCAGTAAGGAGCATCTGGCTGGCGTTCAACGCCAGAACAGAGCATGGATCTGGCGTTGAACGCCAGAAACAAGCAACATCCTGGCGTTCAGACGCCAGGAATGCACACTGAGGAAAGCTGGCGCTGAACGCCAGAAACAAGCATGAAGCTGGCGTTCAACGCTAGAAACATGCTGCAGATGGGCGCTGAACGCCCAAAACTAGCATCAATTCGGCGTTTAAACGCTAGAATTGCATGCAAAGGCATTTTACATGCCTAATTGGTGCAGGGATGCAATTCCTTGACACGTCAGGATCTGTAGACCCCACAGGATTATCTCAGTGTAACAACCCTGATTTTCGAGTACGCGAGAACTTTTCTAAAGGCACGGATTTCTATGGAAGATCAGTAAAGAGAACACCTCTTCTATATCATCAAGTATCTCAATCCTCATTGTCATTATGTCATCTTTAAGATAGAACCTTTTATGAGGCAAGCTCAATAACGCAGTTACGAAGAACCTAGTTTTTGAACCGTATCGGTTAGGGGTTTTGATTCGGTTTTTCGTAAATAGTCTCAGTTTGACAAACCGGACTCGATTTATGAGAGGAGAGAGATAATAGTATAATATTATCATTATATTAGTATTAGAAAATGCTTGAATGATATTATAAGGTTACCTGGTCTATTTTAGTTAAAAATAGAAAATCGGTTTAACCGGGTTTACGATTTACTGGTGCAGCTTAGCACCAGCACTCTCTGGTGACTTTAGCAATGTTAAGGCCTCATCATACATGTTATATTCTCATAATAAATATGTTACTAGTGTCATTTATGCTAGTAACTCAGAAAATAATTTTTAGAGATTTTTTACAAGTGTTCCGATACACCTAGTTTTAGTAGTTATACACCTGAGATATTTTAATATTATTTTAATCCATCTCCAATCCAACCAATCACAACTCACCTTACACCCCCAAGACCTCCAAGGCTGTCTCATTTCATCATTTTGGCCGAAAATAACAAGAGAGAAAAGAGAGAAACTTTCATGAACACTTAATCTTCAAAGCTTGATTTCTTCTGAACCAAAACTCAAATCAAAACTCCGATTTCACCAAAATGATCCTCTCTTCTTCCTCTACATAACCATGTGACTTATCAAGGCTGGAAATAAGGTGAGATGGCTGTCTCCCTCCCTCTTCAATTCGGTTTTCAAGGAAAACCATGCAAAACATGTGTTTTCTTGATGTTCTTCCTTAGGAATCATGCTTAACTTGACTTGAGGGCCAAGAAACATTAATTTCCAGAAAGTATAAGGTGAGATATCTCTTCCTAACGTGCTGAGGGAGATTTGGTCAGTTGAGAGTTTGTGGATTTAAAGTTGTTCTTGATGTATTTTAGGAGGAAAAAGTGCTTAAGGACCACCTGAAAATCTAACCGGATTTGGAGCAGCAAATCAAGGTAGGGATTGACGAATTTAATCTTGATTGATTGTGTTTGAGTTGTGTGATTATGATATGGTTTGGTTATGCTTGAAATTGATTGTTTATATGAGTAATTCTTGTTGAAATTTTGGTGAAAATTTGATGAAATTTGATGATATTCAACTTTGAATTTGTGTTCTTCATGGCTACTGGAAAAACGAACCCTAGAGCTTAAATTGAGGTTCAATTTGTGTTAAAATCATGTAGAAAAGATGGGGTTTTAATGACAGAAAAACAGACAGAAATTAGTGAACGAACTAGGGCAACATAGTTAGTCCTTGAGTTGCGACTAGGGTTAGGTATTATATGAAAAGTTAAACTGTTTCAGTATAGACTTAATGAACCTATACTTGGGACAGACTAACTATTCATACCGAAATTTACATAAGCTTTAAATACATACGTTAAAAAGAGAAATCAGAGCAGAGTAGAGAAACACAGAGAACAGGGCAACCAGAGTAAAGTAAAGAGATAAAGAGAAAAAGAGTAATATAGATACAGAGGAAAGAGTAATCAGAAAAAAGTAAAGAGATACAGAGAACAGAGTAATCAGAGCAGAGTAAAAAGACAAAGTGAAAAGAGTAATATGATAAAGAGAATAGAGAACAAGCAGAGGGCCTATTGAAAGGTCATTTGTTGCGTTAAGGAAACTCCAGAGATATTTGTATATTCAACTGCTGCTTTTCTGTTGGCCCTAGAGGTCCTGTAGGCCCAAGTTCACCTACAGTAAGTTGTTATTCCTGTAGGCCGAAGTTCACCTGCAGTGAATATCAATTGTGTATCTTAGGGTGTTGCTCCTGTAGGCCGAAGTTCACCTACAGTGAGTTGTGATACCTGTAAGCCGAAGTTCACTTACAGGGGCGCCATTTCTGTAAGCCAAAGTTCACTTACAGAGGTGTCATTTCTGTAGGCCGAAGTTCACCTACAGAAAGTTGTTGTGCTGTAATTAGACTATTTCTGTAAGCCGAAGTTCACTTACAGAGGTGCCATTTCTATAGGCCAAAGTTCACCTATAGAAAGTTGTTATGTTATGATTGAACTATTCCTGTAAGCCGAAGTTCACTTACAGGAGTGCTATTTCTGTAGGCCGAAGTTCACCTACAGAGAATAAGCCATATCTAGGACTAGTTCCTGGGTAATGTCGGGCTACAGGGTGTAAACCGACACGTGAGCTCATGGCCTGCATAGGACAGACATGCATCATACTTGGTTGCGCATTTCCTCTGTTATGATTGTTGTTTGAATGTATGCTTTCCTTGTTTTCATTCTATTCTCTGTGTTTGTATTTTGTTTTCTTGTATTCTTTTGTTTGTGTTTTGCTTTCTATTTTCTCTATTTATCTGTTTCTTCTGTCTACTGCTTCTCGGTATTCTGCTATTTATCTGCTAGACAACATAGAATTAATGAACTTAACTAATAACCCCGGCCCTACTAAGAACTCCCCAGTTCTTACCCCTTCTCTCTCCCTTTCCCCTTCAGATGGAAGTAAGAGTTCCTTTCCGTAGTTCGCTGACGATTGTACGCAAAAAGGGATTCCACTCTAGGCAGTCTTCTGAGTCTATGGTGAATATCGTTCTCTGATTATATGTATATACTGTGAGACCAGCCAATGTCTGCACCCCGTTTGTATGCGAACTTTAACTTAAATCCTGTGTACGAGACTCCTATTGTGTGGCTAGTTGATGGGGTACCAGAGAGACGTCCTATGGCAATGTCTGATCGTGCAGAGGAGTAGCAGATGATGTTCTACCTTTTGATGAAGTTCCACCTAACTTGAGTTTTGAAGACTTAGAACGTACTTTCCCTCTCTTTAGTAGTTTAGAGGGACTAGGTGAGTATAGAGTCTAGGCTAGTCTGGGTGCCAGCTTAGGGACCTCTTGAACAGGTCAGGACCTGGGATGTTGTATGTATGTATATGTATATAGTTATTATCTAGCTATATCTAGGGGTGTTCTAACTAAAAGTCTATACTCTAATAAAGGCTAGATCACTGAATGTTGTCAGCTGCTTGTGATGTATTTATGTGTGATTGTTTATAACTCTTTTATCTGTTTTTATTTGTGAATTGATTATAAATGATTATGTTTATTAATCCAAACGTTTTCACAAAAAAAAAGTACCTCACTAACTAACTACGCTTTTAACAACGAATCAGGCTCATATAATAAATAATAGATAATAATTAGGATGACAAATTGGTAGCACTCGGTTTCTGGTATGTCCTAGGCGTACTAAAAATTGGGTCGTTACACTCAGCATCTGTGGACCCCACAGGATCCCCACCTACCTCCACTCATACTCTTCCCTCTTCTCAATGTTCATCCTCTCTTCCCAATAAACACCCTTCCCCAAAACCCTTCACCAATCACCTCAAGCTCTCTTCCCTATTACCTATTCACCACTCACATCCACCCACCCTTCCCCATAAACCTACTTCATACACCCCACCTACCTTCAAAATTCAAAATCACTTTCCCACCCAAACCCACCCTAAATGGCCGAACCTAACCCCTCTCCCTTCACTATATAAACCCCTCCACTCTTCTTCAATTTCACATAACACAACCCCCTCTTCCTCTTCTTGGCCGAAACACATCTCTCTCTCACTCTCCTCCATTTCTTCTTCTTCTTCATCTATTCTTTCTTTTCTTGCTCGAGGGCGAGCAATATTCTAAGTTTGGTGTGGTAAAAGCATAAAGCTTTTTGTTTTTCCATTACCATGGCACCTAAGGCCGGAGAATCCTCTAGAAAAGGGAAAGGGAAGACAAAAGCTTCCACCTCCGAGTCATGGGAGATGGAAAGATTCATCTCCAAAGCCCATCAAGACCACTTCTATGATGTTGTGGCCAAGAAGAAGGTGATCCCTGAGGTCCCTTTCAAGCTCAAGAGAAATGAGTATCCGGAGATCCGACATGAAATCCAAAGAAGAGGTTGGGAAGTTCTAACAAAACCCATCCAACAAGTCAGAATTCTAATGGTTCAAGAGTTCTATGCTAATGCATGGATCACTAGGAACCATGATCAAAGTAAGAACCCGAACCCAAAGAATTATCTCACCATGGTTCAGGGGAAATACTTAGATTTTAGTCCGGAAAATGTAAGGTTGGTGTTTGACTTGCCTATGATGCAAGGAGATGCACGCCCCTACACTAGAAGGGTCAATTTTGATCAAAGGTTGGACCAAGTCCTCACGGACATATGTGTGGAAGGAGCTCAATGGAAGATTGACTCAAAAGGCAAACCGGTTCAACTTAGAAGACTAGACCTCAAGCCTGTGGCTAGAGGATGGTTGGAGTTCATCCAATGCTCCATCATCCCCACTAGCAACTGATCTGAAGTTACTGTGGATCGGGCCATCATGATTCATAGCATCATGATTGGTGAGGAAGTAGAAGTTCATGAAGTCATCTCCCTTGAACTCTACAAAATAGCCGAAAAGTCCTCCCCCTTGGCAAGGCTAGCTTTCCCTCATCTTATTTGCCATCTATGTTACTCAGCTGGAGCTTTCATAGAAGGAGACATTCCAATTGAGGAAGAGAAGCCCATCACTAAGAAAAGAATGGAGCAAACAAGAGAGCCTACTCATGGAGCTCAAGAAACGAATGAGGAAGCTCACCATCAAGAAATCCCTGAGATACCTCAAGGGATGCACTTTCCTCCACAAAATTTTTGGGAGCAAATCAACACCTTCCTAGGAGAATTAAGTTCCAACATGGGACAATTAAGGGTGGAACATCAAGAGCACTCCATCATCCTTCATGAAATTAGAGAAGATCAAAAAGCAATGAGGGAGGAGCAACAAAGACAAGGAAGAGACATAGAAGAGCTCAAGGACATCATTGGTTCCTCAAGGAGAAAACGCCACCATCACTAAGGTGGACTCATTCCTTGTTCTTATATTCTCTGATTTTCGTTTTCTTTATGTTAAGTGCTTATCCATGTTTGTGTCTTATTACATGATCATTAGTAATTAGTAACTTTGTCTTAAAGTTATGAATATCCTATGAATCCATCACCTCTCTTAAATGAAAACTGTTTTAATTCAAAAGAACAAGAAGTACATGAGTTTCGAATTTATCCTTGAACTTAGTTTAATTATATTGATGTGGTGACAATGCTTCTTGTTTTCTGAATGAATGCCTGAACAGTGCATATGTCTTTTGAAGTTGTTGTTCATGAATGTTAAATATGTTGGCTCTTGAAAGAATGATGACAAAGAGACATGTTATTTGATAATTTGAAAAATCATAAAAATGATTCATGAAGCAAGAAAAAGCAGTGAATACAAAAGCTTGCGAAAAAAATTCAAAAAAAAAAAAGAGAAAAAGCAAGCAGAAAAAGCCAAAAGCTCTTAAAACCAAAAGGCAAGAGCAAAAAGCCAATAGCCCTTAAAACCAAAAGGCAAGGGTAAATAAAAAGGATCCCAAGGCTTTGAGCATCAGTGGATAGGAGGGCCTAAAGGAATAAAATCCCGGCCTAAGCGGCTAAACCAAGCTGTCCCTAACCATGTGCTTGTGGCGTGAAGGTGTCAAGTGAAAATTTGAGACTGAGCGGTTAAAGTCAAGGTCCAAAGTAAAAGAAGAGTGTGCTTAAGAACCCTGGACACCTCTAATTGGGGATTTTAGCAAAGCTGAGTCACAATCTGAAAAGGTTCACCCAATTATGTGTCTGTGGCATTTATGTATCCGGTGGTAATACTGGAAAACAAAGTGCTTAAGGCCACGGCCAAGACTCATAAAGTAGCTGTGTTCAAGAATCAACATACTGAACTAGGAGAATCAATAACACTATCTGAACTCTGAGTTCCTATAGATGCCAATCATTCTGAACCTCAATGGATAAAGTGAGATGCCAAAACTATTCAAGAGGCAAAAAGCTACAAGTCCCGCTCATCTGATTGGAGCTATGTTTCATTGATATTTTGGAATTTATAGTATATTCTCTTCTTTTTATCCTATTTGATTTTCAGTTGCTTGGGGACAAGCAACAATTTAAGTTTGGTGTTGTGATGAGCGGATAATTTATACGCTTTTTGGCATTGTTTTTAGTATGTTTTTAGTAGGATCTAGTTACTTTTAGGGACGTTTTCATTAGTTTTTATGTTAAATTCACATTTCTGGACTTTACTACGAGTTTGTGTGTTTTTCTGTGATTTCAGGTATTTTCTAGCTGAAATTGAGGGACTTGAGCAAAAATCAGATTCAGAGGTAGAAGAAGGACTGCTGATGCTGTTGGATTCTGACCTCCCTGCACTCAAAGTGGATTTTCTGGAGCTACGGAATTCAAAATGGCGCGCTTCTAATTGCGTTGAAAAGTAGACATCCAGGGCTTTCCAGAAATATATAATAGTTTATACTTTGGCCGAGTTTAGATGATGCAAAAGGGCGTTGAACGCCAGTTCTACGCTGTAGTCTGGAGTTAAACGCCAGAAACACGTCACAAACCAGAGTTGAACGCCAGAAACACGTTACAAACTGGCGTTCAACTCCAAGAATGACCTTTCCACGCGTAAACTTCAAGCTCAGCCCAAGCACACACCAAGTGGGCCCCGGAAGTGGATTTATGCATCAATTACTTACTTCTATAATCCCTAATAACTAGTTTAGTATAAATAGGACTTTTTACTATTGTATTGATCATCTTTGATCAGTTTTATGCTATCTTAGACTTTCATGGGGGCTGGCCATTCGGTCATGCCTGGACCATTATCACTTATGTATTTTCAAACGGTAGAGTTTCTACACTCCATAGATTAAGGTGTGGAGCTCTGCTGTTCCTCATGATTTAATGCAAAGTACTACTGTTTTATATTCAATTCAACTTATTCCGCTTCTAAGATATCCATTCGCACCCAAGAACATGATGAATGTGATGATTATGTGACGCTCATCATCATTCTCACTTATGAACGCGTGCCTGACAAACACTTCCATTCTACATGCAACCAAGCTAGAATGAGTATCTCTTAGATATCTAATACAGGGGACCGAGTCTGAGTTATTAGTATCTTCGTGGTATAAGTTAGAACCCATGGATGGCCATTCTTGAGATCCGGAAAGTCTAAACCTTGTCTGTGGTATTCCGAGTAGGATCTGGGAAGGGATGGCTGTGACGAACTTCAAACTCGCGAGTACTGGGCGTAGTGACAGACGCAAAAGGAAAGTAAATCCTATTCCAGTATGATCGAGAACCTCCAGATGATTAGCCATGCCGTGACAGAGCATTTGGACCATTTTCACAGAGAGGATGGGATGTAGCCATTGACAATGGTGATGCCCTTACAGAAAGCTTGCCATGGAAAGGATTAAGACTGATTGGATGAAGACAGCGGGAAAGCAGAGATCAGAGGAACGAAAGCATCTCTATACGCTTATCTGAAATTCTCACTAATGAATTACATACGTATTTCTATCTTTATCTTCCATTTATTTATTATTTATTTTCGAAAACTCCATAACCATTTGATATCCGCCTGACTGAGATTACAAGGTGACCATAGCTTGCTTCATACCAACAATCTCCGTGGGATCAACCCTTACTCACGTAAGGTTTTATTACTTGGACGACCCAGTGCACTTGATGGTTAGTTGTGCGAAGTTGTGAAGTTATGTTTGGACCATGGTATTGTGCACTAGTTATTGGCGCCATGCCAGGGAGAGAACGAACAACAAATTTTACAACATCAGAGTAACAATTTCGCATACCACTCATCCTCCATACCACGGAGCTTCAAGTTCACTCCCTCACTAAGCTCTTTGGTTACTTCTCCACATTCAACAATGGGAGTGCCTTGATCGCATAGGCTTAGGCGGGATGAGATCATGTTACTAATGGCTTCTACCATGATCGCCATTTTTGCTCTTAACTCCGTAAACTTCTTTTCATCCTCCTCTTGTCGCCTTAAGATATGAGATTCAAGATCTCTCAATTCCAACATAGAGTCTTCATCGGAAGGTGATGGTGAAAGAGAAGGTTCATTGTTTGAGGAAAGGTTGTTGTAATTGGAAGGTGGTTCATATCGGTGAAACTCTTGAGGTGGTGTGTGTGGACTTTGTGGTTCTTGGAAGTATTGGTATTGGAAAGATGGTGGTCCTAGATGCAGTTCATATGGTGGTTGGTATGACGGGTATGGGTTGGGGTCATATGGAGGTAAATGGTGGTAGAAAGCTTGTGAGTAAGGTGGTTCAGAATTATGTTGTGGAGGGGGTTCATATGCATGTGGTGGTTGTGGTTGACAATCATAATAAGGGTCATCACACACATTGGATTGATATGCATTAGGATTAGGATTATACCCATAAGAGTTCGGAGGAGGTTGTTGCCAAGAAGGTTGTCCTTGAGCTTGGGGTTCCTCCCATCCTCGATTTCCAAATCCTTGATGCACATCCTCATTGAAGCTTCCATTTCCTACAATATAGTTTGAACTACACTCATAGCCAAAAGGATGAGAATTCATAGTGATAAGATAAGACAAAAAAAATAAAACTAATAAGAAACAAAGGAAACAAAGTTCTACAACTAGCAAAAGCCAACAAACAAACCAAAAATTAAGCTATTCACAATATAAACAATAGCCAATAACATAGCACCAATGCTTTCCCCAGCAACAGTGCCATTTTGAGAAATTGTAAAAGGAACAAGATGAAATCAAGTAATTAAGGCAAGATCCAAAACAATTTAACCTAATCCTAACCTAATTCTAGAGAGAAGAGGGAGCTTCTCTCTCTAGAAAACTAACTAAAGGCTCATGTTGACTAACTAATTGCTCCTCCTTTGCTTGGACTTCAATTCTGCATGAAATACACTCAGAGACAAGTTGGATTTGGGCCTGGGCAGCTCAGAAATCGCCCCAGTGTTTTGCCTTTAAGTGGGTCATGTGAGAGTATCGGCGCGTACGCGCCATGTGTGCGTGCGCGTCGATTAGCCGTTTCTTCACCCGCGCGGACGCCTCTTGTACGCGTGCACGTCTCTATGCAAAACCACTTTTGTGTGCGCGCGCCTTGTACGCGTGTGCGCCCATTGATGCATTCCCAATCTTTGTTTCTTTATGCATTCTCCACTTTGTATGCTTTTCTCCTCATTTCTTCCATCCAATACTTGCCTTATGAACCTGAAATCACTCAACAAACACATCAAGGCATCGAATGGAATTAAAGTGAATTGAAATCATCAATTTAAGGCCTAAAAAGCATGTTTTTACACTTAAGCATAATTCAAGGGAGAATTACAAAACCATGCTATTTCATTGAATAAATATGGGAAAAGGTGGTAAAATCCCCTAAAATAAGCACAAGATAAACCACAAAATTGGGGTTTATTACATAGACTCTAGCTCTCATTAATTCGATTAGTGAATAGCTAGGACTTGTGGACTTGGATTGATATAGCTCATTTGACTTTCCTTTACTTGTTAGAGGATGACTTGGTGGGATTGATCCTTGCAATTATCATATTGTGTTTAGTGATAAGGATAGAGATCCTTGACCACCAAACCTTGTCAAGACCCTTTCGTCATTTTATTTCCATTGTCATTTACTTTTCTTAATTCAAAACCCCAAAATATACATGTCCATAGCCAATAACAAGAACACTACCCTGCAATTCCTTTGAGAGACGACCCGAGGTTTAAATACTTCGGTTTATAATTTTAGGGGTTTGTACTTGTGACAAACAAATTTTTGTATGAAAGGATTATTGTTGGTTTAGAAACTATATTGCAACGAGATTTTATTAGTGAATTCTATACCATCAAAATTCCGTTCATCAAAATGGCGTCGTTGCTATTGATAGTTAGTTTGGTTCTAATTATGTTGTAGGAAGTGTGAACCTCAATGACAACATGTCTCAAGGATGGAACCAACAAAAATGGAAAGAGCCTCAAGGAATTGATCACTCCTGTTGGCAACAACCTCCGAATACTTATAGGTATAATCACCATCCTAATGCATGTCAATTCAATAGCTATGGTGATTCTTTTTGTGATAATCAATTACCACCATCATATGCCCATGAATCTTATCCTCAACATGAACCTCAACCATACTCACAAGCCTTTCTTTACCAAACACCTTCATATGACCCTTATCCACCATATGACCAATCACACATACCATATCCTTGTGACCATTATGAGCAAGAACCTTTAGAACCACCACAACCCTATTATTATTATTACCAAGAACCACCTCAATACACACCATCTCCATACCCTTACCAAGAAGAACCACCTTCCTACTATGAACCCTTTCTCCAAAATGATGAACCCCCTTATCCACCCCAAGCCCCAACGAACGATTCTCTCACTTTGCTACTCCAAGGACAAGCGGATATGCAAAGGAACACCCTAGAGTTTGTGACTAACTTGACAAAGGTGGTGCATACTTTAGCCTACCAATACTTGACCACTCAAGGTGCTTCCGTAGCCACATATGAATGATTAAAAGAAGAGCAAAGCATAAAGAAGAGATCGGAAAATCCAGTGGAAAAGGAGGAGTTGGGTTTCATATTGGAACAATTGGAGGAACCTACGATTATTGAAGAAAAGGAGGAAGTGGTTGAAAACTTAGGAAATGTGGAACCACCATGGGAGTCTCAACAACCTCCCGGGCATATCAAAATTGAAGAATATGAAGAGGTTGATCAAGAGATGGCTTCAATCATTGATGCATGGCAGAAGTTAACCAATTTAGAGATTTCAATTAAGAGAACAGCGTTGCACGTATAGCTCTTAACCGGCTAAGATCTACCTCACCAATTTAAAAAGGGTTGTCACAAATTTTAGAAATAAAATACTGGGAGTATGAGTCCCAGGTCGTCTCCCAACGAGTTGCAGGAAAGAGTGCTATTTTATTAACTAGGGGTTTTCAGAAAAATTAAGTTTTGATAATGAGTAACTAAAATGATTAAAAATTAAAGCAATAAAAATAAACTTAGAATAATTATTGATACTCCAATAAAAGGCCTTGACTGGGGGAATGATTAAATGGAATTTCTATCCTTGTTGGGATCTTCTCAAGTGTAGTTTAAAAAGGGTGTTGTTCTCACTGGTGCGGAATTTATAACCACAAACTAACCAGCAAGTGCACCGGGTCGTACCAAGTAATACCTCAGGTGAGTGAGGGTCGATCCCACGAGGATTGATGGATCAAGCAACAATGGTTGAGTGATTGGCTTAGTCAGACAAACAGAAAAGAGTGTTTTGGTATTCAAAAGCACTAAACAATAATTCAGAAATTAAAACAGTAAGCAGTAAATTGATGAGAATAATATATGGAGAAACAGTTAAGGCTTCAGAGATATCTATTTTCCGGATTGACTTTTCTTACTAACTATTTTAATCATGCAAGATTCAATTCATGGCAAACTATATATGACTAAGCCCTAATTCCTTAGACCTTCTTAGTCTACTTTAACTTTCATCAATCGCCAATTTCTTGGTCACTTAATTCCAATTAGAGGGTGAAGTTCAATTCTAGTTTATATGCCACAGAAATCCTAATTACCCCAATATAAGAGGATTATATGTCACGTATCCTGTTAAGTCCAGATAATTAGAAATTTAGGAGAATATGTTTTCAAGCTGTTGTTCAAGTAAAGAGCTTTTCCAAGTTATACAAGAACTCAATTAGAAAGAGGGTCATACTTCCGTTCCACCCAAATTCATAAGATAAAGAACGAAAATAATTCTTGAATTATAAATCAGTACCTGAATTAAAATAGAAAAATAATATTATCAATCCATACAATAGATAGAGCTCCTAACTTTAACAGTGGAGATTTAGTTGCTCATGGTTCAGAGAGAAAACTAGCATTCTAAAAAACTGTAAATTGCGGAATGAGGTAGAAGAGAAGAGAAGAGCCCGAAGGGCTGATTCTTTTTCCTTTTATATCTAATCCTAATTAATATAAAATATATTTTCTAAAAATAAAATAATATTTTTTCCTAATTATAAATAAAATAAAATAAAATCAAAATTCATTAAACTTTCTGCGCAGCCTTGTACGAGGGATCATTGGATTCGTTCAGGTCCATGCTAAACTTGGAAATCCTCAAGTTCAGCGTGGATGAGGTGTAGTTCTTCCTTTGGAGCATTGGATCCACGCTAAACTTGGAAATTCTCAAGTTCAGCGTGGAATGGTTAGTACGCGTTCCTGGGAGCTTTCAAGTTCCACGCTGAACTCGGCAGGGGCCAAGTTCAACGTGGAGGAGGCAAAGGTTTCTGGAGAAGAAGTATGTACTATTATATATCGTTGGAAAGCCCTGAAAGTTAGCTTTCTAATGCCGTTAAAATTACGTCAATTGGATCTCTGTAGCTCAAGTTATTTATGTTTGAGTGCAAGAAGGTCAGGATTGACAGCATCATTCGCTTTCTCCCTTTTCTACTACAAAACTCCATCAAATCCATCCAAATACTACCTGAAATAAATAGAATTGTGCACAACTCAAAGTAGCATCTATAGTGGCTAAAAGATATTTAAATTTTGATTAAACTTAGAAATTCAAGTGCAAATTCACAAGAAAAAGATAGATAAGATGCTCACGCATCACAACACCTAACTTGAATTGTTGCTTGTCCTCAAGCAACCAAAATTAGTACATGATCAAGATGTGAATTTGCATGAGAAGTGGGAGTTCAGTTATGCTCATGTCTCTCCTTAAAGTGGGGTTTATCTCCTGCAATTCTGAACAGTTCTGGTATTTCACTCTCCTTTGAATCAAAGGACTATCACTGTCATTCGGAATTAGAATCCGGATTATATTATGAATTCTCTGATCTTTCTACTTCAGTTTAATCCTTGAACACAGCAAATTTCCTTTAATGCTCTTTTCTTTGGTGCTTTGCACCTTGAGCCTAGCCGTGACTTTAAATGTTTTGTCTCAAGCTTCACTTGACACAAAAACACCACAAGCACTTAACTAGGGAACTCTCTTTAAGTTCTAATTTTTCTTTCAGTTACTCCCAGACAGTGGTGCTCAAAGCCTTGGGCATACTCTACCAAATGCATTTGGTCTCGACTCTAAATATTCTATCTCAAGGATTACTTGACACAAGAACACCACAAGCATATGACTAATGAAATAACTCTTTGAGCTTTTAATCATGTCTGACCTCCTTAGTCATTGATGCTCAGAGCCTTGGACCTTGCTTTTATTTTTCTTTTGCTGTTTTTTTTGCTTCAAGGATTAAGCTTTCACTAATTTCAGAGAAGTCATAATAGTTCTCTAAATTCTTGTTCCTTATACATCAACATCCTTTGATTCAAATTCAAATATGCACTATTCATGTCATTCATTCATAATCACAAATAATACCACCACATTTAAGTAAATAAGACTATTCTTTAATATAAACTCAATTTCTCATGCAATACATCACTTCTTTTCTTTTCTTCTTGATTTCAAGCTCAGTGAGTAATACATGAGACACCCTTTCAGAATAAAAATTAAATAGCAAAATAAATAGTAAATTAAACTAGAATTTAGAAATTGAAATAACAATTGATCATGCAATAACAAAAACAAAACAGCAGAAAACCGGAATATAACATAATAAGAATGGGAAGAAATATAGAATGAAAGGAACTTAACCACCTCAGTTATCCTAGTGGCCATCTCATTCTTCTGGCTGTGCTCCTCCGTGGAGATGATTCGCCTCCCTTTGGTGTCATTAAAATAAACAGAAAATCCACAAGCGAAGCGACAACACCAAACTTAAAAGTTTGCTTGTCCTCAAGCAAAGAAGAACTGAAAACAGAGAGGGACATAAAAAGACAGACGGAGGAGTAAAAATAAATATTAGTGTAAAAAATCAAATGATAAAAAAAATAAGAGAGATTAAAATAATATATATATATATATATAAAGTTTTTATTTTATTTTATTTTATATAGTTTGTTTATTTTTTTATTTAAATATATAGAATGATTTATTTATGGATTTATTTATTTATTTATATATATAAGGGGGGGGGAACGTATATATATAAATATAGGGGTGGGGAGAACGTGTTTTATATATATATAAGGGAGGGGTGGGGGGGAAACGTTTATATAGATATATATGTATGTTTATAAGGGGGGTGTATGTATATGGAATGGGAATGGGGATCAGGAGGGACGGGGTTGGTCAAAAGTAAAAAGGATCTCTGAATGGGATTTTGTGATTGCATTGGGGATTTGGTAAAGCAACAATTGTTGATTGTGTGTGGAAGTTGCGAACAATAAGGATTTGGCGCCGAACTTGATGGCAGGGATGTTCGGCATCACATGTTTCGTTTGTGCTATTCATTCTCCACGCTGAACTTGAAAGGAGCCAAGTTCAGCATGGACTTTTCTGAAGCAACTCCTTCATAGTGCATGCTGTTTACGTTGTTTGCCACGTTGAATTTGGAATTTTTCAAGTTCAGCGTGGACCTGACAGAGCCTCTCATCAAAATTGTACGCACACTCCACATTGAATTTGGAAAATCCTAAGTTCAGCGTGGAGCTGACAGAATCACCCTTTTTTAGAGTGGGTGAAAATTTTTTTTAAATGTTCAATTCCTGTTTTAAAAATTCTGCATGATCAAACACACGTAAAGCAAAGGAAAAACAGTAAAAACTCAATAAAAAAATCAAATAAATAATAAAACTACTACTACGAAAAATAGATTAAGGATACGAAATCATCGGACTGCCTCCCGACAAGCGCTTCTTTAACGTCACTAGCTTGACACTTGATTATTGAAGTTTCTTCCTCTTCTTCCAGTTGGTTAAAAGAAATGTCTCCAAGGGGGGAGAGGTGAAGATTAGTGCCCCCTGATATAAATTCCTCCTAACAAGCTTTCTTTTATTGTGATTAGCTAGATTCACCTTGCTTGTTGGGGGTAGAAGTTGGATTGTTTTTTGCTGACCTTTTCTTTTTCATGGATATTTTCTTCTGTTTCTTGGTCACAATCCCCTTTTCAGTGCTTTCCTTGGTTGCCTTCACTTCTTTGATTTTAAAATCTGGGTGTTGTCTGATAGTTAGAGTGTACCCTTCATCAAGAACTTCTTGAATTGGTGGTTCAATAAACTCACTATCTATGCCAGTCTCTACTTCATTGGAGTGTAGATTCCCATAATTGTCTTCATCCCTTACAACCTTCTTTGTTTCTGCATCTTCCTTCTTTGTTGGCACATCTTCCTCCTTTGTTTTTGCATCTTCCTCTTCTTCCATGTATGAGGATGGAAAGTACTCTAATTCATTGGAGTGTAAACTCCATTGATTGATTTCGTCACTTACTTCTATAGGATCTTGTATTATATCTCTTGGGAAGGAGTTTGCTTGCTCCTCTTCCTGTGACTTGATAATCGACTGCACATGTTTCTCTACATTTTTGACACTCGTCTTTATATCATGTAAGAATTCTTTCATGAGAAGCTCAAGATCTGATGGTATTTGAGATGAATAAGGAGATGGTGGCTCTTGATATGAATAAGAAGGAGATGATGGTTCTTGGTATGGATAGGGAGATAGTGGCTCTTGATATGGGTAGAAAGATGATGGTTCTTGATATGGATAGAGAGGTGGTGGTTCTTGGTATGAATATGGAGATGGTGGTTCTTGATATGAATATGGAGATGGTAGTTCTTGATAGTTGGGATATGGAGCATTGAAGTTTCTTTGGTTTTGACTTTGCCAACCAAAATTTGGGTAGTTCCCCCATTCACAATAATAAGAATCACTCCCTGGGTGTGAGTAGTAACCCATGTGATCTCTCTCCATTATTTTTCCTTAGCACAAAACACCAAAAAGAATTAAACGCACCATGTGGTAAACAGGAAAGCAGAGAAGAAAGAACAGAATTCTAAAAATTAAAATAAGAAAAATTAAAATAAAACTAACTAGGAAACACCAAACTTAATTTCAGAAATTAAGAAAAATATTAGTACTATTTATTTAAATTTTTTTTGAAAATAAATAAACAAAATTTTAATAAAATTAAAATTAAAACGCCTAATCTAAGCAATCAAACAACTAATAGTTGTTAATCACAGTCAATCCCCGGCAACGGTACCAAAAACTTGGTGCGGAATTTATAACCACAAACTAACCGGCAAGTGCACCGGGTCGTACCAAGTAATACCTCAGGTGAGTGAGGGTCGATCCCACGAGGATTGATGGATCAAGCAACAATGGTTGAGTGATTGGCTTAGTCAGACAAACAGAAAAGAGTGTTTTGGTATTCAAAAGCATTAAACAATAATTCAGAAATTAAAACAGCAAGCAGTAAATTGATGAGAATAATATATGGAGAAACAGTTAAGGCTTCAGAGATATCTATTTTCCGGATTGACTTTTCTTACTAACTATTTTAATCATGCAAGATTCAATTCATGGCAAACTATATATGACTAAGCCCTAATTCCTTAGACCTTCTTAGTCTACTCTAACTTTCTTCAACCACCAATTCCTTGGTCACTTAATTCCAATTAGAGGGTGAAGTTCAATTCTAGTTTATATGCCACAGAAATCCTAATTACCCAAATATAAGAGGATTATATGTCACGTATCCCGTTAAGTCCAGATAATTAGAAATTTAGGAGAATATGTTTTATACAAGAACTCAATTTATAAATCAGTACATGAATTAAAATAGAAAAATAATAGTATCAATCCATACAATAGACAGAGCTCCTAACCTTAACAGTGGAGGTTTAGTTGCTCATGGTTCAAAGAGAAAACTAGGATTCTGAAAAACTGTAAATTGCAGAATGAGGTAGAAGAGAAGAGAAGAGCCCGAAGGGCTGATTCTTTTTCCTTTTATATCTAATCCTAATTAATGTAAAATATATTTTCTAATACTAAAATAATATCTTTTCCTAATTATAAATAAAATAAAATTAAATCAAAATTCCTTAAACTTTCTGCGCAGCCTTGTACGAGGGATCATTGGATTCGTTCAGGTCCACGCTGAACTTGGAAATCCTCAAGTTCAGTGTGGATGAGGTGCAGTTCTTCCTTTAGAGCTTTGGATCCATGCTGAACCTAGAAATTCTCAAGTTCAGTGTGGAATGGTAAGTACGCGTTCCTGGGAGCTTTCAAGTTCCACGCTGAACTTGGCAGGGGCCATGTTCAACGTGGAGGAGGCAGAGGTTGCTGGAGAAGATGTATGCACTATTATATATTGTTGGAAAACCCTGGAAGTTAGCTTTCTAATGCCACTAAAATCACGTCAATTGAATCTCTATAGCTCAAGTTATTCTTGTTTGAGTGCAAGGAGGTCAGGATTGACAGCATCATTCGCTTTCTCCCTTTTCTACTACAAAACTCCGTCAAATCCATCCAAATGCTACCTGAAATAAATAGAATTGTGCACAACTCAAAGTAGCATCCATATTGGCTAAAAGATATTTAAATTTTGATTAAACTTAGAAATGCAAGTGCAAATTCACAAGGAAAAGATAGATAAGATGCTCATGCATCACTCACTCGGTTATCCCTTACTAAATAAGGAAAAGTATGGTGATTAAACTAACTCTTACCCTCAATTCCTAGTCCTCTCCCTTGGGGAGGTCTAGTGTTAGTAGGTATGGAATTAGCTAACAACGTCCAATTCAACCAAGCACTTGAGCATTCCAACTCAAGTATCTCCTCTTAATCAACCCCCATGTCAAGTAGAAATTCTACTCCATTGACATGAAGTTAATAATCGTAAAAATATGACAAGACATAATTAAATAAAATAAAATAGAGAATTAAAATTAATTAAAATAAAAATAACTTTATATATTAATAAATTCAAAATGCAACATAATTATCTGAACAGAGTCAATGAGTAACTAATTAAAAATAAGGGAATAAGGAAACAAACTAAAGTAATGTCTTCAACGGAGGAATGACTCTCAGCATCCAAAAATCCAAGCAAAAGCATAAACTATCAATGTAATGCAAATCTAAAAGTTCAGATCTAAAACTGAAGTAATCCTAATGTGATGAATCTGAATGCATCTGGATGCGTGTGGATGCGTGTTGAGTCTCAGCATGTTCCCTAGGTTTAGTATGTGTTTCTGGGCCGAAAACTAGGTCAAAATGCAGCCCGAAATCGCCCCCAGCGTATTCTGTTATTTTTGCAGATCGTGCAGGTCACGCGTACCTGTCGTCCACGCATTCGCGTCATTCAGCGATTTTCCTTGTCACGCGTTCGCGTCGTTCACGCGTTTGCATCATTCGTGTAGGCTCCAATCCACGCGTTTACGTCAGGCACATGTTCGCATCGCTGCGATTTCTCCATTTTGCGCGTTCGCGTGAGCCATGTGCTCACGTCAGTGTTCACTGGTCATCTCCTTAGTTTATTGTGCTCCTTCCATTTTTGCAAGCTTCCTCTCCATTCTCTAAGCAATTCCTGTCCTATGAAGCCTGAAACACTTAACACATGAATCACAACATCAAATGGTATAAAGGAGAATAAAAATACATAGTTAAAAGATCTCTAGGAAGCAAGTTTCCAACCATGGACAATTCTTGGGAAGGAATTGTAAATACATGCAAATCATATGAATAAGTGGGTAAAGGCTTGATAAAACTACTCAAGTAAACACAATATAAATCATAAAATAATGGTTTATCAACCTCCCCACACTTAAACATTAGCATGTCCTCATGCTTAGTTAAAGGAGATAAAGTAAATGAGTAGGGAAATGTAAAACTCATGAAATGCAATGCAACCTATATATATATATATATATATATATATATATATATATATATATATATATATATATATATATATATATATATATATATATATGAATGCAACTATATGATCCTTGTCTACTTGGTTAAAAGTAAATAAGCTCTTCAAGACAAACATAAATCAAATTCCACTAATTCAATTTATACAGTAAGAACACATAAAAATGCAAGAAGATAGCTCATGAAAGCAGAGAACATAGAATCAAGCATTGAACCCTCACTGATGGTGTATGTGCACTCTAGTCTCTCAAGTGTATAGGGTAATCACTCTACTCTTCTCTAATTATGCTTTCTAAATTTTGTTCTTCACCTAATCAATCAACAATATTTAACATACCAATGCAAACATCATGAGGTCTTTTCAAGGTTGTAATGGGGCTAAGGTAAGGGTGAGGGTATATATATATGGCTAAGTGAGCTTATAAATTGAATCTTTAATTAACCTAAGCTTTCACCTAACATACATATACTCTATATAACTTTAGAATCATGTCTAGCTACCCATAGTTTTCACTTTTGTATTACATACTCATGCATCAACTTTCTTTTAATTTTTATTACACATGCATTGATCTTTGAACTTAACTTAACTTAGAATTGGGGTAATTTTGTCCCATTATTATTATTATTTTTTTTGAACATGAAAATAAATATAGCTTATCAATGCACATGGATTTTTAATTTTTTTTATAGTTTGACATGAGTAGGTACCCAAATTCCCATTATTTTATCATGACACATTCTCTTATTAACCCTTGTTCTCACAATCTTCCCATACTCAATTAACACACAATTTCTATCTTAAGCTAACCAAAGATTCAATTGGGATATTTAATTATTTTTCTGCTTAAGGCTAGTAATGTGGTAAAATATAGAACAAATGGGATTAAAAGGCTCAAAGTGGCTAACAAAGGTAATTTAAAGGGTATGCTTATTTGGGATAAGTGAGCTAAAATCAAATAATGGCCTCAATCATATGCATGCATAAAACACATTAAACATTGGACATATAGGATGAAACAAAATAAAGGTTATAATCATAGAGAAGTAAACACACAAGAATAAAATATTTATGGTTAAATAATGTAACCATATAATTAAGCTCAAATCTCACAGGTTGTGTGTTCTTAGCTTTTTAAACTATGTTCCGAATACAACTTCAAACAAATTTAACACAAAAATTTTGATTTAAATTAGTGAAATTTTTCAGAAAATAGGGTCTTAGAAGAAACTTATTTTTTTCAATTAAGTAGAACATGCATGCAAATAACCTATTGATGCACGGAAACTTGTCTCTCAACAAATTTTCCTCGGCAAGTATACCAAATTGTCGTCAAGTAAAAACTCACAATAGAGTGAGGTCGAATCCCACAGGGATTGATTGGTCAATCAACTTTAATTAGAGGAATATTCTAGTTAAGCTAAGCAGAATTTGATGTGAGAGTTGCAGGAAATTAAATAGCGGAAAGTAAATAGCAGAAAATGTAAATGCTAGGAATAAAGAGCTGAATATAAATGACGAAAAGTAAATTACAGAATCTTAAATGGGGAATGGGGAATTTAGCATGAAAGTAAATTGCAAAAATTAAAGAGAATGGGTAAGATCAGAAATGGGGGATTCATTGGGCTTAGGAGATGTTGCATTCTCCGGATCAAGTTCATTTTCATCTCTTCCTCAATCAATGCATTCACTGATCTCCTTGGCAATCTTAAGTGATTGAACTCCAATTCCTTGGTAATTCAATCTCTCAAATCTTGATCAATAGCCAATTTCTTGGTCCAATTGCTCATGAGAAGAGATGAAGTATGGTCACTGATTATACCACATGTATTTCCAAATCAAAGTGTTGGTAGGATTATATGTCACTATATCCATCCAGACCCCAATTTGGTCCAACATGAGAAAGCATTTCTAGCATGATCTCTTCATTCCTCTTCCAAGGTTCTGAAGAGATCCAAGTATGAATAGCTTCTTTTCTAAGACAACTACCTAATTGGATGAAGATTGAAAGCTTTCTAGTAAAATCAAGAGAAAAGAAAGAAGAAGAATAATGAAAACTATTATTGATCCATCAAATTACAACAGAGCTCCCTAACCCAATGAAAGGGGTTTAGTTGTTCATGGCTCTGGGAATGGAAAACAAAGATGGAGAATGCATTCTGAAAAGTAAAACTAGAAGTGCAGAGAAAGTAAAATTATACAGAAAGTAGTCCTCTCAATCTAAAAGCTCTTTTCTAGTTCAAAACTACTCCTATTTATACTACTCTTCTGATCTTCTAGTTGGCTCTTCAAGTCTTGGATATGGGCCTTTGCATCTTGAGTTGAAGCAGTTATCATCTTTAGTGGGCTCAGTTTCACTTGCAGAAAAAGTGTGCAGTAGGCATGGACTTTAGCTTAGGGCGTTAGTGGTGTTAACGTTAAGTGAAAATGTGGGGTCGAGAACGTTAGTGACAATCACCTTTTTCACTAACGTTCCTAACCCAAAATGGTCCACGTTAACTTCAACGTTAGTGGCACTAACGTGACCACTGACGCTGCCTCTTGGCCCTTCGCAAACGTTACTGGGGTTTACCTTTTCCAATAACGTTGAGAGTACCCCTTTCTCCTTACGTTAGAGTTCACGTTAGTATAGTTAACGTGACCTTTAACGTAGGCTTGCCAAATCTTCGAGAGCGTTAGTGACACCTACCTTTTTCACTAACGCTCCCAAAAGCCCCTTTCCCACGTTAGTGCCTCACGTTAATTACATTAACGTGACCACTAACGTGGTGTTGATTGCCATCTCCAACATTAGTGACAAAGGTGAGTGTCACTAACGTTGGCTCATCCTTGCTCCTTCCACATTAGAGTTCACGTTAACTAAGTTAACGTGGCTCTTAACATAGCCAATATGGGCTTAGTCCAACGTTAGTGACAAAGGTGAGTGTCACTAATATTGGCATTGTCTTCCTCTTCCACGTTAGAGTTCACGTTAACTAAGTTAACGTGACTCTTAATGTGGCCAATTGCCCTTTTGGAGCGTTAGTGGCACTCACTTTTACCACTAACGCTTGGAGCTTCCTTTTCCTCCACGTTAACTACCACGTTAATGTAGTTAATGTGGTAATTAACGTGGGCTATGGTGGCTTCGAAGACGTTATTGGCGATCACTTTTCTCATTAACGTTGCAAGCTAGCTCCCATTCCACGTTAGTAGTGACTAACGTGGCTACTAACGTGGCTTTTTCTTGCTTCCTTTGTCCTGAAATCAAGCAAATAAAGTGCATCAAAGCTCTAATCCAAGTTATGAGTCATGCATCATCCAATTTGTCATTAAATTCATGCATAATTCTCATGAAATCATATAAAATTCACAATTTTTGCTTGAATCAAGATGTAAGTGAAATTCTACCCAAAATTTGCTTATTTCCTAAGAAAATGCATGAAACTACCCTAAAACAGTAAAGAAAAGGTTAGTGAAATTGGCCAAAATTCCCTGGCATCACCTATTTCTATGCAATCTATCCTATTCTACAAAAGAAAAATTAACTAAATATCCTATTTTACTGGTGTTTAAGGAAGAGAGTTTACCTCCGGAAGTCAGGTACTGACCGACCTCCCCACCTTTAAAGCTTTGCACCGTCCTCGGTGCCATCTGTCAGGAACAAAAGGGGGCTAGTAGCAGTATCTCCACCATCGGGACCATCATGGCTCCCTGTGCTGGTAAATGAAGCGGAGTCCGGAGTGTCTGGGTCTTTGTAGTTTTCCATAAGTAGCTCCTTGAGGTATGTGAATCGGTGCTGGTTACGGCGCTCTATTAGCTTTGCTTTGTATTCCTGCTGATCCAACCTTTCAAGTATTTGATGGAGCAGTTGGTTTGTTGTAGGTGCTTGTGGTGTTGAAGGAGGAATGTCTTCAGCCAGTTCTGTAGGCTGGCTTGTAGTGGCTGCTGGCGGTCTGATATATTTTCCGTCAGGGACGTACTGATCATCCCGTGAAAGTAAGGCTTTGGTGTCCCCAGCTCTGTAGGAGACTTTGGCTACCGAGATGAGATCTAAAACCAAGGCGGGAAAAGGTAAGTTGTCTGCAATTTGTACGTGTCCCATTGCATTCCGGATGTGTCTTGGTAAGTTTAGGTGCTGGTCTGTAAGGATACACCAAAGTAAAACAGCCATGTCTGCAGTGAAGGAGGACTCGTGAGTGCTCGGAAAGACATAATGGGACATGATATGTGCCCATACTCGAGCCTCCAAGCTAAGTGCTGAAGCCGATATCCCTTTTGGCGGGATCGATGGTATCCGTAGATCCATCTGCTGTCAGGTTGTGCTATAACTCTGAGAACGGCGTCCCAGTCAAATTGGTATGTCTGGCGCTTGAGTGAGGCTTCTTGGAATGCGTCCAATCCTTCTGGAGCAGGGGAAAGATCTAAAGCTTGTTGAATGGCCTCTTTAGTTATGGGGACTTGCTTCTGACGGACATAGACATACTGCATGGTTGGCATGTGAAAGTTGGAGTAGAATTCTACTACCCATGAGAGATTAACCTGCCGTGGCCGTCTCCGTAGGAATCCCCAATGTCTTCGTTCGATTTGCGGCTCAACAAATTCAGCAATGCGGGTCGTGAGGATGAGAAGGTATTCATTGTTGTAATTCCTCTCTGCCAGGATGGGGAACATCCGCTCACAGTAGCGGTTAGGAAACCGCGCAGTGTCCTTTGCTGGGAAGGCTTTTTCTTTTTCATCGACCTTGATGATCCTCTTGATTCTTTTTGTTGAGGGCTTTACTACTGTTGAAGATGGCTCTGCCACTAATGCTCTTTTTGTTCCTCTCCTTGCTGGTGGTTTGGGAGTAGCTTTCTCTTTACCTTTCTTGGTGGCCATCCTGAAAAAGGAAAAAAGAAAGTAATATGTAAAGCCAAGGGTTCGAGCAAGGGAGCGAACAATATGGGTGGTAACCCATGCACGATAAATAAGTATGTCGTTAACACATGGTCTAGACTACATGTGAAAAGTTCATCAGAGGTAATATAGTAAGTGCATGTGATGGCAATTAAATGCAAGATGTTTATTGGCATGCCGGCAAAGGCATGAGTAGCCTAGATCAAGCATTCAATGTCCAAGTTAGATTACCACATCATTCAAACTAACAATCTGTTTGTATTGACAATTATATTTTAATCAATAAAATATAAAAGGGATTTTGTGAAAAACAGGCATTAAAGTAGTAGGATAACATAAAAGTAGTGCATGATGCCATACGGGCTTTTTCACAAACACATAGCATGCATGGTAAATATATTTTTGAAAATATAAAATAGAACATGCAAGTAACCCTTTAAAAGGTAATATTAATTGTCAAACAAATCTATGAAAATCCATAAACAAAATATAGAAAATAAAGACCGAAATAAATTTCCAACACGAATTAAAAGGAATAAAAAAGAAGAAAGAAAAAGAAAAAGAAAATATAGATAAAGAAAGTTAAAAAAAGAAAAAAAAGAAGAAAACATAAAAAAAATAAGAATAATAACGGAAAAGTAAAGAGGGGAAGAAGAAAATAAATACCTTGATAATGGTGGTGAAAAGGAAGAAGTAGAAAGTGAGAAAGAAGTAACAAGGAAGAAGGGAGAAGAAAGAAATAAGAAAGGATAAGAAAAATTAGGATTTGGCTGATCTAGATAAGTTGTGCGCCGCATGTGACACAGACGCATGAGTGACGCGGTCGCATGGTATGCGATGTGTTCAAGTGACGCGAACGTGTGGGTCACCCGGTCGCGTGAGTTGCTTTGTGTTAGTGGCGCGAGGGCAGCCTCGCGTTCGCTCAACTCTCTGTTTGAATCTCAATTTGCCAAATTTTAGAGTGACACGGTCGCGTGGTTGATGCGATCGCGTGAATGGCCATTCTTTGAAAAACGACGCGGACGCGTGGGGCACGCGGTCGCGTGACAGGGCTGATGCTTCTAGCATCACTCCAGACCCACTCCATCATAACTTGCTGCCATACACCTCTTTTACGTCGATTTTTAAGGGCACGCGCTCACGTGGGTGACGCTGACGCGTGGGAGGCTTATTTTTCAAATGACGCGGACGTGTGGGCATGTTTGTGCCTAAGGCACGCCTCCATCCATGCTTTTGCGTGACTCTCTGTTCAATTTGTTTTCTTCCCAACGCACTTTGTGACGCGGAGACGTCGGGATTTCTGCCAATAAAGAATTTCATAAAAACGGTCGCGTTGTAGATATAGTCTCTAAACCGACAGAAATCCCTTCGTACAAACGTTTTGGTTGTCACAAGTAACAAACCCCTTTGAAATTGATAACCGAGTATTCAAACCTTGGGTCGTCTTCTCAAAGAATTGCAGGGAAGTATGTTCTTATTATTGGTTATGAAGATTGTAAATTGGGAGTTTTGGAAGTAAGGTGGGAATATGTTATATGACAAGTAAAATAAAATAATAATAATAGAATCTCTTGGCAAGGTATAAGAATTGGAATTCCTATCCTAGTTATCCTTATCAAGTGTGAAGAGAATTGGGTTTTAATCCCACTTGGTCAGCCTTTATTAAACAAAGGAAGGTTAAGTGGACTGATTAGCTTGATTGTCAAGTCCTAGTCAACTCCTGTGGAGAGACTAGTGTTAGAGCAATCATAGCTAAAGCAAAATCTGCCAATTTCAATCACTTGCTGAGTTTGATAACTCAAGTACTACCAATCACTTGACCAAAGCCAAAAGGAAGAAAATATCTAAATTAAATTAAAAGCATTAATATAAATAAAGCAAAGCAATCTTAAATCTGAAATACCTCAATTAATATTAAATAAAATATACAGATCTTAACATGAAAAGTTCATAAGCCAATTGGGCAACATATCTAATACAAGCATTGAAGCATCTGAAAGTAAAAAGAGGAATATAAAGTAAAAGGAATATTAAACCTGGGATTGAGAGTCACTCCTAAAACTAAGAGAAATCCTAAATTCTAATCCTAAGAAAGAGGAGAGAACCTCTCTCTCTAAAAACTACATCTACTCCTAAAATTATGAATATGAGAGACTCCATGAATGGATGCATTTCTCCACTTTATAGCCTCTAATCTATGTTTTCTGGGTTGCAAACTGGGTCAAAAACAGCCCAGAAATCGCTGGAGAAGAATTCAAACACGCTGATTTCCGTCACTGCGACGCGGCCGCATGGATCACGCGGTCGCGTCACTTAGCATCAGAGAAACTATAGCATATTATATATCAAATCGAAGCCCCAGACGTTAGCTTTCCAATGCAACTGGAACCGTGTCGTTTGGATCTCTGTAGCTAAAGTTATTGCCGTTTGAGTGCGAAGAGGTCAGGCTGGACAGCTTTGCAATTTCTCCAACTTCTTGTATTCCTTCCACTTTTGCATGCTTCCTTTCCATCCTCCAAGCCATTCCTGCCCTATAATCTCTGAAAACACTTAACACACATATCAAGGCATCTAATGGTAATAAGAGAGGATTAATAATAAGCAAATATAAGATCAAAGAAGCATGTTTTCAATCAAAACACATAATTAGGAAGGAAATATAAAACCATGCAAATAGTATGAATAAGTGGGTAAAAAGTTAATAAAAACCACTCAATTGAGTACAAGATAAACCATATAATAGTGGTTTATCAACCTCGCCACACTTAAACACTAGCATGTCCTCATGTTAAGCTCAAGAGAAGCTATAAAGATGAAGAGGAATGGTATGAAATGCAACCTATGAATGCAACTACATGCTAAATGCTTTGACTTACTTGGTTAAGAGTAAATAAGTTCTCCAAGACAAATACAAACCAATTTCCACTAATTCAAATCATACAATAAAAAGCAAGTGAACTTGTAAGAAGACAGCTCATGAAAGCAGGGAACATAGAATTTAAGCGTTGAACCCTCACTGGAAGTGTATATCACTCTAATCTCTCAAGTGTATAGGGTAATTCACTCTAGTCTTCTCTAATCATGCTTTCTAAAACTTTGTTCTTCATCTAACCAATCAACAAAATTTAGTATACCAATGCAAACATCATGAGGTCTTTTCGAGGTTGTAATGGGGCTAAGGTAAGGGTAAGGATATATATATATATATAAGGCTAAGTGAGCTAACAAATTGAATCCTTGACTAGTCTAAGATCTCACCTAACATATACATACTTTATATAATTTTAAAATACTTTACCTAACTACCCCAAATTTTTCCCACTTGTATTACATGCTCATGTATCAAACTTATTTTTGAATTTTGTCCCATGTGCATTGATTCTTTTTATCTCATTTGGGGTAATATATATTTTTTTCATTTTTCTCTTCTTCTTCTTCTTTTTCTCTTTTTTTTTTGTATCCCCTTATTTAATTACTTAATATATTTTTCTTCAATACACATGGTAATTTAATTATTTTGATTTCACATGAGCATGCTTCCCAAATTTTCAAATGACTTATTCAATTTAATTCCCTACTTTTTCATATCATCCCATGTTCCCATAAAATTTCCCACACTTCAAATTTTACATAATATCTATCTTAAGCTAACCAAGGATTCAACTTGGGATTCTTATTTTGTTTTTCTGCTTAAGGCTAGTAATGTGGTTATAAAACAGAAGGGATTTAAAAGCTCAAGGGGGCTAACAAGAGTGATGTAAAAGGTAGGCTAATTTTGGGATAAGTGAGCTAAAATCAAATAATGGCCTCAATCATATGCAAGCATGTAAATACACTAAATATTGGACATATAGAATGGAACAAAGTAAAGATTACAATTATAGAGAAGGGAACACACAGGAATAAAATATTTATGGTTAAATAATGTAACCATATAAATAAGCTCAAATCTCACAGGTTGTGTATTCTTTAGCTCAAAAAAAAAACATGTTCCAAATACAACTTCCAAACAAGTTTAACACAAAAATTTTTTTCAATTTAAATTAGTGAAATATTATAAAAATTTCTTGAAAAAAGAAAATATTACTTCAACCAAGTAGTAACTAAATGCATAAAATCAAATAAACATACAATTAAATATGCAAATGTAACAATTAACAAAGAAAATAAAATATTGGTGTTTGAGACAGGAAAGTACTAACCTATGGAGATCGGTATCGACCTCCCCACACTTAAAGATTGTACCGTCCTCGGTGCATACTGAGATGTGCAGGTGGACGGGTTGTTTCAACTGTTGCTTTTCTCTAAGGATTGTGCAGATGGACTTGTCTGTCTCCCCATGTAAACGTCTTCCGGTTCCCTTCCGGGTGGCCATCCTGAAAGAAAAAAGGGAAGAAGAGTAACCCAGAAATAGAGATAAGAAAATAAAAGAAGTATGGGTGGGTTAATGCCAAATGATAAGGGTCTCATTTACATGGAAGCTTCAACATGTAAGTGAGAAAATAATAGAAGCCATGGCATACCAATGGTGCAAAATTTGCAACAATGGGGAAAAGAGTGGGGGAGGAGAGATAATATAAATTCATGTCAATGCAAAAGTAATACAAATATAAAATATTGGCATTGATTTAAATAATATTACTCAATCAGAATTAAACAAGTCACTAAGCATCAAGAAAATACCAGAAAAGATGTAACAATTGAAAAAGAATATTTGAACACCAATAATAATTTTAGAAAAATAAAAATATGCAATGAATGAAAGTATGCAAATAAATTAAATAAACTAGAATGGGAGTGAGAGAAAATAAGAAAAGAAGAAGAAAGAAATAAGAAAAGATAAGAGAATAAGGATTCGGAGAAGAAAAGATAAGAAAATTGGCACTAATCTGGATAGGTTGTGCGATGCTGGCGACGCAGTCGCGTGGGTGACGCGGTCGCGTGGTGCGCAAATAAGGTTAGGCGACGCAGACGCGTGGGGCACGCGATCGCGTAACTCGATTTGTGCTGGTGGCGCGAGTGCAGCCTCGCGGTCGCGCAACTCTCTGTTTGAAACTCTTTTTGCCAAATATCTGGGTGACGCGGACTCGTGGTTGACGCGATCGCGTGAGTGGCCATCATGGGGGTATGACGCGGACGCGTGGGGCACGCGTTCGCGTGGTGAGGCTTGGGCTTCCAGCACGATTCCAGCCCAACTCCAGCTCAACTTTCGGCTATGCACCCGGTTGACGTCGATTTTCAGGTCACGCGGCCGCGTGGGTGACGCGGTCGCGTGGGAGGCCATTATTCCCATATGACGCGGTCGCGTGGGGTGATTTGTGCCATTGGCACGCCTCCAGCGCTGCTCCTGCGAAACTCTCTGTTCATATTAATATTGTCTCCCATCTCCTTGCGACGTGGACGCGTCGCTGATGCGGTCGCGTCGCGTGCTCGCTTTTTTTTTTTGTAATCATGGTGGGTTGTCTCCCGCCTAGCACTTTTAGTTAAAGTCCTTAAGTTGGATATTTGATGAGCTTCCTGTTATGGTGGCTTATGCTTGAACTCATCCAGGAATCTCCACCAGTGTTTGTGATTCCAGTAACTCCGGGGTCCCAAACTAGGCATGTAAAACCCTTGAGCAGCTTCAAAAAGATTCTTAGGCTCCCGGGGTGTTGGATGTCAGAACAGATTCTAGGATCCCAAACCTTGCTTTTACACCCATTTTTGTCGGGATCTGTATTTTTCCAGCCGGGTGATAAGTAATTTGAATTCTCACTGCAGCTACCAAACAGCTTCCTAGACCCATTCAATTGAGCTCTACACCAACCTTTGCGTTTAAACTTAAAGCTTCCAACCATAATGAACCTTGCAGGACAATTCTTACCACTGGCCATCTTCCTCTTACTCTTAATGCCACAAAGAGCTCTAAGTTGACCATCCGTCTCCAGTAGCCCATATTCAAGTAGGATTAGAAAGCTATGGGATATGAATTTTACCCACTTGAATATTATGAAGGATGATGACAACTTAGGAGGAGGGGTTTCCAACAACTTTGGCAAGGTAATTTCAAGCTCCACTCCCTTGTGCTCTTCTTTGACATCTTCTACCTCTTGATCAACCTCTACAAAATCTTCAACCATGATCTGCCTTGGAGGTTGTACGCTCTTCTCATCATCAACATCAAACACCGTGGAAGGAGGCTCTGTGACTGGACTTTCCAATGGAGGTACAGCATCTCTTAAGTCTGCAACCACTTCTTCCTTTTTAATAATTGCTGCTTTGTCCAGTTGTTTAAGTATAAAATCGTACTCATCCTCGATGTTTTTCTTTCTATGAAAACTCCTTTCAACTATTCTTTCATCTTCAAGGGTCTCTCCTACCCTTACCCGTAGGGCCTCCTCTAGCTCTTTATGAAGTATGGATTCGCGAAGATGATTCCTTCTTTCCTATTCCATATCAATAGCATAATTGGGATCATCTTGCTCTTGGATTGATGGATGTGGGTGCTCTTCCATGGATGGTGGTGATGGGATGGAGAGATTATTCTGTGGTTGACAAGAAAGTGCACTAGAGCTTGAGGGTAGATTGTTGAAGGTATTTGGTGGTCTGATTTGGGTGAAGAGAGCTTGTATAGTAGAGTTTAGATCGGCAAGTACTTTCTCCATGGAGGTTTGGGGTGGATCTATGTATGGTTCATTTGGTTCATAAGGTGGTTGGTATGGTGGATGTGGGTTAGGGTCATATGGAGGTGAATGGTGGAAAGGGGCTTGTGAGTATGGTGGTCCAAAGTCATGTTGAGGAAAGGGTTCATAAGCATATGGTGGTGGTTGTTGATAGTTCACTGGAGGTGGTTGTTGCCATGAGGGTTGATCAAATCCTTGTGGCTCCTCCCATCTTTGATTGTTCCAACCTTGATGCCTGTTCTCATTGTAATTTCTTCTTCCTGCAACATTATTGTAACCAGACTCATAGCCAAAGGGGTAAGAGTTCAAAGTAGTAAATAAAAATTAAAAATAAAAATAAAAATAAATTTAAATTAAAAGGTTATTTAAATTTTGAATTAAATTTTGAAATTTGAAATTTGAAATTTTGAAATTTTGAAATTTGAAATTTTAAATTTAAAAATTTTTAAATTTAAATTTTGAAAATTTTGAAATTTGAAATTTGAAATTTGATTTTTGAAATAAGATAAGATAAGATAAAAAATTTTAAAAATAAAAATCTGAAATTTTTTTTCGAAAAAATTAATTAAAAATATTTTTAAATTTAATGAAGAAAGAGAAAAACAATAAAATGACACCAAATTTCAAATTTTTAGATCAAAACGAAGAAAACAACTAAGAACAGCTTGAAGGTCAAGATGAACGTGAAGAACAACTTGAAGATCAAGATGAACACTAAGAACAAATTTTTGAAAAAAAAATTTTTTAATAACTAAATAAAAACAAATAACCTCTTAATTTATGGAAAAGCAAAAATAAAAACAAAAATAAAAATAAATAAACAAGCAAAAATAAAAAAAAATATTTACAATAACCAATAATAAGGCACACGTTTGCAATTCCCCAGCAACGGCGCCATTTTGACGTCGGGATTTCTGCCAGTAAAGAATTTCATAAAAACAGTCGCGTTGTAGATATAGTCTCTAAACCGACAGAAATCCCTTCATACAAACGTTTTGGTTGTCACAAGTAACAAACCCCTTTGAAATTGATAACCGAGTATTCAAACCTCGGGTCGTCTTCTCAAGGAATTGCAGGGAAGTATGTTCTTATTATTGGTTATGAAGATTGTAAATTGGGGGTTTTGGAAGTAAGATGGGAATATGTTATATGACAAGTAAAATAAAATAATAATAATAGAATCTCTTGGCAAGGTATAAAAATTGGAATTCCTATCCTAGTTATCCTTATCAAGTGTGAAGAGAATTGGGTTTTAATCCCACTTGGTTAGCCTTTATTAAACAAAGGAAGGTTAAGTGGACTGATTAGCTTGATTCTCAAGTCCTAGTCAACTCCTGTGGAGAGACTAGTGTTAGAGCAATCCTAGCTAAAGCAAAATCTGCCAATTTCAATCACTTGCTGAGTTTGATAACTTAAGTACTACCAATCACTTGACCAAAGCCAAAAGGAAGAAAATATCTAAATTAAATTAAAAGCATTAATATAAATAAAGTAAAGCAATCTTAAATCTGAAATACCTCAATTAATATTAAATAAAATATGCAGATCTTAACATGAAAAGTTCATAAGCCAATTGAGCAACATATCTAATACAAGCATTGAAGCATCTGAAAGTAAAAAGAGGAACATAAAGTAAAAGGAATATTAAACTTGGGATTGAGAGTCACTTCTAAAACTAAGAGAAATCCTAAATCCTAATCCTAAGAGAGAGGAGAGAACCTCTCTCTCTAAAAACTACATCTACTCCTAAAATTATGAATATGAGAGCCTCTATGAATGGATGCATTCCCCCACTTTATAGCCTCTAATCTGTGTTTTCTGAGCCGCAAACTGGGTCAAAAACAGCCCAAAAATCGCTGGAGAAGAATTCAAACACGCTGATTTCCGTCACTGCGATGCGGCCGCATGGATCACGCGGTCGCGTTGCCTAGCGTCAGAGGAACTATAACATATTATATATCAAATCGAAGCCCCAGACGTTAGATTTCCAATGCAACTAGAACCTCGTCGTTTGGACCTCTATAGCTAAAGTTATAGCTGTTTGAGTGCGAAGAGGTCAGGCTGGACAGCTTAGCAATTTCTCCAACTTCTTGTATTCCTTCCACTTTTGCATGCTTCCTTTCCATCCTCCAAGCCATTCCTGCCCTATAATCTCTGAAAACGCTTAACACACATATCAAGGCATCTAATGGTAATAAGAGAGGATTAATAATAAGCAAATATAAGATCAAAGAAGCATGTTTTTAATCAAAACACATAATTAGGAAGGAAATATAAAACCATGCAAATAGTATGAATAAGTGGGTAAAGAGTTAATAAAAACCACTCAATTGAGTACAAGATAAACCATAAAATAGTGGTTTATTAGACTCGTCAGCGACGCCTACGCATCGCGGGCATTTTTTTTTTAAATAATATGCAGAATGCTCATGCAAACTATATGCAGCTATATACAGGGATGATGAGAAGAGTCATTAACATCATAAAAATAAAGTAAAAATAAAACTAAGACTGAAACGGAACGATCATACCATGGTGGGTTGTCTCCCACCTAGCACTTTGCTTTTACGTCCTTAAGTTGGACGCTCTTTAGGCTCATTCTGCTTCTCTTGGTGGGTCTTCCAAGAGGAAAATCTCTAGTTCCTTTTGATTCTTCATCTTCTCACCATGATAAAGCTTTAGGCGATGTCCATTGACCTTTAGAAATTTGGAGCTAGTAGGATGACGCAGGTGGAAAACTCTGTATGGCTCTACCTTTTCTACTCAGTATGGACCTTCCCATCTTGATCTCAGTTTACCCGGCATGAGCCTCAGTCTGGAGTTATATAGTAGAACTAACTCCCCTGATCTGAATTCTCTCCTTTTAATGTGCTTGTCATGGACAACCTTCATTTTCTCCTTGTAACGCCTGGAGTTGTCATAAGCTTCTAGGCGGAGGTTCTCTAGTTTTGCTAGTTGCAGCTTTCTTTCAGCACCAGCTTTCGTAAGATTCATGTTGCATTCCCTTACAGCCCAGAAAGCCTTGTGTTCCACCTCCACGGGGAGATCGTGATGAGCGGATAATTTATACGCTTTTTGGCATTGTTTTTAGTATGTTTTTAGTAGGATCTAGTTACTTTTAGGGATGTTTTCATTAGTTTTTATGTTAAAATTACATTTCTGGACTTTACTATGAGTTTGTGTGTTTTTCTGTGATTTCAGGTATTTTCTGGCTGAAATTGAGGGACTTGAGCAGAAATCAGATTCAGAGGTTGAAAAAGGACTGCTGATGTTGTTGGATTCTGACCTCCCTGCACTTAAAGTGGCTTTTCTGGAGCTACAGAACTTGAAATGGCGCGCTTCCAATTGCATTGGAAAGTAGACATCCAGGGCTTTCCAGCAATATATAATAGTCTATACTTTGGCCAAGAATTGACGACGTAAACTGGCGTTCAACGCCAGCTCTCTGCCCAAATCTGGCGTCCAGCGCCAGAAAAGGATCCAAAACCAGAGTTGAACGCCCAAACTGGCACAGAAACTGGCGTTCAACTCCACAAATGGCCTCTGCACGTGCAACACTCAAGCTCAGCCCAAACACACACCAAGTGGGCCCAGGAAGTGGATTTATGCATCAATTACTTACTCATGTAAACCCTAGTAGCTAGTTTATTATAAATAGGACCTTTTACTAGTCTTTTTGACCATCTTTGGTCTCAGTTTTATTCCATTGTTCATCTTAGGAGACTATTGATCTCGTTTTAGGGGGCTGGCCATCTCGGCCATGCCTGGACCTTTCACTTATGTATTTTCAACGGTAGAGTTTCTACACTCCATAGATTAAGGTGTGGAGCTCTGCTGTTCCTCAAAGATTAATGCAAAGTACTACTGTTTTCTATTCAATTCTTCTTATTTCTCTTCTAAGATATCCATTTGCACCCAAGAACGTGATGAAGGTGATGATTATGTGTGACGCTCATCATCCTTCTCCCCTATGAACGCGTGCCTGACAAACACTTCTGTTCTACATGAATTAAGCTAGAATGAGTATCTCTTAGATCTCCTAACCAGAATCTTCGTGGCGTAAGCTAGAATGATGGCGGCATTCAAGAGAATCCGGAAAGTCTAAACCTTGTCCGTGGTATTCCGAGTAGGATTCAATGATTGAATGACTGTGACGAGCTCCGAACTCGCGATTGCAGGGCGTTAGTGACAGACGCAAAAGGATAGTAAATCCTATTCCAGCATGATCGAGAACCGACAGATGAATAGCCGTGCCGTGACAGGGTGCGTGAGCATATTATTCACTGAGAGGATAAGATGAAGCCATTGACAAGGGTGATGCCTCCAGACGATTAGCCGTGCCGTGATAGGGCATTGGATCATTTTCCCGTGAGATGACCGAAAGTAGCCATTGACAGTGGTGATGTATCACATAAAGCCAGCCATGGAAAGGAGTAAGACTGATTGGATGAAGATAGCAGGAAAGCAGAGGTCCAGAGGAACGAAAAGCATCTCCATTCGCTTATCTGAAATTCCTGCCAATGAATCTACATAAGTATTTCTATCCCTTTTATTGTTTATTTTAATCTAATAAAGTATCATGTTTAAATCCGCCTGACTGAGATTTGCAAGGTGACCATAGCTTGCTTCATACCAACAATCTCCGTGGGATTCGACCCTTACTCACGTAAGGTATTACTTGGACGACCCAGTGCACTTGTTGGTTAGTTGTATCGAAGTTGTGACAATTATGAATTAAGATCAAAGCACCAAGCTTTGGAGCCATTACCAGGGATTGTTCGAGCCTGGACATCACAATTTCGTGCACCAAGTTTTTGGCGCCGTTGCCGGGGATTGTTCGTGTATGGACAACTGACGGTTCATCTTGTTGCTCAGATTAGGTAATTTTCTTTTTATTTTATTTTCAAAAATTTTTCAAAAAAAAAATTTCTAAAATTTTCTCATCTGTTTTCGAAAAAAATAAAAATGTTTTCAAAAATAAAATTATTCTATGGCTTCAAAATTTTTAAGAATGAATTCTAGTGTTTCATGAAATATGTTGAATCATATCTGGCTGTAAAGCCATACCCAAACTACTTTGGGATTGGTATTCAACTAATCACTCCAGCCCATGTAATTATATGTTGCAGCCTGGCTGGCTGTAAAGCCATGTCTAAATTCATTTGGACTGAGGCAGCAATTTGTTATCAAGAGCAAGTTAGTTGGAGTTAATCCACCTGCTACTGTTTCTGATCACCTGCTGAAGCTTGGCTGGCCATTGGTCATGTCTAGTGTTTTGGACTGGAGCTTTCTTTGAAAGCTTGGCTGGCTAGTGAGCCATGTCTAATTCCTGGACTGAAGCTTTAGACTAACATGGCAAGATTCCTGGAATTCATATTAAAAATTTTGGAATCCTTATTTTTCCTTTTAATTTTCGAAAAATATAAAATAAAAATCCAAAAAAATTAGAAAATCATAAAAATCAAAAACATTTTCTGTTTCTTGTTTGAGTCTTGAGTCACATTATAAGTTTGGTGTCACTTGCATATGCATCTTGCATTTTTTCGAAAATATCATGCATTCATAGTGTTCTTCATGATCTTCAAGTTGTTCTTGGTAAGTCTTCTTGTTTGATCTTGATGATTTTTTGTTTTGTGTCTTTTCATGTTTTTCATATGCATTTTTCGTTTCTTAGAGTCTAAACATGAAAGATTTCTAAGTTTGGTGTCTTGCATGTCTTCTTTGCATTAAAGATTTTTCAAAATTGTGTCTTGATGTTCATCATGACATTCAAAGTGTTCTTGGTGTTAATCTTGACATTCATAGCATTCTTGCATGCATTCATTGTTTTGATCTAAAAATTTCATGCATTGCATCCTTTTAGTGTTTTTCTCTTGCATCATAAAAATTCAAAAAAAATTCAAAAAAATATCTTTCCCTTTTTCTCTCATCAAATTCGAAAATTTGGATTGACTTTTTCAAAAATTTTTAAAATCAAGTTGTTGCCAATGAGTCAAATCAAATTTTCAATTTGAAAATCTTATCTTTTTCAAAATCTTTTTCAAAAATAAAATCTTTTTCAAAATTATTAGTTATTTTCGAAAATTTCAAAAATATTTTTCAAAAATCTTTTTCTTATTTTTATATAAAATTTTCGAAAATAAACTAATCAATTAATGTTTTGATTCAAAAATTTGAAGTTTGTTACTTGCTTGTTAAGAAAGATTCAAACTTTAAGTTCTAGAATCATATCTTGTGATTTCTTATGAATCAAGTCATTAATTGTGATTTTAAAAATCAAATCTTTTTCAAAACTAATTTCAATCATATCTTTTCAAAAATATCTTCTCATCTTATCTTTTTCAAAAATATCTTTTCAAAATATCTTTTCTAACCTCCTAACTTCTTATCTTTTTCAAAACTTGTTTCAACAAACTAACAAACTTTTTGTTTGTTTCTTAACTTTTTCAAAACCATCTAACTAACTCTCTCTCTCTCATTTTCGAAAATATCTCTCCCCTTTTTCAAAATTTCTTTTTAATTTATTAATTATTTTAATTTTTAAAACTTAATTTTCGAAAATTACTAACAAATTTTCAAAAAACCATTTTCAAAAATCACTAACTCTTTTTCAAAATAATTTTCGAAAATTATCCCTCCCCCATCCTATTCTATTTATTCATTCATATCCTAACATCTCATCTCACATCTCTTCCATTCGTACAGTTGCATTTCTTCCTTTACATCACATTCTTTGTCTCCCCCTTCTCTTCCACTCACAAAGGGATCCCTATACTGTGGTATAAAGGATCTCTATTATTATTATCATTTTTTTGGCCATTCTTCCTTGTCATATGAGCAGGAGCAAGGATAAGAACATTCTTGTGGAAGCAAATCCAGAACCTGAAAGGACTCTGAAGAGAAAATTAAGAGAAGCTAAAATACAACAATCCAGAGATAACCTTTCAGAAATTTTCAAACAGGCAGAGGAGATGGCAGCCGAAAATAATAATAATGCAAGGAGGATGCTTGGTGACTTTACTGCACCTAATTCCAATTTACATGGAAGAAGCATCTCCATTCCTGCCATTGGAGCAAACAACTTTGAGCTGAAACCTCAATTAGTTTCTCTGATGCAGCAGAACTGCAAGTTTCATGGACTTCCATCTGAAGATCCTTTTCAGTTCTTAACTGAATTCTTGCAGATATGTGATACTGTTAAGACTAATGGAGTAGATCCTGAAGTCTACAGGCTCATGCTTTTCCCTTTTGCTGTAAGAGACAGAGCTAGATTATGGTTGGATTCTCAACCTAAAGACAGCCTGAACTCTTGGGATAAGCTGGTCACGGCTTTCTTAGCCAAGTACTTTCCTCCTCAAAAGCTGAGCAAGCTTAGAGCTGATGTTCAAACCTTCAGACAGAAAGAAGGTGAATCCCTCTATGAAGCTTGGGAAAGATACAAACAGTTGACCAAAAAGTGTCCCTCTGACATGCTTTCAGAATGGACCATCCTGGATATATTCTATGATGGTTTATCTGAGCTATCAAAGATGTCACTGGACACTTCTGCAGGTGGATCCATTCACCTAAAGAAAACGCCTGCAGAAGCTCAAGAACTCATTGACATGGTTGCTAATAACCAGTTCATGTACACTTCTGAAAGGAATCCTGTGAATAATGGGATGCCTATGAAGAAGGGAGTTCTTGAAGTTGATACTCTGAATGCCATATTGGCTCAGAATAAAATATTGACTCAGCAAGTCAATATGATCTCTCAGAGTCTGAATGGAATGCAAGCTGCATCCAACAGTACTCAAGAGGCATCTTCTGAAGAAGAAGCCTATGATCCTGAGAACCCTGCAATAGCAGAGGTAAATTACTTAGGTGAACCTTATGGAAACACCTATAACTCAACATGGAGAAATCATCCAAATTTCTCATGGAAGGATCAAAAGCCCCAACATGGCTTTAATAATGGTGGAAGAAACAGGTTTAGCAATGGCAAACCTTTTCCATCATCAACTCAGCAACAGACAGAGAACTCTGAACAAAATGCTTCTAATTTAGCAATTCTAGTCTCTGATCTATCTAAGGCCACTATAAGTTTCATGAATGAAACAAGGTCTTCCATTAGAAATTTGGAAGCACAAGTGGGCCAGCTGAGTAAAAGGATCACTGAAATCCCTCCTAGTACTCTCCCAAGCAATACAGAAGAGAACCCAAAAGGAGAGTGCAAGGCCATTGACATAAACGCCAAGGCCGAACCTGTGAGGAGAGGGGAGGACGTGAATCCCAAGGAGGAAGACTTCCTGGGACATCCAGTGATCAATAAGGAGCTTCCCTCTGGGGAACCAAAGGACTCTGAGGCTCATCTAGAGACCATAGAGCTTCCATTGAACCTCCTTATGCCCTTCATGAGCTCTGATGAGTATTCCTCTTCTGAAGAGAATGAGGATGTCACTGAAGAGCAAACTGCCAAGTTTCTTGGTGCAATCATGAAGCTGAATGCCAAATTGTTTGGCATTGATGCTTGGGAAGTTGAACCTCCCTTGTTCATCAATGAACTAAGTGATCTGGATCAACTGACATTGCCTCAGAAGAGACAGGATCCTGGAAAGTTCATAATACCCTGTACCATAGGCACCATGATCTTTAAGGCTCTGTGTGACCTTGGTTTAGGAATAAACCTCATGCCCCTCTCTGTAATAGAGAAACTGGGAATCTATGGGGTGCAAGCTGCTAAAATCTCACTAGAGATGGCAGACAGCTCAAGAAGACAGGCTTATGGACAAGTAGAAGATGTATTAGTAAAGGTTGAGGGCTTTTACATACCTACTGATTTCATAGTCCTGGATACTGGAAAGGAAGAGGATGAATCCATCATCCTAGGAAGACCTTTCCTGGCCACAGCAAGAGCTGTGATTGATGTTGACAGAGGTGAAATAGTCCTTCAATGGAATGAGAACTCCCTTGTATTCAAAACTCAAGGATCTCCCTCGGCAACCATGGGGAGGAAGCAGGAAAAGCTTCTCTCCAAGCAGAGTCAACCAGAGCCCCCACAGTCAAACTCTAAGTTTGGTGTTGGGAGGCCACAACCAAACTCTAAGTTTGGTGTTGAACGCCCATATCCAAACTCTAAGTTTGGTGTTGGAGAGTCTCAACAAAGCTCTGCACATCTGTGAGGCTCCATGAGAGCCCACTGTCAAGCTATTGACATTAAAGAAGCGCTTGTTGGGAGGCAACCCAATGTTTATCTAATTCTTATTTTTATTGTTTTTCATGTTTTCTTAGGTTCATGATCATGTGGAGTCACAAAATAAATATAAAAATTGAAAACGGAATCAAAAACAGCAGAAGAAAAATTACACCCTAGAGGAGCATCTGTCTGGCGTTTAGCGCCAGAACAGAGCATGATTCTGGCGCTGAACGCCCAAAATGGGCAGCTTCTGGGTGCTGAACGCCAGAACAGGCATGGTTCTGGCGTTCAACGCCAGAAATGGCACACAGATGGGCGTTGAACGCCCAAAATGGCCACCAACCTGGCGCTGAACGCCCAGAGTTGGATACAAAGGCATTTTTACATGCCTAATGGGTGCAGGGATGTAAATCTTTGCACACCTCAGGATCTGTGGACCCCACAGAATCCACTCAGGATCTGTGGACCCCACAGGATCCCCACCTACCTCCACTCACTTCTTCTCACCACTCTCTTTCACACAACCCCAATAAACACTCATCCCTTCTGTCTTCCATTTACCACTCACACCCATACATCCACTTACCTTAAAAAATTCAACATCTCTTCCCCACCCAATCCCACCCATATGGCCGAATACACACAGCCATCCATCTCCTCCATATCCTCTTCTTCTTCTATTCTTTCTTCTTTTGCTCGAGGGCAAGCAACATTCTAAGTTTGGTGTGGTAAAAGCATAGCTTTTTGTTTTTTCCATAACCATTGATGGCACCTAAGGCCAGAGAAGCCTCTAGAAAGAGGAAAGGGAAGACAAAAGCTTCCATCAAGGGTCTATAGCTCAGTGGTAGAATATTTGACTGCAAATCAAGAGATCCCTGAGATACCTCAGGGGATACATTTTCTTCCACACAATTATTGGAAGCAACTAAGGGTGGAACATCAAGAGCACTCCATCATCCTTCATGAAATCAGAGAAGATCTAAAAGCAATGAAGGAGGAGCAGCAAAGACAAGGAAGAGACATAGAAGAGCTCAAGGACATCACTAAGGTGGACTCATTCCTTGTTCTTACTTTCTCTGTTTTTTGTTTTCTATGTTATGTGCTTATCTATGTTTGTGTCTTCATTACATGATCATTAGTAGTTAGTAACTTTGTCTTAAAGTTATGAATGTTCTATGAATCCATCACCTCTCTTAAATGAAAAATGTTTTAATTCAAAAGAACAAGAAGTACATGAGTTTCGAATTTATCCTTGAACTTAGTTTAATTATATTGATGTGGTGACAATGCTTCTTGTTTTCTGAATGTATGCTTGAACAGTGCATATGTCTTTTGAAGTTGTTGTTTAAGAATGTTAAATATGTTGGCTCTTGAAAGAATGATGACTAGGAGACATGTTATTCGATAATCTGAAAAATCATAAAAATGATTCTTGAAGCAAGAAAAAGCAGCAAAGAACAAAGCTTGCAGAAAAAAAAAAAAAGGGGGGGGGGGCGAAAAAAAATATAGAAAAAAAATATAGAAAGAAAAAGAAAAAGCAAGCAGAAAAAGCCAATAACCCTTAAAATCAAAAGGCAAGGGCAAATAAAAAGGATCCCAAGGCTTTGAGCATCAGTGGATAGGAGGGCCTAAAGGAATAAAATCCTGGTCTAAGCGGCTAAACCAAGTTGTCCCTAACCATGTGCTTGTGGCGTGTAGGTGTCAAGTGAAAACTTGAGACTGAGCGGTTAAAGTCAAGGTACAAAGCAAAAACAAAGAGTGTGCTTAAGAACCCTGGACACCTCTAATTGGGGACTTTAGCAAAGCTGAGTCACAATCTGAAAAGGTTCACCCAATTATGTGTCTGTGGCATTTATGTATCCGGTGGTAATACTGGAAAACAAAGTGCTTAGGGCCACGGCCAAGACTCATAAAGAAGCTGTGTTCAAGAATCATCATACTGAACTAGGAGAATCAATAACACTATTCGAAATCTGAAGTTCCTATAGATGCCAATCATTCTGAACCTCAATGGATAAAGTGAGATGCCAAAACTATTCAAGAGGCAAAAAGCTATAAGTCCTGCTCATATGATTGAAACTATGTTTCATTGATAGTTTGGAATTTATAGTATATTCTCTTCTTTTTATCCTATTTGATTTTCAGTTGCTTGGGGACAAGCAACAATTTAAGTTTGGTGTTGTGATGAGCGGATAATTTATACGCTTTTTGGCATTGTTTTTAGTATGTTTTTAGTAGGATCTAGTTACTTTTAGGGATGTTTTCATTAGTTTTTATGTTAAATTCACATTTCTGGACTTTACTATGAGTTTGTGTGTTTTTCTGTGATTTCAGGTATTTTCTGGCTGAAATTGAGGGACTTGAGCAGAAATCAGATTCAGAGGTTGAAAAAGGACTGCTGATGCTGTTGGATTCTGACCTCCCTGCACTTAAAGTGGAGTTTCTGGAGCTACAGAACTCGCAATGGCGCGCTTCCAATTGCATTGGAAAGTAGACATCCAGGGCTTTCCAGCAATATATAATAGTCCATACTTTGGCCAAGAATTGACGACGTAAACTGGCGTTCAACGCCAGCTCTCTGCCCAAATCTGGCGTCCAGCGCCAGAAAAGGATCCAAAACCAGAGTTGAACGCCCAAACTGGCACAGAAACTGGCGTTCAACTCCACAAATGGCCTCTGCACGTGCAACACTCAAGCTCAGCCCAAACACACACCAAGTGGGCCCAGGAAGTGGATTTATGCATCAATTACTTACTCATGTAAACCCTAGTAGCTAGTTTATTATAAATAGGACCTTTTACTAGTCTTTTTGACCATCTTTGGTCTCAGTTTTATTCCATTGTTCATCTTAGGAGACTATTGATCTCGTTTTAGGGGGCTGGCCATCTCGGCCATGCCTGGACCTTTCACTTATGTATTTTCAACGGTAGAGTTTCTACACTCCATAGATTAAGGTGTGGAGCTCTGCTGTTCCTCAAAGATTAATGCAAAGTACTACTGTTTTCTATTCAATTCTTCTTATTTCTCTTCTAAGATATCCATTCGCACCCAAGAACGTGATGAAGGTGATGATTATGTGTGACGCTCATCATCCTTCTCCCCTATGAACGCGTGCCTGACAAACACTTCTGTTCTACATGAATTAAGCTAGAATGAGTATCTCTTAGATCTCCTAACCAGAATCTTCGTGGCGTAAGCTAGAATGATGGCGGCATTCAAGAGAATCCGGAAAGTCTAAACCTTGTCCGTGGTATTCCGAGTAGGATTCAATGATTGAATGACTATGACGAGCTCCGAACTCGCGATTGCAGGGCGTTAGTGACAGACGCAAAAGGATAGTAAATCCTATTCCAGCATGATCAAGAACCGACAGATGAATAGCCGTGCCGTGACAGGGTGCGTGAGCATATTATTCACTGAGAGGATAAGATGAAGCCATTGACAAGGGTGATGCCTCCAGACGATTAGCCGTGCCGTGACAGGGAATTGGATCATTTTCCCGTGAGATGACCGAAAGTAGCCATTGACAGTAGTGATGTATCACATAAAGCCAGCCATGGAAAGGAGTAAGACTGATTGGATGAAGATAGCAGGAAAGCAGAGGTCCAGAGGAACGAAAAGCATCTCCATTCGCTTATCTGAAATTCCTGCCAATGAATCTACATAAGTATTTCTATCCCTTTTATTATTTATTTTAATCTAATAAAGTATCATGTTTAAATCCGCCTGACTGAGATTTGCAAGGTGACCATAGCTTGCTTCATACCAACAATCTCCGTGGGATTCGACCCTTACTCACGTAAGGTATTACTTGGACGACCCAGTGCACTTGCTGGTTAGTTGTATCGAAGTTGTGACAATTATGAATTAAGATCAAAGCACCAAGCTTTGGAGCCATTACCAGGGATTGTTCGAGCCTGGACATCACAATTTCGTGCACCAGATGGCAAGCCTTTCCGTATACAAAGCGGAAGGGGCTCATCCTAATGGGTGTCTTGTACGCTGTTCTATATACCCAGAGTGCATCTTGTAGCCTGGCACTCCAGTCCTTCCTATGAGGTTTTACTATCTTCTCCAGAATATGTTTAATCTCTCTGTTAGAGACTTCTTCTTGCCCATTGGTCTAGGGATGATAAGCTGTTGCTACTTTGTGAATTATCCCATGCTTTTTCAGTAATCCTGTTAGTCTCCTGTTACAAAAATGGGTGCCTTGATCGCTCACGATTGCTCGTGGTGATCCAAAGCGACAGATAATATTTTTCTAACAAAGGAAACAACAGTGTTAGCATCATCAGTGCGGGTAAGAATTGTTTTCACCCATTTAGAAACATAATCTATGGCTAACAGTATATAAAAGTACCCATTAGAATTTGGAAACGGACCCATGAAGTCAATGCCCCAAACGTCAAAAATTTCACAGAAAAGCATAATTTGTTGAGGCATCTCATCTATCTTGGATATATTACCAAACCTTTGGCATGGGGAACAAGATTTACAAAATTCAGCAGCATCTTTAAAAAGAGTAGGCCACCAGAATCCACAGTCTAGAATTTTTCTAGCTGTTCTTTGAGGACCAAAATGTCCTCCACTCTCAGATGAGTGGTAGGCCTCTAAAATGGACTGAAATTCTGATTGAGGCACACACCGTCTAATTACCTGGTCAGCACCACACCTCCATAAATATGGATAATCCCATATATAATATTTGGACTCACTTTTCAGCTTGTCTCTCTGGTGCTTAGTAAAATTTGGAGGAAAAGTGTGGCTAACTAGATAATTAGCTAAACAGGTGCATACCAAGGAACTACTTCAGATATTGCTTGTAAGCTATCAAATGGGAAATTATCATTTATAGGAGTGGAGTCATCCTTAATGTGCTCAAGGCGACTCAAGTGGTCTGCCACTAAATTCTGGTTACCACTCCTATCCTTAATTTCTAAATCAAATTCTTGCAGCAGCAGTATCCAACGTATTAGCCTTGGTTTGGACTCCTTTTTAGCTAATAGATATTTTAGAGCTGCATGGTCTGAGTACACTACTACCTTAGTGGTGCACAAAATTGTGATCCTTGGTAATGGCTCCAAAAACTTTGTGCTCTAATCTTAATTCACAATTTGTCACAACTTCGATACAACTAACCAGCAAGTGCAGTGGGTCGTCCAAGTAATAAAACCTTACGTGAGTAAGGGTCGATCCCACGGAGATTGTTGGTATGAAGCAAGCTATGGTCATCTTGTAAATCTCAGTCAGGCGGATATCAAATGGTTATGGAGTTTTCGAATAATAATAATAAATAAACAGAAAATAAAGATAGAAATACTTATGTAATTCATTGGTGATAATTTCAGATAAGCGTATAGAGATGCTTTCGTTCCTCTGAACCTCTGCTTTCCTGCTGTCTTCATCCAACCAGTCCTACTCCTTTCCATGGCAAGCTTTCTGTAAGGCATCACCATTGTCAAAGGCTACATCCCATCCTCTCTGTGAAAAAGGTCCAAATGCTCTGTCACGGCACGGCTAATCATCTGGAGGTTCTCGATCATACTGGAATAGGATTCATCCTCCTTTTGCGTCTGTCACTATGCCCAGCACTCGCGAGTTTGAAGTTTGTCACATCCATCCCTTCCCAGATCCTACTTGGAATACAACAGACAAGGTTTATACTTTCCGGATCTCAAGAATGGCCATCCATGGGTTCTAACTTATACCACAAAGATTCTAATATCTCGGACTCGGTCCTGTGTATTAGATATCTAAGAGATACTCATTCTAGCTTGTTTGCATGTAGAACGGAAGTGTTTGTCAGGCACGCGTTCATAAGTGAGAATGATGATGAGCGTCACATAATCATCACATTCATCATGTTCTTGGGTGCGAATGGATATCTTAGAAGCGGGATAAGTTGAATTGAATAGAAAAACAGTAGTACTTTGCATTAAATCATGAGGAACAGCAGAGCTCCACATCTTAATCTATCGAGTGCAGAAATTCTACCGTTGAAAATACATAAGTAATAAAGGTCCAAGCATGGCCGAATGGCCAGACCCCAAACGTGATCAATAGATCAAAAGATAATCCAAAGATGTAAATACAATAGTAAAAAGTCCTATTTATACTAGACTAGCTACTAGGGTTTACAGAAGTAAGTAATTGATGCAGAAATTCACTTCCGAGGCCCACTTGGTGTGTGCTTGGGCTGAGCTTGAAGTTTACACATGCAGAGGCTTCTTTTGGAGTTGAACGCCAAGTTGTAACGTGTTTTTGGCGTTCAACTCTGGTTTGTGACGTGTTTCTGGCGTTTAACTCCAGACTGCAGTGTAGAACTGGCGTTCATCGCCCTTTTGCATCGTCTATACTTGGGCAAAGTATGGACTATTATATATTTCTGGAAATCCCTGGATGTCTACTTTCCAACGCCGTTAAGAGCGCGCCATTTGGAGTTTTGTAGCTCCAGAAAATCCACTTTGAGTGCAGGGAGGTCAGAATCCAACAGCATCAGCAGTCCTTCTTCAACCTCTGAATCTGATTTTTGCTCAAGTCCCTCAATTTCAGCCAGAAAATACCTGAAATCATAGAAAAACACACAAACTCATAGTAAAGTCCAGAAATGTGAATTTGACATAAAAACTAATAAAAACATCCCTAAAAGTAACTAGATCCTACTAAAAATATACTAAAAACAATGCCAAAGAGCATATAAATTATCCACTCATCACAACACCAAACTTAAATTGTTGCTTGTCCCCAAGCAACTGAAAATCAAATAGGATAAAAAGAAGAGAATATGCTATAAATTCCAAAATATCAATGAAACATAGCTCCAATCAGATGAGCAGGACTTGTAGCTTTTTGCCTCTTGAATATTTTTGGCATCTCACTTTATCCATTGAAGTTCAGAATGATTGGCATCTATAGGAACTCAGAGTTCAGATAGTGTTATTGATTCTCCTAGTTCAGTATGTTAATTCTTGAACACAGCTACTTTATGAGTCTTGGCCGTGGCCCTAAGCACTTTGTTTTCCAGTATTACCACCGGATACATAAATGCCACAGACACATAACTGGGTGAACCTTTTCAGATTGTGACTCAGCTTTGCAAAGTCCCCAATTAGAGGTGTCCAGGGTTCTTAAGCACACTCTTCTTTTGCTTTGGACATTGACTTTAACCGCTTAGTCTCAAGTTTTCACTTGACACCTTCACGCCACAAGCACATGGTTAGGGACAGCTTGGTTTAGCCGCTTAGGCTAGGATTTTATTCTTTTAGGCCCTCCTATCTAGTGATGCTCAAAGCCTTGGGATCCTTTTTATTTACCTTTGCCTTTTGGTTTTAAGGGTTATTGGCTTTTTGCTCTTGCCTTTTGGTTTAAAGAGCTTTTGGCTTTTTCTGCAAGCTTTTTGTATTCACTGCTTTTTCTTGCTTCAAGAATCATTTTTATGATTTTTCAGATTATCAAATAACATTTCTCCTTATCATCATTCTTTCAAGAGCCAACATATTTAACATTCTTAAACAACAACTTCAAAAGACATATGCACTGTTCAAGCATTCATTCAGAAAATAAAAAGTATTGTCACCACATCAATATAATTAAACTAAGTTCAAGGATAAATTCGAAACTCATGTACTTCTTGTTCTTTTGAATTAAAAACATTTTTCATTTAAGAGGGGTGATGGATTCATAGGACATTCATAACTTTAAGACAAAGTTACTAAATACTAATGATCATGTAATAAGACACTAACATAGATAAGCACTTAACATAAAGAAAACGAAAAACTGAAAATTTGAGAACAAGGAATGAGTCCACCTTAGTGATGGTGGCATTTCCTTCTTGAGGAACCAATGATGTCCTTGAGCTCTTCTATGTCTCTTCCTTGTCTCTGTTGCTCCTCCCTCATTGCTCTTTGATCTTCTCTAATTTCATGAAGGATGATGGAGTGCTCTTGATGTTCCACCCTTACTTGTCCCATGTTGGAACTTAATTCTCCTAGGGAGGTGTTCATTTGCTCCCAAAAATTCTGTGGAGGAAAGTGCATCCCTTGAGGCATCTCAGGGATTTCTTGGTGATGAGCTTCTTCATGCGTCCCTTGAGATTCATGAATAGGCTCTCTTGTTTGCTCCATCCTTTTCTTAGTGATGGGCTTGTCCTCATCAATGAGGATATCTCCCTCTATGTCAATCCCAACCGAATTGCATAGATGGCAAATGAGGTGAGAAAAGGCTAACCTTGCCATAGTAGAGGACTTGTCAGCCACCTTGTAGAGTTCTTGAGGTATAATCTCATGAACTTCCACCTCTTCTCCAATCATGATGCTATGGATCATGATGGCCAGGTCTATAGTAACTTCAGACCGGTTGCTAGTGGGAATGATTGAGCGTTGAATGAACTCCAACCATCCTCTAGCTACAGGCTTAAATCATAAGTTGAATTGAATAGAAAAACAGAAGTACTTTGCATTAAATCATATGGAACTGCAGAGCTCCACACCTTAATCTATGGAGTACAGAAACTCTACCGTTGAAAATACATAAGTAATGAAGGTCCAGGCATGGCCGAATGGCCAGCCCCCAAACGTGATCAATAGATCAAAAGATAATCCAAAGATGTAAATACAATAGTAAAAAGTCCTATTTATACTAGACTAGCTATTAGGGTTTACAGAAGTAAGTAATTGATGCAGAAATTCACTTCCGGGGCCCACTTGGTGTGTGCTTGGGCTGAGCTTGAAGTTTACACGTGCAGAGGCTTCTTTTGGAGTTGAACGCCAAGTTGTAACGTGTTTTTGGCGTTCAACTCTGGTTTGTGACGTGTTTCTGGCGTTTAACTCTAGACTGCAGCGTAGAACTGGCGTTCAACGCCCTTTTGCATTGTCTAAACTTAGGCAATGTATGGACTATTATATATTGCTGGAAAGCCCTAGATGTGTACTTTCTAACGCCGTTGAGAGCGCGCCATTTGGAGTTTTGTAGCTCCAGAAAATCCACTTTGAGTGCAGGGAGGTCAGAATCCAACAGCATGAGCAGTCCTTCTTCAACCTCTGAATCTGATTTTTGCTCAAGTCCCTCAATTTTAGCCAGAAAATACCTGAAATCACAGAAAAACACACAAACTCATAGTAAAGTCCAGAAATGTAAATTTAACATAAAAACTAATAAAAACATCCCTAAAAGTAACTAGATCCTACTAAAAACATACTAAAAATAATGCCAAAAAGCGTATAAATTATCCGCTCATCACTTAGCACCAAGTAAATAGGATTGGAATTTATCCAGAGCAAAAACAATAGCAAGAAGCTCTTTTTCAGTAGTAGTGTAATTAGACTGAGCAGCATCTAAAGTCTTAGATGCATAAGCAATTACAAAAGGGTCCTTACCTTTGCGCTGAGCCAGCGCTGCTCCTACTGCATGGTTGGAAGCATCACACATAATTTCAAATGGCTGGCTCCAGTCTGGTCCTCTCACAATTAGAGCTTGAGTTAGGGCGGTCTTTAGCTTATCAAATGCCTGCATACAATCCTCACTGAACTCAAACTCAATTTCCTTCTACAGCAATATGGATAAAGGTAATGCTACCTTACTGAAGTCCTTAATGAATCTCCTGTGAAAACCTGCGTGGCCAAGGAACGAACAGACTTCCCTCACGGAGGAGGGGTAAGGTAAACTAGAAATAACATCCACCTTTGCTGGGTCTACAAAAATGCTAGTATTAGACACAACATGTCCTAGTATAATTCATTGTTTGACCATAAAGTGACATTTTTCAAAATTTAATACAAGGTTTGTACTAACACATCTGTCTAACACTCTAGATAAACTATCCAAGCAAAGGCTAAATGAATCACCATATATGCTGAAATCATCCATAAAAACCTCCATACAGTTCTCAATAAGGTAAGAGAAAAGACTCATCATACATCTTTAGAAAGTAGCTGGTGCATTGCATAAGCCAAAGGGCATTCTCTTATAAGCATAAGTCCCAAAAGGACATGTAAAAGTGGTCTTTTCCTGATCTTCAGGAGCTATATGAATTTGAAAGTAGCCTGTATAACCATCTAAAAAGCCGTAATGGGATTTACCTGACAGGCGATCAAGCATTTGATCAATGAATGGCAAGGGGTAATGATCCTTGCGAGTGGCTTGGTTGAGACGCCTATAGTCAATGCAAACTCTCCATGAATTCTGCACTCTTGTTGTCAGGAGCTCTCCATGCTCATTTCTTATTGTTGTGACTCCAGATTTCTTGGGCACCACTTGTACTGGACTGACCCATTCACTGTCTGAGATGGGGTAAATGATATTTGCTTCAAGTAGTCTGGTTACTTCTTTCTTGACAACTTCTAAGAAGGTGGGATTCAATCTTCTTTGAGGCTGACGGACAGGCTTTGCTCCCTCTTCTAAGAATATTCTGTGTTCATAAACTTGAGGGCTAATGCCTACTATATCTGCCAAGCTCCATCCAATTGCTTTCTTATGTTTTCTCAACACACTGAGTAGTTGTTCTTCCTGTTAAGAAGTGAGTTCTTTTGCAATTATGACTGGGAACTTCTGCTTGTCATCAAGGTAAGCATACTTGAGGTGTGGAGAAAGGGGCTTTAATTCTAATTTCTGCTCATAGCTAGGCTCTGGATCATCCGGGGCTGGTGATAATGGTAAAGTCTTCTCATTATTTTCAGAAAGTGTCCCCACACTTGGACCTTTCTCCATGTACTTCTCTTCTAATTCTTCCTGGTGAACTTTAGCTACAGTTTCATCAATAATGTCGCATTGGAAGATAGAATGATCTTCCAGAGGATGCTTCATAGCTTCATTTAAACTGAAACTCACTGTTCTGCCATCTATCTCAAAGGAGTAAGTTCCTGAGAATGCATCCAGCTTGAACTTTGAAGTCTTCAGGAATGGTCTTCCAAGCAGGATTGATGATGGTCTTCCTGAGTTATTAGGGGGCATTTCCAGGATATAGAAATCAATGGGAAATGTGAGCCCCTTAATGCTCACTAATACATCTTCAGCAATTCCAACTACTGTAATAATGCTTTTATCTGCTAACACAAAACGAGCTGCCGACCTTTTTAAGGGAGGGAGCCTCAAAGTATCATATATAGACAAAGGCATTATACTAACACATGCTCCTAAATCACACATGCAGTCAGAAAAATTTACACCTCCAATGGTACAATTAACCATACATGGACCTGGATCACTACATTTTTCAAGTATATTTCCCATTAAAGCAAATATAGAACTACCTAAAGGAATAGTTTCTAATTCATTAATTTTATCTTTATGTATGCACAAATCCTTTAGAAACTTTGTGTATTTAGGTACCTGTTGAATAACATCAAAAAGGAGAACAATTACCTCGACCTTTTTGAATATTTCTACCATTTTGGGATCAAGTTCCATCTGTTTTCTGGGCTTCATTGCAAGTTGTGAAAATGGGATAGGATTGGCGCTCCTTGTAGCTTCAACATCCTTTGGTGTTTCATTCTGTGGTTGAGCTGCTTCTTCTTCAACTATGTCTTGTATGTCCTCTTCCTCTTCAGCATCTTCCACTTCCATCACATCCTCTGCTGGCACGAGTACTAATGGGCTTGGCTCTTCATGGTTTCTTTCCTGTAGTGTGGTTTCAGACCTTAGAGTGATGACATTGATGCCACCCTTGGGATTGGGCAGTGATTGAGAAGGAATTCTACTGGAGCTTGAAGGTTGATGTGTGGAATTAAGTGATGAATCCATTCGGGAGACGAAAGATTGTATAGTGGCAGTCAAGCCATTCAGACTAGAGTTCAGCTGAGCTTGCATGTCTTGTTGTCCTTGCGCAAGAGAATGGAGCATCTCGTCATTTGATGAGGAATTAGAATAAGTGATCTGAGGAAGTTGTTGTTGGTTGTGCTGGGTTCCTTGTGATTGTCTTAGGTGAGGTGCTCTGTAAGGTTGATTCTGATTCTGCTATCTGTTGTTATTGTTGTTATTTTACCTCTGGTTTCCATTATTGTCTCTGCCTCTTCTGTTAAAGTTATCCCTCCAGCCATGGTTAGAATTATCTTTCCATCCTTGATTAGCGTTGTCCTGCCATCCATGGTTATAATTGCCACCTTGTTGATTGTATCCTTGATTCGGGCGGTCATAGAAGTTGTGAGTGGCTGCCACAGTGTTGTCTTCCTGGAGCTGCGGATATTCATCAGTATAATAACTATAATCAGCACAGATCCCGCATACTCTTTGTGGAACTAACAGTTGACTTTGTTGTGGTGAAGGCTGAGCTTGTTGTGCCTGGTGTTAATTTAACTGCATCTGCTTCAGTAGGTTGGTCATTTCACATATACTCTGGGTGAGAGCAGTAGTCTCTTTGCTAGAGGAAATCCCTGCAACAGCTTTGGAATGGTTGCGCTTCTATCTGTGATTCCTAGTGGACTCAGCTAAGTCGCTGATCAGTTTCCATGCTTCATCTGCGATTTTATACTTTTTCAGAGAACTATTACTGGCACCTTCCAGTGTAGTCTTATCCTGGGGGTTCATGCCTTGAGTGAAGTAGCTGATCAATACTAGTTTATCAATCATGTGATGGGGACATGCGTCCAGGAGATTGTTGAAGCACTCCCTATATTCGTAGAGAGTCTCGGATTCGCCCTGAATAATCATTGAAATCTCCTTCCTCAATCTATCAGTAACTTCATATGGAAAGTATTTTTCCAAAAATTCTCTTCTAAGTGTATCCCAGTTAGTAACGGTCGCTTCAGGCTGAGCGTAATACCATTCCCTCGCCTTTCCCTCAAGAGAAAATGGGAAAGCGGTTAACAGAATAGAAGTTTCATCTGCACCATGACGCCTAACAGTAGAACAGGCTGTCTGGAAATCCCTAAGGTGCTTGATAGGCTCTTGAGCAGGTAAGCCATGAAACTTGGGCATTAAGTTGATCAGTGCGGTTTTTAGTTCAAAATCTACAGCTACGGTCGGGTAATGCGCTTGATACGGCTGCAGTGTAAAATCTGGGGCTCTAGCTTCCTGGAGGGTAATTCTCCTAGGTGCTACCATGGTATCTGCATGTAAATCAACTGAATCAGTAGTAAAGGAGCTTGTTTCGCTCTCAGATGGCAGTTTAGATTCGCCCTCAGATGAGACTGGTAAATCGATAATAATCACTTCACCATCCTTGGAGGCTAACCGACGTCGAGTTCATCTAATATATGAAAGAGTTCTTTCAATTTCAGGATCAAATGGGACTAAACTCGGATTAGGCAATGAACGCGTCATTCAATGAGAAAAACAAATAGCTCATGGTAACAGAAGTAAAAATAAAATATGCAAATAAAAATAAAATATATACACTAATTAATAATTTAGCACACTATTGCAACTCCCCGGAAACGGCGCCAAAAATTGATGCGTGGCAGAAGTTAACCAATTTAGAGATTTTAATTAAGAGAACAGCGTTGCATGTATAGCTCTTAACCGGCTAAGATCTGCCTCACCAATTTAAAAAGGGTTGTCACAAATTTTAGAAATAAAATACTGGGAGTATGAGTCCCAGGTCGTCTCCCAACGAGTTACAAAAAAGAGTGCTATTTTATTAACTAGGGGTTTTCAGAAAAATTAAGTTTTGATAATGAGTAACTAAAATAATTAAAAATTAAAGCAATAAAAATAAACTAAGAATAATTATTGATACTCCAGATAAAAGGCCTTGACTGGGGGAATAATTAAATGGAATTTCTATCCTTGTTGGGATCTTCTCAAGTGTAGTGTAAAAAGGGTATTGTTCTCACTCGGTTATCCCTTACTAAATAAGGAAAAGTATGGTAATTAAACTAACTCTTACCCTCAATTCCTAGTCCTCTCCCTTGGGGAGGTCTAATGTGTGTAGGTATGGAATTAGTTAACAACGTCCAATTCAACCAAGCACTTGAGCATTCCAACTCAAGTATCTCCTCTTAATCAACCCCCATGTCAAGTAGAAATTCTACTGCATTGACATGAAGTTAATAATCGTAAAAATATGAGAAGACATAATTAAAAAAAATAAAATAGAGAATTAAAATTAATTAAAATAAAAATAACTCTATATATTAATAAATTCAAAATGCATAATTATCTGAACAGAGTCAATTAGTAACTAATTAAAAATAAGGGAATAAGGAAACAAACTAAAGTAATGTCTTCAACGGAGGTAATCACTCTCAGCATCCAAAAATCCAAGCAAAAGCATAAACTATCAATGTAATGCAAATCTAAAAGTTCAGATCTAAAACTGAAGTAATCCTAATGTGATGAATCTGAATGCGTCTGGATGTGTGTGGATGCGTGTTGAGTCTCAGCATGTTCCCTATGTTTAGTCTGTGTTTCTAGGCCGAAAATTGGGTCAAAATGTAGCCCGAAATAGCCCCAGCGTATTCTGTTATTTTTGCAGATCGCGCAGGTCATGCGTACGCGTCGTCCACGCGTTCGCGTCATTCAGCGATTTTCCTTGTCACGCGTTCGCGTCGTTCACGCGTTCGCGTCATTCGTGCAGGCTCCAATCCACGCGTTTACGTCAGGCATGCGTTCGCGTCGCTGCGATTTCTCCATTTTGCGCATTCGCATGAGCCATGCACTCCCGTCAGTGTTTGCTGGTCATCTCCTCAGTTTATTGTGGTCCTTCTATTTTTGCAAGCTTCCTCTCCATTTTCTAAGCCATTCCTGCCCTATGAAGCCCGAAACACTTAACACACGGATCACGGCATCGAATGGTATAAAGGAGAATAAAAATACATAATTAAAAGATCTCTAGGAAGCAAGTTTTCAACCATGGACAATTCTTGGGATGGAATTGTAAATACATGCAAATCATATGAATAAGTGGGTGAAGACTTGATAAAACCACGTAAGTAAACACAATATAAATCATAAAATAATAGTTTATCAATCATCAATGACTTCTTATCCAAAATTTAATTACCTCCCATGGGACGAGAAATTGAAGTTATTGAAGACAACTCCAAGCCAAGTGATATTGTCAAGCAAGAAGAAATTGAAAGAAGTTGTCAAGAGGTGAAAATAACTAAGGAAGAGCCTAAGGAAGTAGACCTCGCATTGTCTAAGTGTAGGGAGGTTCCACTTCCCAAGTCACCATCCAACACAACATTCAAGTGGGTAAAATTCTTACCCTTGAGCTTCACTTTCTCACTTGAATATGGATTGATTGAAACAGATGGGCAACTTAGAGCTCTTTGTGGAGTCAATAGTAAGAGGGAGTTGTGTAGTGGTTGGAAGTTTGGTATTATGCTCACTAAGGTCAAAGCTTCAAAGCATAGGGGTTATGATTGGATGAACACTACTTTGTGTGGGTCCAGGAGGATGATTTGGCTTTCTATGGACATTTCTATGTGTCAATCACCTGGATGGAAGAACCATGATAATCAACTTGAAGACGGGTGTGAAAATAAGATATGGGATCCCGGATGGCACTACGAAGACCAACTTTGGGAACTCATATCTTGGGTTGAACTTCACCCAAGCTTGGTGAAGACGGTTGGAATTTCTGTCAACCATTTGAAGAACATGCATCCTTGGAGATTCAAGGATGAGTACAAACACAAGCCACCTTGACAAAGAGTCTCCTAAATGTCCAACTTAAGGACTTAAACTAAAAGTGCTAGGTGGAAGACACCCCACCATGGTAAACTCTTTCCATTCTCTGGTGACTTTGATTAATAAGTGATTTGAGTTGCCATTGTAGGTAGTTTCCTCTTCATTTAGTTGCTTTAATAGCTTGGTTGCTAGTTGCTTGTGATGCAAGTTTCCTTGCTTGTATTTGAAAACTCTTAAAAAGCCAAAAATATTTTTGTAATTTTTCATTTCTAGTTGATTTTGAGTTGTAGGTGGTGTTAAGAGGATTTTAGGCTGTTTTTAGTATTTCTGAAAAAAAAAAAGGAGCAGGGACGCGTGCGCACGCTGTACGCACACGCGTCGATGAGGAAATACAGATCCATACATATCCCAGAGAGCTGGGCAAACATGGCACGAGCACTAGGCATGGGGCATAAGGAGATGCACGCGTACGTGTACATGACGCGAATGCGTCGATGTGTCCACATAGATACCATCCATTTTCCAGAGAGTTGCGCAACTCTCGCACGCTTACTAAGCATAATGTGGCACAATCCTTAAGCCTCGCAGATGCGTACCTTACGCGTACGCGTCAAAGCGCACTCCCTCCAACCACGCTTGGGCGTCCACTCCTTTTTCATCCATATACGCGGGCGCGTACAGGACACGTACGCGTGGATTCAAAAACCTTAACCCCATCCACGCGAGAACCCTAACACTCACGTCCCCCAATCTCTTCTCCCTTCCAACGTTCCATTTTCCTTTCCCTTCACCAAACTCCATAACAACCCTGAGCTCTGCAACCACCACCTCCCATCACCCCTGTCACCGATCACCACTGCCGCCGAACCACCACTCACACCCTCTCTTCCCTTCTTCCTCTCTCTCACCTCGCCAACCACTCCGCTGCCCGGAATCCTGTTCGGCACGTGACGTTAGGATTTTTTCCAGTAAAGAATTTCATAAAAACAGTCGCGTTGTAGATATAGTCTCTAAACCGATAGAAATCTCTTCGTACAAACGTTTTCGTTGTCACAAGTAACAAACCCCTTTTTAAAATTGATAACCGAGTATTTAAACCTCGGGTCATCTTCTTAAGGAATTGCAGGGAGGTATGTTCTTATTATTGGTTATGAGTCTTGTAAATTGGGGGTTTTGAAAGTAAGGAAGCAGTATGTTGAATGATAATAAAAATAAAATAATAATAATAAAATCTCTTGGCAAGGTATATGAATTAGAATTTCTATCCTAGTTATCCTTATCAGGTGTGAAGAGAATTGGGTTTTAATCCCACTTGGTCAGCCTTTACTAAACAAAGGAAGGTTAAGTGGACTGATTAGCTTGATTCTCAAGTCCTAGTCAACTCCTGTGGAGAGACTAGCTTTAGAGCAATCCTAGTTCAATCAGAATCTGCCAATTTCAATCACTTGCTGAGTTTGATAACTCAAGTGTTACTAATCACTTGACCAAAGTCAAAAGGGAGAGAAATCTACTTGAATAAAAATGCCTTCAGATGGGAAGCAACAGTAACATAAATAAAAGAAAAAAATCTTGAATCTGAAATACCTCGAATTATAATAAATAGAACATTCAAATCTTAACATGAAAAGTTCATAAGCCAATTGGGCAACATAAATCAAATACAAATAAAAGTATTAAAATAAAAGAGAAACATAAATTAAAGGAACATTGAACCTGGGATTTAGAGGCACTCCTAAAACTAAGAGAAATCCTAAATCCTAATCCTAAAAGAGAGGAGAGAACCTCTCTCTCTAAAAACTTACATCTAAATCCTAATATTATGAATATGAAAGCCTGATTATGAATGGATGCATTCACCCACTTTATAGCCTCTAATCTGTGTGTTCTGAGCTGAAAACTGGGTCAGAAACAACCCAGAATTCGCTGGTTGCGAATACAAACATGCTGAATTTCCGTCACTGCGACGCGTCCGCATGGAGCACATAGTCGCGTCGCCTAGCATCAGAGCAACTATGGCATATTATATATCAAATCGAAGCCCCAGACGTTAGCTTTTCAACGCAACTGGAACCACATCATTTGGACCTCTGTAGCTAAAGTTACAGCTGTTTGAGTGCGAGAGGGTCAGGCTAACAACTTTGCAGTTCCTTCAACTTCTTGTATTCCTTCCACTTTTGCATGCTTCCTTTCCATCCTCTGAGCTATTCCTGCCCTGTAATCTCTGAAAACACTTAACACGCATATCAAAGCATCTAATGGTAATAAGAGAGGAATAATATTAGCAAAGATAAGTCTAAAGAAACATGTTTTCAATTCAAGCACATAATTAGGAAGGCAATTGTAAAACCATAAAAATAGTATGAATAAGTGGGTAAAGAGTAGATAAAAACCACTCAATTGAGTACAAGATAAACCATAAAATATTGGTTTATCAGCACGCCTGCCCTGCGCCACCTCTGCTTCACTGCAAGCTGCGCCGCCACCATTCCTAGGCGGCACCACAGTCCCACACCTTCTCTTCTTTCCACCTCCATTTCCATTCTGCCTCTCAGCCCAGGTTTCCCCTGCCTCCCAATGCTTTGTTTCCTTACTTTTTACTTAATTGTGTCTGTTAATTTTAGCTAGATTAGTGATTCATTCTGCTTGTTAGGTTAGATAGAAATGTATGATGTTAGATAGCTAGGTTGTGGTTAGAAGATTTTAGGCCCGATAATTGCTCCGTTTTTGTTTACTTTCTCAATGCTACATACTTTGCTGAATGGTGACTGATGTGCTGTTCTGTGTACATATTGCCACTGCTATGCTATTTTTTTCAATGCTGCTTTACTGATCTTTACTTGTGAAATTGAGCTTGCTGCTGCTTGAACTTATGCGATCCCTACTTCTATCATGTCTAATGTATTTTTGGATTCATATGTGATTTTTGCTGTTTTCTGTTATCTGGGAACATTCGATTTACTGTCGAAATGCTGCCCAAATTTCTAGAAATTGTTTTGTTTTTAAACTTGCTACCTAGAATTGAACTTAACACTTTTGACATTGAGATTTACTTGACTTACATCAAGTTCAATTCTTAGGTTACTTTGGTTAGCATTTCCGTGTCTATTTTGTTTCCCGTGATATGCATTAAACCTTCTTGTGCTCTCACTTTTCAAGTTAATCAAATGCCTTTTGACTCATGCCAAGCTTACCATTTGACCTTAACTTGCATTTTCTTGAATATGGTTCATTCATTGGTAATAATTGGTACCTTCCACCAGTGTAACATTATGTGATATAGTTTCCAACTTGCTTTTCGTTACACAAAGTGTATTTTAATTTTTGCAACACCAATTATTGCACATCTAGTGACCATGACATTGTTGATGACTTTTTTTTATTTATATACTTTTGTGCGAAATTTCATATTTCATCATCAATGACTGCATCTTCCACATGAATGTGAGTGTGCTTGTTATCCTTATTTTCTGCATTTATCTTGCGTAAGCCAACAACCGTCATACCACTAATCTTTAAACCGATTTTCTAACTTCTAACTTGATTAACCAACTAATTTTTCTTTTTAGTTTCCAACTAACCCTTCCACCATTATTTTGGGTATGACGCTTATTGTGCTTAGTAAACAAGAATTGTGCAAGTATAGCTTGAATTCTTGGTTTATGGCTTTGATTGATTTCTGAATTATGTTTCTTGCCTTCCAAGAATTCTTTTCTTTTAACTCACTTCATTAATATGTCATTCCTTGCTTTTTATTCCTCTACGTGGCTTAATTGTTTATATCTTGTATATCTGTTTTTCAGGATGACTGATAGAGGAAAAGCTAAGGTTACCTCTAGAAAGCGCAAGAAACCTCAATCCTCCACTCTTTCTCCTTACCACGACTACGCCAAGAACCCTCTTAATGAGAAGGACAAAGAGGACCAACAACTACCGTCTACCGACACATACATGTTTCCTAACCTATATTGTGAGCTCTACTTCCCAACATACCGGAAGAAGAATCTGAATATAGAGAAGAAACTGGCCATCCCCACCAACCTAAGGCGATCCATTGAGACATGTATTCAGGGGATGGGCCTAGGTTTTATTGATAGGGAGCTAGGCAGGATAAATTCATCATGGGTCAAGGAGTTTTACTGTAATTTCTTCAGACATACCCTTGATTCAGTCCACCTGCGAGGCAGTAAGATATTGGTTACAGAGGGTGCCATTGAGGATGTACTCCACTGTCTGCCAAAGACCGGTGATACGGATGCCTATGAGTAGGCGGAAGTGGCGATACATTGTATGACTTTTGATTATGATGCTTTGAGGAGTGTTATTGCTACCCCGATGCCCCTTGGGTGATGGATGCTGACAATAGAAAGCCCAAGGGGATGCTGTTTACTCATCTGTCGAGGGAGGCTAGGACATGGCAGCAGATCTTTTTCCACTATGTCATGCCTACCACCCATTTTACTGAGATTTCGGTGGACATGCTCATCATGATCGGATGTGTTATGGAGGGGAAGGAGGTATACTTCCCCCGGTTGATCAGGCGATTCATGTGGCGAGCACATATCCATGGCATACTCCCATTTCCCACTTTGGTCACTCAGATGATTTAGCTGGCCGGTGCGCCATGGGAAGCGGATGACGAGACACCACCTGTCACCACCGGCGAGCACTACACCACCACCACAAGCACCCCAGCCGACATATCTCTTGGTACAGTGTCTGTTCCACTTCATGGAGCGTAGTGAGTGCCGCATCATGTGACGTCTGGATAGAGTGGATCAGATGTTTGTAGCACTGAGCGTCGAGTTGTCCCCTCTTTCTGACTCTTCTTCATCAGAGGAAGAGGAGCATGAGGAGGAGCAGGCTCAGTCAGAGGCACCACCACAGACACAGGCTACCCCGGAGGCGCAGCAGCCCCCTGAGGAGCCACAGCTTGAGGCCCAGCCAGATGCGACAGTTGACTTTCACCCCGAGCCCGAGCGTAGCATCGAGGACGATACTTTATTCTAAGTGTGGGGAGGTCACCGTCGTCGCTGTCGGTGGATTGCTATTGTGGGTGAACACAATTTCGGCCATTTATCCCTTATTTTGTGTTATTTTTAGTACTTTGCACTTTATTTTTACTGAGCACTTTTGAGATTATTGTATATATTTGTTACTTTGGATACTTTTATTTGAGTTTGTTGTATTTTGCACTATAGTTTAGATATACTTTTTAGATTTTTAGTTGGATTTGCATTTGTAGTTAATAGTATGTATATATGTAGTTGCTTTAGTTTAGTGGTTGTGATTTGAAAATTATGGATTATTGGAGTTTGGTTTACCCGTTTTACATAAGAAATTTGGTTTGGTTTGAAAAAGAAAGGATAAACTAAGGAATTTTTACAGTTTCTAAATTACAACATTGTATTTAGGATAAGCTTAGTCAAAACAAGGAAATTTTTCAAAGACCTTATCTATAGGGCACCACAATTGAAAAAATTTTTTTTGTGGAACTTGCTTGAATTATACAATTTGGTGAAGCATGTTTTGAGCTAAGAACACAAGCATGTGAGATTTGAGCCTAATGATGAGCTTACATCTTATAACCACTTATTTTCCTTCTTGTGTGCAATTGTGCTCTCTCTATGATTGTGATCCTTGATTTGTTTAATTCTTTATGTCCATTATTCCTTGTATTCATGTATTTATATGATTGAGGCCATTATTTCATTAGCTCACTCATCCAAATAAGCCTACCTTTTACCTTCCATTGTTAACCAATTTTGAGCCTATGCTTAACCACAATTGTTCTTTATTTTAGAACATTACAAGCCTAAAGTGAAAATTAATAAAAGTCCCTTGTTTGGATCTTTGATTGGGTTAGACTAGTGAGAGTGTTCATTACTCAAGATTGGGGAGGTTTGGGAACATTGGTTGGGATAAAAGGGTGTTTTATATTTTTATATTTGGGAATTGGGTGCATGCTCATGTATTAATCAAATGTTAGACCTCATGGATTGATATTCTTGCATATAGTTTGAAAATAAAGAAAAAAATAAAAAAATAAGAAATACAAAAAAAATGAAAAGAAAAGAAAAGAAAGGAAAAAAAAGAAGAGAAAAACAATAACAAGGGGACAAAATGCCCCAAAATATAGTCAATAAGAATCAATGCATAAGTGTTGTGAAATAAAAAAGAAAAAGCATGAGTATGTGAAGAAGTGAAGAATTGGTAGTTAGGTTAGAACTTAATCGTATAGGTTATCATAGGTTAGGTGGGAAAGTCTAGGTTAATCAAAGATTCAATTTCAAGCTCACTTAACCATATATGACCTCACCTTGACCCTAGCCCCATTACAACCTTTGAGAAAGACCTCATGATAATTGTATGCATGCATTGGATAATTGTTGATTGTTAGATGAAGAACAAATTTTGGAAAGCATGAAATAGAGGAGAATTGAGTGAATCAACCCTAAACACTTGAGTGACTAGAGCGGATACACATCCGGTGAGGGTTCGATTGCTCAATTACATGTATTCACCACTATCATCTATATTCTTGCAAGTTTGTAAATCTTTTTGATAATTCAATACAATTGTGGATTGGATTTGATTCTTATTGCTTTAGCCCTTATGCTTACATATGTTCTCCTGGGAATTGATTTGTTTGACCAAGCATTTGCATTCATATAGGTAGTTGTATTTAGATAGGTTGCATATAGTTTAGTTGCATTGAATAAACGCCATACCCCTTACTTCATTCTTCGTTTAGCATGAGGACATGCTAAGGTTTAAGTGTGGGGAGGTTGATAAATCCCATTTTTAGGGTTATTCTTGTGTTGAATTTAGAGCATTTTATCAACCTTTTCTCACATTTATTCAATGAAATAGCATGATTTTGTGATTCTCCGTTAAGTGGTGCTTAAATGTAAAAACATGCTTTTAGACCTTTAATTTGACGATTTTTATTCACCTTTGATTCCACTAGATGCCTTGATGTGCTTGCTAGTGATTTTAGGATTGAAAAGGGCTAGGAATGGATCAAAGGAGTGAAGAGGAAAGCATGCAAAGTGGATAACACATGGAAAAAGCCAAAGATTTGGATGTACTCTCCCACGTGCACGCGTACTGGATGCGTACGCGTGGATCATAAAAACCCCATGGACATGCACGCATGCTGTACGCGTACGCATCGGTGCTGGCACGGGATTTTTAAGTGAAAACGTGCCCAACGAATTCACAGAGGCTGTGGGGCCCAGTTTGTAACCAACTTTGGCACTAAAATGCTTAAAAGGACCAAAGATTGAAGGAGAGAGGCATCTTTTTGCATCTTTGGATCAATTTTACACACATTAGGATTAGGATTAGTTAGTTTTAGAGAGAGAAGCTCTCACTTCTCTCTAGAATTAGGATTAGGTTTAGGTCAATAATCTTAGATCTAGGTTTTAATCCATGCTTTCATCTACTTCTACCTCTCAATTCTTTGTTGTTACATTCATCATTCTTCTATTATTTTGTTGTAATTTCCTCTATGTTGTTCTTATACTTTGTTGTAGATCTACTCTTGTTTCTTTCAATTTCTTTGAATGCAATTTGAGGTAATTCATGATAACTGTATTCTCTTTGATTGTTGTTGTTAATTCCTTGCAATAAGTAGTTGTTAGATTTCATTCTTGTTGTGAATTTACTATGCTTTCCTTTTATACCTTCCAAGTGTTTGTCAAAATGCTTGAGAAGATGTTAGAGTAGAATTTTATGTTCTTGGCTTGGGAAGGTAACTTAGGAACTCTTGAGTTGCTAATGTCCAAGTGATTGATAGTTGGTAGCCATAGACTCTGGCTCTCATTAATTCGATTAGTGAATAGCTACGACTTATGGAATTGGATTGATATAGCTCATTTGACTTTCCTTTACTTGTTAGAGGATGACTTAGTGGGATTGATCCTTGTAATTATCATATTATGGTTAGTGATAAGGATAGAGATCCTTGACCACCAAACCTTGCCAAGACCCTTTCGTCATTTGATTTCCATTGTCATTTACTTTTCTTAATTCCTATTCAAAACCCCAAAATATACATGTCCATAGCCAATAACAAGAACACTACCCTGCAATTCCTTTGAGAGACGACCCGAGGTTTAAATACTTCGGTTTATAATTTTAGGGGTTTGTACTTCTGATAAAAAAAATTTTGTATGAAAGGATTATTGTTGGTTCAGAAACTATATTGCAACGAGATTTCATTAGTGAATTCTATACCATCAAAATTCCGTTCATCAAAATGGTGCCATTGCCGTTGATAGTTAGTTTGGTTCTAATTATGTTGTAGGAAGTGTGAACCTCAATGACAACATGTCTCAAGGATAGAACCAACAAAGATCGGAGGAGCCTCAAGGAGTTGATCACTCCTATTGGCAACAACCTCCGGATACTTATAGGTATAATCACCATCCTAATGCATGTCAATTCAATGGCTATGGTGATTCTTTTTGTGATAATCAATTACCACCATCATATGCCCATGAATCTTATCCTCAACATGAACATCAACCATACCCACAAGCCTTTCTTTACCAAACACCTTTATATGACCCTTATCCACCATATGACCAATCACCCATACCATATCCTTGTACTATTACGAGCAAGAACCACCTTCCTACTATGAAATATGTGATGTAAATAAGGATCAATCATAAACAAGCATCACCTAACAAAAAAATGCATTGATACTACACACTTGCCTAACAACAGATGATGAATGCATCGTGGCCAGAACATGCAATTCATAAGATTTTAAAAAGCTTGAAGGCAATGTCATATATACTTGGCATGCACAAATGTTAAACATAAAAATTCAAAACCAAGTAACAAAATGTAACCTCAACAAAGAATCCAACAATGAATATCATAAATAATTATGCCAACATGGCATTAAGTGAATAATAAGTAGCAATAATAGTAAACAAAATTAGTAATCCAACACTTATAATGAAAAACAAAAATTAAACAAAAATTAAAATTACTAAATAACTAACTAACTATCTAACTAAAAGAAATGGTGTTATATGGCGTTTGGTAGTGTTGGATGATGGTTGAAGAAGGGAAGGAAAAGAAGAGAAGAGAGAAGGAAAGAAATGGAGAGAAGATGAGAAAAGAAGGTGGTGGAACAAGGCGATCCACACGTACGCGTGGAGTGACGCTTGCGCGTGGTGAGGTGAAATGGAAGCGACGCGTACGCGTGGGGCAGGCGTACGCGTGATGGGTTATTCAGACAGGCGACGCATACGCGTGGGTTGACGCGTACGCGTGGGCGGATTTTGTGCTGAAGGCACAATTCCAGCCCAAAACTCGCACAACTCTCGGGTCTGTGTATGGAAGGCGGAATTTTGTATCCACACATACGCTGATGCCAAGGCATCATGGCCTGTTTTTCTATGCTTTTTCACTAGATTTCGGCTTAGTTTTCATACAATTTCTGTTGATAAAGGAGCAAAAGCATGAATAATCTCTGCATTAAGAAAATCTCAAGCATAGGTGACTTTTTGTTAACATACAGGGTAAATATGATGAATTAAGATCACACTAAGTAAAGTTATAATTTTGAGCATTATTTACACACTTAGTATAGTAAAGATTATCATGTAGGTTACTTTGATACACTTGTTTGTTTGATGATAGGCTAAAGAGAAGCAGAGAAGCAGAGAAAAGCAGAGTTGGAGAGCCAACGTTGGTGGCAAAGTTTGAGTAGACGTTGGCAATGAACCAACGTTGTAAGGAAAAATTGAAAGAAGCAACGTTGGAGGGAACGTTGGTGATCCAACGTTACCCTCAACGTGCGCGAAAAGAAGCCTGGAAAAATCAACATCCATGCGTATGCGTACCCCACGTGTACGCGTGAGAAGTGCAGAATCAGATTCCACGGGTATGCGTGAAAAGAGAAAAGTTGACAAGCCACGCGTACGCGTCACCCACGCGTACACATGAGAAGTAAAGAATTGACAAAGCACGCGTGCGCGCACAACTAGAAAATGGATTAATACAGACAAATTTACAGACATGTTTACTCTTTATTACAGATGAATTTTTGGTTACCGACGAAATTACCGACAGATTTTGTCCCTCTGTAAAAGCCTCGTCGAAAATTATTTACCGACGAATTTTTTCCGTCGGAAAATTACCGAAAGATTTTTACCAGTTACCGACGGATTTTTCCTCTGTAAATTCTCCATCCATTTTCCTAAGACGACGAACTTTCCGACGGATTTTTCGTCGGTAATTACAGACGGATTTTCCGACGGATTTTCCATCGGTAATTACAGACGGATTTTCCAAACTTTGAATACAGACAAAAAATCCGTCTGTAAATCCATTAGTAAAGTAATTTTTTTTATTTTTTATTGCAAAATACATCTTTTTTCATATAAAATAAATATAAATTTAATAAATAAAATTTTTATTTAATTTATATTCAAATATTCATAATATTTCAAAAAATAAACAAATTTATTGTATTATCAAACTAAAAGAAAAGTACTATAAACAAGAAAGTCAATATAATTAAAAAAAAAAACAAAGTGTATTGATACATCAACTATAATAATAAATAACAACTATACATCAACAAAATGTGTTGATACATCAACTATAATTCAAAACATAAACTCAGTGTATTGTTCTTATAGCATAATATAAATTTTGAATGCCAGCATCAGCTAAAAAGCCACCAAGGAGGCCAAGAAGGTTGAGAGTTCCCATAAAATTGGTAAATATTGTAGCAGATTTAGCTGATGAAAGATTCAAAGTTCCAACCAAGAATGTGACCAAGTTCATAGATATTCCCATAACACATTCTTTCAGCTAGTTCAGTTCCTGCATAGTGAAAAAAGTATGCAAATTTAGAATTCAAATTATGACTCAAATTTCTTTGGAATGAAAAAGAAAAATAAACCAGGACAGGTAGTATTCAGAATAAATCAATGACTAATTCAGCACACATAAGTAAAAGCTATAAACCGCAGATACTGACAAAAAATAGAGAGAATGGAGTGACTAAGAAGAGCACCAACATGCAAATAAGACCTTGAGGAAAAAGTTAATTACCTCAACTTCCTTCATCCAATAAGTAGCCTTTTGAACCTGCTCACTCTCCCAGCCTTTGATGATAGTATCTTCTCTCTTGAATCTGTTGTTAATCTTTGCAATCTTGTTCTGCATGCTGATATCTTTGCATTAACCTCCTCGTTCTTCATCCTTTGCACTGAAATCTCTTCAACTACTTGATAATGTTGATGTTGATGTTGATGATGACCACTACTAAAACTTGCACCACCACTACTAGAATATAAACTCATGAACATTGGCTCAGAAAAAAGATTGATTTTAGTAAATAAAAAGCACCTTGGTTATCTGCAAGATCATTATATATTGCTTGAAGGTGTTGAACAAGTCCTCAAGTGTCTAATCCATTTTCATGTTGTTCCATTTTGTCTTTATCTAAATCTTCTTTACTAAAATTACGCCTATCACGGGAGGTGAAACTATCCTAAAGACTTTAAGTGTATAACATCCTTTGGTCCTATTCTTAAGATCGCAATAATTAAAAATCAACTTTAAGCTTAATGAATGACGAACTGAGTTGTGACGGCTTGTGTGGAGAGAGAGAGAGAACATGTCCATATTTTTTCACCTTTTAAGTGTGCTAAACATGCATCAGTAATGTCATTAAATCCCAAGTTGAGTACTTTCAAATTTTCTAGCCTTGCAAAAATTAAAATAAAGAGTTTTCTACGGCTGCCTTGTCCAGAATAATTCTTATGGTACAAGAAATTTGGAACAAATGAGCATATTTTAAAATAGATAATTATCAAACAAAAATAGCAGATAGATAAGTCCCAACAGCTTACGTGAAAATTTTTCACAGCCATCGTCGGTAATATTGCATCTATTAAGATTCAAGTTTGACAAGAGAGGAAGATCTGGCAAGAAATAACAAGGACAAATTAATCTATAATATACACTAATAAACATGATGGAAAATATTTTACAGCAGTAGTACAAGTAAAACTCTTATTCGTGGGCCTCCAAAATCTTATATTATAGTGTGGTTGATTAAAAGGAAGAACTTTATATTAGTGTGAAGATGGTCATAAAGTTAAGAACAACACCACATTTTTCCAAGGTTAAATTACTTACAACTGAACAATGTTGTTTTCACCTTAATGACATTCTAGTGCTCAAAGCAGGATGAACGAATAACGTTAAAGCTATCAGCTTATATACCTGTTCCAACGACGTCTTTTAATGGATCCAAAAAACTGGATTCGTTTAGGCCTCTCCTGTCCAAGCCATACTGCAAAACAATATAAATAGAAGCCTGACGTAGTTCTAGACAACCAAGATAATGAAATCGGCAAAACAATTGGCTATCATTTATCAGCATCAAAGGCACCTTCGCCCACTGCAACACATCTTCAGCCACATGCCACAGTAATCTACCTTGAAATGGAGTCCTTAAACTAGTCATAGGAACCTAGACGTACAAATCACACAATTTTAGTCCACAGAAGAGGGCCTAGACCAACGACCACACTATATTCACTGGAATTTAGTTCTTCCCGCATAAATGTTTGGCTTTGATTCACTAGTCATTACGATGTTCCTTAAATTCTGTCTCTCCTAGGGGGTCCAATGAACAATCATATCTAGAGCATTATGTAGGGAAACCTCGTCATATAGCAGACCTACCTGACATAGGAAAGATGACAACAATGATATGGGATTGTTTATTCTTGCTTGCAGACTATTAATAAAAGTAAAGCATATACTTTTACTATTAAATTCACAATGTGAAGGAAAAACATGCAGGCAAATAGATCAATTACCCAAAAATGCTGGCAGAGCATACAACATGTCTGAAGTTCCCCCATCAGCACCACTCATTTCCATGTACCTCTTGAGCCTGACCTACACAAAATTGAATACTTGGCCAACTTAGTAAACAGAAGGTAGATATACAAATTTCTTTGATGTTATACTTGAAATATAAATGTAAAAAAGTGATGATCATGGGGATAAAGTGCAAGCATGAACCACCTGGGAAATGCACCGAGAAAGCCTCATGATTCTTGAATACCCAACACTTACAGTTTTAACTGTAGTCCTTATTTTAGCTACAAGGGATGGTGACTTCTGCTCCCCACTAGCAGCATCATGTATCCGGCAAGGAAGGATATTTACAGGATAGACCCCACTGCTTGGAAACATTTTGTCAAACTAGTCAGTGTCCTTGGCATATAAAGCTTATCTGATTCTGTGGTACTATTTTGGCCACACACAAAAAATGTAAAAAACTAAAAATAATAACATTAGATCATACCAAAATAATAACATAAAACAACAACAATGAAAGCTTATCCCACCATGTTGAATCAGCTACATGGACAAAAAAATGCCATTGAGCCTCTTGTTCACATTCTGAAACCAAAAATGAAAGCTTTGTTATTTCACACTCCAAAAGGAATGTGAAAAATTACAATAATTGAACTTTACAAGCTCAGAAAACGGAACTCATAAAAACAAAGTAGCAAAGCAACAAGGTGGCACACTAAGGGATTAAAACTGAAAAACCTCAGTGATTAAAGCTAAGGACCCTAAAAAAATGATACCTTTTGCTGGTAGCTGTAAATTCTTTCTCTTTTCCCCCCACTTTTTCAAAACAAAACAAAACATGAAACTTTGTAATGGGTTAAAGAGTGATCAAACAGTCAGAATAATCATTAGTCGACTGCTTATCTCATCAGGCATTTGTATAAGGGAAGCTGTTATCTCATCAGTATATTAAAAAATCTCCTATTACTATCTGTGATGGTTTTGTGCATTGTAGCAGAGTAGTTGGCAATGTGTTGATGATTTAGACATTTAGTTTTCAAATTTGTGACACCTAAAGGCTTGGTATACACTTGTCCTTGTGCATGTTATAATCATCCATCCCCACTTCCAAGTTCCAAAGTCCCAAGTCCCAAGTGCCATCATTATTATTCCTATATTGCATACTCATCCTTAGTCCCTACTACCTACCAAACAATATATAATACTTGCATACACATATACCCCATCAAAAATCAGTGTCTTATTATTGTTAGTTGTGTTTGTTTCTTAATAACTAGGAGTCTAGCACTGTAACCTATGAAAACCAAGCTTGTTCTCTTCATTATTCTGCTCTCTCTATGCACCAACATATTAGCTGCTCTGTCCAGAGATGAGGAGCAGGAAGAAGAAGACCCTGAGCTCACAACATGCCTGCACCAGTGTGGCCAACAGCAACAGTATTCGAAGAGTGACAAGCGAGCATACGTTCGCAGTTGCAAGAGGTACCATCAAATAAAGAAAGAGCGAGAAGAAGAAGAGGGAACCACGATGGAGAATCAAAATCCTTATGTGTTTGATAATGAAGATTTTAGGACCAGGTTGGACACACAAGACAGAAGAGTTCAGGATCTGAACAAGTTCACTAGAAGATCTAAGCTCCTCAAAAGCATTAGCAATTATGTTTTGGTCACTATGGAAGCTAAGGGAGACACTTTCACCTCTCTAACTTACTTTGGTTTCGATGCCATTATCTTTGTACTCAAAGGTAGCTTTTTCTTTCTTTCTTTCTTTCTTTAATTTAATCATAATTATATTGTGGAATTGTTAATTATAGGGAGAGCGGTAATTGGGTTGGTGAGAGAAGACAAAACGGATAGGTTCAACCTTGAAGATGGAGACATGATGAGGGTAGCAGCAGGCACACTAGTTTATTTCGTTAACAAAAATGAGAATCAGAACCTTGTCCTTGCCTATCTCTTTATACCTCTCACTACACCTGGAGACTACAAGGTTCATTCATTAATTCTCTTTAACTCATTACTATAAGCCATAAGAATAAGATCAAAACAAGTTATGGCATTGCAGGCATTTAACCCGGAATTATTTCTCACAGCATTCAGTATGGACAAACTTGAAGCTGCACTCCAAGTAGATATAAACTAAAATGTGAAACTTAAATGAAATACGAACGATCTACATTCACTTAACTAAACTGTGAAACTTAAATATCATCCATCTAATTTAAGGTGTTGAGATTACAAGAACCAAATTGTAGTATCTTTGTCCATGTGTATAGCTTCAAGTTTTGTTCTTTCTTCTGATGGACATACATAATGGTATTGAGACATATATAGAGTATTAGTAAATAACACTAACCTGTTGCCAAAAGAAGCATGCAACTTAGTAATGATGGCTTACTACAAGATTCAAGATACATTTATGTAACATAGAAGGACAAAAACCAATTAGCAAACAGAAAAAAAAGGAAGTAATCAAAGGAGAAAACAGATTTCATATGAGGAAAAAAAAAGATAAATGACTTGCATGTCCATAACACTTCTAAGATTAGCAAATTCTGCTAGAATAAATCATCAGTATGTACCAGAGAGATTTACATTTTACATAAGTAGATACATTAAATGATTCATACTTACAATGTATCCAAATTACCAATCCGTGATAGCTGATTGGAATAGGCCCTTTAAGATTGTTGGAAGAAAGGTTTCTAATGGATAGTGATCACAATTTCATGAAACAAGGACTAATTAAGCAAAGTTCAAATGTAATACTTGACAAGTTATTAATAAACTTCAGTTGAATCTTACATAATAGAATTGTAAATAGGTTTGGTAAGAAATTCAATGGTGCTATGTTATTGCTATTGTATATATTGTGAATAGTTTGAATTTTGGTTTATTTGCTAGTTTTTGCTAGTTTAGGATTTTATCTACTTCTTTGTTTCTTATTAATCTTTGTTTTTATTTTATTTTCTCTTTCACTATAAATTTTTATCCTTTTGGCTATGAGTGTAGTTAAAACTATGTTGTAGGAAATGGAAGCTCTAATGAGGATATACATCAAGGATTTAGAAATCAAAGATGGGAGGAACCTCGAGCTTATGAACCACCTTCATGGCAACAACCTCCTACGAACTCTTATGGGTATAATCCTGATCCTAATGTGTATCAATCTAATGTATGTGATGACTCTCATTGTGGTTGTCAACCACAATCACCATATGCATGTGATCCCACTCCTCAATATAGCCATACACCATACTCACAAGCCTCACACCACCATTCAACTCCATATGACAACTCATACACACCATATCAACCACCATATGAACCACATCTAGAACAACTACTATTCCAACATCAATACTCCCTAGAACCACAAATTCCACATACACCACCTCAAGAATTCCACCAATATGAACCACCTTCCAACATTAATAATCTTCCCTTAAACAATGAATCAAACCTTCCACCACCACCTCCCGATGAAGCCTTCATATTAGAATTGAGAGACCTTGAATCTCGCATCTTAAGGCGACAAGAGGAGGATGAAACTCAATTTAAGGAGCTAAGAGCAAGGATAGCTAGCATGGTAGAAGCCGTGAATCACCTAACATCCCACCTAAGCTCATGCACCCTAAGTACCCCATTGTGAATATGGAGAAACAATCAAGGAGCTTAGTGAGGAAATGAACTTAAGGCTCCATGGTGAGGAAGAAGAGTTGAAGTAAGAAGAGCAACAAGAGGAGAAGATAGAGATTAGCGAACAAAAGGAAGTAGTGGATGTTGAAGAGGAGAGTAAAGTTGAGAACATAACGGATGTTGAAGAGTAGAGTAAAGTTGCGAAAGTAAATGGAGAGTTGAAGGAAATTATTCAAGAAGTGGATTCCATCACTAGTGATTTTTTGCCCACATTGATCAATCCCCTTGACGATTTTGTTGAGTCTTCTCCCAGTGGATTAGAATGCAATGTTGAGAAGGGTGTGCCACCTCCAAAACCCATTGTAAGTGAAGAACTGGAATAAGTGTTCCAAGCAACAAGCCCTCCTGTCTATGATGATTCCGCATCCACATATGATTCTTTCGAATTTGAAGAGTCTTTCCCTAAAATGCTTAGACTTGATGGTGAGATAGACTTCACTAGACCTCCTATCTATGATGAGAGTGATGGGGAGGAGATAGAAGAAATTGATGAAGAAGAATGTGAACTTGAGGAAGCTTGGCAATAGGAGAAACTTGAAAAACATTGCCAAGTGGTGGAAGCCTCTAGAAGAAGATGGACGGGAGTAGAGCATGCTTTATCAAGACCTTTTGGAACTCCTCCACCTAGTTCGCAATCCAATCCTTCGCTTGAGTGGGTAAAACTTCTAACTTTCAGCTTTATTATCCCACTTGAGTATGGTCTGCTTGAGACGGATGGCCAACTTAGGGCGCTTTGTGGAATTAAGTGAAAGAGGAGGATGTTTAGTGGTTGGCATTGTAAATCTAGATTCATTATGGTTGGAAGCTCAAAATTGAAGAACATGGATTGGTGTAATGCTCAATTAAATGGGTCCAGGAGAGTAGTTTGGTGCTTTCATGAGAATTCTGCTTTCTCGTCGCCCGGACAAAGTCAAGGCAATCAACTAGAAGATGGGTGCGAGGACAAGATATGGGACCCTGGATTACCCTATAAGAGTCAATTTTGGGAGCTCATATCTTGGAGAGAACCTCACTCAAGCTTAGTGAAGATGGTTGGAACTTCTGACAACCGATTGAAGGACAAGCACTCTTGGAGGTTCAAGGATGGATACAAGCATAAGCCACATTGACAAGGAGCCTCCCAATGTCCAACTTAAGGACTTAAACTAAAAGTGCTTGGTGGGAGACACCCCACTATGGTAAACTCTTTCCATTCTCTTGTAGATATAATGAATGAATGAATTGAGTTCCATTGTATATAATTCTTTACTTCTTGGTATATTTTGCTTGCTTGCTAAGGTGTTTATATATTCATACTTTAATTAGGGATAATTCTCTGAACTTGAGTTTTTGCTTGAATTGCAAGCTTCTTCAATTTGTTTGAAAAATCTCCAATATTTCAAAAATGTGTTTAATTTTGCATCTTAGCTAGTTTTAAAATTTTAGAGGAGGATAGGAAGGTTATGAGCTCTTTTTGATGCTCATTAAAAAAAAAAAAACAACCAAGCCACGCGCAAGCGCATAGCACGCGCACGTCGGCTGCACATTTTTAGCTTTCTGGGCCAAGGACCAAAGAGTTGTGCCACTTTTGGGCCAACTCTGTGCCTCAACCCACGCGGACACGCGCTTTACGCGTCCACGCCACTCCTTATTTTTCTTACCCACACGCTGGCGTACACTGTGACGTCAAACCATCACTCCGCTTCACCTTCTCTTCATTTGCCCCATTCAGTTTCTGCGTCCCAGGTTCCATACCCTCCCCTGTTCTGCTTCCCTTTTACTGCTTTATGTTAATTTCATTAATTAGCTAGCTTAGTTAGTTAGTTTAGTTTACTTAGGTGGTTACTGAATCTGGCCTGAGTAGTGGATTTAGGATTAACTAAATCTTTGCTGCTGTGTGAAATTGCTCTGTTTTGTTGGATTATTCTATGTTCGTTTAATCTGTGATGCTGCTTGCCTGTGTTTGATTGATGAAAGGAACTGCTGCTGTTCTTTGTGCTATTTAATTTACGTTGCTGCTAAACTATTGGTTGTTTGCTGCATTCATATGAATTCATATATATGGTTTTGTGTTTTGATTGTTGATGATGAATCCATATGGAACCTGATTTGCTGTTTAAACTTGGAAATAGCCAATTTGCTGCTGAAATACTGCCGGATTTTTCCTAACCATGTTCCATGAATTAATAATGCTTTGATTGGTGTAACTAACTCTAGTTGATGATTTCTATATCAATTAGAATTTTGTTACCTAAAGGGTTTTGAAAAATCCTCATGGGCATGTTTACAGGTTTTTGGTTATGCTCCTAATGCGCTTTACTTGCTTGCAATGCTAATTTGCTATATGCATTGCATGATTGAATAAGTTTTCAAATTTACCATAAACTTGATTTTCATTTAGAGTTAAGCTCAACTTGCTTGCTTTCACAAGATTGATGGTTTCTTCTACCTATGTGGCCATTGTGATTCAATTCCTATATACCTTTGGTCACATGGCGCGTAAATTTTCAAATCTCACCTCAATCCTTGTGACTTGCATGCATGGTTGGAATTGGTGTTAAATGTGCTTAAAATACTTGTTTCTCAAGGTTTTGCTCTCACCAACTCCAATTCACATAACTCTAGTGATCCTTGTATTGATTGATGACTTATTTTCTCATTAGTTACTTTCTAGCTATACCACATTTCATCATCAATGACTTGATGCATTTCATGATTGTGAAAGTGCCTACATTCCTATTTTATGCATTCCTTTTGAATTGAGCCAGTAACCACTATATCACTAATTTTTAAACTGATTTCTAACTTTAATCTGTTTAACCAACTAACTTCTTTTGGGTTTCAACCTAACTCTTTTGATCATTATTTTGGATATGGTGATTCCTAGGCTTAGTGAACGAATAATGTGCAAATGTGGTTTGAATTCTTGGTTTGAAGTATGATTTGAATTCCAAATTCTGATGCTTGCATTCTAAGAAATCTCTTTACTTTATTCACTTCATGAATATGCTTTGCTTTGAGTGCTTTGTATCTATTTGGCTATCTGCTTATACTGTATCATCTCTATTTTTTCAGGATATCAGACAAGGAAAAGGCTATAGCCACTACCTCCAAAAAGAGGAAGCGCTCTAAGACCTCTACCCCCTCACCATATGATAATTATGCCAAGAATCCGCTAAACAATGAGGATAAGGAAAATCAGCTGCAGCCACCCACTGACCCAATCAAATTCCCAAACCTCTACTGCGAGCTGCGCTTCTCCAGTTATAAGAAGAAAAATCTGAACATTGAGAAGAAGCTGAACCTTCCCAATGAAGTGAGGCGTGCCATAAATACCCGCATCTCAGAGTTGGGATTAGATTTCGTTGATAGGGACTTGGGAAGGATTAACATCTCATGGGTTAAGGAGTTCTACTGTAACTTCTTCCGAGCGGGCTTGGATTCAGTGCACTTAAGGGGTAGAGAGATTATGGTCACTGAGGCTGCCATAGGGGATGCACTGCTTTGCAGAGTTGGTACTCCTGACATTTGTGCCTACCATCAGACAGAGGTAGCTCTTCTCTCCATGACTTTTGACTATGAGGCGCTTAAGCACGTGATTGCCACACCAGACGCTCCCTGGGTGATGGATTCGAACAACAAGAAGCCCAAGGGGATGTTATCCACATATCTGTCTAAGGAGGCTAGGACCTGGTAGCAGATATTTGCCCACTATGTCTTGCCTACCACTCACTTCTTAGAGATTCCAATGGATATGCTAGTTTTGATTGGGTGTGTCATGGAGGGGAAAGGGGTGTATTTCCCCCGGCTAATCAAGCATAGCATGTGGAGAGCTCATATTCGCAGCTTGCTACCGTTTCCAACACTAGTCACTAGTTTGGTTGAGCTAGCTGATGCCTCGTGGGAGGATGACGATGTGACACCACCACCCCCAGAGGACGACGACAAGGAGGTTACCATTCCATGGGGTGAATGGGTGCACGAGAAGCCCCCGACCAGCCGCCGTTCTCGAGCGAGAGCGGTGATTGAGGCAGCTAGACCCTCATCCTCCACGGCAGCAGGACCTGCCTCCTCCTCAGCAGCCGCAGCATCCTTACCACCACCACCACCAGCACCTAAGCCGACTTATCTGTTGGTGCAGCACCTCCTCCACTTCATGGAGCGCTTCGAGCGTCGTGTCATGCGACGTCTCGACCGCATCGACCAGGTGTTTGTATCACAGGGCATCGAGCTACCACCGCTCCCAGACTCTCCCGCTTCCGACGAGCAGGATCAGTAGGAGGAGCTGGCTGAGGAGCCGACTCATCAGGATGCACCTCCAGAGACACAGGCCACCACTGAGGTCTAACAGCCTCCTGAGGATCCACAGCCACATCCAAATCCACCGCCTGAGCCACAGCTCGGCGTGATTGTTGACCCCCATCCCGAGCTTCAGCAGTAGTATCGAGAGCGATGCTTGATTCTAAAGTGTGGGGAGGTCACCGTTCGTGACCGGTGTTTTCATTTATGTGGTGAACTTTCGTACATCTATTTCTATTTTCTGCTACTTTATTTTATTTTGCACTTTATGTTTTAGATCATTTTGGGATTACTGTACATATTTGCTATTGTGGATACTTTTATTTCGGTAGTTGCACACTTTTAGTACATACATATATATATATATATATATATGTGTGTGTTTTGCATCTTAGTTTTTGATTGTGATTAAAAAAGTGTTTCGGGATTGTTAAAAATCTAGTTAACCCTTTTTATATAAGAATTGTGTTTTGATTGAAAAATGGATAAACTAGGGAAATTTTTAAGATTTCTAAATCACAACATTGCATTAAAATAAGCTTAGTCAATATGATGAAAATTTCCAAGAAATTTATTTTTAGGGTACCACCCAATTGGTTGAAAATTTTTTTTTAGAACTTGCTTGAATTATACACTTGTGAATCATGTTTTGAGCTAAGAACACAAGCATGTGAGATTCGAGCCTAATTGTGTGGTTACATCCAATGACCACTTACTTTCATTCTTGTGTGCATTATTCTCTTCCTATGATTGTAATCTTTGATTGTTTGATTCTTTATGTCCATTATTTTGTGTATACATGTATTTATATGATTGAGGCCATTGTTCAAATAGCTCACTTATCCAAAATAACCTAACTTTTATCTTCCATTGTTAGCAAATTTTGAGCCTATGCTTAACCCATTTGTTCATAATTATAGCACATTACAAGCTTAAGTAAAAAATAATAAATGTTTCTTGTTTGGATCTTTGATTAGTTTAGGCTAGTGAGAGTGTTCATTACTTGATTTTGGGAAGGTTGGGTACATTGGGTAGAGATAAAAGTGTATGTGTTTTTGTTGAAAAGTTCTCAAGAATTGGGTACATGCTCATGTATTAATCATGTGTAAACCATATGCATTGATGTCAAAAAAAATAATTTTAGAAAATTTACAATGCAACAAGAAGGGAACAAAATGTCCCAAAGTTTGAAGTTTAATAAAAGTCAATGCATATGGGTGGTGATTAAAAAGGAAATGCATGAATGTGTGAAAAGTGAAGAATGAATAGCTAGGTTTGTTTAGAATTGTCTAGGTTGTCATAGGTTAGGTGGGAAGTTTAAGTTAATCAAAGATTCAAATCTCAAGCCTACTTGACCATATGCATCCTACCTTGACCTAGCCCCATTACAACTTATGGGAAGTCCTCATGATATTTGTACGCATGCATAAAGTAATTGTTGATTGTTAGATGGAAAACAAATCTTGGAAAGCATGATTAGGAAAGAATTGAGTGAATCAACCCCATACACTTGAGTGCATAGAGCGGATATACATTCGGCGAGGGTTCAATCGCTTAATTACATGTTTCCACCCATGATCATCTTTTCTTGCAAGTTTATGAACTCTTTCAAATGATTCAATCCAATTGTGGTTTGCTTTGATTGCTAATACCTTAGCCCTTGTGCTTGCATGTATATTCTTGAAAATTGATTTATTTTGACTAAGCCATTGCATCATGTAAATAGATTGCATATAGATAGATTGCATTTAGTTAGTTGCATTGAATAAATGTTAACACCCTTTGCTTCTTTCTTGATTTTAGCATGAGGACATGCTTAGTTTAAGTGTGAGAAGATTTGATAAACCCCGATTTCGTGATTTATCTTGTGCTTATTTTGGGGGATTTTACCACCTTTTCCCACATTTATTCAATGAAATAGCATGGTTTTGTAATTCTTCTTTGAATTTTGCTTAAGTGTAAAAACATGCTTTTTAGGCCTTAAATTGGTAATTTTGATTCACCTTAATTCCATTCGATGCCTTGATATGTGTGTTGAGTGATTTCAGGTTTATAAGGCAAGTATTGGATGAAAGAAATGAGTAGAAAAGCATACAAAGGGGAGAATGCATGAAGAAACAATGATTGGGAATGCATCAAAGGACGCACACGCGCAAAAAGTGGTGTCGCCCATAGACGCACACGCGTACATGCCGCATCCGCGCGGATGGAAAATTTGCCAATTGACGCGCACACGCACATGGCGCGCACGCACCAATACTCTTACATGGCCCACTTAAAAGCAAAACACTGGGGGGCAATTTCTGAGCTGTCCAGGCCCAAATCCAACTTGTTTCTGAGTGTATTTCATGCAGAATTGAAGTCCAAGCAAAGGAGGAGCAATTAGTTTAGCCAACATGAGCCTTTAGTTAGTTTCTAGAGAGAGAAGCTCCCTTTTCTCTCTGGAATTAGGTTAGGATTAGGTTAGATTATCTTAGATTCATGTTTAATTATTTGATTTCATCTTGTTTCTTTTATAATTTCTCATCTCTACATCTTGATTCTCTTAATTGTGATGTTAATTTCTCATTTTGCTCTCTTTTGTAATGATGAACTCATGTTAGATTTGGTTTACATTTAATACAATTTTGATGTTGATGTCTCTTTAATTGATGAGTTGAGTTGTGATCTTACTTTTCTTGCACTTAGTAGTTGTTAGATTTTATTATTTTTGCAAAATTATGATGTTTACTTTTAGTGCACTCTATGTGTTTGATGAAATGTTCTCTTTAATTTTTGAGTAGTTTTGTCAACTCTTAGTCTAAGCCAAGGAAATTGGATAAACTTGAGTCATTGAGTATGATGGAATTGGTCCATTGAGAACCCATGGTGATCAATTTGATACCCATTGATGCTAACCCACTACTAAGTTAATTAGTAGGTAGGTTAGGACTTAAGGGTTGATGTACTCAAACCTATTTGACGTACTTCACGCTTAGGAGTAAATGTTACATACTTAAGGCTTTTGGGAAGTAGACTTAATAGGTTGGTCTCTCATAATTATCAATATTCGGGTTGTTGACAAGGATGGTGATTTCAATTACCCAAGTCTTAGCCAAGAGTTCTTTATCTTGCTTTCTTTACTTATTCACTCAATTTACTTTCTTGCCATCTCATGAACCAAAACCCCCCCCCCCAAAACCCCCCTTCATAGCCAATAATTAAGCATTACATTGTTTCCTAGGGAGACGACCCAGAGTCTAAATACTTCGGTTAATTCTTATTGGGGTTTGTTCTTTGTGACAACCGATAAATTTTTTTTTTGATGTGAGAGTTTTTTGTTGGTTTGGAGCTATGCTTACAACGAAGTAATTCTTTCCTATAAGAAGAAATTCTAGACCATCGAGCAAATATCTTATATCAAAACCCCCCGAATTCTTCACAATATAAACCACAATATTGGGGTTTATCAAATCTCCCCACACTTAAACCAAGCATGTCCTCATGCTTAAAATAAAAAGACCAAAGATCATGGTGAGAAAGGGTTTATGAAATGCAAACTACCTAAGTGAATGCATGCAACTAATGTGAAATCATTTACCTACTTGGTCAAGGGTAAATCTATCCTCCAAGAACACATGCGAACATATGAGGTGAAAATAGTATGTAGCTCATGAATCCTACCAAATTGAACATCACTAATGGGTGCATATAACTTGCTAGATGAACGCTTGTGAAAGCTGAGAACAAAGAATTGAGCATCGAACCCTCACCGGAAGTGTATCCGCTCTATTCGCTCAAGTGTATAGGGTTCGTCACTCAATCTTCTCCTAATCATGCTTTCCAAGATTTGTATTTCATCTAACAATCAACAATTACTTAATGCATGCTTACAAGTATCATGAGGTCTTATTCATGGGTTGTAATGGGGCTAGGGTGAAGGTAGGGATGTATATGGCCAAGTGAGCTTAAAATTTGAGTCCTTGATTAACCTAGGATCCCACTAGACACATACAACAACCTATACAACTATAATACATTACCTAGCTACCCTTGAGTTTCACTTTTTGCATACTCATGCATTCTTTTCAATTCACATTCCATATGCATTGTTTTCGTTACTTTTGTCTTGGCATTTCTTTGTCCCCTTTTATTGCTCTTTTCTTTTTTTTTTTTAATCATCCCCTTTTCTTGGGGCTTTATGTACAAAAGTTTCAATGCATATAGTTCAATCATTCAATACATGAGTATGTTCCCAAATCCTAGAATTTCAATTACACTACAATTATACACCTATATATCTACCCAAATTTTTCAAGTATACCCTCCTAATTGAATGACACACATCCTAACTTACCTAAGCTAATCAAGGATCCAAATTTAGGGACATTCATGGTTTTTCACTTAGGGTTGTTGATGTGCTCTATTTAAGAACAAAAAGGGTTTATCATGGGCTCAAAATTGGTTAGCAATGGTAGATAAAAGGGTTAAGGCCATTTGGGAAAAGTGACTATTGAAATGATGGCCTCAATCATGTAAATGCATTCATACACGAAGTAATGGACATATAGAATCAGACAAAGCAAGGATCACAATCATAGAGAGAGAGATATGCACACAAGAATGGGAATTAATGGTTAGAAGATGTAACCATGCAATAGGCTCAAAACTTACATGCTTGTGTTCTTAGCTCAATCACTTTGTTCCAAAATACATTCTTAAAGCAAGTTTACTGCAAAAAAATATTTCAAAAATTGGTAGGGTACCCCAAAACACAGTTTCTTGGGGAAGAAGTTATTGTTTTGACTAAGCAACTCTATAGAAACTAGCTATCATGCAAGGAGTATTTACAAGCAAAACTAACTCTACATGCAGTGTACTAACAATGTACTAACTACTAAGCAAAAGATAAATCCATGGGTATTGAAAGGAAAAGATTGTTACCCATGGAGATCGGTCGAACAACCTCTCCACACTTAAAAATTAGCACGGTCCTCCGTGCTACGAACAATGCACAAAGGGCGGTCGGGACCGGAACCGTCACTATCCTCTCCTTCAGAGCTCCCGTCACTTGGGTTTGAGGTGGATGTGAATATTTCGGGTTCCTCCATGCTAGGGATAACACAACGCAGAAGCTTCTTGATGTAAGTGTATCGGCATTGATTGCGCCGCTCATATCTATCAAGCTTCCGGTGTAAATCTGATGCACGGGAACCTGTCTCTCAACAAATTTCCCTTCGGCAAGTTGATGAGCGGATAATTTATACGCTTTTTGGCATTGTTTTTAGTATGTTTTTAGTAGGATATAGTTACTTTTAGGGATATTTTCATTAGTTTTTATGTTAAATTCACATTTCTGGACTTTACTATGAGTTTGTGTGTTTTTCTGTGATTTCAGGTATTTTCTGGCTGAAATTGAGGGACTTGAGCAGAAATCAGATTCAGAGGTTGAAAAAGGACTGCTGATGCTGTTGGATTCTGACCTCCCTGCACTCAAAATGGATTTTTTGGAGCTACAGAACTCGAAATGGCGCGATTCTAATTGCGTTGGAAGGTAGACATTCAGGGCTTTCCAGCAATATATAATAGTCCATACTTTGGCCAAGAATTGACGACGTAAACTGGCGTTCAACGCCAGCCTTCTGCTCAAATCTGGCGTCCAGCGCCAGAAAAGGATCCAAAACCAGAGTTGAACGCCCAAACTGGCACAGAAACTGGCGTTCAACTTCACAAATGGCCTCTGCACGTGCTACACTTAAGCTCAGCCCAAACACACACCAAGTGGGCCCCGGAAGTGGATTTATGCATCAATTACTTACTCATGTAAACCCTAGTGACTAGTTTATTATAAATAGGACCTTTTACTGTTGTATTAGGCATCTTTGATCATCTTAGTATCTTAGGATCATCTTTGAACGCATTGTTCTTAGATCAAGGGGGCTGGCCATCTCGGCCATGCCTGGACCTTCACTTATGTATTTTTAACGGTAGAGTTTCTACACTCCATAGATTAAGGTGTGGAGCTCTGCTGTTCCTCAAATATTAATGCAAAGTACTACTGTTTTCTATTCAATTCTTCTTATTTCTCTTCTAAGATATCCATTCGCACCCAAGAACGTGATGAAGGTGATGATTATGTGTGACGCTCATCACCATCTCCCCTATGAACGCGTGCCTGACAAACACTTTTGTTCTACATGAATTAAGCTAGAATGAGTATCTCTTAGATGACCGAAAGTAGCCATTGACAGTGGTGATGTATCACATAAAGCCAGCCATGGAAAGGAGTAAGACTGATTGGATGAAGATAGCAGGAAAGCAGAGGTTCAGAGGAACGAAAAGCATCTCCATTCGCTTATCTGAAATTCCTGCCAATGAATCTACATAAGTATATCTATCCCTTTTATTGTTTATTTTAATCTAATAAAGTATCATGTTTAAATCCGCCTGACTGAGATTTGCAAGGTGACCATAGCTTGCTTCATACCAACAATCTCCGTGGGATTCGACCCTTACTCACGTAAGGTATTACTTGGACGACCCAGTGCACTTGCTGGTTAGTTGAACGGAGTTGTGTCCACACATAGAGCCACAATGAGGATTCAATACAATTATATATTGTTAATCTCACACAAGTACAAAGAACATGGAACACAATTTCGTGCACAAAGTTTTTGGCGCCGTTGCCGGGGATTGTTTGAGTTTGGACAACTGACGGTTCATCTTGTTGCTCAGATTAGGTAATTTTCTTTTTATTTTATTTTCAAAAAAAAATTTTTCAAAAATATTTTCAAAAATCTCTCATATGTTTTCGAAAAAAAATAAAAATGTTTTCAAAAAATAAATTATTCTATGGCTTCAAAATTTTTAAGAATGAATTCTAGTGTTTCATGAAATATGTTGAATCATATCTGGCTGTAAAGCCATACCCAAACTTCTTTGGGATTGGTATTCAACTAATCACTCCAGCCCATGTAATTATATGTTGCAGCCTGGCTGGCTGTAAAGCCATGTCTAAATTCATTTGGACTGAGGCTTGCAATTGGTTATCAAGAGCAAGCTAGTTGGAGCTAATCCACCTGCTACTGTTCCTGATCTACCCGCTGTTGATCCACGATCACCTGCTGAAGCTTGGCTGGCCATTGGCCATGTCTAGTGTTTTGGACTGAAGCTTTCATTGAAAGCTTGGCTGGCTAGTGAGCCATGTCTAATTCCTGGACTGAAGCTTTAGACTAACATGGCAAGATTCCTGGAATTCATATTAAAAATTTTGGAATCCTTATTTTTCCTTTTAATTTTCGAAAAATATAAAATAAAAATCCAAAAAAAATTAGAAAATCATAAAAATCAAAAATATTTTTGTGTTTCTTGTTTGAGTCTTGAGTCATATCATAAGTTTGGTGTCACTTGCATATGCATCTTGCATTTTTCGAAAATATCATGCATTCATAGTGTTCTTCATGATCTTCAAGTTGTTCTTGGTAAGTCTTCTTGTTTGATCCTGATGATTTTTTGTTTTGTGTTGTTTCATGTTTTTCATATGCATTCTTGAATTCTTAGTGTCTAAGCATTAAAGAATTCTAAGTTTGGTGTCTTGCATGTTTTCTTTGCATTAAAAATTTTTCAAAAATATGTTCTTGATGTTCATCATGACATTCATAGTGTTCTTGGTGTTCATCTTGACATTCATAGCATTCTTGCATGCATCACATGTTTTGATCTAAAAATTTCATGCATTGCATATTTTTCATGTTTTTCATCATAAAAATTTCAAAAATCAAAAAAATATCTTTCCCTTTTTCTCTCATCAAATTCGAAAATTGAGTTGACTTTTTCAAAAATTTTTAAAATCAAGTTGTTTCTCATGAGTCAAATCAAATTTTCAATTTGAAAATCTTATCTTTTTCAAAATCTTTTTTCAAAAATCAAATCTTTTTCAAAATTATTAGTTATTTTCGAAAATTCCAAAAATCTTTTTCAAAAATCTTTTTCTTATTTTTATATAAAATTTTCGAAAATAACTAATCAATTAATGTTTTGATTCAAAAATTTGAAGTTTGTTACTTGCTTGTTAAGAAAGATTCAAACTTTAAGTTCTAGAATCATATCTTGTGATTTCTTATGAATCAAGTCATTAATTGAGATTTTAAAAAAAAAAATCAAATCTTTTTCAAAACTAACTTCAATCATATCTTTTCAAAAATATCTTCTTATCTTATCTTTTTCAAAAATATCTTTTCAAAATATCTTTTCTAACTTCCTAACTTCTTATCTTTTCAAAATTTGTTTCAACTAACTAACTAACTTTTTGTTTGTTTCTTAACTTTTTCAAAACCACCTAACTAACTCTCTCTCTCTCATTTTTCGAAAATATCTCTCCCCTTTTTCAAAAATTTCTTTTTAATTTATTAATTATTTTAATTTTTAAAACTTAATTTTCGAAAATTACTAACAATTTTTCAAAAACCATTTTCAAAAATCACTAACTCTTTTTCAAAATAATTTTCGAAAATTATCCCTCCCCCATCTCATTCTATTTATTCATTCATATCCTAACATCTCACCTCACATCTCAAAGCCTCCTCACAGTTGTGTTTCTTCCAGTACATTACATCCTTTGTCTCCCCCTCTTTTCCTCCACTCACAAAGGGATCCCTATACTGTGGTATAAAGGATCTCTATTATTATTATTATTTTTCTGTGCCTTCTTCTTTGTCATATGAGCAGGAGCAAGGATAAGAACATTCTTGTGGAAGCAGATCCAGAACCTGAAAGGACTCTGAAGAGAAAATTAAGAGAAGCTAAAATACAACAATCCAGAGATAACCTTTCAGAAATTTTCGAACAGGCAGAGGAGATGGCAGCCGAAAATAATAATAATGCAAGGAGGATGCTTGGTGACTTTACTGCACCTAATTCCAATTTACATGGAAGAAGCATCTCTATTCCTGCCATTGGAGCAAACAACTTTGAGCTGAAACCTCAATTAGTTTCTCTGATGCAGCAGAACTGCAAGTTTCATGGACTTCCATCTGAAGATCCTTTTCAGTTCTTAACTGAATTCTTGCAGATATGTGATACTGTTAAGACTAATGGAGTAGATCCTGAAGTCTACAGGCTCATGCTTTTCCCTTTTGCTGTAAGAGACAGAGCTAGATTATGGTTGGATTCTCAACCTAAAGACAGCCTGAACTCTTGGGATAAGCTGGTCACGGCTTTCTTAGCCAAGTACTTTCCTCCTCAAAAGCTGAGCAAGCTTAGAGCTGATGTTCAAACCTTCAGACAGAAAGAAGGTGAATCTCTCTATGAAGCTTGGGAAAGATACAAACAGTTGACCAAAAAGTGTCCTTCTGACATGCTTTCAGAATGGACCATCCTGGATATATTCTATGATGGTTTATCTGAGCTATCAAAGATGTCACTGGACACTTCTGCAGGTGGATCCATTCACCTAAAGAAAACGCCTGCAGAAGCTCAAGAACTCATTGACATGGTTGCTAATAACCAGTTCATGTACACTTCTGAAAGGAATCCTGTAATCAATGGGACGCCTGTGAAGAAGGGAGTTCTTGAAGTTGATACTCTGAATGCCATATTGGCTCAGAATAAAATATTGACTCAGCAAGTCAATATGATTTCTCAGAGTCTGCATGGAATGCAAGCTGCATCCAACAGTACTCAAGAAGCATCTTCTGAAGAAGAAGCTTATGATCCTGAGAACCCTGCAATAGCAGAGGTAAATTACTTAGGTGAACCTTATGGAAACACCTATAACTCATCATGGAGAAATCATCCAAATTTCTCATGGAAGGATCAAAAGCCTCAACAAGGCTTTAATAATGGTGGAAGAAACAGGTTTAGCAATAGCAAACCTTTTCCATCATCAACTCAGCAACAGACAGAGAACTCTGAACAAAATGCTTCTAATTTAGCAAATCTAGTCTCTGATCTATCCAAGGCCACTGTAAGTTTCATGAATGAAACAAGATCTTCCATTAGAAATCTGGAAGTACAAGTGGGCCAGCTGAGTAAAAGGATCACTGAAATCCCTCCTAGTACTCTCCCAAGCAATACAGAAGAGAATCCAAAAGGAGAGTGCAAGGCCATTGACATAAGTGCCATGGCCGAACCTGTGAGGAGAGGAGAGGACGTGAATCCCAAGGAGGAAGACCTCCTGGGACGTCCAGTGATCAATAAGGAGCTTCCCTCTGGGGAATCAAAGGACTCTGAGGCTCATCTAGAGACCATAGAGATTCCATTGAACCTCCTTATGCCCTTCATGAGCTCTGATGAGTATCCCTCTTCTAAAGAGAATGAGGATGTCACTGAAGAGCAAACTGCCAAGTTTCTTGGTGCAATCATGAAGCTGAATGCCAAATTGTTTGGCATTGATGCTTGGGAAGTTGAACCTCCCTTGTTCATCAATGAACTAAGTGATCTAGATCAACTGACATTGCCTCAGAAGAGACAGGATCCTGGAAAGTTCATAATCCCTTGTACCATAGGCACCATGATCTTTAAGGCTCTGTGTGATCTTGGTTCAGGGATAAACCTCATGCCCCTCTCTGTAATAGAGAAACTGGGAATCTATGGGGTGCAAGCTGCTAAAATCTCACTAGAGATGGCAGACAGCTCAAGAAGACAGGCTTATGGACAAGTAGAAGATGTATTAGTAAAGGTTGAAGGCCTTTACATACCTACTGATTTCATAGTCCTGGATACTGGAAAGGAAGAGGATGAATCTATCATCCTAGGAAGACCTTTCCTGGCCACAGCAAGAGCTGTGATTGATGTTGACAGAGGTGAAATATTCCTTCAATGGAATGAGAACTCCCTTGTATTCAAAACTCAAGGATCTCCCTCTGCAACCATGGAGAGGAAGCAGGAAAAGCTTCTCTCCAAGCAGAGTCAACCAGAGCCCCCACAGTCAAACTCTAAGTTTGGTGTTGGGAGGCCACAACCAAACTCTAAGTTTGGTGTTGAACTCCCATATCCAAACTCTAAGTTTGGTGTTGGAGAGTTTCAACAAAACTCTGCACATCTGTGAGGCTCCATGAGAGCCCACTGTCAAGCTATTGACATTAAAGAAGCGATTGTTGGGAGGCAACCCAATGTTTATCTAACTCTTATTTTTATTGTTTTTCATGTTTTCTTAGGTTCTTGATCATGTGGAGTCACAAAATAAATATAAAAATTGAAAACAGAATCAAAAACAGCAGAAGAAAAATCACACCCTGGAGGAGCATCTGCCTGGCGTTCAAACGCCAGAACAGAGCATAGTTCTGGCGCTGAACGCCCAGAATGGGAGCATCCTGGCGCTGAACGCCCAAGAACAAGCATGGTTCTGGCGTTCAACGCCAGAAATGGCAGCAAATGGGCGTTGAACGCCCAAAATGGGTACCAACCTGGCGCTGAACGCCCAGAGTTGTGTGCAAAGGCATTTTACATGCCTAATTTGGTGCAGGGATGTAAATGCCTTGACACCTCAGGATCTGTGGACCCCACAGGATCCCCACCTACCTCATCATCTCTCTTTCCATTCATGATCATCCCTTCTGTTTTCCATCTACCACTCACATCCATACACCCACTACCTTCAAAATTCAACATCTATTTCCCACCCAATCCCACCCATATGGCCGAATACACACTCTCATCCATCTCCTCCATATCTTCTTCTTATTCTTCTATTCTTTCTTCTTTTGCTCGAGGGCGAGCAACATTCTAAGTTTGGTGTGGTAAAAGCATAGCTTTTTTGTTTTTTCCATAACCATTGATGGCACCTAAGGCCAGAGAAACCTCTAGAAAGAGGAAAGGGAAGACAAAAGCTTCCATCAAGGGTCTATAGCTCAGTGGTAGAACATTTGACTGCAAATCAAGAGATCCCTGAGATACCTCAGGGGATACATTTTCTTCCACACAATTATTGGAAGCAACTAAGGGTGGAACATCAAGAGCACTCCTTCATCCTTCATGAAATCAGAGAAGATCTAAAAGCAATGAAGGAGGAGCAGCAAAGACAAGGAAGAGACATAGAAGAGCTCAAGGACATCACTAAGGTGGACTCATTCCTTGTTCTTGCTTTCTCTGTTTTTCATTTTCCATGTTATGTGCTTATCTATGTTTGTGCCTTCATTACATGATCATTAGTAGTTAGTAACTTTGTCTTAAAGATATGAATGTCCTATGAATCCATCACCTCTCTTAAAAGAAAAATGTTTTAATTCAAAAAAACAAGAAGTACATGAGTTTCGGATTTATCCTTGAACTTAGCTTAATTATATTGATGTGGTGACAATGCTTCCTGTTTTCTGAATGTATGCTTGAATAGTGCATATGTCTTTTGAAGTTGTTGTTTAAGAATGTTAAATATGTTGACTCTTGAAAGAATGATGACTAGGAGACATGTTATTCGATAATCTGAAAAATCATAAAAATGATTCTTGAAGCAAGAAAAAGCAGCAAAAAAACAAAAGCTTGCAGAAAAAAAAAAAAGAGAAAAAAATAGGCGAAAAAAAAAATAGAAAGAAAAAGAAAAAGCAAGCAGAAAAAGTCAATAACCCTTAAAACCAAAAGGCAAGGGCAAATAAAAAGGATCCCAAGGCTTTGAGCATCAGTGGATAGGAGGGCCTAAAGGAATAAAATCCTGGTCTAAGCGGCTAAACCAAGTTGTCCCTAACCATGTGCTTGTGGCGTGTAGGTGTCAAGTGAAAACCTGAGACTGAGCGGTTAAAGTCAAGGTCCAAAGCAAAAACAAAGAGTGTGCTTAAGAACCCTGGACACCTCTAATTGGGGACTCTAGCAAAGCTGAGTCACAATCTGAAAAGGTTCACCCAATTATGTGTCTGTGGCATTTATGTATCCGGTGGTAATACTGGAAAACAAAGTGCTTAGGGCCACGGCCAAGACTCATAAAGAAGCTGTGTTCAAGAATCATCATACTGAACTAGGAGAATCAATAACACTATCTGAACTCTAAGTTCCTATAGATACCAATCATTCTAAACTTCAATGGATAAAGTGAGATGCCAAAACTATTCAAGAGGCAAAAAGCTATAAGTCCCGCTCATATGATTGCAGCTATGTTTCATTGATAGTTTGGAATTTATAGTATATTCTCTTCTTTTTATCCTATTTGATTTTAAGTTGCTTGGGGACAAGCAACAATTTAAGTTTGGTGTTGTGATGAGCGGATAATTTATACGCTTTTTGGCATTGTTTTTAGTATGTTTTTAGTAGGATATAGTTACTTTTAGGGATGTTTTCATTAGTTTTTATGTTAAATTCACATTTCTGGAATTTACTATGAGTTTGTGTGTTTTTCTATGATTTCAGGTATTTTCTGGCTGAAATTGAGGGACTTGAGCAGAAATCAGATTCAGAGGTTGAAAAAGGACTGCTGATGCTGTTGGATTCTGACCTCCCTGCACTCAAAATGGATTTTTTGGAGCTACACAACTCGAAATGGCGCGCTTCAAATTGCGTTGGAAAGTAGACATCCAGGGCTTTCCAGCAATATATAATAGTCCATACTTTGGCCAAGAATTGACGACGTAAACTGGCGTTCAACGCCAGCCTTCTGCTCAAATCTGGCGTCCAGCGCCAGAAAAGGATCCAAAACCAGAGTTGAACGCCCAAACTGGCACAGAAACTGGCGTTCAACTCCACAAATGGCCTCTGCACGTGCTACACTTAAGCTCAGCCCAAACACACACCAAGTGGGCCCCGGAAGTGGATTTATGCATCAATTACTTACTCATGTAAACCCTAGTGACTAGTTTATTATAAATAGGATCTTTTACTGTTGTATTAGGCATCTTTGATCATCTTAGGATCTTAGGATCATCTTTGAACGCATTGTTCTTAGATCAAGGGGGCTGGCCATCTCGGCCATGCCTGGACCTTCACTTATGTATTTTTAACGGTAGAGTTTCTACACTCCATAGATTAAGGTGTGGAGCTCTGCTGTTCCTCAAATATTAATGCAAAGTACTACTGTTTTCTATTCAATTCTTCTTATTTCTCTTCTAAGATATCCATTCGCACCCAAGAACGTGATGAAGGTGATGATTATGTGTGACGCTCATCACCATCTCCCCTATGAACGCGTGCCTGACAAACACTTCTGTTCTACATGAATTAAGCTAGAATGAGTATCTCTTAGATCTCCTAACCAGAATCTTTGTGGCGTAAGCTAGAATGATGGCGGCATTCAAGAGAATCCAGAAAGTCTAAACCTTGTCTGTGGTATTCCGAGTAGGATTCAATGATTGAATGACTGTGACGAGCTCCGAACTCGCGATTGCAGGGCGTTAGTGACAGACGCAAAAGGATAGTAAATCCTATTCCAGCATGATCGAGGACCGACAGATGAATAGCCGTGCCGTGACAGGGTGCGTGAGCATATTATTCACTGAGAGGATAAGATGAAGCCATTGACAAGGGTGATGCCTCCAGACGATTAGCCGTGCCGTGACAGGGCATTGGATCATTTTCCCGTGAGATGACCGAAAGTAGCCATTGACAGTGGTGATGTATCACATAAAGCCAGCCATGGAAAGGAGTAAGACTGATTGGATGAAGATAGCAGGAAAGCAGAGGTTCAGAGGAACGAAAAGCATCTCCATTCGCTTATCTGAAATTCCTGCCAATGAATCTACATAAGTATATCTATCCCTTTTATTGTTTATTTTAATCTAATAAAGTATCATGTTTAAATCCGCCTGACTGAGATTTGCAAGGTGACCATAGCTTGCTTCATACCAACAATCTCCGTGGGATTCGACCCTTACTCACGTAAGGTATTACTTGGACGACCCAGTGCACTTGCTGGTTAGTTGAACGGAGTTGTGTCCACACATAGAGCCACAATGAGGATTCAATACAATTATATATTGTTAATCTCACACAAGTACAAAGAACATGGAACACAATTTCGTGCACCACAAGTATACCAAATTATCGTCAAGTAAAAACTCACAATAGAGTGAGGTCGAATCCACAGGGATTAACGGATTAAGCAATCAATGGTTAATTGATTATCCTAGTTAGACGAATTATATTGGAGTGATAAGTAACAAGGAAATGTAAATGTCATAAAAGTAAAGAAAGTAAAAAAGTGCAGAAAAGTAAAATGGCAAGAAAAGTAAATGTAAAAACTAAAAATAAAATGAACATTGGGATCAAGAGATATTGCAATCCTCCGGATCAAGTTCATTCTCATCTCTTCCTCAATCAATGCATTCATTGATCTCCTTGGCAATCTTAAGTGATTGGATCCCAATTCTTTGGTAATTCAATCTCTCTAAGCTTGAACAATTTCCCAATTCCTTGATTTAATTGCTCATGAGAAGAGATGAAGTTTGGTCACTGATTATACCACACACATTCATAGATCAAAGTGTTGGTAGGATTAAATGTCACAATATCCATCCAACCCCCAACTTAATCCAATGTGAGAGAGCATTTCTAGCATGATCTCCTCATTCCTCTTCCAAAGTTTAGAGGAAATCCAAGTATGAGCAATTTGTCTTCCGAGACAATTACCCAATTGGATGAAGATCGAAAGCTCTCTAATAAAATCAAGAGAAAAGAAAGAAGAAGAAGAATAAGAACTACAATTGATCTATTGAATCACAATAGAGCTCTCTAACCCAATGAAAAGAGTTAGTTGATCATTGCTCTACCAAAATAGAAAAGAAAGAAAGTGTAGAAACATAAAGATGAAGATTAAAACTAAAATTGAAACTTCAAAATTCATAAATGAAAAGTACAAAGAAAAGAAAGAGAAGGAAAAGTGTGTGAGGGGAGAGTCCGAAGACCCCTCTTCCATCCCCAATTCCAGAATCTAAAAACTAAGGCCTTTATATAGGCTCTCCTAAATTACAAAATGAAATGAAACTAAAAGTAAATTACAATTAAATGAAAATTCCTATTCTAGATGCTTCTTGTGACCTTGATTGGTTGACACTTGTGGGCTTGGTTCCTTGTGGTTGGGTGATCCTTGAAAGAGAAGTGAATCAAGTTGAGGTCCAGGTACTAATCATTAGTGCTACCATTAGCCACATTAACGCTACAAGTGTGGCGTTAGTGCTAAAGTTAGTGAGGCTAACGTCACACTTGCTACCCAGTTGGTATTTTTGGGGCTTAAAAGATGCCTCTTGTTTGTACTCTAATTTCACGCCCACTATAAACTATTATATATCGTTAGAAAGCTCTGAATGGTAGCTTTCTAACGCAACTAGAATCACCTCGATTGGACTTCTGTAACTCAAATTATGCCCCTTTGAAGGGGACAGGGTCGCTGGCATAGTTGCTGGTGTTATTGGCAAAAGTGAGTGCCAATAACGTTAGCATTTAGGGGATTAATATTGCCAGGTTTTGGAGCTCAAATTTAATGTCCATCCCATACTATTATATATTGTTGGAAAGCCCCGAATGTCTACTTTCCAATGCCTTTGAAAGCACATCATTTGGAGCTCTACAACTCAAGTTACACTTCTTGGAAGGTGAAGAGGTCAGCTGGCCTTACTACAGGTTGATACCATGTTCATCTTTGCACTTTCGGGGCAAGTTTTCTCCCTCAAATTTAGTGTCCACCATGTAGTGTCATATATGCTTGGAAAGCTCTAGAATCCTACTTTCTAATGCCACTGGAATCACTTCATTTGGAGCTTTGTGGGTCATGTTATGCTTGTTTGAAGAAGGCATGGTCAGGCTGCCGGGTGAGATTTTGCCCACGTTAGTGTTTACGTTAGTGGCACTAACGTGGCCACTAACGTAGGCCTTCTTTGCTTCGCAAGCGTTAGTGGTGTTCACTTTTTCTACTAACTTTCACAGTTGCCTCCTTTCTTCCACGTTAATGCCCACGTTAGTGGCACTAACGTGGCCACTAACGTGGGTGTTCTTGGCTTCGCAAACGTTAGTGGCGTTCACTTTTTCCACTAACGTTGGAGTTTCCCTTTCCTTCCACGTTAGTTCCCACGTTAATGTAACTAACGTGGAAACTAACGTGGGTCTTCTTGCCCTTCGCTAACGTTAGTGGTGTTTACTTTTACCACTAACGTTCCAAACTTTCCTTCCTTCCACGTTAATGGCCACGTTAGTGGTACTAACGTAGCCACTAATGTGGATCTTCTCTGCTTCTTGTTACCTGAAATCAATCAAATAAAGTGCATCAAAGTCTTGCTCTTAATCATGAGATCATGCATCATCCATTTTATCATTCATTTCATGCATAATTCTCATGAAATCATTCAAAATTCACAATGTTTGCTTGAATCATGGTATAAATGCATTTTCAACCAAATACTTTCTTATTTCCTAAGAAAATGCATGAAACCAACCTAAAGCATACAAAAAATAGCTAGTAAAACTAGCCAAGATGCCCTGGCATCACAACACTAAACTTAAATCTTGCTTGTTCCCAAGCAAGAAAAGAACTATGCACAAAGAATTCTCTTAATTGGAATGTATTAAAGAATTGCTTATGATGCCTTAGTGGGTGAAGTGAATAAGTGACAGTGGGATGAACTCTAATTTGTATGCTTATGCAAGGATTCAAGTGCTCATTAGTCCTTACATTTTGGAAGTCTTAGATCTTAGGACTTTCATTCAAATGAAATTATGAAAGTTTCTTTATAGATTGTCACCTTGAAGTAGCACTTATTTTCTAGCATTTTTTTCTTTCTTTTTGGATTTTGGCCTCGACTCTAAGTGTCATGTCTCAAAGCGGCTCTTTAGATAAGTTTTCAATCAATACTCCCAAACCAGTTGGTCTAAGGTATTAGGTGTTGAAGCACCCCTTAGGATTTACTTGCTCAAGCCTCACTCTTTGATACAAATCCACCACAAGCATTTAACTAGGACAATAACTCTTTGAGTTCTTGTTTCTTTCTTTTTCTTCCTAGTAATTGATGCTCAGAGCCTTGGGCTTGTTCGTTGTTTTTCTTTTTCTTTTGTTTTCTTTTGTTACTGCTTCTTGGATCAATAGATGTTTGAGAAATTCCATAATACTTCTCTAAACTTCATTTCCTGTCTACGAGCTCCCATGCAAGTTTTCACAAACATGCAACCTTAATACACAATCATACAATCAGAACCTCCACTCCTCTTAATCTTTTGCTTGCCCGAAGATTTATAAAATTCTTCAACGTTTTCCTTTCAAAAGAATGATTTCTTTGTTGCATTCTTAAATATATTGGGTGCAAGTAAAATTCAAGATGATAATCATGATATCATAGCAACATGTTACAAATCAAATATCAAATTATGCTTATTCACAAGGAGTAATCACACATGCATAAAAAGAAAATAGAAGACAATCATGCAATTTAAAGTGCTGGAAATAAGTAAGAGGAAAAAGGAACTTTACCACCTTGTAGTTCATCTTCATTGTTGTTGCCCTTTTCCTCCTATTCTTCCCCTTCCCACACCAGACTTAGAATGATTGCTTATACTCAAGCAACAATTAAAATAGTGGTGATGGGGTCTATGATGAATCATGAATGTATTAGAATGAAGTGTGAGTATGCATGTGTTTCAGCAAGTAAGATTAAGGATACAATAAAGGCACAAGAGATACAAATAGAGACATTTTGATTTCATTAATAAGTGGTGTGCTTGGTACCTTGCATGAAAGATAAGTGGCAACACCAAACTTAGTGTGACACTCTCAATTTAGAATGTTGCAAGTACCCAGTGAAGATTGAAAATCAAATTGTTGCATGGCAACACCAAACTTAGAATGCAATCATATGCCAAATTATTGAAAGTAAACTAAGCAAAGCAAGGAAATGTTACCTACGGTTAGGTTGCCTCCCAACAAGCACTCTTTTAATGTCATTAGCTTGACATGTTGTTCATGACTTTCTTCCTCTTCTTCCAGTTTGTTTAGAGGAATGACCTCAAGAGGAAAGAGTAGCCAGTTAATGCCCCTTGTTTTGAGTGCCTCTCCCCAACAAGCTTTCTTTTGTTGTTAGCTTGAGAAAACTTGCTTGTTGGGGTAGGGGTGGGATGGCTTTTGGTTGACCATTTTTTCTTCATGGATATTGTCCTTCTTTTCTTGGTCACCATCCTCTTTTTAGTGCTTTTGTTGATTTCCTTCATGATGAGCGGATAATTTATACACTTTTTGGCATTGTTTTTACATAGTTTTTAGTATGATTTAATTAGTTTTTAGTATATTTTTATTAGTTTTTAAATAAAAATTACATTTCTGGACTTTACTATGAGTTTGTGTATTTTTCTGTGATTTCAGGTATTTTCTGGCTGAAATTGAGGGACTTGAGCAAAAATCAGATTCAGAGGTTGAAGAAGGATTGCAGATGCTGTTGGATTCTGACCTCCCTGCACTCAAGTGGATTTTCTGGAGATACAGGAGTCCAAATGGCGTGCTCTCAATTACGTTGGAAAGTAGACATCTAGGGCTTTCCAGAAATATATAATAGTCCATACTTTGCTTGAGTTTAAAGGACGCAAACTGGCGTTCAACGCCAGCCTTCTGCTCTATTATGGAGTTAAACGCCAGAAACAGGTTACAAACTGGCGTTTAACTCCAAAAAAGGACCTCTGCATGTGAAAGCTTCAATGCTCAGCCCAAACACACACCAAGTGGGCCCGGAAGTGGATTTCTGCATCATTTACTCTCTAAGAAATTCATTCGCACAGAAGAACATGCTGAATGTGATGATTATGTGACGCTCATCACCATTCTCACTTATAAACGTGTGCCTAACAAACACTTCCGTTCTACATGAAAACAAGCTTGAATGTGTATCTCTTAGCCTTCTGATTCACGATCAGAGTCTCGTGGTATAGGCTAGAATTATTGGCGGCCATTCTTGAGATCCGAAAAGTCTAAACCTTGTCTGTGGTATTTCGAGTAGGATCTGGGAATGGATGGCTGTGACGGGCTTCAAACTCGCGAGTGCTAGGCGTAGTGACAGACGCAAAAGGATTACTGAATCCTATTCCAGTATGATTGAGAACCGACAGATGATTAGTCGTGCGGTGACAGCGCATTTTGGACCATTTTCACTGAGAGAATGGGAAGTAGCCATTGACAACGGTGATGCCCTACATAAAGCTTGCCATGGAAAGGAGTAGGAATGATTGGATGAAGACAGCAGGAAGCAGAGGTTCAGGAGGAACACAAGCATCTCTATACGCTTATCTGAAATTCTCACCAATGAATTACATAAGTATTTCTATCCTATTTTATATTTTAATTATTAATTCACCATAACCATTTTAAATCCACCTGAATGAGATTTACAAGGTGACCATAGCTTGCTTCAAGCCGATAATCTCCGTGGGATCGACCCTTACTCACGTAAGGTTTATTACTTGGATGACCCAGTACACTTGCTGGTTAGTTGTGCGAAGTTGTGACAAAGAACTAAGATTATGAATGTGCGTATTAAGTTTTTAGCACCGTTACCAAGGAATGAACGATCACGATTTTGCATACCAAGTTTTTATCGCCGTTGCCGGGGATTGTTCGAGTTTGGACAACTGACGGTTCATCTTGTTGCTCAAATTAGGTAATTTTATTTTAATTTTAAGTTTTTGTTTTTATTATTTTTATTTTCGAAAAATTTTCAAAAAAAAATTTATTTTTATTCTATGTTCTTCAGAATTTTTAGGAATGAATTCTAGAGTTTCAGATGATGCTTTTACTATCACAGGAGTCAGTTGATTCCCATTAATTTGGCTGTTGTATGTAATGTCCTGCTAAAGCTTGTTCTGCCCTGTCTAACCTCTTTAGACTGAAGCTTTAGACTAACATTGCATGATTCGTGGAATCTTTATTAAAAATTTTGAGTTTCTTATTTTTTTTCCCAAAATAATTTTCGAAAAATACAAAAAAAATTAATAAAATCATAAAAACCAAAAATATTGTGTTTCTTATTTGAGTCTTGTCAAATTTTAAGTTTGGTGTCAATTGCATCTTTTTAATTTTTCTTAAAATTTTCGAAAACTCATGCATTTATTCTTCATGATCTTCAAGTTGTTCTTGATGAATTTCTTTGTTTGATCTTTAAATTTTTCTTGTTTGGTGTCTTTTCTTGTTTTTCATATGCACTTTCAATTTGTTAGTGTCTAAAGTTTGAAAATTTCTATGTTTGGTGTCTTGCATGTTTTTCTTCTCTTAAAAAATTTTCAAAAATAAGTTCTTGGTGTTCATCTTGACATTCAAAGTGTTCTTTCATGCATCATGTGTTTTGATTCATAATTTTCATGTTTTGAGTCTTTTTATTATTTTTCTCTTTCATCATTAAAAATTCAAAAATCAAAAAAATATCTTTTCGTTTTTCTTCTCATAAAATTCGAAAAATTGAGTTGACTTTTTCAAAAATTTTTAAAATCTAGTTGTCTCTTATGAGTCAAATCAAATTTTCAATTTAAAAATTTTATCTTTTTCAAATCTTTTTCAAAAATCAAATCTTTTTCATTTTTTTCCTTCATAATTTTGAAATTTTCAAAATTTATTTTCAAAATCTTTTTTCTTATTTCTATTTTTGAAATTAATGCTAACAATTAATGTGATTGATTCAAAAATTTTAAGTTTGTTACTTGCCTAGTAAGAAAGGTTCAATCTTTAAATTTTAAAATCATATCTTTTTGTTTCTTGTTAGTCAAGTAATCAACTTTAATCTTCAAAATCAAATCTTTTTAAATTTCTTTTTCAAATCTTTTTCAAAATAAGTTTAAATCACATCTTTTTCAAAATCAATTTCAAAATCTTTTCTAACTTCTTATCTTTTCAAAAATTGATTTTAAAATCTTTTTCAATTAACTACTTGACTTTTTGTTTGATTTTAAAAGTTTACTATTTCAATCATATCTTTTTCAAAACTACCTAACTACTTTTCTCTCTCTTATTTTCGAAAATCCCTCCCCTTTTTTTCAAAATTTCTTTTTAATTAACTATTTATTTTAAATATTAATTTGATTCAATTTTATTTCTTTTTTTTTTAAATTTTCGAATTCTAACTAATTTTAAATTAAAAAAAAAACAAAAAATATTTTTATTTTATTTTGTTTAATTTTCGAATTCTTCCATCTCTCATCTCCTTCTAATTATTTATTTATTTACTAACACTTCTCTTCTTAAAAATTCGAACCCTCTCCCTCTTTCTGTGTTCGAATTTCTTTTCTTCTTCTACTCACAAAAAGGAATCTCTATACTGTGACATAGAGGATTCCTCTTCTTTTCTATTTTCTTCTTTTTCATATGAGCAGGAACAAGGATAATAAGAACATTCTTGTTGAAGCTGATCCTGAACCTGAAAGGACTCTGAAGAGGAAGCTAAGAGAAGCTAAAGCACAACTCTCAGGAGAAAATCTAACAGAAATTTTCGAAAAAGAAGGAGACATGGCCGAAAATAATAACAATGCAAGGAAGATGCTTGGTGACTTTACTGCACCAAATTCCAATTTACATGGAAGAAGCATCTCAATCCCTGCCATTGGAGCAAACAATTTTGAGCTAAAGCCTCAATTAGTTTCTCTGATGCAACAGAATTGCAAGTTTCATGGACTTCTATCAGAAGATCCTTTTCAGTTCTTAACCAAATTCTTGCAAATTTGTGATACTGTTAAGACCAACGGGGTTGACTCCGAGGTCTACAGGCTTATGCTTTTCCCGTTTGCTGTATGAGACAGAGCTAGAATATGGTTGGACTCTCAACTTAAAGATAGCCTGAACTCTTGGGATAAGCTGGTCACGGCTTTCTTAACCAAGTTCTTTCCTCCTCAAAAGCTTAGCAAGCTTAGAGTGGATGTTCAAACCTTCAAACAGAAAGAAGGTGAATCCGTCTATGAAGCTTGGGAGAGATACAAGTAACTGACCAAAAAGTGTCCTTCTGACATGCTTTCAGAATGGACCATCCTGGATATATTCTATGATGGTCTGTCTGAATTATCTAAGATGTCATTGGACCATTCTGCAGGTGGATCCATTCACCTAAAGAAAACGCCTGCAGAAGCTCAAGAACTTATTGACATGGTTGCAAATAACCAGTTCATGTACACTTCTTAAAGGAATCCTGTGAGTAATAGGACGCCTCAGAGAAAGGGAGTTCTTGAAATTCATACTCTGAATGCCATATTGGCTCAGAATAAAATATTGACTCAGTAAGTCAATATGATTTCTCAGAGTCTGAATGGATTGCAAGCTGCATCCAACAGTACTCAAGATGCATCTTCTGAAGAAGAAGCTTATGATCCTGAGAACCCTGCAATAGCAGAGGTGAATTACATGGGGGAATCCTATGGAAATACCTATAATCCCTCATGGAGAAATCATCCAAATTTCTCATGGAAGGATCAACAAAAGTCTCAACAAGGCTTTAATAATGGTGGAAGAAACAGGTTCAGCAATAGCAAACCTTTTCCATTATCCACTCAGCAACAGACAGAAAATTCTGAGCAGAATCCATCTAGCTTAGCAAATATAGTCTCTGATCTATCTAAGGCCACTCTAAGTTTCATGAATGAAACAAGGTCCTCTATTAGAAATTTGGAGGCACAAATGGGCCAGCTGAGTAAAAGAGTCACTGAAACTCCTCCTAGTACTCTCCCAAGCAATACAGAAGAGAATCCAAAAAGAGAGTGCAAGGCCATTACCTTACTTGGTGTGGCCGAACCCAGAGAGGAGGAGGAGGACGTGAATCCTAGTGAGGAAAACCTCCTGGAACGCTCAGTGACCAATAAGGAGTTTTCCTTTGAGGAACAAAAGGAATCTGAGGCTCATCTAGAGACCATAGAGATTCCATTGAACCTCCTTTTGCCCTTCATGATCTCTGATGAGTATTCATCCTCTGAAGAGGATGAAAACATTACTGAAGAGCAAGTTACTGAAGAGCCTATTTCCTCTCTAAGATATTCATTCGCACAGAAGAACAAGCTGAATGTGATGATTATGTGACGCTCATCACCATTCTCACTTATGAACGCGTGCCTAACAAACACTTCCGTTCTACATGAAAACAAGCTTGAATGTGTATCTCTTAGCCTTCTGATTCACGATCAGAGTCTTCGTGGTATAGGCTAGAATTATTGGCGGCCATTCTTGAGATCCGAAAAGTCTAAACCTTGTCTGTGGTATTCCGAGTAGTATCTGGGAAGGGATGGCTGTGATGGGCTTCAAACTCACGAGTGCTGGGCGTAGTGACAGACGTAAAAGGATTACTGAATCCTATTCCAGTATGATTGAGAACCGACATATGATTAGCCGTGCAGTGACAGCACATTTTGGACCATTTTCACTGAGAGGATGGGAAGTAGCCATTGACAACGGTGATGCCCTACATAAAGCTTGCCATGGAAAGGAGTAGGAATGATTGGATAAAGACAGCAGGAAGCAGAGGTTCAGGAGGAACACAAGCATCTCTATACGCTTATCTAAAATTCTCACCAATGAATTACATAAGTATTTCTATCCTATTTTATATTTTAATTATATTTTAATTATTAATTCACCATAACCATTTTAAATCCGCCTGAATGAGATTTACAAGGTGACCATAGCTTGCTTCAAGCCGACAATCTCCGTGGGATCGACCCTTACTCACGTAAGGTTTATTACTTGGACGACCCAGTGCACTTGCTGGTTAGTTGTGCGAAGTTGTGACAAAGAACTAAGATTATGAACGTGCGTATTAAGTTTTTAGCGCCGTTACCAAGGAATGAACGATCACGATTTTGTATACCACTTCACCACCTTGATTTCAGGACTTAGGTGTTGTATGATGGTTGGAGCATCCTCTTCATCAAGAGCTTCTTGAATTGGTGGTTCAATGAACTCACCCTTTATGCAACTGTCTATGTCATTAGAGTAATGTGGACTCCCTTGATTGACTTTCTCCCTTTCTTCTGCATGGTGTTGCATTGAGCCTTTTCGGAGTGAGTTTACATGTTCCTTTGTCACCCTTAGTAGCCTCTGTGGGTATGGAGCTTTGGGCTTATATACTCTCATAACCTCCTCCTTCTTGATAGAAATCTCACTTGGTATGGGTGCCTCCTTTTTTTGTTCTTCTGATTCCTCCCTTGGGTTTGCCATGGTACCACTAAGAGAATTACGGGTAGTGATTTACATTGATAGATATCCAACTTATGCCTCAAGCTTCTTAAGGGCAGCCCCCCGGTTCTGCATAATGGATTTTACTTCCTCTTTGAAAGTCCTCATGTCCTTAGATTATTCCAAGAGAATTGCCAATAGGTTCTCTATCCTTGATAGCTTATCCTCGAGGGGAGGGTGTGCAACTGGGTTGGAATTTGGAGGTTGATGGTGGCTATTTTGTGAATGGAATTGGTTGTTTTGTGGTTGTATGTTCTGAGAGTGGTATGACTCTTGTGGGTAATGATATGGGTTTTGTGGACTGTGAGAAGAATTTTGTGTGTAATAGAATGAATTGTGTGAGTGGTGAGATGAATTATATGGATGTGGGAAGGAATTTTGTGTTGAGGCATGTCCAAGTGGTGAAGGGTTTTGATGCGGAAAGCTAGGAGGTGAGGTTGAATAATTAAAGGATGATGGCTCTTGATGAATGGGGTGTGAATAAGTGAAATTTCTTTGGTTTTGATCTTCCCAGGCACAGCTTGAGTAGTGATCAAAGTCATCAAAATATGAACCATTTTGTGACCCTGGGAAGCACCCCATTTCATCTTCTTGATATTCCCAACCACCATTATCATAATAACCTGAATTATTTTGTGGTGGTGAGAAGTATCCCATGTAACTTGATTGACCAAAAGATGATCTATATTCCATTTTTCTTCAAAATACTCTGTACCAAACAACAATCACCAAGATAAAAGAGATTTGGAATTCCCCTTGTCACAGATGAGGAAATTCCCAGTGAGGCAATATCACAAACAGTTAGTTAGCAAAAGAAAGTAAAGAAACAAAAGAAAACAAAGACAAAAGAAAAGTGTCTAATCTAGTAAATCAATTAACCGGTAGTTTGTTAATCACAATTAATCCCCGGCAACGGCGCCATAAACTTGATGCACGGGAACTTGTCTCTCAACAAATTTCCCTTCAGCAAGTATACTGAATTGTCGTTAAGTAAAAACTCACAATAGAGTGAGGTCGAATCCACAGGGATTAACGGATTAAGCAATCAATGGTTAATTGATTATCCTAGTTAGACGAATCATATTGGAGTGATAAGTAACAAGGAAATGTAAATGGCAAAAAAGTAAAGAAAGTAATAAAGTGCAGAAAAGTAAAATGGCAAGAAAAGTAAATATAAGAACTAAAAATAAAATGAACATTGGGATCAAGAGATATTGCAATCCTCCGGATCAAGTTCATTCTCATCTCGTCCTCAATCAATGCATTCATTGATCTCCTTGGCAATCTTAAGTGATTGGATCCCAATTCCTTGGCAATCCAATCTCTCTAAGCTTGAACAATTTCCCAATTCCTTGATTTAATTGCTCATGAGAAGAGATGAAGTTTGGTCACTGATTATACCACACACATTCATAGATCAAAGTATTGGTAGGATTAAATGTCACAATATCCATCCAACCCCCAACCTAATCCAATGTGAGAGAGCATTTCTAGCATGATCTCCTCATTCCTCTTCCAAGGTTCAGAGAAAATCCAAGTATGAGCAATTTCTCTTCCGAGACAATTACCCAATTGGATGAAGATCGAAAGCTCTCTAGTAAAATCAAGAGAAAAGAAAGAAGAAGAAGAATAAAAACTACAATTAATCCATTGAATCACAATAGAGCTCTCTAACCTAATGAAAAGAGTTAGTTGATCATTGCTCTACCAAAATAGAAAAGAAAGAAAGTGCAGAAAAGTAAAGATGAAGATTAAAACTAAAATTGAAACTTCAAAATTCATAAATGAAAAGTACAAAGAAAAGAATGAGCAGGAAAAGTGTGTGAGGGGAGGGATTCCGAAGACCCCTCTTCCATCCCTAATTCCAGTCTCCAATCCCAAATTCCAGAATGTAAAAACTAAAGCCTTTATATAGGCTCTCCTAAATTACAAAATGAAATGAAACTAAAAGTAAATTACAATTAAATGAAAATTCCTATTCTAGATGCTTCTTGTGACCTTGATTGGTTGACACTTGTGGGCTCGCTTCCTTGTGGTTGGGTGGTCCTTGAAAGAGAAGTGAATCAAGTTGAGGTCTAGGGCTAATCGTTAGTGCTACCGTTAGCCACACTAACGCTACAAGTGTGGCGTTAGTGCTGAAGTTAGTGTGGCTAACGTCACACTTGCTACCCAGTTGGTATTTTTGGGCTTAAAAAATGCCTCTTGTTTGTATCCCAATTTCATGCCCATCATAGACTATTATATATCGTTCGAAAGCTCTGAATGTTAGCATTCTAACGCAACTGGAATCACCTCGATTGGACTTCTGTAACTCAAATTATGCTCCTTTGAAGGGGACAGGGTCGCTGGCATAGTCGTTGGCGTTATTGGCAAAAGTGAGTGCCAATAACGTTAGCCTTTAGGGGATTAATATTTCCAGATTTTGGAGCTCAAACTTAATGTCCACCCCATACTATTATATATTGTTGGAAAGCCCTAGATGTCTACTTTCCAATGCTATTGGAAGCGCATTATTTGGAGCTCTACAACTCGAGTTACACATCTTGGAAGGCAAAGAGGTCAGCTGGCCTTACTACAGGTTGATACCATCTTCATCTTTGCACTTTCGGGGCAGGTGTTCTCCCTCAAATTTAGTGTCCACCATGTAGTGCCATAGATGCTTGGAAAGCTCTGGAATCCTACTTTCCAATGCCACTGGAATCACCCTATTTGGAGCTTTTTGGCTCATGTTATGCTTGTTTGAAGAAGGCATGGTCAGGCTGCCAGGTGAGATTTTGCCCACATTATTGTTCACGTTAGTGGCACTAACATGGCCACTAACGTAGGCCTTCTTTGCTTCGCAAGCGTTAGTGGCGTTTATTTTTTTCACTAATTTTCACAGCTGCCTCCTTTCTTCCACGTTAATGCCCACGTTAGTGGCACTAACGTGGCCACTAACGTGGGTGTTCTTGGCTTCGCAAACGTTAGTGGCGTTCACTTTTTCCACTAACGTTGGAGTTTCCCTTTCCTTCCACATTAGTTCCCACGTTAATGTAACTAACATGGAAACTAATGTGGGTCTTCTTGCCCTTCGCTAACGTTAGTGGTGTTTACTTTTACCACTAACGTTCCAAACTTTCCTTCCTTCCACGTTAATAGCCACATTAGTGGTACTAACATAGCCACTAACGTGGCTCTTCTCTGCTTCTTGTTACCTGAAATCAATCAAACAAAGTGCATCAAAGTCTTGCTCTTAATCATGAGATCATGCATAATCTATTTTATCATTCATTTCATGCATAATTCTCATGAAATCATTCAAAATTCAGAATGTTTGCTTGAATCATGGTATGAATGCATTTTCAACCAAATACTTTCTTATTTCCTAACAAAATGCATGAAACCAACCTAAAGCATACAAAAAATGGCTAGTAAAACTAGCCAAGATGCCCTGGCATCAAAATCTTCTATCCTTTGAAGTGTGGATCTTTGCCGTGGTGGTGATGATGAAGTGGAAGGAATAGTAGATGGAAGGGCTATGTCAAGACTTGAATTGTTCATGGGAAGATGTAAGTATTTTCCGCCTTGGGACCACATCGCCCTTAGCCGGAACTATAATCTTCCTGTCCTTGGCTTCCCAAAGAACACCCGCAGTAGCAACTAAATCAGATACCAATGCTGGAAATGGCAAATTACCCCGGGCGTGGACTTGACTCATCGCTTGCTTGACAAGAAACGGAATGTTCACCGGCCTCTCCGTGAGAACACACCAAACAAGCAAGGCGAGATCCGCCGTGAAGGACGACTTGTGGGTGCTAGGTAGCACATAGTGGGATAGGATCTGGGCCCAAGCTCTAGCTTCTACAGTGAGGAAGTGAGTGATGAGCGGATAATTTATACGCTTTTTAGGTAGTTTTTAGTATAATTTAGTTAGTTTTTACTATGTTTTTATTAGTTTTTATGCAAAATTCACATTTCTGGACTTTACTATGAGTTTGTGTGTTTTTCTGTGATTTCAGGTATTTTCTGGCTGAAATTGAGGGACTTGAGCAAAAATCTGATGCTGTTGGATTCTGACCTCCCTGCACTCGAAGTGGATTTTCTAGAGCTACAGAAACCCAATTGGTGCGCTCTCAATTACGTTTGAATGTAGACATCCAGAGCTTTCCAGCAATATATAATAGTACATACTTTGCCCAAGTTTTGACGACGCAAACTGGCGTTCAAACGCCAACTTCCTGCCCTATTATGGAGTTAAATGCCAGAAACATGTTACAAACTAGAGTTAAACGCCACAAACAGGCTGCAACCTGGCGTTTAACTCCAAGAGAAGTCTCTACACGTGTAAAGCTCAATGTTCAGCCCAAGCACACACCAAGTGGGCCCCAAAAGTAGATTTCTGCATCATTTACTCATTTCTATAAACCCTAGTTACTAGTTTAGTATAAATACTACTTTTAGTGATTTATTTCACATCTTTTGATCATTTTTGAGAGTATCTTTGTATCACTTTTGATTTCTTGATCACGTTTAGAGGGCTGGCCATTCGGCCATGCCTGGACCTTTATCACTTATGTATTTTCAACGGTGGAGTTTCTACACCCCATAGATTAAGGTGTGGAGCTATACTGTTCTTCATGAATTAATGCAAACTACTATTATTTTTCTATTCAATTCAAGCTTATTCTTATTCCAAGATATTCACTCGCAATTCAACCTCTTGATGTTTTTATCATCACAAAAGCTTATTGATTCTCATCAATTTAGCTGTTGTTGTAATATCCTGCTGAAGCTTGGCTAGCCATGTCTAATCTTTTTAGACTGAAGCTTTAGACTAACATTGCATGATTCCTGGAATTCTTATTAAGAATTTTGAAATCTTTATTTTCTTTTCCAAATAATTTTTGAAAAAATTACAAAAAAATTTATAAAATTATAAAAACAAAAAATAATTTATGTTTCTTGTTTGAGTCTAGTGTCTAATTTTAAGTTTGGTGTCAATTGTATTTTTCTAAATTTCAAAAATTACATGCATTATGTTCTCCACTAATCTTCAAGTTATTCTTGATGATTTCCTTGCTCTGATCTTTAAATTCTCTTGTCTTGTGTGTTTTGTTGTTTTTCATATGCATTCTCAATTTGTTGTTATCCCTAGTATACAAACTTATAAGTTTGGTGTCTTGCATGCATTATTTGTTTTTATCTTGATTTTCCATGATTAATTTCATTTTATTATTTCTCATCATTAAAATTCAAAAAATTTTCAAAATTACGTCTTTTCAAGTCAATAATACAGAGAATTGAAGATTCAGAACATGCAGTAGAGGAATTCCAGAGAAAAAGCTAGGCGTTCAAAACGCCTAGTGAGGAAGGAAAACTGGCGTTTAAACGCCAGTCAGGGTACCTGGTTGGGCGTTAAACGCCCAAAAGGGTAGTATTTTGGGCGTTAAATGCCAGAATGGATACCATTCTGGGCGTTTAACGCCAGGATGGCACAAGAGGGAAGATTTTGTTTTCAATTCAAATCTTTTTCAAATTTTCATAATTTTTCAAAATCAAATCTTTTTCAGATCATATCTTTTCAATCATATCTTTTCAAAATCAAATCCTTTCCATTTTTTTAGTATTTTCGAAAATCCTTGCTACAATTAATGATTTAATTCAAAATTTTCAAGTTGTTACCTGCCTATTAAGAAAGGATCAAATTTTAAATTCTAGAATAATGTCTTTTAATTTCTTGTTAGTCAAGTAATCAACTTTAATTTTAAAATTCTTTTAAATTGATTTTCAATCATATCTTCTCAATCATATCTTCTCAATCACATCTTTTTCAAAATAATTTTCAATCATATCTTTTTTTTATTTCTGATTTCAAAATCTTTTTCAAAATCACTTAACTACTTTCTCAATTTTAATTTTTGAAAATCATCAATCAATTTTTTTCAAAATTTCTTTTAATTATTTCAAAATCTTTCAAAAATTAATTCTTTTCCCCCCTCTCACCTTCTTCTATTTAAGGGACTAGCACTCTTCCTCAATGTGCAATTCGGACTCCCTCTCTCTATAAGTTCGAATTCTCTCCTTTCTACCTCCTCCTTCTATTCTTCTTTTCCTCTGACATCTCAAGGAATCTCTATACTGTGACATAGAGGATTCCATACTTTCTTCTCCTCTCTTTCATATGAGCAGGAGCAAGGACAAAGGCATTCTTGTTGAAGCTGATCCTGAACCTGAAAGGACCTTGAAGAGAAAGCTAAGAGAAGCTAAAGCACAACTCTCTGGAGAGGACCTAACAGAAATTTTCAAGCAAGAAGAAGCCATGGCAGCCGAAAACAACAACAATGCCAACAATGCAAGGAAGGTGTTTTGTGACTTTACTACACCTACTCCCGACTTCTATGGGAGAAGCATCTCTATCCCTGCCATTGGAGCAAACAAATTTGAGCTGAAGCCTCAATTAGTTTCTCTAATGCAACAGAATTGCAAGTTTCATGGACTTCCATTGGAAGATCCTCATCAGTTCTTAGCTGAATTCTTGCACATCTGTGACACTGTCAAGACCAATGGGGTTGACCCTGAGGTCTACAGACTTATGCTTTTCCCTTTTGCTGTAAGAGACAGAGCTAGGATATGGTTGGATTTACAACCTAAAGAAAGCTTGAACTCTTGGGAAAAGCTGATCAGTGCTTTTCTGGCCAAATTCTTTCCACCTCAAAAATTGAGTAAGCTAAGAGTGGAGGTCTAGACCTTCAGATAGAAGGAAGGTGAATCCCTTTATGAATCTTGGGAAAGATACAAGTAATTGATCAGAAGGTGTCCTTTTGACATACTTTCTGAATGGAGCATCATAGGTATCTTCTATGATGGTCTGTCTGAACTGTCCAAGATGTCATTGGACAGCTCTGTTGGAGGATCTCTTCATCTGAAGAAGACGCCTGCAGAAGCTCAGGAACTCATTGAGATGGTTGCAAATAACCAATTCATGTACACTTATGAAAGGAACCCTGTGAATAATGGGACAAATCAGAAGAAAGGAGTTCTTGATATTGATACTCTGAATGCCATATTGGCTCAGAATAACATATTGACTCAGCAAGTCAATATGATTTCTTAGAGTCTGTCTGGCATGCAAGCAGCAACAAGCAGTACCAAAGAAGCTTCATCTGAAGGAGAAGCTTATGATCCTGAGAACCCAGCAATGGAAGAGGTGAATTACATGGGAGAACCCTATGGAAACACCTATAATCTTTCATAGAGAAATCATCCAAATCTCTCATGGAAGGACCAATAGAGGCCTCAACAAGGCTTCAACAACAGTAATGGTAGAAGAAATAGGTTTAGCAATAGCAAGCCTTTTCCATCATCTTCTCAGCAACAGACAGAGAATTCTAAGCAGAGCCACTCTGACTTAGCAACTGTAGTCTCTGATCTATCTAAGACCACTCAAAGTTTCATGACTGAAACAAGGTCCTCTATTAGAAATTTGGACGCAGAAGTGGGTCAGCTAAGTAAGAAAATTACTGAACTCCCTCCTAGCACTCTCCCAAGTAATACAGAAGAAAACCCAAAGAGAGAATGCAAGGCTATAAACACGTCCCACATAGCCGAATGCATAGAGGAGGGAAAGACAGTGATTTCCACTGAGGAAGACCTCAATGGACGTCCGCTGGACTCCAAGGAGTTCCCTAATGAGGAACCATGGGAATGTGAGGCTCACACTGAGACCATAGAGAAAACATTGAATTTACTTCTGCCATTCATGAGCTCTGATGAGTATTCTTCCTCTGAAGAGGATGAATATGTTACTAAAGAGCAAGTTGCTAAGTACCTTGGAGCAATCATGAAGCTAAATGCCAAGTTATTTGGTAATGAGACTTGGGAGGATGAATCCCCCTTGCTCACCAAAGAACTGGATAACTTGACTAGACAGAGGTTACCCCAGAAGAGACAGGATCCTGAAAAATTCTCAATACCTTGTACCATAGGCACCATGACCTTTGAGAAGGCTATGTGTGACCTGGGGTCAAGTATAAATCTCATGCCTCTCTCTGTAATGGAGAAGCTAGGGATCCTTGAGGTACAAGCTGCAAGAATCTCAATAGAGCTGGCAGATAATTCAAGAAAGCAGGCTTATGGACTTGTAGAGGATGTTTTGGTAAAAGTTGAAGGCCACTACATCCCTGCTGATCTCATAATCCTAGACACTGGGAAATGTATGGATGAATCCATCATCCTTGGCAGACCCTTCCTAGCCACAGCAAAAGCTGTGATTGATGTTGACAGAGGAGAATTGGTCCTTCAAGTGAATGAGGACTCCCTTGTGTTTAAAGCTCAAGGATCTTCCTCTGTAACCATGGAGAGGAAGCATGAAAAGCTTCTCTCAATGTAGAGTCAATTAGAGCCCCCACATTCAAACTCTAAGTTTGGTGTTGGGAGGCCATCATCATGCTCTGAGTATCTGTAAGGCTCTGATGAGCGGATAATTTATACGCTTTTTGGCATTATTTTTAGTATATTTTTAGTAGGATCTAGTTACTTTTAGGGATGTTTTCATTAGTTTTTATGTTAAATTCATATTTCTGAACTATACTATGAGTTTGTGTGTTTTTCTGTGATTTCAGGTATTTTCTGGCTGAAATTGAGGGACTTGAGCAAAAATCAGATTCAGAGGTTGAAGAAGGACTGCTGATGCTGTTGGATTCTGACCTCCCTGCACTCAAAGTGAATTTTCTGGAGCTACAGAACTCGAAATGGCACGCTTCCAATTGCGTTGGAAAGTAGACATCCAGGGCTTTCCAGCAATATATAATAGTCCATACTTTTCCCAAGTTTAAATGACGCAAACTGGTGTTCCACGCCAGCTCTCTGTCCAATTCTGGCGTCCAGCGCCAGAAACAAGTTGCAAAGTGGAGTTCAATGCCCAAACTGGCACCAAAACTGGCGTTCAACTCCAGGAATGACCTCTACACGTGTAACACTCAAGATCAGCCCAAGCACACAACAAGTAGGCCCCGGAAGTGGATTTATGCATCAATTACTTACTTCTGTAAACCGTAGTAGCTAGTTTATTATAAATAGGACCTTTTACTATTGTATTAGATATCTTTGGACGCCTGGTTCTTAGATCAGAGGGGCTGGCCATTCGGCCATGCCTGGACCTTTCACTTATGTATTTTTAACGGTAGAGTTTCTACACTCCATAGATTAAGGTGTGGAGCTCTGCTTTTCCTCAAAGATTAATGCAAAGTACTACTGTTTTCTATTCAATTCATCTTATTTCGCTTCTAAGATACTCATTCGCACTTCAACCTGAATGTGATGAACGTGACAATCATCATCATTCCCTATGAACGCGTGCCTGACAACCACTTCCGTTCTACATTAGATTGAATGAGTATCTCTTATATCTCTTAATCAGAATTTTCGTGGTATAAGCTAGATTGATGGCGGCATTCATGAGAGTCCGGAAAGTCTAAACCTTGTCCGTGGTATTCCGAGTAGGACTCCGGGATTGAATGACTGTGTCGAACTCCAAACTCGCGAGTGCTGGGCGTAGTGACAGACGCAAAAGGATAGTAAATCCTATTCCAGTATGATCGAGAACCTCCAAGATGATTAGCCATGCAGTGACAGCGCATCGGGCCATTTTTCACAGAGGGGAATAGGATGCAACCAACGACAAGGGTGATGCCTCTAGACGATTAGCCGTGCTGTGACAGAGCATTTGGACTATTTTCCCGAGAGAGATCGAAAGTAGCCATTGGCACCGGTGACATCCTTACATAAAGCCAGCCATAGAGAGGAGTAAGACTGATTGGATGAAGACAGCAGGAAAGCAGAGGTTCAGAGGAACGATTGCATCTCCATAAGCTTATCTGAAATTCTCACCAATGATTTACATAAGTATTTCTATCCTTCTTTTATTAATTAATTTTGAAAACCCCATTACTATTTTATATCTGCCGGACTGAGATTTACTAGGTGACCATAGCTTGCTTCATACCAACAATCTCCGTGGGATTCGACCCTTACTCACGTAAGGTATTACTTGGACGACCCAGTGCACTTGCTGGTTAGTTGTGCAAAGTTGTGAACCATGGTATTGGCATCATGTTTTTGGCACCATTGCCAGGGAAAGAAAGAGCAATGAATTTTACATAATCAAAGTGTAATCACAATTTCTGCGCACCAAGTTTTTGGCGCCATTGCCGGGGATTGTTAGAGTTTGGACAACTGACGGTTCATCTTGTTGCTCAGATTAGGTAATTTTCTTTTTGTTTTGTTTTCAAAATTTTTCAAAAATCTTTCAAAAATTTCTCATCTGTTTTCGAAAAAAAATTATTTTCAAAAATATATTTTTCTTCAGAATTTTTAAGAATGAATTCTAGTATTTCATGATGATTCGTTGAATCCTGGTTGGCTGTAAGCCATGTCTAATCTTTTGGACTGGGGTTTTAACTTATCATCACAAGAGATTCTCACATACTTAGTTGGTCTATACATGAAAAGTAGCAATATCTTCTAAAGCTTGACTGGCTATTAAGCCATGTCTAACCCTCAGATTGGAGCTTTAGACTAAGAATTGAAGATTCCTGGAATTCATATTAAAAATTTTGGAATCCTTATTTTTCTTTTTTCTAAATAATTTTCGAAAAAAATCCAAAAAAAAAAAATTTTGTGTTTCTTGTTTGAGTCTTGAGTCATGTTATAAGTTTAGTGTCAATTGCATGTTCATCTTGCATTTTTTCGAAAAATTCATGCATTCATAGTGTTCTTCATGATCTTCAAGTTGTTCTTGGTAAGTCTTCTTGTTTGATCTTTGCATTTGCATATTTTGTGTCTTTTCTTGTTTTTCATATGCATTCCTGAATTCTTTATGTCTAAGCATTAAAGAATTCTAAGTTTGGTGTCTTGCATTTTTTCTTTGCATTAAAAATTTTTCAAAAATGTGTTCTTGATGTTCATCATGATCGTCATAGTGTTCTTGGTGTTCATCTTGACATTCATAACATTCTTGCATGCATTCATTGTTTTGATCCATAACTTTCATGCATTGCATCATTTTTCTTGTTTTTCTCTCTCATCATAAAAATTCAAAAATCAAAAAAATATCTTTCCCTTTTTCTCTCTCATAAATTCGAAAATTTGATTTGACTTTTTCAAAAATTTTTTAAAATCTAGTTGTTTTCTATGAGTCAAATCAAATTTTCAATTTAAAATTCTTATCTTTTTCAAAAATCAAATCTTTTTCATTTTTCTTATTCGTTTTCGAAAATTATAAAAACATTTTTCAAAAATCCTTTTTTCTTATCTTTATCACATAATTTTCGAAAATAACATCACCAATTAATGTTTTGATTCAAAAATTTCAAGTTTGTTACTTGCTTGTTAAGAAAGATTCAAACTTTAAGTTCTAGAATCATATCTTGTGATTTCTTGTGAATCAAGTCATTAAGTGTGATTTTAAAAATCAAATCTTTTTCAAAACTAATTTCAATCATATCCTTTCAAAAATATCTTCTTATCTTATCTCTTTCAAAAATTTGATTTCAAAATATCTTTTCTAACTTCCTAACTTCTTATCTTTTCAAAATTTGTTTCAACTAACTAACTAACTTTTTGTTTGTTTCTTATCTTTTTCAAAACTACCTAACTAACTCTCTCTCTCTAATTTTCGAAAATATCTTCCCTCTTTTTCAAAAATTCTTTTTAATTAACTAATTATTTTAATTTTTGATTTTAATTTTCGAAAATTACTAACCTTTTTCAAAAACTATTTTCGAAAATCACTAACTCTTTTTCAAAAATAATTTTTGAAAATCCTTCTCCATCATCTCCTTCTAATTATTTATTCATCTACTAACAATAAGGAACCTCTTTACTGTGACATAGAGGATTCCTCTTCTTTTCTTGTTCTCTTCTCTTTCTTATGAGCAGAAACAAGGAAAAAGGCATTCTTGTTGAAGCTGATCCAGAACCTGAAAGAACTCTGAAGAGGAAACTAAGAGAAGCTAAATTACAACAATCCAGAGACAACCTTATTGAAAATTTCGAACAAGTAAAGGAGATGGCAGCCGAACCCAACAACAATAATGCAAGGAGAATACTTGGTGACTTTACTGCACCAAATTCCAATTTACATGGAAGAAGCATCTCCATTCCTGCCATTGGAGCAAACAACTTTGAGCTGAAACCTCAATTAGTTTCTCTGATGCAGTAGAACTGCAAATTTCATGGACTTCCATCTGAAGATCCTTTTCAGTTCTTAACTGAATTCTTGCAGATCTGTGATACTGTTAAGACTAATAGAGTAGATCCTGAAGTCTACAAGCTCATGCTTTTCCCTTTTGCTGTAAGAGACAGAGCTAGAATATGGTTGGACTCTCAACCCAAAGACAGCCTGAACTCTTGGGATAAGCTGGTCACGGCTTTCTTAGCCAAGTTCTTTCCTCCTCAAAAGCTGAGCAAGCTTAGAGCGGATGTTCAAACCTTCAGACAAAAAGAAGGTGAATCCCTCTATGAAGCTTGGGAAAGATACAAGCAGCTAACCAAAAAGTGTCCTTCTGACATGCTTTCAGAATGGACCATCCTGGACATATTCTATGATGGTTTATCTGAGCTATCAAAGATGTCATTGGATACTTCTGCAGGTGGATCCATTCACCTAAAGAAAACGCCTGCAGAAGCTCAAGAACTCATTGACATGGTTGCTAATAACCAGTTCATGTACACTTCTGAGAGGAATCCTGTGAGTAATGGGACGCCTATGAAGAAGGGAGTTCTTGAAATTGATACTCTGAATGCCATATTGGCTCAGAACAAAATATTGACTCAGCAAGTCAATATGATTTCTCAGAGTCTGAATGGAATGCAAGCTGCATCCAATAGTACTCAAGAGGCATCTTCTGAAGAAGAAGCTTATGATCCTGAAAACCCTGCAATAGCAGAGGTGAATTACTTAGGTGAACCTTATGGAAACACCTATAATCCATCATGGAGAAATCATCCAAATCTCTCATGGAAGGATCAAAAGCCTCAACAAGGCTTTAATAATGGTGGAAGAAACAGGTTTAACAATAATAAACCTTTTCCATCATCCACTCAGCAACAGACAGAGAACTCTGAACAAAATACCTCTAATTTAGCAAACTTAGTCTCTGATCTATCTAAGGCCACTGTAAGTTTCATGAATGAAACAAGGTCCTCCATTAGAAATTTGGAGGCACAAGTGGGCCAGCTGAGTAAAAGGATCACTGAAATCCCTCCTAGTACTCTCCCAAGCAATACAGAAGAAAATCCAAAAGGAGAGTGCAAGGCCATTGAACTAATCACCATGGCCGAACCTGTAAAGGAAGGAGAGGACATAAATCCCAGTGAGGAAGACCTCCTGGGACGTCCAGTGATCAATAAGGAGTTTCCCTCTGAGGAACCAAAGGAATCTGAGACTCATCTAGAGACCATAGAGATTCCATTGAACCTCCTTATGCCATTCATGAGCTCTGATGAGTATTCCTCTTCTGAAGAGAATGAGGATGTTACTGAAGAGCAAGCTGCCAAGTTCCTTGGTGCAATCATGAAGCTAAATGCCAAATTATTTGGTATTGAAACTTGGGAAGATGAACCTCCCTTGTTCACCAATGAACTAAGTGATCTGGATCAACTGACATTGCCTCAGAAGAGACAGGATCCTGGAAAGTTCATAATACCTTGTACCATAGGCACCATGATCTTTAAGGCTCTGTGTGACCTTGGTTCAGGAATAAACCTCATGCCCCTCTCTGTAATAGAGAAACTGGGAATCTATGGGGTGAAAGCTGCTAAAATCTCATTAAAGATAGCAGATAATTCAAGAAAATAGGCTTATGGACAAGTAGAGGACGTGTTAGTAAGGGTTGAAGGCCTTTACATCTCTGCTGATTTCATAGTCTTAGATACTGGAAAGGAAGAGGATGAATCCATCATCCTAGGAAGACCTTTCCTAGCCACAGCAAGAGCTGTGATTGACGTGGACAGAGGATAATTGATCCTTCAAATAAACGAGGACAACCTTGTGTCTACAACTCAAGGATCTCTCTCTGCATCCATGGAGAGGAAGCAGAAAAAGCTTCTCTCAAAGCAGAGTCAAACAAAGCCCCCACAGTCAAACTCTAAGTTTGGTGTTGGGAGGCCACAACCAAACTCTAAGTTTGGTGTCAAACCCCCATATCCAAACTCCAAGTTTGGTGCTGGGAGGTCTCAACAAAGCTCTGCACATCTGTGAGGCTCCATGAGAGCCCACTGTCAAGCTATTGACATTAAAGAAGCGCTTGTTGGGAGGCAACCCAATGTTTATTTATCTAATTTTATTTTTGTTTTTCATGTTTTCTTAGGTTCATGATCATGTGGAGTCACAAAATAAACAAAAAATTTAGAAACAGAATCAAATAAAGCGGAAGAAAAATCACACCCTGGAGGAAGCACCTGTCTGGCATTCAACGCCAGAACAGAGCATGGTTCTGGCACTGAACGCCCAAAATGGGCAGTATCTGGGCGCTGAACGCCCAAAATGGGCAGCATCTGGGTGCTGAACACCAGAATTGCACCCTGGAGAAGAGCTGGCGCTGAATGCCCAGAACAAGCATGGTTCTGGCGTTCAACGCCAGAAATAGGCAACAAATGGGCGTTGAACACCCAAAATGGGCACCAACCTGGCGCTGAACGCCCAGAGTTGTGTGCAAGGGCATTTTACATGCCTAATTTGGTGCAAGGTTGTAAATCCTTGAACACCTCAGGATCTGTGGACCCCACAGGATCCCCACCTACCTCCACTCACTTTTTCTCACCCCTCTTTCACACAATCCCATAAGCACTCTTCCCCAAAACTCTTCACCAATCACCTCAATCTCTCTTCCCCATCACCTCTTCACCACTCACATCCATCCATTCTTCCCCGTAAACCTACCTCATAAACTCCACCTACCTTCAAAATTCAAAATCAATTTCCCACCCAAACCCACCCTAAATGGCCGAACTTTCACCCCCCTCCCATCCCTATATATATAACCCTCCATTCTTCCTCATTTTCACACAACGGAACCCTCTCTTCTCTTCTTGGCCGAAACACAACCCCTTCTCCCTCTCCTCCATTTCTTCTTCTTCTTCATCTATTCTTTCTTCTCTTGCTCGAGGGCGAGCAAAATTCTAAGTTTGGTGTGATAAAAGCATAAGCTTTTTGTTTTTCCATTACCATTAATGGCACCTAAGACCGGAGAATCCTCTAGAAAAGGAAAAGAGAAGACAAAAGCTTCCACCTCCGAGTCATGGGAGATGGAAAGGTTCATCTCCAAAGCCCATCAAGACCACTTCTATGATGTTTTGGCCAAGAAGAAGGTGATCCCCGAGGTCCCTTTCAAACTCAAAAGAAATGAGTATCCGGAGATCCGACATGAAATTCAAAGAAGAGGTTGGGAAGTTCTAACAAATCCCATCCAACAAGTCGGCATCCTAATGGTTCAAGAGTTCTATGCCAATGCATGGATCACCAAGAACCATGATCAAAGTAAGAACCCGGATCCAAAGAACTATGTTACAATGGTTCGGGGGAAATACTTAGATTTTAGTCCGGAGAATGTGAGGATAGCGTTCAACTTGCCAAACATGGAAGAGAACGCACGCCCCTACACAAGGAGAGTCAACTTTGATCAAAGGTTGGACCAAGTCCTTATGGACATATGTGTGGAAGGAGCTCAATGGAAGATTGAATCCAAAGGCAAGCCGGTTCAACTAAGAAGATTGGACCTCAAGCCTGTGGCTAGAGGATGGTTGGAATTCATCCAATGCTCCATCATCCCCACTAGCAACCGATCTGAAGTTACTGTGGATCGGGCCATCATGATTCATAGCATCATGATTGGAGAGGAAATAGAAGTTCATGAAGTCATCTCTAATGAACTCTACAAAATAGCCGAAAAGTCATCCCCCATGGCAAGGCTAGCTTTTCCTCATCTTATTCGCCATCTATGTTACTCAGCTGGAGCTTTCATAGAAGGAGACATTCCCATTAAGGAAGAGAAGCCCATCACTAAAAAAAAGATGGAGCAAGCAAGAGAGCCCATTCATGGAGCTCAAGAGGCGTATGAAGCTCATCACCATGAGATCCCGGAGATGCCTCATATGCATTTTCCTCCACAAAACTATTGGGAGCAAATCAACACCTCCCTAGGAGAATTAAGTTCCAACATGGGACAACTAAGGGTGGAACATCAAGAGCACTCCATCATCCTTCATCAAATAAGAGAAGATCAAAAATCAATGAGGGAGGAGCAACAAAGACAAGGAAGAGGCATAGAAGAGCTCAAGGACATCATTGGTTCCTCAAGAAGGAAACGCCACCATCACTAAGGTGGATTCATTCCTTGTTCTTATTTCTTCTGTTTTTCGTTTTCTATGTTATGTGCTTATCTATGTTTGTGTCTTCATTACATGATCATTAGTAGTTAGTAACTTTGTCTTAAAGTTATGAATGTCCTATGAATCCATCACCTCTCTTAAATGAAAAATGTTTTAATTCAAAAGAACAAGAAGTACATGAGTTTTGAATTTATCCTTGAACTTAGCTTAATTATATTGATGTGGTGACAATGCTTCTTGTTTTCTGAATGTATGCTTGAACAGTGCATATGTCTTTTGAAGTTGTTGTTTAAGAATGTTAAATATGTTGGCTCTTGAAAGAATGATGACTAGGAGACATGTTATTTGATAATCTGAAAAATCATAAAAATGATTCTTGAAGCAAGAAAAAGCAGCAAAGAACAAAGCTTGCAAAAAAAAATATGCGAAAAAAAAATATAGAAAAAGAAAAAGCAAGCAAAAAAAGCCAAAAGCTCTTAAAACCAAGAGGCAAGAGCAAAAAGCCAATAACCCTTAAAACCAAAAGCCAAGGGAAATAAAAAGGATCCCAAGGCTTTGAGCATCAGTGGATAGGAGGGCCTAAAGGAATAAAATCCTGGTCTAAGCGGCTAAACCAAGTTGTCCCTAACCATGTGCTTGTGGCATGTAGGTGTCAAGTGAAAACTTGAGACTGAGCGGTTAAAGTCAAGGTCCAAAGCAAAAAAAAAAAAAAAGAGTGTGCTTAAGAACCCTGGACACCTCTAATTGGGGACTTTAGCAAAGCTGAGTCACAATCTGAAAAGGTTCACCCAATTATGTGTCTGTGGCATTTATGTATCCGGTGGTAATACTGGAAAACACAGTGCTTAGGGCCACGGCCAAGACTCATGAAATAGCTGTGTTCAAGAATCATCATACTGAACTAGAAGAATCAATAACACTATCTGAACTCTGAGTTCCTATAGATGCCAATCATTCTGAACCTCAATGGATAAAGTGAGATGCCAAAACTATTCAAGAGGCAAAAAGCTATAAGTCTCGCTCATTTGATTGGAGCTATGTTTCATTGATAGTTTGGAATTTATAGTATATTCTCTTCTTTTTATCCTATTTGATTTTCAGTTGCTTGGGGACAGGCAACAATTTAAGTTTGGTGTTGTGATGAGCGGATAATTTATACGCTTTTTGGCATTATTTTTAGTATGTTTTTAGTAGGATCTAGTTACTTTTAGGGATGTTTTCATTAGTTTTTACGTTAAATTAACATTTCTAGACTTTACTATGAGTTTGTGTGTTTTTCTGTGATTTCAGGTATTTTCTGGCTGAAATTGAGGGACTTGAGCAAAAATCAGATTCAGAGGTTGAAGAAGGACTGCTGATGCTGTTGGATTCTGACCTCCCTGCACTCAAAGTGAATTTTCTGGAGCTACAAAACTCAAAATGGCGCGCTTCCAATTGCGTTGGAAAGTAGACATCCAGGGCTTTCCAGCAATGTATAATAATCCATACTTTGCCCAAGTTTAAACGACGCAAACTGGCGTTCAACGCCAGCTCTCTGCCCAATTCTGGCGTCCAGCGCCAGAAACAAGTTGCAAAGTGGAGTTCAACGCCCAAACTGGCACCAAAACTGGCGTCGGAAGTGGATTTATGCATCAATTACTTACTTCTGTAAACCCTAGTAGCTAGTTTATTATAAATAGGACCTTTTACTTTTGTATTAGATATCTTTGGACGCCTGGTTCTTAGATCAGAGGGGCTGGCCATTCGGCCATGCCTGGACCTTTCACTTATGTATTTTTAACGGTAGAGTTTCTACACTCCATAGATTAAGGTGTGGAGCTCTGCTGTTCCTCAAAGATTAATGCAAAGTACTACTGTTTTCTATTCAATTCATCTTATTTCGCTTCTAAGATATTTATTCGCACTTCAACCTGAATGTGATGAACGTGACAATCATCATCATTCCCTATGAACGCGTGCCTGACAACCACTTCCGTTCTACATTAGATTGAATGAGTATCTCTTAGATCTCTTAATCAAAATCTTCGTGGTATAAGCTAGATTGATGGCGGCATTCATGAGAGTCCGGAAAGTCTAAACCTTGTCCGTGGTATTCCGAGTAGGACTCCGGGATTGAATGACTGTGACAAACTCCAAACTCGCGAGTGCTGGGCGTAGTGACAGACGCAAAAGGATAGTAAATCCTATTCCAGTATGATCGGGAACCTCCAAGATGATTAGCCATGCAGTGACAGCGCATTGGACCATTTTTCACAGAGGGGAATAGGATGCAACCAACGACAAGGGTGATGCCTCCAGACGATTAGCCGTGATGTGACAGAGCATTTGGACCATTTTCCCGAGAGAAATCGAGAGTAGCCATTGGCACCGGTGACATCCTTACATAAAGCCAACCTTAGGGAGGAGTAAGACTGATTGGATGAAGACAGCAGGAAAGCGGAGGTTCAGAGGAACGATTACATCTCCATACGCTTATCTGAAATTCTCACCAATGATTTACATAAGTATTTCTATCCTTCTTTTATTAATTAATTTCGAAAACCCCATTACTATTTTATATCTGTCGGACTGAGATTTACAAGGTGACCATAGCTTGCTTCATACCAACAATCTCCGTGGGATTCGACCCTTACTCACGTAAGGTATTACTTGGATGACCCAGTGCACTTGCTGGTTAGTTGTGCGAAGTTGTGAACCATGGTATTGGCATCATGTTTTTGGCGCCATTGCCAGGGAAAGAAAGAGCAATGAATTTTACATAATCAAAGTGTAATCACAATTTCTACGCACCAGGCTCCATGAGAGCTCACTATCAAGCTATTGACATTAAAGAAGCGCTTGTTGGGAGGCAACCCAATTTTATTTAATCATATCTATTTATTTTCCAATGTTATTTTATGTTTTCTGTAGGTTGATGATCATGTGAAGCCACAAAAACAACTGAAAAAGCAAAAATAGAATGAAAAATAGTATTAAAAATAGCACACCCTGGAGGAGAAGCTTACTGGCGTTTAAACGCCAGTAAGGATAGCAGAATGGGCGTTAAACGCCCAATCTGGCACCATTCTGAGCGTTTAACGCCAGAAATGGGCACCATTCTGGGCGTTTAACGCCAGAAATGGGCACCAGACTGGCGTTTAATGCCAGAAATGGGCACCAGACTGACGTTTAACGCCAGAAATGGGCATAGAGCTGGCGTTTAAACGCCAGAAAGGGGAGAAAAGTTGGCGTTAAATGCCAGAAATGGGCAGGAACCTGGCATTTAACGCTAGGATTGGCAATCAAGGGGGCGTCTACACGCCAACATGGTGCAGGGATGAGAAATCCTTGACACTTCAGGATCTGTGGACCCCACAGGATCCCCACCTACCTCCTCTCTCTCTCTTCTTCGCACCTTCCTATAACACCCTTCCCCAAATACCCTTCACCAATCACCTCAATACCTCTTCCCCAAAAATTCCTCACCTATTAAATCCTACCCTCTTCTCCATAATCTCTTCACCAATCCACATCCATCCATCATAAAACCCCACCTACCTCACCATTGAAATTCAAACCCCTTTCCCTCCCAAACCCACCCATACATGGCCGAACCTTACCCCTCTCTCCACTCCTATATAAACTGATCTTCACTCATTCATTTTCACATATCATACACACTACTTCTCCCCATTGGCCGAACCACAAAACCCCCTCCATCTCTTCCATTTTCTTCTTCTACTCTTTTCTTTCTTCTTTTGCTCGAGAACGAGCAAACCTTCTATGTTTGGTGTGGTAAAAGCTAAAGCTTCTTGTTTTTCCATAACCATTTATGGCACCAAAGGCCAGAGAAACCTCTAGAAAGAGGAAAGGGAAGGCAAACGCTTCCACCTCCGAGTCATGGGAGATGGAGAGATTCATCTCAAGGGTGCATCAAGACCACTTCTATGAAGTTGTGGCCAAGAAGAAGGTAATCCCCGAGGTCCCCTTCAAACTCAAAAAGGGTGAATATCCGGAGATCCGACATGAGATTCGAAGAAGAAGTTGGGAAGTTCTCACCAACCCCATTCAACAAGTCAGAATCTTAATGGTTCAAGAGTTTTATGCCAATGCATGGATCACCAAGAACCATGATCAAAGTGTGAACCCGGACCCAAAGAATTGGCTTACAATGGTCCGGGGTAAATGCTTAGATTTTAGTCTAGAAAATGTAAGCTTAGTATTCAACTTGCCCATTATGCAAGGAGATGCACGCCCCTACACTAGAAGGGTCAACTTTGATCAAAGGTTGGATCAAGTCCTCATAGACATTTGTGAAGAGGGCACTCAATGGAAAAGAGATTCAAGAGGGAAGCCGGTTTAACTAAGAAGGCATGACCTCAAGCCCGTGGCTAGGGGATGGTTGGAGTTCATCCAACGCTCAATCATTCCTACTAGCAACCGATCTGAAGTTACTATAGACCGGGCTATCATGATCCATAGCATCATGATTGGAGAGGAAGTAGAAGTTCATGAGGTTATATCCCTAGAACTCTACAAGGTGGCGGACAAGTCCTCTACTTTGGCAAGGTTAGCCTTCCCTCATCTCATTTGTCACCTCTACAATTCAACTAGAATTGACATAGAGGAAGACATCCTCATTGATGAGGACAAGCCCATCACTAAGAAAAGGATGGAGCAAACAAGAGATATCACTCATGGACAAGAGCATGAGGAAATCCCTCATCATGAAATCCCTGAGATGCCTCAAAGGATGCATTTTCCTCCACAAAACTATTGGGAGCAAATCAACACCTCCCTAGGAGAATTAAGTTCCAATATGGGACAACTAAGGGTGGAGCACCAAGAACATTCCATTCTCCTCCATGAAATTAGAGAAGACCAAAGAGACATGAGGGAGGAGCAACAATCAAGGAAGAGACATTGAGGAGCTCAAGGACTCCATAAGATCTTCAAGAGGAAGAACAAGCCGCCATCACTAAGGTGGACCCATTCTTTAATTTCCTTGTTCTTATTTTTCTGTTTTTCGAAAAGTATGCTTTATGTTTTATTTATGTTTGTGTCTTATTACATGATCACTAGTGTCTAAGTGTCTATGCCTTAAAGCTATGAATGTCCTATGAATCCATCACCTTTCTTAAATAAAAAGTGTTTTTAATTGCAAAAAGAAAAAGAAGTACATGAATTTCGAATTTTAAAATAGATTAATGTGGTGGCAATACTTTTTGTTTTTCTGAATGAATGCTTGAACAGTGCATATTTTTGAATTTGTTGTTCATGAATGTTAAAATTGTTGGCTCTTGAAAGAATGATGAAAAAAGGAGAAATGCTATTGATAATCTGAAAAGTCATAAAATTGATTCTTGAAGCAAGAAAAAGTAGTGAAAAGCTTGCAAAATAAAAAAAAGAGAGAGAGAGAAAAAAAAGAGAAAGAAAAAGCAAGCAGAAAAAGCCAATAGCCCTTTAAACCAAAAGGCAAGGGTAAAATAAAAAAGATCCAAGGCTTTGAGCATCAGTGGATAGGAGGGCCCAAAGGAATAAAATCCTGGCATAAGCGGCTAAACCAAGTTGTCCCTAACCATATGCTTGTGGCGTGAAAGTGTCCAGTGAAAAGCTTGAGACTGAGCGGTTAAAGTCGTGGTCCAAAACAATAAGAGTGTGCTTAAGAGCTCTGGACACCTCTAATTGGGGACTCTAGCAAAGTTGAGTCACAATCTGAAAAGGTTCACCCAGTTATGTGTCTGTGGTATTTCTGTATCCGGTGGTAATACTGGAAAACAAAGTGCTTAGGGCCACGACCAAGACTCATAAAGTAGCTGTGTTCCAGAATCAACATACTGAACTAGAAAAATCAATAACACTATCTAAATTCTAAGTTCCTATAGATGCCAATCATTCTGAACTTCAAAGGATAAAGTGAGATGCCAAAACTGTTTAGAGGCAAAAAGCTACTAGTCCCGCTCATCTAATTGGAGCTAAGTTTCATTGATATTTTGGAATTTATAGTATATTCTCTTCTTTTTATCCTATTTGATTTTCAGTTGCTTGGGGACAAGTAACAATTTAAGTTTGGTGTTGTGATGAGCGGATAATTTATACGCTTTTTGGCATCGTTTTTAGGTAGTTTTTAGTATAATTTAGTTTGTTTTTTCTATGTTTTTATTAGTTTTTATGCAAAATTCACATTTCTGGACTTTACTATGAGTTTGTGTGTTTTTCTGTGATTTCAGGTATTTTCTGGCTGAAATTGAGGAACTTGAGCAAAAATCTGATTCAGAGGCTGAAAAAGGACTATAGATGCTGTTGGATTCTAACCTCCCTGCACTCGAAGTTAATTTTATAGAGCTACAGAAACCCAATTGGCACGCTCTCAATTGCGTTGAAATTTAGACATCCAGGGCTTTCCAGCAATATATAATAGTCCATACTTTGCCCAAGTTTTGATGACGCAAACTGGCATTCAAACGCCAACTTCCTGCCCTATTCTGGAGTTAAACGCCAGAAACATGTTACAAACTAGAGTTAAACGCCACAAACAGGCTGCAACCTGGTGTTTAACTCCAAGAAAAGTCTCTACACATGTAAAGCTCAATGCTCAGCCCAAGCACACTCCAATTGGGCCCCAGAAGTGGATTTCTGCATCATTTACTCATTTCTGTAAACCCTAGTTACTAGTTTAGTATAAAAACTACTTTTAATGATTTATTTCACATCTTTTGATCATTTTTGAGACTATCTTTGTATCATTTTTGATCTCTTGATCATGTTTAGGGGGCTGGCCATTCGGCCATGCCTGGACCTTCATCACTTATGTATTTTCAACGGTGGAGTTTCTACACTCCATAGATTAAGGTATGGAGCTCTGCTGTTCTTCATGAATTAATGCAAAGTACTATTATTTTTCTATTCAATTCAAGCTTATTCTTATTCCAAGATATTCACTCGCAATTCAACCTGTTGAATGTGATGATCCGTGATACTCATCATCATTCTCACCTATGAACGCGTACCTGACAACCACTTCCGTTCTATCTGCAATAGCTTGAGTGTGTATCTCTTAGCCTTCTGGTTCATGATCAGAGTCTTCGTGGTATAGGCTAGAATTATTAGCGGTCATTCCTGAGATCCGGAAAGTCTAAACCTTGTCTGTGGTATTCCGAGTAGGATCTGGGAAGGGATGACTATGACGAGCTTCAAACTCGCGAGTGTTGGGCGTAGTGATAGACGCAAAAGGATCAATAGATCCTATTCCAACATGATCGAGAACCGACAGATGATTAGCCGTGCGGTGACAGTGCATTTGGACCGTTTTCACCGAGAGGATGGACGATAACCATTAACAACGGTGATCCCCCAACATAAAGCTTACCATGGAAAGGAGTATGAATGATTGAATGAAGACAGTAGGAAAGTAGAGATTCAGAAGCAACAAGCATCTCCATACGCTTATCTGAAATTTTTACCAATGAATTACATAAGTATTTCTATATTATTTTATATTTTATTTATATTTTAATTATCAAAACCTCATAACCATTTGAATCTGCCTGACTGAGATTTACAAGATGTCCATAGCTTGCTTCAAGCCGACAATCTCCGTGGGATCGACCCTTACTCACGTAAGGTTTATTACTTGGACGACCCAGTGCACTTGTAATGCGCATAAACTTGTTATGCTACGATTTAGGAAATTGCACGATCGGCAAAATTCCTTCCGGCAAGTGCACCGGTTATCGTCGTCAAGTAAAAACTCACAATAGAGTGAGGTCGAATCCCACAAGGATTGGTTGAGTGAGCAATTCGGATTAGAAGTGTGTTCTAGTTGAGCGGAATCAAGATTTGAGATGAGAATTGCGGAATGTAAAATTGGCGGGAAAAGTAAATGACAAGAAAATTAAATGGCTGAATCTTAAATTGCATGAATTAAAGAGCAGAATGTAAATTGCTGAAATTAAAAGGGAATGGGGGTGATTGCAAGAATGGAGTTGCAGAATGTAAATAGAAAGTGGAAGTCAGAAATGGGGAATTCATTGGGTTTAGGAGATATTGAAATCTCCGAATCAAAACATGTTTATCTCTTCCTCAACCAATGCGTTCATTAAATTTTGCTTGGCAATCTTATATGATTGGATCCCAATTCCTTGGCTCACCAATGCTCTCTAAAAACAAACAAATTCCCAATCCCTTGGTTTAAATGTTCATAAGAAGAGATGATGCTTGATCACTGATTATACCACACAATTTCATGAACCACAATTTGGTAGGATTACATGTCACAATATCCATCCAAACCCCAATCCAATCCACTGTGAGAAAGCTTCTCTAGCATGAATCCTCCATTCCTTTCCCAAGGCTCCAAAGGATTCCAAGTATGAGTAGTTTCTTTCCCAAGACAACTACTCAATGGAATTAGATCGAGAAGCCTTCTAACAAAATTCAAGAGAAAAGATTGAAGAAGAAGATAAACTATTATTGATTCATTGAATTACAATAGAGCTCCCTAACCCAATGAAAGGGGGTTTAGTGAATCATAGCTCTGAATTCAATTACAAAGAAAAGGAAAACTAGCTGAAAGTCCAAAGTAAAAGTCCTCTCTAACTTAACTTCTATCCTATTTATACACTTTCTATATTGAGCTTCAGTTGTGCTTCTTGGGCTTTGAGGCCTCTCCTTGCTTTCCTTTTGCCTTGGGTTTATGATCCATAATCTTGATGAGGTTGTTGATCCAAATCCTGTAACATTTATTGAGCCAACTTAGTGATAATCAAATAATGACACATGACTCAATAAATTGAGATTTCAAACTCATCAATCCTTCAGGCCCAATCCCATAAACCATGATATTTAATTGGGTTTCATACCAAAGTAAGTTTAAGTTAATAATTGTGCTCAAAGACTAACTTAAATCACAATATTTTTGGCCCAGAAACCTTTTTCAAGAGTGGCGTTTAAGTTGTAGTTTAAGCTTAAACTGCAGCTTAAACGCCAGACACTTCCAGTGAGGCCATTTGTAGAAGCACGTTTAAGCTTCAGTTAAGGTTAAACTGAAGCTTAAACGTGGAATTGGAAGAAGGTAGCCCTGGAGAGTCATGTAGTCGAACACGTTTAAGCTTCAGTTTAAGGTTAAACTGAAGCTTAAACGTGGAGATAGGAAGGGCAGCCCTGGAGGTCGAACACGTTTAACCTCCAGTTTGAGGTCAAACTGGAGGTTAAACGTGGAAAAGGGTGGAGGCATACTGGAGGTCGAACACGTTTAACCTCCAGTTTGAGGTCAAACTGGAGGTTAAACGTGGAAGCTTAGAATGGTGGCCCTGGAGGTGTCGAACACGTTTAACCTCCAGTTTGAGGTCAAACTGGAGGTTAAACGTGGAGATGGAGAGAGCAACCCTGGAGTAGAAAAGCTATCGAACACGTTTAAGCTCCAGTTTGAGTCAAACTGGAGCTTAAACGTGGAATGGCCCCTGGTACTCTTCCTGGTTCTGGCGTTTAACCTCCAGTTTGAGGTCAAACTGGAGGTTAAACGTGGAACTCCTCCCTGGGTGGCGTACTCATTCTGGCGTTTAACCTCCAGTTTGAGGTCAAACTGGAGGTTAAACGTGGAATGCTCCTTAAGTGAGGCTTTTCATTCTGGCGTTTAACCTCCAGTTTGAGGTCAAACTGGAGGTTAAACTTCAATCCCAGCATTTCTTATCCTTCATGATTTTGGCGTTTAAGCTCCAGTTTAGGCTTAAACTGGAACTTAAACTCCACATGTGATATTCAAGCTTCCTTTATTGATTTTGTTGCTTCCTTGCTTAGCCTCTTCTTCCCTGAAATCATCCAAACAATTGCATCAAAGTCTTGCAAAATTTCATGAGAAATCTTTCATTCATAGCAATTAAGTAATAGAACTAAAACTCATGGAATTTGCATCAAAATCATATTGTTTGGATGGTTCATTACTTTGTTCTTCATTTAACCATTTTTGGTTACTTTAAGCTCAAGAAAATGCATAAAACAACTAAAACTAACAGAAAAATGCTAGTGAAACTAGCCTATGATGCCTTGGCATCACAACACCAAACTTAATACTTGCTTGTCCCTAAGCAAGTCCTGAGTTATTTGAGAAGAGAGTATGAAACAAAAAGCAATTACATTGGCTATATTAGCAAGCATTTGAAGTTCATCAGAAGGGTTTTATGCAGAAAGTTGCAGCATCACTTTTTCATACTTATCAGGTAGGATTATCACTTTTTCATTGCATCCATCAAAAATTGCTATGGCCTCTTGTTATTCTTATGTCTTTGGCACTTTTCTCTTCTTTGTTTTTCTTTTCTTTTTCTTAGAGCTTCTTTTGCTCCTTGTTTGCTTAGTGTCATGTGTTGCACAAGCCTTTGGCATTTTCTTTTTCTTATCAGTGCACTACACATATCCACTTTAGGCATTTTAGTTCACATGTCTTCTTGAGACATTGGTGCCCAGCACCTCTTTGTGTGACTAAATGTTTTGTATTTAGGTTGCTCTTGATAATGGACTTTTGGTTGATAATCCCGGGTTAGTTAACCCAAGTTACCAAGTGTTGAAACACTCCTCAGAACCTATTCATCCAAGCATATCCTTAATACATAAACACCACAGGCATTTGTCTCAGAAGTTCAAACCATTGGTACCTAGCTTATTTTCTCAATTTTTTTTGCTTTTTGGTTGCCTTTTTCCATGGCTTTTTTCTTTTTCTTTTTCTTTCTTTTTCATGGCCAAAGACATTTATTCATCAAGATCCATAGACAATGTTCACTTTCTACACAAAAAAAAAAAATGATAATTCTACACTCTAATTTTAGTGATCTGACTAAACAATCAAGCATGCATACCACCACTTAATTCTACTTGATTTGTCACTAATTTAGCCAAGTTACTTTTGTTCAAACTTTTCTTTTATTTTTGGAAACAGAACAAGCATGGCACGCACTTGTTTAAGAAGGTGAAGTTATATCCAAACATCTAGGCATTCACTTTATTCAAAGCAATTAACAAACACACATACTAAAAAAAAAACGACTCATAAAAAAAACTCCACATAACACTTAAATGACTTATGATGAAAACACGTTCATAAAGACAATTCACCAATTATCATTTGATTATTAAGGAACGAGACCACCTCTTATTTATTGCTTGGTTCTTCTTAATTCTTGGGATCCTGCTTCTTCTTGCTTCCTGCCTCTTTTTGACCACTTGTGCCTCCCTTGTCTTTTCTTATGAGCTTTTTCCAGAATCCAGCTTTTTTCATCGTTTCTTCCACTCCTTTTTCAAGGATCATTGCCTTGTTTATTTCTCCTTCTTTCCTCCCTTTGAAATACTCATCATAAGCTGGGAATGCTGGGTCCATCTTGTGTAGATGTTCCCCTATGTAGTTAAGCTTGATTTGCGAACTGATGTTGTAATCAGCTTGGACTGAGTATCTTGCATTCTGTAAAGTGGTGGCTTCCTTGATTGCCAAGACATTGGCATCTTGGTGTTGGCATATGTGGCTGAAGGATTCCTGTAAGTGTAAATTTTGTTCCATTTGCAGATCGAAGAATCTTGATTCAAAGTTCCTTTGCATATCCATCATTTTTAGATGAAAGTCCTCTTGTCTCTCCTGAGACCTCATGTATTGTTGAGACATTCCTTCCATGATTTCCTGCATTCTGCTCATATCCATGGGGTCTCTGGGAATTCGTTGTCTTCTTTCAGGAGTTGCTTGCTCTTCTTGCTCTTCTTCTCTATCTTCTCCTTCCTGTCTTTCTTGTTCTGCTTCTTGCTCGGCTTCCACTTGTTGCCCTTCTTCATTTCTTCTTCTTGTATGTCTTGGAGGAGTTGGGCCAAGAGTCATTCTGTGCGCAGTTATGGCCAGTCCAGGATATAGCCAATTAGGTCTTTCATCCTCAAGTGGTACTTGGGCATCGATGCATAGTCTAATGATAGTGCTAGGGAAGTGGAGCCAGGATTCAGGGTCACTTTTCTCACTAAACTCTTGTATCTGTTCAGCAATGAGTTTATGAACTTTGATCTCTCCTCCAACCATAATGCAATGTAGCAAGATGGCTCTTTTAGGGACTATTTCTGAAGAGTTTGCAGTGGGTAGGATGGATCTCCTAACTATTGCATACCACCCTTTAGCTTCAGGTGTTAGGTCTCCCCTTCTCAAGACTCTTGGAGCCCCTCTTGTTTTTCTCACCCATTCAGCTCTGATGGCACAAAGGTCTTCAGCAATAGTTGTATAGTCAGGTTCTCCTATCATCCTTTCTTCATAACTTACTTGGCTGAAATGTATGTTTTTCAGGCCAAGAGTTTTCATGATTGCTTTAGGACTGAAGTCAACTTCCACCCCTCTCACATAGCTTTTGTATGTGGGGTTCTTGGTTTGATCCTCCCTTACTGCATTTGCATAAAACTCTTTCACCAAGTTGATGTTGATTCTAGTGATTGGCTTAGTTAGGAGCTCCCACTTCCTCTTTTTGATCTTTTCCCAAACACCTGGGAACTCATCCTTTTCAAGGTCAAAGGGAACCTCAGCTAGTACCGTTTTAGGTCTCATCCATTCGGCTTGAATCTCATGGAACACTGATCTGTATCTCCATGCATCGAATTCCCTGTTTTCCTCCATTGGCTGCTTGTCTTTTCTTCTTTTGTGGCTAGATGAAGCTGCCATTGGTTTTTTTTTAGTTTTGGTAAGTGACAAGCTAAAGTTGACAAGGTGAAGCAAGAAGTGTTGTTGGAGGTGTGGTGAGGTTGTTTTCGGCAAGAGATAGTTATGCTGTGATGAAGGAAAATGTGTATGAAGGAGAATTGGTGGTGTGGGACTCGTTCCCCAAGTGGTTCTTTATAGTGCCCAAGAGTGAAAAATGAACGGCTAGGGTGGTTTGTGAAGGGTGGCTTGATGGTAAATATATGAATTGTAGATAAGGACGATTGGCTTTTCATTTTCTTGGAAGTATTCTGGATGCATTAGGTTGTACATGTAGCTTTCTTTTCTTGCAGAACTTCCTTTTCCCATGTGTTAGTTTCAAAGATTTGTGAATTTTCTTTTTGACCAAGCACGTACCTCCCTTTGTCTTTTTCCTCCATTTTTGTCTTTTCTTTTGTACCTGCACAAACAAACAAATTTGCTATCATTTTTCGGTCCATGTGAATTATGAATAGTATTTGCACATGTAAATCAATGCTTGTCTTTATGAGCTTATAGCCGTGACTTCTACATGTATGCACACTTATTATTTGGACACCAAACTTAGTGTTTGGTTAAGTCTCCTGATGACATGAAATCCATATTGGTTGTCCTTAATGAGTGTGCATAATTCTAATAAATCATAGTCACCTTGGCTCTTTGATTCTAAACAAAGTGACTAACCTAAGTAATTGAAACCAAAGTATTAAAACATGTGAATGGTATACTTGTCATGAATTTTGAAATCCAGAGGAACTTCTTGCTTTTCATAAACTGTGTTCAAAAAGAACACCAAACTTAATGTTTGGTTGTGCACCTTGAATGAAAGATGGAATTCAATTCGAGTAAGATTTGGGAGTGCCATCAAGCACACCAAACTTAGAGACCCATCGTAATTTACATGCAAGGTTTAGTGCACTTAATCAATAGTTGTCCTGAGGATTCAAGTTCATGCATAAGAAACCATGCTTTATTAGATGTAAAACAAAACACTAAAGATTAAGGATACTAAAAACATGGGTTGCCTCCCATGAAGCGCTTCTTTAACGTCACTAGCTTGACGGTTGTCCCTTGTTAGGGTGGATTGTAGTGCTTGACGTCCTCTCCTCTCACTATGAAAACGTCCCCACTTGATTCATTCATGACCTCTAAATGTTCCATAGAAAGAACTTTCCTGATTGTGAACACTTGAGGGAGCTGGGAAGGAATGGTTTTGAGGCCAGGTGGGATTGGCAGATAATGACTTGATATCACGTTATCTCCCGGAGAAAAACCTTCAGTGGGAATTTTCTTGTTTCTCCATCCTCTTGGCAATCTCCCTATCACTCTTCCCTTTCTCTTGAGGATTTCTTCATTGACCTTTATGTCAGGAGGGTCCTTCTGATCTGTTTCCACTGATTCTTGTGGCTCTAACTCTTGCAACTCTTGTTTGCCTTCCAATGACTGTTTTAGAGTCTCAGCTGCTGGATTACTTTCCTCCAAACACGGATGGCTACTATCATCTTTAGGCTTTTCAGGTTCTGGTTCAGGCTCAGATGCAGGTTTGAAGACTTTGAAAATGAGCTGTTCATCATGTATTCTCAGAATTAGCTCTCCTTGTTCTACATCTATGAGTGCTCTAGTAGTGGCTAGAAATGGTCTGCCCAGAATGATAGGGTGTAAGTAGCTTTCCTCCATGTCCACAATGACAAAGTCTGTGGGGAAATAATAATCCCCCACTTTCACCAGCACATTTTCAACTACCCCTTCAGCTTGCTTCTGAGTTTTGTCAGCCAGTTGTATGATTACATCAGTGGATCTCACCTCATTCAGTTGTAGCCTCTTCATAAGAGTTAGAGGCATCACATTTATGCTAGCTCCTAGATCACAGAATCCTCTGTCAATTTTTGTTTCCCCTATGATGCAAGGGATATGAAAACTTCCTGGGTCCGTTTTCTTAGAGAGTGTGTCCTTCTTGATGAGAGCACTGCATTCTTTGTTCATTGTTACTGTTTGTCCTCCCTTCAAAACTCTTTTTTTGCTTAACAATTCCTTTAAATACTTGATGTGTGTGGGCATTTGATGAAGAATCTCAAGAAAGGGAATATTGACATGAAGAGAGTTAAATGTCTCTAGAAACCTTGAGTAGGTTTTCCTTTTTTCACCTCCTCCTAACCTCTCAGGAAATGGTGCTTTTGGTTGGTATATTTCCATCATGCCTTTTTGTAGTTCCTTGGCTTGCTCAGTTCCACCTTCTTGCTTAACTTCTTCCACACCTTCCTTCAAGATTTCTGGTTCCTGCTCTGAGGGCCTGATTCCTTCTTCTTCTGAGACTTCCTTCATTATGGTGATGGCTTTGCACTCTTCCCATCTTACTCTCTTTTGTTCCCCTTTAGGATTCTTTTCTGTGTCACTAGGAAACACTGCAGTTGATTTGGGTGCCTGTTGAGATAGCTCTCCTACTTGAGATTCCATCCTTTTGAGTTTTTCACCATGGTTTCTTAAGGTAGTTCTCACATCATCCCTGAAGCTCTTCAGTTCAATGATGTCTTGACTCATGGTTGCCATAATTCCTTCTATTCGGTTTAATTGATCTTGAAATTGTTGGTTCGGATTAGGTTGGGTATGTTGATTATCTTGGCCATGATATGATGATTGGGGGTAAGTGTTTTGTGTGGCTTGGTATGATCTTTGGTTGGAGTTTTGGTATGTGGAATTGTTTTGTTGGTTGTGGTTGTAAGGTTTGTGGTTTTGTGGTTGGGTTTGTTGGTTTCCCCACCCAAAGTTTGGGTGGTTTCTCCAGCCTGGGTTGTAAGTGTTGGAATGTGGATCATATGATTGCCTTTGTTGGTTTCCCACATAGTTAGCCTCATCCCAATCACCTCCTTCAATGCCTACTTCCTCTTGATCTTGTGTGTGTATTGCAGCCACTTGCTTTGTTTCTAATTGCCTGGTAAGCTCTGCTAGTTGCTTGGCAAATACCTTGTTTTGGGCTAGAATTGTATCAACATGGTTCAGCTCCATGACTCCCTTAGTGTTGTGTCTTTCTGATGCATAGTAGTACTCATTCTCAGCCACTGTCTCGATCACTTCAATGGCTTCTTCCACAGTCTTTTTCCTGTTCAATGAACCTCCTGATGAATGGTCTACAGCCTTCCTTGATTCATAAGAGAGCCCATCATAGAAGATGTGCAGTTGCACCCAATCATGGAACATGTTTGGTGGGCATTTCCTTGTCAAGTCCTTGAATCTCTCCCATGCCTCGTAGAGAGTTTCACCATCTTGTTGTCTAAAAGTCTGAACCTCAGATCGAAGCCTATTGACCTTTTGTGGAGGGTAGAAACGTGCCAGAAACTTGCTTTCCACCTCATCCCATGTTGTTAGACTCCCCCTTGGGAATGATTCCAGCCACTTAGCTGCTTTGTCCCTAAGTGAAAATGGGAACAAAAGCAGTTTATAGGCATCTTCCTGGACTCCATTGGACTTCACAGTGTCACAAATTCTCAGGAATTTTGTGAGATGTTGGTTTGGGTCTTCATTAGCACTTCCTCCAAAGGAACAATGATTTTCCACAAGTGATATTAGCTGTGGCTTGAGCTCAAAATTGTTGGCCTGAATGGGTGGTTTCTGGATGCTACTACCACAATTCCCAGAGGTTGGGTTTATGTATGAACTAAGAACCCTCCTCTCAGGGATGGCATCGTTTCCATCAGCTCTCTCATGGTTGTGAACTTCTCTATCCATGTTGAGATCTAAAGCTTCCTCAAAATTGTCCTCAGATTCTCCTTCAGATTCCTCTTCTCCCACTACTCTTTTCCCTCTTGCTTCCCTTCTAAGTCTATGAAGGGTCCTCTCTGGTTCGGTATATGGAGGAGTTGATGTCTCTCCTCTCCTACCTGTCATACAAGAACACAGCTCAAACACAAACAAGTGAAATACTCTTGGTTAATGGAAGAGTATGGTTAGCTCAATTGAGGAATTAATTCAAACAGTTAGTGAGTCAGTGAGTTAGTTGCATGAGTTTAAAGGCATAAAGAAGGAAAGCATGTAACCAAGTGCAGGAATTAAAATTCAACAAGTATCTTGAACAGAATTAACAAAGCAAGAGAAAATTGCTCAATCTAGTTAGCTTCCAATTTGAGAATTGTCAATCGAAAACCAATCCCCGGCAATGGCGCCATAAACTTAATGCGCATAAACTTGTTATGCTACGATTTAGGAAATTGCACGATCGGCAAAATTCCTTCCGGCAAGTGCACCGGTTATCGTCGTCAAGTAAAAACTCACAATAGAGTGAGGTCGAATCCCACAAGGATTGGTTGAGTGAGCAATTCGGATTAGAAGTGTGTTCTAGTTGAGCGGAATCAAGATTTGAGATGAGAATTGCGGAATGTAAAATTGGCGGGAAAAGTAAATGACAAGAAAATTAAATGGCTGAATCTTAAATTGCATGAATTAAAGAGCAGAATGTAAATTGCTGAAATTAAAAGGGAATGGGGGTGATTGCAAGAATGGAGTTGCAGAATGTAAATAGAAAGTGGAAGTCAGAAATGGGGAATTCATTGGGTTTAGGAGATATTGAAATCTCCGAATCAAAACATGTTTATCTCTTCCTCAACCAATGCGTTCATTAAATTTTGCTTGGCAATCTTATATGATTGGATCCCAATTCCTTGGCTCACCAATGCTCTCTAAAAACAAACAAATTCCCAATCCCTTGGTTTAAATGTTCATAAGAAGAGATGATGCTTGATCACTGATTATACCACACAATTTCATGAACCACAATTTGGTAGGATTACATGTCACAATATCCATCCAAACCCCAATCCAATCCACTGTGAGAAAGCTTCTCTAGCATGAATCCTCCATTCCTTTCCCAAGGCTCCAAAGGATTCCAAGTATGAGTAGTTTCTTTCCCAAGACAACTACTCAATGGAATTAGATCGAGAAGCCTTCTAACAAAATTCAAGAGAAAAGATTGAAGAAGAAGATAAACTATTATTGATTCATTGAATTACAATAGAGCTCCCTAACCCAATGAAAGGGGGTTTAGTGAATCATAGCTCTGAATTCAATTACAAAGAAAAGGAAAACTAGCTGAAAGTCCAAAGTAAAAGTCCTCTCTAACTTAACTTCTATCCTATTTATACACTTTCTATATTGAGCTTCAGTTGTGCTTCTTGGGCTTTGAGGCCTCTCCTTGCTTTCCTTTTGCCTTGGGTTTATGATCCATAATCTTGATGAGGTTGTTGATCCAAATCCTGTAACATTTATTGAGCCAACTTAGTGATAATCAAATAATGACACATGACTCAATAAATTGAGATTTCAAACTCATCAATCCTTCAGGCCCAATCCCATAAACCATGATATTTAATTGGGTTTCATACCAAAGTAAGTTTAAGTTAATAATTGTGCTCAAAGACTAACTTAAATCACAATATTTTTGGCCCAGAAACCTTTTTCAAGAGTGGCGTTTAAGTTGTAGTTTAAGCTTAAACTGCAGCTTAAACGCCAGACACTTCCAGTGAGGCCATTTGTAGAAGCACGTTTAAGCTTCAGTTAAGGTTAAACTGAAGCTTAAACGTGGAATTGGAAGAAGGTAGCCCTGGAGAGTCATGTAGTCGAACACGTTTAAGCTTCAGTTTAAGGTTAAACTGAAGCTTAAACGTGGAGATAGGAAGGGCAGCCCTGGAGGTCGAACACGTTTAACCTCCAGTTTGAGGTCAAACTGGAGGTTAAACGTGGAAAAGGGTGGAGGCATACTGGAGGTCGAACACGTTTAACCTCCAGTTTGAGGTCAAACTGGAGGTTAAACGTGGAAGCTTAGAATGGTGGCCCTGGAGGTGTCGAACACGTTTAACCTCCAGTTTGAGGTCAAACTGGAGGTTAAACGTGGAGATGGAGAGAGCAACCCTGGAGTAGAAAAGCTATCGAACACGTTTAAGCTCCAGTTTGAGTCAAACTGGAGCTTAAACGTGGAATGGCCCCTGGTACTCTTCCTGGTTCTGGCGTTTAACCTCCAGTTTGAGGTCAAACTGGAGGTTAAACGTGGAACTCCTCCCTGGGTGGCGTACTCATTCTGGCGTTTAACCTCCAGTTTGAGGTCAAACTGGAGGTTAAACGTGGAATGCTCCTTAAGTGAGGCTTTTCATTCTGGCGTTTAACCTCCAGTTTGAGGTCAAACTGGAGGTTAAACTTCAATCCCAGCATTTCTTATCCTTCATGATTTTGGCGTTTAAGCTCCAGTTTAGGCTTAAACTGGAACTTAAACTCCACATGTGATATTCAAGCTTCCTTTATTGATTTTGTTGCTTCCTTGCTTAGCCTCTTCTTCCCTGAAATCATCCAAACAATTGCATCAAAGTCTTGCAAAATTTCATGAGAAATCTTTCATTCATAGCAATTAAGTAATAGAACTAAAACTCATGGAATTTGCATCAAAATCATATTGTTTGGATGGTTCATTACTTTGTTCTTCATTTAACCATTTTTGGTTACTTTAAGCTCAAGAAAATGCATAAAACAACTAAAACTAACAGAAAAATGCTAGTGAAACTAGCCTATGATGCCTTGGCATCAACTTGCTGGTTAGTTGTGCGGAGTTGTGAAAAAGAATTGAGATTATGAACGTGCGTACCAAGTTTTTGGCGCCATTGAGATCACAATTTCGTGCACCAGCGAGCGTCAATGCTTTTGGGCCTCATCCGCAATCGACCATGGATCCAAAATGCTTCCGGCTCAGCAATGACTCGGAGGATCGAGTCCCAATCAAATCCAAACTTCTCTCGCTGACGTAAGACTTCTTGGTTGCCATCCATGTCACTCGGTACCGGTAGGACATTAAGCACTTGCTGAATAGCCTCTTCTGAAACTGAGACTTACTTCCGGCACATGTATACCGATTGAAGGGAGGAGAGATGGTAGTTAGTGTAGAATTCTTCCACCCAAGAGAGGTTGATCTCCCTTGGTTTCCTCAAAAGAAACTCCCATTCTCGCTATTCAATGCGAGGTAGAATATAAGGAGCAACCTTGTCCGGCGGAGCAAGTAGATGCTCAGGATGATAGTTCCTCACAGTTATGGAAGGGAACATAAGTTCACAGAAGCGGTTGGGGAACCTTGAAGAATCTTTTGCCGGTTTGCTCTTTTCATTCTCATCAATAGGAGCGGGTGTCTTCGCCTTCTTGGATAGGGGTTTGGCTCCTAATGAAGAGTGCGCCTTAGAAGTTGGTCTTTGGGGTGCCCTCTTTGCGGCCAGTTTCCTTGGAGCTTTCTCCTTGCCTTTCTTGGTGGCCATCTTGAGAAAGGAAGGGAAATAGGAAGACATTAAACCCAAAGAATCATTTTAACAAAAACATGCAAGTGAAAGGTAGTGCCTAAAAGAAACATTGCAATAATCTAATCATAGAGACATGGGTCATAACACTTAGCATGGGATGCAAGAGGAAGTGAAGCATGCAAAATGGCATGAGAAGTAAAGACTCAAGCATCCATAACAAAGAGCAAGTCATGTTCAATGAGTATCTAATCAACAACCAAAGTGGACTCAATGCGTATAGAAGACAACAAGTGAATGAGGAGAAGCATCCAATTGAAAGCACATTATTAAAAGAAACCAAAACGGCATTCATGCATTTCCTCGAACACTTGGCGTGCAATTATCAAGGAAAGAGCAATTATGATATACTCAATCAATTTAAAGCCCAAAATGAAACATCAATCATCACATAAACATCACATCTTGGCAAAGATAAAGAAAAAGAATGACAAAAGATATATTAAAGCAAATAAAACTCAAATTTAACATCCATGGAAAAATGAGGAAAAAGAAAAAGTAAGCAAACAAAAGTGAGTCATATAATCATGCAATTAAGAGAAACTAAGTAAAGCAACAAAAAGAGTCTAACTAAAGGATGAAATAATGTAAAGAAAATGAAAGAAAATAAATGGAAGAAGTAGAACCTTGAGAAGTGTAAAAGAGCAAGGTTGAATTTTTCTTTTGTGAAGATGAGAAAGAAATAAGAGAGATGTAGTGCCACCGGAAGAGGTGGTTGTCGCCAGTGAGTGGCCGGAGACGGTGGTGGTGGGTTGTGGAAGGAGAAGAAGAAAGCAGAAGTGATAGAGAAGGAAGAAGAGATAAAGAAGATATGAAAGGGGGTGAGAAAGGGAAACAGAGCAAGGCGCGAAGCTTTAAAACTGATTCGCGCAACCGACGCGTGCGCGCACAGTGTGTTGGCGCGTCGGTGAGGAATTAGCAAGGGACGCGGACGCGTCAATGGCATGCACGCGCGAGGTCAGTTGTGCCTTTGGCACATAACTGGCATAAAGTTGGCATGAGTCTCTGGAATATGTACCAGAGTGGGTGAGTGGCGCAGGCGCGCGGACGGACACCTTGCGCGGACGCGTGCCTTAAGGAATTTGCGACCGGCGCAGACGCATCAGTTCTGGCACAAGATTGGCCCAAATGTGGCACAACTCTCTGGTTTTTGTACCAGGGAGTTCATATATTGCCATTGATACGCGCGCGCACACTGCGCTTGCGCGTCGATGGGTGATTTGCAATGGTGCGTGCAGGCGGCAAGTACGCATATGCGTGAGTGCCTGGCGCGAGATGGGCACGAAGTGAGCATAACTCTCGGGTGTTTGGCCCAAGAGTTGGGAATACACCACCAGCGCGCGCGCGCACAGTGCACTGGCGCGTTGATAAACCACTATTTTACGGTTTATCTTGTGCTTAATTGAGTGGTTTTTATCAACTCTTTACCCACTTATTCATACTATTTGCATGGTTTTACAATTCCTTCCCAGAATTTGTGCTATGATTAAAAATATGCTTCTTTGGCCTTATATTTGCTAATATTAGTCCTCTCTTATCACCATTAGATGCCTTGATATGTGTGTTAAGTGATTTTAGAGATTACAGGGCAGGAATGGCTCAGAGGATGGAAAGGAAGCATGCAAAAGTGGAAGGAATACAAAATGTTGGAGAAATTGCTAAGCTGTCCAACCTGACCTCTTCGCACTCAAATGGCTATAACTTTAGCTACAGAGGTCCAAATGACACGGTTCCAGTTGCGTTGGAAAGCTAACGTCTAGGGCTTCAATTTGATATATAATTTGCTATAGCTTCCCCAACGTTAGAAAATGCGAACGCGTGAATGATGCGCCCACATCGCATCTGCGAACTTCAATCCACGCACGCCTCCGCGTCGCTTTGCCGCAACCTGAACGTACCAGAAATCGCTGGGAGTGATTTCTGGGCTGTTTTTGACCTAGTTTTCAGCCCAGAACACACAGATTAGAGGCTATAAAGTGGGAGAATGCATCCATTCATAACATGCTTTCATAATACACAATTTTAGGATTTAGATGTAGTTTTTAGAGAGAGAGGTTCTCTCCTCTCTCTTAGGATTTAGGATTAGGATTCCTCTTAAAGGATTTAGGATTTTCAACTTCCTCTCAGGTTCAATATTTCTTTTACTTTGTATTTCTCTTTTACTTTCAGATACTTTAATGCTTTCTTTTAATTACTTTTGTTGCCAAATTGGCTTATGAACCTTTCATGTTAGAATTTTCTATTATTAATGCGATTGAGATATTTTAGATTTTTATTTAGATTTTTATATTCTTGGTTTTAATTGATGAATTGATAAATTGGAGACACTTGAGTTATCAAACTCATTGTTGATTGAAAATTGGAATTCTTCAAGAATTAATTCGAGTTCCAATAACTCTAGCCTTTCCCAAGAAAAGACTAGGACATGAGGAATAAAAATTAATTCATCCACTTAACTTACCTTCATAGTTAGAGGTTAACAAGGTGGGGGAAAAATCCAATTCTCATCACAATCGATAAGGATAACTAGGATAGGACTTCCAAAATTCTCATACCTTGCCAAGAGTTTATTTTATAGTTATTTATTTATTTTATTCTTCTTATCATTTAACATACTGCTTCCTTACTTTCAAAACCCCCAATTTACAAGACTCATAACCAATAATAAGAGCATACTTCTCTGCAATTCCTTGAGAAGACGACCCGAGGTTTAAATACTCGATTATCAATTTTAAAGGGGTTTGTTACTTGTGACAACCAAAACGTTTGTAAGAAAGGTTGATTGCTTGGTTTAGTAACTATACTTGCAACGAGAGTTTACTATAACCTTTAAACCATCAATCTTCAGTTTTTTCACGCGTCGGTGCCCATTTTTCCCTTTTTTTTAACATCAACATAACTTCTATTCTAACACATTCTTGCTAGGTGCTTGAGCCAGTAGTCAAAGAGAATATCCCACAATTTCATGCACTATCCAAAACATAGCATTCTCCCTACTTCAACAATTCATCCATACTAAAATGATGAAAACTATATGAACATCCTATCTATTCACAAGAAGAATAAAACTAGCATTCTTATGCAATCAATCAATCATCAAGAATTCACAAAATTCACAAGAATTTAAGGTCATAAACAAGATGGTATATACAAGGAAGATCTTACCACGGTGGGGTGCCTCCCACCAAGTACTTTTCTTTAACGTCCTTAAGTTGGACGGTCTTTTTCTGAAGCTTCCTCTCTTCTTGGTGTATCCTCCAATAGGTACACCTCTAGCTCTTTTGGGGGCTTGTAGCTATGATACTTCTTCACTCTATGTCCATTCACTATAAAAGTTGGTTCATTTTTGGGATCAAACAACTCCACCACTCCATAGGACTTTATTTCTTTCACCTTGAAAGGTCCTTCCCATCTAGAACGGAGTTTGCCAGGCATGAATCGAAGCCTTGAGTTGTAGAGGAGGACCTCATCACCTTCTTGAAAGTCCTTCTTCCGGATGTGATGGTCATGGAATGCTTTAGTCTTTTCCTTGTAAATTCGGGCATTCTCATATGATTCGTTCCTCAAACACTCAAGCTCCTCTAGTTGTAACTTCCTGGCTTCACCCGCCTTGGCTAAGTCCATGTTGCACTGCTTTACCGCCCAATAGGCTCGAAGCTCAATCTCCACCGGAAGGTGGCATGCCTTACCATAGACGATCCGGAAGGGACTCATCCCTATCGGAGTCTTGTAGGCCGTTCTATACGCCCATAGTCATCTCATAACCGGAGGCTCCAATCCTTTCTTTGTGGATTGACCACTTTCTCCAAAATCCTCTTAATTTCCTGGTTGGACACTTTCGCTGTCCATTTGTTTGTGGATGATAAGCAGTAGCAACCTTATGCGACACTCCATAGTGCTTGAGCAATGCCTCTACCTTCCTGTTACAAAAGTGGGATCCTTGGTCGCTCACGATTGCTCGTGGCGACCCATAACGGCATACAATGTGATTCCTAATAAAAGAAACAACGGTATTGGCGTCGTCAAGGCGGGTAGGTATGGCCTCTACCCACTTTGACACGTAGTCAACCGCTAACAGAATATACAGATACCCACTAGAGTTGGGAAATGGTCCCATAAAGTCAATACCCCATACATCAAATATCTCACAGAACAACATAGGTTGCTGAGGTATTTTATCCCTTTGGGATGTGTTTCTCGACTTCTGACACTGATGGCAAGACACACATAACCGGTTAGCATCCTTGAATAAGGTTGGCCACCAGAATCCACAATCCAACATCTTTTTAGTGGTCCTTTCTGGGCCAAAGTGGCCACCACATTCAGATAAATGGCAAGCTTTAAGAATTGGTTGGATTTCGAACTCCGGGACACATCTTCGAATTACTTGTTCCACGCCCCTCTTCCACAAGTGAGGATCATCCCAAATATAGTATTTGGAATCACTCCTTAACTTATCCCTTTGGTTTTTCAAAAAGTTGAGAGGGAAGATTTTCGCAACCAAGTAGTTCACCATTGGGGCAAACCAAGGAAAGCTATCCGACATAGCATGCAAACTATCCAATGGGAATGAGTCATTGATCGGAAATGGATCAAATTTCAAATTCTCAATGCAGCTTAAATGATCCACAACCAGGTTTTAAGATCCACTCCGGTCCCTAATCTCAATGTCGAATTCTTGCAAAAGCAAGATCCAACGTATGAGTCTAGGCTTTGACTCATTCTTTGTCAATAAGTACTTTAAAGCTGCATGATCCGTGTATACCACTATCTTGGATCCTAGCAAATAAGATCTGAATTTATCTAAAGCATGAACAATAGCTAGGAGTTCTTTTTCAGTAGTGGTATAGTTGGATTGTGCTACATCCAGTGTTTTAGAAGAGTAAGCAATGACATAAGGGAGTTTACCATCACACTATGCAAGCACGGCACCTACAGCATGGTTTGACGCATCGCACATTATCTCAAATGGCAACGTCCAGTTAGGGCCTCGCACAATCGGTGCCGTGGTAAGAACTCTCCTTAGCTCTTCAAAAGCTTTCACACATTCACTGCCAAACTCAAAATCCACATCTTTTTGGAGTAGGCGCGACAATGGCAAAGTAATCTTGCTGAAGTCTTTGATAAAGCGCCTATAGAAGCCTGCATGTCCCAAAAATGAGTGGACCTCCCTCACAGATGAGGAGTAAGGTAAAGTGGTGATAACATCGACCTTGGCCGGGTCTATAGAAATACCCTCATGAGATACTACATTTCCTAACACTATACCTTATCGTACCATGAAGTGACATTTTTCAAAATTTTAGACAAGGTTAGTGTCAACACATCTAGCTAAGACCTTGGCCAAGTTCTCTAGGCAACAGTCAAATGAAGTACCATAAACGCTGAAGTCATCCATAAAGACTTCCAGACAATTCTCCATTAGATCGGAGAAGACACTCGTCATGCACCGCTGAAAAGTAGCGGGTGCATTACATAGTCCAAATGGCATCCTTTTATAGGCAAAGGTGCCAAACGGACAAGTAAACGTGGTCTTCTCCTGATCTTCAGGAGCAATATGAATCTGGAAGTAGCTAGTAAATCCATCAAGAAAGCAGTAGTGAGATTTACCTGCCAAACGGTCTAACATCTGATCAATGAAGGGCAAGGGGTAATGGTCCTTCCGTGTAGCGGCGTTCAATCTTCTGTAACCAATACACACTCGCCATGCATTTTGTACTCTTTTAGTGATCATTTCACCATTGTCCTTCTTGACCGTTGTGATGCCCAACTTCTTGGGAACAACCTGGACCGGGCTCACCCACTCACTGTCGGAGATTGGGTATATGATATCCGCATCCAGTAATCTGGTGACCTCTTTCTTCACTACATCGAGGATGGTCGGGTTGAGCCTCCTTTGCGGTTGCCTAACCGGCCTAGCTCCATCTTGGAGAAATATCCTATGCATGCACTTGCGGGGGTCAATTCCCACAATATCCACTAGGCTCCATCCTATTGCTTTCTTGTACTTTCTTAGAACATCTAGGAGCTTTTCTTCTTCTTCACTTGGAAGGGGCTTCAGTTCACTTTTTACCTCAAGCTGAGGTTCCTTTTCATCAAGCTCATGGAGTTCATTCTTGACAACTTTTTCATGTTCATCCTCTTGGTCATTCGCCTCTTCAACAATAGGGTAGCACAACTTGTTGTGGGCTTCTTTTTGCACTTCCGCTACCACTTCATCAATTACATCACATCGGAGTACGGAATGTTCTTCAGGAGGATGTTTCATGGCTTCTTCTAAATTGAACCTGATAGTCTTGTCTCTAACCTCAAAGGAATATGTGCCGGTGAAGGCATCTAACTTGAATTTAGAGGTCTTGAGGAAGGGTCTACCAAGTAGAACGGAAGAGGAGTTTCTATTTTCTGTTGGAGGCATTTCAAGGATGTAAAAGTCAACCGGAAAAACCAAATCCTTGATTGCCACAAGTACATCTTCCGTTATTTCCATCACCGTGATCACACTTTTATCGGCTAAGGCAAACCTCGCCGCTAACTTCTTTAATGGAGCTAAATTCAACCGCACATAGATAGAAAGTGGCATGATGCTTACACAAGCTCCCAAGTCACACATACAATCATGAAAAGTGCATTCATCAATACAACAAGACACCAAACAAGGTCCAGGGTCACCACATTTCTTTGGAATAGGTTCCATCAAGGAAGAAATTGAACTACCCAAGGATAATGTCTCCAATTCTCCTATCCTATTTTTGTGTGTACACAAGTCTTTCAAAAATTTTGCATACTTTGGAATTTGTTGAATAGCATCAAGAAGGGGTATGGTTACCTCAACCTTCTTGAACACTTGAAGCATGTTCAAATCAAATTCTGGTGTTTTTTTGCCTTCTTCACCATGGAAGGGAATGGAATAGGAATGGACTCATCCACTATAGCTTTCCTCTTGGGTTCCTTGAGATTTACTCCTTCTTCCTCATGCCTTTTGTCTACCACCTCTTCTTCATGTGGAGCTCCAACAACCACTTCTTCCTCATAAATGTCTCCCATGACCCTTGGAGGTATCTCCTCTAATGTAGTCCCCGACTGTAGAGTGATGGCGTTGAGATCGTCCTTTGGGTTTAGTTGGGGTTGGGATGGAAGATTAGAAGAGCTTGAAGGTTGGTTGGTGTTGTTGTTAGGAGTTGATGGTTGGTTTGGCATGGTCATCTTTAAAAGCATGTTGGTGAGGTTAGCCAATTGAGCGTCCAAGGCATCAAATTGAGCCTTGTTGCTCTCATCTCTTTTCTACATGGCGGCTCTAAGCTCATCAACTTGATTGTTGGAAGATGGAGGAGTTTGGTTGGATTGTTGTCTATGGTGTGGTGCTTGGTACTTGGTGTAGTTGTTTTGGTTTTGGTTGGAGTGACTTTGGTTGGCTTGGTAGTTGGTGTTGTTATAGTGGTATTAGGATGAAGATTGGTTATTGTTGTGATGAGAAGAAGAGTTGTTCCATCTTTGGTTTTGATTGCTTCCTTGTGCATTATCTCTCCATCCTTGATGTTGATTACCACCTTGAGGGTAATTGTTGTGGCCTTGAGAAGGATAGGGTAGACGGTTGTTGTAATTCACATTGGCTACTACAAGAGCATATTCCTCTTGAATTTGATGGCATTGATTAGTGTAATGTGTGGGGCTTGGATGGCTTGGATGGAGTAGTATTCCTTTTGATCCTTTTGTATTTGTGTAAGGATGGTGGTCATATCCCCAAGTGCTTTAGTTAGGCTTGATTCGGAAGGGGATGGTTCTACCACACCCTTGAGAGGATTACTTCTCACCTTTGTATGTTGTGTAGCCTCGGCAACATCCTTTATCAAATTCCAAGCTTCGTCCTCCATCTTTTTTTTTCGAAAGGGAACCACCGCTAGAAGCGGTGAGCAATCTTCTATCTTCCACACAAAGACCTCCGGTGAAGTAGCTAATGAGCAAGTGAGTGTTCATCCCATGGTGTGGACAAGATTCCAATAGCCTCTTGAACCGAGACCAATACTCATACAAACTCTCTTGGTCTCTTTGCATTAGGCCCAAAATCTCCTTCCGGATGTAGTCGGTCTTTTTCGGTGGGAAGAATTTATCTAGAAACTCTCTTCTCAAGAAATCCCAATTAGTCATAATTTCATTTGGTAGCGAATAAAACCATGTCTTCGCTTGCCCTTCAAGAGAGAAAGGGAAGGCAAAAACCATGATAGCCACCTCATCGGCCCCATGCCTTCGAGCCATAGAACAAGCAACTTGAAAATCTCTTAGATGTCGGATGGGGTCTTGACCGGCAACCCATGATATTTAGGAAGTAGATTTATCAAGCTACTCTTCAATTCAAAGTTTGGATCAAGGTTAGGATACCTTGCTTGCAACGGTTGAAGTATGATATCTGGAGCTCCTTGCTCATGCAAAGTGATCCGTCGTGGCTCCGCCATGTGTGGTTCACCTATAGGATGTAAAGATGTATTATTAGTGCGAAAAATTTGATGGGTTCGAGAGGATGCTATGTCGGTAAAGATTTTTCTGAATAAAATTGCGTTGCAAGTATAACTCTACCAACAACAAGCCTCGAGCATCAAATTTAGAGAGGGATTTGGTTGTCACAAGTTCAACCCCAATAGAAATAACCGAAGTATTCAAACCTCGGGTCGTCTCACAAGGAATGGGCAAACATGTGCTTCAACATTGGTTGGAAATCCGGGGTTGTAAGTCATGAGCAAGAAAGTAAATGGGAATCTCAACAAACAAGAAATCTTACAATGCAATAAACTAATTCAGTTAGCTAAGCAAGACATGATCAATTCCAAACTAACAAGTAACATTCAATATGATTCTATTCTAACTAAACAAGTAACTATAACTAAATCAAGTAATTAAGAATTTGGGTTTCAAATAAGAATGATAAAGGCAACTCTTGGCTAGGCATGGAAATTGGGGTCACCATCCTTGTCTAATAACCATATCTTGACAATTATGAGGAACCAAACTCATTAAGTCTACTTCTATACTTGAAGTACATCAAATGGTTTAGTCAACAACAACCCATAAGTTCTAACGTCACTACTAATTGACTTAATAGAAGGCTAGCATCAATGGTTATCAAATTGACCACTAAGGGCTCCCAAATCATCAAATCCATTAGACCCAATGACTCAAATTTACCCAGTTCCCTTAGCCTAGGCCAAGAGTGAAAAGAACTACTCCATAATCAAGGTAAACAATTCATCAAACACTTGGTAAGCATTAATAAAAGACATGTTCAAATTGCAATTAAATTGAAATTAACAAATATCCACTAACAATTATCAACATACAATCATCCAAACAACACAATTAATCATAGAAATCATCAATATAACATCAACAAGTCAAGATTTACAACATTCATGAAATGGGTATAAAATTACAATTGACAAGAATTCATAAAACTAACACAAGATCTAAGCAAAATTATACTAAGGAATTCAAATTTAACTATCAAAACTAGTAATTAACAAGATCCAATTCACAATTCAACAAGGGAAGATCAAATTAAAACTAGATCTAGAGAGGAACAAGGGTTTCTCTCTCTAGAAGAACAAAGAACCAAAAACTAGCTAAAATTGTGTCTTAGTGTAAAATGAATGATTCCCCCCTTTCCCCCTAGCATCCTTGGGTCTTTTCCATGTAGAAACAGCTTGAATTTAGGCCTGATGAGCCTCAGAAATCGCCAGGCACAATTTCCTTTAATGAGGTCACGTGCAGCTTCCCGCGCATGCGCGCCATGCGTGCGTTCGCGCCGATTGCCTTTGTGATCCACGCGTGCGCGCCAAGTGCGCGTGCACGTCGATAGGAATCTTCTGATCCGCGCGGATGCGTCCATCCTTGCGCGCTACTTCCAGCCATCCTCATCCACGTGTGCGCGTGGAGTGCGCGTGCGCGCCAATGCTGATTTTCCCAAAAATTCAAATCTTCATGTTCCCTTCTTTTGTGCATGCTTTCTTTCTCTCTTCTAGGTCATTCCTACCCTATAATTTCTGAAATTACTCAACAAATACATCACGGCATCAAATGACAATAGAAGAGGATTAAAATATGGCAATTTTAAGGCAAAACAAGCATGTTTTTCATCATGGAGCAATATTAGGAAGAGAACACAAAACCATGCATTTCTTGTGAATAAGTGTGAGAAATATTGACAAAACTCCCCAAATTCTTCACAATATAAACCACAAAATTGAGGTTTATCATCTAGCTATCACTTACAAATAAGTCATACTCTCCAAGCTCTTCAGCGCCCCGGGAAATGTTCCAGTCAACTTGTTCTTTGTTTTAGTCAAAAGAGAATTCTGATAATCTTTGATAAATGATAATTTTTTACACTCTTCTTTTATAGAGTAAAAGAAATATTTTTTATATTATCATTTCTTGTCAATAACTCTTAACATAAAAAACAGAAGTTAGAAGTGGCAACTAATGCTCGTAGAAGTTAGAATACAATGTTATAGTAACTAATGAAATGAAATACATGCTTACATGAATCTTTTTCAGTCCAGCCTCCGTGGAAGCTATTTTACTGTTCTCCCATGATAAAATGGATGAAAGCTTCTTCTGAGTTCTGCGAAACAAATTGATCGAAATCAGAAATAAATAGCTTGTTAGTTAATATGAAGAATTACATATCTTTAGGTCTTACTTGTTCTCTGCTCTTGATTTCTCACTTTCTTCCCAGGTTTTGATCAATGACATCTTCTTCTCTGTGACAACTCTTGCAAGCACAGCATCTAAAATTGGGATAAACCTGAAATTGGGATAGAAAACTGAGCCCTACGCAACATAATCACAAAATCAGAGTATACCTAAAATTCACAAAGGGAGCAAACACAACGAGAGGCAGCAGAGAGAGCTCGTACGACGATGGCGATGAGAGCGGCGACGGAGAGAGCTCTGCGATGATGGCGACAAAGGGAGCATACGCGATGAGGCACTGGCGGAGGGAGCTCGTGTGACGCAAGGAGTGACGGAGAGAGCTCGTGCGACGCAGGGGGCGACGAAGAGAGTCGTCAGACGCGAGCGGCGGTGGGACGACGAAAAAAGCTCTGCGACTGTGATGGAGAGAGTGAAGGGAGGGCCAGATTGAAAGCTCATGCGAATGAATATGAAAATTGTGTTTAAATTAGGGCAATTAGAATTTGGGACAGATTTAATAATTGGTTACAGACGGATTTTTCCTCGTGATAAGTTTAAAATTAAAATCTCAATTTTACAGACAAAATTACCGACAGATTTTATAATCTGTCGGTAATATTTTGAAAAAAAAATTTAATTTTTTATAGACAGAAAATCTGTCTTAAATCCGTCGGTATTTCCGACAGAAAAATTTCGTCTGAAAAATTTGTCTGTAATATATTATTTTCTAGTAGTGGCGTCGCCCACGCGCACGCGTGGATAGAACGTTGGCCCAGCAACGCTATCTCCAACGCTCATCTCAACGTGGAAAATACAAGGGTCACGCGTACGCGTCACCCACACATACGCGTGACCAGAAAAATGTTAGAGGGAACGTTTGCATGCCAACGTTGACGCAAACACTGAAGACAGGGTATGGGAGTAGAATTTCAACGTTGCAACATCACTTAAGGCCCCAATATACCCCTGGATCGTGCAAGCAAGCTTAGCCCATCAATTATCACTCATCCAAAGCACAAGAAGGATCTAGATTAGGAATTTTAATTCAATTGTAATTTTCTCTTTCATTTTTCGTAAGCCTATATATAGGCAGTAGCTGGATTGGAGAAATCACTCTGGATTGGAGGGGAGTCCAGGGTCATGCATCCACATCCCCTAACACACACCATTCATCACTCTTCTTTCTTTTCTTTTCTTTTCTGCTTTCTAGTAGTTTAGCTTTACTTTGTAATTTCATTTATGAATTTTGCAGTTTCAATTTCAGTGTTAATCTTCTAGTTTTAATCTTCTTCTTTATTTTTCTACATTTTCTTTCTTTTCTGTTGAGTAGAGCAATGAACCAATAACTCTTTGTATTTGGGTTAGAGAGCTCTATTGTTATTTAATGGTTCAATACTAGTTTTCATTCTCTTCTTCTTTCTTTTCTCTTGATTTTACTAGAAAGCATTCGGTCTTCATCCAATTAGGTAATTGTCTTGGGAAAGAAGTTACCCAGAATTGGATCTCCTCGGAACCTTGGAAGAGGAATGAGGAGATCATGCTAGAATTGTTTTCTCATGTTGGACCGGATTGGGGTTTGGATGGATATTGTGACATTTAATTCTACCAACACTTTGATTTGGAAATACATGTGGTATAATCAGTGACCATACTTCATCTCTTCCCATGAGCTCTTAGATCAAGGAATTGGGCAATTGTTCATGCTTAGAGAGATTGGTGAGCCAAGGAATTGGGATCCAATCACTTAAGATTGCCAACGAGATCAATGAATGCATTGATTGAGGGAGAGATGAGAATGAACTTGATTCGGAAAATTCAATATCTCTTGATCCCAATGTTCATTTTATTTTTAGTTCTTACATTTACTTTATGTCATTTACTTTCTTGTACTTTACATTCTTGTCACTTTACTTTTCTGCACTTTATTGCTTTCATTTACTTTTATGCAATTTACTTTTCTACTGCTTATCACTCCAAACTGAATTGTCTAACTAGGATAATCAATTAACTATTGATTGCTTAATCCATTAATCTTCGTGGGATCGACCTCACTCTTTAGTGAGTTTTAATACTTGATACGACCCGGTGCACTTGCTGGTAGTTATTGCGCGGAATTTATTTTTCGCCTATCATACGCGTGGGTGATGCGTACGCGTACGTGGGTTGATGCTCTGTTTTTCAAAATTTTCCCAAGTTCTTGTCCCAAACCAAGCATTCTAAGTTCCAAATAGCTACCAAAACACCATAAAACCTTATTTAACATGCCAATTACCAATTAAACTCAACAAGCTAAACAAAACAGGAAATCAAACTAATTTCTACCAATATTTACAAAAGAAAAAAATGAAAAGATTTTACCATGGTGGGTTGTCTCCTACCTAGCACTTTTATTTATTGTCCTTAAGTTGGACTTATGGAGAGCTCCTATTAAGGTGACTTGTGCTTGAATTCGTCCTTGAACATCCACCAATGCTTGGACTTCCAATAAGCTCCATTGTTCAAAATCAATATCTCCAAGCTTTGATGGAGTTCTTCACAAACAATGGGCTCCCAAAATTGATCCTCATGTATGTCGAGATCCCAAATCTTGTTCCTACACCCATCTTTAAGTTGATTATCATTAATCCACTTGGGTGCTATGACCTTAGAATTCTCAATTAAGCACCCAAACATCCTCCTAGACCCAAGCAATCTAGCTCTACACCAAATCTTGCAATCAAACTTTGAACATGCAACCATCATGAACTTTGATTTACAATGCCAACCACTAACCATCTCCCTTTTGCTCTTAAAGCCACAAAGAACTCTAAGTTGCCCATCCGTCTCAAGCAAACCATACTCAAGTGGGATAATTAAGCTTAGAGATGAGAGATTTACCCACCTGAATGAAAGAATGGATGGTGATGGCTTGGGGAGAAGTGTTTCCAACAATCGTGTAAGTTCCACTCCCTTGTGTTCTTCCTTGTCAGCTTCCACCTCTTCACAAACTTCTTCAACTTCAATCCTTTGTTCGTCAATTTCATCTAACTCTTCTCCATCACTCAAATCATAAATGGGAGGATTAGAGAAATCTACCTCCATGTCACTTTATATCTCATAGGGAGAAGGTTCTTCAAGTTCAAAGGATTCACCACCAAGAAGGTTTGATGCATGATCTTCATCACCAAGGGAACTCAATTCTTGCTTCATTCCCTCCAAGTCTTTATTCAAAAATTGTTTTGGAGGTTGTGAACTCTCCTCCTCAACATCAAATTCAATCTTCTTAGAAGAATTTTCTATAACTTTAGGTTCCTATGGAGGTTCCGCATCTCCTAGATCTTCAACAACTTCTTCCTCTTCTTCAATAATCATAGGTTCCTCCAATTGTTCTAACACAAAGTAACATTTCTCATTCCCCACCGGAGTTTCCAATCTCTTTTTCATGCTATGCTCTTCAATTTATTCTCCACATGTGGCCATGGGAGTGCTTTTGGTGTTCAAGCATTGGGAGGCTATAGTGCCTACTACCTTGGTCAAGGTAGCCACGAATTCTAGTGCACTCCTTTGCATATCTTCTTGCCCTTGAAGTATTAGATCAAGGGTTTCATCTATTGGAGATTGGGGTAGATAGGAGGGTTCATTGTTTTGGAGAAATGGTTCATAATAGGAAAGTGGTTCTTCTTGGTATGGGTATAGAGGTGGTGTATATTGAGGTGGTTATTGGGAGTATTGATATTGTGGTGGTTCCATATATGGTTCATATGGCTTAAAAGGTAGTTGGTATGGTGGATATGGATTAGGGTCATATGGAGGTGTTTGGTAAAAAGGGGCTTGTGAGTATGGTTGAGAGCTATATTGAGGGTATGGCTCATATGCATATGGTGGTGGTTGTTGATAGTCACAAGGAGGCTCACCATAGCCATGGGATTGATATGCATCATGGAATGGCTCTTGTTCATAGTGCACTGGTGGAGGTTGTTGCCAAGAGGATTGATCATATGCATATGGCTCCTCCCACCTTTGATTGTTCCATCCTTGATGCACATTCTCATTGAAGTTCCCATTTCCTACAACATAATTGTAACCAAACTCATTCCAAAATGATGAGAATTCATGGTAGCAAGAGAAATTAAAAATAAAAACTATTAACAAATATAGAAAACAAACTCCTACAACTACCAAAAACTAACAAAGAAGTGAAAAGGCAAACCTATTCACAATATTCACATATATACAATAACCAATAACAAGGCACACAATTGTAATTTCCTGGCAACGATGCCATTTTGATGAGCGGAAATTGTTCGTGTGGTATAGAATTTCACAAATTGAAACCTCGTTGCAAGTATAGTTCTAAACCAAAAAACAATTCCTTCAATCAAACATTTGGTTGTCACAAGTACAAATCCCAATAAAAATAAACCGAAGTATTTAAACCTCGGGTCGTTCTCCCTAGGAATTGCAATAAAGTGTTCTTATTATTGGCTATGAAGTATATTTTGGGGTTTTTGGGATAATGAACAAGAAATGTAAATGTCAAAAACAATAAACTAACAACTAGAAAAGCTCTTGGAAAGGAATGAGAATTGGAAGTCCTATCCTTGTTATCATCATCAATTGTGACAACAATTGTCCATTGCTCCACTTAGTTAACCTGTAACTATGAACGAAAGTCAAGTGGATATCAACTTGAGACCACAAGTCCTAGTCAAATCATAATGAAAGACTAGCTTTAGTTGCATTCAAATTGACTAGCAACTTTCAATTATCAATCAACAAAAGAGTTGATAACTCAAGAGTCACCAATTACTCAACACAAGCCAAGAGGAAAAAAATCTACTCTAACATCCTTCCAAGTACTTTGTCAAACACTTGGAAGGCATAAAAAGAAAGCAAGATAAAATTGCAAAAAATGTAAATCTACAACTACCAATAGCAAGAAATTAATAACAACTCAATTGAACAATAAAAGGAATCAAACATAAATGGCATTAAAGGAAAATAAAAGGAACAATAGTGCAACAACAACAAAGTAAACAATTACAAGGAATAGAATGCTAAACTAGGAAAGCAAAGATAAAGGAACAAGAAATTGAAAAGGAAAAGTAAATCAAGGCAGGAATTAAATCTAGATCTAAGAAATTCTAATCTACTCCTAACCTAATTCTAGAGAGAAGAGAGAGCTTCTCTCTCTAGAAACTATCCCAAAGCATGATCAAAACTCTATATTATGTGATCCCCCCTTGATCCCTCTTCAATTCTGCATGTAATAGGCTCAGAATTGAGTTGGATTTGGGCCTGGGAAGCTCAGAAATTGCCCCCAGTATTTTCACTTTAATGATGTCACGTGCGAGTAACGACGCGTATGCATAAGTCACGCGTACGCGTCGCCATGCGACTTCACATTCCACGCGTGTGCATATGTCACGCGTGCGCGTCGATGATTGCACTCCAAATCCTTGATTTTTCCTGAGTTCTCCACTTTTCATGCTTTTCTCTTCACCCCTTTGATCCATTCCTAGCATTTTCAACCTGAATTCACTAATAAACATATCAAGGCATCTAGTGGAATAAAAGGTGAATTAAAATTAGCAAATTAAAGGTCTAAAAAGCATGTTTTCACACTTAAGTACAAATTAGGAAAAAATCATGAAACCATGTTATTTCATTGAATAATGTGAGAATAGTTAATAAAATCCCCTAAATTAAGCACAAGATAAACCTTAAAAATGGGGTTTATCAGCCAAGTTTTTAAATCATTACTTTCCCCCAAGGAAGATGACCCAGTTGAGACTGGACATCCAAGGCTTCAAACAAGGAGATAATGAATCTCTTTATGGTGCCTGGGGAAGGTATAAGAGGATGCTAAAGAAATGTCCCACTGAAATATTTTTAGAATGGGTACAATTGGACATCTTCTATTATGGACTTTTAGACATGGCTAAAAGTAGAATTTGTCCGTTGCAAGTATAGTACAAACCCAACAAATTGATCATCAATCAAATGATAAATTCAATACAAAACATATAAACTGAGAGTATTTAGCTCCCGGGTCGTTCTCCCTAGGAATGCAATCGAAGTGTTATAAACTTTTGGTTGTGAAGAGGGCAAAAGGGGGTTTGAATTTAAGAAATAAAATATTGAAAGAACTAAGAGATGAGCAAAATTGTAATTAATGCAAGTAAAGAGAAAACAAGATCAAAACTAGTGAAAATGCTATAAATGCAATAAAGAGCCTTGACTTGGGAATAAAAATCTAAGAATCCTATCATTGCCATAACCACAACTATGATAATTATGATGAGTCAATCTCGCCTAGTCAAACCCAACCATCGAGGAGTAAGTCAAGCAAGCATAATTGACCTTAATCCATAAGTCCTAGCTAACTTACCAAACTAGTTGATAACAAGCTAGCGTCAATGGAAACAAGAGTCAACTAACTACCCAAGAATTATCACTAAATGTCGGACATTATGACTCTAGTATCCTAGGAACTCAAACCACAAGCCAAGGTGGGAAAATCTACTCAAAATATAAAGTTGGCATTTTCACAAACACCTTGTGTGCATAAAAGTAAAGCATGGAAAATTGCAAAGTAAGGGGAAAATCTATAACCAACTATCAACAAAGCCAAATGCAAACAAGCAATCAAACATAAAGGAAGCATGAAACATAAAATTCATCAATCAAAACTTCAAGAAACACAAAATTACAATATGAACAAAGTAAGTTGGACTAAAAGGAAATGAAAGTAGAGACAATGTAATTAAAGAGGAAATTGAGGGTACTTACAATTAAAGAAGTAAATTGAAAGATCAAAACTTGCTATAAAATGCTACAATGGAAATGGAAATGAAAACCCTAATAGAGCAATCTACTCTACACTACTCCTACTCCTAATACTATGAAAAACTATGTAAAATTAAAGTCTAAGTCTTAATCTCTTCATATGTGTTGATTCTCCCCTCATATAACACTACAAGACAGCATTCAAACCTTCCAAAATGGGCCAAGAGTCCTCCAAATTTGCGCAGCACATGATTCATTAATGCAATCACGTGCAGGGACCTGTGCGGATGCACAGACGTGTGCGTCTGCACACACGGCTGAAAATTGTCCTGTGCATACGCACAGGTACTCATGCGTACGCACACTTCGCTGTGTGTGCTTTTCCTTGTTTTCTTCATGTTTTCTCCCTTGTACATGCCTTCTTCCACTTTTGGCCATCCATTCTTGCCTCCAAGGCCTAAAATTACTCACAAATCATATCACGGCATCGAATGACATCAAAGTGGAATTAAAAATCACTAATATAAGCATTAAAACGCATGTTTTCACATTTAGAATCAAATTAGGGATCAAACACAAAAGTATGCTATTTAGGTGCTTAAGTGTGAGTTCATATGCTAGAATCTATTCAAATAAAGCCAAAATATATCGGAGAATATGGACTCATCAATTCCCCTACAGTTAAACAATAGCATATCCTCATGCTAAACCAACAAGGAGAATGATCAAAAGGGGTAACCAACTTATTAAATGCAACTATCTATATGTATACAAGTATGTATATGCTATATATATCTATCTATCTATAATGTCCTATTGATTTGGTGTAAACAAACAATCAAATTCCAAGCAAGTATAGGCAAAATAGGGCTTATTAGAGAATTACTTCAATGTAAACAAGATCTAAAGAATTGATTCACTCATCAAAGTTAAGCAACTTGCGAGAATACATGATAAGAGAAATTGAAACATAGAATTGAGTAATTGAACCCTCACTAGGTGTGTATACACTCCAAGCACTCGGTGTTTTGGGTCAATTCACTCAAGTCTCCTTCCAATCATGCTTTCAAGGAATTGCTTTTCATCTAACAATCGACAAACAAGTGATGCATGAATGCAATTCATATGGTTGTAATGGGGTTAGGGTAAGGTGGGATAGATATGGCCAAGTGGACTAAATGTAATTGAATCCTTGATTAGTTTAAGTCTCCACATCAACCCGTATCAACCAAATCAAAACAGAACGTAATCTTAACCTTCCATCATCTTCCATTCACTATTATTCATGTATGCTTTCACAAGGACATCACATATGCAATTCTTTATTCATTTATTTCTTTACTCTTTAGGGTGACTTTGCACCCCCTCCTTATGATGAAGAGTTTTTTTTTTTAATTTAGAATTGTATATGGTTAAGTAGTTCATACATGAATGTTCCTGTTCATACCCTGGGTCGAGCTATCCGACCCGGGATGTTTAGCGACAAGGCGACCGACCTCTTTCCAGTCAGACTATCCGACCTCTTCTCAAAGAGCTCGGCCAACTCACCAGGGAAGCCCAATAAAGGGCCCAGATAGAGGAACATGACCCAAATCCAAAAGTGGCCCAGGCCTACAGAGATAAGGACGGTTCCCTTGAAGATAAGATGACCTCATCCAAAGACAAGATAAGATAAGATAAGATAACTAACTTATCTTATCTAAAAAGGTCACTCCACACCATTATAAATACACTGGAGCACCCAGGTATAACTCATACTCTGATTCTACTAAAAAACCTGCTCAATACCCTTGCTAACTTAAGAATCAGAGTCCTTTGCAGGTACCCCCACCCTCTGGTGACAAAGGATCAGTAGTGCAGCCAAGCTCAACAAGTCGGATACGATAGCTCCGGCCTCCACTTACAGTCGGACACATCATCTTCGATCAGCACAGAAGATCTCATCCGAGATCGCCCTACAGTTTCAGGTAATCCTCGGAACATTGGCACCGTTGCCGGGGAACCTGGAAGTCATCCCATCACCATGGAGGACGACCATGACAACGACCATGATTCAGATCTAGAAGATAGAACGCCGCACAACAATGCAGACACTACACCAAAAGAGACCCCGGAATCTAACGGGGACAAAAACTCACCAAATCTGGGAGCTCTAGAGACGCTTCATGATCGTTTAAAATAAATTGAAAAAGAAGCCCAACATCAGCGAGAAGCTGGGAAAGATCTACAAAGGGAGATAAGGCGGCGCCAGGAATTAGAAGATAAACTTCTAAAACTCGAAGCCGATCTCAAAACCAAAGCTACTCGATCCACCCATGAGGACAGCTCCCGCAAGGATCCAGATCCATTCACTAGGGAGATCATGAAGACCAAAATCCCTAAGGACTTTAAACTCCCAAATATGCCTTTATATGACAGTACGGCAGATCCCAGCCATCACCTCAGTAATTTTAGAAGTCGAATGTACCTCACCGACGCCTCGGACGCAGTCCGCTTCAAAGCCTTCCCAACTACCTTGACCAAAACGGCGATTAGGTGGTTCGACAATCTACCCCCTAGGTCCATCTCAAGCTTTGACGACTTGGCCAAAAAGTTTCTAGCCAAATTCTCTATCCAGAAAGACAAAACTAAGCACGCCCCAAGTTTATTAGGAATCAAACAAGGAGATCAGGAAGGTCTATGCAGCTACATAGAAAGATTCAACAAGGCATGCCTGGACATACAAAGCCTACCAACGGAGGCCGCCATTATGGGCCTCATCAATGGCTTGCGAGAGGGACCTTTTAGCCAATCTATATCAAAAAAATACCCAAAATCTTTGAACAAAGTGCAAGAATGAGCAGAGAAGTACATCAACATGGAGGAAAACTCCCAACTAGGAGAGACCTCAAAATCCGGATTCACCTACCCCTCCCGGGATAAGGACAAGGAATCCAAAAAGAAGGAAGATCGACATGGGGAGAAAATCAAAAAATATCACAATTACACCCTTCTTCAGGTGTCCCTTGTGGATGTCTACAGGGAAGTTTGCCACACTGAAAAAATACCCCCAGCTCGACCACTCAAAAGCAAAAAAAGAGGAGGAAATCGGACTGAATATTGTGAATACCATCGAATCCGTGGGTATTCTACCAACGAATGTTTTGACTTAAAGAATGTCATAGAAAAACTAGTAAGAGAAGGGAAATTAGATCGGTATCTGGCCACCCGGGACGATGAGCAAAGAAAAAGAAGAAGGGGCGAAGATGACGGACGAACCGAGCGATCCCCTCAAACACCAGAAAGACACATCCACATGATACACGACGGATTTGCGGGAGGAGAAATCTCCAAATAATCTCGCAAAAGATATCTTAAAGAAGTATATCATGTTGAGGGGAAAGAGGAAGCACCCGACATCCACGCAATTACTTTCACCAAAGAAGACGCATCCGGTATCATCTCAGGACACGACGATCCCATGGTCATCACTATTATATTAGCAAATGCAAATCTCCACCGCACACTGATAGAGCAAGGGAGCTCCGCCGACATCTTGTTCAAAATTGCCTTCAATAAGCTCGGCCTGGAAGAAAAAGAACTTAGAGCATATCCAAACAGCTTGTTCAGACTGGGAGACACCCCAGTTCAACCACTTGGATACATCTCACTACACACAACCTTCGGAAAAGGAAACCAGTCAAGAACACTCAAGATAGACTACATCATGGTCGACGTGAGTTCAGCCTACAACGCCTTAATAGGTCAGACAACATTGAATCAGCTCGGCGCAATAGTCTCGACTCCACATCTATGCATGAAATTTCCAACTACAGAAGGGATAGCTACAATAAAAGCAGACCAGAAGACAGCGCGCCGCTGTTACAACGAAAGTCTAAACCTCAGAGGCAGAGGAGAAGAATTCCACACAATCGAACTTGGTAGAGTTCAGAGGCGGGAAGAACTCTGCCCACAACCTGAAGGTGAAGTAGAGAAAGTCTAGATCGGAGACATCCCAGACAAAATAACCAACATTGGTACGATCCTAAAAAGAGACATAAAAGAATCACTCGTACAGTTCTTATGAGATAACGTCAACCTCTTTGCATGGAAGGCTGCAGACATGCCAGGCATAGACCCCAAATTAATCTGCCACAAGTTGGCGGTCTACCCAGGATCTCGACCGGTACAACAGAAACGAAGAAAGCTCGGACCAGAATGATCCCAAGCTGTGGAAGAGCAGGTACAAGCTCTACTGGAGGCAGGATTCATAAGAGAAGTCAAGTACCCACTATGGCTAGCTAACGTCGTCTTGGTGAAAAAATCAAATGGGAAGTGGCGAATGTGCACCGACTACACTGATTTCAACAAAGCCTGCCCGAAAGATCCTTATCCACTCCCAAGTATCGACGCTCTGGTAGATGCCTCCTCTGGATATAGATACCTCTCGTTTATGGACGCTTATTCGGGATACAACCAAATTCCAATGTATCCACCCGACCAAGAAAAAACTTCATTCTTAACCCCAAAAGTAAACTATTGCTACATCGTCATGCCTTTTGGTCTTAAAAACACGAGAGCTACTTACCAGAGATTAATGAATAAGGTCTTCACGGATCATATTGGAAAAACCATGGAAGTCTATGTGGACGACATGTTAATAAAGACACAAAATGAAGAGACATTGCTGTCCGACCTCGCCCAAATATTCGACACCATAAGAAGGCATGACATGTGACTTAATCCTGCAAAATACATCTTCGCAGTAGAAGCTGGCAAATTCCTAGGTTTTATGCTCACACAAAGAGGAATCGAGGCAAATCCAGATAAATGTCAGGCCATATTCGATATGAAGAGCCCAACTTGCATCAAAGAGGTACAACAGCTTAATGGAAGACTGGCAGCCTTGTCCAGATTTCTAACGGGATCAGCGATAAGATCTCTCCCCTTCTATGCTACTCTAAGGAAAGGAAAGAAGTTTGAATGGACAAAGGAGTGCGAACAGGCCTTCCAAGATTTCAAAAGATTCCTAGGATAGCCACATATCCTATCTCGGCCACGAGAAGGAGAACCACTCATATTATACCTCGCAGTAGGAAGTCGGGCAGTAGCCTCAGCACTAGTTCGAGAAAACGACAGTGGGCAACAACCCGTATACTTCATCAGTAAAGCATTACAAGGATCCGAGCTGAACTACCAAAAAATAGAAAAATTTGCCTATACTCTCATACTAACATCTCAATGACTTCGTCCATACTTCCAAGCTCACACCATTAGGGTTCGGACCAACCAGCCCATAAAAGGGATATTGCAGAAAACAGACCTAGCAGGCAGAATCTTGCAATGGGTAGTCGAGTTGTCTGAATTCGACCTTCAATACGAAGCTCAGACAGCCATCAAATCACAATACCTGGCCGATTTCATTGTAGAATTTACAGACACCCCAGAAACCCCCGCAAAATGGAATCTCTACGTTGACGGCTCCTTAAATAAGACTGGAAGCGGTGCGGGTGTGACAATTGAAAGTAACCAAGGAACCCAAATAGAACTCTCTCTCAAATTTGGGTTCCCTGCCTCAAACAACCAAGCTAAATATGAGGCACTACTAGCTAGTTTGAAGCTGGCTAAAGAGGTTGGAGCTCAAAAACTCATTGATGAGCGGATAATTTATACGCTTTTTGGCATTGTTTTTAGTATGTTTTTAGTAGGATCTAGTTACTTTTAGGGATGTTTTCATTAGTTTTTATGTTAAATTCACATTTCTGGACTTTACTATGAGTTTGTGTATTTTTCTGTGATTTCAAGTATTTTCTGGCTGAAATTGAGGGACTTGAGCAAAACTCAGATTCAGAGGTTGAAGAAGGACTGCTGATGCTGTTGGATTCTGACCTCCCTGCACTCAAAGTGGATTTTTTGGAGCTACAAAACTCGAAATGGCGCGCATTCAATTGCGTTGGAAAGTAGACATCTAGGGCTTTCCAGCAATGTATAATAGTCCATACTTTCAACGCCAGCTCTCTGCCCAATTCTGGAATTCAGCGCCAGAAATGGATCAAAAACCAGAGTTGAACGCCAGAAATGGATCAAAACCTGGCGTTCAACTCCACAAATGGCCTCTGCACATGGAAAGTTAAGGCTCAGCCCAAGCACACACCTAGTGGGCCCCGGAAGTGGATTTATGCATCAATTACTTACTTCTGTAAACCCTAGTGACTAGTTTATTATAAATAGGACTTTTTACTATTGTATTAGTCATCCTGGATTGTGTTTTGATCCTGTGATCACGTTTTGGGGGCTGGCCATCTCGGCCATGCCTGGACCTTTCACTTATGTAATTTTAACGGTAGAGTTTCTACACTCCATAGATTAAGGTGTAGAGCTCTGCTGTTCCTCAAAGATTAATGCAAAGTACTACTGTTTTCTATTCAATTCATCTTATTTCGCTTCTAAGATATTCATTCGCACTTCAACCTGAATGTGATGAACGTGACAATCATCATCATTCCCTATGAACGCGTGCCTGACAACCACTTCCGTTCTACCTTCGATTGAACGAGTATCTCTTAGATTACCAATACAGGGGACCGAGTCCGAGATATTGGGATCTTCGTGGCATAAGCTAGAATGATGGCGGCATTCAAGAGAATCTGGAAAGTCTAAACCTTGTCTGTGGTATTCCGAGTAGGATTCAATAATTGAATGACTGTGACGAGCTTCAAACTCGCGATTACTGGGCGTAGTGACAGACGCAAAAGGATAGTAAATCCTATTCCAGCATGATCGAGAACCGACAGATGAATAGCCGTGCCGTGACAGGGTGCGTTGACCACTTTCACTGAGAGGATAGGATGTAACCATTGACAAGGGTGATGCCTCCAGACGATTAGCCGTGCCGTGACAGGGCATTTGGATCATTTTCCTGAGAGAAGACCGAAAGCAGCCCTTGACAACGGTGATACATTTCATAAAGCCAGTCATGGAAAGGAGTAAGACTAATTGGATGAAGATAGCAGGAAAGCAGAGGTTCAGAGGAACGAAAGCATCTCTATTCGCTTATCTGAAATTCTCACCAATGATTTACATAATTATTTCTATCCCTATTTTATTAGTTATTTTCGAAAACCCAATTACTATTTTATATCCGCCTGACTGAGATTTACAAGGTGACCATAGCTTGCTTCATACCAACAATCTCCGTGGGATTCGACCCTTACTCACGTAAGGTATTACTTGGACGACCCAGTGCACTTGCTGGTTAGTTGTGCGAAGTTGTGAACCATGGTATTGGCATCATGTTTTTGGTGCCATTACCAGGGAAAGAAAGAGCGATGAATTTTACATAATCAAAGTGTAATCACAATTTCTGCGCACCAAGTTTTTGGCGCCGTTGCCGGGGATTGTTCGAGTTTGGACAACTAACGGTTCATCTTGTTGCTCAGATCAGGTAATTTTCTTTTTGTTTTCTCCTCAAAAATTTTTCAAAAATCTTTCAAAATTTTCTCCTTTGTTTTCGAAAAAAAAAATTTTAAAAAAAATAAAAATGTTTTCAAAAATATGTTTTTCTTCAGAATTTTTAAGAATGAATTCTAGTGTTTCATAAAGCGTGTCTGGCTGTAAAGCCACGACTGTAGGCCATGTTAGACGTGTCATGTCTGAGTTGCATACTAAAGCTTGGTTGGCTATTAAGCCATGCCTGACCCTTTGATTGGAGCTTTAGACTAAAGAGCATAAGATTCCTGGAATTCATATTAAAAATTTTGGAATCCCTTTTTTCTTTTTCAAATAATTTTCGAAAAAATCCAAAAAAAAAAATTATAAAATCATAAAAATCAAAAATATTTTTGTGTTTCTTGTTTGATTCTTGAGTCATGTTATAAGTTTGGTGTCAATTGCATGTGCATCTTGCATTTTTCGAAAATTCTCATGCATTCATAGTGTTCTTCATGATCTTCAAGTTATTCTTGGTAAGTCTTCTTGTTTGATCTTTGCATTTGCATGTTTTGTGTCTTTTCTTGTTTTTCATATGCATCCTTGAATTCTTAGTGCCTAAGCATTAAAGAATTCTAAGTTTGGTGTCTTGCATGTTTTCCTTGCATTAAAAATTTTTCAAAAATATGTTCTTGGTGTTCATCTTGACATTCATAGTGTTCTTGGTGTTCATCTTGACATTCATAGCATTCTTGCATGCATTCATTGTTTTGATCTAAAAAATTCATGCATTGCATAATTTTCATGTTTTTCTCTCTCATCATAAAAAATTCAAAAATAAAAAAAAATATCTTTCCCTTTTTCTCTCATCAAATTCGAAAATTGGATTGACTTTTTCAAAAATTTTTAAAAAAATCAAGTTGTTTCTTATGAGTCAAATCAAATTTTCAATTTGAAAATCTTATCTTTTTCAAATTTCTTAGTTATTTTCGAAAATTCCAAAAATATTTTTCAAAAATCTTTTTCTTATTTTTATATCAACTTTTCGAAAATAACAATAACAATTAATGTTTTGATTCAAAAAATTTCAAGTTTGTTACTTGCTTGTTAAGAAAGATTCAAACTTTAAGTTCTAGAATCATATCTTGTGATTTCTTGTGAATCAAGTCATTAATTGTGATTTAAAAAAAAATCAAATCTTTTTCAAAAAAACTAATTTCTATCATCTCTTTTCAAAAATATCTTCTCATCATATCTTTTTCAAAAATTTAATTTCAAAATATCTTTTCTAACTTCCTAACTTCTTATCTTTTCAAAATTTGGTTTAACTAACTAACTAACTTTTTGTTTGTTTCTTATCTCTTTCAAAACTACCTAACTAACTCTCTCTCTAATTTTCGAAAATATCTTCCCTCTTTTTCAAAAATTCTTTTTAATTAACTAATTGCTTTAATTTTTTATTTTAATTTTCGAAAATTAATAACCTTTTTTAAAAACAATTTTCAAAAATTACTAACTCTTTTTCAAAAATTATTTTCAAAAATTCTCTTTCTCTCTCATCTCCTTCTTTTCTTCTACTCACACAGGGGAACCTCTATACCTGTGGTAAAAAGGATCCCTATTATTATTATTTTTCTGTGCCCTCTTCTTTGTCATATGAGCAGGAGCAAGGACAAGAATATTCTTGTTGAGGCAGATCCAGAACCTGAAAGGACTCTGAAGAGAAAATTAAGAGAAGCTAAATTACAACTATCCAGCAAGCACCTGTCAAGAATTTTTGAACAAGAAGAGGAGATGGCAGCCGAAAATAATAATAATGCAAGGAGAATGCTTGGTGACTTTACTGCACCTAATTCCAATTTACATGGAAGAAGCATCTCCATCCCTACCATTGGAGCAAACAACTTTGAGCTGAAATCTCAGCTAGTTTCTCTGATGCAGCAGAATTGCAAGTTTCATGGACTTCCATCTGAAGATCCTTTTCAGTTCTTAACTGAATTCTTGCAAATATGTGATACTGTTAAGACTAATGGAGTAGATCCTGAAGTCTACAGGCTCATGCTTTCCCATTTGCTGTAAGAGACAGAGCTAGAATCTGGTTGGACTCTCAACCCAGAGACAGCCTGAACTCTTGGGATAAGCTGGTCACGGCTTTCTTAGCCAAGTTCTTTCCTCCTCAAAAGCTGAGCAAGCTTAGAGTGGATGTTCAAACCTTCAGACAAAAAGAAGGTGAATCCCTCTATGAAGCTTGGGAAAGATATAAGCAGCTGACCAAAAAGTGTCCTTCTGACATGCTTTCAGAATGGACCATCCTGGATATCTTCTATGATGGTTTATCTGAGATATCAAAGATGTCATTGGATACTTCTGCAGGTGGATCCATTCACCTAAAGAAAATGCCTACAGAAGCTCAAGAACTCATTGACATGGTTGCTAATAACTAGTTTATGTACACTTCTGAGAGGAATCCTGTGAGTAATGGGACGGCTATGAAGAAGGGAGTTCTTGAAGTTGATACTCTGAATGCCATATTGGCTCAGAACAAAACATTGACTCAACAAGTCAATATGATTTCTCAGAGTCTGAATGGAATGCAAGCTGCATCCAACAGTACTCAAGAGGCATCTTCTGAAGAAGAAGCTTATGATCCTGAAAACCCTACAATAGCAGAGGTAAATTACATGGGTGAACCTTATCGAAACACCTATAATCCATCATGGAGAAATCATCCAAATCTCTCATGGAAGGATCAAAGGCCTCAACAAGGCTTTAATAATGGTGGAAGAAACAGGTTTAGCAATAGCAAGCCTTTTCCATCATCCACTCAGCAACAGACAGAGAATTCTGAACAAAATACCTCTAATTTGGCAAACTTAGTCTCTGATCTGTCCAAGGCCACTGTAAGTTTCATGAATGAAACAAGGTCTTCCATTAGAAATTTGGAAGCACAAGTGGGCCAGCTGAGTAAGAGGATCACTGAAATCCCTCCTAGTACTCTCCTAAGCAATACAGAAGAGAACCCAAAAGGAGAGTGCAAGGCCATTGACATAAGCACCATGGCCGAACCTGTAAGGGAAGGAGAGGACGTGAATCCCAAGGAGGAAGACCTCCTGGGACGTCCAGTGATCAATAAGGAGCTTCTCTCTGAGGAACCAAAGGACTCTAAGGCTCATCTAGAGACCATAGAGATTCCATTGAACCTCCTTATGCCATTCATGAGCTCTGATGACTATTCCTCTTCTGAAGAGAATGAGGATGTTACTGAAGAGCAAACTGCCAAGTTTCTTGGTGCAATCATGAAGTTAAATGCTAAATTATTTGGTATTGAAACTTGGGAAGATGAACCTCCCTTGTTCACCAATGAACTAAGTGATCTGAATCAACTGACATTGCCTCAGAAGAGACAGGATCCTGGAAAGTTGATAATACCTTGTACCATAGGCACCATGATCTTTAAGGCTCTGTGTGACCTTGGTTTAGGGATAAACCTCATGCCCCTCTCTGTAATAGAGAAACTGGGAATCTATGGGGTGCAAGCTGCTAAAATCTCATTAGAGATGGCAGACAATTCAAGAAAACAGGCTTATGGACAAGTAGAGGACGTATTAGTAAAGATTGAAGGCCTTTACATCCCTGCTGATTTCATAGTCCTGGATACTGGAAAGGAAGAGGATGAATCCATCATCCTAGGAAGACCTTTCCTAGCCACAGCAAGAGCTGTGATTGATGTGGACAGAGGAGAGTTGACCCTTCAATTGAATGAGGACAACCTTGTAGTTACGACTCAAGGATCTCTCTCTGCATCCATGGAGAGGAAGCATAAAAAGCTTCTCTCAAAGCAGAGTCAAACAAAGCCCCCACAGTCAAACTCTAAGTTTGGTGTTGGGAGGCCACAACCAAACTCTAAGTTTGGTGTTGAACTCCCATATCCAAACTCTAAGTTTGGTGTTGGAGAGTCTCAACAATACTCTGAACATCTGTGAGGCTCCATGAGAGCCCACTGTCAAGCTATTGACATTAAAGAAGCGCTTGTTGGGAGGCAACCCAATTTTTATCTAACTATATTTTTCTTAGTTATATGTCTTTATAGGTTCATGATCATGTGGAGTCACAAAATAAATATAAAAATTGAAAACGGAATCAAAAACAGCAGAAGAAAAATCACACCCTGGAGGAAGCATCTGCCTGGCGTTCAACGCCAGAACAGAGCATGGTTCTGGCGCTGAACGCCCAAAATGGGCAGTATCTGGGCGCTGAAAGCCCAAAATGGGCATCATCTGGGCGCTGAACGCCAGAATTGCACCCTGGAGAGGAGCTGGCGCTGAACGCCCAGAACAAGCATGGTTCTGGCGTTCAACGCCAGAAATGGGCAACAAATGGGCGTTGAATGCCCAAAATGGGCACCAACGTGGTGCTGAACGCCCAGAGTTGTGTGCAAGGGCATTTTGCATGCCTAAATTGGTGCAGGGATGTAAATGCCTTGACACCTCAAGATCTGTGGACCTCACAGGATCATCTCAGGATCTGTGGACCCCACAGGATCCCCACCCACCTCACCCTCTCTCTCTTCATTCATGATCATCCCTTCTGTTTCCCATTCACCACTCACATCCATACTCATATCCCTCCATCTCCTCCATATCTTCTTCTTCTTCTTCTATTCTTTCTTCTTTTGCTCGAGGGCGAGCAATATTCTAAGTTTGGTGTGGTAAAAGCATAAGCTTTTTATTTTTCCATTACCATTAATGGCACCTAAGGCCAGAGAAACCTCAAGAAAGAGGAAAGGAAAGACAAAAGCTTCCACCTCTGAGCCATGGGAGATGGAAAGATTCATCTCACAAGCCCATCACTAAGAAAAGGATGGAGCAAACAAGAGAGCACATTCATGAATCTCAACAGGCACATGAAGAAGCTCATCATCAAGAAATCCCTGAGATACATCAAGGGATGCACTTGCCTCCACAGAATTTTTGGGAGCAAATCAACACCTCCCTAGGAGAATTAAGTTCCAACATGGGACAATTAAGGGTGGAATATCAAGAACACTTCATCATCCTTCATGAAATTAGAGAAGATCAAAAAGCAATGAGGGAGGAGCAACAAAGACAAGGAAGAGACATAGAAGAGCTCAAGGACATAATTGGTTCCTCAAGAAGGAAACGCCACCATCACTAAGGTGGATTCATTCCTTGTTCTTATTTTCTGTTTTTCGTTTTCTCTATGTTAAGTGCTTATCTGTGTTTGTGTCTTCATTACATGATCATTAGTAGTTAGTAACTTTGTCTTAAAGTTATGAATGTCCTATGAATCCATCACCTCTCTTAAATGAAAAATGTTTTAAATTCAAAAGAACAAGAAGTACATGAGTTTTGAATTTATCCTTGAACTTAGTTTAATTATATTGATGTGGTGACAATGCTTCTTGTTTTCTGAATGTATGCTTGAACAGTGCATATGTCTTTTGAAGTTGTTGTTTAAGAATGTTAAATATGTTGGCTCTTGAAAGAATGATGACAAGGAGACATGTTATTTGATAATCTGAAAAATCATAAAAATGATTCTTGAAGCAAGAAAAAGCAGCAAAGAACAAAGCTTGCAGAAAAAAAAAAAGAGAAAAAAAATAGGCGAAAAAAAATAGAAAGAAAAAGCAAGCAGAAAAAGCCAAAAGCTCTTAAAACCAAGAGGCAAGAGCAAAAAGCCAATAACCCTTAAAACCAAAAGGCAAGGGCAAATAAAAAGGATCCCAAGGCTTTGAGCATCAGTGGATAGGAGGGCCTAAAGGAATAAAATCCTGGTCTAAGCGGCTAAACCAAGCTGTCCCTAACCATGTGCTTGTGGCGTGAAGGTGTCAAGTGAAAACTTGAGACTGAGCGGTTAAAGTCAAGGTCCAAAGCAAAAAAAGAGTGTGCTTAAGAACCCTGGACACCTCTAATTGGGGACTTTAGCAAAGCTGAGTCACAATCTGAAAAGGTTCACCCAATTATGTGTATGTGGCATTTATGTATCCGGTGGTAATACTGGAAAACAAAGTGCTTAGGGCCACGGCCAAAACTCATAAAATAGCTGTGTTCAAGAATCATCATACTGAACTAGGAGAATCAATAACACTATATGAACTCTGAGTTCCTATAGATGCCAATCATTCTGAACCTCAATGGATAAAGTGAGATGCCAAAACTATTCAAGAGGCAAAAAGCTATAAGTCCCACTCATTTGATTGGAGCTATGTTTCATTGATAGTTTGGAATTTATAGTATATTCTCTTCTTTTTATCCTATTTGATTTTCAGTTGCTTGGGGACAAGCAACAATTTAACTTTGGTGTTGTGATGAGCGGATAATTTATACGCTTTTTGGCATTATTTTTAGTATGTTTTTAGTAGGATCTAGTTACTTTTAGGGATGTTTTCATTAGTTTTTATGTTAAATTCACATTTCTGGACTTTACTATGAGTTTGTGTGTTTTTCTGTGATTTCAGGTATTTTCTGGCTGAAATTGAGGGACTTGAGCAAAAATCAGATTCAGAGGTTGAAGAAGGACTGCTGATGCTGTTGGATTCTGACCTCCCTTCACTCAAAGTGGATTTGCTGGAGCTACAGAACTCTAAATGGCGCGATTCTAATTGCGTTGGAAAGTAGACATCCAGGGCTTTCCAGCAATGTATAATAGTCCATACTTTGCCTAAGTTTAGACGACGCAAACTGGCGTTCAACGCCAGCTCTCTGCCCAATTCTGGAGTTCAGCGCCAGAAATGGATCAAAAACCAGAGTTGAACGCCAGAAATGGATCAAAACCTGGCGTTCAACTCCACAAATGGCCTCTGCATGTGAAAAGTTAAGGCTCAGCCCAAGCACATACCAAGTGGGCCCCGGAAGTGGATTTATGCATCAATTACTTACTTCTGTAAACCCTAGTGACTAGTTTATTATAAATAGTACTTTTTACTATTGTATTAGTCATCCTGGATTGTATTTTGATCCTGTGATCATGTTTTGGGGGCTGGCCATCTCGGCCATGCCTGGACCTTTCACTTATGTAATTTTAACGGTAGAGTTTCTACACTCCATAGATTAAGGTGTAGAGCTCTGCTGTTCCTCAAAGATTAAGGCAAGGTACTACTGTTTTCTATTCAATTCATCTTATTTCGCTTCTAAGATATTCATTCGCACTTCAACCTGAATGTGATGAACGTGACAATCATCATCATTCCCTATGAACGCGTGCCTGACAACCACTTCCGTTCTACCTTCGATTGAACGAGTATCTCTTAGATTACCAATACAGGGGACCGAGTCCGAGATATTGGGATCTTCGTGGCATAAGCTAGAATGATGGCGGCATTCAAGAGAATCCGGAAAGTCTAAACCTTGTCTGTGGTATTCCGAGTAGGATTCAATGATTGAATGACTGTGACGAGCTTCAAACTCGCGATTGCTGGGCGTAGTGACAGACGCAAAAGGATAGTAAATCCTATTCCAGCATGATTGAGAACCGACAGATGAATAGTCGTGCCGTGACAGGGTGCGTTGACCACTTTCACTGAGAGGATAAGATGTAACCATTGACAAGGGTGATGCCTCCAGACGATTAGTCGTGCCGTGACAGGGCATTTGGATCATTTTCCCGAGAGAAGACCGAAAGTAGCCCTTGACAATGGTGATACATTACATAAAGCCAGTCATGGAAAGGAGTAAGACTGATTGGATGAAGATAGCAGAAAAGCAGAGGTTCAGAGGAATGAAAGCATCTCTATTCGCTTATCTGAAATTCTCACCAATGATTTACATAAGTATTTCTATCCCTATTTTATTAGTTATTTTCGAAAACACAATTACTATTTTATATCCGCCTGACTGAGATTTACAAGGTGACCATAGCTTGCTTCATACCAACAATCTCTGTGGGATTCGACCCTTACTCACATAAGGTATTACTTGGACGACCCAGTGCACTTGCTGGTTAGTTGTGCGAAGTTGTGAACCATGGTATTGGCATCATGTTTTTGGCGCCATTACCAGGGAAAGAAAGAGCGATGAATTTTACATAATCAAAGTGTAATCACAATTTCTGCGCACCACTCATCATCTTCAGCGACTCACAGGTGTTCACTTCACAAATAGCAGAGAGCTACCAAGCCAAGGATCCCACCATGAAAAAGTACTTGGATAAAACCAGGGAACAGCTCGGACAACTCGGGGAGTATGAGGTCTGTCACATACCCCGCGAACAAAATGCCTGAGCTGATGCACTCTCAAAATTAGCCAGCACCAAACCAAGAGGCAACAATAGAAGCGTCATCCAGGAAATACTACAGAACCCATTAATCTCGGAAGAAGAAAAAATCCTGGCCATGACAGGTCTGGATCAAGGATGGATGACTCCTATAATTAACTACCTCAAAACAGAAACACTTTCTACAGATGAGAATGAGGCAAAAAGGTTAAAACGAGAGGCACAATACTACACTATCATAAACAATGCTCTATACAAAAGAGGAATTTCAATACCATTGTTAAAATGTATACTGACCTCCAACACAAAGGAAGTTCTAGAAGAAGTACACAGTGGCATCTGCGGCAATCATCTCGGAGCACAAGCACTCACCAAAAAAGTACTCCGGGCAGGATTTTATTGGCCGACTCTATAAAAAGAAGCCACAGAGTTCGTAAGGACATGTCCACCATGTCAGAAACATGCCAACTTTCACATCGCCCCGCCAGAGGAACTCATCAGCGTGACCTCACCTTGGCTATTTGCAAAATGGGGACTCAACCTTCTCGGACCCTTTCCTCAGGAATCGGGACAAGTTAAATTCCTCATAGTAGGGGTAGAATATTTCACAAAGTGGATTGAGGCAGAACCTCTAGCTAACGCCACTGCTCAAAGAAGTCGAAAATTCCTATATAGGAACATTGTCACAAGGTTCGGGGTTCCATACTTGATGGGATATTTTTGTGGAAAAACGAATTTCTCCAAAACACCCAGATCTAACCGGCAAGTGCACCGGGTCGCATCAAGTAATAATAACTCACGGGAGTGAGGTCGATCCCACAGGGATTGAAGGATTGAGCAATTTTAGTTTAGTGGTTGATTTAGTCAAGCGAATCAAGATTTGGTTGAGAGATTTGTGATTTGCAGAATTTAAATTGCATAGAAAGTAAAGGGAATGGGTAATTTGCATGAAATTAAAGAGAACTGAAATTTAAAGTGCTGAATCTTAAAGAACAAGAAATTAAATGGCAGAAACTTAGAACGCAAGAAATGTAAATTGCAGAATCTTAAAATGCAAGTAATGTAAATGGCTTGAATTGTAAAGGGAATTGGGAATTGGATTTGCAGAAATTAATCAAGGAAAAGTAAAATTGCAACAAGCAGAGAAGTAAAGAAGGACTTGAATTGAACCGGATCTTAAAACAGGAATGTAAATGAGCTTGAAAGCAGTAAACAGAGGATGTAAGATTGGAATTCAGATCTCAGGACCCAAGAGACTAGAAAACCAAGTCTAGATCTCAATGCCTTCCTAGATCCAACAAGAACAATTGCAAAGGAAATGTAAATTGCAGAGAAAGTAGATGAAGAAGCAATTAACCGAAACTGAAATTCAATTAAGCAGAGAATTAAACAAGATCCCAAGGTGAGATTGAAACAGAAGTTCTTCAATTCTCCACCCAAGATCCGAAGTAAGAAAATTAAAGAGTGCTGGGCAAGAACAAGGAAGAAGAGAGATCAATTCTCCTCCCCAATTCTCTTGAATTAAAACAACAATGCTAGAATGTAAAAGTGAATTCCCAATCAAAACCAGAAAAGAAAGCTCTATATGAAAACTAAAAAGGGAAGCTCTATATGAAAACTCCCAGGAAAAGCTCCATTAAAAACTTAAATCCTATGCTATTTATACACTTTCTTCAAATGGTCTTCAAGCCTTCAATTGGGCCTTTGCTCTTGATGGAATTGGGTTGATAGAGGCCTTGGTTGATTGCTCTTGGAGTTTGGAGAAGAACCGAATTGAACCGGGTTGGAATCATGAAAGCTTGAGTAAAAGTTGGAGTAAAAGTTTGAGGCTAACTTTTACTCCAACTTTTCACATCAGCCACCCTCTTTTGCTGATACCAACGTTGGGGTAAAAGTTAGGGGTCTAACTTTTGCTCCAACGTTGGCCTCCCCTTGCAAACTCATGGCGCCAACGCTAGCCAAAAAGTTAGAGGCTAATGTTGGCGCAAACTTTTGCTCTCCAGGGTGTGTTTTTCATGCGCCAACGTTAGCCAAAAAGTTAGGGGCTAACGTTGGCGCAAACTTTTGCTCTCCAGGGTGTTGATTTGTGATGCCAAAAGTTAGCCAAAAAGTTTGAGGCTAACTTTTGCTCCAGCTTTTTGCCCAAAAGTTAGCCAAAAAGTTTGAGGCTAACTTTTGGTCCAGCTTTTTGCTCCCTGGTTCATTTTTAATTAATCCAAAAGTTTGAGCTAAAGTTTGAGGCAAACTTTTGCTCAAACTTTTTGTCCTCTCTTCCTCCTAACCATTCCTTCTTGCTTCAACCTTTCTCCAAGCTTTCTTCACCTATCATTAATCAACCAAACACATCAAAGCTATGCTCAAAATCATGAGATATTCATTCTTTCATAATATGTGACAATTATAGCATAAAACCTCATGAAATAGCATGAATTCATACATGGTTGATTAAATCAAAGGAAACATGAAAATCTACCCAATTGGCTTGCTTATGGCTCAAGAAAGTGCATAATTCAATTGAAAACTAAAGAAAAAGGCTAGTGAAACTAGGCTAAGATGACTTGTCATCACAACACCAAACTTAAAGCTTGCTTGTCCCCAAGCAAGAAATGATTTATTGAGAAGAAAGAATGAAATGGAAGAGGATGTTCATGCTAGTAGAGTGTTATTGGTAGTTCCTGGGGTTTTATGTGGATATGTAAACACTCACCTCTTATTGATTCTTAAGCCTAGAAAGTCTCCTTCAAGCTTCAAATAACATACTGCTATGACCTCTCATTATTTCTCTATCCTTGGCTATTGTTTTGTTCATAAGCTTTATTTGAGTGTCATGTGTAGCAAGTTCATTTCCTTTTCTTTATACTTGACACATTATTCACTATAGACACTTGGCTCACATTCCTTCTTAGAACATTGATGCCCAGCACCTCTTTGGGTTACTAAATGCCTTGTAGTTAGGTTGCTCTTGATAGTGGACTTTCAGCTGATGATCCCGGGTTAGTTAACCCAAGTCATCAAGTGTTGATGCACTCCAAAGAGCTTAATAATCCAAGCAGATCCTAATACAAAGACACCACAGGCATATATATTCTAAGGTTCAAGCTATTGGTGTCCAGCTTTGTTTCTTTTTGTTTTTCTTTTGTTCTGCCACTCTTTGGCTTTTTTTTTTCTTTCCCTTTTTTTTTCTTTCTTTTTGTTTTTCTTTCTAACCAAGGATTTTTATTTGATTGAGATTCATAGACAGTAGGCCATTCTATACTTAGAAGGAGACATCCTAGTTCTTTTATTCACTAAAGTGAGCTATTATACAATCACACACACACCACCACTTACTTTTATTGTACTTCTATCTAACAGAGAACTATCTCACTTCACATTCAAACATTTCTTTTATTGAATTGAAAATGCAGGGGATAAAGCATGCGTTTTGTTCAGTGAAAGTAAACACACAAGCACACACATAGACTAGTTTACTTATTCTAAGAGAAATTCTACTTGTATTAGATGAACACTTTATCAAAACACAAGTCAAAACATTTTTCAACAGTAAGAGTTAAGTATAAATACAACCTATTGGTTTGCAATTCCTTTGTCCTTCCTTCTGTTGTGCCCTTTTGAGTTATGATGCATAGTGTCTTCAAATGGTGGTGAATTCCCTGCATAATTCTCAAAAGTTGCTTGCTTCTCAAGCCCTTAGATGACCAGTTAGTATGCATGAATTGAGTGTGGCTTGTGGATTTAATTTGGTGTGGGAACACCAAACTTGAGTTCTTGCCACTTCTCTGGATACAGCAGGTTAACTCTAGGCAAAATCTTGTGTCCTTGCTAAAGGTTATGAAGTTAAGACTAAAAAGCAGTTAAGTGGTTGAATAATCTGTTCGATTGCTTGGAACTAACAATGTGCAGGAAGTTAGAATGTGCTTTTGAATGAGGTTTTGGTGGAACACCAAACTTAGAATCCTCCATTCTCCCTTAAGTTGTTTTTGGTGTGCAACACCAAACTTAGCTCCTTGCAATACATGTCAATTATTCAACATTTTTGTTGAGAAAGATATGAAAAAAAAACTACCTCAGGTTGGGTTGCCTCCTAACAAGCGCTCTTTTATTGTCACTAGCTTGACATCCTTCAATTCCTTTCAGGAAGGCTGTAGGTTCTGGACCTCTTTTTCCTTATCCCATTGTCCTCCCAAGTACAGCTTTGCTCTGTGACCATTTACTGTGAATTGATTCTTTGTTGCTTCATCTAGCAGTTCAATGCTCCCATAAGGAAAAACCTTTGTCACCAAGTATGGGCCAGTCCATTTAGACTTAAGTTTGCCAGGGAAGATCTTAAGCCTTGAGTTATATAGGAGCACTTGCTGCCCTGGCTTGAATTCCTTCTTTGTGATCTTCTTGTCATGCCACCTCTTAGCTCTTTCCTTGTATATCTTAGCACTCTCATAAGCTTCTATCCTGAATTCATCTAACTCATTCAGTTGCAACAACCTTTTTTCTCCTGCAGCTTGGGAATCAAGGTTGAGGAGTTTAGTGGCCCAAAAAGCTCTGTGTTCAAGCTCTACAGGGAGGTGGCAGGATTTGCCATACAATAGCTGAAAGGGTGACTTGCCAATAGGAGTTTTGAAAGCTGTCCTATATGCCCATAATGCATCTTCTAGCTTCCTAGCCCAATCTTTTCTTGTGCTTCCCACTGTTTTCTCTAGGATCTTCTTTAATTCCCTATTTGCTAGTTCAGCCTGGCCATTAGTCTGGGGGTAGTAAGGTGTAGCCACTTTATGGATTACTCCATATTTGTGGAGGAGCTTCTCCATCTGTTTGTTGCAAAAGTGACTACCACCATCACTGACAAGACTCTTGGGCACTCCATATCTTGTGAAAATGTGCTTTTTAAGGAATTGGAGGACAATCTGTGCATCATAGGTGGTCGTAGCTATGGCTTCCACCCACTAAGATATATCTGAAAGAATAGGAAGGGGGAAAGGGCCCCATGAAATCAATTCCCCATAGATCAAATAATTCCAGTTCCAAGATGAAGTTTTGAGGCATCTCATTCCTTCTTGTTAATCCTCCTGCTTTCTGGCATTCATTACATTGGTGAACATATTCTCTGGCATCCTTGAAGATAGTTGGCCAATAGAAGCCGCTCTGCAATATCTTTGCAGCTGTTTTCTCTGGGCCAAAGTGTCCACCATAAGTTGAACCATGGCAGTGCCACAGGATATCCCTCATTTCACTCTCAGGGACACACCTTCTAATTACTCTATCAGAACATCTCTTGAACAGGAAGGGTTCATCCCATAAGAATTTCTTCCCCTCATTGATTAACTTCTTCACTTGTTGCTTAGAAAAGCCTTGAGGTATCTTTCTTCCCACTTTGTAGTTTGCTATGTCAGCAAACCAAGGTGCTTGCTGGATCTGCAAAAGGTGCTCATCTGGGAAGCTTTCGTTCATGGGCTGAGATGCTTGTTGAATTGTTTCATGTGGTAGCCTCGACAAATGGTCAGCAACCCGATTTTCAGAGCCATTCCTGTCTCTTACCTCAATGTCAAACTCTTGTAAGAGCAATATCCACCTGATAAGTCTTGGTTTAGCATCCTATTTTGACATCAAATACTTAAGTGCAGCATGGTCAGTATAAACCATAACTTTGGATCCTATCAAGTATGATCTAAACTTATCAAAAGCATAAACTACAGCTAGCAACTCCTTCTCCGTTGTGGTGTAATTTCTTTGGGCCTCATTCAACACTTTACTTGCATAATATATGACATGATGTAAGTTTCCCTTCTTTTGCCCAAGTACAGCACCAATTGCAAGGTCACTTGCATCACACATGAGTTCAAAGGGTAACTCCCAATCTGGAGGTGTGATGATTGGTGCTGTTGTGAGTCTGTTTTTTAAGTTTCAAAGGCTTGCTGGCAGTTTTCATAAAAAACAAAAGGGTTATCAAGCATTAATAGATTACTCAAAGGTTTAGCTATTTTTGAAAAATCCTTGATAAACCTTCTGTAGAATCCGGCATGCCCCAAGAAACTTCTAACAGATTTCACATTAATTGGTGGAGGGAGTTTTTCTATGATTTCAACCTTTGCCTTATCAACCTCTATCCCTTTTCTTGAAACTTTATGGCCAAGAACAATCCCTTCGGGTACCATGAAATGGCATTTCTCCCAGTTCAAAACTAAATTAGTTTCTTGGCACCGTTTCAAAACAAGGGTTAAATGGTTTAGGCAAGCATTGAAATTATCACCAAAAACAGAGAAGTCATCCATGAAGACTTCTAAAAACTTTTCGACCATATCAGAGAAAATGGAGAGCATACACCTTTGAAATGTGGCAGGGGCGTTGCAAAGCCCAAAGGGCATCCTCCGGTATGCAAAGACTCCAAATGGACATGTAAAGGCAGTCTTCTCTTGGTCCTTGGGGTCCACCACGATTTGATTATACCCAGAATATCCGTCCAAAAAGCAATAATAGGCATGGCCGGCCAACCTTTCCAGCATCTGATCAATGAATGGGAGAGGGAAATGGTCCTTCCTAGTGGCATCATTCAATCTTCTATAGTCTATGCACATTCTCCACCCAGTCACTGTTCTAGTAGGGATCAACTCATTCTTCTCATTAGTGATGACCGTCATTCCTCCTTTCTTTGGTACAACTTGAACCGGGCTTACCCATTGGCTGTCAGATATTGGGAAGATTATCCCTGCATTCCACAACTTCATTACTTTCTTCTGGACAACTTCCTTCATTGTGGGATTTAGCCTTCTTTGTGGTTGAACCACTGGTTTGGAATTATCTTCCAAGAGGATCTTATGCATACACACTGCAGGGCTGATTCCCTTCAGGTCATCAATGGTCCATCCTAAAGCATCTTTGTGAGCTTTGAGTACATCAAGAAGTTCTCCTTCTTCCTTCTTTGTCAGGGATGAATTAATGATTACTGGGAAGCTCTCCGATGTGCCAAGGAATGCATATTTGAGATGGGTGGGTAATGGTTTCAGTTCTTGTTTTCGTACTTCTTCCTTCTTGTCTTGTTTTTCATCTTGCTCAATAGAAGTATCAGCTACTTGTTCCTCTGTTGCCCCTTGATTTCCTTCTTTCTCTTGAGGACTTTCTTCCAGCATTTCTTCCACCAAACTCTCTATCATGTCCACTCTCACATAATCCTCTTGCTCAGGAATGTGTTGCATTGACTTGAAGACGTTTATGACCATTTGTTCATTGTGGACCCTGAAGATCATTTCTCCTTTTTCTACATCAATAGTGGCTCTTGCTGTGGCTAGAAATGGCCTTCCCAAAATGATTGAATTGTTTTCTTCCTCTTCAGTATCCAAAATCACAAAATCTGCTGGGAAAATAAACTCCCCAACCTTCACCAACAGATTTTCCACAATTCCAGTGGGTGTTTTGATTGATCTGTCAGCCATGACCAATGACATCCTGGTGGGTTTAAGCTCTTCTATAGCAAGTTTTCTCATCATTGAGAGAGGCATTAAGTTGATGCTGGCACCAAGGTCACAGAGAGCTTTGTTGAGAATTATTCTGCCAATGGTGCATGAGACTACAAAGCTTCCTGGATCCTTGAGTTTTGGTGGAATGCCCCTTTGAATCAAAGCACTGCATTCCTCGGTGAGTAACACGGTTTCCTTCTCAAGCCAACTTCTTTTCTTGTTGATAAGCTCCTTCAAAAACTTGGCATACAGAGGCATTTGCTCAAGTGCTTCAGCCAAGGGAATATTGATTTCTAGCTTTTTGAAAGTCTCAAGGAACTTATGAAAATGTTGGTCCTTAGTTTCTTTGTTGAACCTCTGGGGATATGGCAGTGGAGGTGTGATGCTCTTTCCTATTTGCGGCTTTCCCTGAGTTACTTCTTTTGAACCGTGTGACTGGTTATCCTTCTCTTTGAGTTTCTCAATGCTCTTGTTTGGCATCACAACTTGATCCTTGGTTTCATCTGCCTCTGTTTGCTCCTCATCTTCTATTGGCCTTTTGCTGCTCTCTGCTTGCTTTTTTGTAATGTCATTATTGCTCATCAATGTTTTCCCACTCCTTAATTGTATTGCCTTGCATTCTTCCTTAGGATTTGGAATTGTGTCACTCGGCAGAGAGCTTGAAGGTCTCTCAATAGAGATCTGCTTGGAGATTTGCCCCATCTGCCTCTCTAGGCTCTTTATGGAGGCTTCATGATTCTTGGTTGTCATTTCCTGGTGTTTCAACAATTTATCCATCAAGGTCTCCAAGTTAGTGAGTCTTTGAGATTCAGGTGATACTTGAGGTGGGTTATGAGATGTGGGTGGTGGATGGTAGGCATTTTGGTTGGTGGGTTGGTTATTGGATTGGTACTGGTTGGGGTTGGGGTAGTTGTTTTGAGGTTTTCTGTAGGGGTTCTGGTTAGTTTGCTGCTGGTTGTGGTTTTGGTTGCTTCTTGGGTTGTTTTGGTTCGAGTTCCTCTGACATGATTGTTGGTTTTGGGTGTGATTATCTCCCCATCTGAGGTTTGGGTGGTTCTTCCAGGATGGATTGTATGTATCACCATACACTTCATTTGGTCCTTGGTTGTGCATATACTGTACTTGCTCTTGTTGTTGTTCTTCTTGAGTTTCTTCATTTTGCCCCCATGTGGATGATGGTTGGCTTGTGTTAACTGCTGCAACTTGGAGGCTATCAATCCTCTTGGCCATTTACTCAAATTGTTGTTGAATTTGCTGCTGCATCATCTTGTTTTGAGCCAAGATTGAGTCCACTCCTTCTAGCTCCATTACTCCTCTCCTTTGTGATGGTTGGCGATTTCTTTGGTGAGCAAAGAAATATTGATTGTTGGCCACCATGTCAATAAGATTTTGAGCTTCTTCTGCTGTTTTCATCAGTTGAAATGATCCTCCCGCTGAGTGGTCAAGTGATTCTTGAGCCTTTAGAGTGAGTCCTTCATAGAAGTTTTGTAGCTTGTCCCACTCAGTGAACATTTCTGGTGGACATTTCCTCAGCAGGGCCTTGTATCTCTCCCATGCTTCATACAGATTTTCAGCATCCAATTGTGTGAATGTTTGTACCTCAGTTTTCAGCCTGATAACTCTTTGAGGTGGATAGAATTTGGCTAGAAATTTAGTCACCAAATCATCCCAGCTAGTGATGCTTCCTTGAGGAAAAGTTTCAAGCCATTGTGCAGCCTTGTCCCTTAATGAGAACGGGAACAGCAGAAGCTTGTAGGTCTCAGGATTCACGCCATTAGACTTGACAGTGTCACAAATCCTTAAGAAGGTGGATAGATGTTGATTTGGGTCCTCCAATGGTCCTCCCCCAAACGAGCAGTTGTTTTGGACCAATGTAATGAGTTGTGGCTTCAATTCAAAGTTATTTGCATTAACATTAGGGGTGAGAATGCTGCTTCCACAATGTCTAGCATTTGCAAAGGTATAGGAGGCCAAAACTCTCCTCTGGGGTGGGTTGTTATTGTTGTTGTCAGCTCCACCAGGTGGATTGGTTGAATGTTCCTCCATATCCTGGAATTCTTCTTCTGATTCCTCTTCTCCAACAATATTTTTCCCTCTTTCAGCTCTTCTTAACCTCCTGAGAGTTCTTTCGTCTTGTTCATGAAAGGTGGGTGTGGTTCTTCTTGTACCTGACATACACGTAGAACATAAGAAACACACAAACCAGTGACACTTCAATCTACTGCTAGAATGAAGTTTTAGTTAGCTTAAGCAAAAATTCAAACAGTTAGCGGGTTAATTGAAAATTAGAGAAACAGAAAATAAAAATGCTAGATCTAGATCACCACCTCACTTAATCATTGTCAATCTAATCAATCCCCGGCAACGGCGCCAAAAACTTGATGGGATATCTTTGCGGAAAAACGAATTTCTCCAAAACACCCAGATCTAACCGGCAAGTGCACCGGGTCGCATCAAGTAATAATAACTCACGGGAGTGAGGTCGATCCCACAGGGATTGAAGGATTGAGCAATTTTAGTTTAGTGGTTGATTTAGTCAAGCGAATCAAGATTTGGTTGAGAGATTTGTGATTTGCAGAATTTAAATTGCATAGAAAGTAAAGGGAATGGGTAATTTGCATGAAATTAAAGAGAACTGAAATTTAAAGTGCTGAATCTTAAAGAACAAGAAATTAAATGGCAGAAACTTAGAACGCAAGAAATGTAAATTGCAGAATCTTAAAATGCAAGTAATGTAAATGGCTTGAATTGTAAAGGGAATTGGGAATTGGATTTGCAGAAATTAATCAAGGAAAAGTAAAATTTCACCAAGCAGAGAAGTAAAGAAGGACTTGAATTGAACCGGATCTTAAAACAGGAATGTAAATGAGCTTGAAAGCAGTAAACAGAGGATGTAAGATTGGAATTCAGATCTCAGGACCCAAGAGACTAGAAAACCAAGTCTAGATCTCAATGCCTTCCTAGATCCAACAAGAACAATTGCAAAGGAAATGTAAATTGCAGAGAAAGTAGATGAAGAAGCAATTAACCGAAACTGAAATTCAATTAAGCAGAGAATTAAACAAGATCCCAAGGTGAGATTGAAACAGAAGTTCTTCAATTCTCCACCCAAGATCCGAAGCAAGAAAATTAAAGAGTGCTGGGCAAGAACAAGGAAGAAGAGAGATCAATTCTCCTCCCCAATTCTCTTGAATTAAAACAACAATGCTAGAATGTAAATGTGAATTCCCAATCAAAACCAGAAAAGAAAGCTCTATATGAAAACTAAAAAGGGAAGCTCTATATGAAAACTCCCAGGAAAAGCTCCATTAAAAACTTAAATCCTATGCTATTTATACACTTTCTTCAAATGGTCTTCAAGCCTTCAATTGGGCCTTTGCTCTTGATGGAATTGGGTTGATAGAGGCCTTGGTTGATTGCTCTTGGAGTTTGGAGAAGAACCGAATTGAACCGGGTTGGAATCATGAAAGCTTGAGTAAAAGTTGGAGTAAAAGTTTGAGGCTAACTTTTACTCCAACTTTTCACATCAGCCACCCTCTTTTGCTGATACCAACGTTGGGGCAAAAGTTAGGGGTCTAACTTTTGCTCCAACGTTGGCCTCCCCTTGCACACTCATGGCGCCAACGTTAGCCAAAAAGTTAGAGGCTAACGTTGGCGCAAACTTTTGCTCTCCAGGGTGTGTTTTTCATGCGCCAACGTTAGCCAAAAAGTTAGGGGCTAACGTTGGCGCAAACTTTTGCTCTCCAGGATGTTGATTTGTGATGCCAAAAGTTAGCCAAAAAGTTTGAGGCTAACTTTTGCTCCAGCTTTTTGCCCAAAAGTTAGCCAAAAATTTGAGGCTAATTTTTGCTCCAGCTTTTTGCCCAAAAGTTAGCCAAAAAGTTTGAGGCCAACTTTTGGTCCAGCTTTTTGCTCCCTGGTTCATTTTTAATTAATCCTAAAGTTTGAGCTAAAGTTTGAGGCAAACTTTTGCTCAAACTTTTTGTCCTCTCTTCCTCCTAACCATTCCTTCTTGCTTCAACCTTTCTCCAAGCTTTCTTCACCTATCATTAATCAACCAAACACATCAAAGTTATGCTCAAAATCATGAGATATTCATTCTTTCATAATATGTGACAATTATAGCATAAAACCTCATGAAATAGCATGAATTCATACATGGTTGATTAAATCAAAGGAAACATGAAAATCTACCCAATTGGCTTGCTTATGGCTCAAGAAAGTGCATAATTCAATTGAAAACTAAAGAAAAAGGCTAGTGAAACTAGGCTAAGATGACTTGTCATCAATACTTCATCACCACAGACAATGGCATCCAATTTACAGATGTAGGCTTCAGAAAACTACTAGCCAACTTGAACATAAACACTAGTTCACTTCTGTAGAACATCCCCAAGCTAATGGACAAGCCGAAGCTGCCAACAAAGTCATATTGGCAGGGCTAAAATGAATATTACAGGACACAAAGGGAGCCTGGACAGAAGAGCTCCCACAAGTCCTATGGGCATATCGAACAACGCCATATTCCACCACAAAGGAATCACCCTTCTGATTAGCATACAGAATGGAGGCAATGATCCCAGTAGAGATTGAAGAAGGGTGGCCTAGAGTGATCCACTATAATGAAGAAGCCAACTCCCAACTTCAAAGGGAAGAACTCGACCTACTTCCGGAAGTCCAAGAAAGAGCTCGGATCAGGGAAGAAGCATTAAAACGACGAATGGCTTCGAGATACAATCAAAAGGTAGTGCAGCGAGGTTTTGCTGAGAACGACCTCATCCTAATCCGAAATGATATCGGAGCAACTCGACCTGGAGAAGGAAAGTTTGCAGCAAACTGTAAAGGACCCTACCAAGTCATAGAAGTACTTGGAAAGGGCTACTACAGACTGTCCGAACTCGATGGGCGAGAGCTTCCTAGGTCATGGCACGCCTGCAACCTAAGAAGGTACTATAGCTAGGGACAATAAAGGATCTTAGGATAACGCGCACTCTTTTTCCTGAAAAGGTTTTTTAATGAGGTGCCAAGCCAAGATCTACAAATTGCCCGACTTAGAGGGATAAAACCCCCTCATATATATATCTGCATTTTCTTTTTGAATAAAAGTTTTTTAGATTTTCTACAAATTCTCAAGACGCATTAATCTAAAACATTAAGAATTCATCGTCCGATTATAAAGCTACAGATCGGCAGAAAGTGAAAATCAAATTCACTACACGATCGCGATAATGACCAACAGAGATGAAAACTAAATTTATTAAAAGGTCGATCAAACGAGGATTAAACCCAATTTCTACAAAATCGACAAAGATGAAAACAGAATAATGCAAGAAGTTATCGAAAGTGATCTATAGAAAGGACCTGACGAGGTCTTAATAAAATGGATTGCTAAAAAATAACTTAAAGACTGGCCGACGTAAAGAAGTCGGACCAGTCGCAATAACCAAAGTTATAAGTAAATCCCTAAAAAAAAGAGGTCTGGCCAGCCCTACAAAAGGGGATTACTATAACTTAGAAGGGCCCGACATAAAGAAGTCGGCCCAAAACATAAAGTTATAAAAGTAATCCCTGAAAGAGACCTGAACAAGGTCCAAGAAAGAGGATTACAAAAATAACTTAGAAGGGCCTGACATGAAGAAGTCGGCCCAAAACATAAAGTTATAAAAGTAATCCCTGAAAGAGACCTGAACAAGGTCCAAGAAAGAGGATTACAAAAATAACTTAGATGGGCCCGACATGAAGAAGTTGGCCCAAAATATAAAGTTATAAAAGTAATCCCTGAAAGAGACCTGAACAAGGTCCAAGAAAGAGGATTACAAAAATAACTTAGAAGGGCCCGACATGATGAAGTCGGCCCAAAATATAAAGTTATAAAAGTAATCCCTTAAAGAGACCTGAAGAAGGTCCAAGAAAGAGGATTACAAAAATAACTTAGAAGGGCCCGACATGAAGAAGTCATCCCAAAACATAAAGTTATAAAAGTAATCCCTGAAAGAGACCTGAACAAGGTCCAAGAAAGAGGATTACAAAAATAACTTAGAAGGACCCGACATGAAGAAGTCGGCCCAAAACATAAAGTTATAAAAATAATCCCTAAAAGTGACCTGAATAAGGTCCAAGAAAGAGGATCACTAAAAATAACTTAGAAGGAACCAACACAAGGAAGTCGGTTCCAAAATCAACAAGTTATAAAAAGTAATCCCTGAAAGAGACTTGACGAGGGTCCGAGAAAGAGGGTTACTAAAAATAACTTAGGTAAGACTGACATAAAGAAGTCGGCCTCCCCCAAACAAGTTACAAGAGTAATTCCTAAAATAAGACCTAACAAGGTCCAAAAGAAAGGATTACTAGAAGTAACTGAAATGACGAAATCGGCTTCCCAAAAACCTTATAAAGGTAATTACTAACGGAGACCTCACAAAGGTCCCAACAAATAGGGTTATTAGAAATAACTTCAAGCCAACATAAGGAAGCCGACATACAAGTTGGATCCCAGCAACTACAACCTCAGAGGAATCAAGCCACAAGTATAAAGGCAATCTAAAGAGGTCAATAAAGCTCCAACACTCCAAAAAGCCTAAAAAGATACCAAGGCAGATGCAAACAGACATGATATGAAAAGCATAAAGTTATAATAATAACAAGCTCAAGAGGCTACCAAAATAAGCCCCAAGAACTTGGAAACTATTTTGTTTTTCAAAATAAAGTTGCTAGACAAGCAACTAAAAGAGTGTCAACATTTAGCAAACATCATAAAGAGTTTAAAAGCCCACAAGCAGGGCTATCTACACAAACATTTAGAAAACAATTTATCTGAAGGCTTCTCGGCAACATCAACACGGGGTGAAGGAGGGCGAGTCTGAAGAGGCACTGCATCCACTGTCCCGTCATCCCTATTCAAGATTTGGCAATCAGGATCTGATTCAGGATGAACGACCTCAGAGGAAGGAGCTGAAGAAGTCGGCATAACAGAAGCTTTGGCCACAGGCACAGAGGGAGGCTCAACATCGTCATCATCCGGGTCGTCAGGGACAATCTTGCCATCCTTTACAACATTATCCAGACTGAATAGAGCAAGGTCGACATCGGGGGCAAGAACCCGAACCTGCTCCTTCAGGTTCTCATAAGCAGCATTTAAGCTGCCTACAAGGTGACCCTGGAGCTCGGCATAATCAACTCGGGCAGACTCCAACTCCTCCCTAAGACGCATCACTTCCCTATAGGTTGTGACATAGCTGTCCTTGTGCCTCAATGCCGCGTCTTCAGCCAACCTCACAGAAGCCGCCAAGGCAACAGAACTAGCCTTTTCGACCTCCAACTCCTTCTCCAGCTTGGTCACTTTCACTTAGAGTTCCTCTTTCAAACCCTTCATCCGATCGAACTCCTGCTTAGCCTCCTCCATGAAGGCTTTGGTGGCATGAGGAGGAAGATCTTGGGCAGTTCGGTATAGGGCAGCTCCCATATGCACCATCTTAATACTACTCCGAGTTATAAAATCTAAATGGCGAAGGAGAGATACATCATCCATAGGGAGGGCACCATAAGGACCAATCTGCTGGTCGACAAAGCCAACAGCGTCGAAATCAGGCGCATCCAGATTGAAGGGCTCGACAGTTCGGGGTCTTTTGGAAGGAGGAACGACCATAGGGTAAGAAACAGTGGCAGAAGACTACGGAGGATCAATTACACGGTCCAAGCGAGCTCGGCACAGATGGCTTCAGTGGAACCTGAGAGGACCCTTCCCGATCCGCCCTAGTCGAGATGTTCTGGGCCACAGTAGCCTTTCTCGCTTTCTTGAAAGCCTTCATCGATTCATTATTCTTGGCCATCTCTGAAAAATGAAGAACAAACAGCTTTACAAATCAGAAAAAGAAGAAGGCAGCAAAAAAACAAGAAACAAAATATATCAAGTAAATACCCAATGCAGTTCGGACAAGGGATGGGTCCCCCAAAGATTTTTTAGTGTCCAAATGAGGAGGTTCCCCCCAAATGTCCTCCAAAACAGTTACAAAGGCCTGCTCGACCTCGTCCAACATCTCCCAGGTATATCAGGATACCACTAAGTTCTTCTGCCACTCTAAAGGAAAGCAGGGTTCGTTATTCTCATCCAGAAAGAAAGGCCGAGCTCCTTCAACAGCCCGGACCTTAAAGAAGTAATTCTTAAAATCCCGAAAGGATTCATCATACATAGAAAAAACCTTGTGCCCCTGGGCAGACCTAAAAGAAATCCAAGAAGCCTTCTTCTTGGTAGTCCCAGGCTTGGTCAACAGAAAAAGTTATAAAAAGAGAGTTTGAGAAGGAGTAACAGCAAATTCTCGACAAACCAACTGAAAAATCTTGATAAAACCCCAAGAATTTGGGTGAAGCTGAGAAGGGGCAACGTTACAGGACCATAACAGGTCGGTTTCAAAAGAAGTAAAGGGAAGGGTGATGTTCATTTGGCTAAAAAAGAAATCATATGAATAGAAAAAGGGACGCTCCCCCTGAGTCAGGACAGGGAAGCAAACCCTTTCGTCAGAATCAGGTGCTACCAACTCGTAACTGTTCTCCTGATCTCCACTTATACAAATTCGATGATGTTTTCTAAGCTCTACGCAAAATTCAGAATTGGCTAAAGAAACACACAGCAACACAAGGGAGTCTGAAAAAGCGTAACTCTCGCGCGATCTAGAATTTTCTAAAAATAAATCCCCGTTGTAAGTATAGCTTCTAGACCAACAAGAATTCCTTCTTTACAAAAGTTTTGGTTGTCACAAGTAACAAACCCCTAAATAAATTGATAACCGAAGTATTTAAACCTCGGGTCGTCTTCTCAAGGAACTGCAGGGAGGTAGGTTCTTATTATTGGTTATGAGCTTTGTAAATTGGGGTTTGAAGGTAAGGAACAAATAATTTAAATGACAAATAAAATAAATAAATAACTGTAAAATAAACTCTTGGCAAGGTATGAGAATTTGGAAGTCCTATCCTAGTTATCCTTATCAATGGTGATGAGAATTGAAATTTAATCCCACTTAGTTAGCCCTTGCTAAAGCAAAGGAAGGTCAAGTCGACCAATTAGTTTGATCCTCAGGTCCTAGTCAATTCCTAAGAAAGGACTAGAGTTATTGGAGTTTAATTTAATTGGCAAAAATAACAATTATTAGTCACGATGAGTTTGACAACTCAAGAGTTGCCAATTAATCAACCAAAGCCAAAAGGAAGAAATTGCAAATTATAAAGGAAAGCAATCATAATTCTGAAATACCTCAAATTATATTAAATAGAAAATCAAATCTAAACATGAATGGTTCATAAGCCAATTGGGCAACAAAAGTAATTAAAGAAAAGCATTAAAATATCTGAAAGCAAAAGGGAAATATAAAGTAAAGGAATGTTGAACCTGATAAGAAGTTGGAATACTAAATTGAAATAATAAGAAATCCTAATCCTAAAACCTAAGAGAGAGGAGAGAACCTCTCTCTCTAAAAACTACATCTAGACTATGAAAAGTGGATAATTCGAGAGCTCTCTTTTAATGGATGCATTCCCCCACTTCATAACCTCTAATCTGTGCCTTCTGGACTTGGATCTGGGCCAAAAAGGGCTTCAAAAATCGCTGGGGGCATTTTCTGTAATTTCTGGTGCGTGGCGCCTATCACGTGTCCGCGTGGGTCACGCAGTCGCGTCATCTGGAGTTTTCCTTATCACGCGTTCACTTGGTCATGCGTCCGCATCATCTGTGTTTTGCTTAAGGCGCGTGTCGACGTCAGTCACGCATTCGCGTCGTTGTCTTTTCACGCTAGGCATGCGGCCGCATCGTCCATGCGTTCGCGTCGCTGCTAGTTTCTTCAGAAACTCCATTTTGTGCTTTCCTTCCATTTTTGTATGTTTCCTTTCCATCCTTTAAGTCATTCCTGCCTTAGAAGATCTGAAACTTCTCAACACACAAATCACGGCATCGAATGGTAATAAAGGGTAATTAAAATAAATAATTTTAAAGCATAGGAAACATGTATTTCACATATATCACATAATAAGGAAGGGAAAGTAAAACCATGCAATTTACATGAATAAGTGAGTGAAGGATTGAATAAATCACCTAAATTGAGCACAATACATATCATAAAATATGGGTTTATCAACCTCCCCACACTTAAACAATAGCATGTCCTCATGCTAAGTCCAAGATAAAGAGTAAGGTAAGGTTAAGGTGGTGGAATCTCATGCAATGCAATCTATTCTAAATGCAACTACCTAAATGAATCATGCAATTCTGATTTTTATTCACTTGTATATAAAACTTATATGCAGTTAAATTAATTCACATACCCAAGGAATTATATATGCATAGCCAAACCCTGGATAATGTTAAAGCACTTTTACAATTAAGATGGGTAAAAATATTTTTCAAACTTGCAAGACAATTAACAATTTAAGCAGAGATATATGGTGATGAGCTATTGAACCCTCACTGAATTTTGTGTTTATTCTCCAGTCACTCAGTGTTTATTGGGTTAATCACTCTATTCTTCCTTTTATCCTTACTTTCTATAACTTTGTTCTTCATCAAACCAATCAACAATTATAGAACACAGACATATAAAAATCATGAGGTCTTTTTCAAGGTTGTAATGGGGCCAAGGTAAAGGTAAGGGTATATGTATAAGGTTAAGTGAGCTAATAAGTGAATCCTTGACTAGTCTAAGATCTCACCTAACATACATATTTCGTAATTCAAAGCTTCTTATCCTAATTGCCCAGATTTTCTCATTTTTGTATTGCAAGCTCATGCATTAACTTAAATTTTATCCCATGTGCATTGATTCTTTTTATTTTGCAATTCGGGAATTTTTGTATCCCTTTTATTTAAATAAATTTTTTTTAAATGCACATGTAATTTAATTGATTTCACATGACCATGCTTCCCAAAATTTTTATTTTGATTATTTTTATCCTTTTTGACTTTCTACCTTTGTTTCTATCATCCATGTTCCCATAAAGTTTCCCACACTTAAACAATACACAATTTCTATCTTAAGCTAACTAAGGATTCAACTTGGGATTTTATCTTGTTTTTCTGCTTAAGGCTAGTAATGTGGTTTATAGAAAAAGAGAGGATTAAAAAGCTCAAAGGGGCTAACAAAGGTGATGTAAAGGTAGGCTAATTTGAGATAAGTGAGGAAAATTCCAATGATGGCCTCAACCATCTCTTAGTATGTATCTATACTCTATAAATGGACATATAAATTAAAACAAAGTAAAGAACATCAGAATAAAAAAGAGGGATGAAACACACAGGAATAAAAATTATGGTTTGAATGTAATCATACAATTAAGCTCAAAACTCACAGGCTGTATGTTCTCTAGCTCAAAAATCATATATCAGTTATACATGTCATGCAAGTAGAAATTAAGGGTTCCCATTATTCTCAATGTAAAATTTATTTTGGGTGGCTTTAAAGTTTTAGTGTTCCTCCTTGATGAAATGTTGTTAACTAACTAACATGTTATGTTCTATATACAAGGTGTGGATTGTTTTTGATTATGTTAAAGTCTCTAGTTTACTTCCCTTTTTTTCTTCAATTTAAACCAAACTATCATATGCTAAAACGGGTAAACTATACTAATTAATCCACATATTCTATAACTAATAAGTTTAGAATTGCAAACTAAACTAAATGGCTAAAATATGAACTAAGGTGCAAAATGCAGAAAATAAAGTAAAAACACATGAAAAGAACAATGTATAAGTACTGAAAGATAAAAATAAAAATAAAGATAAAAATACAGAAAAATAACCAAAATAAAATAAAAGAGTCTGTAGTGGTTCACCAAAAACTACGCCAGAGATGGCGACCTCCCCACACTTAAAATAAAGCATCGTCCTCGATGCTCACTCAAGCTGGGTGTGAAGGAGTGTCATCATTGGAAGGATGGGCTGCTGGAGTCTCGATAGTAGCCTGAGGATCTGCAGACTGGATGAGGGTAGGTGGATCTGTCTGTTGGAGAGGAGGCTCTGACTGGATAGGAATCTCTGGATCTGCGGCCTGAATCTGGTGTGGCTCCTCCTATTGTGGTGCAGCCTGCTCCGGTCCTGTCTGTGCAGCCTGGGTGGGTGTCTCCTCCTCGTGATCGTCCTCCTCCACCTCAGATGTATCAGAAGGGGTGTCAGGCTCGGAGGTGATGTCGCCGCCTGATCATCAATGGCGCCAAAAACTTGGTGCGGCACACTTGTAATCTCAACTCTTTTATCACAACTCCGCACAACTAACCAGCAAGTGCACTGGGTCGTCCAAGTAATGAACCTTATGTGAGTAAGGGTCGATCCCACGGAGATTGTCGGCTTGAAGCAAGGTATGATCATCTTGTAAATCTCAGGCAGGCGGATTCAAATGGTTATGGAGTTTAAGGTGATGAAAATAAACTTAAAATAAAGATAGAGATACTTATGTAATTCATTTGTTAGAATTTCAGATAAGCGTATGAAGATGCTTTGTTCCTCCTGAACCTCTGCTTTCCTATTGCCTTCTTCCAATCATTCATACTCCTTTCCATGGCAAGCTTTATGTTGGGCATCACCGTTGTCAATGGCTACTTCCCGTCCTCTCAGTGAAAATGGTCCTGATGCTCTGTCACAACATCGGCTAATCAGCTGTCGGTTCTCGATCATGTCGGAATAGGATCCATTGATCCTTTTGCGTCTGTCACACGCCCCACAATCGCGAGTTTGAAGCTCGTCACAGTCATCCCTTCCCAGATCCTACTCAGAATACCACAGACAAGGTTTAGACATTCCGGATCTCAGGAATGGCTGCCAATAATTCTAGCCTATACCACGAAGGTTCCAATCTGAGATTAGAAACCCAAGAGATACGCATTCAAGCCATTGCTAGTAGAACAGAGGTGGTTGTCAGGCACATGTTCATAGGTGAGAATGATGATGAGTGTCACGGATCATCACATTCATCAAGTTGAATAATGAATGAATATCTTGGAGAAGAAATAGACTTGAGTTGAATAGAAAAATAATAGTACTTTGTATTAATTCATGAAGAACAGCAGAGCTCCACACCTTAATCTATGGTGTGTAGAAACTCCACCATTGAAAATACATAAGAACAAGGTCTAGGCATGGCCGTGAGGCCAGCCCCCAAACGTGAAAAGGTCTATGAAAGTATGAGTAAAAGATGAAAATACAATAGCAAAAGGTCCTATTTATAGAAAACTAGTAGCCTAGGGTTACAGAAATAGGTAATTAATGCAGAAATCTTCTTTCGGGCCCACTTGGTGTGGGCTTGGGTTGAGCATTGAAGCTTTCATGTGTAGAGACTTTTCTTGGAGTTAAACGCCAGCTTTTGTGCCAGTTTGGGCGTTTAACTCTAGCTTTTGTGCCAGTTTTGGAGTTAAACGCCAGAATTCTTCAGCTGTCTTGGAACGCCTATTTGGGCCATCAAATCTCGGGTAAAGTATAGACTATTATATATTTCTGGAAAGCCCAGGATGTCTACTTTCTAACGCAATTAAGAGCGTGCCAATTAAGCTTCTGTAGCTCCAAAAAATCCATTTTGAGTGCAGGGAGGTCAGAATCCAACAGCATCTGCAGTCCTTTTTCAGCCTCTGGATCAGATTTTTGCTCAGGTCCCTCAATTTCAGCCAGAAAATACCTGAAATCACAGAAAAACACACAAACTCATAGTAAAGTCCAGAAGATTAATTTTTATTTAAAAATTAATAAAAATATAATAAAAACTAACTAAAATATACTAAAAACATACTAAAAACAATGCCAAAAAGCGTATAAATTATCCGCTCATCACCGTCGGAACGGATCATCAACTTGACGTGCTCATAGCGTCACTTGTTGCGATGCTCCATACGATCCAAGCGGGAGAAGAGTCGATGCACCAAATGGTAAATAGGCTCAGGAGCAGCTGGAGATGCAGTGGGTGGGGCAGGTGCAGCAGTGGAAGAAGAGGGGGCAGCTGAAGGTGTGGCTGTCTCATCAGAAGTAGTAAGGAATGGAGGTCTGTAGCCTAAAGCCAGAAAGTTCCTGCTGTGAAGAATGATCTTCTTGCAGTCCGCAGCAGGTGGCTTCTCATCAGCATCCTCCCAAGGCACGTCAGCTCGACGGCCTAGCTGGGTGACCAGATAAGGGAAGGGGAGGGTGCCTCTGACATGGACCCTGGCCATATAGTGCCGGATGAATCGTGGCAGGTATAGGTCCTTACCCTCCATCACACACCAGAGGAGGGTGATCATAGCAGCAGGCAGCTCCGTCTCATGAGTGCTCGGCATAATATAGTTACTCAGGATCTGGTGCCAGAGCCTAGCCTCATCATTCAAGGGTATCCGCTTGATTCCTTTAGGCATGGTGGTGTTCTTACACATGACCCATGGGACAGTAGGGTCAAGGGCTATCCTCTCCTTGACAGCATCCCAGTCGAATCTCAGGAACCTCATATCCTCTTCAGCCTTTTGTTAACCGTCAGGCTGATCTGACTTAGGCTGAAGGCACAGAATATCCTCAATGGCCTCTTCAGTGGCCAGTATCTGTTTTCCTCTGAGGTGCACTGCATCTAGGGAAGTCTTGAAATAATTGCAGTAAAACTCTCTTACCCAGGAAGCATTGACTTCAGTCAAATTTCTCTCCAAGAAGAACCAGCCTCTTTGTTTGATCTGATCAGAGGTGTACTGCTGTAGTTCTTCTGGAATTTTCAAAGTCCTCTCCAGGTACAGATTTTTGGAGGTAGCAAACACTGGATACTTCAGCTCACAGTATCGGTTTGCAAACTTAATTGGATCATTGGCAGGGAAGAGCTGGTTAGCCTTCTCCTGTGGGGTAAAGTACTTCTCCCGCCTGGAGTCATCATGCATAAGCTCCAGGAGAGACATAGAGGATTCACCTCTTTTCCGTTTGCTAGTTATTGCTTTGCCTTTTCCTTTTCTTTGAGTGTCAGACATCCTAAAAAATAGAAATCTAGGATATAATAAAAGTAGGAAAACAAGTAGGCAAATAACAAGATAAGCACAAAGTGGCAAAGGAGCAGTAGAAAAATGAAATGAGTTGAATAATTATGCATTTTGGAGTGTTTTGGGGTTTAAAAAGCTGAGATGTGAAAGTTCAATCCAAAATGTAATATATAAATAGAATTCATGTTAATTAGGAAAAACCATAATCATGCCTTGAGTTAAAAAGTAAAAGTAAGGATTTAGTCAAAAAGCAGAGGGGGTGGTTAGAAAGTTAAAAGTAGTTTTAAATTAAAAAAGAGGTTAGGAAGCAAAAATCAGTGAGTTAGTAAAAAGAAAGTCAGAGTAAGTGGCATGATGATTGGTTTCTAAGTAACAAGTATTTCACAATTTGAAGCAACAGACAACTCATATTCAAGCAAGGAAATCAAGTTGTTGATGATTCATATAAATATACCAATAGCGAAAATTGAAATCTAATCAACAATAACGTGATTTATTAACCGGGAAACAAAAGGAATAAGAATGCTGGCCCGTGCATTCATGAATTGGTTTGGTGAAAGCTAAGGAAAGCAAAATTGAAAATTCCAAAACCAATGCATGAATGAGAATCAAAACGATTTACAGAAAATTGGGCAGCATTTTGGCTAAAATTGGATGTTCCCAGAAAATAAACAGCAGCAGAATAGTTCATATAAATTAAAATAAACTGCAAATAGAGATAGATAATATGAACATGAAAGAGCAATCGCAATAACAACATGAACAGTAAGAACATCATATGAACAATACTTAGATCACAGCAATAGCAGAATTACGAAAATTATAAAACAAGTAGCAAGAACAGTGCAATTAATCAGGCCTAAATCCACTAACCACATCCTAGCTACCTAACCACCTAGAATCCAGTACAACATACATCTCTAACTAGCCTAAATTTAAACATAAACTGAAAAAAATATGAAAATAACTAGGAATAAAAGAAAGGTGGCGTTCAGCGGAACCTGGTAGGCGTATGAACTAAGCTAAGGAACTGAGAGATGGTGGGGGTGTGGTTGCTGTGGTGCTGGGAGGGGCACGGTGGCGTGGCAGAACAGGGTGATTGGTGTGGCGGTTGGTGGCTGTTTGGTGGCAGGGGGGTTCCGGGTGGGGGTAAAGTGGAGAGGGGGTTCAGGAGGGGGAAATGAAGAGGGTAAGGGTGATGGTGGTGGGATGCGCGGCGGTGACGGCGCGGTGGTGGTGGTGGTCGCGGAGGGGCAGCGGTGGTGGATGGAAGAAGAGAAGTGAAAGAGAAGAAAGAGAGGGAAGGAAGAAGGGGGTGGCGTCGTGGTCGTGGCTGGGTGGTCGACGGTGGAGCGGCGGTTGGAGGGGGTTGGCTGGGAGTGGTGGTGGTTGGGGGTGGGTTATGCTGAAGAAAGGGAGAAGAAGGGGAATGGGGGGCGCGACGGGGTAGGGTTTCGCATCACTGGGGGTTAGTGAAATTGAATCCACGCGAACGCGTGGGGCACGCAGTCGCGTGAATAGGGTGGACGGGGGGTTGACACGATCGCATGGAATGGGTAAAAGAATGCATGACGCGGTCGCGTGAGGCATGCGACCATGTCGCTGGAAATTGTGCTAAACGCACAATTCCAGCGTCGTTTCAGCGCAACTCTTTGTCTCCTTTGGGGTGTTGTGCAATCCACACGATGCGATCGCGTCGCTCACGATTTTGCGTGGGATGGGTGTTATATAAGTGACTCGTTCGCGTCAGGGGCGCGAAGGCGTGGGCTGTTTTGTGCTAAACACACAACAGCCGCACGATTCCAGCCCAAATTTCTGGGCGTTGGATTTTGACACTGATTTCCAGATCACGCGAACGCTTTAGCAATGCAATCGCGTCGCACGCTTTTTTTTCTTTTTTTTTTTTGATATGCAATTATGCCGTTATGCAGTATGTAATGCTAATGCAAATGCTTACGAATAATATCCAGGTTCAATGAAAATAAAACAATATAAAAATAAACAAAACGAAATAAAATGAAAACAGAAACAATCATACCATGGTGGGTTGTCTCCCACCTAGCACTTTTAGTTAAAGTCCTTAAGTTGGACATTGGATGAGCTTCCTGTTATGGCGGCTTATACTTAAATTCATCCAGAAATCTCCACCAATGTTTGGAATGCCAACAGCCTCTGGGGTCCCAAACTAGGTATGTGAAGCCCTTGAGTAGCTTCAAACAGGTTCTCAGGTTCTCGGGGTGGTGAATGTCATAATAGATTCCAAGATCCCAAACTTTGCTTTTAAATCCGCCTTTGTCTTGATCTATATTCTTCCATCCGGGCAGCTTAGAAATTGTATTCTCACCAAGATGACTAAACGTCTTCCGAGATCCATTCGATTGAACATGATACCAATCAGTGCACTTCGAGTTGAAGCGTGGAACCTTATTGAACCTTGTGCACCAGCTCTGAGTACAAGCCATTTTTCTCTTACTCTTAAAGTCGCATAGAGCTCTAAGCTGGCCATCTGTTTCAAGCAAACCATATTCAAGTGGAAAAATAAAGTTAAAGGTTAAGGATTGTACCCACTTGAAGCTTGTATTGGGTGGTAATGGCCTTGGGATAGGTGTTTCCAGTGGTTCTGTAAGTTCTACTCCCTTGTAATCTTCTGTGAATTCCTCCATTGCTTTGCAAAATTCTTCAAATGCAACCACGTCTTGATCAAAGTCTAAGACATCTTCCGCATCACTCAAGTCATAAATTGGAGGTTGAGAAAAATCTACCTCGACATCATCTTCGTATTCACTTGGATAAGGTTCTTCAATCTCAGAGAATTCACTTGCGGATGCAAGTTCATTACTAGGAAAACTTGACTTGAGACTATCATCATCAAGGAAACGTGCATCTTGGGTTATTCCGTCTAGTTCTTCCTGAAATACCTACTTTAGGAGTTGTGCACTACCCTCCTTAGCATTAATTGTAACGTCCTAGAGGAATTTTTCACAACTCTGGATTCCCGTGGAGGTTCAGCATCTCCTAAATCTTCAATCAGTACTTCTTCTTCTTGGATAATTTGAGCTTCCTCCAATTGTTCCAGAATAAAGTTATGCTCATTACTGCCCTCTGGGGTTTCTAGTGTCTCCTTCATGCTACGTTCGTCATTAGATTCTCCACATAAAGCTATTGGAGTTCCTTGAGGGTCTAAACGTCTGGAAGATAATTGATGTATTGCTTGCTCCAGCTGATGAAGAGTTGTATGAAGTTGATCTACTGTTTCCTTGAGGCGAGCCTGTGATTCTCGAGGTGGTGGATTTGGACATGGTACATAGGGAAGTGGTGGTGTTTAGGAGTAATTGGATTGGAACTGGGGTAAATAAGGATCATACGGTGGTGAATGGTGAAAAGGAGCTTGTGAGTGGGGTAGTTCAAAGTTATGTTGAAAGGATGGTCTATAGGCACATGGTGGAGCTTGTTGGTAGTTACAAGGTTGTCCACCATATCTATCAGCTTAGTATGCATTGTAGAATGGTCTTTGTCCATGATATCTTAGAGGGTGTTGTTGCCTAAAGGGTTGATCAAATCCTCTTGGCTCCATCCATCTTTGATTTCTCTGACCTTGATGCATGTTCCTGCTATAACTTCCGTTCCCTTCAACAGTATTAGAACCAAACTCAAAGTGAGAGGGGTGAGAATTCATAGTAGCTAAAAATATAAAGGAGAAAAACAAAAATAAATAAACAAGTAAAAGAAAAATATTTACAATAACCAATAATAAGGCACACGATTGCAGTTCCCCGGCAATGGCGCCATTTTTGAAAGAGCGTAACTCTCGTGCGATCTAGAATTTTCTAAAAACAAATCCCCGTTGTAAGTATAGCTTCTAGACCGACAAGAATTCCTTCTTTACAAAAGTTTTGGTTGTCACAAGTAACAAACCCCTAAATAAATTGATAACCGAAGTATTTAAACCTCGGGTCGTCTTCTCAAGGAACTGCAGGGAGGTATGTTCTTATTATTGGTTATGAGATTTGTAAATTGGGGTTTAAAGGTAAGGAACAAATAATTTAAATGACAAATAAAGTAAATAAATAACTGTAAAATAAACTCTTGGCAAGGTATGAGAATTTGGAAGTCCTATCCTAGTTATCCGTATCAATGGTGATGAGAATTGAAATTTAATCCCACTTAGTTAGCCCTTGCTAAAGCAAAGGAAGGTCAAGTGGACCAATTAGTTTGATCCTCAGGTCCTAGTCAATTCATAAGAAAGGACTAGAGTTATTGGAGTTTAATTCAATTGGCAAAAATAACAATTATCAGTCACGATGAGTTTGATAACTCAAGAGTTGCCAATTAATCAACCAAAGCCAAAAGGAAGAAATTGCAAATTATTAATGTAAATAAAGGAAAGCAATCATAATTCTAAAATACCTCAAATTATATTAAATAGAAAATCAAATCTAAACATGAATGGTTCATAAGCCAATTGGGCAACAAAAGTAATTAAAGGAAAGCATTAAAATATCTGAAAGCAAAAGGGAAATATAAAGTAAAGGAATGTTGAACCTGATAAGAAGTTGGAATACTAAATTGAAATAATAAGAAATCCTAATCCTAAAACCTAAGAGAGAGGAGAGAACCTCTCTCTAAAAACTACATCTAGACTATGAAAAGTGGATAATTCGAGAGCTCTCTTTTAATGAATGCATTCCCCCACTTCATAACCTCTAATCTGTGCCTTCTGGACTTGGATCTGGGCCAAAAAGGGCTTCAGAAATTGCTGGGGGCATTTTCTGTAATTTCTGGTGCGTGGCGCCTGTCACGCGTCCACGTGGGTCATGCGGTCGCGTCATCTGGAGTTTTCCTTATCACGCATTCGCTTCGGTCATGCGTCCGCGTCATCTGTGTTTTGCTTAAGGCGCGCGTCCACGTCAGTCACGCGTTCGCGTCGCTGTCTTTTCGCGCTAGGCATGCTGCCGCGTCGTCCATGCGTTCGCGTCGCTGCCAGTTTCTTCAGAAACTCCATTTTGTGCTTTCCTTCCATTTTTGTATGTTTCCTTTCCATCCTTTAAGTCATTCCTGCCTTAGAAGATCTGAAACTTCTCAACACACAAATGACGGCATCGAATGGTAATAAAGGGTAATTAAAATAAATAATTTTAAAGCATAGAAAACATGTATTTCACATATATCACATAATAAGGAAGGGAAAGTAAAACCATGCAATTTACATAAATAAGTGAGTGAAGGATTGAATAAATCACCTAAATTGAGCACAATACATATCATAAAATATGGGTTTATCAGAGTCCAACCAATCAGACATCCCCTCAGGAACCTTAGAAGACGCCTCGACAATATTTTTGCGAGAAGACATAGCCAACTAGTCCTACAAACAAGAAAAGAAGATTGGATTACTAAAAAACATCTCGGACGAAGTCAAAACAACTCGGCCAACACAATCCAGCGCAGTACAAGCGATAAAAGGAAACCTCGGGACCTACACCAAAAAGATCCAGGGGCATCCTTTGGAGGCAGAACAAGGACTCAGGAAAACCTACAAGCCTACACCTCGATACAGGAAGATAATGACCCTATTTTTTCTTTTCAACTAAAATGACAACTCTGAATAGAAAGTCATGAGTCACAGATAAAACCATCAAAATAACCACATTCCAGACCCACAGTCTCAGTCATAGTCAACAAACAAAGCGACCAAATAACAAAGCATATCAAGAAAAAGGTATCAAAGACACAATCTTTTCCAGGAAAGTAAAAAGCATCGTTATCTTCCACAAAATTCACCAGCAAAGAAAACTATCAACATAGGCGAAAGACATCAAAGGAGCAATCTTTCGAGAAAGCAAGCAGGTTCATGCAGTTCACAGAAGAAGAAAAATAAATGGTACGAACCCTAGAATACAGAAAGCAAGCAAAACCCCACAAGCAATAAACAAACAGATGCATAGCAATACAAAGGTTCAAACTTTCGAAGAAACTAAAAACAGAAATAACATAACGCAAGCGACAAAGAAAGTAAGGAGAAACCAACCTGGAAAAAGCAGAAAGCTTTGAAAGAAAGTTGAAGATAAATCGCCCTCCACAGCGAGAAAAAAATAATAACCAGGCAGTGTCGCAGGGAGAAATGCAAAAACTGCAAACTCTAGGCAAAAACAGAAGGAGAGAAAGAAAAGGGAAATTACGGAGAAGAGAAACCGTTTTTCCGAATGTGAAATTCAAAATAAAGACGCCAAGGGAAACGGGGGAATTAAAAACCAATTAATGAGGATATTAAACCCTCGCATATTCCCAAGGCTAAGAGCGCTAATGCAAAAGCGCGCGCTTTTAAGAAGAAGCAAAAGAAAACGTTCCGCATTCAAAAAAAAAGAAATCTACAAAGATGAAGTCGACAAAATGCTCGAGTTCGGCTTCACCAGAGAAGGATTGAAGTCCTGAAACTAAGACTCGACCTCAGAAAGAAAGACCGAGCTCGAGCAGGGGCACTGTTCATACCCTGGGTCGAGCTATCTGACCCGGGATGTTTAGCGACAAGGCAACCGATCTCTTTCCAGTCAGACTATCCGACCTCTTCTCAAAGAGCTCGGCCAACTCACCAGGGAAGCCCAACAAAGGTCCTAGAGAGAGGAACACGACCCAAATCCAAAAGTGGCCCAGGCCTACAGAGATAAGGGCGGTTCCCTTGAAGATAAGATGACCTCACCCAAAGATAAGATAAGATAAGATAAGATAACTAACTTATCTTATCAAAAAAGGTCACTCCACACCATTATAAATACACTGGAGTACCCAGGTATAACTCATACTCTGATTCTACTAAAAAACCTGCTCAATACCCTTTCTAACTTAAGCATCGGAGTCCCTTGCAGGTACCCCCCACCCTCCAGTGACAAAGGATCAGTAGTGCAGCCAAGCTCAACAAGTCGGATACGATAGCTCCGACCTCCACTTACAGTCGGACACATCATCTTCGATCAGCACAGAAGATCTCATCCAAGATCGGCCTACAGTTTCAGGTAATCCTCGGAACAGTTCCCATTTTCCAAAATTTTCAAAGAATACCCAAATCAAACATTTTTTTTACTACCAAAGTTTCCCAAAAGAACCTCCCCCACACTTAGATGTAACACCCTCCTTCAACCTAAGCTAATCAAGGATACAATCCAAGGTAATTCATGGTTTTCCGCTTAAGGTTGTGATGTGCTAATATCAAGAAAAATGGGGTAAATAAAGCTCAAAAGGGGTTTAACAATGGTAAATGCAAAAGGGTAGGCTATATGGGAAAAGTAAGCTTTTAAATAAAGATGGCCTTAATCATGCTCAATGCAATTCAAAACATCAATCATTGGAAATAAAGAATCAAGCAAAACTAAGATTACAATCATAGAAGAGATATAGCACACAAGAACAAAAATTGGTGGTTAAAATGTGTAACCACTCAATATAGCTCAAAAACTCACAAGGTATTAGTTCCTTACTCTTCTACATTCCATGAGAAATCATTTAAGCAAGTTTGAAAACAGTTTTCCAATCAATTCAATAGAAAGCCCAAAATTCTTGGAACGTTCTTGTTGTTTTTCACCAAAATTATTTCCTATATATGTATGTATGTGATGGATGCCAAATTTTTTTCAAAATTTCCTAGTTCTTCTCCTAATTTTCAACAAGCAAAAAGTAACATGAACAATTAGGATCAAAATGAGCTAGGCATACGCTATTCACATCATCCAATCACAATCCATATCTATACTATGTACCAAGCAATATAAAGATGCAATATGTATGTATATACCAAAATGAAGGTGCAAAAGTAAAGATAACAAGAAGCAACTAATATATATACCAAGGTAAAATGTGCATAAGTCAAAGTACTAAAGGTATCCACAAAAAAGCGTAATAAAGGCTGAAAATAAACTAAAATGACAAGTGTTCGGAAGAGAATATTTATACCCAAAAATAGAAGAACCTCCCCCACACTTAGATGATGCACGGTCCTCCATGCCAAATAATCAATCGGGGAAAATCAATCGTGAGAAGTTCCACCGTTAGATGGTGGTGGGTGATAGTGACGCTGATAAACAATCACGGCTCTGGATGTCACTGGGGCGGCCTCAGCTCTTGGCTACTCAACTGTCATCTCCACTATCGGCTCAGATCCAGCTGCCTGCTCCTCGACTCTAGGCTCCTCAACTGTGGGCTCCTCAACCATATGATCTGTAGGATCCTCAATGCTAGGCTCCTCAGCTCTCTAAAATACTTCCTCCTCAACCATGGGCTCCGTGGGTCTCTACTCAGGCTGCTCCTGGGGCTCGATTACCTGGCCAGCTTCAGCTGTTGGCTCCTCAGATGCAGGCTCCTCGGCCTCGGGCTCAGGTGTATCTGGAGGAGGTGGCCAGGGTCTCTACCCTCAAACTTTGCCACTATCCACTGGAAGCGGCAAGCGTTGCGGCACTCAAAGCGGTGGATGGCCTGGAGGATCTCCGGACATAACTCAAATGGCGTCTGAGGTCGGAGTGTAGGTGCGGGAGCTGTAGGAGTGCTGAAGGTGCTGATGGCTCTGCTGAGGATGATGGTGGCTCAGTGGTCTTCCTCTTCTTCTGTGGCAGTCCATCGTAATCGCCGTATGGCAGGAATGGCTGCTTACTGATGTAGACAGACATCCGGTCGAGATGAATGTGTCAGGTAGGGTACTGGGAGGCACAAGAAGAGAGCGAGCCAACGGATTGGCTTTCTCTTTCCCTTTTTGAGTCTTTCTGAAAAAGACGAAAACAGAATACAACTAAGGAGAAGCAGATAAAAATCACAGAATTCAGAAGACATAATCAAACAGTTCAAGTAAGAGCCACTAGAGTAAACAGACATTCAATCCAAGGAAAACATGTATAAAACAGTGAGATGTTCAAAAGAAATGTGGTTTCCCAAGATTAAGCAACCTAAGTAACCAATGAATGGATGAACAAACAATGAAAGCATGTATATGACCTAGGTACATTATGTAGGTGAATTGAGTTGGAAGAAATTGATTATTGCAATTGTGCTTTGGAAATTGAAAAGAGTTTGGAAAAATTGGCACAAAAGGCAAAAATCAAAGTCATACTGAAAGCATACACATATTCATGTTGCGAAGTAAGAAATGACCACCTGTACCTAGCTTCTTGTCCAAAGTAGTGCTTGATTGAAAAACAAAGTGCATTGCTCAAAAACATAATGGAACAAATGGCTATGTATGTGGTTGTCCATTTTGCAACATTTCATGAATATGCAACAGCATCAATCCAGTGATAAAATTCAGGCTATGCACTAAAAATTACCAAATAGAATAATCAAAACTATCAATTTCAATCGAATTTGGTCTCAAGAACAAAATCAGCAAAGAAGTGCATAGTTGGCAAACTAATTAGTAAAGGATGATATGCACCACAAATTTGACATCAAACCAAATAATCACAAAGCAAAATGAAGCTTAAATTGATGTTTCATCAAAATGCATTCGTAGAGTGCATAATTAATAAATTTCAGGCAGCAGCTGGTACACGGAATCGTGATCTCAACACTTCTTCACAACTCCGCATAACTGACCAGCAAGTGCACTGGGTCGTCCAAGTAATACCTTACGTGAGTAAGGGTCGATCCCACGGAGATTGTCAGCTTGAAGCAAGCTATGGTTATCCTTGTAAATCCCAGTCAGGTAGATTCAATTGATTATGAGGTTTTGATAATTAAAATATAAATAAAACATAAAATAAGATAAAGTTACTTATGTAATTCATTGGTGGGAATTTCAGATAAGCGTCTGGAGATACTTTGTTGCTTCTGAACCTCTTCTTTCCTATTGCCTTCTTCCAACCATGCGTTACTTCCTTCCATGGCAAGCTGTAAGATCCTCTCAGTGAAAATGGTCCTCTACGGTTTCTGCACGGCTAATCAACTGTCGAAATTCTCGTCTCGGATGAAAAATACCAGGTACAGCTATGATAAACCATTATTTTACGGTTTATATTGTGTTTAATTGTGGTTTTATCAAATCTTTACCCACTTATTCATTAAATTAGCATGTATTTACAATTCCTTCCCAAAATTACTCCATGGTTGAAAACTTGCTTCCTAGAGACTTTTAATTATGTATTTTAATTCTCCTTTATTCCATTCGATGCCGTGATCTGTGTGTTAAGTGTTTTAGGCTTTATAGGGCATGAATGACTTGCAGATTGGAAAGGAGGCTTGCAAAAATGGAAGGAACACAAGAAATGGAGGAGATGACCAGCGAGAAGTGACGCGGACGCATGGCTCACGCGACCGCGCGAAATAGAGGAAATTGCAGTGACGTGTTCGCATGCCCTACACGAATGCAGGATTGGAAACTGCACAAGTGACGCGAATGCATAGACGACGTGCACGCGTGGCAAGGCAAAACGGTGGATGACGCGAACGCTTGGATGACGCGATCGCGTGACGTGCGCGATCTGCAGAATCTATAGAATTCGCTGGGGACGATTTTGGGCCTTGTTTTGACCCATTTCTCGGCCCAGAAAAGCAGATTAGAGCTAGGGAACATGCAGAGACCAAAACAATATTCATTCCGCATAATTTTAGTGGGAGATCTGATTTTACCCCTCCTCTAGGTTTTCTCTCTACACATTCATAGTTCTTAGGATTTTGATTTTATTGCTTTTTGGATTGGGATATTGAGAAGAGTTATTACCTCCGTCAAGACTTCATCATTCTAGTTTGTTTCCTTACTTGTCACTTACTCTTTCATATCCTTAATTTATTCAGAGTTACTGTTGGTTTACTTTTAGAATTTATTAATACAAGAACTATTTTTATTTTTAATTGATCCTTTTGATTATTATTTATCATGTCTTTCTTTATTTCCCTTTCTTATTTTGCGAAGTTTGCATTCATAATGAGCGAGTAGTTCCATAACTTGATTGGGAGTTGATTGAAAGGAGGACCTTGAGTTGGATGCTCGAGAGTAAAATTATAGTTGGGTTTAGCGTTGGGTCGCCCTCTAATCACTGACACTAGTCCTTTCCAAGGGAGAGGATTAGAACTTGTGAATAGAAACTAACTTCCAACTTGCTTAACTTTCCTTTACCTGGTAAAGGATAACTGAGCAGGCAACCTTCAATTATCACTTTTATCTTGAGAGAACTCCATCAAGGATAGGGCTTCCAACTAATCTACTCCCGGTCAAGGTTTTTATTTAAATTACATAAATTCTCTGATTTAATTTCCTGTTTATCAACTCAAACCATTTTAGAAAACATCTAATTTTGTGACAACCCTTCTAAATTGGTAAGCGGATTTTTTTGGTTGGTTAAGAACTATACTTGCAACGTATCTCTTATAATAATTTCTTAACTCGCCAATTTCCGCCATGTCAAGCTACCGCATGGCTAATCATCTGTCAGTTCCCGCTAGCGTCAGAATAAGATCCATTGATCCTTTTGCACACTGTCACTTGTGCCCAACATTCGCAGGTTTGAAGCTCGTCACAGTCATTCCTTCCCGGATCCTACTCGGAATACCACAGACAAGGTTTAGACTTTCCGGATCCCAGGAATGGCTGCCAATAATTCTAGCCTATACCACGAAGATACTAATCTCACGGACTCAGTCCGTGTATTAGATATCAAAGAGAATATACTCCAGCTGTCATCCAATGACTACGTTGAACATCATGTAGACCGCTTTGTGGTTGTCAGACACGCGATCTTGGCTAAGCGAGTAACGAAGATTGGGTGATTGTCACGGGTCACCACTTCATTTTGACTTAACTGAATTAAGTACGAGAGTATATCTTGGAGAAGAAGCAGGTGTGAATTGAATAGAAAATAGTAGTAATTGCATTAATTCATAAAGAACAGCAGAGCTCCACACCTTAATCTATGGGGTGTAGAAATTCCACCGTAGAAAATACATAAGTGAAAAGAGGTCTAGGCATGGCCGTGAGGCCAGCCTCCAAACGTGTACATACAAGTTCCAAAAGATCAAAGACCTATAATAAATCTCTAAAAGTAGTTTTTATACTAAACTAGTAACCTAGGGTTACAGAAAATGAGTAACTAAGTGCAGATAGTGTGCTTGGGCTTGGTGTGTGCTTGGGCTGAGCATTGAAGCTTTTTCGTGCATAGGATGTTCCTGGAGTTAAACGCCAGCTTTGGTGCCAGTTTGGGCATTTAACACCAATTCTGGTGCCATTTTGGGCATTTTACGCTAAGATGTTTTAGGGTGTTCTTTAACGCCAGTTTGGGCCATCAAATTTCGGGAAAAGTATGAACTATTATATATTTCTGGAAAGCCCAGGATGTCTACTTTCCAACGCAATTAAGAACGCGCCAATTGAGCCTCTGTAGCTCCAGAAAATTCACTTCGAGTGTAGGAGGGTCAGAATCCAATAGCATCTACAATCCTTTTTCAGCCTCTGAATCAGATTTTTTCTCAGGTCCCTCAATTTCAGCCAGAAAATACCTGAACTCCCAGAAAAACACACAAACTCATAGTAAAGTCCAGAAATACAATTTTTAAATAAAAGCAAATAAAAATATAATAAAAAGTAGCTAAATCATACTAAAAACTATGTAAAAATAATACCAAAAAGGGTATAAATTATCCACTCATCAGCAGCCATTTTTAACAAAAAATTGTACTATATGAAAATAAAATGCCGAATGAAAGCAAAATTCAAGCTCTTATGCTGATCGGACAAAGGAATCAGACAAAAACTTCATTCAAGCATTTCAACAAGCATAATGTGTGCAGAAATTAGCAGCAGGCATCACAGTTCACTATTGGTAAAATTTATAGTTCAACAATGGCAGCATCCATCAGTCAAGAATAGCAACAAACAGGGCTCAGCAAAAATCCAAACAATCATCCAACATCATAGATATTCAATCCGAAATCAGAAGTTATCTAACCTATAACCACCTAGCAACGACAATAAAATTAAAAACCAGTAAAGAAAGAGAAGCAAAATGAAACAGAAGCGGAAAAGGGAAGGTTACAGGGGAAGAATTGGAACCTGTAATGCAGAAGGAGAGAGGAGGAGAAATGGACGGAGAAGGGGGTGTGGTGAATGCTGCGGTGGCACAGAAGCTCGCCGCCTGGTGGCTGGTCGCCGGACTGAAGGGCGCGGCCTAGGAGACTGGGCGCGGTGGCAGAGAAGAGAGAGAAGAGGGGTAATGTAGGAGAGAGGAGAAGAAGAAAAAGAAAGGGAGGGGGAGAGAGAGGGTGCGACGGCGACAGTGGTGGTCGCTGGTGGAGAGGGGCGTAGGCGGAGGTCTGGGAGGTGGTGGTGCAAAGTGGGGGTGGTGGTTTCAGAGAAAAAGGGAAAAGACGAAGGAGAGGTATGTTATGGCAACTGAAGGGCGACACTCCCCCTTTTCGAATTAATGTTCGAAAAGTGACCTGTGCGGATACACAAGATTGTGTGTGGACGCACACAAGGGAGAGAGAAGAGGTATGCGTACGCACAAGGTCGTGCGGACGCTGCAGGCAGAAGGTGTATCGCAGCCTGTGCGGATGCACACGTGGTGTGTGGTCGCACAAAAGGAGAAAAGGGATTAGTGTGCAATCGCACAAAGGGTGCGGTCGCCGCGACCAGAACGATCGCTACAGGCTGTGCGGGCGCACAAAGTTATGCGCTCGCACGTAGTGGAGTGTGCGGACACACGCGTCTTGTGCGGCCGCACAGAGGGAAAGAAAGGGTTGCATTCAGACGCACAAAGGGTGCGTTCGCTGCGAGCAGAGGGATTGTTTGGGGATGTGCGGGCAAACATTTGTGTGCAGACGCACAGGGACGAGAAACAAGGGATCTGTGCGGACGCACAAGGCTGTGCGGATGCACAAGTCTCTGTTCCTGCAACAAAAATTTTGGCTCTATGGCACCAAACTTGACATCCAAAACTGGTTTTCAAGTCCCAAAACATCATAAAACTCCGAGAAACACATTATTTCACTAAAATTACTTAACAAAACATCAAAATAAATCTAACCAACCTAGCCAATTATTCATGAAACAAAGGTAAAAGAGAGAAAGTTATAAAGATATTACCATGGTGGGATGTCTCCCACCTAGCACTTTGGTTTATAGTCCTAAGTTGGACTTGGTGAGAAGATCCTTGTTAGGGTGGCTTATGCTTCCACTCCTCCTTGAATTTCCAACCAAGTTTGCTATTGATTTGACCTCCGGGGTCCCAATTAGATTGCATCAAACCCATGAGAAATTCAAGCTAGCAACTAGGATCCATAAGTGTTGACTTTTGAAGTTTATGCCCGGATCCCATACTTGAGTTCTTCTATCACCATGGACATACTTTTGTACTCCTCGGAATCCACTAAATTGACCTTTGCACCAAAATTGAGCTCTGAATGTTGGATTGGCCCCTTGGATGAACTTTCCATTCCCTTGCCAATTGACATTCTTCTCTTCACCATCCACTACTCCAAGAAAAGTTCAAAGTTGACCATCCGTTTCTAAAACGGCATGTTAATGTGGGGCTAGAAAGCTTGTTGGAGAATTCTTACCCCACTCAAATTGCTCTAGGACACCTGCTTTCACCTCTTGGCAACTAAAATCTTCCTCAACCTCCTTTGAATCTTCTTCATCATCACTCAAGTTATAAATTGGAGGTAGTGTGAAGTCCACATCAATATCTCCTTCCAAATCTAATAATGGAGGTTCATGAAGGTCATAGAAGGAATTACCCAAGTTGGACAAAAAAATCTTGAATGATGGAATCCTCTTGATCAATTCCTACCCATTCTGCATTTTTATCCTTTTGCACTTCATGTTATGACTTGACATTTTCTTCTTGACTTTGCAATTCTTCTTTCGATCCACAGCTTTCACTTGGTTCCTCACATTCATCCACCAAAATCTCTTGCTTGTGGCATGAACGCAATGAAGCTAAATGATCCAAAGCTTTTTCTAAGGTAGACATGACTTGTTCTTGCTTCTTCCAGAACTCTTGTTGTTCTTGAATGAGCATGAAAAATACTTCTTGGGTGGCTTGATCCATATGTGAAGATGAAGATGGAGGTGATAAAAGTTGATAATCAAACTCACGAGGGTGAGGGTTTTGGTTTTGTATGTAGTGAGGTGATGGTGTATAAGATTGGTGACTATAAAGGTAAGTGTTTGGGCTCCATTGGGGTGCATTGTGATAATAGTGTGAAAAAATCATCAAGAAAATATAAACAAAAACCTACAAGGAAAAGCAAACAAACAACCAAAAAGTGCTATTTACACTATTAACATATTTACATCAACCAAAAATATAACACCGTTTGTAATCCCCGGCAATGGCACCAAATTTGGCGGTGACCAAAATCATGGGTTTAGATTTTCACACTAAAAGTAGAATTTGTCCATTGCAAGTATAGTCCAAACCCAACAAATTGATCATCAATCAAATGATAAATTCAATACAAAACATATAAACTGAGAGTATTTAGCTCCCGGGTCATTCTCCCTAGGAGTGCAATCGAAGTGTTATAAACTTTTGGTTGTGAAGAGGGCAAAAGGGGGTTTGAATTTAAGAAATGAAATATTGAAAGAAATAAGAGATGAGCAAGATTGTAATTAATGTAAGTAAAGAGAAAACAAGATCAAAACTAGTGAAAATGCTATAAATGCAATAAAGAGTCTTGACTTGGAAATGAAAATCTAAGAATCCTATCATTGCTATAACCACAACTATGATAATTATGATGAGTCAATCTCGCCTAGTCAACCCCATCCATCGAGGAGTAAGTCAAGAAAGCATAATTGACCTTAATCCATAAGTCCTAGCTAACTTACCAAACTAGTTGATAAAAAGCTAGCGTCAATGGAAACAAGAGTCAACTAACTACCCAAGAATTACCACTAAATGTCGGACATTATGACTCTAGTATCCTAGAAACTCAAACCACAAGCGAAGGTGGGTAAATCTACTCAAAATCTAAAGTTGGCATTTTCATAAACACCTTGTGTGGATAAAAGTAAAGCATGGGAAATTGCAAAGTAAAGGGAAAATCTATAACCAACTATCAACAAAGCCAAATGCAAACAAGCAATCAAACATAAAGGAAGCATGAAACATAAAATTCATCAATCAAAACTTCAAGAAACACAAAATTACAATATGAACAAAGTAACTTGGACCAAAAGGAAATGAAAGTAGAGACAATGTAATAAAAGAGGAAATTGAGGGTACTTACAATTAAAGAAGTAAATTGAAAGATCAAAGCTTGCTATAAAATGCTACAATGGAAATGGAAATGAAAACCCTAATAGAGCAATCTACTCTACACTACTACTCCTAATACTATGAAAAACTATGTAAAATTAAAGTCTAAGTCCTAATCTCTTCATATGTGTTAATTCTCCCCTCATATAGAACTCCAAGATAGCATTCCAACCTTCCAAAATGGGCCAAGAGGCCTCCAAATTCGCGCAGCACATGATTCATAATGCAATCACGTGCAGGGACCTGTGCGAACGCACAGACGTGTGCATCCGCACACGCGGCTGAAAATCGTCATGTGCGTACGCACAGGTACTCGTGCATATGCACACTTCGCTGTGTGTACTTTTCCTTGTTTTCTTCATGTTTTCTCCCTTGTACATGCTTTCTTCCACTTTTGGCCATCCATTCTTGCCTCCAAGGCCTGAAATTACTCACAAACCATATCACAGCATCGAATGACATCAAAGTGGAATTAAAAATCACTAATCTAAGCATTAAAACGCATGTTTTCACATTTAGAATCAAATTAGGGATCAAACACAAAAAGTACGCTATTTAGGTGCTTAAGTGTGAGTTCATATGCTAGAATCCATTTTAATAAAGCCAAAATACATCGAAAAATATGGACTCATCAACCAGCATCTCTACTCAGCCACTGAAACCTCTATAAAAGGAGAGGCTAAGGCAGTATCAACTAAACCTAACCCTCCAGAACAGGATGGTCCATTGACTCGGCAACTGCACACCCTTGCCCAACAAATGGTGGAACTGCAAGAAGCTTTGAGAGAAACTCAGGCTTCTAACAGAAATGTAGAAGCCCAATTGAGTCAAACAAGGTAGCAGTTATCTAAGCAGATAGTTGATGAATGCCAGGCTATTCAACTGAGGAGTCAGAAAACCTTAAGCACCCAACCTCAGCACAATACGAACGAAAAGCCTGTAGAGGATAACTAGGTCTCTGCACAAGATGACTCTGGGCGTTGAACGCCAAGAAAGGGCAGAGACTGTGCGTTCAAACGCCCAGGAAGGTATCCCTCTCGGCATTGAACATTAGGAAAGAGCAGAGATTGGGCGTTCAAATGCCCAAGGGGGCAGCAAAATGGGCGTTAAACGCCCAAGCAAGAGATATCAGTCACTCGCTGATAACAACCCTCCTAAGCATGCTAGTAATCCCCATTCCAACACACAAAGCATTCGGCCTTCATCAACCAAGGTTGATGATTATAAGGCTAGGATGTCATTTCCTCAGAAACTCTATCAAGAGGAAAAGGATAAATAGTTTGCCCGCTTTGCGGATTATCTCATAACATTAGAGATCAAGATCCCTTTTGCCGAGGTTCTTGAGTAGATAACTTCTTATGCTAAGTTCATGAAGGACATTCTATGTTATAAGAAGGATTGATGAGAGACACAAACAGTCTTCCTCACTGAAGAGTATAGTGCAATCATTCAAAACAGCTTACTAGAGAAGCTTAAAGACCCTAGAAGCTTTATAATACCATGCACTCTAGGTGATGCTTGTACAAGGACAGCTCTATGTGACCTTGGGGCAAGCATCAACCTAATACCTGCTTCTTTAATAAAGAAGCTTTGTTTGACTGATGAAGTCAAACCAACACACATATGCCTTCAACTTGCTGATGGTTCTATTAAGATACCATCAGGAGTAATAGAGGACATGATTGTCAGGGTTGGACACTTTGCCTTTCCCACTGATTTTGTGGTATTGGACACGGAGGGGCACAAGAGTGTATCCCTTATCCTAGGAAGACCTTTCCTAGTTACAGGACAAACCCTCATTGATGTTGAAAAAGGGGAATAACCCTGAGAGTCAATGAGGAAAAGTTCGTACTAAATTCTGTCAAGGCTATGCAGCATCCAGACATTCTTGAGAAATGCATGAGTATTGACCTCATTGATTCCCTGGTGGAAGAGGTCAACATGGCCGAAAGCTTCAAGGAAGGGCTAGATGATATCCTTGATGATACTCAACCTGATTCAGAGGAACCTCTGGAAATCTCTGAGGAAAAAGAGAAGCCTCCAAAGCTTAAGCTTAAGCCATTACCATCCTCCCTAAAATATGCATTTCTGGGAGATGGAGATAACTATCCCGTGATCATAAGCTCTACCTTAGAGTCACAGGAAGAAGAAGCACTAATCAAGGTGCTCAAAATACATAGGACCGCCCTTGGGTGGACTATATGTGACCTTAAGGGCATTAGCTCTGCCCGATGCATGCATAAAATCCTACTGGAGGATAACGTCAAACCAGTGGTACAACAACAAAGGCGATTGAATCCAGCTATAAAGGAAGTAGTGCAGAAGGAAGTCACTAAGCTCTCTGAGGCTAGGATTATTTATTCCATTTCTGATAGGCCCTGGGTGAGCCCTGTCCAAGTTGTTCCTAAGAAGGGAGGCATGACAGTGGTTCATAATGAAAAGAATGAGTTGATCCCTTAAAGGACAATTACAGGGTGGCGTATGTGCATTGACTACAGAAGACTCAATGACACCACCAGGAAAGATCACTTTTCTTTACCCTTCATTGACCAGATGCTAGAAAGACTAGCAGGTCATGCTTTTTATTGTTTCCTGGATGGATATTCCGGATACAATCAAATAGCAGTAGACCCACTGGATCAAGAGAAAACAACATTCACATGCCCATATGGCGTGTTTGCCTACAGGCGAATGCCATTTGGCCTGTGCAATGCACCTGCCACCTTTCAGAGATACATGTTATCCATCTTCTCTGATATGGTAGAAAAGTTTCTTGAAGTATTCATGGACGACTTCTCTATTTTTGGAGACTCATTTGACTCTTGTCTTGATCATCTAACCCGAGTTCTGCAAAGATGCCAAGAGACAAACCTAGTTCTAAACTGGGAAAAATGCCATTTCATGGTAACTGAAGGTATTGTTCTTGGACATCGGATCTCAAATAAGGGGATAGAGGTGGACCAAGCTAAGGTGAAAGTGATAGAATGCTTGCCTCCACCTACTAATGTCAAGACAATCAGAAGCTTCCTAGGACATGCAGGATTTTACACGCAGTTCATAAAAGATTTCTCTAAAATCGTAAAACCCCTGTGTAATCTCTTGGCCACTAATGTTCCATTCATCTTAGACCAAGAATGCCTGCATGCCTTTGAAACTCTGAAAGCCAAGCTTGTCACTGCTCCTATCATCTCTGCACCCAACTGGGACTTACCATTTGAGCTAATGTGTGATGCCAGTGATCATGCAATTGGCGCAGTCCTGGGCCAGATACATGACAAGCTTCTGCATGTCATTTATTATGCTAGTCGCGTATTAAATGATGCGCAGAAAAACTACACTACTACAGAAAAGGAGCTACTTGCAGTGGTTTATGCCATTGACAAGTTCAGATCCTACCTAGTAGGGTCTAAGGTCATTATTTATACTAACCATGTTGCTCTAAAATATCTTCTCACTAAGAAGGATTCTAAACCCAGACTTAAAAGATGGGTATTAACACTACAAGAGTTTGATACAAAAATTAGAGACAAAAAAGAGACAGAAAATTTGGTGGCTGATAACTTGTCTCGGATTGAGCCAGAAGCAAGGACTTCTTCTCCCTCTATTGACATATCCGAATCTTTTCCAGATGAGCAACTCTATCCATCAGGACAGTACCTTGGTTTGCAGACATTGCAAACTATAAGGCTATACGGTTCATTCCCAAAGAGTTTACCAGGCAGCAAGCCCGAAAACTCATGCATGATGCAAAATATTACCTATGGGATGAGCCATACCTTTTTAAGAGATGCCCGGATGGAATAATCTGACGCTGCATGTCTGAAGAAGAGGCACAGAGAATTCTATGGCATTGCCATGGCTCTGACTATGGAGGACACTTTGGAGGTGAGCAGACAGCCACTAAAGTTCTCCAAAGTGGCTTTTACTGGCCTACTCTATTTAAGGATTCTAGAGAGTTCGTCTGTAACTGTGATAGTTGCCAAAGGGCTGGCAATCTTCCTCATGGTCACAGCATGCCTCAGCAAGGAATCCTAGAGATTGAGTTGTTTGACGTATGGGGCATATATTTCATGGGACCCTTCCCACCTTTATACTCAAACACCTACATCCTTGTGGCAGTAGATTATGTGTCTAAGTGGGTTGAAGTAATAGCAACACCCACTAATGACACCAGAGTAGTAATAAAGTTCCTCCAAAAGAATATCTTTAGCAGATTTGGTGTCCCTAGGACACTCATTAGTGATGGAGGTACTCATTTCTGCAATAGACAGATGGATTCTGTCTTAAGCCGTTACGGAGTTCGCCATAAAGTAGCAACACGATATCATCCCCAAAAAAATGGGCAAGCTGAAGTCTCAAATAGAGAACTAAATTGAATCATATAGAGGATAATTTGTACCTCTAGAAAGGATTGGGCGAGAAAGCTTGATGATGCTCTGTGGGCATACAGAACAGCTTTCAAAACCCCCCATTGGAACTTCACCATACCAGCTGGTATATGGGAAGTCCTATCATTTGCCAATGGAACTAGAACACAAGGCCTATTGGACCACTAGATTCGTCAACCTTGATGCTAAAGCAGTAGGAGAAAAACAGCTGCTCCAACTAAATGAGTTGGATGAATTCTGCTTAGCAACATTTGAAAATGCAAAGATCTATAAAGAAAAGGTAAAGAGGTGGTATGACAGGAAGATAGCTTCCAGAGTCTTTGAACCAGGACAGAAGGTCCTGCTCTTCAACTCAAGACTCAAATTCTTTCCTGGGAAACTCAAATCCTGTTGGAAAGGACCCTATGTGATTATTAGGGTATCCCCTTATGAGCACAAAGAACTTCAAGGTAAGGATCCTGACATAAGGTTCACTGTCAATGGATAGAGGGTCAAACATTACCTTGGAGGAGAAATTGAGCCAGGAGCCTCAACACTGCTACTAAGTTAAGTACGATGAAGTTCATCTAAAGACATTAAAGAAGCGCTTGTTGGGAGGCAACCCAATAATCACTCATACTTTGTTAATTTTATAGTTGTTTCTATTTTAATTAGTTTTCCTTTCAATTAGTTTTTCATTAGGTTTTAAGTTAATTTTAATATTAGTGATCATGTACAATGCTTAAATAGACACAGAATGACGTAGAACAGCAAACAGAATACCCTGGAGTAAGGATCTTTCTGGCGTTAAATGCTCGAAAGGGAAGGTAATTGGGCATTCAAACGCCCATGGAGATAGCAAGACTAGCGTTAAACGCCATCTAGGAGGCCCTGGCTGGGCGTTTAACGCCCAAGAAAGGGCACATACCTGGCATTAAACGCCAGCCAGGGAGCCCTGGCTGGGTGTTTAATGCCCAAGAGGGAGGACTACTCTAGCGTTAAGTGCCAGAATGCCAGCATTCTGGGCATTTAAATGCCAGCAAAGCAGCATGGAGGTAACTTCAAAATTTTCAATCTTCTCTTGATTCAGCTCATCTTTTTCAATTCAATTTCAAAAACTCTTTGATTTTTAAATCAATTCTTGTTCAAATACCTCAATTTCAATTTAATTTCAAAATTAAAACATTTTTTTCAAAATTTTTCAAATCCTTTTCAAAATTTCATATCTTTTACAACTTGTTTTCAAAATCTTTCAAAATCTTTTCTTATCTTATTCATATCTTTTATTAAACTTTCAAATCTTTTTCATACTTCTTATCTTATCTTTAATGCCTTTTCTATCTTTTTAAATCTTTTCTTATCTTTCAAGTTTAACAACTTATCTTTTTCTATCTTTTAAAAAAATCTTTATCTTTCTATTATAATTATTTTCATAAAAAACCTCCCCCCTCCGTATATATAAGCATGTCCATGACCCTCCCCCTCACTCACCACCTCTCATTCAAATTCTCTCCTTTTTTCTTCTTCTATTCTCTTTTCTTCTTCTTCCTTTCTTACTCTTTGCTCGAGGATGAGCAAATTTTTAAGTTTGGTGTGGCATAAGCACTGTTCTCTCATCAAGAATTCAATCCTATCGCTCTAAAAAGTGGCAAGACCGCCCCAAAGAACAAGAAAGAAGACAACTCAACAGTTGTTTTCAAACCTGTTTGATTCCTTACCAAGCAATATGAAGAACATTATCAGAAGATAATGAGTAAAAGGCCAGTAATCCCTGAAGTGGGATTCAACCTTGGAGAAAAAGAACACCCGAAGATCCAAGAGCAGATTCGAAGGAGAGGCTGGGAGATTCTAAGTAATCCCGAATTAAATGTTGGATACAACATGATCCGAGAATTCTCTGTAAATCTGTGGATGACAGATAAGCAAAAGAAAGATGGAACAGCCTTCCATACTTTTCGCACCATGGTCAGGGGGAAGATCATGTATTTTCACCTGGACAAGGTGAGAGAGATCTTCAAATTACCCCTGCAAAGGGATGACCCTGAATCCAACAACAGAAGGGTTGTAGCCAACCAAAAGCTAGATCAAGTCCAAGAGGACATCTGCCTGCCTGGAACTCAATGGATTGAGAATACAAAAGGGCTGCCATGCCATCTGAAAAGGGTGAACCTCAAGCTAGTCGCTAGAAGTTGGCTAGACTTCATTGGGCGTTCTATACTCCTCACAAGTAACCGCTCTGAAGTCAATATTCCAAGAGCTATGATGATTCACTGCATCATGATGGGGAATGAGGTGGAAGTCCACCAAATAATTTCCCGTGAGATTTATAAGCTGGCAAACAAGGTGTCTACTAATGTCATTCTGGCTTATCCAAATCTCATCTTTTGCCTATGCCAAGAGGCTAAGGTTCTGATCCAAGTGGACAACTTTATTCCAGTAGAAAACCCAATCACCAAGCGGGTGATGGAGAGCTCCAAGATAGAAAATGATAGCCTCAAAAGGAAGGCACCTGAGCCTTCCCAGGAGATCCCTCCAATGGAGTATTGGGACCAGCTAAAGGCGTCTGTAATACACTTGCAGAGCACTTTAGATTAGCTCAGAGAGGAGCAGAAAGATCAGACTAGCATGCTTTGCAAATTGATCAAGGAACAGGAGAGGCAAGGGCGTGAGCTGGAGGATCTGAAGTGCCAGAAGCTCTCCCCTGAAGAGCCCAGTACCCCTCAAGTTGAAGAGCCATGCATCTCATGACCTGAAGAACCCAACATCCCTCAAGCTGAAGGTTGTTGAGTTTCACTTTTGTGGTTATTCTAATTCCTGTTTTTCATATTTTTGTTATTTTAATTCCCATGTCTCATATTTAGGTTTACATAATCACTAGTTGTAATTAAGTTTTTATTTATTTTATGTCTTTTAATTTTTAGAATTAAAATAAGCATTAGTAGTAATTAATTTTATTTTTCCAATTAGCTATAAATTATTCCTCTTATCATCATTAAACATGAATAAAATAGTGAATTTTTTTTATAAGAATTAAAGATACATGAATTTTTTATTTTTTATAGTGAAGAATAGTCAATTACTTTGATGTGGTGGCATTGCTTTAGTTTTCTGAATGTATGAATAAACAGTGCATATTTGAAGTTGAATTTTAGGATGCTGGCTCTTAGAAGAATGCTGAAAAAGGAAAAGTATTATTGATAATCTGAAAAATCCATAAAATTGATTCTTGAAGCAAGAATAAGCAGCAAAAAAAGAGAAAGAGAAAAAGTAAAAGAAGTAGAAAAAGCCAATAGCTCTTTAAACCAAAAGGCAAGAGCAGAAAGCCAGTAACCCTTTAAACCAAAAGGCAAGGGTAAAAGGACCCAAAGCCTTGAGCATCAATAGTCAGGAGGGCCTAAAGGAATAAAATCCTGGCCTAAGTGGCTCAACCAAACTGTCCCTAACCATGTGCTTGTGGCATGAAGGTGTCAAGTGAAAAACTTGAGACTGGGCGGTTAAAGTTGTGGTCCAAAGCAAAAAAGAGTGTACTTAAGAACTCTAGACACCTCTATCTGGGGACTCTACCAAAGCTGAGTCACAATCTGAAAAGGTTCACCCAGGTAAAGTGTCTGTGGCATGAATGTATCCGGTGGTAATACTGGAAAAAAGAGTGCTTAGGGTCACGGCGAAGACTCTGAAAGCTGTGTTCAAGAATAAAAAAAAGAACTAAGCTAGGAGAGTCAATAATATTATCTGGATTCTAAGTTCCAAAAGAGACCAGCCATTCGGAGTTTCAATGGATAGTGAGATGCCAAGACTGTTTAGAAGCAAAAAGCTACTAAGTCCCGCTCATCTAATTGAAACTGAGCTTCATTGTAAATTCTAAAATTTACTGTGTCTTAATATTTTTTTCATCCTATTTTGTTTTATTTGCTTGGGGACAAGCAACAGTTTAAGTTTGGTGTTGTGATGAGCGGATATTTTATATGCTTTTTGGCATAGTTTTCATATAGTTTTTAATATGTTTTATTTAGTTTTTATTAAGTTTTTACAGGTTTTAGTGTTAAATTCACATTTTTGGATTCTACTTTGAGTTTGTGTGTTTTTGTACCATTTCAGGTATTTTCTGGCTGAATTTGAGGAGCTGGAGTAGAAGTCTAATTCAGAGACAGAGAAAGCACTGCAGATGCTGTCCAGATCTGACCTCCTTACACTCGGAAGAGATTTTCTGGAGCTACAGAAGTCCAAATGGAACGTTCTGAATGGCTATAGAAAACTGACTTCTAGAGCTTTCCAGCAATGTTTAATAGTCAATACTTTGTTTCGGATTAGAAGGCCCAAAACTGGCATCCAACGCCAGCTTCCTGTCCCCTTTCTTGCGTCCAAACACCCAGAGAGGACCCCCTAGCCAGCGTTTCACACCCAAAAGACCTCATAGAACATGGATCTCATCGAAACTCAGCCCAAACACTCACCAAGTGGGCCCCAGAAGTGGATTTTAGCACTAAAAAGACTGTTTTACCCTTACTAGTCATTAGTTTTGTATTTAAGAGTTATTTTACATAATCATTGAGACTCTTTTACACACCATTCGAATTTTACCATTTTATTTTACATCAGTATGAGTTTCTAAACCTCCTAGGTTGAGGAGAAGAACCCTGCCGAGTCCTATGAATTAATAAAAGTATTACTGTTTCTTCTTCAATCTGTGTTTGATTATTTCTAAGATGTATGGTGCACGAATCCCCACACTTTTGTACAGCTGTACCAGCAAGTGCACTGGATCGTCCAAGTAATACCTGAGCAAGTCAGGGACGATTCCATGAGGATTTTTTGGCTTGAAGCAGGCTATGGTTATCTTGCAGGTCTTAGTCAGGCAGATCAGAAGACTTGGTTGTTGGATACGGAGTTGTATTAGGATTATGGGTTAAATAATAGGAATATATTGTATATGTTAAATTAGTAATGGGAATAGAGTTAAGGATCGGAGTTGCTTTGCCTTTCTGGATTAACTCTGGTATTACTATCGATGAGCGGATAATTTATATGCTTTTTGGCATTGTTTTTACATAGTTTTCAATATGATTTAGTTAGTTTTCATTATATTTTTATTATTTTTTAATTAAAAATCACATTTCTGGACTTTACTATGAGTTTGTGTATTTTTCTGTGATTTCAGGTAATTTCTGGCTGAAATTGAGGGACCTGAGCAAAAATCAGATTCAGAGGTTGAAGAAGGACTGCAGATGCTGTTGGATTCTGATCTCCATGCACTCAAAGTAGATTTTTTGGAGCTACAGAACTCCAAATGGCGCGCTTCTAATTGCGTTGGAAAGTAGACATCCAGGGCTTTCCAGCAATATATAATAGTCTATACTTTGAATAAGGATTGACGACGTAAACTGGCGTTCAACGCCAGTTTCATGCTGCATTCTGGAGTCAAACGCCAGAAACAAGTTGCAAAGTGGAGTTCAACGCCAGAAACACGTTACAAACTGGCGTTCAACTCCAAGAGTGACCTCTCCACGTGTAAACTTCAAGTTCAGCCCAAGCACACACCAAATGGGCCCCGGAAGTGGATTTCTACATCATTTACTCAATTCTGTAAACCCTAGTAACTAGTTTAGTATAAATAGGACTTTTTACTATTGTATTAGACATCTTGGGACGTTTAGTTCTTAGATCATGGGGGCTGGCCATTCGGCCAAGCCTGAACCTCTCACTTATGTATTTTTCAACAGTAGAGTTTCTACACACCATAGATTAAGGTGTGGAGCTCTGCTGTTCCTCAAAGATTAATGCAAAGTACTACTGTTTTTCTATTCAATTCAACTTATTCCGCTTCTAAGATATTCATTCGCACTTCAATATGATGGATGTGATGATCGTGACAGTCATCATCATTCTCAACTTATGAACGCATGCCTGACAACCACTTCCGTTCTACCTTAGATTGAATGGATATCTCTTGGATATCTAATACAGGGGACCGAGTCCGAGATATTAGTGTCTTTGTGGTATAAGTTAGAACCCATGGATGGCCATTCCTGAGATCCGGAAAGTCTAAACCTTGTCTGTGGTATTCCAAGTAGGATCTGGGAAGGGATGGCTGTGACGAGCTTCAAACTCGCGAGTGCTGGGCGTAGTGACAGACGCAAAAGGATAGTAAATCCTATTCCAGTATGATCGAGAACTGACAGATGATTAGCCATGCAGTGACAGCGCATTGGACCATTTTCATAGGAGGATGGGATGTAGCCATTGACAACGCTGATGCCCTACATAAAGCTTGCCATGGAAAGGAGTAGGATTGATTGGATGAAGACAGCAGGAAAGCAGAGATCAGAGGAACGAAAGCATCTCTATACGCTTATCTGAAATTCTCACCAATGAATTACATAAGTACCACTATCCTATTTTATATTTTATTTAATTGTCATCCACTATAATTTCTTAAAACTATTTGAATCCGCCTAACTGAGATTTACAAGGTGACTATAGCTTGCTTCAAGCCGACAATCTCCGTGGGATCGACCCTTACTCACGTAAGGTTTATTACTTGGATGACCCAGTGCACTTGCTGGTTAGTTGTACGAAGTTGTGAAACAGATATAAGATCATGAACGTGCGTATTGAGTTTTTAGCACCGTTACCAAGGAATGGAATGATCACGATTTTGCACACCAAGTTTTTGGTGCCGTTGCCGGGGATTGTTCGAGTTTGGACAACTGACGGTTCATCTTGTTGCTCAGATTAGGTAATTTTATTTTATTTTTAAGCTTTTTATTTTTTATTTTCAAAAAATACAAAAAAAATCTACAAATTCATAAAATCAAAAATATTTTTGTGTTTCTTGTTTGAGTCTAGAGTCAAATTTTTTTTTAAGTTTGGTGTCTTGCATGTGTTTCTTTTTCTCAAGAATTTTCGAAAATCCATCATATGTTCTTCATGATCTTCAAGTTGTTCCTGGCCAGTCTTCTTGTTTGATCTTCATATTTTCTTGTTTTGTGTCTTTTTTTGTTTTTCATATGCATTTTTAATTTGTTAGTTTCTAAAGTTTGAAAATTTCTAAGTTTGGTGTCTTTCATGTTTTTCTTTCATTAAAAATTTTCAAAAATAAGTCTTGATGTTCATCTTGATCTTCAAAGTGTTCTTGGTATTCATCTTGACATTCATAGTGTTCTTGCATGCATTGGGTGTTTTGATTCATAATTTTTATGTTATGAGTCTTTTTCATGTTTTTCTCTCTCATCATTAAAATTCAAAAATAAAAAAAATATATTTTCCTTCTTTTACTCAAAATTTTCGAAAATATGATTTGATTTAGTCAAAAAGTTTTTAAATTTAATTGTTTCTTATGAGTCAAATCAAATTTTCAATTTAAAAATCCTATCTTTTTCAAAATCTTTTTCAAAAACCAAATCTTTTTCATTTTTCTTATTTATTTTCGAAAATTTTAAAAATATTTTCTAAAAATATTTTTCTTAATTTTATCTCATAATTTTCGAAAATATTACTAACAATTAATGTGATTGATTCAAAAATGTAAAGTTTGTTACTTGCTCATTAAGAAAGATTCAATCTTTAAACTCTAGAATCATATCTTTTTAGTTTCTTGTTAGTCAAGTAATCAAGTTTAGTTTTCAACATCAAATCTTTTTAATTTTCTTTTCAAATCTTTTTCAAACTAAAATTTCAATCATATCTTTTTCAAATTCAATTTCAAAATCTTTTCTAACTTCTTTTCTAACTTCTTATCTTTTTAAATTGATCTTCAAATCTTATCTTTTTGTTTCAATCATATCTTTTTAAATTTCAATCATATCTTTTTCAAAAACAAATTTCAAAACTTTTTCAACCAATCTTATCTATTTGTTTCAATCATATCTTTTTTTCAAAACTACCTAACTAATCCTCTCTCTCTTATTTTCGAAAATTCCCTCTCTCCTTTTTCAAAATTCCTTTTTAATTAACTAATTGTTTTAATTTTAATTTAATTTCAACTTTAATTTTTGAAATTTAACTTTCAATTTTAATTTTTATTTTAATTAAATTTCGAAATTCTCTCTCTCATTTCCTTCTATTTATTTATTCATCTACTAACACTTCTCTTTCATCCAAAAATTCGAACACCACCTCCCTCTCTGTGTTCGAGTTTTCCCTCTTCCCTTCCTTACATTACATTCTTTTCTTCTTCTACTCTCACAAAGGAACCTCTCTCTACTGAGGCAAAGTGGATCCCTATTATTTTCTATTTTCTTCTTTTTCATATAAGCAGGAGCAAGGACAAGAACATTCTTGTTAAAGCAGATCCTGAACCTGAAAGGACTCTGAAAAGGAAACTAAGAGAAGTTAAAATACAACAATCCAGAGACAACCTTACAGGAATTTTCAAACAAGAAGAGGAGATGGCAGCCGAAAATAATAATAATGCAAGGAGGATGCTGGGTAACTTTACTGCACCTAATTCCAATTTACATGGAAGAAGCATCTCCATTCCTGCCATTGGAGCAAACAATTTTGAGCTGAAACCTCAATTAGTTTCTCTGATGCAACAGAACTGCAAGTTTCATGGACTTCCATTTGAAGATCCTTTTCAGTTCTTAACTGAGTTCTTGCAAATTTGTGATACTGTTAAGACCAATGGGGTTGACCCTGAGGTCTACAGGCTTATGCTTTTCCCGTTTGCTGTAAGAGACAGAGCTAGAGTGTGGTTGGACTCTCAACCCAAAGATAGCCTGAACTCTTGGGATAAGCTGGTCACGGCTTTCTTAGCCAAGTTCTTTCCTCCTCAAAAGCTGAGTAAGCTTAGAGTGGATGTTCAAACCTTCAGACAGAAAGAAGGTGAATCCCTCTATGAAGCTTGGGAGAGATATAAGCAACTGACCAAAAAGTGTCCTTCTGACATGCTTTCAGAATGGACCATCCTGGATATATTCTATGATGGTCTGTCTGAATTAGCTAAGATGTCATTGGATACTTCTGCAGGTGGATCCATTCACCTAAAGAAAACGCCTGCAGAAGCTCAAGAACTCATTGACATGGTTGCTAATAACCAGTTCATTTACACTTCTGAGAGGAATCCTGTGAGTAATGGGACGCCTCAGAAGAAGGGAGTTCTTGAAATTGATACTCTGAATGCCATATTGGCTCAGAACAAAACATTGACTTAGCAAGTCAATATGATTTCTCAGAGTCTGAATGGAATGCAAGCTGCATCCAACAGTACTCAAGAGGCATCTTCTGAGGAAGAAGCTTATGATCCTGAAAACCCTGCAATAGCAGAGGTGAATTACATGGGTGAACCTTATGGAAACACCTATAATCCCTCATGGAGAAATCACCCAAATCTCTCATGGAAGGATCAACAAAAGCCTCAACAAGGCTTTAATAATGGTTGAAGAAACAAGTTTAGCAATAGCAAGCCTTTTCTATCATCCACTCGGCAAAAGATAGAGAGTTCTGAGCAGAATCCATCTAGCTTGGCAAATATAGTCTCTGATCTATCTAAGGCCACGTTAAGTTTCATGAATGAAACAAGGTCCTCCATTAGAAATCTGGAAGTACAAGTGGGCCAGCTGAGTAAAAGGATCACTGAAACCCCTCCTAGTACTCTCCCAAGCAATACAGAAGAAAATCCAAAAGGAGAGTGCAAGGCCATTGAAATGACCATCATGGCCGAAACCACAAAAGAGGAGGAGGACATGAATCCCAGTGAGGAAGACGTCCTAGGACGTCCAAAGATCAATAAGGAGTTTCCCTCTGAGGAACCAAAGGAATCTGAGGCTCATTTAGAGACCATAGAGATTCCATTGAACCTCCTTATGCCATTCATGAGCTCTGATGAGTATTCTTCTTCTGAAGAGAATGAAGATGTTACTAAAGAGCAAGTTGCCAAGTACCTTGGTGCTATCATGAAGCTGAATGCCAAATTATTTGGTAATGAGACTTGGGAAGATGAACCTCCCTTGCTCACCAATGAACTGAGTGATCTGGATCAACTGAGATTGCCTCAGAAGAAACAGGATCCTGGAAAGTTCTTAATACCTTGTACCATAGGCACTATGACCTTTGAGAAGGCTCTATGTGACCTTGGGTCAGGGATAAACCTCATGCCCCTCTCTGTAATGGAGAAACTGGGAATCTTTGAGGTACAAGCTGCCAGAATCTCACTAAAGATGGCAGACAACTCAAGAAAGCAGGCTTATGGACTAGTAGAGGACGTGATAGTAAAGGTTGAAGGCCTTTACATCCCTGCTGATTTCATAATCCTGGATACTGGGAAGGATGAGGATGAGTCCATCATCCTTGGAAGACCCTTCCTAGCCACAGCAAGAGCTGTGATTGATGTGGACAGAGGAAAATTGATCCTTCAACTGAATGAGGACTCCCTTGTGTTTAAAACTCAAGGATCTCCTTCTGTAACCATGGAGAGGAAGCATGAAAAGCTTCTCTCACTGCAGAGTCAACCAAAGCCCCCACAGTCAAACTCTAAGTTTGGTGTTGGGAGGCCTCAACCAAACTCTAAGTTTGGTGTTGAACTCCCATATCCAAACTCTAAGTTTGGTGTTGGGAGTCTATAAAATTGACTTGATCACCTGTGTGGCTCCATGAGAGCCTACTGTCAAGCAATTGACATTAAAGAAGCGCTTGTTGGGAGGCAACCCAATGTTATTTAATCATTTTTATTTTATTTTCTCTTTGTTATTTCATGTTTTATTAGGTTGATGATCATGTGGAGTCACAAAAACTACTGAAAAATCAAAAATAGAATGAAAAATAGCATTGAAAACAGAACACCCTGGAGGAAGGGCTTACTGGCGTTTAAACGCCAGTAAGGAGCATCTGGTTGGCGTTTAATGCCAGAACAGAGCATGAAACTGGCGTTAAACACCAGAAACAAGCAGAAGTCTGGCGTTTAAATGCCAGGATTGCACCCAGAGGAAAGCTGGCGTTAAACGCCAGAAACAAGCATCAGACTGGCGTTTAACGCCAGAAACATGCACCATATTGGCGTTCAATGCCAGAAACATGCTACAGACTGGCGTTGAATGCCCAAAACAAGCATGGAAGTGGCGTTTAACGCCAGAAACATGCTGCAGTCTGGCGTTAAACGCCAGGATTGCACATATAGGGCGTTTTACACGCCTCAAAGGTGAAGGGATGAGAAATCCTCAAACACCTCAGGATCTGTGGACCCCACAGGATCCCCACTTACCTTTCTTTTCTCCTCTTCACACCTTTTCATATCACTTTTCCCCAAATACTCCTCACCAATCAACTCAATCACTCTTTCCCATCACCTCTTCACCACTCACATCCACCCTCTCTTCCCCAAAAACCCCACCTACCTTTAAATTCAAAATAATTTCCCTCCCAAACACAACCCTCTCTTCTTCCCCTTGGCCGAATCCACCTTCTCCCTCCATCTCCTCCAGTTTTATTCTTCTTCTACTTCTTTCTCTTTTATTTTGCTCGAGGACGAGCAACCATTTTAAGTTTGGTGTGGTAAAAGCATTACTTTTTTGTTTTTCCATAACCATTCATGGCACCTAAGGCTAGAGAAACCTCTAGAAAGAGGAAAGGGAAGGCAATTGCTTCCACCTCTGAGTCATGGGAGATGGAGAGATTCATCTCTAAGGTCCATCAAGACCACTTCTATGAAGTTGTGGCCAAGAAGAAAGTGATCCCTGAGGTTCCTTTCAAACTCAAGAAGAATGAGTATCCGGAGATCCAACTTGAAATCCACAGAAGAGGTTGAAAAGTTCTAACCAACCCCATTCAACAAGTCGGGATCTTAATGGTTGATAAACCACTATTTTATGGTTCATCTTATGCTCAATTGAGTGGTTTTTATCTACTCTTTACCCACTTATTCATACTATTTGCATAGTTTTACATTTACCTTCCTAATTATGTGCTTTGATTGAAAACATGCTTCTTTGGACTTATATTTGCTTATTATTAATCCTCTCTTATTACCATTAGATGCCTTGATATGTGTGTTAAGTGATTTCAGAGATTACAGGGCAGGAATGGCTCAGAGGATGAAAAGGAAGCATGCAAAAGTGGAAAGAATACAAGAAGTTGGAGAAATTGCTAAGTTGTCCAGCCTGACCTCTTCGCAATCAAACGGCTATAACTTTAGCTACAGAGGTCCAAAGGACGCGGTTCCAATTGCGTTGGAAAGCTAACATCCGGGGCTTCGATTTGATATATAATATGTTATAGTTTCCCTGATGCTAGGTGATGCGACCGCGTGATCCATGCGGCCGCGTCGCAGTGACGGAAATCCAGCGTGGCAAAATTCGAAACCAGCGAATTCTGGACTGTTTCTGACCCAATTTGCAGCCCAGAAAACACATATTAGAGGCTATAAGTGGAGGACTACATCCATTCATAAGGAGGCTCTCATATTCACAATTTTAGGAGTAGATGTAGTTTTTAGAGTGAGAGGTTCTCTCCTCTCTCTTAGGATTAGGATTTAGGATTTCTCTTAGTTTTAGGAGTGACTCTCAATCCCAGGTTCTTTATTTTTATTTATTTTTATTTAATTTATGAACTCTTCCATGTTTCATATAATTTTCTTAATTAATGTTATTTGAGGTATTTCAGATTTAAGATTGCTTTGCTCTGTTTAAGATCGCTTTCAATTTAATTTAGATATTTTTCTCCCTTTTGGCTTTGGTCAAGTGATTGGTAGTACTTGAGTTATCAAACTCAGCAAGTGATTGAAATGGGTAGATTTTTCTTTAGCTAAGATTGCTCTAACACTAGTCTCCCCATAGGAGTTGACTAGGACTTGAAAATCAAGCTAATCAGTCTACTTAACATTCCTTTGTTTAATAAAGGCTGACCAAGTGGGATTAAAACCCAATTCTCTTCACACTTGATAAGGATAACTAGGATAGGAATTCCAATTCTCATACCTTGCCAAGAGTTTATTTTACAGTTATTTATTTATTTTTATTGCTCGAAAATATACCTGTGTGCATTGCCCAAACTTCCAAAACCCCCAATTTACAATCTTCATAACCAATAATAAGAACATACTTCCCTGCAATCCCTTGAGAAGACGACCCGAGGTTTGAATACTCGGTTATCAATTTCAAAGGGGTTTGTTACTTGTGACAACCAAAACGTTTGTACGAAGGGATTTTTGTCGGTTTAGAGACTATATCTACAACGCGACTGTTTTTATGACATTCTTTACTGGCAAAAATCCTGACGTCAAAATGGCACCGTTGCCGGGGAATTGCAAACGTGTGCCTTATTATTGGTTATTGTAAATATTTTTCTTTTGCTTGTTTATTTGTTTTTATTTTTGTTTTTATTTTTGCTTTTTCATAAATTAAGAGGTTATTGGTTTTTATTTAGTTATTAAAAATTTTCAAAAATTTGTTCTTATTATTCATCTTGATCTTCAAGTTGTTCTTAGTTGTTTTCTTCGTTTCGATCTAAAAATTTTTAAATTTGGTATCATTTTGTTGTTTTTCTCTTTCCTCATTTAATTCAAAAAATATATTTTCTCTATTTTTCATTGAATTTTCGAAATTTGCCTAAAAAAAAATTTCAGATTTTGATTTTAAAATTTTTATCTTATCTTATCTTATTTCAAAAATCAATTTTCAAAATTCAAATTTAAAAATTTTTCAAATTTTAAATTTCAAAAATTCAAATTTCAAAAAAATTTAAAATTCAAATTTCAAAATTCAAATTTCAAAATTTCAAATTTCAAATTTCAAAATTTAATTTTCAAATTCAAAATTTAAATAACCTTTTAATTTAAATTTGTTTTTATTTTTTTATTTGTTACTATGAACTCTCACCCCTTTGGCTATGAGTCTGGTTAGAATTATGTTGCAGGAAGAAGAAATTACAATGAGAACAGGCATCAAGGTTGGAACAATCAAAGATGGGAGGAGCCACAAGGATTTGATCAACCCTCATGGCAACAACCACCTCCAATGGACTATCAACAACCACCACCATATGCCTATGAACCCTTTCCTCAACACAACTTTGGACCACCATACTCACAAGCCCCTTTCCGCCATTCACCTCCATATGACCCTAACCCTCAACCACCATACCAACCACCTTATGAACCATATGAACCATATATAGAACCACCCCAATTCCAATCCAATCACTCCCAACCACCACCACTTTCTTTTGTATCATGTCCAAGTCCGACAACCCGAGAAGCAGAGGATCGCCTAAGGGAAACAGTAATTAAATTTCAGGCAACCGTTCAACAACTGGGGCAAGTATTAATTCAATGGGCTTCTAGACGCTTAAATACACAAGGATCAGCCACAGCCCCATGTGGACAGTCTAGTGAAGAGCATAGCATGAAGGAGATACCAGAAACCCCAGTGGACAAGACAGAGAATGAATTTGTACTAGAACAAGTAGAAGAAGCTGTCATTGTTCAAGAAGAAGAAGAAGTGATTGAAGACTTAGGAGATGCAGAACCTCCATGGGAAAGTCCAATCATAGAGCCTCCTTCCGAGACGGTTGAAATTGATACTGAGGAGGGTGTACAACATCCAAAGCATATCATAATTGAAGACTTGGAAGAGGTTGATCAAGAGATGGAGATTCAAGAAGAAGAAGCACAACCTTCCATGCCCTTGGAAAGCAATGAAGAGGAGATTGAATTGAAAGAGAGCTGCCAAGAGGAAGAGGTTGAAATTGAAGAAGCTTGCAAAGAGGTGGTAATTATCAGAGAAGAGCTCAAGGGAGTGGAACTTGCAATTTCATTAAAAATGCCTCCCCCTAAGTTGCCATCATCCTTCACAACATTCAAGTGGGTAAAATTCATATCCCATAGCTTTCTAATCCCACTTGAATATGGGCTACTGGAGACGGATGGTCAACTTAGAGCTCTTTGTGGCATTAAGAGTAAGAGGAAGATGGCCAGTGGTAAGAATTGTCCTGCAAGGTTCATTATGGTTGAAATCTTTAAGTTTAAACGCAAAGATTGGTGTAGAGCTCAATTGAATGGGTCTAGGAAGTTGTTTGGATGCTTCAGTGAGAATTCTAAAGCTGAACTACCCGGATGGAATCATGATAATCAACTTGAAGACGGGTGTAAAAGCAAGATTTGGGATCCTGGAATCTGTTCTGACATCCAACACCCCGGGAGCTTAAGAATCTTTTTGAAGCTGCTCAAGGGTTTTACATGCCTAGTTTGGGACCCCGGAGGTTACTGGAATCACAAACACTGGTGGAGATTCCTGGATGAATACAAGCATAAGCCACCATAACAGGAAGCTCATCAAATGTCCAACTTAAGGACTTTAACTAAAAGTGCTAGGTGAGAGACAACCCACCATGGTATGATTGTTCCTTTTTCATTTTTATTTAGTTTTATTTGTTTTTGAGTTTCATTTTATTTTATTATATTGAACCTGGAGTTTTGTATCACATTCATATTAACACTGCATTCTGCATCTTTTCAGATTAAAAAAAAATGCCACGCGACGCGATCGCATCAGCGACGTGTCCGCGTCGCAAGGAGATAAGATAAAATAAAAACGAACAGAGAGTCACGCTGGAGCGAGGCTGGAGGCGTGCCAGTGGCACAATTCGTCCCACACGACCGCATCGCTGACACGTCTGCGTCGCAGGGGAATAATGGCCTCCTACGCGACCGCGTGCCCCACGCGGCCGCGTGACCTAAAAATCGACGTCAACCAGGTGCATGGCCGAAAGTTGAGCTGGAGTTGGTCTGGAATCGTGCTGGTAGCCCAAACCTCACCACGCGAACGCGTGCCTCACGCGTCCGTGTCATATCCCCATGATGGACACTCACGCGATCGCATGCCCCACGCGATCGCGTCACCCAGAATTTTGGCAAAAAGAGTTTCGAACAGAGAGTTGCGCGACCACGAGGCTGCACTTGCGCCAATCGCACAAAACAGGCCACGCGATCGTGTGACCCACGCGTCCGCGTCACCTGACCTTCTTGCGCACCACGCGACCGCGTCACTCACGCGTCCGCGTCACAAGCGGCGCACAGAATATCCAGATCAGCCAAATTTCTTATCTTTTCTTCTCTAATCCTTATTTTTCTTATCTTTTCTTATTTCTTTCTTCTTCCTTTCTTATCTTCTTTCCCTTCTCATTCTTCTTATTTTTCTTTTTATTTTATTTTAGTTTATTTACATACTTTCATTCATTGCATTATTTTCATTGGTGTTAGAAATTTATTTGGGTCATTATTTCTATATTTTACTTGTGGATTATTAGAGGAATTATTTGACAATTATATATATTTATTTTTAAAGGGTTGCTTGCATGTTCAATTTATTATTTTCATTAGATTATTTAACATGCATGCTATGTGTTTGTGAAAACACCCGTATGGCATTGTGCACTGCTTTTCAGTATCTTTTATCCTACTACTCTGAATGCTTGCTTTTCATAAACTCCCTTTACTATTGTATTAATTGAAATTAATTGTCAATACAAACGTGATGGTTTGTTACAAAGTATTGCTTGGTCTATGCTACTCATGCCCTTTGCCGGTATGCCAATAAACACCTTGCATTCACTTGTCTTTACATGCACTAGATATTTTCCATTGTTGGCTTTTCACATGTACTCGCGAGCATGTGATAATGTCAGTTATATCTTAATGTGCATCCATCACCACCTTTTCCGTTGTCTTCCTTGCTATATATATCTCTTTGAATTTAATTTACTTTCTCTTCCCTTTTTCAGGATGGCCACCAAGAAAGGAAAAGAGAAAGCCATTCCCAAATCAACAGCAAGGAAAGGAACAAAAAGAGCCCCAGCTGAGGAACCACAACCCCCATCCACTTGCACATCTTAGCATGCACCGAGGACGGTGCAATCTTTAAGTGTGGGGAGGTCGATACCGATCTCCATGGGTTAGTATTTTCCTGTCTCAAACACCAATATTTTATTTTCTTTGGTAATTGTTGCATTTGCATATTTAATTGCATGTTTATTTGATTTTTTCATTTAGTTACTGCTTGGTTAAAATATTAAGTTTTTTCTTAAGATCCTATTTTTTGAAAATTTTCACTAATTTAAAACCAAAATTTTTATGTTAAAACTTGTTTGAAGTTGTATTTGGAACATGGTTTTTGAGCCAAAGAACACACAACCTGTGAGATTTGAGCTTATTTATATGGTTACATTATTTAACCATAAAATTTTTATTCTTGTGTATTTTCTTCTCTATAACTGCAATCTTTGCTTTGTTCCATTCTATATGTCCATTATTTAGTATATTTACATGCTTGCATATGATTGAGGCCATTATTTGTTATTAGCTCACTTATCCCAAATAAGCCTACCTTTTACATCACCTTTGTTAGCCCCTTGAGCTTTTAATCCCCTCTTGTTCTATAACCACATCACTGGCCTTAAGCGAAAAACAAATTAATTATCCCAATTGAATCTTTGGTTAGCTTAAGATAGAGATTGTGTAGCAAATAAGTGTGGGGAAACTTTGGGAACATGGGTTGATAAGGGAATGTAACATGTTTCTAATTTATTTGAATATTAGGAATTTGGGAACCTACTCATGAAAAACCAAAATAGAAAAATAATAGAAAATCCATGTGCATTGATAAGTTATGTTTATTTCTCTATAAAAAAAAAAAAGAGAAAAAGAAAATATATATATATATATATATATATAATAAATAAGGGGACAAAATTACCCCAATGTTAAGTTAATAAAAGATCAATGCACATGTGATAAAAATTAAAGAAAATTTGGTACATCAGTATGGGAATTATACAAAAAGTGAGAATTATGGGTAGCTAGGGATGATTCTAAAGTTATATAGAGTATATGTATGTTAGGTGAAAGCTTAGGTTAATTAAAGATTCAATTTATAAAGCTCACTTAGCCATATACATATACCCTTACCATTACCTTAGCCCCATTACAACCTTGAAAAGACCTCATGATGTTTGCATTGGTACATTAAATTTTTGTTGATTGGTTAGATGAAGAACAAGGTCTAGAAAGCATGACTAGAGAAGAGTAGAGTGATTGACCCTATACACTTGAGAGATTAGAGTGATATACACTACCAGTGAGGGTTCAACGCTTAAATTCTATGTTCCCTACTTTCATGAGCTGTCTTCTTACAAGTTTACTTGCTTTTATTGTATAATTTGAATTAGTGGAAATTGGTTTGTATTTGTCTTGGAGAACTTATTTATTTTTAACCAAGTAGGTAGAATCATTTTGCATGTAGTTGCATTCATATAGATAGGTTGCATTTCATACTTTCCTCTTCATCTTTATAGTTTCTCTTGAGCTTAGCATGAGGACATGCTAGTATTTAAGTGTGGGGAGGTTGATAAACCACTATTTTATGGTTCATCTTGTGCTCAATTGAGTGGATTTTATCTACTCTTTACCCACTTATTTATACTATTTGCATCGTTTTACATTTACCTTCCTAATTATGTGCTTTGATTGAAAACATGCTTCTTTGGACTTATATTTGCTTATTATTAATCCTCTCTTATTAACATTAGATGCCTTGATATGTGTGTTAAGTGATTTCAGAGATTACAGGACAGGAATGGCTCAGAGAATGAAAAGAAAGCATGCAAAAGTGGAAGGAATACAAGAAGTTGGAGAAATTGCTAAGTTGTCCAGCCTGACCTCTTCGCACTCAAATGACTATAACTTTAGCTACAGAGGTCCAAACGATGCGGTTCCAGTTGCGTTAGAAAGCTAACGTCCAGGGCTTCAATTTGATATATAATATGTTATAGTTTCCTTGACGCTAAGTGACACGACCGCGTGATCCATGCGGCAGCGTCGCAGTGATGGAAATCCAGCGTGGCAAAATTCGAAACCAGCGAATTCTGGACTGTTTCTGACCCAGTTTGCGGCCCAGAAAACACAGATTAGAGGCTATAATATGGGGGACTGCATCCATTCATAAGGAGGCTCTCATATTCACAATTTTTAGAGAGAGAGGTTCTCTCCTCTCTCTTAGGATTAGGATTTAGGATTTCTCTTAGTTTTAGGAGTGACTCTCAATCCCAGGTTCTTTATTTTTATTTATTTTTATTTAATTTATGAACTCTTCCATGTTACATATAATTTTCTTAATTAATGTTATTTGAGGTATTTCAGATTTAAGATTGCTTTGCTCTGTTTAAGATCGCTTTCAATTTAATTTAGATATTTTTCTCCCTTTTGGCTTTGGTCAAGTGATTGGTAGTACTTGAGTTATCAAACTTAGCAAGTGATTGAAATGGGCAGATTTTGCTTTAGCTAAGATTGCTCTAACACTAGTCTCCCCACAGGAGTTGACTAGGACTTGAAAATCAAGCTAATCAGTCCACTTAACCTTCCTTTGTTTAATAAAGGCTGACCAAGTAGGATTAAAACCTAATTCTCTTCACACTTGATAAGGATAACTAGGATAGGAATTCCAATTCTCATACCTTGCCAAGAGTTTATTTTACAGTTATTTATTTATTTTTATTGCTCGAAAATATACCTGTGCGCATTGCCCAAACTTCCAAAACCCCCAATTTACAATCTTCATAACCAATAATAAGAACATACTTCCCTGCAATTCCTTGAGAAGACGACCCGAGGTTTGAATACTCGGTTATCAATTTCAAAGGAGTTTGTTACTTGTGACAACCAAAACGTTTGTACGAAGGGATTTTTGTCGGTTTAGAGACTATATCTACAACGCGACTGTTTTTATGACATTCTTTACTGGCAAAAATCCTGACGTCAATGGTTCAAGAGTTCTATGCAAACGCATGGGTTACTAGGAACCATGATCAAAGTGTGAACCCGAACCCACAGAATTGGCTCACCATGGTTCGGGGCAAATACTTAGATTTCAGTCCGGAGAATGTGAGGCTAGCGTTCAACTTGCCAATGATGGAAGAGAACGCACGCCCCTACACTAGAAGAGTCAACTTTGATCAAAGGTTGGACCAAGTCCTCATGGACATATGTGTGGAAGGAGCTCAATGGAAAATTGACTCAAAAGGTAAGCCGGTTCAACTAAGAAGGCTTGACCTCACCTCAACATGAGCATGAGGAGATTCCTCACCATGAAATCCCTGAGATGCCTCAAGGGATGCACTTTCCTCCACAAAACTATTGGGAACAAATCAACACTTCCCTAGGTGAATTAAGTTCCAACATGGGATAATTAAGGGTAGAACATCAAGAGCACTCCATCATCCTCCATGAAATTAGAGAAGATCAAAGAGCTATGAGGGAGGAGCAAGAAAGACAAGGAAGAGACATAGAGGAGCTCAAAAGCACCATTGGTTCTTCAAGAAGAGGAAGACGCCACCCTTACTAAGGTGGACTCATTCCTTAATCTCCTTGTTTATTTATTTTCCTGTTTTTCGATTTTTATGCTTTATGTTTGTTTATGTTTTTGTCTTCATGATCACTAGTATTTAAGTGTCTATGCCTTAAAGTTATGAATGTCCTATGAATCCATCACCTCTCTTGAATAAAAAAATGTTTTAATTACAAAAGAACAAGAAGTACATGGTTTCGAATTCATCCTTGAAACTAGTTTAATTATTTTGATGTGGTGACAATACTTTTTATTTTCTGAATGAATGCTTGAACAGTGCATATGTCTTTTGAAGTTGTTGTTTAAGAATGTTAAATATGTTGGCTCTTGAAAGAATGATGACAAGGAGACATGTTATTTGATAATCTGAAAAATCATAAAAATGATTCTTGAAGCAAGAAAAAGCAGTGAATACAAAGCTTGCAGAAAAAAAATTAGCGAAAAAAAAAAGAGAAAAAGAACAAGCAAGCAAAAAAAGCCAAAAGCTCTTAAAACCAAAAGGCAAGAGCAAAAAGCCAATAACCCTTAAAACCAAAAGGAAAGGGTAAATAAAAAAGATCCCAAGGCTTTGAGCATCAGTGGATAGGAGGGCCTAAAGGAATAAAATCCTGGCCTAAGCGGCTAAACCAAGTTGTCCCTAACCATGTGCTTGTGGCATGAAGGTGTCAAGTGAAAACTTGAGACTGAGCGGTTAAAGTCAAGGTCCAAAGCAAAAGAAGAGTGTGCTTAAGAACCCTGGACACCTCTAATTGGGGACTTTAGCAAAGCTGAGTCACAATCTGAAAAGGTTCACCCAATTATGTGTCTCTGGCATTTATGTATCCGGTGGTAATACTGGAAAACAAAGTGCTTAGGGCCACGGCCAAGACTCATAAAGTAGCTGTGTTCAAGAATCAACATACTGAACTAGGAGAATCAATAACACTATCTGAACTCTGAGTTCCTATAGATGCCAATCATTCTGAACTTCAATGGATAAAGTGAGATGCCAAAACTATTCAAGAGGCAAAAAGCTACAAGTCTCGCTCATCTGATTGGAGCTATGTTTCATTGATATTTTGAAATTTATAGTATATTCTCTTCTTTTTATCCTATTTGATTTTCAGTTGCTTGGGGACAAGCAACAATTTGAGTTTGGTGTTGTGATGAGCGGATAATTTATACGCTTTTTGGCATTGTTTTTACATAGTTTTCAATATGATTTAGTTAGTTTTCATTATATTTTTATTAGTTTTTAATTAAAAATAACATTTTTTGACTTTACTATGAGATTGTGTATTTTTCTATGATTTCAGGTAATTTCTGGCTGAAATTGAGGGACCTGAGCAAAAATCAGATTCAGAGGTTGAAGAAGGACTGCAGATGCTATTGGATTCTGACCTCCCTGCACTCAAAGTAGATTTTCTGGAGCTACAAAACTCCAAATGGTGCGCTTCCAATTGTGTTGGAAATTAGACATCCAGGGCTTTCCAGAAATATATAATAGTTCGTACATTGAATAAGGATTGATGATGTAAACTGGCGTTCAACGCCAGTTCCATGTTGCATTTTGGAGTCAAATGCCAGAAACAAGTTGCAAAGTGGAGTTCAACGCTAGAAACACGTTACAAACTGGCATTCAACTCCAAGAATGACCTCTCCACGTCTAAACTTCAAGCTCAGCCCAAGCACACACCAAGTGGGCCCCGGAAGTGGATTTCTACATCATTTACTCAATTCTGTAAACCCTAGTAACTAGTTTAGTATAAATAGGACTTTTTACGATTGTATTAGACATCTTGGGACGTTTAGTTCTTAGATCATGGGGGCTGGCCATTCGGCCATGCCTGAACCTTTCACTTATGTATTTTTCAACGGTAGAGTTTCTACACACCATAGATTAAGGTGTGGAGCTCTACTGTTCCTCAAAGATTAATGCAAAGTACTACTGTTTTTCTATTCAATTCAACTTATTCTGCTTCTAAGATATTCATTCGCACTTCAATATGATGGATGTGATGATCGTGACAGTCATCATCATTCTCAACTTATGAACGCGTGCCTGACAACCACTTCCGTTCTACCTTAGATTGAATGAATATCTCTTGGATATCTAATACAGGGGACCGAGTCCGAGATATTAGTGTCTTCGTGGTATAAGTTAGAACCCATGGATGGCCATTCCTGAGATCCGGAAAGTCTAAACCTTGTCTGTGGTATTCCAAGTAGGATCTGGGAAGGGATGGGTGTGACGAGCTTCAAACTCGCGAGTGCTGGGCGTAGTGACAGACGCAAAAGGATAGTAAATCCTATTCCAGTATGATCGAGAAGCGACAGATAATTAGCCATGCAGTCACAGCGCATTGGACCACTTTCATAGGAGGATGGGATGTAGCCATTGACAACAGTGATGCCCTACATAAAGCTTGCCATGGAAAGGAGTAGGATTGATTGGATGAAGACAGCAGGAAAGCAGAGATCAGAGGAACGAAAGCATCTCTATACGCTTATCTGAAATTCTCACCAGTGAATTACATAAGTACCACTATCCTATTTTATATTTTATTTAATTTTTATCCACTATAATTTCTTAAAACTATTTGAATCCGCCTAACTGAGATTTGCAAGGTGACCATAGCTTGCTTCAAGCCGACAATCTCCGTGGGATCGACCCTTACTCACGTAAGGTTTATTACTTGGACGACCCAGTGCACTTGCTGGTTAGTTGTACGAAGTTGTGAAACAGATATAAGATCATGAACGTGCGTATTGAGTTTCTAGTGCCGTTACCAAGGAATGGAATGATCATGATTTTTCACACCAACTATCTTCTTTGCTTGTGAGTGATCTCTTCAATGGCGGGCTGTATGTGATCAACGCCATGGGTCGTGGTCATCGATCTCCTCTGCTACAGATTGAACGCCATTGGCCGTGGTCATCCAATCTGACGAAGGGTGAAGCTCTATCAGTTCATTCTCCCGGTGATTGATAAACCACTATTTTATGGTTTATCTTGTGCTCAATTGAGTGGTTTTTATCTACTCTTTACCCACTTATTCATACTATTTGCATGGTTTTACATTTGCCTTCCTAATTATGTGCTTTAATTGAAAACATGCTTCGATTGAAAACATGCTTCTTTGATCTTATATTTGCTTATTATTAATCCTCTCTTATTACCATTAGATGCCTTGATATGTGTGTTAAGTGTTTTCAGATATTATAAGGCAGGAATGGCTTGGAGGATGGGAAGAAAGCATGCAAAAGTGGAAGGAATACAAGAAGTTGGAGAAATTGATAAGCTGTCCAGCCTGACCTCTTCGCACTCAAACGGCTATAACTTTAGCTACAGAGGTCCAAACGACGCGTTTCTAGTTGCGTTGGAAAGCTAACGTCCAGGGCTTCGATTTGATATATAATATGTTATAGTTCTCCTGACGCTAGGTGACGCGAACGCGTGATCCATGCGGCCGTGTCGCAGTGACGGAAATCAGCGTGTTTGAATTCTTCTCCAGCGATTTCTGGGCTGTTTTTGACCTAGTTTGCGGCCTAGAAAACACAAATTAGAGGCTATAAAGTGGGGGAATACATCCATTCATGAGGAGGCTCTCACAATTCACAATTTTAGGAGTAGATGTAGTTTTGAGAGAGAGAGGTTCTCTCCTCTCTCTTAGGATTAGGATTTAGGATTTCTTCTTGTTTTAAGAGTAACTCTGGATCCAGATTTAATTTTATTTTAATATTACTTCTCTTTATTTATTCCAACATTTGAATTGATTATTATTATTTATGAATTATTCCATGTTATAGATTTCTATTTGAATTAATGATAATTGAGGTATTTTCAGTTTATGATTGTTCTCTTTGACTTAAGTTACCATTGCTTCCCATCTAAGGATATTTTTACTATTATTCCAGCAACTTTACTTTTTTCCCTTTTGGTTCTGGTTAAGAATTTAGTAACTCAACAGTTATTAAACTCAATACAATTGATAATCGTGATCTTGCTAATTGAGCTGAACTTAAATAATCCCAACCTTTTCTTAGGAAATAATTAGGATTCAAACGTCAACTTAATTAGTCCCTTGACTTTCCCTTACCCTGGTAAAGGTCGACCAAGTGGAGTTTAGATTCAACTTTCATTATTGTTGAGAGAGATAACTAAGTTGGACCTCTAATTTCTCTACCTTGCTAAAAGTCGCTTTACAGCTATTATTTATTCTTAATTGCCACTTAATTCACTCGTCATTTAAATTACTTGCTTCTCACCTTCTAAACCCCGATTACAACCTTTATAGCCAATAATAAGAACTCGCAGTTCCTTGAGAAGACGACCCGAGGTTTGAATACTCGGTTAACAATTTTTAAAAAGGGGTTTGTTACTTGTGACACCCAACACGTTTGTACGAAGGAATTTTTGCCGGTTTAGAAACTATATCTACAACGCAACCGTTTCTATGAATTTCTTTACTGGTAGAAATACCGACGTCAGTGATCCTACTCAAAATGCCACAGACAAGGTCGAATCTTTTGGAACAGAAAATGCTGCTTCTTTGGACTCTAGCCTATACCACGGAGACCCTAATTTCTCCAAAAATTGGCTGAACTAGTGTCTCAAGAAGTCTCCAACGAAGTCGTGGATTAACCGTCTGAGAGATGTATAAACATGGCTGTTGGCTCAAGCTTTCCAATCACGTATTCACATGAACCCAAGTAGACACGGGTGTTTGTCAGGCACGTTCATCTTAGTATGATGAACAAAGCTGATTGTTCAATCATCCTATTCACCATGTTGAAGAGTGGATATACATCTTAAAAGTAAGTCAAACACGGATCGAAGAAGAAATATTAATACTTTTATTAATTCATAGGGCTCAGCAGGGCTCCTCCCCTCAACCTAGAAGGTTTAAAAACTCATACTTAAAGTAAAATACAATGGAAAATAAAAATAATGTGTGTTCTCTTAGATTTGTTCCAATGATTATGTAAAATACACTTTAAATACTAAATAGATGACTAGTAAGGGTAAAACAGTCTATTTAGTGCTAAAATCTACTTCTGGGGCCCACTTTGTTAGTGTTTGGGCTGAGCTTTGGTGAGATCCACGTGCTATGAGGCTCCTAGGGCGTGAAACGCTGGCTAGGGGGTTGAAAAACTCCAATTTTGTGGTTTATATTGTGTAGAATTCGGGGGTTTTTGTCAATATTTTTCACACTTATTCACAAGAATTGCATGGTTTTGTGTTCTCTTCCAAATACTACTTCATGATGGAAAATATGCTTCTTTTGTCTTAGAATTGCTATATTTTGATCCTCTTTTATTACCATTCGATGTCGTGACGTGTTTGTTGAGTGATTTCAGAATTTATAGGGCAAAAATGGCCTAGAAGAGAGAAAGAAAGCATGCACAAGAGGAAGGAACATGAAGATTTGGATTTTGGGAATTTCAGCATGGGTGCGGATAGCTGGAAGCGGCACGCAAAGATCGACGCATCCGCGCGGATTGGAGAAATCCCCACCGATGCGCACGCGTACATGGCGCGCACACGTGGGTGCGGACAACTAGAAGCGGCGCGCAAAGATCAACGCATTCGCGCGGATTGGAGAAATCCCCACCGATGCGCACGCGTACATGGCGCGCACACGTGGATCGCAAAAGTCAAGCAGCGCGTACGCGCGACAAGCTGCACATGACCTCATTAAAGGAAATCATGCCTGGCGATTTCTGAGGATCAACAGGCCCAAATTCAAGCTGGTTCTGCATGGAAAAGACCTAAGGATACTAGGGGAAAGGGGGGATCATTCATTCACACTTAGATACAATTTTTAGCTAGTTTTTTGTTCTTGTTCTTCTAGAGAGAGAAACACTTGTTCCTCTCTAGATCTAGTTTGATTTGATCTTCTCTTGTTGAATTCTGAATTGGATCTTGTTGATTTCTAGTTTTGATTACTTAATTTGAATTCCTTAGTATAATTTTGTTTAGATCTTGAGTTAGATTTATGTTTTCTTGTCAATTGTCATTTTCTACCCATTTCATGAATCTTGTGGATCTTGAATTGTTAATGTTACATTGATGATTTCCATGGTCAATTGTGTTGTTTGAGTGATTTTATATTGATAATTATTAGTGGGTACTTGTTAATTTCAATTTAATTACAATTTGAATATGTCTTTTAGTAATGCTTACCATGTGTTTGATGAAATATTTCCTTTGATTATGGAGTATTTCTCTTTACTCTTGGCCTAGGCTAAGGGAATTGGGTAAACTTGAGTCATTGGGTCTAATGGATTTGATGATTTGGAAATCCTTAGTGGTCAATTTGATAACCATTGACACTAGCCTACTACTAAGTCAATTAGTAGCTAGGTTGGACCTTATGGGTTGATGTTGACTAAACCATTTAATATACTTTAAGTATAGAAGTAAACTTAACGAGTTTGGTTCCTCATAATTGTCAAGATACGGTTATTAGACAAGGATGGTGACCCCAATTCCCATGTCTAGCCAAGAGTTGCTAATTAGTATTCATATTTGAAAACCCAAAAAAATTCTAATTGCTTTGTCTTAGTTATAGTTATTTGTTTAGTTTTAGAGTAGAATTATATTAGATGTTATCTTATTAGTTTGGAATTGCTCACATCTTGCTTTAGTCACTTGAATTAGTTTCTTGCATTTCAAGATTACTTGCTTGTTAGGACTCTTAGTTTAATTCCTTGCTCATGACTTGCAACCCCAGATTTCTAACCAATGTTGATGCACATGTTTGCCCATTCCTTGTAAGACGACCCGAGGTTTGAATACTTCGGTTACTTTTATTGGAGTTGAACTTGTGACAACCAATTCCTTCAAAATTTGATCGAGAGTTATTAGTTGGTTTGGAACTATGCTTACAACGAAGTTCTATTTCTATTAAGAGAAATCCTAGACCGACAATAACCTTCTCCATCAAATTTTTGGCGCCGTTGCCGGGGAATGGTTCCAACATATGCCTTGATATTGGTTATGTGAATATGTGAATAGTGCATATAGTTTACTTGCTTTCAATACTTAGTTATAGTTTAGATTTCTTTTATGCATGTGCTATGACTCCCAAGTTTGATGACTCGGTCTCAACCGAATTCTAGCTTAGCCGATCTTGACCTTGAGATTGAAAGAACTTTGTTACACACTCAGCAAGCTAGACGGCAGTTGGACTATACGGCTAGTACTTCGGCCTCTCTTGAGGGGCATACCGAATCACTAGACGATACCGAGAGTGACTTGGAGTCCGCTACTTCCTATTCTTCTGTTGGCACTACTAATACATCTTTACATCCTACAGGTGAACCATACATGGCAGAGCCATGGCGGATCACTTTGCATGAGCAAGGGGCTCCAGATATCATACTTCAACCTTTGCAAACAAGGTATCCCAACCTTGATCCCAACATTGAGTTGAAGAATAGCTTGATAAATCTACTTCCTAAGTATCATGGGTTGCCAGGTCAAGACCCATCCGACATCTAAGAGATTTTCAAGTTGTTTGTTCTACGGCTCGAAGGCATGGAGCCGATGAGGTGGCTATTATGGTTTTTGCCATCCCCTTCTCTCTTGAAGGGCAAGCAAAGACATGGTTTTATTCACAACCATATGAGATTGTGACCAATTGAGATTTCTTGAGAAGAGAGTTTCTAGATAAATTCTTCCCGCCGGAGAAGACCGACTATATCCAGAAGGAGATCTCGGGTATAATGCAAAAGGACCAAGAGAGTTTGTATGAGTATTGGACTCGGTTCAAGAAGCTATTGAAATCTTGTCCACACCATGGATTGGATACTCACTTGCTCATTAGTTACTTCACCGGAGGTCTTTGTGCGGAAGATAGAAGATTGCTCACCGCTTCTAGTGGTGATTCCCTTTCAAAAAACAAGACGGCGGGAGAAGCTTGGAGCTTGATAAATGATTTTGCCGAGGCTACACAACACGTAAGGGTGAGAAGTAATCCTCTCAAGGGAGTGGTAGAACCATCACCGTCCGAGGCAAGCTTAACCAAGGCGTTTGGGGATATGACCACTATCCTTACACAAATACAAAAAGATCAAAAGGAATACTACTCCATCCAAGCCATCCAAGCCCCACCCCAAGTTGCTCAACTTGAAGGCCCTCCTAGAATTTGTAGTTTGTGCTCTAGCACCACACATTACACCGATCAATGTCACCAAATTCAAGAGGAGTATGCCCTTGCCGTGGCCAATGTGAACTACAACAATCGTCCACCATATCCTTCTCAAGGCCAAAACAACTACTCTCATGGTAATAATCAAAATCAAGGGTGGAGGGATAATGCGCAAGGGAGCAATCAAAACCAAAGATGGAACAAATCTTCTTCTCATTACAACAATAACCAATCTTCGTCTCAATACCACCATAACAACAACAACACCAACCAACCCTCAAGCTCTTCTAACCTTCCATCCCAACCCCTTCTAAACCCCAAGGGCGGTCTCAACGCCATCACTTTACGGTCGGGAACTACATTGGAGGAGATACCTCCTAGGGTCATGGAAGACATTCATGAGGAAGAAGTGGTTGTTGAAGCTCCACATGAAGGAGAGGAGGTAGACAAAAGGCATGAGGAAGAAGCAGTAAGCCTTAAGGAATCCAAGAGGAAAGCTATAGTGGATGAGTCCATTCCTATCCCATTCCCTTCCATGGTGAAGAAAGCAAAGAAGACTCTGGAATTCGATTTAAACATGCTTCAAGTATTCAAGAAAGTTGAGGTAACCATACCACTTCTTGATGCTATCCAACAAATTCCGAAGTATGCAAAATTTTTGAAAGACTTGTGTACGCACAAGGATAGGATAGGAGAGTTGGAGACATTATCCTTGGGTAGTTCGATTTCTTCCTTGATGGAGCCTATTCCAAAAAAATGTGGTGACCTTGGGCCTTGTTTGGTGTCTTGTCATATTGGTGGGCACATTTTTCATGACTGTATGTGTGATCTAGGGGCTTGCGTAAGCATCATTCTGCTTTCTATCTTTGTGCGGTTGAATTTAGCTCCATTAAAGAAGTCGGTGGCGAAGTTTGCCTTAGCCGATAAAAATGTGATCACTGTGATGGAAATAGCAAAAAATGTACTTGTAGCGATCAAGGACTTGGTCTTTCCGGTTGAATTTTACATCCTTGAAATGCCCCCAACAGAAAATAGAAGCTCCTTCTCCGTTCTACTTGGTAGACCCTTCCTTAAGACCTCCAAATTCAAGCTAGATGTCTTCACCAGCACATATTCCTTTGAGGTCGGAGACAAGACTCTCAAGTTCAATTTGGAAGAAGCCATGAAGCACCCTCCCGAAGAGCATTCCGTTCTCTGATGTGATGTAATCGATGAAGTGGTAGGGGAAGTGCGGAAAGAAGACCACAACAAGTTATGTTACCCTAATGTTAAAGAGACGGATGACCAAGAAGGTGAACAAGAGAAAGTTATTGAGAATGAACTCCGTGAGCTTGATGAAAAGAAACCTCAGCTTGAGGTAAAGAGTGAACTGAAGCCTCTTCCATCTCATTTGAAGTATGCTTTCTTAGAAGACAACCAAAGGTTTCTGGTCATTATTGCTAGTGAGCTTTCTAGTGAAGAAAAAGGAAAGCTCCTAGATGTTCTAAGAAGGTACAAGAAAGCAATTGGTTGGAGCCTAGCTGATATTGTGGGATTGACCCCTGCAAGTGCATGCATCGTATATTCCTCCAAGAGGGAGCTCGGCCGGTTAGGCAACCACAAAGGAGACTCAACCCAACCATCCTCGATGTGGTAAAGAAGGAGGTCACTAGGCTACTTCATGCGGGTATCATATACCCAATCTCTGACAGTGAGTAGGTGAGCCCGGTCCAGGTTGTTCCCAAGAAATCGGGCATCACTGCGGTTAAAAAAGATGACGGTGAAGTAGTCACCAAGAGGGTACAAAATGCTTGGCGAGTGTGCATTGATTATAGAAGATTGAACGCCGCTACAAGGAAGGACCACTACCCTTTGCCCTTTATCGACCAGATGTTGGACCGGTTGGCGGGTAAATCTCATTATTGCTTTCTTGATGGATTCACTGGTTACTTCCAGATTCACATTGCTCCTGAGGATCAGGAAAAGACCACATTCACTTGTCCTTTTGGCACCTTTGCTTACAAAAGGATGCCATTTGGACTATGCAATGCACCTGCTACTTTTCAGCGGTGTATGACAAGTGTCTTTTCCGATCTGATGGAGAATTGTCTGGAAATCTTTATGGATGACTTCAGTGTTTATGGAACTTCATTTGATTGTTGCTTAGAGAACTTGGCCAAAGTCTTAGCTAGATGTGTTCACACTAACCTTGTCTTGAATTTTGAAAAATGTCACTTTATGGTAAGACAAGGTATAGTGTTAGGACATGTAGTATCTAACGAAGGTATTTCTGTAGACCCGGCCAAGGCCGATGTTATCACCACTTTACCTCACCCCTCATCTGTGAGGGAGGTCCGCTCGTTTTTGGGACATGCAAGATTTTACAGGCGCTTTATTAAGGATTTTAGCAAGATTGCTTTGCCATTGTCGCACCTACTCCAAAAAGATGTGGACTTTGAGTTTGACAGTGCATGTGTGAGAGCGTTTGAAGAGCTAAGGAGAGTACTTACCACAGCACTGATTGTGCAAGGCCCCAACTGGATACAGCTATTCGAGATAATGTGCGATGCGTCAAACCATGCTGTAGGTGCCATGCTTGCACAGCGCGATGGTAAACTTCCTTATGTCATTGCTTACTCTTCTAAAACATTGGATGCAGCACAATCCAACTATACCACTACTGAAAAAGAACTCCTAGCTATTGTTCATGCTTTAGATAAATTCAGATCTTATTTGCTAGGGTCCAAGATAGTGGTATACACGGATCATGCAGCTTTGAAGTACTTATTGAGAAAGAATGAGTCAAAACCTAGACTCATACGTTGGATCTTGCTTTTGCAAGAATTCGACATTGAGATTAGGGATCGAAGTGGGTCTCAAAACTTGGTTGCAGATCATTTAAGCCGCCTGGAGAATTTAAAATTTGACCCATTTCCGATCGATGACTCATTCCCATGGTTGCAGATCATTTAAGCCGCCTGGAGAATTTAAAATTTGACCCATTTCCGATCGATGACTCATTCCCATTGGATAGTTTGCATGCTATGTCGGATAGCTTTCCTTGGTTTGCACCAATGGCGAACTACTTAGTTACAAAACTCTTCCCTCCTAAATTTTCTAAAAACCAAAGAGACAAGTTGAGGAGTGATTCTCAATACTACATTTGGGATGACCCTCACTTATGGAAGAGGGGAGTGGACCAAGTAATTCGAAGATGCATCCCAAAATCTGAAATTTAACCCATTCTTGAAGCTTGCCGTTTGTCCGAATGTGGCGGCCACTTTGGCCCACAACAGACAGCTAAAAAGGTGTTGGATTGTGGATTCTGGTGGCCAACCTTGTTCAAGGATGCTAACCGGTTCTCTGTGTCGTGCCACCAATGCCAGAAGTCGGGAAATACATCCCAAAGGGACAAGATGCCTCAGCAACCTATGTTGTTTTGTGAGATATTTGATGTATGGGACATTGACTTTATGGAACCGTTTCCCAACTCGAGTGGGTATTTGTATATTCTGTTAGCGGTTGACTACGTTTTAAAGTGGGTAGAAGCAATACCTACCCGCCTTGATGATGCCAATACCGTCATTTCTTTTATTAGAAATAACATTATATGCCGTTATGGGTCGCCACGAGCAATCGTGAGCGACCAAGGATCCCACTTTTGTAACAGAAAAGTAGAGGCACTGCTTAAACGCTATGGGGTACTGCATAAGGTTGCCACTGCCTATCACCCGCAAACCAACGGACAAGCAGAAGTGTCCAACTGGAGATTAAGAGAATTTTGAAGAATGTGGTAAATCCACAAAAGAAGGATTGGAGCCTCCGGTTAGGAGATGCACTTTGGGAGTATAGGACGGCCTACAAGACTCCGTTGGGGATGAGTCCCTTTCGGATCGTCTATGGTAAGGCATGCCACCTTATGGTGGAGATTGAGCATAAAGCCTTGGTGCACGAAATTGTGATCATCAATGGCGCCATCAACATGGTACGCTCAACTGTAATCTCAACTTTTTATCACAACTTCGCACAACTAACCAGCAAGTGCACTGGGTCGTCCAAGTAATAAACCTTACGCGAGTAAGGGTCGATCCCACGGAGATTGTTGGTATGAAGCAAGCTATGGTCATCTTGTAAATCTCAGTCAGGCGGATATAAAATGGTTATGGAGTTTTCGAAAATAAATAATAAAATAAGAATAGAAATACTTATGTAAATCCTTGGTGAGAATTTCAGATAAACGCATGGAGATGCTTTCGTTCCTCTAAACCTCTGCTTTCCTGCTGTCTTCATCCAATCAATCTTAATCCTTTCTATGGCTGGCTTTATGCAAGGACATCACCGTTGTCAATGGCTACTTTTGATCCTCTCTGGAAAATGGTCCGATGCACTGTCACTGCATGGCTAATCGTCTGGAGGCGTCACCCTTGCCAATGGCTGCATCCTATCCTCTTGTGAAAATGGTCCAAATGCTCTGTCACAGCACGGCTAATCATCTGAGGTTCTTGATCATACTGGAATAGGATTTACCCTCCTTTTGCGTCTGTCACTACGCCCAGTACTCGCGAGTTTAAAGCTTGTCACAGTCATTTAATCCCAGAGTCCTACTCGGAATACCACAGACAAGGTTTAGACTTTCCGGACTCTCATGAATGCTGCCATCAATCTAGCTTACACCAGGAAGATTCTGATTAAGAGATCTAAAAGATACTCATTCAATCTAAGGTAGAACGGAAGTGGTTGTCAGGCACGCATTCATAGGGAATGATGATGATTGTCACGTTCATCACATTCAGGTTGAAGTGCGAATGAATATCTTAGAAGCGGAATAAGTTGAATTGAATAGAAAAACAGTAGTACTTTGCATTAATCTTTGAGGAACAGCAGAACTCCACACCTTAATCTATGGAGTGTAGAAACTCTACTGTTGAAAATACATAAGTGATGAAGGTCCAGGCATGGCTGAGAGGCCAGCCCCCAAAACATGTTCACAGGATCAAAAATACAATCCAGGATGTCTAATACAATAGTAAAAAGTCCTATTTATACTAAACTTGTTACTAGGGTTTACAGAAGTAAGTAATTGATGCATAAATCTACTTCCGGGGCCCACTTGGTGTATGCTTGGGTTTAGCTTGAATGTTACACGTGCAGAGGCTCTTTTTGGAGTTGAACGCCAGGTTGTAACGTATTTCTGGCGTTCAACTCTGGTTTTTGACTTGTTTCTGGCGTTTAACTCTAGACAGCAGCTTAGAACTGGCATTCAACGCCCTTTTACGTCGTTTAAACTCGTTCAAAGTATGGACTATTATACATTTCGGGAAAGCCCTGGATGTCTACTTTCCAACGCAATTGGAAGAGCGCCATTTTGAGTTCTGTAGCTCCAGAAAATCTACTTTGAGTGCAGGGAGGTCAGAATCCAACAGCATCAGCAGTCCTTCTTCAACCTCTGAATCTGATTTTTGCTCAAGTCCCTCAATTTCAGCCAGAAGATACCTGAAATCACAGAAAAACACACAAACTCATAGTAAATTCCATAAATGTGAATTTAACATAAAAACTAATGAAAACATCCCTAAAAGTAACTAGATTCTACTAAAAACATACTAAAAACAATGCCAAAAAGTGTATAAATTATCCGCTCATCACAACACCAAACTTAAATTGTTGCTTGTCCCCAAGTAACTGAAAATCAAATAGGATAAAAAGAAGAGAATATACTATAAACTCCAAACTATCAATGAAACATAGCTCCAATTAAATGAGCGGGACTTGTAGCTTTTTGCCTCTTGAATAGTTTTGGCATCTCACTTTATCCATTGAAGTTCAGAATGATTGGCATCTATAGGAACTCAGAGTTCTGATAGTGTTATTGATTCTCCTAGTTCAGTATGTTGATTCTTGAACACAGCTACTTTATGAGTCTTGGCCGTGGCCCTAAGCACTTTGTTTTCCAGTATTACCACCGGATACATAAATGCCACAGACACATAACTGGGTGAACCTTTTCAGATTGTGACTCAGCTTTGCTAAAGTCCCCAATTAGAGGTGTCCAGGGTTCTTAGGCACACTCTTTTTTTGCTTTGGACCTTGACTTTAACCGCTCAGTCTCAAGTTTTCACTTGACACCTACACGCCACAAGCACATGGTTAGGGACAGCTTGGTTTAGCCGCTTAGGCCAGGATTTTATTCCTTTAGGCCCTCCTATCTACTGATGCTCAAAGCCTTGGGATCCTTTTTATTTACCCTTGCCTTTTGGTTTTAAGGGTTACTGGCTTTTTGCTCTTGCCTCTTGGTTTTAAGAGCTTTTGGCTTTTTTTGCTTGCTTTTTCTTTTTCTTTCTAATTTTTTTCGCTATTTTTTTTTCTGCAAGCTTTGTTCTTTGCTGCTTTTTCTTGCTTCAAGAATCATTTTTATGATTTTTCAGATTATCAAATAACATGTCTCCTTGTCATCATTGTTTTAAGAGCCAACAAATTTAACATTCTTAAACAACAACTTCAAAAGACATATGCGCTGTTCAAGCATTCATTCAGAAAACAAGAAGCATTGTCACCACATCAATATAATTAAACTAAGTTCAAGGATAAGTTCGAAACTCATGTACTTCTTGTTCTTTTGAATTAAAACATTTTTCATTTAAGAGAGGTGATGGATTCATAGGACATTCATAACTTTAAGGCATAGTGACTAAATACTAATGATCATGTAATGAAGACACAAACATAGATAAGCACTTAACATAGAAAATGAAAAACAGAGAATGTAAGAACAAAGAATGAGTCCACCTTAGTGATGGTGGCGTTTCCTTCTTGAGGAACCAATGATGTCCTTGAGCTCTTCTATGTCTCTTCCTTGTCTTTGTTGCTCCTCCCTCATTGCTTTTTGATCTTCTCTAATTTCATGAAGGATGATGGAGTGCTCTTGATGTTCCACCCTTAGTTGTCCCATGTTGGAGCTTAATTCTCCTAGGGAGGTGTTGATTTGCTCCCAATAGTTTTGTGAAGGAAAATGCATTTGAGGCATCTCCGAGATCTCATGGTGATGAGCTTCATGCGCCTCTTGAGCTCCATGAATGGGCTCTCTTGCTTGCTCCATCCTTTTCTTAGTGATGGGCTTCTCTTCCTCAATGGGAATGTCTCCTTCTATGAAAGCTCCAGCTGAGTAACATAGATGGCAAATAAGATGAGAAAAAGCTAGCCTTGCCATGGGGGATGACTTTTCGGCTATTTTGTAGAGTTCAAGGGAGATGACTTCATGAACTTCTACTTCCTCTTCAATCATGATGCTATGAATCATGATGGCCCGATCCACAGTAACTTCGGATCGGTTGCTAGTGGGGATGATGGAGCGTTGTATGAACTCTAACCATCCTCTAGCTATAGGCTTGAGGTCCAGTCTTCTTAGTTGAACCGGCTTGCCTTTGGAGTCAATCTTCCATTGAGCTCCTTCCACACATATGTCCATGAGGACTTGGTCCAACCTTTGATTAAAGTTGACCCTTCTAGTGTAGGGGCGTGCATCTCCTTGCATCATAGGCAAGTTAAACGCCAACCTTACATTTTTCGGACTAAAATCTAAGTATTTCCCCCGAACCATGGTGAGATAATTCTTTGGGTCCGGGTTCTTACTTTGATCATGGTTCCTAGTGATCCATGCATTGGCATAGAACTCTTAAACCATTAGGATGCCGACTTGTTGGATGGGTTTTGTTAGAACTTCCCAACCTCTTCTTTGGATTTCATGTCGGATCTCCGGATACTCATTCTTCTTAAGCTTGAAAGGGACCTCAGGGATCACCTTCTTCTTGGCCACAACATCATAGAAGTGGTCTTGATGAGCTTTGGAGATGAATCTTTCCATCTCCCATGACTCGGAGGTGGAAGCTTTTGTCTTCCCTTTCCCTTTTCTAGAGGATTCTCCAGTCTTAGGTGCCACCAATGGTAATGGAAAAACAAAAAGCTTATGCTTTTACCACACCAAACTTAGAATTTTGCTCGCCCTCGAGCAAGAAAAGAAAGAATAGATGAAGAAGAAGAAGAAATGGAGGAGAGGGAGATGTGTTTCGGTCAAGAAGGGGGAGAGAGGGTTTTGTTGTGTGAATTTGAAGAAGAATGGAGGGCTATATATAGGGAAGGGAGGGGGTAAGGTTTCGGCCATATAGGGTGGGTTTGGGTGGGAAATTGATTTTGAATTTTGAAGGTAGGTGGTGTTTATGAGGTATGTTTATAGGGAAGAGTGGGTGGATGTGAGTGGTGAAGTGGTGATAGGGAAGAGAGATTGAGGTGATTGGTGAAGAGTTTTGGGGAAGAGTGTTTATGGGATTGTGTGAAAGAGGGGTGAGAAGAAGTGAGTGGAGGTAGGTGGGGATCCTGTGGGGTCCACAGATCCTGAGGTGATCCTGTGGGGTCCACAGATCCTGAGGTGTTCAAGGATTTACCACCTTGCACCCAATTAGGCATGAAAAATGCCCTTGCACACAACTCTGGGCGTTCAGCGCCAGATTGGTGCTTGTTCTGGGTGTTGAACGCCCATTTGTTGCCCATTTCTGGCGTTGAACGCCAGAACCATGCTTGTTCTGGGCGTTCAGCGCTAGCTCTTCTCCAGGGTGCAATTTTGGCGTTCAAACGCCCAGATGCTGCCCATTTTGGGCGTTCAGCGCCAGAACCATGCTCTGTTCTGGCGTTGAACGCCAGCCAGATGCTTCTTACTGGCGTTTAAATGCCAGTAAGGTCTTCCTCCAGGGTGTGATTTTTCTTCTGCTATTTTTGATTCTGTTTTCAATTTTTATATTTATTTTGTGACTCCACATGATCATGAACCTATAAAGACATATAACTAAGAAAAATATAGTTAGATAAAAATTGGGTTGCCTCCCAAAAAGCGCTTCTTTAATGTCAATAGCTTAACAGTGGGCTCTCATGGAGCCTCACAGATGTTCAGAGCATTGTTGAGACTCTCCAACACCAAACTTAGAGGGTGACTGTGGGGGCTCTGGTTGACTCTGCAATGAGAGAAGCTTGCTGTGCTTCCTCTCCATTGGTACAGAGAGAGATCCTTGAGTTTTAAACACAAGGTTGTCCTCGTTTAATTGAAGGATCAATTCTTCTCTGTCCACATCAATCACAACTCTTGCTGTGGCTAGGAAAGGTCTTCCAAGGATGATGAATTCATCCTCATCCTTCCCAGTATCTAGGACTATGAAATCAGCAGGGATGTAAAGGCCTTCAACCTTTACTAACACATCCTCTACTTGTCCATAAGCCTGTTTTCTTAAATTGTCTGCCATCTCTAATGAGATTTTAGTGGCTTGCATCCCATAGATTCCCAATTTCTCTATTACAGAGAGGGGCATGAGGTTTATCCCTGAACCAAGGTCACACAGAGCCTTCTCAAAGGTCATGGTGCCTATGGTACAACGTATTAAGAACTTTCCAGGATCCTGTTTCTTCTGAGGCAATCTCAGTTGATCCAGATCACTTAGTTCATTGGTGAACAAGGGAGGTTCATCTTCCCAAGTCTCAATACCAAATAATTTGGCATTCAGCTTCATGATTGCACCAAGAAACTTGGCAGCTTGCTCTTCAGTAACATCCTCATTCTCTTCAGAAGAGGAATACTCATCAGAGCTCATGAATGGCATAAGGAGGTTTAATGGAATCTCTATGGTCTCTAGATGAGTCTCAGATTCCTTTGGTTCCTCAAAGGGAAGCTCCTTATTGATCACTGGACGTCCCAGGAGGTCTTCCTCTTTGGGATTCACGTCCTCTCCTTCCTTCACAGGTTCGGCCATGGTGATTAATTCAATGGCCTTGCACTCTCCTTTTGGATTTTCTTCTGTATTGCTTGGGAGAGTACTAGGAGGGATTTCAGTGATCCTTTTACTCAGCTGGCCCACTTGTGCCTCCAAATTTCTAATGGATGACCTTGTTTCATTCATGAAACTCACAGTGGCCTTAGATAGATTAGAGACTAAGTTTGCTAAATTAGAGGTATTTTGTTCAGAGTTCTCTGTCTGTTGCTGAGTGGATGATGGAAAAGGTTTACTATTGTTAAACCTATTTCTTCCACCATTATTAAAGCCTTGTTGAGGCTTTTGATCCTTCTATGAGAAATTTGGATGATTTCTCCATGATGGGTTATAGGTGTTTCCATAAGGTTCACCCATATAATTTACCTCTGCTATTGCAGGGTTTTCAGGATCATAAGCTTCTTCTTCAGAAAATGCCTCTTGAGTACTGTTGGATGCAGCTTGTATTCCATTCAGACTCTGAGAAATCATATTGACTTGCTGAGTCAATATTTTGTTCTGAGCCAATATGGCATTCAGAGTATCAATTTCAAGAACTCCCTTCTTCATAGGCGTCCCATTACTCACAGGATTCCTTTCAGAAGTGTACATGAACTGGTTATTAGCAACCATGTCAATGAGTTCTTGAGCTTCTGCAGGCATTTTCTTTAGGTGAATGGATCCACCTGCAGAAGTATCCAATGACATCTTAGCCAATTCAGATAGACCATCATAGAATATATCCAGGATGGTCCATTCTGAAAGCATGTCAGAAGGACACTTTTTGGTCAGTTGCTTGTATCTTTCCCAAGCTTCATAGAGGGATTCACCTTCTTTCTGTCTGAAGGTTTGAACATCCACTCTAAGCTTGCTCAGCTTTTGAGGGGGAAAGAACTTGGCTAAGAAAGTTGTGACCAGCTTGTCCCAAGAGTTCAGGCTATTTCTGGGTTGAGAGTCCAACCACACTCTAGCTCTGTCTCTTACAGCAAAAGGGAAAAGCATGAGCCTGTAGACTTTAGGATCTACTCCATTAGTCTTAACAGTATCACATATCTACAAGAATTCAGTTAAGAACTAAAAAGGATCTTCAGATGGAAGTCCATGAAACTTGCAGTTCTGCTGCATCAGAGAAACTAGCTGACGTTTCAGCTCAAAGTTGTTTGCTCCAATGACAGGAATGGAGATGCTTCTTCCATGTAAATTGAAATTAGGTGCAGTAAAGTCACCAAGCATTCTCCTTGCATTATTGTTGTTGGGTTCGGCTGCCATCTCCTTTACTTGTTCAAAATTTTCAATAAGGTTGTCTCTGGATTGTTGTAATTTAGCTTCTCTTAGTTTCCTCTTCAGAGTCCTTTCAGGTTCTGGATCAGCTTCAACAAGAATGCCTTTTTCCTTGTTCCTGCTCATAAGAAAGAGAAGAGAACAAGAACAGAAGAGGAATCCTCTATGTCACAGTAAAGAGGTTCCTTATTGTTAGTAGAAGAAGAATGAAGAATCCAAACACAAGGGTAAGGATAGGAGCAGTGATGTGAGATGAAGAGAAGTGTTAGTAGATGAATAAATAATTAGAAGGAGATGAGGGAGAAGGATTTTCGAAAATTATTTTTGAAAAAGGGTTAGTGATTTTCGAAAATAGTTTTTGAAAAAAGGTTAGTTTTCGAAAATTAAAATAATTAGTTAATTAAAAAGAATTTTTGAAAAAGAGGGAAGATATTTTCGAAAATTAGAGAGAGAGAGTTAGTTAGGTAGTTTTGAAAAAGATAAGAAACAAACAAAAGTTAGTTAGTTAGTTGAAACAAATTTTTGAAAAGATAAGAAGTTAGGAAGTTAGAAAAGATATTTTGAAATCAAATTTTTGAAAAAGATAAGATAAGAAGATATTTTTGAAAAGATATGATTTAAATTAGTTTTTGAAAAAGATTTGATTTTTAAAATCACAATTAATGACTTGATTCACAAGAAATCACAAGATGTGATTCTAGAACTCAAAGTTTGAATCTTTCTTAACAAGCAAGTAACAAACTTGAAATTTTTGAATCAAAACATTAATTGATGATGTTATTTTCGAAAATTAGGAGGTAGAGATAAAATTAAGAAAAATATTTTTGGAAAATATTTTTAAAATTTTCGAAAATAACTAAGAAAAATGAAAAAGATTTGATTTTTGAAAAAGATTTTGAAAAAGATAAGATTTTTAAATTGAAAATTTGATTTGATTCATAAAAACAACTAGATTTTAAAAATTTTTGAAAAAGTCAAATCTAATTTTCGAAATTTTAAGAGAGAAAAAGGGAAAGATATTTTTTTTTTTGATTTTTTTTTTTGAATTTTTATGATGAGAGAGAAAAACACTAAAAATGCTCAATGCATGGAATTTTTAGATCAAAACAATGAATGCATGCAAGAATGCTATGAATGTCAAGATGAACACCAAGAACACTTTGAAGATCAAGATGAACATCAAGAACTTATTTTTGAAAAATTTTTAATGCAAATAAAACATGCAAGACACCAAACTTAGAAATCTTTCATGTTTAGACTCTATGAATGCAAGAATACATATGAAAAACAAGAAAAGACACAAAACAAGAAAACATCAAGATCAAACAAGAAGACTTACCAAGAACAACTTGAAGATCATGAAGAACACCATGAATGCATGAATTTTTCGAAAAATGCAAGATGAACATGCAATTGACACCAAACTTTAAATCTGACTAAAGACTCAAACAAGAAACATGAAATATTTTTGAAATTTTATGATTTTATGATTTTTTTGTATTTTTATTTTATATTTTTCGAAAATCATTTGAAAAAGAAAAATAAGGATTCCAAAATTTTTAATATGAATTCCAGGAATCTTACAATCTTAATCTAAAGCTCCAATCTGAGGGATAGACATGGCTTAATAGCCAGTCAAGCTTTAGCATGAATATGGGAGTAATTTATTCAATTTTAATCCAAAACCTCTGTCCAAAAGAATTTAGACATGGTTTTATAGCCAGCCATGCTTCAACATGCTTCATGAAACTCTAGAATTCATTCTTAAAAATTCTGAAGAAAAATATATTTTTGAAAATATTTTTATTTTAGAATTTTTTTCGAAAACAAAGGAGAAATTTTTGAAAGATTTTTAAAAAAATTTTTGAAAATAAAACAAAAAGAAAATTACCTAATTTGAGCAACAAGATGAACTGTCAGTTGTCCAAACTCGAACAATCCCCAGCAACGGCACCAAAAACTTGGTGCACAAAATTGTGATCATCAATGGCGCCATCAACATGGTACGCTCAATTGTAATCTCAACTTTTTATCACAACTTCGCACAACTAACCAGCAGGTGCACTGGGTCATCCAAGTAATAAACCTTACGCGAGTAAGGGTCGATCCCACGAAGATTGTTGGTATGAAGCAAGCTATGGTCATATTGTAAATCTCAGTCAAGCGGATATAAAATGGTTATGGAGTTTTCGAAAATAAATAATAAAATAAGGATAGAAATACTTATGTAAATCCTTGGTGAGAATTTCAGATAAACGCATGGAGATGCTTTCGTTCCTCAAAACCTCTGCTTTCCTGCTGTCTTCATCCAATCAATCTTACTCCTTTCTATGGCTGGCTTTATGCAAGGACATCACCGTTGTCAATGGCTACTTTTGATCCTCTCTGGAAAATGGTCTGATGCGCTGTCTCTGCATGGCTAATCGTCTGGAGGCGTCACCCTTGCCAATGGCTGCATCCTATCCTCTTGTGAAAATGGTCCAAATGCTCTGTCACAGCACGGCTAATCATCTGAGGTTCTCGATCATACTAGAATAGGATTCACCCTCCTTTTGTGTCTGTCACTACGCCCAGTACTCACGAGTTTGAAGCTCGTCACAGTCATTCAATCCCAGAGTCCTACTCGGAATACCACAGACAAGGTTTAGACTTTCCGGACTCTCATGAATGCCGCCATCAATCTAGCTTACACCACGAAGATTTTGATTAAGAGATCTAAGAGATACTCATTCAATCTAAGGTAGAACGGAAGTGGTTGTCAGGCACGCGTTCATAGGGAATGATGATGATTGTCACGTTCATCACATTCAGGTTGAAGTGCGAATGAATATCTTAGAAGCGGAATAAGTTGAATTGAATAGAAAAACAGTAGTACTTTGCATTAATCTTTGAGGAACAGCAGAGCTCCACACCTTAATCTATGGAGTGTAGAAACTCTACTGTTGAAAATACATAAGTGATGAAGGTCCAGGCATGGCCGAGAGGCCAGCCCCCAAAACGTGATCACAGGATCAAAAATACAATCCAGGATGTCTAATACAATAGTAAAAAGTCCTATTTATACTAAACTAGTTACTAGGGTTTACAGAAGTAAGTAATTGATGCATAAATTCACTTCTGGGGCCCACTTGGTGTGTGCTTGGGCTGATCTTGAATGTTACACGTGCAGAGGCTCTTTCTGGAGTTGAACGCCAGGTTGTAACGTATTTCTGGCGTTCAACTCTGGTTTTTGACTTGTTTCTGGCGTTTAACTCCAGACAGCAGCGTAGAACTGGCGTTCAACGCCCTTTTACGTCGTCTAAACTCGTTCAAAGTATGGACTATTATAAATTTCTGAAAAGCCCTGGATGTCTACTTTCCAAAGCAATTGAAAGCGTGCCATTTTGAGTTCTGTAGCTCCAGAAAATCCACTTTGAGTGCAGGGAGGTCAGAATCTAACAGCATCAGCAGTCCTTCTTCAACCTCTGAATCTGATTTTTGCTCAAGTCCCTCAATTTCAGCCAAAAGATACCTGAAATTACAGAAAAACACACAAACTCATAGTAAAGTCCAGAAATGTGAATTTAACATAAAAACTAATGAAAACATCCCTAAAAGTAACTAGATTCTACTAAAAACATACTAAAAACAATGCCAAAAAGCGTATAAATTATCCGCTCATCAAGCCTATTGGGCGGTAAAGCAGTGTAACATGAATATCACCAAGGCGGGTGTGGCCAGGAAATTACAACTAGAAGAGCTCGAGTGTCTTAGGAATGAAGCATATGAGAATGCCCGGATCTACAAGGAAAAGACTAAGGCATTTCATGACCATCACATCCGGAAGAAGGATTTTCAAGAAGGTGATGAGGTTCTCCTCTACAACTCGAGGCTTAGATTCATGCCTGGCAAGCTCCGTTCTAGATGGGAAGGACCCTTCAAGGTGAAGGAGATAAAGCCCTGTGGGGTAGTGGAATTGTTTGACCCTAGAAGTGAAGCAACTTCAAGGTGAATGGACATAGAGTGAAGAAGTACCATGGCTACAAGTCTACAAAGGAGCTAGAGGTGTTCCTACTAACGGATGCACCTAGAGGAGGAGAATCTTGAGCGACTAACCGTCCAACTTAAGGACGTTAAAGAAAAGTGCTTGGTGGGAGGCACCCACCGTGGTAAGATCTTCCTTGTATATACCTTCTTACTTATAGCTTTAGATTCTTGTGAATTTTGTGATTTCTTGATGTTGTTGATTGCTTAGGAATGCTAGTTTAGTTGATCTTGTTGGATAACTAGGATGTTCATATAGATTTCATCATTTTGGTATGGATGAATTGTTGAAGTAGAGAGAATGCTTTGTTTTGAATAATGCATGAATTTGTGAGTGTTTTCTTGACTACTTAGCTTAAACACCTGCCAAGAATATGTAGAATAGCCCTTTCTATGTTGTAAAAAAAAACGGGGCGGGGGGGGGGGGATCCGCGCGCGCGTCGGTGGTGCATTTCACACTCTTGGAACAAAAACGCGAGAGTTGTGCCCACTTTGTGCCCACTTCATGCCAGGCACCCACGCGCAAGCGTGCGTGATGCCTGCGGGCCCCCTGCAATTTCACCATCGATGCGCAAGCACACGGTGTGCGCGCGCGTTAGTTGTATGGTGCACGAAATTGTGATTCACACTTTTCACAACTCCGCACAACTAACCAGCAAGTGCACTGGGTCGTCCAAGTAATACCTTACGTGAGTAAGGGTCGAATCCCACGGAGATTGTTGGTTTGAGAAAATCTATGGTTTTCTTGTAATTCTTAGTCAGGATATCAATTATGATTATCAGTTTGAATTGCGAAAAATAAAAGAGCATGGAATAAATACTTGTTATGCAGTAATGGAGAATATGTTGGAGTTTTGGAGATGCTTGGTCTTATGAATGTCTGCTTTCCCCCTGTCTTCTTCTTCACGCACGCAAGGTTCCTCCTATGGCAAGCTGTGTGTTGGTGGATCACCGTTGTCAATGGCTACCATCCGTCCTCTCAGTGAAAATGGTCCAGGTGCGCTGTCACCGCACGGCTAATCATCTGTCGGTTCTCACTCATGCCGGAATAGGATCCATTGATCCTTTTGCGTCTGTCACTACGCCCAACTCTTATGAGTTTGAAGCTCATCACAGTCATTCAATCCCTGAATCCTACTCGGAATACCACAGTCAAGGTTTAGACTTTCCGGATTCTCAAGAGTGCTGCCAATGGATTCTAGCTTATACCACGAAGATTCTGATTAAGGAATCCAAGAGATACTCATTCAATCGAAGGTAGAACGGGAGTGGTTGTCAGGCATGCGTCCATAGATTGAGAATGGTGATGAGTGTCACGGATCATCACATTCATCATATTGAAGTGCGAATGAACATCTTAGATAGAAACAAGCGTGTTGAATAGAAAACAGAAATAATTGCATTAATTCATCGAGACACAGCAGAGCTCCTCACCTCCAACAATGGAGTTTAGACACTCATGCCATCAAAAAGTACAAAGTTCAGATCTAAAAATGTCATGAGATGCAAAATAAATCTCTAAAAGTTGTTTAAATACTAAACTAGTAACCTAGGTTTACAAAAAATGAGTAAACTAAGATAGATAGTGCAGAAATCCACTTCTGGGGCCCACTTGGTGTGTGCTGGGGCTGATACTTGAGCTTTACACGTGCCTAGGCTGTTTCCAGAGTTAAACGCCAGGTTGTAACCTGTTTCTGGCGTTTAACTCCAACTTGTAACCTGTTTCTAGCGTTTAACGCCAGAATGCAACATGGAACTGGCGTTGAACGCCAATTTACGTCATTTATCCTTGAGCAAAGTATGGACTATTATATATTTCTGGAAAGCCCTAGATGTCTACTTTCTAACAAAATTGAGAGCGCGCTATTTGGACTCTTGTAGCTCCAGAAAATCCATTTTGAGTGCAGTGAGGTCAAAATCCAACAGCATCTGCAGTCCTTTTTCAGCCTGAATCAGATTTTTGCTCAGCTCCCTCAATTTCAGTAAGAAAATACCTGAAATCACAGAAAAACACACAAACTCATAGTAAAGTCCAGAAATATGAATTTTTCCTAGAAACTAATAAGAATATACTAAAAACTAACTAAAATATGCTAAAAACTACATGAAATTGCCCCCAAAAAGCGTATAAAATATCCGCTCATCATTGTGCATTCTGACCTCTCTGGTACAAAACCCAAAGAGTTATGCCAAACTTGTGCCTATTCTGTGCCCGCGACTGACGCGCAAGCGTACTTGACGCGTCCGCGTCGGTTGCCACTTTCATCAGGCATGCGTCCGCGCACTATGCGCGTCTGCGCCGCCTGTGCTGCATGCCAACTCCAGTGCAAAAACCCGAGAGTTAGGCCTACTTTGTGCCAACTCTGTGCCAGGGGCATCGCTGCCTTCATGCGTACACGCCCTTAATGCGCACGCGCCCCTCGCTCAACCCTCATTGACGCGCAAGCGCACTTTGCGCGCGCGCGTCGATCGCGCGACCCAGTTTTAAACCTGGCGCGCCCTGTCTCTTCCCTTTTTCTCACCTCTTTTATTATTTCCTTTCTTCTTCTTCTTCTTCCATCACCTCTCCTTTCTTCTTCTTCTTCCATACTTCACCACCACCGTCTCCGGCCACTCACCGGCGACCACCACCACCTCTGGTGCCATTACATCTCTTCTCTCTTTTTCTCACTTTTCACAAAAGAAAACTCCATCTTGTTCTCTCACACCTCTCAAGGTTCTACTTCTTCTACATCTCATCTCTTTCTCTCTTTTGATAATCTCTTCTTTTAGTTAGATGTTTTTTGTTGATTCACTTATTTTTCCCTTTAGTTGCATGAGTATATTACTTGCTTTTTGCTTGTTTACTTTTTTTTCTTTTTCTTTCTTTTCCATGGATGTTGGACTTGAGTTTTAATTTGCTTTGATAGATCTTCTTGTTATCTTTCATCATCCTTGTAAGTAGGTGATGTTGTGTGATGATTGATATTTTGTTTGGGCCTCTAATGGGTTGAGTATCTCATATTTGCTCATTGCTTGTTAACTGCACGCCAAGTGTTCGAGGAAATGCACGAATTCCATTTTGGTTTATTTTGGTCATACACATTCAATTTGGTGCTTCCTCCTCATTCACTTGCTTTCTTCTAAGTGCATTGAGTTCACTTTGCTTTATGCTTGCCAATTAGATACTCATTAAACACGACTTGCTCTTTGTTATGGATGCTTGAGATTATTCTTCTCATGACACATTGCATGCTTTACTCACTCTTGCATCCTATGCCAAGTGTTGTGACCCATGCCTCTATAATCATTTTGTTGCACAATTTCTTTTGGGCACTACTTCTCACTTGCATGTTTTCATTGAGATGATTCTTTGGGTTTAATGTTTTTCCTTTTATTCCCTTCCATTTTCAGGATGGCCACAAAGAAAGGCAAGGAGAAAGCTGCAAGGAAACCGGCCACAAAAAGGGCACCCCAAAAGTCAACCTCCAAGGCGCACCCTACACTAGGAGCCAAACCTCTATCTAAGAAGTCGAAGGCATCCACTTCTATTGATGAAAAAGAGAAGAGCGAACCGGTAAAAGATTCTTCAAGATTCCCCAACCGCTTCTGTGAACTTGGGTTTCCCACCATGGTTGAGAGGAGCTATCATGCCGAGCATCTACTCGCCTCGCCGGACAAGGTTGCTCATTGTATCCTACCCCGCATTGAGCGGTGAGGATGGGAGTTTCTTCTGAGAAAGCCACCAGATGTCAACCTCTTGTGGGTGGTAGAGTTCTACACTAACTACCATCTCCCCTCTCTTCAATCGGTATACGTGCGTTGGAAGCAAGTCCTAGTTTCAGAAGAGGCTATTCAGCAAGTGCTTAATGTCCTACCAGTGCCAAGTGAAATGGATGGCTACCAAGAGGTCTTACGTCAGCGGGATGAGTTTGGGTTTGATTGGGACTTGATTCTTCGAGTCATTGCTGAACCAGAGATATTTTAGACCCAAGGTCGACTCTGGATGCGGCCCAAGTGCATTGATGCATGTTTCCTCACTGTAGAAGCTAGAGCTTGGGCCCAGATCCTATCCCACTATGTGCTACCTAGCACCCACAAGTCGTCTTTCATGGCGGATCTCGCCTTGCTTATTTGGTGTGTTCTCACGGAGAGACCGATGAACATTTCGCTTCTTATCAAGCAGGCGATGGGTCAGGTCCACGCCAAGGATAATTTGCCATTTCCAGCATTGGTGTCTGATTTAGTCGTTGCTGCGGGTATTCCTTGGGAAACCACGGACATGAAGGCCATAATTCCGACTAAGGGCGATGTTGTCCCAAGCGAAAAATACTTACAGCTTCCCATGAACACCCCAAGCCTTGACATAGTCCCTCAACCTACTATTCCTTCCACCTCATCACCATCACCACAAAGATCCACCCATCAACAGATTGAAGATCTACACCGAAAGATTGATAGATATGAGCGGCGCAACCAACACTGATACATGATGATTGGACTTTTGACGGTTTAGAATTTCACAATAAATTCTCGTTGCAATATAGTTTCTAAACCAACAATAATCCTTTCATACAAAAATTTGTTTGTCACTAGTACAAACCCCTAAAATTATAAACCGAAGTATTAAACCTCGGGTCGTTCTCCCTAGGAATTGCAATGAAGTGTCTTGTTATTGGTTATGGAGTATGTTTTGGGGTTTTTGATAAGAGGCATGAAAAGTAAATGGAAATGAAAATAAACTAACAACAAAAGAGGTCTTGACAAAGGTTGGTGGTCAAGGATCTCCATCCTAATCACTAACCACAACATGAGAATTGGCAAGGACCAACCCCACTAAGTCATTCCCTAACTAATAGTAAAGGAAAGTCAAGTGAGCTATGTCAATCTAAGTCCATAAGTCCTAGTTCTACACCAAATCAATCAGTGAGATCTAGAGTTAATGGCTCCCAATCGTCAATCACTTGGACATTAGCAACTCAAGAGTTCCTAAGTTACCTTCCCAAGCCAAGAGCATAAAATTCTACTCTAAAATCCAACTAAGCATTTTATCAAACACTTAGAAGGCATAAAAGAAAAGCATAGTAAAATTGCAAGGAATATAAATCTACACTACTCAATTGTAAGGAATTAAACAACAACAAATCAAATCAACAATAAAGGAACATGAATCAAAAATTGCATTGAAAGAGAGATAGAAGAACAAAAGTGCATCAACATAAAAGTAGAGAATTACATGAATTAAATGCTAAACTAGTGAGAGAAAAGGTAGAAGAAGAAGAATTGCAAAGAGAAAAGTAAATCAAAGTATGAAATTAAACTAGATCTAAGAGTTCCTAATCTAGATCTAACCTACTCCTAATTCTAGAGAGAAGAGAGAGCTTCTCTCTCTAGAAACTAACTAAAGCATGTGAAAACTAAAATAAAACTAAACTAATGACTAGATGTCTTATCCCTCTTCAATTCTTGGGTCAAATAGCATCAGAAATAAGTTGGATTGGGCCCACAAGGCTTTTGAATTCGCTGGCCACTAATTGCTTTAAGTGAATCATATGGCAGCAACGACGCATGCGCGTACAGTGCGCGTACGCATCACCATACGTGTAGCAACTATGGCAAAACTTATATCTTTTTGAAACTCCGGATGTTAGCTTTCCAATGCAACTAGAACTGCATCATTTGGACCTTTGTAGCTCAAGTTATGGTCATTTAAGTGAGAAGAGGTCGGCTTGACAGCTTTTGCGATTCCTTCATTTCTTCATGAGTTCTCCATTTTTACATGCTTTTTTTTTTCTTCATTCCCTTGATCCAATCTTTGCCTCCTAGATCTGAAATCACTTAACAAACATATCAAGGCATCTAATAGAATCAAGGTAAATTAAGATTAAACAATTAAGGGCCTAAAAAGCATGTTTTCACTCTTAAGCATAATTAAAGGAGAGTTTATAAAACCATGCTATTTCATTGGATAAATGTGGGAAAAGATGATAAAATCCCCCTAAATTCAACACAAGATAAACCCTACAAATGGGTTTATCAACCTCCCCACACTTAAACCAAGCATGTCCTCATGCTTAAACCAAGAGAGAAACAAGGGGTATCAACATTTATTCAATGAAGTCTAACTAAATGCAATCTACCAATATGCCACTATCTATATGAATGCAATTGCTTGGTCAAAATAAATCAATTCTCAAGAAGCATATATGCACAAGGGCTAAGGACTAGCAAGTCTACAATTGAATTGAGTTATTAAATATTTTTACAAACTTGCATGAAAAGTGATGATCATAGGTGGAAACATGTAATTGAGCATCAAACCCTCACCAGATGTGTTTGCACTCTATTCGCTCAAGTGTTTAGGGTTGATTCACTCAATTCTCCCCTAATCATGCTTTCCAATATTTGTTTTTCATCTAACAATCAACATTTATTTCATGCACGCATACAATTATTATGAGGTCTTTCTTTTAGGTTGTAATGGGGCTAGGGTCAAGGTAGGATGCATATTTGGTTAAGTGAGCTTGAAATTTGAATCTTTGATAAGCTTAAACTTCCCACCTAACCTATGACATCCTATACAATTCAAAACTAACCTAACTACCCATTTTTCACTTTTTAACATACTCACGTTTCCTTTTTATTTCACAACACTTATGCATTGACCCTTATTGAGCTTTGCTTTGGGGCATTTTGTCCCCTTTTTTATTTGTTTCTTTTTTTCTTTTTTTTTTTCTTTTCTTTTCTTTTCCATATTTTTTTCCTTTTTCTTTCGTCTTTCTAATTTTTCTTTCTTTTGCTTTGCAATATATACAAAAACATCAATGCATAAGGTTTTATATTTGATTAATGCATGAGCATGCACCCAATTCCCAATATTTACAACAAAATACAAAACTACCCTTTTATTCCTCCAATGTCCCAAGGTTCCCACACTTGAATGATACACACACACTAGCCTAAGCTAATCAAAGATCCAAATAAGGACATTTATTGTTTTCCGCTTTAAGGCTTGTAATGTGCTAAATTAAGAACAAGTGGGTTAATCGTAGGCTCAAATTGGCTAACAATGGAAGATAAAAGGTAAGGCTCTTTGGGTAAGTGAGCTAAATGAAATGATGGCCTCAATCATATAAATGCATGAATACACAAAATAATAGACATAAAGAATCAAAAAAATCAAAGATTGCAATCATAGAAAGAGAATAATGCACACAAGAAGGAAAAATAAGTGGTTATAAGATGTAACCACACAATTAGGCTCAAAACTCACAAGCTTGTGTTCTTAGCTCAAAAATTATGTCCCACAATATATATACGATTCAAGAAAGTTTTATGAAAAGTTTTCACTCAAATCAATTGAGGTGCCCTATAGATGTCTATCTTGAAAAATCTCATTATTTTGACTAAGCTTATTGTGTATATATATGCAAAAATAATAAAATACAACAAAAAATGCTAAAAACCTAGAATGGAATGCAAAAGTGATGAGATTAGAAATTTGTCACCCAAAATCGCCGACCGGTCAGACAACCTCCCCACACTTAAAAGTTTGCACCGTCCTCGGTGCACTCAAAGATGAGCAAGGGGGTTGTCTCGCTTCCATTTTTGCTTGTGGTGCATCGTTCATGAAAAACAAAAATATAACACCATAAGATGAGAAATTACAAAAGCAATGAAGCGTAACTTGTTGGAATGAGGTAATAATCACTAGAATTGAGTGAGTGAATTAGTGTGACATTAATGACAAATAAGTGTGTGAATTCTAAATTGCGCGGTTTAGAACACACACTATCATAAAAAGTGATGTCACCAAAGAAGCATGCACTTCACTTATTCTAGTGTGCTTGAGATGCTTTAAGTAAACTTGTAAGGTAAAACAAGCATTAAAGAAGCATGAGAGCATTCAAGCTATAAACATATGGATGCATATGATCATGAAGCACAATGCATTAAAAAAAATGCACAACATCCAATGTCAAGAGATTGCCTAACCAAAGAATAGGGTTCAAATCACATGGTGGCCAAATCATGCACTCAAGAAGAGTTACAAGCTCGAAGGCAATTCTCAAAACTCAAAAGGTAAGTATGAAAAACTCAAAACCAAGTAGAAAAATATAACCTCAACAATAGAATCCAACAAAGTTTATAAACATAATGATGTTAAGATAACATCCCTTTTTAATACTCAGCAGCAATTAATGGTAAACAAGAATAACAATCCAACACTTACAATGAAAAAGAGAAAATAAAATGAAAACTAACTAATCAACTAACTAATCAACTAACTAACTAACTAATTAGTTAACTAAAATAAATGGTTATCAATGGTGTTTGGGAGTGTTGGATGAGGGGTAGAATAAGGGAAGAAGAAAGGAGAAGGAAAGAAATGGAAAGAGGAGAAGAAAAAAATGTGTTGAAGGAAGGACATCCACGCGTACGTACGCATGGCGCGCGCGCGGATGGTGGTGCAATGGACGCGACACGTACGCATGCATGGTGCGTCCGCGTCGATGGCTTATTTCGAGAGTGACGCGTACGCGTCATGTGCGCGTACGCGTAAGTTGGTTTGCGCGAAAGGCACAGTGCTAGCGCAGCTGAGGCACAACTCTCGGGTCAATGTATGGAGGAATGAAATTTTGCAATCCACGCGTACGCGTACATGGCACGTGCGCGTAGATGGTCGAAAATGCTTGATGCACGCGTACGCGCGCAGTGCGCGTACGCGTGGATGGTGCTCTATTTTTTCAAATTTTTTTTGCACCAATCCAAGCATTCCAAACCTCCAATCAACTACCAAAACACCATAAAACCTTATTTAACATATCATACTACCAAATATACTCAACAAACTAACCAAAAACAATAATTTAAACCAATTACCAATATGTACAAAAAGAGAAGATGAAAAGAAGTTACCATGGTGGGGTGTCTCCCACCTAGCACTTTTGTTTATTGTCCTTAAGTTGGACTTATGGGGAGCTCCATCAAGGTGGCTTGTTCTTGAAGCCATCCTTGAACATCCACCAATGCTTGCATTTCCAATAAGCTCCATTCTTCAAGTTCAATTTTCCCAAGCTTTGATGGAGTTCTTCATAGATTATGGGCTTCCAAAATTGATCCTCATGTATTCCCGGATCCCATATCTTGTTGCCACACCCATCTTTGAGTTGATTATCATTATTCCATTTGGGTGACATGACCTTAGAATTCTCAATAAAGTGACCAAACATTCTCCTAGACCCAAACAATCTAGCTCTACACCAAACCTTGCAATTAAGCTTTGAACATGCAACCATAATGAGCCTAGAATAATGTTTCCAACCACTAGCCATCTCCTTTTTGCTTTTAAAGCTACAAATATGTCTAAGTTGACCATCCGTCTCAAGCAAACCATATTCAAGGGGAATAATAAAGCTTGAGTATAAGGAATTTACCCACTTGAATGAAAGAATGGATGGTGGTAGCTTGGGAGAGGTATCTCCAACGTGCTAGCAAGCTTTACTCCCTTGTGTTCTTCCTTGTTAATCTCCACCTCTTCATAAGCTTCTTCACTTCCAATTCTTTGTTCATCAATTTCATCTAACTCTTCCCCATCACTCAAATCATAAATGGAAGGTTGAGAGAAATCTACCTCCATATTGCTTTCTATCTCATTGGGAGAAGGTTCTTCAAATTCAAAGGATTCACCACCAAGATGGTTGGATGCATGATCTTCATCACCAAAGAAACTCAATTCTTGCTCTACTCCTTCCAAGTCTTCATTTAACAATTGTCTTGGAGGTTGTGCACTCTCCTCCTCAACATCAAATTCAATCTTCTTGGAGGAATTTTCTTCAACTCTAGGTTCCCAAGGAGGTTCCGCATCTCCTAAGTCTTCAACCACTTCTTCCTCTTCTTCAATGATCATAGGCTTCTCCAATTGCTCTAATACAAAATAACATCCCTCATTTTTCACCGGAGATTCCAATCTCTCCTTCATGCTATGCTTTTCAATTAATTCTCCACATGTGACTATGGGAGTACTTTGAGTGCTCAAGTATTGGGAGGCTAAAATGCTTACTACCTTGGTCAAAGTAGCCACAAATTCTAGTGTCTCCCTTTGCATTTCTCCTTGCCCTTGAACTATAAGGCTAAGGATTTCATCCATTGGGGATTGGAGTGGGTAAGAGGGGTCAATGTCTTGGAGAAAGGGTTCATGATAGGAAGGTGGTTCTTCTTGGTAAGGGTATGGTGGTGTATATTGAGGTGGTTCTTGGGAGTAGTGATCTTGGAATGGTGGTTCCATGTATGGCTCATATGGTTCAAAAGGAGGTTGGTATGGTGGATATGGATTAAGTTCATATGGAGGTGCTTGGTGAAAATAGGCTTGTGAGTGTGGTTGAGATTCATGTTGAGGATATGACTCATAGGCATATAGTGGTGGTTCTTGAAAGTCACAAGGAAATTCACCATAGCCATTTGATTGGTATGCATCATAGAATGGCTCTTCTTCATAGTGCATTGGTGGAGGTTGTTGCCAAGAGGATTGATCGTATGCATATGGCTCCTCCAACCTTTGATTGTCCCATCCTTGATATACATCCTCATTGAAGCTCTCATTTCCTACAACATAGTTAGAACCAAACTCATAGCCAAAGTGAGAATTCATGATAACAAGAGAAAAGGAAAATAAAATCAAATAAGAAACAAACAAAACCAAATCCTAAAACTAGAAAGAGCTATCAAAAGCAAACATATTCACACTATTCACATATATACAATAACCAATAACACAACACCATTGCAATTCCCCGCCAATGGCGCCATTTTGATAATTGGACTTTTGACGGTTTAGAATTTCACAATAAATTCTCGTTGCAATATAGTTTCTAAACCAACAATAATCCTTTCATACAAAAATTTGTTTGTCACTAGTACAAACCCCTAAAATTATAAACCGAAGTATTAAACCTCGGGTCATTCTCCTTAGGAATTACAATGAAGTGTCTTGTTATTGGTTCGGGAGTATGTTTTGGGGTTTTTGATAAGAGACATGAAAAGTAAATGGAAATGAAAATAAACTAACAACTAAAGAGGTCTTGGCAAAGGTTGGTGGTCAAGGATCTCCATCCTAATCACTAACCACAATATGAGAATTGGCAAGGACCAACCCCACTAAGTTATCCCCTAACTAATAGTAAAGGAAATTCAAGTGAGCTATGTCAATCCAAGTCCATAAGTCCTAGTTCTACACCAAATCAATTAGTGAGATCTAGAGTTAATGGCTCCCAATCGTCAGTCACTTGGACATTAGCAACTCAAGAGTTCCTAAGTTACCTTCCCAAGCCAAGAGCATAAAATTCTACTCTAAAATCCAACTAAGCATTTTATCAAACACTTAGAAGGCATAAAAGGAAAGCATAGTAAAATTGCAAGGAATGTAAATCTACACTACTCAATTATAAGGAATTAAACAACAACAAATCAAATCAACAATAAAGGAACATGAATCATAAATTGCATTAAAAGAGAGATAGAAGAACAAAAGTGCATCAACATAAAAGTAGAGAATTACATGAATTAAATGCTAAACTAGAGAGAGGAAAGGTAGAAGAAGAAGAATTGCAAAGAGAAAAGTAAATCAAAGCATGAAATTAAACTAGATCTAAGAGTTCCTAATCTAGATCTAACCGACTCCTAATTCTAGAGAGAAGAGAGAGCTTCTCTCTCTAGAGACTAACTAAAGCATGTGAAAACTAAAATAAAACTAAACTAATGACTAGATGTCTCATCCCTCTTCAATCCTTGGGTCAAATAATATCATAAATGAGTTGGATTGGGCCCACAAGGCTTTAGAATTCGCTGGCCACTAATTGCTTTAAGTGAATCATATGGCAGCAACGACGTGTGCGCGTACAGTGAGCGTATGCATCACGATACGTGTAGCAACTATGGAAAATCTTATATCGTTTTGAAGCCCCGGATGTTAGCTTTCCAACGCAACTAGAACCGCATCATTTAAACCTCTGTAGCTGAAGTTATAGTCATTTAACTGCGAAGAGGTCGGCTTGACAGCTTTTGCGATTCCTTCATTTCTTCATGAGTTCTCCATTTTTACATGCTTTTTTTTTTCTTCATTCCCTTGATCCAATCTTTGCCTCCTTAATCTGAAATCACTTAACAAACATATCAAGGCATTTAATGGAATCAAGGTGAATTAAGATTAACAATTAAGGGCCTAAAAAGCATGTTTTCACTCTTAAGCATAATTAAAGGAGAGTTTATAAAACCATGCTATTTCATTGGATAAATGTGGGAAAAGATGATAACATCTCCCTAAATTCAACACAAGATAAACCCTACAAATGGGGTTTATCAATACACTTACATCAAGAAGCTGTTGCGTTGTGTTACCCCTAGCATGGAGGAACCCGAAATATTCACGTCCACCTCAAACCCAAGTGACAGGAGCTCTGATGAAGGGGATAGTGCAGGTTCCTGTCCTGACCGCCCTTTGCGCATTGTTGGCAGCACGGAAAACCGTGCTAAATTCTAAGTGTGGAGAGGTCGTTCAACCGATCTCCATGGGTAACAATCTCTTCCTTTCAACACCCATGGATTTATCTCTTGCTTAGTAGTTAGTACATTGCATGTGTAGTTAGTCTTGCTTGTAAATACCCTTTGCATGATAGTTAGTCCCTATAGAGTTACTTGGTAAAAATAATGACTTCTTCCCCAAGAACCTGTATTTTTGGGATACTCTACCAATTTTGAAATTTTTTTTTGCGGTAAACTTGCTTCAAGAATGTATTTTGGAACATAGTGATTGAGCTAAGAATACAAGCATGTAAGTTTTGAGCCTATTGTGTGGTTATATCTTCTAACCACTATTTCTCATTCTTGTGTGCATTATTCTCTCTCTATGATTGTAATCCTTGCTTTGTCTGATTCTATATGTCCATTACTTTGTGTATGAATGCATTTACATGATTGAGGCCATCATTTCAATAGTCACTTTTTCCAAACGGCCTTAACCCTTTTATCTACCATTGCTAACCAATTTTGAGCCATGATAAACCCTTTTTGTTCTTAAATAGAGCACATCAACAACCCTAAGTGAAAAACAATGAATATCCCTAGATTTGGATCCTTGATTAGCTTAGGTAAGTGAGGGTATGTATCATTCAAATGAGAGGGTGTACTTGGGAACTTGGGTAGATATAAAGGTGTGTATTTGTAGTTGTAATTGAAAATTCTGGGAGTTGGGAACATATTCATGTATTGAATGATTGAACCATATGCATTGATACTTTTGTACATAAAATCCCAAAAAGGGGACAAACAAAGAAAAAAATATATATGTGTATGTATATGAGGATGAAAGGGAAAGAATGTAAGAAAAAAGAAATAGAATAGAAGAAACAAAAATTAAAAAAAAAAGAAAAAAAAAGAGAGAAAGCAATGAAGGGGGACAAAAATGCCCCAAGACAAAGTAATAATAACAATGCATATGGGATGTGAATTAAAGAGAATGCATGAGTATGCAAAAAAGTGAAACCCATGGGTAGCTAAGTATTATATTAGAGTTGTATAGGTTATTCTATGTGTTTAGTGAGAACTTAGGTTAATCAAGGATTCAAGTTTTAAGCTCACTTGACCATATGCATCCTTACCTTCACCCTAGCCCCATTACAACCCATGAATAAGATCTCATGATACTTGTATGCATGCATTAAGTAATTGTTGATTGTTAGATGAAAGACAAATCTTGGAAAGTATGATTAGGAGAGGATTGAGTGACGAACCCTATACACTTGAGCGATTAGAGCGGATACACTTCCGGTGAGGGTTCGATGCTCAAATCCTTGTTCCCGGCTTTCACAAGCGTTCATTTAGCAAGTTATATGCACTTTATATTGATGTTCAAATTGGTAGAATTTATGAACTACATATCATTTTCACCCCGTATGCTCATATGTGTTCTTGGAGGATAGATTTACCCTTGACCAAGTAGGAAGATGCTTTTACAGTAGTTGCACACATTCATTTAGGTAATTTGCACTTCATGAACCCTTTCTTACCATGATCTTTGGTCTTTTTATTTTTAGCATGAGGACATGCTTGGTTTAAGTGTGGGGAGATTTGATAAACCCCAATTTTGTGGTTTATATTGTGTAGAATTTGGGGATTTTTGTCAATATTTTTCACACTTATTCACAAGAATTGCATGGTTTTGTGTTCTCTTCCTAATATTGCTTCATGATGGAAAACATGGTTCTTTTGCCTTAGAATTGCTATATTTTGATCCTCTTTTATTACCATTCGATGTCGTGACGTGTTTGTTGAGTGATTTCAGAATTTATAGGGCAAAAATGGCCTAGAAGAGAGAAAGAAAGCATGCACAAGAGGAAGGAACATGAAGATTTGGATTTTGGGAATTTCAGCATGGGCGCGCACGTGCACCTCGCGCGCATGCGTGGGTGCGGACAGCTGGAAGCGGTGCGCGAAGATCGGCGCATCTGTGCGGATTGGAGAAATCCCCACCGACGCGCACGCGTACATGGCGTGCATGCATGGATCACAAAAGTCAAGCGGCGCGCACGCATACATGGCGCGTACGCGCGACAAGCTGCACGTGACCTCATTAAAGGAAATCGTGCTTGGCGATTTATGAGGCTCAACAGGCCCAAATTCAAGCTGGTTCTGCATGGAAAAGACCCAAGGATACTAGGGGGAAAGGGGGGATCATTCATTCACACTTAGATACAATTTTTAGCTAGTTTTTGGTTCTTGTTCTTCTAGAGAGAGAAACCCTTGTTCCTCTCTAGATCTAGTTTGATTTGATCTTCCCTTGTTGAATTCTGAATTGGATCTTGTTGATTTCTAGTTTTGATTACTTAATTTGAATTCCTTAGTATAATTTTGTTTTGATCTTGAGTTAGATTTATGTTTTCTTGTCAATTGTCATATTCTACCCATTTCATGAATCTTGTGGATCTTGAATTGTTAATGTTACATTGATGATTTCCATAGTTAATTGTGTTGTTTAAGTGATTTTATATTGATAATTGTTAGTGGGTACTTGTTAATTTCAATTTAATTGCAATTTGAATATGTCTTTTAGTAATGCTTACCATGTGTTTGATAAAATATTTCCTTTGATTATGGAGTAGTTCTCTTTACTCTTGGCCTAGGCTAAGGGAATTGGGTAAACTTGAGTCATTGGGTCTAATGGATTTGATGATTTGGGAACCTTTAGTGGTCAATTTGATAACCATTGACACTAGCCTACTACTAAGTCAATTAGTAGCTAGGTTGGACCTTATGGGTAGATGTTGACTAAACCATTTAATATACTTCAAGTATAGAAGTAAACTTAATGAGTTTGGTTCCTCATAATTGCCAAGATACGGTTATTAGACAAGGATGGTGACCCCAATTCCCATGTCTAGCCAAGAGTTGTTTTTAGTATTCATATTTGAAAACCCAAAAAAATCCTAATTGCTTTGTCTTAGTTATAGTTATTTGTTTAGTTTTAGTGTAGAATTATATTGGATGTTATCTTATTAGTTTAGAATTGCTCACATCTTGCTTTAGTCACTTGAATTAGTTTCTTGCATTTCAAGATTACTTGCTTGTTAGGACTCTTAGTTTAATTCCTTGCTCATGACTTGCAACCCCAAATTTCTAACCAATGTTGATGCACATGTTTGCCCATTCCTTGTGAGACGACCCGAGGTTTGAATACTTCGGTTACTTTTATTGGGGTTGAACTTGTGACAACCAATTCCTTCAAAATTTGATCGAGAGTTATTAGTTGGTTTGGAACTATGCTTACAACGAAGTTCTATTTCTATTAAGAGAAATCCTAGACCGACAATAACCTTAGCCATCAGGGGTCCTTTCCGGGCCTTTGGACGCTAGTCTCTACTCTTTGGGCGCTAGATGCCTGGAAGGGGACAGGAAGCTTGCGTTGGACGCTAGTTTTGGGTCTTCTAATCCGAAGCAAAGTATGGAGTATTATATGTTACTGGAAAGCTCTGGAAGGTATCTTCCCAAATCCGTTGAGATCGCTCCATTTGGACTTCTGTAGCTCCAGAAAAGCTTTTCCGAATGTAAGGAGGTCAGATCCAGACAGCATCTACAGTGCTTTCTTTGTCTCTGAATCAGACTTCTGCTCCAACTCCTCAATTTCATCTAGAAAACACCTGAAATTGTACAAAAACACAAAAACTCATAGTAGAATCCAAAAAATGTGAATTTAACACTAAAACCTATAAAAACTAAGCAAAACATACTAAAAACTATATGAAAATAATGTCAAAAAGTGTATAAAATATTCGCTTATCAATGTATATTCGCACTTCAATGTGGTGGATAGGATGATTGATGAGCGGATATTTTATACGCTTTTTGGGGTTAATTTCATATAGTTTTTAGTGTGATTTGGTTAGTTTTTAGTATATTTTCATTAGTTTTTAGGAAAAATTCATATTTCTGGACTTTACTATGAGTTTGTGTGTTCTTTTGTAATTTCAGGAATTTTTTGGCTGAAATTGAGGGAGCTGAGCAAAAATCTGATTCGGACTGAAAAAGAACTGCTGATGCTGTTGGATTCTGACCTCTCAGCACTCGGAATGGATTTTCAGGAGCTACAAAAGTTCAATTGGCACGCTTCCAATTGCGTTGGAAAGTACACATTCAGGGCTTTCCAGCAATATATAATAGTCCATACTTTGCTCAAGGATAGACGACGTAAACTGGAGTTCAACGCCAGTTCCATGCTGCAGTCTGGCGTCCAGCGCCAGAAACAGGTTACAAGTTGGAGTTCAATGCCAGAAACAGGTTACAACCTGGCGTTGAACGCCCAAAACAGCCCAGGCACGTGAGAAGCTTAAGTCTCAGCCCCAGCACATACCAAGTGGGCCCTAGAAGTGGATTTCTGCACTATCTATCATAGTTTACTCATTTTCTGTAAACCTAGGTTACTAGTTTAGTATTTAAACAACTTTTAGAAATTTATTTTGTATCTCATGACATTTTTAGATCTGAACTTTGTAATCTCTGACAGCATGAGTCTTTAAACTCCATTGTTGGGGGTGAGGAGCTCTGCTGTGTTTCGATGAAGTAATGCAATTATTTCTGTTTTCCATTCAAACATGCGTGTTTCTATCTAAGATATTCATTCGTGCTTAATTATAGAGAAGGTGATGATCCGTGACACTCATCACCTTCCTCAATCCATGAACGTGTGTCTGACAACCACCTCCATTCTACATTAGATTGAATGAGCATATCCTATTCCTTAATCAGAATCTTTGTGGTATAAGCTAGATTGATGGCGGCATTCATGAGAATCCGGAAGGTCTAAACCTTGTCTGTGGTATTCCGAGTAGGATTCTAGGATTGGATGGCTGTGACGAGCTTCAAACTCACGAGTGCTGGGCGTAGTGACAGACGCAAAAGGATCAATGGATCCTATTCCAGCATGAGTGGGAACCGACAGATGATTAGCCGTGTAGTGACAGCGCACATGGACCCTTTTCACTGAGAGGATGGATGGTAGCCATTGACAACGGTGATCCACCAACACACAGCTTGCCATGGAAGGAACTTTGCACCTTTGCATGCATGAGGGAAGAGGAATACAAGAGAAAAGCTGAAATTCAGAAGACAAAGTATCTCCAAAACCCCAACATATTCTCCATTACTGCATAACAAGTAACCTTTAATTCATGCTCTCTTGTTCATTTGCAAGTCAATTGATAACCACAAATTAATATCCTGACTAAGAGTTGCAAGATAACCATAGCTTGCTTCAAACCAACAATCTCCGTGGGATCGACCCTTACTCACGTAAGGTATTACTTGAACAACTCAGTGCACTTGCTGGTTAGTGCTACGAGTTGTGAAAAGTGTGATTCACAATTCGTGCACCAATGATTAGTGATAATCAGCTCTGTTCATCACATTAAGGCAAACGTGCTTGACATACACCCGCGTCTACTTGGGTTCATGTGAATACTTCAGTGGAAAGCACGCACCACCACCCTGAATCATACATCTCTCAGACGGCTAATCCACGACTTCGTAGGAGACTTCTTGGGATACCAGTTCAGCCAATTTTGGGGAGATTAGGGTCTTTGTGGTAGAGGCTAGAACCCAATGATGCAACATTCTCTGATCCGGAAGATCCGACCTTGTTTGTGGCATTTTGAGTAGGATCATTAAGGAGAATGGACTGTACGCATTTCACCCTCAAGTAGAGATGGATCCACACTAACCCTGGGGTTCAGATCTAGAGGAGTATTGACGACCTCTCAATAAAGGCGCCAATCACTTAAAGCCTGCCATTGAAGAGATCGCTCACAAGCAAAGGAGATAGTAATACCAGAGTTAATTCAGAAAGGCTAAGCAACTCCAATCCTCAATTATAACCCTTTTACTGATTTCTTTGACAAAATACCCTATACCCTTCTCTCATATTCCTATTACTGATTTCTTTCTAATATACAAAGCATTTTATTAGTTATATGTCTTCATAGTTTCAGATCTCACAAATCCAACAACCTTCTTATTTGCCTGACTAAGACCTGCAACATAACCATAGCTTGCTCCAAACTAACAATCCTCATGGGATCGACCCTGACTCACTCAGGTATTACTTAGATGACCCAGTGCACTTGCTGGTACAGCTATACGAAGGTGTGGGGATTCATGCTGCCAAACACCATCCAACACAACATTCAAGTGGGTAAAATTCTTATCTTTAAGCTTTACTTTCCCACTTGAATATGGTTTGCTTGAGACGGATGGGCAACTTAGAGCTCTTTATGGAGTTAAGATCAAGAGAGAATTGGTTAATGGGTGGAAATGCCAATCAAGGTTCCTTATGGTTGGAAGCTCAAAGTCTAAGTACAATGGTTGGTATAGTTCTCAATTGAATGGGTCTAGGAAGATGCTTTGGTGTTTACTTGAGAATTCGGATCACTTGCCACCCAAATGGAATTGTCTTGATCAACTTGAAGATGGGTGTAGAAACAAGATTTGGGATCCAGGAATATGTGAAGATCAACTTTGGGAGCCCTTAGCTTGTGTGGAACTTCATCAAAGCTTGGTGCCATTGATTTTGAAATTTGGAGCTTACTTGAAGTCCAAGCATTGGTGGAAGTTTCAAGATGAATTCAAGCATAAGCCGCCATGATAGGAGCCTCCCAATTGTCCAACTTAAGGACAATAAATAAAAGTGCTAGGTAGGAGACACCCCACCATGGTAAACTCTTTCCATTCTCTTGTAGATGTAATCAATGGATGAATTGAGTTGCCATTGTAGGTAGTTTTTCTTATTTTCTATACTCTTGTATATCTTGCTTTGATGGCTAGATTGCTTACTAGGTTAATACTTTGATTAGAATAGTTGTTTTTAATTGCATTTTGGTTGAAGTGCAAGTTTTGTTTGCATTGTCTTTGAAAATTTTTCCAAAAACTAAAAGATTTTTGTTAAATTTGAATTTTGGTTGCTTTAGAGTGTTTATAGGTTAGGAGAGTGCCCTGTTTCTGTTTTATGCTTTAAAAAAAGGGGGCATCTCACGCGTGGGCGTGGACGACGCGTACGCGTCACTGTTCTTTTTCACACATCCACATGTGAGCATGGACGACGCGCACGCGTCATAGGCCTATGTTGGGACTCCTGGTACAAAAACCAGAGAGTTGTGCTGGAGTGGTGCTGCCTTTGTGTGAAGAGCACAATTTAACCCCACGCGTACGCGTCCCCTTTCTTTTCTGCTGGCCACGCGTAGGCATGGACGATGCTCACGTGTCATATACCTTTCTCTGTTTATCACGCGTATGCATGGATGAAGCGTGTGCGTCGCCCTCGCGCCCTGTTTCTGCCCTGTTTCTTCTCCTTTCTTCTTCTTTCTTCCTTCTTCTTCTCTCTTCCCTGCTTCCATTTCTTTTCTTCCCTTTCTTCTCTTCTCTTCTCTTCTCACCTTTCTCATCATTTCTTTCTTACTTTTTCTTATTTCTTCTTCTACCTCTATTTAAGTTTTTGCTTCTTATTTTTCTCATCTTTCATTTTCTTTTGTTTATTGCATTTGCATACTTTCATTCATTGTATTTTAATTTTGTTTTGATAACTTGTTCTTATTTTCTTTTCTAAGTTTCTTATTTTAACATTGGTGTTGAATTCTCATACTCAATTGTTGAGAGTTTCTTGGATCATTTTGGTGCTTCGTGACTTGTTTGGTATTGTTTGCAATTTTTGTCCCACACACAAGATTAGTGCCTTAGTCCCTTTTAACTCAATAACTGTGTTTTTGTGCTTCACTATCATTGAGTTAGGGTGGGACCAAAATCTCTCATGATTATAACTAATCTTGCTTATGTAAATTCTTGTTTGAACTTGATGCTCCAAATGTTCTTTATGCGATTCACTCATGCTTTGATTTTACTCTTGCATCAAGTGTTAATTGATATGCCATTCACTTATATTGCTTTCTCATTTACATGTTGTAGCTACCATGTAGTTGAGAATCCCACTCTTAGTTGGTATTAGTCCCCACCTATGTTCTATTTGCTTTGATATCTTTGCTTGTGGGTTTAATTTTCTTTCTTTTTCTCTCCTTTTAGGCTGGCCACCAAGAAGGGAATGAAAAAGCTTCTAAATGGAGTGACAAACAAGTCCCTCCACACAATCCTTTGAAGGAGCTCATCAGTTGTAGCAACCTATCCATCTTGCTCATCTTTGAATACACTGAGGATGGTGCAATCTTTAAGTGTGAGTAGGTCGAGGACCGACCTCCGTGGGTAACAAATTCCTTTTTCAACACCAATTCTTAATTTTCTTTGTTAGCTAGTTGTTGCATTACATGATAGGTTGCATGAAAGTTAGAGTTTATATATATGCTACTTATTTTTATGTTAGGACTACTTGGTTAGAGTGATGATTTCTTTTCCAAGAAAACTGTTTTAGGGCACGCTACCAATTTGAAAAATTTTTTTGTGTTGAACATGCTTGAAGGAATTAGTTCTGGAACATGGTTTTTGAGCTAAGAACACAAGCATGTGAGTTTTGAGCCCAATTGTGTGGTTACATCTTATAACCACTATTTCCATTCTTGTGTGTATTATTCTCTTTTTATGATTGTAATTTTTGATTTGTTTAATTCTTTATGTCCGTTATTCCATGTATACTTGCATTTATATGACTGAGGCCATTATTTCAATAGCTACCCAAATGGCCTTACCATTTTATCTACCATTATTAGCCAACTTTGAGCCTATGATAATACCCTTTTGTTCTTTATTTTAGCACATTACTAGCCTTAAAAGTGGAAAACAATAAATATCCTTATTTGGATCTTTGATTAGCTTAGGCTAGTGAGTGTGTATCATTTAAGTGGGAGGGAAATTGGGAGCATTTCTTGGGATAAAAGAGTATTTTTATAGTTTTATTGAAAGTATTGGGAATTGGGTATATATTCATGCATTGAATGTTTAAACCATATGCATTGATACTCTTGGATATATTTTAGTTTGAAAAAAAAATGATAAAGAAAAAGAAAAATAAAAAGAAAAAAATATATAAAAGAAAAAAAAAAGAGAAAAAGAAAAGCAATAAAAAGGGGACAAAAATGCCCCAAAGAAAAGTAATAATAACAATGCATATGGAATGTGAATTGAAGAGAATGCATGAGTATGTGAAAAAAAGTGGGAATCATGAGTAGCTAGGTGGTGTTTTAGAATTGTATAGGTTGTTATATGTGTTTAGTGAGAGCTTAGGTTAAGCAAAGATGCAAATTTCAAGCTCACTTAGCCATATATATATATATATATATATACCTTTACCCTAACCCCATTACAACCTATGGATAAGTCCTCATGATAAATATATGCATGCATTGAATAATTGTTGATTGTTAGATGAAAAACAAATCATGAAAAGCATGATTAGAGGAGAATTGAGTGAATCAACCCTCTACACTTGAGTGACTAGAGCGGATACACTTTCGGTGAGGGTTCAATGCTCAATTCCTTGTTCCCGGCTTTCATGAGCTTTCTTCTTCCAAGTCTATTTGAACTTCATTTTTAAATTTGAATTGGTGGGATTCATGAATCATCATACTATGTTAGCCCTACATGTTCATATGTTCTCCTGGAGATTGATTTACTTTTGACCAAGTAGATAGAAGCATTTTGCATTTAGTTGCATTCATATAGATAGGTGCATATAGTTTATTTGCATTGAATAAATGTTCATACCCATTTCTTGTCTTTCTTGGTTTAGCATGAGGACATGCTTAGTTTATGTGTGGGGAGGTTTGATAAACCCCAATTTTGTGGTTTATCTTGTGTTAAATTCAGGGAATTTTATCAATTTATCTCACATTTATTTAATGAAATAGCATAGTTTTGTGAATTTCTCCTAATTTATGCTTAAGAGTGAAAACATGCTTTTTAGGCCTTAAATTGCTAAATTTAATTCACTTTAAATCCATTCAATGCCTTGATATGTTTGTTAAGTGATTTCAGGATTAGAAGGCAAAGATTGGGTTGAAGGAATGAAGAAAAAGCATGCAAAAATGGGAAATTCATGAAGAAATGGGATTTTGGTAATCTGCCAGCGATGCATGTACGTGGCCCACGCGTGCGCGTAGGAAGGAATTGCCAAGGTGACACGTACGCGTGACCGACACGTACGCGTGATAAGGAAAGTTGCCAATGACGTGCACGCATGACCCATGCGTACGCGTGACAAGCAGCACATGACCTCACTGAAGGCAACATGTTGGGGGCTATTTCAGAGCTCAAGGAGGCCCAAATCCAACTCATTTCTGATGCCTTTGAACCCAGGAATTGGAAGAGAATGGGGGGAGTAGTCATAGTTTAGTTTCATCATGTTTTAGGTTAGAATTCTAGAGAGAGAAGCTCTCCCTTCTCTCTAGAATTTAGGATAGTTTAGGTTAAATTTTCTTAGATCGAACTTTTAATTGTTGTTTTGATTTAGTTTTTCCTTTTAATTTCTTGTTATTACATCTTTGCTCTTCTAGTAGTACTTGTCATTTCCTTTATTTTGTTGCTTTTATGTTCATGAACTCTTGTAGATTTTAATTCCCTTTTACTGCAAATTTCTATTTCCATGTCTTTTTATGTTTATCTTAGTTGCTATTGTTGATTTCTTGCTTATGTTAGTTATAGTTTTTATTAATTCTTACAATTTATGATGTTTACTGATGAGCGGATAATTTATATGCTTTTTGGCATTATTTTTACATAGTTTTCAGTATAATTTAGTTAGTTTTTAGTATATTTTTATTAGTTTTTAATTAAAATTCACATTTCTAGACTTTACTATGAGTTTGTGTGTTTTTCTATGATTTTAGGTATTTTCTGGCTGAAATTGAGGGACTTGAGCAAAAATCAGATTCAGAGGTTAAAGAAGGACTGCAGATGTTGTTGGATTCTGACCTCCCTGCACTCAAAGTAGATTTTCCGGAGCTACCAAACTCCAAATGGCACGCTCTTAATTGCGTTGGAAAGTAGACATACAGGGCTTTCCAGAAATATATAATAGTCCATACTTTGATTAAGGATAGACGACGTAAACTGGTGTTGAACGCCAGTTCCATGCTGCATTCTGAAGTCAAACGCCAGAAACAGGTTGCAAAGTGGAGTTAAACGCTAGAAATAGGTTACAAACTGGCATTCAACTCCAAGAGAAGCCCCTACACGTGTAAAGCTCAATGCTCAGCCCAAGCACACACCAAGTGGGCCCCAGAAGTGGATTTCTGCATCATTTACTCGTTTCTGTAAACCCTAGTAACTAGTTTAGTATAAATAGAACTTTTTACTATTGTATTTAGGATCTTTTGATCAGTTTTATGCTATCTTAGACTTTCATGGGGGCTGGCCATTCGGCCATGCCTGGACCATTATCACTTATGTATTTTCAAACGGTAGAGTTTCTACACACCATAGATTAAGGTGTGGAGCTCTGCTGTTCCTCATGAATTAATGCAAAGTACTATTGTTTTTCTATTCAATTCAAGCTTATTCCTTCTGTAAGATATCCATTCGCACCCAAGAACATGATGAATGTGATGATTATGTGACGCTCATCATCATTCTTAATTATGAACGCGTGCCTGACAAACACTTCCGTTCTACATGCAAACAAGCTAGAATGAGTATCTCTTAGATATCTAATACAGGGGACCGAGTCCGAGATATTAGAATCTTCGTGGTATAAGTTAGAACCCATGGACGGCCATTCTTGAGATCCGGAAAGTCTAAACCTTGTATGTGGTATTCCGAGTAGGATCTGGGAAAGGATGGCTGTGACGAGCTTCAAACTCGCGAGTGCTGGGCGTAGTGACAGACGCAAAAGGATAGTAAATCCTATTCCAGTATGATCGAGAACCGACAGATGATTAGCCATGCAGTGACAGCGCATTGGACCATTTTCACAGAGAGGATGGGATGTAGCCATTGACAAAGGTGATGCCCTACATAAAGCTTGCCATGGAAAGGAGTAGGAATGGTTGGATGAAGACAGCAGGAAAGCAGAGGTTCAGAGGAACAAAAGCATCTCTACACGCTTATCTGAAACTCTCACCAATGAATTACATAAGTATCTCTATCCTAATTTAATTATCTTTTAGTATACTATAATCTCTTAATACATTTGAATCCGCCTGACTGAGATTTACAAGGTGACCATAGCTTGCTTCAAGCCGACAATCTCCGTGGGATCGACCTTACTCACGTAAGGTTTATTACTTAGACGACCCGGTGCACTTGCTGGTCAGTTGTGCGAAGTTGTGACAAAGAATTAAGATTATGAACGTGCGTATAAAGTTTTCAGCGCCGTTACCAAGGAATGGAACCGTCACGATTTCTGCGCACCAAGTTTTTGGCGCCGTTGCCGGGGATTGTGCGAGTTTGGACAACTGACGGTTCATCTTGTTGCTCAGATTAGGTAATCTTCTTTTTGTTTTATTTTCAAAAAATTTTCAAAAAAATCTTTCAAAAAATTTTTCCTTTATTTTCGAAAAAAAATAAAAATAAATCTTTTCAAAAAATATATTTTTCTTCAGAATTTTTAAGAATGAATTCTAGTGTTTCAGATGATGCTTTTATCATCACAGGAGCTAGTTGATTCCCATCAATTTGGCTATTGTATGTAATGTCCTGCTGAAGCTTGTTCTGCCCTGTCTAATCTCTCTAGACTGAAGCTTTAGACTAACATTGCATGATTCCTGGAATTCTTATTAAAAATTTTGAAATCCTTATTTTCTTTTTCAAAATAATTTTCGGAAAATACCAAAAACATTAATAAATTCATAAAAATCAAAAATTTTGTGTTTCTTGTTTGAGTCTAGTGTCAATTTTTAAGTTTGGTGTCAATTGCATATTTTTAAAATTTGTGCATTTTTCCGAAAAATTCATGCATTGCATTCTTCATGATCTTCAAGTTGTTCTTGACAAGTCTTCTTGTTTGATCTTCATATTTTCATCTTTTGCATTTTTTTTTTGTTTTTCAGATGCATTTTCAATTTGTTAGTGTCTAAAAATTAAAAATTTCTAAATTTGGTGTCTTGCATGTTTTCTTTTCTTGAAAATTTTTCAAAAAATAAGTTCTTGATGTTCATCATGATCTTCAAAGTATTCTTGGTGTTCATCTTGACATTCATAGTGTTCTTGCATGCATCATGTGTTTTGATCCAACATTTTCATGCATTGAGTCTTTTTGATGTTTTTCTCTTTCATCATTAAAAATTCAAAAATCAAAAAAAAAATATCTTTCCCTTTTTCACTCATAAAATTCAAAAATTTGAGTTGACTTTTTCAAAAATTTTTAAAATATATTTGTTTCTTATGAGTCAAATCAAATTTTCAAATTTAAAAATTCTATCTTTTTCAAATCTTTTTCAAAAATCAAATATTTTTCATTTTTCTTTCATAATTTTTCAAAAATTTCAAATTGATTTTCAAAAATCTTTTTCCTATTTTTATTTCATAATTTCAAAATCTTTACTAACAATTAATGTGATTGATTCAAAAATCTTTAAGTTTGTTACTTGCCTAATAAGAAAGGTTCAATCTTTAAATTCTAGAATCATATCTTTTTAGTTTCTTGTTAGTCAAGTAATCAACTTTAATTTTCAAAATCAAATTTTTTTAAATTTCTTTTTCAAATCTTTTCTTTTAAAATAAGTTTCAATCACATCTTTTTCAAAATCAATTTCAAAATCTTTTCTAACTTCTTATCTTTTCAAATTTGATTTTCAAATCTTTTTCAATTAACCACTTTACTTTTTATTTGATTCTTATCTTTTTCAAAACTACCTAACTAACTCCCTATCTAATTTTCGAAAATCCCTTCCCTCTTTCTAAAATTTCCTTTTTAATTAACTAATTGTTTTGAATTCAATTTAATTTAATTTCAATTTTAATTTTCGAATTTTTAAATTTAATTTTAAAATATTTTTTTTTAATTTTCGAATTATTCTTCTCATCTCTCATCTCCTTCTATTTATTTATTTATTTATTTATTTATTTATTTATTTATTTAATAACACTTCTCTTCATCTCAAATTTTGAATCATCTCTTCCTCTCTATGTTCGAATTTTTCCTCTTCTCCTTCTTACATTCTTCTCTTCTTATACTTGCATAAGGAATCTCTATACTGTGACATAGAGGATTCCATATTTTCTTTTGTGTTCTCTTCTTTTTCATATGAACAGGAACAAGGATAAGAACATTCTTGTTGAAGCCAATCCTGAACCTGAAAGGACTCTGAAGAGGAAGCTAAGGGAAGCTAAAGCCCAACTCTCTGGAGAAAATCTGACAGAAAATTTCGAAAAAGAAGGAGACATGGCCGAAAATAATAACAATGCAAGGAAGATGCTTGGTGACTTTACTGCACCAAATTCCAATTTACATGGAAGAAGCATCTCAATTCCTGCCATTAGAGCAAACAACTTTGAGCTTAAACCTCAATTAGTTTCTCTGATGCAACAGAACTGCAAGTTTCATGGACTTCCATCTGAAGATCCTTTTCAGTTCTTAACTGAATTCTTGCAGATCTGTGATACTGTTAAGACCAATGGGGTTGATCCCGAGGTCTACAGGCTTATCCTTTTTCCATTTGCTGTAAGAGACAGAGCTAGAATATGGTTGGACTCTCAACCTAAAGACAGCCTGAACTCTTGGGATAAGCTGGTCACGGCTTTCTTAGCCAAGATCTTTCCTCCTCAAAAGCTTAGTAAGCTTAGAGTGGATGTTCAAACCTTCATACAAAAGGAAGGTGAATCCCTCTATGAAGCTTGGGAGAAATATAAGGAACTGACCAAAAAGTGTCCTTCTGACATGCTTTCAGAATGGACCATCCTGGATATATTCTATGATGGTCTGTTTGAATTATCTAAAATGTCATTGGACCATTCTACAAGTGGATCCATTCATCTAAAGAAAACGCCTGCAGAAGCTCAAGAACTCATTGACATGGTTGCAAATAACCAGTTCATGTACACTTCTGAAAGGAATCCTGTGAGTAATGGGACGCCTATGAGGAAGGGAGTTCTTGAAATTGATACTCTAAATGCCATATTGGCTCAGAATAAAATATTGACTCAGCAAGTCAATATGATCTCTCAGAGTCTGAATGGATTGAAGGAATCATCCAATAGTACTAAAGAGGCATCTTCTGAAGAAGAAGCTTATGACCCTGAGAACCCTGCAATAGCAGAGGTGAATTACATGGGTGAACCCTATGGAAACACCTATAATCCCTCATGGAGAAATCATCCAAATTTCTCATGGAAGGATCAACAAAAGCCTCAACAAGGCTTTAATAATGGTGGAAGAAACAGGTTTAGCAATAGCAAGCCTTTTCCATCATCCACTCAGCAACAGACAGAGAGTTTTGAGCAGAATCCATCTAGCTTAGCAAATATAGTCTCTGATCTATCTAAGGCCACTGTAAGTTTCATGAATGAAACACGGTCCTCCATTAGGAATTTGGAGGCACAAGTGGGCCAGCTGAGTAAAAGAGTCACTGAAACTCCTCCTAGTACTCTCCCAAGCAATACAGAAGAAAATCCAAAAAGAGAGTGCAAGGCCATTGATTTAACCATCATGGCCGAACCTACAAGGAAGGAGGAGGACGTGAATCCTAGTGAGGAAGACCTCCTGGGACGTCCAGTGACCAATAAGGAGTTTCCCTTTGAGGAACCAAAGGAATCTGAGGCTCAATTAGAGACCATAGAGATTCCATTGAACCTCCTTCTACCCTTCATGAGCTCTGATGAGTATTCTTCTTCTGAAGAGAATGAAGATGTTACTGAAGAGCAAGTTGCCAAGTACCTTGGTGCAATCATGAAGCTGAATGCCAAGTTATTTGGTAATGAGACTTGGGAAGATGAACCTCCCTTGCTCATCAATGAACTGAGTGATCTGGATCAACTGACATTGCCTCAGAAGAAATAGGATCCTGGAAAGTTCTTAATACCTTGTACCATAGGCACCATGACCTTTGAAAAGGCTCTATGTGACCTTGGGTCAGGGATAAACCTCATGCCACTCTCTGTAATGGAGAAACTGGGAATCTTTGAGGTGCAAACTGCCAGAATCTCATTAAAGATGGCAGACAACTCAAGAAAACAGGCTTATAGACTAGTAGAGGACGTGCTAGTAAAGGTTGAAGGCCTTTACATCCCTACTGATTTTATAATCCTAGACACATGGAAGGATGAGGATGAATCCATCATCCTTGGAAGACCCTTCCTAGCCACAGCAAGAGCTGTGATTGATGTGGACAGAGGAGAGTTAGTCCTTCAACTGAATGAGGACAACCTTGTGCTTAAAACTCAATGGTCTCCTTCTGTAACCATGGAGAGGAAGCATGAAAAGCTTCTCTCACTGCAGAGTCAATCAAAGCCCCCACAGTCAAACTCTAAGTTTCGTGTTGGGAGGCCACAACCAAACTCTAAGTTTGGTGTTGAACCCCCACATTCAAACTCTAAGTTTGGTGTTGGGAGGTTCCAACCTTGCTCTGATTATCTGTGAGGCTCCATGGGAGCTCACTGTCAAGCTATTGACATTAAAGAAGCGCTTGTTGGGAGGCAACCCAATGTTATTTAAACATATCTATTTTATTTTCTCTTTGTTATTTCATGTTTTATTAGGTTGATGATCATGTGGAGTGATAAGATAATAAAATAAAAAAAAGATAGATAAAGGGGGTTTTTCCTACTAGACCTCTAAGATACCTTTTCTTAGCAACCTAGGTCACCGGAAAGGATTCCCTACTAGACCTTCAAAGAACCTGTCCTTGACAACCTAGATCAGAGGGATGAAAACTGAAAGAAACCACCACGCAGATCACCTTAGTGTTGGATCCTTCAATCTTCCTCATGCAACAAGCGAAGCAAATCACTCACCTCACTTCTCACATAATAAACGTGCTTAAAACAACTGAAAAATTATTTATCAAACTTATGTAAATTGTCTCACCAGAAGGTGTTTAAATAGACCTCAAACAAACTAGATAAAAGATAAGATAAGATAACTAATTTAAATCAGATTTGATCTTATTGGATCAGATCAGATTTGATCTAAATTTTAAAATCCTAAAGATATGATAACTAATTTAAATCAGATTTGATCTTATTAGATTAGATCAGATTTGATTTAAATTTAAAATCCCTAAAAATACTGCTAAGCAAATCAGAAGTAATTCAAATCTTTCAACAAACTCTAACAACAAAACAAACTAACATAAATGCCTAAAAATTCGAAAATTAATAATAAATTATGCCTCTCGTTGAATTTGAAAAGCATTATTAGGCTTCTTGCTGTCTTGACTTAACCCAATGGACTTTATGAGTTGTCACCCTTTCAGCACCATTGTTTTTGAGATGGACTCTTGGTCATTTTGTTGTCCAAGACTAGCATGGTACAATTCTTCTAGTATTCAGATCCTTGAATATGACAAGATTACCATTCTGTCTCTTAGCTCTAAGATGATGAAAATGCCCTCCTGACCACGTATCATGGAGTCACAAAAACTACTGAAAAATCAAAAACAGAATAAAAAATAGCATTGAAAATAGCACACCCTGGAGGAGAGCAGTCTAGCGTTTAAACGCCAGAAACAAGCATCTGTCTGGCATTTAACGCCAGAAACAGGCACCAAGCTGGCGTTTAACGCCAGAAACAAGCATCAACCTGGCGTTAAACGCCAGAAACAAGCAACATTTGGGCGTTTAATGCCAGAAACAGGCAGCAGTCTGGCGTTAAACGCCAGGATTGCATAGCAAGGGCATTTTACACGCCTAATTGGAGCAGGGATGTTAAGTCCTTGGCCCTACTGGATCTGTGGACCCCACAGGATCCCTACCACTTCTTCTCTCATCTTCACACCTTTTCATAACACTCTTCCTCAATTAACCTCCACCAATCACCTCCATTACTCCTCCAAAACCATCATACAACCCACTTACACCCACCCACTTAAATTCAAACCATCACTCCTTCCTTTTCACACATCATAACCACCTAAACCCCCTTGACCGAACCATTCACACACCTCCATCTCCTCCATTTTCTTCTTCTTCTACTCACTTCTTTCTTCTTTTGCTCGGAGACGAGCAAACCTTCTAAGTTTGGTGTGGTAAAAGCATTACTTTTTGTTTTTCCATAACCATCTAGGGCACCTAAGGCCAGAGACATTCTCATTGAAGAGGACAAGCCCATCACTAAGAAAAGGATGGAGCAAGCAAGAGATCATGGACCTCAACAAGAGCATGAGGAAATCCCCCACCATGAAATCCCTGAGATGCCTCAAGGGATGCACTTTCCTCCACAAAACTATTGGGAGCAAATCAACACCTCCCTAGGAGAATTAAGTTCCAGCATGGGACAACTAAGGGTAGAACACCAAGAGCACTCCATCATCCTCCATGAAATTAGAGAAGATCAAAGAGCTATGAGGGAGGAGCAAGAAAGGCAAGGAAGAGACATAGAGGAGCTCAAAAGCACCATTGGTTCTTCAAGAAGAGGAAGACGTCACCCTCACTAAGGTGCACTCATTCCTTAATCTCCTTGTCTATTTATTTTACTGTTTTTTCGGTTTTTGAGCTTTATATTTTATTTATGTTTGTGTCTTTACTATATGATCACTAGTGTCTAAGTGTCTATGCCTTAAAGTTATGAATATAAATCCATCACCTCTCTTAAATGAAAACTGTTTTAATTACAAAAGAACAAGAAGTACATGGTTTCGAATTCATCCTTAAAACTAGTTTAATTATTTTGATGTGGTGGCAATACTTTTTGTTTTTTGAATGAATGCTTGAACAGTGCATATATCTTTTGAAGTTGATGTTTATGAATGTTAAATATATTGGCTCTTGAAGAATAAGGAAAAAGGAGACATGTTATTTGATAATATGAAAAATCATAAAAATGATTCTTGAAGCAAGAAAAAGCAGTGAATACAAAAGCTTGCAGAAAAAAAAAACAAAAAATAGCGAAAAAAAAGAGAGAAAAAGAAAAAAGAAAAAGCAAGCAGAAAAAGCCAAAAGCTCTTTAAACCAAAAGGCAAGAGCAAAAAGCCAATAGCCCTTAAAACCAAAAGGCAAGGGTAATAAAAAGGATCCAAGGCTTTGAGCATCAGTGGATAGGAGGGCCTAAAGGAATAAAATCATGGCCTAAGCGGCTAAACCAAGCTGTCCCTAACCATGTGCTTGTGGCGTGAAGGTGTCAAGTGAAAACTTGAGACTGAGCGGTTAAAGTCAAGGTCCAAAGCAAAGAAAGAGTGTGCTGAAGAACCCTGGACACCTCTAATTGGAAACTTTAGCAAAGATGAGTCACAATCTAAAAAGGTTCACCCAGTTATGTGTCTGTAGCATTTATGTATCCGGTGGTAATACTGGAAAACAAAGTGCTTAGGGCCACGGCCAAGACTCATAAAGTAGCTGTGTTCAAGAATCAACATATTGAACTAGGAGAATCAATAACACTATCTGAATTCTAAGTTCCTATAGATGCTAATCATTCTGAACCTCAATGGATAAAGTGAGATGCCAAAACTATTCAAGAGGCAAAAAGCTACAAGTCCCGCTCATCTGATTGGAGCTAAGTTTCATTGATATTTTAGAATTTATAGTATATTCTCTTCTTTTTATCCTATTTGATTTTCAGATTCTTGGGGACAAGCAACAATTTAAGTTTGGTGTTGTGATGAGCGGATAATTTATACGCTTTTTGGCATTGTTTTTACATAGTTTTCAGTATAATTTAGTTAGTTTTTAGTATATTTTTATTAGTTTTTAATTAAAATTCACATTTCCAGACTTTACTATGAGTTTGTGTATTTTTCTGTGATTTCAAGTATTTTTTGGCTGAAATTTAGGGACTTGAGAAAAAATCAGATTCAGAGGTTAAAGAAGGACTGCAGATGCTGTTGGATTCTGACCTTCCTGCACTCAAAGTGGATTTTCTGGAGTTACAGAACTTCAAATGGCGCGTTCTCAATTGCGTTGGAAAGTAGACATCCAGAGCTTTCCAGCAATATATAATAGTTTATACTTTGATTAAGGATAGACGACGTAAACTGGCATTGAACGCCAGTTCCATGCTGTATTCTGGAGAAAAACGCCAGAAACAGGTTGCAAAGTAGATTTAAACGCCAGAAACAGGTTACAAATTGGCGTTCAACTCCAAGAGAAGCCTCTACACGTGTAAAGCTCAATGCTCAGCTCAAGCACACACCAAGTGGGACCCCAGAAGTGGATTTCTGCATCATTTACTCGTTTCTGTAAACCCTATTAACTAGTTTAGTATAAATAGAACTTTTTACTATTGTATTTAGGATCTTTTGATCAGTTTTATGCTATCTTAGACTTTCATGGGGCTGGCCATTCGGCCATGCCTGGACCATTATCACTTATGTATTTTCAAACGGTAGAGTTTCTACACACCATAGATTAAGGTGTGGATGTCTGCTGTTCCTCATGAATTAATGCAAAGTACTATTGTTTTTCTATTCAATTCAAGCTTATTCCTTCTCTAAGATATCCATTCGCACCCAAGAACATGATGAATGTGATGATTATATGACGCTCATCATCATTCTCAATTATGAACGCGTGCCTGACAAACACTTCCGTTCTACATGCAAACAAGCTAGAATGAGTATCTCTTAGATATCTAATACAGGGGACCGAGTCCGAGATATTAGAATCTTCGTGGTATAAGTTAGAACCCATGGACGGCCATTCTTGAGATTCGGAAAGTCTAAACCTTGTCTGTGGTATTCCGAGTAGGATCTGGGAAGGGATGGCTGTGACGAGCTTCAAACTCGCGAGTGCTGGGCGTAGTGACAGACGCAAAAGGATAGTAAATCCTATTCCAGTATGATCGAGAACCGACAGATGATTAGCCATGCAGTAACAGCGCATTGGACCATTTTCATAGAGAGGATGGGATGTAGCCATTGACAATGGTGATGCCCTACATAAAGCTTGCCATGGAAAGGAGTAGGAATGGTTGGATGAAGACAGCAGGACAGCAGAGGTTCAGAGGAACGAAAGCATCTCTACACGCTTATCTAAAACTCTCACCAATGAATTACATAAGTATCTCTATCCTAATTTAATTATCTTTTAGTATACTATAATCTCTTAATACATTTGAATCCGCCTGACTGAGATTTACAAGGTGACCATAGCTTGCTTCAAGCCGACAATCTCCATGGGATCGACCCTTACTCACGTAAGGTTTATTACTTGGACGACCCAGTGCACTTGCTGGTCAGTTGTGCGAAGTTGTGACAAAGAATTAAGATTATGAACGTGCGTATAAAGTTTTCAGCGCCGTTACCAAGGAATGGAACCGTCACGATTTCTACGCACCATTTACCTTTATTGCACTCTAGGTGTTTGATAAAATGTTTTCACTAGTTATAGAGTAGTTTTATATACTCTTGGCTTAGGCTAAGGGAATTGAGTGATCTTGAGTCATTGGGTCTCAATTAATTGGTGGTTTGAGAATTCTTAGTGGTCAATTTGATACCCATTAACACTAGCCTACTACTAAGTCAACTAGTAGCTAGGTTGTGACTTATGGCTTGATGTTGATCAAGCCTATTTGACTTACTTCAAGCACAGAAGTAGACTTGATGGGTTGGTCCCTCATAATTGTCAATACATGGTTTGTAGACAATGATGGTGATCTCAATTTCCATGCCTTAGCCAAGAGTTCTTTTCCCTTCCTTTATTAGTTAATTGTCATTTACTTTCTTGTTATTTACTTTTCTTGTCAATTACCAAATCAAACACCCCTTGCCCTTTCATAGTCAATAATTGATCACTTCATTGCAATTCCTTGTGAGATGACTCGAGGTTTAAATACTTCGGTTTATTTTTACTGGGGTTTGTACTTGTGACAAACAATATTAAACTTTGATGGAGAGTAATTTGTTGGTTCGGAACTATGCTTATAATGAAGTTCTCTTTTTCTATTGAGAAATTCTAGACCAATGATAATTCTTCTATCAGTGGTCTTTTCTTCTGCGAAAACGAGGGGCGTCTACCCTTGGTACCTTTACAAGACTATGAGTTCCATCTATCGCTCCAATTCATTCCTTTTTTGGAAAGTATATTAACTTATTAACATAACAGTATTATAATTATTTCATTGACAATTACATAAATGTCACTAAGTAAATCAAAAGAGTTAGTACCTTAAAAAATGGATAAAATCGACTATTATTAAGTATTTCATAAGGAACTTCCTCATCAGATGGTTGCTTGAAGGAGTCTCCCTCTAACGATAAAATAGCATGTAGGACATTGTGAAAGTGACGACTAATTCTCTCCCCTGATCGGTGGAAGAAGAAAAACATGGTTTTAGTTTTCACATTATGCCCTATAATATGTAGGAATTTAGCGACTTGCTCTTCAACCGTAGAACGAGTTGAATCCTTTATTCTACTAGTTCCTCTTAACTTCTAACACAACGCCCTAAATGCTTCAGGGCCCATACGCATGACATCTCGGCACTTTTCAGACTCCAGTAACTGTGTCATTAATTGAGTACGCCTATGTTCTCTTTCCAAGTTGTCGTCATTAATTTGCCTAGGCCTGTATTGTGATATTAATTCCAAAAGATACAACTGATGCACTGCAACACATGAAAGAGATGTGACACAGATATGTTGTCTATTTTCTAACTCTTCCCTGACACGAGTTAGTATTTGTATTGGTTCAGGATGATATAGGTCAGTAGAAGTGATTTGACCTACTTGAAATTCTAAATCGTATATGACGTTTGTTCTATCTTCAAGATTCGTTAGGGTGGACATATTTTTGTTATCCATCTATGAAAATATGATGTTTAGGGTGGACATATCAATAAAGAAAGTAACCAGAAAGTCACATATGTTGTTACATTTTAACAATTCATTTCTCGAAATATAAAAAATAATTGAAATTAAAATTTTATATAAAAATATGGTGTCATGTTATAAACTTGAGAATACCTTCTTATGAGGCACTTATCTCCAACTCCTAAATGCCAAACTCGATTCTAAAACTGACTACCATAAACAATAAACATAAACTATAAATGACATGATATATTAATAAATGCATTGGTTTGTCACCAAAATTCAATGGGAAAAACATAAAAACATAAGTTGCGAGTAAAAATTGGATGAGACCTCAAAAGGAAATTATTCTATAGTAATAATTATATCTATGTCCCATACTTTATGTCCGTTTATTCATTTTTATACCCAAAAAAAAAGAAACAAGAAAAAAGGAATAAGTTGTCCCATTGATGATTGTAATAATTAGGTACATGCATCACAACACCTATAGATAAAATCTAACCAGATAGATCTATTTAGTAAGCGATGGACTTTTGAATAAACTATACCCATGATATTGATTCAGTTCACCCTACAGTTGGTTGCAATATAAGCACATAATTAACAAATCAAATCAATAAAAAAAGGGAAAAAATTAAAAAAAAATTAAATCAAACATGTAAAACATTGTGATAACTGATAAGCATGGGTACATATTCTATGAACTCTGTAACTGCTTAATCTATATTAAAAATACTATACTTTCTTATGTCCTAAAGTTATTTGGATTATTAAGATAGAGATTCTTCCTATGGCATATACAACAAATAAACAAATTATAAAGAGTTAATTTTTATGATATCTCCAATTTAATATCTACTATCTAAAATAATTGTAATTGTCATGGTTTATCTACCACCATTCTTTGATTAAACTAATTTAATTTCGATTCATGTTAATTTTCTAAAGATATGCAACGGGAGTTTTTTCAATTTCTTTTTTTAAATTCTACAAAAAGAATCATCTACAAAGCAACTACCTAGTGGACTAAGAAAATGATGCATGAACTAAAGAAGAGGTTGTGAAATATCTCTTTTTATGAACGATATATCTGATAGCTATTGTTGATTATATTTACATTAAAAGAAAGTAAAAAAGGGAAAGAAGAAGTTGGCTTGTGTCTTCAAAAAATTGCTTCCTGCTAACCTACAAAAAATTATGTTTAAAATACATGCTCAAATTGGTTGAATGATTTAATCGGTCAAAAATCCAAGTGTAATTAGTAGATTGATTTAGAATTACATTATATTCATTATGAGCTTAATATTTTTTTATAATCTTAATTCCAATATGTTGCTTTCACAAATCACAATCTATATATTCTTTCTTAATTTTTGAGTAGATTTTCCTAAATACAAGTGCTTGATGGTGTATAGTTGTACATAGATCAAGACTTAAGAGGTAAAGCTTTTGACATTTTCTACTTGTTTCTCACACACACTTTTCATAGTCTCATTAATAATAATGTAACTAAATTTTATGGTCACTTCTGAACAAGGTTCTGAGAATCGGACTGGTCATCGAACCGCTCTATTCACTAGTTTACTAGTTCATTGGTCTAACCGGTCCAACCGTGGTCTAACTGAAAAAACTGTTTTAAAATAAAATAATAAATAAATTATAAAACAACTCTCATCAACACAATAAAAAACAATCAATAAATCATCAACGCAATAAAAATTATAGAACATGTTTATTGCTATAATATAAAATTACATAACATGTTTGTTTAATAGTTAATACATTGATAGTATTAAATGTTTTCCAAGCTTCCAATCAAATGTGTTTTCAGATGATGGTAAAAATTCATAAATTGAGTCTGTGTAAACCATCTTTAGAAAGATACCTAAAATAGGATCAATCATTTAGCTTCTAAAACATAAAATCCAGGATACTTGTTAAGAAACCTCTGTTTTATCACCATACTTCCTAAAGCATTCAGTGTTGTCCAGTTCATTGTGCTGATCGTTTTCAATGCTGCAAGCTACTCCACTCCCAACTTTGAGCTGCTCCCTAATAAAGTTTCAAGTAGATAATTCAAAACATATTAATACTATCGCTCGGAACATATTAAAGCTTGAGGTGTATGCAAGTATTCAGTGAAATCAAAGCAAAATTAACCGAGAGAAGAACAATTTATTATTTGAATTTAAAAGAGAGTCTCCACTACAAACATAATATTTGTTTGTCTAGGATGTGAAGAAATCAAAAATCAATTTTGATTTGTCTACACATTGAAAAGATGACAATGCAAGTTGATAAATATAAACTAGAAGGTGTATTAGTTACAAAATTGATACAACATGACATGTCTAGGCTAATAGGATACAAAATCAAGAGTCGGGGTTCAAGCATTCATTCCTCCTGCACATCAAGAATCTTCGATCTCAAAAGATGAGACTTTCCTCTGAGATGAGTATTTTTTAACCGCTCAATTATGTTTGGTTTGGTCATAACTACTCACAAAAACTCCAATTAGCAACACAAATCAAATAATTTCACATTTAGAAATCAAGAACAATTAGCAACAAAAATAAAAAAATAGCAGCAACAGCATAACAACACAAAATCAATGGCTCAGTGCACACCAGATTAGTTCTTAAACAAGCAATGAAGCACCACAAACCCCTCCTTCAGTCTAGCAAGATGGAAAGCACAACCTGATGAACTTAATGCTCTTATTAAAGTTCTTGAATGTGATAACAGTAAAACAAGTTAATGGTCTTATTAAAGTTTTTGACAAAAAATTCAGACTAAATCCAGCAATTACAAAACAAGAAACACTAAATCAGACTAACAGAGCCAGCCACACATAATTTCAGAACTTCAAACGAAGAAGAAGACCAAACATTCAGAAATTAAAAGGAAGAAGCGGAGGTCACTAACCTTCGATAGACGGCAACTGGCAAGATGAGCCGATAGGAGAGACGATGGCAACCGGCGACCCGACGGTGAGCTACTCCATGCCACTAACCTGGGCCCGTGCCAAGAAGCCAGCGAAGATGAAGAGCCGAAGAGGACCTGCCGAGTTACTGGGTTCCGGACACGGAGAAGAGGAGGAAGCAGCGGTGCTGAGGACCTGGGACGGAGGCGGCACTGATGACCTAGGTTAGGCGGCGACGATGGAGGGCTAGACGGCTAGGGTTTCTTCGATTCAGAGTTCTCTCATCTCTATTCTCTGAGGACCTGGGTTAGGAATGAATGAATGATTGGGGGAAAGAGGGGGGTTGGGTCACGAGTGGATCACTGGATCCGTTTCCCTTTTTTTTCAAATTAAAAAACGACGCCGTTTTATCCGAACCGGCCGGTTACCGGTCCGGCCCAATTGGCCAGTTCTTGGCCGGTTCGACGGTTTTTTGGCGATTTTCTTATGAGCGGTCATAAGGGGAGGACCGGACCGCCTGCATCGCCAGTTCCCAGTTAAACTGATTCGATCGGTCAGTCCGGTCCGATTTTCAGAACCTTGCTTCTGAATTCTTTTTTTCATATTTGGACCACCCCATGAAAAAAAAAGGCATAATGTAATAAGCTTTGAGAAAAAATCTAATGATGTGAAAAACATGACAAATCATTTCAAAGACCAAATGAGTTAAAAATTACTCCTTTCTGGGATCAAACGCGAACTGACAGTGAAATATAAGGTCAGATATGGTTGGATTTTTTAATTAGGACGAAGGACGCATGTAAAAATAGACAAGGAAGAATGAGTTATTTTTTCACCAAAAAAATAAACGTCATCCATGGAATGTAAAATCAGAACATTATCTCAGTTGAAAAATAAAAAACGAATACAATCTATATGCCATAATGATTTTTTCATTTTGTTTTGGGAGAAACTACTACAACGGAAAAAAGAACTCACCTTTCTCTTGAGGATGCCCAGATGAAGATGTGGTGGAACTGTAACAATGATAACAAAGTTGTTGTAGCAATGTGGATGAAGATGGGAAGTTACGGTGGTAGTGTTGAGGAAGAAGGCCAAATGGGAGAAGACATGATAGGTGTTCTCTACTTTCAGAAAGATTGAATTAGGGATTCTAATTTCTGTAATTGAAAGGGAAAATTTGTATTTTTACTCATAATTTCCTTTCCATTTCAGTTTTCTTCCCAACTTTGAAGAGAAAAATTTTAACTAGGTCCCATATATACTTTTCTATTTTCCCTTCAATTTTACCGTTAATCCAAACAAAGGAAAATTAAATTTTCTATCCATTTTCTTCTCCCTCATTTTCTTTCTTTCCAAATTCATCTCATTCAAAAAAAACTGTTAAGGAAGGGAGAACGAAAGAGAGAAAGGAATGAGGAGAGAGGAAGAGCATCACCGGCTTGGTGCCACCCGTCGTTGCCGCTGTGTTTCCGGGAAAAGGGAGTCTGCAGAGTGAAGGAGGTGTGTGACATTGAGGAGAAAGAGAGGGGGCTCAAAGACCGCTGCCGCCCAGCCCACGTCCAACTTGCCGCAGCTGTTGCATCACTGTCATCGTGCACCATCGTCGAGCTCGTAGTCACTGCCATCGCACAAAACAGAGAGAGAGAGAGAGAGAGAGAGAGAGAGAGAGAGATGCAATGGAGGTGAGAGGGAGGAATTGCCGTCGCTGCTGACCCACCATGGAGCCATCGCGTTGCTGTCACCGGGGCTACCAGTCTCGTCGTCGTTGAGCTACCGAGAGAGAGACGCGGATGAGAGAGAAGGTTGCGTATGGAGGGGGAGCTTGCTGCCATCACTGTCGTTGAGATGCCATTGCTGCTGCCTCCATTTCTACTGCAGATGCCACTGGCATGACCGCTGTAAGCTTCTCTTCCTGCCGTTTGGTTCTGGTTCGGTGGATATCCCTTGCGCCAGCTCTATCCTAAGTGGTGTTGTGTTCACGCCAGTTCTGTTCTTGCCGGTGAGGGCTGCCAGAGCTACGATTGCGCTGCTCTTAGTTCTTTGTTATGCAGTAAGTTGCTTTTGCTCTGAAAACCCTTCTTTGTCATTGTTCTGTTATAGATTATTGAGTTTTACGCGATGTTAATGTCTCAGGGTTGAGCTATTGTTCTTGTGTGCTGTGTCTAGAGGCTATGGCTACTGCGAGGATGGTTGGTATTGATGCCGCTGCTGCGAGATAAGAATAGAAACACAGTTTTTCATGTAGTTAAGTCACGAACGAGGTAGGGGCACTTTCCTTAAACTTATTTTATTCTCAAGAATTGTTATAAATTGATATTGATACGAATAATATATTTTTAGTGATTATGTGAGTTTTATGGATTGAATTGAGTTGATTTAGATAAATGATTAATTTATTGATTGATTAAGTTGATTTCTGAATTGTGATACAATGATTATTGAGCGTTTGATCGTGTATTGATAATTGAGGTTGAATTATTGTGATTTATTGGACTGGTTGTTCGAATTCTGGGTTTTTGTTGATTTCCTTGAGTTGAGTTGGAGTTGTTGAGATAATGATTTCTCGAAAATGATTTTGAGAATTGGAATTGATTTGAGATATCGGAATTGGTTTTGTTTGATTTATCGTAAATGATTTTGAGGATTGGAAATGGTTTGGTTAGTACCCTTGAAGGGGGGCAAAGCCCGGATTTTAGAGGAGATGTTGAAATTTTTATAAAAACTCTGAGACTTTGTTTGAAGCATTATTTAAAAGAAAATTTGATTTAAGAATCATGTTATCTGGTTTCGATTTATTACGAAAAGGGTTTTATTTTGAGTTCGATTTATTAAGAAAAGGATTTTGTTTTTATTTTGATTCTTTAAGAAAAGAATTATGTTTTGAGCTTGATTTCATATGAAAAGAATTATGTCTTGAGTTTGATTGAAGAATCCCATTTTTAGAAGTTTTGGGTGAATTTACAGTATCTGAATTTGATTGGTGAAGAAAGATGATTTTGGGTATTTGAAAAATTATTGAACTCAAGAATGAAGTTTGATTGCAATGTACCTGCCTGAGTAGATGCAGTGGAGTGATTCTGCTTGCTCCGGGATATGGTAAAGTATAATTACCTGGGTAGATACAGTGGTGTGATTTCACTTGCTCCAGATTATAGTTTGAGATCCTGGAATGGACGCAAGGATTGTGGTTTTGTCCCACTTGCTCCCAGTTGATATTTGAGCTTCTGGGGTAGACATAAGGATTGTGGTTTTGTCCCGCTTGCTCCCAATTGAAATGTTGACCATTCGTCACAAGATGTGACCGGACACTTAGACCTTTCCAGATAATTCCTCAAAGAGATGTGAATTCCTCTTGGTAGATGCACGACGAGACTGAGATTTGATTTGAGTCGGGGGCCGTGATTTGATTTGAGTTGGGCCGGTGGCCGTGTTTTTACTTGAGTTGGGCCGGAGGCCGTGTTTTGACTTGATTTGGGCCGGAGGCCGAGTTGGTTTGATTTGAGCTGGAGGCCGTATCGAGATTTGATTATATGTTGGGTCGGGAGGCTATAATTCATTATGTTATGAGATATTGATTATGATTTGAAGTTCTTTTAACTAAAGAAGTGAACTTTGAATTTTTTCATAATTAACTAATGGTTTTCGAAATGGTTTGGTTTTTGGGTGATAAACAGTTGGTTTTCAAAAAGATTTATAAGACGAGCGATGATCACTGCAATCGAAAAATAATTTTCTTTTAATATTCTCTTATGACAATTCTTAAAAACGCTCTACTGAGAACCAGTGAGGACGATGTTCTCACCCCTACATATTTTCCTTTTCAGGACGGATGAAGAGTTTAAGGAGTGTCTTTTGAGCATCTGATTGTATTCTATATTATTGTATATACAGTTGTAGTTTTTCCTAGTCTTTATTATTACGTTTGTAAGAGGGATAGGAGTTGTAATGATATGTATGTATGTATATTTGTAAGTTACTTGTATAAAAAATTTTGTATATATATGCGGATTGTGATTTGAATCGGGTTATATATGCTTCTTTGATTGAAAGAAAAAGTATTTTCAATTTTTCAAAGAAAACAGTGATACGGTTTCAAGTTAAAGGCTCATATCTTATTAAATATATATAGAAGTCGTTGTAACATACTCACTATCAGAGTGGCACAACCAGAAGCGTGACATTTTAAAAATAAGGGTGTTACATGCCATGCCCTGGAGAGAAGAAACAGGGAGCGTCCCACGCATAGAACAAGGTGTGCCACACCCTGAAGAGCAAGACCAAGCGTGCCACGCCCTGGAGCAAGATCAAGCGTGCCACGCCCTGGAGCAAGAAGCATAGGCGTGCCACGCTAGGAATAGGGCGTGCCACGCCCTAGTTGAAGAAAGCCAACATGCCACACACCAAACAGGGCGTGCCACACATGAAGAAAATCAACCCCTAAGAGCAAATTACAATGCTGTCAATTTTGACCTCTTCACATTTAAGTAGTGATCATAACTTGAGTTAGAAAGGTCCAAATGAGGCGGTTTCAGTGGCGTTGAAAAGATAAAATTCAGAGATTCAAAATGATATGTATATGTTTATAATGGACATTCACTTTGGGCCACAAATAACCCTCATCTTTTCGACTCAGAAATCAGTGTCGGTATGCATGGGTGCCACACCCAAGATAGCAACTGGCATGCCCAAAAGCCCAAATTTCACACCAAGCAAGCCCATAAACTTCTGAAAGATGTAATTTTGGTTACGATTGTGGAAAATTCTGTAAGATAGATTTTGATTTGAATTAGTTTTGATTAGGATTTGAATTATTGTTATTAGTTATCTTAATCTTCCTAAAAGATAAGATAAAGATTTAGATTTTGAATTTGAATTATTAGAAAATCTAGGATTTAAAAAAGTGAGAATTGCTCACAGAGAAGGGACGTCCAGGGGAGAGGATCTTCGGATCCAATTCCATACCTTCTCTTTTTTCAATTCCTCCATGAGTTACTAATCTCACTGTCAAAGAGTTAGGAGCTATGTTTATGTTTATATGAATTACTAATCTAAGTTTTTTTCTGTTTTAAAGTATTACATTGATCTTTTTTATGATTAAGTATTTCGTTTTTCATCCCTAAACAATTAGTAGTGTTAATAGACATGCTAATCCCGTTTTGAATTCATTTACTAATTCGACAGAACTGATATTCGAATTATCCTTGAAAATTCTTTCACATGGCTTTCTTCATCGACTAGACATAGTGGTTTTTAAAGTGTGTGACACAATACATAATTTTTTATTACCCTAATTTTGAATACGTGACTTATAATTTGGATTAGGACAATTCTTGAAAATTGTGTTTTCTCATAAGATTCAATTGGACAGGACTAGTTTGGATATGTGACATATATTCTGACCTGAGGACTACTTTTGAATCTTATGAGGAACTGAATCAGTTTTTGCACTTAACCTCTTTAATTAATCGATTGAGCATGACATTGGCAGTTGATTAATTGAAGAGAAACCGAGAATCCAAAACATTGAAAATCAGTTAATTAAGATTCGTCATGAAATCATCTATGCTTGCTTTAGAATAGAGAAAACAAAGTTTGATTTTTTTAAGGACTTAAACATCTCCAAAACATTTTAACTTCTCCATCATATATATTCTCTTTCAATCACTCACACGTACACTGCCTCAAGCAATCTAACATTCAAGCCTTTCAAGTTTTTAGCAAGTTCAAACATTCATCAATTTCATGTTTTATTGATCTAATTAGTAGTTTAATTCGATATTTACGTGTTCAGTCCGTTAATTTTCGTGAGAACGATATCTACTCACCGTGGTATTATTTGTGCGATTTGGTATACTTATCAATATCTGTAAACTTCTATTTCCCGCTCATCAAAAAACTGACATGAAATTATTTTTTTTTGACAACTAAACTATAAATAAAAATAAGATGAGTTTCCTATTTAAAATGGTCTTGAAATAAATCAACTCTACCTCTCTACCATGTAGGCACAGTTTATCATGTGGGTACCATACGATGATATAGGTGATTTTTCTATGAAATCTGTTAATGGTGTCTACACTCTACCTACAGGGAGTAGCATCATTTTAAGGATTTTTCAAATTGATCAAAGTATTTTGTATCCTTCGGTCAAAATGTTTTTTGGACTCTGCCAAAAATCCCACTTTAATTGCACCGTTTATTTCGTTATCTTTATTATTCTCCCAATCTCTCTTTTTTTGGGCTTTTAATTCAATGAACAGATCAATCGTGGTCAAATATGGTGACTACCAAACAAACTTAGATTGATCGAGTAGTCAACTCACTCGTCGCTTAAGCAAGTGTTGGAAATTCGAATCCTGCTTTATATATGCAACAACCCATTAGTTAATGACAGACTTTTAAATGAAACTCAAATCTACAACGAGTTAGTCTTTTGTCTATCGAATTAAGAAATACCGTAAAAAAAATTTGTTGACCACAATTGGACGAGCATAACCAAACTTTGTTTTTTCTTTTGTCAATACTTGAAATATCTAGCGTCAAACGCAATAACCAACTAGGAGCAAGTTTAACCACACCTCATGATTCACTGATTGTATTTTTTGTCATGTGATTAGACTACCTAGGATTCAGACTAAACAGAACAGAAACCCTTCATGGCCCCGTAAGTTACCTAAATGCATTGAGTAGAAATCACGAGGTAATATTATAGTGAAGAATATTTTTCAATGAAGAATACAAAAGAAATTTATAATAAAAAAAAAAAGAGAAAGTCTAGGAGCCAGCAGATTTTGTAGTTTTTAGCCATCAATTAGTCATTAATGATGTTTTTAATGATGTGAGATTGCATCTAATGGTGTAGAATCATTCAATTTTCTTTTGTTGGTTAAGTGCTGACCAGAATTTAACAAAAGTGCTGCCCCCTTGCATTCCTCTAGAAAAAACATTAAAACATTAAATATATCCTATACAATGCATATTTTTGTAAAAGGTATAATTATAATTTTTTACTTTTCACTTAATTTTAGTCTTTTAAAAACCCCACCCGTGTGTGTTTTTGTTCAGATTTGAAGAATCCACAATTGTTACCTGTGACTTAAAGAAGAGAGAAATTATAAACGAGCCCACAATGTTGTGAAAAATAAGATGGTTTGTATATGAAGTAAATGTTTCTTTCTATTATAATCATTCAATTATACACTCAAAAGTAATTTTGGTCTATCCTATTCAACCAACTCAATAATATTCCCGTAAATACACCAAAAATGCAATACTCTTTGCAAGTTTCGTGGCTAAGTAAATAAAGTCAAACAGTATCACTTGGAGACATATACTATTAAAAGTCAAAGACATTACAGTCTCCACTCCAACTGATGATGAATACAAATATACAACATACGTAATAATGACACGCATACTGGATTTTCTCCATCTTCTCAACTATTTTATAAGTACAATCAGCATCTATAAGCAAACTTGAGTAAAGCCAGCAAAAGGAGTTAACAATTATTGGTCTACCTAAATAGTTGGTTAATCATCCAATATATCATCTAGCAAATAAATCATACAAAATAATTATTATCTCGACTATGTATTGTCTACGAATATTGCTATCAAAGATTTCTTCCTTACTCTATGCTATGTGAAACACCTTTTGGGCAGCCTAACCGGCACTGAAACCTCAAGAATAGGAATAGTCACGTACAATTTGACTTATAAGTCTCACATTACTGTCTATTATGTCAGTTTGTATCAGCAGCATTCACTTGCAAAATCTGAGACTTCAAAATTCCAAGTTACATGTACTTAGCTACCCCTTAGAAAGTGATGCAGATCTGACTTCGAGAAATGGAGGCTCTCTGGGAGTTTGGATAGCAATTCACGTCCTTTGTTTCTCGAGGCTGAATAAGAATCAATTGAAGCATCTAACGTGTGAATTATTCCAAAAGGCACAACCTGCATTTGAAAGGAAAACTGAAATGCTAACAAGCTCTCAAAGGTTATTTAAGATTTTTATCTGAAAGAGAACAAACTCATCACTACTTGATCATTGCTTGAAGCCTCGGCTGCATCTGTCTTCGCTTTTTTCGCCACAGGCATGCAGCTTGACCCGGCTACTTCACTGTTGAAGTTTTGATCAGTGACCTCTACAAAAATATCAGAAAAGAAAAATCATTGAAAAAAAGTCGCGAAAAAGAAGGAAAAAATGTTTACAGAACATCAATTTTATACCCTTGTACCCATCCAAAAAAATTCTAGTCCTAGAATTTTTATGGTGTTAGGGTGCAAAAGTCTCCCCAAAATTAATGGTTTTACTAGCATAGTAGGGAATAAACAATTCCTTGCTCTTTGCTTTCAAATCATCCACATTGAACTTAAACTCTATGAACCAGCTAAAACAGTCAAACATATATCCCCAAAGATTGCATCATAGTTTAGTCATAAATGAAACCAATCAATTCCTCCAAGTACTTGATATCAGACAGTATATTTTACACATGGGAATCATTACCGCAATCACCACACTAGAACGTTATTATTCCAAAAGTTTATCATGTTGAAATCTGACTGCCATTCAGCTTCAGAAATGTCAAAATAGCAATTCAACCACAGTTTAACAATCAAGGTTGCCAAAACTTTTTAGAACTTCCAAATTTGAGCAAACCAATGATTGGAGATTTTAAATCACTGACTTAGGAGAAGTTAATAATGCAAGTAATGGTAAACTATATGCATTTCTTTAGAGTTAGCACAAAGACATCTCCACATCTACAAGGTACAGATGCAAGAACAGAAGGGTGACAGAAACTACTCCTTTTCCCTTTTATTTGTCACTGCAAATTCAGTACATCCTAATATTTTCAGAGTGACAAATGAAAGGGAATAGAGGGATATCACTGTTGAGCAAAGAGAATAACCAACATGAGAGAAATGGAAGTGTAGTCAAACTACCTGCTGTACTAGCAACCAAATCTGGATGGGATGAGCAGCAACTGTATTGCTGCTCCAATCTTCTTTGTGCCCTGTCGGAGAATGATGAACACTTTCCTGCATGAACTCCATCATCACAAAGCAAGACATGGTCATAGGTATTAGTTTCTCTCAAACTGCATCCTCTATCTACCGGTGTAAGTCCATTTTGACTTCCTGCAAGAACATGAGAATCAGCTGTACTCTCTAGCATAGTTGAAAATTTTTCAAAGCTGATCTTCTTCCGGCAGATGTCATGTAAAGCCAGAGACTGAAAGCAACAAAAGCTTATAAGGCTGGATTATGCAGGTTAAAAAAACACAAAATTAACACATACACACATAATTGAGATTCTTTTTTGCATTGATGTCTGACCTGTCTGGGCATATGATGTGAATTTTGTATAGTTCTGGGTTTACATGCTTGATCAGTGTTATTTTGTAAACACCAACCACGTGAACTCATAGAACGGTGCAATTCATTCACAAATGAAGCTTCTAAAGAGTTAAGATATTGGCGGTGCTGTTTATCTGTCCATTCTGCCAATATATCCTGGAAAAAACAAAAAATCAGCTTAGTATATACTTGCCAAGAAAATGACTTCCACCCTCATAAGAAATCATGGACAAGGTCATTCAAACATTGAATAACATAAAAAAAAAGTTATTACAAGAACTATATTAATCAATCTACACATAAAAAAAAGTTTTAAGTATAATGCCATATACCTCTATTATATCAATCAAAACCAAGGGAAAGTCAAAGCTAGTTTATATGATTCTTCTTCTAATTGAAATAGCTTTAAGGTTTATGTTATGCATTAAAGCATCTGCAGAAAACATCATATATTTCAGCGTCCTTTACAATGGTAATTTTGACCCCCTTTTTTTTGGTACATTCACAAATCAACGTATAAATAATGTTAACATTGTTTCATGAAAGTACCAAAAATGGTCAACACAACCATCAATTTATACTTTGGTTTATGAATATACCAAACTAGTCAAAACCATCATCAATATGGAGGATTAGACGGAAGGAGTAATACAGAACAAGTTTTAAAACAAGCAGAAGGTCTAAGATCCAAGTAGTTCATCTGAGCAGTAGATACAAACCTAAAGAAAACATGCTCGTGTAACAGAAATAATATTACAAACTGATTCTTCTTACACCAAGTTTTAAGTTGACTGTCCAATCATACAGGATCAACACAACACATAAAGCGTGCTAAAACTGAAAGCATATAAGGAGGTCAAACATAAGAGATAAGCCAAGAAAGTTTATCACAGAGCCTCAGCACCCATAGTCAAACATTAATCATATCTGTTAAACAAGTATTATTCAGTTACTTCATGATCCTCACTACATCAATTTAAATCTCAATTTTCTCTATGCTTTCGGATTACAGGTATTATCAGCTCATTTATTGCTGAATTCAGCAAACAAACTTCGGGAATGATCTGCAATAAATAAACCCAAGCCATGCAGAAGCACAAGTGCGCAATTAAATGACATAGAAACAAAAAAAGGCAAAAATCGTACGGAAGACCTATAAATCGAGGCACAATACAATTTACAAACAGAAACACAAGCACACACTCCAAGATCAACCTTCCTAGCTCGCAATTTTCCACCATATGAATCTAATTCGCAAAATTCATTATCGTAATCAGCTAGGCAAACAAGGAATTCGAGAACGGAACAAGCAGAAACGAGTGAATTTACCGGAAACGAAGCGGCATCGGCAGCAGCAGCGGCGCCAGCGCAGAAGTTACGCGAGGAGGAGTCCTTGGAGGCGCAATTGTCGACGGTGATGGCGGAAGAGGGGGAGGCGGAGGTGTAGCGAGTCAACTCGGTAGCACAGGAGCGGGGCAATGGCTCCGGATCGGAAGAGACCGGCGGGGAGAAGTTTCCCCGGAGAACGGGGTCCATGGTGGTGAGAGTTATCAAAGAATTGAAGAAATAACAAAAAAAAAAAAAGAAAAAGACAAAGGCGTGTGAGTGCGGCTTGTGTTGGGTTACAAAGGAATGAAGAGGAAGAGGAAGAGGAAGAGGGAGAGGCGGAGAAGGAAGGTGGTGGGTGATTTTGGGGAAAATAAAAAAAAGGGAATCCAAAAGAGGGTCCAGATGGCGTCGCTTTTACACGTGTCAGCGGAATCGGTGGGGTGCCACGTCATCAGGGGAGATAATATCTCGGGGTAATGTGAGCCAGATATTTTTGTGAGGGGAGTCATTGTAGGCGGAGTTATTGGCGCGTGGGTTTCGTCCGTGGCTTATTTGTCGTAGCACGTTCCCACATGCTCGCGCGTCGCTCGGATCCCGATGACTCTCTCTCTTTCTTTTCTCTTTCCTGCTGGGGCTGGGTGCTACTCTCTTTTCTTTATTTATTTATGATTTTTGAGAAAGAAAAGATAGATATTGCCATCTATCTCTAATCTAATAATATCATTTTTTTATTTATGAATAAATGAGCAAATTAATTTTTAAAAAATTATTTATTTTTTAAATTAATTATTAAAAAATTTTAATTAAATTTATTTTTAAAATTTTAAATTAATCATTTTAACTTAGTTTTTAATTTTTATAATTTGTTTATAAAATTCTTTTTAAGATATTCGTTTTATTATATTTATTTACAATATAATATTTTTTTTAAGAGTTCGTTTGAAAAATTTGGCTCATTTTTTTCTTATAAAAAAATATTAGTGTAGTGCAATAAAATAGATATAGAAAAAAATTTACTGTTATGTGTCAGCTCAAAATGTAATCTGTATTTAAATTTTTTTATTTAAATTTTTTTATGAGTAAATTAAGCAAACGCAACGTGCATTTTAGTTTTTTGAAGTTTTGCAAATTTTTTTTTTATTTTGTTTCAGCCAAACGCAGCCTCCGTTTAGTGAACGGGACAATATTTTATTTTTTTTTAAACAATAAAACACAACTTGCATTTTAGTTGTGTCAGCTGTTTTGTTTTTAATAAAACAAAACATAGGTTGCGTTTTTATCGTGTCTGAAATATTTTTTCGAAAGCATAAAAACGCAGGTTGCGTTTTGTTTAAAAAAATATTTTAATTAAGGATCCTGCCTATAAATATGAAACAGATTCATTCGAGGCCTCACTTCACTTCTACTCCTGCTATTCTTCTTTTTTTGCACATATGTGTTATAGTTTTGAATTATTTTGACAGTTAGTTGTGTCAAAAAATTCGAGTTAGGTGAGGTTGAAGTTATGGAAGGTATTATCAACTTGTGAGTGTATTATGTGTTGGGAATAATACACCATTCCCCCTTGAGAAAATACTTTTCACAGAGAAATAAAATAGACACAATCACAACACAAAAATTTAACGTGGAAAACCCCAATTACTGGAGAAAAAAACTACGGCCGTTGTCAAACGACAACCAAAGAATATCACTATGTGAAAATTGTTACAACACATAGACTTCTTTCTCTCTAACACCGGCACCCCAGTACACCCACGCTCTCAAAGCAAATATTTAACTACACCTCACAACACTCTCTAATCAAAGAGTATAGAGGAATAGAAAAGTCAGATACAAGCTTTAAGTGTTTTCGACTGGTGCAAAAAATGGAGAACTTAGCCTCATATTTATAGCCTAGGCCACCCACTCCATTTGCTATCCTAAGCAATGTGGGACTAATTCAACCAAATCCTAACAATCTCCACCTTGATTGAAATAGTCACACATCTTCAGCTTCCATAGTCAACACCGACAATTCTTTACTGCCATTGTCTATACCGACAATCATAGTTCAGAGAACTATCATACTCCACCATGAAAGTATACTCACTTGGAATTAGACCACTCCAAGCATTTCGCCTTGGTACAGATCGAAACCTTACTGAAAATTCATGGTGCAACTTCCAAATTGGCTTTTCCTAGAAGTTCTTCAGCCATCGACATAACTCCGCCACACACCTTGCATCTCAACGCCAACCAATGCTCGTGTGCAATTGTGGACCCGATTGCCACAACTCATCCTTATCCATGGCAGTGCGGCAATACCATGAGGATACTTCTCCTTCAACGCCTTGTGTAAACCTGATTGTATCAACACATTCTTGACTTGTATTTGCCACAAGCCAAAATTGATTCTTCCATCAAATTTCTCTATTTCAAGCTTCACAGCACTTGAATATCCTGACATTGTTACAACCGTATACTGGAATAGTATAACTCAACCGTAGACCGTGCACTAGGAAGGGTCCCCAGAAAAGAGAGGTGGGTCACAATGGACACACTTAAATACCATGTCTTTCCTTAGCCAGAACATTTCCAAACTGCACTCTCACAGTGTCACACTGCCTTCCAGCAACAATAACAGCAACCAAAGATCAACCTCAAGCCACAGAACAAAATTCTTTTCTGATGTGGAAGGTCAGACTAGGCTGCAACCACAGAGCATACTAAGAATAAATCCCACCGAACCGAAGCTCTGATACCACATGTTGGGAATAATACACCATTCTCCCTTGAGAAAATACCTTTCACAGAGAAATAAAATAGACACAATCACAACACAAGAATTTAACGTGGAAAACCTCAATTACTGGAGAAAAAAACCACGGCCGTTGTCAAATGACAACCAAAGAATATCACTATGTGAAAATTGTTACAACATATAGACTTCTTTCTCTCTAACACCGGCACCCCAGTACACCCACACTCTCAAAGAAAATATTTAACTACACCTCACAACACTCTCTAATCAAAGAGTATAGAGGAAAAGAAAAGTCAGATACAAGCTTTAAGTGTTTCTGACTGGTGCAAAAAATATGGAGAACTTAGCCCCATATTTATAGCCTAGGCCACCCACTCCATTTGCTATCCTAAGAAATGTGGGACTAATTCAACCAAATCCTAACATTATGACAGTGAGACTATATCAAACACACACGAATGAGTGACTTTTGTTTGTGAATATCCGTTGTCATTTACTATTCCATGCACCATGAGTTTTGTACAGTTGCAAAATGGTCTTTGTGATAACATATAGAGTCACATTTCGAAAAGGGTGAGAAGAATTTTATATAGGAATCTTGTACAAGTATTTGGTGGACTGATACAGTTTTAAATAATGCCCATCACTGACAACGCAAGTATGCAACAGATGTTCTGTATTTATCAACAAACTCGATTTTACGTGCCGATAATAGAGCTGTACATTGAATTTGAGCAGCATTCCGGGCTGGACGCGGTAGGCGTGGAGGTCAATGTTGACGAGTTCGAGAATATATATTGGGAAGATGATAACAATGATAGAGAAAAGGAGCTCAAAGCCAACTATGAAGTTGATGACGAAAACAATGACGGAGACTTGGCGGGCAATCCGACGGTGCAAAATAAAGCGGATGCGATTGTAAGCTGGTACCCCTTTGGTGTTCCGTCTTTTATAAGGACTCTGGATCTTGAAGCCATGCATGCCCCAGAATTTCATGAGTATGCAAATATGGGTATGTTATCATCATTAATTCAAGTAACCAGTAGTGTGTATTTTATTTTTCTTGTCTGACTGATGATGGTGCGCATGTCGTAGGTGAAGGCAACGTTGCGGCGGAAGATGGTGAATTTAGTCTCGGAATGGAGTTTGGCTCTAGAGAGTCAGTGACATCTACAATCAAAAGCTACACTATCTCTAGAGGAGTTGATTACACTATGTATGAATCTGAGCCGCAAACATTCTATGCGAAATGCAAGGGTTATGGTGATGGGTGCGATTGGCTTATCGAGCTATCTTGATTCGAAAGAAAGGTTGTTGGGAGATTAGGAGATACAATGGCAAACACACATGCACCATGGGTTCGATTTCACAAAATCATGCCAAGTTAGACTTAGACACAATTACAGATGCTATTAGGCCGTTGGTCGAAGCAGACCCGTCGATGAAGGTAAAGTCTATTATTGCAAAAGTTCAATCCAGGTTCAACTACACTGTTAGTTACCGCAAGGCTTGGTTGGTAAAGCAGAAAGCTGTCGCAAAAATCTTCGGTGATTGAAAAATTTCTTACCAAACTCTGCCAGTATGGTTGAAGACAATAACTGCGAAGATGCCAAGATCTCGTGTTCAAAATTATTATCCTCTACAGAATTTTACAAAATTAGCAACATAGATTATAACATTTTTTCCGAGATTTAATCCTAATACTAATACTAATAATAATAATAATAATAATAATAATAATAATAATAATAATAATAATAAAATTATTAGTTAAAATACAAATATATAAAATAAAAATAAATATATTTATTTATTAATCATATAATTAAAAAAAATTCTTACCCATTGAGGATGATCCAAATATTTAATAATATGTTCTTCCGGTTTGGTAAAATTACGAACCATTTCGTATACTCCTTCTTCAACCACCTTGTTTAACTCTTGCTTCCTCACTCTCGTTTCACTCTTCTTCAATAAAGCTTTTTTACTCTTGCTTCCCCTGCGTGTCAGTTTTGGTTTTTATGAGCTGGATTCACCACCTTCCATGACACGTGTCACACATGCAGCTTTAGAGGCTGCCAAACGCAACATACACTTTTCCCTGCACGGCTAACAAACGCAACCTGCATTTTGGCTTCTCCAATGCTGGTCAGCAACTGCTCCTGTTTGCATGCAGGAGATACCGGGACACGTTTCGTAACTTGGTTTCTCTATCCTACCAATCACTAGCTGCGTTTTGCAGCGTACTACATTTTTTTTTGTCTTCGTTCCATCCAAAACGTAATCTGCGTTTTGTGATTTCTGACATTAGCAGCTCCACATTTGTGCATAACACGCCATGCATTTATTTCTCAGCATTTTTTATATCCATTTTCAAATTAATTTCTGCAAAAGTCTAATAGTACTTTACTCAAATTTTTCGTTATTAAAATTGGTTAGAACTTTCTAATTAATTGATTCTCAATAGAAATATTAATATAATGAGATATAAAATTTTACTTGAACCATCGCTATAAAAATAAATTGATACGATAAAAGAATTTAAGATTTGATAAGATTCTTTTTCAAAAAATCTTCAATTCTAAATCCTTGTCAGTACATTCAAGTCATTCTAATAAATTTGTAGAGAAAAATTATATTAGATTAAATATCGTGCAAGTAGAAAGTTCTATAATTTTAATATCTATATCCTGTGTTGAAAGGAAAAAAAAAATCCCACCAATTTAGACTGTTTTGTAATTATACCCAAAAGGAAAAGAATATGTTGATTGTTGGTTGTTACATGCATTACAATTAAGATATCAAACTCATTATCGTATTGAAAAATGTAAACATGTTTCCGCTGGCTTTAATTATGTATTTTTTTTCCAAATAGTAATACTACAGTATTAAAAATTGAGGACAAAATCATATCCTTTTACCAATTCGCTATTATACTAATTAGACGTAGATAAATAAAATAATAAATGCTGTACAGATAAAAAGTTTGGATAAATTCAAAATGGAGTTATCATTAAAATAAGCCAATGTTGCACAGAGCCACATGCATATGTTTATTGATCCAAAAATAAGATTGATATTTTTCATCGATCACTCTGAGTTGTTGACATTACATATATCAGGATGTAACAGGTCAGCATCTATCCTTTTAAATCAGGATATGATTTCTTATATTGATAGGTCTTTGTCCTTTTTTGGGTTTAGATATTTCCTTCTAACTAATTTTCCCGGGAGGAAGTCACCTATCAAACATTCAAACATGGACTAATTAAAAGAAAATCTAATTTGGTTCATATTCATAATTTTTAATAAAATATAATATTGCTTGCCTCTGATTTTATTATTTTGTAATAATACAACTTGTTTGTTAAAAATTTCATTAAATATTAATAGAAGATAATTTAGTCGTAATTTTATTTGTCACGTAAGAATTTTAAATTTATATAATTTTTTTTAAAATAAAAATTCAATACAATAAAATAGAACAAACAAATAATCAAAAATCATAGTTTAGTAGTAATCTCAATTTTTTTGTCATTTTGGGTATAATTATCAATAAAAAAAATCAATCCAATTCCACTCTCTGCACTTCTAAATGACAATGCAACATCCACAACTCCTCATGCATTATTCTGAAAAATTTTGTGATTTTTTTTTAGTCAAATATTTCAGACAATAATAAAGAAATTTATCAACCACTTCATTGTTGTTCCAGTCAAACTTTCGAAATGTTTCTTGATATTACTTAGGATAATCCAAGGACGACGACCATCACAAGCCCAAGTCACTACAACAAATAAGGGTTTTTGCAATAATCGAAAACCGTTGTCATAAATTGAAAAATCGTTTCTAAAACTTTAGGCAATGTTATGGAAACGATTTTTTACCTAAGACAACGGCAACCAAAAAAACCGTTGCCATAGTTAGTAGCATAGACAACAGTTTTACAACAATTTTTAAGGAACGGTTTAGTACCGTTATTGGAGAGGCAACAGTTTAAAACCATTTTCTTACATGACGTAACGGTTTAAAATCATAAATGTATAGGCAACGATTTTAAGCGGTTGTAGTTTTGTTATTCACAAAGACAATGGTTTAAAAGCGTTGTCTTTGGTGTTGTTTTTTTGGTAATGGTTCCAATACCATTGCCATTTTGTAGCTGGATTTGGCAACGGTTTTAACACCACTGCCTTTTGTAACTTTTGACAACGAATTTTTGTAAATATATAATTCTTTATTTATAATAGTTTTCTCATGTTGCATTGAAATTAGTTTCAACTATTTTAATTTAGTGCTAATAAATAACTTTAACTATTTGAATCAAATTATTAAAGAAAACTAATTGAACATTTACCATCAAATTTGATTTATAAAGTATTATGTAAGATCCCCAATCACATTATATTATCATTGCAAAATACCATAATACTAGTCTAAGTCATAACTACTTTTAATTATATCATCATCATTTTTCAAAGGGTTAAGTACGATTTTGGTCCTTAAGGTAGGGCTAAAAAATTTTTTTGTTCCCATCCTTTTTTGCTTGTAAAATCATCCCTAAGGTTTAACTTATTTTTAAAATCGTTCTTTTTACCAAAATTTTAATTTTTATTACTAAATTACCCCTAATTAAAAAAATATAAAATAAAAAAAAGCAAAAAAGGAAAACGTGATAAGGGAAAGGCGGAAGGGAATCATGCTAGGGGAGGGGGATTTCCAGGGAAGAGGGGGAAGGGAAGGGAAGGAAAAGTGGGGAAAAGAAGGGGAAGGGAATCCGCTGCCGCTGCTGCTCGTAGTTTGGTCCTCGCCGCCGCCGCCGCCGCTGCTCTTTGTCATTCAGTTTTCGCCGCCAGATCTCGCCGCTCCTCTTTCTTGCAAGCGTCACATCGTCTGCCCAGTCCCTCAACAAGCATCGCATCGTCGCACTCTTGCCCTCCTTGCTGTTGCCGCCGCAATGACGGCGTGCTCCGCCAGGTCTTCTCCATCACCACCACCAGCGATTTCTAATTTTGCTTCTGTTTCTAGTTTTGTTAATCAGATTGTTAATCACATGTTTCTGATTCTGATTTTGTTAATCCACCAATTTTTATTTTGATTCTGATTTTGTTAATCACATTGTTTCCAATTTTGATTTTTTGTTCTTCTACTTCTATTACCTCCACATTTGATTTTGCTTTTGTTTCTAATTTTGATGCTTTTGATTTTGCTTCTATTTCTAATTTTGCTTCTGATTTTTATTCTTTCAATTTTGATGCTTCTGTTACTTCTGTTTCCAATTTTGCTTCAACTTTTGTTTCCAATTCAGCTTATACTTCTGCTTCATTGTTATTGCTGAAGAAAAAAAAAAAGAAGAGATGGCTTCATTATTTTTGCTTTTGATTTATTGTTCTTGTGTTTCTCATTCAGATTCAGATTCATTATTCTTGTACTTCATTGTTTTTTTTTTCTTTTGATTCATTGTTGCTGATTTTACGTTGTTGTTGCTGATGATTTTACTGTTGTTGCTGTGATGGAGAAGAATGAAAAAGAAGAATAGAAATTGGGTATTTTAGTGAAGAAGGAGAAGGATATTTTGGCCCAAAAGAAGGTTTTAAAAATAAGTTAGGGACGATTTTGTAAGCAAAAAAAAGGTTGGGAACGAAAAAAAATTCTAGCCCTACCTTGGGGACCAAAATCATATTTAACCCTTTTTCAAAATACCATAATACTAACCTAAGTCATAACAACCTCAAACTATATCATCTAATTTTGCAAAAAATACAATAAAAAAAGAGAGTTGGAATAGCTAAGTAGCAAGTAGGTTTATCATCATGTCCACAAGTTCATGACTTTTACTTTCTAACATTTGCTCTTCAAAATTTGTGACCTTAATTAAGTTTGTTTTGCCCTTCAATATAGTTTTCCTGTAAGTAGTAAATCAAATATAAAACTACACATTTTTAATACTAATAATATTTACTAAGAAAATATTTGAGAGAGAGGATATATATATATATATATATATATATATATATATAAATAATAATAATAATAATAATAATAATAATAATAATAATAATAATAATAATAATAATAATAATAACATTCTTCTCTTTGGATACACAAAACAATTGAATCAACATCAACATAAATCAACCATTATTTAAGATATGATAACTTATAGAAACTTTAACAACAAATAATACCTCCTTATTAGCATCATTGTTCGGATTGTCTGAAGTGCTTCCTAGTTGAGCAGCTAACATCCCAAGGTCCGCTCTTGAGTTTTTTTTGTTGTAGCATCATCTTAACAAGAGATTTTAGTTCATCTACTTCTTTTTGCATCACATCAACCTTACCTTCTAATGTTGCTTTCTCAGTTGTAAGTTGTTGCTTAAGGGTGGCAATTTTTTCATTTTTCTTCAATAAAGTTGGTGCGGTAACTCTTCTGTGACATTGCACTTGTCCTGCCTTCTCTTTTCAAAATTTGGATTGAAAAGCTATAATTGCTGATTCTTTAGACTTTTTATTTTCAGCTTGCAGATTTGTCTATGTTAATTTAAAGAAAAATAAGAATGATTCAAAAAAAAAAAAAAAGAGTAACTACACAATTGGACTAAAAACATATATCATTTGACAACATCAAAGCAAATACTATAAATTAAGAATATCAAGAGTATTTAACTCAGCTGCAAGTGTAAAAGTAACAATAACTGATGACTTTATGGCCAAGACACATGAAATCCATAACCTATTTTAACCAAATTAACTTCCAATGCTTACAATAACATCCAAAGTGTCTTCATCCAATTATTTGCCCTTTGTGCTTTGACGAGTCTCAACAAACATTTCTACTTGAGTAGGTGGTTCATTATTTTCCTTAGTAGCAGCCTATAAGTTCAGTTCAAATAGCATTTATATAGAGTTAAAATAACTTTATTTTCTAAAATTAACACATACTTGATACTCAAAGACACATACCACATATACACACATAAATGCACAACAAGGTTTAAAAAATTGTACCAATCTTGCACGTATTCTTGCAAAATTTATTGGTCCTTTTTGATGTCCAAATTTCTGTTATGTCCTATTTTTCTTATTCCGCATAAACATTTTTTACATAACAAGAGACAAGTATTATAAAAAAGTCATCATATTTTTCTCATAAATGTATATAATATAATTGTGGTTCTCTCTTTTCTCTTCAAATCTTGTATCATTCTAGAATCTACTTCTCTAATATTCTTGTGAGCCATAGCAGTAGATTTAGAAAGAAGTTTTTTTCTTGTCTACAGGTAGATCCTTGAGAGTGAATCTGTACCTTACTTTTTTTCAAATTCTACCCTTTTTCTTTTGTGACCTTTTTTCCTCCAAAATCAGGTCCTTTTCTTTTGCAAGAATTTTTGTAATATTATCCTTTTCATTTGCAAAGATGCTTTTTTTTTTCTTAAATTCTGCTCCTTTTTAATTTCCTATCACCAAGGATTTTATCCTCTTAAGTGGTGGTGGTGGTAGTGATTGCTGTTGTTGTTGACCAGAAGACATTTTTTTTTTGCTTAACTTCCATATTTTTCAAGAATTTTGCACGCAATTCAGCATTTAACTTTAAATCTATCTCAAGTTCAATGGATTTTTTGAACATTTTCTGAAAAGAAAATAAAATAATGAGATTAGTATACATAAAAAATCTATTAACATAATAGTAAAAAAAATCCAATCACATATTAAAAGAACAAAAAATCTATAAGAAATGCACCTGTTCATGATAAATCACACACAAAAAAAAAAGAATAAAAAATTATTCTATGTTAAGAAGAGAAATTTCATAAAAAATTAGAATCATCTTCATATTCAGCGTGTTGTAGAACAATTGAAGGATTTTTAATGAGTGTATTTGGCATGTCTTCTCTAGTCCATTAAACTTCACAATCATCCTTTGACATGAACAAGTTATTCGCTTGATCAAACAGGTATTTTTTATTAGACTCTTCGGCTTCAATATCATATTCATCATGCAAATTGAATAAATCCCTTGGTACTATTTCCATCACATAATGCTTATCTTTGTCAAAAGAGTCTTGAATATAGAAGTATTGGTGGACTTGTGAAGCTAATACAAAAGGATCATCCTATTATAGAATAAGGATATAGAATTTTTTCTCCTTATGGTCTACCTTTAGAAAAGGCAAAATTCAAAAATGAATTAATACCATGTTAGTACCCTCAGCATGTCTTGGTAAACTAGTCCACCTTTTGTCCATTGCTTTGTCAACTAAAATAAAAGATATGGACATATGTTTTAGACTAACGATAAGTAACTTTTCCAATCAAGAGCTTATTACTTCTAAAAGATTTTTAGAAGTCAATCACTAATGTTCAAAAGATAACATCTCAACCAATCATAAAACTAACAATTCATATCTAACAAACTATGCAAAAAAGCTTAAGTAATCAATCAATCACTAAATATTCTTAACAATTAAATCTTCAAACGAATTCAAAAAGATAATATATTAAATGATTTACCTATAGTCAGGTTCAATGTCTAAGATGGTGGCAGCTATAGAAAGATGAACTATTTGATTTCCTTTTTCTGGTTTTAAAGAGACGAACTACAACAACAACAAAGAATAAAAATATAAGCAATTCATAACCATAATACTAATACTAATATTACTATGACTTCTATGACTGAACACTAGCACTAGCACCTATAAATCAAACAAAACCCACCAAAAATACTAGTTACCACATAACAAAAGCATCTTTAACCTGTCTACTGGCAAAAATTACCAAATTTTCTATCTCTTAACAAGCCAATAAGAAAATCAACAATTATATACTTCATGAACCTAGATAAATTTTTTCTGATTTATGAAATTCAAAAATTAACAACAAAATCAATTTTATTTGTATTGAACAATTATAGAGTTTCACATTTGAGAGAGAAAAAAAAAAGATAATTCATAATATATCAATAATAAAATCTCTTAAAACTAACCTAGAGGGAGTGATTGCTTCAACTTATCAGCCTTCTTAGGGTAAAAAACATAGAGGGTATACAGGTACTTGGAGCAACCAACCTTGAACTTGACTACATCTTTGCTCCGCTTGATTTTCATAGAGCGCACATCCTTCCTACGGGCTATGAGGAGAAAGTTCTTAATCTTATGAATTTGTTTCAGCTACATAAAACAAAACATGAGAGAGAAAAAAAGTTGAGTACCAAACTACCAAAGGAAAAAACTTAGAATAAGTTCTTAAATCCATTTCATCCATTTTCAAATCAAGTGATGACATTCGAATATTCCCCTCATTTTTTTCAGTGACATATTCTCTTGAATCGAGTTTATATCTTTAATATCTAAATCCCATGTTTCAAGAATAAAATACATTTCATATATTATTCTCAACTGTCAAAATACAATACAAAAAAAAAACAACTTTACTAGCTCATAAAAACATAAAAACTCAAAACCTAAACAAAACATATTGAGAAAAGTGACACTAAAAAATTACATACACTTCAGAATTCAAATGAGTTATAATGACGTCAAAGTCAAATTATTTATATTTGTTACCAAATCAAAATCAGAACATCATTATACCAAAATCAGAACCAGTTACCAAATCAAAATCATAATAGCATTATACCAAAATCAAAACCAGTTACCATATCAAAATTAGAATAACATTATACGAAATCAAAATCAGAACAATATTATACCAAAATCAAACCCCCTTACCAAATCAAAATCAGAACAGCGTTATACCAAATGAAAATCAGAACAACATTATACCAAAATCAGAACCAGTTACCAGTTGAGGGCAGAAGCTGCAACGGCCAGGAGAGGGCAGAAGTTTTGACGGCCAGGAGAAGCAGTGACGGCGCGAAGAGAGAAGAAACGACTAAGAGAACCAGCAACAGCACGGAGAGGGGAGAAATGGTCAGAAGAAGCAGCAATGGTGTGGAGAGGGGAGAAGCAGCAATGATTCTAACGCGGTTAGGAGAGCAGAGACGCAGTTTCCTTCGATGGTGAGGGCTGGGTGACGTTTAACATTGTTTCGATGATGGCTCTGCTGATGAGTGGTGTGAGTTATAGTGGATTAGGGCTAGTAGATAGAGGAAAACTTGGCAAGTCTCTACATTTTGTTCTGTAGGAGGTTGTTGAAATTTTTTAGTGTTAAAAAAATATTATGTTAAATTTTAGAGCGGGAATGAAACAAAAAATATATAATATTTGTTATATATTTATAACAATAATTTTTGAGTGTTCTACAAATTTAGTATTTATAGAGAAAATTGTTTAAATTTGTATGATTATTTATAATTATTTTTATATGTATCTTTTAATTTGTATAATTATTTAAATAATATTAAAAAAATGTTGTTTGATAAAAAAATTGTTGTAATGGTTATAAAACTGTTTTTTTAAATACTCAAAGAAAACAGTTTTATTTTGTTATTGAAACGTAATGCAAAATTGAACTTCAACAGCAACACTATAAAAATCATTGTCTAAGACCATCTAATAGAACGGTTTTAAAGTGTAGCATTTTGGCAATGATTTTTATGCATGTCTTTTGTACAATTATTTAAACAACATTAAAAAATTGTTGCTTAAAAATAAATAATGGTAACGGTTATAAAACTGTTCTTTAAAATAGTCAAAGAGAACAATTTTAGTTTGTTGCTATAAACTAATAAAAAATTGAACTTCAACAGCAACACTATAAAAACTGTTGTCTAAAACTATCTAAGATAACGAATTTAGGGTGTTGCAAAATTTGGCATTGCTAAAGCCCATATTTATTATAGTGAGTACACCATACCTGCCAAGAAAATTCACAAGCGACAAACAAGTGGTATACACTCTCAACATCCTTACCACACAACACACACACATAGTATCATTAGAATCACTTACACCAAATCTACACAACCTATCTTTGGTATTTACTCTACTTATTAAAAAAACCAAGTAAATATTTCAACTCGAGATAGAACCAATCCCCTCAAAACAGCTTTTGTGAAACTATAGCTTGATATTTTCTCTGGTATTCTTTCTTACTACAAAACCTGTGTAATACCCGGTCTAACCGAAATTAATTAAATAATAAGTTAAATAGGAGCGAAAATGGTTGGAAGATTTGGCAATTAGAATTTGATAATTTAAATATGATATTTGGATTCAGTGAATTTTTCCGAGTCGGAAACATAGTTTTCTGCGTAAAAGCACGTAGTGGAATTTTGACCGGCAGTACCGGTTGAGATCTGTCTGGTACTACAGCTGAGGAAATTGATTATGAGTAAATGAGATTAAGAAATGAGGAATTATAATTAGGGAAGGTATAAATATTTAAAGTGCGATTTAGAGCGCTAATCTTAAAGGTTTTGGCCCAAAATTGGGCCAACAGACAAAAATAAGTGAACCGGGCCTAAGTGGGCCCAAGACCCAACCTATATAAACATTAGTTATGAGCATTTCATCTCATTTTACCCTAAAGAGAAGGGTTGGGGCGCTGAAATTGAGAAGAGAGAAGAGAAGAGAGAAAACCTAACTCTCTTTGATCTTCAAACCACCATAACTTGAGCTACGGAGCTCCGATTGACGAGCCGTTTGTGGCAACGCATCGCTCTTCTCATCCTCTACAATTCTATCTAAGTTTTGTGGTGAGTATTCCATTCATCTTTGCCCAGTTTTCAAAATTCTCCACTGTTACACGTTTTTGGGTAGTTAGTGTTGAAATCTTGTGATTTTGGGTGTTTAGGGATACTCCAACATGGATTCTAAGTGGGTTCTATCCCTACTTCATATGGGCTGAGGTAAGAAGTGCTCAAACCCTTGTGATTTGTCATTTTTATGAGCTCTAGGTTAATGTATGTATGTGATATTGGTTATGTTAGTGTATTTGGTGATGTTGGTGCACAATTGGGAGATTGGTATTGCTTGAGGAGCTTTGATGAGGCTTGGAGCTAAGTTTGGTGAAGACTTCCATAGAAGAGGCTCAATTGGTTTGGCTACAAGAGGTACGATTTAAGTTTCATTTAAGTACCGTGTGTTGTGATGAGAATTCCTAGGCTAGATGCCCCTAGGATTAAGTTTGGATTGTGTAAATGGTTGGTGCTAATATGCATAGTTGGTATGTAATGTGAATTAATGATTGGGTTGAGAATTGTGTAGCCTTGTATGTTTGGTGTATTGAGAATTTGATGTATTGGGTAATGAGTATTGATTTGTGGTTTATGCATTTAAATTGTGAAATTGGGCCGGAGGCCGGAAGAAGGTAAGAAAGGTAAGTGATGTGTGCATTGTATGATGACACAAGTGATTGGATGAATTTACGATAATGAATATATGAATGATTGGGTTGGTTATTGAATAATAAGGTTTGAGGAGTTGAAGTGTGGAATTTGGTAAATTTGGGTGAAATTATATAGATGAGGTATGTTTGGTTTTGGTTGAGACATATTATGTGGTCATATATGTGATTATGACTATTGATGCCTTGATGGTATGATGATGCATTAGAGATATGTATGTTGTGATATATGCTTGAGGAATGATTAAGGTTGATTTGTGGGTGAAACCACGTGATAGTGAGTATGATATTGATTATGTATAATGATGGTTGATTGGAAATAGTGTTGTTGAAATTTGGCATGAGGAAGAGTATATGATATGTAAATGTGTTTGAGTTTGAGAAAGTGTCAATGTGTGAGTTGAGGAGGCTTGATGTTGATTTTAGTATATTTTGATTGATTTCAAAGAAAGGGACGAAATTGGCATGTTTTGGTTGATTTTGAAAAGAGTTGAAAATGGCTTGTTTTGAAAATGGCACCTTGTGGTTTTGTATGAAAACATGGTTTTTGGACATACTTTGACGGGACATAACTTGGACTGCGGATTTCCATTTTGTGCCAAACTTGTTTAAAAATGAATTGGATCCGGGATGTCCATGCCGTTCGAAGAACGGATGAAAAATGATTTAAAATGAGAAAGTTATGACCGTCGGAAGATTGGGGGTTGAATCTGTAAATTCTGCAGCTTTTAACTTAGAAAATTTTTAGCAGAACGACCCTACGCGCGTAGGCGCACTTGGCGCGTGCGCGCCGTTCTTCCAGAAATCACCATCCACGCGTGCGCGTGGTGTGCGCGGACGCGTCGATGCGCTGCATCATATGCCCAGCTATTTTCCGGAGAGTTGTGCCAGAGTTGTGCCAGTTTTGTGCCTGGGCGCAAGAGCACCCACGCGTACGCGTGGCTGACGCTTGCGCGCCGTTTGGATATTTTTCAACCCGCGCGTTCGCGCGTATGACACTTGCGCGTCGATGAGTTTTTGGCCATCCGCGCGTGCGCGTGGAGTGCGCATACGCGTGGCCCTGTTTTCATGCCAAAGTTGATTTTTGAGTTTTAAAAGCCAAATCTCTTACTTCTAATCCTCCGATCTCACCCCTTATGTATTAAATCATTATGATATGTCTAGCAATGAGAAAGGAGCTAGGGGATGTGGTAACTTGCGAGTGAAGCAAGGGGAAAGGTTATGATCAATGATGATCAAAGATGATTATATGAGATATGGAGGATGACGGTGGAAGTACCGTGTATGCCATGAGCCGAAGGGCTATATTTATTGATCAATGGCCGGTTCTTGATTGAACCATGAGCCGAATGGCTGAGTTATTGCCAGGTTACGGCAAAGCTATTATTGTTTATGGCTGAGTATAATGCATATATGATAAATGAATGATTGTGTTAAATGGATAATAATGAAAAATGCTGAAATATGATGTGTGACCCCGGGTAGTAGGCAGTGGCGTTGTCCACTTGCTCCGGGTATGAGACGGGAACGGATGTTTATGATAAATGAGTTTAATTGTGGAGTTTTGAATACATGTGTATTTGTGATACCTGGGTAGTAGTAAGGTGGTAGTTCGTCCCGCTTGCTCCAGGTTAATGTTTGAGATTTGATAACAGTGATGATTGCTTCTAAACTGAACGAATGTATGTTTTGAGACCCTGGGTAGTAGCAAGGGTTGTGGTTCGTCCCACTTGCTCCAGGACAGAGATTGAGACCCTGGGTAGTAGCAAGGGTTGTGGTTCCTTCCACTTACTTCAGGTCAGAGATTGTGACGCCTGGGTAGTAGCGGTAGTAGTGGTGAATCCACTCGCTCCAGGTTGAGCTTTTAAACACCCACCTGGGTAGTAGCCGCAGTAGTGGTTGTTTCACTGGCTCTGGGTTGAGCGGGTAGTAGCAATGGGGTTGTAGCTCAAACCTACTTGCTCCGCGAGGGGTGTTTCTGTCCATGGTTAGCTACCAGGACGTGTCGGGTTGGCTATATAACCGACAAATGATATCATCAGCCATAGGGCAGGCATTCATCATTTGCATATGTTTGTATTGTTTGGGTTTGCCATTTGTTTTGGATTTCTACATCATATATGCCATGTTACCTGACTATATGCTACTTGTTCTACTTGTACCATATTTGTATTACTATACGATTGCATGATGATGATGATTATTGAATGAGATAACTGGAGCTCCCTGGGTAGACGCAGTGATGTGGTCTCACTAGCTCCAGGCGAATGTATGATGTATTGATATAGAATTGCTGAGGCAGAACAACTGGTAATGGCTTTGCTTATAATTCTGAGTCTGATTCGTGGAAGAGTCAGCGAGTTGGGAAACATGTGAAACATGAATTAGATTTAGCACTCCCTTATGACAGTTGCCTATTCATGGATTAGCGAGAACCTAAGATGAATAATTGGTGAAGAAGCTTAGGATGCTTAGTGAGTTTTATTGCAGTGCATTGTATTTATTTGGCACTTTTACCGTACTGGGAACCCATGGGCCCGGGGTTCTCATTCCGTATATATCTCTTATTTTTCAGATACAGGTCCAGGTGCTCAGAAGTGAGTTGTGGGTCGTCTGAGAGACGGCGAAGATCTTTATTTTCTCTACTTTGTGTTTTGCTTAGAATCTCTCCACCTTTATTTTGGAAAGGTTATATTATGTATTGAACTTTTTGAATTTTCCCATAGAGGCTCTCATGTTTCCTTCGGGAGAGATTAGGACATACTGTTGTCAACTACTTTCATACTGTACCCTAGCCAGCCTAAACTTCGCGGGTCGCGACTAGTGGCTATTTACTTATGTTATATATATCTATCTGTTATGTATCTCTTAATCTCCTCTACGCCTTGTCCGTATATCGTTTTCGGCTTCACGGTTTATCTTTTGTTGTCGAAACGTGAGTGATACGTCTTCGCGATTTTTATTTCTACTCTTTTCAGGCTTCTCGATTAATACTCCTTTCAAAATTACTTATATTTATTTATTAAAAATCCTCCTGAGAGTCATACCACCGTAATATCATTGACTTATGACTCGAGCATAAGGATTTGAATATTAGGGTGTTACATTATGGTATCAGAGCAGTTCGTCCTCGTGAGCCTGAGGGATGGAACTGCTTATGCTTCAATGCATACTCTGAGTCTGTGCGTGTGCTAGTTAGGGTATCTAACCGATACATCTAGCATGAAGTCCATGAGTGTACCTTTGGTACTTTGAAGCACTATACTTCCGATATTGAGACTGATCAACTTGATATCGATTGTTTGGTGTCTATAGGAACCAGATGGCACCTCGTGGGCCCGGTCGGGGACGTGAAAGAGGTCGTACTAATACGCAGGAACCGGAAATCAACCCGAATAACCCGGTAAACCTTATAGCGGCGTTGGAGATTATGGCTGCTGCTATGCAGGCCACTGCGGAGGCTCTTGGGCAATAGATAAACAATAATGACAATGGCGGAAGGGAAGCTCAGGGCCTGATGACACTGGCAACCTTCTTAAAGGTTAATCCACCTAAGTTCAAGGGAACCACCAATCCGACTGAAGCTGATACTTGGCTTCAGGCCATGGAGCGAGCACTACAAGCGCAGTTGGTGCCTGAAGAGCAGTGTGTTGAATTTGCTACCTATCTACTCACGGGAGAAGCATCGCATTGGTGGCAAGGGGCTTGACATCTCCTGCAACAGGGGGATGATCTTATCACTTGGGATGCCTTCCAGGTGGAATTCTATAAGAAGTATTTTTCGAATTCCGCCAGGACAGCAAGGAATTGGAGTTACTGCAGCTGAAGCAAGGTGCTATGTCCGTATCTGAGTATACAGACAAATTTGAGGAGCTATTCAGGTTTTTCTGCATGTGTCAAGGAGCTCCGGGAGACTTCGAGGGATGGAAATGCATTAAGTATGAAGGAGGCTCCGGAGCGACATCTTAAGTTCAGTGGGACCAATGGAGATCCGAACTTTTTCAGAGTTGGTTAATAAGAGCAGAATTGCTGAAGAGTGTGTGAAAAGGAGGGTTGCAGAGAAAGGAAGTCATAGAGAGCACAACCAAAGATTCACACCAAGGGGTCGAGAGTTTAAAGAGAGAGGATACGTACAACACTTTTCTCAAGGACAGACTAACTTTGCGACGAGTGAGGAGTCCCAAAGGAATGGTACGGAAAAACGGGCAGCGACTGTTTCTGATGTTTCGAGCTGTCAGAGATGTGGGAGTCATCACCCAAATAGGCCGTGCCGATTGGGGTTAGGTGTATGTTACAAGTGCGGGTTACCAGGGCATGTATCAAGAAATTGCCAACAAGGAGAGAGTCAGGATGCGGGCCGATTGCGACAGTAAGATTGAGGTAATTGCAATAATTAGGCTTAAAGGATAGTGCATGATTTTATAATACCGCCTGTACAGTAAAAACTAGGAATGTTGAGTTTAATATTAGACTGAGGAGCAAACCAGATGGTCCGAGTAAGGATTTTCCTTAATACAAATGGATAAATGCCTGTGATGTAAACAATTTTTTTTGTTGAAGATGATGTGTTGTGTTTGTTATGTAGTTGGTTGATTTCTGGATTTTTGGTCAAACGGATTGAACCTGTGACTTTTAGTTCCTTTGATTTAAATAGATAAGGAATGGTCCTAGATGAGGGATTTGGAAACGTTGATTTGAAATGCCAGTTATGCTAAGTTGTGGTTGAGTACTTGAGGAAGTAAGTGATAGAGCTCGTACTAGACGAGAGATCAGAATAAAGCAGCAGAAGCTTGCGGAAGCAGTAACACAGGATAGCTACGAATAGGAGCTGTGAAAGTTTACTATAATATCTTAAGTTCGAATACTAGAAGGGGTAAGTGGGTTACTGCAAGTAATGATCCCCAATAGTTGGAATTGATTGCGGCTGCGAGCTTTGATGATTCTAAAGCGGATAAAGAAATTATCATTGATGCATAATTGGATTTAGATGATGAGAGAGTGCAAGTTGTTGTGTTTGAGAGATGAGTACCATGATGTTTGGTCATAGTGACCTTGGAATTAGATTGAGATCTATAATGATTGGTTTTGAAAGACGAATGTGAGAACCATTAAATTGAAATGCTGATGCGGTACTGAGATTGGTTTGAGAGAACCCGTGACGGGTGGTAAACTCCAATTTTTGGGGAGGTACTGTTGAAAAGTTTTTCCCAAGAATTTGAAAGAGCGTCAGTTATGGTTTTGAGGATGATTTTTTTTATATGAGTAACTTTAACAAAAGAGATGTGTCTCGAATGCTTTTATAGATTATTAAAGGAAAGCGGATTCTTATGATTTTGTTAAATTGTTATTTCAAACTCATTTGCTTTCTAGAAATGAAAGGGGTTTTTGATTGATGAGTCAGAGACTTTATAACAGCAAGTCATGTAGAAATTCGAGGGTTTGAGAATAAGAAAGTAAGTTGGGAGGTTATGCTTGGAGTTGAGCTGTGATTAGTGGTAATTGGCTTGGCAGAGAGAGAGGATAGTGATGGAGTATCATTATGCTGTGGTGATGATCTTTGATTGATTATGATGTGGGACATTAACGACGATGGTAATATTATTGATGACATGATTTGAGATTTAATAGGGTGTGAGTTGATGAGACGATAAAAGTAAGGAACGAGGCTATTGGTCAGCGTTGGACGAATGACCAAGAACCTTGGACATAGAGAAATCAGAGCGCGGCAACGGAAGCGCGCAGAGTAAAAGGACCTTGGAACTGTTATGCGTTGGATACAGAGGCAGACTACACTCGCAGTGACGGATGGAATTTTCGAGGGCGAAAATTTCTGTTAGGGGGGTAGAATGTAATACCCGGTCTAACCGAAATTAATTAAATAATAAGTTAAATAGGAGCGAAAATGGTTGGAAGATTTGGCAATTGGAATTTGATAATTTAAATATGATATTTGGATTCAGTGAATTTTTCCGAGTCGAAAAACATAGTTTTCTGCGTAAAAGCACGTAGTGGAATTTTGACCGGCAGTACCGGCTGAGATCTGTCTGGTACTACAGCTGAGGAAATTGATTATGAGTAAATGAGATTAAGAAATGAGGAATTATAATTAGGGAAGGTAGAAATATTTAAAGTGCGATTTAGAGCGCTAATCTTAAAGGTTTTGGCCCAAAATTGGGCCAACAGACAAAAATAAGTGAACCGAGCCTAAGTGGGCCCAAGACCCAACCTATATAAACATTAGTTATGAGCATTTCAGCTCATTTTACCCTAAAGAGAAGGGTTGGGGCGCTGAAATTGAGAAGAGAGAAGAGAAGAGAGAAAACCTAACTCTCTTTGATCTTCAAACCACCATAACTTGAGCTACGGAGCTCCGATTGACGAGCCGTTTACGGCCACGCGTCGCTCTTCTCATCCTCTACAATTCTATCTAAGCTTTGTGGTGAGTATTCCATTCATCTTTGCCCAGTTTTCGAAATTCTCCACTGTTATACGTTTTTGGGTAGTTAGTGTTGAAATCTTGTGATTTTGGGTGTTTAGGGATACTCCAACATGGATTCTAAGTGGGTTCTATCCCTACTTCATATGGGCTGAGGTAAGAAGTGCTCAAACCCTTGTGATTTGTCATTTTTATGAGCTCTAGGTTAATGTATGTATGTGATATTGGTTATGTTAGTGTATTTGGTGATGTTGGTGCACAATTGGGAGATTGGTATTGCTTGAGGAGCTTTGATGAGGCTTGGAGCTAAGTTTGGTGAAGACTTCCATAGAAGAGGCTCAATTGGTTTGGCTACAAGAGGTACGGTTTAAGTTTCATTTAAGTACCGTGTGTTGTGATGAGAATTCCTAGGCTAGATGCCCCTAGGATTAAGTTTGGATTGTGTAAATGGTTGGTGCTAATATGCATAGTTGGTATGTAATGTGAATTAATGATTGGGTTGAGAATTGTGTAGCCTTGTATGTTTGGTGTATTGAGAATTTGATGTATTGGGTAATGAGTATTGATTTGTGGTTTATGCATTTAAATTGTGAAATTGGGCCGGAGGCCGTGAATTTTGGGCCAGAGGCCGGAAGAAGGTAAGAAAGGTAAGTGATGTGTGCATTGTATGATGACACAAGTGATTGGAGGAATTTACGATAATGAATATATGAATGATTGGGTTGGTTATTGAATAATAAGGTTTGAGGAGTTGAAGTGTGGAATTTGGTAAATTTAGGTGAAATTATATAGATGAGGTATGTTTGGTTTTGGTTGAGACATATTATGTGGTCATATATGTGATTATGACTATTGATGCCTTGATGGTATGATGATGCATTAGAGATATGTATGTTGTGATATACGCTTGAGGAATGATTAAGGTTGATTTGTGGGTGAAACCACGTGATAGTGAGTATGATATTGATTATGTATAATGATGGTTGATTGGAAATAGTGTTGTTGAAATTTGGCATGAGGAAGAGTATATGATATGTAAATGTGTTTGAGTTTGAGAAAGTGTCAATGTGTGAGTTGAGGAGGCTTGATGTTGATTTTAGTATATTTTGATTGATTTCAAAGAAAGGGACGAAATTGTCATGTTTTGGTTGATTTTGAAAAGAGTTGAAAATGGCTTGTTTTGAAAATGGCACCTTGTGGTTTTGTATGAAAACATGGTTTTTGGGCATACTTTGACGGGACATAACTTGGACTGCGGATTTTTATTTTGTGCCAAACTTGTTTAAAAATGAAATTGGATCTGGGATGTCCATGCCATTCGAAGAACGGGTGAAAAATGATTTAAAATGAGAAAGTTATGACCGTCGGAAGATTGGGGGTTGAATCTGTGAATTCTGCAGCTTTTAACTTATAAAATTTTTAGCAGAACGACCCTACGCGCGTAGGCGCACTTGGCGCGTGCGCGCCGTTCTACCAGAAAGCACCATCCACGCGTGCGCGTCGTGTGCGCGGACGCGTCGATGTGCTGCACCATATGCCCAGCTATTTTCCAGAGAGTTGTGCCAGAGTTGTGCCAGTTTTGTGCCTGGGCGCAAGAGCACCCACGCGTACGCGTGGCTGAGGCTTGCGCACCATTTGGATATTTTTCAACCCGCGCGTTCGCGCGTATGACGCTTGCGCGTCGATGAGTTTTTGGCCATCCGCGCGTGCGCGTGGAGTGCGCGTTCGCGTGGCCCTGTTTTCATGCCAAAGTTGATTTTTGAGTTTTAAAAGCCAAATCTCTTACTTCTAAGCCTCCGATCACACCCCTTATGTATTAAATCATTATAATATGCCTAGCAATGAGAAAGGAGCTAGGGGATGTGGTAACTTGCGAGTGAAGCAAGGGGAAAAGTTATGATCAATGATGATCAAAGATGATTATATGAGATATGGAGGATGACGGTGGAAGTACCGTGTATGCCATGAGCCGAAGGGCTATATTTATTGATCAATGGCCGGTTCTTGATTGAACCATGAGCCGAATGGCTGAGTTATTGCCAGGTTACGGCAAAGGCATTATTGTTTATGGCTGAGTATAATGCATATATGATAAATGAATGATTGTGTTAAATGGATAATAATGAAAAATGCTGAAATATGATGTGTGACCCCGGGTAGTAGGCAGTGGCGTTGTCCACTTGCTCCGGGTATGAGACGGGAAAGGATGTTTATGATAAATGAGTTTAATTGTGGAGTTTTGAATACATGTGTATTTGTGATACCTGGGTAGTAGTAAGGTGGTGGTTCGTCCCGCTTGCTCCAGGTTAATGTTTGAGATTTGATAACAGTGATGATTGCTTCTAAACTGAACGAATGTATGTTTTGAGACCCTGGGTAGTAGCAAAGGTTGTGGTTCGTCCCACTTGCTCCAGGACAGAGATTGAGACCCTGGGTAGTAGCAAGGGTTGTGGTTCGTCCCACTTGCTCCAGGTCAGAGATTGTGACGCCTGGGTAGTAGCGGTAGTAGTGGTGAATCTACTCGCTCCAGGTTGAGCTTTTAAACACCCACCTGGGTAGTAGCCGCAGTAGTGGTTGTTCCACTGGCTCTGGGTTGAGCGGGTAGCAGCAATGGGGTTGTAGCTCAAACCTACTTGCTCCGCGAGGGGTGTTTCTGTCCATGGTTAGCTACCAGGACGTGTCGGGTTGGCTATATAACCGACAGATGATATCATCAGCCATAGGGCAGGCATTCATCATTTGCATATGTTTGTATTGTTTGGGTTTGCCATTTGTTTTAGATTTCTACATCATATATGCCATGTTACCTGACTATATGCTACTTGTTCTACTTGTACCATATTTGTATATTACTTGCCTGTATTGCTTGTGTTTGTACAACTGAGAGGCCCCTCATGTTGGTGTCGGTGGGTGTGAGGGCTGTTCTTGATGGGATGAATTGATGATACGATTGCATGATGATGATGATTATTGAATGAGATAACTGGAGCTCCCTGGGTAGACGCAGTGATGTGGTCTCACTAGCTCCAGGCGAGTGTATGATGTATTGATATAGAATTGCTGAGGCAGAACAACTGGTAATGGCTTTGCTTATAATTCTGAGTCTGATTCGTGGAAGAGTCAGCGAGTTGGGAAACATGTGAAACATGAATTAGATTTAGCACTCCCTTATGACAGTTGCCTATTCATGGATTAGCGAGAACCTAAGATGAATAATTGGTGAAGAAGCTTAGGATGCTTAGTGAGTTTTATTGCAGCGCATTGTATTTATTTGGCACTTTTACCGTACTGGGAACCCATGGGCCCGGGGTTCTCATTCCGTATATATCTCTTGTTTTTCAGATACAGGTCCAGGTGCTCAGAAGTGAGTTGTGGGTCGTCTGAGAGACGGCGAAGATCTTTATTTTCTCTACTTTGTGTTTTGCTTAGAATCTCTCCACCTTTATTTTGGAAAGGTTATATTATGTATTGAACTTTTTGAATTTTCCCATAGAGGCTCTCATGTTTCCTTCGGGAGAGATTAGGACATACTGTTGTCAACTACTTTCATACTGTACCCTAGCCGGCCTAAACTTCGCGGGTCGCGACTAGTGGCTATTTACTTATGTTATATATATCTATCTGTTATCTATCTCTTAATCTCCTCTACGCCTTGTCCGTATATCGTTTTCGGCTTCACGGTTTATCTTTTGTTGTCGAAACGTGAGTGATACGTCTTCGCGATTTTTATTTCTACTCTTTTCAGGCTTCTCGATTAATACTCCTTTCGAAATTACTTATATTTATTTATTAAAAATCCTCCTGAGAGTCATACCACTGTAATAATTGACTTATGACTCGAGCATAAGGATTTAAATATTAGGGTGTTACAACCTGCACAAAGGAGTTAGTATAGTAAATAGACTATTTTTATCAAACTTCCACATGATTATGTCCTCTCTTCCTTTTGATAATTTGGCCTCTTGAAGAGCACCATGAAGTTGACTCAGCAGTTCTAGTTTTCATTGGTATAGATCTCTCCTCCATTCAAAACTCCAAATATACTTTAACCCATCTCAAAACTTACATTCCCTAATGGTGAATCCATTTTGGTTTAAAACCGAGAACAATCTTGAAAAAACAGTCTTTAAAACACTACAATGCAACCAATTATCTTTCCAAAATCTAATCATTATCCCATCTCCTAACTCCATAGTTAAGCCATTAATCATCTTCTCTTTCATTTAATGCTCCTTGATGTAAAGTTGACAAATATCCTTCGATGACCCACCTCTAGTAGGGAGCGTCTGAGTGGATAGCATCCAAGTTAGATCAAGGTTATTACATGAGCAAACGACACTTTTCCAAAGCAGATACTCTTTCTTAGAAAATCTTCACCACCATTTAAACAAGAGCCATATTTCGGACAACTGCATCACCCACCCCCAAACCTCCAAACTTCTTAGGTGCCTGAACTATTTTCCACTTAACTTTAGCAATCCCCATTCTACCATCATCCTTACCCCAGAAAAATTGTCTCGGTAAATTAATCAACTTCTCCGCAACCGTCTTTGGCATCTTATGCAAGTTAAGGTAATAAATAGATAAGCTATTGAGAATAGATTTTATTAAAACTAGCGTACCAACTTTATTCAATACCTTAGCTTTTCTTAGACTTAGCTTTTCTTTGTAACACCCTAAAAATCAAACATATCCTGGAAAAGCTTTTGGATAGGGTGTCATTTATTTGGGAAGGAAATATCCCTCAAGCGTTAAGCAAAAGAAGAAATGAATACAAAAGGAGACTTAAATAAAAGTATATGACAGTTTCAAAAAAAAAAAAGAAAACATATAAGCATATTTGTTGAATGAAATAAAAGGAAAAAAACCAAAGATCCCATGAGTCTTGTTCCTAGCACTCGGCTAAAAAAAGAAATACCAAAGAGAATAACTATGAAAAAATAAAATGCATCCTAACTAAATTTGTTGAAGAAACTCCCATCCTTGTATCATACCATATCCTCTATTAGAACCTGCCAATACTCCACGAATATGGGTACCATTAATCCTCGCCTAACACTTTTTTCGCGAGGTAAATACCCTATTTTGCTGTGTGGGTTGAAATAGGGTCTGACATGGTGCTGAAACTAGAAAATAGGGAACGTACTTCACTCTTGAGCAAGGTTGCGAGAACCGAACCGGTCATTGAACCAGTCAAGTAACTGGTTCAATAGTTTAATGATCCAACCGTAGTTGAACCGTGGTCAAACCGGTTTTGTTATATATAAAATAAAATTATTAAAAATACAATATACTACAATTTAATCAGCAACAATGTGAATCCCACAATGTGAAATCATGGCATAAATTAAAGAATACATCATATTTAGTTCCACAATGTGAATTCTATATTCTGTAATGTATTCTTCTAAATTTTTTCAATCATTCATATAATAATAAAATTTAAAATTTCATAACCCACCTACTAACTAAACTATATCTCATCTCATCATTAAAATTCTACATTCAAATTCAAAGATTACAATTTATAACTAAAAGAAATCATGGCATAAAATACTATATCCATATTCAATCAACAATCACCAACAATCAATAATAATATCAATAATTACCTAATTAGACAAAACTCACTCAATTAATGCCAAATTACTAATTAGAAATAGCTATGAACCAATCTCAGCAGCAACATTTTCTCAAGATGTGCAAAACAAACTATCCCCTGCCCTATTAAAACCCAACTTCTCAGCCATTACAGCAAAATAAAAACCTCAGCCAATACAGCAATTATAGTAAAATTCAGAATTATAGCAATTCAAAATCTAAAATTATATTAATTCTGTTCAGCATTATAAAATTATACCAAAATTCAATTCAGCATTCAAAATCCAGGATCCGAAATTATATCAAAATTAGGAGGATAATTAGAAGAATACATTACAGAATATAGAACTCCACAATGTGATCACTAGTTTTTAACATTTATTCTCTATACTCTGTTACCACTGTATTCCATTAATAGAAAGATGGAGAAAATTACGAATTTCCATAAACAATGTAGTGAAGCAATGCATCATAGCACTATCAACTGATAATAAAAAAACAACAACAAACAAGTGAAGCAACTCAGAAATCAGAATAAATAAAATTAACAAATAATTAATGACTCATTCCACATAAACAGAGGAAACAAATCAAAAACTAAAGTGAAAAAGGGAGAAAATCAGTGAAAATAAAGAAGACCACGAAGAAGATGTTGAGGAAAGACGAGGATTGAAGAACTCACGGTGACGGCGAAGAGTCCAATGTGGCAAGGGTACGTTCGCACTTCGCAGAGCGTGGTGCTCGACATAGAGAGAGAGAGAGAGAAAGAGAGAGAGAGAGATGGCTCCAAGACAGAGGCATTTTGACGACGAGAAAGAGTCGGCTGACGAAGGCGAGGACAGAGGCGGGCTTCACGATGAGTGGCGTTAGAGATTTTTGCTAGTAAAGAATGTCATAAAAACAGTCGCGTTGTAGATTTAGTTTCTAAACCAACAAAAATCCCTTTCGTGCAAACGTTTTGGTTGTCACAAGTAACAAACCCCTTAAAAATTGATAACCGAAGTATTCAAACCTCGGGTCGTCTTCTCAAGGAACTGCAGGGAAGTATGTTCTTATTATTGGTTATGGAGATTGTAAATTTGGGGTTTCAAGAATGAGGAACAAATATGACAAATAATTTAAATGGCAATTAAAAATAAATAAATACTATAAAGCAAACTTTTGGCAAGGAATGAGAAATTAGAGGTCCTATCCTGGCTATCCTTATCAATGATGATAATAATTGAATCTTAATTCCACTTCGTTAGCCTTTACTAATATAAAGGAAGGTCAAGGGATTAATTCGTTTGATCTTCGGATCCTATTTATTTCCTAAGAAAAGATTGGGATTATTGAAGTTCAATTCAATTAACAAAGATAACAATTATCAATCATGTTGAGTTTGATAACTCCTGAGTTATTAATTTCTTAACCAAAACCAAAAGGGGAAAAGTAAATCTACTGGAATAAAAATGTCTTCAGAGTAAAAGCAATAATAGCATAAATAAAAGAAAGCAATATTAAACTGAAATACCTCAAATAGCATTAATTCAAAAGAGTAATCTGTAACATGGAAGAATTCATAAATCAAATTGCAAGAGTAAATAAAAAGGAATGGTGAACCTGATAAATACAGATAATCCTGAAAGTGAATAAAATCTTAAATCTAAATCCTAATCCTAAAGAGAGAGGAGAGAACCTCTCTTCAAACTAGATCTAAATCATAGAAAGTAACTAAATTGGCGAGCTCCCTTTGAATGGATGCACTCCTTCACTTCATAACCTCTGGTCTATGCCTTCTGGACTTGGATTTGGGCCAAAAAGGGCTTCAGAATTTGCTATGAGCGTTTTCTGCAATTTCTGGTGCGTAGGCTCTGTCACGCGTCCGCGTGGGTCACGCGGTCGCGTCATTCGGAGCTTTTCTTGTCACGCGGTCGCGTCAGTCATGCGGCCGCGTCGCTGTTGATTTGCGCTTGGCATGCGTCCGCGTCGCCCATGCGATCGCGTGGATGCCAGTTTCTTCAGAAACTCCGTTTTGCGCTTTCCTTCCATTTTTGTATGTTTCCTTTCCATCCTTTAAGTCATTCCTGCCTTAGAGAATCTGAAACTACTCAACACACTAATCAGGGCATCGAATGGAAATAAAGGTAATTAAAATAATTAATTTAAAAGCATAGGAAACATGTTTTTCACATACATCACATAATAAGGAAGGGAAAGTAAAATCATGCAATTAATATGAATAAGTGGGTAAAGGGTTGAATAAATCACTCAAACTAAGCACAAAATATGTCATAAAATATGGGTTTATCAACCTCCCCACACTTAAACAATAGCATGTCCTCATGCTAAGTCCAAGATAATGAGTAAGGTTAAAGTGGTGGAATGTCATGCAATGCAATCTAACCTAAATGCAACTACCTAAATGAGTCATGCAATTCTAATTTATTCAATCATATATAAAGCTTACATGTAGTTAAATTAATTCACATTCTCAAGGAATCATATATATACATAGCCAACCCTTAAATAATAAAGCACTTTTGCAAATGAGATGGGAAAGAAAAATATTTTACAAACTTGCAAAACAATTAGTAAATTAAGCATAGATATATGTTGATGAGTTATTGAACCCTCACTAGATTTTGTGTTTACTCTCTAGTCACTCAGTGTTTATTGGGTTAATCACTCTATTCTTCTTTTTATTCCTACTTTCTATAACTTTGTTCTTCATCTAACCAATCAACAATTATAGAATATAGTCATACCAAAGATCATGAGGTCTTTAATTAAGGTTGTAATGGGGCCAAGGTAAAGGTAAGGATATATGTATAAGGCTAAGTGAGCTAATAAGTGAATCCTCAATTAGACTAAGATCTCACCTAACATACATACTTAGTAAAACAAAACTACTTTACCTGTTTTCCCATCTTTTCACTTTTGATGTTACATGCTCATGTCTTGATCTTTATTTTTATCCCATGTGCATTGTTTTTATTTTGCATTTTGGGGAATTCTTTTGTATCCCCTTTATTCAAATGCTGAAAATTAAAATATTATAATATATATATATATATATTTTTTTTAATGCACATAGCAATTTAATTATTTTAATCTCACATGAGCATGCTTCCCAAAAATTTTATTTTGATTAATTTTATTTCTTTCAACTTCTTACCCTTTCTTTTTATCATCTATGTTCCTAATAGGTTTCCCCACACTTAAACAATAAACAATTTCTATCTTAAGCTAACCAAGGATTCAACTTGGTATTTTTTTTATTTTGTTTTTCTGCTTAAGGCTAGTAATGTGGTTATTAAAAAAAAAAAGGGGGATTTAAAGGCTCAAGGGGGCTAACAAAGGTGATATAAAAGGTAGGCTATTTTTAGGACAAGTGGATTAAAATCAAATAATGGCCTCAATCACTTTCTTGGTATGTATCTATATTCTACAACTGGACATATAGATTAAAACAAAGTAAAGAACATCAGAATAAAAAGAAGCGAAACACACAGGGATGAAATTATGGTTTGAATGCAACCATACAATTAATGCTCAAGACTCACAGGCTGTGTGTTCTCTAACTCAAACATCATATATCATTCATATATGTTATGCAGGTTTAGTTAAAAATTTTCATTATTCTCATAAAAAAATTATTTAGGGTGGCCTTTAAGGTTTTAATGAAATGTTATTAACTAACTAACATGTAATGCTATATATACAAGGTGTGTGGATTGTTTTAATTCTGTTAAGTCTCTAGTTTACTTCCTTTTTTTATTTTCAATTTTAACTAAGCTATCTTATGCTAAAAAGGGTAAACTATACTAATTAATCCACAGTTTCTATAACTAATAAGTTAGAATTGCAAGCTAAACTAAATAACTAAAATATGAACTAGAGTGCAAAATGCAGAAATAAAATGAAAATACATAAAAGTAGCAGTGTATAAGTACTCAGAAAATAAAAATAAAAATAAAGAGAAAAATACAGAAAAATATCCAAAATAAAAGAAAAAGAGTCTGTAGTGGTTCACCAAAATAATATGCCAGAGATGGCGACCTCCCCACACTTAAAATGAAGCATCGTCCCTGATGCTCACTCAAGTAGGGTGTGAAGGGGTGTCATCACTGGAAGGGATGGTAGCTGGAGTCTCTGTGGTGGTGGTCTGAGGAACTGGCTGCTGCAGAGGAGGTGCTGTCTGGATAGGGATCTCAGGATCTGTAGCATGAATCTGTTGTGGAACCTCTGCCTGTGGTGCAGCTTGCTCTGTGCCTGCCTGCTCTGTCTCTTCCTGGGGATAGGTCTCAGCCTCCGAATCATCCGCCTCCTCCTCAGATGCCTCGGATGGTGTGTCAGGCTCGGAGGGGATGTCGCCAGAGCATATCATTAGTTTCAGGTGCTCATAGCGTCGCTTGTTGCGACGCTCCATCTGGTCAAGTCGTCAAAACAAGCGGTGCACTAGATGATAGATGGGCTCTGGGGTAGGTGGAGGTGCAGTGGTGGTGGCAGGTGTGGCTGTGGAGGAAGAGGGGCCGGCAGAAGGTGTGGCTGTCTCAGCAGTGGCAGTCAGGAATGGAGGTCTGTAGCCCAAGGCCAGAAAGTTCCTGCTGTGCAGGATAATCTTCTTGCATTCTGCAGCAGGTGGCCTCTCATCAGCATCCTCCCATGGCACGTCAGCTCGACGGCCCAGCTGTGTAACCAGATAGGAAAAGGGAAGAGTGCCTCGGACGTGGACCCTGGCCATATAGTGCCGGATAAAGCATGGCAGGTATAGGTCCTTACCCTCCATCACACACCAAAGAAGGGTGATCATAGCGGCTGGTATCTCAGTCTCGTGAGTACTCGGCATAATGTAGTTGCTGAATATCTGATGCCATAGCCGAGCCTCATCGTTCAGGTAAATCTGCTTGATCCCCTTGGGCATGGTGGTGTTTGGTAGGCGAAATTGTGATCATCAATGGCGCCATCAACATGGTACGCTCAATTGTAATCTCAACTCTTTATCACAACTTCGCACAACTAACCAGCAAGTGCACTGGGTCGTCCAAGTAATAAACCTTACGTGAGTAAGGGTCGATCCCACGGAGATTGTTGGTATGAAGCAAGCTATGGTCATCTTGTAAATCTCAGTCAGGCGGATTCAAATGGTTATGGAGGATGAATGATTAAAAGATAAATAAAACATAAAATAAAGATAGAGATACTTATGTAATTCATTGGTGAGAATTTCAGATAAGCGTATGAAGATGCTTTGTCCCTTCCGTCTCTCTGCTTTTCTACTGTCTTTATCCAATCCTTCTTACTCCTTTTCATGGCAAGCTGTATGTTGGGCATCACCGTTGTCAGTGGCTACAATCCCGTCCTCTCAGTGAAAATGTTCAACGCACTCTATCACAGCACAACTATTCATCTGTCGGTTCTCGATCATGTCGGAATAGAATCCAGTGATTCTTTTGCGTCTGTCACTAACGCCCCACAATCACGAGTTTGAAGCTCGTCACAGTCATTCAATCCTTGAATCCTACTCAGAATACCACAGACAAGGTTTAGACCTTCCGGATTCTCAAGAATACCGCCATCAATTCTAGCTTATACCACGAAGATTCTGATTAAGGAATCCAAGAGATAAACACTCAATCGAAGGTAGAACGGAGGTGGTTGTCAGGCACACGTTCATAGGTGAGAATGATGATGAGTGTCACGGATCATCACATTCATCAAGTTGAAGAACAAGTGATATCTTAGAACAAGAACAAGCTGAATTGAATAGAAGAACAATAGTAATTGCATTGATACTTGAGGTACAGCAGAGCTCCACACCTTAATCTATGGTGTGTAGAAACTCCACCGTTGAAAATACATAAGAACATGGTCTAGGCATGGCCATGAGGCCAGCCCCAAAACGTGATCTAAGGTAGCATAGAACTACTCAAAGATTCCTCTTCGATTCTCTTAATACAATAGCAAAAGGTCCTATTTATAGAGAACTAGTAGCTTAGGGTTTACAAAAATGAGTAAATGACGTAAATATCCACTTCTGGGCCCACTTGGTGTGTGCTTGGGCTGAGCATTGAAGCATTTTCGTGTAGAGACTTTCCTGGAGTTAAACGCCAGCTTTTGGGCCAGTTTGGGCGTTTAACTCCCACTTTGGTGCCAGTTCCGGCGTTTAACGCTGGGAATTCTTGAGCTGACTTTGAACGCAGATTTGGGCCATCAAATCTCGGGCAAAGTATGGACTATTATATATTGCTGGAAAGCCCAGGATGTCTACTTTCCAACGCAATTAAGAGCGCACCAATTGAGCTTCTGTAGCTCCAGAAAATCCACTTTGAGTGCAGGGAGGTCAGAATCCAACAGCATCTGCAGTCCTTTTCAGCCTCTGAATCAGATTTTTGCTCAGGTCCCTCAATTTCAGCCAGAAAATACCTGAAATCACGGAAAAACACACAAACTCATAGTAAAGTCCAGAAAAGTGAATTTTAAATAAAAACTAATAAAAATATAATAAAAACTAACTAAAACATGCTAAAAACATACTAAAAACAATGCCAAAAAGCATATAAATTATCCGCTCATCACAACACCAAACTTAAATTGTTGCTTGTCCCCAAGCAACTGAAAATAAAATAGGATAAAAAGAAGAGAATGTACAATGAATTCCAAAAACATCTATGAAGATCAGTATTAATTAGATGAGCGGGGCTTTTAGCTTTTTGCTTCTGAACAGTTTTGGCATCTCATTTTATCCTTTGAAGTTCAGAATGATTGGCATCTATAGGAACTCAGAATCCAGATAGTGTTACCGACTCTCCTAGTTAAGTATGTTGATTCTTGAACATAGCTACTTTATGAGTCTTGGCCGTGGCCCTAAGCACTTTGTTTTCCAGTATTACCACCGGATACATAAATGCCACAAACACATAACTGGGTGAACTTTTTTAGATTGTGACTCAGCTTTGCTAGAGTCCTCAATTAGAGGTGTCCAGGGTTCTTAAGCACACTCTTCTTTTTGCTTTGGACCTCGACTTTAACCGCTCAATTTCAAGTTTTCACTTGACACCTTCACGCCACAAGCACATGGTTAGGGACAGCTTGTTTTAGCCGCTTAGGCCAGGATTTTATTCCTGTGGGCCCTCCTATCCACTGATGCTCAAAGCCTTGGATCCTTTTTATCACCCTTGCCTTTTGGTTTAAAGGGGTATTGGCTTTTTCTGCTTGCTTTTTCTTTTTTTTCCCATATATCTTTTTTTTTTCTGCAAGCTTTTCACTGCTTTTTCTTGCTTCAAGAATCAATTTTATGATTTTTCAGATCATCAGATAACATTTCTCCTTTTCCTTTCATTCTTTCAAGAGCCAACAATTTTAACATTCATAAATAATCAAATTCAAAAATATGCACTGTTCAAGCATTCATTCAGAAAAACAATAGCATTGCCACCACATCAAGATAATTAAACTGTTTTAAAATTAGAAATTCATGCACTTCTTTTTCTTTTTCAATTAAAAACATTTTTCATTTAGGAAAGGTGATGGATTCATAGGACACTCATAGCTTTAAGGCATAGACACTAAGACACTAATGATCATAAGACACAAACATAGATAAACATAAGCATAAAAAAATTCAAAAAACAGGAAAGTAAAGAATAAGGAGATTAAAGAACGGGTCCACCTTAGTGATGGTGGCTTGTTCTTCCTCTTGAAGATCTTATGGAGTTCTTGAGCTCCTCAATGTCTCTTCCTTGCCTTTGTTGCTCCTCTCTCATGATTCTTTGATCTTCTTTAATTTCATGGAGGAGGATGGAATGTTCTTGGTGCTCCACCCTTAGTTGTCCCATGTTGGAACTCAATTCTCCTAGGGAGGTGTTGATTTGCTCCCAATAGTTTTGTGGGGGAAAGTGCATCCCTTGAGGCATCTCAGGGATTTCATGATGAGGAATTTCCTCATGCTCATGTCCATGAGTGGAATCTCTTGTTTGCTCCATCTTTTTCTTAGTGATGGGCTTGTCCTCATCAATGAGGATGTCTCCCTCTATGTTAATTCCAACTGAATTACAGAGGTGACAAATGAGATGAGGGAAGGCTAACCTTGCCAAGGTAGAGGACTTGTCCGCCACCTTATAGAGTTCTTGGGATATAACCTCATGAACTTCTACTTCCTCTCCAATCATGATGCTATGAATCATGATGGCCCGGTCTATAGTAGCTTCGGACCGGTTGCTAGTGGGAATGATTGAACGTTGGATAAACTCCAACCATCCCCTAGCCACGGGCTTGAGGTCATGCCTTCTTAAATGAACCGGCTTTCCTCTTGAAGCTCTCTTCCATTGAGTGCCCTCTTCACAAATGTCTATGAGGACTTGGTCCAACCTTTGATCAAAGTTGACCCTTCTAGTGTAGGGGTGTTCATCTCCTTGCATCATGGGCAAGTTGAATGCCAACCTTACATTTTCCGGACTAAAGTCTAAGCGTTTCCCCCGAACCATTGTAAGCCAATTCTTTGGGTCCGGGTTCACACTTTGATCATGGTTCTTGGTGATCCATGCATTGGCATAGAACTCTTGAACCATTAAGATCCCGACTTGTTGAATGGGGTTGGTAAGAACTTCCCAACCTCTTCTTCGGATCTCATGTCAGATTTCTGGATATTCACTCTTTTTGAGTTTGAAAGGGACCTCGGGGATCACCTTCTTCATGGCCACAACTTCATAGAAGTGGTCTTGATGCACCCTTGAGAGGAATCTCTCCATCTTCCATGACTCGGAGGTGGAAGCTTTTGCCTTCCCTTTCCTCTTTCTAGAGGTTTCTCCGGCCTTAGGTGCCATAAATGGTTATGGAAAAACAAAAAGCAACGCTTTTACCACACCAAACTTAGAAGGTTTGCTCGTCCTCGAGCAAAAGAAGAAAGAGAAGAGTGAAAAAGAAGAAAAATGGAGGAGATGGAGGAGGCTTTGTGTTTCGGCCAAGGGGGAGAAGTGGTGTTGAGGTTGTGTGGAGAAGTGGTTTGAATTTGGATGGTGAGGTAGGTGGGGTTTTATGAAGGATGGATGTGAGTGGTGAAGAGAATGGTGGGATTTGATAGGTGAGGGGGAAAAGGTATTGAGGTGATTGGTGAATGGGTGAAGAAGAGAGAGAGTGGTGGGGTAGGTGGGGATCCTGTGGGGTCCACAGATCTTGAGGTGTCAAGGATAGCTCATCCCTGCATCGAGTGGCGTGCAAAAATGCCCTTTCTGCCAATTCTGGCGTTAAACGCCGAGCTGCTGCCCTTTTCTGGCGTTTAACGCCAGCTCCTTGCCCATTCCTGGCGTTAAACGCCCAGAATGGTGCCAGACTGGGTGTTAAACGCCCATTTGCTGGCCTTACTGGCGTTTAAACGCCAGCAAGCTTTTTCTCCAGGTGTGCTATTTTTTTTCTCTGTTTTTCATTCTATTTTTGCTTTTTCAATTGTTTTTGTGACTTCACATGATCATCAACCTACAGAAAACATAAAATAACAATGGAAAATAGATAGATATAACATTAGGTTGCCTCCCAACAAGCGCTTCTTTAATGTCAGTAGCTTGACAGTGGGCTCTCATGGAGCCTCACAGATGTTCAGAGCAATGTTGGAACCTCCCAACACCAAACTTAGAGTTTGAATGTGGGGGTTCAACACCAAACTTAGAGTTTGGTTGTGGCCTCCCAACACCAAACTTAGAGTTTGACTGTGGGGGCTCTGTTTGACTCTGTTTTGAGAGAAGCTCTTCATGCTTCCTCTCCATGATTACAGAGGGATATCCTTGAGCCTTAAACACAAGGGATTCTTCATTCACTTGAATGATCAATTCTCCTCTGTCAACATCAATCACAGCTTTTGCTGTGGCTAGGAAGGGTCTGCCAAGGATGATAGATTCATCCATGCACTTCCCAGTCTCTAGGACTATGAAATCAGCAGGGATGTAGTGGTCTCCAACCTTTACCAAGACATCCTCTACAAGTCCATAAGCTTGTTTTCTTGAATTGTCTGCCATCTCTAGTGAGATTCTTACAGCTTGTACCTCAAGGATCCTTAGCTTCTCCATTACAGAGAGAGGCATGAGGTTTACACTTGACCCTAGGTCACACAAAGCCTTCTCAAAGGTCATGGTACCTATGGTACAAGGTATTGAGAACTTCCCAGGATCCTGTCTCTTTTGAGGTAGTCTCTGCCTAGTCAAGTCATCCAATTCTTTGGTGAGCAAAGGGGGTTCATCCTCCCAAGTCTCATTACCAAATAACTTGTCATTTAGCTTCATGATTGCTCCAAGGTACTTAGCAACTTGATCTTCAGTAACATCTTCATCCTCTTCAGAGGAAGAATACTCTTTAGAGCTCATGAATGGCAGAAGTAAACCCAATGGAATCTCTATGATCTCATTATGAGCCTCAGATTCCCATGGTTCCTCATTAGGGAACTCATTGGAGGCCAGTGGACGTCCATTAAGGTCTTCCTCAGTGGCGATCACTGCCTCTTCCTCCTCTCCAAATTCGGCCATGTTGATTGTGTTTATGGCCTTGCACTCTCCTTTTGGGTTCTCTTCTGTATTGCTTGGAAGAGTACTAGGAGGGAGTTCAGTAACTTTCTTACTCAGCTGACCCACTTGTGCCTCCAAATTTCTAATGGAGGACCTTGTTTCAGTCATGAAACTCTGAGTGGTTTTAATTAGATCAGAGACCATGGTTGCTAAGTCAGAGTGCTTCTGCTTAGAGTTCTCTGTCTGCTGCTGAGAAGATGATGGAAAAGGCTTGCCATTGCTAAACCTGTTTCTTCCACCATTGTTGTTGTTGAAGCCTTGTTGAGGCCTCTGTTGGTCCTTCCATGAGAGATTTGGATGGTTTCTCCATGAAGGATTGTAGGTGTTTCCATAGGGTTCACCCATGTAATTCACCTCTTCCATTGATGGGATCTCAGGATCATAGGCTTCTTTTTCATATGAAGCGTCCTTAGTACTGCCTGGTGCAGCTTGCATTCCAGACAGACTTTGAGAAATCATATTGACTTGCTGAGTCAATATTTTGTTCTGAGCCAATATGGCATTCAGAGTATCAATCTCAAGAACTCCTTTCTTCTGACTTGTCCCATTATTCACAGGATTCCTCTCAGAAGTGTACATAAATTGGTTATTTGCAACCATTTCAATGAGTTCCTGAGCTTCTGCAGGCGTCTTCTTCAGATGAAGAGATCCTCCAGCAGAGCTGTCCAATGACATCTTGGACAGTTCAGACAGACCATCATAGAAGATACCTATGATGCTCCATTCTGAAAGCATGTCAGAAGGGCACCTTCTGATCAATTGTTTGTATCTTTCCCAAGCTTCATAGAGGGATTCACCTTCCTTCTGTCTGAAGATTTGGACTTCCACTCTAAGCTTACTCAATTTTTGAGGTGGAAAGAACTTTGCCAAGAAGGCATTGACTAGATTTTCCCAAGAGTTCAGGCTTTCCTTAGGTTGTGAATCCAACTATATCCTAGCTCTGTCTCTTACAGCAAAAGGGAATAGCATAAGTCTATAGACCTCAGGGTCAACCCCATTGGTCTTGACAGTGTCACAGATTTGCAAGAATTCAGCTAAAAACTGATGAGGATCTTCTAATGGAAGTCCATGAAACTTGCAGTTCTGTTGCATCAGAGAAACTAATTGAGGCTTAAGCTCAAAGTTGTTTACTCCAATGGCAGGGATAGAGATGCTTCTCCCATAGAAATCGAGAGTAGGTGCAGTAAAGTCACCCAGCATCTTCCTTGCATTATTGGCATTATTGTTGTTTTCGGCTGCCATATCTTCTTCAAGTTTGAAGATTTCTGTTAGATCCTCTCCAGAGAGTTGTGCTTTAGCTTCTCTTAGCTTTCGCTTCAAGGTCCTTTCAGGTTCCGGGTCAGCCTCAAGAATGCTTTTGTCTTTGCTCCTACTCATATGAAAGAGAAGAGAACAAGAAAGTATGGAATCCTCTATGTCACAGTATAGAGATTCCTTGAGGTGTCAAGGGAAAAGAAGAATAGAAGGAGGAGGTAGAAGAATTTGAACTTATCAAGAGAGATAAAATTCGAATTATTGATAATGGAGGAGTGTTAGTCCTTAAATAGAAGGATGTGAGAAGAGGGGAAGAATTTTTGAAAATTAATTAAAAGATTTTAAAAAGAAATTTGAAAATTTGATTGAGATTTTCGAAAACTAAGATTGGGAAAGAAATAAAGTGATTTTTGAAAAAGATTTTGAAATTAGAAAAAGATATGATTGAAAAAATTAATTTTGAAAAAGATGTGATTGAGAAGATATGATTGAAAAGTTATGGTTTTAAAAAGATATGATTGAAAAACAATTTTAAAAAGATTTGATTTTTAAAATTAATTACTTAGCTAACAAGAAAAGATATGATTCAAACATTAAACCTTTCTCAACAGAAAAGGCAACATACTTGAAATGTTGAACCCAATCATTAATTGTTAGCAAGTATTTTTGAAAATGGAAAGAAATTGATTTTGAAAGAGATATGATTGAAAAGATATGATTTGAAAAAGATTTGATTTTGAAAAAAATGAAAACTTGAAAAAAATGTGAATTAAAAACAAAATCTTCCCTCTAATGTCATCCTGGCGTTAAACGCCCAGAATGGTGCCCATTCTGGCGTTTAACGCCCAAATCTCTACCTTTTTGGGCGTTAAACGCCCAGCCAGGTACCCTGGCTGGCGTTTAAATGCCAGTTTTCCTTCTTCACTGGGCGTTTTGAACGCCCAGCATTTTTTGTTTGATTCCTCTGCTGAATGTTCTAAATCTTCAATTCTCTGTATTATTGACTTGAAAAGACATAGTTTTGAAAAATATTTTTGAATTTTTTTGATGATGAGAAACAATAAAAATGCAACTAAGATCAAATAAACAATGCATGCAGGACACCAAACTTAAAAATTTTCATATAGGAGACACTAACAAATTGAGAATGCATATGAGAAACAACAAAACACACTAAACAAGAGAATTTAAAGATCAGAGCAAGGAAATCATCAAGAGCAACTTGAAGATAAATGAAGACACATGCATGTAATTTTCGAAAAATGCAAGAAAAATAGAAACATGCAATTGACACCAAACTTAAAAATTAATACTAGACTCAAACAAGAAACATAAAATATTTTTGGTTTTATGATTTTATAAATTTTTTTGTGGTTTTTTCGAGAATTATATAGAGGAGAAAATAAAGAGAATCAAAACTTTTAATAAGAATTCCAGGAATCATTGCAATGCTAGTCTAAGACTCCGGTCCAGGAATTAGACATGGCTTACTAGCCAGCCAAGCTTTTAATGAAAGCTCCGATCCAAAACACTAGACATGGCCAATGGCCAGCCAAGCTTTAGCAGATCATTGCTTTTAATAGCAAAATTGATAGAAATCAACAAGCTCTTGTGATGATAAGTTGAAACCTCGGTCCAAAAGATTAAACATGGCTTCTCAGCCAGCCAGACTTCAACAAATCATCATGAAACTCTAGAATTCATTCTTAAAAACTATGAAGAACAAAATAGAAAATCTTTTTGTATTTTTTTGAAAATTTTTTTTTTTCGAAAAATAAAAAGGAAAAGTACATAAGCTAAGCAACAAGATGAACCGTCAGTTGTCCAAACTCGAACAATCCCCGGCAACGCCGCCAAAAACTTGGTGGTCGAAATTTTGATCATCAATGGCGCCATCAACATGGTACGCTCAATTGTAATCTCAACTCTTTATCACAACTTCGCACAACTAACCAGCAAGTGTACTGGGTCGTCCAAGTAACAAACCTTACGCGAGTAAGGGTCGATCCCACGGAGATTGTTGGTATGAAGCAAGCTATGGTCATCTTGTAAATCTCAGTCAGGCGGATTCAAATGGTTATGGAGGATGAATGATTAAAAGATAAATAAAACATAAAATAAAGATAGAGATACTTATGTAATTCATTTGTGAGAATTTCAGATAAGCGTATGAAGATGCTTTGTCCCTTCCGTCTCTCTGCTTTCCTACTGTCTTTATCCAATCCTTCTTACTCCTTTCCATGGCAAGCTGTATGTTGGGCATCACCGTTGTCAGTGGCTACAATCCCGTCCTCTCAGTGAAAATGTTCAACGCACTCTGTCACAGCACAGCTATTCATCTGTCGGTTCTCGATCATGTCGGAATAGAATCCAGTGATTCTTTTGCGTCTGTCACTAACGCCCCACAATCACGAGTTTGAAGCTCGTCACAGTCATTCAATCCTTGAATCCTACTCAGAATACCACAGACAAGGTTTAGACCTTCCGGATTCTCAAGAATGCCGCCATCAATTCTAGCTTATACCACGAAGATTATGATTAAGGAATCCAAGAGATAAACACTCAATCGAAGGTAGAACGGAGGTGGTTGTCAGGCACACGTTCATAGGTGAGAATGATGATGAGTGTCACGGATCATCACATTCATCAAGTTGAAGAACAAGTGATATCTTAGAACAAGAACAAGCTGAATTGAATAGAAGAACAATAGTAATTGCATTGATACTAGAGGTACAGCAGAACTCCACACCTTAATCTATGGTGTGTAGAAACTCCACCATTGAAAATACATAAGAACATGGTCTAGGCATGGCCATGAGGCCAGCCCCAAAATGTGATCTAAGGTAGCATAGAACTACTCAAAGATTCCTCTTCGATTCTCTTAATACAATAGCAAAAGGTCCTATTTATAGAGAACTAGTAGCTTAGGGTTTACAAAAATGAGTAAATGACGTATATATCCACTTCCGGGCCCACTTGGTGTGTGCTTTGGCTGAGCATTGAAGCATTTTCGTGTAGAGACTTTTCCTGGAGTTAAACGCCAGCTTTTGTGCCAGTTTGGGCATTTAACTCCCACTTTGGTGCCAGTTCCGGCGTTTAACGCTGGGAATTCTTGAGCTGACTTTGAACGCCGGTTTGGGCCATCAAATCTCGGGCAAAGTATGGACTATTATATATTGCTAGAAAGCCCAGGATGTCTACTTTCCAACGCAATTAAGAGCGCGCAAATTGCGCTTCTGTAGCTTCAGAAAATCCACTTTGAGTGCAGGGAGGTCAGAATCCAACAGCATCTGCAGTCCTTTTCAGCCTCTGAATCAGATTTTTGCTCAGGTCCCTCAATTTCAGCCAGAAAATACCTGAAATCATAGAAAAATACAAAAACTCATAGTAAAGTCCCGAAATGTGAATTTTAAATAAAAACTCATAAAAATATAATAAAAACTAACTAAAACATGCTAAAAACATACTAAAAACAATGCCAAAAAGCGTATAAATTTTCCGCTCATCACAACACCAAACTTAAATTGTTGCTTGTCCCCAAGAAACTGAAAATAAAATAGGATAAAAAGAAGAGAATGTACAATGAATTCCAAAAACATCTATGAAGATCAGTATTAATTAGATGAGCGGGGCTTTTAGCTTTTTGCTTCTGAACAGTTTTGGCATCTCATTTTATCCTTTGAAGTTCAGAATGATTGGCATCTATAGGAACTCAGAATCCAGATAGTGTTACTGACTCTCCTAGTTAAGTATGTTGATTCTTGAACACAGCTACTTTATGAGTCTTGGCCGTGGCCCTAAGCACTTTGTTTTCCAGTATTACCACCGGATACATAAATGCCACAAACACATAACTGGGTAAACCTTTTTAGATTGTGACTCAGCTTTGCTAGAGTCCTCAATTAGAGGTGTCCAGGGTTCTTAAGCACACTCTTCTTTTTGCTTTGGACCTCGACTTTAACCGCTCAATTTCAAGTTTTCACTTGACACCTTCACGCCACAAGCACATGGTTAGGGACATCTTGTTTTAGCCGCTTAGGCCAGGATTTTATTCCTGTGGGCCCTCCTATCCACTGATGCTCAAAGCCTTGGATCCTTTTTATCACCCTTGCCTTTTGGTTTAAAGGGGTATTGGCTTTTTCTGCTTGCTTTTTCTTTTTTTTTTTTCGCATATATCTTTTTTTTTTCTGCAAGCTTTTCACTGCTTTTTCTTGCTTCAAGAATCAATTTTATGATTTTTCAGATCATCAGATAACATTTCTCCTTTCCCTTTCATTCTTTCAAGAGCCAACAATTTTAACATTCATAAATAATCAAATTCAAAAATATGCACTGTTCAAGCATTCATTCAGAAAAATAATAGCATTGCCACCACATCAAGATAATTAAACTGTTTTAAAATTTGAAATTCATGCACTTCTTTTTCTTTTTCAATTAAAAACATTTTTCATTTAGGAAAGGTGATGGATTCATAGGACACTCATAGCTTTAAGGCATAGACACTAAGACACTAATGATCATAAGACACAAACATAGATAAACATAAGCATAAAAAAATTCGAAAAACAGGAAAGTAAAGAACAAGGAGATTAAAGAACGGGTCCACGTTAGTGATGGTGGCTTGTTCTTCCTCTTGAAGATCTTATGGAGTTCTTGAGCTCCTCAATGTCTCTTCCTTGCCTTTGTTGCTCCTCTCTCATGATTCTTTGATCTTCTTTAATTTCATGGTGGAGGATGGAATGTTCTTGGTGCTCCACCCTTAGTTGTCCCATGTTGGAACTCAATTCTCCTAGGGAGGTGTTGATTTGCTCCCAATAGTTTTGTGGGGGAAAGTGCATCCCTTGAGGCATCTCAGGGATTTCATGATGAGGAATTTCCTCATGCTCATGTCCATGAGTGGGATCTCTTGTTTGCTCCATCTTTTTCTTAGTGATGGGCTTGTCCTCATCAATGAGGATGTCTTCCTCTATGTTAATTCCAACTGAATTACAGAGGTGACAAATGAGATGAGGGAAGGCTAACCTTGCCGAGGTAGAGGACTTGTCCGCCACCTTATAGAGTTCTTGGGATATAGCCTCATGAACTTCTACTTCCTCTCCAATCATGATGCTATGAATCATGATGGCCCGGTCTATAGTAGCTTCGGACCGGTTGCTAGTGGGAATGATTGAACATTGGATAAACTCCAACCATCCCCTAGCCACGGGCTTGAGGTCATGCCTTCTTAAATGAACCGACTTTCCTCTTGAATCTCTCTTTCATTGAGCGCCCTCTTCACAAATGTCTATGAGGACTTGGTCCAACCTTTGATCAAAGTTGACCCTTCTAGTGTAGGGGTGTTCATCTCCTTGCATCATGGGCAAGTTGAATGCCAACCTTACATTTTCCGGACTAAAGTCTAAGCGTTTCCCCCGAACCATTGTAAGCCAATTCTTTGGGTCCGGGTTCACACTTTGATCATGGTTCTTGGTAATCCATGCATTGGCATAGAACTCTTGAACCATTAATATCCCGACTTGTTGAATGGGGTTGGTAAGAACTTCCCAACCTCTTCTTCGGATCTCATGTCGGATTTCCGGATATTCACTCTTTTTGAGTTTGAAAGGGACCTCGAGGATCACCTTCTTCATGGCCACAACTTCATAGAAGTGGTCTTGATGCACCCTTGAGAGGAATCTCTCCATCTCCCATGACTCGGAGGTGGAAGCTTTTGCCTTCCCTTTCCTCTTTCTAGAGGTTTCTCCGGCCTTAGGTGCCATAAATGGTTATGGAAAAACAAAAAGCAACGCTTTTACCACACCAAAATTAGAAGGTTTGCTCGTCCTCGAGCAAAAGAAGAAAGAGAAGAGTAAAGAAGAAGAAAAATGGAGGAGATGGAGGAGGCTTTGTGGTTCGGCCAAGGGGGAAAAGTGGTGTTGAGGTTGTGTGGAGAAGTGGTTTGAATTTGGATGGTGAGGTAGGTGGGGTTTTATGAAGGATGGATGTGAGTGGTGAAGAGAATGGTGGGATTTGATAGGTGAGGGATTTTTTGGGGAAGAGGTATTGAGGTGATTGGTGAATGGGTGAAGAAGAGAGAGAGTGGTGGGGTAGGTGGGGATCCTGTGGGGTCCACAGATCCTGAGGTGTCAAGGATAGCTCATCCCTACACCGAGTGGCGTGCAAAAATGCCCTTTCTGCCAATTTTGGCATTAAACGCCGAGCTGCTGCCCTTTTCTGGTGTTTAACGCCAGCTCTTTGCCCATTCCTGGCGTTAAACGCCAGTCTGGTGCCCCCTTTCTGGCGTTAAACGCCCAGAATGGTGCCAGACTAGGCGTTAAACGCCCATTTGCTGGCCTTACTGGCGTTTAAACGCCAGCAAGCTTTTCCTCCAGGGTGTGCTATTTTTTTTCTCTGGTTTTCATTCTATTTTTGCTTTTTCAATTGTTTTTGTGACTTCACATGATCATCAACCTACAGAAAACATAAAATAACAATGGAAAATAGATAGATATAACATTGGGTTGCCTCCCAACAAGCGCTTCTTTAATGTCAGTAGCTTGACAGTGGGCTCTCATGGAGCCTCACAGATGTTCAGAGCAATGTTGGAACCTCCCAACACCAAACTTAGAGTTTGAATGTGGGGGTTCAACACCAAACTTAGAGTTTGGTTGTGGCCTCCCAACACCAAACTTAGAGTTTGACTATGGGGGCTCTGTTTGACTCTGTTTTGTGAGAAGCTCTTCATGCTTCCTCTCCATGATTACAGAGGGATATCCTTGAGCCTTAAACACAAGGGATTCTTCATTCACTTGAATGATCAATTATCCTCTGTCAACATCAATCACAGCTTTTGCTGTGGCTAGGAAGGGTCTGCCAAGGATGATAGATTCATCCATGCACTTCCCAGTCTCTAGGACTATGAAATCAGCAGGGATGTAGTGGTCTCCAACCTTTACCAAGACATCCTCTACAAGTCCATAAGCTTGTTTTCTTGAATTGTCTGCCATCTCTAGTGAGATTCTTGCAGCTTGTACCTCAAGGATCCCTAGCTTCTCCATTACAGAGAGAGGCATGAGGTTTACACTTGACCCTAGGTCACACAAAGCCTTCTCAAAGGTCATGGTGCCTATGGTACAAGGTATTGAGAACTTCCCAGGATCCTGTCTCTTTTGAGGTAGTCTCTGCCTAGTCAAGTCATCCAATTCTTTGGTGAGCAAAGGGGGTTCATCCTCCCAAGTCTCATTACCAAATAACTTGTCATTTAGCTTCATGATTGCTCCAAGGTACTTAGCAACTTGATCTTCAGTAACATCTTCATCCTCTTCAGAGGAAGAATACTCTTCAAAGCTAATGAATGGCAAAAGTAAACCCAATGGAATCTCTATGATCTCATTATGAGCCTCAGATTCCCATGGTTCCTCATTAGGGAACTCATTGGAGGCCAGTGGATGTCCATTGAGGTCTTCCTCAGTGGCGATCACTGCCTCTTCCTCCTCTCCAAATTCGGCCATGTTGATTGTGTTTATGGCCTTGCACTCTCCTTTTGGGTTCTCTTCTGTATTGCTTGGAAGAGTACTAGGAGGGAGTTCAGTAACTTTCTTACTCAGCTGACCCACTTGTGCCTCCAAATTTCTAATGGAGGACCTTGTTTCAGTCATGAAACTCTGAGTGGTTTTAATTAGATCAGAGACCATGGTTGCTAAGTCAGAGTGCTTCTGCTTAGAGTTCTCTGTCTGCTGCTGAGAAGATGATGGAAAAGGCTTGCCATTGCTAAACATGTTTCTTCCACCATTGTTGTTGTTGAAGCCTTGTTGAGGCCTCTGTTGGTCCTTCCATGAGAGATTTGGATGGTTTCTCCATGAAGGATTGTAGGTGTTTCCATAGGGTTCACCCATGTAATTCACCTCTTCCATTGATGGGTTCTCAGGATCATAGGCTTCTTTTTCAGATGAAGCGTCCTTAGTACTGCCTGGTGCAGCTTGCATTCCAGACAGACTTTGAGAAATCATATTGACTTGCTGAGTCAATATTTTGTTCTGAGCCAATATGGCATTCAGAGTATCAATCTCAAGAACTCCTTTCTTCTGACTTGTCCCATTATTCATAGGATTCCTCTCAGAAGTGTACATGAATTGGTTATTTGCAACCATTTCAATGAGTTCCTGAGCTTCTGCAGGCGTCTTCTTCAGATGAAGAGATCCTCCAGCAGAGCTGTCCAATGACATCTTGGACAGTTCAGACAGACCATCATAGAAGATACCTATGATGCTCCATTCTGAAAGCATGTCAGAAGGGCACCTTCTGATCAATTGTTTGTATCTTTCCCAAGCTTCATAGAGGGATTCACCTTCCTTCTGTCTGAAGGTTTGGACTTCCACTCTAAGCTTACTCAATTTTTGAGGTGGAAAGAACTTTGCCAAGAAGGCATTGACTAGCTTTTCCCAAGAGTTCAGGCTTTCCTTAGGTTGTGAATCCAACTATATCCTAGCTCTGTCTCTTACAGCAAAAGGGAATAGCATAAGTCTATAGACCTCAGTGTCAACCCCATTGGTCTTGACAGTGTCACAGATTTGCAAGAATTCAGCTAAAAACTGATGAGGATCTTCTAATGGAAGTCCATGAAACTTGCAGTTCTGTTTTATCAGAGAAACTAATTGAGGCTTAAGCTCAAAGTTGTTTGCTCCAATGGCAGGGATAGAGATGCTTCTCCCATAGAAGTCGGGAGTAGGTGCAGTAAAGTCACCCAGCATCTTCCTTGCAATGTTGGCATTGTTGTTGTTTTCGGCTACCATATCTTCTTCTAGTTTGAAGATTTCTGTTAGGTCCTCTCCAGAGAGTTGTGCTTTAGCTTCTCTTAGCTTTCGCTTCAAGGTCCTTTCAGGTTCCGGGTCAGCCTCAAGAATGCATTTGTCTTTGCTCCTGCTCATATGAAAGAGAAGAGAACAAGAAAGTATGGAATCCTCTATGTCACAGTATAGAGATTCCTTGAGGTGTCAGAGGAAAAGAAGAATAGAAGGAGGAGGTAGAAGAATTCGAACTTATCAAGAGAGATAAAATTCGAATTATTGATAATGGAGGAGTGTTAGTCCTTAAATAGAAGGATGTGAGAAGTGGGGAAGAATTTTCGAAAATTAATTAAAAGATTTTAAAAAGAAATTTGAAAATTTGATTGAGATTTTCAAAAACTAAGATTGGGAAAGAAATAAAATGATTTTTGAAAAAGATTTTGAAATTAGAAAAAGATATGATTGAAAAAATTAATTTTGAAAAAGATGTGATTGAGAAGATATGATTGAAAAGTTATGGTTTTAAAAAGATATGATTGAAAAATAATTTTAAAAAGATTTGATTTTTAAAATTAATTACTTAGCTAACAATAAAAGAAATGATTCAAACATTAAACCTTTCTCAACAGAAAAGGCAACATACTTGAAATGTTGAACCCAATCATTAATTGTTAGCAAGTATTTTTGAAAATGGAAAGAAATTGATTTTGAAAGAGATATGATTGAAAAGATATGATTGAAAAGATATGATTTGAAAAAGATTTCATTTTGAAAAAAATGAAAACTTGAAAAAATGTGAATTAAAAACAAAATCTTTCCTCTAGTGTCATCCTGGCGTTAAACGCCCAGAATGGTGCCCATTCTGGCGTTTAACGCCCAAATCTCTACCTTTTTGGGCGTTAAACGCCCAGCCAGGTACCCTGGCTGGCGTTTAAACGCCAGTTTTCCTTCTTCACTGGGCGTTTTGAACGCCCAGCTTTTTCTGTTTGATTCCTCTACTGAATGTTCTGAATCTTCAATTCTCTGTATTATTGACTTGAAAAGACATAGTTTTAAAAAATATTTTTGAATTTTTTTGATGATGAGAAACAATAAAAATGCAACTAAGATCAAATAAACAATGCATGCAGGACACCAAACTTAAAAATTTTCATGTAGGAGGCACTAACAAATTGAGAATGCATATGAGAAACAGCAAAACACACTAAACAAGAGAATTTAAAGATCAGAGCAAGGAAATCATCAAGAACAACTTGAAGATAAATGAAGACACATGCATGTAATTTTCAAAAAATGCAAGAAAAATAGAAACATGAAATTGACACCAAACTTAAAAATTAATACTAGACTCAAACAAGAAACATAAAATATTTTTGGTTTTATGATTTTATAAATTTTTTGTGGTTTTTTCGAGAATTATATTGAGGAGAAAATAAAGAGAATCAAAACTTTTAATAAGAATTCTAGGAATCATTGCAATGCTAGTCTAAGACTCCGGTCCAGGAATTAGACATGGCTTACTAGCCAGCCAAGCTTTCAATGAAAGCTCCGGTCCAAAACACTAGACATGGCCAATGGCCAGCCAAGCTTTAGCAGATCATTGCTTTTAATAGCAAAATTGATAGAAATCAACAAGCTCTTGTGATGATAAGTTGAAATCTCGGTCCAAAAGATTAGACATGACTTCTCAGCCAGCCAGACTTCAACAAATCATCATGAAACTCTAGAATTCATTCTTAAAAACTGTGAAGAACAAAATAGAAAATCTTTTTGTATTTTTTTGAATAATTTTTTTTCGAAAAATAAAAAGGAAAAGTACCTAATCTAAGCAACAAGATGAACCGTCAGTTGTCCAAACTCGAACAATCCCCGGCAACGGCGCCAAAAACTTGGTGGGCGAAATTTTGATCATCAATGGCGCCATCAACATGGTACGTGCAATTGTAATCTCAACTCTTTATCACAACTTCGCACAACTAACCAGCAAGTGCACTGGGTCGTCCAAGTAATAAACCTTACGCGAGTAAGGGTCGATCCCACGGAGATTGTTGGTATGAAGCAAGCTATGGTCATCTTGTAAATCTCAGTCAGGCGGATTCAAATGGTTATGGAGGATGAATGATTAAAAGATAAATAAAACATAAAATAAAGATAGAGATACTTATGTAATTCATTGGTGAGAATTTCAGATAAGCGTATGAAGATGCTTTGTCCCTTCCGTCTCTCTGCTTTCCTACTGTCTTTATCCAATCCTTCTTACTCCTTTCCATGGCAAGCTGTATGTTGGGCATCACCGTTGTCAGTGGCTACAATCCCGTCCTCTCAGTGAAAATGTTCAACGCACTCTGTCACAGCACGGCTATTCATCTGTCGGTTCTCGATCATGTCGGAATAGAATCCAGTGATTCTTTTGCGTCTGTCACTAACGCCCCACAATCACAAGTTTGAAGCTCGTCACAGTCATTCAATCCTTGAATCCTACTCAGAATACAACAGACAAGGTTTAGACCTTCCGGATTCTCAAGATTGTCGCCATCAATTCTAGCTTATACCACGAAGATTATGATTAAGGAATCCAAGAGATAAACACTCAATCGAAGGTAGAACGGAGGTGGTTGTCAGGCACACGTTCATAAGTGAGAATGATGATGAGTGTCACGGATCATCACATTCATCAAGTTGAAGAACAAGTGATATCTTAGAACAAGAACAAGCTGAATTGAATAGAAGAACAATAGTAATTGCATTGATACTCGAGGTATAGCAGAGCTCCACACCTTAATCTATGGTGTGTAGAAACTCCACCATTGAAAATACATAAGAACATGGTCTAGGCATGGCCATGAGGCCAGCCCCAAAACGTGATCTAAGGTAGCATAGAACTACTCAAAGATTCCTCTTCGATTCTCTTAATACAATAGCAAAAGGTCCTATTTATAGAGAACTAGTAGCTTAGGATTTACAAAAAGGAGTAAATGACGTAAATATCCACTTCCGGGCCCACTTGGTGTGTGCTTGGGCTGAGCATTGAAGCATTTTCGTGTAGAGACTTTTCCTGGAGTTAAACGCCAGCTTTTGTGCTAGTTTGGGCGTTTAACTCCCACTTTGGTGCCAGTTCTGGCGTTTAACGCTGGGAATTCTTGAGCTGACTTTGAACGCCGGTTTGGGCCATCAAATCTCAGGCAAAGTATGGACTATTATATATTGCTGGAAAGTCCAGGATGTCTACTTTCCAACTCAATTGAGAGCGCGCCAATTGGGCTTCTGTAGCTCCAGAAAATCCACTTTGAGTGCAGGGAGGTCAGAATCCAACAGCATCTGCAGTCCTTTTCAGCCTCTGAATAAGATTTTTGCTCAGGTCCCTCAATTTCAGCCAGAAAATACCTGAAATCACAGAAAAACATACAAACTCATAGTAAAGTCCAGAAAAGTGAATTTTAAATAAAAACTAACAAAAATATAATAAAAACTAACTAAAACATGCTAAAAACATACTAAAAACAATGCCAAAAAGCATATAAATTATCCGCTCATCAGTGTTCTGACCCATGATCCAAGGAACTGTCGGGTTAAGGGCGATCCTCGCCTTTACTGCATCCCAATCAAATCGCATAAAGCGCATATCCTCCTCAGCTTTCTGATAACCATCTGTCTGATCAGTCTTAGGCAGAAGTTTCAGAACATCTTCTATCGCCTCCTCAGTAACCAGAATCTGCTTCCCTCTGAGTTCACTGCATCTAGGGAAGTTTTGAAGTAGTTGCAGTAGAATTCCCTAACCCAAGATGCATTGACCTCTATCAGGTTTCTCTCCAGGAAGAACCAGCCTCTTTGTTTGATTTGATCAGAGGTGTACTGCTAGAGTTCTTCTGGGATCTTCAAAGTTCTCTCCAGTTATAGGTTCCTGGAGGTTGCAAACACCGGATACTTAAGCTCACAGTATCGGTTTGCAAATTTAATCGGATCAGTGGCGGGAAGTAGCTGGTCGGCCTTCTCCTGCGGGGTGAAATTTTTTCTCCCGCCAGGAGGCATCATGCATGAGATCTATGATAGACAAAGATGATTCTCCTCTTTTACGTTTGCCAGTGGTAGCCTTTCCTTTTCCCTTTCTCTGGGAATCTGACATCCTGGAAGGCCGTAGAATGAGATTAGGCAGAAAGGTGGCTGGCGGTGATGGTGACTGGGTGGTGGTGGTTGGATTGGAGAAGAGAGAAGGGAGGGGAGGGGGTTCAGGGGGGCACGATAATAGGGTTTCGCGTGACCTGGGGGGGTTATAAATTTGAATCCACGCGGCTGCGTGGGGTACGCGGTCGCGTGGCTGGTGCGAAATGGGGGTGATGCGATCGCATGGGTCGCGCGATCGCATGGAAGGGATAAAAGGGGTTAGGACGCGATCGCCTGGGGCATGCGATCGCATCGCTGGAATTTATGCTAAACGCACGAATCCAGCGTCGTTCCAGCCCAACTCTCTGTCTCCTTTTGGGATTTGTGCAATCCATGCGATGCGATCGTGTCGCTCACGCGGTCGCGTGGGATTGATTGTGTGCAAGTGACACGATCGCGTCAGGCACGCGATTGCGTGGGTCATTTTGTGCTAGACGCACAATGGCCGCACAATTCCAGCCCAATTTTTTGGACGTTGGATCCTTACGCCGATTTCCAGGTCATGCAGCCGCGTGGAGGACGCGGTCGCGTGGAAAGTGTATTTCGCCATTGACGCGATCGCATGGATGATGCGGTCGCGTCGCGCACCCCTTTTTTTTGTGCAGAATGCGGAATTCAATATGTAGAATGTACTGCTTAATGTGAATGCTATGCATGATTTCAGGTTCAATAAAATAAAATAAAATTTAAAAACAAACAAAACTAAATAAAATTAAAATTGCAAAAGGAACGATCATACCATGGTGGATTGTCTCCCACCTAGCACTTTTAGTTAAAGTCCTTAAGTTGGAAATTGGAAGAGCTTCCTGCTATGGCGGCTTATGCTTAAATTCATCCAGAAATCTCCACCAATGCTTGGAATGCCAATAGCCTCCGGGGTCCCAAACTAGGCATGTAAAGCTTCTGAGCAGCTTCAAACAGAGTCTCAGGCTCCCGGGGTGACGAATGTCAGAATAGAATCCATGATCCCAAGCCTTGTTTTTAAATCCGCCTCCGTCTTGATCTATATTTTTCCATCCGGGCGGTTTAGAAAGTAAATTCTCACTATAGTGACCAAACGTTTTCCGAGATCCATTCGATTGAACATGATACCCATCCGTGCACTTCAAGTTGAAGCGTGGAACCTTATTGAACCTTGTACACCAGCTCTGAGCACGAGCCATTTCCCTCTTATTCTTAAAGCCACAGAGAGCTCTAAGCTGGCCATCTGTTTCAAGCAAACCATATTCAAGTGAAAAAGTAAAGTTAAAGGTTAAGGATTGTACCAACTTGAAGCTTGTATTGGGCGGTAATGGCCTTGGGGTAAGTGTTTCTAGTGGTTTTGTAAGTTCTACTCCCTTGTGCTCTTCTGTGAATTCCTCCACTTCTTCGTAAGATTCTTCAAATGCATCTGTATCCTGGTCAAAGTCTTCTATGTCTTCCTCATCACTCGAGTCATAGATTGGAGGTTGAGAGAAATCTACCTCTGCATCATCTTCGTATTCATTTGGGGAAGATTCTTCGATCTCAGAGAATTCACTTGCGGATGCAAGTTCATTACTAAGAGAGCTTGACTTATGACTATCATCATCAAGGGAATTTGTGTCCTGGGTTATTCCGTCTAGTTCTTCATAAACGACTTGTCTTGGAGATTGTGCAATATCCTCCTCAGCATCAACTGTAACATCCTTGACGGAGTTCTCCTCAACTATGGATTCCCATGGAGGTTCAGCGTCTCCTAGATCTTCAACCAACTCTTCTTCTTGTACAATGACAGCTTCTTCTACTTGTTCTAGTACGAATTCATGCTCTGTCTTGTCCACTGGAGTTTCTAGTGTCTCCTTCATACTACGCTCTTCATTAGATTGTCCACATGGGGCTGTGGTTGGTCCTTGAATGTTCATGCGTCTAGAAGCTAATTGAATTACTGCTTGCTCCAGTTGTCGAATGGTTGTTTGAAGTTTATTTACTGTTGCCTTGAGGCGAACCTCTGATTCTCGGGGTGATGGATTTGGACATAAAACATAGGGAAGTGGTGGTGCTTGGGAGTGATTGGATTGGAACTGGGGTAGGAAAGGATCATACGGTGGCGAATGGTGAAGAGAAGCTTGTGAGTGTGGTGGTTCGAGGTTATGTTGAGAGGATGGTCTATAGGCACGGGGTGGGGCTTGTTGGTAGTCACAAGGTTGTCCACCATATCTATCAGCTGGGTATGCATTGTAGAATGGTCATTGTCCATGATATCTTGGAGGGTGTTGTTGCCTGAAGGATTGATTAGATCCTCTTGGCTCCATCCATCCTTGATTGGTTTGACCTTGATACATATTCCTGTTGTAACTTCTATTTCCTTCAACAAAGTTAGACCCAAACTCAAAGCGAGAGGGGTGAGAATTCATAGTAGCAAATAAAATTAAAAAGGAAAAACAAAAATAAATAAACAAGCAAAAGAAAAATATTTACAATAACCAATAATAAGGCACACGTTAGCAGTTCCCCGGCAACGGCGCCATTTTGGCGTTAGAGATTTTTGCCAGTAAAGAATGTCATAAAAACAGTCGCGTTGTAGATATAGTTTCTAAACCAACAAAAATCCCTTTCGTACAAACGTTTTGGTTGTCACAAGTAACAAACCCCTTAAAAATTGATAACCGAAGTATTCAAACCTCGGGTCGTCTTCTCAAGGAACTACAGGGAAGTATGTTCTTATTATTGGTTATGGAGATTGTAAATTTGGGGTTTCAAGAATGAGGAACAAATATGTCAAATAATTTAAATGGAAATTAAAAATAAATAAATACTGTAAAGCAAATTTTTGGCAAGGTATGAGAAATTATAGGTCCTATCCTGGCTATCCTTATTAATGATGATAATAATTGAATCTTAATTCCACTTCATTAGCCTTTACTAATATAAAGGAAGGTCAAGGGATTAATTGGTTTGATCTTCGGATCCTATTTATTTCCTAAGAAAAGATTGGGATTATTGAAGTTCAATTCAATTAACAAAGATAACAATTATCAATCATGTTGAGTTTGATAACTCCTGAGTTACTAATTTCTTAACCAAAACCAAAAGGGAAAAAGTAAATCTACTGGAATAAAAATGTCTTCAGAGTAAAAGCAATAATAGCATAAATAAAAGAAAGCAATATTAAACTGAAATACCTCAAATAGCATTAATTCAAAAGAGTAATCTGTAACATGGAAGAATTCATAAATGAAATTGCAAGAGTAAATAAAAAGGAATGGTGAACCTGATAAATAGAGATAATCCTGAAAGTGAATAAAATCTTAAATCTAAATCCTAATCCTAAAGAGAGAGGAGAGAACCTCTCTCCAAACTAGATCTAAATCATGGAAAGTAACTAAATTGGCGAGCTCCCTTTGAATGGATGCACTCCCTCACTTCATAACCTCTGGTCTATGCCTTCTGGACTTGGATTTGGGCCAAAAAGGGCTTCAGAATTCGCTATAGCGTTTTCTACAATTTCTGGTGCGTGGCCTCTGTCACGCGTCCGCGTGGGTCACTTGGTCGCGTCATTCGGAGCTTTTCTTGTCACGCGGTCGCGTCAGTCATGCGGCCGCGTCATATGTGTTTTGCTTAAGGTGCGTGGTCGCGTCAGTCATGCGGCCGCGTCGCTGTTGATTCGCGCTTGGCATGCGTTCGCGTCGCCCATGCGATCGCGTGGATGCCAGTTTCTTCAGAAACTCCGTTTTGCGCTTTCCTTCCATTTTTGTATGTTTCCTTTCCATCCTTTAAGTCATTCCTGCCTTAGAGGATCTGAAACTACTCGACACACTAATCACGGCATCGAATGGAAATAAAGGTAATTAAAATAATTAATTTAAAAGCATAGAAAACATGTTTTTCACATACATCACATAATAAGGAAGGGAAAGTAAAACCATGCAATTAATATGAATAAGTGGGTAAAGGGTTGAATAAATCACTCAAACTAAGCACAAAATATGTCATAAAATATGGGTTTATCAATGAGCACAGAGACAGTGAGGAGAAGAGTGGCAGCGGATGAGACTAGGAGTGAGAGAGTCACTGAAACAATGAGAACAAGCCATGCACATCGACCTCAGACATAGCTCCACTGCCTCCTTCCTCTGCCGCTTCCGAGGGCTCCGATCATTCTTCGCTCCTCTCCAAAGCTGCCACCTTTGAAATTAGGGATTTTGCCAGTGAGAGTGAGACTGAGAATGAGGGCATTTGGGGGGTCTTCTCGTGTTTTGTTTTTTCTTTTTTTAAAAAAAAAACCAAAACAGCACCATTTTGATGTGAATGAGAGAACCGGGCCTTCGAAAAAATTGACCGGTTCAACCAGTTCATTGGTTAACCACCGGTTTGACTGGTTTTTTACCAATTTTTTATAGATTGGTTTTAGACATTAATCCAACCGGCTAACTGACTGATTCCCAGTTAACCCGGTCGAACCGGCCAGTCCGGTTCGATTTTCAGAACATTGCTCTTGAGCTCCCACAAAAGGTTAATTCCTTCTTTGGGTCCTCCTTCATTGGGTCCTCCTCCTCTCCTAATTCTTGGTTAAAGCTGTTGGGCTCGTCTTCCTCTATCTCGAAATTCGAATCGAAGTAGACTACTTCTGGTGACCGCCTCTTAGGCGCTGAAAAGTTCCTATCTAGGAAGGTTATAAGGGTAGTTGGGAGTTTTCTTCTACAATATTACGATCTAAACAGATAGTCCGGAGCATAGTAATAGTGGACATAACTACCCATTCGTGAGGGGATTATATTCATAAGTCACCTTCGGGGTCACTATGTCATCTCCACCCGATGCGCCATGGTCCTCTAGAGATAGTATGAGAAAAAGGAGAAGGGTGAGAACTCAAAAAAGTCTCAATAAGAGTATTATGTAACACCTTCAAATCTATCCCCAGCCCATTTATGGGATTTTAAAAAAGAACATAACATGGCATGTATTATGATATTTTCTTGTGGGCCCCAAGGCAAACTAAATAAAAGAAGAACAGAAACATTGGCAGAGATAAATCAAACACAAAGGGTAATAAAATAAGAATAATAAATGTAATCATAACTTAAACAGAAAGGATCTTTGAATAAAAGAAGAACAATAACATAATCACATTTTCTTTTGTACTTTTCATTACTTTTCTCGTAGCTTTTATCGAAGGTATTGAGCCTAAACCAATATAAAAAGGTGGGAGTTTTCTTTCCTAATTGAAGGTTCTTATTCCAAAAGTTTTGGCAATCACCTTTCCTTATCGAAGGATCATATGGATGTCTTGTCTTTAGAGTCACCTTCTCTTACCCAAGATCATTCTCTCGATTCAATTAACCACCAAGGTTATTTAAGATATACACAAAAAAAGGGTCATGCAAAAAAAAGGACATATATATGTACATTTTTAACATAAGAGTTATGCATATGTATTTGTAAAAATAAAGAGGGAATGTATAACAACAACAACAACAAAAACAACAACAATAATAATAATAATAGTAATAATAATAACAATAATAAATTTGCATAGAACATGTATGTACTCCCTAATTTAAAGATTTGTAATACAATAATAGTAATAACAACATTAATGGCATAAATAAAAATATCATGTAATATCATACCTTTAGAAAATATAATTGAAATGGGACATATTAAATAACCATATAGAGTTTATATAATACACATACTCTTGGCTTAAATAGCATGTAATATAATGAGTTAGGAATGATATCAATCAAGAAAATCATAAAGATATGCATGTACCTCTAATTAAAAAGTCTTATATAATGATAAATTTGTATGTGATAGAAGTTTGGATGGTGAACCAAATATATGAATGTAAAAAGAGAAAGGATTAATGTCATAAAACAAATATCAAAGATGAGAAGACAAAGCATTGGATGTATAGTAGAGACATAGATGATAATGGTTTGACATAACAATGACAAGAGAAATATAATCTATGCCAAGAATATAAAGTAAAGAAAACATAAATTTCCTACTCTTTCTAGCATCTCTTGATCGACTATGGGGCTGACTCTTGTGTTTGCACAAGGAATATTTTGTGTAGAAGAAACAGGGAAAAGATTAGTGTTGAGAGGGATGATACTTCACCTATTGGTCTATCCCTATTTATATATTTTTAGTAGTAGGTGTGACTAGGATATTTCAAATTTAAAAGAAAAAATTTGGAGTGGTTGTTAGACTTTTACCCAAATTTTAAAATTCTAAGTCTATCTTTTAATTGGCTTTTGAAATTTCAAATTGTAGTTTTGAGGAGGGTGAAGAGGGAGGGGGTTGTTACACTACCACCCTGTATTTATTCCCAAATTTCACATCATAAACTGATCGATAAAGATTACTAGATAATCTAGGTATTACGTTGGTAAAACCTTTGCCATTGGGAGAGAAAAGTTTTCACATGATCGTTACCTGTAAACAAATCTGAAAACCTTTGTCTCATGTCTGCCCTAGTTCTTACGTGTAATCTCTTGAGCCATCGCTATCCCACGCTACTTTTACCAGTCGTACTGTCTTGTTCCTCAATTGCTTTACACTTTTTTTCTAAGATCTCTACAAAGTTATGTCGTCTTTGAGTGTTACATCCTCTTGCTGTAACACATGACTTGGGTCGTGCTAGTATTTTCGAAGTTGAGACACGTGAAATACGTTATGTAGTCTTAACAAATTTGGAGGTAGGGCGATCTGGTATGCCAACTACCATATGCGTCAGAGAACTTGAAATGGATCCAAGTACCGAGGGATTAATTTTCTCACCTTAAGAGCCCTTCCTACCCTTGTGGTCGGGGTGATTTTCAACAATACGTGGTCACCTTTCTAAAACTTGAAGGGTTTCCTTTCTTGGTCTGCATAGCTCTATTGTTGACTTTGGGCGGTACATATTCTTTTCCTTATCTTCCTGATATCCTCTATGGTCTGTCTTACTAGTTCTGGCCCTAAGTATCCTTTCTCTTTTAGCCCATACCAACACAAAGGAGATTGGCATTTTCATCCGTAAAGAGCCTCATATGGTGTCATCCCGATACGAGCCTGATAACTGTTGTTATAAGTAAACTTGACCAATGGTAGGTGACCTTCTCATTTTTCTGGTTTGTCTAGAACATAGGCCCTCAACATGTCTTCTAATGGAACAAAGGTTGCCATGGAAAGGAGTATGAATGATTGGAAGAAGGCAATAGGAAAGCAAAGGTTCATAAGGAACAAAGCATCTTCATACGCTTATCTGAAATTCTCACCAATGAATTACATAAGTATCTCTATCTTTATTTTATATTTTATTCATCTTTTAATTATCAATTCTCCATAACCATTTGAATCTGCCTAACTGAGATTTACAAGATGACCATAGCTTGCTTCAAGCCGACAATCTCCGTGGGATCGACCCTTACTCATGTAAGGTTTATTACTTGGACGACCCAATGCACTTGCTGGTTAGTTGTGCGGAGTTGTGACAAAGAGTTGAGATTACAATTGTGCGTACCAAGTTGTTGGCGCCATTGATGATCACAATTTCGTGCACCAAGTTTTTGGCGCCGTTGCCGGGAATTGTTCGAGTTTGGACAACTGACGGTTCATCTTGTTGCTCAGATTAGGTAATTTTATTTTATGTTTAAGCTTTTTACTTTTTATTTTCGAAAAAAAAAAGAAAAAATAATATTTCTATTCTGTTCTTCAAAGTTTTTTAAGAATGAATTCTAGAGTTTCATGATGATTTGTTGAAGTCTGGCTGGCTGTGAAGCCATGTCTAATCTTTTGGACCGAGGTTTCAACTTATCATCACAAGGGCTTGTTAATTTCTATCAATCTTGCTGTTGAACGTAATGATCTGCTAAAGCTTGGCTGGCCATTGGCCATGTCTAGTGTTTTAGACCGAAGCTTTCACTGAAAGCTTGGCTGGCTAGTAAGCCATGTCTAATTCCTAGACCGGAATTTTAAACTAACATTGCATGATTCCTGGAATTCTCATTAAAAATTTTGAATACCTTATTTTCTATTTTTCCAATTAATTTTCGAAAAATTACAAAAATTTTTTTTTCCAAAATCACAAAAACCAAAAATGATTTGTGTTTCTTGTTTGAGTCTAGTGTCAATTTTTAAGTTTGGTGTCAATTGCATGTCTTTATTCTTCTTGCATTTTTCAAATATATGAGTTTTGTTCTTCATTAATCTTCAAGTTGTTCTTGATGATTTCCTTGCTCTAATCTTTAAATTCTCTTGTTTTGTGTGTTTTGTTGTTTTTCATATGCATTCTCAATTTGTTGTTGTCCCTAGTATACAAACTTATAAGTTTGGTGTCTTGCATGCATTATTTGTTTTGATCTTGATTTTCCATGATTAGTTTCATTTTGTTGTTTCTCATCATTAAAAAATTCAAAAAATTTTCAAAATTATGTCTATTCAAGTCAAATAATACAGAGAATTGAAGATTCAGAACATGCAGCAGAAGAATTACACAGACAAAGCTGGGCGTTCAAAATGCCCAGTGAGGAAAGAAAACTGGCGTTTAAACGCCAGCCAGGGTACCTGGCTGGGCGTTAAACGCCCAAAAGGGTAGTGTTTTGGGCGTTAAACACCAGAATGGATACCATTCTGGGCGTTTAACGCCAGGATGGCACAAGAGGTAAGATTTTGTTTTTAATTCAAATCTTTTGCAAATTTTCATAATTTTTCAAAATCAAATCTTTTTCAAATCATATCTTTTCAATCATATTTTTTCAAAATCAATTTCTTTCCATTTTATATTTTTTTCTATTTTCGAAAATCCTTGCTACAATTAATGATTTAATTCAAAAATTTCAAGTTGTTACTTGCCTATTAAGAAAGGATCAAATTTTAAATTCTAGAATCATATCTTCTAATTTCTTGTTAGTCAAGTAATCAACTTTAATTTTAAAACTTTCTTTTTTTTCATTTGATTTTCAATCATATCTTCTCCATCACATCTTTTTCAAAATAATTTTCAATCATATCTTTTTTATTTCTAATTTCAAAATCTTTTTCAAAATCACTTAACTACTTTCTCAACTTTAATTTTCGAAAATCATCAATCATTTTTTCAAAATTTCTTTTAATTATTTCAAAATCTTTTTAATTTGTTTTCGAAAATTCTTCCCCTCTTCTGACATCCTTCTATTTAAGGACTAACACTCCTCCACTATCAGCAATTCGAACTCTCTCTCTATAAGTTCGAATTCTCTCTTCTCTACCTCCTCCTTCCATTCTTCTCTTCCTCTGACACCTCAAGGAATCTCTATACTGTGACATAGAGGATTCCATACTTTCTTCTCCTCTCTTTCATATGAGCAGGAGCAAGGACAAAGGCATTCTTGTTGAAGCTGATCCTGAACCTGAAAGGACCTTGAAGAGAAAGCTAAGAGAAGCTAAAGCACAACTCTCTGTAGAGGACCTAACAGAAATTTTCAAACAAGAAGAAGACATGGCATCTGAAAATAACAACAATATCAACAATGCAAGGAAGGTGCTTGGTGACTTTATTGCACCTACTCCCGACTTCTATGGGAGAAGCATCTCTATCCCTGCCATTGGAGCAAACAACTTTGAGCTTAAGCCTCAATTAGTTTCTCTAATGCAACAGAATTGCAAGTTTCATGGACTTCCATTAGAAGATCCTCATCAGTTCTTAGCTGAATTCTTGCAAATCTGTGACACTGTCAAGACCAATGGGGTTGACCCTGAGGTCTACAGACTTATGCTCTTCCTTTTTGTTGTAAGAGACAGAGCTAGGATATGGTTGGATTCACAACCTAAGGAAAGCCTGAACTCTTGGGAAAAGTTAGTCAATGCCTTCTTGGCAAAGTTCTTTCCACCTCAAAAATTGAGTAAGCTTAGAGTGGAAGTCCAAACCTTCAGACAGAAGGAAGGTGAATCACTCTATGAAGCTTGGGAAAGATACAAGCAATTGATCAGAAGGTGTCCTTCTGACATGCTTTTAGAGTGGAGCATCATAGGTATCTTCTATGATGGTCTGTCTGAACTGTCCAAGATGTCATTGGACAGCTCTGCTGGAGGATCTCTTCATCTAAAGAAGACGCCTGCAGAAGCTCAGGAACTCATTAAAATGGTTGCAAATAACCAATTCATGTACACTTCTGAAAGGAATCCTGTGAATAATGGGATGAATCAGAAGAAAGGAGTTATTGAGATTGACACTCTGAATGCCATATTGGCTCAAAACAAAATATTGACTCAGCAAGTCAATATGATTTCTCAGAGTCTGTCTGGAATGCAAGCAGCAACAGGCAGTACCAAAGAAGCTTCATCTGAAGAAGAAGCTTATGATCCTGAGAACCCAGCAATGGAAGAGGTGAATTACATGGGAGAACCCTATGGAAACACCTATAATCCTTCATGGAGAAATCACCCAAATCTCTCATGGAAGGACCAACAGAGGCCTCAACAAGGCTTCAACAACAGTAATGGTGGAAGAAATAGGTTTAACAATAGCAAGCCTTTTCCATCATCTTCTCAGCAACAGACAGAAAATTCTAAGCAGATCCATTCTGACTTAGCAACCATAGTCTTTGATCTAAATTAAAACCACTCAAAGTTTCATGACTGAAACAAGATCCTTCATTAGAAATTTAGAGGCACAAGTGGGTCAGATGAGTAAGAAAATTACTGAACTCCCTCCTAGTACTCTCCCAAGCAATACAGAAGAGAATCCAAAAAGAGAGTGCAAGGCCATCAACATTACCCACTCGGCCGAACTTGGAGAGGAGGAAGAGGCAGTGATTTTCACTGAGGAAGACCTCAAGGGACGTCCACTGGCCTTCAAGGAGTTCCCTAATGAGGAACCATGGGAATCTAAGGCTCATACAGAGACCATAGAGATTCTATTGAATTTACTTATGCCATTCATGAGCTCTGATGAGTATTCTTCCTCTGAAGAGGATGAAGATGTTAATGAAGAGCAAGTTGCTAAGTACTTTGGAGCAATCATAAAGTTAAACGCCAAGTTATTTGGTAATGAGACTTGGGAGGATGAACCCCCCTTGCTCACCAAAGAACTGGATGACTTGACTAAGCAGAGATTACCTCAGAAGAAACAAGATCCTGGAAAGTTCTCAATACCTTGTACCATAGGCACCATGACCTTTGAGAAGGCTCTGTGTGACCTGGGGTCAAGTATAAACCTCATGCCACTTTCTGTGATGGAGAAGCTAGGGATCCGTGAGGTATAAGCTGCAAGAATCTCACTAGAGATGGCAGACAATTCAAGGAAACAGGCTTATGAACTTGTAGAGGATGTTTTGGTAAAGGTTGAAGGTCACTACATCCCTGCTGATTTCATAATCCTAGACACTGAGAAGTGTATGGATGAATCCATCATCCTTGGCAGACCCTTCCTAGCCACAACAAAAGTTGTGATTGATGTTGATAGAGGAGAATTGGTCCTTCAAGTGAATGAGGACTCCCTTGTGTTTAAAGCTCAAGGACCTCCCTCTGTAACCATGGAGAGGAAGCATGAAAAGCTTCTCTCAATGCAGAGTCAAATAGAGCCCCCACAATCAAACTCTAAGTTTGGTGTTGGGAGGTCATCATCATGCTCTGAGTATCTGTGAGGCTCTATGAGAGCCCACAGTCAAGCTATTGACATTAAAGAAGTGCTTGTTGGGAGGCAACCCAATTTAATCATATCTATTTATTTTCCATTGTTATTTTATGTTTTCTGTAGGTTGATGATCAGTGAAGTCACAAAAACAACTGAAAAAACAAAAACAGAATAAAAAATAGTATTAAAAATAGCACACCCTGGAGGAGAAGCTTACTGGTGTTTAAACGCCAGTAAGGGTAGCAAAATGGGCGTTAAACGCCCAGTCTGGCACCATTCTGGGCGTTTAATGCCAGAAAGGGGCACAGAGCTGGCGTTAAACGCCAGAAAGGGGAGAAAAGCTGGCGTTAAATGCCAGAAATGGGCAGCAACCTGGCGTTTAACGCCAGAATTGGCAATCAAGGGGGCGTTTACACGCCACATGGTGCAGGGATGAGAAATCCTTGACACCTCAGGATCTGTAGACCCACAGGATCCCCACCTACTTCATCTCTCTCTCTCTCTTCTTCACACCACTCCATAACAACCTTCCCCAAATACCCTCCATCAATCACCTCAATACCTTTTCTCCAAATTACCCTCACCTACCAAATCCTACCCTCTTCTCCATAATCTCTTCCCCAATCCACATCCATCCATCATAAAACCCCACCTACCTCACCATTTAAATTCAAACCACTTTCCCTCCCAAACCCACCCATACATGGCCGAACCTACCCCTCTCTCCACTCCTATATAAACCCATCTTCACTCCTTCATTTTCACACATCATACACACTACTTCTCCCCCTTGACCGAACCACAAAATCTCCTCCATCTCCTCCATTTTCTTCTACTCTTTTCTTTCTTCTTTTGCTCGAGGGCGATTAAACCTTCTAAGTTTGGTGTGGTAAAAGCATTGCTTTTTGTTTTTCCATAACTATTTATGGCACCAAAGGCCGGAGAAACCTCTAGAAAGAGGAAAGGGAAGGCAAAAGCTTCCACCTCTGAGTCATGGGAGATGGAGAGATTCATCTCAAAGGTGCATCAAGACCACTTCTATGAAGTTGTGGCCAAGAAAAAGGTGATCCCCGAGGTCCCTTTCAAGCTCAAAAAGGGTGAATATCTGGATATCCGACATGAGATTCAAAGAAGAGGTTGGGAAATTCTCACCAAACCCATTAAACAAGTCGGGATCTTAATGGTTCAAGCGTTCTATGCCAATGCATGGATCACCAAGAACCATGATCAAAGTGTGAACCCAGACCCTAAGAATTGGCTTACAATAGTTCGGGAGAAATGCTTAGATTTTAGTTCGAAAAATGTAAGGTTGACATTCAACTTGCCCATGATGCAAGGAGATGCACATCCCTACACTAGAAGGGTCAACTTTGATCAAAGGTTGGACCAAGTCCTCATAGACATTTGTGAAGAGGGCGCCCAATGGAAGAGAGATTCAAGAGGGAAGCCAGTTCAATTAAGAAGGCATGACCTCAAGCCTGTGGCTAGGGGATGGTTGGAGTTCATCGAACGCTCAATCATTCCTACTAGCAACCGGTCTGAAGTTACTATAGACTGGGCTATCATGATCCATAACATAATGATTGGAGAGGAAGTAGAAGTTCATGAGGTTATATCCCTAGAACTCTACAAGGTGGCTAACAAGTCCTCCACTTTGGCAAGGTTAGCCTTCCCTCATCTCATTTGTCACCTCTGCAATTCAGTTAGAATTGACATAGAGAGAGATATCCTCATTGATGAGGACAAGCCCATCACTAAGAAAAGGATGGAGCAAACAAGAGATCCCACTCATGGACAAGAACATGAGGAAATTCCTCATCATGAAATCCCTGAGATGCCTCAAGGGATGCACTTTCCTCCACAAAATTATTGGGAGCAAATTAACACCTCCCTAGGAGAATTGAGTTCCAATATGGGACAACTAAGGGTGGAGCACCAAGAGCATTCTATCCTCCTCCATGAAATTAGAGAAGACCAAAGAGTCATGAGGGAGGAGCAACAAAGGCAAGGAAGAGACATTGAGGAGCTCAAGCACTCCATAAGATCTTCAAGAGGAAGAACAAGCCGCCATCACTAAGGTGTACCCGTTCTTTAATTTCCTTGTTCTTTATTTTTCTATTTTTCGAAAATTATGCTTTAGGTTTATCTATGTTTGTGTCTTTATTACATGATCATTAGTGTCTTAGTGTCTGTGCCTTAAAGCTATGAATGTCCTATGAATCCATCACCTTTCTTAAATAAAAAATATTTTGAAAAATAAAAAGAAGTACATGAAGTTTAAATTTTAAAATAGTTTAATTATTTTGATGTGGTGGCAATACTTTTTGTTTTTCTGATTGAATGCTTGAACAGTGCATATTTTTGAATTTGTTGTCCATGAATGTTAAAATTGTTGGCTCTTGAAAGAATGATGGAAAAGGAGAAATGTTATTGATGATCTGAAAAATCATAAAATTGATTCTTGAAGCAAGAAAAAGCAGTGAAAAGCTTGCAGAAAAAATATATGCAAAAAAAAAGAAGAAAAGAAAAAGAAAGAAAAGAAAAAAGCAAGCAGAAAAAGCCAATAGCCCTTTAAACCAAAAGGCAAGGGTAAAATAAAAAGGATCCAAGGCTTTGAGCATCAGTGGATAGGAGGGCCCACAGGAATGAAATCCTGGCCTAAGCGGCTAAACCAAGCTGTCCCTAACCATGTGCTTGTGGCGTGAAGGTGTCAAGTGAAAGCTTGAGACTGAGCGGTTAAAGTCGTGGTCCAAAGCAAAAAGAGTGTGCTTAAGAGCTTTGGACACCTCTAATTAGGGACTCTAGCAAATATGAGTCACAATCTAAAAAGGTTCACCCAGTTAGGTGTCTGTGGCATTTATGTATCCGGTGGTAATACTGGAAAACAAAATGCTTAGGGTCACGGACAAGACTCATAAAGTAACTGTGTTCAAGAATCAACATACTGAACTAGGAGAATCAATAACACTATCTGAATTCTGAATTCCTATTGAAGCCAATCATTCTGAACTTCAAAGGATAAAGTGAGAGGCCAAAACTGTTCAGAAGCAAAAAAGCTAATAGCCCCGCTCATCTAATAAATACTGATCTTCATAGATATTTTTGGAATTCATTGTATATTCTCTTCTTTTTATCCTACTTTGTTTTTAGTTGCTTGGGGACAAGCAACAATTTAAGTTTGGTGTTGTGATGAGCGGATAATTTATACGCTTTTGGCATTATTTTTAGTATGTTTTTAGTATATTTTAGTTAATTTTTATTATGTTTTTATTAGTTTTTAAATAAAAATCACATTTCTGGACTTTACTATGAGTTTGTGTGTTTTTCTGTGATTTCAGGTATTTTATGGTTGAAATTGAAGGACCTGAGCAAAAATCTGATTCAGAGGCTGAAAAAGGACTGCAGATGCTGTTGGATTCTGACCTCCCTGCACTCAAAGTGGACTTTCTGGAGCTACAGAAGCATAATTGGCGCACTCTCAATTGCGTTGGAAAGTAGACATCCTGGGCTTTCTAACAATATATAATAGTCCATACTTTGCCCAAGATTTGATGGCCCAAACCGGCGTTCCATGTCAGCATAGAAATTCTGGCGTCAAAACGCCAGAACTGGCATAAAAGCTGGAGTTAAACGCCCAAACTGGCACAAAAGCTGGCGTTTAACTCCAAGAAAAGTCTCTACATGTGAAAGCTTCAATGCTCAGCCCAAGCACACACCAAGTGGGCCCGGAAGAAGATCTCTGCATTAACTACTTATTTCTGTAACCCTAGGCTACTAGTTTTCTATAAATAGGACCTTTTGCTATTGTATTTTCATCTTTCAATTCATCTTTTGATCATCTTTGAATCATGTTTTGATGATTGAACCCTCTTTGGGAGGCTAGCCATTCGGCCATGCCTAGATCTTTTGTTCTTATATATTTTCAACGGTGGAGTTTCTACACACCATAGATTAAGGTGTGGAGCTCTGCTGTTCCTCATGAATTAATGCAAAGTACTATTGTTTTTCTATTCAACTCAAGCCTATTTCTTCTCTAAGATATACACTCATTCTTTAACCTGACGAATGTGATGATCCGTGACACTCATCATCATTCTCACCTATGAACGCGTGCCTGACAACCACTTTCATTCTACTTGCAATAGCTTGAGTGCGTATCTCTTAGCCTTCTGGTTCATGATGCATGGTTGCCTCGCTTGAAAACCGAGCCTTCCATTCCATGAGATCAGAGTCTTCGTGGTATAGGCTAGAATCAATTGGCAGCATTCTTGAGATCCGAAAAGTCTAAACCTTGTCTGTGGTATTCCGAGTAGGATCTGGGAAGGGATGACTGTGACGAGCTTCAAACTCGCGAGTGTTGGGCGTAATGACAGACGCAAAAGGATCAATGGATCCAATTCCAACATGATCGAGAACTAACAGCTGATTAGCCTTACGGTGACAGCGCATTTGGACCATTTTCACTGAGAGGACGGGAGGTAGCCATTGACAACGGTGAAACCCAACTTAAGCTTGCCATGGAAAGGAGTATGAATGATTAGAAGAAGGCAATAGGAAAGCAGAGGTTCAGAAGGAACAAAGCATCTTCATACGCTTATCTGAAATTCTCACCAATAAATTACATAAGTATCTCTATCTTTATTTTATATTTTATTCATCTTTTAATTATCAATTCTCCATAACCATTTGAATCTGCCTGACTGAGATTTACAAGATGACCATAGATTGCTTCAAGCCGACAATCTCCGTGGGATCGACCCTTAATCACATAAGGTTTATTACTTGGACGACCCAGTGCACTTGCTGGTTAGTTGTGCGGAGTTGTGACAAAGAGTTGAGATTACAATTATGCGTACCAAGTTGTTGGCGCCATTGATGATCACAATTTCGTGCACCAGCCACCATGTTAGTTTCTTGGGTGATAGTTTCCATCCATCTCCTCTGACGCATGTTAAGTTCCTTCTAGTCGAATAAGTATTTTAAACTTTTGTGGTTGGAGAACACCTGAAACCCAACTCCATTTAAGTGATGCCTCCATGTCTTTATCGCGAATACTGTCACGGTAGTTCAAGGTCATGTATTGGATAGTTGACTTCATGGGTCTTTAGTTGTCTTGACCATATGCCACTACCTTCTTGTCTTACATCAGTACGCAACCCATTCCTTGTCACGAGGTATCGCAATAAACCTCAAAAACTACGTCACGGTTAGGTAAGACCAATACTAGGGCAGATGTCAAGCGATCCTTTAACTCCTGAAAGCTACTTTCACAATTTGGTGTCCAAATAAAAGGGATGTCCTTCTTGGTTAGGCAAGTCAAAGGTAGGGTTAGTTGGAAAAATCCCGTTTTGAACATTCTATAATAGCTTAACAGTCCTAGAAAACTCCATATTTTAGTCACTAATGTTGGCCTCTCCCAATTTTAGTCACTAATGTTGGCCTCCCCCTCCAACGTTTTTTTGCGGGGTAACCCTATTCCACTGTGTGGGATGAAATAGGATCTGACATGGTGCCAAAATCGGAGAATAGGGCATGTACTCCACTCTTGGGCTCTCACAAAAAGTTAATTCCTCTTTTGGGTCCTCCTCCTATCCTAATTCTTGGCTAAAACTGTTGGGCTCATCCTCCTCTACCTCAAAATCCGAATCGAGGTAGACTACTTCTGGTGATTGCTTTTTGAGTCCTGGAACATTCCTATCTAGGATGGTTATGACGAGCAGTTGGAGATTTTCTTTCACAATATTATGACCTAAATAGATAGTTTGGAGCACGATAGTAGTGGTCATACCTACCCACGCGTGCCTTGAGGGATAATATTCAGAAGTCACCCTCGGGAGTGCTGTATTGTCTCCACCCGATGTGCCATGTTCCTTTGGAGATAGTATAAAAAAAAGGGTGAGAACTCAAAAAAGTCTCAATAGGAGTGCTATGTAACACCTCCATATCTATCTCCACCCATTTATGGGATTTTAAAAAGGAACATAGCATAGCATGTATTATGATTTTTTTCTCATGGACCATAAAGCAAAACAAACAAAATAAAAGAAGAATGAAAACATTGACATAGATAAATCAAGCACAAAGGGTAATAAAATAAGAATACTAAATATAATCATAACTTTAACAGAAAGGATCTTTGAATAAAAGAAGAACAATAACATAATCACATTTTTTTTGTATTTTTCATTACTTTTCTCATAGCTTTTATGGAGGTATTAAGCTCAAACCGGTATTAAAAAGATGGGTGTCCCTTTCCCCTACCGAAAGTTCTTATTCTAAAAGTTTTGGCGATCACCTTCCCTTGTCAAAATATCATCTCGATCGATCACCTTCTCTTACCGAAGGACATACTATTTTTGTCTTTGGGGATCACCACCTTCCCTTATCAAAGGATTATTCCTTCGGTTCAATTAACAACTAAGGTTATTTAAGACATACACAATAAAAAAGGTCATGCCAAAAAAGGAATATATATATATATTTTCAACATAACAGTTATACATATGTATTTGTAAAAATAAGGATGGAGTGTATAATAATAATAATAATAATAATAATAATAATAATAATAATAATAATAATAATAATAATAATAATAGATTTACATAGAACATGTATGTACTCTCTAATTTAAGAATTTGCAATATAATAATAGTAATAACAACATTAATAGTATAAATAAAAGATATCATGTAGTATTATACCTTTAGAAAATATAATAAAAATGGGACATATTAAATAACCATCTATAGTTCATATAATATACGTATTTTTGGCTTAAATGACTTGTAATATAATGACAACAATTATAAGAATGATATCGATTAAGAAAATCGGATATGCATGTAGTTTTAATTAAAAAAGTCTTATATAATAATAAATTTATATGTGATAGAAATTTGGATGGAGAACCAAGCATATTCATGTAAAAAAAGAAATGATTAATGTCGTAAAACAAATATCAAAGATGAAAAGAGAAGGCATTGAATGTATAGTAGAAATATAGATGATAAGGATTCGGCATAACAATGACAAGAGAAATATAATCCATGCCAAGCATATAAGGTAAAGAAAACATAAATTCCTTACTCTTTCTAACGTCTGTTGATCGACTATGGGACTGACTCTTGTCTTTATACACGAAATATTTTTTGTAGAAGAAGAAGGGAGAAGACTAGTGTTGAGAGGGATAATCCTTCACCTGTTACTCTATCCTTATTTATATATTTTTAGTAGCAGGTGTGACTAGGGCATTTTAAATTTAAAAGAAGGAATTTGGAATGGTTGTTAGACTTATATCTGAATTTTAAAATTCTAAATCAATCTTCTAATTGGCTTTTGAAATTTTAAATTGCAGTTTTGAGAAGGGAGAAGAGGGAGAGACGGTTGTTACACTCTTTAAACTTGTCAATCACTGGCTTCCATGTTTTCACCAATCGTGGATTCACATTTAAATTTATTCCAAGATAATTTACTGGTAGTTCTGCTACCTTGCACCCTAATATACCACACACCCGATGTACCCAATCTGGCTAGACTTTTCACCGGAATCAAGCAAGACTTTTCAAAGTTAATACTTAACCCATACATCAATTCGAAACACCGAAATAGCATCTTATAGTTTCGAACAATCTCCTCCTCGGGTGGATAGAATAATATAGTGTCATCCGCAAACTGGAGATGAGACAACTCCATATTATCCCTCCCAATCAACAGTGGTGATATGCGCCGATTCCTAATTGCCGCTCCTATCATTTGATGCAGTACATCAACAACAAGCACAAAAAGAAAAGTAGACAATGGATCCCCTTGTTTCAAACCCCTCTCCATCCTAAAAGATTTTGTTGGTGACCTATTTATCAACACTGACATTATGCAGTACACACACATTCCTTAATTCACTCCTTTCATCTCTGACCAAAATCCATCTTTGCTAAAACAATATCTACAAAATTCTATTTGACTCTGTCATAAGTTTTTTGGAAATCCAGTTTGATGATAGCCGAAGCTTTCTTCCTCAACTTTAACCAATGAACAATCTCGCAAACAATCAATTCCCCATCGTAAATCTTCCTGCCTTTCACAAAAATACTATGCGTCTCCCCAACTAAACCTGACATAACCCGCCTCAACCTTCTTGACAATACTTTAGATACCACTTTATACACACATCCAACCATACTAATCGGTTGCAGGTCTTTGATATCCTTCGCCCCTACAGATTTTGGTGCCAATGCCACCGATGTAATGTTGGACTCTTTTGGCAACTTAGATGTCTCGAAAAACTCATCACAATTGTAGTAGTGAACTCATCTCCAATCTCTTTCCAACACTTTTTGATAAAGTTCATGTTGTACCCATTACTACCTGGAGCTTTTGTTGACTCACAATCCCATACTGCCTCCTTAATTTCTTCAACAAATGGCACTATCTCCATAGATATAGATTCTTCCTCTTCAATCCGATTAACTAGTCCTTCACGAAACCCAATCATAGGTGATACTTCTTGATGATACAAACTCTTGTAAAAATCCCTAATTGTAACCTTAATCCTTGCTTGATTCCTCACCACCCTTTCGTTGATTACCAGAGTATCAATCTTGTTATTCCTACATCTTGTTGAAGTAATGTTATGAAAATATTTAGTGTTCTTGTCTATCTCTTTTGCATGGTAAAACTGCGACATCTGTTTCTATTTTCTAATATATCTCCTTTCTAGCATACCACCTCTTGCAACATCTCACTATCGCCTTTTTTCTTGCATCTACTGTCCCATCATATGTACCATTACTAACTATATTATCAGTCTTCTTTATTTCATCCTCAAACTGCTTAATCTTCTTATCAATATCACTAAACTTCTCTTTATGCCACCTACTTATTAGTAAATTGAATGTCCCCTAAATTCTGTCATTCTTCTTTCACCATTTGCAAGAATTTCGCATGAGTGAACCATGAATCAAAGCTTTTAAAGGGTCTTAAACCCCACCCACCCTTTTATATTCCATTACCTTGGGGCAATGTTCAGAGAATCTCCTAAGTCCTCCTTTTAATCGTGTTTCTGGAAATTTCTCCAACCACTCTTTGATAACCATAATTATGTCAATACGACTACAAAATTGACTTCTAAACTAAGTAAATTTATTATCATTAAGCAATAAATTCACCAACTCGATATCTTGTACCCAACAAAATTATATAAAGCAAAAGAACCAACTATTACTACCAAGACACCATTGTCACTATCTTTATGATCATTTTCATCGTAACTTTTAAATTTACCATTTTCATACATCATCACTATAATTTTGGCAATAACCTTTCTCAATTAAACTGCTGGTTAATGAATGATTTTTTTAAATAAATAAATGATTTAATAGTATAAAAAGTTTAAATTTAAAAAATATCATAAAAACCATTAACACATTAATTAGTAAAAAGGATCAATTAAACTAAAATTATTATAAAGGACCTAACAAAATTTATTTAAAAATAGGGACCAAAAAAATTTATTAGATGACGATAATATCTTTTAATGGTATAATCTCTTTTTATTTTAATTGGAAAAAGTTTTTATATGTATAGTCCCAATAAGCATCTTCCATCATTTAATTTTCTCAAGAATTTCTAATTTTAGTGTTCATCGTGTTATCAAATCACAACCCAAGTATTGGACATAAACCGTAACTCCATTATACTCCACCGCCTCAAGTTTGTAATTGAAAATAATTGTGACATCTTCATTTCTCAATAACATTTGTTTATCTCCAACAATTTTCGATTGCGTGAGAATTATGATTCTGCACTTATCTCCGACCTCGGCATCAAACGTTACTCAACTCTAACTCTTCACGTTCCTTTCCTTGACGGCACGTAGCTTTTGGCTGTTTCCAAGCCATGGTTTAACTTTATCAACTGGAAGTCGCTGCCAACTACGATAAGTAGTATTATTGTTAATTTGAAAACTTTAATTTCAGAAAAGATATAGATCAAAAGAAAATGTGATGTTGAAGAATTATATTATCACTCAATGAAAATAATATGGTCCTTCTCCTTAAATAAAATTTATTATGATCCTTATTAAAAATTTTAACATATTTGGTCCCTTTTTAATTAACTTTTATTAGTGCACTACTAGAAAATTAGTTATTATAGACGAATATTTTCGACGGATTTTATCCCACGGAAATACAGACAGAATTTTAGAGGGATTTTTTGTCGAAAAACAAAAAAATGAATTAGCATAAATTACAGACAGAAAAGAGAATCCGTCTATAATTCTGTCGAAAAAATTAAATTTTTTTCCGTTAAAAATGATTACAGACAGAAAATTCGTCTGTAATTAAATAGACAAAATGCTGCATTTTATTAAATTATTACAGACGGATTTTCTGTCTGTAATTTAAAATTTTCCGTTGTAAATGTTGATATTTTAGGTCTATGATAGTTGGGGTTAAGTTTATGCCCGAGCTGCATTCATTCACAGCACACAAATCAAACCTAGCATTCCCCACAGCGCCACCGCCGACGAGCTCCTTCTTCTGCTTTCCTCATCCACAGCGCCACCGCCGGCCACTTTAACCGCCGCAGCTACCTTCTCCTTCTTCTCCTCTTCTTTAAACACTGAACCAGTAGAATACAGCCCCTGTCTCTCTCGTTCCTTCTCATTCGCAGAACAAAGCAAGCTCAAGCTCCACCACCGCCGCGCCTCTCTCTCCTTTTATCCCCCTCAGTTCTGGCTCGCATACCTTCGCGCAAGCCCTAGCTCCGTGGCGACCAAAATCGGTTTCACCGTTAGTCGCGGTTCCACCTCTCTCTTTCTCCCTGTTCGAACCGATAGGGTGCGTGAACTAGGGTTTTGGTTTTGTGGCAGTGGTTGTTCATCGGAGAGCCACTGGCGATGCTCCGATTCTCAAGCATTCTAAATTCAAGGTGATCTTCGTAATGGCAGCATTATATTTTTCCCAGACTTCAACTCAAAATTCATATGATTTTTTTCGCTTATCGTAATCGATGTGCTTTCTCATTGCTTATTGTGATCTATGTGCTTTTTCAGTTTCTTTTTTAGTTTCTAATTCAAACTTTTGATTGAGGACTATGATTAGTTTGAATCTGAATTATAATTGTTTACAATATTTTGTCAGTATTAGTTTGGGAGGGAACTTGACAATGGTGGATCTTCCTGGTATAACTAGGGTTCCTGTTCATGGCCAGCCTGAAAATATCTATGATCAGATCAAGGATATTATCATGGAGTATATTAGACCTGAAGAGAGCATTATTCTGAATGTTCTTTCTGCTACTGTTGATTTTACTTCTCCATTAAATGTTATATTTGTTGTAGAAGTTTGTTGTATGCTTTGACTTCTCCTGAAATTATTTCAGGTTTTGAACAGTTTGGAGTCCGTGAAATGCCGGGTTTGATGTACATTAGCTTTGTGTTCACTCCATCATTTCCTGGTCATATTACCTAAGGATTAATGCACGTTATATATTCACATTACTATTAGACTTCTCTGGCTTCCCGGTTATACACAATAATCCAGATAAGTGCCTTGTGATGCACACTAGTATTAGGCATTCCCAAATATTGAAGAGCAAATGTAAGTTATAGATGCAAAATTTAATTGAATTAACCAGCTGCTTAGTATTTTATAATCAAGATATTATCTGATTACCCGAGTAGTTGTTGGCTCAAGCCTTGTATTTAATTTCTTTTTTCGTTTTTGGTTATTAAACAGGATTTAATTTGATAAAGTTTCTGCCTTCTCTTTCTTTGAATCTGATTTAATGTGTGACTGAGAATTTTCAGTTAAAAAGTTTGTCTTTCTCTTCTATTTTTAGGTTATTTGCATGTAAATTGGAGTTTTGAATTTTAATATACCTGCTTTGAACAGAGATGGGTGGCTTAAATATGATGAACTGGGGAAGGAAATACTGTCCATTGCACTACCTGCTGCTTTGGCATTGGCAGCTGATCCACTTACCTCACTGATCGACACAGTGTTTGTTGGCCACATAGGTACTTATTATTACAGATGGTGAATTAGTTAGTTAGTTATTAGTAACTTTCTGTTAATAGTCACTTAAATCATTAACTCAAACATACTCTTGTATAAAGTAAGCTAATTTGATTAAATTAATTTTATTTATTGGTTTGCATGTTCTTGTTTTAAACTGGTCGAAAGTATGGAATTGTAATTTATCTGCCTGCAGCTTATTTGGCTTAATTTTATTCTCACCCTGGAAGCCCATTCTGAATTGCTAGTTTGTTGTTTATTTAATAGATAGTTGTAATCTTGTAATTGTAGTTGGTGATGATGGTTACAAGTATTTGCTTGTCTTAGGTTCTGTTTGTTTGGACATACATTTGATTGATGATTGTTCTGTAGTACTTGTTCATGGAAAGTATTGCTAGTTTATGGATTAGATCTTGCTATACTGTTCCCTATGTTAAGAATGTTAGCATGTCTTATTCAAGTTTTGGTTTCCTTAATTTTATCATGGGTAGTGTTAAGATCAAAAACCATTTATTGCTTTTGGTGAAATGGTTCTTCTCATGATACTAGATATTATATGATCCCTATATGAACTAGTTATTTTCTTCCATTATTTTCTTCCATTCAAGAGTTTAATCCTTTAGGCAAAGATAGCTATCAAAATAATTGAATTTGAAGAAGATATAAGACAACAAGTGTGATAAAATGTGTGGTCAATAGTCGTAATTGTTCGGTTTAATGCTTGAATGGTAGTTAACATAATAATATTCCTCTAAATTTTGTAATCATCTCCTTGTTATTTATCGGGCATTTGTTTGATTAGAATGTGAATATAAGTGGACGAAAAGTGATTTAGTCTCTGCATATTTTTCTGGGCAATCCCTGAGCCAAGCCCATTTTAAACTTGGATGATTCTTCCTATGACTTCAATAGCCTTCACAATGTTCTCAAAAGTTTTTTGAGTTATTCTATATAATATTCAGTTATGTTGGACTCAGATTGCTGTTGTTTTTTGCAGTTCATATTTCATCTTCATAAAAAAAAGAAATAGCCACTTTCTTGAAGGAAGTCACGTCTCAGGAACCTAATCTTCATGTTGTTGACATTGATCTACCACTTATTGGAGTTTGTGCTCACAATTATTAAGTAAGGTTTAAAATTTCTTCATAGAAAATGCACATGTTCTGCATATGATATTATGCACTCCACTTTTTTTTGTTTTTCTCATTGATATCCATCTATCATGAGTATAGATTAAATTAATCTCTATGAAGGTAATGACTTTGCTAATATGTAGAAACTATAATAAGATATTCAGTCATGTTTTGCTACATTTGTAAAAGTAGTTGTGTTCATGCTTGCTACTTGAATGGTTTGGGTAAAAGATGCTGTGAAACAATTAGTTGCTGTTATTTGTTGGCTGTCATTTGGTGCTATGAATTTTCTATTTTATCTTGAGATTATGTTTAGGTGATGAACTTAATTCCAGGGAGAGGTGAGGAAGTATTTAAAAAACTGGAACAGTTTCTCTAGTTAAAATTTAGGTGTTTGCTACTCTGTTGATTGAATCAGTGCACAGGTCAATTCAACTAATTGACTTATTGTTCTTTCTTGCAATTGAACTAATCTATCATGTCAAAGTTGTTTGCATCAGTTGACCTGTTCGGTTAGTTACAGATTAGAATGGAACCAAATAAAAATGGCACATTATAAGGGTTTAGGTGGAAGGTCCAAATCAGTGGTGTGTTGCAACATGGGTTAAAGAAATTTATCTGCAATACTATTGAATTTCCCAGCCAACTTTGCTAAATCACATGTAATTTATTTAGCACTTGTAATTTTTTGTCTTAATAGAGTCATCAAATGTAAGAAAATCTCTAGTCCTCTGGTCATGTGCCTCTAGTCCACCTCCTTCAACTATATCGATTTTGGAAACATATAAGAAAATCTATTTATGTAGAAAAAGTTATATTGATAGCTAAGATAGTGGTATAGATCTTAGTACAGGTTTACACTAATAATAATTTCCATTAAATTTGCACAGTTGGATTATTTATAGTGTATGCTTTGATTTACTTGAATTATGACTCCTATTTGTAAAAGAGTGTACTAGAAATCCATTTCTTCAATGCCAAGTTTAAGGAATAAATAGGAGATGTTTTAGCTGCTCACGCTGCATATATTCAGCAGACTGGTAAAGAGTCGTATTCTGATTTTGTGCAGAATGTTATATCAAGAGCCAATATGGAGAAACGTTTGGTATGCAATTAGCCTTTGCTACAATTGAAGAAAGCTTTACTCTTTGATGATAAGCTGATACAGAAAAGATGACTACATGCACTACCTGTTACATTTTTTTTGCAGGAAAATATGGAGTCAGCTCATAGTAATAAACATCTTTAAATAGCAACAGAGATTCAGATTCATAAGAAACAGTACCTGAGTCATGATTGCAACAAAATCCCGATTCGATCGAATTCCTTTATCAAAAATCAGTAAAACACAAATCAAATGCCTATTCAAGCCTATATAACAGTAACCTCCGCGTAAATCAGCTCGCGGAACGCGTCAAATCAAAATCACACGAAAAAAACAAAGCTGAAAAATAAAGACGATCGCGAAACCGCAGAAGAATCAAGCTTCCCGATCCAGCATTTCTCCAAATTCCTTCGGATCAAAAGTGAAGAATCCCTTCGAATCCTCACAAAAATCGAGGAATCAATGAGAGAAGAAAAGATTTAGGAACAAAAAAACTCGGAGAAATGAGAAAACGAAGAAACGAGAAAACAAAGAAATGAGTCCTCGCTCTGAAAAATCGTTGAGAGCAATGATACCGTCACGCGCGGGTGCGTCACCGGCGTCTCGTGAATTCGAAGAAAAGATGACTACATGCGCTACCTGTTACATTTTTTTGCAGGGAAATATACCTGTGCACACATTATTGTCTAAATATTTATTATTCTATTTTTTTACTATTTTATTTATTTACTATCTGTTGTCATGTTAAAAGTGGACTTTAGTTACATTTCATGTAATTTAAGAGATGAATTCATGATTGGTTATCAATGACAAGGCTTCATTTATAACTATTGACTTGATCAGTGAATTTTCCAGAATGAACTTGAGGCTGCTAAATCTGAGATTCAAAGTTGGCATTCTTCAATTCAAAATGAGCCTTGTGTACCTGCTGGTGCCACTCCTGGTTAGTTTGTAATTCCTTGTCTTTGGCATGTTAATTGTGATATACATCTGCATTTTAATTGTTCAAGTTTTAGTTCTTTGTACACAATTGCTTTATTTTTTTGTTATAAATTTATCCGTGAACTATTAGTTAACCTTTGTTCTTTCCAGAGCCCAAAATGTTGCTTGATTTTCTTCAGGCCCTGAAATCCTCAGAGGAGTCTTTAAGAGAGCAGGTTTAGAATATAATCTGCCCTTTTTTTCTGTTGATGTAGTTCACTATCCATTGATTAATTATCAATTATCATTGACCATTGACATATATCTATTGTTATCAGCTTGAAAAGGCAAAGAAAAAGGAAGCTGCGTTCATTGTAACATTTGCAAAACGAGAACAAGAGATAGCAGAGTTGAAGGTATCATGCTCAAAATAAGTTTTTTTCTATAGCATGGCTGTATATGTGCAATTACATTTTTTTCTGACATCAACTTTGACCACCTGAGTAAAATTTATTTCCACCCTTTTAAGAATACTAACAAATTTACCCACTCTTCAATGCTAGTCAAGTTGAAATAATTGCCTTATTTTTTGTCTGAGTGTAGATCGGATATAGTAAGGTAGACATCCTCTGCTCAGAAAGTGGGAAGCAGCGAATAATTTTGATGGACCAAGAATCTCAAGAAAATCCGTCTGTAATTACAGATGAAAAATCCGTCGAAAAATGGGAAGCAGTGAAAATTCGTCTGTAATTACAGACGGAAAATCCGTCGGAAAGTTTGTCGCCTTTGGAAAATGGACAGAAAATTTACAGAGAGAAAATCCGTCGATAACTGGTAAAAATCCGTCTGTAATTTTCCGACGGAAAAAAAATCTGTCGGTAAATAATTTCCGACGGGACTTTTACAGAAGGACAAAATCCATCAGTAACCAAAAATCTGTCTGTAATAAAGACTAAATCCGTCTATAAATCTGTCTGTATTAATCTATTTTCTAGTTGTGGTGGTTTTTAATGCTAATTCTCATTTTAAAATTTTTACCGAGTTTACTTTATTTTTTGCATAGGTGTTAACAAGATGTTTAATTCAACCTATTTGAGTGAGATTTTTAGATGGAGTTCCGAACCATATTGTCGCTCATACCTTACCTAAAAGTCCTTAACCTTAAAGAAATAACTTTTCTTCAAGAGCAGAATTTTTATAACTAACTATTATCTTCAAATCTTTATATTTTATATTTTTACAGTTTGTGTTTATAAATGCAGGTATTTGTGCTTCAATGTAAAGATTCTTCAATTCGGTTCCTTATGCGTTTGCTTTAGTAACATCACTTGAAGACCATCAAGATGAATCATGTTTTGGGCTTGATCATCATGAACTACATGCATTAAAAAATCTACTTAATATACTAAAACTGAATTTTCTCCCAATTAATAAAGGTGAGGTATCGATCTCTCGTGACTCCGTTTTTCCTCCAAAATGAATGCATTTTTCTCTATTCTAAATTATTTTATAAAAAATATCTTTATTATAATTATATTATAATTAATATTTAATGAATAATACATAATTATACTAATTTAGGAACATATCTTCATTATAATTACTAGCGGCTCAACAGGCACTAACGTGCCTGTTCAGCCGCTTTTCTATTATTTGGAAGAAATTAATTTTATTTTTAAAATATATTATTTGTTTTTCAAATTTATTAAATTACTTTTTTTAAATTTTAATATTGATGTGATCTTATTTATATCATATTTTAGTGTTGGTGTTAATATATCATTTACCCTTTAAATTTGTCAGATAACTATTTTTTTATCATTTTAAAATTAACGTAACCTTATTTATATGATATTTTGTTGAGAGTAAAATTACTATAAAAAACTTTTAAAATGCTAAATTATAAAATCACACAATAAAGATATATGTATATATTATCAGAAAAAGGTATAGTTCAAGAAATAACGACAAAAATGTTATCCTAATTTAAAAAGAGTATATCTACAAACCCAAATGCATGTTAGTTATTTACAAAAGATTAATTTTGCCTAAATATCATGGATATTCATGTTTGTCTTCTTCTTTTTTAAGTGGTAGGCCAAAATATAATTTTGAATATGAAGAGGCCTTCATTTTCCTACAAATAGTGGAAAGATAGAAGAAATGAATATGCTTATAAATTTCATTTTTAAATATCAAACTATAAGAGTATTAATGAAAAATTTAGGAGAATACAAAGATTGTGTATCTAGAAAAAATCCTTTGTAATTAATCATACATCTCCTTATCAATAACTTCTTGCATCTTGAAAAACTGTCAGATTTTGTTTACCATAAAAATAACCATATAAATGCTCCACGTTTATTCAATTAAATTGATTGCTTATTATAGAAAAGAATTCAATTAAAACCTGTAGAATTGTGATATCTTGTTTTGTAGTGAACTTTCTAAAAGGACAAAAAAAATTACATTAATCCTTGTTTATCATTGACAAAATATAAATTAAATGATATTACATTTTTTTTTGTTAGGAATTTTTTTTAATAACAATTACCTGCAATGATATTGTTTTGTATCGAAATGAGTTAATTGTGTTCTTTTAAGTTCATGGGTGAAAAAAAAAAGAGTTAAAAGTTTAACATAATTGGTATATAGGACGAAATAGACGGAAATATTTATTATGTAATAAAAGTTTATTGCATTACCTTTTATTCTTTTTATCCAATATTTCTCTTTTTACCATCTTCCATAATTGAGTTTTGTCTGCTTTAACTGTACCTCCCCAACCAATAGAATAAATTTTGATTGGATGAACCTAAGTCAATTTCACGTTTGATCAATAACACTAAAACAAAAATATGTATCATCAATGCAGTTGTCCCTGTCATTAATGCTGTAATCCTTACTTTATTGTCGATTAGTTTTATTGATGCAATTGATTGCTCATCCTTCCATGTACTCCATAATAATTAGAATCCTATTTCCTATAATTTATTGCATATATGTATCACAATATATTTTAATAGTGTTTTATATATTACTTTGGAATTAAGTAATGATACATTCCAAATAAGACATACCAATACCTTTTATTGGTTTTAAAATTTTAATTTTTATAATTTTATTGCTAAAATTATAAAATTGATAGCAACATTTAAAGAAATCAAATTTTGAATTTTTTTCAAAGTAAATATAAATATTGCAAACTATAATTTCTTAAAAAACCAATAATGATATATTTTAAGGATATATGTTTATTAATTTTTATAATTTATGTGAATCGTAGTTGGCGCAAACCTGTTGGGGAAAGTAGAGGTTTCAGTTCCTTTCGCTTATCTCTTTGAATATGCTGATGAGCTCTCTTGATATCAATTTATCTGTTAAAAATCTTGGTCGTTGGTTGTTGAAATTAGTGAACAAAACTATCTATTCTAATGTTGATATTGTAATAATAAAATTACATAATACACAAATTATACTTGTAAAAAGGCTCACGTATTTGCCAAGCACATAAATTACCTGAGGTGCAAGTAACAAAATTTCTTTGAACACCACATTCTTTGTGAATTGTCCCCTTTTTTCATCTACTGTTCCTTCTTTTTACTAAGATTTTTGTGGTTGACTGAGAAACACTTCGAGATAGAGCAACGTATAATTGACCATGGCTGAACACATGTTTAGGGAAATAGATCCTACCTAAGGGATAGTTTGCCCTTGTGATTTATTTATCGTTAAGGCAAAACTCAACCTTATAGGAAATTGCTTTCTAATAAGCACAAAGGGTAATCCTGAGTTCTCAGTTGTTTTGTGTTTTATCCGAGGCAGAAAAGCACTTTTTCCAGAGTGATGGCCTGTTAAGATTTCCACGTCTAACATGTTTTGAAAAGTTCCTCGACACAGTAGCCTTGTGCCATTGCATAAGCCTGCCTTAGGATCTATGTTTCTTAGTAACATTAGAGGAGCACCTTTTTTTACCTTCAACATATGAGGTGGCAATCCACCTGTGGAGATCGAGTTAAGATATTCTTGTTGATACAGATTATTTGTATCTCCTTCTACTTCATCAAAGGATGCTAAAATTCATTCGTCTCCAGGAAATTGGTTGATGACTATATCATTAAACTGTTGCACATCATGATTCTTAGGTGTCAATATCGCTCTCTCCACTATATAAGATGCATCCCACCCATGAGATTGCAAATTTGGAAAGGTTTCTTCTATTAATTTGTGTAATGATGCCTCACCTTCCCATGGTATTGCCATGTGTGCTTCTATTTGTACCAAGTCTTCACATATGGTAGGCTCAATCCCATCCCCTATGCGCATAAGATACTCCGCAAAATCACGATCATTAAGAGATCGCATATTTTGTCGCAAGTGGAGAATTTTGGTGAATGCCCACAAATGTGATTTAACAATAGAAGCTGAAATCATTTGCGACTTACTTCCTTTCGGCACAACAGGTAGTACTTGGCGAAAATCCCCTCCCATAACCATCACCTTCCCTCCAAATGGATTATTGTTTTCTAAGATGTCTCGCAATGTGCGGTCCAATGATTCTATTGTCTCTTTATTAGCCATTGGCGCTTCATCCCAAATTATCGCTGTCGTATGCCTAATCAGTTTTGCGAGATCAGATTGTTTACTTATATTGCACGTGGAGGATGGCTCTGCATTGATTGGGATCTTAAATCTAGAATGAGATGTTCGACCACCAGGCAGTAAAGTTGCAGCTATTCCTGAGGACGCAGTTACCAAGAGAATATGCCCTTTACGTCTTAAGTCTGCAATTATAGCTCTGTAAAGAAATGTCTTACCTACTCCTCCTGGTCCATCAATGAAGAACACTCCACTTTCTCTTTGATCAACTGTATTCATAATACACCTGAAAGCTGTAGACTGGTCATGATTCAATCTTTCTATAGAACACAGGTCTTCTTGAGGAACTTCGATGGACATTTCTTCTTGAATAATTCTAGGCATGAAGTTGTCATTGTCGTTGTCCGAGGTTAGAGCTGATAAATCGTATTGTGCAATATGTTTTCCATGCTGTAGGAGGATGTCATTTAAATCCCTAAGCAAATGATTTGTCAACCCATTGCAGGTTGTAGTGCTTGTTGATGCGTAATCATCCACCATACATGAAAGAAACTCGTCCCATAGACTTCTTACATCTGTTGGCTCACAAAATATTAAAATGGTGGCAAACAACTTTCTTAAAGCACATGGCATTCTTAAAATGGATGCCTCAACCAAACATGATCTTATACTACTATCACTCTCCAACAGTCCTCGATGTTGAGCGGATTGCTTGAAGGATGAATATTGGACACCATCGACTGTTAGCAAATCATCCCAACCAGTTGGGCCTCTTACATTTGACAACAGAATACGCAAGTAGAATTTTTCACCTTCTGTTGGCGAAACGGTATAGATCCGACCGATAGATCTCTTTTGTGACCTGCGTCGACGCCATTCTTTTTCCTTGATGTGCCAACTGTAACATTCTGGGATTTTCCTGTACAAAAGATGCCTAGATTGTTGGTCATCAGCCTGATTAAGTGCAAATAATTCAGTGAGCATTGTTCTTGACAAATAGTCATTATTAACTATTTTAGAAATAGTTTGGTGCTCATAAAAGCTCACTTGATGTTGATTTGGCAAATGAACTTGCAACCTTTCAACTGATGGGTACATTCGGTAAAGGTTGAATCGAAATATCCTCCAGCATGCCTCTGGAGTGGCAATCCATCCTGCATTAATAAACTGTTGCACCTCATCATAATTAGAACTTCTGTGAACCTCCATTGCCGCACGGTCTGGTCCCTTATAGCAATACTTGTATAGATATTTTATGCTCTTGATACTGCTACATATCTCTACATTGATATGGCAATCATACTTCAGTACTAGCCAAGGGTTGCATGGAACCACCCATCTATTGTCAATTGTGACATTTTGGTTGATAGAGATTGGAGTATCAAATTGCCTCCTATATTGAGGATATGAGTCATCACCTCGTCGTGTCTCTGGTACGAACTCTTTTGGTTAGTTGCATTTACATTGACCGTTCTTCATGCATAGTGAAGATTGATTTAGTGTTCTGCAAGGACCATGGATCATATGCCTTAGCACTGCCTCATGTAAGTGTGGTTCTGTTTCTTTACATGGTATTTCTGCTCGGACCAAACTATCATATTGGTCAGGATCACTCAACTTGCCATTATTTTCTAAGATTAGCAACATATGTACGTGTGGCAATCCTCTTTTCTGAAACTCGGTGACATAAATATAACTTTTCACCTTTTCCAATACACCTTTGGTAATAACATCATGCTTTAATTGTTCGAACTTGGCTCTGAAAATCCTAGTTGTTAGATCCAGACGATCCTGTGGAGTTTGAGTAGGACTGAGTTCCAAAGCTATTTCCGACCATGATGGATTGCATGTCATAGTTAGAAAGATATCCGGCTTTCCTTCTTTAAGAACAATAGCCATTCCATCCTCGTACCGTTGAGTCATGTCTCGACGACTGCTCACGAACGACGATGGTAATATCATTCTTCTGCCAACATTTTCTAAAACCAATTTTAGAGAAAAGTATTATTAGTTTTAAAGTTTAAATTCAGGAACACATAATGATCAATCGTGTGGCCATTAAATTGAATAATTACCTGCATTATTCTCTCCTGTGTGCAAATAATCTTGTAAGCCTTGATACAGTTCAGCTTGAAGTTCCTTTTGTCTTTGTCGAACCCATCTTAACTTGCCTGTTTCCATTTTCACATAGTTGTCAACAACATATTGTTGAAGAAGTCGCCCCGCTTGCAAAACTGTTGAGTGGTCATTGGGGCGGATCTACGAATATCGAGGATTATAGAAAATTGTTAGAAATTGTGAAATGATGTATTGGTACAAATTATCATATACGGAAGTCTATAAATGATGTAGCAAATATAAGAGTTTGTACCTAAAGCATATAACTATAATATGTCTGGCATGATACTTTGTTTCCACGTTGAGTTCGAGTATTTATATCCCATCCATGGGTTCCAAATGGAAAAAGAAGAGGATATTGTAGTGGATCGTAATACCCAACAAACTCCTGAATCCTTCTAAGTTTGAACCTTGATATCTCGTCCGCGCACCATTGTTTCAATGTCATCACCAACTATTATGGCTGCTACTTGTGAAGCAGTTGGGAGACTGTATTGTGGTTGATTAGCAGGTCGCTCTCTGATCACCAAATTACACTCTTGCACATCTAGTCGTTGTGCAAGCTGGCAGAATACATGGATAAAAGGATTATATCGGTGCAACAATTGTTTTAGCTTCAAAACCAAACTTTCATGCAATTATGTATTTGATGGGACGACTTTTGTGTGGTTTAGAATTTCACAAATGAAAGCTCGTTGCAATATAGTTTCTAAACCAACATCAATCCTTTCATACAAAAATTTGTTTGTCACTAGTACAAACCCAAAAATCTATAAACCGAAGTATTGGAACCTCGGGTCGTTCTCCCTAGGAATTACAATAAAGTGTTCTTGTTATTGGTTATGAGATATTTTGGGGTTTTTGATAAGAGGCATGAAATGTAATGACAATGAAAATAAACTAACAATTACAAAGGTCTTGGCAAGGGTTGGTGGTCAAGGATCTCTATCCTTATCACTAACCACAACATGAGAATCGGCAAGGATCAATCCCACTAAGTCAACCCCTAACTAATAGTAGAGGAAAGTCAAGTGAGCTATATCAATCCAAGTCCATAAGTCCTAGTTCTCCACCAAATCAATTAGTGAGATCTAGAGTTAATGGCTCCCAATCGTCAATCACTTGGACATTAGTAACTCAAGAGTTCCTAAGTTACCTTCCCAAGCCAAGAACATAAAATTCTATTCTAAAATCCAACCAAGCATTTTATCAAACACTTGGAAGGCATAGAAGGAAAGCATAGTAAATTGCAAGAATTAAAGGAATCTACAACTACAAAAGAAAGAGATTAACAATAGAAAGGCAAAACAATAGAAAAGTAAACTCATAACTAAAAGAAAAATTTTAACAAACATATAGAAGGCAATAAAAGTAAACAACATAAATTGTAAGAATTAAAGAGAGATCTAACTAGAATAGCAAGAGATCAACAATAGAAAAGGAAGACAATTATGAAACAACAAAGAACTCACCAATTGCATTGAAGAAGAAATGTAGATCTACAAAAGAAACTTCATAAACTACAACTAACAATACAAAGGAATTACAAGAGAAGAAGAATTCTACAATCTACAAGAGAACAATTGAAGATGAAAGAGGAAAATTAAGAGAGAAGAAGAAGTAGATCTAGATCTAAAACCTAATCCTAATTCTAGAGAGAAGTGAGAGCTTCTCTCTCTAAAACTAACTAAAGCATAATAAAACTAAAATAAAACTAAACTAATGACTAGATGCCTCATCCCTCTTCAATCCTTGGGTTAAATAGCATCAGAAATGAGTTGGATTGGGCCCACAAGGCTTTAGAATTCGCTGGCCACTAATTTGCTTTTAATGAATCACGTGCAAATCGGCGCGTGTGCCCCACTAAACGTGATGCAACTATGACAAATCTTATATCATTTCGAAGCCTCGGATGTTAGCTTTCCAATGCAACTGAAACCGCATCATTTGGATCTCTGTAGCTCAAGTTATGATCGATTGAGTGCAAAGAAGTCGGCTTGACAGCTTTTGCGATTCCTTCATTTCTTCATGAGTTCTCCACTTTTACATGCTTTTCCTTCATTCTCTTGATCCAATCTTTGGCTCCTAAACCTGAAATCACTTAACAAACATATCAAGGCATCTAATGGAATCAAGGTGAATTAAGATTAAACAATTAAGGGCCGAAAAAGCATGTTTTCACTCTTAAGCACAATTAAAGGAGAATTTACAAAACCATGCTATTTCATTAAATAAATGTGGGAAAAGATGATAAAACCCTCTAAATTCAACACAAGATAAACCCTACAAATGGGGTTTATCAATCTCCCCACACTTAAACCAAGCATGTCCTCATGCTTAAGCCAAGAGAGAAACAAGGGGTATCAACATTTATTCAATGAAGTCTAACTAAATGCAATCTACCTATATGCAACTATCTATATGAATGCAATTGCTTGGTCAACATAAATCAATTTCCAAGAAGCATATATGCACAAGGACTAAGGACTAACAAGTCTAATCCACAATTGAATTGAGTTATTAAATATTTTTACAAACTTGCAAGAAAAATGATGATTATAGGTGAAAACATGTAATTGAGCATCAAACCTTCACCGGATGTGTTTGTGCTATATTCGCTCAAGTGTTTAGGTTTGATTCACTCAATTCTCCCCTAATCATGCTTTCCAAGATTTTTTTTTCTTCTAACAATCAACATTTATTGTATGCATGCATACAAGTATCATGAGGTCTTTTCATTGGTTGTAATGGGGCTAGGGTCAAGGTAAGGATGCATATTTGGTCAAGTGGACTTGAAATTTGAATCTTTGATTAGCTTAAACTTCCCACCTAACCTATGACATCCTATACAATTAAGTTATAATCTAACTACCCATTTTTCAGTTTTTAACATATTCATGCATTTTCTTCTCATTTCACAACTCATATGCATTGATTTTATTGAGCTTCGCTTTGCTTTGGGGCATTTTGTCCCCTTTTTATTTCTTTCTTTCTCTTTTTCTTTCTTTTTTCTATTTCTTTCTTCTTTTTCTTTTCTTTCTTTTTGTTTTTTTTCCTTTTTCTTTTGTTTTTCTTATTTTTTTCTTTTCTTTCAAACTATATACAAGAACATCAATGCATAAGGTCTATACATTTTTATCAATACATGAGCATGTACCCAATTCCAAATAATTTCAATAAAAATACAAAACTACCATTTTATTCAACCAATGTCCCAAGGTTCCCACACTTGAATGATACACACACACTAGCCTAAGATAATCAAAGATCCAAATAAGGACATTTATTGTTTTTCACTTCAAGGCTTGTAATGTGCTAAAATTAAGAACAAGTGAGTTAATCGCAGGCTCAAATTGGCTAACAATGGAAGATAAAAGGTAAGGCTATTTGGGTAAGTGAGCTAAATGAAATGATGGCCTCAATCATATAAGTGCATGAATACACAAAATAATGGACATAAAGAGATTACAATCATAGAAAGATGTAACCACACCAAGAAGGAAAATAAGTGGTTATAAGATGTAACCACACCATTAGGCTCAAATCTCACTTGCTTGTGTTCTTAGCTCAAAACATGTTCCACAATATATATAATTCAAGCAAGTCTTATGAAAAATTTTCACTCAAATCAATTGGTGCCCTATAGATAGAAATCTTGAAAAATTTCATTATTTTGACTAAGCTTATTATGTATATATATATATATATATATATATATATATATATATATATATATATATATATATATATATATATATGCAAAATTAAGAAAATGAAACAAAAATCCTAAAAGACCTAAAATGAAATGAAAAGTGTTGAGATTAAAAACTTGTCACCTAAAATCGCCGACCGGTCAGACGACCTCCCCACACTTAAAAGTTTGCACAGTCCTCGGTGCACTTAAAGATGAGCAAGGGGGTACGGCGACTCTCCGGATTGCCACCTTCAGCCGGTAGGTCAACCGGTTGCTGCGTGTTGTTTGCGCTTCCATTTTTGCTTGTGGTGCGTCATTCATGAAAAAAAATAAAAATATAACACCATAAGATGAGAAAACAAAAGCAAGGAAGCATACATTTATTGGAATGAGGTACTAATCACTAGAATTGAGTGAGTGAATTAGTGTGACTTGATGAAAAATAAGTGTGTGAATTCTAAAATAGGCGCCTTTTAGAACACACACTAGCGTCAAAAGCTGAGTCACAAAAAAGAGGCATGCACTTTACTCATTCTAGTGTGCTTGAGATGCTTTAAGTAAACTTGTAAGGTAAAACAAGCATTAAAGAAGCATGAAGGCATTCAAGCTATAACATATATGGATGTATATGACCATGAAACACAACGCATTAAAGTAAATGCACAACATCCAATATCAAGAGATTGCCTAATCAAAGAATATGATTCAAATCACATGGTGGCCGAATCATGCAATTCAAGAAGAGTTACAAGCTCGAAGGCAATTCTCATCACTTGGTATTCTTAAAAGGTAAGCATGAAAAACTCAAAACTAAGTAGCAAAATATAACCTCAATAATAGAATCCAACAATAATTATAAACATAATGATGTTAAGATAACATCCCTTTTTAATACTCAGCAGCAATTAATGGTAAACAAGAATAACAATCCAACACTTACAATGAAAAAGAGAAAATGAAATGAAAACTAACTAAAACTAACTAATCAACTAACTAACTAACTAATTAACTAACTAAAATAAATGGTTATCAATGGTGTTTGGGAGTGTTGGATGAAGGGTAGGAGAAGGGAAGAAGAAAGGAGAAGGAAAGAAATGAAAAGAGGTGAAGAAAAGAGATGTGGTGAAGGAAGGATATCCGCACGTACGCGTGCGCGCGGATGGTGGTGCAATGGACGCGACGCGTAGGTGCACATGGCGCGTTCGCGCGGATGGCTTATTTCGAGAGTGGCGCGTACGCGTCATGTACGCGTACGCGCAAGTGATTTTGTGCCAAAGGCACAATGCGCGTGCAACATTCGCACAACTCTTGGGTTTTTGGCTTGGGGTGGAATTTCTCAATCCACGCGTACGCGTACATGGCGCGTCCGCGCGGATAGGCGAAAATGATTGATGCACGCGTACACATGCAGTGCGCGTACGCGCGGATGGTGCTCTGTTTTTTTTTTTTTTATGTTTTTGCACCAATCTAAGCATTCCAAACCTCCAAACAGCTACCAAAACACCATAAAACCTTATTTAACATGCCAAAACTACCAATTATACTCAACAAATCAACCAAAAACATGAATTTAAACTAATTATCAATATGTACAAAAAGAGAAAATGAAAAGAAGTTACAATGGTGGGGTGTCTCCCACCTAGTACTTTTGGTTATTGTCCTTAAGTTGGACTTATGGGGAGCTCCATCAAGGTGGCTTGTGCTTGAAGCCATCCTTGAACATCCACCAACGCTTGCATTTCCAATGAGCTCCATTCTTTAAGTTCAATTCTCCCAAGCTTTGATGGAGTTCTTCATAGACTATGGGCTCCCAAAGTTGATCCTCATGTATGCCGGGATCCCATATCTTGTTTCTACACCCATCTTTGAGTTGATTATCATTATTCCATTTGGGTGCCATGATGTTGGAATTCTCATTTAAGCAACCAAACAACATCCTATACCCAAGCAATTTAGCTCTACACCAACCGTTGCAATTAAGCCTTGAACGTGTAGCCTTCATGAACCTAGAATGATATTTCCAACCACTAGCCATCTCCCTTTTGCTCTTAAAGCCACAAATATATCTAAGTTGACCATTCGTCTCAAGCAAACCATATTCAAGGGGAATAATAAAGCTTAAGTATAAGGAATTTACCCACTTGAACGAAAGAATAGATGGTGATGGCTTGGGGAGAGGTATTCCCAATGTTCTTGCAAGCTCTACTCCCTTATATTCTTCCTTGATTGCCTCCACCTCTTCACAAACTTCTTCACTTTTAATCTTTTGTTCATCATTTTCATCTAGCTCTTCTCCATCACTCAAATCATAGATGGGAGGTTGAGAGAAATCTACTTCCACATTGCTTTCTATCTCATTGGGAGAAGGTTCTTCAAGTTCAAAGGATTCACCACCAAGAGGCTTGGATGATGATCTTCATCACCAAGGAAACTTAATTCTTGCTTCATTCTCTCTAAATCTTCATTCAAAAATTATTTTGGAGGTTGTCCACTCTCCTCCTCAACATCAAATTCACTCTTCTTGGAGAGGTTCTCTTCAGCTTTAGGTTCCCAAGGAGGTTCCGCATCTCCTAAGTCTTCAACCACTTCTTCCTCTTCTTCAATGATCATAGGTTCCTCCAATTTCTCTAATACAAAATAACATCCCTCATTCTCCACCGGAGTTTCCAATCTCTCCTTCATGCTATGCTTTTCAATTGATTCTCCACATGTGACCATGGGAGCGGTTTGAGTGCTCAAATATTGAGAGACTAAAACGCTTACTACCTTGGTTAAGGTAGCCACAAATTCTAGTGTCTTCCTTTGCATTTTTCCTTGCCCTTGAAATATAAGGCTAAGGGTTTCATCCATTGAGGATTGGGATGGATAAGAGGGTTCATTGTCTTGGAGAAAGGGTTCATAATAGGAAGGTGGTTCTTCTTGGTAAGGATGTGGTAGTGTGTATTGAGATGGTTCTTGGGAGTAGTGATCTTGGGATGGTGGTTCCATGTATGGCTCATATGTTTGAAAAGGTGGTTGGTAGGGTGGAAATGGGTCAAGGTCATATGGAGGTGTTTGGTGAAAAGAGGCTTGTGAGTATGGTTGAGGTTCATGTTGAGGATATGACTCATAGGCATATGGTGGTGGTTCTTGAAAGTCACAAGAAAATTTACCATAGCCATTGGATTGGTATGCATCATAGAATGGCTCTTCTTCATAGTGCATTGGTGGAGGTTGTTGCCAAGAGAATCGGTCATATGCATATGGCACCTCCCACTTTTGGTTATCCCATCCTTGATACACATTCTCATTATAGTCCTCATTTCCTACAACATAGTGAGAACCAAACTCATAGCCAAAGTGAGAATTCATGATAGCAAGAGAAAATGAAAATAAAATCAAATAAGAAACAAAGGAAACCGAATCCTAAAACTAGCAAGAATTAACAAAGAAGCAAAAGGCAAACATATTCACAATATTCACATATATACAATAACCAATAACACAACACCATTGTAATTTCTCGGCAACGGCGCCATTTTGATGAGACGACTTTTGTGTGGTTTAGAATTTCACAAATGAAAGCTCGTTGCAATATAGTTTCTAAACCAACATCAATCCTTTCATACAAAAATTTGTTTGTCACTAGTACAAACCCCTAAAATCTATAAACCGAAGTATTGGAACCTCGGGTCATTCTCCCTAGGAATTACAATAAAGTGTTCTTGTTATTGGTTATGAGATATTTTTGGGGTTTTTGATAAGAGGCATGAAATGTAATGACAATGAAAATAAACTAACAATTACAAAGGTCTTGGCAAGGGTTGGTGGTCAAGGATCTCTATCCTTATCACTAACCACAACATGAGAATTGGCAAGGATTAATCCCACTAAGTCAACCCCTAACTAATAGTAGAGGAAAGTTAAGTGAGCTATATCAATCCAAGTCCATAAGTCCTAGTTCTCCACCAAATCAATTAGTGAGATCTAGAGTTAATGGCTCCCAATCGTCAATCACTTGGACATTAGTAACTCAAGAGTTCCTAAGTTACCTTCCCAAGCCAAGAACATAAAATTCTATTCTAAAATCCAACCAAGCATTTTATCAAACACTTGGAAGGCATAGAAGGAAAGCATAGTAAATTGCAAGAATTAAAGGAATCTACAACTACAAAAGAAAGAGATTGACAATAGAAAGGCAAAACAATAGAAAAGTAAACTCATAACTAGAAGAAGCATTTTAACAAACACATAGAAGGCAATAAAAGTAAACAACATGAATTGTAAGAATTAAAGAGAGATCTAACTAGAATAGCAAGAGATTAACAATAGAAAAGGAAGACAATTATGAAACAACAAAGAACTCACCAATTGCATTGAAGAAGAAATGTAGATCTACAAAAGAAACTTCATAAACTATAACTAACAATACAAAGGAATTACAAGAGAAGAAGAATTCTACAATCTACAAGAGAACAATTGAAGATGAAAGAGAAAAATTAAGAGAGAAGAAGAAGAAGTAGATCTAGATCTAAAACCTAATCTTAATTCTAGAGAGAAATGAGAGCTTCTCTCTCTAAAACTAACTAAAGCATAATAAAACTAAAATAAAACTAAACTAATGACTAGATATCTCATCCCTCTTCAATTCTTGGGTTAAATAGCATCAGAAATGAGTTGGATTGGGCCCACAAGGCTTTAGAATTTGCTGGCCACTAATTTGCTTTTAATGAATCACTTGCCAATCTGCGCGTGCATGCCCCCCTAAACGTGATGCAACTATGACAAATCTTATATCATTTTGAAGTCCCGGATGTTAGCTTTCCAACGCAACTGGAACCGTATCATTTGGATCTTTGTAGCTCAAGTTATGGTCGATTGAGTGCGAAGAGGTCGGCTTGATAGCTTTTGCGATTCCTTCACTTCTTCATGAGTTCTCCACTTTTACATGCTTTTCCTTCATTCCCTTGATTCAATCTTTACCTCCTAAACCTGAAATCACTTAACAAACATATCAAGGCATCTAATAGAATCAAGGTGAATTAAGATTAAACAATTAAGGGCCTAAAAAGCATGTTTTCACTCTTAAACACAATTAAAGGAGAATTTACAAAACCATGCTATTTCATTGAATAAATGTGGGAAAAGATGATAAAACCCTCTAAATTCAACACAAGATAAACCCTACAAATGAGGTTTATCAGTATTCTCCAGCATCCTATTTTGTAACTCGTGCTCAGTATCGTATATATACAGTTGCAAGAAGCGTGGCCGCGCCCCTTGATCCGGATGAAATCCTCCTATACTGTGGTACATTGATCCTTGAGCACGAAATGTATATATACCATGACTTGCTGTAGCTAATTGTTCGTCTATATGTACACTGCACGAAGTTAATGAAAAAATATGATTGTAACCACGAATGTGTTTCCTGAAATGGTTCCCTTCTGCAGAAGAGTCTAAGAAGATTTCAAGTAATTCCTGAGGAGCATTTACTTGGGGCAAAGAGACTTTTCCTCCATTGCAACATAAGTCAAATGTTTCATAGTGAAACAGACGTGCATTACAGTGTGTACATGTCCTTGTAGGAAGTAGTGTAGTTTGAAGCACTGTTGTATTCTCTTGAAAATTTTGAACACAATTGTGGGATGTTCGGACATGGTGTCTAATTTCTGCACTCGCATAGGAATATTAAAATATTATGTTATAGATTTCTTTTTCTACATGTGCCAACAATTGTATGGTTAGGGACTCGGGTAGAATTCATTAATTATTTCATATTATTTTAGATAGTGAAATCAAGAGTGAACAAAGAATATGTATACAACTTCTCAAATGAGGTTTGTTTTTTGAAAAATAAACGTAATTTTTAAAGATGTAGTGTCTTTTTCTAGATTTTTCTGTTGCCTAAATTCATATAAGATTGTCAAAGTTTGAAGTTCTAGGTAATATATGAGGTTAAATATATATTTAATATAGCAAATTTTTATTCTGAGTTATACTGAAATATACAAAAAATATTTTTAAAATGATATGATTCTATTGTGTTTTTGCTTGCTATTCAATTTTATGAAAGTTTTGAATGTCGCCCAGTAATTTGTAATAATTTTAATTATATTTTTTTAAATTATTATGATAAATTAACGATACAGTAAAAATTTTGTCCATTAAAATTGTATAAATATTTTTTATGGTTAACATGTATGGTGTACTTTTATTTTGTTATTTTTGTTGGTGTTTATGTTAATAACATTTTCTACATTATTAAATTTTAATTTGATAATTTTATTATCATCAAGGGTTTATTCCCTAGTTACTGTAATGATGTTAAAATTTATTTTTCATCACTAAATGATATTATGTGTCTCATGATTTTTGCTATTGGATAACAGTTGTAGTAGTATTTTTTTTAGTTAGTAATTAAATTAGTGATTCATTAAAATTTTTTCTTGTAGCTCATAAGAATGTAAACAATATTATCTATGTTTTTAATTTGAGGTCTACATTATTTAGTTACCTATTGACTTGTACCTTTTAATATAATATTTAGTTTTTTTTATTTTAAGAAATTAGAACACATTGTGCCATTAGTAAATTTCACCATTTATTAAATTCTTAATTTGTTAATAACCTTATAATAAAAAGGACCCATATAATTTGTACAGTTTATTTTTAAATACATGAGATAAGACATCAATATTTTTGTAGTATCTGACTATTTGTTAATTGTTGTTTTTGTATTAAATTTTTTTTGTTCAGTTTTTCTCTTTAATTTTAAAAGATATATGCTGTTACAAAAATTTTATTATAAAATTATTCTTATTATTATTAGTTTCATGAATGTATCAACTATTTTAAATGTTTTATTTGTTAAGTATTTATTTTAAATTTTTTTATTAAATTCAGAATTTTGTTTACATTATATAGTAAGCATAATTTAAAGAGCAATCCAGATAATAAACATAACAAAAATTCTTATGTTATTATGATAACTAATAAGCATAATAATACAATAAGTTTAACTAAACACATTTTATATAGTAATGTATATTAATAAAACTTTATATTTATTCAATATAATAAATGTTTTAAATTATTATTATATGATGATGATAAAATATTAGAAATATAAATAGAGTACTCACCATTCATATTTGCATGGCTTCTAGTATTGTTTGTAGTTGGTTCATAAGAAGCAATTGGTTGAGGAATTGAATTAGTAGTAGCAATGGTGTCTTGACGTACACTTATATTTGAAAAAATTGCAAATTTTATATGTTATATACTTTTTGGAAAAAATAAAAAATTAGCGCTTAGCAATAAAATAAAGCGTGTTAATTAAGTTGGTTAATTTTGTTAATATTCTACGTTAAGAAGATTTAATGTGCAGACAAAATAACTTATATCGATGTGTTTACATGTTTAAAGCATATAAAGATACTAATCAGGTGTTCTATTACTTGGACCAGTTCTGTTACCATGTATTTCTGTATCTATATTTTTTAAAGAGTAATATAGAAAAATAAGCATAAATTAAACTAATAAGGAAAGAATTAGTTATCATAATATTAGTTAACTTTGATTTCGTGAAACAAAATATCGGTAACTTTAAATATTTTAGAATTAATAAAAAATTAGTGCTTAGCAATAAAATAAAGCGTGTTAATTAAGTTGGTTAATTTTGTTAATATTATACGTTAAGAAGATTTAATGTGCATACAAAATAACTTATATCAATGTGTTTACATGTTTAAAGCATACAAAGATACTAACCAGGGGATCTATTATTTGGACCAGCTCTGTTACCATGTATTTTCGTACCTATATTTTTAAAGACCAATATAGAAAATAAGTATAAATTAAACTCATAAGAGAATAATTAGTTATCATAATATTAGTTAACTTTGATTGCCTGAAACAAAATATCGATAACTTTAATTATTTTAGAATTGATCTATATTTCTTTATTATAATACAAATAGTTTTTTCTATGCTTCTATTATATTTTTTATAGTGTTTTTTCTTTCAAAAGTTTGATTCTCGTCCATTAATGTTTGAGATATTTTAATTTTTTTTTAATTTGTTACCATAAATTAATGATATGATGAGTATTTTATCAATTAAGACAATTAAGAATACAAAGATATGTTTAAAAAATAATTTATTTGTTATACGATAATGTATTCTTGTTTTTTTTTGTGTTTACGTTGATAATAAAAGGAATTAATCTTCTTTATAATAAAAAGAATTAATCTTTATTTATGCAGTGCTTTTTTAATTATAGGGGATAAAAAATAATAGCTCTTGTAATTTTTTTAACCGTTATGTATAGTTCATTATATTATATATTGGTATAGATTTGATTAATGAGTACACTTTTATATGTAATTTTTCTAAAAAATAAATATTGGACATAAAAAATATGTAAACCATGTGTTGTAGATTTAATTATTCCAATGACTTTAGTTAATAATGATTTATTTTTTTATATAATTTAAATACTATTGTCCCATTGAAATAACTGTTAATTAAATAATTGTATTGTATATACTATCAGTTATTGTACTATAATGATATATTAATCACTTATATACTATTGTATTATAAGCTATTATGTATGAAAAATACTAATTAAAAATAATAAATAATTAATATTTTGTTGACGTAATTTTATTTACATCATTATTATGATTATAGTATAATGTTATTTATATTAATTATTTATATTTTAATAATTTTTAAAAAATATCATGAAAAATTAAAGATAAAAATATAATTAATAAATTTAATTTTAAAATATCATGTATCCAGAGTACGTAGTGTCAGTTTTCTTTATTAGAAGTAGTTCAGTTTTTAAATTCTGTCGTCGGTAAACTCATTTTTTAATAAAAAAAAAACAGGGATAATAGAGGAAAAAAGAATTGGATACTAAACCTGTGTATTCCCATTATATATTGATATTTGTTGACGTAATTTTATTTATATCATTATTATGATTATAGTATAATGTTATTTATACTAATTATTTATATTTTAATAATTTTAAAAAAATATCATGAAAAATTAAAGATAAAAATATAATTAACAAATTTAATTTTAAAATATGATGTATCCTGAAAGAAGTGGTTCAGTTTTTAAATTCTGTCGTGGGTAAATCATTTTTTAATAAAAAAGAAACAAAGACAAAAGAGAAAAAAAATGGGATACTAAACATGTGTATTCCCATTATATATTGGTATAGATAGCTCTTATAATTTTTTTAACCGTTATATTTGTATGTAAGTAAGATATATCTTAATTTTTTTTATTTTTAGAAATATATATCATTACCAAAGTTCTAAAATATGAGAACATAACGAATTTAAAAAAATTAAATTAAAGTGTTGTTAAAAGTTTTAATGTTACGTTGATTCATTACTTTAATATAAGAGTATTTTTTGTCATTAGTCTTACATGACATTATTTTTTATTCTTTTTTAATATAAATATTATATATTACGTTATATATTATATTGTAAGATGAAAACGAAATATATTAAAAAAATATTATTATTATTTTGACCATTAAATTTTTTTTTTAAATTATTTTTAAGGATGAATGATGTCTGAAAAAGTTGGATACCAAATTTTTAATGTTAACTTTATAACTTCATATATGATTGATGTGTTATTTGATTAAGAAAGACACTGCAGTGTATGTAGAATTTCGTGATATATATATTTTGGATACTAAACCATGTATAGTAATATTAATTTAATTAATTTTGTGTGTGATAGTTTGATTTCTGTTACCTGTGGCAGTTTTATTGTCATACGCTTCCATTCCTGTATTTTGAAAAGTAAAATATAATTATTAAGAACTAATTCAATTCAAGAATTCATAACAAAGAAATTTAAATTTAGTTATCGTGTTACCCGTAACAAATTGATGATAGGTGTAGCTCTGGCCATTTGTCTAATTGTAGTTAATCTGGCTACCCCTATGTCTGTAGTTAATCAGGTACCTCCACCAATGTTTGGAATTGGAGTTGTATCAGTTGGTATGGCAATTTGTTTTCCTTGTCAAATCATTTCCCGATAACTTGCACGTCTTCTAGCTAGGTATTGTTGTCTTTGTTCTTCGGTCATGTTCTGTCTTCTTCGTCTAGCATAATCTGTCCAAGTGGGTCGACGTTGACATGACGGTTGATTTCGTGAAGTTTCCATTGCTATTTGTCAGAAAGATAACAATAATATGCAGAGCAGAAAAACGTTTGCAAGACCAAGATTGAAAGAAAAACAGTAATTTAAAAGTATGACTGAAGGTGGAACAGTTTTTTATTGAAAGTGAGTTAGTTTTTAAAGTGAATACGTAATAGTAGCAGTTTTTTTCAATTTTAAAATATGTCGTGAGTTGATGGTGAATCAGTTTGATACTCTGTCGTGGGTCAATTCTTTCCTTGATAAAAAAAATAATAAACATGGAGGACGTAATAACAGTTTGTTATATTGAATCCAATGTTTAACAAAAGAAACAGAGGTAAAATAGTAAGAAAAAATTGGATACTAAATTTTCTTATTCTCATTATACATTGGTATATTCCATTATATATTGTATTGGTATAAATTTGATTAATGATTACACTTTGTACATGTAATTTTTTAAAAAAAATAAATATTGGACATCAAAAATATATAAACCATATATTGTAGATTTAATTATTCCAATGACTTTAGTTAATAATGATTTATTTTTCTTTATACTTTAAATACTATTATCCCATTGAAATAACTATTAAGAAAATAAAAATATTTTATATACTATCAGTTATTGTACTATAATGATATATTGATCACTTATATAATATTGTATTATGGGTTATTATGTATAAAAAATACTTATAAAAAATAATAAATAATTAATATTTTGTTGACATAATTTTATTTATATTATTATGATTATAGTATAACGTTATTTATATTAATTATTATTTATATTTTAATAAATTTAATTTTAAAATATCATGTATCTTGAGTACGTAGTGTCAGTTTTCTCTATTAGAAGTCTATAATGATATATTGATCACTTATATAATATTGTATTATGGGCTATTATATATAAAAAATACTTATAAAAAAATAATAAATAATTAATATTTTATTGACGTAATTTTATTTATATTATTATTATGATTATAGTATAACATTATTTATATTAATTATTATTTATATTTTAATAAATTTAATTTAAAATATCATGTATCTTGAGTACGTAGTGTCAGTTTTTTCTATTAGAAGTGGTTCAGTTTTTAAATTCTGTCGTGAGTAAACTAAATTTTTAATAAAAAAGAAACAGGGGGCAAAAGAGAAAGAAAGAATTGGATACTAAACCTGTGTATCTCCATTATATATTGGTATATTTTAATAAATTTAATTTTAAAATATCATGTATCTTGAGTACCTAGTGTCAGTTTTCTCTATTAGAAGTGGTTCAATTTTTAAATTCTGTCGTGGGTAAACTAAATTTTTAATAAAAAAGAAACAGGGGGCAAAAGAGGAAGAAAGAATTGGATAATAAACCTGTGTATCCCCATTATATATTGGTATAGATATCAAATCAATATTTAATACATTATTAAACTACTTATCAATTATCAATTAAAAATACTTTTAATAATAATAATAATAAGGGCAAATCACCCATATAAACCAAGTTGGGAAAAAATTTACGTGATTCAACTAAACCAATAATTATTACAGGTTCAACTAAGAGGACATTTTTATGTAATTCGAATTAGCCTAATTCGAATTACACCTTCAATGTAATTGGAATCATAATGATTCGAATTACCTATACACGCACACACCCACTAGTTCGAATCAACCTGATTCGAGTTACACCCAAAGTAATTCAAATCATGGTGATTCGAATTACACACGCTGCACATAGTAATTCGAATTGGCCAGATTCGAATTACTCATGATTTAATTCTGCTCATTCTTTTATTAAAAAATTAATAATTGATTAAAAAAATTAATAATTTAAAAATTAAAAAAATATATATTTTATTTCATGCATTAAAAAAGTTAACAAAATATTTAATTATGAGACTTCTTTAAAATATTAATGAGCTATCAATTCGAATTTCATACAATACTCTTTTGTCCATTTTTAATAGCTCATGAATATTTTTTTATAAATATTTTTAATAAATTTATTTATATTATACCACAAAAAAATATTTTATTCTATACAAAATAATTTAAAAAAATAGCTTTAAAGATGTTAGGAGTACTATAAAAATTTGTAATGTCCTAATGACTTAGGACATTAAAGAAATACTCTACATAGTCAATAATAATTTAGAAATTAAAAAATATAGTTATAACTAGTATTTACCTAAATTATTGGAATATTACAAACTTTTATAGTACTCCTAACATTTTTTAAGCTATTTTTCCTTTAAATTGTTTTGGAGTACTATAAAAGTTTGTAATATTCGAGTAATTTAGGTAAATACTGGTTATAACTATATTTTTTTTAATTTCTAAATTATTGTTGACTATGTAGAGTATTTCTTTAATGTCCTAAGTCATTAGAACATTACAAATTTTTATAGTACTCATAACATCTTTTAATCCATTTTTTAAAATTATTTTGTATAGAATAAAATATTTTTTTGTGGTATAATTTAAATAAATTTATTAAAAATATTTATAAAAAAATATTCATGAGCTATTAAAAATGGGCAAAGAGTATTGTATGAAATTCGAATTGATAGCTCATTAATATTTTAAAGAAGTCTCGTAATTAAATATTTTGTTAGCTTTTTTTAATGCATAAAATAAAAAATATATTTTTTAATTTTTAAATTATTAATTTTTTTAATCAATTATTAATTTTTTAATAAAAGAATGGGCAGAATTAAATCATGAGTAATTCGAATCTGGCCAATTCGAATTATTATGTGCAGCGTGTGTGAGTGTAATTCGAATCTTTGAATCAGGTTGATTCGAATTAGTGGGTGTGTGCGTGTAGGTAATTCGAATCAGTATGATTTGAATTACATGAAGATGAAGTTCGAATTAACCTAATTCGAATTATATAGATATATGTCTCTGGTTGATTCATGAACCATTTTTTGTATTTGGCTGATTTGTGTAATTTTGAGCTCCCATTGACTTATTTCAGTGATTTGTCCTAATAATAATAATAATAATAATAATAATAATAATAATAATAATAATAATAATAATAATATATTATTATTATTATTATTATTATTATTATTATTATTATTATTATTATTTCGAATTAATATAATTGATATAGTTATAATTCTCATTCATATGTAATAATTTTACCAGTATATATTCACGATTTTAATCAGTATATAATAATAATAAATAATAATAATATTATATGGACATAATATTAATTAGTTAACAAATTAAATTTTTATTATGGAGTTTTATTTTCTACTCAAATTTTTAATGATTAGTGATTTTATTTTTATATTTACAGTCAATTTTGAATTTAAAAAGAAAAAAATAGGATTGATTGTTATCTATTTTATTTATTTACAGTCATAATTGAATTTGATATAATTATAGTAAGTCTCTATAATTATAGCAATTTAAACCTGCTTCATATATAGCAATAATATTATACATATGTATATATCTCCTCTTTTATCTCTTTCCTAAAATTTTTAGCATATAATTAATGTGGATAACATATATATATACTTAGCAGGTGTCTCTATTTATATAATTTTTTTCTAATTATAGCAAGTATCTCCATTAAAAATCCGTATCGTGTGTAATTAGTGTGTGTGTATATATATATAAGTCGTAATAGTCAATTGTTACAATTATTTATCATGTAGAAAATTCGTACCTCATTCATAGTTCTTTTTCTCTTTATTATTTTTCATACCTAATGGCTACAAGCTATGATTCTATCAACAGTATTACCTATAGTAGATTATGTAATGAAAAGGTTTGGAAAATAAAGGCAAGGATTATAAGGTTATGGAAAGTCCCATCCAAATTCGACAAGAGTAAGACAGCTTATTTAGAAATGGTTCTCATGGATGATAAGATAGGTTGATTATCCTCCATGATTGCTTCAAGTAATGATAGGTCTAGTTTATAGTTTTTTGTTCATATTTTAAATTTATTTGATAAGTAAACCCTTGAACGAATCAACGACAATGTGATTTAATAGAGTTATAAGTGCTAATAATCTTCATTTTTAATTTGTTTTACAGTGTGATAAAATTCATTGTTCAATAAAGAATTATTTAGTAAAGATGTTTGAGCATGATCTGATCGAGGGGAAGGTTTATGTCTTCTCAAATTTTCTGATTGAGGAATCAAGCGGATTTTATCTTCCAACTACACATGTGTGTAGAATAACTTTTAAGAAGGAGTCATGTATAGTAAATACGATTGATGGTAGTAACATTTCTGACAATCATTTCAATTTTCTTGATCATGCTGATATATTGAGACAAACAAATGAAAAGGTTAACTTATTTGATACGTAGTTAATTTGTATTATTATTATTATTGTATTGTTCATTTATTTGTCTTTAATTTCATGCTTTTAATTCGTTTTTTTTAATTAGATGTTATTGGACTCTTGACCAGAAAAGGAGAACTTATATCATGGTCAAAAGTAAGAAAAAGTCGCCATTACATTGTGGTTGATCTCCATGATTTGCAGTGTGTGAAGATTTAAAATTTCACAATTAGAATTTGTCTACTTAATATACTAAAACTGGGTTTTCCCCCAACTAATGAAAGTGAGGTGTCAATTCTTCATGAATCTATTTTTTCGCCAAAATGAATGCACTATTTTCTCTTCTAAATTTATTTTATAAAAATATCTTTATTATAACTATACTATAATTAACATTTAAGTAATAATACATAATTATACTAATTTAAGAAAATATTTTTATTATAGTTATATGAAATCAATCAATATTTAATACATTATTAAGCTACTTATCAATTATCAATCGAAAATATTTTTAATCATTTTAATTATATTGATAATAATAATATAATATGATAATTATATGATAATGGCACCGGCTGTTAATAACCAATTTATATTTCTCTAAATAAATTTATTTTATAAAAATATCTTTATTATAATTATATTACAACATTACAATTAATATTTAATGAATAATGTATAATTATACTTATTTAAGAAAATATCTTTATTATCTATTTATTCTATTCTATTCTATTATATAAAAATCAAATTTTCTCACTTAATGATAATATGACATGCTCTTGAGGTGTTTCCTGATCTATTTCATTTAATTCGTTAAAGTAAATCAATTATAATTAATTAATTATATCAATTAATTAATTTAATTAGATATTCAAATCTCACTATTTATTATAATTTATATAAATTGATTAATTATAATTAATTATATCAATTAATTAATTTAGTTACTTATATTAATTATTTGATTTGATTGGAGTAAATATCAAATTATTTAATAAATAATAAATATGATAACAAAATATATGAATTAATTTAGTTAGTTTATTTTTCTCAATACTATCTATTTATACAAGATCAAATATTTTTTACTCATTCTCTCTTTTCTCTCTTCCTCTCTCCCTCCCCCCTCTCATGTTTAGGATACAATTTTTGTAATTTATTTAATTTTTGTTTCTTTTATCTTTATTTATCTCCCTTTCTCCCTTCCTTCCTCCCTCTTTCTCTTATGTTTAGGGTACAATTTTTATAATTTATTTTATTTTTGTTTCTTTTATCTTTATTTATCTCCTTCTATCTCTCCCTCTCTCTCTCATGTTTAGGGTACAATTTTTATAATTTATTTAATTTTTATTTTTTATCTTTATTTATACATTTCATTTTTTTATATTTTTATAAATTTTTGTTTATTTTAATTGTTTATTATTAGGTGGATGCTTTTTTTTCTTTTAGCTTCTAATTAACAAAAAAGATGTGTCATCTTTATGTTGTTTTTAAATAATCTTACTATAATTTTGTTTTGTAATATTTTATTTTGTCATGTGTACTTCAATTCATATATATATATATATATATATATATATATATATATATATATATATATATATATATATATATATATATATATATATATATATATATATATATATATATATATATATATTGTGATTCACAATAATTAATATATACATTGTTCGTGTATATGGTTTATATGTTAATGTTTTTATTGATTCTCTTTATTATTATTTTTTTGTATGTCTCTTTGTTGCTCTTTATTTTAGTTATATTCATTGATTTTTCTGTATTGATTTTCTTTTTATTTGAAATATCGTGACAATTTAGAGTGTATGTTTTGACCCATGTGATATTTGTTAATTTGGTGTATCGTTTTAGATGGTTTATATTATAATGTGTTTAAGGAGTTGACTTAAAATTATAATATAATATATAAATTTATAATATGATTTATAGTATGCTAAAATATTAGGACATTATCATATAGATATTTTTTTATTTGTCCATTAGATTCAACTACTATATATGATCTTAAAAATTATGCAATTGTGTAATTAGTTATTTTTTACTTTTTTCATCTAATTATTGTATTGATCATTTATATTAGTGAGACTATTTTCATTATTAATATTTATAAATATGCTATTATTTGTATAATTAATTGAATCATCTTATTCGTTTAAATTTAATTCTATTGAATTAATTATTCAAGGTGCTATCGCTATTTCTATTTTTAAAGAATATTTTAATATTATTTAACAATTCTAATAACATAATAACAATTAAAAAAGATAGAACAAAAAAATTTTTAATGTGAAAATAGAGCAAAAAGAATAAATTTTTTAATAATTTTTTTAGGATATATATATATATATATATATATATATATATATATTTATAGATAATTATTGTAAGACATGAAAAATTATTAAATTCTAAGAATGATTATTAAGGATAAATGATTATTATAATTAAAAATAATATCAATTTAAATTATATACAAATAAACCATGCCAAACATAACACTTTAAAATGGTTACTTTTAAAAGAATATAGTTTACGATATTTAATTTTTTACTATTTATTAAAAAAATCATAATTACTTAACGACATTTATTTTTTAAATTCACTATGTATGCAATTTTTTTTTGACAAAATTTTACTCATGATGGTAATTCTACTAATTGTGTAAATACGGATAATTATATTTTTACTTTTTGATATAATTGATATATTATTAATAATGAATAGTAATTAACCCCTCATATTTTTAATTAAAATATTTTGACGATAGTTTCTATTTATAGATATCAATGGATGGTTTTTTTTAAAAATAAAATGAATTATGATTTTAGGTTATTTCATAATTAACAATAATACTTGATTATTTTTTTAAAAATAAATTACATTATGATTTTAGGTTATTTCACAATAATAATTAATGTTCATGATATTGAATTACTCTAAATTTTTTATTTTCTATCGTTAGTAGTTAATTCTAAATTAAAAAGATTATGTTAAATTGTTGAATAGTCCAAGTATAACCGGAGTTAATTTAGTTTATTTGTTTATTAATATAATTGATTGAAAGTATAAATGATAAATAAGACAAGCAAATAATTAGAAAAATAGAATGTTAGCAATTACTTAAAATAGATAACAAAATAAGTGATAGGGTATTACTTTATTTAAATTATTAATAATTAAAAGAATAAAAGATCAGTAATTATTTTTAAAATAGACATTAAATTTAGTTTTATGGTACTAATTTATTTGATTTGTTAATAAAATTTTATAATTTTCAGATTTATATCTACTTAATTTATATATTTTATTTTATTCTACTTTAACAAAAAATTGAGACGTGCATTTTTAATTATTTATTTAGAAAGTATAGCGAAATGAGTTATATCAATTATAATTAATTATCGATAATTAATATCAATTAATTGATTGTATTAATTTGTAAGATGAATAACGTATAATAAATATTGTGAAATTAATTATAATAAATTAATAATTAATAAATCAAACAAAACTAAAAGGGACTTTTTTATTTCTTTTTAATGGCTACATGTTTTTATAATTTCACTTTTCTTTTATCTTTTTCTTTCACATTTATTTCTTTTAATTTATTGAACTAAATCAATTATACTAATTATTTGTATTAACTAATTAAGTACTTAAAAATATTATAAAAAATATTTTTAAAATGTGTCCTTAAGATATAAATTAACTAAATTATTTTTTAATTTAATGTGTTTGATTCATTCAATTGTATTAATTATAACTAGTCTATTATGTAATTTGATTTGATTAGGATAAATATTTCATCATTTAATATTTTATTTGATTCATTAAATTACATTAATCATAACTTCAAATATTTAATTTAATTAGAATAAATATCAAATTATTTTAAATTTTGTTTGATTCATTAAACCAAAATAATTATAACTAATTTATTATTTAATTTTATCGAGATAAATATTAAATTATTTAATAAATAATATATAAAGCAATGAAATAAATGAACTCAATTAATTCAATTTGTTATCTTATTATTTTATATATCCTTTTTCTCTGTCTCTATTTTGTACTTCTGGTAAAATATTTATAATTTGTAATTTTTGTTTTTTTTTATCTTAATTTTACTAATATTTTTCTATGATTTTGTTTTATATTAATTTTTTTATTTATTTTGATTAATAATTCTTAAGGGTATTATTATTTTATTTAAAGATAATTTATTTTTTTATAATATTTTTATAAAAGTTGATTAATAGGTTTTCAACTCTACCAGGATACAGAAGGTTTTCAAAGAATAAGAGAATGATCTGAATTTGCACGAATTTTAAATGTTCGAACTTATGATGTTGTTTCAGTTTGTTGTCGTTACGAGAATGACTTTAATATATCAGTGTCTAAGGACTAGAATTGATTAAATATTATTTAAGTAATTTATTTCTAATATTGGTATTTGATTAAATTAGTTTTAGAAAAATTTAAATTGTTGACTTAATTTATATATTACGACTATTCTTTTTGAATATATTATTTTTACATTTTTTAATATAAAATTTATTTTTTTTATTTTTAAGTTTACTTTTTTCTTGGATATATGTATCACCTTTCTTTCTCATTTTATGTTTCATATTAGTAATGTAATTATTTAAAAAATGTATTAAAAAAAAGAAAAAAAAATTAAAATATCACTATTAGAAAAAAAAAGTTAATATGCGTATGAATGGGATCGGGATTGAAGAATATATATTGATATAAAAATAAAAAATTATTGTACAATTGTAAAATAAAAAATAATCATATATATATATATTTATAACGAAATAATTATAACAAAAAAATAATTAATATATGTAATTTTTAAATATTTTTAATAAACGGTAACATAAAATTTAACAAAATATAATTCATATATTTTTTTATTTATGTATATGTATAGAATTATTTATGTATTAAAAAAAACTACCGTTATATATATATATATATATATATATATATATTATAATTTCTGAAAATTACACATGAATTCTTTTTTTCTCTCAAATAAATTTATTTTAATATATCAAATCAATATTCAATGTGTTATTAAACTACTTATCAATCATCGATATTTCTAATCATTCTAATAATATCAATTGATATAGTTCTAATTCTCATTCGAGTATAATAATTTTATTAGAAGATAGTTGATGTACACATTCATAGTGACCTATTTAATTTGATATCAATTAGTGGATAATAATAATAATAATAAAAAGATCTATACAGTACATGCATTATATTTTAAAAAGGTAAAATATATTTAAAAAAATAGGGTATCAATAATTAATTGTGATTAATATCAACATCAATAATTAATTCTTATAATTATTTTTGTACGACTAAAGGCTACATATATTATTTTTTTTATAGAATAAAAAAGGTTGTGATTCATAACATTTTCGTAAAGTTATATCGTATGGACACAAGATTAATTAGATAACAAATTAAATTTTAATTAATATGTTTTATTTTTGCTCATATTTTTTTATTAATTATTTTACTTTTTATATTTACAGTAAATATTGAATGTAAAAAAGAAAAAAATAATATTGAATGTTATCTATTTTTTTATTTAGAGTCATAATTAAATTTGATATAATTATAGCAAGTATCTAGAAATAATAATAACATGATACTATAATGTTAAGTTGTATAATATAATAAAAAAATATAGTAATTTATGTATGCTTTCTATATAGCAATGATAATATATATATTTATATATCTCCTCTTTTAGCTCTTTTCTAAAAATATTGACATATAATTAATGTAGATAACATATATACTGAGTAAGTATATCTCTATTGAATCAATCATAAAGGTTAATAAAAATATAAGAGAAAAGGACAAATAGGTTCCTGACCTTTTGCCCTGCGGACATTTTCGTCCCTGACCATTGAAAAATACTTTTAAGTCCCTGACCTTCACAAAACTTGGACGGATCAGTCCCTCCGTCCAAATGCCTCCGTAGGGACTGATCTGTCCAAGTTTTGTGAAGGTCAGGGACTTAAAAGTATTTTTCAATGGTCAGAGACGAAAATGTCCGCGGAGCAAAAGGTCAGGGACCTATTTGTTCTTTTTTCAAAATGACATAAATTTTACCTAATTGTAGCAAGTATCTCCATTGAAAATATTTGCTAATTATTACCGTATATATATATATATATATATATATATATATATATATATATATATATAAGGAGTAATAGTGAATTGTTACAATTATTTATCATCTAGAAAATTCGTATCTCAGACATAAATTTTTTTCTGTTTATTATTTTTCATACTTAAGGGCTACTAATTGCGATTCTATCAACAGTGTTACCTATGGTAAGGTAGATTATGTAATGAAAAAGTTTAAAAAATAAAGGCAAGAATTATAAGGTTATGGAAAGTCCCATCCAAATTTGACAAGAACAAGACGACTTACATAGAAATGGTTCTCATCGATGATAAGATAAGTTGATTATTTTTCGTGATTCTTTCAAGTGATGCTAGGTCCATTTTATAAATATTTTTTGTTTATATTTTAAGTTTATTTGATAAGTAAACCTTTGCACGAATCAAAGAAAGTGCGATTTTATATATTTATAAGTGCTAATAGTCTTTATATTTAATTTGTTTTATAGTGTGATAATAGCCAATATATTTGTTGGTGGATTTAACTATTACTATATTATTTATAATCACATTCAGTATATATGTGTGATTTAGTATATATATGTGATTTATTGAAGAAAGTACATTATTAAAATCGATTAAATAACTATTTTAGAATTAATCCAATTAGCACTAGATTAAAAAAAATAAACAATACATAACATGTTACTTTTTTATTAATCAAATTATTATAATTCAAATTAATTTAAAAAAATAATTTAAAATTATAATTTCAATCTTCTCACGCGCATGATACGGATAATTACACTTGTATTGTCTCTATTTTTGAGGTTGTGAATTTAACCCAACTTAGAGAGTTATTAAGGAATTTACAATACGTGAGATTGTTAAAAAAAAATTATATAAAATTTTGTTGACAATGAATAAATATAGGATAATGAGATGGAATGAAGTTGTGAATATTTGAAAAGCTCATAGTTTGCCTAAAAAAAGTGTAATGCTTTTTTCTAAGTAGAAATAACCCATCACCACTTCATTCTAAAAGATCAGATAGGAAATTACCATTTCATTTACAAATTACAACTACAATTAAAATGTGGGAAAAAAAAATAAATCACTCTCACCATATATTTTTTTTTATGTTCTTTGACCTTTTTCTATATATTTTTATCATAATTATTAATTGTAAAATTGCATTTACTTGTTTGAATAATAATTCACCTAATTTGGTTTGTTAGATGAGAAAATTTAATAGGATGATGAGATATTATTCTTATAATCTTATCGTATTTACGTCTAGCTGAATATGCCAAGATAGATATATGGCAGAAAGAGAAGGAAAAAAAAAAAAAAAAAAAAAACAGTGCTCCACACATATGAGAGCATCCAGATAATAATAGAGTAAACATAGTCAATCTGAAAAAATATCTTGCACTCTTATGATATGATGTTTGACCATTTCAAGCTATAAAATCAAATAAAAAGTAAATCTATACAAAAATATTATCTATAACTTATACTATTTTGACATTAACAATCAGAAACTCGTTAACAACTAACAAAGATGAATACTTAGGCCTTATTTGGATAGAAGGATGAAAACAAAGATCTTTTGATAATTAAGGAAAAGGAGAAGAAAGAAGAAAAGATAATTTGGATGAATTTTTAATTTATCTTAATATGTTTCAATGAAAGAAAAATAAGAAAAATTTAAAAGAAAGAATAAATTTTTTATTTAGTTGGATAGAAAACTAAAAAAAAAAAAAGAAAAGTATTGATACATGCTCGAAAAGATAATTGGGGTATTCTAAGGCATAAGGGCTGAATGGAAATTTCACATTTTTAGAAGATCCCATCATTAGAACACGTGCAAAGTGCAAAGAAGCTCAAGAAGAGTTTTAGGAACTTGGCAACACTTATGCATGAGGACTTACATCAAGTTCTAACCAAGAAAGAATGGACAAGGCCCATTGGACTAAGTTATGACAACAAGAAGTCCAATAATACTTTTCAAATTCAGTGAAAGGCATAATTTATCATTAATTTTCGAATTTTCAGGCATTTGTTTTAGTTTGTTTTGGGTTAGAGTTTGTTAGAAGATTTGTTTTTAGTTCTGATTTGCTTAGTAGTATTTTTAGAAATTTTAAGTTTAAATCAAATCTGATCTATTCCATTAAGATCAAATCTGATTTAAATTTTAAAATCTTATCTTATCTTTTAGTTAGTTTATTAGGGGCCTATTTAAACACCTTTGGTGAGACCATTTACACAACTTTTGATAAATAAATTTCAGTTGCTTTAAGCACGTTTTATTGTGTGATTAAGTGAGGTGAGTGATTTGCTTTGCTTGTTACATGAAGAAGATTGAAGGATCCAATACTAAGGTGAATTTGCGTGGGGTCTCTTTCAATTTTCATCCCTCTGATCTAGGTTGTCAAGGACAGATTCTTTGAAGGTCTAGTAGGGAATCCCTTCCGGTGACCTAGGTTGCTAATAACAGGTATCTTAGAGGTCTAGTAGAAAAACTTTTATCTATCCTTTATGTTTTCACTGTGTCTTTGGAGTGTGCCAATATTCTTTCCTTTTGTGTCATTCTTTTTATGATATCCTCCTTCCAACTCTTCCATTTGGATTTTAATGTTTCGAATTTATTAAATCCCAATTATTTTCTTATAATTTAGTATCAGTTACAGGTTCTAGGTAAATTCTTATTTATCTGCACGTTCCACGATTCTTATTTAGTCTCTTTAATTTTTCTCGTCAATTTTTGCAAATTTACTTCATAGTTAAAAAAAAAACAAAATTTATTTAAATTTTGTTACTACAATTTCTATATATTAACATCAGCGTTTGAAAAGAAAAAGTAAAAAAAAAAAGTCCAAGAAAAACATAAAAAAATGGAAATTCAATTTGTTTCAGCTTTGTTTTAGCTTTTTAAATTTTCTTTGGGTTCCAATTAGGATTTAATTTTTTTGTTTCTGTTATCTTAGTATCACTTATTGTTTCCCTTCCTTTGTCACTGATAAACCCATATTTCATGAGTTCTTTTGTGCTTAATTTGAGTGATTTATACAATCCTTCACCTGCTTATTCACATTAATTGCATGGTTTTACTCTCCCTTCCTTATTATGTCATATTGTGAAAAACATGTTTCCTAAGCTTTAAAAATTAATTATTTTAATTACCTTTATTTCCATTCGATGCCGTGATCGGTGTGTTGAGTAGTTTCAGATTTTCTAAGGCAGAATGACTTAAAGGATGGAAAAGGAAACATACTAAAATGGAAGGAGAAAGCAAAACGGAGCTTTAAGGAAACTGGTATCCACGCGATCGCATGAATGACGCGATCGCGTGCCAAGCACGAATCAGCAGCGACGCGGCCGCATGACTGACGCGACAGCGCGCCTTAAGCAGAACGCACATGACGCGGTCGCATGACTGACGCGATCGCGTGGCAAGAAAAAGCTCCAAATGACGCGATCGCGTGACCCATGCGGACGCATGACAGGGGCCACGTATCAGAATTTACAGAATGCGCCCCCAGCAAATTCTGAAGCCCTTTTTGGCCCAGATCCAAGTACAGACAGCATAGACCAAAGGTTATAAAGTGTGGGAATGCACCCATTCAAAGAGAGCTCGCATATTTTACCTTTCAATGATTTAGATTTAGTTGAGAAGGAGATTCTCTCTCTCTCTTTTAGGATTTAGGATTTCTTCTTGTTTTAAGAGTAACTCTGGATCCCAGGTTTAATGTTCTTTTATTTTAGTTTTACTTTTATTTATTTATTCCAACATTTGAATTGATTATTATAATTTGATTTATGAATTATTCCATGTCACAGATTGTTATTTGAATTAATGATAATTGAGGTATTTTCAGTTTATGATTATTCACTTTGATTTAAGTTACCATTGCTTCCCATCTAAGGATATTCTTATTACTTCAGCAATTTTACTTTTTCCCCTTTTGGTTCTGGTTAAGAATTTAGTAACTCAACAGTTATTAAACTCAATATAATTGATAATCGTTATCTTGCTAATTAAGCTGAACTTAAATAATCCCAACCTTTTCTTAGGAAATAAATAGGATTCGAAGGCCAGATTAATTAGTCCCTTGACTTTCATTTGCCTTAGTAAAGGTTGACCAAGTGGATTTTATATTCAACTTTCATTATAATTGAGAGAGATAACCACGTTGGACCTCCAACTTCTTTTACCTTACCAAAAGTCTGCTTTACAGTATTTATTTATTGCCATTTACTTTACCTGTCATTTAAATTACTTGCTTCTCACCTTCTAAACCCCGATTACAACCTTTATAGCCAATAATAAGAATATACTTCATCGCAGTTCCTTGAGAAGACGACCCGAGGTTTGAATACTCGGTTAACAATTTCTAAAGGGGTTTGTTACTTGTGACACCCAAAACGTTTGTACGAAGGGATTTTTTTCGGTTTAGAGACTATATCTACAACGCAACAGTTTCTATGAATCTCTTTACTGGTAAAAATCCTCTCGTCAAAATGGCGCCGTTGCCGGGGAACTGCTAACGTGTGCCTTATTATTGGTTATTGTAAATATTTTTTCTTTTGCTTGTTTATTTATTTTTGTTTTTCCTTTTTATCTTTATTTGCTGCTATGAACTCTTACCCCTCTCGCTTTGAGTTTGGTTCTAATGTTGTTAAGGGAAATAGAAGTTACAGCAGGAATGTGCATCAAGGTCAGACCAATCAAGGATGGATAGAACCAAGAGGATCTAATCAACCCTTTTGGCAGCAACACCCTCCGAGATATCCTGGACAAAGACCATTCCACAATGCATACCCAGCTGAAAGACATGGTGGACAACTTTGTAACTACCAACAAGCCCCACCCCGTACATATAAATCACCCTTTCAACATAACTTTGAACCACCACACTCACAAGCTTCTCTTCACCATTCGCCACCATATGATCCATCCTTACCCCAATACCAATCCAATCGCTCCCAATCACCACCACTTTCCTTTGTAGCATGTCCAAGTCCAGCAACCCAAGAAGTAGAGGATCGCCTAAGAGAAACAGTAATTAAATTTCAAACAACCATTAAATAACTGGAGCAAGCGATGATTCAATGGGCTTTTAGGCGCTCAAATATACAAGGGTCAACCACAGCTCCATGTGGACAGCCCAATGAAGAGCAGAGCATGAAGGAAGTGCCAGAAACTCCAGTGGACAAGACAGAGCATGAATTTGTACTGGAACAATTAGAAGAAGTTGTATTTGTTCAAGAAGAAGAGTTAGTTGAAGATCTAGGAGATGCTGAACCTCCATGGAAATCCAGAATTGAGGAAAACTCCGTCCATGATGCTACAGTTGATGCTAAGGAGGATATTTCTCCAAGGCAAATCGTTTATGAAGAATCAGACGGAATAATCCAAGAAACAAATTCCCTTGATGATGATAGTCACAAGTCTAGCTCTCTTAGTGATGAACTTGCATCCGCAAGTGAATTCTCTGAGATCGAAAAATCTTCCCCAAGTGAATATGAAGATGATGCAGAGGTAGATTTCTCTCAACCTCCAATCTATGACTCAAGTGATGAGGAAGACACAGAAGACTTTGACCAGGACACAGATACAATTGAAGATCTTTGCAAAGAAGTGGAGGAATTCACGGAAGAGCACAAGGAAACGGAACTTGCAGAACCACCAAAAACACCTATCCCAAGGCCATTACCACCTAATACAAGCTTCAAGTGGGTACAATCCTTAACTTATAACTTTACTTATTCGCTTGAATATGGTTTGCTTGAAACAGATGACCAGCTTAGAGCTCTCTGCGGCTTTAAGAGTAAGAGGGAAACGGCTCGTACTAAGAGCTGGTGTACAAGGTTCAATAAGGTTCCACGCTTCACCTCGAAGTACACGGATTGGTATCATGCTCAATTACATGGATCACGAAAAACGTTTGGTCACCAAGGTGAGATTCTACTTTTTAACCCGCCCGAATGGAGACATGTAGATCAAGACGGAGGCAGATTTAAAAGCAAGGCTTGGAATCCGGAAGTTTATTCTGACATTTGTCATCCCGGGAGCCTAACAATATATTTAAAGCTGTTTGGAAGCTTTGCGTGCTTAGTTTGGGACCCCGGAGGCTATTGGCATTCCAAGCACTGGTGGAGATTTTTGGACGAATTTAAACATAAGCCACCATAACAGGATACCCCTCCAATGTCCAACTTAAGGACTTTAACTAAAAGTGCTAGGTGGGAGATAACCCACCATGGTATGGTCGCTTCTTTTTCAATTTATTTCTTGTTAATTGCTTTCATTTTTCCTTTTTCATTTTAATTTATTAAACTCGGAATCATGCATAACATTCATGTTAATCATTGCATTCTGCATTTTTCATGCATAAAAAAAAAAGGGAATGCACGACGCGACCGCATGCCCCATGCGATCGCGCCATATCGCGGAAAACACCACCCGCGCGACCGCGTGACCCACGCGGCCGCGTGACCCACGCGGCCGCGTGATCTATATATCGGTGTAAGGATCCAACGAACAGAAAGTTAGGCTGGAATCGTGCGGCCCTTGTGCGTTTCGCACAAATTGGCCCACGCGATCGCATGGCCCATGCGATCGCGTCACTTGCACAAAACCATTCCCACGCGACCGCGTGAGCGACGCGATCGCGTCGCATGGATTGCACATCACCCCAAAAGGAGATAGAGAGTTGCACTAAAACGGCGCTGGAGTCGTGCGTTTAGCACAAATTCCAGCGACGCGATCGCGCGACCCACGCGATCGCGTCAACCTTCTTTTCCCCCCTCTCATGCGATCGCGCACCCCACGCAATCGCGTCACTCCCATTTTCGTCCCAACCACGCGAACGCGTGCCCCACGCGGCCGCGTGGATTCGAAAATATAACCCCCCAGCCCGCGAACCCTATCAGTCGCGAGCCCCCCCACCCCCAACCCTCTTCTCCCTCTCTGCTCCCTCTCCCTCTAACCACCACCCAGCCGCCATCAGCCGCCACCGCCGGCCACCCAGACGCCGCCGCCACCCCAGACGCTGCCGCCGCAACCCCCTCCCCTCCCTTCTTCTCCCTTCTTCCTCTCTCCTCCCCTCTCCACCACTGCCTCCGCGACCACCGCCCCTCACCGCCGGCCACCCAGCCGCGCCCCCCTCTCTCTCCGCCACCCACCCGCACCCCCCTTCTTCTTTCACTAACCCAAAACCCTCGCCGCCACTGCCCCCATCAGCCGCCACCGCGACACCGTGCCCCGCCACCGCGCCGGACGCCGCCGCAGCCACCTTCTTCCCCGTTCCACCCCTTCCGCCTACAGGTTCCGCAAAACGCAACCCCCTTTTATCCGTTCGTCATTTTTTCTGTACTTTTTTCCGTTTTTGTTCATCATTAGGATAGATAGACATGTATTCTGTAGTGGATTTTTAGGTTGCTAGGTAGCTTAGGCTGTGGTTAGTAGATCTAGGTCTGTTTACTTGCACTGTTCCTGTTTATGTTTTATCATAACTGCAATTTTGTTGTTCTTGTGACCTCATTCATATGCTGTGCTTTCTTGTAATTGCTGCTTGTTACTCTAAATTTTCCTGTTTCTATTCATTACTGATAACTGCATCAAGTTTTTAATTCATATGAACTGCTATGACTGCTGTTTATTTTCCGGAACAATCCAATTTTAGCCGGAATGCTGCCTAAATTTTTTTTTTTGAAAATTATTTTCATTCATGTTTTGGTTTGGCATTTCTGAACTCTGTTTTACTCTACTTTACCCAAACCATTTCTTGAATGCTATGGCAGACATTCTTATCCTCTTTAATTTCCTTGTTTATAAACTGCATTTGTGATTCACTGATTCCAATTGTTGCTTTCTTTATTTCTATTCGAATCAGCATCACCCTGTTTTCCTTGTTCGATTGTGAGTACTTCTATTTTTACCCGTGAATCCTTGTTATATGGAATTTTTCTATGCCACTTACTTTAACCCGCACTTTACTAACTCACTAATTTTAATTTACTAATTTCCTTTTCAAATTCTAACCATACTAACTCTTTTAATATATTTTCTGATTATTTTCACTTTCCTCTAACTTTCTAACCATGGCATATTGCTTATTTTTCCATTTAACATGAATTCAATCACATTTCATTTACTCATTTTTCTTATTCTAATTCTCCCTTGCCGCTTTGAGTTTCCTTTGTTTAATTGCCTATTTGCTTTCCTATTTTATCCATTTCCTGATTTTCTGTTTTTCAGGATGTCTGCCTTACAAAGGAAAGGAAAAGACAAGGCTACTGGCAAGCGCAAGAGAGGAAATTCCTCCCAATCCATCATTGTTCTAATGCACGATTCTTCATGGTGGGAGAAGAACTTCACACAGCAGGAAAAGGCTGACCAGCTGCTCCCTGCAAATGATCCTATCAAATTTGCAAACCGGTACTGTGAGCTGAAGTACCCGGCTTTTGCAAACTCCAGAAATCTATATCTGGAACGAACTCTGAAGATTCTAGAAGCCTTCCAGTAGTACACCACTGAGCAAATTAAGCAAAGGGGCTGGTTCTTTCTGGAGAGAACACTGACAGAGGTAAATTCATCTTGGGTCCGGGAATTCTACTGCAACTACTACCTCACCACCCTAGATGCAGTGAACCTGAGAGGAAAACAAATTCTAGTCACTGAGGAGGCCTTAGAGGACATTCTCCGGCTCCCAGCCAAGTCCGATTAGCCTGATGGTTATTCAAAGGCTGAGGAGGACATGCGCCAGATGAAGTTTGATTGGGATGCCGTGAAGGCACGGATAGCTCTCGACCCGACAATTCCTTGGGAGATGGGTCAGGACACTACCATGCCTAGAGGGATCAAGAGAGCATACTTGGACGATGAGGCTCGGTTATGGCATCAGATCTTGAGTAATTATGTGATGCCGAGTACTCACGAGACGGAGATCCCGGCTGCTATGATCACCCTCCTTTGGTGTGTGCTAGAGGGTAAGGACCTTTATCTGCCACGTTTCATTCGGCATTATATGGCCAGGGTCCACGTCCGAGGTACCCTCCCCTTTTCGTATCTGGTTACACAGCTTGGCCGTCGAGCTGACGTGCCATGGGAGGATGCTGATGAGAGACCACCAGCGGCGGATTGCAGGAAGATCATTCCGCACAGCCGGAACTTCTTAGCCCTGGGCCACAGACCAGCACCATTCACTGCTACTGATGAGTCAGCCCCACAGTCTGCTGGACCCTCTTCCTCCACTGTTGCACCACCTACCCCTGCTACCACCACTGCACCTCCACCTGCCACAGAGCCCGTCTATCATCTGGTGCACTGCTTGTTCCGACGACTTGACCAGATGGAGCGTCACAACAAGCGGCACTATGAGCACCTAAAGCTGATGATACGATCCGGCGATATCCCCTCCGAGCCCGACACACCATCCGAGGCATCTGAGGAGGAGGCGGATGCGCCCGAGGCAGAGACCCATCCCCAGGAGGCAGCACCAGCCGCACCAAGGCAGCGGTCCCACATCAGATTGAGGCTGCGGATCTTGAGATCCCGATCCAGTCAGCACCTCCTCCACAGCAGCCAGACCCTCAGCCCACCACCACCACTGAGATCCCCGCTACCATCCCTCCCAGTGATGACACTCCTTCACACCCGGCTTGATTGAGCATCGAGGACGATGCTTCCTTTTAAGTGTAGGGAGGTCGCCATCTCTGGCGTTTATTTTGGTGAACCACTACATACTTTTTCTTTTATTTTGGATATTTTTCTGTATTTTTCCTTTTACTGTTATTTTCTGAGTACTTATACATTGCTTTTATGTATTTTTACTCTATTTTCTGTATTTTGCATCTTTAGTTCATACTTTAGCCATTTAGTTTATTTTAGTTATTTAGTTTAGTTTGCAATTCTGATTTATTAGTGGATTAATTAGTATAGTTTACCTTTTTTAGCATAAGATAGTATAGTTTAAATTGAAACATATAAAAAGGAAGTAAGCTAGAAAATTGAACATATCAGATTTAAATCCACAAAACTTGTATATAGCATTACATGATGTAGTTAAGCTAACAACATTTCATCAAGGAGGAACATTAAAACTTTAAAAGCCACCCTAAATAATTTTTTTTATGAGAATAATTGGAATTTTTAACTAAACCTGCATACAATATATAAATGATATATGATGCTTGAGTTAGAGAACACACAGCCTGTGAGTCTTGAGCTTAAATTGTATGGTTGCATTCAAACCATAATTTCATTTCTGTGTGTTACATTTCTTTTTATTCTGATGTTCTTTCCTTTGCTTTAATCTATATGTCCAATTATAGAATATAGAATAGATACATACCAAGAGAATGATTGAGGCCATCATTTGATTTCAACTCACTTACCCCAAATTAGCCTACCTTTCACATCACCCTTATTAGCCCCCTTGAGCCTTTTAAAACCCCTTTATTCTATTTAGCCAAATTACTAGCCTTAAGCAGAAAAACAAAAGAAAATCCTAAGTGAATCCTTGGTTAGCTTAAGATAGAAAATCATGAATAGAGTTAAATGTGGGAAACCTTTTGGGAACATGGATGATAGAAACAAAAGGTAGAAAGGTTAAAAGAAATAAAATAAATTTGGGAAGCATGTTCATGAGAAAATCAAAGTGCTTTAATTGCCATGTGCATTAAAAAAAAAGAGTTATTTTTCAGCATCTAAATAAAAGGGGATACAAAAGAAATTCCCCACTGCAAAATAAAAGCAATGCACATGGAATAGAAAAAAGAAACAAAAAAGTGAAACATGAGCATGTAACAATAAGTAGGAAATGTGGGAAAATAGGTAAAGAAGTTTTATCTTGTTAGATGTGTATGTTAGGTGAGATCTTAGTCTAATTAAGGATTCACTTATTTAGCTCACTTAACCCTATACATAAATCCTTACCTTTACCTTGGCCCCATTACAACCTCAATTAAGACCTCATGACTTTTTGGTATGACTATATTCTATAATTGTTGATTGGTTAGATGAAAAACAAAGCTATAGAAATTAAGAATAAAAAGAAAAATAGAGTGAATAAATCCAATAAACACTGAGTGACTAGAGAGTAAACACAAAATCCAGTGAGGGTTCTATAACTCATCAACATATATCTATGCTTATATTTACTAATTGTTTTGCAAGTTTGTACAATATTTTCTTTCCCATCTCATTTGCTAAAATGCTTTATTATTTAAGGGTTAGCTATATATATATATATATATATATATATATATATACATGACTCCTTGAGAATGTGAATTAACTTGACTACATGTAAGCTTTATATATGAGTGAATAAGTTAGAGTTGCATGATGCATCATTCATTTAGGTAGTTGCATTTAAATTAGGTTGCATTGCATGACATTCCATCACTTTAACCTTAATTATTTACCTTGGATTTAGCATGAGGACATGCTAGTGTTTAATTGTGGGGAGGTTGATAAACCCATATTTCATGAGTTCTTTTGTGCTTAATTTGAGTGATTTATACAATCCTTCACCTGCTTATTCACATTAATTGCATGGTTTTACTGTCCCTTCCTTATTATGTCATATTGTGAAAAACATGTTTCCTAAGCTTTAAAAATTAATTATTTTAATTACCTTTATTTCCATTCGATGCCGTGATCGGTGTGTTGAGTAGTTTCAGGTTTTCTAAGGCAGAATGAATTAAAGGATGGAAAAGAAAACATACTAAAATGGAAGGAGAAAGCAAAACAGAGCTTTAAGGAAACTGGTATCCACGCGATCGCATGAATGACGCGATCGCGTGCCAAGCACGAATCAGCAGCGACGCGGCCGCATGACTGACGCAACCGCGCGCCTTAAGCAGAATGCACATGACGCGGTCGCGTGGCTGACGTTATCGCGTGGCAAGAAAAAACTCCAAATGACACGACCGCGTGACCCACGCGGACGCGTGACAGGGGCCACGTATCAGAATTTACAGAATGCGCCCCCAGCGAATTCTAAAGCCCTTTTTGGCCCAGATCCAAGTACAGACAGTATAGACCAAAGGTTATAAAGTATGGGAATGCACCCATTCAAAGAGAGCTCGCATATTTTACCTTTCAATGATTTAGATTTAGTTGAGAGGGAGATTCTCTCTCTCTTTCTTTTAGGATTTAGGATTTCTTCTTGTTTTAAGAGTAACTCTGGATCCCAGGTTTAATGTTCTTTTATTTTAGTTTTACTTTTATTTATTTATTCCAACATTTGAATTGATTATTATAATTTGATTTATGAATTATTCCATGTCACAGATTGTTATTTGAATTAATGATAATTGAGGTATTTTCAGTTTATGATTATTCACTTTGATTTAAGTTACCATTGCTTCCCATCTAAGGATATTCTTATTACTTCAGCAATTTTACTTTTTCCCCTTTTAGTTCTGGTTAAGAATTTAGTAACTCAACAGTTATTAAACTCAATATAATTGATAATCGTTATCTTGCTAATTAAGCTGAACTTAAATAATCCCAACCTTTTCTTAGGAAATAAATAGGATTCGAAGGCCAGATTAATTAGTCCCTTGACTTTCATTTGCCTTAGTAAAGGTTGACCACGTGGAGTTTAGATTCAACTTTCATTATAATTGAGAGAGATAACCACGTTGGACCTCCAACTTCTTTTACCTTACCAAAAGTCTGCTTTACAGTATTTGTTTAGTGCCATTTACTTTACCTGTCATTTAAATTACTTGCTTCTCACCTTCTAAACCCCGATTACAACCTTTATAGCCAATAATAAGAACATACTTCATCGCAGTTCCTTGAGAAGACGACCCGAGGTTTGAATACTCGGTTAACAATTTCTAAAGGGGTTTGTTACTTGTGACACCCAAAACGTTTGTACGAAGGGATTTTTGTCGGTTTAGAGACTATATCTACAACGCAACCATTTCTATGAATCTCTTTACTGGTAAAAATCCTCTCGTCAGTCACATACATTGGCTGTCTTTTTGTCAAGTTGAACGTCTCTATCATTCAGATTACCTTAGTTTTGTGTCTCAATTCCTTATTTTCTGAAATGCAACTTGTTAAAGCAATCCAAGAGTAGAAAAAGGCAAGAGTGATGAGCTCAACAAAGGGTAAAAGCCACGTATTGAGTGTAAACATGAGTGTCCTACTCCGAGTGATACACGTGAGAAGTGTGCTGTGAGGTCTTTGTTTTTTTTTTCACAGGTTCATTGATGGCTAACAATGACGGAAACCCCGATCCACGACTAACGTTCCGCGTCGACGCACTCGCTGGCGTCCTTGCAAGAATTGAACAACGTCTTGATGACATGGATTCCCGAATTAACTCTCTTTCCCCTAATCGAAGAGCACAGTCTCAAAAATCTATTCATAATCATTCTGAGGAGTCTGAAGAGGAGACTTCGCCTGAATTCCGGTGTCATAGACAATCGAAAAATGTTGATAGTAACCTCAATGCTATCAAGATGTGCATCTCAGAATTTAAAGGTAGAAGTGACCCTGAAGCTTACTTGGAATGGGAATGGAAGGTGGAGCTCCTTTTTTAGTATCATAATGATGCACGGAATCTTGTATCACTACAATCTTCCTTCGGCAAGTATACCAAATTGTCGTCAAGTAAAAAATCACAATAGAGTGAGGTCGAATTTGGTGCATGAATTGTAAATCACACTTTTCACAACTCGTACCATTAACCAGCAAGTGCACTGGGTCGTCCAAGTAATACCTTACGTGAGTAAGGGTCGAATCCCACGGAGATTGTTGGCTTGAAGCAATCTATGGTTATCTTGTAATTCTTAGTTAGGATATCAATTATAATTATCAGTTTGGATTGCGAAAAATAAAAGAGCATGAATTAAATACTTGTTATGCAGTAATGGAGAATATGTTGGAGTTTTGGAGATGCTTTGTCTTCTGAATCTCTGCTTTCCCCCTGTCTTCTTTTTCACGCACGCAAGGTTCCTCCTATGGCAAGCTGTGTGTTGGTGGATCACCGTTGTCAATGGTTACCATCCATCCTCTCAGTGAAAATGGTCCAGGTGCGCTGTCACCGCACGACTAATCATCTGTCGGTTCTCACTTATGCTGGAATAGGATCCATTAATCCTTTTGCGTCTGTCACTACGCCCAACCCTTGTGAGTTTGAAGCTCGTCACAGTCATTCAATCCCTGAATCCTACTCGGAATACCACAGACAAGGTTTAGACTTTTCGGATTCTCAAGAATGCTGCCAATGGATTCTAGCTTATACCACGAAGATTCTGATTAAGGAATCCAAGAGATACTGATTCAATCGAAGGTAGAAGAACAGAGGTGGTTGTCAGGCACATGTTCATAGGTTGTGAATGGTGATGAGTGTCACGGATCATCACATCCATCATATTGAAGCGCGAATGAACATCTTAGATAGAAACAAGCGTGTTTGAATAGAAAACAGAAATAATTGCATTAATTCATCGAGACAAAGCAGAGCTCCTCACCCCCAACAATGGAGTTTAGAGACTCATGCCGTCAAAGAGTACAAAGTTCAGATCTAAAATGTCATGAGGTACAAAATAAATCTCTAAAAGTTGTTTAAAGCCCTGGATGTTCAGCCTTAGCTATGTCATCCGTTTTGGAGGGAAATATTGATTCAGGAATTTTTCTGACAGCTGTTTCCATGTCTTTATGCTAGCCTTAGGTTGGTTATTTAACCACCTCTTAGCTTGGTCTTTTACAGCAAATGGAAATAGTAATAATCTATAGACATCCTGATCTACTTCCTTATCATGTACTGTGTCAGAAATTTGTAAAAACTGTGCCAGAAACTCTGTAGGTTCTTCCTGTGGAAGACTGGAATACTGGCAACTTTGCTGCACCATGATAATGAGCTGAGGATTTAACTCAAAACTACTGACTCCGATGGAGGGTATACAGATACTACTCCCATATGAAGCAGTAGTGTGGTTAGCATATGACCCCAGAGTCCTTCTGGACTGCTCATTTCCACTTAGATCCATGATGGAGAAAGGGAGATGATGTGGATTGCAAAATTTTTTTTTGGAAATCGAAAATAAAATAAAATAAGTGAAAATTCGAATATAAGTTCAAAAATTAAAAGGAAATTGAAAACTAAAATAATTAATTAATTAAAACGATTTGAAAAATAAGGGGTAAGGATTTTCGAAAAATGAAGAGAGAGAAAGTAGTTAGGAAATTTTGAAATTTAAATTTTAAATTTGAAAATTAAATTTTGAATTTTAAATTTTTGAAATTTGAAATTTGAATTTTGAAATTTGAAAATTTGAATTTTGAATTTCGAAAAAGTCAACAATATAAGATAAGGATTTGAAAGAGATTTAAATTTTGAAAAGATTTGATTTTTAAGTTTGAAAATTAAATTTTGAAAATGAAATTTTGAAATTTGAAATTTTGAAATTTGAAATTTGAAATTTGAATATTGAATTTTGAATTTTGGAATTTGAAAATTGAATTTTGAATTTGAAATAAGATAAGATAAGATTTTGAAAAAGATATGATTTTTGAAATTTTAAAACTAAGATAAGATGAAACAAAAAGTTTTAAAATAAAAATCTGAATTTTTAAAGGAAAATTTCTAAAATTACTTAAAATAAAGAGAAAAGATATTTTTGAATTTAATGATGAAAGAAAAAAATACACAAAAGACACAAGACTTAAAATTTTTAGATCTAATGCTCCTTGTTTTCGAAAATTTTGGAGGGAAAACACCAAGGAATACCAAACTTAAAAATTTTAAGATCTAAACACAAAGAAGACTCAAGAACACTTTGAAGATTCACAAGAACAACAAGAATAACAGAAAGAACACCAAACTTAAAATTTTTAGAAAACTTGAATAAAATTTTTGAAAATTATAAAAAGATTAACAAGAAAACACCAAACTTAAAGTTTGACACAAGATTCAATCAAAGAAAAATTATTTTTGAAAAAGATTTTAAAAAGAAGATACCTAATTACCAAGAACATAAACCAACGCTCTAGCCAATTGAGCAGTAAATGTAACACTTGTTTTAAAGAGGTATTTTTAATAACTAAAAATTAATTTTTTTGAAAACTAATGTTTTGAGAAAGCACAAGTAAAACAAGAAAAGACACAGAACAAGAAAAACCAAAGATCAAACAAGAAAAATAAACAAGAAAAACTTGAAGATCAAGGAAGAATAAAGAACACAAATTCGAAAATTTAAAAGAAAAAGATAAGAATGCAGTTGACACCAAACTTAAAACATGACACTAAACTCACGAAAAAAAATTAAAAATTAATAAAGAAAAATAATATTTTTGAAGAATTTTTTTTTTGAAAAAAAATTAAAGGACTCAGATTTAATGACTCTATAGCAACAAAATAAATTATTCCTAATCTAAGCAACAAAATAAACCTTTAGTTGTTCAAACTCGAACAATCCCCGGCAACGGCGCCAAAAACTTGGTGCACGAATTGTAAATCACACTTTTCACAACTCGTACCACTAACCAGCAAGTGCACTGGGTCGTCCAAGTAATACCTTACGTGAGTAAGGGTCGAATCCCACAGAAATTGTTGGCTTGAAGCAATCTATGGTTATCTTGTAATTCTTAGTTAGGATATCAATTATAATTATCAGTTTGGATTGCGAAAAATAAAAGAGCATGAATTAAATACTTGTTATGCAGTAATGGAGAATATGTTGGAGTTTTGGAGATGCTTTGTCTTTTGAATCTCTGCTTTCCCCCTGTCTTCTTCTTCACGCACGCAAGGTTCCTCCTATGGCAAGCTGTGTGTTGGTGGATCACCGTTGTCAATGGCTACCATCCATCCTTTCAGTGAAAATGGTCCAGGTGCGCTGTCACCGCACGGCTAATCATCTGTCGGTTCTCACTCATGCTGGAATAGGATCCATTGATCCTTTTGCGTCTATCACTACGCCCAACCCTTGTGAGTTTGAAGCTCGTCACAGTCATTCAATCCCTGAATCCTACTCAGAATACCACAGACAAGGTTTAGACTTTCCGGATTCTCAAGAATGCTGCCAATGGATTCTAGCTTATACCACGAAGATTCTGATTAAGGAATCCAAGAGATACTCATTAAATCGAAGGTAGAACAGAGGTGGTTGTCAGGCACATGTTCATAGGTTGAGAATGGTGATGAGTGTCACGGATCATCACATCCATCATATTGAAGCGCGAATGAACATCTTAGATAGAAACAAGCGTATTTGAATAGAAAACGGAAATAATTGCATTAATTCATCGAGACAAAGCAGAGCTCCTCACCCCCAACAATGAAGTTTAGAGACTCATGCCGTCAAAGAGTACAAAGTTCAGATCTAAAATGTCATGAGGTACAAAATAAATCTCTAAAAGTTGTTTAAATACTCAACTAGTAACCTAGGTTTACAGAAAATGAGTAAACTATGATAGATAGTGCAGAAATCTACTTCTGGGGCCCACTTGGTGTGTGCTGGGGCTGAGACTTAAGCTTCTCACGTGCCTGGGCTGTTTCTGGGGTTAAACGCCAGGTTGTAACCTGTTTCTGGCGTTGAACTCCAACTTGTAACCTGTTTCTGGCGCTGAACGCCAGACTGCAACATGGAACTGGCGTTGAATGCCAATTTACGTCATCTATCTTCGTGCAAAGTATGAACTATTATATATTGCGGGAAAGCCCTGGATGTCTACTTTCCAACACAATTGAGAGCGTGCCATTTGGAGTTCTGTAGCTCCAGAAAATCCACTTTGAGTGCAGGGAGGTCAGAATCCAACAGCATCAGCAGTCCTTTTTCAGCCTGAATCAGATTTTTACTCAGCTCCCTCAATTTCAGCCAGAAAATACCTGAAATCACAGAAAAACACACAAACTCATAGTAAAATCCTGAAATGTGATTTTTAATTAAAAACTAATAAAAATATAATAAAAATTGACTAAAACATATTAAAAACTACCTAAAAATAATGCCAAAAAGCGTATAAATTATCCGCTTATCAGAATCCCACAGGGATTGATTGGTTGAGCAACTTTAATAAGATGAGTGTTCTAGTTGAATTAAGCAGAATTGAGTTGAGAATTGCAAAAATTTAAATGGCAAAAAACGTGAATAGCAAGAAATGTAAATAACGGAAAGTAAATAGCAGAATATAACGTGCAGAAAGTAAATTGCAGAAAATTAAATGGGAATGGTGGTGATGAACATAAATGTGAAACAGCAGAATATAGAGAATGGGAAGATCAGAAATCGGGGGTTCATTGAGCTCATGAGATGTTGCATTCTCCGGATCGAGTTCATTCTCATGTCTTCCTCAATCCATCCAACTCATTGATCTCTTGGCAATATTAGGTGATTGAATCCCAATTCCTTGGCAATTCAATCTCTCTTAGCTTGAAAAATTGTCCAATTCCTTGATCTAATTGCCCATGGGAAGAGATGAAGTATGATCACAGATTATACTACATGTCTTTCTAAATCAAAGTATTGGTAGGATTATATGTCACTATATCCATCCAACCCCAATCGAGTCCAACATGAGAAAGCATTTTTAGCATGATTTCCTCATTCCTCTTCCAAGGTTCAGAGGAAATCCAAGTATGAGCAACTTTTCTTCCGAGACAGTTACTCAATTGGATGAAGATCAAAAGCTTTCAAGTAAGTCAAAGAGAAAGGAAAGAAGAAGAAGAATGAAAACTATGATTGATCCATTGAAGTGCAACAAAACTTCCTAACCCAATGAAGAGGGTTTAGTTGTTCATAGCTCTGGGAATGGAAAATGAAAATGTAAATTGCATTGAAAGTAAAACTAAATTACAGAGAAAGTAAAATACAGAGTGTTTACAATCCTGGATTCCCAGGTCCCAATCCTTCTTTTCTTGTTCAAAACTACCCCTATATATACTACTTCTCTGATCTTCAGTTAGCTCTGCAAGTCTCTGGATGTGGACCTTTGAGCTCAGTTGAAGCAGTTACAATCTCCGTGGGCTTTGCTTAGCTTGCTGGGAGAGTTTGAATTGGGTAGCTTTCACGTTAGTCAGGCCGTTAGTGTGGTTAACATCAAGTGTAAATTCCTGGTTTGAAGACATTAGTGACACTAACTTGGTCACTAACATCCCCAACCTCTTTGTGTCACGTTAACCCCACCGTTAGTGGCACTAATGTGGCCATTAACGTAGCCTTTCCTAACCCTTGGTCACGTTAATGGTGCTAACTTCACCATTAACGTGCAAAGCACCCGTTCCTCTACTTTAATGGCCCACGTTAGTGGTGTTAACATGGCCATTAATGTGGGCAAACCATGGCTTCAAACACGTTAGTGATGTTAACTTCACCACTAACGTTGCAAACTCCCTTTCCTCCACGTTAATGGCCCACGTTAGTGGCATTAACGTGGCCATTAATGTGGGCATGCCTTAGCTTCAAACACATTAGTGGTGGTAACTTCACCACTAACGTTGCAAACTCCCCCTTCTTCCACGTTAGTGCCCACGTTAGTGGCACTAACCTGGCCACTAACATGGGCTTATATGGCCTTCGAACACGTTAGTGGTGCTAACTTCACCACTAACGTTGCAAGCCGTCCTCTCTCCTATGTTAATGGCCACGTTAGTGGCACTAATGTGGCCACTTACGTGGCTCTTCTCTGCTTTTTTTTGCCTGAAATCAAACAAACAAAGTGCATCAAAGTCTTCCTCTAAATCATTAGATGATGCATGATTTGTTCTATCATTCAATTCTAGCATTATTCTCATGAAAGTGTTTAAAATTCACAATGTTTGCTTGAATCAAGGTATGGATGCATATTCAACCAATACTTGCTTATTTCCTAATAAAATGCATGAAAGTAACCTAAAACATACAAAAAATGGCTAGTAAAACTAGCCAAGATGCCCTGGCATCACAACACCAAACTTAAATCTTGCTTGTCCTCAAGCAAGTAATAGAACATAAGAAGAATGAATGAAAGTACAAGAGATACAAGTCCTTATTAAGAGAATTCAAATCCTTGGTCCATGGAGTTTCATCCATAGCAAATTAGGTTCATGTTCTTGCTAGTTTCTAGGCTATAACATGCTCTTGACTACTTACTCTATTGCCTTCTATGAGACCCTTATTCTTTGATCCTTGTCTTAGCTTTGCTTTTGTTTCTTTTCCTCTTTAGAGCTTATTGCTTTCTTTAGCTAAGTGCTCTGTGTTGAGGCAACTCTTTATGATAAGCTTTCAGCCAACACTCCCGAACCAGTTGGTTCAAGGTGCTAGGTGTTGAAATGCCCCTAAGGACCTACTTACTCAAGCCTCTCCTCAGCACATGCACACCACAGGCACATGGTTTGTTATTCATTCCTGAGACCTTGGTGCCCAACACCTCTTTGGGTTACTAAATGTTTAGTGACAAAGTTGCTCTTGATAGTGGACTTTCAGTTGACAATCCCGGGTTAGTTAACCCAAGTTATCAAGTAATGAAGCACTCCTAAGAACTTACTTTTCCAAGCAGATCCTTGCACAAAAACACCACAAACACATGCCTCAAGGTTCAAACTATTGGTGTCTAGCTTTATTTCTTGCTGCTTTCTTTCTTTTTCATTCTCTTTTTCTTCTTTTTAGGATCTTATTATTCATCTAAGTCTCATAGAATGCACTTTAAGCTTATAATTCAAGAGGTATCTTAGCCTTGTTCCTTATTGATGAACCAACTTAGCTAGCAAACACCACCATAAACACTAGGACTTAATTCTACATCATTGAACTTCACTCTTATTTTTCATAACATTTTATTTTATTGAACTCAAGAACTAAGCATACAATCATAAGCATTGGTGCAGTGGCCTAAGCAACTCAGCTAGCAAGCAAAAGACAAACTAGAACTTAATGCAAAGGTCTAATCAACTAAACTAGTAAACTAAGGATAAATCCAAAGAAACTAAGTGCAAAAACTGAATTGAAATGCCTAAACTACTTATGGAAGCATTGATGAAGGGAAAATTGTCGATGGTAAAGAATGAATAAAGCCTCGTCGTAAGTATAGTTCTAAACCAACAAACAATCTTCTTCAATCAAACATTTGGTTGTCACTAGAACAAACCCCTAACAAAACTAATAACCGAAGTATTTAAACCTCGGGTCGTCTCTCAAAGGAATTGCAGGGTAGTGTTCTTGTTATTGGTTATGAGTTGTATATTTTGGGGTTTTGGATGAGATATAAGGAAAGTGAATTGGTAATGAAAATCAAATGATAAAAAGGTCTTGGCAAGGATTGATGGTCAAGGATCTCTATCCTTATTACTAACCACAATATGATAATTGCAAGGATCAATCCCATTAAATCATCCTATAACAAGTAAAGGAAAGTCAAATGAGCTATATCAATCCTAGTCCATAAGTCCTAGCTATTCACTAATTGAATTAATGAGAGCTAGAGTCAATGGCTATCAATTATCAAACACTTGGACATTAGTAACTCAAGAATTCCTAAGTTACCATCCCAAGCCAAGAACACAAAATGTCTACTCTAACATCCTTCCAAGCATTTTGTCAAACACTTGGGAGGCATAAAGGGAAAGCATAGTAAATTGACAACAAGAATGAAATCTAACAACTACTAATTGCAAAGAATTAATAACAACAATCAAAGAAAGAACAATTGACATGAATTACCTTAAATTGTATTAAAAGAAAATAAAAGGAACAAGATTGTATCAACAACAAAGTATGCAAAATAAGGGAGATTACAACCAAAGACTAAGAGAACAAGATGTAGCAACAAGAAATTGAGAAGGAAAAGTAGATCAAGACATGAATTAAACCTAGATCTAAGAAAAAATTAACCTAAACCTAATCCTAATTCTAGAGAGAAGAGAGAGCTTCTCTCTCTAGAAAGCTAGACTATAACTACTTCTAAAACTAATTGGTAACTACCTTGTGTCTAACATCCTCTAACTTCTGCATGTAAATAGGCTCAGAAAGTGAGTTGGATTTGGGCCTGGGAAGCCCAGAAATCGCCCCCAGTGGATTGCCTTTAAGTGAGTCACGTGCGAGCATTGACGCGTACGCATGTGTCACGCGTACGCGTCGCTTGGCAATTTCCTTCCACGCGTACACGTACGCATCTCCATGCGACTTCACTTTCCACGCATGCGCGTCTGTTGCACGTTGGTGCACGAATTGTGAATCACACTTTTCACAACGCGTACCACTAACCAGCAAGTGCACTGGGTCGTCCAAGTAATACCTTACGTGAGTAAGGGTCGAATCCCATGGAGATTGTTGGTTTGAAGCAATCTATGGTTATCTTGTAATTCTTAGTCAGGAAGTCAGTTATGTTTATCAGTTGAATTGTGAATAACCAAGAGAGCATAAATTAAAGATTACTTGTTATGCAGTAATGGAGAATATGTTGGAGTTTTGGAGATGCTTTGTCTTCTGAATCTCTGCTTTCCTCTGTCTTCTGACTCACGCACGCACGTCCTCCTATGGCAAGCTGTGTGTTGGTGGATCACCGTTGTCAATGGCTACCTTCCATCCTTCCAGTGAAAACTACGCTCACGCGCTCTGTCACAGCACGGCTAATCACCGGTTGGTTCTCGATCCGGTTGGAATAGGATTTACTATCCTTTTGCATCTGTCACTAACGCCCAGCCTTCAGGAGTTTGAAGCTCGTCACAGTCACTCAATCCTTGAATCCTACTCGGAATACCACAGACAAGGTTTAGACTTTCCGGATTCTCATGAATGCCGCCATCAGTTCTAGCTTATACCACGGAAATTCTGATTAAGAGATCTCAGAGATACTCATTCAATCGGATATAGAACGGAGGTGGTTGTCAGGCACACGTTCATGGTTTGAGGAAGGTGATGAATGTCACTGATCATCACCTTCATCACAGTTAAGCGCGAATGAACATCTTAGATAGGAACAAGCGTGTTTGAATAGAAAACAGAAATACTTGCATTAATTCATCGAGACACAGCAGAGCTCCTCACCCCCAACAATGAGAATACAAAGTTTAGATCTGAAATGTCATGCGATACAAAATAAGTCTCTAAAAGTTGTTTAAATACTAAACTAGTAGCCTAGGTTTACAAAAATTGGATAAACTATGATGGATGATGCAGAAATTCACTTCTGGGGCCCACTTCTGTGTGCTGGGGCCCACTTGGTGTGTGCTGGGGCTGAGACTTAAGCAATTCACGTGCAGAGGCCATTTGTGGAGTTGAACGCCAGTTTTTGTGCCAGTTTGGGCGTTTAACTCCAGTTTTTGATCCTTTTCTGGCGCTGGACGCCAGAATTGGGCAGAGAACTGGCGTTGAACGCCAGTTTACGTCGTCTATTCTTGTGCAAAGTATGGACTATTATATATTTCTGGAAAGCCCTGGATGTCTACTTTCCAACGCAATTGGAAGCACTCCATTTCGAGTTCTGTAGCTCCAGAAAATTCACTTTGAGTGCAGGGAGGTCAGAATCCAACAGCATCAGCAGTCCTTTTTCAGCCTGAATCAGATTTTTGCTCAGCTCCTTCAATTTCAGCCAGAAAAATACCTGAAATTACAGAAAAACACACAACTCATAGTAAAGTCCAGAAATATGAATTTTTCCTAAAAACTAATAAAAATAGACTAAAAACTAACTAAAACATACTCAAAACTATATGAAATTATCCCCAAAAAGCGTATAAAATATCCGCTCATCACAACACCAAACTTAAACTGTTGCTTGTCCTCAAGCAACTAGACAAATAAAATAGAAGACTAATAGGTTGAGAAGCAATAATATCTCAGAGTTTTTGATTGAAGCTCAGATCCTAATTAGATGAGCGGGACTAGTAGCTTTTTGCTTTTGAACAGTTTTGGCATCTCACTTTATCCATTGAAGCTCAGAGTGATTGGCATATATAGGAACTCAGAATTCAGATAGTGTTATTGATTTTCTTAGTTCAGTGTGATGATTCTTGAACACAGCTTCTTTATGAGTCTTGGCCGTGGCCCTAAGCACTTTGTTTTCCAGTATTACTACCGGATACATAAATGCCACAGACACATAACTGGGTGAACCTTTTCAGATTGTGACTCAGCTTTGCTAAAGTCCCCAATTAGAGGTGTCCAGAGTTCTTAAGCACACTCTTCTTTTTGCTTTGGACCTTGACTTTAACCGCTCAGTCTCAAGTTTTCACTTGACACCTGCACGCCACAAGCACATGGTTAGGGACAGCTTGGTTTAGCCGCTTAGACCAGGATTTTAGTCCTTTAGGCCCTCCTATCCACTGATGCTCAAAGCCTTGGGATCCTTTTTATTTGCCCTTGCCTTTTGGTTTTAAGAGCTTTTGGCTTTTTCTGCTTGCTTTTTTTTTTTTTTTTTTTTTGCAAGCTTTGTTCTTTGCTGCTTTTTCTTGCTTCAAGAATCATTTTTATGATTTTTCAGATTATCAATAACATGTCTCATGTTCATCATTCTTTCAAGAGCCAACATATTTAACAGTCTTAAACAACAAATTCAAAAGACATATGCACTGTTCAAGCATTCATTCAGAAGATAGAAAGCATTGCCACCACATTTAACCAATTAGAATTCCTTTTATTAAACTCGAAATTTTATTGCTTCTTATTCAAAAGATCTACTATTTTATTCATGTTTAATGATGATGAGAAAAATAAACTATAGCTTAATTGGAGATAAAATCAAATAGATACTAATTACTATTATATGACTTCTAAGGTAAACTTTTATAAGGACACTTGTCACAGAGTTAAGGCAGAAATTGGAAATTAACAACCTTTATTCTGGGGGCACGGGGGTTCCTCTGATCCTTGGGATGCTTGGTATTACAAGAGAAGACTTTTGGCGCTTCAGTTCCCTTAAGTCACGCCCCTGCTCCTCTTATTCTTTAAACATATAGGTCAGCATTTGACTGTGTTCCTTCTGTTGTTTTATTATTTGCTCCATAGCTTCCTGTATCTTGGTGACAGACGTCTCAAGATATTCCCAATATTCTGCTTGAGGAATCTCTGGGAGGAATTCCTGTGCTCTCTTCTTGATAGGATCCTCCTGTGCTTGTTGTCTCTCCATTGATGCTTTGGTGATTGACTTTTCAATTAGGATATATTCAGTTATTCCCATCTTGACTCCAGCGTCCTTGCAGAGCAGAGAAATCACGCTTGGATAAGCCAACCTGGCCTCTTTTGAATTTTTATTAGCAATCTTGTAGAGTTCAGTGGAAATCAGCTGATGAACCTCCACTTCCTTCCCCGTCATGATGCAATGAATCATCACTGCTCTTTTAACTGTGACTTCAGAACGGTTGCTAGTGGGCAACAGAGAACGCCCAATGAAGTCCAGTCATCCTCTGGCAACTGGTTTGAGATCCTCTCTCTTGAGTTGATTTGGAACGCCCTTTGTGTTGGTGGTCCACCTGGCTCCAGGGATACATATGTCCTCTAGAATCTTATCCAGGCCAATGTCTGCTCTCATCATCCTCCTGTTGAAGGAGTCTGGATCATCCTTTAGCTGAGGTAGCTTTAATATCTCTCTGATCTTGTCAGGGGTGGTATGAACAATCTTTCCCCTGACCATGGTCCGAAATTCGTAGCAGGCAGTTCCAGATAGTCTTTACTTGTCAGTCTGCCACATATTAGCATAGAACTCCTGGACCATGTTCCTTCCTACTTTCGTTTCAGGATTAGCCAGGACTTCCCAGTTCCTGATTCGAATTTGCTCCTGGATCTCCGGATATTCGTCTTCTTTCAGATCGAATCTAACTTCCGGGATCACTGATCTCAGACCCATTACTTTAAGATAATGGTCTGAATGTTCTTTAGATAAGAACTTCCCTTGATTCCAAAGTGGTTTTGGAACGCTCTCTTTCTTGCCTCTTGGAGTGGATTATTTTCCTTTAGGAGCCATGATCTTAGTGATCTCGGATAAACACACCAAACTTAGAGGTTTGCTTGTCCTCAAGCAAAAGAAAAGAAAGGAGAGGGATAGAAGGAGATCGAGGTGCACTTGTTGATGAAGGAGGGGGGAGGCCGAACCCAATTTTTAAAGGGGTGGGGGGGTGGGTTTTTCGAAAAATTGGAGGAGATAAGATAAAAAGATTGAGTTGAAAAAGATAAGATAGAAGATAGAGTTTAATTTTGAAAATATATGATAGATTTTTGAAAAGATAACTCTGAATTTTGAGAAAGATAATATGGATATTTGAAAAAGATATGGATTAGTTGAAAAGATTTTTGAGTGAAAAAGATAGATTTGTTTTCAGAAAAGATTTTGAAAAGGGTTGGATTGAATTTGGAAAGATGGGTTTTTTTGAAATTAAGGATTTTAGAAATCAGGGTTCTTGACATGTTCATGTAAAAATCATGCATTGAAGCATAAAATTTGAAATTAGAATGGAAATACGTGTGGGATAAATGGATTTGGCTCCTCCCTGTCTTCCTGGCGTTTGAACGCCCAAACACTGCTTGTTTTGGGCGTTCAACGCCCAAATGCTGATCTCCTGGGCGTTCAGCGCCCAGTTGCTGCCATTACTGGCGTTCAACGCCCATTGGGTGCCTGTTTCTGGCGTTGAACGCCCAGATTGCTGCCCTTACTGGCGTTCAGCGCCCAGTGGGTGCCCATTTTGGGCGCTGAACGCCCAAAATGCCCCTTTACTGGCGTTTTCTTGCCATTGAGCTCCCTATCTCTGTTTTGTGTGCAGATTCCTTCTGTAACCCTGTAAACTTATACAAATGATTCTGTACCTTAGTGTCAGTGAACTTTATATAAACAAATAAAAATAAAAATAGGGCAAAAATGCTTAGAGGATTGATGCCCCATGGCTGGGTTGCCTCCCAGCAAGCGCTTCTTTATTGTCTTTAGCTGGACCTTGCTGAGCTTTTAATCTAGCTTCAGCCTTGAGCATTCTTGCTCAATGTTGCCTTCAAGATAATGCTTGATTCTCTGTCCATTGACAATGAACTTCTTATCAGAATCAATATCTTGAAGCTCCACATAACCATATGGTGATACACTTATAATCACGTATGGTCCCCTCCACTGAGATTTCAGTTTCCCGGGGAATAGCCTGAGTCTAGAGTTAAACAACAGGACCTTCTGTCCTGGTTCAAAGATTCTAGATGACAGCTTTCTGTCATGCCATTTTTTTTATTTTTCTTTATAAAGCTTGGCATTTTCGAAAGCTGTGAATCTGAATTCCTCTAGCTCATTTAGCTGGAGCAATCGTTTTTCTCCTGCTAATTTGGCATCAAAGTTTAGGAATCTGGTTGCCCAGTAGGCCTTATGTTCCAGTTCCACGGGCAAGTGGCATGCCTTACCATATACGAGTTGGTATGGAGAGGTCCCTATAGGGGTCTTGAATGCTATTCTGTAAGCCCACAGAGCATCATCCAAGCTCCTTGCCCAATCCTTTCTATGGGTATTTACTGTCCGTTCCAGGATTCTCTTTAATTCTCTGTTAGAGACTTCAGCTTGCCCATTGGTTTGTGGATGATATGGTGTGGCCACTTTGTGGCGAATTCCATACTGAACCATGGCAGAGTAAAGCTGTTTATTGCAGAAGTGAGTGCCCCCATCACTGATTAACACTCTAGGGACACCAAACCTGCTAAAGATATGTTTCTGGAGGAACTTCAGCACTGTTTTAGTATCATTGGTAGGTGTGGCAATAGCCTCAACCCATTTTGATACATAGTCAACTACCACCAGAATATAAGTGTTTGAATATGATGGTGGAAAAGGTCCCATGAAGTCAATTCCCCATACGTCAAACAACTCAATTTCCAAGATTCCTTGTTGAGGCATGGCGTAACCATGAGGCAGATTACCAGCTCTTTGGCAACTGTCACAATGACGTACAAACTCTCGGGAATCTTTATAGAGTGTGGGCCAATAGAAGCCACATTGGAGGACCTTGGTGGCTATTCGCTCACCTCCGAAATGGCCTCCATATTGAGATCCGTGGCAATGCCATAGGATTCTCTGTGCTTCCTCTCTGGGGACACACCTACGGATAATTCCGTCTGCACATCTCTTAAAGAGATAGGGTTCATCCCACAAGTAGTACTTTGCATCAGTAACTAATTTCTTCTTTTGTATTCTATTGTACTCCTTGGGTATGAACCTTGCAGCTTTATAGTTTGCAATATCGGCAAACCATGGTGCTTCCTGAATGGCGAATAGATGCTCATCAGGGAACGTCTCAGAGATCTCAAGAAAGGGGAGGGACGTCCCTTCCACTGGCTCTATCCGGGACAGATGATCAGCCACTTGGTTCTCTGTCCCTTTTCTATCTCTTATTTCTATATCAAACTCTTACAGAAGCAATACCCATCTGATGAGCCTGGGTTTTGAATCCTACTTTGTGAGTAGATATTTAAGAGCAGCATGGTCAGTATACACAATCACTTTTGATCCTACTAAGTATGATCTGAACTTGCCAATGGCGTAAACCACTGCAAGTAGTTCTTTTTCTGTGGTTGTGTAATTTTTCTGGGCATCATTTAGAACGCGACTGGCATAATAAATGACATGCAAAAGCTTGTCATGCCTCTGTCCCAATACTGCACCAATGGCATGATCACTGGCATCACACATTAGCTCAAATGGTAATGTCCAGTCTGGTGCAGAAATAACTGGTGCTGTGACCAGCTTAGCTTTCAGTGTTTCAAATGCCTGCAGGCATGCTGTGTCAAACACAAATGGCGTGTCAGCAGCTAGCAAATTGCTTAGAGGTTTTGCGATTTTTGAAAAATCTTTTATAAACCTCCTATAGAATCCTGCATGTCCTAGAAAGCTTCTGATTGCCTTAACATTGGCAGGTGGTGGTAATTTTTCAATTACCTCTATTTTTGCTTGATCCACCTCTATTCCCTTGTTTGAGATTTTATGCCCAAGAACAATTCCTTCAGTCACCATGAAGTGACACTTTTCCCAGTTCAAAACTAGGTTGGTCTCTTGGCATCTTTTCAGAACAAGTTTCAAGTGATCAAGACAGGAGCTGAATGAGTCTCCATATACTGAGAAGTCATCCATGAAGACTTCCAGAAATTTTTCCACCATGTCAGAGAAAATAGAGAGCATGCATCTCTAGAAGGTTGCAGGCGCATTACATAACCCAAATGGCATCCTTCTATAAGCAAACACTCCAGATGGGCATGTGAATGCTGTTTTCTCTTGATCCTGGGGATCCACTGCAATCTGGTTATAGCCTGAATAGCCATCCAAGAAGCAGTAATAATCATGACCTGCTAGTCTCTCTAGCATCTGGTCTATGAATGGTAAAGGAAAATGATCCTTTCTGGTGGCTGTATTGAGCCTTCTGTAGTCAATACACATGCGCCACCCTGTAACTGTTCTTGTGGGAACCAGTTCATTTTTTTCATTATGAATCACTGTCATGCCTCCCTTTTTTGGGACGACTTGAACAGGGCTCACCCAGGGGCTATCAGAAATAGGATAAATAATCCCAGCCTCTAGTAACTTGGTGACCTCTTTCTGCACCACTTCCTTCATGGCTGGATTTAGCCGCCTCTGTGGTTGAACCACTGGTTTGGCATTGTCCTCCAATAGGATTTTGTGCATGCATCTAGCTGGGCTTATGCCCTTAAGGTCACCTATGGACCACCCAAGAGCTGTCTTGTGTGTCCTTAGCACTTGAATAAGTGCTTTCTCTTCCTGTGAATTTAAAGCAGAGCTTATGATCACTGGAAAAGTGTCATCTTCTCCCAGAAATGCATATTTTAAGGATGGTGGTAGTGGCTTGAGCTCGGGTTTAGGAGGTTTTTCCTCTTTCAGAAGAAAGTTCAGAGGCTCTTTCATGTCCTCTGAATCCTCCAAATCAGGCTGAACATCTTTAAAGATGTCTTCCAACTCTGATTCGAGACTCTCAGCCATGTTGATCTCTTCTACCAAAGAGTCAATGAGATCAACTTTCATGCAGTCTGTTGATGTGTCTGGATGCTGCATGGCTTTGACAGCGTTCAACTTAAACTCATCATCATTGACTCTCAGGGTTATTTCCCCTGTTGGACATCAATGAGGGATCGTCCAGTTGCTAGGAAGGGTCTTCCTAGAATGAGAGTAGCACTCTTGTGCTCCTCCATTTCCAGCACAACAAAGTCAGTGGGAAAGGCGAATGGCCCAACTCTGACAATCATGTCCTCAATCACGCCTGATGGGTATTTAGTGGAACCATCAGCAAGTTGGAGACATATCCGGGTTGGCTTAACTTCTTCAGTTAAGCCAAGCTTCCTGATAGTGGATGCAGGTATCAGGTTGATGCTTGCCCCAAGATCGCATAAAGCTGTCTTGGTGCAATCACCTTCTAATATGCATGGTATCAGAAAACTCCCAGGGTCTTTAAGCTTTTCAGGAAAGCTTTTCAGAATGACTGCACTGCATTCTTCAGTGAGGAGAACTCTTTCTGTTTCTCTCCACTCCTTTTTATGACTCAAGATCTCTTTCATGAACTTGGCATAAGAAGGTATTTGCTCAAGTGCCTCTGCAAATGGAATCTTTATTTCAAGAGTCCTTAGATAATCTGCAAAGCGAGCAAATTGCTTATCCTGCTCCTCTTTCCGGAGTTTTTGAGGATAAGGTATCTTGGCTTTATATTCCTCAACCTTAGTGGTTAAAGAAGCCTTTTTAGAGGGGTTGTTATCAACACTTGTGTGTGTCTGATCCCTCACTGGCAATTGAGTGTCAGAGTCAGAAGCTGGAGTGACGTTAGACGCCAGCTTACTGTCTGTTCCTGGCGCCTGAACGCCAAAAATGTACCCATTTTGGGCGTTCAACGCTGGATTCTGCCCCATTTGGGCGTTCAACGCCAGATTCTTGCCCATTTCTGGCGTTGAACGCCAATCCTGCCTTGTTTCTGGCGCTGAACGCCAGTTTTGGGCATGGTCTGGGCGTTCAGCGCCAGCCTTCCACCCATTTTCTGGCGTTTTAGTGCCAGAATTATTTTTCCCTGGGCTCTTACTGTCCTCAGGTGAATCTTTGGTGGGTTGCTCATTTCTTGAATTTTTGATGCCTTGAGGTGGGGTATTTAATGTTTTCCCACTTCTTAATTGAACTGCTTGGCATTCTTCTGCTATTTGCCTTGATAACTGCTGCTTTGTTTGCTTAAACTGTTCGTCCATATGTATATTAGCTATCCTTGTCTCCTGTAGCCTGTCCTTGAATTCAGCTAGCTGCTTTGTTAGAAAATCCAATTGCTGATTGAATTCAGCAGCTTGTTTTACAGTACTGAATTCAGCAGTTACTGTTTTAACCTCTTCATTCATGGAAGGGTTGCTGCTTAGATACAGATGCTGATTCCTGGCAACTGTATCAATGAGCTCTTGAGCCTCTTCAATTGTCTTTCTCATATGGATAGATCCACCAGCTGAGTAATCTAGAGACATCTGAGCTCCTTCTGCAAGCCCATAGTAGAAGATGTCTAACTGAACCCACTCTGAAAACATTTCAGAGGGGCATTTTCGTAGCATCTCTCTGTATCTCTCCCAGGCATCATAAAGAGATTCGTTATCTCCTTGTTTAAAGCCTTGGATGTCCAGCCTTAGCTGTGTCATCCTTTTTGGAGGAAAATACTGATTCAGGAATTTTTCTGTCAGCTGTTTCCATGTTCTTATGCTGGCCTTAGGTTGGTTATTTAACCACCTCTTAGCTTGATCTTTTACAGCAAATGGAAACAGTAATAGTCTGTAGACATCCTGATCTATTTCCTTATCATGTACTGTGTCAGCAATTTGTAGAAATTGTGCCAGAAACTCTGTAGGTTCTTCCTGTGGAAGACCGGAATACTGGCAACTTTGCTGCACCATGATAATGAGCTGAGGATTCAACTCAAAGCTACTAACTCCAATGGAGGGTATGCATATGCTACTCCCATATGAAGCAGTAGAGGGGTTAGAATATGACCCCAGAGTCCTCCTGGACTGTTCATTTCCACTTATGTCCATGATGGATATATGGATATAACTTGGATTGATTTATCTTTTTATTTATTTTATTTTATAAGAAGTAAATACTTAAATAAAATAAAATAACTAAAAAGAATTTGAATTTTGAAATTAAAATTTTTTTTTATAAAAAAAATAAAAATAATTAGTTAATAAAAAAGAAATTTTTGAAAAAGAGGGAAGATATTTTCGAAAATTAGAGAGAGAGAGAGTTAGTTAGGTAGTTTTGAAAAAGTTAAGAAACAAACAAAAAGTTAGTTAGTTAGTTGAAACAAATTTTGAAAAGATAAGAAGTTAGGAAGTTAGAAGAGATATTTTGAAAAGATATTTTTGAATTTAGTGAGGAGAGAGAAAAACAATAAGATAGTACAAGATTTAAAATTTTTAGATCTAATGCTCCTTGTTTTTGAAAATTTTGGCGGGAAAACACCAAGGAACACCAAACTTAAAAATTTTAAGATCAAGACACAAGGAAAACTCAAGAACACTTTGAAGACTCACAAGAACACAAGAACATGAAGAAAGAACACCAAACTTAAAACTTTTAGAAAACCAAACCAAAATTTTCGAAAACCAAAGGGAAATCAACAAGAAAACACCAAACTTAAAGTTTGGCACAAGATTTAATAGAAAAATTATTTTTGAAAAAGGTTTTAAAAATATGATAGTCAATTACCATGAACATAAACACCACGTTCTAAATAACTGAGCTATAAGTTTAAAGTATTTTAACAAGGGATAAATAATAAAAGACTCTAAAACCAAAAAAAGAGAAATTTTTCCTAATCTAAGCAACAAAATAAACCGTTAGTTGTCCAAACACGAACAATCCCCGGCAACGGCGCCAAAAACTTGGTGCACGAATTGTGAATCACACTTTTCACAACGCGTACCACTAACCAGCAAGTGCACTGGGTTGTCCAAGTAATACCTTACGTGAGTAAGGGTCGAATCCCACGGAGATTGTTGGTTTGAAGCAATCTATGGTTATCTTGTAATTCTTAGTCAGGAAGTCAGTTATGTTTATCAGTTGAATTGTGAATAACCGAGAGAGCATAAATTAAAGATTACTTGTTATGCAGTAATGGAGAATATGTTGGAGTTTTGGAGATGCTTTGTCTTCTGAATCTCTGCTTTCCTCTGTCTTCTGACTCACGCACGCACGTCCTCCTATGGCAAGCTGTGTGTTGGTGGATCACCGTTGTCAATGGCTACCTTCCATCCTTCCAGTGAAAACTACGCTCACGCGCTCTGTCACAGCACGGCTAATCACCGGTTGGTTCTCGATCCGGTTGGAATAGGATTTACTATCCTTTTGCATCTGTCACTAACGCCCAGCCTTCAGGAGTTTGAAGCTCGTCACAGTCACTCAATCCTTGAATCCTACTCGGAATACCACAGACAAGGTTTAGACTTTCCGGATTCTCATGAATGCCGCCATCAGTTCTAGCTTATACCACGGAGATTCTGATTAAGAGATCTCAGAGATACTCATTCAATCGGATATAGAACGGAGGTGGTTGTCAGGCACACGTTCATGGTTTGAGGAAGGTGATGAATGTCACTGATCATCACCTTCATCACAGTTAAGCGCAAATGAACATCTTAGATAGGAACAAGCGTGTTTGAATAGAAAACAGAAATACTTGCATTAATTCATCGAGACACAGCAGAGCTCCTCACCCCCAACAATGGGGTTTAGAGACTCATGCCGTCAGAGAATACAAAGTTTAGATCTGAAATGTCATGCGATACAAAATAAGTCTCTAAAAGTTGTTTAAATACTAAACTAGTAGCCTAGGTTTACAAAAATTGGATAAACTATGATGGATGATGCAGAAATTCACTTCTGGGGCCCACTTCTGTGTGTTGGGGCCCACTTGGTGTGTGCTGGGGTTGAGACTTAAGCAATTCACGTCCAGAGGCTATTTGTGGAGTTGAACGCCAATTTTTGTGCCAGTTTGGGCGTTCAACTCCAGTTTTTTATCCTTTTCTGGCGCTGGACGCCAGAATTGGGCAGAGGACTGGCGTTGAACGCCAGTTTACGTCGTCTATTCTTGTGCAAAGTATGGACTATTATATATTGCTGGAAATCCCTGGATGTCTACTTTCCAACGCAATTGAAAGCACGCCATTTCGAGTTCTGTAGCTCCAGAAAATCCACTTTGAGTGCAGGGAGGTCAGAATCCAACATCATCAGCAGTCCTTTTTCAGCCTGAATCAGATTTTTGCTCAGCTCCTTCAATTTCAGCCAGAAAAATACCTGAAATTACAGAAAAATACACAACTCATAGTAAAGTCCAGAAATATGAATTTTTCCTAAAAACTAATAAAAATAGACTAAAAACTAACTAAAACATACTCAAAACTATATGAAATTATCCCCAAAAAGCGTATAAAATATCCGCTCATCACACGTGCGCGTCAATGAATGCATCCCAAATCCTTGATTTTTCATGGATTCTCCTCTTTGCATGCTTTCCTCTTCAATCCTTCGATCCATTCCTAGCCTTTTCAACCTGAATTCACTAACAAACACATCAAGGTATCTAATGGAATCAAAGGTGGATTAAAATCATCAAATTAAGGGTTTAAAAGCATGTTTTTACACTTAAGCACAAATCAAGGAAGAATCACAAAATCATGCCATTTTATTGGTCAAATGTGGGAAAAAGGTGATAAAATTCACTAAATTAAGTACAAGATAAACCCCAAAAATGGGGTTTATCAACCTCCCCACACTTAAACCATAGCATATCCTCATGCTAAACCAAGAACAAAACAAGGGGTATGACATTTATTCAATGCAACTAAACTATATGCAACCTATCTAAATGCAACTATCTATATGAATGCGAATGCTTGGTCGAAACAAAACTTCCAAGAAAACATATGCAAGCACAAGGGCTAAAGAAATAGGAATCAAACTAAACCAAACCCACAATTGTATTGAATTATCAAAAAGATTTACAAACTTGCAAGAAAAGGGATGATAGTGGTGAATACATGTAATTGAGCAATCGAACCCTCACCGGATGTGTATCCGCTCTAGCCACTCAAGTGTTTGGGGTTGATTCACTCAATTCCCCCCTAATCATACTTTTCAAGATTTGATTTTCATCTAACAATCAACAATCATTCAATGCATGCATACAAATATCATGAGGACTTTCTCAAAGGTTGTAATGGGGCTAGGGTCAAGGTAGGGTTATATATAGTTAAGTGGACTAGAATTTAAATCTTTAATTAACCTAGACTTCCCACCTAACCTATATATTAACCTATACAATTAAGTGCTAACCTAACTACCCATTATTCACTTTTTTCATATACTCATGCATTTTCTTTTCACTTCACAACACTTATGCATTGATTTTTTTTGAACTTTACTTCGGGGCATTTTGTTCCCTTTTTATTGTTTTTCTTTCTTTTTTCTATTTTTTTCTTTCTTTTTTTTTCATATTTATTTCTTTTATCTTTTGTTTTTCTCATTTTTTTCTTTTCTTTCAAACTATATACAAGAACATCAATACATAAGGTCTAACATTTGATTAATACATGAGCATGCACCCAACTCCAAATATAAAAATACAAAACACCCTTTTATCCTAACAAATGTTCCCAAATCTCCCCAAACTTGAATAATAAACACTCTCACTAGCCTAAGCTAATCAAAGATCCAAACAAAGGACATTTATTATTTTTCGCTTTAGGCTTGTAATGTGCTAAAATAAAGAACAATTGGGTTAAGCATAGGCTCAAAATTGGTTAACAATGGAATGTAAAAGGTAGGCTATTTGGGCAAGTGAGCTAATGAAATAATGGCCTCAATCATATAAGTGCATGTATACAAGGAATAATGGACATATAGAATTAAACAAATCAAGGATCACAATCATAGAAAGAGAATAATTGCACACAAGAAGGAAAATAAGTGGTCATAAGATGTAACCCCACCATTAGGCTCAAATCTCACATGCTTGTGTTCTTAGCTCAAAAACATGATCCACAAAATATAGAATTCAAGCAAGTTCAATACAAAAATTTTCAATCAATTGGGGTGGTGCCCTATAGATAAATTCCTTGGAAAATTTTATTGTTTGACTAAGCTTATTATATGTGCCCTAAATGCAATGTTGTGATTGAGAAAGCTAAAATTTCCTAATTTATCCCCTTTTCCAATCAAACCAAATTTCTCATAAGCAAAAAGGGTCAACTAGGCTCAATAATCCAAAATTTTCAAATCACAACCACTAAACTAAAACAACTATATACTATCAACTACAAATGCAAATCCAACTAAAAAATATGAAATGTATACTAACCAAGGTGCAAAATGCAACAAACTAAAATAGAAGTATCTAAGGTACTAATATATACAATAATCCCAAAAAGTGCAATAAAGATAAAGTGCAAAATACTAGAAGTAAAATAAAATAAGAGATAGATGTTCGAAATTGTCACCCAAAATAGCAATTCCACCGACGGTGACGACGGTGACGACGGTGACCTCCCCACACTTAGAATGAAGCATCGTCCTTGATGCTATGGTTCGGACTCGGGGTGAGGGTCAACGGTTGCATCTGGCTGGGGTTGAGGCTGTGCCTCCATGGAGGTTTGCTGTGCCTCTGGGGTAGCCTGGGTCTGTGCGGGTGCCTCTGGCTACTGAGCCTGCTCCTCCTCATGCTCCTCTTCCCTGCGGAAGAAGGGTCGGAATCAGGGGGCATCTCGGCGCCAGTGCTACTAGCATCTGATCCACACGATCAAAGCGTCGCATGATGCATCACTCGCTGCGCTCCATGCGTCCTATGAGATGTGATGCGAGCAAATTCGTCGGTTAAGAATTCCTTCTCAATAAAGGAGAAATATCCTCGTTGCAAGTATAGTTCTCAACCAACAAGTAATACCCGATCAAAGTTTATAGTTTTTAATCTAAATCGAGAGTCTTTCAAACCTCGGGTCGTTCTCCCTAAGATGCAAATGAAATGTTACGCTTTTGGTTGTTAAGAGGACCAAAGGGTTTTGAATTAAAGAATGAAAGATTAAAGGAACGTAAGAAATAAAAGAACTAAGCAATGATCAAAATTATAATTAATGCAAGTAAAGAGAAGGTAGGGTCAAAACTAGTGAAAATGCTATGAATGCAATAAAGAGCCTTGACTTAGGAATGAATATCCAAGGAATCTTATCATCACCATAACCACAACTATAGTAATTATGATGAGTCAATCTCGCCTAGTCAACCCCAACCATCGAGGAGTAAGTCAAACAAGCATAATTGACCTTAATCCATAAGTCCTAACTAACTTACCAAACTAGTTGATAAAAGGCTAGCGTCAATGGAAACAAGAGTCATCTAACTACCCAAGAATTACCACTAAATGTCAGATATTATGACTCTAGTATCCTAGGGACTCAAACCATAAGTCAAGGTGGGAAAATCTACTCACAATCTAGAGTTGGCATTTTCACAAACACCTTGTATGCATAAGAGTGAAACATGGAAAATTGCAAAGTAAAATGGAAAACTATAACCAACTATCAACAAAACCAAATATAAACAAGCAATCAAACATAAAGAAAGTATGAAACATAAAATTCATTGATCAAAACATCAAGAAACACAAAATTGCAAATATGAACAAGTAACTTGAACCAAAAGGAAATGAGAGTAAGGACAATGTAATTAAAGAGGAAATTGAGAGTACTTACAATTAAAGAAGCAAAAATCCAAAATTAAAGCTTGCTATAAAATGCTACAATGGAAATTGGTAAACCCTAGGAAAGCTCTCAACTCTACACTACTCCTACTCCTAATTACTATGCAAAACTATGTAAAAATTGTGCTTCAATGCCCCCTTGATAAGTGTTGAAGTCTCCTTTATATAGCACTCCAAAACAGCATTTCAGCCTTCCAAAAATGAGCCAAGGGCCTCCAAATTTGCGCAGCACGTGTTTCATTAATGCAATCACGTGCAGGGACCTGTGTTGACGCACAGACGTGTGCGTCCGCACACTCGGCTGAAAATTGACCTGTGCGTACGCACACATGGAAATTCTCGCTTGTGCGCACGCACGCAGGGCTGTGCGCATGCACACTTCGCTATGTGTGCTTTTCCCTTGTTTTCTTCATGTTTTCTCCCTTGTACATGCTTCTTTCCACTTTTGGCTATCCATTCTTGCCTCTAAGGCCTGAAATCACTCACAAACCATATCACGACATCGAATGACATAAAAGTGGAATTAAAAATCACTAATCTAAGCATTAAAACGCATGTTTTCACATTTAGAACCAAATTAGGGATCAAACACAAAAGTATGCTATTTTGGTGCTTAAGTGTGAGTTCATGTGCTAGAATCCATCCAAATTGAGTCAAAATACATCGGAAAATATGGACTCATCAAGATGCTGTACTAGTAGGTATGTCGGGTGTGGTGCTAGTGGTGGTGGTGGTGCAATAGGTGCTGCCGGTGCTGTAGATGGTCCTGCTGTAGCTGAAGAAGATGAAGGGCCAGATGCCGCTGCTGCTGAAGCTCTAGCTCTAGATCGACGCTGGGCTAGTCGCTTGTCATTCACCCAAGTCCCCCATGGAATAAATCTCTCCTTTTCGTGGACTGGGGGTGGTGACTCATCATCTGCTCTCCATGGAACACTGGCTTGCTGAGCCATCTCAATGACCAAAGTAGGGAATGGGAGTGTGCCTCGGACATGGGCTCGCCACATGAATCTCCTGATCAATCGGGGAAAGTACAGCTCCTTCCCCTCCACAATACATCCAATCCAAACGAGCCTGTCCATCGGAATCTCAGTAAAGTGTGTGGTAGGCATGAGATAGTGAGCCAGAATCTGCTGCCATGTCCTAGCCTCCCACGTCAGATAGTCAAACATCATCCCCTTGGGTTTCGTTTTGTCAGCATCCATCTCTCAAGGGGCGTCCGGCTAGGCAATAAGACTCCTCAGTGCATCATAGTCATATGTGAGGCAGTGTATCTCCTCCTCAGCCCTCTGAAAAGCATATTTCTCACTAACTTTGGGCCGACAATGGAGAGCCTGCTCAATGTCAACCTCCATCATCAAAATCTGTCCTCCTCTCAGGTAAACTGATTCAAGGGTCGGTCTAAAGAAATTACAGTAAAACTCTTGAACACATGACGTGTTCACCCTACCCAACTCCCTATCTACAGGAATTGGAAATGGAAAGGAAGTAGAGGGCAGTGCCGCCTAGGAATGGTGGCGACCGGTGGTTCGCGGTGGCACCGAGAAGGTAGCGCAGAGTAGGGGCGCTGAATAGATGCGGTGCAGAGGGAGGCAGAGCTCCTCTTCGGTTACAGCGACGAGGTGAGAGAATTACTGGATGGAGGGATAAATAAGATGGTGATGGTGGAAGGATGCTTGCCGGCGGCAATGGAGGCCGTGGCGGTGCTGGTGGTTGCGGAGAGAAGAAATGATCAGGGAGAGAGAAGGGGAGAGGGAAGGCGAAGAAAAGAGGGGAAGGGGAGAAAGAAGGAGGAACGGCGGCGGCGGTTGGTTGCCGGAAGAGTGGCCGGCAGTGGTGATTGGTGATGGGGTTCTGCAACTTTGGAGGGATAGGGGAAGTAAAATGAAACGTTGAAGGGAAGGGGTGAAAGGACGAGATGATTAGGGCTTGCGTGTCCATAGGGTTATTGAATTTGAATCCATGCGTACGCGTCACTTACACGTGCGTGTGGGTGGAAAGGAAGGGAGATGTGCGCATGGACGTGTCCACGTAGGGTACGTGTTGATAGGTAGACTATTGTTGGTAAAAATTTCACAAAATATTCACGTTGCAAGTATAGCTCTCGACCGACAAATAATCCTCGAATCAAATTTTAAGGAATTGGTTGTCACAAGGTTCAACCCCAATAGAAGTAACCGAAGTATTCAAACCTCGGGTCGTCTCACAAGAAATGGGCAAACATGTGCATCAATGTTGGTTAGAATTCCGGGGTTGGGAGTCATGATCAAGAGATTAAACTAATAGACTTAACAAGCAAGAAATCTTAAAGTGCAAGAAACTAAATCAAGTAACTAAAACAAGGTAGGAGCAATTTCAAATTAATAAGAGAACATCCAATATAATTCTACTCTAAAACTAAACAAGTAACTATAACTGGAATTAGGCAATTGGAATTTTTGGGTTTCAAATATGAATAATGAAAGCAACTCTTGGCTAGACAAAGGAATTGGGATCACTATCCTTGTCTTATAACCATATCTTGACAATTGTGAGGAACCAAGCTCATTAAGTTTACTTCTATACTTGAAGTATATCAAATGGCTTGATCAACATCAATCCATAAGCCCTAACCTGGCTACTAATTAACTTAGTAGTAGGCTAGTGTCAATGGTTATCAAATTGACCACTAAGGGTTCTCAAATCACCAAATCCATTAGATCCAATGACTCAAGTTTACCCAATTCCCTTAGCCTAGACCAAGAGTAAAGAAAACTACTCCATAATCAAAGAAAACATTTCATCAAACACATGGTATGCACTAATAAAAGACATATTCAAATTGCAATTAAATGGAGAATTGAAAGTACCCACTAACAATTATCAATGGAAAACTACTCAATTAACACTATCAACCATGGAAAATATCAATGTATCATTAAAAATTCAAAATCCACAAGGTTCACAAGATGAATAGAAAATGGGAAATAATAAGAAAACATAAATCTAACACAAGATCTCAACAAAATTATACTAGAGAATTCAAATTAAGTAATTAAAACTAGAAATCAACAAAACTCAATTTAGAAATTCAGCAATGGGAGATCAAAATCAAACTAGATTTAGAGAGGAATAAGGGTTTCTCTCTCTAGGAGAACAAGAACCAAAAACTAGCAAAAATTGTGTATAAGTGTGTAATGGATGATCCCTCTTTTCCCCCTAGAGTTCCTGGGTCTTTTCCATGCAAAACCAGCTTAAATTTGGGCCTGTTGAGCCTCAGAAATCGCCAGGCACGATTTCTTTAATGAGGTAACATGCTGCTCGTCACGCGTACGCGTCATGCACGCGTGCGGGTCGCCTGAATTTCACGATCCACGCATACGCGCCAAGCACGCGTGCATGTCGATGAAGATTTAGCCAATCCATGCGGATGCGCCACTCTTCGCGTGCCATACCCAGCTTCCTGCACCCACGCATGCGCGTGAGGTGCGCGTGCGTGTCGCAGCTGATTTTCCAAAATCTAATTCTTCATGTTCCTTCCACTTGTGCATGCTTTCTTTCTCTCTTCTAGGCCATTCTAGCCCTATAAACTCTGAAATCACTCAACAAACATATCACGGCATCGAATGGTAATAAAAGAGGATCAAAATATGGCAATTTTAAGGCAATTTTTCAAGGCTTGAAGTTGCTTTGTCCTTTTGAATTAACTCTGGTCTTACTGTCTCCTTTAATTGTGAATGATTTCTTCAATGGCAAGCTGTATGTGATTGACGCTGGTTTGAGCAGCCACCAATACTCTTCCAGATCTGAACCCTAGGGTTAGTGCGGATGTATTCTGATTGAGGGTGAAGCTCCTGCAGTTCATTCTCTTTCGCGATCCTACTCAAAACGCCACAGATAAGGTCGAATCTAACAAATCAGAGGATGCTGCGCCTTAGGGTTCTAGCCTCTACCACAGAGATCCTAATCTCCCCATATTTCGACTGAACTGGTGCCTCGAGAAGTCCCCAACGAAGTCGTGGATTAGCCGTCTAAGAGATGTATAATCAAGCTGGTGGTTCATCATTGTCCGATGAAAGACTCACTCTGAACCTATGTAGAATGTGATAACCTTATGCCAGTTCAAGGCATTCATATTGATGAAGAACGAAGATACATCTTAGAATAGAGAATCAAACACGGATTGAAGAGAAACAGTAATACTTTTATTAATTCATAAAACTCAGCAAGGCTCCTCCCCTCAACCTAGGATATTTAGAAACTCATACTGATAGGAAATACAATGTGAAAAACGAAAATAGGCTGAACTGTGAGCGAAGATCCTTAACAAAGAGTGATCTTCTACTTTAAATACTAAACTAATGACTAATAAGGGTAAAATAGTATTTTTAGTGCTAAAATCCACTTCCAGGGCCCACTTGGTGAGTGTTTGGGCTAAGCTTTGATGAGATCCACGTGCTAGGAGGCCTCTAGGGCATTGAATGCTGCCTAGGGGGTCCTCTTTGGGCGTTGGATGCTGGTCTATTCCTTTGGGCACTGGACGCCTGGAATGGGCAAGAGGCTGGCATTGAATGCCGGTTTTGGGCCTTCCAATCTGAAGCAAAGTATAAATAATTATACATTTCTGGAAAGCTCTAAAAGTCAGCTTTCCATAGCCGTTGAGAATGCTCTATTTGAACTTCTGTAGCTCCAGAAAAGCTCTTTCGAGTGTTGGGAGGTCAGATCCGGACAGCATCTGCAGTGCTTTCTCTGTCTTTGAATAAGACTTTTGCTCCAGCTCCTCAATTGAAGCCAGAAAATACCTGAAATTGTATAAAAACACACAAACTCAAAGTAGAATCCAAAAATGTAAATTTAACACTAAAACCTATGAAACTTAATAAAAACTAAACAAAACATACTAAAAACTATATGAAAAAAATGCCAAAAAGCGTATAAAATATCCGCTCATCACAACACCAAACTAAAATTGTTGCTTATCCCCAAGTGACTAAAAACACAGTAGGATAAAAAGAAGATTAAGACACAATAAATCTCAGAGTTTCTAATGAAGCTTCGTTTCAATTAGATGAGCGGGACTTAGTAGCTTTTTGCTTCTGAATAGTTTTGACATCTCACTATCCATTGAAACTCAGAAATGTTGGTCTCTTTAGGAACTTAGAATGCAGATGATATTATTGACTCTCCTAGTTTAGTTCTTTTTTATTCTTGAACACAGCTTTTAGAGTCTTGGCCTTGGCCCTAAGCACTTTGTTTTCCAGTATTACCACCAGATACATAAATGTCACAGACACTTTAACTGGGTGAACCCTTTCGGATTGTGATTCACCTTTGCTAGAATCCCTAGATAGAGGTGTCCAGAGTTCTTAAGTATACTCTTTTTGCTTGGATCATGACTTTAACTGCCCAGTCTCAAGCTTTTCACTTGACACCTTCACACCACAAGTACATGGTTAGGGACAACTTGGTTGAGCCGCTTAGACCAGGATTTGGTTTCCTTTAGGCCCTCCTAACCATTGATGCTCAAAGCCTTGGATCCTTTTACCCTTGCCTTTTGGTTTAAAGGGTTATTAGCTTTTTCTGCTTTGCTTTTTTTTTTTCGCATGCTTACTTATTTTTTTCTTTCTTTTGCAACATGCTTTTTGTTCTTTCAAGAATCAATTTTTGGATTTTTCAGATTACCAATAATACTTCACTTTCATCATTATTCTTTTAAGAGCCAACATTCTTAATTCCAATTTCATATATGCACTATTCATTCATACATTCAAAAAACAAAAGCAATGCCACCACATCAAGATAATTGAACTATTCTTATTATAAATTTGAAATTCATGTATCTCTCAATTGTTTTCAAATAAAATTTTCTTTTAAACAAGGTGAGAGATATGTGGAACATTTTATAACTTTAAGACATAAGTGCAAATGATCATGCAATAAGAATAAGAGAACAGACAATACAACATAATAGAAAACAGAAAAATAACAAAACAAAAGGAGATAAAAAGAACGAATCCACCTTTAATGGTGGCGGCTAGTACTCCTCCTTGAGGATCCAATGTAGTGCTTTGGAAAGCTCTGGAAGTCAGCTTTCCAAAGCCGTTGAGAACGCTCAATTTGGACTTCTGTAGCTCTAGGAAAGCTCTTTCGAGTGTAGGGAGGTCAGATCTGGACAACATATGTAGTGCTTTCTCTGTCTCTGAATCAGACTTTTTCTCCAACTCCTCAATTTTAGCCAAAAAATACCCGAAATTGCATAAAAATACACAAACTCAAAGTAGAATCCAAAAATGTGAATTTAACACTAAAACCTATGAAACTTAATAAAAACTAAACAAAACATACTAAAAACTATATGAAAATAATGCCAAAAAGTGTATAAAATATCTGCTCATCAACCGCCAGAGTTGGTGATCCGCCGGTGGTGGTGGAAGACGGGAAGAGGGAAGAAAGAAGTAAGAAGAAAGAAGAAAGAAGAATGAAGAATGGGAAGAAAGAAGAAGAATGGAGGGAAGTAGGGTAGCACGCTGATTAAATTGATTCGGCAATGTGATGTGTGCGCGTTGTCCACACTTACGCGTGGAAGACCCAAAAGTGAAAGTGACGCGTAAGCGTCGGTCACGCGTGCGCGTGACTACTTTTCGTGTTAGACACACGAAACCTACACAGTTCCATCACAACTCTCTGGTTTTTGTATGAGGCTATAGCAGCATGGCAGCATTAAGATACGACGCGTGCACGTCGGCCACGCTCACACGTGGGTGGCCAAAAAATAAAGTGACGCGTACGCGTCAACGAGGCACATGCATGGGTTGGGTTGTGCGCCTAGCACCCCACCCTCATAGTTCCAGTGCAAGTCTCTATTTTTTGTACCAGGCATTGCAGCATTAGCATACGATGCGTGCGCATCGATCACGTACACACGTGGACAAGGAAATTTTTTGGGTGATGCGTACGCGTCAGCGAGTCATACGCGTGGGGTGGTTTATGCGCCCTTACACCCCACCCGCATGGTTTTTGCATCATTCTCGCACCCTCTTTTTTTTAACTTAAAATCAGTAAAAGCAATTAGAGCACAAAACAAGCAAAGCAAACTCAAGAAAATTAATCAAAAATACTAAAACTAAGTAAAAGAAGATGTAGATAAGGAAGATCATACCATGGTAGGTATTCTCCCACCTAGCACTTTTCTTTAACGTCCTTAATTTGGACGGTCTATTTGCTCAGTCCTCTTCCTTGGCCGGGTCTTTCAAGAGAAAGATCTCTAGCTCCTTGTTATTCATCACTTTTGTACCATGGTAAAGCTTTAAATGGTAGCCATTGACCTTGAAGAAGGTAGGGCTTGAGGGGTGAGTCAAGCAGACAACTCCATACGGTTCAACCTTTTCAACCACATATGGTCCATCCCACCTTGACCTCAATTTGCCCGGCATTAATCTCAACCTTGAGTTATAGAGAGGACTTGATCTCCAGCTCTAAACTCTCTTCTCTTGATCTTCTGATCATGTACCACCTTCACCTTTTCTTTGCAGAGCCTTGAGTTTTCATAAGCTTCTAACCGAATGCACTCCAATTCTTCCAGTTTCAATTTCCTTTCAACTCCGGCTCCTCCCAATCCTGAGTTACATTCTTTTACAGCCCAAGAAGCCTTGTGTTCCACCTCTACCGAAAGGTGACAAGCCTTTCTGTAGACTAGCCGGAACGGACCCATGCCAATCAGTGTCTTGTAAGCCGTCCAATAAGCTCAAAGCGCATCTCCAATCCTAGAGCTCCAATCCCTCCTATTTGGTTTAACCATCTTCTTGAGTATGCACTTAATTTCTCTATTAGACACTTCAGCCTGGCCATTTGTTTGGGGATGATAAGTCATCGCCACCTTGTGAATAATGCCATGTTTCTTCATTAAACCTGTCATTCTTTTGTTAAAAAATCGAGAGCCTTGATCACTCAAGATTGCTCGTGGTGATCCAAACCAGCAAATGAGGTTATTTCGAACAAAAGAGGCAACCACGTTAGCATCATCAGTACGGGTAGGAATTGCTTCCACCCACTTAGAAACATAATCAACCGCTAATAGAATATATAAGAAACCATTCGAGTTTGGAAAGGGACCCATGAAGTCAATACCCCAAACATAAAAAATTTCACAAAATAACATGAGTTGTTGGGGCATCTCATCCCTCTTGGATATGTTTCCAAATCTTTGGCATTGGTGGCAAGAGTTACAGAGAAGATTTGCATCCTTAAAGAGTACGGGCCACCAAAATCCGCAGTCTAAAATTTTTCTTGCAGTTCTTTGAGGGCCAAAGTGGCCACCACTTTCAGAAGAGTGGCACGCCTCCAAGATAGACTGAATTTTGGATTGTGGAACACACCTCCTAATTATTTGGTCGGCACCACATCTCCACAAATATGGGTCATCCCATATGTAGTACTTGGACTTGCTCTTGAGCTTGTCCTTTTGATGTTTAGAAAAATTTGGAGGAAAGGTGTGACTAACCAAATAATTAGCAATGGGTGCTTACCAAGGAACCACCTCGGATATTGCTTGCAAGCTATCAAGAGGAAATGCATCATTGATAGCAGTAGAGTCACTTTTTATATGCTCTAGGTGACTCAAGTGGTCTGCCACTAAATTTTGGGAACCACTCCTATCCTTGATCTCTAAATCAAACTCTTGCAATAGAAATATCCAATGGATTAACCTTGGCTTTGGTTCTTTCTTAGCTTGCAAGTACTTCAAAGCCGCATGGTCTGAATATACTACCACTTTGGTTCCAAGTAAATAGGCCCAGAATTTATCCAAGGCAAAAATAATTGCTAAAAGTTCCTTTTCAATGGTAGTATAGTTAGACTGGAAACCATCTAATGTCTTAGAAGCATAAGCTATGATATAGGGATCTTTACCTTCACGCTGAGCAAGCGCTGCTCCTACCGCATAGTTAGATGCGTCGCACATAATCTCGAACAGCCTACTCCAATCAGGCCCTCTCACAATAGGAGCTTGGATTAAGGCAATCTTCAGCTTATCAAATGCTTCCATACACTATTCACTCAAGTCAAACTCTACATCCTTTTGCAACAGATGGGAAAGGAGTAATGCAACCTTACTGAAGTCCTTGATGAAACGCCGATAGAAACCTGATAGGCGATCAAGCATTTGATCGATGAATAGTAGTGGATAGTGATCCTTACGAGTGGCTATGTTCAAGTGCCTGTAGTCGATGCAAACTCTCCATGAATTCTGCACCCTTGTGGCCATGAGTTCTCCATTCTCATTCTTGACTATGATGACGCCAGACTTCTTCGGAACCACTTGTACCTGAGCTAACCCACTCACTGTCCGAGATTGGATAGATAATATCGGCCTCAAGTAGTCAGGTCATTTCTTTCTTCACAACTTCTAGAATTGTGGGGTTCAACCGCCTTTGAGGTTGACGGATAGGCTTGGCTCCCTCCTCTAGAAAAATGCGATGCTCACAAACTTGGGGGCTTATACCAACTATGTCTGCCAAACTCCACCCAATAGCTTTCTTGTTCCTTTACAGTACATTAAGCAATCTTTCCTCTTGTTAGGAAGTAAGCTCCTTTGCAATGATCACCGGGAGCTTTTGATTTTCTTCAAGATAAGCATACTTAAGGTCAACTTCATATTTGGCTCATGGCTTGGCACTTGATTATCTGGTAACACCGGCGGTGGTAAGGTGTCTTCATCATATTCAGGGGGTTTCCCCACACTTGCACCTTGAACCATGTTCTTCTCATCAACTGTATCCTAGTGGAATTCGGCAACAATATCATCAATCATATCACACCGGAAGATAGAATGGTCTTCCAGTGGATGATTCAAAGCATCATCAAGATTAAAACTCACTGCTCTTTCGTAATTCAAAGCACCCAATTTAAATCGGGAGGGAGGAACGGCCTCGCTAGCAAGATAGATGATGGTCTTCCAGAGTTATTAGGGGACATCTCAAGAATATAGAAATCAATTGGAAAAGTTAACCCCTTGATGCTCACTAAGACGTCTTTCGTAATACCAACCACCGAGATTATACTTTTATCCGCCAAAACAAAACGGGCCGCCGACCATTTCAACGGTGGAAGCTTCAATGCATCATAAACAGATAAAGGCATAATGCTAACACAAGCACCTAGGTCACACATGCAATCAATGAATTGTATACCACCTATAGTGCAAGTAACTAGACAAGGACTGGGATCACCACATATCTTCGGTATAGCACCCATCAAAGCAGAAATTGAGCTACCCAAAGGAATAGTTTCTAAATCATGAATCTTCTCTTTGTTCATGCATAAATCTTTTAGAAACTTAGCATACTTAGGAACTTGGCGAATAGCATAAAAAAGGGGTATAGTTACCTCGACCTTTTTGAAGATATCCACCATCTTGGGATCTAGCTCCACTTGCTTTTTAGTCCTCCTAGCTAGGTGTGGAAAAGGAATTGGAATAGCCTATTTTAAAACATTTTCTTCCTTAGAAACTCCATCCTTCGGTTGAGCAACTTCTTCTTCAACCGCCTCTTGTACCTCATCCTCGACTTCAACATCTTCTACCTCAACAACATCTTTATTTTGAGTGGCTTCTCTTGAGCTTGGCTCCTCAGGACTCCTCTCTTGCAATGTAGTGCCAGACCTCAAGGTGATGGCATTGATTCTACCCTTGGAGTTAGGTAAGGATTGAGAGAAAAGTGCACTAGAGCTTGAAGGTTGAGAATTGGAGGTAGGGGGTGGGTCCATAAGGGATACAAGAGCTTGGAGAGTAAAGGTAAGACCGGTGAGGCTAGAGTCAAGTGTGGTTTGAAGCTCTTTTTGCCCTTGAAGAATAGAGTGAAGCGTTTCATTTTGGTTGGAGGAAGAAGGAGGGTAGGTAATTTGGGGGACTTGTGGTTGGGTGATTTGACGTACTTGAGCTTGCCTTTGGTGAGGTAGTTGATACCTTTGGCCTTGGTTTTATTGTTGTTAAGGAGGGTTTCGTTGATACCGATTTTGTTGGTAATTGTTGTTCCACATTTGGTTTGTACCATTGTCTCTTCCTCCTTGGTTGTAGTTGTCTCTCCATCCTTGGTTGGGATTCTTTTGTCAACCTTGGTTGTAGTTACCCCCTTCATTATAGTTACCACCTTGTTGATAATACCCTTGATTTGGATGGTTGTAATAAGCATTGGTAGCCGCTAAGGTATTGCCCTCTTGGAATTGCGGACATTCATCAGTATAATGAGAATAACAAGCACAAATTCCACATACTCTTTGAGGGACTAGCTGTTGACATTGTTGTTGTGAAGGAGGTAGAGGTTGTTGTTAATTGAGTTGGAGTTACTTGAGGATATTGGTCATCTCTCCCAAAGTCTTGGTGAGGGCAGACTCAGTACTAGAGGAAACTTCCGCAATAGCCTTAGGATGATTATTCCTTTGCCTTGCATGTTGGGTAGATTCGGCTAAATCGGTGATAAGTTGCCATGCTTCCGCCGCCATTTTGTACTTTGTCAAAGATTCATTACTCGAAGCATCCAAAAGGATCTTATCTTGAGGCTTCATGTCTTGGGAAAAGTAATTAATTAGCACTAACTCGTCAATCATGTGATGGGGGGCACGAATCAAGGAGCTTCTTAAAACGTTCCCAATACTCAAAGAGAGTTTCTGATTCACCTTGAATGACGCAAGAGATTTCCTTCCTCAATTTATCCATAACCTCCAGTGGAAAGAACTTGTCCAAAAATTCCCTTCTAAGCAAATCCCAATTAGTCACAACATTTTCGGGTTGAGTGTAGAACCACTCCTTTGCCCTTCCCTTAAGAGAAAATGGGAAGGCATATAACCAAATGGCAACCTCATCTGCACCATACCGCCTAGCAGTTGAACAAGCCGTTTGAAAGTCTCCAAGGTGCTTGATGGGATCTTGAGCGGGTAGACCATGGAACTTAGGAAGTAGATTAATCAATGAGGTCTTTAGCTCAAAATCGGCATCCGAATTTGGATGACGCGCTTGAAATGGTTGGAGAGTAAAATCCGGAGCTCTCGCCTCCTTGAGAGTTATTCTTCTAGGAGCTCCCATAGTATCGGTACCTCAATGGAAGATACAACAATATATTTAGTAGGAGAGAGTTAGTTTCTTCCTCAAATGACGGCTTGGATTCAACCTCGGGTAAGATTGGTGAATTGGTGAAAACCCCTTCACCATCCTCAGAGGCTAAGCGACGCCGAGCTCGCCTAATTTGTGACACGGTTCTTTCAATTTCGGGATCAAATGGGGCTAAGCTCGGATCCGGTAATGAACACATCATTCAATAAAAGAAATATAGAGCTCATGGCAACAAAATATATTAAGCAAAATAACTAATAAATACTACTAATAACCAACTAGCACAAAAATAAAAGATGCAATTATTCAAATATGAACATATTTATGCCAACCAATAACATAGCACACATATGCAACTCCTTGGCAATGGCGCCAAAACATGGCAAGTGGATAAATGTCGGTCAAGAATTACCAAAAAGTTTTCTTCCAAATCAAGTCGCACAGTATAGTCTCAACCGACGAGATTTTTGCTAGTCAAAGTTAAAATGTGTGTCATAATTAAAATCAATAATCAGGAGTAGAATCCCAGGTCATTTTTCCTAGGAGTTGACACAAGATGCAAACTATTGGTTAGGATTTCCTGGAGGTTTTCGAAGTTGAGAACAAGAAAAAATAAATAACTAGAAATTAGAGCAATAGATAACTAGCAAGAGTTGATAATTAATCAATATAAAAGGTCTCGGTTAGGGGTGAGAATCGGAATTTCTATCCTCATTGTCTTTCCTAAGTGTGATGGTAAAGGCTCATTGCTCTCACTTAGTTATCCTCTAACCATTGAAGGAAAGTCAAGTGAACACAATTAAATTTAGCTCACAAGTTCGAGTCACTTCAAGAGAAGAACTAGAGTTGGTGAGTTTCAAGCTAATTAGCAATCTTCAATTACCAATCAACACTTGAATATAACAATTCAAGTGGCTCCAATTACTCGACCCCAAACCAAGAAAGGAAATCTACTCTATGATCATCGATGAAATTTCCTCAAACACTTGGTGAGCAAAGATAAAAGACATGATAAAAACTAGAAAACAATCTAATTCAAGTTACCACTAACAATAACCAAGAATAACAAAACAAACAATAACAATGGATATGGAAATAATTCAATGCATTACCAAAATTCAAGATTAACAAGATCCAAATGTGAATTCAAAATGACCAAATTGAAAAGAGTACTAATGGAATTAAAGAAGAAAACTATAAGGAAAGTAACTAGAAATGAAGGTAGCAACAGCTTCTCTCAAGATTCAATTGAAAGTAAACTAAGAAAACCAAAACCCTAGAGAGAAGTAGGAGTTTCTCTCACTAGAATTCAAAAACTAAAGCAAAACTAAAACTAAAGTGAAGTGTGTCCTGTCCCAGCTCTATTCCCAGCATATTGGCTTCATCTTAGGGCCTGAAACTAGATCAAAAGCCTCGACCCTAGTGTATTCCCTTTACTGAGGCACGTGACACTCACCACGCATACGCGTCAGCCACGCGTACGCATCGTTTGAACTCTGCACTAGCCATGCGTACGCATCAGTCACATGTACATGTCAGTGGACGACGCTCCTGGTCACGCGTACTCATCAGTCATGCATACGCGTCGCTTGGAAGATGGCTTCAAATTATTGTGTTTCTTTCACTTTAGCATGCTTCCTCTTCATCCTCAATGCCATTTCTGCTCTATAAATCCTGTAATCATTCAACAAATGCATCACGACATCGAATGGTATAAGAGAATTAAAAATTAGTAATTTTTGGGCCTAGGAAGCATGTTTTCAATCATAGCACAAAATTGGGAAGGAACCTTAAAAACATGCAATTTACATGAATAAGTGTGAGGATGGTTGACAAAATCTACTTGATTCAATATAAATTAAGTCATAAAATAGTGGTTCATCAGGCTTTTCCAGGACATTATATGTTAGAGATATGGGCACTGTTACCATGATGAGAACCTCTGGTTCTCACTCCATACATATTTTGGGACTTACTTTTGGTTATGTTGTTTATATGCAGATACTTATTATCTCCACCACTTATGTATATGATGTATTAACTTGCTCTTAGAGGTTATTTTGGAGAAATAGGTTCTGTAAACTGTATTTTGGGCTTATTTTGGATTCTCTTGTATATATGTATGTATACATATATGCTCTAGCCAGTATATCTTCGCGAGCCGAGTCACGAGCTTTGTTATCTGTATCTTGGAACTCTTTAGTATATAACCATGTTTAGCTTACTCTTGCTTCGGTTTCACTATCGTAAGCGCGAGTGTTGCGCCTTTTTTATTTAACGCTTTTGTTTTAACTTTTCTTCAAAGGCTCCTAGATAGAACTTCTTTTCAACTATATTTATATATATAATTTTACTTTTAGAGGTTGTAATACCTCACCACCTCTATCTTATGACTTAAGCATAAGATTCTGTGTGTTAGGGTGTTATACCTTATCTCCAACTTTTAATAAGATTAACCTTATACCTAGTTGAAACCCTAACCCTAACTAAACCCAACCTACACAGCGCCACCAACCACTACCTCTCCTTTCACCCTCAAATGCACACACACACAAAAACAAAATAGAAAAGTGGGAGTAACGAAGAAGGGGAAGAAGATAGGTAGAAAAGGAAGGAGAGGGAGACGGTGTGGTGGGCGTCACTGCCACCCTCACCACCGTTGTGCCGTCATAGTGAGAGAGAAAGCAATGCACAAGCCAATGAGAGAAGAAGATGTCATCGCTGCCGTGCCTTTCTGCTGTCAGTCCTGCCGCCGAACTGTCATGGAAGAGAGAGAGAGAGAGACTGTGCGAGGGAGGAAGGCCGAGAGGAAGAAGACGCGCCATTCTTCCCAGAGCCGTCACGGGAAGGATCGTCGTTGTCGTGTAACACGCTAACTTTTAGCACCTCATGGTCATACTAAAAGTTTAGGCATTACTTACCTCTAAACCTTTTTATTTTATACTATCTTTATTTAATATTAAGCCTTTGCGAACACGAACCGGAATTTTAGTCAAGGAATCGAAAGGTCTTTACTTTAAAAATCTTAATCACAAAAATATATATACTCATATAGCAATATGTACATAGACTTATTCCAAGATTCTCAAATACAAGTCCTACCCCTCTAAAAAAATCAATGACAATAAATGGTGAGGGGAAAGTCTAAGGCTAAACCAGCTATAGAAAATACGGATACATATTTACATATAGCTCCGATGTTTAGTCGTAGCTCTACGCCAAGGATTCCTGAACCTGTTGCTGAAAGGAAAATCTATAGGGGGTGAGCACGTCGTCCTCACTTGTTCTCAGTAGGGAAAGTGAATGCCGTAAAAGTAATGAACAAAATGCGAATAAATGACTTTACTCGGTAAAACTATACTTTTCTCAAGCCTTTGAAAATACTTTTTAAGTTTACTTTAGACAATTAATTGCTTTCATTAAAATTTCTGAACTTAAAACAAAACTCATTTACAACAATAATTCTTAAACACTTTAATACGTAAACTAATAGTACCAGAGATCCAATTGAACACACAAGCAAGGCAGAATAAGGCAACTAGTAGAGTCACAGGGAAAATACAACAAGCAAAACACAACCAAATGTAAAAACGCAAACAATATGATGCATGCCTTTCCTATGCAGGCCATGAGCTCATGCGTCGGTTGTCTACCCGCAACACGACGTTACTCGGAGTGAACCCTGAATATGGTTCCTTTACTGTGTCAGTTAGACACCTTGGCATAATGGTTACTCGTGTCAGTTAGGCCTCATCATAATAACATTTTAATGTGCGTCACAGTAAGAAACAGTGCTATCAATTAGGTAGACATTCTCGCATTAGCAATCTCAGGCTATCCGTTAGGCAGGCACTTTCGCATTAGCAGTTTGGCACAAAGGCCCATTGGTGCACAAAATTGTGATCTCAATGGTGCCAAAAACTTGGTATGCACTATCATAATCTCAATTCTTCTTCACAACTTCGCACAACTAACCAGCAAGTGCACTGGGTCGTCCAAGTAATAAACCTTACGTGAGTAAGGGTCGATCCCACGGAGATTGTCGGCTTGAAGCAAGCTATGGTCATCTTGTAAATCTCAGTCAGGCAGATTCAAATGGTTATGGAGATTTGATAATTAAAATATAATTAAAATATAAAATAGGATAGAGATACTTATGCAATTCATTGGTAAGAATTTCAGATAAGTGTATGGAGATGCTTTGTTCCTTCTGAATCTCTACTTTCCTACTACCTTTATCCAATCATTCATACTCCTTTCCATGGCAAGCTGTATGTTGGGAATCACCGTTGTCAACGGCTACTTCCCATCCTCTCAGTGAAAATGGTCCAAATGCGCTGTCACCACACGGCTAATCATCTGTCCGTTCTCGATCATGTTGGAATAGGATCCATTGATCCTTTTGCGTCTGTCACTACGCCCAACACTCGCGAGTTTGAAGCTTGTCACAGTTATCCCTTCCCAGATCCTACTTGGAATACCACAGACAAGGTTTAGACTTTCCAGATCTCAGGAATGGCTGCCAATAATTCTAGCTTATACCATGAAGACTCCGATCTTTCGGAATGGAGGCTAAGAGATAAACGCTCAATCCAAGGTAGAACGGAAGTGGTTGTCAGGCACGCGTTCATAGGTTGAGAATAGTGATGAGTGTCATGGATCATCATATTCATCAAGTTGAAGTGCAAGCGAATATCTTAGAATAGGAAAAAGCTTGAATTGAATAAGAAAACAATAGTACTTTACATTAATTCATGAGGAACAGTAGAGCTCCACACCTTAATCTATGGTGTGTAGAAACTCTACCATTAAAAATACATAAGTGATAATGGTGTTCATTGGCTTCGGCCCCAGAGAGGGAACCAGAATGACCAAGACCTCGAATACAATAGTAAAAAGTCCTATTTATACTAAACTAGTTACTAGGGTTTACAGAGATGAGTAACTGATGCAGAAATCCACTTCCGGGCCCACTTGGTGTGTGCTTGGGCTGAGCATTGAGCTCTCATGTGTAGCTACTCTTTTTGGAGTTAAACGCCAGGTTGTAGCCTGTTTCTGGCGTTTAACTCCAGAATAGGGCAGGAACTTGGCGTTTGAACGCCAGTTTGCATCGTTAAAACTCGAGCAAAGTATGGATTATTACATATTGCTGGAAAACCCTCGATGTCTACTTTCCAACGCAATCGAGAGCGCGCCAATTGGGTTTCTGTAGCTCTAGAAAATCCATTTCGAGTGCAGGGAGGTCAGAATCCAACAGCATCTGCAGTCCTTCTTCAGCCTCTGAATTAGATTTTTGCTCAAGTCCTTCAATTTCAGTCAGAAAATGCCTGAAATCATAGAAAAATACACAAACTCATAGTAAAGTCCATAAATGTGATTTTATTTAAAAACTAATAAAAATATGCTAAAAACTAACTAAATCATACTAAAAACTACCTAAAAACAATGCCAAAACGCAAATAAATTATCCGCTCATCACAACACCAAACTTAAATTGTTGCTTGTCCCCAAGCAACTAAAAATCAAATAGGATAAAAAGAAGAGAATATACTATAAATTTCAAAATATCAATGAAACTTAGCTCCAATTAGATGAGCGGGACTGGTAGCTTTTTGCCTCTGAACAGTTTTTGCATCTCACTTTATCCTTTGAAGTTTAGAATGATTGGCATCTATAGGAATTCAGAATTTAGATAGTGTTACTGATTCTCCTAGTTCAGTATGTTGATTCTTGAACACAGCTACTTTATGAGTCTTGGCCGTGGCCCTAAGCACTTTGTTTTCCAGTATTACCACCGGATACATAAATGCCCCAAACACATAACTGGGTGAACCTTTTCAGATTGTGACTCAGCTTTGCTAGAGTCCCCAGTTAGGGGTGTCCAGGGTTCTTAAGCACACTTTTTTTGCGTTGGATAACGACTTTAACCGCTCAGTCTCAAGCTTTTCACTTGACACCTTCACGCCACAAGCACATGGTTAGGGACAGCTTGGTTTAGCCGCTTAGGCCAGGATTTTATTCCTTTGGGCCCTCCTATCCATTAATGCTCAAAGCCTTGGATCCTTTTTATTTTACCCTTGCCTTTTGGTTTAAAGGGTTACTGGCTTTTTCTGCTTGCTTTTTCTTTTTCTTTCTTTTTTTTTCTTTTATTTTCGCCATTTTTTTGCAAGCCTTGTTATTCACTGATTTTTCTTACTTCAAGAATCAATTTTATGATTTTTCAGATTATCAATAACATTTCTCCTTTTTCATCATTCTTTCAAGAGCCAACAATTTTAACATTCATAAACAATAAATTCAAAAGACATATGCACTGTTCAAGCATTCATTCAGAAAACAAAAAGTATTGTCACCACATCAAAATAATTAAACTAATTTCAAGGATGAATTTGAAATTCATGTACTTCTTGTTCTTTTGTAATTAAAACATTTTTCATTTAAGAAAGGTGATGGATTCATAGGACATTCATAGCTTTAAAGCATAGACACTTAGACACTAGTGATCATGTAATAAAGACACAAACATAAATAAACATAAAGCATAGTAAACGAAAAACAGAAAAATAAATAGACAAGGAGATTAAGGAACGGGTCCACCTTAGTGAGGGCGGCTAGTTCTTCCTCTTGAGGATCTTATGGAATGCTTTAGCTCCTCAATGTCTCTTCCTTGCCTTTGTTGCTCCTCCCTTATAGCTCTTTGATCTTCTCTAATCTCATGGAGAATGATGGAGTGCTCTTGATGCTCCACCCTTAGTTGTCCCATATTGGAACTCAATTCTCCTAGGGAGGTGTTGATTTGCTCCCAATAGTTTTGTGGAGAAAAGTGCATCCCTTGAGGCATCTCAGGGATTTCATGATGAGGAATTTTCTCATGCTCTTGTTGAGGTCCATGAGTGGACTCTCTTGTTTGCTCCATCCTTTTCTTAGTGATGGACTTTTGAGATGAATCTCTCCATCTCCCATGACTCGGAGTTGGAAGCAACTGCCTTCTCTTTCCACTTTCTAGAGGTTTCTCCGGCCTTAGGTGCCATTAATGGTTATGGAAAAACAAAAAGCAGTGCTTTTACCACACCAAACTTAGAGTGTTTGCTCGTCCTCAAGCAGAAGAAGAAAGAAAGGAGGAGAAGAAGAAGAAATTGAGGAGATGGAGGTGTGTGGTGGGTTCGGCCAATGTTGGGGGAAGTGTGTATGAAAAGGTGTGAAGAGGAGAGAATAAGAGGTGTGGCAGGTGGGGATCTTGTGGGGTTCACAGATCCTGAGGGGTCAAGGACTTATCATCCCTGCTCTATTGAGGCGTGCAAAAACGCCCTTAGAGTGCAATCCTGGCGTTTAATGCCAGACTGCTGCTTGTTTCTGGCGTTAAACGCCATCTTTTCTCCCTTTCTTCGCGTTTAACGCCAACTTAGTGCTCTGTTCTGGTGTTAAATGCCAGTCTGGTGCCTATTTCTGGCGTTTAACACCAGCTTGATGCTTCTTTCTGGCGTTAAACGCCAATCTGATGCTTCTTATTGGCGTTTAAACGCCAGTAAGCTTATCCTCCAGGGTGTGCTATTTTTAATGCTGTTTTTCATTCTGTTTTTTATTTTTCAGTTATTTTTGTGACTTCACATGATCATCAACCTACAGAAAATATAAAATAACAATAGATATAATTAAATAACATTGGGTTGCCTCCCAATAAGCGCTTCTTTAGTGTTAATAGCTTGACAGTGAGCTCTCATGGAGCCTCACAGATAATCAGAGCAAGGTTGGGGCCTCTCAACACCAAACTTAAAGTTTGGTTGTAGCCTCCTAACACCAAACTTAGAGTTTGATTGTGGGGGTTTTGTTTGACTCTGTATTGAGAGAAGCTTTTCATGCTTCCTCTCTATGGTTACAGAAGGAGAACCTTGAGTCTTAAGTACAAGGTAGTCCTCATTTAACTGAAGGACCAACTCTCCTCTGTCAACATCAATCACAGCTTTTGCTGTGGCTAGGAAGGGTCTGCCAATGATGATGGATTTATCCTCATCCTTCCCAGTGCATAGGATTATGAATTCAGCAGGGATGTAAAGGCCTTCAACCTTCTCTAGCACGTCCTCTACTAGTCCATAAGCCTATTTCATTGATTTGTCTGCCATCTCTAGTGAGATTCTTGCAGCTTGTACCTCAAAGATTCCCAGTTTCTCCATTACAGAGAGGGGCATGAGGTTTATCCCTGACCCCAGGTCACACAGAGCCTTTTTAAAGGTCATGGTACCTATGGTACAAGGTATGAAGAATTTTCCGGGATCCAGTTTCTTCTGAGGTAATGTCTGCCTCATTAATGCATTCAGTTCATTGGTGAACAAGGGGGGTTCATCCTCCCAAGTCTCAGTACCAAATAACTTGGCATTCAGCTTCATGATTGCTCCTAAATATTTAGCAACTTGCTCTTCAATGATGTCTTCATCCTCTTCAGAGGAAAAATATTCATCAGAGCTCATGAATGGCAGAAAGAAGTTCAATGGAATCTCTATGGTCTCTGTATGAGCCTCAGATTCCTTTGGTTCCTCAAAGGGAAACTCCTTTCTGTCCAGAGGACGTCCCATGAGGCTTTTTTCACTGGGACTCACATCCTCCTCACTCTCTCCAGGTTCGGCCATGTTGATCATGATTATGGCCTTGCACTCTCTCTTAGGATTTTCTTCTGTATTGCTTGGGAGAGTACTGGGAGGAGTTTCAGTAATCTTCTTACTCAGCTGACTCACCTGTGCCTCCAAATTTCTAATGGAGGACCTTGTTTCATTCATGAAACTTAGTGTAGTCTTGGATAGATCAGAGACTATGGTTGCCCGGCCAGAATGGCTCTGTTCAGAATTCTCTATCTATTGCTGAGAAGATGATGGAAAAGGTTTGCTATTGCCAAACCTGTCTCTTCCACCATTGTTATTATTGAAGCCTTGATTAGGCTTCTGTTAATCCTTCCATGAGAAATTCGGATGATTTCTCCATGAAGGATTATAGGTGTTTCCATAGGGTTCTCCCATGTACTTCACCTCTGCTGTTGTAGGATTCTCAGGGTCATAAGCTTCTTCTTCAAAGGAGGCCTCCTTAGTACCGCCTGATGCAGCTTGCAATTCAGACAGACTCTGAGAAATCATATTGACTTGCTGAGTCAATATTTTGTTCTGAGCCAATATGGCATTTAGAGTATCTATCTCAAGAACTCCTTTCTTCTGAGTTGTCACATTATTCACAGGATTTCTTTCAGAAGTGTACATGAATTGGTTATTTGCAACTGTTTCAATGAGTTCCTGAGCTTCTTCAGGCGTCTTCTTCAGATGAAGAGATCCACTTGCAGAGTTTTTCAATGACATCTTGGATAGTTCAGACAGACCATCATAGAATATGCATATGATGCTCCATTCTGAAAGCATGCCAGAAGGACACCTTCTGATCAATTGCTTGTATCTTTCCCAAGCTTCATAGAGGGATTCGCCTTCCTTCTATCTGAAGGTTTGGATTTCCACTCTAAGCTTACTCAATTTTTGAGGTGGAAAGAACTTTGCCAATAAGGCATTGACCAGCTTTTCCCAAGAGTTCAGGCTGTCCTTAGGTTGTGAGTCCAACCATGTCCTAGCTCTGTCTCTTACAGCAAAAGGGAAAAGCATAAGTTTGTAGATCTCAGGGTCAACCCCATGAGTCTTAACAGTATCACAGATTTGCAAGAACTCAGCTAAAAATTGATGAGGATCTTCCAATGGAAGTCCATGATACTTGCAATTCTGCTGCATTAGAGAAACTAATTGAGGCTTAAGCTCAAAGTTGTTTGCTCCAATTGCAAGAATTGAGATGCTCCTTCCACAGAAGTCAGAAGAGGGTGCAATAAAGTCACCAAGCATCTTCCTTGCATCTCCACCATTGTTGTTGGGTTCGGCCATGTCTCATTCTTTTTCAAAAATTTCTGTTAGGTCATCTCCAGAGGGTTGTGCTTTAGCTTCTCTTAGTTTCCTTTTAAGAGTCCTTTCAGGTTCAGGATCAGCTTCAAATAGAATGTCTTTATCCATGTTCCTGCTCATATGAAAAAGAAGAGAAAAGAAGAGGAATCCTCTATGTCACAGTATAGAGATTCCTTTATGTGAGTAGAAGAAGAGAAGAATAGAAGGAGGAGGTAGAGAGGGGAATTCGAACTTTAAATTAAAATAAAAAGAAAATATTTTTGTTTTTATTTTAATTATAGGTTAGTATTCAAAAATTATAAAAAGGAATAAAATTAAATTAAAATTTAAAATAATTAGTTAATTAAAAAGGATTTTGAAAAAGTGGTTAGTGATTTTCGAAAATTGGAGAGGGAAAAGTAGTTAGGTGGTTTTGAAAAAGATATGATTGAAATAGAAAAACTTTTAAAATCAAACCAAAAAGTCAAGTAGTTAATTGAAAAAGATTTGAAAATCAATTTTGAAAAGATAGGAAGTTAGAAAAGATTTTGAAATTAAGTTTTGAAAAAGATATGATTGAAATAGAAAAAGATATGATTGAAAATCATTTTGAAAAAGATTTGAAAAAGAAATTTAAAAAGATTTGATTTTTAAAATTAAAGTTGATTACTAGACTAATAAGAAATTAAAGGATATAATTCTAGAATTCAAAGATTGAACCTTTCTTAATAGGCAAGTATTAAATGTTAGTGAGATTTTCGAAAATATGAAGTAAAAATAAGAAAAAGATTTTGAAAATCAATAAAAAAATTTCGAAAAATATGTAAAAAATAAATGAAAAAGATTTGATTTTTGAAAAAGATTTGAGAAGATAGAATTTTGAAATTGAAATTGATGAGTAAAATGAGGAAAGATATATTTTTGATTTTTGGATTTTTAGTAAAGAGAGAGAAAAACACCAAATTGAAACAAAACATAAAAATTATGAATCAAAACAACTAATACATGCAAGAACACTTTGAATGTCAAGATGAACACCAAGAACACTTTGAATGTCAAGATGAACACCAAAACTTATTTTTGAAAATTTTTAAGAAAAGAAAAACATGCAGGACACCGAACTTAGAAATTTTCAAACTTTAGACATTAACAAATTGAAAATGCATATGAAAAACAAGAAAAGACACAAAACATAAAAATGCAAAGATCAAACAAAGAAGATCATCAAGAACAACTTGAAGATTATGAAGAACACCATGCATGAGTTTTCAAAATTTTTTTTTGAGAAAAAATTAAAACATGCAATTGACACCAAACTTAAAATTTGACACAAGACTCAAATAAGAAACACAAATTTTTTGGTTTTTATGATTTTATGAATTTTTTTGAAAATTTTTCGAAAATAAAAATAATAAAAACAAAAAGCTTAAAATTAAAATAAAATTGCCTAATCTGAGCAACAAAATCAACCGTCAGTTGTCCAAACTCGAACAATCCCCGGCAACGGTGCCAAAAACTTGGTACGCACTATCATAATCTCAATTTTTCTTCACAACTTCGCACAACTAACCAGCAAGTGCACTGGGTCTTCCAAGTAATAAATCTTACATGAGTAAGGGTCGATCCCACGGAGATTGTCGGCTTGAAGAAAGCTATGGTCATCTTGTAAATCTCAGTCAGGCGGATTCAAATGGTTATGGAGATTTGATAATTAAAATATAATTAAAATATAAAATAGGATAGAGATACTTATGCAATTCATTGGTAAGAATTTCAGATAAGCGTATGGAGATGCTTTGTTCCTTCTGAATCTCTGTTTTCCTACTGCCTTCATCCAATCATTCATACTCCTTTCCATGGCAAGCTGTATGTTGGACATCACCGTTGTCAATGGCTACTTCCCATCCTCTCAGTGAAAATGGTCCAAATGCGCTGTCACCGCACGGCTAATCATCTGTCGGTTCTCGATCATGTTGGAATAGGATCCATTGATCCTTTTGCGTCTGTCACTACGCCCAACACTCGCGAGTTTGAAGCTCGTCACAGTCATTCCTTCCCAGATCCTACTCGGAACACCACAGACAAGGTTTAGACTTTCCGGATCTCAGGAATGGCTGCCAATAATTCTAGCATATACCACGAAGACTCCAATCTTTCGGAATGGAGGCTAAGAGATAAACGCTCAATCCAAGGTAGAACGGAAGTGGTTGTTAGGCACGCGTTCATAGGTTGAGAATAGTGATGAGTATCACGGATCATCATATTCATCAAGTTGAAGTGCAAGCGAATATCTTAGAATAGGAAAAAGCTTGAATTGAATAAGAAAACAATAGTACTTTGCATTAATTCATGAGGAACAGCAGAGCTCTACACCTTAATCTATGGTGTGTAGAAACTCTACCGTTGAAAATACATAAGTGATAATGGTGTTCATTGGCTTCGGCCCCAGAGAGGGAACCAGAATGACCAAGACCTCGAATACAATAGTAAAAAGTCCTATTTATACTAAACTAGTTACTAGGGTTTACAGAGATGAGTAAATGATGCAGAAATCCACTTCCGGACCCACTTGGTGTGTGCTAGAGCTGAGCATTGAGCTTTCATGTGTAGATACTCTTTTTGGAGTTAAACACCTGGTTGTAGCCTGTTTCTGGCGTTTAACTCTGATTTGCAACCTGTTTCTGGCGTTTAACTCCAGAATAGGGCAGGAACTTGGCGTTTGAACGCCAGTTTGCGTCATCAAAACTCGGGCAAAGTATGGACTATTACATATTGCTGGAAAGCCCTGGATGTCTACTTTCCAACACAATTAAGAGCGCGCCAATTGGGTTTTTGTAGCTCCAGAAAATCCATTTCGAGTGCAGGAAGGTCAGAATCCAACAGCATCTGCAGTCCTTCTTCAGCCTCTGAATCAGATTTTTGCTCAAGTCCCTCAATTTCAGCCAGAAAATACCTAAAATCACAGATAAACACACAAACTCATAGTAAAGTCTATAAATGTGATTTTTATTTAAAAACTAATAAAAATATACTAAAAACTAACTAAATCATACTAAAAACTACCTAAAAACAATGCCAAAAAACGTATAAATTATCCGCTCGTCACCCATTCAACATACAATTTGCTATCAGTTAGGCAGACATTCCCGCATTTTCAATCTTAGGCTATCAGTCAGGCGGGCACTTCGGCATTAGCACTTTGGCACAAGACCTATTTAACATACACTTTTCAAGTATCTATCTTATTCATTCTTTCTCATTCTCTTCCTCTTAAGTATCTATTTCCTTCATTAGTTCTCGTTTTCTTTATTTTTATTATGACTCCACATCACCAATTACATACCCACTCCTCTGCATCACCTACATTATTAAACGTACCTCTGCATCACTGTTAATTACACATACCTCCGCATCACCAAATAATCAATTACACCTATGCATCACCACCTATTCACTCATCTATTATAATCTTAAATTGATTAGTTTTTAAATAATCAAACTTCGTAACGTTTAATAAAAACTCTTTTTCTTAATAAATCGAACTCAAATTATAACTTAAAACAAAAATCTTTTTTAAATAGATTAAACTTAAAACATAGTACTTTTCTTGATAATTTGAAAATAAACTATTTTGAACCCTAAATCCAGTTTTCTTTTAAATAATGCTTTAAGCAAAGTCTCGGAGTTTTGCAAAAACTTTTGTAGCATTTTCTCTGAAATTCGGGCTTTGCCACCCTTCAAGGATTCCAACCAAACCATTTCTCAACCTTTCCAAATGTCAAATAATTTTTCAGTAATTAAAACATTTTCTTTGAAGCTAAGCCACTTTCCATTTTAATAAAATTCAGCTCCCTTTCAGTTTTTTTACAATTGAATCAAACCAATATTTTCTCAAACTCTTTCTAACGATTTCAAACCCAAGTCACTCCTTAGTATAAATTTATAATTCAAACATTGAATACAAAACCATTTTCTCAATATGAGTAAAAATGTAAACCAATTCTTTTTCTAACATAGAGTTATTTCTCAAAATAAGCTTGTAAATCAGGTTTTCAAAATAAAATCACTTTTTCGTATATTTTTTTTACAAGAATTCGGACAAAACCTCCTTTTAAAAATTGACTTCACCACCCTCACGACTCCCTCACTTCCATCATTCTTTAACTTACTCAATTCAAACCAGTACTCAATTCAAAATCAATCAAATTACATACCAAAATCACAGCCAATCATTCACACAAAGAAATCTAATCTCAATAATATTATAATTACTAACATATTTGTAATTATTTAGTATATTTTTGGGCATTTTTAAATTAAAAACTGTCAATTATAAAATAAAATTCCCTACCTCCGTATGAAATCAAAACAATGGAAACTCTAGAGAAGTTTTCTGACCGAGCTGCTGAAGAAGAAAACGTCAGAAATCGTATGTGCCTCCTAGAACTCCAATTGGCTGAATTCAAGGAGAAGGGGAACTATGTCATCGTCAGCTTCTACCGAACAAAAGTGACGCTAATATGGATAGGAGCAAGATACAAACACTTTTATCGTATTAAATTTTTTTTATTGGAATTACTGATGAGGGAAAAACGATTCCACACAAACTCACCGGTAAGTGTACTGGGTCGCATCAAGTAGTAAAACTCACAAAAGTGAGGTTGATCCCACAGGGATTGATGGATTGAGCAACTTTAGCATGGTGATAAATTTAGTTAAGCAAATATTTGATGATTTTTGGTGAAACTTGATTTACAAAAACTAAAATGCAAATAAACTAAAGTGCATAATGAAAATTGACAGAATCTTAAAGTGCAAAAGGAGTAAATTCCAGAAACTTAAAGTGCAAGAAATTAAAAGAGCTGAAACTTAAATTGCAAGAAAGGTAAATTGCAGAAACTTAAAGTGCAAGTAATTTAAATTGCAAAATCTAAACTGCTAAGAAACTTAAATTGCATGAATAATAAAGGGATTTGGGTATTGGAAATCAAAACAAAACTGAAAAATGTAACTGTAGCAAATTAGACAAATCTAAACGGAAGTAATTCAGAAAGATTGATCAATCAGAAAATTGCAGAAGAAGCAAAACAACATGAAGACTTAATTAAATTCTAGAATCCTAAAAGAGAAATGAACAATGGCAGAAGAATATTGAAACAGCAAAAAAACTAAGATCTCAATTGCTCTCTTAACAAAACAAAAAAGAAGAAATTGTAGAGGAAAGCAAAACAGAAGGAAAACTAAGATCAGATCTCAAATTCTTAGAATTATAAAAAGAAAAAGTAAAAGATGACTTCAGAAGAATTCTTCAATCCCAATTCCCAGACCCAAAACAGAAAATAGAAGTTGCAGAAGAAGAAAAACAAAACAGAAAGGAAAATTCAGATCTGATCTCTATTTCTAAAATTCTAGAAAATGAAAATTAAAAGAGAGCTCCCTAATGAAATCAAATTCTTCTCCATTTATACACTTTCTATTTCAGTGCTCAGGTACTTGGAGTGGGCTTTTTGGCCTGTGAAGAAGTGGATCAAAATGGCACTTGGTTGCTGCTTCCAGAGGAATGTTGCGTTCTCTAAGTGAGCATAGCGTTCATTCATCCACGCGTACGCGTCTCTGATGCGTGCGCGTCCTTTTGCCTTTTTGCTCATCGACGCGAACGCGTCACGTACGTGTGCGCATCACTATCAATCTTTAGCTCCCACCATGCTCGCGCGCCCCTTTTACACGTACGCGTGCTTCAATAGTGTTCTCTTATTGAGCACTACGTTTGCTTAATGAACGCTGGCCATGCGTGCGCGTCCTTTGCGCGTGCGCGTGGGTAGCAAAACATCAAGTGCAGGCTTCAGCTCCAACCACGCGTTCGCGTGGTTCCTCCCAGGTGCTCCATCGACTCGTGCGCATCATGCACGCGTGCGCGTTGATTTCAAAACTTCACCTCCAAATTTGAATATGCCCAAAAACGCTGAGTCAATGAACGTAGCGCTCTTTTTGAAAATGAGTGCCAACCACTACCATGCGTACGCATCATGCACGCGTACGCGTGGGTCTTCAAATTTCATTGCCTGATACGTAAGCGTCCTGTACGCATGCGCGTCGCTACTGAGCGTAGCGTTCTTTCTTTGAATGCAACGTTATCCTGCAGTGCTTCTCCTTCTCTTCATTTTCTCGCCTAAAATCAACCAAACAAGCAATCAAAGTCTCACCAAAATCATAAGAATTTGCCTCATTCATAATAATCACTTAAATCTTGCATAAATCTCATGATTTTGTATAAAATAAATGATGTTTGATTGAATCAAAATAATCATGAAATTTCACTCCAACCACTAACTTATTGTGCAAGAAAGTGCATAAAACCTAATGAAACAAATGAAAAATACTTGTGAAACTAGCATAAGATGACTTGTCACCACAACACCAAACTTAAATCTTGCTTGTCCCTAAGCAAGCACTAAAACATGAGAAGAAATGAAAGAAATCAGAAAAGCATATATGTCCTTATTTAGCAGGTAATTGAATTTGGTTCATGGGGTTTTATGCAGATGTAATTGAAGCTCTACTTTTATTAGATTTCAGGATTGAAATGTCCCTTAAGTGCTGACTAAAGTTGCTGCTGTGAACTCGATTATTGATTGATCCTTGTTAACTTTTTCTTTCTTTCTCTTGTTTCAGAAACTTATTTCTCCATTGTAGCTCAGTGTCAAGTGTTGCACGCAGCTTTTTGGCCCAATTTTTCTCAACACCTTTTCACTACAGACACTTGGCTCACACTTCTTCTTAGGACCATTGATGCCCAGCACCTCTTTGGGTTACTAAATGCTTTGTAATTAGGTTGCTCTTGATGGTGGATTTTTAGTTGGTAATCCCGGGTTAATTAATCCAAGTTACCAAGTTTTAAAATACTCCACAGAACCTAATAGTCCAAGCAGATCTTAATACAATAGCATCACAGGCATGTGTCCTAAGGTCCAAGCTATTGGTGTCTAGCCTTATTATCCGTTTCTTTCATTTTTGGTTGCCAATTCTTGGCTTTTCTTCCTTTCCTTTCTTGCTCTTTCTTTTTCCAAGGATAATTATTAATTGAAGGATTTACAACAGCAACTAAGTTCACACTACAAGGGATCATCCTAACCTTTATCCTTTATTAGTGAGCTTACTTTATCAATCAAACATATATACCACCACTGAACTTTATTATCATTCCTACCACATTGGCTATTCACTTTCTGTTTTAACATTTTTCTCTTATTCATGCAAAGGGGAACAAGACATATATTCAAGCAAGATGAGTGATGCAGACACTTATACTAGAACATCTAATTGAATAATAACCGGACAGTAAACTAGCAGAGTGCAGATAAGGGTAAACTTATCAGAAAGGGGAACAATTAAACTTTCAACTAAAGCACAGCAGATATAAACAATTGAGTAACAATACAACCTTTTGGTATCCTTTTGCTTAGTCTTTCATCCTCCTTCTTAGCTTTTATGTTTTTCTTGCTGATGATGTATAGTCCTTCCAAAAAGTTGAATAGTTTTCTGCACTGGTAGTGAAAGTTGCTTGTCCCCCAAGCACTTGAAAAATGGTTAATATGAATAAATATTTGTAGGCTTTTGAACTTACTTTGGTGTGTGAACACCAAACTTAGTCCCTTGCCAATACCTCTTATGTAATAAATCAACCATATATATGAAACCTTGTGCCTTTGCTGAAGGGAAGAAAACTAAAAACTAGAAGACAATGGTTGAGTAGTTTCCCTGATTGTTCGGAGCTAGTAACCATTTATGCAACGGGTTGAAATGTGTTTTTAAATGAAATTTTTGGTGGAACACCAAAATTTGCATCATTCATTCACCCTTAAATTGTTTTGGTGTGCAACACCAAATTTAGCTCCTTGCAATACAGATAAATCTACTTAACCCTTTTATTGAAATAGTTAGGAAAAGAAAACTACCTCTGGTTGGGTTGCCTCCCAACAAGCGCTTGTTTATCATCTTTAGCTTGATGTCCTTCTTCTTTATTTATCCCAACTCATGAACACTTTCTTCTTTGTTCCAAGATCCTCCCAGATAATTCTTAGCTCTTTGACCATTTGCTGTGATTATGTCCTTTGTTGCTTCATTCAAAAGTTCAAGGCTTCCATGTGGGAAAACCTTGGTTATCAGATAAGGGCCAGTCTATTTGGACTTGAGTTTGCCAGGAAAAACCTTGAGCCTGGAATTACATAAGAGCACTTGTTGTCCTGGTTTGAACTCTCTTTTCAAGATTTTCTTGTCATGCCACTTTTTAGCTCTGTCCTTGTATATCTTTGCATTCTCATAAGCTTCCAATCTGAATTCATCTAGCTCATTGAGTTGCAGTAACCTTTTCTCTCCTGCTACTTGAGAATCAAGATTGAGGAGCTTAGTGGCCCAGTAAGCTTTATGTTCTAACTCTACAGGAAGGTGACAAGATTTACCATAGATTAGCTGAAATGGTGACTTTCCAATTGGGGTTTGAATGCGGTTCTATATGCCCATAGAGCATCATCCAACTTTCTGGCCCAGTCTTTCCTTGTAATCCCAACTGTCTTTTCCAAGATTCTCTTTAACTCCCTATTTGCCAATTCAACCTGCCCATTAGTTTGAGGGTCGTATGGTGTGGCTACTTTGTGAATTACTCCATATTTGTGGAGCAACTTTTCCATCTGTCTGTTGCAAAAGTGGCTGCCACCATCACTAATAAGGCCTTTAGGCACCCCATATCTAGTGAAGATGTGTCTCCTAAGAAATTGAAGAACAATTAGTGCATCATAGGTAGTTGTTGCTATGGCTTCCACCCATTTGGAGACATATTCCACTGCTACCAAAATGTATTTGAAGGAATAGGATGGAGGAAAGGGGCCCATGAAATCTATACCCCATAGATCAAACAGTTCCACTTCCAAGATGAAGTTTTGAGGTATTTCATTCCTCTTTGTCAACCCTCCAGCTCTTTGACATTCATTGCATTGGTGCACAAATTCTCTGGCATCTTTGAATATAGTTGGCCAATAAAACCCACTTTGAAGCACTTTAGCTGCTGTTCTTTCTGGCCCAAAATGTCCACCATAAGCTGAACCATGATAGTGCCACAATATGTCTCTCATCTCATTTTCAGGAATGCACCTTCTAATCATCCCATCTGGACACCTCTTGAACAAAAATGGCTCGTCCCACAAGAATTTCTTGGCTTCATTACACAACTTCTTCACTTGTTGCTTGGTAAACTCTTGAGGAATCTTCCTTCCCTCCTTATAGTTTGCAATGTCAGCAAACCAAGGTGCCTGCTGGATTTGAAGAAGATATTCATCTGAGAATTTTTCATTCACTGGTTGTGGTGTATCTTGGTTAGCTTCCCGTGATAGTCTTGACAAATGGTCTGCCACTTGGTTCTCATTCTCTTTCCTATCTCTCACTTCAATGTCAAATTCTTGTAGCAGCAACACCCACCTAATAAGCCTTGGCTTTGAATCCTGTTTAGACATGAGATACTTGAGAGCAGCATGATCAGTATATACTATAATTTTTGAACCAATCAAGTATTGTCTAAATTTATCAAATGCATATACAATTGCCAAGAGCTCCTTCTCAGTGGTGGTATAGTTTTTCTGTGCTTCATTGAACACCTTGCTGGCATAATATATAACATGATGCAGCTTGTCTTTCTTTTGCCCCAATACAGCACCAGTTGCAAAGTCACTTGCATCACACATGAGTTTAAAAGGCAATTCCCAATCTGGGGGTGTGATGATTGGTGCTGTAATGAGTTTTCTTTTTAAGGTTTCAAAGGCATGCTTGTAATTGTCATCAAAGATGAAGGGATTGTCAATCACTAGCAGATTGCTCAGTGGTTTGGCTATTTTTGAAAAATCTTTCATGAAAAAGCTTACGAAGAGTTTAATCGCGTTTTGCTTATACGATTTTGTTGTTATATTAGTTAATTACTATTTATTTTTCCCTCATTATTAATATTGTATCTTGTAAAGAGGGTTAGGAGTTTTGATGGTTATGTTTGTAAGTTATGGTATAAAGAACTTAGTTATTGTGTGTGTGTGTGTGTGTGTGTGTGTGTGTGTGTGATTGATTTGTATATATGTATGTGCATTTTCAAACATAAAGTATCTCCGATTTTTTTAAAGAATAGTTTATATGGTTCAAGTTTTTCAAAGGCTCCTATTTTAATATTAAGTATATGAAAGTCATCATAATACTCCTTACTATCAGAGTGGCGTAGCCGGAAGCGTGACATTTTGGTAGTAAGAGTGTTACATCATTAATCAATTTTGAGAAATTCTCAAAGAAGGAAAGCTCTATTCTATATCTCAGTTCACGGTAGTTCCAAATATTGGTTCTACAAAAGTTGTGAAGCATCGATATAGGTTGCTATTCCGGTCTGAGACTGAGGTTATTTCAGTTTTTGATGTTCATTTTTCCAGAGGCTGCATATTCATTAGAGATTGTTGAGAGTGTTGTTCAAATGAAACAAGATTCAGTATTTTTTATCGGTATAAATATGATTTTCTAACTTAAATCTATTCTAATCACAAATAAATTGTATAAATATCTTATAAAACATCATTGTGTCTTAAAATCTATCTATTATAGGTGATTTGATGTTATGGGTCTTCTGATTAGTGTTCGTGAATATTCTGATGTAGAAGTTGATAATAAAAAAGGCTTAAATTGGTTCTCTCCAATTATATTCAAATGGGTTAGTATTTCTTTTTAATTGTGTATTGCGTACTATGATTTTTATAATATTATTTGGACTTTTTTGGTCTTTATATGTTCATATTAATGCTGTTATTGATGATTAAATTAGTTATTATTTATTTTTAACACATCACATTGTAGCTCTTATCTCACCTGTAATTTATTTAGAGATTTTTTAACAAAGATGCAGTTAACTCTTTTAAATGTTGTCTCACAACTGCCTATTATTTTACTCCAATCTGTGAAGGTCAAGATTTATAAAGGTATCCTATATTTTTTATTTTTAAAATTATTGTTCCATGAAATAAATACAAAATATGACGCCGAATAAATTATGTTACACTTGACCTACATAAATTATATGAAATATATATTAGGTGTTATATTTGAAATATATTGTGTGAATTAAGTCAATGTATAAATTATATCAGGTGTTAAAAATATATTTGCTTTGGCTCATTTTTTAATCAAAAATAGGAAAGGCTGTAGTACAAAACGTAATAGATTGCAGCAATATCATAGTCAATCTTGACATCTCAGAGGCTCTGTGTTTTGTTAATAGGTTTGTGTTGATGTTTGTTCTAAGTGGATGATGCGTATTTTGTGTATATTGACATTAATGTTTGTACTTAATTACTTTTTTATGATAATGAACGTGTAGATTGAATGCGTTTGACTTGTAACACCCTACCACATAGAGTCTTACGCTTAAGTCATAAAGAAGAGGTGGCGAGATATTACGTTTTCTAAAAGTTAAGGACGTATCTAAATATAGTTGAAAAAATTTATATCTAAGAGCCTTGAAGGAGAAGCTAAGCAAAAGTGTAAGCAGAAAATCACATCACACATGTAGGATACACGTAAAAAGAATAAAATAGTGTGTAAGGAAAGATAACATAGATATATAGGGATCAGAGTACCAAAAATACAAAATATCAAGCTCCAGACTCGACCTGTGAAGCTAAGGCCGGCTGAAGTATAAATATATTTATATATCCCAAAAGTTTAACCCAAAAGACAAGATAAACACCTGTTTTTCTAAAATAGCCTCTAGCGGGATAAAATATAAATATACATATGGAGAATCTATATACATAAATACATAGGCTAAAATCAACATATAACATCCCAAAAGACAATATTTTTGCTTGCATAGAGATCTCCAGACGCTCAACGAGGTACATCTCGACCAGCATCTGAAAAATAGCAGAAAACATGAATGAAATGAGAACCAGGGGTTCTCAGCATGGTAAAGGTACCCGCATAGGTAATATATAAGATCCCCAGAAAGACAGAAGCATTCCTAGAACTCCGACACTCAGATTTCAGTTTAAAAGATCCAACTAAACCATAAATTAGGCAAGTTATCTAAGATATTCAAGTTCTAAATCTAACTTTAACCTAACACTTTACTTTCTATCTCCTCCAACCCTCTGAATCACTGGTGGAACAACTCCCTCCCTCCTCCCCTCACTCCTCCACTGAGAGGGGTCTCTCAGAAAACATACACATACAATACAAGCAAGAAAAATACAAATAGAATACAAAGCAAATAGGCAATTAGCAGATAAGTATAGTTAAACAATTAGGCAAACTAAGCTAATGCACACTCAAGCAAAACATACAAATGCATATGATGTATGCCTGTCTTACCGCTGATGAGTCTCATCTGTTAATTATATAGCCAACCCGACATGTTCCGGTAGCGAACCGTTGGACAGTCCCTCTGTGCGCGCATCCCCAAGCTCAAAAATAATATCCTTGGAATCAAACACCAAGCTCAACAATATATATATATGCATGCCCATAGGGGAACCCGAAGAGTTAAAGAGCCTAGTTACATCTTGCGACAGAAGATCAGTAAAGTATCGAGTTTCAACTTGGAGCAAGTGGTGATTAGCTACTACATCTACCCAGAAAAACTCGTATCTCAGATAATAAAAGTGCATAAGCTATATAATCATTCAATATCAATCAATCATCATCAAGTTAGCCTTTATTCATTTCATATTTAGTATCTTCGCACTTTATAGACATAAATCATCACTTCATAATCTTTCTTCACTATCAGGTTAATTCCCTTTTTAGGTTCACCCCACTCCCTATAATTAGAAACTAGGTATTGGACCTTAGAAGGTAATTATAGAGGTTTGAAAAGCTAGATGATTGGTTAAACATTTGAAAATGTCATTTTTTACCAAAACAGGGGTTATGAAATTAGAAATTGATGAGCGGATATTTTATACGCTTTTTGGCATCATTTTCGTATAGTTTTTAGTATATTTTGTTTAGTTTTTATTAAGTTTTTATAGGTTTTAGTGTTAAATTAATATTTTTGGAATCTACTATGAGTTTGTGTGCTTTTGTGCAAGTTCAGGTATTTTCTAGCTGAAATTGAGGAGCTGGAGCAAAAGTCTGATTCAGAGACAGAGAAAGCACTGTAGATGCCGTTCGGATCTGACCTCCAAGCCTTAACCAATTCCTTATCCTTGTTTACCTCTCAATTCACAAAGCATTTTATACCCTTTTTCTTTATTTCCCTTTTTTACATGTCAACTTAGTTTAGATCTTACAAATACAAATTAAGCCGATTCTTCTATCTGCCTGACTATGACCTGCAAGATAACCATAGCTTGCTTCAAACTACAATCCTCGTGGGATCGACCCTGACTCACTCAGGAATTACTTGGATGACCCAGTGCACTTGCTGGTTCAGTTGTACGAAGCGTGGGGATTCGCACACCAAGTTTTTGGCACCATTGCCGGGGATTGTTCGAGTTTGGACAACTGACGGATTATCTTGTTTCTTAGATCAGGTATTTATTTTCTTCTTCTTTATTTTTTGAAAAATATTAAAAACCTTTTCAAAAATATTTTTCTTTTCTTTGTTTAATCTTTGTTCTTGGTATTGAGTCTTACCTGTTTCTTGTTTTCCTTTCCAAAAATTTCAAAACTTTTTCAAAAACCTTTTTCAAAAATTTTTATTTTCAAGAATCCTTAGCTTTCTTTATTAATCTTTGTTTTTGTTTGAATCTTTTGTTCTTGTTCTTGTTGAGTTTTTCGAAAATCTTGAGTCTTTCTTTCAAAAAAATTTTCAAAAATAGTTTCTTTGGTTAAATCTTGTGTCAAATCTTTAAGTTTGGTGTCTTCTTGTGTGTTTTCTTTAGTTTTTTGAAAATTTTGTTCCTGGTTTTTAAAAATTTTAAGTTTGGTGTCTTTTACATGTTCTTATATTCTTTAAATCTTTTGAGTCTTGTTCTTGGTGTTCTTCTTAATCTTCAAAGTATTCTTGTGTTTTCTTTTTGTTTTGATCTTAAAAATTTTTAAGTTTGGTGTCCCTATATGTTTTTCTTTAAATTTTTCGAAAACTAGGTGGTTTTGATCTAAAAATTTTAAGTTTTATGTCTTTTACTTGTTTTTCTCTCTCTTCATTAAATTCAAAAATAAAAAATATCTTTTCTATCTTATCTCTTAATTAATTTTCGAAAATCATCATTAAAAATTCAGATTTTAATTTTAAATTTTTATCTTATGTTATCTTAGTTTCAAAAATAAAAAATCAAACCTTTTCAAAATCATATCTATTTCAAAAATCTTATCTTTTTCAAAATTTAAAATTTTATCTTATCTTATTTCAAAATTCAAAATTCAAATTTCAAAATTTAAAATTTTAAAATTTCAAATTTCAAACTTTAAAATCAAATCTTTTTCAAAATCAAATTTCAAATCTTATCTTTTTCAAATCCTTTTCAAATCTTTTTTAAACCCTTATCTTATCTTTTCTAATTTCAATTTTTAAAATCAAATCTTTTTCAAATCTTTTTAATTTCTTATCTTATCTAATTTCAAATTTTTAAATTTAAATCTTTTCTAACCTTCTATCTTATCTCACTTTCAAATCTTTCTTAATTAATTGCTCATTTTCTCTCTCTTCTTTTTCGAAACTTCCCAACAAACTTTTCTCTCTTCTAATTTTCAAAAATTCTTTTCTATTTCTCTCTCCTCTTTTTTGAAAATTCACTAACTAATTTTCAATTTTTTTAAATTAATTAACCTTAATTTTCAAAAATTAAAAATAAATAAAATAAAATAAAAAATATTTTAATTCTTATTTATCTCTTTTTATTTCTAATTCTATTCTTCTCTCACTTCTTCTATCTTTATTCTATCTTCCTCTGCTTTCTTCACATCTCACTGGGAGTTCTCTACCCTACTTCTGGCATAGAAGCTTCCTTTCTTTCTTTCTTCCTTTTCTTCTTTTCTTGTTTATGACCAGGAATAGGGAGAAAGAACCCCTCTTTAATCTTGATCCTAAACTTGAAAGGACTTTAAAGAAAAGCTTACAACAAGCTAGAACACAACACTCCAGAAGAGACGTTTCATAAGATCTTAAACAAGAGATTGAAGACATGGCCAAACCTGAAGGAGATGCCAGAAAGGTTCTTGGTGACTTCACCATGCCTACCTCTGACTTTTATGGCAGAAGTATCTCTGTACCTACCATTGGAGCTAACAATTTTGAGTTTAAGCCTCAGTTAGTCTCTCTTCTACAACAGAACTATAAGTTCCATGGACTTCCAATAGAAGATCCACATCAGTTCTTAGCTGAATTCTTGCAGATCTGTGATACTGTTAAGACCAATGGAGTAAATCCTGAGGTCTACAAACTTATGCTCTTTCCCTTTGCTGTAAGAGACAGAGCTAAGATATGGTTGGTTTCTCAACCAAAAGAGAGCTTAGACTCTTGGGAAAAGCTGGTTAATGCTTTTCTGGCTAAATTCTTTCCCCCTCAAAGGATGAACAAAATCAGAGTGGAAGTTCAAACCTTCAGACAAAGAGAAGGTGAATCCCTCTATGAAGCTTGGGAAAGATACAAGCAACTGATCAGGAGATGTCCTCTTGACATGCTCTCAGAATGGTCTATCATAGGCGTGTTCTATGATGGTCTGTCTGAGATGTCCAAAATCTCATTGGACAGCTCTACAGGTGGATCACTCCACCTGAAGAAAATGCCTGCAGAAGTAAGAGAACTCATTGAGATGGTTGCAAACAACTAATTCATGTACACTTCTGAAAGAAATCCTATAAACCATGGGACCTCTCAAAAGAAAGGAGTTCTTGAAGTTGATACTCTGCATGCCATATTGGCTCAGAACAAGATCTTGACCCAACAAGTCAATATGATCCCTCAGCATTTGACTGGAATGCAAACTGCAACTGGCAGTACTCAGGAAGCTTCTTCTGAAGTAGAAGCTTATGATCCTGATCACCCACCATAGAGGAGGTGAATTACAGGGAAGAACCCTATGAAAACACCTACAATTCTTCATGGAGGAACCATCCTAACCTTTCATGAAAGGATCAACAGAAGTCTCAACAAGGCTTAAATAATAATCAAGGTGGAAGGAACTAGAATAGGTTCAACAATAGACCACCATTCCCATCTTCTCAAGGGAACATGGAAACCCCTAAGCAAAGCTTCTCTGACTTAGTCACTCTGGTTTTCAGCCTCTCTAAGACCACTCATAGTTTCATAAATGAAACAAGGTCCTCCATTAGAAATTTGGAGGTACAAATTGGTCAACTGAGCAAGAGGATCCCTGAGACTCCTCCTGACACTCTTCCTAATAACATTGAAGTAAACCCAAGAGAATAGTGTAAGGCCATCACCTCTGAGGTAGAGGCCAAATCTGGAGAGAATGGGAAGGCATTGAACGCTAGTGAGGAGACCCTCACTGGGCGTTGATGAATCCATATTTGATTATGATTTTTTGGTTAGAATTGAATGGATTTCATCATATAAACTTGCACTTATTCCCTTGAATAGCATGCTTTTGAACTTTCCTCCCAAATTGTGCTTGATTATGAAAATATGCTCTTTTGTTCCCAATTTGATCAATTTTATTCCATTTGCCTTCCATTCGATGCCTTGATGTTGTTTGTGAGTAATTTTAGGTGTATAAGGTAGGAATGGCTTGGAGAAAATGGAAGAAGAGCATGCAAAGTGGAGGAAGCATGAGGAATCAAAGGAGATGAGTTCAGAGACGTGTGTGTGCGCACAGCCTCTTGTGCGTATGCACAGGAGCCCAAGCAGAGCGCGTGGATCTTTTCGAGCGCGTCGCACGTCCAGCCAAGCATCGCCTAGTGTGCGTGCGCACAAGTAGCGCACAGCTACTTGTGCGTACGCACAGGAAGGGATTTTCGCAAAGTGTGCGGACGCACACGCCTGTGCGTCCGCACAGGTGTCTGCGTATGACTTCATTAAAATGGAACGTGACTCGCGATTTGAGGGCTTTAGAAGCCCATTTCTGAAGTCTTTTAGCTCATACTGGAAGGGGAATGAAGGACATAACATAGGATATCATTAGTATAGTTTAGGAGTAGTAGTAGGGAGTTTTAGTTTTAGTTTTCTCTAAGTTTTCTTCATCATCTTTACTAGGGTTTCTATTAGGGTTTTACATTAAAGTGCCATTTCCATTTTTGATCTTGGATTTTGCTAATTTTATTGTATGTATTCTCTTGTTATTACTCTTTATAGTTACATTGTCATTACTCTTTCTTCTAATTTAAGTTATAGTTCAATTGTGCTTCTCTTTTGCAATTTCAATTTCTTGTTGATGAATTTGATATTTGATGTTTGTTTCATGCTTTCTTATGTTATTCTTGTTGATCGAGATTAATTGTTGCTTTTAGTTTCAAGTCTTTTCTCAATTTTCCTATGTTTAAGCTTTTTGCCCACCAAGTGTTTGACAAAATGTCAAACATGGTTTTAGGCTAAATTTTTGTCTCTTGGCTTGGGTAAAGTGAGCAATTGAGTTCCTAGAGTTGGAATGTCCAACATTTAGTGTCAATTCTTGGATTGTTAATTGTTTTTGTTCCCACTAACGCTAATTTGTTGCTAAGTCAATTAGCAAGCAATTTAGGATTTGTGGGTTAAGAACACTTATGCTCATTTAACTTACTTTCCGATGTGAGGGTTGATCAAGTGAGACTAATCCATCATAATTGTCATAGTTATGGTTCCAACAAGGAAAGGACCCTTAGCTCACTCCAAGCCAAGACTCTCTTTTTATGCTTTCAATCTTTTATACACTTCCATGCTAATCTCCTTTATATTTTACTTGTTTATATTACATAGTCGGTTCTTTAATTTCTTCATTAGTTCAATTATTACAATTTTGCATGTTCTTTTATTGCTTTATATGTTCATTTCTTCATTGACAATCCCTTGATCACTATAACCGGAATTTGCACACTCATTGCTCTCAAGTGATTCCTTGGGAGACGACCCGGGAATCAAATACTCTCGGTTTTAAATTGGTTTTGAATTGTGCACATCTTGTGAATTTCCAATTTGATCGTGAGAGTTGTTGTTGGTTTTGGCTATGCTACCAACGGATTGACACTTGTTTTGATTGACTCTAGATCAACAACAATATCTCTCGTACATCAAATTTTGGCGCCGTTGGCGGGGAGTTCACTTTAAGTGCAATGAGTGCTATGATTTTGGTTGTGTAAATATGTGAATAGTGTGAATATTTGATTTTTGGTTTGCTATTTGGCATTAATTGTAGATACTACTTTACTCTTTAGTTAGTCTTAGTAGTTGTAGATTGTTAAGTTAGTTCTTGTTTACTTGCCTACTTTTGTTTTGCTTTTCATAATTGTATGCTTTTGTTGCCTCCTCAGTTGAATGACACGGTCGCTTCCAAACCCGAGCTTTGCCACTTTTGATCTAGAAATTGAAAGAACTTTAACTCGTATAAGGCATGCTCGGCGCCGGCTAGCTTTTGTGAATAGTGAATCGGGCTCCCTTGAAGATCACTCCCATTCACTATCACCACCAATCCATGACCATCATTCTCCAATCAAAGAGGAGACTCTATATTCATCTGTGGGGAGTACTGAATTCTCTTTAAGTGACTCAGGTGACACCGTCATGGCGGACCCACCTCAAAGGATCACCTTGAAGGAGGCCAGAGCTCCTGATCTTAACTTACAACCGTTTCAGATTTTGTATCCGGCCTTGGACCCAAATTTCAAGCTTAAGTCCGGTACAACAAACTTGCTCCCCAAATACAATGGACTGCCTGGGGAAGATCCTCCGAAGCATCTTCAAGATTTCCAAGTTGCATGCGTGATGCACCACTATTTCATGGTACATTTTATTCTTAATTAAGTGGATTTTTATCCACTAAACTCACACTTAATCATATAATTTGCATGTTTTATATTTTCCTTCCTAATTTTGTGCTTTGATTGAAAACATATTTCTTTGGCCTTAAATTACTAATTTTAACTCTCTCTTATTACCATTCGATGCCGTGATATGTGTGTTAAGTGTTCCCAGGGTTTATAGGGCAAGAATGGCTTAGAGGATGGAAAGGAAGCATGTAAAAGTGGAAGGAATACAAGAAATTGAAGGAATTGCAAAGCTATCAGCCTTGACCTCTTCGCACTCAATTGATCATAACTTGAGCTACAGAGGTCCAAGTGAGGCGGTTTCAGTTGCATTGGAAAGCTAATCCGGGGCTTTAAAATGATATATAATTTGCCATAGTTCCCCTGAAGATAGGCAACGCGCACGTGTGCATCACGCGCACGCGTGCATTTGCGAAAATTCAGCGTATCAGAATTCGCCCCCAGCGATTTCTGGGCTGTTTTTGACCCAGTTTTCGGCCCAGAAAACACAGATTAGAGGTTACAGAGTGGGAGGCCATTCATTCATTCACACAACTTTCATTCACATAATTTTAGGGTTTAGATGTAGTTTTCTAGAGCGAGAGACTCTCTCCTCTCTCTAGGTTTTAGGATTCCTAGTTTTATGCTTTTGAGTTGGATATTGAAAAGAGTTACTATCTCCATTGAAGTCTTTATCATTCTAGTTTGTTTCCTATTCCTTTACTCTTTTTATTCCCCATTTACTTTGTTTAGAGTTATATGGATACCTTCGATTTTGGAATTAATCAATGCAAAGGTACTTTTCTATTTAATTTTATTATTTCTTGATTATTTTTAATTGAGTCCAATTATTATGTCTTCTTTCTACTCCTTTTACATGTATGCGAAATTAGCATCTATGTCAATGGAGTAGGCTTCCAACTTGGCTTTGGAATTGATTAATATTTGGAGACCCTTGAGTTGGAAGACTCAAGAGTTAATTTGTAATTGGGAATTGTTGGTTGGCTCTCTAGTCACTAACGCTAATCCTTCCTAAGGGAGAGGATTAGGACTTGTGAATAGAAGTTGGCTCCCTACTTGACTTTCATTTATTCGGTATGGGTTAACTAAGTAGAAACAACAACCTATTACTATTAATCTTGGGAAATCCAACAAGGATAGAACTTCCGACTAATCTTTTCCTAGCCAAGGCTTTTTATTTTAATTATATAAATTCTCTTGTTAATTTTCATTGCTTTAATTTACAATTATTTATTTTTCTGTTCTCCAACTCTTAAAATTTCTCAGAAAACTCATAACCAATAACAAGAACACTTCCCTGCAATTCCTTGAGAGACAACCCGAGGTTTAAATACTTCGGTTTATTTTATTATGTTTGCTTTAGTGACAAACAATTATTTTTGTATGAAAGGATTCTTTGTTGGTTTAGAAACTATACTAGCAATGAGGATTTATTGTGAATTCTTTACTAGCAAAAATTTGTTCATCAAAATGGCGCCGTTGCCGGGGGATTGCAAACGTGTGCCTTATTATTGGTTATTGTGAATATTGTGAATAATTTTGCTTTTTTGTTTCTTTGTTAGTTGTTTCTAGCTTTAGGAGCTTATTCTCATTATTTTCTTATTTGTTTTTGTTTTTACTTTCTTTTGTTACTATGAATTCTCACCCCTTTGGCTATGAGTTTGGTTACAATCATGTTGTAGGTAGAGGAGATTACAATGAGAGCTTGGATCAAGGATGGGACAATCAAAGATGGGAGGAGCCACAAGGATTTGATTAACCCTCTTGGCAACAACCTCCTCCAAGGTATTATCAACAACCATTCTATGATGCTTACCAAGATAATGGTTATGGTGGACCTCTTCGTGACAATCAACACCCACCACAATATGCCTATGAACCCCCTCCTCAACATGGCTTTGAACCACCATACTCACAAGCCCCCTACTACCAAACATCCTCATATGATCCTAACCCTTATCCACTATACCAACCACCCTATGAGCCATATGAACCATACATGGAACCACCCTAATTCCAACACAATTACTCCCAAGAACCACCACCTCCATATCCACCATGCCCATATCTATCAATCCAAGAGGCATATGATCCTAATTATGCAATCCAAGCAGAACAAGAGTCAAGGGATCGCCTCAAGGAAACACTGGATCAATTTAAAGCAACCATTCATCAATTAGAGCAAGTGGGAATCCGGAAAGTACACGAAGCTCTCATGGCTAAAGCATCTCAACCTGAGAACAAGGGATTGAAGTGTGTTATTGGTGCACGAATTGTAAATCACACTTTTTACAACTCGTACCACTAACCAGCAAGTGCACTGGGTCGTCCAAGTAATACCTTACGTGAGTAAGGGTCGATCCCACGGAGATTGTTGGCTTGAAGCAATCTATGGTTATCTTGTAACTCTTAGTCAGGAAAATAATAAAATACTTCACTTATCAATTTTGATTGCAAGGAATAAAAGGGGCAGAACACAAATTATACTTGTATGCACTGATGGAGAATATGTTAGAGTTTTGGAGATGCTTTGTCTTCTGGAATTTTGCTTTCCTTTGTTTTCTGATTCACGCACGCACGTCCTCTTATGGCAAACTGTGTGTTGGTGGGTCACCATTGTCAATGGCTACCATCCATCCTTCCAGTGAAAAGGGTCCAAATACGCTGTCACCGCACGGCTAATCATCTGCAGGTTCTCAATCGTACCGGAATAGGATTTACTATCCTTTTGCGTCTGTCACTACGACCAGCATTCTCGAGTTTGAAGCTCGTCATAGTCATTCAATCCCTGAATCCTACTCGGAATACCACAGACAAGGTTTAGACTTTCCAGATTCTCTTGAATGCTACCATCAATCTAGCTTATACCACGAGGATTCTAATTAAGAGATCCAAGAGATATTCATTCATTCTATAGTGGAACGGAAGTGGTTGTCAGGCACGCGTTCATGGGGGAATGATGATGATTGTCACGTTCATCATATTCACATTGAAGTGCGAATGGATATCTTAGATAGGAACACGCATGTTTGAATGGAAAACAGAATTACTTGCATTAATTCATTGAGACACAGCAAAGCTCCTCACCCCCAACAATGGAGTTTAGAGACTCATGCCGTCAAAAGGTACAAAGTTCAGATCTAAAAATCATGAGGTACAAAACAAGTCTCTAAAAGTTGTTTAAATACTAGACTAGTAAACTAGGTTTACAAAAAATGAGTAAACTGAGATGGATGGTGCAGAAATCCACTTCTGGGGCCCACTTCGTGTGTGCTGGGGCTGAGACTTAAGCTAATCACGTGCATAGGGCTGTTTTGGGCGTTCAACGCCAGCTTTGGATCCAATTCTGGCGTTGAACTCCAACTCCTAACTTGTTTCTGGCGCTGGACGCCAGACAGCAGCATTGAACTGGCGTTGAACGCCAGTTTACGTCGTCTATCCTTGAGAAAAGTATGGACTATTATATATTGCTGGAAAGCCCTGGATGTCTAGTTTCCAACGCAATTAGAAGCGCGTCATTTGGAGTTCTGTAGCTCCAGAAAATCCACTTTTAGTGCAGGGAGGTCAGAATCCAACAACATCAGCAGTCCTTTTTCAGCCTGAATCAGATTTTTGCTCAGCTCCCTCGATTTTAGCCAGAAAATACCTGAAATCACAGAAAAACATACAAACTCATAGTAAAGTCCAGAAATATGAATTTTGCCTAAAAGCTACTGAAAATAAACTAAAAACTAACTTAAACACACTAAAAACTGTATGAAATTAACCCAAAAAGCGTATAAAATATCCGCTCATCACAACACCAAACTTAAACTGTTGCTTGTCCTCAAGCAACTAGATAAATGAAATAGAATACAAATAATTTTAAGAAGCAACAATATCTCAGAGTTTTTTTTTTTGGAGTGAAGCTCAGATTCTAATTAGATGAGCGGGACTAGTAGCTTTTTGCTTCTGAACAGTTTTAGCACCTCACTTTATCCATTGAAGCTCAGAGTGATTGGCATCTATATGAACTCAGAATTTAGATAGTGATGTTGATTCTCCTAGTTTAGTATGTTGATTCTTGAACATAGCTACTTTATGAGTCTTGGCCGTGGCCCTAAGCACTTTGTTTTCCAGTATTACCACCGGATACATAAATGCCACAGACACATAATTGGGTGAACCTTTTCAGATTGTGACTCAGCTTTGCTAAAGTCCCCAATTAGAGGTGTCCAGGGTTCTTAAGCACACTCTTCTTTTTACTTTGGACCTTGACTTTAACCGCTTAGTCTCAAGTTTTCACTTGACACCTTCACACCACAAGCACATGGTTAGGGACAGCTTGGTTTAGCCGCTTAGGTCAGAATTTTATTCCTTTAGGCCCTCCTATCCACTGATGCTCAAAGCCTTGGGATCCTTTTTATTTACCCTTGCCTTTTGGTTTTAAGGGTTATTGGCTTTTTCTGCTTGCTCTTTTTTTTTCTGCAAGCTTTGTTCTTTGCTGCTTTTTCTTGCTTCAAGAATCATTTTTATGATTTTTCAGATTATCAATAACATGTCTCATGTTCATCATTCTTTCAAGAGCCAACATATTTAACAGTCTTAAACATCAAATTCAAAAGACATATGCACTGTTCAAGCATTCATTCAGAAGACAGAAAGCATTGCCACCACATGTAAATAATTAGAATTTATCTTAAAAACTCGAAAAATATTGCCTCTTATTCTAAAGAAATTCTTCTATTTTATTCATGTTTAATGATGATGATAAAATTAAATTATAGCTTAATTGGGGATAAAATAAAAAATATAGATACTAATTACTACTATATGACTCCTAAGGTAAAACTAATAAAAACAGTTATCACAGAGTTAAGGCTAAGATTGGAATTTAACAACCTTTGTTCTGGTAAGTGGATGTTCCTCTAATCTGCGGGGTGCTTGGTCCTTCAAGAGATAATTTCTGGCGCTTCAATTCCCTTAGATCACGCCCTTACTCCTCCTGTTCTTTAAGCAAATAACAAAGAATGCTACTTTGTTCCTTCTGTTCTTTCTGTATTTGTTCCATAGCTTCTTGCATCTTGGTAATAGATGTTTTCAGATACTCCCAGTATTCAGATTGAGGGATTTCTGGGAGAATTTCCTGTGTTCTCTTCTTGATGGGGTCATCCTGTGCTTGTTGTTTTTCCATTGATGCTTTGGTGATTGGCCACTCAACTGAGATATACTCAGTTATTCCCATCCTTACTCCAGCATCTTTGTAGAGCATAGAAATCAAGCTTGGATAAGCCAACCTGGCATCTTTGGAATTTTTGTTTGCAATTTTGTAGAATTCAGTTGAAATCAGTTGATGAACTTCCACTTCTTTTCTCATCATGATGCAATGGATCATCACTGCTCTTCTAATAGTGACTTCAGAACGGTTGCTAGTGGGCAGCAGAGAATGCCCAATGAAGTCCAGCCATCCTCTGGCGACTGGTTTGAGATCTTCTCTTTTGAGTTGAATTGGGACACCCTTCGTGCTGGTGGTCCACCTGGCTCCAGGGATATATGTATCCTCTAGAATCTTATCCAGGCCATTGTCTGTTCTCATCATTCTCCTATTGAAGGAGTCTGGATCGTCTTTCAGCTGAGGCAGCTTTAAGATCTCCCTGATCTTGTCAGGATGGGTATGAACAATCTTTCCTCTGACCAAGGTCCGATAGTCATAGATAGCAAATCCAGATAGTCTTTGCCTGTCTGTATGCCACATATTAGCATAAAACTCCTGGACTATATTCCTTCCCACTTTCGTTTCAGGATTAGCTAGGATCTCCCACTTCCTGATTCGAATTTGCTCCTGGATCTCCGGATATTCGTCTTCTTTCAGATCGAATCTAACTTCTGGGATCACTGATCTTAGACCCATTATTTTGTAATAATGGTCTGAATGTTCTTTAGTTAAGAACTTACCTTGATTCCAAAGTGGTTTTGGAACGCTTTCTTTCTTGCCTCTTGGAGTGGGTTGTTTTCCTTTAGGAGCCATGATCTTAGTGATCACGGATAAGCACACCAAACTTAGAGGTTTGCTTGTCCTCAAGCAAAAAGAAAAGAAAGGAGAGGGAGAGAAGGAGAGCTAGGTGCAATGGTGGATGGGAGGGGAGGGAGGCCGAACCCATATTTAAAGGGAGAGGGGGTGGGTTTTCGAAAATAGGGAGAAAGATAAGATAGAAGATATGATTTTTAGAAAAAAAAATATGATAAGAAAAGATATGATTTAAAATTGAAAAGATATGAAAGATATTTGAAAAAGATAGATTTGGATTTTTGAAAAAGATAGTATGGAGATGTGAAAAAGATATTGCTTAGTTGAAAAGATTTTTGAATGAAAATAGAGAGATTTGTTTTGAAAATTTTGAAAGAGAGTTGAGTTGGATTGAAAAAAAAGGATTTGTGCTTATGGATTAAGATACATTTAATATTTTTAAAGAAGGGTTTTTAGAAATTAGGGATTTTAGAAATCGGGGTTCTTAACATGTTTATGCAAGAAATCATGAATTGAAACATGAAAATTGGGATTAAAATGAAGAATATGAAGAAAAAACGAATTTACCTCCTCCCCACCATCCTAGCGTTTGAACGCCCAAACGCTGCATGTTTTGGGCGTTCAACGCCCAAATGCTGCCTCTCCTGGGCGTTCAACGCCCAGCTGTTGCTTCTTTCTGGCGTTGAACGCCAGGAACCCCTTTGTCACTGGGCGTTTTTCTGAACGCCCAAGACGCTGTAAATCAGGCGTTAAACGCCCAGAAGGAGCTTTTTTCTGGCATTCAACGCCCAAAAGATGCTTCTTTCTGGCGTTTAACACCCAGATGGCTATCCTTACTGGCGTTCAACGCCCAGTGGATGCCTTTTTTGGGCGTTGAACGCCCAAAAACAGATTTTTACTGGCGTTTTCTTGCCAGTGAGCTCTTTTTCTCTGTTTTGTGTACAGAATCCTTCTGTAACCCTGTAAACTTATACAATTGACTCTTTTACCTTAGTATCAGTAAACTTTATATAAACAAATAAAATTAAGAATAGGGCAAAATTCTTAGAGGAAGTGATGCCCCATGGCTGGGTTGCCTCCCAGCAAGCGCTTCTTTATTGTCTTTAGCTGGACCTTGCTGAGCTTTTAATCTAGCTTCAGCCTTGAGCACTCTTGCTCAACATTGCCTTCAAGATAGTGCTTGATTCTCTGTCCATTAACAATGAACTTCTTGTCAGAATCAATATGTTGAAGCTCCACATAACCATATGGTGATACACTTGTAATCACATATGGTCCCTTCCACTGGGACTTCAGTTTCCCGGGGAATAGCCTGAGCCTAGAGTTAAACAACAGAACCTTTTGTCCTGGTTCAAAGATTCTTGATTACAGCTTTCTATCATGCCACTTTTTTTATTTTTCTTTATAAAGCTTGGCATTTTCGAAAGCAGTGAATCTGAATTCCTCTAGCTCATTTAGCTGGAGCAATCTTTTTTCTCCAGGTAATTTGGCATCAAAGTTTAGGAATCTGGTTGCCCAGTAGGTTTTATGTTCCAGTTCCACGGGCAGGTGGCATGCCTTACCATACACAAGTTGGTATGGAGAGGTCCCTATAGGAGTCTTGAAAGCTGTTCTGTAAGCCCACAGAGCATCATCCAAGTTTCATGCCCAATCCTTTCTACGGGTACTTACAGTCCATTCCAGGATTCTTTTTAGTTCTTTGTTAGAGACTTCAGCTTGCCCATTTGTCTGTGGATGATATGGAGTCGCCACCTTGTGGCGAATCCCATACCGGACCATGGCAGAGTAAAGCTGTTTGTTGTAGAAGTGAGTGCCCCCATCACTGATTAGTACACTGGGGACACCAAACCTGCTGAATATGTATTTCTGGAGGAATTTCAGCACTGTTTTAGTATCATTGGTGGGTGTGGCAATGGCCTCAACCCATTTTGATACATAGTCAACTGCCACCAGAATATAAGTGTTTGAGTATGATGGTAGGAAAGGCCCCATGAAATCAATACCCCATACATCAAACAACTCAATTTCTAAGATTCCTTGTTGAGGCATGGCGTAACTGTGAGGCAAATTACCAGCTCTCTGGCAACTGTCACAGTTACGTACAAACTCTCGGGAATTTCTGTAGAGTGTAGGCCAGGAGAAGCCACATTGGAGGACCTTGGTGGCTGTTCGCTCACCTCCGAAATGACCTCCATATTGTGGTCCATGGCAATGCCATAGGATCCTCTGTGCTTCTTCTCTAGGCACACATCTCCGGATTATTCCATCTGCACATCTCTTAAAGAGATAGGGTTCATCCCACAAGTAGTACTTTGCATCAGTAATTAGTTTTTTCTTTTGTTGCCTGTTGTACTCTTTGGGTATGAACATTGCAGCTTTATAGTTCGCAATGTCTGCAAACCATGGTGCTTCTTGAATGGAAAATAAATGCTCATCCAGAAAGGTCTTAGAGATCTCAAGAGAAGGAGGGGACGTCCCTTCTATTGGCTCTATCTGGGACAGATGATCAGCCACTTGGTTTTCTGTCCCTTTTCTGTCTCTTATTTCTATATCAAACTCTTGCAGAAGCAACGCCCATCTTATGAGCCTGGGTTTTGAATCCTGCTTTGTGAGTAGATATTTAAGAGCAGCATGGTCAGTATACACAATCACCTTTGATCCTACTAAGTATGATCTAAACTTGTCAATGGCATAAACCACTGCAAGCAATTCTTTTTCTGTGGTTGTGTAATTTTTCTGGGCTTCATTTAAAACGCGGCTAGCATAATAAATGACATGCAGAAGCTTGTCATGCCTCTATCCCAGTACTGCACCAATGGCGTGATCACTGGCATCACACATTAGCTCAAATGGTAATGTCCAGTCTGGTGCAGAAATAACTGGTGCTGTGACCAGCTTGGCTTTCAGCGTTTCAAACGCCTGCAGACACTCTGTGTCAAACATAAATGGCGTGTCAGCAGCTAGCAGATTGCTCAGAGGTTTTGCGATTTTTGAAAAATCCTTTATAAACCTCCTATAGAATCCTGCATGCCCCAGAAAGCTTCTGATTGCCTTAACATTGGCAGGTGGTGGTAATTTTTCAATCACCTCTATTTTTGCTTGATCCACCTCTATTCCCTTGTTTGAAATTTTATGTCCAAGGACAATCCCTTTCAGTCACCATAAAGTGACATTTTTCCCAGTTTAAAACCAGGTTGGTCTCTTGGCATCTTTTCAGAACTAGTTTCAGGTGATCAAGACAGGAGCTGAATGAGTCTCCATATACTGAGAAGTCATCCATGAAGACTTCCAGAAATTTTTCCACTATATCAGAGAAAATAGAGAGCATGCATCTCTGGAAGGTTGCAGGCGCATTACACAGCCCAAATGGCATCCTTCTAGAAGCAAACACTCCAGATGGACATGTGAATGCTGTTTTCTCTTGATCCTGGAGATCTACTGCAATCTGGTTATAGCCTGAGTAGCCATCTAAAAAGCAGTAATAATCATGACCTGCCAGTCTTTCTAGCATTTGGTCTATGAATGGTAAAGGAAAATGATCCTTTCTGGTGACTGTATTGAGTCTTCTGTAGTCAATACACATGCGCCACCCTATAACTATTCTTGTAGGAACCAGTTCATTCTTTTCATTATGAACCACTGTCATGCCTCCCTTTTTGGGGACAACTTGAACAGGGCTCACCCAGGGGCTATCGGAAATAGGATAAATAATCCCAGCCTCCAGTAATTTGGTGACCTCTTTCTACACCACTTCCTTCATGGCTGGATTTAGCCGCCTCTGTGGTTGAACCACTGGTTTAGCATTATCCTTCAATAAGATTTTGTGCATGTATCTAGCTAGGCTTATGCCCTTAAGGTCACCTATGGACCACCTAAGAGCTGTCTTGTGTGGCCTTAGCACTTGAATAAGTGCTTCCTCTTCCTGTGGATTTAAAGCAGAGCTTATGATCACCGGAAAAGTGTCACCTTCTCCTAGAAATGCATATTTCAGGGATGGTGGTAATGGTTTGAGATCGGGTTTAGGAGGTTTTTCCTCTTCCTGAGAAAATCTCAGAGGCTCTTTCATTTCCTCTGAATCCTCCAAATCAGGCTGAACATCTTTAAAGATGTCTTCCAACTCTGATTCGAGACTCTCAGCCATGTTGATCTCTTCTACCAAGGAGTCAATAAGATCAACTTTCATGCAGTCTTTTGATGTGTCTGGATGCTGCATGGCTTTGACAGCGTTCAACTTAAACTCATCATCATTGACTCTCAGGGTTATTTTCCCCTGTTGGACATCAATGAGAGTTCGTCCAGTTGCTAGGAAGGGTCTTCTTAGAATTAGAGTGGCACTCTTGTGCTCCTCCATTTCCAGCACTACAAAGTCAGTGGGAAAGGCAAATGGCCCAACTCTGACAATCATGTCTTCAATCACGCCTGATGGGTATTTAATGGAGGCATCAGCAAGTTGGAGACATATCCGGGTTGGTTTAACTTCTTCAGTTAAACCAAGCTTTCTGATAGTGGATGCAGGTATTAGGTTGATGCTTGCCCCAAGATCACATAAAGCTGTCTTGGTGCAATTACCTTCTAATGTGCATGGTATCAGAAAACTCCCAGGGTCTTTAAGCTTTTCAGAAAAGCTTTTCAGAATGACTGCACTGCATTCTTCAGTGAGGAGAACTCTTTCAGTTTCTCTCCAATCCTTCTTATGACTCAAGATCTCTTTCATGAACTTGGCATAAGAAGGTATTTGCTCAAGTGCCTCTGCAAATGGAATCTTTATTTCAAGAGTCCTGAGATAATCTGCAAAGCGAGCAAATTGCTTATCCTGCTCCTCTTGGCGGAGTTTTTGAGGATAAGGTATCTTGGCTTTATATTCCTCAACCTTAGTTGCTGTAAGTTTATTTCCTACAGAAGTGGTTGAAGAAGCCTTTTTAGATGGGTTGTTATCAGCACTTGTGTGTGTCTGATCCCTCACTGGCAATTGAGTGCCAGAGTTAGAAGCTGGAGTGACGTTAGACGCCAACTCCTCATCTGTTCCTGGCATTTGAACGCCAGAACTGTGCTTCTTTTGGGCGTTCAACGCCAGATCCTTGCTTGTTTCTGGCGTTGAACGCCAGTCCTGAGCATGGTCTGGGCGTTCAGCGCCAGCCTTCCGCCCAGCTTCTGGCGTTTTAACGCCAGAATTATTTTTCCCTAGGCTCTTACTGTCCTCAGATGGATTTTGGGTGGTTTTCTCATTTCTTGGTTTCCTACTGCTTTGAAGTGGGGTATTTAGTGCTTTCCCACTTCTTAGTTGAACTACTTGGCATTCTTCTGTTATTTGTTTTGACAGTTGCTGCCTTGTTTGCTTTAATTGTACTTCCATGTTTATATTAGCCATCCTTGTCTCTTGTAGTTTATCCTTGAATTCAGCTAACTGCTTTGTTAGAAAATCCAATTGCTGATTGAATTCAGCAGCTTGCTCTGCAGGACTGAGTTCAGCAGTTACTGTTTTAGCCTCTTCTTTCATGGAAGGGTCACTGCTTAAGTACAGATGCAGGTTTTTAGCAACTGTATCAATGAGCTCTTGAGCTTCTTCAATTGTCTTTCTCATGTGGATAGATCCACCAGCTGAGCAATCTAAAGAGATCTGAGCTCTTTCTGTAAGCCCATAATAGAAGATGTCTAACTGAACCCACTCTGAAAACATTTCAGAGGGGCATTTTCGTAGCATCTCTCTGTATCTCTCCCAGGCATCATAAAGAGATTCATTATCTCCTTGTTTAAAGCCTTGGATGTCCAGCCTTAGCTGTGTCATCCGTTTTGGAGGAAAGTATTGATTCAGGAATTTTTCTGTCAGCTGTTTCCATGTCCTTATGCTAGCCTTAGGTTGGTTATTTAACCACCTCTTGGCTTGATCTTTTACAGCAAATGGAAACAGTAATAATCTGTAGACATCCTGATCTACCTCCTTATCATGTACTGTGTCAGCAATTTGTAAAAACTGTAGGTTCTTCCTGTGGAAGACCGGAATACTGGCAGCTTTGCTGCACCATGATAATGAGCTGAGGATTCAACTCAAAGCTACTGACTCCAATGGAGGGTATGCAGATACTACTCCCATATGAAGCAGTAGAGGGGTTAGCATATGACCCCATAGTCCTCCTGGACTGTTCATTTCCACTTAGATCCATGATGGAGAAAGGGAGATGATGTAAAATAAAAATTTTATTTTTATTTATTTATTTATTTATTTAATTATTTCGAAAATAAAATAAATTAAAATAAAATAAATAAAAATAGATGAAGATTTTTCGAAAAAATGAGGAGAGAGAAAGTGATCAGGAAGTTTTGAAAAAGATATGATTTGAAAAAGATTTTAAATTTTTGAAAAAAATCTGAATTTTAAAAATAATTTTCGAAAATTTGTTTTAAAAAATAGAGAGAAGATATTTTTGAATTTAAAGAGGAAAGAGAGAAACAGTAAGATAGCCCAAGATTTAAAATTTTTAGATCTAATGCTCCTTGTTTTCGAAAATTTTGGAGGGAAAACACCAAGGAACACCAAACTTAAAAATTTTAAGATCAAGATGCAAGGAAAACTCAAAAACACTTTGAAGACTCACAAGAACACAAGAACATGAAGAAAGAACACCAAACTTAAAATTTTTAGAAAACCAAAATAAAATTTTCGAAAAACAAAGGAAAACCAACAAGAAAACACCAAACTTAAAGTTTGGCACGAGATTTAATAGAAAAATTATTTTTGAAAAATTTTTGAAAAGAAAATAAAAGACTCTGACCCAAAAGGCAAACATTTCCTAATCTAAGCAACAAGATTCACTGTCAGTTGTTCAAACTCAAACAATCCCCGGCAACGGCGCCAAAAACTTGGTGCACGAATTGTAAATCACACTTTTTACAACTCGTACCACTAACCAGCAAGTGCACTGGGTCGTCCAAGTAATACCTTACGTGAGTAAGGGTCGATCCCACGGAGATTGTTGGCTTGAAGCAATCTATGGTTATCTTGTAACTCTTAGTCAAGAAAATAATAAAATACTTCACTTATCAATTTTGATTGCAAGGAATAAAAGGGGCAGAACACAAATTATACTTGTATGCACTGATGGAGAATATGTTGGAGTTTTGGAGATGCTTTGTCTTCTGGAATTCTGCTTTCCTCTGTTTTCTGATTCACACACGCACGTCCTCCTATGGCAAACTGTGTGTTGGTGGGTCACCGTTGTCAATGGCTACCATCCATCCTTCCAGTGAAAAGGGTCCAAATGCGCTGTCACCGCACGGCTAATCATCTGCAGGTTCTCAATCGTACCGGAATAGGATTTACTATCCTTTTGCGTCTGTCACTACGCCCAGCACTCTCGAGTTTGAAGCTCGTCACAGTCATTCAATCCCTGAATCCTACTCGAAATACCACAGACAAGGTTTAGACTTTCTAGATTCTCTTGAATGTTGCCATCAATCTAGCTTATACCACGAGGATTCTGATTAAGAGATCCAAGAGATATTCATTCATTCTATAGTGGAACGGTAGTGGTTGTCAGGCACGCGTTCGTGGGGGAATGATGATGATTGTCACGTTCATCATATTCACATTGAAGTGCGAATGGATATCTTAGATAGGAACACGCATGTTTGAATGGAAAACAAAATTACTTGCATTAATTCATTGAGACACAGTAGAGCTCCTCACCCCCAACAATGGAGTTTAGAGACTCATGCCATCAAAAGGTACAAAGTTCAGATCTAAAAATCATGAGGTACAAAACAAGTCTCTAAAAGTTGTTTAAATACTAGACTAGTAAACTAGGTTTACAGAAAATGAGTAAACTGAGATGGATGGTGCAGAAATCCACTTCTGAGGCCCACTTGGTGTGTGCTGGGGATGAGACTTAAGCTAATCACGTGCATAGGGCTATTTTGGGCATTCAACGCCAGCTTTGGATCCAATTCTGGCGTTGAACTCCAACTCCTAACTTGTTTCTGGCGCTGGACGCCAGACAGCAGCATGGAACTGGCGTTGAACACCAGTTTACGTCGTCTATCCTTGAGCAAAGTATGGACTATTATATATTGCTGGAAAGCCCTGGATGTCTACTTTCCAATGCAATTGGAAGCGCGCCATTTGGAGTTCTGTAGCTCCAAAAAAAATCCACTTTGAGTGCAGGAAGGTCAGAATCCAACAGCATCACCAGTCCTTTTTCAGCCTGAATAAGATTTTTGCTCAGCTCCCTCGATTTCAGCCAGAAAATACCTGAAATCAGAGAAAAACACACAAACTCATAGTAAAGTCCAGAAATATGAATTTTTCCTAAAAGCTACTGAAAATAAACTAAAAACTAACTAAAACACACTAAAAACTATATGAAATTAACCCCAAAAAGCATATAAAATATCCGCTCATCAGTTATGCAACAAGTGGAAAAGATGGAGAGTGTTGAACCACCACGCCCCTATTATGATAAACCACCCTCATATCATGAACCCTTCCTCCCAAGCAATAAACCCTCATATCCACTCCAAGCTCCAATGAATGACACTCTAAGTGTCCATCTTCAAGGGCAAAGAGAGATGCAAAGGACAACACAAGAGTTCGTAGCTACCTTGACCGAGGTAGTAAGTAATTTAGCCTCTCTGCATCTTAACACTCAAAGCACTGCCATGGCTACATGTGGAGAATCAATAAAAGAGCTAGCATAAGGGAGACACTGGAAACTCCGGTGGATAATGAGAAACGTGATTTTGTATTGGAACAAGTGGAGGAAGCCATAATAGTTGAAGAGGAAGAAGTGGTTGAAGACTTAGGAGATGCTGAACCTCCATGGGAATCTAGAGTTGTAGAATATCCCTCCAAGAAGATTAAAATTGATGTCAAGGAGGCTAGTGCACAACCTCCAAGGCATATTCCCTATGAAGACTTGGATGGGATAGATCAAGAAGCAAGTTCCCTTGGTGATGAGGATCATGAATCAAGTCCCCCTAGTGATGAATCTACATCCACAAATGAACTCCTTGAATATGAAGACTCTTCTCTGATTAAGTCTGAGAATGATGTGAAAGCGAAAGTCCTTCGGAAAGGGTGGACAGAAGTTAAGTACGCTTTGTCAAGAACGTTGGAGACTTCTCCACCTAGGTGGCCATCTACTCCTTCATTTGAGTGGGTAAGACTTATCTCTATTCACTTTACTGTCCCACTTGAATATGGTATTCTTGAAACGGATGGTCAACTTAGGAGGCTCTGTGGCATTAAGCGTAAGAGAAGGACGTTTAGTGGTTGGAGTTGCAAATCCAGGCTCATCAAGGTTGATACTTCAAGAACTAGATGTAAGGGTGGAGCTAGTGAGCATTTGGTTGGATCTAAGAGAAGAGTTTGGTATTGCATTGAGAATTCGGACTGCTTGCCACCCGGTTGGGACAATGGTGATCTACTTACAGACGGGTGAAGAAACAAGATTTGGGATCCCGGCATACAAGAGGATCAACTTTGGGAGCTCAAAGCTTATGGAGAACTTCATCAAGGCTTGGTGAATTTAATTGGGGATGTTAAAGCTTATTGGAAGTCCAAGCACTGGTAGAAGTTTCAAGATGAGTTTAAGCACAAGCCACCATGACTAGGAGCTCACCAAATGTCCAACTTAAGGACTTTAACTAAAAGTGCTAGGTGGGAGACAACCCACCATGGTATGATCGTCCCTTTTCATTCTTAGTTGTATTTTATTTTGTTTTTCACAGTATTCATTTATAATTTCTTTATAATCATCTGCATTCTGCATTCTACATCCCGCATAAAAAAAAGAGGGGGCACTCGACGCGCGAGCGTCCACGACGTGTACGCGTCATATGTGAGTGCGAGAAAAAGAAGAATTGAACAGAGAGTTGCACGGGAGGGGTGCGTGGCGCACAAACCACCCCATGCGTACGCGCACCGCATGCGTACGCGTCCCCTGTAGAAAGTTCAACCCACACGTAAGCGTCAGCAACGCGTACGCGTGGGCATGAAAATTGGCGTAAAAGCGTGCTGAACAGAGAGTTATGATGGTCTGGGGCTGGCACTGTGCTAGAGGCACAACATCATCCACGCGTATGCGTCCCTGATGCGTGCACGGCCTTTCGCTTTCAGACCATCCACGTGTACGCGTAAGCGACGCGTACGGGTCACATGGCTAATGCAGTTTTCACGTGCACGCGTGCCCTGCGCTCGTGCATTGCGTCCCGTTTTTAATTTCCTTTCCTTTTCTTCCATCTTTTCACCTTCTTTCTTCCTCCTTTCTTACTTACTTCTTCTTCCTTTCGTTAACTTCTCATCCTTATTCTCTTTCATTCTATTTTACTTAATTTATTTGCATACTTTCATTCATTGCATTTTAATCTTGTGGATGTTTTATTTTCTTTTCTAAATCTATTATTTTACCATTGGTGCTAAATGTTCTTATTCAACTGTTGTATCTTTTCTGGTATTATAATGGTGCTTAGTGACTTGTTTTACACTGTTGGGGTGATATTATTTATCTGTCAATACCAATCTTTTATGATACCTGTATTCCTTATGCATTGACATGAATTTATATTGTCTTTCATTACCTACTATCTCTTCCCCATTGTTACAATTTTTGCACCATTGATATGCCATTTACTTCTACTGTTTTTTCAGTTGCATGTTGTAGCTACCATGTAATTGAGACCTTCATTATTTGGCATTTACCCACTCATACCTTATTTGTTTTCTTATCTTTATTTCTGGGTTACTTTTCTTCCCATTTCTCTTCTTTCAGGATGGCCACCGAGAAAGGAACAAATAAGCTTTTCAATGGGGTGACAGACAAGTCCATCTGCACAATCTATGGAGATAAGCATCAGTTGTAGTAGCCCATCCACTTGCACATCTTAGCATGCACCGAGGACAGTGCAATCTTTAAGTGTGGGGAGGTCGATACCGACTTTCGTGGGTTAGTTATTTCCTTCTCAACACCAATGTTTAATTTGCTTTGTTAAATTAGTTGTTGCATTTGCATGGTTGATTGCATGTTTGTTTGATTTTGTGTATTTAGCTACTACTTAGTTGAAGTAATATTTTCTTTTTAAGACCCTATTTTATAGTATTTCACTAATTTAAGTTAAAACTTTTGTGTTAAACTTGTTTGAAGATTGTAATTTGGAACATGATTCATAGCTAAGAACACACAACCTGTGAGATTTCGAGCTTAATTACATAGTTACATTATTTAACCATAATATTTTATTCTTGTGTAGTTTCTTATCTATGATTGCAATCTATATTTTATTCCATTCTATATGTCCATTGTTTAGTGTATTTACATGCATGCATATGATTGAGGCCATCATTTGTTATTAGCCCACTCATCCTAAATAGCCTACCCTTTCAATCACCTTTGTTTGCCACCTTGAGCCTTTTAATCCCCGTTTGTTCTATATTTTACCACATCACTAGCCTTAAGTAGAAAAACAATTAATTACGCCAATTGAATCTTTGGCTGGCTTAAGATAGAGATTGTGTGTTAATTAAGTGTGGGGAATTGTGGGAACTTGGGTTGATGAAAGTGTACAGTGTTTCATTGAAAAAAAATATATTGGGAATTTGGGTACCTACTCATGTGAGACCAGAAAAAATTAAAAATCTATGTGCATTGATATGTTATGTTTACTTTTATATTTTTAATAAAAAAATAAAAAATATTCAAATAAATAAACAAATAAGGGGACAAAATTACCCCAATGTTAAGTTTAATGAGAGATCAATGCATATGTGATAAAATTAAAGAAAAGTTGATGTGTGAGTATGTGATGCAAAAGTGGGAATTTTAGGTACCTAGGCATGATTTTAGAGTTACATAGAGTGTGTGTGTATGTTAGGTGAAAGCTTAGGTTAGTCAAAGATTCATATTATAGCTCACTTGGCCATACATATATCCTCACCCTTACCGTAGCCCCATTACAAACTTGAAAAGACCTCATGATATTTGCATTGGTATACTAAATATCTGTTGATTGGTTAGATGAAGAACAAAGTTTTAGAAAGCATGATTAGAGAAGAGTAGAGTGAATTAACCCTAAACACTTGAGCGATTAAAGTGCATATACACCACCAGTGAGGGTTCAATACTTGATTCTATGTTCCCTGCTTTCATGAGCTATCTTCTTACAAGTTTACTTGTCTCTTATTGTGTGATTTGAATTAGTGGAATCCATTTTATATTTGTTCTTGGAGAATTTATTTACTTTTAAACCAAGTAGGAAAGAGCATTTTTGGTGCACGGAATTGTGATCACACTTTTCACAACTCCGGTACAACTAACCAGCAAGTGCACTGGGTCGTCCATGTAATAAAACCTTACGCGAGTAAGGGTCGATCCCACAGAGATTGTCAGCTTGAAGCAAGCTATGGTCATCTTGTAAATCTTAGTCATGCAGATTCAAATGGTTATGGAGTTTTGATAATTAAAAGACAAATAAAACATAAAATAAAATAAGATACTTATGTAATTCATTGGTAGGAATTTCAGATAAGCGTTTGGAGATACTTTGTTGCTTCTGAACCTCTGCTTTCCTATTGTCTTCTTCCAATCATGCGTGCTCCCTTCCATGGAAAGCTGTATGATCCTCTTGGATGAAAAATACCAGGTACGGTTTATGCACGGCTAATCAACTGTCGGATTTTTCGTCTCGGATGAAAAATACCAGGTACAGCTACCGCTCAGCTAATCATCTGTCGGTTCTTACTAGCATCGAAATAGGATCTCTCTATCCTTTTGCACACTGTCACTGCGCCCAACATTCGCGAGTTTGAAGCTCGTCACAGTCCTCCCTTCCCAGATCCTACTCGGAATACCACAGACAAGGTTTAGACTTTCCAGATCTCAGGAATGCTGCCAATTGGTTCTAGCCTATACCAAGAAGGTTCTAATCTCACGGACTCGGTCCGTGGATTAGAGAGCCAAGAGAATATACTCTGGCTGTCGTCCAATGACTACATTGAACATCATGTAGAACGCTTGTGGTTGTCAGGCACGCGGATCTTGGCTAAGCGAGTAATGAAGATAGTGGGTGATTGTCACGGGTCACCCCTTCATTCTGACTTAACTGAATTAAGTACAAGAGTATATCTTGGACAAGAAGTAGGCGTGAATTGAAGGAGAAACAATAGTACTTGCATTAATTCATGAAGAACAGCAGAGCTCCACACCTTAATCTATGAGGTGTTGAAACTCCACCGTAGAAAATACAAAAGAGAAAAAGGTCTAGGCATGGCCGAATGGCTAGCCTCCAAAGTTCAAAGTCTGTGAATACAATAGTAAAAAGTGCTATTTATACTAAACGCCAGCTTGGATGCCAGTTTGGGCGTTTAACTCCAATTCTGGTGCCAGTTCTGGCGTTTTATGCCAGAAAAGGGTCTCTGGCTGGCGTTTGGACGCCAGTTTGGGCTATCAAATCTCGGGCAAAGTATGGAATATTATACATTTCTGGAAAGCCCAAGATGTCTACTTTCTAACGCAATTGAGAGCGCGCCAATTGGGTTTCTGTAACTCCAAAAATTCCAGTTCGAGTGCAGGAGGGTCAGAATCCAACAGCATTTGCAGTCCTTTCTCAGCCTCTGAATCAGACTTTTGCTTAGGTCCCTCAATTTCAGCCAGAAAATACCTGAAATTACAGAAAAACACACAAACTCATAGTAAAGTCCAGAAATGTGATTTTTGCATAAAAACTAATAAAAATATAATAAAAAGTAACTAAAACATACTAAAAACTATGTAAAAATAATGCCAAAAAGGGTATAAAATATCCGCTTATCACAACACCAAACTTAAATTGTTGCTTGTCCCAAGCAACTAAAAAAACATAGGATAAAAAAAAGAGAATATACAATAAATTCCAAAATTATCAATGAAGATTAGTTTTAATTAGATGAGCGGGGCTAGTAGCTTTTTGCTTCTGAACAGTTTTGGCATCTCACTTTATCCTTTGAAGTTCAGAATGATTGGCATCCATAGGAACTCAGAATTCAGATAGTGTTATTGATTTTCTTAGTTCAGTATGTTGATTCTTGAACACAGCTACTTTATGAGTCTTGGCCGTGACCCTAAGCATTTTGTTTTCCAGTATTACCACCGGATACATAAATGCCACAGACACATAACTGGGTGAACCTTTTCAGATTGTGACTCAGCTTTGCTAGAGTCCCCAGTTAGAGGTGCCCAGAGTTCTTAAGCACACTCTTTTTGCTTTGGACCACGACTTTAACCGCTCAGTCTCAAGCTTTTCACTTGACACCTTCACGCCACAAGCACATGGTTAGGGACAGATTAATTTAGCCGCTTAGGCCAGGATTTTATTCCTTTGGGCCCTCCTATCCATTAATGCTCAAACCCTTGGATCCTTTTTACCCTTGCCTTTTGGTTTAAAGGGCTATTGGCTTTTTCTGCTTGCTTTTTTTTCCTTTTCTTTCTCTTTTTTTATATATTTTTTTTATTTTTCCCCTTTTTTTTCGTAAGCTTTGTGTTTTTCACTACTTTTTCTTGCTTCAAGAATCAATTTTATGATTTTTCAGATTATCAATAACATTTCTCCTTTTTCATTATTCTTTCAAGAACCAACAATTTTAATATTCATAAACTTCACTATAAAAAATATGCACTGTTCAAGCATTCATTCAGAAAACAAAAAGTATTGTCACCACATCAAAATAATTAAACTATTTTCAGGATAGAATTCGAAATTCATGTACTTCTTTTTCTTTTTCAGAAAACATTTTTCATTTAAGAAAGGTGAAGGTTATATGGGACATTCATAGCTTTAAGACATAGACACTAAACACCAATGATCATGTAGTAAAGACACAAGCATAGATAAAACATAAAGAATAGAAACTGAAAAACAGAAAAATAAGAACAAGGAAATTAAAGAACGGGTCCACCTTAGTGACGGCGGCTAGTTCTTCCTCTTGAAGATCCTATGGAGTGCTTGAGCTCCTCAATATCTCTTCCTTGCCTTTGTTGCTCCTCCCTCATGATTCTTTGGTCTTCTCTGATTTCATAGAGGACAATGGAGTGCTCTTGGTGCTCCATCCTTAGTTGCTCCATGTTGGAACTCAAATCTCCTAAAGAGGTGTTGAGTTGCTCCCAATAGCTTTGTGGAGGGAAATGCATCCCTTGAGGCATCTTAGGAATTTCTTGATGAGGGACTTCCTCATGCTCTTGTTGAGGTCTATGAGTGGGCTCTCTTGTTTGCTCCATCCTCTTTTTAGTGATGGGCTTGTCTTCTTCAATGAGGATGTCTTTCTCTATGATAATTCCAGCTGAATTGCATAGGTTACAGATGAGATGAGGAAAGGCTAACCTTACCAAAGTGGAGGGCTTGTCCGCCACCTTGTATAGTTCTAGAGGTATGATCTTATGAACTTCTACTTCCTCTCCATTCATGATACTATGGATCATGATAGCCCGGTCTACTGTAACTTCAGACCGGTTGCTAGTAGGAATGATAGAGCGTTGGATAAACTCCAACCATCCCCTAGCCACGGGTTTGAGGTCAGGCCTTCTCAATTGAACTGGCTTGCCTTTTGAGTCTCTCTTCTATTTAGCTCCTTCCACACAGATGTCCATGAGGACTTGGTCCAACCTTTGATCAAAGTTGACCCTTCTAGTGAAAGGATGAGGATCTCCTTGCATCATTGGCAAGTTGAGTACCAACCTTACGATGTCCGGACTGAAATCCAAGTATTTCTCCCGAACCATTGTGAGCCAATTCTTTGGGTTCGGGTTCATACTTTGATCATGGTTCTTAGTGATCCATGCAATAGCATAGAACTCTTTAACCATTAAGATTCTGACTTGTTGGATAGGGTTGGTGAGAGCTTCCCAACCTCTTCTTCGAACCTCACGTCGCATCTCTGGATATTCACTCCTTTTGAGCATGAAGGGGACCTCGAAGATCACCTTTTTCTTGGCCACAACTTCATAGAAGTGGTCTTGATGGACTTTTGAGATGAATCTCTCCATCTCTCATGACTTGGAGGTGGAAGCAGTTGCCTTCCCTTTCCTCTTTCTAGAGGTTTCTCCGGCCTTAGGTGCCATTAATGGTTATGGAAAAACAAAAAGCAGAGCTTTTTCCCACACCAAACTTAAAAGGTTTGCTCGTCTTCGAGCAAAAGAAGAAAGAAAGGAGTAGAAGAAGAAGAAATGGAGGAGATAGAGGGGTGTGTTGAATTCGGCCAAGGGGGGTTTAAGTGTTTATGATGTGTGAAATTGAAGGTGGTAAGGAGGGGGTATTTATAGGGTAAGAGAGAGAGGGAATTCGTGTATGAAGGGGTTGGGTTTGGGAAGGAAATGTTTTTAATTTGAATGGTGAGGTAGGTGGGGTTTTATGATGGGTTTTTGGGGAGTAGTGGATGGATGTGAGTGGTGAAGAGATTGTGGGAAAGAAGGTAGGATTTGATAGGTGAATGGTGTTTAGGGAATAGGTATTGATGTGATTGTTCAAGGGTATTTGGGGAAGAGTGTTATGGAAAGGTGTGAAGAGGAGAGAGAGTGAGTTGGGGTAGGTGGGGATCCTGTGGGGTCCACAGATCCTAAGGTGTCAAGGAATTCTAGTCCCTACACCATTCTGGCGTTTAAACGCCCTCTGTGTGCCATTTCTGGCGTTTAATGCTATCTCTGCTACCTTTTCTGGAATTAAACGCTAGGCTGATGCCCCTTTCTAGCGTTTAACGCCAACCAGACACCCTTTTTTGGCGTTAAATGCCAGTCTGTCTGCCAATTCTGGCATTTAACGCCAGCCAGACAGCCAGACACCCTTTTTTGGCGTTTAACGCTAGTCTGCCTGCCATTTCTAGCGTTTAACGCCCAGAATGCTGCCAGACTGGGCGTTAAATGCCCATTTTGCTATCCTTACTGGCGTTTAAACGCCAGTAAGCCTGTCCTCCAGGGTGTGCTATTTTTTATTTCGCTTTAATTCTGCAGCTATTTTTATGACTCCACATGATCATCAATCTAAAGAAAACATAAACTAACAATGGAAAATGAAATGAAAAAGTAATTAACATAGATAAATAAGATTGGGTTGCCTTCCAGTAAGCGCTTCTTTAATGTCAATAGCTTGACAGTGAGCTCTTAGAGAGCTTCACAAAGACTCAAAGCTTAATGGTGGCCTCCTAACACCAAACTTAGAAGTTGAGTGTGGTGGCTCTGTTTGACTCTGTATGGAGAGAATTGGATGAGGCTTTTCATGCTTCTTCTCCATGTTTACAGAAGATCCTTGAGCCTTAAACACAAGGTAGTCCTCATTCAATTGAAGGACTAACTCTCCTCTGTCTACATCAATCACAGCCCTTGCTATGGCTAGGAAGGGTCTTCCAAGGATGATGGAGTCATCCTCATCCATCCCAGTGTCTAGGATTATGAAGTCAGCAGGGATGTAAAGGCCTTCAACCTTCACTAAGACATCCTCTACAAGTCTATAAGCCTGTTTCATTGATTTGTCTGCCATCTCTAGTGAGATTCTTGCAGCTTGTACCTCAAAGATCCCCAGTTTCTCCATTACAGAAAGTGGTATAAGGTTTATTCCTGATCCCAGGTCACACAGAGCCTTCTCAAAGGTCATGGTGCCTATGATACAAGGTATTAAGAACTTTTCGGGATCCAGTTTCTTCTGAGGTAATTTCTGCTGAACCAAGGCATTCAATTTATTGATGAGCAATGGAGGTTCATCCTCCCAAGTTTCATTACCAAATAACTTGGCATTCAGCTTCATGATTGCTCCTAGATACCAAGCTACTTGATCTTCAAAAATATCTTCATCCTCATCAGAGGAAGAATACTCATCAGAGCTCATGAATGGCAATAGTAAGTTCAGTGGAATCTCTATGGTCTCTGTATGAGCCTCAGATTCCTTTGGTTCCTCAATAGGGGACTCCTTATTGGTCAGTGGACGTCCAGCAAGGGCTTCCTCACTGGAAATCACTACCTTTTTACTCTCTCCAGGTTCGGCCACTTTGGCTATAATTATGGCCTTGCACTCTCTCTTTGGATTCTCTTCTGTATTTCTTGGGAGAGTACTAGGAGGAGTTTCGGTAACTCTTTTACTCAGCTGACCCACTTGTGCCTCCAAATTTCTGATGGAGGACCTTGTTTCAGTCATGAAACTGGGAGTAGTCTTAGATAGATCAGAGACTATGGTTGCTAAGTCAGAGAGGCTCTGCTTAGAATTCTCTGTCTGTTGCTGAGAAGATGATAGAAAAGGCTTGCTATTGCCAAATCTATTTCTTCCACCATTATTATTATTGAAGCCTTGATTAGGGTTCTGCTGATCCTTCCATGAGAAATTTGGATGATTTCTCCATGAAGGATTAAAGGTGTTTCAATAGGATTCTCCCATGTAATCCACCTCTTCCATTGCAGGATTCTCAAGGTCATAAGCTTCTCCTTCAAAGGAAGCTTCTTTAGTACTGTCGGATGCAGCTTGCATTCCAGTCAGATTATGAGAAATTATATTGACTTGCTGAGTCAATATTTTATTCTGAGCCAATATGGCATTCAGAGTGTCAATCTCAAGAACTCCGTTCTTCTGAGTCATCCCATTATTCAAAGGATTTCTTTCACAAGTATACATAAACTGGTTATTTGCAACCATTTCAATGAGTTTCTGGGCTTCTGCAGGTGTTTTCTTCAAATGAAGAGATCCACCAGCAGAGTGGTTCAATGACATCTTGGACAATTCAGACAGACCATCATAGAATATACATAAGATGCTCCATTCTAAAAGCATGTCAGAAGGACACCTTCTGATCAATTGCTTGTATCTTTTCCATGCTTCATAGAGGGATTCACCTTCTGTCTGAAGGTTTGGACTTCCACTCTAAGCTTGCTCAACTTTTGAGGTGGAAAAAATTTGGCCAAAAAAGTATTGACCAACTTTTCCCAAAAATTCAGGCTTTCTTTAGGTTGTGAGTCCAACCATAACCTAGCTCTGTCTCTTACAGCAAAGGGGAAAAGCATAAGTCTGTAGACCTCGGGATTAACCCCATTGGTCTTAACAGTGTCACAGATTTGCAAGAATTCAGCTAAGAACTGATGAGGGTCTTCCAATGGAAGTCCATGAAACTTGCAGTTCTGCTGCATTAGAGAAAATAATTGAGGCTTAAGCTCAAAGTTGTTTGCTCCAATTGCAAGAATTGAGATGCTTCTTCCATAGAAGTCAAAAGTTGGTGCAGTAAAGTCACCAAGCATCTTCCTTGCATCTCCACCATTGTTGTTGGGTTCGGTTGCCAGGTCTTCTTCTTTTTCAAAAATTTCTGTAAGGTCCTCTCCAGAGTGTTATGCTTTAGCTTCTCTTAGCTTCCTCTTCAGAGTCCTTTCAGGTTCAGGATCAGCTTCAACAAGAATGTTCTTATCCTTGTTCCTGCTCATATGAAAAAGAAGAGAACAAAAAAGAAGAGAAATCCTCTATGTCACAGTATAGAGATTCCTTTATGTGTCAGAGGAAAAGAAGAATAGAATGAAAAAGGAAGAAGAAGAAATTCGAACACAGAGAGAGAGGGTTCGAATTATTAGATGAGTAGAAGAGAAGTGTTAGTGAATTAAATAGATAGAAAGAGAAGAGAGAGAGAGAGAGTATTCAAATATTAATTAAAAGAAAAGAAGAATATTTTTGTTTTTATTTTAATTATAAGTTAGAATTCAAAATTTAAGAAAAGAAATAAAAGCAAATTGAAAACTAAATAAATTAATTACTTAAAAAGATTTTTGAAAAATTTGTTAGTTAGTTTTCAAAATTAATGTGAGAGAAAAGTAGTTAGGTGGTTTTGAAAAAGATAAGAAAATAAATTTTGAAAAGATAAGAAGTTAGAAAAAGATTTTGAAATTAAAATTTTAAAAAGATATGATTGAAATTTATTTTGAAAAAGATTTGAAAAATAGATTAAAAAGATTTGATTTTTTGAAATTAAAGTTGATGACTTGACTAACAAGAAACTAAAAGATATGATTCTAGAATTTAAAGATTGAACCTTTCTTAACAAGAAAGTAACAAACTTGAAATTTTTTGAATCAAAACATTAATTATTAGTAAGGATTTTCGAAAATGTGAAATAAAAATAAGAAAAAGATTTTGAAATTTTTTTTAAGAAATTCGAAAATATTAAGAAGAAAAATGAAAAAGATTTGATTTTTGAAAAAGATTTGAAAAGATAAAGTTTTTAAATTGAAATTTTGACTTGATTAACAAGAAACAACTAAATTTTAAAAATTTTTGACCAATGTCAACTCAAAATTTCAAAAATTATGAGAAGAATAAGGAAAAGATATTTTTTGACTTTTGAATTTTTAATGACGAGAGAGAAAAACAACAAAATAAAATAAAACATAAAAATTTAAGATCAAAATAATTAATGCATGAAAGAACACTTTGAATGTCAAGATGAACACCAAGAACACTTTGAAGATCATGATGAATATCAAGAACATATTTTTGAAAATTTTTAAGAAAAGAAAGACATGCAAGACACCAAACTTAAGAACTTTTGTACTAGGGACACCAACAATTTGAAAATGCACAAGAAAAATAAGAAAAGATACAAAACAAGAAAAATTAAAGATCAAACAAGGAAAATCATCAAGAACAACTTGAAGATCAAAGAAGAACACAATGCATGAATTTTCAAAAATCTAAGAAAAATTAAAAACATGCAGTTGACACCAAACTTAAAATTTGACACTAGACTCAAACAAGAAACACAAATTTTTTTTTGTTTTTATGATTTTATTAAAAATTTTTGGTATTTTTTTCGAAATTATTTTGGAAAAAGAAAATAAAGAGATTCAAAATTTTTAATAAGAATTCCAGGATTCATGCAATGTTAGTCTAAAGCTTCGGTCCAAAAGAATTAGACATGGCCAAATGGCCAGCCAAGCTTTAGCATAACAATTATAGACATGTCCTTTCTACAATGAAAAGTGGAAACCTTGGTCCAAAAGATTAGACATGGCTTAACAGCCAGCCAGGCTTCAACATATCTCATGAAACTCTAGAATTCATTCTTAAAAATTTTGAAGAACAAATTTTTTTTCGAAATTAAAAATAAAAAGCTTAAACATAAAATGAAATTACCTAATCTAAGCAACAAGATGAACCGTCAGTTGTTCAAACTCGAACAATCCCCAGCAACGGCGCCAAAAACTTGGTGCACAGAATTGTGATCACACTTTTCACAACTCCAGTACAACTAACCAGCAAGTGCACTGGGTCGTCCAAGTAATAAAACCTTACGCGAGTAAGGGTCGATCCCACAGAGATTGTTGGCTTGAAGCAAGCTATGGTCATCTTGTAAATCTTAGTCAGACGGATTCAAATGGTTATGGGGTTTTGATAATTAAAAGATAAATAAAATATAAAATAAAATAAGATACTTATGTAATTCATTGGTAGGAATTTCAAATAAGCGTTTGGTGATGCTTTGTTGCTTCTGAACCTCTGCTTTCCTATTGTCTTCTTCCAACCATGCGTGCTCCCTTCCATGGCAAGCTGTATGATCCTCTCGGATGAAAAATACCAGGTACGGTTTCTGCACGGCTAATCAACTGTCGGATTTCTCGTCTCGGATGAAAAATACCAGGTACAGCTACCGCACAGCTAATCATCTATCGGTTCTCACTAGCGTTGGAATAGGATCTCTCTATCCTTTTGCACACTGTCACTGTGCCCAACATTCGCGAGTTTGAAGCTCGTCACAATCATCCCTTTCCAGATCCTACTCGGAATACCACAGGCAAGGTTTAGACTTTCCGGATCTCAGGAATGCTGCCAATTGGTTCTAGCCTATACCACGAAGGTTCTAATCTCACGGACTCGGTCCGTGGATTAGAGACCCAAGAGAATATACTCCGGTTGTCGTCCAATGACTACGTTGAACATCATGTAACTAATAAAAACTAATAAAAAGTATGAAATATAATACAAAATAATAAAAATATAATAAAAAGTAACTAAAACATACTAAAAACTATGTAAAAACAATGCCAAAAAGGGTATAAAATATCTGCTCATCAATTTTGCATTTAGTTGCATTCATATAGATAGGTTGTATTTCATAAGTTTTACCATTCCTCTTCACTCCTTTATAGCTTCTCTTGAGCTTAGCATGAGGACATGCAAATGTTTAAGTGTGGGGAGATTTGATGCACTACTATTTAATGGTACATTTTATACTTAATTGAGTGGATTTTTATCCACTAAACTCACACTTATTCATATAATTTGCATGTTTTACATTTTCCTTTCTAATTCTGTGCTTTGATTGAAAACATGCTTCTTTGGCCTTAAATTACTAATTTTAATTCTCCCTTATTACCATTCGATGCTGTGATATGTGTGTTAATTGTTCCCAGGGTTTATAGGGCAGGAATGGCTTAGAGGATGGAAAGGAAGCATGTAAAAATGGAAGGAATACAAGAAATTGAAGGAATTGCAAAGCTGTCAGCCCTGACCTCTTCGCACTCAATCAATCATAACTTGAGCTACAAAGGTCCAAGTGAGGCGGTTCCAGTTGCATTGGAAAGCTAACATCCGGGGCATCAAAATGATATATAATTTTCTATAGTTTCCCTAAAGATAGGGGACGCGCACGGGTGCATCATGCGCACGCGTGCATCACGCGCACGTGTGCATCTGCAAAAATTCAGCGTATCAGAATTCGCCCCAGCGATTTCTGGGCTGTTTTTGACCCAATTTTCGGCCCGAAAAACACATATTAGAGGCTACAGAGTGGGAGGATCCATTCATTCATTCACACAACTTTCATTCACATAATTTTAGGGTTTAGATGTAGTTTTCTAGAGAGAGACTCTCTCCTCTCTCTAGGTTTTAGGATTCCTAGTTTTATGCTTTTGAGTTGGATATTGAAAAGAGTTACTATCTCCGTTGAAGTCTTTATTATTCTAGTTTGTTTCCTATTCCTTTACTCTTTTTATTCCCCATTTACTTTATTTAGAGTTATATGGATACCTTCGATTTTGGAATTAATTAATGCAAAGATACTTTTCTATTTAATTTCATTATTTCTTGATTATTTTCAATTGAGTCCAAGTATCATGTCTTCTTTCTACTCCCTTTACATGTATGCGAAATTAGCATCCATGTCAATGGAGTAGGCTTCCAACTTGGCTTTGGAATTGATAATTATTTGGAGACCCTTGAGTTGGAAGACTCAAGAGTTAATTTGTAATTGGGAATTGTTGGCTGGTTCTCTAGTCACTAACGCTAATCCTTCCCAAGGGAGAGGATTAGGACTTGTGAATAGAAGTTGGCTCCTTACTTGACTTTCTTTTATTCGGTAAGGGTTAACTAAGTATAAACAACAACCTATTACTATTAATCTTGGGAAATCCAACAAGGATAGAACTTCCGACTAATCTTTTCCTAGCCAAGGCTTTTTATTTTAATTATATAAATTCTCTTGTTAATTTTCATTGCTTTAATTTACAATAATTTATTTTTCTATTCTCCAACTCTTAAAATTTCTCAGAAAACTTATAACCAATAACAAGAACACTTCCCTGCAATTCCTTGAGAGACGACCCGAGGTTAAATACTTCGGTTTATTTTATTAGGTTTGCTTTAGTGACAAACAATTATTTTTGTATGAAAGGATTCTTTGTTAGTTTAGAAACTATACTAGTAACGAGGATTTATTGTGAATTCTTTACTAGCAAAAATCTGTTCATCAATGCGCAACTGCGAGAAGACATGGAGCGGATGAAGCCGCAGTGCTGGTCTTCGCTTTCCCGTTCTCTTTAGAGGGAAAAGCGAAGGAGTGGTTTTATACTCAACCGGGTGAAGTTAGATCTAATTGGGACTTGTTGCGTAAAGAATTTTTGGAGAAGTTCCACCCTCCTCAGAAAACAGACAAGCTGCGAAGAGAGATCTCTTGCATTGTGCAACGAGATGGGGAGACTTTGTATGAATACTGAGAGAGATTTAAGAAGTTGCTGGAGGCTTGCCCTCACCACCGGATTGACGAGTTGGTTCTTATCAGTTATTTCTGTGAAGGAATGCACCACCAAGATAAGCTTCTCTTGGATGCCGTGAGTGGAGGATCATTGACCAAGAACAAGACCGCTGCAGAAGCATGGGATGTTATATCGGACCTAGCGGACTCAACTCAACACTCAAGGGCAAGGAGTCTACGACCAAAAGCTTTGAGTGAGGTTTCTCCCTCCGAAGATGCGATTTTGACTAAGACCCTTGGTGAGATGACGATTTTATTGAGGCAAATCACCCAAGGGCAACAAATCCCTCAAGCTTTGATAAATGCCCCACCTGAACCTCCAAGGATCGAAGGACCATCAAGGATATGTGGTGTTTGTGCTTGTAACACTCATTACACCGATGAGTGCCCTCAACTCAATGAGGACACTACTAATGACATGCCATCATGTCATGTTTTTCTATGCTTTTTCATACAAGAAATTGATGATTAGTACTTAAATATTGCATTCTTTTGTGCTTAAATGGTATATTTCTTTGATCTTTTGATTTTATAAACTTTGTAGGAAATAAGAAGAAAAAGAAGTAAAATAGCACAAAATGGGCTCAAAAAGAAAAAAAGAAGAACTTTGGGGCACATTTTAGAGTTTAGACACACTTTGGAGCCTTAGGCCACGCTTTTAAAAGCGTGGCCCATGACTAAATCAAGGAAGCATGCTCTGTTTGACAATCAGCGCTCACTAAGATAACTGGGGGTTCACTTTGTTAACTGGGTGTTCACTTTATTAACTGGGTGTTCACTTTGTTAACTTTCTCGTGAATTTCATCTTGGAAGCAAACGGAGCGCTCACTAAGTTAACTGGGCGTTCACTTTGTTAACTTGGCGCTGACAGCATGACCATGCCTTCTTCAAAGGACCATAACTTGAGCTACAGATGTCCAATTGATGCGCTTTTAGTTGCGTTGAAAAGCTGACATTTAGAGATTTCCAATAATATATAACAATCTATATTTGGCATGAAATTAAAGCACAAGTGATAGGTATCTTTAAGGCCCAAAAACACATTTTGGCCAGCGTTCACTATGGAAGTGAACGCCACGTTCATTTTCTTAACGTTTTTGTGACTTGCAATACTGGGCAAGGGAGAGTGCTCAACCAAAAGAGCCAGCGCTCAATAAGTGAACTTGGAGTTCACTAAGGTAGCACTAATGAAGACCAAAGCACCCAAGAGCCAGCGCTCAAAGAGTGAACTCAGCGTTCACTAAGGGAACGCTAGAGGAGGCAAGGTGCACACCAACAATGCACGTGAGGGGAGCACCAAGGCTACTGAACATGGAGTTCAAAAAGTGAACTGAACGCTCCACTGGGAACACCAATTGCATCCTAATCCACTTGAACCAAGTCAAACAATCCGGATCCACCCTCTCATTCAAATACAAACCAACAAAAGCCCATTGGACATGACTCAAAGGCACAAGAAACAATTATAATAGGAATTTCATTTGAATTGTAATTTGTTTTTAATTTTATTTTCACTTTCATTTTGTAAAGCAGATATAAAAGCATCTGTTTCATTTTCAAAAGGGAGCTCGGTTAGGCTGCTAGGTAGTAGTAGGAGTAGGAGTAGGAGTAGAATAGGAGGCTCTCTTTGATACACTTTTAATTTTCCTGCACCTTCTACATTTCAGTGACATTGAATTCAGTTTATTGAATTTAAATTTCTGCTACAATTTCCTTTTCTACTACAATTTCCTTTTCTGCTACGATTTCCTCTTCTGCACATTTACATTCTGCAACTTTACATTTGAGCTTGCTGCAATCTGAATTTACTTTTCATGCCATTTAAATCTTTTGTAATTGTTCTAAGATCGGATCTACTTATTTCTTTAATTTCCCTGCACCCAATTCCCTTTACATTTGATGCAATTTACATTTCTTGCTCTTTAAGATTTTACCATTTACTTTCTGCATTTTACAATTCCTGCAATTCACTTTCTGTTAGTTTAATTTCATCCAATTCACCACTGTTAGCTTGACTAGACTAATCATCTCACTAAAGTTGCTTAATCTATCAATCCTTGTGGGATCGACCTCACTCTTTTGAGTTATTATTACTTGATGCGACCTGGTACACTTGCCGGTGAGTTTGAGTGGAAATCTAATTTTCCCTCATCAAGTTTTTGGCACCGTTGCCGGGGATTGATATAGATCGACAATGATTAAGTGGGTGAGAAGTCTAGATTAAGCATTTTCTTTGTTTTTTGTTTTCTGTTTTAAGCTGATAGCAAGGTGTTTGTGTTTTTGCCTCACTAATCAAATCTCATCTGAGACATGAATTTCAGTTTTCTTGGCGATTGTATTTTACAAAATTCAAATAAAGTTCAACTCATCTTGTGATCAAACAAATTTTATGGGATATTACTCACCATCACCAATTGACTATTCTAATGGTGGTTGGGAGTCTCACCAAGAGATCATAGATTCTGAGCACTCCAATCAATGGAGATATGCTTCAGAACCACAAGATGAGCAAGAGAATCATATGGGATATTTTCCACCACCACAAAATGTTCAAGTCATTATTCTAATGGTGGCTGGGAATATCACCAAGAAATGATAGATGATGAAGCAATTCACATGAGATATGATCCAGAACCACAAGATGATTTATGTCATTACCCTCATGGTGTCTGGGAATATCAACAAGAATGTGAACAATCAATTGAAATGAATTTCCTCCCAGAGCCACAAAGTGAATCACACTGTTATGACACTAACATAAACTATGGCTGGGAAGGGAATTTCAATGCTCCATATGATACTCATCAAGAGACATCATTAGTGGAGTGTGCTTTCAATAAATTCATGCAAAATTGGCCCTCAATGCCACAAGATGAGCCATACTGTGATGAATTTAAAAATTCTTCAAGTTGTGCTTGGAATGATCAAAATCAGAAGGCACTTAATGAATCATACTCCATTAATCAAGAGCCATCATCACTTGAGCAAACCTTCAATTCATTCATGCTAAATTGCCCAACCTCACCTCCCAGTTCTCCACTTGAAAAGTTTTCATCACTTGATTTTTGCCTCAACACAAAGTTTCCTCCAAGATCTATACAACTCATTTCACCAACCACAAGATTCATTTCACTACACAGAAGACTCATTTCAACATTCACAAAATTCATTCCACAACTCACAAGATTCATTCCATACCATTCAAAATGACCTCACCACAACACATCCATATCCACAAAATCTCTCTCAACTTTCATCTTTTGAGCTAGTAGCTGAGGATCCCCTTCAAAAGTCCAGAAAATTATTGGAAAGGCAAGAACAATCCTGGAGAGAACAAGAAATCATTCTTCAAAAGATGGAGGAGCACTTGGAGAAAATAAGGAAACACTCTGAATTACTAAGCAAGGAAGATGAAGACCAATTAGTGGATGTGAAGGAGGAAGTGAAAAAGCAAGAAGAAGAGGCACCTATATCAAGCAAAATTTCAATGAAGAATGAGGTGGTGGAGATATTTGAACCTGAAATTGCATATCTACAGGAGCCACTTGAGATGACAATGGAACATGAAAACTCACAACTCTCACAAACTTTCCTGAACTAAAAACTCTCAACACTTGAATCTGTGATTGAAAGATATAAAGAGGAAATGAAAAAATCTTGGGAAGATCAACAAACCTCCTCCATAAAAGTGCTATTAAATCAAATGTTGAGTGCAAAGGAGGAAGTGGAGGAACAAGAAAGTGAGGAAGTCACTCAAGAGAGTTCACACTCAAGTGAATCAGAGAAGTACATAGAGGAAGAGCTCATGGAACCACCAATTCAAAAGACTTTTGATGAAGAAAATACTCCAACCATCACACAACCACCAAGTATTGATATCTAAGAAGTGAAGGCAACTAACAAGAGCACCAATCCTACCCCTTTATCCAGCAAGCAAGCTCAATCAAGCCATTAACAAAAGGAAGCTTGCTGAGGAGAGGCCAAGACAGGGAACACTAGCTGGTTCATCTCTCCCCTTGAGGTCATTCCTCTTAACAAACTGGAAGATGAGGAAGAAAATGAAAAATAACATGTCAAGCTAATGACACTAAAAGAGTGCTTGTTGGGAGGCAACCCAACCTTAGGTAACATTTCATTCCTTTGCTTTGTTTACTTTCTCTGTCTGCTTTGTTTAAATTCAATAAATTGGTATATGATTACATTCTAAGTTTGGTGTTGCCCTGCAACAATCTGTTTTTAATCTCTATGGATGATTGCATCAAATCTGAATTGAAAGTGTCACACTAAGATTCTAAGTTTGGTGTGCCACTTATTTTTCTAGGCAATTTATCTAGCAACACCACTTGTCTGCTGATGAGCGGATAATTTATACCCTTTTTGGCATTATTTTTACATAGTATTTAGCATGTTTTAGTTACTTTTTATTATATTTTTATCATTTTTTATTCAAAAATCACATTTCTGAACTTTACTATGAGTTTGTGTGTTTTGCTGTGATTTCAAGTATTTTCTGGCTGAAATTGAGGGAACTGAGCAAAAATCTGATTCAGAGGTTGAAAAAGGACTGCAGATGCTGTTGGATTCTGACCCTCCTGCACTCGAAGTAAATTTTCTAGAGCTACAGAAGCGCAATTGGCGCGCTCTTAATTGCGTTGGAACGTAGACATTCTGGGCTTTCCAGGAATATATAATAGTCCATACTTTGCCTAAGATTTGATGGCCCAAACTGGCGTCCAAAGCCAGCCTAAAACATCTTGGCGTAAAACGCCCAAACTCGCACCAGAATTGGAGTTAAACGCCCAAACTGGCACCAAAGCTGGCGTTTAACTCCAGGAATAGCCTAAGCACGAAAAAGCTTCAATTCTCAACCTAAGCACACACCAAGTGGGCCCCGGAAGTGGATTTCTGCACTATCTGCACTTAGTTACTCATTTTCTGTAACCCTAGGTTACTAGTCTAGTATAAAAACTACTTTTAGAGATTCATTCAGTAACTCATGACATTTTTTACATTCCATATTGTATCTTTGACGGCATGAGTCTCTAAACCCCATAGGTGGGGGGGGGGTAAGGAGCTCTGCTGTGTTTCAATGGATTGATGCAATTACTAATGTTTTCTATTTAATCACGCTTGATTCTATTCTAAGATACACATTCGTACTTCAATCTGGAGAAGATGATGATCCGTGACACTCATCATTATTCTCAAATCTATGAACGCGTGCCTAACAACCACTCCCGCTCTATTTGAGCTCAACGTAGTCATTAGGCGACAGCTTGAGTGCGTATCTCTTGGGTATCTGATCCAAGGACCAAATCCGTGAGATCAGAATCTTCGTGGTAGAGGCTAGAATTAATTGACAGCATTCCTGAGATCCAGAAAGTCTGAACCTTGTCTGTGGTATTCCGAGTAGGGTCTAGAAGGGGATAACTGTAACGAGCTTCAAACTTGCGAATGTTGGGCGCAGTGACATTGTGCAAAAGGACAATGGTCCTATTCCGACGCTAGTGAGAACCGATAGATGATTAGCCGTGCGGTGACAGCGCCTGGTATTTTTCATCCGAGAGGATCATACAGCCTGCCATGGAAGGAAGCCATGCATGTTTGGAGAAGAAGACAGTAGAAAAGCAGAGATTCAGATGACAGAGCATCTCTGGAACCTCAGCCTGCTTCTCATTACTGAATCACAAGTACCATTTATTTTATGTTATTTATTTTTCATAAATATAATCACTCTTATCATTAATCTTCTGACTAAGATTTACAAAATAACCATAGCTTGCTTCAAGCCGACAATCTCTGTGGGATTGACCCTTACTCACGTAAGGTATTACTTGGACGACCCAGTGCACTTGCTGGTTTGTTGTGCGAAGTTGTTAAAAGTGTAATCACAATTTCGTGCACCAAGTTTTTGGCGCCATTTCCGGGGATTGTTCGAGTTTGGACAACTGACGGTTCATTTTGTTGCTTAGATTAGGAAGAATTTATCTTTTTGGTTGGTTTAGAGTCACTAAGTTTGAGTCTTTTATTTTCTTTTCAAAAAAATCTTTCAAAAATTTTTACTTTTATTTATTAATCTGTAATTTGTCTTTGAGTCTTTTATTATTGTTCTTGTTAAAATCTTTAAAATCCTTGTTTTATTTTTCTAAATTTCTTTTCGAAAATTTTTAATAAATAAATAAAAACCAATAACCTCATAATTTAGTCTTCTGTTTGGGTTTAGTTTCATGTTTTAAGTTTGGTGTCAATTGCATGCCTTTATTTTTCTTTTAATTTTTCGAATTACATGTTCCTTGTTCTTTCTTGATCTTCAAGTCGTTCTTGTTTATTTTCCTTGTTTGATCTTTAGTTTTTCTTGTTTTGTGTCTTTCCTTCTTTTTCTTCTGCATTTTCGAATTATTAGTGTCCAAAGTATAAAAATTTTTAAGTTTGGTGTCCTTTGTGTTTTTATTTTCCTAAAGATTTCTAAAATTTGTTCTTGGTGTTCATCTTGACATTCAAAGCTTTCTTGTTTGTTTTCTTTGTTTTGATCTAAAAATTCTAAGTTTGGTGTCATTTTATTATTTTTCTCTTTCCTCATTAAATTCAAAAAAAAAATATTTTCTCTTTATTTTAAGATAATTTTCGAAATTTACATAAGAATTTCAGATTTTTATTTTAAAATTTCTATTTTATCTTATCTTAGTTTTAAAAATTTCAAAATTTAAATCTTTTTTTTTTAAAAAAATATCATATCTTTTTCAAAATCTTATCTTATCTTATTTCAAATTCAAATTTCAAATTTCAACTTCCAAAATTCAAAATTCAAATTTCAAAATTCAAATTTTAAATTTCAAATTTCAAATTTCAAATTTTAAAATTTAAAATTCAAAATTTAATTTTCAATTTTAAAATTTAAATTTCAAAAATTTTTAATTTAAATTCCTTATCTTCTCTTAGCTAACTTATCTTATCTTTTCTAATCTCAATTCTTTTTAAATCTTTTTCAATTACTTGTTCTATTTTATTATTTTGATTGAAAAATTTTAAGTTTGGTGTTTCCTTGTTAAGGAAGTTTCAATCTTTAAAATTTTAAAGTCGTATATTTTTCAAATCTTTTTAATTAATTAATTATTTTAGTTTTCAATTATCTTTTAATTTTTGGACGTATATTCGACTTTTTATTTATTTTATTTTATTTTATTTTCTTTTAATTTCGGTATTCAAAAAAATTTTATTTTACAATCTACATCATCTCCCTTTCTCCTTCATGGACCTAAGTGGAAATGAACAGTCAAGAAGGACTCTGGGGTCATATGCTAACCTCACTACTGCTGCATATGGGAGTAGTATCTGTATACCCCCCCATAAGAGCCAGCAGTTTTGAGCTAAACCCTCAGCTCATTATCATGGTGCAGCAAAATTGCCAGTATTCTGGTCTTCCACAGGAAGAACCTACTGAGTTTCTGGTACAGTTCTTACAAATTGCTGACACAGTACGTGATAAGGAAGTAGATCAGGATGTCTATAGATTATTACTGTTTTCATTTGCTGTAAAAGATCAAGCTAAGAGGTGGTTAAATAACTAACCCACAGCAAGCATAAGAACATGGAAACAGTTATCAGACAAATTCCTGAATCAATATTTCCCTCCAAAAAGGATGACACAGCTAAGGCTGGGCATCCAAGGCTTTAAACAAGAGGATAATGAATCTCTTTATAATTCCTGGGAGAGGTACAGAGGGATGCTAAGGAAATGCCCATCTGAAATATTTTCAGAGTGGGTGCAGTTAGACATCTTCTACTACGGGTTTACAGAAAAGGCCCAGATATCTCTAGACCACTCAGCTGGTGGATCTATACACATGAGAAAGACAATTGAAGAGGCTCAAGAGCTTATTGATACAGTTGCCAGAAATCAATATGTATACTTAAGTAGTGGGTCCTCCATGAAAAAAAGAAGCTAAAGCAGTATCTACTGAACTTAGTCCTCAAGAACAAGTTGCTGAATTCAATCAGCAATTGCTTATTATAACAAAACAGTTCACAGAATTTAAAGAGATGCTCCAAGACACTAAAACTGCTAACAAGAATATGGAAGCACAATTGGATTAGACAAGACAGTAGCTATCTAAACAGATAACAGAAGAATGCCAAGCTGTTCAATTAAGGAGTAGGAAGACATTGAATGTCTCAACTCAAAGCGGCAGAAAGCCAAGAAAGGAACAACTGACAGAGGATAACCAACCCACTGCCCAAATCCCTCTGAGGACAGTAAGAGCCCAGAGAGGAATGATTCTGGCGTTCAAATGCCAGAACAGGGTGGAAAGGTGGCGTTAAACGCCCAAGGGATGGCCAGTTCTAGCGTCCAAACGCCAGAAAAGGGTGGTAATTCTGGCGTTCAAACGCCAACAAGGGATCAGACACCTGCAAGTGCTGATAATAACCCCCTTAAGCAGGCTTCTCCAACCACTTCTGTAGGAAATAAACTTGCAGCAACTAAGGTTGAAGAATATAAAGCCAAGATGCCTTATCCTCAGAAACTCCGCCAAGCAGAACAAGACAAACAATTTGCCCGCTTTGCATACTATCTCAGGACTCTTGAAATAAAGATTCCGTTTGCAGAGGCACTCGAGCAAATACCCTCTTATGCTAAGTTCATGAAAGAGATCTTAAGTAATAAGAAGGATTGGAGAGAAACTGAAAAAGTTTTCCTCACTGAAGAATGCAGTGCAGTCATTCTGAAAAGCTAACCAGAGAAGCTTAAAGACCCCGGAAGCTTTATGATACCATGCACATTAGAGGGTGCTTGTACCAAGACAGCTCTATGTGATCTTGGGGCAAGTATCAACCTAATACTTACATCCACTATCAAAAAGCTTGGTTTGACTGCTGAAGTTAAACCAACCTGGATATGCCTCCAACTTGCTGAAGGCTCCATTAAAATCCCATCAGGCATAATTGAGGGCATGATTGTTAAGGTTGGGCCATTTGCCTTTCCTACTGACTTTGTGGTGCTGGAAATGGAGGAGCACAAGAGTGCAAATCTCATTCTAGGAAGACCTTTCCTAGCAACTGGACGAACCCTTATTGACGTCCAAAAAAGGAGATAACCCTGAGAGTCAATGAGGATGAGTTTAAGTTGAATGCTGTCAAAGCTATGCAGCATCCAGACACATCAAAAGACTGCCTGAGCGCTGATATTATTGACTCCTTGGTGTAAGAAGTCAATATGACTGAGAGTCTTGAATCAGAGCTAGAGGACATTTTTGACGATGTTCAGCCTGACCTGGAGGAACCAGAGAGAACAGAAGAACCTCTGAAACTCCTCAGGAAGAGGATAAGCCTCCTAAACCCGAGCTCAAACCCTACCACCATCCCTGAAATATGCATTTCTGGGAGAAGATAACACTTTTCCCGTGATCATAAGCTCTTCTTTAAAGTCACAGGAAGAGAAAGCACTAATTCAGGTGCTAAGGACACACAAGACAGCTCTTAGGTGGTCTATAAGTGATCTTAAGGGCATTAGCCCAGCAAGATGCATGCACAAGATCCTATTGGAGGATGATGCTAAGCCAGTGGTTCAACCACAGAGGCGGCTAAATCCAGCCATGAAGGAGGTGGTGCAGAAAGAGGTCACTAAATTACTAGAGGCTGGGATTATCTATCCTATTTCTGATAGCCCCTGGGTGAACCCTATCCAAGTTGTTCCCAAGAAGGGAGGCATGACAGTGGTTCTTAATGAAAAGAATGAACTGGTTCCTACAAGAATAGTTACAGGGTGGCGTATGTGTATTGACTACAGAAGGCTCAATACAGCCACCAGGAAGGATCATTTTCCTTTACCATTCATAGACCAAATGCTAGAGAGACTAGCAGGCCATGAATACGACTACTTTTTGGATGGCTATTCAGGTTACAACCAAATTACAGTAGACCCTCAGGACCAAGAGAAAATAGCATTCACATGTCCATCTGGAGTATTTGCCTACAGGAGGATGCCATTTGGTCTGTGCAATGCACCTGCAACCTTTCAGAGGTTCATGCTATCCATTTTCTCTGACATGGTAGAGAAATTTTTGGAAGTCTTCATGGATGACTTCTTAGTATTTGGAGACTCATTCAGCTCCTGTCTTGACCATCTAGCACTTGTTCTAAAAAGGTGCCAAGAGACTAACCTAGTTTAAACTGGGAAAAATGTCACTTTATGGTGACTGAAGGAATTGTCCTTGGGCACAAAATTTCGAACAAGGGAATAGAGGTGGATCAAGCTAAGGTAGAGGTAATTAAAAAATTACCACCACCTACCAATGTTAAGGCAATTAGAAGCTTTCTGGGGCATGCAGGATTCTATAAGAGGTTTATAAAGGATTTTTTAAAAATTGCAAAACCTCTGAGCAATCTGCTAGCTGCTGACATGCCATTTATCTTTGACACAGAGTGTCTGCAGGCATTTGAAATTTTAAAAGCTAAGCTGGTCACAGCACCAGTCATCTCTGCACCAGACTGGACATTACCATTCGAACTAATGTGTGATGCCAATGACCATTCCATTGGTGTAGTATTGGGACATAGGCATAACAAGCTTCTGCACGTCATTTACTATGCTAGCCATGTTTTGAATGACGCACAGAAGAATTACACAACCACAGAAAAGGAGTTGCTTGCAGTGGTTTATGCCATTGACAAGTTCAGGTCTTATTTAGTAGGATCAAAAGTGATTGTGTACACTGACCATGCTGCTCTAAAATATCTACTCACAAAGCAGGATTCAAAACCCAGGCTCATAAGATGGGTGTTGCTTCTACAAGAGTTTGATATAGAAATAAGAAATAGAAAGGGGATAGAGAACTAAGTAGCTGATCACCTGTCCCGGATAGAACCAGTAGCAGGAGCGTCCCTCCCTCCTATTGAGATCTCTGAAACCTTTCCGGATGAGCAACTCTTCGCCATTCAGGAAGTACTATGGTTTGCAGACATTGCAAACTATAAAGCTGTGAGATTCATACCCAAGGAGTACATTAAGCAGCAAATGAAAAAATTAATTTCTGATGCAAAGTACTACTTGTGGGATGAACCATATCTCTTAAAGAGGTGTGCAGATGGAATGATCCATAGATGTGTGGGAGGCAGTAAAGCTCAGTAAAAGTCCAGCTAAAGACAATAAAGAAGCGCTTATTTGGAGGCAACCCAATGTTATTTAATTATATTTATTTGTTTTCCATTGTTATTTTATGTTTTCTTTAGGTTGATGATCATGTGGAGTCACAAAAATAGCTACAGAATTAAAGCAGAATCAAAAAGAAGATCAAAAACAGCACACCCTAGAGGACAGGCTTACTGGCGTTTAAACGCCAGTAAAGATAGCAAAATGAGCATTAAACGCCCATGCAGGCAGCATTCTGGGCATTAAATGCCAGAATGGGCAGCATTCTGGGCATTTAACGCCAGAAATGGCAGCATTTTGGGTGTTCAGAAAAACGTCCAGTAAAGAAGGATTCCTGGCGTTTAACGCCAGGCAGGGTATCTGGATTCTGACCCTCCTGTACTCTAAGTGAATTTTCTGGAGCAACAGAAACCCAATTGGCGCGCTCTTAATTGCGTTGGAAAGTAGACATTCTGGGCTTTCCAGTAATATATAAGAGTTTATACTTTTTTTGAGATTTGATGGCCAAACTGGCGTCCAAAGCCAGCCTAAAACATCTTGGCGTAAAATGCCCAAACTGGCACCAGAATTGGAGTTAAACGCCCAAACTGGCACCAAAGCTGGAATTTAACTCCAGGAACAGCCTAAGCACGAAAAAGCTTCAATGCTCAGCCCAAGCACACACCAAGTGGGCCCCGAAAGTGGATTTCTGCAGTATCTGCACTTAGTTACTCATTTTATGTAACCCTAGATTACTAGTCTAGTATAAAAGCTACTTTTAGAGATTCATTCAGTAACTCATGACATTTTTTACATTCCATATTGTATCTTTGACGGCATGAGTCTCTAAACCCCATAGGTGGGGGGTGAGGAGCTCTGTTGTGTTTCAATGGATTAATGCAATTACTACTGTTTTCTATTCAATCATGCTTGATTCTATTCTAAGATACACATTCGTACTTCAATCTGGAGAAAATGATGATCCGTGACACTCATCATTATTCTCAAATCTATGAACGCGTGCCTGACAACCACTCCCGTTCTATCTGAGCTCAACGTAGTTATTGGGAGACAGCTTGAGTGCGTATCTCTTGGGTATCTGATCCAAGGACCAAATCCGTGAGATCAAAATCTTCGTGGTAGAGGCTAGAATTAATTGACAGCATTCCTGAGATCCGAAAAGTCTAAACCTTTTCTGTGGTATTCCGAGTAGGGTCTAGAAGGGGATGACTGTAACGAGCTTCAAACTTGCGAATGTTGGGCGCAGTGACAGTGTGCAAAAGGACAATGGTCCTATTCTGACGCTAGTGAGAACCGACAGATGATTAGCCATGTGGTGACAGCGCCTGGTATTTTTCATCCGAGAGGATACAGCCTGCCATGGAAGAAAGCCATGCGTGTTTGGAGAAGAAGATAGTAGGTAAGCAGAGATTCAGATGACAGAGCATCTTCGGAACCTCAGCCTGCTTCTCCTTACTGAATCACAAGTACCATTTATTTTATGTTATTTATTTTTCATAAATATAATCACTCTTATCATTAATCTCCTGACTAAGATTTACAAAATAACTATAGCTTGCTTCAAGCCGACAATATCTGTGGGATCGACCCTTACTCACGTAAGGTATTACTTGGACGACCCAGTGCACTTGCTGGTTAGTTGTGCGAAGTTGTGAAAAGTGTAATCACAATTTCGTGCACCATCTACATAATCTTAATGCCTTTACAGTGTTATTTTTCTTTTTACATCTTTAGTATTCTCTTTGTTTTAGTCATTTCCTTGTTTTTAATGCTTTCATTTATTTTGCTCCTTAACTATTTTTGTTAAATACCTCACCAAGAAATCCTTATTCATGACAGATTCTTCCCTTGGTAATTGAATTTAACATATAACAGTTTCCTTTGTTTTAGTTCAAATAAATTGACATGTGATTGCATTCTAAGTTTGGTGTTGCTATTCAACAAAATTTGTTCCAATCTTTACTAGATGCTTGCATCAATTCCAAGTGAAAGTGTCACACTAAGTTTGGTGTGCCACTTATCATTTATGCCATGTATCATGCACACCCCACTTGTTTTTGCAATCACAATGTCTCTGTTTCTCTGTGCCTTCATGGTTATCTTTAATTTTGCTTGCTTAAAACACATTTACTACTAACATTTCATTGTGTAAGACACTCATGATCCATCTTAGCCCCATCACTACTGTTCTAATTGTTACTTGAGGATGAGTGATAAACCACTATTTTATGGTTTATCTTGTACTCAATTGAGTAGTTTTTATCAACTCTTTACCCACGTATTCATACTATTTGCATGTTTTACATTTTCCTTCCTGGTTTTGTGCTATGATTGAAAACATGCTTCTTTGATCTTATATTTGCTTATTATTAATCCTCTCTTATTACCATTAGATGCCTTGATATATGTGTTAAGTGTTTTCAGAGATTACAGGGCAGGAATGGCTCAGAGGATGGAAAGGAAGCATGCAAAGGTGGAAGGAATACAAGAAGTTGGAGAAACTGCTAAGCTGTCCAGCTTGACCTCTTCGCACTCAAACGGCTATAACTTTAGCTACAGAGGTCCAAATGACACGGTTCTAGTTGCGTTAGAAAGCTAACGTCCGAGACTTCGATTTGATATATAATATGCCATAGTTTCCCTGATGCTAGGTGACACGAACGCGTGATCCACGCGGACGCATCGCATCTGCGAACTCTAATCCGCGCGGCCGCGTGGACGACGCCTCCACGTCACTTGTCCGCGACCTGAACGTACCAGAATATGCAGGGGGCGATTTCTGGGCTGTTTCTGACCCAGTTTTCGGCCCAGAAAGCATATATTGGAGGCTATAAAGTGGGGGAATGCATCCATTCAGAGGGGAGCTCGCATTTTTATTACTTTCCATGATTTAGATTTAGTTTGAGAGAGGTTCTCTCCTCTCTCTCTTAGGTTTAGGATTAGGATTTAGGACTTCTCTTAGTTTGTAAGAGTGACTCTCGATCCAGGTTTAATATTTACTTTAATGCTTTTATTCGTACATATAAATGTTGCCAACTTGACTTATGAACCCTTTCCATGTTATGATTTGAATTAATGATTATTTGAGGTATTTCAGTTATTGATTGCTTTCTCTTTAATTTGTGTTACCATTGCTTTCCATCTGAGGATATTTTTATTCCAGCAATTTTTACTTTTTCTCCTTTTGGTCTTGGTTAAGAAATCAGTAACTCAACATTATCAAACTCAACATAACTGATAATCGTTATCTTGCTAATTGAACTGAACTTCAATAATCCCAACTTTTTCTTAGGAAAATAAATAGGATTCGAAGGTCAAACTAATTAGCCCTTTGACTTTCCTTTACTTTAGTAAAGGTTAACTAAGTGGAATTTAGATTCAACTTTCATTATTGTTGAGGGAGATAACCAAGTTGGACTTCCAATTTCTCTTACCTTGCCAAAAGTTGCTTTACAGTGTTTATTTATTTCAATTGCCATCTACTTTACTTGTCATTTAAATCACTTGCTTCTCACCTTCTAAACCCCGATTACAACCTTTATAGCCAGTAATAAGAACATACTTCCTTGCAGTTCCTTGAGAAGATGACCCGAGGTTTGAATACTCGGTTAACAATTTTTAAAGGGGTTTGTTACTTGTGACACCCAAAACATTTTTAAGAAAGGTTGATTACTTGGTTTAGTAACTATACTTACAACGAGAGTTTTTATAACCTCTGAACCATCAATCTTCGATTCTTCAATGGCAAGCATTCTGAAGTTGGTAGGGGAAGCGGAAGAATGGGAGGAAAATGACAACAATAGAGAAGATGAATTACAAGGTTGTAAAGTTCCTTTTCCTCTCATTTGTTTCCAGCACTTTAAATTGCATGATTGTCTCTATCTTCTCTGTTTACATGTGTGTATGAATGAGCATAGCCTAAATTTTAATCTGTAACATGTTGCTATGCCACTATGACTACCAACTTGAGTTTTGTAAAGTTCAAAGCAGTAAAGTATCATGATCATAAACAAACAAGGAATTAAAGAAGAATTTAGCATGGGCATACAAGTATTGGAAGGCTATTATGATTAATTGTTGTTCAATTGCATTAGATTTTATTTAATTGAAGCTTTCATCTAAGACATTTTATGAAATTTTTTTGAAATCATGAAAACCTTGAAGAAGCAAATGCAATTAAGGCAAGAAAAGAAAAGGGGAAAGAATGAGAAAGCTGAAGGCTCTGAGTACCAATTACAATTAATTTGTTAAGTACTTGTGGTATTTATGTATCAGGCAAAAAGCTTGAAAACAAAACACTTAGAGTCAAGGCTAGGCTCAAGTGCAAAAGCACTCCCTCAAAGCTCAAGGCTCTGAGCATCAATAATTAGAGAGTAAAGAAAAGAAACAAATGAGCTTAAAGAAATCCTCTAATCAAATGCTTGTGGTGCTTATGTATCAAGTGGTAATACTTGAAAACAAAGCATTTAGAGTCGTAGCTTTGTTATCAACTCATGGGGCAAAGAACCCAAAAGGAGAAGCTAATAAGAAAATCAAAAGCTTGTTTCAAGGAAGAAATATAAAGAGAAGATTTCATAAAATAAGCTAGATAGAAGCATCAATCATTTACATTTCTTTTGTGATTGTAGCATGCATAGAAAACTAGCCAACATTGAACATTAAATTGCTATTCTTCTCACCTAGGTTTGTCAAAATTTACTACATGATTCTCTTCTTGCTTGGGGACAAGCAAGGTTTAAGTTTGGTGTTGTGATGACATGTCATCATGTCATATTTTTCTATGCTTTTTCATACAAGAAATTGATGATTAGTGCTTAAATATTGCATTCTTTTGTGCTTAAATGGTATATTTCTTTGATCTTTTGATTTTATAAACTTTGTAGGAAATAAGAAGAAAAAGAAGCAAAATAGCACAAAATCGGCTCTAAAAGAAGAAAAGAAGAACTTTGGGGCATATTTTAGAGTTTAGACACATTTTGGAGCCTTAAAAGCGTGGCCCATGACAAAATCAAGGAAGCATGCTCTGTTTGACAATCAGCGCTCACTAAGTTATCTGGGGGTTCACTTTGTTAACTGGGCATTCACTTTGTTAACTGGGCGTTCACTTTCTTAACTTTCTCGTGAATTTCAGCTTGGAAGCAAGGGGAGCGCTCACTAAGTTAACTGGGCGTTCACTTTGTTAACTTGGCACTGACAACACGACCATGCCTTCTTCAAAGGATCATAACTTGAGCTACAGATGTCCAATCGATGCGCTTTTAGTTGCGTTGGAAATCTGACATTCAGAGCTTTCCAACAATATATAACAATCTATATTTGGCATGAAATTGAAGCACAAGTGACAGGCATCTTTAAGGCCCCAAAACACATTTTGGCCAGCGTTCACTTTGGAAGTGAACGCCACGTTCACTTTCTTAATGTTTTCGTGACTTGCAAGCCTGGGCAAGGGAAAGCGCTCAACCAAAAGAGCCAGTGCTCAATAAGTGAACCTGGAGTTCACTAAGGCAGTGCTAATGAAGACCAAAGCACCCAAGAGCCAATGCTCAAAGAGTGAACTCAGCGTTCACTAAGTGAACGCTAGAGGAGGCAAGGTGCACACCAACAATGCATGTGAGGGGAGCACCAAGGTTAGTGAACGTGGAGTTCACAAAGTGAACTGAACGCTCCATTGGGAGCACCAATTGCATCCTAATCCACTTGAACCAAGTCAAACAATCCGGATCCACCCTCTCATTCAAATCCAAACCAACAAAAGCCCATTGGACATGACTCAAAGCCACAAGAAACAATTAGAATAGAAATTTCATCTGAATTGTAATTTGTTTTCAATTTCAATTTCATTTTCATTTTGTAAAGCCTATGTAAACGCATCTGTTTCATTTTCAAAAGGGAGCTCGGTTAGGCTGCTAGGCAGCAGTAGGAGTAGGAGTAGGAGTAGAATAGGAGGCTCTCTTTGATACACTTTTAATTTTCCTGCACCTTCTACATTTCAATGAAATTGAATTCAGTTTATGCAATTTAAATTTCTGCTACAATTTCCTTTTCTGCTACGATTTCCTCTTCTGCATATTTACATTCTGCAACTTTACATTTGAGCTTGCTGCAATCTGAATTTACTTTTCATGCCATTTAAATCTTCTGCAATTGTTCTGAGATCGGATCTACTGCTTTCTTTAATTTTCCTGCACCCAATTCCCTTTAAATTTGATGCAATTTACATTTCTTGCTCTTTAAGATTTGATAAACCACTATTTATGGTTTATCTTGTACTCAATTGAGTGGTTTTTATCTACTCTTTACCCACTTATTCATACTATTTGCATGGTTTTACATTTACCTTCCTAATTATGTGCTTTGATTGAAAACATGCTTCTTTGGACTTATAATTGCTAATATTAATCCTCTCTTATTACCATAAGATGCCTTGATATGTGTGTTAAGTGATTTCAGAGATTATAGGGCAAGAATGGCTCAGAGGATGGAAAGGAAGCATGCAAAAGTGGAAGGAATACAAGAAGTTGGAGAAATTGCTAAGCTGTCCAGCCTGACCTCTTCGCACTCAAACGGCTATAACTTTATCTACAGAGATCCAAATGATGCGGTTCTAGTTGCGTTGGAAAGCTAACGTCCGGGGCTTCGATTTGATATATAATATGCTATAGTTCCCCTGACGCTAGGTGACACGACCGCGTGATCCATGCGGCAGCGTCGTAGTGACGAAAAACCAGCGTGGCAAAATTCGAAACTAGCGAATTCTGGACTGTTTTTGACCCAGTTTGCGGCCCAGAAAACACAGATTAGAGGCTATAAAGTGGGGGAATGCATCCATTCATAGGAGACTCTCATATTCACAATTTTAGGAGTAGATGTAGTTTTTAGAGAGAGAGATCCTCTCCTCTCTCTTAGGATTAGGATTTAGGATTTCTCTTAGTTTTAGGAGTGACTCTCAATCCCAGGTTCTTTATTTTTATTTATTTTCTCAATTTAATTTATGAACATCTATGTCATATTCAATTTTTTTTGTTAATGCAATTCGAGGTATTTTCAGATTTAAGATTGCTTTGCTTATATCGATGCTTTTAATTTAATTTAAATATTTTTCTCCCTTTTCAAGTGATTGGTAGTACTTGAGTTATCAAACTCAGCAAGTGATTGAAATTGGCAGATTTTGCTTTAGCTAGGATTGCTCTAACACTAGTCTCTCCACAGGAGTTGACTAGGACTTGAGAATCAAGCTAATCAGTCCACTTAACCTTCCTTTGTTTAATAAAGGATGACCAAGTGGGATTAAAACCCAATTCCCTTCACACCTGATAAGGATAATTAGGATAGGAATTCCAATTCTTATACCTTGCGAAGAGATTTTATTATTATTATTTTATTTTACTTGTCATATAACATATTCCCACCTTACTTCCAAAATCCCAATTTACAAATTCATAACCAATAATAAGAACATACCTCCCTACAATTCCTTGAGAAGACGACCCGAGGTTCGAATACTCGGTTATCAATTTCAAAGGGGTTTGTTACTTGTGACAACCAAAACGTTTGTACGAAGGAATTTTTGTCGGTTTAGAGACTATATCTACAACGCGACTGTTTTTATGACATTCTTTACTGGCAAAAAAATCCCGACGTCAAAATGGCGCCGTTGCCGGGGAATTACAAACGTGTGCCTTATTATTGGTTATTGTAAATATTTTATTTTTGCTTGTTTATTTGTTTTTATTTTTGTTTATATTTTTGCTTTTTCATAAATTAAGAGGTTATTTGTTTTTATTTAGTTATTTAAAAAAAAAATTTTTCAAAAATTTGTTCTTAGTGTTCATCTTGATCTTCAAGTTGTTCTTCACGTTCATCTTGACCTTCAAGCTGTTCTTAGTTGTTTTCTTCGTTTTGATCTAAAAATTTAAAATTTGGTGTCATTTTATTGTTTTTCTCTTTCTTCATTAAATTCAAAAATATTTTTAATTAATTTTTTCAAAAAAAAAATTTCAGATTTTTATTTTTAAATTTTTTATCTTATCTTATCTTATTTCAAAAAAATCAAATTTCAAAATTCAAATTTAAAAATTTTCAAAATTTAAAATTAAAAATTTTCAAATTTCAATTTTCAAATTTCAAAAATTTAATTTTCAAATTTCAAAATTTAATTTTCAAATTCAAAATTTAAATAACCTTTTAATTTAAATTTGTTTTTATTTTTGTTTTTAATTTTTATTTACTACTATGAACTCTCACCCCTTTGGCTATGAGTCTGGTTACAATAATGTTGCAGGAAGAAGAAATTACAATGAGAACAGGCATCAAGGTTGGAACAATCAAAGATGGGAGGAGCCACAAGGATTTGATCAACCCTCATGGCAACAACCACCTCCAATGGACTATCAACGACCACCACCATATGCCTATGAACCCTTTCCTCAACATGACTTTGGACCACCATACTCACAAGCCCCTTTCCACCATTCACCTCCATATGACCCTAACCCTCAACCACCATACCAACCACCTTATGAGCCATATGAACCATATATAGAACCACCCCAATTCCAATCCAATCACTCCCAACCACCACTACTTTCTTTTGTATCATGTCCAAGTCCGGCAACCCGAGAAGCAGAGGTTCGCCTAAGGGAAACATTAATTAAATTTCAGGCAACCGTTCAACAACTGGAGCAAGCAGTAATTCAATGGGCTTCTAGGCACTCAAATATACAAGAATCAGCCACAGCTCCATGTGGACAGTCTAGTGAAGAGCGTAGCATGAAGGAGATACCAGAAACCCCAGTGGACAAGACAGAGAATGAATTCGTACTAGAACAAGTAGAAGAAGCTGTCATTGTTCAAAAGGAAGAGTTGGTTGAAGATCTAGGAGATGCAGAACCTCCATGGGAAAGTCAAGACATAGAGCCTCCTTCCAAGACGGTTGAATTTGATGCTGAGGAGGGTGTACCACCTCCAAAGCATATCATAGTTGAAGACTTGGAAGAGGTTGATCAAGAGATGGAGATTCAAGAAGAAGAAGCACAACCTCCCATGCCCTTGGAAAGCAATGAAGAGGAGATTAAATTGGAAGAGAGCTGCCAAGAGGAAGAGGTTGAAAATGAAGAAGCTTGCAAAGAGGTGGTAATTATCAGTGAAGAGCACAAGGGAGTGGAGCTTTCAATTTCATTAAAAACCCCTCCCCCTAAGTTGCCATCATCCTTCACAACATTCAAGTGGGTAAAATTCATATCCCATAGCTTTCTAATCCCACTTGAATATGGGCTACTGGAGACGGATGGTCAACTTAGAGCTCTTTGTGGCATTAAGAGTAAGAGGAAGATGGCCAGTGATAAGAATTATCAAGCAAGGTTCAACATGGTTGTGTGCTCAAAGTTTAAATGCAAAGGTTGGTGTAAAGCTCAACTGAATGGGTCTAGGAAGTTGTTTGGCCGCCTACGTGAGAATTCAGACTGCTTGCCACCCGGAGGGAACAATATTGCTCAACCAAAAGATGGGTGCAAAAGCAAGATCTGGGACCCCGAAATCCATTCTACCAATCACCACTCTTGGGGCCTTGTCACTTGCTTTAACTTACTTGAAGGCTTTCTGTGCCTAGTTTGGGATCCCGGAGGTTACTGGAGATACAAACATTGGTGGAGATTCCTGGATGAGTTCAAGCACAAGCCACCATAACAGGAAGCTCACCAAATGTCCAACTTAAGGACTCTAACTAAAAGTGCTAGGTGGGAGACAACCCACCATGGTATGATTGTTCCTTTTTCATTTTTATTTAGTTTTATTTATTTTCTAGTTTTATTTTATTTTATTTTATTTTATTATATTAAACCTGGAGTTTTGCATAACATTCATATTAACACTGCATTCTGCATTTTTCAGATTACAAAAAAAAAAGCGAGCACGCGAGGCGACCGCATCAGCGACGCGTCCGCATCGCAAGGAGATGGGAGACAATATTAGTATGAACAGAGAGTTTCGCAGGAGCAGCGCTGGAGGCGTGCCAATGAAACAAATCACCCCACGCGACCGCATCGCTGACGCGACTGCGTCATATGGGAATAATGGCCTCCCACGCGACCGCATCACCCACGCGGCCGTGTGATCTGGAATCGGCGTAAAAAGGGTGTATGGCAGAAAGTTGAGCTGGAGTTGGGCTGGACTCGTGCTGGAAGCCCAAGCCTCACCACGCGAACGCGTGCCCCACGCGTTCGCGTCGTTTTTAAAAGATGGCCATTCACGCGATCGCATGCCCCACGCGATCGCGTCACTCAGGATTTTGGCAATACTAAGTTTTGAACAGAGAGTTGTGCGACCGCGAGGCTGCACTCGCGCCACCAGCACAAATCAAGTCACGCGATCGCGTGTCCCATGCGTCCGCGTCGCCTAACGTTATTTGCGAACCACGCGACCGCGTCACCCACGCGACCGCGTCACCCACGCGACCGCGTCGCCAGCGTCGCACACCTTAATCTCATATGCCAAAATATCTTGTCTTTCTCTTCCCCAAATCCTATTTTCTCTTTTCCCTCCTTATTTCTTACTTACTTCTCTTCTCTTTCTTTCCCTTCTCATTCTTCTTATCTTTCATTTTATTTTACTTCATTTATTTGCATATTTCATTCATTGTATTATTTTCACTGGTGTTGGAATTTTATTTGGGTCATTGTGGATTATTGCATAATTATTTGACAATTATATATTACTTTTTAATGGATGCTTGCATGTTCAATTTAATACTTTCAAATAGCTTATTTACCATACATGCTATGTGTTTGTGAAAAAGTCCATATGGCATTATGCACTTCTCTCTTATACTTTATACTATTTAATGCTTGCTTTTCATAAACCCCCTTTACTATTTTAATTGAATATAATTGTCAATACAAACATGGTAATTTATTACAAGTAATGCTTGGTCTATGCTACTCATGCCCTTTTCCGGCATGCCAATAAACACCCTGCATCCACTTATCTTTCGATGCACTGGCTATTTTTCATTGTTGGCTTTTCACATGTACTCGCGAGCATGTGTTAATGTCAGTTATATCTTAATGTGCATCCATCACCACCTTTTTCATTCTCTTCCTTACTATATATATCTTTTTGAATTTAATTTACTTTCTCTTCCTTTTTTCAGGATGGCCACCAAGAAAGGAAAAGAGAAAGCCATTCCCAAATCAACAGCAAGGAAAGGAACAAAAAGAGCCCCAGCTGAGGAACTACAACCCCCATCCACTTGCACATCTTAGCATGCACCGAGGACGGTGCAATCTTTAAGTGTGGGGAGGTCAATACCGATCTCCATGGGTTAGTACTTTCTTATCTCAAACACCAATGTTTAAATTTTCTTTTTGTAGTTAGTTGTTGCATTTGCATGTTTGTTTGATATTTGTGCATATTTTACCACTTGATTAAAGTAATATTTTCTTTTTCAAGAAAATTTTTTGAGAATTTCACTAATTTGAATAAAATTTAATGTTACACTTGTTTGAAGAGATATTATACTGGAACATGGTTTAGAGCTCGAACACACAAAATCTATGAGATTTTTTAGCCTATTTAATTGGTTGCATTTTATCAACCAATATTTTATTTTTGGTGTGTATTTTTCTCTCTAAAATTGTGATCTTTGTCTTGCTTAATTCTATATTTCCATTGTTTGATGTATACATGCACTTATATGATTGAGGCCTTTGTTTCACTTAGCTTACATACCCATATGGCCTTAACCTTTTCATTATCCATTGCAAACCAATTTTGAGCCTATTTTACCCCTTTGTTCTTTACTTTAGCACATCATTAACTCTAAGCGAAAAACAATAATGTCCTTAATTTAAATCCTTGGTTAGCTTAGACTAGTGAAAGTGCTCATGAATTAAGTGTGGGGAAAAGTGGATTTGGAAACAATTGGTTTAGGAATTGGATATTATATATCTTTATGAAACTGTGAAAGAAATGTTTAGAACATGATTCATACATTCAATATCTTAATCATATGCATTGAGAAAAATATATATATATATATATATAAAGAAGAGCAAATAAGGGGACAAAATGCCCCAAAGTTAAGTGGTGAAAGCAATGCATATGTACTGTACTTGAAATAAGAATGCATGAATATGTGGAAAACATGGTTAATGGATAGTTAGATGGGGGTATTATGACTACATGGATTGTCTAAAGTTAGGTGGAAAGTTTAAGTTAATTAAGGATTCAGATTTTAGTCCACTTGGCCAAATACAATCCTACCTTGACCCTAACCCCATTACAACCCTTAAAAGACCTCTTGATATGTGTATTTGTGCATTAAATTTTTGTTGATTGTTAGATGAAGAGCAAGCCTTAGAAAGCAAGGATAGTGGAGAATTGAGAGAATCGAACCTTAAACACTTGAGTGATTAGAGTGTATACACTACCAGTGAGGGTTCAATGCTCAATTCCTTGTTCCCTGCTTTCATGAGCTATTTTCTTCTACAAGTCTATTTGAACTTCATTTTCATGATTTGAATTAGTGAAATCCGGTTCATATTTGTTCTTAAAAGATTTGTTTACTTTTAACCAAGTAGGTAGAAACATTTTGCATGTAGTTGCATTCATATAGATAGGTTGCATTTCATTCCTCTTCATTCTTTATAGTTTCTCTTGAGCTTAGCATGAGGACATGCTAATGTTTAAGTGTGGGGAGGTTGATAAACCACTATTTTATGGTTTATCTTGTGCTCAATTAAGTGGTTTTTATCTACTCTTTACCCACTTATTCATACTATTTGCATGGTTTTACATTTACCTTCCTAATTATGTGCTTTGATTGAAAACATGCTTCTTTGGACTTATAATTGCTAATATTAATCCTCTCTTATTACCATAAGATGCCTTGATATGTGTGTTAAGTGATTTCAGAGATTATAGGGCAGGAATGGCTCAGAGGATGGAAAGGAAGCATGCAAAAGTGGAAGGAATACAAGAAGTTGGAGAAATTGCTAAGCTGTCCAGCCTGACCTCTTCGCATTCAAACGGCTATAACTTTAGCTACAGAGGTCCAAATGACGCGGTTTTAGTTGCGTTGGAAAGCTAACGTCTGGGGCTTCGATTTAATATATAATATGCTATAGTTTCCCTGACGCTAGGTGACGCGATCGCGTGATCCATGCGGCCGCGTCGCAGTGACAAAAAACCAGCGTGGCAAAATTCAAAACCAGCGAATTCTGGACTGTTTTTGACCCAGTTTGCGGCCCAGAAAACACAGATTAGAGGCTATAAAGTGGGGGAACGCATCCATTCATAGGAGGCTCTCATATTCACAATTTTAGGAGTAGATGTAGTTTTTAGAGAGAGAGGTTCTCTCCTCTCTCTTAGGATTAGGATTTAGGATTTCTCTTAGTTTTAGGAGTGACTCTTAATCCCAGGTTCTTTATTTTTATTTATTTTCTCAATTTAATTTATGAACATCTATGCCATATTTAATTTCTTTTGTTAATTCAATTCGAGGTATTTTCAGATTTAAGATTGCTTTGCTTATATCGATGCTTTTAATTTAATTTAGATATTTTTCTCCCTTTTGGCTTTGGTCAAGTGATTGGTAGTACTTGAGTTATCAAACTCAGCAAGTGATTGAAATTGGCAGATTTTGCTTTAGCTAGGATTGCTCTAACACTAGTCTCTCCACAGGAGTTGACTAGGACTTGAGAATCAAGCTAATCAGTCCACTTAACCTTCCTTTGTTTAATAAAGGATGACCAAGTGGGATTAAAACCCAATTCCCTTCACACCTAATAAGGATAATTAGGATAGGAATTCTAATTCTTATACCTTGCCAAGAGATTTTATTATTATTATTTTATTTTACTTGTCATATAACATATTCCCACCTTACTTCCAAAACCCCAATTTACAAATTCATAACCAATAATAAGAACATACATCCCTGCAATTCTTTGAGAAGACGACCCGAGGTTTGAATACTCGGTTATCAATTTCAAAGGGGTTTGTTACTTGTGACAACCAAAATATTTGTACGAAGGGATTTTTGTCGATTTAGAGACTATATCTACAACGCGACTGTTTTTATGACATTCTTTACTGGCAAAAAAATCCCGACGTCAAGATTCTACCATTTACTTTCTGTGCAATTCACTCTCTGTTAGTTTAATTTCATCCAATTCACCATTGTTAGCTTGACTAAACTAATCACCTCACTAAAGTTGCTTGATCCATCAATCCTTGTGGGATCGACCTCACTCTTGTGAGTTATTACTACTTGATGCGACCCGGTACACTTGCCTGTGAGTTTGAATGGAAATCTAATTTTCCTTCATCAAGTTTTTGGCGTCGTTGTCGGGGATTGATATAGATTGACAATGATTAAGTAGGATGATAATCTAGATTAAGCATTTTCTTTTTATTTTTTTACTAAATACACTAACTGTTTGAGTTTTTGTTTAAGCTAACCTTAACATCACTCTAGTAGTAGTGTAAATTGTCTCTGGTATCTGGTTTTGTGTGTATGACAGAAGCAAGGAGAGAGGTCTCCACCTCTTGTGACCATTACGAGAGAACTCTCCGACGACTAACAAGAGAAGCAAGAGGAAAGGGGATCATTGGTGAAGAGGAATCAGAGGAGGAGAACCAAGGGATGGAAGGGAATGCCCCTAATCAACCAGAGGGAGTGGCTAACAATGGCCAGCTTCAAAGGAGGGTTTTAGCCTCCTACACTTTCCCTAATCCAAAGCACTGTGGGAGTAGCATACTTACTCCAAATGTCAATACAAACAACTTTGAATTGAAGCCTCAACTCATTACTTTGGTATAGAACAACTGTTCTTATGGAGGAGGCCCCTTGGAAGATCCAAACTAGCACTTATCCACCTTCCTAAGGATATGTAACACAGTGAAGACCAATGGTGTGCATCCAGACATTTACAAGTTATTGCTATTTCCATTTTCCTTGAGAGACAAAGATGCCCAATGGTTAGAGGCATTTCCAAGAGAAAGCATTAACAGTTGGGAGGATCTAGTGAACAAGTTCATAGCCAAGTTCTATCCTCCCGAAAGGATCATCAGACTGAAGACAGAGGTCCAAACATTCACTCAGATGGATGGAGAATCATTGTATGATGCCTGGGAGAGATACAAAGCTTTAATCAGGAAGTGTCCACCAGAGATGTTCAATGAATGGGATAAACTTCAAAATTTCTATGAAGGATTGACACTGAGAGCTCAAGAAGCCCTTGATTATTCAGCAGGAGGTTCATTATAACTCATGAAGACAGCTGAGGAAGCTCAGAACCTCATAGACACTGTGACAAACAACCAATACTTCTATGGTAATCAAAGGCAACGCCAACCAGCTTAAAAGAAGAGTGTATTGGAGCTGGAAGGTGTGGATACCATTTTAGCTCAAAACAAGGTGATACATCAACAGATCCAACGACAGATGGAGATGATGGCCAAGAGGATTGATGGTCTTCAAGTTTCAACAGTAAACACCCTAAATCAACCACCAGCTGGGTGGGGGCAAAATGAGAAAAGCTATGAAGAGCAACAACCTGAGCAAGTCCAATACATGCACAACCAAGGAGTTGGACAAAATGAGTTCCATCGAGATACCTACAACTCTTCCTAGAGGAACCACCCCAATTTGAGGTGGGGAGATAATCACAATCAAAACCAGTAGCCTTGGCAGAGAACTTCAAACCAAAACAATTCCAGAAACACAAACCATCAAAACACTAACCAAAACCAATACAGAAAATCACAAAACAATCAACCTCAACCCAACTACTATCCACCCAACAACCTATCCACTAACCAAAATAACTATCATCCACCCTCAACATCCTATAATCAACCACAATCACCCCAAGAATCTCAAAGGATCTCTAACTTGGAGATAATGATGGAAAAGATGATGAAACATCAAGAGCTAACCAGCAAGAACTATGAAGCTTCAATGCGGAATCTAGAGAGGCAAATTAGCCAATTATCCAAGCAAACAGTGGCTGAAAGAGCACCTAATGCACTTCCAAGTGATACCATTCTCAATCCTACAGAGGAATGCAAAGCCATCCAATTAAGGAGTGGAAGAACCTTGGTAAATGACAAAGAAATTAACAAGGGGCCAGCTGAGAATGATATTGGCAGCAAGAAGCAAGTAGGAGAAAAAGACAAGCAAGACCAAGAGAATGCCAAGGAAGAGGAACAGCCACTAGTTTCAAAGAAGGGAAAGCAGGCTATTAAGGAACATTCACAAACACAGAAGAAGGGGGAGAAGCCATACACTCCTTCCATTCCATATCCTCAAAGGGGTTGAGGTAGGGTACACGACTGTGCTGTGTTCTTCGTATCCCTTGGGGTAAATTAGTTTGAATCCACGCGTGCGTGCACAGTGCGCGTCCGCGTGGGTGGGAAATAAGAAAGTGGCTAATAAACCCATATTTTATGATATATTTTGTGCTTAGTTTGAGTGATTTATTCAATCCTTCACCCACTTATTCATGTTAATTGCATGGTTTTACTTTCCCTTCCTTATTATGTGATGTATGTGAAAAACATGTTTCCTATGCTTTTAAATTAATTATTTTAATCACCTTTAATTCCATTCTGAAGAAACTGGAATCCACGCGATCACATGGGCGACGCGGACGCATGCCAAGTGCAAATAAGCAGCGAGGCGGCCGCATGACTGACACGACCGCGCGCCTTAAGCAGAATGCATATGACGCGGTCGCATGACTGACGCAACCGCGTGATATGGAAAACTCCAAATGACGCGACCTCGTGACCCACGCGGACGCGTGATAGAGGCCACACACTAGAAATTGCAGAAAATGCTTCCAGCGATTTCTGAAGCCCTTTTTGGCCCAATCCAAGTCTAGAAGGCATAGACCAGAGGTTATAAAGTGTGGGAACACATCCATTCAGGGAGAGCTCACCAATTTAGTTATTTCCCATGATTTAGATCTAGTTTTGAGAGAGGTTCTCTCCTCTCTCTTAGGATTTAGGACTTCTCTTAGTTTTAGGAGTGACTCTCAATCCTAGGTTCTTTATTTTAATTTATTCTTCCAATTTAGTTTGTGAACTCTTCATGTTAGATCATAATTTCCCTTATTAATGTTATTTGAGGTATTTCAATTCATGATTGCTTTCTTTAATTTATGTTATTGTTGCTTTACATCTGAAGGCATTTTTATTCCAGCAAATTTACTTTTTCTTCTTTTGGTCTTGGTTAAGAAAGCAGTAACTCAGGAGTTATCTTATCTCAACATAATTGATAACTGTTATCTTCGCTAATTGAACTGAGCTTCAATAATCCCAACCTTTTCTTAGGAAATAAATAGGATTCGAAGATCAAACTAATTAGTCCCTTGACTTTCCTTTACTTTAGTAAAGGTTGACTAAGTGGAATTAAGATTCAACTTTCATTGTTATTGATAAGAATAATTAAGTCTGGACTTCCAATTTCTCATACCTTGCCAAAAGTTTGCTTTATAGTATTTATTTATTTTAATTGCTATTTAAATCATTTGTCATATTTGTTCCTCATTTTTAAAACCCCGAATTTACAATCTCCATAACCAATAATAAGAATATACTTCCCTGCAGTTCCTTGAGAAGACGACCCGAGGTTTAAATACTCGGTTATCAATTTTAAAGGGGTTTGTTACTTGTGACAACCAAAACGTTTGTAAGAAAGGTTGATTGCTTGGTTTAGTAACTATACTTGCAACGAGTATTTACCATAACTTCTAAACCATCAATCTTCCGCTCTTTCAAAATGGCGCCGTTGCCGGGAAACTGCTAACGTGTGCCTTATTATTGGTTATTGTAAATATTTTTCTTTTACTTGTTTATTTATTTTTGTTTTTCTTTTACTTGAAGGAAATAGAAGTTGTAGCAGGAATATGCATCAAGGTCAGACCAATCAAGGATGGATGGAGCCAAGAGGATCTAATCAACCCTTTAGGCACCAACACCCTCCAAGATACCATAGACAACGACCATTCTACAATGCATACCCAGCTGATAGATATGGTGGACAACCTTGTAACTACCAACAAGTCCCACCCCGTGCCTATGGACCATCCTCTCAACATAACCTCGAACCACCACACTCACAAGCTTCTCTTCACCATTCACCACCACATGATCCCTATTTACCCCAATTCCAATCCAATCACTCCCAAGCACCACCACTTTCCTCTGTTTCATGTCCAAATCCATCACCCAGAGAATCAGAGGTTCGCTTCAAGGCAACAGTAAATAAACTTCAAACAACCATTCGACAACTGGAGCAAGCAGTAATTCAATTAGCTTCTAGACGTGCGAACATTCAAGGACCAACCACAGCCCCATGTGGACAATCTAATGAAAAGCATAGCATGAAGGAGACACTAGAAACTCCAGTGGACAAGACAGAGCATGAATTCATACTAGAACAAGTAGAAGAAGCTGTCATTGTACAAGAAGAAGAGTTGGTTGAAGATCTAGGAGACGCTCCATGGGAATCCAGAGTTGAGGAGAACTCCGTCAAGGACGTAACAGTTGATGCTAAGGAGGATAGAGCACAATCCCTGAGGCAAGTCGTTTATGAAGAACTAGACAGAATAACCCAGGACACAAATTCCCTTGATAATGATAGTCACAAGTCAAGCTCTCTTAGTAATGAACTTGCATCCGCAAGTGAATTCTCTGAGATCGAAGAATCTTCCCCAAGTGAATACGAAGATGACGCGGAGGTAGATTTCTCTCAACCTCCAATCTATGACTCAAGTGATGAGGAAGACATAGAAGACTTTGACCAGGACTCAGATGCATTTGAAGAACCTTATAAGGAAGTGGAGGAATTCACAGAAGAGCACATGGGAGTAGAACTTACAGAACCACCAGAAACACCTACCCCAAGGCCATTACCACCCAATACGAGCTTCAAGTGGGTACAATCCTTAACCTTTAACTTTACTTATTTACTTGAATATGGTTTACTTGAAACAGATGGTCAGTTTAGAGCTCTCTGTGGCTTTAAGAGTAAGAGGGAAATGGCTCGTGCTCAGAGATGGTGTACAAGGTTCAATAAGGTTCCACGCTTCAACTTGAAGTGCATGGATTGGTATCATGCTCAATTGAATGGATCTCGGTAAACGTTTGGTCACTATGGTGAGAATCTACTTTCTAAACCGCCCGGATGGAAAAATATAGATTAAAACGAAGGCGGATTTAGAACCAAAGTTTGGTACCTTGGAAAATATTCTGATATTCATCACCCCGGGAGCCTGAGACTCTGTTTGAAGCTACTCAGAGGCTTTACATGCCTAGTTTGGGACCCCAGAGGCTATTGGCATTCCAAGCATTGGTGGAGATTTTTGGATGAATTTAATCATAAGCCGCCATAACAGAAAGCTCTTCCAATGTCCAACTTAAGGACTTTAACTAAAAGTGCTAGGTGGGAGACAACCCACCATGGTATGATCGTTCCTTTTGCAATTTTAATTTTATTTAGTTTTGTTTGTTTTTGAATTTTATTTTATTTTATTGAACCTGGAATCATGCATAGCATTCACACTAAGCATTGCATTCTGCATACTGCATTCTGCATTCTTTTTAAAAAAAAAGGGTGCGCGACGCGACCGCATGCCCCATGCGATCGCGTCAATTGGCGAACTACACTTCCCATGCGACCGCATCATCCACGTGGCCGCGTGACCTGGAGATCAGCGTAAAGATCCAACGTCCAGAAAGTTAGGCTGGAATCGTGTGGCCATTGTACGTCTAGCACAAAATGGCCCACGCGATCGCATGCCCCATGCGATCGCGTCACTTGCACACAATCAATCCCACGCGATCGCGTCGCATGGATTGCACAAATCCCAAAAGGAGACAGAAAGTTGGGCTGGAACGACGCTGGATGTGTGAGTTTAGCACAAATTCCAGCGATGCGATCACATGTCTCAGCCGATCGCGTCATTTACTCTTTTTGCCCTCCGCACGATCGCGTTATCCATGCAATCGCTTCAACCACCTTTTTCGCTCCAGCCACGCGACCGCGTGCCCCACGCGGCCACGTGGATTCAAATTATAACCCCCCAGGTCACGCGAAACCCTATTCTCGCACCCCCCCTGAACCACACCCCCCTCCTTCTCTCCTCCTCCAAACCACAACCACCACCCAGCCACCTCCGCGCCACCACCCAGACGCCGCCGCCACCCACCCCCTCCTTCCTTCCCCCTTCTTTCTTCCTCTTTCTTCTTTCTCCCTCCTCCTCCGCCACTGCTCCCCTCCGCGCCACCACCCACCGCCGCCAACCGTCCCAACCGCAACCCCCTTCCACCAGCAACACCACCCCTTTCCCCCCTCCCTTCCCCTACCCCCATTACCCTCTCTTCCCCCCTGCCCCGAACAGCCACGCCGCCATGCCCACCACCGCCAGCCGCCGTGCCCACCACCAGACGCCACCATCATCACCACCACCAGCCACCTTTCTGCCTATTCTCATTATTCGGCCTTCCAGGTTCCGTAACACGCAATCCCTTTTATCTATTCGTAGTTATTCTTATTTTCCCGTTTATGTTCCTGTTTAGGCTAGTTAGATATGCATGTTGTAGTGCATTTTAGGTTGTTAGGTAGCCTAGGATGTGGTTAGTGGATTTAGGTCTGTTTACTTGCACTGTTCATGTTTCTATTTTATCAAATTTGCAAATCTGCTGTTGCTGTGATCTTGTTCATATACTGTATTTCTTGTATATTGCTGCTCTTTCCACTGAATTTTCATGCTTATATTCATTATATGTAACTGCAGCTTGATTTTTTAATTCATATGAACTGTTTGATTGCTGTTTATTTTCGGGGAGAATCCAATTTTAGCCGGAATGCTGCCCAAATTTTTATAAATCTTTTTTACTTTCATTCATATTTTGATTTTGGAATCTTGAACTCTGTTTTCCTCTGCTTTAACCAAACCATTCATGAATGCCAGGGCATGCATTCTTATCCTCTTTGATTTCCTGGTTCCTAAACTGCAATTTTGATGTTTGATTCCTATTTTTGCTTTCTTTATCTCTATTTGAATCATCATCAAACTGTTTTACTTGTTTGAATATGAGTTACCTATAGCTTCTACCTGTGATTACTTGTTACTTGGACTATTTTCATTATGCCTCTTACTTTAACCCATTTTTCACTAAATCACTAATTTTAACTCTAACCAACCTAACCTTTTCAAAACTTTTTTTTGCTTTTCTTTCACTTTCTTTTAATATTCTAACCAAGGCATGATGTTAATTTTTCTATTTAACTTGCATTCAATTACATTTTGGATTGTGATTTCTTCTTTTCAGAATTTTCACTCATATACAATCCTAAATGCACATTTTACTTAACTCATATTCATTATCCTATTACTCCTTTGCCACTTTGTGTTTTCTTTGATTATTTGCCTATTTGCTTTCCTATCTTTATTATATCTTGGTTTCTGTTTTTTAGGATGTCAGATTCCCAGAGAAAGGGAAAAGGCAAGGCCACTACTGGCAAAAGGAAACGAGGAGAAGCCTCCGTATCTGTCATTGACCTCATGCATGATGCCTCCTTGCGGGAGAAAGCCTTTACCCCGCAGGAGAAGGCCGACCAGCTACTTCCCGCCAATGACCCAGTAAAGTTTGCAAACCGATACTGTGAGCTGAAGTATCTGGTGTTTGCAAACTCCAGGAACCTATACCTGGAGTGGACTTTGAAGATCCCAGAAGAACTCCAGCAATACACCTCTGATCAGATCAAACAAAGAGGCTGGTTCTTTTTGGAGAGACCTCTGACTGAGGTTAATGCATCTTGGGTTAGGGAATTCTACTGCAACTACTTCAAAACTTCCCTAGATGCAGTGAACCTCAGAGGGAAGCAGATTCTGGTTACTGAGGAGGCAATAGAAGAGGTTCTGAAACTTCTGCCTAAGACTGATCAGACAGATGGCTATCAAAAAGCTGAGGAGGATACGCGCTATATGCGATTTGACTGGGACGCAGTAGAGGCGAGGATCGCCCTTGACCTGACAGTTCCTTGGATCATGGGTCAGAACACCACCATGCCGAAAGGGATCAAGCGGATTTACCTGAATGATGAGGCTCGACTATGGCATCAGATATTCAGCAACTACATTATGCCGAGTACTCACGAGACTGAGATACTAGCCGCTATGATCACCTTCCTTTGATGTGTGATGGAGGGCAAGGACCTGTACCTGCCACGCTTTATCCGACACTATATGGCCAGGGTCCACGTCCGAGGCACTCTTCCCTTTCCCTATCTGGTTACACAGCTGGGCTGGCGAGCTGACGTGCCATGGGAGGATGCTGATGAGAGGCCACCTGCTGCTGAATACAAGAAGATTATCCCGCACAGCAGGAACTTCCTGGCCTTGGGCTACAGACCTCCATTCCTGACTGCCACTGCTGATGATACAGCTACACCATCTACCGGTCCCTCTTCCTCTACTGCTGCACCACCTACCCCTGCCACTACCACTGCACCTCCACCTGCCACATAGCCTGTCTATCATCTGGTGCACCGCTTGTTTCGACGACTTGACCAGATGGAGCGTCGCAACAAGCGACGCTATGAGCACCTGAAGCTGATGATACGATCCGGCGACATCCCCTCCGAGCCTGACACACCATCCGAGCCATCTGAGGAGGAGGCGGATGCGCCCGAGGTAGAGACCCATCCCTAGGGAGAGGCAGAGCAGGCAGACACCCAGCAAGCAGCACCCTAGTAGATCCAGGCAGCAGATCCTGAGATCCCTATTCAGACAGCCCCTCCTCTCCAGCAGCCGAACATTCAGCCAGCCACCACAGAGACACTAGCTACCATCCCTTCCAATGATGACACCCCTTCACACCCGGCTTGAGTGAGCATCGGGGACGATGCTACATTTTAAGTGTGGGGAGGTCGCCATCTCTAGCGTGTATTATTTTGGTGAACCACTACAGACTCTTTTTCTTTTATTTTGGATATTTTTCTATATTTTTTTCTTTATTTTTATTTTTATTTTTTGAGTACTTATACATTGCTACTTTCATGTATTTTTACTCTATTTCTGCATTTTGCATTTTTAGTTCATATTTTAGCCACTTAGTTCAGTTGCAATTCTAAGTTATTAGTTATAGAAATTGTGGATTAATTAGTATAGTTTACCCTTTTTAGCATAAGATAGCTTAGTTTAAATTGGAAAATATAAAAAGGGGAAGTAAACTAGAGACTTTAACATAATCAAAACAACCCACACCTTGTATATATAGCATTACATGTTAGTTAACAATACTTCATCAAGGAGAAACACTAGAACTTTAAAGCCATTCAATATAAGTTTTACATTGAGAATAATGAGAATTTTTAACTAAACCTGCATGACATACATAAGTGATAAATGATTTTTGAGCTAGAGAACACACAGCCTGTGAGTCTTGAGCATTAATTGTATGGTTGCATTCAAACCATAATTTCATCCCTGTGTGCTTCGCTTCTTTTTATTCTGATGTTCTTTACTTTGTTTTAATCTATATGTCCAATTGTAGAATATAAATACATAACAAGAAAGTGATTGAGGCCATTATTTGATTTTAACCCACCTGTCCCAAAAATAGCCTACCTTTTACATCACCTTTGTTAGCCCCCTTGAGCCTTTAAATTCCCTTTTATTTTATTTAGCCACACTAATAGCCTTAAGCAAAAAAACAAAATAAAATCCCAAGTTGAATCCTTGGTTAGCTTAAGATAGCAAATTATGAATAGTTTAAATATGGGAAACCTATTGGGAACATGGATGATAAAAAAACAAGAGGTAGAAAAATTGAAAAGAATAAAATAACTCAAAATAAGAAATTTTGGGAAGCATGCTCATGAGAAATCAAAGTGCTTAAATTACCATGTGCATTAAAAAAAGTTATTTTTCAGTATTTAATAAAGGGGATACAAAAGAATTCCCCAAACGCAAAATAAAAGCAATGCACATGGGATAAAAATAAAAATTGAAACATGAGCATGTAGCATCAAGTGGGAAAATATGGGAAAATAGGTAAAGAAGTTTTGTTTTCCTAAGTATGTATGTTAGGTGAGATCTTAGTCTAATTAATGATTCACTTATTAGCTCACTTAGCCTTATACAAATATCCTTACCTTTACCATTGGCCCCATTACAACCTTAATTAAAGACCTCATGATTTTTGGTATGACTGTATTCTATAATTGTTGATTGGTTAGATGAAGAACAAAGTTATAGAAAGGAAGAATAAAAAGAGGAATAGAGTGATTAACCCAATAAACACTGAGTGACTAGAGAGTAAACACAAATCCAGTGAGGGTTCAATAGCTCATTAACATTTATCTCTGTTTGAATTATCTAATTGTCTTGCAAGTTCATCAAATGCTTTTTCTCCCATCTCAATTGTAAAAGTGCTTATTGATTATCTAAGGCTTGGCTATATACATGACTCCTTGAGAATGTGAATTAATTTAACTACCTGTAAGCTTTATATATGAGTGAATAAATTAGAATTGCATGATGCATTTAGGTAGTTGCATTTAGATTAGATTGCATTGCATGACATTCCATCACTTTAACCTTACTTATTACCTTGGATTTAGCATGAGGACATGCTATTGTTTAAGTGTGGGGAGGTTGATAAACCCATATTTTATGATATATTTTGTGCTTAGTTTGAGTGATTTATTCAATCCTTCACCCACTTATTCATGTTAATTGCATGGTTTTACTTTCCCTTCCTTATTACGTGATGTATGTGAAAAACATGTTTTCTATGCTTTTAAATTAAGTATTTTAATCACCTTTAATTCCATTCGATGCCATGATTAGTGTGTTGAGTAGTTTTCAGATCTTCTAAGGTAGGAATGACTTAAAGGATGGAAAGGAAACATACAAAAATGGAAGGAAAGCACAAAATGGAGCTTCTGAAGAAACTGGCATCCACGCGATCGCATGGGCGACGCGGACGCATGCCAAGCGCAAAGAAGCAGCGACGCGGCCGCATGACTGACGCGACCGCGCGCCTTAAGCAGAACGCACATGACGTGGTCGCATGACTGACGTGACCACGTGACCCACGCGGACGCGTGACAGAGGCCACGCACCAGAAATTGCAGAAAACGCTTCTAGCGATTTCTGAAGTCCTTTTTGGCCCAATCCAAGTCCAGAAGGCATAGACCAGAGGTTATAAAGTGTGGGAACGCATCCATTCAGGGAGAGCTCGCCAATTTAGTTATTTCCCATGATTTAGATCTAGTTTTGAGAGAGGTTCTCTCCTCTCTCTCTCTTAGGATTTAGGACTTCTCTTAGTTTTAGGAGTGACTCTCAATCCCAGGTTCTTTATTTTTATTTATTCTTCCAATTTAGTTTATGAACTCTTCATGTTAGATCATAATTTCCCTTATTAATGTTATTTGAGGTATTTCAATTCATGATTGCTTTCTTTAATTTATGTTATTGTTGCTTTACATCTGAAGGCATTATTGTTCCAGCAAATTTACTTTTTCTTCTTTTGGTCTTGGTTAAGAAAGCAGTAACTCAGGAGTTATCTTATCTCAACATAATTGATAACTGTTATCTTCGCTAATTGAACTGAGCTTCAATCATCCCAACCTTTTCTTAGGAAATAAATAGGATTCGAAGATCAAACTAATTAGTCCCTTGACTTTCCTTTACTTTAGTAAAGGTTGACTAAGTGGAATTAAGATTCAACTAAGTCTGGACTTCCAATTTCTCATACCTTGCCAAAAGTTTGCTTTACAGTATTTATTTATTTTAATTGCTATTTAAATCATTTGTCATATTTGTTCCTCATTCTTAAAACCCCGAATTTACAATCTCCATAACCAATAATAAGAACATACTTCCCTGCAGTTCCTTGAGAAGACGACCCGAGGTTTAAATACTCGGTTATCAATTTTAAAGGGGTTTGTTACTTGTGACAACCAAAATGTTTGTAAGAAAGGTTGATTGCTTGGTTTAGTAACTATACTTGCAACGAGTATTTACCATAACTTCTAAACCATCAATCTTCCGCTCTTTCAGTGGCGCGGAAGCGTCAGGTGCGCGTCTGCATAAATGGGAGATATGGGCATGGGCACGGACGCGTATGGTGCGCGTCCGCATGGTGTGAGTTGGGCCAGAGGCACAAAGGTGGCCCAGAGTTGGCACAACTCTCGGGTCCTTGGCCTGGGCAACGCAAAAACGTGTCGACGTACGTGCGCATTGTGCGCTTGCGCGTGGGTGATCGGAGACATAATGGGGCGTGGAGGCGCCAGGTGCGACTACGCGTCGGTATGGAAACGCAAAGGGACGCGGACGCGTCATGTACGCATCCGCGTGGCTCAAGGCACAGAGTTGGCCCATAAGTGGCACAAATCTCTGGTCCTTGGCCTGGAGAGTGCGAAATGCACAACCAACGCGTGTGCGCACTGTGCGCTTGTGCGTGGCTTCTCTCTTTTTTTTCCAAAACACTAAGAAGAGCTCAAAATCCTCCTAACCTTCTCTAAGACACAAAAACCGACCAAAATGCAAAATCAAGTATTTTTATTTTGAATTTTTGAGGATTTTTCAAACAACTTGAGGAAACTTGGAATCCAAGCAAAAACTCAAATCCAACGAATTATCCTTAATTAAGGCATAGAATGTATAAACATCTTAGCAAGCAGAACAACATATACTAAAGAGTAAAGAAGTTATCTACAATGGAGCCCAATTCATTCATTCATTATATCTACAAGAGAATGGAAAGAGTTTACCATGGTGAGGTGTCTCCCACCAAGCACTTTTAGTTTAAGTCCTTAAGTTGGACATTTGGGAGGCTCCTTGTCAAGGTGGCTTATGCTTATATTCATCCTTGAACCTCCAAGAGTGCTTGCTTTTCAATCGGTTGTCAGAATTTCCAACCATCTTTACCAAGCTTGGGTGAGGTTCTTCCCAAGATATGAACTCCCAGAGTTGGTCTTCATGTTGTGATCCAGGGTCCCATATCTTATCTTCAAACCCATCTTCGAGTTGATCAAGACGATTCTATTTGGGTGGTAAATTATCCAAATTCCCATGTGAGCACCAAACAATCCTCCTAGACCCAATCAATTGAGCATTACATCCAACCGTGTGATCAAACGTTGAACATGCAGCCATAGTGAACCTATGATAATGTCTCCAACCACTACACAACTCTCCCCTACACTTAACTCCACAAAGGGCTCTAAGTTGACCATCATTTTCAAGCAACCCATATTCAAGTGAGAAAGCAAAGCTTATAGAAAGGAATTTTACCCACTTGAATGTTGTGTTGGGTGATGGTGGTTTAGGGAGGGTGACCTCCCCACACTTAGTCAATGCAAGGTTCATTCCCTTGTGGTCTTCCTTTGCAACTTCCACCTATATGCAAGCTCCTTCAACTTCAATTCCTTGCTCACCAACTTCTTCTATCTCTTCCCCATCACTCTCATCATAGATAGGAGGTTTAGTGAAGTCTACCTCAACATCAATTCCAAGCATAATGGGGAAGGACTCATCAAGGTCAAAAGGATCATGTGTTGATGCGGAATCATCATAAATAGGCTGGCCTATTACTTGGAATGCTTCTTCCAATTCTTCACTCACAACATGTCTTGGAGGTTGCACATTGATGAGCGGATAATTTATATCCTTTTGGCATTGTTTTTACTTAGTTTTTACTATATTTTAGTTACTTTTTATTATATTTTTATTAGTTTTTATGCAAAAATCACATTTCTGGACTTTACTATGAGTTTCTGTGTTTTTCTGTGATTTCAGGTATTTTCTGGCTGAAATTTAGGGACCTGAGCAAAAATCTGATTTAGAGGTTGAAAAAGGACTACAGATGCTGTTGGATTCTGACCCTCTTGCACTCGAAGTAGATTTTCTAGAGCTATAGAAGCCCAATTGGCATGCGCTCAATTGTAGTGGAACGTATACATCCTGAGCTTTCCAGAAATATATAATAGTCCATACTTTTCCCGAGATTTGATGGCCCAAACTAGCGTTCAAAGATAGCCTAAAACATCTTGGCGTAAAATGCCCAAACTGGCACCAGAATTGGAGTTAAACGCCCAAACTGGTACCAAAGCTGGCGTTTAACTCCAGGAACAGCCTATGCACGTGTAAAGCTCAAGGCTCAGCCCAAGCACACACCAAGTGGACCCCGAAAGTAGATTTCTGCACTATCTGCACTTAGTTACTCATTTTCTGTAAACCTAGGTTACTAGTTTAGTATAAAAACTACTTTTAGAGATTTATTTTACATCTTTGGACTATCTTTGATCAGTTTTATGCTATCATAGACCATTGTTCATGTTTGGAGGCTGGCCTCACGGCCATGCCTAGACCTTTTTCACTTATGTATTTTCTACGGTGGAGTTTCTACACCCCATAGATTAAGGTGTGGAGCTCTGCTGTTCTTCATGAATTAATACAATTAATACTGTTTTTCTATTCAATTTATGCCTACTTCTTCTCCAGGATATACTATTCTACTTAATTCAATTAAGTCAGAATGAAGGGGTGACCCGTGACAATCACCCAATCTTCGTTACTCGCTTAGCCAAGATCCGCGTGCCTGACAACCACAAAGCGGTCTACATGATGTTCAACGTAGTCATTGGATGACAGCTGGAGTATATTCTCTTGGATATCTAATACATGGACCGAGTAGAATTATTGGCTAGAATTATTGGCAGCATTCCTAATACATTAGTATCTTCGTGGATATCTAATACATTAGTATCTTCGTGGTATAGGCTAGAATTATTGGCAGCATTCCTGGGATTCGGAGAGTCTAAACCTTGTATGTGGTATTCCGAGTAGGATCCGAGAAGGGATGACTGTGACGAGCTTCAAACATGCGAATGTTAGGCGCAAGTGACAGTGTGCAAAAGGATCAATGGATTCTATTTCGACGCTAGCCGGAACCGACAGATGATTAGCCTTGCGGTAGCTGTACCTGGTATTTTTCATCCGAGATGAGAAATCCGATAGTTGATTAGCCGTGCAGAAACCGTAGAGGACCATTTTCACTGAGAGGATCTTACAGCTTGCCATGGACGGAAGTTACGCATGGTTGGAAGAATGCAATAGGAAAGTAGAGGTTCAGAAGCAATAAAGCATCTCCAGAAGCTTATCTGAAATTCCCACCAATGAATTACATAAGTAACTTTATTTTATGTTATATTTTATTTATCTTTTAATTATCAAAATCTTATAACCATTTGAATCTGCCTGACTGAGATTTACAAGATGACCATAGCTTGCTTCAAGCCGACAATCTCCGTGGGATCGACCCTTACTCACGTAAGGTTTATTACTTGGACGACCTAGTGCACTTGCTGGTTAGTTGTGCGGAGATGTGTAAAGTGTGAATCACGATTTCCGTGCACCACACATCCTCCTCAACATTGCTCTTTGTCCCAATGGAAGGAGGCTCAACAAGATCATCAAGGGGATTGATCAATGTGGACAAAAAATCACTAATGATAAAATCCACTTCTTGATCAATATCCCTCAACTCTCTGTCCAATTCCTTAACATCCCTTCCTAATTCCGTGGAAGGAAGCTCTTCAACTTGCGATTCCTCTATGTACTCAACATATCCTAAGTATCTAACCACTACTTCTTTTTGTTCAATAATCTCTACCTTCTCCTCTTGTGGTAATTCTTGCCTTAACTCCTCTTCTTCACCATGGAGCTCCAAATTTACTCCCTTACTAAGCTCCTTAGTTGCTTCTCCACATTCAACAACGGGAGTACTTGGAATGCATGAGCTTAGGTGGGAGGCTAGGCGACCAACGGCTTCTACCATGATAGCCATCTTGGTTTCCATCTCCTTAAACTCCTTTTCTGTCTCTTTTTGTTGCCTTAGGATATGAGATTTAAGATCCCTTAGTTCTTACGTGTGGGCTTCATCCGAAGGCGGTGGTGGAAAAGAGGGTTCATTGTTTGAGGGAAAGGTATTGTTGTTGGAAGGTGGTTCATGTTGGCGAAAGTTTTGAGGTGGTGCATATAGAATTTGTGGTTCTTGGGGGTATTGGTGTTGAAATGGTGGTTGTTCCGTGGGTTACCTGAAACGGTAGGTCGATCTCGGTCGAGATCTTCTGTACTGGTCAGAGTTGATGTGTCCGGCTGGGGGTAGTGGCCGGAGCTATCGTGTTCGACTTGTTGGACTGGCTGCACTGCTGATCCTTTGTCACCAGAGGGTGGGGGTTACCTGCAAGAGACTCCGATGCTTAAGTTAGCATGGGTATTAAACAGGTTTTTAGTAGAATCAGAGTATGAGTTATACCTGGGTGCTCCAGTGTATTTATAATAGTGTGGGATGACCTTCTTAGATAGATAAGTTAGTTATCTTAGCTTATCTTATCTTTTGGCGAGGTCAGCTTATCTTCAATGGAACCGCCCTTATCTCTATAGGCTTGGGTTGCCTTTGGATCTGGGTCGTATTCCTTGAGTTGGGCCCTTTTTGGGCTTTCCTGTCGATTTGGCCGACCTCTTTTAGGAAGAGGTCGGATAGTTTGACCTGAAGAGGTCGGTCACTTTGTCGCCAATCATCCCGGGTCGGATACCTCTTTTTGAATGTGGAACGTTTTTCTCTAAAAGTGCGCGCTTTTATATCAGCGCTTTGTCCTTGGGAACATGCGAGGATTTTTAATACCTTCATTAATTGGTATTGATTGCCCCGTTTCCCTTGGCTTTATTTTGAATTTTGCAATTTAGAAATGGTTTCTCTTCTTCGTAACCTCCCTTATTTTTCTTTCTTTCTGTTTTTCGCCTAGAGTTCATAGTTTCTCCTTGCGACGCCTGCTTGCTACTGCTTCCTGTGGAAGAGGGGTGATTCTGGATTTCATCTTCCGTTTCCTACTTTTGGCGAGTTTTTTCGGTCGAGGGGTGGCTCTTTCGTCTGCCGCTTCTGTTCTTCAGCTTTCTTTTGAGGTTTTCTCCTATTTCTCCAGGTTTGATTTTTCTTCCTTTCTCTTTTCCGTGTCACTTTTTCATGTCTGATTTTGAGAAAGTTTTGATTTTGCTCGGAGAAAGTTTGGATCTTTCTGCTTTTGCTGTGCCTGATTGCTGTTGTAATGTGTGTTCTGGGAGTTTCTTCGCCTTTTTGCATGAACCTTTTCGCCTTTTCTGTTGTTTGATGCTTTTAGGGATTTTGCATGTTATCACCGTTTCTGTTTGTGCTTTTGATGATGGTTTTGTTTGATTCTGAAAAAAGGTTGTGCCTTTGATGATTTTCGCTTGGCATGTTTGATGTTGGCGATGCTTTTTGCTGATAGACTGTAAAAAGATAGTGGCTTTGATGTCTTTTTGTGTTTTGACTTTCTTTTTCAAAATGTTTGTTATTTGAAATTTTCTTTTCTTGTTTGAGAGATGCCGGGACGTAAACTGTAGATTTTTCCTGAAACCTTGCTTTGTTACTGCCTCCAAAGGATGCCCCAGGACTTTGGCTTGAGTCTTGGGGTTTTCCTTTTCTGTTTTGTTCTTCTGTATCATATTAGTCGAGTTGTTATGCCCCTCGTCCGAGGTGTTTTTTAGTAATCCAATCTTCTTTTCTTATTGTAGGATTAGTTGGCCTCATGTCTTCTTGCAATAACATTGTAGAGATGTCTTCTAAAGTTCTCGAGGGGATGTTTGATTGGCTGGACTCCCTTGTCTTAATGTTTGTCTCTGTGGTGGACGCTGATTTTTGTGTAGAGCTAAAGAAACGTCATAGGATTTGTGGTAGCAGTGCCCGGGAGAGGGATTATGAGCTTGTAGTGCCCGACTCTGACGAGAGGGTTTGTTTTCCTACTTCGGTCGGGGGGGAGCGACCTTTCTTCTATGCTTATGAATATTTTTTCAGCCAGTTGGACATTACTTTTCCATTTACTGCTTTCGAGACCGACTTGTTGTGGTCGTGTAACATTGCCTCATCCCAGCTTCATCCAAATTTCTGGAGTTTTATCAAGATCTTTCAGCTGCTTTGCCAAGAGTTAGGCGTAACACCTTCTCAAACTCTTTTCCTTTATCTTTTTGTTTTTGCCAAGCCTGGTGCCTCTTCCAAAAAGAAAGCTTCCTGGGTTTCTTTCAAGTCTGCCCAGGGTCATAAAGTTTTTGCCATGTACGATGAGTCTTTTAAGGACTTTAAGAATTATTTCTTTAGAGTCCGTGCTGTTGAGAGGGTCCGTCCCTTTTTTCTTGATGAGAATGATGAGCCTGCTTTCCCTCTGGAGTGGCAGAAGGATGTGAGAGTGTCTCATTATACATGGGAGATGCTTGACGAGGTTGAGCGGGCTTTTGTTATTGTTCTTGAAGATTTATGGGGGAACCACCCCATCTTGATACAAAAAAGTTTTTGAATGACCTGTCCCTGGTTCGAACTGTTTTGGGTACTGTCTGACTTGTTTCTGTACTTGTTTCTTAGTTTGCCTCCTCTTTTTGTGATTGTGACCTTTTACTGTGGTTTGTTTTGTATTTTCAGAGATGTCAAAAAACAATGATTCCATGAAGGCCTTAAAAAAGGCCAAGAAGGCTGCTGCTGCTCAAAATATCTCGGCCAAGGTGACGGGAGAGGGATCTTCTCAAGTTCAGGTGAAGCCGCCCGTGCCGAGTTCTCCTGGGCCAAGGAAGGTGATTCCCACTCCTCGGGTTCGCCTGGCCGACCCTCCACAGTCTTCCACTGCTACTTCTGGTGCTCCTCCCAACAAGAAGGAAAAAACAATTGAGCCTTTCAACCTTGATGCCCCTGATTTTGACGCGGTCGAGTTCGTAGATCAGCAGATTGGTCCCTACGGTGTCCTCCCTATGGATGATGTATCACTCCTTTGTCATTTGGATTTTATAACTCGGAGTAGTGTGAAAATGGCACATATGGGAGCTGCCCTGTACCGAATTACTCAAAATCTTCCCCTCCATGCCACCAAAGCTTTTATGGAGGAGGCAAAACAGGAGTTCAATCGGATGAAGGGCTTGAAGGAGGATCTTGAGGTGAAGGTGGCCAAACTAGAGAAGGATCTGAAGAATGAGGAGGCGAGTTCCCTTGCTCTGGCGGCTTCTGTGTGATTGGCCGAGGACACGGCATTGAGGTATAAAGACAGCTACGTCACATCCTATCGGGAGGGAATGCGTTTGAAGGAGGAGTTGGAGAACGCCCGAGCTGATTACTCCGAGCTCCAGGGTCATCTTGTTGGCAGTGTGAATGCTGCTTACGAGAACCTGAAGGAGCAGGTTCAAATTATTGCTCCCGAGGCTGACCTTACTCTTTTTAGCTTGGACAATGTTGTGAGGGATGGTAAGATTGTCCCTGATGACCAGGATGATGACGATGTCGAACCTTCCCCAGTGCCTTCATCCAAAATGTCAACTTGTACAGTTCCTTTAATTGAGGTCGGTCATTCCGTTTCTGATTTAGACTGTCAGATCTTGAATCGGGATGATGGTACCATGGATGCTGTATCTATTCAGACTCGCACTCCTTCTCCCCGTACTGATGCTGCCGAGAAGGCTCCCGATCTTAGCTGATTTTTCTTGGATGTTTGTGCAGATAGCCCGGCTTGTGGGCTTTTAAACTCTTTATTTTATAGTTTGAATGTTTTGCTGACTGCTGATACTCCTTCTGGTTGCTTGTTTAGAAACTTTTTATTTTGAAAAAACAACAAGTAACTTTCAAGCTTTTGGGCCTGACCCTGAAGCTTGTTATAATATTGTATTTTATATCATGCTTGTTTGCACTTGTCTTGGTACCTTTCTGGGTTTTGAGAATGCTGGAGCCTTGTTGCTCGGCCTCTTTGGATTGCTTTGTACTTATTACTTGTAGCTTGGATCCTTTGAGGTTGTGGATGTGTGGATCCAACTGTCATTTCGGTTTTCTCGATCTTACTTGTATTTATTTTTAGCAATCCATAACCAATTTCTTTATGTTGGTCCTCTTTCCAGTTATTTTTGTAGTCCTCTTTTTTGGACCTTTGTCAGGTCTCCTTCAGGGACTACCTTTTTAACTTGTTTGTGGGAGACCGACTTCTTTACGTCGTCCTTTTCCAAGTTATTTTTGTAATCCTCTTTCTTGGACCTTGGTCAGGTCTCTTTCAGGGATTACTTTTATAACTTGTTTTTTTGTAGGAGACCGACTTCGTCATGTCGATCTCTTCTAAGTTATTTTGTAATCCTCTTTCTTGGACCTTTGTCAGGTCTCTTTCAGGGATTACTTTTATAACTTGTTTTTCGTAGGAGACCGACTTCGTCATGTCGATCTCTTCTAAGTTATAGCAATTCCTCTTTTATAGGGTTGGCCAGACCTCTTTCCAGGGATTTGCTGATAACTTGGGTTGACTCGGTCCGACTTTTTTAATGTCGGCCAGTCTTTAAGTTATTATTTAGCAATCCATTAAGACCTCGTCAGGTCCTTTCTCCGGATCACTTTCGATAACTTCTTGCATTATTCTGTTTTCATCTTTGCCGATTTGTAGAAAGTGGATTAAATCCTCGTTTAGTCGACCTTTAGATGAATTTGGTTTTCATCTCTCTTGGTCTTTATCGTGATTGGACAGTGAATTTGTTTTTCACTTTTTGTCAATCTGTTGCTTTATAATCGGACGATGAATGTTTCAGATTAACGCGTCTTGAAAACTTGTAGAATCGTCTAATATATTTTATTTAAAAGACAATGAAAATATGTACATATAGATTTTTTATCCTTTTGAATTGGATAATTTCTGGATCTCAACATGGTGCCTCAATAAAAAACCTTTTCAGGAAAAAGAGTGCATCTCATGCTGGTATCCTTTATTTCTAACTATAGTACCTTCTTAAGTTACAGGCATGCCACGATCTGGGGAACTCTCACCCGTCGAGTTCAGATAATCTGTAGTAGCCCTTCCCAAGTACTTCTATGACTCGGTAGGGTCCTTTCCAGTTTGCCGCCAGCTTTCCTTCTCCGGGTTAGTTGTTCCGATATCATTTTGGAATAGGATGAGATCATTTCCAGCGAAACCTCTTGGCACTACTTTTTGATTATATCTCAAAGCCATTCGGCACTTTAGCGCTTCTTCCCTGATCCGAGCTCTTTTTTGGATTTTCGGAAGTAGGTCGAGCTCTTCTCTTTGAAGTTGAGAGTTGGCTTCTTCATTGTAGTGGACTACTCTAGGCGACCCTTCCTCGACCTCCACTGGGATCATTGCCTCCACTTTGTACGCTAATCGAAATGGTGATTCGTTTGTGGTGGAATGTAGCGTTGTTTGATATGCCCATAGGACTTGTGGAAGTTCTTCGGCCCAAGCTCCCTTTACATCTTGCAGTCTCCGTTTCAGCCCAGCTAATATGACTTTGTTGGCCGCTTCGGCTTGTCCATTGGCTTGGGGATGTTCGACGGAGGTGAACTGGTGTTTTATGTTCAAGTCGGCTACTAATTTTCTGTAGCCTGCGTCTGTGAATTGGGTGCCATTGTCTGTAATGATGGAGTATGGAACCCCAAACCTTGTGATGATGTTCCTATATAGGAATTTCTGGCTCCTTTGAGCAGTGGCATTGGCTAGGGGCTCTACCTCGATCCACTTTGTGAAATAGTCTACCCCGACTATGAGGAATTTAACTTGTCCCGATCCCTGGGAAAAGGGTCCGAGAAGATCGAGTCCCCATTTTGCAAATGGCCAAGGTGAGGTTACGCTGATGAGTTCTTCCGGCGGGGCGATGTGAAAGTTGGCATGTTTCTGGCATGGTGGACATGTCTTTACAAACTCTGTAGCTTCCTTTTGTAGAGTTGGCCAATAAAATCCCGCCCAGAATACTTTTTTGGTGAGAGCTTGTGCTCTGAGATGATTGCCACAAATGCCACTGTGTATTTCCTCTAAAACTTCCCTTGTGTTGGAGGTCGGCACACATTTTAATAATGGTATTGAAATCCCTCTTTTGTATAGGGTGTTGTTTATGATAGTGTAGTACTGTGCCTCCTGTTTTAATCTCTTTGCCTCCTTTTCATCTGTGGGGAGTGTTTCTGTTTTGAGGTAATTAATTATGGGGGTCATCCATTCTTGATCCTGACCTGTTATGGCTAGGACTTTTTCCTCTTCCGAGACTGACGGGTTCTGTAGCATTTCCTGGATGAGGCTTCTATTGTTGCCCCCTGGTTTGGTGCTGGCTAGCTTTGAGAGTGCGTCAGCTCGGGCATTTTGTTCGCGGGGTATGTGGTGGATCTTATATTCCCCGTGTTGTCCGAGATGTTCCCTGGTCTTATCCAAATACTTTTTCATAGTGGAGTCTTTGGCTTGGTAGCTCCCTGTTATTTGTGAGGTGACTACTTGTGAATCGCTGAAGATGTTGAGTTTTTGAGCTCCCACCTCCTTACCCAGCTTCAAACCAGCTAGTAACGCTTCATATTCCGCCTGGTTATTTGAGGCCGGGAACCCAAATTTGTGGGAAAGCTCCACTTGGGTTCCTTGGTTGCTTTCTATTATCATACCCGCAATGCTTCCAGTTTTATTCGAGGAACCGTCCACGTAGAGGTTCTATTCTGTGGGGGTTTCCAGGGTGTCAGTGAATTCTGCAATGAAGTCGGCTAAGTACTGTGATTTGATGGCTGTCCGAGCTTCATATTGGAGGTCGAACTCGGATAACTCGAGTGCCCATTGTAAAATTCTACCTGCTAGATCTGTTTTCTGCAATATCCCTTTTATGGGTTGGTTGGTCCGAACCTTAATGGTGTGAGCCTGGAAGTACGGGCGAAGTCCTCAAGATGTCAGTATGAGAGCGTAGGCAAACTTTTCTATTTTTTAGTAGTTCAACTTAGATCCTTGCAGCGCTTTACTAATGAAGTATACAGGTTGTTGCCCTTTGTCGTCTTCTCGAACTAGTGCTGAGGCTACTGCCCGACTTCCTACCGCGAGGTATAATACGAGTGGCTCTTCCTCTCGTGGTCGAGTTAGGATAGGTGGTTGTCCCAAGAAACTTTTGAAATCCTGGAAGGCTTGCTTGCACTCTATTGTCCATTCGAACTTCTTTCCTTTCCTTAAAGTAGCATAGAAGGGGAGAGATCTTATCGCTGATCCTGCTAAGAATCTGGATAAGGCTGCCAATCTCCCGTTGAGTTGTTGCACTTCTTTGACGCAAGTTGGGCTCTTCATGTTGAGTATGGCCTGGCATTTATCCGGATTCGCCTCAATTCCTCTTTGTGTGAGCATAAAACCTAAGAATTTTCCTGCTTCTACTGCAAAATGCATTTTGCAGGATTGAGTCGCATGTCATGCTTCCTTATAGTGTCGAACACTGCCAGGTCTGACAATAATGTCTCTTCACTTTGTGTCTTCATTAACATGTCGTCCATGTAGACTTCCATGATTTTTCCGATATGATCTGAAAAGACTTTATTCATTAGCCTTTGATAAGTAGCTCCTGCATTCTTGAGACCAAAAGGCATCACGATGTAGCAGTAATTTGCTTTTGGTGTTAAAAACGAGGTCTTTTCTTGATCTGGTGGATACATGGGGATTTGATTGTATCTGGAATATGCATCCATAAAAGAGAGGTATTTATATCCAGATGAGGCATCCACTAGAGCATCAATACTTGGGAGTGGATAAAGATCTTTTGGGCAGGCTTTGTCGAGATCGGTGTAGTCGGTGCACATTCGCCACTTCCCATTTAATTTTTTCACCAAGACGACGTTAGCTAGCCATGGTGGGTACTTGACTTCTCTTATGAATCCTGCCTCCAGTAGTGCCTGTACCTGTTCTTCCACAACTTGGGATCATTCTGGTCCAAGTTTTCTTCGTCTCTGCTGTACCGGCCGAGATCCTGGATAGACCGCCAACTTGTGACACATTAGCTTGGGGTCTATGCCTGGCATGTCTGCGGCTTTCCATGTGAAGAGATCGACATTATCTTGTAAGAACTGTACTAGTAATTCTTTTGCGTCCCCTCTTAGGATCGTGCCAATATTAGTTGTTTTGTCCGAGGTGTCTCTAATCTGAACTTTTTCTACTTCACCTTCAGGCTGTGGACGGAGTTCTTCTCGTCTCTGAGCTTCACCAAGCTCAATTGTATGGAACTCTTCTCCTCTGCCTCTGAGGTTTAGACTTTCGTTATAACAGCGGCGTGCCATCTTTTGATCTGCTTTTATTGTAGCGATTCCTTCTGCAGTTGGGAATTTCATGCACAGATGTGGAGTTGAGACTATTGCGCTGAGTTGATTCAATGTTGTCCGACCTATTAAGGCGTTGTACGCTGAACTCACGTCGACCACTATGTAGTCTATTTTGAGTGTTCGGGATTGGTTTCCTCTTCCGAACGTTGTGTGTAGCGAGATGTAACCAAGTGGTTGCACTGGGGTGTCTCCCAGTCCGAACAGGCTGTTTGGGTATGCTATAAGCTCCTTTTTTTCTAAACCAAGCTTGTCGAAGGCCGTTTTAAATAAGATGTCGGCGGAGCTCCCTTGGTCTATCAGCGTGCGGTGGAGATTTGCGTTTGCTAGTATGATGGTGATGACCATGGGATCGTCGTGTCCCGAGATGATACCGGATGCATCTTCTTTGGTGAACGTAATTGCAGGGATGTCGGGTTCTCTTTCCTTCTCCTTGACATGATATACTTCTTTGAGATATCTTTTGCGAGATGATTTGGAGATTCCTCCTCCTGCAAATCTGTCGTGTATCATATGGACGTGTCTTTCTGGTGTACAAGGTGATCTCTCAGCTCGTCTGACATCTTCATCCCTTCTTCTCTTTCTTTGCTCATCATCTCGGGTGGCCAGAAACCGATCTAGTTTTCCTTCTCTCACTAATTTTTCTATGACGTTTTCTAAGTCAAAGCATTCGTTGGTGGAATGTCTGATAAACCACTATTTTATGGTTTATATTGTGTTTAATTGTGTGGTTTTATCATGATCTTTACCCACTTATTCGTTAAATAAGCATGCATTTATAATTCCTTCTTAAAGTTATTGCATGATTGAAAACCTGCTTCCTAGAGACTTTTAATTATGTATTTTATTTCTCCTTTATTCCATTCGATGCCGTGATCTGTGTATTAAGTGTTTCAGGCTTTATGGGGCATGAATGAGTTGGATATTGGAGAGGAAGCTTGCAAAAATGGAAGAAACACAAGAAATTGAGGAGATGACCAGCGAGAAGTGACGCGGCCGCATGGATAACGCGACCGCGCGAAGAAGAGGAAATCGCAGTGACGCGGACGCATGAATGACGCGACCGCGCGGCATGGAATAGCACGAGTGACGCGGCCGCATGGATGACGCGACCGCGTGGCAAAGCAGAAAGCCGAATGACGCGGCCGCATGGATGACGCGTGACATGCGCGATCTGCATAATCTGCAGAATCGCTGGGGGCGATTTCGGGCCCTATTTTGACCCAGTTTTCGGCCCGAAAAAGCAGACTAGAGCCAGAGAACATGCAGAAACCAACAACAACATTCATTCCGCATAGTTTTTAGTTTTTAGATCTACTTTCCTCTCGTCTAGGTTTTCTCTCTACACATTCATAGTTTTTAGGATTTGTTATGTTTATTGTTTTTGCATTGGGATATTGAGAAGAGTTATTGCCTCATCAAGACTTCGACATTCTAGTTCGTTCTCTTTACTTGTCTCTTACTCTTCCATGTTCCTTAATTTACTTAATTTTACTATTTGATTATTTTAGCATTTATTAATATAAGAATTACTTTTATTTTTAATTAATCTTTTGATCATTATTTATCATATCTTTCTTTAATTCCCTTTCTTATCTTATGAATTCTTCATTTACAATGAGCGAGTAGTTCCCTAACTTGATGGGGAGTTGATTGAAAGGAACCCTTGAGTTAGGATGCTCAAGAGAGAGATTGTAATTGAGTTTATTGTTGGATTGCTCTCTAGTCACTAACACTAATCCTCCCAAGAGTGGATTGGAACTTGTGGATAGAATAGCATTCCAACTCGTTTGACTTTCCCTCACTTAGTAAGGGACAACTAAACACAATAATCCTCAATTGTCAATTAATCTTGAGAGTACTCCAACATGAATAGGGCTTCCAGCTAATCAACTCCCAGTCAATGATTTTATTTAAATTTATATAAATTCTCTAATTTAATTTTCTGCCATTCAACTCAAACCTTTTTGAAAACATCTGATTAATAAAATAGCACACTTTTCTGCAACTCGTTGGGAGACAACCTGGGATTCACACTCCTAGTATTTTAATTTTAATTTCTGTGACACCCTTCTAAATTGATAAGCGGATTTCTGGTTGGTTGAGAACTATACTTGCAACGCATATTTTATATTCATTCTTAACTCGCCAATTTCCGCTCGCATCAATTTTTGGCGCCGTTGCCGGAGAGTTGCAATAGAGTGCAAAAGTTATTAATTGGAATTTATTTATTTATATTTTATTTTATTTTGCTACTATGAGCTTCTTGTTTCTTTCGTTAGATGACACATTCGCTTCCTGATCCAAGCTTGCTACTATTCGATCCTGAGATTGAAAGAACTATTTCATGAATAAAGCAAGCTCGGCGTCGGTTAGTCCTCCCTGAGGGCGGATCTGAAATGTCACCTGAGAAAGAAACCAGCCCCCGTTCTACTGATTTGGTTGTTTTACGTGCAGGTAACATAGCAGCAGCCATGAGAGTTACTATCCAGGAGGCTGGAGCCCCTGATTTTACAATGCAACCATTTCAAGCGCATCACCCAGCGGTGGCTACAGACTTTGAAATAAGGACCGCACTGCTCAATTTGATGCCCAAGTTTCATGGCTTACCTGCTCAAGAGCCTATCAAGCACCTGAGAGATTTTCAGGCAGCCTGTTCTACTGTCAAGCGTGATGGTGCAGATGAAACTTCAATTTTGCTAAAAGCTTTCCCATTTTCTCTTGAGGGGAAGGTAAGAGAGTGGTACTACACTCAACCAGCAGCAATTGTATCCAACTGGGATACACTGCGAAGAGAATTCTTGGAAAAGTTCTTTCCAACTGAAGTTACTGATAAACTGAGGAAAGACATATCCATGATTGTTCAGGATGACTCTGAAACTCTTTATGAATACTGGGAGCGCTTCAATAATCTTCTGGAAGCTTGCCCCCACCATATGATTGACAAGCTAGTGTTACTCGGTTATGTCACACAGGGAATGAGGCCCCAAGATAAGACCACATTGGAAAGTGCTAGCAATGGGTCTATGAAAAAGTACAAGACCACTGATGAGGCATGGCAATTGATCAACGACTTAGCTGAATCTACTAGGAATCACAGGCAGAAACAAGGCCGTTCAAAAGCCATTGCAGAAGTATCCTCTAGCAGAGAGACTACTGCTCTATCTCAGAGTATCTGTGAAATGACCAACTTGCTGAAGCAGATGCAATTGAACCAACAACAAGTTCAGCAAGCTCAACCTTCTCCAGCACAGCAAAACCAATAGTTAGTCCCACAAAGAGTTTGCGAAATCTGTGCTGATTATAGCCATTATACTGATGAATGTCCACAGCTCCAGCAGGAAGACAACATCATGGCAGCCACACATAACTTCTATGACCGCCCCAACCAAGGGTACAATCAAGGTGGCAACTACAGCCATGGATGGCAAGACAATTCTAACCAGAATTGGAGGGACAACAATAACAACAGAGAAGGCAAAGATAATTAGGGAAATCAGAGGTGGAATAACAACAACAACAGGCAGCAGAATTAGAATCAGCCTTATAGAGTACCTCACCTAAGGCAATCCCAAGGACCACAGAATACCCAACAGCAGACCTCTCAATTTACCCATCCTTCTCTATCTGCTAATGATGACTTACTACAATCTATTGATCAAAGACAACAGACCATGGAAAACAACATTAATGCCACTCTGAATGGTCTGACCACTACTTTGCAGGCTTTTGTCTCCCAGATAGGATCAATGAACAACTCCAATAACCAACCTTTGAGCTCCAGTAGAATCCCCTCTCAACCATTACCCAATTCAAAGGGTGGCATTAATACCATCACCCTGAGGTCCGGAACCACACTGCAGGAGAGGAATCAGGAGGAGCCAAACCCACCAGAACACGCCTCAGCTGAAGAGGTAATGGAAATAGAAGATGTTGAAGAGGAAGAGGACATACAGGACATGGCTGAAGAAGAAGAAGTGAAACCATGAGAGGAAGCACTAAAAGGCGCAGACACTGCAGAAAACGCCACTCCTATTCCATTTCCATAACTTGCAAGGAAGCCCAGGAAACAGCTGGAACCTGATCCAAAAATGGTAGAGATATTCAAAAAGGTTGAGGTAACTGTTCTCCTTTTTGATGTTATTCAACAGGTACCTAAATATGCAAAGTTTCTAAAAGATTTATGTATACATAAAGACAAAATTAATGAATTAGAAACTATTCCTTTAGGAAGTTCTATATCTGCTTTAATGGGAGGTTTAACTGAAAAATGTAGTGACCCAGGTCCTTGTATAGTTAATTGTACTATTGGTGGTGTGATAATTTCTGACTGCATGTGTGATTTAAGAGCATGTGTAAGTATAATGCCTTTGTCTATATATGATATTTTGAGGCTCTCTCCCTTAAAAAGGTCGGCAGCTCATTTTGTGTTAGCAGATAAAAGCATTATTACAGTGGTTGGAGTTGCTGAAGATGTACTAGCAGGCATTAAAGGGCTTACATTTCCCATTGATTTTTATATCCTGGAGATGCCCCTAAATGTCTCAGACAAGCCATCATCAATCCTACTCAGAAGGCCATTCTTGAAGACCTCAAAGTTTAAATTAGATGCTTTTTCAGGAACATACTCTTTTGAAATAGATGGCAGAGTAGTAATCTTCAATTTGAATGGAGTTATGAAGCATCCTCCGGAGGATCACTCTATCCTCAAGTGTGACAGTATAGATGAAACAGTGGCTGAAGTCCACCAGGAGGAATTTGAAGAGAAGCACACAGGACAAGGTCCAAGTGTGGGGACATTCTCAGAGGACAATGACAGTGCCTTACCACTGTTACCAGCTCCAGACAACCCAGAGCCTGAACAAGATCAGAAGTTGGAATTAAAACCCCTTCCCCCACACCTTAAATATGCTTACCTTGAAGACAGGCAGAAGTTTTCGGTTATCATTGCAAGGGAACTCACTTCTCAACAGGAAGAGCAGTTACTTGGTGTGCTGAGGAGGCACAAGAAGGCAATTGGTTGGAGTTTGGCAAACATAGTAGGCATCAATCCTCAAATCTGTGAGCATAGGATATTTTTAGAAGAGGGAGCAAGACCTGTCCATCAACCCCAGAGAAGACTGAACCCCACTATCCTAGAGGTTGTCAAAAAGGAAGTGACCATACTACTAGAGGCAGATATCATCTATCCCATCTCAGACAGTGAATGGGTAAGCCCAGTACAAGTGGTGCCAAAGAAGTCTGGAGTCACTGCAGTTAAGAATGAGCATGGAGAGCTCCTGATAACCAGAGTTCAGAACGCCTGGAGGGTCTACATTGACTACAGACGCCTTAACCAAGCAACCTGTAAGGATTACTATCCTCTTCCATTCATTGATCAAATGCTGGATTGCCTGTCAGGTAAATCGCATTATTGCTTTTTAGATGGTTACACAGGTTATTTCTAGATTCATATAGCTCCTGATGATCAGGAAAAGACCACTTTTACATGTCCTTTTGGGACTTATGCTTACAAGAGAATGCCCTTTGGCTTGTGCAATGCACCAGCTACTTTCCAGAGGTGCATGATGAGTCTTTTCTCTGATCTTATTGAGGACTGTATGGAGGTTTTTATGGATGATTTTAGTGTTTATGGCGATTCCTTTAGCCTTTGCTTAGATGGATTATCTAGAGTGTTAGATAGATGTGTCAGTACAAACCTGGTATTAAATTTTGAAAAATGTCACTTTATGGTTAAACAAGGGATTGTACTAGGACATGTTGTGTCTAACACTGGCATTTCTGTAGATCCAGTAAAGGTGGATGTTATTTCTAGTTTACCTTACCCCTCTTCTGTGAGAGAGGTCCGTTCTTTCCTTGGCCATGCAGGTTTTTACAGGAGGTTTATTAAGGACTTCAGTAAGGTAGCACTTCCCTTATCCAGGCTACTGCAGAAAGATATTGAGTTCGAGTTCAGTAAAAATTGCAAACAAGCGTTTGATAAGCTGAAAACCGCCCTGACTCAAGCTCCAATTGTGAGAGGACCAGACTGGAGCCAACCATTTGAAATAATGTGCAATGCTTCCAACCATGCAGTAGGAGCAGCACTGGCTCAGCGTGAAGGTAAGGATCCTTTTGTTATTGCTTACGCGTCTAAAACTTTAGATGCTGCTCAGTCGAATTACACTACTACTGAGAAAGAGCTTCTTGCTATTGTTTTTGCTCTGGATAAATTCCGAGCCTATTTACTTGGTACTAAAGTAGTAGTAGTGTATTCAGACCACGTAGCTCTAAAGTATTTATTATCTAAAAAGGAGTCCAAACCAAGGCTTATACGTTGGATACTACTATTACAAGAATTTGATTTAGAAATTAAGGATAGGAGTGGTAACCAGAATTTAGTGGCAGACCACTTAAGTTGCCTTGAGCACATTACAGATGACTCCACTCCTATAGCTGATAATTTTCCCTTTGATAACCTGCAAGCAGTATCTGAGATAGTCCCTTGGTATGCACCTGTAGCTACTTATCTAGTTAGCCGCACCTTCCCTCCGAACTTTTCTAAGCATCAAAGAGACAAGCTGAAAAGCAAGTCTAAATATTATATATGGGATGACCCATATTTATGGAGATGTGGCACGGACCAGATAATTAGACGGTGTGTGCCTCAATCAGAATTCCAGTCCATCTTAGAGGCCTGTCACTCATCTGAGAGTGGAGGACATTTTGGCCCTCAAAGAACTGCTAGAAAAATCTTAGACTGTGGATTCTGGTGGCCTACTCTTTTTAAGGACGCTGCTGAATTTTGTAGAACTTGTTTCCCATGCCAGAAATTTGGTAATATATCCAGGAGGAATGAGATGCCTCAACAGATTATGCTTTTCTGTGAAATTTTTTATGTTTGGGGCATTGACTTCATGGGTCCATTTCCAAATTCTAATGGTTATTTCTATATATTGTTAGCTGTGGATTACGTTTCCAAATGGGTGGAAGCAATTCCTACCCGCAATGATGATGCTAACACTGTTGTTTTCTTTGTGAGAAACCATATTATCTGTCGCTTTGGATCACCACGAGCAATCGTGAGCGATCAAGGCACCCATTTTTGTAACAGGAGACTAACAGGACTAATGAAGAAACATGGGATAATTCATAAAGTTGCAACAGCCTACCATCCTCAGACTAATGGGCAAGTCGAGGTGTTAAATAGAGAGATAAAACGTATCTTGCAGAAGATAGTCAAACCTCATAGAAGAGACTGGAGCACCAGGCTACAAGATGCACTATGGGCATGCAGAACAGCATACAAAACACCCATTAGGATGAGTCCTTTGCGCTTAGTTTATGGAAAAGCTAGTCATCTCCCTGTTGAAATAGAGCATAAAGCCTTTTGGGCAGTAAAGGAATGCAACATGGGAATTGAAAAAGCCGAAGCTGAAAGGAAGTTGCAACTGCAGGAACTGGAAAGCCTTCGCCTAGAAGCTTATGAGAACTCAAGACTATACAAGGAGAAGATGAAGGCTGTACATGATCAGCACATCAAGAGGAAAGAGTTCCAACATGGGGACTTAGTCCTCCTTTATAAATCTCGACTGAGGCTCATGCCAGGCAAGTTGAGATCAAGATGGGAAGGTCCATACAGAGTAGAGAAGGCCGAACCGTACGGAGTCTATCACCTAAGTCATCCTTCAAGCTCTGAACCTATCAAAGTTAATGGACATCGTTTAAAACTGTACCATGGCGAGAAGCTGAAGAAAAACAAGGAGCTCGAGATCTTCCTCTTGGAATATCCCCACATAGCTGAAGACTGAGCTAGTGGAGCATCCAACTTACAGACGTTAAAGCAAAGTGCTAGGTGGGAGACAATCCACCATGGTATGATCGTTCTTTTCCTTATTTTTAATTTTCTTATTCAATAACTCTTCTCTTCATTAGTACATTTCGTGCATCTGCATTTACATACCTTTATTTTTAATTATAAAAAAAATAAAAAATAAAAAAAAATAAAAAATAAAAAAAGATCACGCGACGCGACCGCCTCATTGACGCGTCCGCGTCGCAAGGAGCTGGGAGACAATAATAATATGAACAGAGAGTTACGCAGGAGCAGGGCTGGAGGCGTGCCAATGGCACAAATCACCCCACGCGACCACGTCACTGATGCGACCGCGTCACTGACGCGACCGCGTCATATGGGAATAATAGCCTCCCACGCAACGCGTGCCCCATGCGGCCGTGTGACCAAGATTTTGACATCAAACTGGTGCACACCCGAAAGTTGTGCTAGAGTGGTGCTGGACTGGCGCTGGACGCGTAGTCCCTCTCACGCGATCGCGTGCCTCACGAGTCCGCGCCACATCCTTCTGAAAGCCCACTCACGCGATCGCGTGCCCCACGCGATCACGTCACTTAAAATTTGGCATTGTATGATTTTGAACAGAGAGTTGTGTGAGTGCGAGGCTACCCTCGCGCCATTAGCCTAAAACGGGTCACGCGACCACGTGACCGACGCGACCGCGTGATTGAGTTTAAGCGCAAGGCGCGCGACCGCGTGCCCCACGCGACCGCGTCGCTTGCGCCGCACAATTTTCCCTAATTTGCCAATTATCATATCTTTTTCTCCCCAAATCCTATTTTCTCTTTTCCCTCCTTATTTCTTCTCCCTCCCTTCCTCCCTTTTTCCTTATTTCTCACTTTTAACTCTCTCTCACCCCCATTAACAAGATTTTTCTTTCTCCTTCCCTCCTTACTTTTCTATTATTCTTCTTATTTTTATATGTCATCTTCTTTTCTTTTCTTTTTCCCTTCATTCTTCATATATTCATTTTCCTTCTTTTTCCTTTTTACTTGGTGTTATCAATTTATTTGAGTCACTATTTATTATTATATGCTTGTGGATTGTTGTAAATTTGTTTGACAATTATATATTGCTTTTTAAGGGATTACTTGCATGTTCAAATTCTTATTTTCAAAAGCTTCTTCTACATGCATGCTATGTGTTTGTGAAAAAGCCCATATGGCATTATGAACTTCTCTACATTTTTCTACTCTAATATTCAATGCTTGCTTTTCACAAATTCCCTTTACCATTTTATTCATTGAATTTAATTGTCAATACAAATGTGATGGTTTGTTACAAGTGATGCTTGATCTATGCTACTCATGCCCTTTGCCGGCATGCCAATAAACACCTTGTATTCACTTGTCATCATATGCACTAGTTTTTCCATTAATGAGTTTTCACATGTACTCACGAGCGTGTGTTAATATCATTTACCTTTTTACGAGCATTTATAACCATCCTTTCCGTTCTCTTCCTTGCTCTATCCCTTTAAATTTAATCTACTTTCTCTTCCCTTTTTCAGGATGGCCACCAAGAAAGGAAAGGAGAAAGCTACTCCCAAACAACCAGCAAGGAGAGGAACGAAGAGAGCATTAGTGGCAGAACCCTCTTCAACTGCGGTTAAGCCCTCAACAAAGAAAATTAAGAGGATTATAAAGGTTGATGATAAAGAAAGAGCCCTCCCAGCCAAGGACACTGTGCGATTCCCTAATCGCTACTGTGAGTAGATGTTCCCCATCCTGGCAGAAAGAAACTACAACAACGAATACCTCCTTCTCCTCCCGCCCAATATTGCTACCTTTGTTGAGCCACAAATTGCCCGAAGACAATGGGGTTTCCTACAGAGACAGCCAAGGCAGGTCAATCTTTATTGGGTAGTCGAGTTCTACTCCAACTACCACCTACCAACCCTGCAGTCTGTTTACGTCCGTCAGAAACAAGTCCCATTACAGAAGAAGCCATTCAAAAAGTTCTAAGTCTTCCCCCTATTCTAGAAGGATTGGACACCTTTCAAGAAGCCGCACTCAAGCGCCAGATGTACCAACTTGACTGGGACGTAGTTCTAAGAGTTATTGCACTACCTGGCAACAGATGGATCTACGGATACCATCGTACCTGCCCTAAGGGAATTTCGGCTTCAGCACTTACCTTGGAGGCTCGCATATGGGCACAGATTATGTCCCATTACGTCTTTCCGAGCACTCACGAGTCCTCCTTCACTGCGGACATGGCCGTTCTACTATGGTGCATCCTTACAGACCAACCTCTGAATCTATCCAGACACATCCGGAATGCCATGGGACACGTACAAATCGCGGGCAACTTACCTTTTCCTGCCCTGGTCTCAGATCTTGTCTCAGCAGCCGAAGTCTCCTACAGAACTGGGGACACCAAAGCCATACTTCCACGGGATGATCAGTTTGTCTCCAACGGGAAGTACCTTAGACTTCCAGCAGCCACTATCAGCCAGCCCACTGAACCAGTTGAAGATATTCCTTCTTCAACACCACAAGCACCTACAACAGCCCAACTGCTCCAGCAGATACTTGAAAAGTTGGATCGGCAAGAACACAAAGCTAAGATGAGAGAGCGCCGTAACAAGCGCCGATTCACATACCTCAAGGAGATGATCATGGGAAAATTCAAGGACTCAGATACCCCGGACTCCACTTCTTTTACCAGCACAGGAAGCCATGATGGTCCCAACTGTGGAGATACTGCTACCAGCCCACCTTTGTTCTTGACAGATGGCACAGAGGACGGTGCAAAGCCTTAAGTGTGGGGAGGTCGGTCAGTACCTGACTTCCGGAGGTAATTTCTCTTTCCTAGCACCAATAAATTAGGATATTTAGTTAGATTTTTCTTTTGTAGAATAGGATAAATTGCATAGTAATAGATTAGTTGCATGCATGTTCTGCTTGATTGAAAAGGCAATAAGTTCTTCTAAGACCCTATCTTTGGAACAAAATTTTACTAATTTTAATTAATTATTTTATGTTAAATTTGCTTGAAGTTATATTTGGAACATGATTTTTGAGCTAAAGAACACACAACCTGTGAGATTTGAGCCTTTATGAATGGTTACATTATTTAACCATAATTATTTTATTCTTGTGTGTTTACTTCTCTATGATTGTAATCTACATTTTGTTTCATCCTATATGTCCAATGTTTATTATATTTATATGTTTGCATATGATTGAGGCCATTATTTGTTTAGCTCAATTATCCAAATAAAGCCTACCCTTTCAATTACCTTTATTAGCCACTTTGAGCCTTTAAATCCCATTTGTTCTACATTTTACCACGTTACTAGCCTTAAGCGGAAAAACAATTATATATCCCAAATTGAATCTTTGGTTAGCTTAAGATAGAATTGTATGTGTTATCCAAGTATGGGAAATTGTGGAAGCAAAAGATAATAAGGGAATGAATCATGATAATATTATGGGAATTTGGATACCTACTCATGTGAAACTGTAAGAATTAAAACTCTATGTGCATTGATAAGCTATGTTATTTTTATGTTTCTATGTTTATATAAAAAAAATCCAAAAATATTCAACAAATAAATAAGGAGAAAAAATTACCCCAATGCTAAGTCAAGCATTCAAAGATCAATGCATGTATGATAAAATTAAAATAAAAGATTGAAACATGAGTATGGAATGTGAAAGGAAATTTCTGGGTAGCTAGGTATGAATTCTAAAGTTATATAGAATATGTATGTAGGTTATGTTAAAGCTTGGGTTAATTAAAGATTCAATTTATAATCGTACTTAGCCATATATATATATATATCCTCACCCTTACCTTGGCCCCATTACAACCTTGAAAAGACCTCATGATGTTTGCATTGGTATATTAAATGTTGTTGATTGGTTAGGAGAAGAACAAAAATTAGAGAGCATGATTAGAGAAGGATAGAGTGATGACCCTATACACTAGAGAGACTAGAGTGTACATACATCATCAGTGAGGGTTCCATGCTTGAATTTCTATGTTCCCTGCTTTCATGAGCTATCTTCTTGCATTTTTATCTGTTCTTATTGTATAAGAATTGAGTTAGTGGAATTTTATTTGTAATTGTTTTGAAGAGCTTACTTAATTTTGATCAAGTGGACAAAAATCATATAGTTGCATTCATATATATATAGGTTGCATTGCATTTCATAGGTTTTACATGTTCTTACTTATTCATTTTATCTCCTTCAACTAAGCATGAGGACATGCTAATGTTTAAGTGTGGGGAGGTTGATAAACCACTATTTTATGGTTTATATTGTGTTTAATTGTGTGGTTTTATCATGATCTTTACCCACTTATTCGTTAAATAAGCATGCATTTATAATTCCTTCCTAAAGTTATTGCATGATTGAAAACCTGCTTCCTAGAGACTTTTAATTATGTATTTTATTTCTCCTTTATTCCATTCGATGCTGTGATCTGTGTGTTAAGTGTTTCAGGCTTTATGGGGGCATGAATGAGTTGGAGATTGGAGAGGAAGCTTGCAAAAATGGAAGGAACACAAGAAATTGAGGAGATGACCAGCGAGAAGTGACGCGGCCGCATGGATGACGCGACCGCGCGAAGAAGAGGAAATCGTAGTGACGCAGCCGCATGAATGACGCAACCGCGCGGCATGGAATAGCACGAGTAACACGGCCGCATGGATGACACGACCGCGTGGCAAAGCAGAAAGCCGAATGACGCGACCGCATGGATGACGCGTGACATGCGCGATCTGCATAATCTACAGAATCGCTGGGGGCGATTTTGGGCCCTATTTTGACCCGGTTTTTGGCCCAGAAAAGCAGACTAGAGCCAGAGAACATGCAGAAACCAACAACAACAATCATTCCGTATAGTTTTTAGTTTTTAGATATAGTTTTCCTCTCCTCTAGGTTTTCTCTCTACACATTCATAGTTTTTAGGATTTGTTATGTTCATTGTTTTTGCATTGGGATATTGAGAAGAGTTATTGCCTCATCAAGACTTCGACATTCTAGTTCGTTCTCTTTACTTGTCTCTTACTCTTCCATGTTCCTTAATTTACTTAATTTTACTATTGGATTATTTTAGCATTTATTAATATAAGAATTACTTTTATTTTTAATTAATCTTTTGATCATTATTTATCATGTCTTTCTTTAATTCCCTTTCTTATGTTATGAATTCTTCATTTACAATGAGCGAGTAGTTCCCTAACTTGATGGGGAGTTGATTGAAAGGAACCCTTGAGTTAGGATGCTCAAGAGAGAGATTGTAATTGAGTTTATTGTTGGATTGCTCTCTAGTCACTAACACTAATCCTCCCAAGAGTGGATTGGAACTTGTGGATAGAACAGCATTCCAACTCGTTTGACTTTTCCTTACTTAGTAAGGGACAACTAAACACAATAACCCTCAATTGTCAATTAATCTTGAGAGTACTCCAACAGGGCTTCCAGCTAATCAACTCCCAGTCAAGGCTTTTATTTAAATTTATATAAATTCTCTAATTTAATTTTCTGCCATTCAACTCAAACCTTTTTGAAAATATCTGATTAATAAAATAGCACACTTTTCTGCAACTCATTGGGAGACGACCTGGGATTCATACTCCCAGTATTTTAATTTTAATTTTTGTGACACCCTTCTAAATTAATAAGCGGATTTCTGGTTGGTTGAGAACTATACTTGCAACGCATATTTTATAATCATTCTTAACTCGCCAATTTTCGCTCGCATCAATGTCCTCGGACTCGATGATATTCACAATATTCGTTCCGATTTCCTCCTCCTCTTTTGCCTTTGAGTGGTCGAGTTGGGGGTATCTTTTCGGTGTTACAGACTTCTTTGTAAATATCCACAAGGGACACCTGAAGAGGGGTGTAATTATGATGCTTTTTGATTTTCTCCCCCGTTCGATCTTCCTTCCTCTTGGATTCTTTATCTTTATCTTGGTAGGTGAAACCGGATCTCAAGGCTTCTCCAAGTCGGGAATTTTCTTCCATGTTGATGTACTTCTCCGCCCGCTCTTACACCTCATCCAGAGATGTGGGGTATTTCTTTGATATAGATTGGCTAAAAGGTCCCTCCCGTAGGCCGTTGATGAGGCCCATGATAGCGGCCTCTGTTGGTAGGCTTTGTATATCTAGGCATGTTTTGTTGAATCTTTCCATGTAGTTGCGAAGGCTTTCCCGATCTCCTTGCTTGATTCCTAAGAGATTGGGGGCATGCTTAGCCTTATCTTTTTGGATTGAAAATCTGGCCAGGAACTTTTTGGCTAAGTCGTCAAAGCTTGAGATAGATTTCGGAGGTAGGTTGTCGAACCATCTGATGGCAGTTTTGGTAAGGGTTGTTGGAAAAGTGTTGCAACGAACTGCATCTGAGGCGTCGGTGAGGTACATTCTACTTCTGAAATTGCTAAGGTGATGGTTGGGGTCTGTGGTGCCATCGTACAAAGTCATATCTGGAAGTTTGAAGTCTTTTGGGATTTTGGTCTTTATGATCTCCCTAGTGAATGGATCTTGATCCTTGCGAGAGTTGTCCTCAGGGGTGGATCGAGTAGTTTTGGCTTTGAGATCGGCTTCGATTTTTAGAAGTTTATCGTCCAATTCTCGGCGTCGCCTTATCTCTCTTTGTAGATCCTTCCCTGCTTCTCGCTGGTATTGGGATTCTTTCTCAAGTTACTTTAAACGATCTTGAGGCGCCTCTAACGGATTTGATGAGTTTTTGTCCCCGTTAGGGTCCGGAGTGTCTTTTGGTGTAGCGTCCGCGTTTTTGTGTGGTGTTTTATCCTCTAGATCTGAATCATGGTCGTCCGCCATGGTGATGGGATGACTTCCAGGTCCCCGGCAACGGCGCCAATGTTCCGAGGGTTACCTAAAACGGTAGGTCGATCTCGGTCGAGATCTTCTGTACTGGTCGGAGATGACGTGTCCGGCTGGGGGTAGCGGCCGGAGCTGTCGTGTCCGACTTGTTGGACTGGCTACACTGCTGATCCTTTGTCACCGGAGGGTGGGGGGTACCTGCAAGAGACTCCGATGCTTAAGTTAGCATGGGTATTAAACAGGTTTTTAGTAGAATCAGAGTATGAGTTATACCTAGGTGCTCCAGTGTATTTATAATAGTGTGGGATGACCTTCTTAGATAGATAAGTTAGTTATCTTATCTTATCTTATCTTTTGGCGAGGTCAGCTTATCTTCAATGGAACCGCCCTTATCTCTATAGGCTTGGGCTGCCTTTGGATCTGGGTCGTATTCCTTGAGTTGGGCCTTTTTCTGGGCTTTCCTGTCGATTTGGCCGACCTCTTTTAGGAAGTGGTCGGATAGTCTGACCTGAAGAGGTCGGTCGCTTTGTCGCCAATCATCCCAGGTCGAATAGCTCGACCCAGGGTATGAACAGTGGTGGTTCTAGATATGGTTTATATGGTAGTTGGTATGGTGGGTATGGTTTGGGGTTATATGTAGGTGAATGGTGGTATGAGGCTCGTGAATATGGTTGTTGAGGGCTATGTTGAAGAGGGGGTTCATATGCATGTGATGGTTGTGGTTGACAATCACAATATGGGTCATCACATACATTAGATTGGTATGCATTAGGATTAGGAGTATACCCATAAGAATCTGAAGAGTGGTTACGTTGGGATGGCGCTTGAACGGCTCGGATGGCATGAAATGCCCTTTGGTCCTTGTGCATCTCCATGAGGAGAGTAGTCATGTCCCCAAGTACTCTTGTCAAGCTTTGATCTCCAATTCCTTGATGCAATTTCGCATTAAAGCTTCGATTTCCTATAACATAGTTTGAACCAAACTCATAGCCAAAGTGATGAGAATTCATGGTGAAAAGAGAAAATAAAAACAAAAGCTAACAAGAAATAAAGGAGACTAAATCCTAAAACTTAGCAAAAATTAACAAACCCAAAATCAAGCTATTCACAATATGTACAATAGCCAATAACATAGCACCATTGCAATTCCTCGGTAATGGTGCCATTTTGATGAGTGAGTTTTGCTCATATGGTCTAGAATTTCTTTTTATAGAAAAGAATTACTCGTTGCAAGCATAGCTCCAAACCAACAAATAATTCTCACATAAAAAATTTGGTTGTCACAAGGAACAAACCCCAAATAAGAATTAACCGAAGTATTTGAATTCCGGGTCGTCTCACAAGGAATTGCAATGAAGTGGTCAATTATTGGCTATGAAGAACAAGGAGTTTGATTTATAAGAGGAGCAAGAAAAGTAAATCAAGCAAGTAATTAAAGAAAGCAAGGTAAAGAACTCTTGGCTAAGACATAGGTAATTGAGATCACCATCCTTGTCAACAAATCAAATATTGATAATTATAAGGAACCGAGCTCATTAGGTCTACTCACGAAAGCCTTAAGTACATAATGTCTACTCCTAGGCTTGGAGTACGTCAAATGGCTTGATCAATATCAATCCATAAGTCCCAACCTAATTACTAATTAACTTAGTACTAGGCTAGAGTCAATGGTTATCAAATTGATCCCTAAGGGTTCTAGAATCACAAATTCAATGAAGCCTAATGACTCAAGATCACTCAATCCCCTTAGCCTAGGCCAAGGGTTAAGAGAACTACTCAAAAACCTATAGGAAACATTCTATCAAACACCTAATGTGCAATAAAAGTAAACATCACAAAATACAAGAATTAAGGAAACCCATAACTAACATAAGCAAGAAATCAACAATAACAATGAAGATAAATATAAAAGAGACATGGAAACATGAAATTGCATTAAAATAAATTGAGATCCAACAATTGTCATCACATAAAAGAGAGCAAAATGAGAAATTAACACTACAACTAACAGAATCAAGTAGTAGAAACAATAAATCATAAAGGAAACAAGATGAAAACATGAAATTGAATCAAGATCTACAAGAAATTAACCTAATCCTAACCTAATTCTAGAGAGAAGAGGGAGCTTCTCTCTCTAGAAAACTAACTAAAGGCTCATGTTGACTAACTAAGTGCTCCCCCCTTTGCTTAGGCTTCAATTCTGCATGAAATACACTCAGAAACAAGTTGGATTTAGGCCTAGGCAGCTCAGAAATCGCCCCAGCGTTTTGCCTTTAAGTGGGTCACGTGCAAGTATCGGCGCGTACGCGCCATGTGTACGTGCGCGTCGATTGGCCATTTTCTCACCCGCGCGTATGCGCCATGTACGCATACGCGTCGCCATGCGATGCCACTTCTGCGCGCGCACGCCTTGTACGCTTGCGCGCCCATTGAAATATTCCCAATCTTTGTTTCCTTATGCATTCTCCACTTTGTATGCTTTTCTCTTCATTTCTTCCATCTGATACTTGCCTTATGAACCTGAAATCACTCAACAAACACATCAAGGCATCGAATGGAATTAAATTGAATTAAAATCACCAATTTAAGGGCCAAAAATGCATGTTTTTACACTTAAGCACAAATCAAGGGAGAATTACAGAATCATGCTATTTCATTGAATAAATGTGGAAAAAAGGTGACAAAATCCCCTAAAATAAGCACAAGATAAACCACAAAATTGGGGTTTATCAGTTGCTCTTCCCAGTTGATTTTCACATTTTGGAGACCCCTCCCATTGACTCAAACAAGCCATTGTCCATACTCCTTGGAAAACCATTCTTGAAGACGGCCCGTTTCAAGCTAGACGCACACTCAGGAGTCTACTATTTTAAGTCGGATGGCAAGTTAGTCAAGTTCACTTTGGAGGAGTCCAATAAGCCTATTCTTGAAGCTTACTCTATTTTTGGGTGCGACATAGTTGAAGACAAAGTGATTGAAGATGGCAAGGAGCAAGAAAAAGAGGATGTTGCCAAGAAGTCAAATTCAAAGGATCACACTCAACCCAAGAATGCCAAGGAGTTGGCAATTTTCCTCCATGGAGAAGTTTCTAAGTGACCAATGAAGCCATGCAAGTCCAACTTAGGACTCTAAACCAAAGTGCTTGGTGGGAGACACCCCACCATGGTAACATTATTCCAATTTTATCTCTTGTTTATAGCCTTTTGAATTATTTGCCTTCTTGTGATATAATGATTAGCTTAGGTTTGGTTTGATGATTTTGAGTTGTATAAGTTAAAATACTTGTGGACTATGATTTTGTGCTTGTTTGAATGATTTGGGGTTGATATGTTGTTATGCTAAGGTTGGGAACCTTAGTTTTGAAGAGAAAAGAAATTTCTAAAACAGGGCATCTGTGCGTATGCACCAAGCTGTGCGGGCGCACAAAACTGTGTTTTTCGGCACTTGTGCGGACGCACAAGCCTGTGCATCCGCACACGCCTTGACATGACCTCTGGTCGCAGCGCCAGCACAGCCTGTGCGTGCGCGCTGCCCCCTTTTCTCCGATTTGTGCATGCGCACAGACGTGTGCACCCGCACACCAATTGTAAGCCTCTCTGGTGGGAGCGAGGGAACAGCCTGTGCGCGTGAACGACTGGTGCACAAAATTGTGATCACACTTTTCCCAACTCCGCACAACTAACCAGCAGGGGCATTGGGCCATCCAAGTAATACCTTACGTGAGTAAAGGTCGATCCCACGGAGATTGTCAGCTTGAAGCAAGCTATGGTCATCTTGTAAATCTCAGTCAGGCGGATTCAAATGGTTATGAGGTTTTGATAATTAAACGATAAATAAAACATAAAATAAAATAAATATACTTATGTAATTAATTAGTGGGAATTTTAGATAAGCGTTTGGAGATGCTTTGTTGCTTCTGAACCTCTGCTTTCCTATTGTCTTCTTCCAGTCATGAGTGCTCCCTTCCATGGCAAGCTGTATGATCCTCTCGAATGAAAAATACCAGGTATGATCTCTGCACGGGTAATCAACTGTCAGATTTCTCGTCTCCGATGTAAAATACCAAGTACAGCTACTGCACGGCTAATCATCTGTCGGTTCCCGCTAGAGTCAAAATAGGACCCTTGTCCTTTTGCACACTGTCACTGCGCCCAACATTCACAAGTTTGAAGCTCGTCACTGTCATCCCTTCCCAGATCCTACTCGGAATACCACAGACAAGGTTTAGACTTTTCGGATCTCAGGAATGGCTGCTAATGGTTCTAGCCTATACCACAAAGATCCTAATCTCACGGATTCGGTCCGTAGATTAGAGACCCAAGAGAATATACTCTGGCTGTCGTCCAATGACTACGTTGAACATCATGTAGACCGCTTTGTGGTTGTCAGGCACACGGATCTTGGCTAAGCGAGTAACGAAGATTAGGTGATTGTCACGGGTCACCCCTTCATTCTGACTTAACTGAGTTAAGTACGATAGTATATCTTGGAGAAGAAGTAGGCGTGAATTGAAAGAAAAACAATAGTACTTGCATTAATTTATGAAGAACAGCAGAGCTCCACACCTTAATCTTTGGGGTGTAGAAACTCCACTATAGAAAATACATAAGTGAAAATAGTCTAGGCATGGCCGAATGGCCAGCCTTCAAGTCCAAGGATGATAAAGTTCATCCAAAGATATAAATACAATAGTAAAAAGTGCTATTTATACTAAACTAGTAACTTAGGTTTACAAAAAATGAATAACTAATTGCAGATAGTGCAGAAATCCACTTCCAGGGCCCACTTGGTGTGTGCTTGGACTGAGCATTGAAGCTTTCATGTGCATAGGCCATCCTTGGAGTTAAACACCAGCTTGGATGCCAGTTTGGGCGTCTAACTCCAGTTCTGGCATTTTACTCCAGAAAAGGGTCTTTGGTGGGTGTTTAGACGCCAGTTTGGGCCATCAAATCTCGGGCTAAGTATGTACTATTAAATATTGCTAGAAAGCCCAAGATGTGTACTTTCCAACGCAATTGAGAGCGCGCCAATTGGGCTTCTGTAGCTCCAGCAAATCCACTTCGAGTGTAGGAGAGTCAGAATCCAACAGCATCTGCAGTCCTTTTTCAGCCTCTGAATCAGATTTTTGCTCAGGTCCCTCAATTTCAGCCAGAAAATATCCGAAATTATAGAAAAACACACAAACTCATAGTAAAGTCCAGAAATGTGATTTTTGCATAAAAATTAATAAAAATATAATAAAAAGTAACTAAAACATACTAAAAACTAAGTAAAAACAATGCCAAACAGGGGATAAATTATCTGCTCATCACAACACCAAACTTAAATTGTTGCTTGTCTTCAAGCAACTAAAAACAAAATAGGATAAAAAGAAGAGAAAATACAATAAATCTAAAAAATATCAATGAAGATTAGCTTTAATTAGATGAGTGGGGCTAGTAGCTTTTTGCCTCTGAATAGTCTTGGCATCTCACTTTATCCTTTGAAGTTCAGAATGATTGGCATCCATAGGAACTCAGAATTCAGATAGTGTTATTGATTCTCCTAGTTCAGTATGTTGATTCTTGAACACAGCTACTTTATGAGTCTTGGCCGTGACCCTAAGCATTTTGTTTTCCAGTATTACCACTGGATACATAAATGCCACAGACACATAACCGGGTGAACATTTTCAGATTGTGACTTAGCTTTGCTAGAGTCCCCAGTTAGAGGTGCCCAGAGCTCTTAAGCACACTCTTTTTGCTTTGGACCACGACTTTAACTGCTCAGTCTCAAGCTTTTCACTTGACACCTTCACGCCACAAGTACATGGTTAGGGACAGCTTGATTTAGCCGCTTAGACTAGGATTTTATTCCTTTGGGACCTCCTATCCATTAATGCTCAAAGCCTTGGATCCTCTTTTTTTTTTACCCTTGCCTTTTGGTTTAAAGGGCTCTGGCTTTTTCTGCTTGCTTTTTTCTTTTTTTTTCTTCTTCTTTTTTTTCGCAAGCTTGTTTTTTTTACTACTTTTTCTTGCTTCAAGAATCAATTTTATGATCTTTCAGATTATCAATAACATTTCTCTTTTTTCATTATTCTTTCAAGAGACAACAATTTTAATATTCATAAACTTCACTATCAAAAATATGCACTGTTCAAGCATTCATTCAGAAAACAAAAAGTATTGCCACTACATCAAAATAATTAAACTATTTTCAAGATAGAATTCGAAATTTATGTACTTCTTTTTTCTTTTGCAATTAAAAACATTTTTCATTTAAGAAAGGTGAAGGATTTATAGGACATTCATAGCATTAAGACATAGATACTAGACACTAATGATCATGTAATAAAGATACAAACATAGACAAAACATAAAGCATAGAATTCAAAAAATAGAAAAATAAGAACAAGAAAATTAAAGAACGGGTCCACCTTAGTGATGGCGGCTAGTTCTTCCTCTTGAAGATCTTATGGAGTGCTTTAGCTCCTCAATATCTCTTCCTCCCTCATGGCTTTTTGGTCCTCTCTGATTTTATTGAGGATAATGGAGTGCTCTTGGTTCTCCATCCTTAGTTGTCCCATGTTGGAACTCAATCCTCCTAAAGAAGTGTTGAGTTGCTCCCAATAGTTATTTGGAGGAAAATGCATCCCTTGAGGCATCTCAGGGATTTCTTGATGAGGAATTTCCTCATGCTCTTGTTGAGGTCCATGAGTGGGCTCTCTTGTTTGCTCCATCCTCTTTTTAGTGATGGGCTTGTCTCCTTCAATTAGGATGTCTTCCTCTCTGACAATTCCGGATGAATTGCATAGGTTACAGATGAGATGAGGGAAGGCTAACCTTGCCAAAGTAGAGGGCTTGTCCGCCACCTTGTAGAGTTTTAGAGGTATGATCTCATGAACTTCTACTTCCTCTCCATTCATGATGCTATGGATCATGATAGCCCGGTCTATTATAACTTCAGACCGGTTGCTAGTAGGAATGATAGAGCATTGGATGAACTCCAACCATCCCCTAGCCACGGGTTTGAGCTCAAGCCTTCTTAGTTGAATCGGCTTGCCTCTTGAGTCTCTCTTCCATTGAGCTCCTTCCACACAAATGTCCATAAGGACTTGGTCCAACCTTTGATCAAAGTTGACCCTTCTAGTGAAAAGGTGAGGATCTCCTTGCATCATTGGCAAGTTAAATGCCAACCTCACGTTTTCCGGACTGAAATCCAAGTAATTCCCCTGAACCATTGTGAGCCAATTCTTTGTGTTTGGGTTCATATTTTGATCATGGTTCTTAGTGATCCATGCATTAGCATAGAACTCTTGAACCATTAAGATTCTGACTTGTTGGATGGGGTTGGTGAGAGCTTTCCAACCTCTTCTTTGAATCTCACGTCGGATCTCCAGATATTCATTCTTTTTTAGCATGAAAGGGACTTCGGGAATCACTTTTTTCTTGGCCACAACTTTATAGAAGTGGTCTTGATGGACCTTTGAGATGAATCTTTCCGTCTCCTATGACTCAGAGGTGGAAGCAATTGCATTCCCTTTCCTCTTTCTAGAGGTTTCTCCGGCCTTAGGTGCCATTAATGGTTATGGAAAAATAAAAAGCAGAGCTTTTTCTACACCAAACTTAAAAGGTTTTCTCATTCTCAAGCAAAAGAAGAAAGAAAGGAGCAGAAGAAGAAGAAATGGAGGAGATGGAGGGGGTGAGTGGTTCGGCCAAGAGGGGAAAGAAGTGTTTGTGATGTGTGAAAGTGGAGGAGTAAGGAGGGGGTATTTATAGGGTAGGGGATAGAGGGAATCCGTGTGAGAATGGGTGGATTTGGGAAGGAAGTAGTTTGAATTTGAATGGTGAGGTATGTGGGGTTTTATGATGGATGGATGTGAGTGGTGAAGAGGTTGTGGGGAAGAGGGTAAGATTTGATACGTGAATGGTATTTGGGAAAGAGGTATTGATGGGATTGGTCAAGGGTAGTTGGGGAAGAGTATTATGGAGAGGTGTGAAGAGGAGAGAGAGTGAGTTGGGATAGGTGGGGATCATGTGGGGACCATGACAATCGGATTTCTGCTAGTAGAAAAATTCACAAAATTAATCGCGTTGTAAGTATAGTTTCTAAACCAATAGAGAATCCTTTCATACAAATGTTTAGTTGTCACAAGTAACAAACCTAATGAAATTTATAAACCGAAGTATTCAAACCTCGGGTCGTCTTCTCAAGGAATTGCAGGGAAGTATGATTTATTATTGGTTATGGAAAACAATATTTTTGGGTTTTTTGAAAAAGGTTTGAATGAGAGAAATAGATTGTAGGAATTAATAAATCAATAGCTAATAAAACTCTTGGCACGGTATGAAAATTAGAAGTCCCATCCTAGTTATCCTTATCAATGGTGATGAGAATTATATTTTGCTCCCACTAAGTCAACCTCTAACTATGAAGGTAAGTCAAGTGGATAAATCAATTTAACACCTATAGTCCTAGTCAACTCCTAAGGAAAGACTAGAGTTATAGGAATTTAAATCAATCAGCAAAGATAACAATTATCAATCACGATGAGTTTGACAACTCAAGAGTCACCAATTAATCAACCAAAGCCAAAAGAGAAAAATCTAAATTATTTATATAAATAAAGGAAACAAATCATAGATCTGAAAATACCTCAAATTATATTAAATAGAATATTCAAATCTTAACATGGAAAAGTTCATAAATTAAATTGAAAAAATAAATAAAAGGAACATTGAACCTGTGATGAAGAAGAAATAATCCTAAATCCTAAAACTAAATCCTAAGAGAGAGGAGAGAGCCTCTCTGTCTCTAAAACTACATAAAAAAAAATGAAAAGTGAATAATGGAAGACATGTTAATGAATGGATGCATTCTCCCACTTTAAAGCCTCTAATCTGTGTTTTTTGGGCCGAAAACTAGGTCAAAAATAGCCCAGAATTCGCCCTCAGCGTATTCTGGTACGTACAGGTCGCGGGAAAGTGACGCGGAAGCGTCGTCCACACGTTTGCGTGGATTGCGTTTCTGCCAGGTCACGTGTCCGTGTGATCCACGCGTTCGCGTCGCTTGGCTTCGGGGCAGCTATAGAAAATTATATATCATTGCGAAGCCCCGGATGTTAGCTTTTCAACGCAGCTAGAACCGCATCATTTGGACCTCTGTAGCTCAAGTTATGGTCGATTTAGTACCAAGAGGTCAGGCTGGACAGCTTTAGCAGTTCCTTTAGTTTCTTGTATTTCTTCCACTTTTGCATACTTCCTTTCCATCCTCTAAGCCATTCCTGCCCTGTAATCTTTGAAAACACTTAACACACATATCAAGGCATTGAATGGTAATAAGAGAGGATTAAACATCTCAAAATTAAGACCAAAGAAGCATGTTTTCAATCATAGCACAAAATCAGGAAGGAAAACGTAAACTCATGCAAATCATATGAATAAGTGTATGAAAGATTGATAAAATCCACTCAATTGAGCACAAGATAAACCATAAAATAGTGGTTTATCAACCTCCCCACACTTAAACATTAGCATGTCCTCATACTAGGCTCAAGAGAAACTATAAGAGTGAAGAGGAATGGTAGAATGTATGAAATGCAACCTATGAATGCAACTACATACTAAATGCTTTTACTTACTTGGTTAAGAGTAAATAAGTTCTTCCAGACAAAAGTAATTCAAATCCCGCTAATTCAAATCATATAATAAGAGATAAGTAAACTTGTAAGAAGATAGCTCATGAAAGTAGGGAACATAGAATTAAGCATTGAACCCTCACTGGTAGTGTATATTACTCTAACTCTTAAGTGTCTAGGGTCAATCACTCTACTCTTCCCTAGTCATGCTTTCTCAACCTTGTTCTTCATCTAACCAATCAACAAATATTTAGTATACCAATGCAAACATCATGAGGTCTTTTAAGGGTTGTAATGGGGCTGAGGTAAAGGTAAAGCTTTATATATATATATATATATATATATATATATAAGGCTAAGTGAGCTAACAAAGTGAATCCTTGATTAGTCTAAGATCTCACCTAACATTTACATACTTTATATAATTTAAAATGCTTTACCTAGCTACCCAAATTTTTTCTACTTTTGTATTACATGCTCATGTATCATACTTATTTTTAAATTTTGTCCCATGTGCATTGATTCTTTTTATTTTGAATTTGGGGTAATATTATTTTTCTTTTTTTTCTTTTTTTTTTATTATCTTTTTTTTATGCACATGGTAATTTAATTATTTTGATTTCACATGAGCATGCTTCCCAAATTTACAAATAACTTATTCAATTTAATTCCCTTTTTTTCTATCATCCCATGTTCCCATAAAATTCCCCATATGTAAATTATACACAATATCTATCTTAAGCTAACCAAGGATTCAACTTGGGATTTTAATTTGTTTTTTTACTTAAGGCTAGTAATGTGGTTATAAAGCAGAAGGGGATTAAAAAGCTCAAAGTGGCTAACAAGGGTGACATAAAAGGGTAGGCTTATTTGGGATAAGTGAGTGAAAACAAGTAATGGCCTCAATCATATGCAAGCATGTAAATACACTAAATAATGGACATATAGAGTGAAACAAAGTAAAGATTGCAATCATAGAGAAGAAAACACACAAGAATAAAATATTTATGGTTAAATAATGTAACCATGTACTTAGACTCAAAAATCTCACAGGTTGTGTGTTCTAGCTTTTTAAACTATGTTCCAAATACAACTTCAAACAAGTTTATCACAAATTTTTCAATTTAAATTAGTGAAATACTATAAAAATTTCTTGAAAAAGAAAATATTACTTCAACCAAGTAGTAAAATATGCACAAAATCAAGAAAATATGCAATCAAACATGTGAATGCAACAATGAACTAACAAATAAAGTAAAATATTGGTGTTGAGAAGAATATAACTAACCCATGGAGATCGGTATCAACCTCCCCACACTTAAAGGTTGCACCGTCCTCGGTGCATGCTAAGATGTACAAGTGGACGGGGGTTGTGGTTCCTCAGCTGGGGCTCTTTTTGTTCCTTTCCTTGCCGGTGGTTTGGGAGTAGCTTTCTCTTTACCCTTCTTGGTGGCCATCCTGAAAAGGGAAAAAGAAAGTAACTTTTAAAGCTAAGGGTTAGAGCAAGGAAGAGAGCAGGAAAGGTGGTAATCAATGCACAATAAAGAAGAATGATGTTAACACATGGTCATGACTACATGTGAAAAGTTCATCAATGGAAATATAGCAAATGCATGTAATGACAATTAAATGCAAGATGTTTATTGGCATACTGGCAAAGGCATGAGTAGCATAGATCAAGCATTCCATGTCCAAGTTAGATTACCAAGTCTTTCAAACTAACATCTTTGAATAACAATTATATTTAATTAATAAAATATAAAAAGGGTTTTGTGAAAAGCAAGCATTTAGAGTAGTAGAATAAAAGAAATCTAAAAATAGTGCACAATGCTATACGGGCATTTTCACAAACACATAGCATGCATGGTAATAAGTTATTGAATGTATTAAATTGAACATTCAAGCAACCCTTTAAAAAGTAATATATAATTGTCAAACAATTCCTTTAATAATCCACAAGAAAAATATAGAAAATAATGACCCAGATAAATTTCTAACACCAATGAAAATAATGCAATGAATGAAACTATGCAAATAAATAAAATGAAATAGAATGGAAGTGAAGAGGGATGAGAAGTTAAAGAGATGAAGAAGAAGAAAGTAAGGAAAGGAAGAAGAAAGAAGAAAAGATAGAAAAAATTAGGATTAGAAAAGAAAAGATAAGATAATTGGCACTGATCTGGATAAGTTGTGCGGCGTAGGCGACGCGAGCGCATGGATTACGCGTTCGCGCGGATAGCGCTTCTATGAAGTGACACAGACGCGTGGGTCACACATTGGCGTGAAGGAATTTGTGCCAATAGCCCGAGGGCAGCCTCGCGGTCGCGCAACTCTCTGTTTTAAATTTATTTTGCCAAAAATCTGGGTGACGCGCTCGCATGGTTGACGCGATCGCGTGGATGGCTATTATTGAAAAGCGACGCGAGCGCATCGGGCACGCGTTCGCGTGGGAGGGATTGGGCTTCTAGGACGAGTCCAGCCCCATTCTAGCCCAACATATTGCCATACACCCCTTTACGTCGATTTTACAGAGCCACACGTTCGCGTGGGTGACGCAGACGCGTCGGGAAGCTATTTTTCAAATGACGCAGCCGCGTCGACGACGCGGTCGCGTGGGCATATTTGTGCCTAAGGCACGCCTCCAGCCACGCTCTTGCGTGACTCTCTGTCCAATTCTCTTTTCTTCAAAACGCACTGGTGACGCGGACGCGTCAGCGACGTTTACGCGTCACGTGCGTGTTTTTTTTTATGCAATATGCAGATGCAAATGCAGTGCCGATATGGATGTTATGAATAATTTCAGGTTCAATAAAATGGAATAAAAACTTAAAAACAAACAAAACGAAATAAAATTAAAATTGAAAAGGAATGATCATACCATGGTGGGTTGTCTCCCACCTATCACTTTTAGTTATTGTCCTTAAGTTGGACATTTGGGGAGTCCTTTGTTATGGTGGCTTGTGCTTGAACTCATCCAGGAATCTCCACCAATTTTTGTGATCCCAATGACCTCCGGGATCCCAAACTAGGTGCAGAAAGCCTTCAAGCAAGTTAAAGCAAGTGACAAGGCCCCAAGAGTGTTGATTGCTAGACTGAATTCCGGGATCCCAAACCTTGCTTTTGCACCCGTCTTCTTATTGATAATCATGATTCCATCCGGGTGGCACGCAATCTAAATTCTCACTAAAGCGGCCAAATAACTTCCTAGACCCATTCAATATAGTATTCTTCCAACCATGATAATTCAGCCGTGAGCTACCTACCATAATGAACCTAGGATTGTGTTGCCAACCACTAACCATCTCCCTCTTACTCTTAAAGCCACAAAGAGCTCTAAGCTGACCATCTGTCTCAAGTAACCCATATTCAAGTGGCAAAGTAAAATTTAAGGATATGAATTTTAACCACTTGAATGTTGTATTGGATGGTAATGGCTTTGGGGGAGAGGTCTCCAACAACTTTGGTAAGGTGATTTCAAGCTCCATTCCCTTGTGCTCTTCTTTGACAACTTCCACCTCCTTGTAAGCTTCTTCAATTTCAACCTCTTCCTCTTGGTAGCTTTCTTCCAATTCAATCTCCTCTTCACTGCTTTCCAAGGGCATGGGAGGTTATGCTTCTTCTTCTTTAATCTTCATCTCTTGATCGACCTCTTCCAAGTCCTTAACCATGACATGCCTTGGAGGTTGTACACCCTCCTCAACATCAAATGCAACCGTCTTGGAAGGAGGCTCTATGTCTTGACTTTCCCATGGAGGTTCAGCATCTCCCAAGTCTTTAACCATTTCTTCCTCTGCAACTATTATGGCTTCCTCCACTTGTTCCAATACAAAGCCATGCTCCTCATTGTCCACCGAAGTTTCTAGTGTCTCCTTCATGCTTTGCTCTTCTTTCGATTCTCCACATGTAGCCATGGGAGTACTTTGAGTGCTAAGATGTTGGGAAGCTAATTTATTTACTACCTCGGTTAAGGCAGTAGTGAGTTTCAGTACGTCCCTTTGAATATTCCCTTGCCCTTGAAGAAGGACACGAAGTTTGTCATCCATTGGAGATTGGGGTAGATATGAGGGTTCATTGGTTGGGAGAGAGGGCTCATAATACAAAGTTGGTTCTTCTTGATAAGGATATGGAGATGGTGAATATTGCGGTGGTGGTTCTTGGGAGTAATTAGATTGGAATTGTGGTGGATAAGGGTCATACGGTGGTGAATGGTGAAAAGGAACTTGTGAGTGTGGTGGTTCAAAGCTATGTTGAGAGGATGGTTCATAAGAACAGGGTAGAGCTCGTTGGTAACTACAAAGGGATCCACCATATCTATTGCCTTGGCATGCATTGTAGAATGTTCTTTGTTTGTGATACTGTGGAGGGTGTTGTTGCCTAAAGGGTTGATCAAGTCCTCGTGGCTCCATCCATCTTTGGCTGTTCTAACCTTGATGCATGTTCCTGCTATAGCTTTCATTCCCTTCAACAATATTAGAACCAAACTCAAAGCGAGAGGGGTGAGAACTCATGGTAGCTAATAAGAATTAAAAATGAAAACAGAAACAAATAAACAAGCAAAAGAAAAATATTTACAATAACCAATAATAAAGCACACGTTTTTAATTCCCCGGCAACGGCGCCATTTTGACGATCGGATTTCTGCTAGTAGACAAATTCACAAAATTAATCGCATTATAAGTATAGTTTCTAAACCAACAGAGAATCCTTTTGTACAAACGTTTGGTTGTCACAAGTAACAAACCCAATGAAATTTATAAACCGTAGTATTCAAACCTCGGGTCGTCTTCTCAAGGAATTGCAGGGAAGTATGATTTATTATTGGTTATGGAAAACAATATTTTTGGGTTTTTTGAAAAAGGTTTGAATGAGAGAAATAGATTGCAGGAATTAATAAATTAATAGCTAATAAAACTCTTGGCACGGTATGAAAATTAGAAGTCCCATCCTAGTTATCCTTATCAATGGTGATGAAAATTATATTTTGCTCCCACTAAGTCAACCTCTAACTATGAAGGTAAGTCAAGTGGATAAATCAATTTAACACCTATAGTCCTAGTCAACTCCTAAGGAAAGAGTAGAGTTATAGGAATTTAAATCAATCAGCAAAGATAACAATTATCAATCACGATGAGTTTGACAACTCAAGAGTCACCAATTAATCAACCAAAGCCAAAAGAGAAAAATCTAAATTATTTATATAAATAAAGGAAACAAATCATAGATCTGAAAATACCTCAAATTATATTAAATAGAATATTCAAATCTTAACATGGAAAAGTTCATAAATTAAATTGGAAAAATAAATAAAAGGAACATTAAACCTGTGATGAAGAAAAAATAATCCTAAATCCTAAAACTAAATCCTAAGAGAGAGGAGAGAGCCTCTCTCTCTCTCTCTAAAACTGCATTTAAAAAAATGAAAAGTGAATAATGGAAGACATGTTAATGAATGGATACATTCCCCCACTTTATAGCCTCTAATCTGTGATTTCTAGGCCAAAAATTGGGTCAAAAACAGCCCAGAAATCGCTCCCTGCGTATTCTGGTACGTACAGGTCGCGGGAAAGTGACGCGGAAGCATCGTCCACGTGTTTGCGTGGATTGCGTTTCTGCCAGGTCACGCGTCCGCGTGTTCCACACGTTCACGTTCGCGTCCACGTGTTCCACACGTTGCGAAGCCCCAAATGTTAGCTTTCAAACGCAGCTGGAACTGCATCATTTGGATCTCTGTAGCTCAAGTTATGGTCGATTTAGTACCAAGAGGTCAGGCTGGACAGCTTTAGCAGTTCCTTCAGTTTCTTGTATTCCTTCCACTTTTGCATGCTTCCTTTCCATCCTCTAAGCCATTCCTGCCCTGTAATCTCTGAAAACACTTAACACACATATCAAGGTATCGAATGGTAATAAGAGAGGATTAAACATATCAAAATTAAGACCAAAGAAACATGTTTTCAATCATAGCACAAAATTAGGAAGGAAAACGTAAACTCATGCAAATCATATGAATAAGTATATGAAAGATTGATAAAATCCACTCAATTGAGCATAAGATAAACCATAAAATAGTGGTTTATCAGTCCACAGATCCTAAGGTGTCAAGGAATTCTAGTCTCTGTACCATTCTGGCATTTAAACACCCTCTGTGTGCCAATTCAGATGAAGAGATCCACCAGCAGAGTGGTCCAATGACATCTTGGACAATTCAGATAGACCATCATAGAATATACATAAGATGCACCATTCTGAAAGCATGTCAGAAGGACACCTTCTGATCAATTGCTTGTATCTTTCCCAAGCTTCATAGAGGGATTCACCTTCCTTTTGTCTGAAGGTTTGGACTTCCACTCTAAGCTTGCTCAACTTTTGAGGTGGAAAGAATTTGGCCAAGAAAGTATTGACCAACTTTTCCCAAGAGTTCAGGCTTTCTTTAGGTTGTGAGTCCAACCATATCCTAACTCTGTCTCTTACAGCAAAGGGAAAAAGCATAAGTCTGTAGACCTTGGGATTAACCCCATTGGTCTTAATAGTGTCACAGATTTGCAAGAACTCAGCTAAGAACTGATGCGGATCTTCCAATGGAAGTCCATGAAACTTGCAATTCTGCTGCATTAGAGAAACTGATTGAGGCTTAAGCTCACAGTTGTTTGCTCCAATTGCAGGAATTGAGATGCTTCTCCCATAGAAGTCAGAAATTGGTGCAGTAAAGTCACCAAGCACCTTCCTTGCATCTCCACCATTGTTGTTATTTTCGGCTGCCATATCTTCTTCTTTTTTGAAAATTTATGTAAGGTCCTCCCCAAAGCATTGTGCTTTACCTTCTCTTAGCTTCCTCTTCAGAGTCCTTTCAGGTTCAGGATCAGCTTCAACAAGAATGTTCTTATCCTTGTTTCTGCTCATATGAAAAAGAAGAGAACAGAAAAGAAGAGGAATCTTCTATGTCACAATATAGAGATTCCTTTATGTGAGTAGAAGAATGGAAGAATAGAAGAATGAGGTAGAGGGAGAATAAGAAGAATTTGAAATTTAAGAAGGAAAATAAAATAAAATTAGAATTGAAAACAATTAATTAATTAAAAAGAATTTTAAAAAAGTGGGTACTGGTTTTCGAAAATTAGAGAGAGAGAGAAAGGTAGTTAGGTGGTTTTGAAAAAGATAAGAAATAGTAAACTTTTTAAAATTAAAACAAACAAGTCAAGTAGTTAATTGAAAAAGATTTGAAAATAAATGTTGAATAGATAAGAAGTTAGAAAAAGATTTTGAAATTAAGTTTTGAAAAAGATATGATTGAAATTTATTTTGAAAAGGATTTGAAAAGGAAATTTAAAAAGATTTGATTTTGAAAATTAAAGTTGATGGCTTGACTAACAAGAAACTAAAAGATATGATTCTAGAATTTAAAGATTGAACATTTCTTAACAAGAATGTAACAAACTTGAAATTTTTGAATCAAAACATTAAATGTTAGCAAAGTTTTCGAAAATATGAAATAAAATAAGAAAAATATTTTGAAAATTTATTTAAGGAATTTGAAAAACATGAAAGAAAGATGAAAAAGATTTGATTTTGAAAAAGATTTGAAAAGATAAAATTTTTAAATTGAAATTTTGACTTGACTAACAAGAAACAACTAAATTTTAAAAATTTTTGACCAAATCAACTCAAAATTTCGAAATTTATGAGTAAAATAAGGGAAAGATATTATTTTTTATTTTTTTGAATTAATGAAGAGAAAGAAAAACAACAAAATGAAACAAAACATAAAAATTTAAGATCAAAACAAATAATGCATGCAAGAACACTTTGAATATCAAGATGAACACCAAGAACACTTTGAAGATCATGATGAACATCAAGAACATATTTTTGAAAATTTTTAAGAAAAGAAACACATGCAAGATACCAAACTTAAAATTTTTTAATGTTTAGACACTATGAATTCGAAAATGCATATGAAAAACAACAAAAAACACAAAACAAGAAAATCACAAGATTAAACAAAGAAGATCATCAAGAACAACTTGAAGATCAAAGAAGAACACAATGCATATATTTTCGAAAATTTAAGAAAAATTAAAACATGCAATTGACACCAAACTTAAAATTTGACACTAGATTCAAACAAGAAACACAAAATATTTTTTTGGTTTTTATGATTTTATTAAATTTTTTTGTATTTTTTTGAAATTATGTTGAAAAAAAGAGAAATAAAGAAATTCAAAATTTTTAATAAGAATTCCAAGATTCGTGTAATGTTTGTCTAAAGTTTCGGTCCAAAAGAATTAGACATGGCCAAATGGCCAGCCAAGCTTTAGCATAACAAATACATACAACAACCCAATGAATAGGAATCCAAAGGCTCTTGCAACGATAAGTAGAAACCTAGGTCCAAAAGATTAGACATGGCTTAACAGCCAGCCAGGCTTCAACATCTCAAGAAACTCTAGAATTCATTCTTAAAAATTCTGAAGAACATTTTTTTTATTTTTTGTTTTTTGAATTTTTTTGAAAACTAAAATTTTTTTTCAAAAATAAAAATAAAAAGCTTAAACATAAAATAAAATTAACTAATCTAAGCAACAAGATGAACCATTAGTTGTCTAAACTCGAACAATCCCCGGCAATGGCGCCAAAAACTTGGTGCACGAAATTGTGATCACACTTTTCACAACTCCGCACAACTAACCAGCAAGTGCACTGGGTCGTCCAAGTAATACCTTATGTGAGTAAGGGTCCATTCCACGGAGATTGTCGGCTTGAAGAAAGCTATGGTCATCTTGTAAATCTCAGTCAGGCGGATTCAAATGGTTACGAGGTTTTGATAATTAAAAGATAAATAAAACATAAAATAAAATAAAGATACTTATGTAATTCATTGGTGGGAATTTCAGATAAGCGTTTGGAGATGCTTTGTTGCTTCTGAACCTCTGCTTTCCTATTGTCTTCTTCCAGTCATGCGTGTTCCCTTCCATGGCAAGCTGTGTGATGCTCTCGGATGAAAAATACCAGTACAATCTCTGCACGGCTAATCAACTGTCAGATTTCTCGTCTCGGATGAAAAATACCAGGTACAGCTACCGCACGGCTAATCATCTGTCGGTTCCCGCCAGTGTCGGACTAGGACCCTTGTCCTTTTTCACACTATCACTGCGCCCAACAATCGCAAGTTTGAAGCTCATCACAGTCATCCCTTCCTAGATCCTACTTGGAATACCACAGACAAGGTTTAGACTTTCTGGATCTCAGCAATGGCTGCCAATGGTTCTAGCCTATACCACGAAGATCCTAATCTCACGGACTCGGTCCATGGATTAGAGACCCAATAGAATATACTCTGGCTGTCGTCCAATGACTATGTTGAACATCATGTAGACCGCTTTGTGGTTGTCAGGCACGTGGATCTTGGCTAAGCGAGTAACAAAGATTGGGTGATTGTCACGGGTCACCCCTTCATTCTGACTTAACTGAGTTAAGTACGAGAGTATATCTTGGAGAATAAGTAGACGTGAATTGAAAGAAAAACAATAGTTCTTGCATTAATTCATGAAGAACAGCAGAGCTCCACACCTTAATCTATGGGGTGTAGAAACTCCACCGTAGAAAATACATAAGTGAAAATAGTCTAGGCATGGTCGAATGGGCAGCCTCCAAGTCCAAGGATGATAAAGTTCATCCAAAGATATAAATACAATAGTTAAAAGTGCTATTTATACTAAACTAGTAACTTAGGTTTACAGAAAATGAGTAACTAAGTGCAGATAGTGCAGAAATCCACTTCCGGGGCCTACTTGGTGTGTGCTTGGGCTGAGCATTGAAGCTTTCACGTGCATAGGCCATCCTTGGAGTTAAACGCTAGCTTGGGTGCCAGTTTGGGCGTTTAACTCCAGTTCTGGTGCCAGTTCTGGCGTTTTACTCCAGAAAAGGGTCTTTGGTTGGTGTTTAGATGCCAGTTTGGGCCATCAAATCCCGAGAAAAGTATGGACTATTATATATTGCTGGAAAGCCCAAGATGTGTAATTTCCAACGCAATTAAGAGCGTGCCAATTGGGTATCTATAGCTCCAGAAAATCAACTTCGAGTGCAGGAGGGTCAGAATCCAACAACATCTGCAGTCCTTTTTCAGCCTCTGAATCAGATTTTTGCTCAGGTCCCTCAATTTTAGCCAGAAAATACCTGAAATTACAAAAAAATATACAAATTCATAGTAAAGTCCAGAAATGTGATTTTTGCATAAAAACTAATAAAAATATAATAAAAAGTAACTAAAACATACAAAAAACTATGTAAAAGCAATGCCAAAAAGGGTATAAATTATCCGCTCATCAACGACCTCCCCCATTTTTAGCATCTGTGTGTGCGCCCGGACTTGTGTGTGCATGCACACATGATTCTGTTAAAAAAAATACCCCTTTTGTGCGTGCGCACACTCTTGTGCGCCTGCACGCCTTAATGCAACTTCTCTGGTCGTAGCGTTCGCATGCTTTGTGTGTTCGCACCCTTCTAAGTTGTGCCTTATGTGCCTCCGCACAGCCCCCTGTGCATCCGTACAAGGCGCATTCTGGGCATTAATAGGGCAACCTGCCCTGTTGAGAGGCAGCCCTTCTCTTTTCTTCTCTTCTTCATAGCTGCCCTCTTTCTCTCTTCTCTGACCAGCTCCGCCGGTCAGCCTGCCACCGGCCACCGCCGCCATCAGCCCACCGCCGGCGACCACCATCTCTCTCACTTTCTCTTACTTCACTTCTCTTTTCTTTCTTCCTTTCTTTCCCTTCTCTTTTCTCTTTTCACCACCGGTGAGTCTTTTTTCTTCGGTGCTTTTTCCGGCGAACCCAAACGCCGTGATCTCGCAGTGGCTATAAGAATTGCCATTGTTCCTCCCTCATTCTTGTTCTCTTCAACCTCTATACCTAAGGTTTTTATTTTTCTTCTTTATTCATGTTTATATTTTTGCACTTGTTTTCATTTCTTTTATGTTGCTTAGATTAAATTATTTGTTTCTCCTTGTTGTTTCTTTGTATTGCAAAGTGTTGTTACTTGATTATTGGGTTAGTTAGGATCAATTTTGAGCTTAATTGTGATGAACCATGTTCGATAAAATGCCTCAATGAACATTTTGTTTGATTCATATGACTTGGCCATCATATGCTTTCAATTTATCTTTTGTTAGGCAAATTGTATGAATTGTGCAACTTCAATTGTGAATTTTGATGTTGATCAAATTGTTTTACCAATGCATTTCCTTGTTGGTTTACTTTAAGTTCAATCACCCATGTTTTCCAAGAATTGTGTACCTTTTTAATGGGTGAATTTAATTGCAAATGCATTATGTTGATGGAATCTAAGTTTCATTGTTCATCTTGGAATTCAAATTGAGTAACCACTTTACAAATGTTAAACTTTTGGTGATGTCTTGATCAAACATCTTTTGGCTTCCAATTAAGAACTAGGGGTGTTCATGGTTTGGTTAATCCAAAAACAAACCAATTTTTTGGTTAACCAAAAATATAGTCTTGGTTATTAACCAAATTGGTTTTACATTATAAAACTGGTTATTAACCGGTTAGTAAAATTTAAAATCGGTTTTTAACTAGTTATTAAAATAAAAACCGGTTTTTTCAATAAAAAACCGGTGTTTATACTTAAAAAACCGATTTTTCACCAAAAACTAGTTTTTATACCAAAAAATTGGTTTTTACAATTAAAAACCAGTTTTTACACAAAAATTAATTTTTTTACTTACAAAAATCCAAATTTTTAACCTTTTTTTTTAAATTGAATTTTTTTTATGCTAAAAATTATTTTTTTCTTTCTAAATGATACGAGTAACATTTGTAAATAATGAAATCCCTTTCATTGCTTCGTTCCTTTTTCTTTCTTATTTCTTTTCAGCATTTTCTATAAATAATTTTTTCTAATGTAAATAATTTTCTTTCTAAATGATATGAGTTACTTTTTCTTATCTCCTTCTCTCCATCTCTTTCCTCTTCTCTCCCCTTCCTCTCTTCTCTTCCTTCTCTCTCTCTCCCCTTACCCTCTTTCTCCCCCTCCCTTCTCTTTGTCTTCCTATCTCTCTCTCTCTCTCTCTCTCTCTCTCTCTCTCCCATTTCTCTCTCTTCCCCTTCCTCTCTCTTATCCTCTCTTCCTTTTCTCTCTCTCTCTCTCTCTCTCTCTCTCTCATTTTTCTCTCTCCCTATCCTCTCTCTCCTCCTCTCTTCCTTTTCCTCTCTCTTCCCCTCCTCTCTATCTATCTCTCTCTCTCTCCCACTTCCCTTTCTTTCTCTCTATCCTTCTCTCCCTCTCTCCCCTCCCCACTTCTCCCTCTCTCCTTCCCTCTCCCATCCTCTCTTTCTCTCTCTTTCTCTCTCTCTCTTTCTTTCTGTATATCTCCTCTCTCTTCCTCTCTCTCTCCTTGCCCTCTTTCTCTCTCATCTTCTCTCTCTCTTTTTATCTCTCCCTTTTTCTCTCTTTTCTCCTCTATCTCCTCCTCCTCCTCTCTTTCTCTTCTCTTTTCTCGCTCTCTCGCTTTGGAGAGAAGAGAAGAAAAGAGAGAGGAGAGAGAAAGAGAGTGAGAAAAAGCTGAGAGGAAAAGAGAAAAGAGAGAGTAGCGAAAGAAAGAGGAGAAGAAGAGAGAAGAAAGAGAGGAAGAGGAGGAGAGAGATGGAAGGGGAGAGAGAGAGATAAAGAAAGAAAGGAAAGAGAGAGGAGCAAGAGAGAGAAAGAAGGAAAGGAAAGAGAGAGGAGCGAGAGAGAGAGAAAGAGAGAAAAGAAAAAAGAGAGAGATAGAAAGAGAGTGAAGGGGGAGAGCGAGAGTGAGAGAAAGAGAGAGAGAAAGGGGAAAAGAGAGGAGAAATGAGAGAGAGGGAAGAAGAGGAGAGAGAGAGAAGAGGAGGAGGAAGAGGAGATAGAGGAGGGGAGAGAGGGAAAGGGAGAGATGAGTAGAGAGGGGAAGGGGATGAGAGAGAGAAAGAGAGAGAAGGGAGAGGGAGAAAGAGGAAAATGAGAGAGAGAGAGAGAGAGAAAGAGACAAAGGGGAGAGAAGGAGAGAGAGACAGAGATAGAGAAGGAGAGAAAGAGAGAGGGGGGAGAGCAAAAGAGAGAGAGAGAGAAAGAGGGAAATGGGAGAGAGAGAGAGAGCATGGGGAGAAAGAGGGAAAAAAGGATAGAGGCAAGAGAGAGAAAGAAAGAGGAAGTGGAGAGAGAGAGAGAGAGAGAGAGAGAGAGAGAGAGAAAGAAAAAGAGGGAGAAGGGGAAAGAGACAGATAAGGGAGAGAGATGAGGAGAGAGAGGGGAATGAGAGAGAGAGAGAGAGAGAGGAAGAGAGGAGGGAAGGGAGGGAGGGAGGGGGAGAGAGAGAGAGAGAGAGAGAGAGAGAGAGAGAGAAGGGAGAGAAAGAGGGGGAGAGAGAAGTAGAGAGAGGGAAAGGAGAGAGAGATAGAGAAGGAAAAGAGAGAGAGAGAGAGAGAGAGAGAGAGAGAGAGAGAAAAGAAAAGAGAGGGGAAGCAAGGGGGAAAGAGAGGGGGAGGCGAGAGAAAGAGGGGGAAAAGAAGAGAGAGAAGGGGAGAGAGAGAAAGGAGAGAGAGAAAAGGAAGAATTTAATTTGGTTTTGGTTAACCAATTCTAAAAAATATGGATATGGTTTTTAAAATTGTTTTATTAAACTGGTTAACCAAAATGTGGTTATGGTTTTTTAACTGGTTAACCACATTTTGTTTTTTTATGAACACCCCTATTAAGAACATTGTATATGTGATTACCACTTGTTGAGGATGAACAATTGATAATTCCCTTTTTGGTTACCACTTAGTTGTGAAGCTTTGAGCTTTAAGTGGCTTTAAGAGTGTGATTGCCATTGTATCCGGCTGGTGTGTATGTTCCGACCGCGCGCACCATTGGAATATGCACACCGCCTTGCTTGTGAATCACACTATCTTCAAGCTTCCAACTAAGGATTAAATTCTTTTGATTTTATTGAGTGCTTCCTCATTATTCTTAATTTGTTGTTGTCCTATGACCTTGAAATTTCCTGTTTTCTTTGCAGGATGCGAAAGAATGGTAAGAAACTGGTCACTTCACCGGTTGTGCAAACTACAACCCACGCATCCCGACCATATTTCATGGATCACCCGAGCGATAACCCGGATATCTTGATCAACCAAAGAGCCAAGTTCCGATATAGCGAATTTGAGAAATGACCAATCCATTGGGAATGGACGCTTAAGGTTCCAGTCACGTACAAACCGGTCATCCATGAACGGATCGCCTCACTTTATTGGGAGTTTCTAGAGCAAGACCCAATAGAAGTCAATGAAACCATGGTGCGGGAATTCTACGCCAACTACCAAAATTGGGAAGCGGAGTCGGTATTCCTCCGGGGAAAGAGGTTGGATACTTCCAACTGAGCTCTCGAAGCTCTTCTGAAGATCCCCCACATTCTGCCCGAGAAGGATGATTATTCAAGGATCAAGGCGAGTGTGTCCAAGGGGAAGATGCCTTTGACTCCCATACTTGAAATAATTGGCCGTCCCGATACTTCGTGGGAGTATAGCAAAGGGAGAAATTCTGTTTTTGCAACTATAGCTTACTCCGATTTGAATGCCGAGGCTCATACATGGCATCAAATTGTAGCGGACTACATTATTCCCAGCACCCATGCTACCCATGTGAGATTCAAGACTGCGTTGCTACTTTGGGCTATCATGGAAGGCAAGAGTATAGCCATTGTGCCTTTATTACGCACATCAATATGGAAACTGATTGAGAAGAAGAACATCAGCATCCATTTTCCATCGATGGTGATGCGTTTAGCAACAGCAGCGGGGGTAGAATGGCATCCGTGGGATATTATGTTCAGGGTTCTTAGAGGCAACAAGTTCAGTCCGAGGGAAGATTTAGAGAAATCAACAAGCATAACACCCTCAGAGAGGAAGACACCCACAGTACCACCACTAAGTCTACCAACTTCGTCAACTGCTTTACCTTTTCTCCGTTCTCTTCCAGAATTATTCGAAGACATCTTGCACGATATCCACCACAAGGAGCATTTGGAGCAAAAGCGTTTCGAGTGGATAGCGGCAAGGCTAGAAGGAAGAGACCCCGGCCCAACTCCTAGAGCTTCATCCGAGCTAGTTGGGGAGAAGCATAATGCAGTTAACCAACCCACTTCTGAGTCCACCAGCTGAAGGTAGCCCCTATTCATTCTCCCGGAGTATACGCATGCACGGAGGACCGTGCACAAACTAAGTGTGGGTGAGGATCGATGATTTCAAGGGGGTAAAATTTCTCTTTTCAAGGCACTTTGCAATATTTCTTGTGGTACTTTTTCTTTATCTTGAGTAGTTTTATGTCTATTTCATCTTGTTTGGTTTGTTGTAAATATTTCTTTATCGCTTATGGATAGTTAATAGTTAGTATTTGCATGTTGCATGATAGAATGAATAAGTTGGTGAAACACCAAGGAATTTCCATGAGATCTTTTCTAGGGCGTACCATTGATTGAATTGAAGGAAATATTATGTTTGCCAACTTGCTTGGAATAATTTGTTAAGTAGAACATGGAAAAGAGCTCGAACAACATACCTTGTGAGTCTTGAGCTTTAATAGATGGTTGCATCTTTTCAACCATAATGTTGTTCTTGTGTGTGATTAAACTCTTTTTTTATTGTGATCATTAATTTGCATGATTCTTTATGTCCTATATTTGTGTTTGGATGCATTTAGCATGATTGAGGCCATCTTTGATGTTAAACTCACTAACCTATATGGCCAACCCTTGCATTCACCTTTGTGAACCCCTTTGAGCCTATGAATTCCCATTTGTTCTGATGAAAGCACATTACTCCCCTTAAGCGAAAAACCATTGATGTCCCTGAATTACTCTTTGATTAGTTTGGGTGGATTAGTATGTAAATTCTAAGTGTGGGAGAATTTTAGAAAACATTGGTGACAGAGGCATGAACTCATTGTGAAAAATTTTTGGCAATTAGGTAATGCTCATACATTTCATTAATTAAGACATATGCATTCATACTACATAAAAAAAAACTTGTACATAACAAAGTATGAAATAAAAGAGTAAATAAAGGATGCATATGCCATGTTTGGAAAGAAAATGCATGAGTGAGGTGAGATGGAAAATAAAATGGGTAGATAGGTTATATTGTTATGTGTATATAAGTGATATAGGATTAGGTAGACACTCAAGCTAATCAAAGAACTAATTCTTTAAGTCCACTTAACCATGTTTCATCCTACCTAAATCCTAGCCCCAATACATTCCTCTAAAGACCTCATGATATTTGTTATTCATGCAATAAATACTAGTTGATTGTTAGATGACTTGCAAATCTTTGAAAAGCATGATAAAAGGAGAATTGAGTGGTTAAACCCTAAACACTAAGCGAATTGAGTGGATACACATCCGGTGAGGGGTTCGATCGCTCAATTCTATGTTCTTACGCCTCATATGGTATCTTCTTGCAAGTTGTTTAATTGGATGGTTTTGAGTGTGTTTAGCATGAGGACATGCTAGTGTTTAAGTGTGGGGGATTTGATGAATCCATATTTGATGATGATTTTTTTGTTAGAATTGAATGGATTTCATCACATAAACTTGCACTTATTTCCTTGAATAGCATGCTTTTGAACTTTCCTCCCAAATTGTGCTTGATTATGAAAATATGCTCTTTTGTGCCCAATTTGATCTATTTTATTCCATTTCCCTTCCATTCGATACCTTGATGTTGTTTGTGAGTAATTTCAGGTGTATAAGCTAGGAATGGCTTGGAGAAAATGGAAGAAGAGCATGAAAAGTGGAGGAAGCATGAAGAATCAAAAGAGATGAGTTCAGAGACGTGTGCGTGCGCACAGCCTCTTGTGCGTACGCACAAGAGCCCAAGCAGAGCGCGTGGATCATTTCGAGCGCGTCGCACATCCAGCCAAGCATCCCTAGTGTGCGTGCGCACAGCTACAAGTGCGTACGCACAGGAAGGGATTTTCGCAAAGTGTGCGGACGCACACGCCTGTGCGTCCGCACAAGTGTCCGCGCATGACTTCATTAAAATGGCATGTGACTCGCGATTTGAGGGCTTTGGAGGCCCATTTCTGAAGTCTTTTTGCTCATATTGGAAGGGGAATGAAGGACATAACATAGGATATCATTAGTATAGTTTAGGAGTAGTAGTAGGGAGTTTTAGTTTTAGTTTTCTCTAAGTTTTCTTCATCATCTTTACTAGGGTTTCTATTAGGGTTTTACATTAAAGTGCCATTTCCATTTTTGATCCTGGATTTTGCTAATTTTATTGTAAGTATTCTCTTGTTATTACTCTTTATAGTTACATTGTCATTACTCTTTCTTCTAATTTAAGTTATAGTTCAATTGTGCTTCTCTTTTGCAATTTCAATTTCTTGTTGATGAATTTGATGTTTGATGTTTGTTTCATGCTTTTTTATGATATTCTTGTTGATTGAGATCAATTGTTGCTTTTAGTTTCAAGTCTTTTCTCAATTTTCCTATGTTTAAGCTTTTTGCCCACCAAGTGTTTGACAAAATGTCAAACATGGTTTTAGGCTAAATTTTTGTCTCTTGGCTTGGGTAAAGTGAGCAATTGAGTTCCTAGAGTTGGAATGTCCAACATTTAGTGTCAATTCTTGGATTGTTAATTATTCTTATTCCCACTAACGCTAATTTGTTGCTAAGTCAATTAGCAAGCAATTTAGGATTTGTGGGTTAAGAACACTTATGCTCATTTAACTTACTTTCCGATGTGAGGGTTGATTGATGAACGGATTTTTGCTAGTAAAGAATTTCACAATAAATTCTCGTTGCAAGTATAGTTTCTAAACCAACAATAATCCTTTCATACAAAAATTTGGTTGTCACTAAAACAAACCCAATAAAAATAAACCGAAGTATTTAAACATCGGGTCGTCTCTCAAGGAATTGCAGGGAAGTGTACTTATAACTGGTTATGGAAAAGTATTTTTTTGGGTTTTTCGAAATAAGGAACAAGGAAATAAAATGGCAAGAAATTAAATTAATAACTAGAAAAGCTCTTGGAAAGGTATGAAAACTAGACATCCTATCCTAATTATCCTTATCAATTGTGACATCAATTGTCCATTGCTCTCACTTAGTTAACCTCTAATTATGAAGGAAAGTCAAGTGGATGAATCAATTTGATTCCTCAAGTCCTAGTCAACTCCTAAGGAAAGACTAGCTTTAGAGGGATCCAAATCAACTAGCAACTTTCAATTATCAATCAACAAAGGAGTTTGATAACTCAAGAGTCTCCAATTACTCAACCAAAGCAGAGAGGAGAGAAATCTACACTAAAATCCAATCAAGCATTCTATCAAACAATCCAAACAACCAATTGCAAACATCAATGACTAAAAAATAATAGAAGAAGCAATAAATATGAAATACCTCAAATTGCATTAAATAAAAAATCAAATCTAACATGAAGAATTCATAGACTAAATTGGCAACATAAAATAATCAATAAGGAAAATAAATAAACTAGAATACTAAAGCAAATAAAAGTAGAAGAGAAACTAAATTAAACTAAGATAGAATTCAGGAATTGAAAAGGAATAAATTAGGAATCCTAAAACCTAGAGAGGAGAGAGCCTCTCTCTCTAGAAACTACATCTAAAACCTAAAATTATGTGAATGAAAGTTGTGTGAATGAATGAATGTGATTCTCCCACTCTACAGCCTCTAATCTATGTTTTTTGGGCTTGAAACTAGGCCAAAAAATCCTAGAAATATCTCCCAGCATTTTCTGCAATTTCTACACGTGGCGCATGTCACGCGTACGCGTACGTCACGCATACGCGTCGATGGTCTTCTGCGCGTGTCACGTGTACACGTGATGCACGCGTGTGCGTCACTTAACTGCATGGCAACTATGGCAAATTACATATCATTTTGAAGCCCCAGATGTTAGCTTTCCAACGCAACTGAAACTGCCTCATTTGGATCTCTGTAGCTCAAGTTATGATCGATTTAGTACGAAGAGGTCAGTATTGACAGCTTAACAATTCCTTCAGTTTCTTGTATTCCTTCCACTTTTGCATGCTTCCTTTCCATCCTCTAAGCCATTCCTGTCCTATAAACCCTGAAATCACTTAACACACATATCAAGGCATCGAATGATAATAAGAGAGGATTAAACATAGCAAATTTAAGGCCAAAGAAGCATGTTTTCAATCATAGCACAAAATTAGGAAGGAAAATATAAAACATGCGAATTCTATAAATAAGTATGAGAATAGTGGATAAAATCCACTCAATTAAGCACAAAATGTACCACGAAATAGTGGTGCATCATTGATCAAGTGAGACTAATCCATCATAATTGTCATAGTTGTGGTTCCAACAAGGAAAGGACCCCTAGCTCACTCCAAGCCAAGACTCTCTTTTTATGCTTTCAATCTTTTATACACTTCCATGCTAATCTCCTTTATATTTTACTTGTTTATATTACATAGTCGGTTCTTTAATTTCTTCATTAGTTCAATCATTACAATTTTGCATGTTCTTTTATTGCTTTATATGTTCATTTCTTCATTGACAACCCCTTGATCACTACAACCGGAATTTGCACACTCATTGCTCTCAAGTGATTCCTTGGAAGACGACCCGGGAGTCAAATACTCTCGGTTTTAAATTGGTTTTGAATTGTGACACATCTTGTGAATTTCCAATTTGATCGTCAGAGTTGTTGTTGGTTTAGGCTATGCTACCAACGGATTGACACTTGTTTTGATTGACTCTAGATCAACAACAATATCTCTCGTACATCAGGCGTTCAATGCCCACAATGGCAAAAAGCCTGTCGATGAATGCCAGTGAGGAATCCCTCACTGAGCATTCAACGCCTAACCAGACAGAGAAGCTGGCATTGAACGTCAGCCAGGATACCCCTGCTGGGCGTTCAACGCCCAAAAGGATAGAGGAACTAGTGTTTAATGCCAGTAAGGGTGCACAGCATTGGCGTTCAATGCCCAAAGAGACAACAGAGCTAGCGTTAAATGCCAGTAAAGGCACACCCTCTTAGTGCTCAATGCCCACTCAAGAAAGCCCTATCCCAGAACTAAAGGAAGCCATGGCTCATATAGAGATCATAGAGGTTCCTTTACATGCACTTCTGCAGTGCATGAGTTCTGATGAATACTCATCCTCTGATGAGGATGAAGACACTAGGGAAGAGCAAGTTGCTCGGTACTTAGGAGCTCTTATGAAGCTGAATGCCAAGCTGTTTGGTACAAAGTCTTTGGAGGAAGAACCTTCATTGCTTTCCAAAGAAATCAATGCTTTAGTTCAACAGAAGCTACCTCAGAAGCATCCAGATCCTGGACGCTTCCTAATTCCTTGTACCATAGGCACCATGACCTTTGAGAAGGCTCTGTGTGACCTAGGGTCAAGCATAAACCTCATGCCACTCTCTGTAATGGAGAAGCTAGGAATCTTTGAGGTGTAGGCAGCAAACATCTCATGAGAGATGCCAGATAAGTCAATGAAGAAGCCATATGGCTTAGTAAAGGATGTCTTGGTAAAGGTTGAAGACCACTACATCCCTGCAAACTTCATAGTCTTGGACATAGGAGATGATGAGGATGATTCTGTCATCCTAGGAAGACCTTTCCTAGCTACTGCAAAAGCCATGATTAATGTGACAAAGGGAGAAATGATTTTCCAACTGGGAGAGGACTATATGTTGTTCAAGATGTCCAATCCCAAATCTTCCTCTGATAAAAGAGAGATAACTGTGCAACACCTACTTTTCCAACCCTCTCTCTCTGTGCAGAGCTTTGTAGAGCACCCAGACATCAATTTTAAGTTTGGTGTTGGGTAACCATCAACAAGCTCTAAGCACAAAGGTACCAAGAAGAAAGTACCTAAAGGCTGGAAGGACAAGAAAGTCCCAACAGAAGGCCTCTCACCTGGCATGAGAGTTGTCTTCACCAAGAAACCAATCATACCACATACAGTGAGTCGTATCCTATCTCTAGAGCACGTAGAACTCATTCATGAGAGGATAGGAAGAAAGTTCACTGTAAGGGGTGAAAATCTGAGCCTATACTCACCTCCATAAGGAGCTAACCGTCAAGCTAATGACGTTAAAGAAGTGCTTGTTGGGAGGCAACCAACCCTAATTAATTATTTCTATTTATTTTAATTTCTTAATTTTATTTTCTTTACAATCTTTTTTTTAGGTTCATAATTATGTGCAGTAATCAGAACAGAGACAGAAATATTCAACAGTAAAAACAGAACAATCTGGATGGAGTGTTGTCAAAGTTGAACGCCACCCAGGGAGCTCTGCCTGGGCGTTCAACGTCCCCAATGGGCAGCATTACTAGCGTTGAACACCAGCCAAGGAGCAAACCCTGGGTGTTCAAACGCCAGTGCAGAGGGTAAGAAATCTGAATTCCCTAGCCTCTCAGGACCAATGGGTCCCACAGCATCTTTACCTACCACACTTATTCCCACTTACTTTCACACTTCCCCATACACTCTTCCCAATAAACCCTAGCCCAATCACATCCATATCACTTCTCCAAAACCATTATAACTCCCATCAACTCCCACTCACTTCAAAATCAAATTTCCCTCCCATTTACCCACCCATGGCCGAATCCAACCCTACCCCACTCCTATAAATACCCCTCCTTCTAACCCTTCATACACACACCTCTCATATACACTCATAAAGCCCTCCCTTTCCCTCTATCTTCTTCTTCTACTCCATTCTTCTCTTTTCTTTATTTTTGCTCGAGGACGAACAAAGTTTTAAGTTTGGTGTTGGAAAAGCCTAGCTTTTTTTTTCTTTCCATTACCATTCATGGCACCCAAGGTTGGAGAACCCTCTAGAAAGAAGAAAGAAAAGTTAGTAGCCACCACCTCTGAATCTTGGAAGATGGAGAGATTCATCACTAAAGCCCACCAAGACCACTTCTATGCAGTAGTGGCAGAGAAGAAAGTGATCTCTAAGGTCTCTTTTAGGCTAAAGAAGAATGAGTATCCGGAAATTCGACGAGAGATCCGGAGAAGTGGTTGGGAAGTCCTAACCAATCCCATTCAAGATGTTGGGATTTTAATGGTGCAAGAGTTCTATGCTAATGCATGGGTTACTAAAAACCATGATACTAGTGTGAACTCAAATTTGAGGAATTAGAGCACCATGGTCCGAGGGAGAATCTTAGATTTTAGCCTGGAAAGTGTGAGGTTGGCGTTCAACTTACCTCTAATGCAAGGAGATCCTCATCCTTACACTAGAAGAGTCAACTTTGATCAGAGACTGGATCAAGTACTCTTGGACATCTGTGTGGAAGGAGCGCTGTGGAAAAGGGATTCCCAAGGCAAGCCCGTTCAACTAAGAAGGCTTGACCTCAAGCCCATACCTAGAGGATGGTTGGAATTCATCCAACGTTCTATCATCCCTACTAGCAACCAGTCAGAAGTGACTATTGACAGAGCCATCATGATCCATTGCATCATGATTGAAAGTGAGGTGGAAGTACATGAGGTGATTCTTCAAGAATTGTACAAGATAGCTGAGAAGCCTTCCACCAATGCAAGGTTGGCATTCCCACACCTCATCTGTCATCTATTCAATTCAGCTGGAATTGTCATAGAGGGAGATATCTCCATTGGGGAGGACAAGCCCATCACTAAGAAGAGGATGGAGCAAACTAGAGAGCATGCACAAGAGCCTGTGCAGCCACCTCAGCATGAGATTCCTGAGATGCCTCAACGGATATATTTTCCTCCTCAAAGCTATTGGGATCAATGGCAAACTTCTCTTGGAGAACTAAGCACTAACATGGAGCAATTAAGGGTAGAGCATCAAGAGCATTCCACCACCCTCAATGAAATAAGAGAAGATCAAAGAGCCATAAGGGTATAACAAAGGGCTATGAGGGAAGAACAACAAAGGCAAAGGAGTGACATTGAAGAGATCAAGCATCATATTGGATCCTCAAGGAGGAGTACTAGCCGCCACCATTAAAGATGGATTCGTTCTCTTTATCTCCTTTCATATTGTATTTTCTGTTTTCTGTTATGTATATTGTCTGTTCTCTTGTTCTTGTTGCATGATCATTTGCATTGATGTCTGAAAGATGTAAATTGTTCCAAATATCTCTCACCTTACTTAAAAGAAAATTTTATTTGAAAGAATTGAGAGATACATGAATTTCAAGTTTAAAATAAGAATAGTTCAATTATTTTGATGTGGTGTCATTGCTTTTGTTTTCTGAATGTATGAATAAACAGTGCATATTTGAAGTTAGAATTTTAGAATGTTGGCTCTTGAAAGAATGATGAAAAAGGAAAAGTATCATTGATAATCTGAAAAATCCAAATATTGATTCTAGAAGCAAAAAAAAAAAGCAGCAAAAAGAAAAAGCATGTTGCAAAAGAAAAAAAATACATAAGCATGCAAAAAAAATGAAAAAAAAAATAAAAAGCAGAAAAAGCCAATAGCTCTTTAAACCAAAAGGCAAGCACAAAAAGCCAGTAACCATTTAAACTAAAAGGCAAGGGTAAAAGGATCCAAGGCTTTGAGTTTCAATGATTAGGAGGGCCTACAAGGAATAAAATCCTGGCCTAAGCGGCTCAACAAAGTTGTCCCTAACCATGTGCTTGTGGTGTGAAGGTGTCAAGTGAAAAGCTTGAGACTGAGCGGTTAAAGTCATGGTCCAAAGCAAAAAGAGTGTGCTTAAGAACCTTGAAAACCTCTATCTGGGGATTCTAGCAAAGATGAATCACAATCCGAAAGGGTTCACCCAGGTAAAGTATCTGTGGCATTTATGTATCCGGTGGTAATACTGAAAAACAAAGTGCTTAGGGTCACGACCAAGACTCTAAAGGCTGTGTTCAAGAATCAAAAAGAACTAAACTAGAGAGTCAATAATATCATCTAGTTTTACATTTTCCTTCCCAAATTGATGCTATGATTGAAAACATGCTTATTTGGCCTTCAATTCGTTATTTTTAATCCTCTCTTATTTCTATTCGATGTCGTGATATGTGTGTTAAGTGTTTTCAGGGATTATAGGGTAGGAATGGCTTAGAGGATGCAAAAGAAGCATGCAAAAGAGGAAGGGACACAAGGAATTAAAGATTTCATGGGCAAGCAGCGATGCACATGCATGGAGCGACGCGTACGCGTGGTCAGGAGAAAATGTATCGACGCGCACGCGTGTGGCACGCGTACGCGTGACTAGAAGAATGCGCATGAACGCGTACACGTGCACGACGCGTACACGTGACAGGCCGTCACGTGCTGCATATCAGAATTCGTCAGGGGCGATTTCTTGGGCCCCTTTTTGGCCCAGATTCAGGCCCGAAAGTCCATATTAGAGACAGGGGTGTAGCTGAGACTTAGACACACTTTCATTCTCACTGAGTTTTAGTTTTTTTAGTTTTTTTGAATTCGAGAGAAGAACACTATTTCTCTTAGGGTTCTTAGATTTTAGTTTTATGCTTTTGGATTAGATATTGAGAGAGCTCCGTCTACCTTCGATTGAAGTCTTCATCATTCTAGTTTGCCTTTCCATTACCTTACTCTTTTGTTTTCCATTTAATTTGCTTGTGGTCTGGTGCACGAAATTGTGATCTCAGGCAACGGCGCCAGAAACTCTGTACGCACGTCTTAATAAATCGTTTTTCATTCACAACTTCGATACAACTAACCAGCAAGTGCACTGGGTCGTCCAAGTAATAAACCTTACGTGAGTAAGGGTCGATCCCACGGAGATTGTTGGTTTGAAGCAAGCTATGGTCACCTTGTAAATCTCAGTCAGGCGGATATAAAATAGTTATGGAGTTTTCGAAAATTAATAATAAATAGAAAATAAGGATAGAAATACTTATGTAATTCAGTGGTTAGAATTTCAGATAAGCGTATAGAGATGCATTCGTTCCTCTGAACCTCTGCTTTCCTGCTGTCTTCATCCAATCAATCTTACTCATTTCCATGGCTGGCTTTATGTAAGGACATCACCGTTGTCAATGGCTACTTTTAATCCTCTCTCGAAAATGGTCCGATGCGCTGTCACTGTATCCCATCCTCTTGTGAAAATGGTCCAAATGCTCTGTCACAGCACGGCTAATCATCTGAGGTTCTCGATCATGCTGGAATAGGATTCACCCTCCTTTTGCGTCTGTCACTACGCCCAGCACTCACGAGTTTGAAGTTCGTCACAGTCATTCAATCCCAGAGTCCTACTCGGAATACCACAGACAAGGTTTAGACTATCCGGATTCTCATGAATGCCGCCATCAATCTAGCTTATACCACGAAGATTTTGATTAAGAGATCCAAGAGATACTCATTCAATCTAAGGAAGAACGGAACTGGTTGTCAGGCATGCGTTCATAGGGAATGATGATGATTATCACGTTCATCACATTCAGGTTGAAGTGCGAATGAATATCTTAGAAGCGGAATAAGTTGAATTGAATAGAAAACAGTAGTACTTTACATTAATCTTTGAGGAACAGCAGAGCTCCACACCTTAATCTATGGAGTGCAGAAACTCTACCGTTAAAAATACATAAGTGAAAGGTCCAGGCATGGCCGAATGGCCAGCCCCCAAAACGTGATCACAGGATGTCTAATACAATAGTAAAAAGTCCTATTTATACTAAACTAGTTACTAGGGATTACAGAAGTAAGTAATTGATGCATAAATCCACTTCCGGGGCCCACTTGGTGTGTGCTTGGGCTGAGCTTGAATGTTACACGTGCAGAGGCTCTTTCTGGAGTTGAACGCCAGGTTGTAACGTATTTCTGGCGTTCAACTCTGGTTTTTGACTTGTTTCTGGCGTTTAACTCCAGACAGCAGCGTAGAACTGGCGTTCAACGCCCTTTTACGTCATCTAAACTCGTTCAAAGTATGGACTATTATACATTGCTGGAAAGCCCTGGATGTCTACTTTCCAACGCAATTAGAAGCGCGCTATTTTGAGTTTTGTAGCTTCAGAAAATTCACTTTGAGTGCAGGGAGGTCAGAATCCAACAACATCAGCAGTCCTTCTTCAACCTCTGAATCTGATTTTTGCTCAAGTCCCTCAATTTCAGCCAGAAAATACCTGAAATCACAGAAAAATACACAAACTCATAGTAAAGTCCAGAAATGTGAATTTAACATAAAAACTAATGAAAACATCCCTAAAAGTAACCAGATTCTACTAAAAACAATGCCAAAAAGCGTATAAATTATCCGCTCATCGCAACACCAAACTTAAATTGTTGCTTGTCCCCAAGCAACTGAAAATCAAATAGGATAAAAAGAAGAGAACATACTATAAATTCCAAACTATCAATGAAACATAGCTCCAATCAGATGAGCGGGACTTGTAGCTTTTTGCCTCTTGAATAGTTTTGGCATCTCGCTTTATTCATTGAAGTTCAGAATGATTGGCATCTATAGGAACTCAGAGTTCAGATAGTGTTATTGATTCTCCTAGTTCAGTATGATGATTCTTGAACACAGCTACTTTATGAGTCTTGGCCGTGGCCCTAAGCACTTTGTTTTCCAGTATTACCACCGGATACATAAATGCCACAGACACATAATTGGGTGAACCTTTTCAGATTGTGACTCAGCTTTGCTAAAGTCCCCAATTAGAGGTGTCCAGGGTTCTTAAGCACACTCTATTTTTTTGCTTTGGACCTCGACTTTAACCGCTCAGTCTCAAGTTTTCACTTGACACCTTCACGCCACAAGCACATAGTTAGGAACAGCTTGGTTTAGCCGCTTAGGCCAGGATTTTATTCCTTTAGGCCCTCCTATCCACTAATGCTCAAAGCCTTGGGATCCTTTTTATTACTCTTGCCTTTTGGTTTTAAGGGTTATTGGCTTTTTGCTCTTGCCTTTTGGTTTTAAGAGCTTTTGGCTTTTTCTACTTGCTTTTTCTTTTTCTTTCTAATTTTTTTTTCGCTATTTTTTTTTTCTACAAGCTTTGTTCTTTGCTGCTTTTTCTTGCTTCAAGAATCATTTTTATGATTTTTCAGATTATCAAATAACATGTCTCCTTGTCATCATTCTTTCAAGAGCCAACATATTTAACATTCTTAAACAACAACTTCAAAAGACATATGCACTGTTCAAGCATTCATTCAGAAAACAAGAAGCATTGTCACCACATCAATATAATTAAACTAAGTTCAAGGACAAATTCGAAACTCATGTACTTCTTGTTCTTTTGAATTAAAACATTTTTCATTTAAGAGAGGTGATGGATTCATAGGACATTCATAACTTTAAGACAAATTTACTAACTACTAATGATCATATAATGAAGACACAAACATGGATAAGCACTTAACATAGAGAAAACGAAAAACAGAGAATGTAAGAACAAGGAATGAGTCCACCTTAGTGATGGTGGCGTTTCCTTCTTGAGGAACCAATGATGTCCTTGAGCTCTTCTATGTCTCTTCCTTGTCTTTGTTGCTCCTTCCTCATTGCTTTTTGATCTTCTCTTATTTCATGAAGGATGATGGAGTGCTCTTGATGTTCCACCCTTAATTGTCCCATGTTGGAACTTAATTCTCCTAAGGAGGTGTTGATTTGCTCCCAATAGTTTTGTGGAGGAAAATACATTTGAGGCATTTCCGGGATCTCATGGTGATGAACTTCATGCGTCTCTTGAGATCCATGAATGGGCTCTCTTGCTTGCTCCATCCTTTTCTTAGTGATGGGCTTCTCTTCCTCAATGGGAATGTCTCCTTTTATGAAAGCTCCAGCTGAGTAACATAGATGGCAAATGAGATGAGGAAAAGCTAGCCTTGCCCCAGGAGAGGCCTTTTCGGCTATTTTGTAGAGTTCAAGGGAGATGACTTCATGAACTTCTACTTCCTCTCCAATCATGATGCTGTGAATCATGATGGCCCGATCCACAGTAACTTCAGATCGGTTGCTAGTGGGGATGATGGAGCGTTGGATGAACTCCAACCATCCTCTAGCCACAGGCTTGAGGTCCAGTCTTCTTAATTGAACTGGCTTGCCTTTGGAGTCAATCTTCCATTGAGCTCCTTCCACACATATGTCCATGAGGACTTGGTCCAACCTTTGATTAAAGTTGACCCTTCTAGTGTAGGGGCGTGCATCTCCTTGCATCATAGGCAAGTTAAACGCCAACCTCACATTTTCTGGACTAAAATCTAAGTATTTCCCTCGAACCATAGTGAGATAATTCTTTGGGTTCGGGTTCTTACTTTGATTATGGTTCCTTGTGATCCATGCATTGGCATAGAACACTTAAACCATTAGGATGCCGACTTGTTGGATGGGTTTTGTTAGAACTTCCCATCCTCTTCATTGGATTTCATGTCGGATTTCTGGATACTCATTTCTCTTGAGCTTGAAAGGGACCTCGGGGATCACCTTTTTCTTGACCACAACATCATAGAAGTGGTCTTGATGGGCTTTGGAGATGAACCTTTCCATCTCCCATGACTCGGAGGTGGAAGCTTTTGTCTTCCTTTTCCCTTTTCTAGAGAATTCTCCGGTCTTAGGTGCCATCAATGGTAATGAAAAAACAAAAAGCTTATGCTTTTACCACACCAAACTTAGAATATTGCTCGCCCTCGAGCCAGAGAAGAAAGAATAGATGAAGAAGAAGAAGAAAATATGGAGGAGAGGGGGGGAGTGTATTCGGCCATAAGCGTGGGATTTGGGTGGGAAATTGATTTTGAATTTTGAAGGTAGGTGGGGTTTATGAGGTAGGTTTATGGGAAAGAGTGGATTGATGTGAGTGGTCAAGTGGTTATAGGGAAGAGAGGTTGAGGTGATAGGTGAAGAGTTTTGGGGAAGAGTGTTTATGGGATTGTGTGAAAGAGGGGTGAGAAGAAGTGAGTGGAGGTAGGTGGGGATCCTGTGGGGTCCACAGATCCTGAGGTGATCCTATGGAGTCCACAGATCCTGAGGTGTTCAAGGATTTACAACCTTGCACCAAATTGGGCATGCAAAATGCCCTTGCACACAACTCTGGGCGTTCAGCGCCAGATTGGTGCTTGTTCTAGGCGTTGAATGCCCATTTGTTGCCCATTTCTGGCGTTGAACGCCAGAACCATGCTTGTTCTGGGCGTTCAGCGCCAGCTCTTCTCCAGGGTGCAATTCTGGCGTTCAAACGCCCAGATGCTGCCCATTTTGGGCGTTCAGCACCAGAACCATGCTCTATTCTGGCGTTGAATGCCAGCCAGATGCTTCTTACTGGCGTTTAAACGCCAGTAAGGTCTTCCTCCAAGGTGTGATTTTTCCTCTGCTGTTTTTGATTCTGTTTTCAATTTTTATATTTATTTTGTGACTCCACATGATCATGAACCTAATAAAACATGAAAGAACAAGAAAAATAGAATTAGATAAATAAAAATTGGGTTGCCTCCTAACAAGCGCTTCTTTAATGTCAATAGCTTGATAGTGGGCTCTCATGGAGCCTCACAGATGTTCAGAGCATTGTTGAGACTCCCCAACACCAAACTTAGAGTTTGGATATGGAAGTTTAACACCAAACTTAGAGTTTGGTTGTGGCCTCCCAACACCAAACTTAGAGTTTGACTGTGGGGGCTCTGGTTGACTCTGTTTTGAGAGAAGCTTTTTATGCTTCCTCTCCATGTTTACAGACGGATGACCTTGAGTAGTAAACACAAGGGAGTCCTCATTCAATTGAAGGACTAGTTCGCCTCTGTCAACATCAATCACAGCTCTTGCTGTGGCTAGGAAGGGTCTTCCAAGGATGATGGATTCATCATCATTCTTCCCAGTGTCGAGGACTATGAAATCAGCAGGGATGTAAAGGCCTTCAACCTTTACTAACACGTCCTCTACTTGTCCATAAGTCTATTTTCTTGAATTGTCTGCCATCTCTAATGAGATTTTAGCAGCTTGCACCCCATAGATTCCCAGTTTCTCTATTACAGAGAGGGGCATGAGGTTTATCCCTGACCCAAGGTCACACAGAACCTTTTCAAAGATCATGGTGCCTATGGTACAAGGTATTAGGAACTTCCCAGGATCCTGTTTCTTCTGAGGCAATGTCAGTTGATCCTGATCACTCAGTTCATTGGTGAACAAGGGAGGTTCATCTTCCCAAGTCTCAATACCAAATAATTTGGCATTCAGCTTCATGATTGCACTAAGAAACTTGACATCTTGCTCTTCAGTAACATCCTCATTCTCTTCAGAAAAGGAGTACTTATCAGAGCCCATGAATGGCATAAGGAGGTTTAATGGAATCTCTATGGTCTCTAGATGAGTCTCATATTCCTTTGGTTCCTCAGAGGGAAACTCCTTATTGATCACTGGATGTCCCAGGAGGTCTTCCTCACTGGGATTCACGTCCTCAACCTCCCTTACAGGTTCGGCCATGGTGGTTGTGTCAATGGCCTTGCACTCTCCTTTTGGATTTTCTTCTGTATTGCTTGGGAGAGTACTAGGAGGGATTGCAGTGATCCTTTTACTCAGCTGGCCCACTTGTGCTTCCAAATTTCTAATGGAAGACCTTGTTTCATTCATGAAACTTACAGTAGCCTTGGACAGATCAGAGACTAAGTTTGCTAAATTAGAGGTATTTTGTCCAGAGTTCTCTGTCTGTTGCTGAGTGGATGATGGAAAAGGTTTACTATTGTTAAACCTATTTCTTCCACCATTATTAAAGCCTTGTTGAGGATTTTGTTGATCCTTCCATGAGAGATTTGGGTGATTTCTCCATGATGGATTATATGTGTTTCCATAAGGTTCACCCATATAATTTACCTCTGCTATTGCAGGATTTTCAGGATCATAAGCTTCTTCTTCAGAAGATGCCTCTTGAGTACTGTTGGATGCAGCTTGCATTCCATTCAGACTCTGAGAAATCATATTGACTTGCTGAGTCAATATTTTATTCTGAGCCAGTATGGCATTCAGAGTATCAATTTCAAGAACTCCCTTCTTCATAGGCGTCCCATTATTCACAGGATTCCTTTCAGAAGTGTACATGAACTGGTTATTAGCAACCATGTCAATGAGTTCTTGAGCTTCTGCAGGCGTTTTCTTTAGGTGAATGGATCCACCTGCAGAAGTATCCAATGACATCTTCGCTAATTCAGATAGACCACCATAGAATATATCCAGGATGGTCCATTTTGAAAGCATGTCAGAAGGACACTTTTTGGTCAGTCCTTTGTATCTCTCCCAAGCTTCATAGAGGGATTCACCTTCTTTCTGTTTGAAGGTCTGAACATCCACTCTAAGCTTACTCAGCTTTTGAGGAGGAAAGAACTTGGCTAAGAAAGCCTTGACCAGCTTATCCCAAGAGTTCAGGCTATCCTTAGGTTGAGAGTCCAACCATACTCTAGCTCTTTCTCTTATAGCAAAAGGGAAAAGCATGAGCCTGTAGACTTCAGGATCTACTCCATTAGTCTTAACAGTATCACATATCTGCAAGAATTCAGTTAAGAACTGAAAAGGATCTTCGGATGGAAGTCCATGAAACTTGCAGTTCTGCTGCATCAGAGAAACTAATTGAGGTTTCAACTCAAAATTGTTTGCTCCAATGGCAGGAGTGGAGATGCTTCTTCCATGTAAATTGGAATTAGGTGCAGTAAAGTCACCAAGCATCCTCCTTGCATTATTATTATTTTCGGCTGCCATCTCCTCTTCTTGTTCGAAAATTTCTGAAAGGTTGTCTCTGGACTGTTGTATTTTAGCTTCTCTTAGTTTCCTTTTCAGAGTCCTTTCAGGTTCTGGATCTGCTTCAACAAGAATATTCTTGTCTTTGTTCCTGTTCATATGAAAAAGAGGGACAGAAAAATAATAATAATAGGGATCCTTTTTACCACAGTATAGAGGTCCCTGTGTGAATAGAAGAAAAGAAGAAGAGAAAATCTGAACTCAGAGAGAGAGAGGGAGTTCGGATTTTTGGTGAGTGATGTGAGGAAGAGATGTTAGTAGATGAATAAACAAATAGAAGAAGATGAGAGGGGGAAGTGAATTTTCGAAAATAATTTTTGAAAAAGAGTTAGTGGTTTTCGAAAATAGTTTTTGAAAAAGGTTAGTAATTTTTGAAATTTTAAAATCAAAAATGAAAATAATTAGTTAATTAAAAAGAAATTTTGAAAAAGAGGGAAGATATTTTCGAAAATTAGAGAGAGAGGGAGTTAGTTAGGTAGTTTTGAAAAAGATAAGAAACAAACAAAAAGTTAGTTAGTTAGTTGAAACAAATTTGAAAATTAATTTTGAAAAGATAAGAAGATAGGGGGTTAGAAAAGATATTTTAAAATCAAATTTTTTTGAAAAAGATATGTTTTAAAAAGATATAATTAAAAAGATATGATTTTAAAAAAGATAAGATAAAAAGATATTTTTGAAAAGATATGATTGAAATTAGTTTTGAAAAAGATTTGATTTTTAAAATCACAATTAATGACTTGATTCACAAGAAATCACAAGATATGATTCTAGAACTTAAAGTTTGAATCTTTCTTGACAAGCAAGTAACAAACTTGAAATTTTTGAATCAAACATTAATTGATGATGTTATTTTCAAAAATTATGAGATAAAATTAAGAAAAATATTTTTAAAAAATATTTTTATAATTTTCGAAAATAACTAAGAAAAATGAAAAAGATTTGATTTTTGAAAAAGATTTTGAAAAAGATAAGATTTTTAAATTGAAAATTTGATTTGACTCATAAAAACAACTAGATTTCAAAAATTTTTGAAAAAGTCAAATCTAATTTTTGAAATTTTAAGAGAGAAAAAAAGGGAAAGATATTTTTTTGATTTTTTGAATTTTTATGATGAGAGAGAGAAACATGAAAAATGATGCAATGCATGAAAGTTATGGATCAAAACAATGAATGCATGCAAGAATGCTATGAATGTCAAGATGAACACCAAGAACACTTTGAATGTCAAGATGAACATCAAGAACTTATTTTTGAAAATTTTTATATGCAAAGAAAACATGCAAGACACCAAACTTAGAAATCTTTCATGTTTAGACTCTATGGATGCAAGAATACATATGAAAAACAAGAAAAGACACAAAACAAGAAAACATCAAGATCAAACAAGAAGACTTACCAAGAACAACTTGAAGATCATGAAGAACACTATGAATGCATGAATTTTTTCGAAAAATGCAAAATGAATATGCAATTGACACCAAACTTAAAAATTGACTTAAGACTCAAACAAGAAACACAAAAATATTTTTTTGATTTTTATGATTTTATGATTTTTTTTGTATTTTCTTTTTAAATTTTTTTTAATATCATTTTGAAAACGAAAAATAAGAATTCCAAAAATTTTTAATATGAATTCCAGGAATCTTATGCTCTTTAGTCTAAAGCTCCAATCAAAGAGTCAGGCATGACTTAATAGCCAGCCAAGCTTTAGTATGTAACTCAGACATGACACGCCTGACATTTCCTACCCAGAAGGATTAGATATGGCTTTACAACCAGCCAGACTTCAACATGCTTCATGAAACACTAGAATTCATTCTTAAAAATTATGAAGAAAAATATATTTTTGAAAACATTTTTATTTTAAAACATTCTTTTCGAAAACAAAGGAGAAATTTTTTTGAAAGGTTTTTGAAAAATTTTTGAACACAAAATAAAAAGAAAATTACCTAATCTGAGCAACAAGATGAACCGTCAGTTGTCCAAACTCGAACAATCCCCGGCAACGGCGCCAAAAACTTGGTGCACGAAATTGTGATCTCAGGCAACGGCGCCAGAAACTCTGTACGCACGTCTTAATAAATCGTTTTTCATTCACAACTTCGATCCCACGGAGATTGTTGGTATGAAGCAAGCTATGGTCACTTTGTAAATCTCAGTCAGGCGGATATAAAATAGTTATAGAGTTTTCGAAAATTAATAATAAATAGAAAATAAGGATAGAAATACTTATGTAATTCAGTGGTTAGAATTTCAGATAAGCGTATAGAGATGCATTCGTTCCTCTGAACCTCTGCTTTTTTGCTGTCTTCATCCAATCAATCTTACTCCTTTCCATGGCTGGCTTTATGTAAGGACATCACCGTTGTCAATGGCTACTTTTAATCCTCTCTGGAAAATGGTCCGATGCGCTGTCACTGCATGGCTAATCGTCTGGAGGCACCACCCTTGTCAATGGCTGCATCCCATCCTCTTGTGAAAATGGTCCAAATGCTCTGTCACAGCACGGCTAATCATCTGAGGTTCTCAATCATGCTGGAATAGGATTCACCCTCCTTTTGCGTCTGTCACTACGCCCAGCACTCGCGAGTTTGAAGTTCGTCACAGTCATTCATGAATGCTGCCATCAATCTAGCTTATACCACGAAGATTCTGATTAAGAGATCCAGGAGATACTCATTCAATCTAAGGTAGAACGGAAGTGGTTGTCAGGCACGCATTCATAGGCAATGATGATTATTGTCACGTTCTTCACATTCAGGTTGAAGTGCGAATGAATATCTTAGAAGCGGAATAAGTTGAATTGAATAGAAAACAGTAGTACTTTGCATTAATCTTTGAGGAACAGCAGAGCTCCACACCTTAATCTATGGAGTGCAGAAACTCTACCGTTAAAAATACATAAGTGAAAGGTCCAGGCATGGCCGAATGGCCAGCCTCCAAAACGTGATCACAGGATCAAAAATACAATCTAGGATGTCTAATACAATAGTAAAAAGTCCTATTATTACTAAACTAGTTACTAGGGTTTACAGAAGTAAGTAATTGATGCATAAATCCACTTCTGGGGCCCACTTGGTGTGTGCTTGGGCTGAGCTTGAATGTTACACGTGCAGAGGCTCTTTCTGGAGTTGAACGCCAGGTTGTAACGTATTTTTGGCGTTCAACTCTGGTTTTTGACTTGTTTCTGGCGTTTAACTCCAGACAGCAGCGTAGAACTGGTGTTCAACGCCCTTTTATGTCATCTAAACTCGTTCAAAGTATGGACTATTATACATTGCTGGAAAGCCCTGGATGTATACTTTCCAACGCAATTAGAAGCGCGCCATTTTGAGTTCTGTAGCTCCAGAAAATCCACTTTGAGTGCAGGGAGGTCAGAATCCAACAGCATCAGCAGTCCTTCTTCTACCTCTGAATCTGATTTTTGCTCAAGTCCCTCAATTTCAACCAGAAAATACCTGAAATCACAAAAAACACACAAACTCATAGTAAAGTCCAGAAATGTGAATTTAACATAAAAACTAATGAAAATATCCCTAAAAGTAACCAGATTCTACTAAAAACATACTAAAAACAATGCCAAAAAGCGTATAAATTATCCGCTCATCATGGTCATGTATGGATATTGTAAATTTTGGGATTTATTAATATAATGAACAATTTTTACATTTAATTCCATTTCTTGTTTGAATTTCTTCAATTAATTATCAGCTTTAAAATTTTCCTTTATTAATTTATTTTATTTACCATGTCTCGTATTCGTTCTTATTCCATGTTATTGAAAAATGGCATTCATGTTATGATTTAAAACTCTCAACTTAGCTTGGGAGTTGATTAATTGGAACTCCTTGAGTTGGAATACTCAAGAGTTAATTTGTAATTGGGGATTGCTAGCAAAATCACTCTTCACTGACTCTAATCCTTCCACAGGAAGGGATTAGGACTTGTGAACCTGAGTTAGTCTCACACACTTAACCTTCCTTTGCAACTGCAAGAGGATAACTGAGTGGAAGCAATAACATTTTCTCTTGCACTTGAGAAAAGCCAACAAGGATAGAAACTCCAATTAATTTTCTCTCAGCCAAGGCCTTTTAATTCAAATACATAACATCCATTGCTAATATTCACTACTTTGATTTTTATTTGTTTATCTCTTTGTTCTCAAACCTCAAAAATTTCTCAGAAAATTCCTGATCAATAACTTGCACTCTTTTCTCAACTCATTGGGAAACGACCTGGTAATTTTACTCCCAGTTAATTGATTCTAAATTGTGACAACTCTTTTTAAATTGATAAGTGAAATTTTTGTTGATTAAGAATTGTACTTGCAACGTTATTTTTATTATAAATTATTAATCGGCATTTTTTTGCCCATCAATTTTTGGCGCCGTTGTCGGGGAGTTGCAACAGTGTGCTAAATTATTGGTTGGTGTAAATAATTTTTTTTATTTTACATAATTGCATTTTTCTTTTTTATATTTTATTACCATGAGCTATATGTTTCTTTCATTGAATGACACGATCATTACCGAATCCGAGCTTAGCCGCATTTGATCCTGAGATTGAAAGAACTATTTCACGTATTAGGCGAGCTCGGCGTCGGTTATTCTCCGAAGATGGTGAAGGGGTTTTACCCAATTCACCAGTCTTATCTGAGAATAGGTCTAATGCGTCATTCGAGGAAGAAACTAGTTCCTCCCTTGTTAATTTTGTTGACGCCTCTTCTGTTGATTTGAGTGCTGGAAATATGGCAGAGCCTAGGAGAATCATGCTAAAGAAAGCAGGAGCTCCAGATTTTACACTGCAACCATATCAAGCGCGTCATCCAAACTTGGGTGCAGACTTTGAACTGAAGACCGCTCTGATTAATCTACTGCCCAAGTTCCATTTACCTGCTCAAGAGCTTATCAAGCACCATAGGGATTTTCAGACAGCTTGCTCAACTACTAGGCAGCATGGTGCTGATGAGATTACTGTCTGGCTATACGCCTTCCCATTTTTTCTGGAGGGAAGGCAAAGGAGTGGTTCTACACTCAGCCAGAAGCTGTTGTTACTAACTGAGATCTGCTTAGAAGGGAATTCCTGGACAAGTACTTTCCGACAGAGGTTACTGATAAGCTGAGGAAGGAGATTTCCTGTATCATTCAAGGAGAAGCAGAGACTCTTTATAAGTATTGGGAACGCTTTAGGAATCTCCTAGACTCATGTCCCCACAAGATTGACCAGTTGGTGTTGATTAGCTATTTTAGCCAAGGCATGAAGCCTGGAGATAAGACTTTATTAGATGCTGCGAGCAATAGCTCTCTGATAAAGTACAAGACGGCGACAGAAGCGTGGCAACTGATCACCGATCTAGTTGAGTCTACCCAAAATGCAAACCAAATGACTCATCACCCCAAGGCTATTGCAGAAGTTTCTTCTAGTAGTGAGACTACTGCTCTCACCAAGACTCTAGGAGAGATGACCAACGGACTCAAGCAGCTTCAGCTGAATCAACAACAACCTCCACCTCCTCCACAGCAGCAGTGTCAACAACTAGTCTCTCAAAGAGTGTGTGGAATATGCGCTTTCTATTCTCATTACACTGATAAATGCCCTCAACTCCAACAAGAAGACAACACCTTGGCAACTACCCATAATTTCTACAACCATCTGAATCAAGGGTACTATCAACAAGGCGGCAATTATAACCATGGTGGCAACTACAATCAAGGTTGGCAAGACAACTACAACCAAGGTTGGAGAGATAATTCCAACCAAGGTTGGAGAGACAATTCCAACCAAGGATGGAGGGATAACTAAAACTAAGGAGGAAGAGACAACAGTGGAAATCAAAGGTGGAATAACAATAACTATCAATAAAACCGGAATTAACAGAATCCTCCATACAGAGCACCTCACCAAAGACAAGCCCAAGCACCTCAATTCAACCACCACAAGCCCCTCAAATCACCTACCCTTCCCCTTCCTCTAACCAAGATGAAACACTCCGCTCAGGACAAAAAGAGCTTCAAAATTCACTCACCTCTAGCCTTACCGGTCTTATCTCTACTCTACAAGCTCTTATATCCCGAATGGAACCACCATCTACCCTCCAACAACCAACCTTCAAGCTCTAGTGCACTCCCCTCTCAACCTTTACCCAACCCCAAGGGTGGAATCAACGCCATCACTTTGAGGTCCAGAACTATATTGCAAGAGAGGAGTCCAAAGTAGCCAAGCTCAAGCGAAGATGTCCAAGTTGAAGATGTTGTTGAGGTAGAAGAGGTTGATGAAGAGAATGAGGTACAAGATGCGGGTGGAGAAGGAATTGCTCAACCAAGGAATGGAGTGCCTAAGGAAGATAGTGTTGTGCAAGAAGCCATCCCCATCCCTTTCGCATTGGTAGGAGGAATAAGAAGCAAGTGGAGCTAGACCCCAAAATGGTATAAATCTTCAAAAAGGTTGAGGTAACTATTCCCCTTTTTGATGCTATTCAACAAGTACCTAAATATGCTAAGTTTCTAAAAGATTTGTGCATACATAAGTATAAAATTAATAAATTAGAAACTATTCCTTTAGGTAGCTGATAAACGACCAAAAGCATAGGTTTGAATTTTTCACACTAAAAATAGGATTGACGTTGGAAGTATAGTCCAAACCCAACAATCGATCATCAATCAAATATTATCACAATTTAAACCAAATATAAACCGAGAGTATTTAGCTCCCGGGTCGTCTTCCCTAGGAGTTGCAATGAAATGTAATGTTATTGGCTATGGGAGGAAATGGGGGATTGGGAGATCAAAGTAAGAGAGCAAGAAATGTAAATAGCAAGAAAGTAAATGAGCATGCAAGGAATGTAAATGGCAACTCTTGGCAAGATTTGGGGAATTTAGGATTCTTATCCTAGTTGTGGACCACAAACATGGCAATTGTGTAGAACCAATACAAACTAGTCAATCCTCCTTGAGAATTAGTCAAAAGCATAATTGGTCTCAATCCATAAGTCCTAGTCAACTCACTAATTACTTAGTGAAAGACTAGCGTTAATGGAAACCAAACCAATTAACTATTCTCACACAATGCGGAATGGACATCCACAACTCAATTCCACCCAGACACCTAATTTCTCAACCAAGAGTGTGAAAATTAAACATGCAAGAAATTAAACATCAAAGCAATAAAAGTTAAAGCAATTAAATGCAAGGAAAAAAATGGCAAGAAAGTAACTTAACATGCAAGAAAGTAAATGAAAGCAAGTAAAAGTTAAAGCAATTAAATGCAAAGCAAGGAAAATTAAAGTGCAAGAAACCTCTTGGCAAGTAATTGAAGGCTAAGGCTACCTATCCTAGCCATTGACCACAAACATGGGAATTGTGTGGAATCAATCCAAACTAGTCAGTCCTCCTTGAGAATTAGTCAAAGGTGTAATTGATCTCAATCCATAAGTTCTAGTCAACTCACTAATTACTTAGTGAAAGACTAGCGTTAATGGAAACCAAATCAATTAACTATTCTCACACAATGCGGAATGGACATCAATGACTCAAGGATCACCAAAGTCAACAATTTCAAGCTAAGGGTGGAGAAAAACTAAGTAAAAACTAAGCAAGCATTTTATTAAACACTTGGTGTGCATGAAAATAAAATAATATTAAAATACATTAAAATAATATTCTAAAACTACCAAGCAAGAAAAGTAAAGATAGCAACTCAATAAAGCAATAAATGACAAGAAAACATAAATTTCATTAAATGTAAATTAAAACAAAATGAGTGCTCATAAACATAAAAGGCAACAAAATGAGAAATTGACATGATAAACTAAAGAAATTAAAACAAGAGAACAAAGAAAGGTAGAAGAAACTAGATTAAAAACAAGAATTAAACATGGAAATGACAAGAAATTAAACTAAGGGACCCTAATTCTAGAGAGAGGGGGAGCTTCTCTCTCTAGAGAACAACCTACATAATACTAATCTAACCCTAATTCTCCCCCCTTCACATGAAGTAAGGCCTTCCTTCATATAGCACTCAATCAGCTTCAGAAAGTCCCAAAATTGGGCCCTGGAGGCCCAAGAATCGCCTCCAGTGATTTGCAATAAATGAGTCACGTGCTGGGACGTGTGCGGACGCACAGGTGCGTGCGTCCGCACACATGCTGATTTTCATCTTGTGTGTACGCACAGGTTGTCATGCGTACGCACACATGGTTTTATGGCTTTTGTGCGTATGCACAGGTGGTTGTGTGAACGCACACTCCAATGTGTGCTTCTTCTTTGTTTTCTTCATGTTTTCTCCCTTTGTGCATGCTTCCTTCCACTTTTTCCTTGCCAAACTTGCCGCTAGGACCTAAAATCACTCAACAATCATGTCATGGTATCGAATGGCATAAAAGTGGGATAAAAGTGATTAAAATAAGCATAAAATAGCATGTTTTCACATTTAGGCACAATTAAGGGAGAGAACACAAAAGCATGCTATTTGGATGAATAAATATGGGTTTAAATAATGAAATCCATTCAAATCAAACCAAAATATATTGGAAAATATGGACTCATCAATTTTTCCACACTTAAACAATAGCGTGTCCTCATGCTAATCACAATTAAAGGAGAAGTATAAAGAGGGAAAGCAATTTATTTAATGCAACTAACTACATGCATGCAACTATACTAAATACTATCTATCTATATCTATACTATACTTCCTATTGAGTTTGGTAAAAACAAACAAAAGGATCTCAATCAATCTATAGTACAAACTTAGGGCCAAGACAAGAAAATATAGCAATATAATAAATGTCCCAAAGATTTGATTTGAAATTCTCAAAATTTAATTCAACAACTTGCAAGAAGATACAATATAAGAGATGGAATCATATAATTGAGCGATTAAACCTCTCACCGGATGTGTTTACACTCTAATCGCAGTGTTTAGGGCTTAATCACTCAATCCTCCTTTAATCATGTTTTCAAAAATTTGTAATTCATCTAACAATCAACTAATATTTGATGAATGAATGCAAATATCATGAGGACTTTTGAGGGTTGTAATGGGGCTAGGGTAAGGGTAGGACTAATATAGTTAAGTGGACTAGAAAATTGGATCTTTGATTAGCTCAAGTATCCCACCTAATCCTATATCAACCTATTTACATGACAAAACAACCTAACTTCCCATCCATTTATTTTCTCACATTCACTCATGCATTTTCTTTTCAATTCACACACATATGCATCCTTTATTTAAATTTTTATTATCATTTCTTTTTCTTTTCTTTTCATTCTTTCTCTCTTTTTTTTATCATCACAAAGAATATGCATATGTTTTAAATGATGAATGCATGAGTGATTACCCATTTTTTTCCAAATTTTCAATATGAGAACCCAAAACACTTACTACCAATTTTTCCACAAATTCCCCCACACTTGATTAACACACACACTCAAACCCAAGCTAATCAAAGATACAATCAATGGACATAATGATTTTTCACTTAGGGTGAATGATGTGCTTATAATAAGAACCAAGGGGAATTAAAGGCTCAAAAAGTGGTTTACAAAGATAGATGCAAGGGTTGGCTATATGGGTTAGTGAGCTATACAAAGATGGCCTCAATCATACTAAATGCATTCAAAACAACAAGTATAGGACATAAAGATTAAAGCAAATCTAAGATTACAATCATAAAAGTAGTTTATCACACAAGAATAAAATTTGTGGTTGAAGATGTGCAACCACACAATTAAAGCTCAAATCTCATTTGGTAATTTGTTCAAGCTCTTTTCTATGTTCCTTAAAAAGATACTTCAAGCAAGTTCAAAAATAATTTCCAAATTTAATCAATGGAATTCCGAAAAAGAGATTTCTTGAAAATTCCTTATTGTTTCACCAAACTTATTCAATCTAACATGCAACATACAAATATTTACTATCATATAACTATAAGCATTAAAGGAATATATACAAACAAACCAAACCAAATGCAAATAAGAACAAAAATTTGTAAAAATTAAGGAAAAAGAACAAAAAGAATATTGCAAAGTGTCTAGGAAAAGAAATTTTACCCCCCTTGAAGTTGGCGATCCTCCCCTGACGATCGGTTTTTCTATCGGTAAAGAAATATAAAAATATGATCGCGTTGTAAGTATAGCTTCTAAACCAACAGAAAATCCTTTCGTACAAACGTTTTGGTTGTCACAAGTAACAAACCCCTTTAAAATTGATAACCGAAGTATTTAAACCTCGGGTCGTCTTCTCAAGGAACTGCAGGGAGGTGTTCTTATTATTGGTTATGAGTTTTGTAAATTGGGGGTTTTGAAAGTAGGGAACAAGTAATTTAAATGACAAGTAAAATAAATAAATAACTGTAAAATAAACTCTTGGCAAGGTATGAAAATTCGGAAGTCCTATCCTACTTACTCCTATGAGAATTGAAGTTAATCCCACTTAGTTAACCTTTACGAAAGCAAGGGAAAGTCAAGTGAACTAATTAGTTAGATTCCCAAGTCCTAGCCAACTCCTAAGGAATTCCAGTCAATTAGTCGACATAACAACCAATCATGATAAGTTGATAACTCAAGAGCCTCTAGTTAATCAATTAAAGCCAAGAATATAAAAAGCTAAACAAGAATCATAAATTTGAAATACCTCAATTGCATTAATAAGAGAAAATCAATCTAAACATAGAGAGTTCATAAGCCAATTTGGCAACATAAGTAATTAAATGTGAGCTTTAAAGTATCTGAAAGAAAAAGAGGAATATAAAGTAAAAGAAATATTGAACCTGATGAAGAGTTGAAATCCTAAATCCTTTAAGAGGAATCCTAATCCTAAAACCTAAGAGAGAGGAGAGAACCTCTCTCTCTAAAAACTACATCTAAATCATGAAAAGTGAATAATTGAAGGCCTCTCTATGAATGGATGCATTCCCCCACTTTATAACCTCTAATCTGTACTTTCTGTACTTGGATTTGGGCCAAAAAGGGCTTCAGAAATCGCTGGGAGCGTTTTCTGCAGATTCTGGTGCATGGCGTCTGTCACGCGTCCACGTGGGTCACGCGGTCGCGTCATCTGGGAGTTTTCCTTATCACGCATTCGCTTCACTCACGCGTACGCGTCATCTGCGCTCTGCTCAAGGCACGCGTCCGTGTCAGTCACGCGTTCGCGTCACTGTCTTTTCGCACTGGGCATGCGGACGCGTCATCCATGTGTTCGCGTCGCTGCCAGTTTCTTCAAAAACTCCATTTTGTGCTTTCCTTCCAGTTCTGTATGTTTCCTTTCCATCCTTTAAGTCATTCCTGCCTTAGGAGATCTAAAACTACTTAACACACAAATCACGGCATTGAATGGTAATAAAGGGTAATTAAAATTGATAATTTTTAAGCATAGGAAACATGTTTTTCACATATATCACATAATAAGGAAGGGAAAGTAAAACCATGCAATTTACATGAATAAGTGAGTGAAGGATTGAATAAATCACTTAAATTGAGCACAAAATACATCATAAAATATGGGTTTATCAACCTCCCCACACTTAAACAATAGCAAGTCCTTATGCTAAGCTCAAGAGAAGCTATAATGGAGTGAAGAGGAATGGTAAAATGTATGAAATGCAATCCTATCTATATGAATGCAACTAAATGCAAAATGTTTCTACCTACTTGGTGAAAAGTAAATAAACCTTTCAAGAACAAACATGAACTGGATTTCACTAATTCAAATCATAAAAATGAAGTACAAAAAGACTTGCAGAAGAAAATAGCTCATGAAAGTCGGGAACAAAGAATCGAGCATCGAACCCTCACTGGAAGTGTATACACTCTAATCACTCATGTGTTTAAGGTTTCGATTCTCTCAATTCTCTACTAACCTTGCTTTCTAAGGCTTGCTCTTCATCTAACAAACAACAAAAATTTAATGCACAGATACTGGTGTGCGAAATCGTGATCATTCCATTCCTTGGTAATGGCGCTAAAAACTCAATACGCACGTTCATGATCTTATATCTGTTTCACAACTTCGTACAACTAACCAGCAAGTGCACTGGGTCATCCAAGTAATAAACCTTATGTGAGTAAGGGTCGATCCCACGGAGATTGTCGGCTTGAAGCAAGCTATGCTCACCTTATAAATCTCAGTCAGGCGGATTCAAATGTATTAAGAGATTATAGTGGATGAAAATAAATAAAATATAAAATAGGATAGTGGTACTTATGTAATTCATTGGTGAGAATTTCAGATAAGCGTATAGAGATGCTTTCGTTCCTCTGATCTCTGCTTTCCTGCTGTCTTCATCCAATCAATCCTACTCCTTTCCATGGCAAGCTTTATGTTGGGCATCACCGTTGTCAATGGCTACATCCCATCCTCCTGTGAAAATGGTCCAATGCACTGTCACTGCATGGCTAATCATCTGTCGGTTCTCGATCATACTGGAATAGGATTTACTATCCTTTTGTGTCTGTCACTACGCCCAGCACTCGCGAGTTTGAAGCTCGTCACAGCCATCCCTTCCCAGATCCTACTCGGAATACCACAGACAAGGTTTAGACTTTCCGGATCTCAGGAATGGCCATCTATGGGTTCTAACTTATACCATGAAGACACTAATAACTCGGTCTCGGTCCCCTGTATTAGATATCCAAGAGATATCCATTAAATCTAAGGTAGAACGGAAGTGGTTGTCAGGCACGCGTTCATAAGTTGAGAATGATGATGACTGTCACGATCATCACATCCATCATATTGAAGTGCGAATGAATATCTTAGAAGCGGAATAAGTTGAATTGAATAGAAAAACAGTAGTACTTTGCATTAATCCTTGAGGAACAACAGAGCTCCACACCTTAATCTATGGTGTGTAGAAACTCTACCATTGAAAATTGGTACACGAATTGTGAATCACACTTTTCACAACTCGTACCACTAACCAGCAAGTGCACTGGGTCGTCCAAGTAATACCTTACGTGAGTAAGGGTCGAATCCCACGGAGATTGTTGGTTTGAAGCAATCTATGGTTATCTTGCAATTCTTAGTCAGGAAGTCAATTGTATTTATCAGTTGAATTGCGAATGAACAAGAGAGCATGGGTTAAAGGTTACTTGTTATGCAATAATGGAGAATATGTTGGAGTTTTGGAGATGCTTTGTCTTCTGAATCTCTGCTTTCCTTTGTCCTCTGATTCATGCACGCACATCCTTCTATGGCAAGCTGTGTGTTGGGGCATCACCGTTGTCAATGGTTACATCCCCTCCTCTTGTGAAAATGGTCCAAATGCTCTGTCATAGCACGGCTAATCATCTGAGGTTCCCGATCATGCTGGAATAGGATTCACCCTCCTTTTGCGTCTGTCACTACGCCCAGCACTCGCGAGTTTGAAGCTTGTCACAGTCATTCAATCCCTGAATCCTACTCGGAATACCTCAGACAAGGTTTAGACTTTCCGGATTCTCATGAATGCCGCCATCAATCTAGCTTATGCCACGGAGATTCTGATTAAGGAATCTAAGAGATATTCATTCAATCTGATGTGGAACGGAGGTGATTGTCAGACACACGTTCGTGGATTGAGAAAGGTGATGAGTGTCACTAATCATCACCTTCTCCATAGTTAGGCGCGAATGGATATCTTAGATAGGAACACGCATGTTTGAATGGAAAACAGAACTACTTGCATTAATTCATTGAGACACAACAGAGCTCCTCACCCCAACAATGGAGTTTAGAGACTCATGCCATCAAAGAGTACAAAGTTCAGATCTGAAAAATCATGAGATACAAAATAAGTCTCTAAAAGTTGTTTAAATACTAAACTAGTAGCCTAGGTTTACAGAAAAATGAGTAAACTATAGCAGATGATATAGAGATCCACTTCTGGGGCCCACTTGGTGTGTGCTGGGGCTGAGACTTAAGCAATTCACGTGCATAAGGCCATTTTGGGCGTTCAACGCCAGGTTTGGATCCATTTCTGGCGTTGAACTCCAACTTTTAATCCTTTTCTGGCGCTGGACGCCAGAATTGGGCAGAGAACTGGCGTTGAACGCCAGTTTACGTCATCTATCGTTGAGCAAAGTATGGACTATTATATATTGCTGGAAAGCCCTGGATGTATAATTTCCAACGCAATTGAAAGCACGTCATTTCGAGTTCTGTAGCTCCAGAAAATTCACTTTGAGTGCAGGGAGGTCAGAATCCAACAGCATCAGCAGTCCTTTTTCAGCCTGAATCAGATTTTTTCTCAGTTCCCTCAATTTCAGCCAGAAAAATACCTAAAATTACAGAAAAACACACAACTCATAGTAAAGTCCAGAAATATGAATTTTTCCTAAAAACTAATGAAAATAAACTAAAAACTAACTAAAACATACTAAAAACTATATAAAATTAACCCCAAAAAGCGTATAAAATATCCGCTCATCACAACACCAAACTTAAACTGTTGCTTGTCCTCAAGCAACTAGACAAATAAAATAGAAGACTAATAGGTTGAGAAGCAATAATATCTCAGAGTTTTTAAGTGAAGCTCAGATTCTAATTAGATGAGCGGGACTAGTAGCTTTTTGCTTCCGAACAGTTTTGGCATCTCACTTTATCCATTGAAGCTCAGAGTGATTGGCATCTATAAGAACTTAGAATTCAAATAGTGTTATTGATTCTCCTATTTCAGTATGATGATTCTTGAACACAGCTATTCTTGAACACTCTTCTTTCTGCTTTGGACCTTGACTTTAACCGCTCAGTCTCAAGTTTTCACTTGACACCTTCACGCCACAAGCACATGGTTAGGGACAGCTTGATTTAGCCGCTTAGGCCAGAATTTTATTCCCTTAGGCCCTCCTATCCACTGAGGCTCAAAGCCTTGGGATCCTTTTTATTACCCTTGCCTTTTGATTTTAAGGGCTATTGGCTTTTTCTGCTTTTTGTTCTCTTCCTTTTTTTTTGCTGCTTTTTCTTGCTTCAAGAATCATTTTTTATGATTTTTCAAATTATCAATAACATGTCTCATGTTCACCATTCTTTCAAGAGCCAACATATTTAACAGTCTTAAACAACAAATTCAAAAGACATATGCACTGTTCAAGCATTCATTCAGAAGACAGAAAGTATTGCCACCACATGTAACTAATTAGAATTTCTCTTATTAAAACTCGAAATTTTATTGCCTCTTATTCAAAAGATCTACTATTTTATTCATGTTTGCTGATGATGAGAAAAATAAACTATGGCTTAATTGGAGATAAAATCAAAATAGATACTAATTACTACTATATGACTCCTAAGGTGAACTTCTATAACGACACTATCACAGAGTTAAAGCAGAAATTGGAATTTAACAACCTTAGTTATGGGAAACGGGTGTTCCTCGGATCTTTGGGGTGTTTGGTCCTTCAAGAGATAACTTCTGGCGCTTCAAGTCCCTCAAGTCACGCCCTTGCTCCTCTTGTTCTTTAAACATATAGGTGAGAATTTGACTGTGCTCCTTCTGTTCTTTTATTATTTGTTCCATAGCTTCCCGTATCTTGGTAACAGACGTCTCAAGATACTCCCAGTATTCAGATTGAGGGATTTCTGGGAGAGATTCCTGTGTTTTCTTCTTGATGGGATCATCCTGTGCTTATTGTTTTTCCATTGATGCTTTGGTGATTGGTTTCTCAACTGAGATATACTCAGTTATTCCCATCCTTACCCCAACGTCCTTGCAGAGCAGAGAAATCACGTTTGGATAAGCCAACCTGGCTTCTTTAGAATTTTTGTTAGCAATTTTGTAGAGTTCAGCTGAGATCAGCTGATAAACTTCCACTTCTTTTCCCATCATGATGCAATGGATCATCACTGCTCTTTTAACTGTGACTTCAGAACGGTTGCTAGTAGGCAACAGAGAATGCCCAATGAAGTCCAGCCATCCTCTGGCGACTGGTTTGAGATCTTCTCTCTTGAGTTGATTTGGGACACCCTTTGTGTTGGTGGTCCACCTGGCTCCAGGGATACATATGTCCTCTAGAATCTTATCCAGGCCCTTGTCTGTTCTCATAATTCTCCTATTGAAGGAGTCTGGATCATCTTTCAGCTGAGGTAGCTTTAAGATCTCTCTGATCTTGTCAGGGGTGGTATGAACAATCTTTCCTCTGACCATGGTCCGATATTCATAGAAAGCAGTTCCAGATAGTTTTTGCTTGTCAGTCTGCCACATATTAGCATAGAACTCCTGGATCATATTCCTTCCCACCTTCGTTTCAGGATTAGTTAGGACTTCCCAGTTCCTGATTCGAATTTGCTCCTGGATCTCCGGATATTCATCTTCTTTCAGATCCAATCTAACTTCCGGGATCACTGATCTCAGACCCATTATTTTGTTATAATGGTCTGAATGTTCTTTAGATAAGAACTTCCCTTGATTCCAAAGTGGTTTTGGAACACTCTCTTTCTTGCCTCTTGGAGTGGGTTGTTTTCCTTTAGGAGCCATGATCTTAGTGATCACGGATAAACACACCAAACTTAGAGGTTTGCTTGTCCTCAAGCAAAAGAAAAGAAAGGAGAGGGAAAGAAGGAGAGCTAGGTGCAATTGTTGATGGAAGGGGAGGGAGGCCGAACCCAAATTTAAAGGGAGGGAGGGTGGGTTTTCGAAAAAAGAGATAAAGATATGATAAAAAGATTGATTTGGAAAAGATAAGATAGAAGATATGATAAGAGAGGATATAGTTTAAAATTGAAAAGATATGAAAGATTTTTGAAAAAGATAAATCTAGATTTTGAAAAAGATAATGTGGAGATTTGAAAAAGATATTAGTTGGAAAAAAAATTAGATTTGTTTTGAAAATAGGATTTGAAAAGAGTTGGATTGAATTTGCAAAGAGGCTTGGTGCTTATGGATTAAGATACATTTGATATTTTTAAAGTAGGATTTTTAGAAATTAGGGATTTTAGAAATCAGGGTCCTTAACATGTTTATGCAAGAAATCAGGAATTGAAGTATGAAAATCAAGATTAGAATGAAAAAATATGAAGAAAAATGAGTTTGCCTCCTCCCTGCCATCCTGGCATTTGAACGCCCAAACACTGCCTGTTTTAGGCGTTCAACGCCCAAATGCTGATCTCCTGGGCGTTCAACACCCAGTTGTTGCCCTTTTCTGGCGTTGAACGCTAGATTGCTACCCTTATTGGCGTTCAGCGCCCACTGGCTGTCCCTTTTGGGCGCTGAACGCCCAAAATAGGCTCTTACTGGCGTTTTCTTGCCAGTGAGCTCTTTTTCTCTGTTTTGTGTGCAGATTCCTTCTGTAACCCTGTGAACTTATACAATTGATTATTTACCTTGTCATCAATGAACTCTATATAAAAAAAATAGAAATAGGGCAAAATTCTTAGAGGATTGATGCCCCATGGCTGGGTTGCCTCCCAGCAAGCACTTCTTTATTGTCTTTAGCTGGACCTTGCTGAGCTTTTAGTCTAGCTTCAGCCTTGAGCACTCTTGCTCAATGTTGCCTTCAAGATAGTGTTTGATTCTCTGTCCATTGACAATGAACCTCTTATTAGAATCAATATCTTGAAGCTCCACATAACCATATGGTGATACACTTGTAATCACGTATGGTCCCCTCCACCGGGATTTCAATTTCCCGGGGAATAGCCTGAGTCTAGAGTTGAACAGCAGAACCTTCTGTCCTGGCTCAAAGATTCTAGATGACAGCTTTCTGTCATGCCACTTTTTTTATTTCTCTTTATAAAGCTTGGTATTTTCGAAAGCTGTGAATCTGAATTCCTCTAGCTCATTTAGCTAGAGAAATCTTTTTTCTCCTACTAATTTGGCATCAAAGTTTAGGAATCTGGTTGCCCAGTAGGCTTTATGTTGCAGTTCCACGGGCAGGTGACATGCCTTACCATACACAAGTTGGTATGGAGAGGTCCCTATAGGGGTCTTGAATGCTATTCTGTAAGCCCACAGAGCATCATCCAAGCTCCGTGCCCAATCCTTTCTATGGGTACTTACTGTCCGTTCTAGGATTCTCTTTAATTCTCTGTTAGAGACTTCAGCTTGCCCATTAGTTTGTGGATGATATGGAGTAGCCACCTTATGGCGAATTCCATACCGAACCATGGCAGAGTAAAGCTGTTTATTGCAGAAGTGAGTGCCCCCATCACTGATGAGTACTCTAGGGACACCAAACCTGATAAAGATGTTTCTGGAGGAACTTCAGCACTGTTTTAGTATCATTGGTGGGTGTGGCAATGGCCTCAACCCATTTTGATACATAGTCAACTGCCACCAGAATATAAGTGTTTGAGTATGATGGTGGGAAAGGTCCCATGAAGTCAATTCCCTATACGTCAAATAACTCAATTTCCAAGATTCCTTGTTGAGGCATGGCGTAACCATGAGGCAGATTACCAGCTCTTTGGCAACTGTCACAGTTACGTACAAACTCTCGGGAATCTTTATAGAGTATGGGCCAATAGAAGCCACATTGGAGGACCTTGGTGGCTGTTCGCTCACCTCCGAAATGGCCTCCATATTGAGATCCGTGGCAATGCCACAGGATCCTCTGTGCTTCTTCTCTAGGCACACACCTACGGATTATTCCGTCTGCACATCTCTTAAAGAGATAAGGTTCATCCCACAAGTAGTACTTTGCATCAGTAATTAATTTTTTTTTTGTATCCTGTTGTACTCTTTGGGTATGAACCTTGCAGCTTTATAGTTTGCAATATCGGCAAACCATGGTATTTCCTGAATGGCAAATAAATGCTCATCTGGAAAAGTCTCAGAGATCTCAAGAGAGGGGAGGGGCGTCCCTTCTACTGGTTCTATCCGGGACAGATGATCAGCCACTTGGTTCTCTGTCCCTTTTCTGTCTCTTATTTCTATATCAAACTCTTGCAGAAGCAACACCCATCTGATGAGCCTGGGTTTTGAATCCTGCTTTGTGATTAGATATTTAAGAGCAGCATGATCAGTATACACAATCACTTTTGATCCTACTAAGTATGATCTGAACTTGTTAATGGCGTAAACCACTGCAAGTAATTCTTTTTCTGTGGTTGTGTAATTTTTCTGGACATCATTTAGAACGCGACTAGCGTAATAAATGACATGCAGAAGCTTGTCATGCCTCTGTCCCAACACTGCACCAATGGCATGATCACTGGCATCACACATTAGCTCAAATGGTAATGTCCAGTCTGGTGCAGAAATAACTGGTGCTGTGACCAGCTTAGCTTTCAGCGTTTCAAACGCCTGCAGGCATTCTGTGTCAAACACAAATGGCGTGTCAGCAGCTAGCAGATTGCTTAGAGGTTTTGCGATTTTTGAAAAATCCTTTATAAACCTCCTATAGAATCCTGCATGCCCCAGAAAGCTTCTGATTGCCTTAACATTGGCAGGTAGTGGTAATTTTTCAATTACCTCTATTTTTGCTTGATCCACCTCTATTCCCTTGTTTGAGATTTTATGCCCAAGAACAATCCCTTCAGTCACCATGAAGTGACATTTTTCCCAGTTTAAAACTAGGTTGGTCTCTTGGCATCTTTTTAGAACAAGTTTCAGGTGATCAAGACAGGAGCTGAATGAGTCTCCATATACTGAGAAGTCATCCATGAAGACTTCCAGAAATGTTTCCACCATATTAGAGAAAATAGAGAGCATGCATCTCTGGAAGGTTGCAGGCGCATTACACAGCCCAAATGGCATCCTTCTATAAGTAAACACTCCAAATGGACATGTGAATGCTGTTTTCTCTTGATCTTGAGGATCTACTGCAATCTGGTTATAGCCTGAGTAGCCGTCCAAAAAGCAGTAATAATCATGACCTACTAGTCTTTCTAGCATCTGGTCTATGAATGGTAAAGGAAAATGATCCTTTCTGGTGGCTGTATTGAGCCTTCTGTAGTCAATACACATGCGCCACCCTGTAACTGTTCTTGTAGGAATCAGTTTATTTTTTTCATTATGAATCACTGTCATGCCTCCTTTTTTTGGGACGACTTGGACAGGGCTCACCCAGGGGCTATCAGAAATAGGATAAATAATCCCAGCCTCTAGTAATTTGGTGACCTCTTTCTGCACCACTTCCTTCATGGCTGGGTTTAGCCGTCTCTGTGGTTGAACCATTGGTTTAGCATTATCCTCCAATAAGATTTTGTGCATGCATCTAGCTGGGCTTATGCCCTTAAGGTCACCTATAGACCATCCAAGAGCTGTCTTGTGTGTCCTTAGCACTTGAATAAGTGCTTCCTCTTCCTGTGAATTTAAAGTAGAGCTTATGATCACTGGAAAAGTGTCACCTTCTCCCAGAAATGCATATTTCAAGGATGGTGGTAATGGCTTGAGCTCGGGTTTAGGAGGTTTTTCCTCTTCCAGAAGAGATTTCAGAGGCTCTTTCATGTCCTCTGAATCCTCCAAATCAGGCTGAACATCTTTAAAGATGTCTTCCAACTCCGATTCGAGACTCTCAGCCATGTTGATCTCTTCTACCAAGGAGTGAATAAGATCAACTTTCATGCAGTCTGTTGATGTGTCTGGATGCTGCATGGCTTTGACAGTGTTCAACTTAAACTCATCATCATTGACTCTCAGGGTTATTTCCCCCTATTGGACGTCAATGAGGGATCGTCCAGTTGCTAGGAAGGGTCTTCCTAGAATGAGAGTAGCACTCTTGTGCTCCTCCATTTCCAGCACAACGAAGTCAGTGGGAAAGGCAAATGGCCCAACCCTGACAATCATGTCTTCAATCACGCCTGATGGGTATTTAGTGGAGCCATCAGCAAGTTGGAGACATATCCGGGTTGGTTTAACTTCTTCAGTTAAACCAAGCTTTCTGATAGTGGATGAAGGTATTAGGTTGATGCTTGCCCCAAGATCGCATAAAGCTGTCTTGGTGCAATTACCTTCTAATATGCATGGTATCAGAAAACTCCCAGGGTCTTTAAGCTTTTCAGGAAAGCTCTTCAGAATGACTGCACTGCATTCTTCAGTGAGGAGAACTCTTTCTGTTTCTCTCCAATCCTTTTTATGACTCAAGATGTCTTTCATGAACTTGGCATAAGAAGGTATTTGCTCAAGTGCTTCTGCAAATGGAATCTTTATTTCAAGAGTCCTGAGGTAATCTACAAAGCGAGCAAATTGCTTATCCTGCTCCTCTTTCCGGAGTTTTTGAGGATAAGGTATCTTGGCTTTATATTCCTCAACCTTAGTTGCTGCAGGTTTATTGCCTACAGAAGTGGTTGAAGAAGCCTTCTTAGAGGGGTTGTTATCAGCATTTGTGTGTGTCTGATCCCTCACTGGCAATTGAGTGCCAGGGTTAGAAGCTGGAGTGAAATTGGACGCCAGCTCCTTAGCTGTTCCTAGCGTCTGAACGCCAAAACTTTGCCCATTTTGGGCGTTTAGCGCCAGATCTTGCCCATTTTGGGCGTTCAACACCAGATCCTTGCCTATTTCTGGCGTTGAACGCCAGTCCTGCCTTGTTTCTGGCGTTGAACGCCAGTCCTGAACATGGTCTAGGCGTTCAGCGCCAGCCTTCCACCAAATTTCTGGCGTTTTGGTTCCAGAATTACTTTTCCCTGGGCTCTTACTGTCCTCAGGTGAATTTTGGGTGGTTTGCTCATTTCTTAGCTTTTTGCTGCCTTGAGGTGGGGTATTTAATGTTTTTCCACTTCTTAATTAAACTGCTTGGCATTCTTCTGTTATTTGCCTTGACAGCTGCTGCTTTGTTTGCTTAAACTGTTCTTCCATATGTATAGTAGCCATCCTTGTCTCTTGTAGTCTATCTTTGAATTCGGCTAACTGCTTTGTTAGAAAGTCCAATTGCTGATTGAATTCAGCAGCTTGTTTTACAGGACTGAGTTCAGTAGTTACTGTCTTAACCTCTTCTTTCATGGAAGGGTCACTGCTTAGGTACAGATGCTGATTCCTGGCAACTGTATCAATGAGCTCTTGAGCCTCTTCGATTGTCTTTCTCATGTGGATAGATCCACCAGCTGAGTAATCTAGAGACATCTGAGCTCCTTCTGCAAGCCCATAGTAGAAGATGTCTAACTGAACCCACTCTGAAAACATTTCAGAGGGGCATTTTCGTAGCATCTCTCTGTATCTCTCCCAGGCATCATAAAGAGATTCATTATCTCCTAGTTTAAAGCCTTGGATGTCCAACCTTAGTTGTGTCATCCGTTTTGGGGGAAAGTATTGATTCAGGAATTTTTCTGTCAGCTGTTTCCATGTCCTTATGCTGGCCTTAGGTTGGTTATTCAACCACCTCTTAGCTTGATCTTTTACAGCAAATGAAAACAGTAATATTCTGTAGACATCCTGATCTATTTCTTTATCATGTACTGTGTCAGCAATCTATAGAAACTGTGCCAGAAACTCTGTAGGTTCTTCCTGTGGAAGACCGGAATACTGGCAACTTTGCTGCACCATGATAATGAGCTGAGGATTCAACTCAAAGCTACTGACTCCAATGGAGGGTATGCAGATGCTACTCCCATATGAAGCAGTAGAGGGGTTAGAATAAGACCCCAGAGTCCTCCTGGACTGTTCATTTCCGCTTAGGTCCATGATGGAGAAAGGGAGATGATGTAAAATAGAGAAAAATATTTTTTATTTATTTATTTATTTATTTATTTATTTCGAAAATGAAATAAATTAAAATAAAATAAATAAAAATAGGTGAAGATTTTCGAGAAAAATTGAGGGGAGAGAAAGTGGTCAGGGAGTTTTGAAAAAGATATGATTTGGAAAAGATTTTATATTTTGAAAAAAAAATCTGAATTTTAGAAATAAATTTCGAAAATTTGTTTTAGAAATAGAGAAAAAAGATATTTTTGAATTTAGTGAGGAAAGAGAAAAACAATAAAATAGCTCAAGATTTAAAATTTTTAGATCTAATGCTCCTAGTTTTCGAAGATTTTTGGAGGGAAAACGCCAAGGAACACCAAACTTAAAAATTTTTAAGATCAAGACACAAGGAAAACTCAAGAACACTTTGAAGACTCACAAGAACACAAGAACATGAAGGAAGAACACCAAACTTAAAATTTTTAGAAAACCAAACTAAAATTTTTGACCAACACAGAAAAATCAACAAGAAAACACCAAACTTAAAGTTTGGCACAGGATTTAATAGAAAAATTATTTTTGAAAAAGATTTTTAAAAAAGAGAAAATAAGGATTCTAAAATTTTAACATGACAATAATAAGAGACTCTAAACAAAAAAAGAGAAATTTTTCCTAATCTAAGCAACAAAATAAACCGTCAGTTGTCCAAACTCGAACAATCCCCGACAACGGCACCAAAAACTTGGTGCACGAATTGTGAATCACACTTTTCACAACTCGTACCACTAACCAGCAAGTGCACTGGGTCGTCCAAGTAATACCTTACGTGAGTAAGGGTCGAATCCCACGGAGATTGTTAGTTTGAAGCAATCTATGGTTATCTTGCAATTCTTAGTCAGGAAGTCAATTGTATTTATCAGTTGAATTGCGAATGAACAAGAGAGCATGGGTTAAAGGTTACTTGTTATGCAATAATGGAGAATATGTTGGAGTTTTGGAGATGCTTTGTCTTCTGAATCTCTGCTTTCCTTTGTTCCTTGATTCACACACGCACGTCCTTCTATGGCAAGCTGTGTGTTGGGACATCACCGTTGTCAATGGTTACATCCCCTCCTCTTGTGAAAATGGTCCAAATGCTCTGTCACAGCACGGCTAATCATCTGAGGTTCCCGATCATGCTGGAATAGGATTCACCCTCCTTTTGCGTCTGTCACTACGCCAAGCACTCGCGAGTTTGAAGCTCGTCACAGTCATTCAATCCCTCAATCCTACTCAGAATACCACAGACAAGGTTTAGACTTTTCGGATTCTCATGAATGCCGCCATCAATCTAGCTTATGCCACAGAGATTCTGATTAAGGAATCTAAGAGATATTCATTCAATCTGATGTGGAACGGAGGTGATTGTTAGACACACGTTCGTGGATTGAGAAAGGTGATGAGTGTCACTAATCATCACCTTCTCCATAGTTAGGTGCGAATGGATATCTTAGATATGAACACGCATGTTTGAATGGAAAACAGAACTACTTGCATTAATTCATTGAGACACAGTAGAGCTCCTCACCCCCAACAATGGAGTTTAGAGACTCATGCCGTCAAAGAGTACAAAGTTCAGATCTGAAAAATCATGAGATACAAAATAAATCTCTAAAAGTTGTTTAAATACTAAACTAGTAGCCTAGGTTTACAGAAAAATGAGTAAACTATAGCAGATGGTATAGAGATCCACTTCTGGGGCCCACTTGGTGTGTGCTGGGGCTGAGACTTAAGCAATTCACGTGCATAAGGCTATTTTGGGCGTTCAACGCCAGGTTTGGATCCATTTCTGCCGTTGAACTCCAACTTTTAATCCTTTTCTGGCGCTGGACGCCAGAATTGGGCAGAGAACTGGAGTTGAATGCCAGTTTACGTCGTCTATCCTTGAGCAAAGTATGGACTATTATATATTGCTGGAAAGCTCTGGATGTCTACTTTCCAGCGCAATTGGAACCACGCCATTTCAAGTTCTGTAGCTCTAGAAAATTCACTTTGAGTGCAGGGAGGTCAGAATCCAACAGCATCAGCAGTCCTTTTTCAGCCTGAATCAGATCTTTGCTCAGCTCCCTCAATTTCAGCCAGAAAAATACCTGAAATTACAGAAAAACACACAACTCATAGTAAAGTCCAGAAATATGAATTTTTCCTAAAAACTAATGAAAATAAACTAAAAACTAACTAAAACATACTAAAAACTATATGAAATTAACCCCAAAAACTGTATAAGTGATAAGGTCCAGGCATGGCCGAATGGCCAGCCCCCAAAACATGATCAAAGGACCAAAAGATAATCCAAAGATGTAAATACAATAGTAAAAAGTCCTATTTATACTAGACTAGCTACTATGGTTTACAGAAGTAAGTAATTGATGTAGAAATCCATTTTCGGGGCCCACTTGGTGTGTGCTTGGGCTGAGCATGAAGCTTTCACGTGGAGAGGTCATTCTTGGAGTTGAACGCCAGTTTGTAACATGTTTCTGGCGTTGAACTCCACTTTGCAACTTGTTTCTGGCGCTGAACGTTAGACTGCAACATGGAACTGGCGTTCAACGCCAGTTTGCGTCGTCTAAACTCGGGCAAAGTATAGACTATTATATATTTCTGGAAAGCCCTAGATGTCTACTTTCCAACGCAATTGGAAGCGCGCCATTTGAAGTTCTATATCTCTAGAAAATCCACTTTGAGTGTAGGGAGATCAGAATCCAACAGCATCTGCAGTCCTTCTTCAACCTCTGAATCTGATTTTTGCTTAGGTCCCTCAATTTCAGCCAGAAAATACCTGAAATCACAGAAAAACACACAAACTCATAGTAAAGTCCAGAAATGTGATTTTTAATTAAAAACTAATAAAAATATAATGAAAACTAATTAAATCATACTAAAAACATACTAAAAACAATGCCAAAAAGCGTATAAATTATCCGCTCATCACAACACCAAACATAAATTGTTGCTTGTCCCCAAGCAACTGAAAATAAAATAGGATAAAAAGAAGAGAATATACTATAAATTTCAAAATATCAATGAAACTTAGCTCCAATCAGATGAGCGGGACTTGTAGCTTTTTGCCTCTTGAATAGTTTTGGCATCTCACTTTATCCATTGAGGTTCAGAATGATTGGCATCTATAGGAACTTAGAATTCAGATAGTGTTATTGATTCTCCTAGTTCAGTATGTTGATTCTTGAACACAACTACTTTATGAGTCTTGGCCATGGACCTAAGCACTTTGTTTTCCAGTAGTACCACCGGATACATAAATGTCACAGACACATAACTGGGTGAACCTTTTTAGATTGTGACTCAGCTTTGCTAAAGTCTCCAATTAGAGGTGTCCAGGGTTCTTAAGCACACTCTTCTTTTGCTTTGGACCTTGACTTTAACCGTTCAGTCTCAAGTTTTCACTTGACACCTTCACGCCACAAGCACATGGTTAGGGACAGCTTGGTTTAGCCGCTTAGGCCAGGATTTTATTCCTTTAGGCCCTCCTATCCACTGATGCTCAAAGCCTTGGATCCTTTTTATTACCCTTGCCTTTTGGTTTTAAGGGTTATTGGTTTTTTGCTCTTGCCTTTTGGTTTAAAGAGCTTTTGGCTTTTTCTGCTTGCTTTTTTTTTTCTTTCTATTTTTTTTCGCTATTGTTTTTTTCTTTTTTTTTTCTGCAAGCTTTTGTATTCACTGCTTTTTCTTGCTTCAAGAATCATTTTTATGATTTTTTAGATTATCAAATAATATTTCTCCTGTTCATCATTCTTTCAAGAGCCATTATATTTAACATTCTTAAACAACAACTTCAAAAGACATATGCACTGTTCAAGCATTCATTCAGAAAACAAATAGTATTGTCACCACATCAAAATAATTAAACTAGTTTCAAGGATGAATTCGGAACCATGTACTTCTTGTTCTTTTGTAATTAAAATATTTTTCATTCAAGAGGGGTGATGGATTCATAGGACATTCATAACTTTAAGGCATAGACACTTAAATACTAGTGATCATGAAGACAAAAACATAAACAAACATAAAGCATAAAAATAAAAAAATAGGAAAATAAATAATCAAGGAGATTAAGGAATGAGTCCACCTTAGTAAGGGTTGCGTCTTCCTCTTCTTGAAGAACCAATGGTGCTTTTGAGCTCCTCTATGTCTCTTCCTTGTCTTTCTTGCTCCTCCCTCATAGCTCTTTGATCTTCTCTAATTTCATGGAGGATGATGGAGTGCTCTTGATGTTCCACCCTTAATTGTCCCATGTTGGAACTTAATTCACCTAGGGAAGTGTTGATTTGTTCCCAATAGTTTTGTGGAGGAAAGTGCATCCCTTGAGGCATCTCAAGGATTTCATGGTGAGAAATTTCCTCATGCTCATGTTGAGGTCCATGCTCTCTTGTTTGCTCCATCTTTTTCTTAGTGATGGGCTTATCTCTTCAATGAGGATGTCTCCCTCTATGTCAATTCCAGCCGAATTGCAGAGGTGGCAAATGAGGTGAGGAAAGGCTAACCTTGCCAAAGTGGAGGTCTTGTCAGCCACCTTGTAGAGTTCTTGAGGTATAATCTCATGAACTTCCAATTCCTCCCCAATCATGATACTATAGATCATGATGGCCCGGTCTATAGTAACTTCAGACCGATTGCTAGTAGGAATGATTGAGCGTTGAATGAACTCCAACCATCCTCTAGCCATTAGTTTGAGGTCAAGCCTTCTTAGTTGAACTGGCTTGCCCCTTGAGTCAATTTTCCATTGAGCTCCTTCCACATATATGTCCACGAGGACTTGGTCCAACCTTTGATCAAAGTTGACTCTTCTAGTGTAAAGGCGTGCGTTCTCTTCCATCATTGGTAGGTTGAACGCCAACCTTACATTCTCCAGACTGAAATCTAAGTATTTTCCCCGAACCATGGTGAGCCAATTCTTTGGGTTCGGGTTCACACTTTGATCATGGTTCCTGGTGACCCATGCGTTTGCATAGAACTCTTGAACCATTAAGATCCCGACTTGTTGAATGGGGTTGGTTAGAACTTCCCAACCTCTTCTTTGGATTTCAAGTCGGATCTCCGGATACTCATTCTTTTTGAGTTTGAAAGGAACCTCAGGGATCACTTTCTTCTTGGCCACAACTTCATAGAAGTGGTCTTGATGAACCTTAGAGATGAATCTCTCCATCTCCCATAACTCAGAGGTGGAAACGATTGCCTTCCCTTTCCTCTTTCTAGAGGTTTCTCTGGCCTTAGGTGCCATAAATGGTTATGGAAAAACAAAAAGCAATGCTTTTACCACACCAAACATAAAATGGTTGCTCGTCCTCGAGCAAAAGAGAAGAGAAAGAAGTAGAAGAAGAAGAAAAATAGAGGAGATTGAGGGAGAAGGTGGATTCGGCCAAGGGGAAGAAGAGAAGGTTGTGTTGTGTGAAAATGAAGAAGGAATGAGGGGTTTATATAGGAGTGGGGAGGGGTTAAGGTTCGGCTATTTAGGGTTGGGTTTGGGAGGGAAATTATTTTGAATTTAAAGGTAGGTGGGGTTTTTGGGGAAGAGAGGATGGATGTGAGTGGTGAAGAGGTGATGGGAAAGAGTGATTGAGTTGATTGGTGAGGGGTATTTGGGGAGGAGTGATATGAAAAGGTGTGAAGAGGAGAGAAAAAAGGTAAGTGGGGATCCTGTGGGGTCCACAGATCCTGAGGGAATCCTGTGGGGTCCACAGATCCTGAGGTGTTTGAGGATTTCTCATCCCTTCACCTTTGAGGCGTGTAAAACGCCCTATATATGCAATCTTGGCGTTTAACACCAGACTGCAGCATGTTTCTGGCGTTAAACGCCACTTCCATGCTTGTTTTGGGCGTTCAATGCCAATCTGCAGCATGTTTCTAGCGTTGAACGCCAGTATGGTGCATGTTTCTGGCGTTAAACGCCAGTCTGATGCTTGTGTCTGGCGTTTAACGCTAGCTTTCCTCTGGGTGCAATCCTAGCGTTTAAATGCAAGACTATTGCTTGTTTCTGGCGTTTAACGCCAGTTTCATGCTCTGTTCTGGCGTTAAACGCCAGCCAGATGCTCCTTAAATGCCAGTAAGCCCTTTCTCCAGGGTGTTCTGTTTTCAATGCTGTTTTTTATTCTGTTTTCGATTTTTCAGTAGTTTTTGTGACTCCACATGATCATCAACCTAATAAAACATGAAATAGCAAAGAGAAAATAAAATAAAAATGATTAAATAACATTGGGTTGCCTCCCAACAAGCGCTTCTTTAATGTCAATAGCTTGATAGTGAGCTCTCATGGAGCCTCACAGATAATCAGAGCAAGGTTGGGACCTCCTAACACCAAACTCAGAGTTTGGTTGTGGGGGTTCAACACCAAACTTAGAGCTTGGTTGTGGCCTCCCAACACCAAACTTAGAGTTTGACTGTGGGGGCTTTGGTTGACTCTGCAGTGAGAGAAGCTTTTCATGCTTCCTCTCCATGGTTACAGAAGGAGATCCTTGAGTTTTAAACACAAGGTTATCCTCATTTAGTTGAAGGATCAATTCTCCTCTGTCTACATCAATCACAGCTCTTGCTGTTGCTAGGAAGAGTCTTTCAAGGATGATGGATTCATCCTCCTCCTTCCCAGTATCTAGGATTATGAAATCAGCAGGGATGTAAAGGTCTTCAACCTTTACTAACATGTCCTCTACTAGTCCATAAGCCTATTTTCTTGAGTTGTCTGCCATCTCTAGTGAGATTCTGGCAGCTTGTACCTCAAAGATTCCCAATTTCTCCATTACAGAGAGGGGCATGAGGTTTATCGCTGACCCAAGGTCACATAGAGCCTTTTCAAAGGTCATGGTGCCTATGGTACAAGGTATTAAGAACTTTCCAGGATCCTATTTCTTCTGAGGCAATCTCAGTTGATCCAAATCACTCAGTTCATTGGTGAGCAAGGGAGGTTCATCTTCCCAAGTCTCATTACCAAATAATTTGGCATTCAGCTTCATGATAGCACCAAGGTACTTGGTAACTTGCTCTTCAGTAACATCTTCATTCTCTTCAGAAGAAGAATACTCATCAGAGCTCATGAATGGTATAAGAAAGTTCAATGGAATCTCTATGGTCTCTAGATGAGCCCTAGATTCCTTTGGTTCCTCAGAGGGAAACTCCTTATTGATCTCTGGACGTCCCAGGAGGTCTTCCTCACTGGGATTCACGTCCTCCTCCTCTTTTGTGGTTTCGGCCATGATGGTCATTTCAATGGCCTTGCACTCTCCTTTTGGATTTTCTTCTGTATTGCTTGGGAGAGTACTAAGAGGGATTTTAGTGATCCTTTTACTCAGCTGGCCCACTTGTGCTTCCAAATTTCTAATGGAGGACCTTATCTCATTCATGAAACTTAGAGTAGCCTTAGATAGATCAGAGACTATATTTGCCAAGCTAGATGGATTCTGCTCGGAACTCTCTGTCTGTTGCTGAGTGGATGATGGAAAAGGCTTGCTATTGCTAAACCTGTTTCTTCCACCATTATTAAAGCCTTGTTGAGGCTTTTGTTGATCCTTCCATGAGAGATTTGGGTGATTTCTCCATGAGGGATTATAGGTGTTTCCATAGGGTTCACCCATGTAATTCACCTTTGCTATTGCAGGGTTCTCAGGATCATAAGCTTCTTTCTCAGAAGATGCCTCTTGAGTACTGTTGGATGCAGCTTGCATTCCATTCAGACTCTGAGAAATTATATTGACTTGCTGAGTCAATATTTTATTCTGAGCCAATACAGCATTCAGAGTATCAATTTCAAGAACTCCCTTCTTCTGAGGCATCCCATTACTCACAGGATTCCTCTCAGAAGTGTACATGAACTGGTTATTAGCAACCATGTCAATGAGTTCTTGAGCTTCTGCAGGCGTTTTCTTTAGGTGAATGGATCCACCTGTAGAATGGTCCAGTGACATCTTAGCTAATTCAGATAGACCATCATAGAATATATCCAGGATGGTCCATTCTGAAAGCATGTCAGAAGGACACTTTTTGGTCAGTTGCTTATATCTCTCCCAAGCTTCATAGAGGGATTCACCTTCTTTTTGTCTGAAGGTTTGAACATCCACTCTAAGCTGACTCAGCTTTTGAGGAGGAAAGAACTTGGCTAAGAAAGCCGTGACCAGCTTATCCCAAGAGTTCAGGCTATTTTTGGGTTGAGAGTCCAACCACACTCTAGCTCTGTCTCTTACAGCAAACGGGAAAAACATAAGCCTGTAGACCTCAGGATCAACCCCATTGGTCTTAATAGTGTCACAGATCTGCAAGAATTCAGTTAAGAACTGAAAAGGATCTTCAGATGGAAGTCCATGAAACTTGCAGTTCTGCTGCATCAGAGAAACTAATTGAGGTTTCAGCTCAAAATTGTTTGCTCCAATGGCAGGAATGGAGATGCTTCTTCCATGTAAATTGGAATTAGGTGCAGTAAAGTCACCAAGCATCCTCCTTGCATTATTATTATTTTCAGCTGCCATCTCCTCTTCCTGTTTGAAAATTCCTGTAAGGTTGTCTTTGGATTGTTGTATTTTAACTTCTTTTAGTTTCCTTTTTAGAGTCCTTTCAGGTTCAGGATCTGGTTCAACAAGAATGTTCTTGTCCTTGCTCCTGCTCATATGACAAAGAAGGGAATAACAAAGAAAATATGGAATCCTCTATGTCACAGTATAGAGATTCCTTTGTGTGAGTAGAAGAAGAAAAGAATGTAATGTAAAGAAGAGAAGAGGAAAAAATCGAACACAGAGAGGGAGGTGGTGTTCGAATTTTTGGGTGAAAGAGAAGTGTTAGTAGATGAATAAAAAAATAGAAGGAGATGAGAGGTGAGAGAAATCAAAAAATTAAAATTAAAATTTAAAGTTAAATTTCGAAAATAGAAATAAAAAATTTTTAAAATTAAACTTAGAATTCGAAAATTAAAAATTGAAATTAAATTAAATTTAAAATAATTAGTTAATCAAAATGAAATTTTGAAAAAGAGGGAGGTATTTTTGAAAATTTTAAGAGAGATTGAATTAGTTAGGTGGTTTTGAAAAAGATATGATTGAAACAAAAAGATATGATTGATTGAAAAAGATTTGAAAATCAATTTTAAAAAAGATAAGAGGTTAGGAAAGAAGTTAGAAAAGATTTTGAAATTGAATTTGAAAAAGATATGATTGAAATTAAAAAAAAGATATGATTGAAACAAAAAGATATGATTGATTGAAACTTATTTTGAAAAAGATTTGAAAAAGAAATTTAAAAAGATTTGATTTTTTTAAAATTAAAGTTGATTACTTGACTAACAAGAAACAAAAAGATATGATTTTAAAAATTAAAGATTAATCTTTTCTTAAAAGGCAAGTAACAACTTGAAATTTTTCAATCAATCATATTAAATGTTAGTATTAATTTCAAAAATCATGGAATAAAGATAAGAAAAAGATTTTTGAAAATTAATTTTAAAAAAATTTCGAAATTATTAAGGAAAATTTGAAAAAGATTTGATTTTTTGAAAAAGTTTTGAAAAAGATAGAATTTTTAAATTGAAAATTTGATTTGACTCATAAGAAACAACTAGATTTTTTTTTAAAAAAAATTTTGAAAAAGTCAATCCAAATTTTCGAAATTTTAAGAGAGAAAAAGGGAAAGATATTTTTTTGATTTTTGAATTTTTAATGAAGAAAAAGAAAAACATGAAAAAGACTCATAACATAAAAATTATGAATCAAAACACACAATGCATGCAAGAACACTATAAATGTCAAGATGAACACCAAGAACACTTTGAAGATCATGATGAACATCAAGAACTTATTTTTGAAAAATTTTTAAGAAAAGAAAAACATGCAAGACACCAAACTTAAAGATTTTTCATGTATAGACACTAACAAATTGAAAATGAATATGAAAAACAACAAAAGACACAAAACAAGAAATTTTAAAGATCAAACAAGAAGACTTACCAAGAACAACTAGAAGATCATGAAGAACATATGAACACACTTTCGAAAAAATGCAAGAAGAATAAAAACATGCAATTGACACCAAACTTAAAAATTGACTCAAGACTCAAACAAGAAATACAAAATATTTTTTATTTTTATGATTTTAAAAATTTTTTTGGATTTTTTCGAAAATTATTTGAAAAAGAAAAATCAGGATTTCAAAATTTTTAATATGAATTCCAGGAATCTTGCACTCTTAGTCTAAAGCTCCAGTCCAAAACACTAGACATGGTCAATGGCCAGCCAAGCTTTAGAGTACAAATCAGTCATACAGCAGCAGGTGGATTAGGAATAGCTAGCTTGCTCTTGTGATGATGGTTTGGAAGCCTCAGTCCATAAGAAATTAGACATGGCTTTACAGCCAGCCAGGCTTCAACGTGCTTCATGAAACTCTAGAATTCATTCTTAAAAAATTCTGAAGAAAAATATATTTTTGAAAATATTTTTATTTTATTTTATTTTTTTGGAAATTTTTTTTCGAAAATTAAAAGAATAAAAACAAAAACTTAAAATTAAAATAAAGTTACCTAATCTGAGCAACAAGATGAACCGTCAGTTGTCCAAACGCGAACAATCCCCGGCAACGGCGCCAAAAACTTGGTGTGCGAAATCGTGATCATTCCATTCCTTGGTAACGGTGCTAAAAACTCAATACGCACTGTTCCGAGGGTTACCTGAAACTGTAGGTCGATCTCGGATGAGATCTTCTGTACTGGTCGGAGATGACGTGTCCGGCTGGTTGGTGGCGGCCAGAGCTGTTGTGTCCGACTTGTTGGACTGGCTGCACTGCTGATCCTTCGTCACCGGAGGGTGGGGGTACCTGCAAGAGACTCCGATGCTTAAGTTAGCACGGGTATTAAGTAGATTTATTGTAGAATTAGAGTATGAGTTATACCTGGGTGCTCCAGTGTATTTATAGTAGTGAGATGTGACCTTCTTTGGATAAGATAAGTTAGTTATCTTATCTTATCTTATCTTATCTTTTGTTGAGGTCAGCTTATCTTCTGTGGAACCGCCCTTGTCTCTATCGGCTTGGGCTGCCTTTGGATCTGGGTCGTATTCCTTGAGTTGGGCCCTTCTTTGGGCTTTTCCTGTCGCTTTGGCCGACTTCTTCGTAAAGAAGTCGGTCCGCTTGACCTAAAGAGGTCGGTCGCTTTGCTACTGAACATCCCGGCTCGGTCATCTCGACCCAGGGTATGAACAGTGCCCCTGCTTGAGCTCGGTCTTCTTTTTAAGGTCGAGTTCTTGACTTCGGTCCTTCTCTAGTGAAGCCGAACTCAAGCATTTTGTTGATTCCTTTGTAGAAGCTTTTGAATGTAGAACGTTTTTCCTCTAAAAGCGCGCGCTTTTATATCGGCGCTTTGGGAACGTGCGAGGGTTTAATGTTTTCATAATTTTAACATTAATTACCCTGTTTCCTTTTGGCTCTTTATTTTGAATTTGAAAACCCAGAAACGGTTTCTCTCCTTCGCCCTTTTCGTAACTTCTTTTCTCCGCTCTCTTTGCTCTCTGTTTTTCATTTGCACTTCTGCTTTCTTGTGTTGCGGCGTTTGTTTGGTGATTTTCTGGGCAGCTTTTATTTCTGCGCCTCCATTTTTCTTCCTCGAAGCTTCTTTCGTCTCCAGGTTAGTCCCATTTCGTGCTTTATCCTTGTTTTTGTGATGATGTTTTGATTTTGATTTTCCTTTAGAGAAAGTTTGGATCTTTCTGTTTCCATCGTGCCTTATTGTTGTTGAAATGTGCGTTCTGGGAGTTTCTCCATCTTCTGCATGATCCTTTTTGTTTTTGCTTGATGCTTTTAAGGCTTTGCATGTTCCTTGTTGTTTCTGTTCTGATACCACTATCCGCATCTGTTCCTTGCTTTATTTGAAGGTTGCTTTTGTCTGGTTCTGAAAAAGGTTGTATCTTTAATGGTCTCTGTTTGGCGTGCTTGATGTTTGGGGATGGTTTTTGCTGGTTTAGACTGTAAGGCAATGTTTTTGAAGACTTTTGTGTTTTATTCTGATAGAAAATGCTTGCTGTTTGAAGCCTTCTTTTCTTGTTTTGAGAGATGCTGGGGTGTGAGAAGTAGATTTTTTACTAGAAACCTTGCTTTATTATTGCCTCCAAAGGATGCCCCAGGACTTTGGTTTGAGTTTTGGGGTTTTCCTTTTCTGTGTGTTCGCCTGTATCGTATTGAGTTGTTTTCTCCCTTGTCCGAGATGTTTTTAGTAATCCCATCTTCTTTTCTTACTTGTAGGATTAGTTGGCCTCATGTCTTCTCGCAATAACATTGTAGAGATGTCTTCCAGAGTTCCCGAGGGGATGTCTGATTGGCTAGACTCCCTTGTCTTGTTGTGTCTTTCTGTTGTGGATGCTGAATTTTGCATAGAGCTGAGGAAGTGCCATAGGATTTGTGGTAACAGTGCCCATGAGGGGGATTATGAGCTTGTTGCCCATGATTCTGATGAGAGAGTTTGTTTTCTGACTTCCCTCGAGGGGGAGCGTCCCTTCTTCTATGCTTATGAATACTTCTTCAGCCAATTAAACGTTACTTTTCCTTTTACTGCTTTTGAAACTGACCTGTTGTGGTCATGTAACATTGCTCCGTCCCAGCTTCATCCGAATTCCTGGGGTTTTATCAAAATATTTCAACTACTTTGCCAAGAGTTAGGCATAACACCTTCTGAAACTCTTTTCCTTTATCTTTTCGTCTCGGCCAAGCCCAGAGGTTCCTCCAAAAAGAAAGCTTCCTGGGTTTCTTTCAAATTGGCCCAGGGGCATAAAGTTTTTTCCATGTATGCAGTCGTTTAAAGATTTTAAGAACTATTTCTTCTGAGTCCGTGCTGTTGAGGGGGTCCGCCCCTTTTTTCTTGATGAAAATGACGAGCCTGCTTTTCCTCTAGAGTGGCAAAAGAATGTGAGAGTGCCATGTTATACATGGGAGATGCTTAATGAGGTTGAGCGGGCCTTTGTAGTTGTTCTTGAAGATTTGTGGGGGAAACCTCCCCATCTGGATACGAAGAGTTTCTTGAGTGATCTATCTTTAGTTCAAACTGCTTTGGGTACTGTCTGACTTGTTTTTATACTTCCTTCTGAGCTTTTCTTCTCCTATGGTGTAACTTGTCTTTTGTAGTTGGCTCTGTATTTTCAGAGATGTCGAAAAATAATGATTCCATGAAGGCCTACAAGAAGGCGAAGAAGGCAACTGCTGCTCTAAACATCTCGGCCAAGGCGGCCGGAGAGGGATCTTCTCAGGTTCCAGTGAAGCCTCCTGTGCCGAGTTCTCCCAGACCGAGGAAAGCAATTCCTATTCCTCGGGTTCGTCTGGTCGATCCTCCACAATCTTCTGCTGCAGCTTCTGGTGCCCCTCCTAGTAAGAAGCAAAAAACAATTGAGCCTTTCAACCTTGATGGTCCTAACTTTGATGCAGTCGAGTTTGTAGATCAACAAATCGGCCCTTATGGTGTCCTCCCTATAGATGACGTGTCGCTTCTTCATCATTTTGATTATATAACTCGGAGTAGTATCAAGATGGCACACATGGGAGCGGCCCTATATCGAACTGCTCAAAGTCTTCCTCTCCATGCCACTAAAGCTTTTATGGAGGAGGCCAAACAGGAGTTTGATCGAATGAAAGGCTTGAAGGAGGAGCTTGAAGTGAAGGTGGCCAAGTTGGAAAAAGATTTGCAGAATGAGAAGGCGAGTTCCATCTCTCTGGCGGCTTCTGTGAGGCTGGCCGAGGACACGGCTATGAGACATAAGGATAGTTATGTGACATCTTACCGGGAGGTGTTGCGTCTGAGGGAGGAGTTGGAGAATGCCCGAGCTGATTACTCCGAGCTCCAAGGTCATCTTGTTGGTAGTATAACTGCTGCCTATGAGAACCTGAAGGAACGAGTTCGGGTTATTGCTCCCGAGGCCGACCTGACCCTCTTCAGCCTAGATAACGTTGTTAGGGATGGCAAGATTGTCCCTGATGACGAGGATGATGATGATATTAAACCTCCCCCTGTGTCCTCTGCCAAGGTGTCAACTCCTGCTGTTCCTACCGAGGTCGGCCCTCCTGCTTCTGATCCTGACTGCCAGATCTTAAACCGGGATGACGGTACTGTGGATGCTGTTCCTCTCCAGACTCGCCCTCCGTCTCCTCGGACTGATGCTGCTAAAAAGTCTTCTAACCCTTAGCCCATTTATTCTGCATATTTATGTAGTTGGCCCGGCTTGTGGGCTTTTTAAACTCTTTATGTTTTGTTAACTGCTGATACTTTCTCGTTGCTTGCCTAGCAACTTTTTGTTTTGACAAACAAAAGTAACTTTCTAGCTTTTGAGGTAGATTTTGGTAGCCTCTAAAGCTTTATAACTTTGTAGATTATATCATGCTTTTGCGCTTAACTTGGTATCTTTTTTGTTTTCTGAGGATGTTGGAACCCTGCCGCTCATCCTCTTTGGATTTGCTTTATTGTTTGTAGCTTAGATCCTTTGAGGTTATGGTTATGTGGGTCCAACTTATTTTTCGGTTTTTTTGCTCTTGCTTGTATTTCTGACGATCTATAACCGATTTCTTCAAGTTGGTCCTCCAAGTTATTTTGGTAGTCCTTTGTCCGGTCTCTCTCAGGGGTTACCTTTGTAACTTGCTTTGTAGTAGGCCGACTTCTTTACGTCGTCCTTTTCTAAGTTATTTTTGTAATCCTCTTTCTTGGATCTTTGTAAGATCTCTTTCAGGGATTACTTTTATAACTTTTTAGTAGTAGGATTCCGAATTCGTTATGTCGGTCTCTTCTAAGTTATTTTTGTAATCATCTTTCTTGGATCTTTGTCAGATCTCTTTCAGGGACTACTTTTATAACTTTTTAGTAGTAGGAGTCCGACTTCGTTATGTCGGTCTCTTCTAAGTTATTTTTGTAATCCTCTTTCTTGGATCTTTGTCGGATCTCTTTCAGGGATTACTTTTATAACTTTTTAGTAGTAGGAGTCCGACTTCGTTATGTCGGTCTCTTCTAAGTTATTTTTGTAATCGTCTTTCTTGGATCTTTGTCAGATCTCTTTCAGGGATTACTTATATAACTTTTTAGTAGTAGGAGTCCGACTTCGTTATGTCGGTCTCTTCTAAGTTATTTTTGTAATCCTCTTTTTTGGATCTTTGTCAGATCTCTTTCAGGGATTACTTTTATATTTGGGCTGACTTTGTCATGTCGGACCCTTCTAAGTTAAAGTAATCCTCTTTAATAGGGTTGGCCAGACCTCTTTCAAGGGTTTACTTATAACTTGGGTTGACTTGGTCCGACTTCTTAACGTTGGCCAGTCTTAAAGTTATTATTTAGCAATCCATAAGACCTCGTCGGGTTCTTTTTCGGATCACTTTTGATAACTTCTTACATTATTCTGTTTCATCTTTGCCGATTTGTAGAAGGTGGTTGCTATCTTTAGATCGTCTTTTGGGTGAATCACGTTTTCACCTTTATCGGATGATTGTCTTTATCGTGATCGTGCAGTGAAATTGTTATTCACTTTCTGCCGATCTGTTGCTTTATAATCGAACGATGAATGCTTCAGATTAATGCATCTTGAATACTTGTAGAATATCTAAAATATATATTTTTTTCAAAGGAAAGTGCAAATATATACATGTGGGAATTTCTCATCCCTTTATGTCGAATAGTGTTTGAGTCTCAACTTGGTGCCTCATTAAAAAACCTTTTCAGGAAAAAGAGTGCATCCAATAGTGAGATCTTTTACTTTTCTAGCTGTAGTACCTTCTTAGGTTGCAGGTGTGCCATGATCTGTGAAGCTCTCGTCCATCGAGTTCGGACAGTCTATAGTAGCCCTTCCCAAGTACTTTTACAACTCGGTAGGGTCCTTTCAAGTTTGCTGCCAACTTTCCTTCTCCTGGTCAAGTTGTTCCAATATCATTTCAGATTAGGATGAGATCGTTCTCCGTGAAACTTCTTGGCACTACCTTTTGATTATATCTGGAAGCCATTCGACGTTTTAGTGCTTCTTCCCTGATCCGAGCTCTTTTCTGGATTTCAGGTAGTAGGTCGAGTTCTTCCCTCTGAAGTTGAGAGTTGGCCTCCTCATTGTAGTGGACTACTCTGGATGACCCTTCCTCGATCTCAACTGGGATCATTGCCTCCACTCCATATGCTAGTCGAAAGGGTGATTCATTTGTCGTGGAGTGTGGCGTTGTTCGATACGCCCATAGGACTTGTGGAAGTTCTTCGGCCAAAGCTCCCTTTGCATCTTGTAGTCTCTGTTTCAACCCAGCCAATATGACTTTGTTGGCAGCTTCGGCCTGTCCATTGGCTTGAGGGTGTTTGACGGAGGTGAACTGGTGCTTTATATTCAAGTTGGCTACTAGTCTCCTGAAGCCTGCGTCTGTGAATTGAGTGCCATTGTCTGTGGTAGTGGAGTATGGAACTCCGAACCTCGCGACAATGTTCCTGTATAGGAATTTTCGGCTTTTTTGAGCGGCGGCGTTGGCTAGGGGCTCTACCTCAATCCATTTTATAAAATAGTCTACTCCGACTATGAGGAATTTTACTTGTCCTGATCCCTGGGGAAAGGGTCCGAGAAGATCAAGTCCCCATTTTGCAAATGGCCAGGGCGAGGTTTCACTGATGAGCTCTTCTGGCAGGGCGATGTGGAAGTTGGCATGTTTCTGACATGGTGGACATGTCTTTACAAATTCTGTAGCTTCTTTCTGTAGGGTTGGCCAATAAAATCCCGCTCGGAGTACATTTTTGGCAAGAGCTCGTGTTTCGAGATGGTTGCCGCACATGCCGCCGTGTACATCTTCTAGCACTTCCTTTGTGTTGTTGGTCGGCACACATTTTAGTAGCAGTATTGAGATTCCTCTTTTGTACAGGATGTTGTTTATAATAGTGTAGTACTGTGCCTCCCTTTTTAATCTCTTTGCCTCTTTTTCCTCTGTGGGGAGCGTCTCTGCTTTGAGGTCACTACAACAAATATGGCCTTTAGCAACGCCAAATTTTGCAACGCCTTAAAACCGTTCTCTTAAATAGGTTTAGACAACGGTTTTTTAAAGTGTTACTGTTGAATTCAATTTTTCATCAATTTACAGCAACAAATTAAAACCGTTCTCTTTGACTATTTTAAAGAACGGTTTTATAACCGTTACCATGATTTGCATTTAAGCAACGGTTTTTTATTGTTGTTTAAAGAATTGTACAAAAGAAACGTATTAAAACCGTTGCCGAAATGCTACACTTTAAAACCGTTCTATTAGATGGTCTTAAACAACGGTTTTTACAGTGTTGCTGTTGAAGTTCATTTTTTCATCACGCTATAGTAACAAAATAAAACCGTTCTCTTTGACAATTTTAAAGAACGGTTTTACAACCATTACAACAATTGTTTATGAAACAACTATTTTTTAATATTATTTAAATAATTATACAAATTAAACAATACCAATAAAAATAATTTCAGATAATCATATAAATATAAACTATTTTTCTATAAATACTAAATTTATAAAATACTCAAAAACTATTGTTATAAATAAATAATAAATATTATTTTAAAAAATTAAAATTAAAATAAATTTATAATAAATATTATATATTATTATTATTATAAATATATAAAAAATATTATATTTTGAAAACATAAAGTTAAAATAAATTTATAATAAATATATTTTTTTATTTTTTTACCAAAGATATGAAGACTCGAACCCGCAACCTCTTAGATGAGTACGGAGAAATTATGCCATTTGAACTATTACTCATTGGTATAAATATTATATATTATTACTATTATAAATATATAAAAAATATTATATTTTGAAAACATAAAGTTAATATAAATTTATAATAAATATTATATATTTTTATTATAAATATATAACAAATATTAATATAAAAGAATAAAATTAAAATAATTTTAGAATAAATATTATATATCCATTGAATAAATATTTTACTTTATAATTTTATTAAAATCTTCATATTATCTTTAATTTTTTTTTCTTAACCCTAACTTTATAACCTAATTTCCAAATTAACCATACTTAAACTTAAAGAAAAGAAAAGAAACAAGAGAAAAGGGAGCTCGAAGGGGGGAAACCAGAAGGGTGAAGAAACAGAGAAGAAGAGAGGGAAGAGATGGAAGGGACGGCGCTAGCAAGGGTTCCACCATCGTCTCCGTCGCCGTAGAGTGGAGGTGGAAGAGTGACCGAGAGAGAGAGAGAGAGAGAGAGAGAGTCTGACGTGAGGGAGAAGAAAACGCGAGAACTAGGGAAGGAGGGAGGCTCTATTCCGCGCCGCCATGCCTTCACGCCGCCGAAGGAGGTCACGTCACCGTCAGATCTGAAGCCGAGGAGCCGAACGCCGTCGAAGCCGCACCGTCGCGTCACCGTGGCTGTGCCTCCGTCGAACCCGTCACACCGCCGCTGCCGTGATGTCATTGCTGTCGCGAGGGAGAAGAGATGCGTGAGGAAGGAAGATCGTAGGGGAGAAAAAGGACGCCGCCTGTGCTGCCAGCTCCGTCGCGTCTGATCTCCACTGTCGCCGTCGAAGGTCCGTCGCCGAGGACGTGGAGAGGAGCCACCGTTCATGCTTGTCGCCACCAAAAGAGGAGCCGCTGCCGCCGTCGATTGTCACTGGAGAACACACCGTACCGCCGTGCCTCTGGTCGCCGGAATCACGGACCGGAGAGAAGGGGGCTGCCTCTCCTGTTGCTGCTGCCTCGTTCTTTTATTGTAAGCCATCTCTGTTTTGAATTCCATTGAATTCATTTCTGTTTTTGATTCCATTGAGTTTGAATTCTCCATTTTGCTGCAACCATGGTCACTGTTGTTGGAGTTTAATTGATTTGGTTTCTGTTTTGATTTGAATTTTGATTTGGTATAATGCTGCCTGTTTTGGTCGCTGCTTCTCTGAGTTTAAATGATGGGTTTTCTCAGTGATAATATTCTAGGTGATTGAGTGATGCAAATTTTATGTAAATTAAGATTTATGACACTCCCTGTAAACATAGAGATGGATTATCACACTTCACCACCCTAAAGATACTGTAAACATGGAGATGGATTATAACTGGTGACTATTTCCTTATGAGGAGTAGCATTGTAGAGTTATGCATTGAGTTATAGAGTTCATGAGTACATGCAATCCATCTTTTTGATTTTGTAGCACTATGCTTTTGCTATATTTCAATGTCAGACTTAATTTGATACCCTGAACAAGCTGCTCTTACATTGTATTTTTATTGTTGCTATACTATGCATTATTTCTACTATTATTTTCGCTTTGTATATGACTAATATATGACCTGTTTTCACATTAAGATTGGTGTATTAGTACTTCTATTGATTAGGCACATCTTATTAAAAGATGGGAATCTTTTTCTGCTTTTTGCAATAGGTGTGGAACATGGAAAGGAGATAAACTCTGCAGTAGTTGCAGACAAGTGCGGTACTACTCTAAGAAACACCAGTTAGCCGAATTGTTTAGATGTTTTATTTAGTCTTCTTTCCACAAATTTTATCCTAATAGTTATCTTTCGTTTTCCTCATCCCCTCTCTCTATTAGTAAACATTATTAGCATTAGGCTTAGTATTATATTTAATTTGCTAATTTTTTTGTTCACTGGAAAATCATTATGAAGGTGAGGGAGAACTTAGTATTATATTTAATTCTGCTTCACTGCTTCTACCTCGCTGCTTCTGCTTCACTGCCTTGGCTGATTGTGGGTTGTCATATGTAGTAAGTGGTCTTTTTCTGATTTTCTTTTGTTTAGTTAGGGCGTGTTTGGCTGTTGGCCATTTTTGTTGGAGTTAAGAAGAAGAAAGGAAAGCGGTGTGTGAGTTTCTACTTTTGTGTTTGTTTCAGTCCTTTGAATAGTGATTAGAGTTTGGATTATGAGATGAGACGTGATTAACTGATTATGGTGTTGCGATTAGGGAGCGGAATAAAGTATGGGAATGTGGGATTTGCTAATCTTTTGTTGTTGCTTTTGTTCACTAAATTATTATTTGGAAATGCTGTTGTGATTTTATTTTGATTTTAATATTGATTTAGTATGTAACTGGTTCTCTGTCAATGCTGCTTTGATTTTGTTTTAATTTTAATATTAATATGTTATAATATTGTTATGATTTTGATTTGGTTTTAATATTAATGTTATATTTAGTATAATGCTGTTTGATTTTGATTTGGAAATTGGTTCTCTGGAAATGCTATTTTGATTTTATTTTGATTTTAATATTGATTTGGTATAGTGCTATTCTGATTTTGGTCAGAATAGGATAAGAGTATTAGAAAACTGATTCATCTGTGTTTTCTTGACCTTTCTAACACTCCATTGCAGACACTACCAGATTCATATGTGATTTGATAAGCTTGCGTAACCTTGATATCAGAGGTAGCAGTGTGCAAGAGATGCCTTGGGAAATGCTATAACTAACTCTTAGTTCTTGATGAATGTTGCAAAGAAATCAAACGGTATCTTTTTTCTTTTGGATTATTTACTGCGAGAAGGATATAGATACCACACTCAGGAATATATGAAAAGATGAGTATGTAATAAGTCTTGGCTTTAATAGTCATAAATTGACTTGGTATATACTTTTTATCTTCTTCAAAAACTAGTACTTTCATAGCTTCTTCTAGCATTTATATTATAAGTTTTAACGTATTTATTTATTTTTTTATATTCTCTATCATAGTCTTTACTATTTGAACTTTTTTTTTTAATCATATTGAATCACAATGAATCCAAAATTTAAATCTTCTACAATTGAGTTACACTACAGGTAAAGAACAATTGAATGAGAATGAAGGAGATAATATAGAAGAGAATTATATTAATCCAACTGAGGCTGAGGTCATAGACAATACTGTGAAAGGTAAATTTTTGGTCTCCTTAAAAACATTTTATGACATCATTTCTCTTTAAATTTACTGCTGTGAAAGATTTATTTATGATGACTTCTTTGTATAATAGGGATATATTTTAATAAATAATTTATTGGATCTATTAATTGGTGGGGGCAGCAGGGCAGGGGTTGAAAAAGAGTGTTCGGTGAGCATGATGATGAAAATGGTTATATGTGAGGACATGGCTTTTTGTTATTTTCATTAATAAGCATGATTAATTTACTTGAATTGATTAATTTGAGCTAGGCTTTCAATAAAATCAAGACTCAAGTTAAATAGCAAAACCCGAACAAGAAAATCAAGACTCAAGTGTTAAATAGTTAGTTTTCTTATAGCAGTTGTGAGAGTTGTGACTTTTACTTGGTGTACTAGGCTATAAATAACTCTCTCTCTCTCTATGTCATTGAGTTGTAATTGCTGTGATTTTTCTATAAATAACTCTCTCTACGCAGCTGGAATAAATCATTAGCAATAATGAAATTATGGAATTTTATTCATCTGGCTAAATGGATGAAGCTGTTTTTTTTTTCAATTAAATGTATATAAATCGATAAGAGGGATGGTATATAATGCTAAAAATATTAATGTTTTAGTCTCTTTGAATATATTATGGTAATTTTAATTATTCTCTTTGTATAGAGACAACCGTGAAGAAAACATGAGGACCTACACAATGGTTGAAGATTCATGCAAGATAGTTGGAAGATAGAGAAGAAATTACTCTAAATATTGAAGGAGAGAGAATTGGTCCTATTGATGAAGCTGTAAACAACTCGAGCGAATTGGGCATAGTGGCAAGGAATTCATATGTTTGTCCATTAATTTTCACAAACTGGAAGGGGATTAAAGATAAAGATGCTATTTGGGAATATGTTCAAGTGAGAATATTAGTCTTGTTTCTTTTAGAAACTTAAGGAAATGTACACATTTTATTCTTATTAGCAAATAATATGTGATTGTGGATCTTTCAACAATTTTTATAAGTCAAATTTGATGGAAATGTTAAATTATTTTTTTAGTGACTTTATTCAAGTAGTTTAGATTATTTATTGACATTAAATAATTAAAAAAAATTGAAATTAAAACCGTTGCCAAAAACGACACCAATGGTAATGCTTTAAAACTGTTGTCTTAGAAGACTATAAAATGGCAATGGTTTTATACCATTGCCAAAAAATGACACCAACGGTAACGCTTTAAAACCGTTGGCTTTGTGAATAATAAAACTACAACAGTTTAAAACCGTTGCCTGTTCAGTTATGGTTTAAAACCGTTGGATCATGAAAGAGAACAGTTTAAAACCGTTGCTTATCGAGTAACGGTTCGAAACCGTTGTTTAAAATTTTCTTTCAAAACCGTTGTCTATGCTAGTAACTTTGGCAACGGTTTTTTTGTTACCGTTGCCTTAGGTAAAAAACCGTTGCCTTTGATCATTGGCAACGGTCGCATATACCACAGGTCAAAAACTGTTGCCAAAGCGTTGCTTAAAGTTTTAGGAACGGTTTTTCAATCTACGACAACGGTTTTTGACCGATGCGAAAACCCTTATTTGTTGTAGTGGGTAGTTAATTATGGGGGTCATCCATCCTTGGTCCTGACTTGTTATGGCTAGGATTTTTTCCTCTTCCGAGATTGACGGGTTCTATAGCATTTCCTGGATGAGGCTTCTATTGTTGCCCCCTGGTTTGGTGCTGGCTAGTTTTGAGAGTGCGTCAGCTCGGGCGTTTTGTTCGTGGGGTATGTGGCAGATCTTATATTCCCCGAGTTGTCTGAGTTGTTCCTTGGTTTTATCCAAATACTTTTTCATGGTGGGATCTTTGGCTTGATAGCTCCCTATTATCGGCACGGTGACTACTTGTGAATCGCTGTAAATGTTGAGTTTTTGAGCTCCAACCTCTGTAGCCAGCTTCAAACCGGCTAATAACGCTTCATATTCTGCCTGGTTGTTTGAGGCCGGGAACCCGAACTTGAGGGAGAGCTCAACTTGGGTTCCTTTGTTGCTTTCTATTATCACTCCTGCGCCGCTTCCAGTCTTATTTGAAGAACCGTCCACGTAGAGATTCCATTCTATGGGGGTTTCCAAGGCATCTGTGAATTCTGCGATAAAGTGGGCCAGATACTGTGACTTAATGGCCGTCCGAGCTTCATATTGGAGGTCGAATTCTATTAACTCGACTGCCCATTGTAAAATTCTACCTGCTACATCTATTTTCTGTAGTATTCCTTTTATGGGCTGGTTGGTTCGAACCTTAATGGTGTGAGCCTGGAAGTACGGGCGAAGTCGTCGAGATGTTAGAATGAGAGCATAGGCAAACTTTTCTATCTTCTGGTAGTTCAGCTCGGATCCCTATAGCGCTTTGCTAATGAAGTAGACGGGTTGTTGCCCACTTTCGTCTTCTCTGACTAGTGCTGAGGCTATTGCCCGGCTTCCTACTGCGAGATATAATATGAGTGATTCTCCTTCTCGTGGTCGAGATAAGATAGGCGGCCATCCTAAAAACTCCTTAAAGTCTTGGAAGGCTTGTTCACATTCTGTCGTCCATTCAAACTGCTTTCCCTTCCTTAAAGTAGCATAGAAGGGGAGAGATCTTATCGCTGCCCCTGCTAAGAATCTGGATAGGGCGGCCAATCTCCGGTTGAGTTGCTGTACTTCTTTGACACAGATGGGGCTCTTCATGTTGAGTATGGCTTGGCATTTATCCGGGTTTGCTTCAATTCCTCTTTGCGTGAGCATGAAACCTAGGAATTTGCCTGCTTCTACCGCAAAGGTGCATTTTGCAGGATTGAGTCGCATGTCGTGCTTCCTTATAGTGTCGAACACTTGAGTCAGGTCGGACAGTAATGTGTCTTCACTTTGTGTCTTTATCAACATGTCGTCCACAAAGACTTCCATGATTTTTCCGATGTGGTCTGAGAAGACTTTGTTCATCAGCCTTTGATAAGTAGCACCCACGTTCTTGAGACCGAAAGGCATCACGATGTAGCAGTAATTTGCTTTCGGCGTTAAAAACAAGGTCTTTTCTTGATTTGGTGGATACATGGGGATTTGGTTGTATCCCGAGTATGTGTCCATAAACGAGAGGTATCTATAAACGAGAAGTATGTGTCGATACTTGGGAGTGGGTAAGGATCTTTTGGGCAGGCTTTGTTGAGATCGGTGTAATCGGTACACATTCGTCACTTCCCATTTGATTTTTTCACCAAGACGATGTTGGCTAACCATAGTGGATACTTGACTTCTCTTATGAATCCTGCCTCCAGTAGTGCCTGTACCTGCTCTTCCACAGCTTAGGATCGCTCCGGTCCAACTTTTCATCGTCTCTGCTGCACCGGCCGAGATCCTGGATAGACCGCCAACTTGTGGCACATTGGCTTGGGGTCTATGCCTGGCATGTCTGCGGCTTTCCATGCGAATAGATCAACATTATCGCATAAGAATTGTATCAGTAATTCTTTTGAGTCTCCTCTTAGGATTGTTCCGATATTAGTTGTTTTGCCCGAGGTATCTCCGATCTGAACCTTCTCTATCTTGCCTTCTGGCTGCGGATGGAGTTCCTCTCGTCACTACACTCCGCCAAGCTCAATTGTATGAAACTCTTCTCCTCTACCTCTAAGGTTTAGACTTTTGTTATAAAAGCGGCGCGCCATCTTTTGATCTGCTTTTATTGTAGTTATCCCTTCTGTAGTTGGGAATCTCATGCATAGATGTGGGGTCGAGACTATTGCGTCGAGTTGATTGAGTGTTGTCCGACCTATTTGAGCATTGTAGGCTGAACTTACGTCGACCACAATGTAGTCTATTTTGAGGGTCCTGGATTAGTTCCCTTTTCTGAAGGTTGTATGTAGTGATATGTATCCTAATGGTTGTACCGGGGTATCTCCCAGTCCGAACAGACTGTTCGGGTATGCCTTAAGCTCCTTGTCTTCTAAACCGAGTTTGTCGAAAGCTGTTTTGAATAAGATGTCGGCGGAGCTTCCTTGATCTATTAGTGTGCGATGGAGATTGGCGTTTGCCAGTATGATGGTAATGACCATGGGGTCCTCGTGTCCCGAGATGATTCCAGATGCGTCCTCTTTAGTGAACGTGATTGCCGGGATGTCGGGTGCTTCCTCCTTTCCTTCGACATGATATACTTCTTTGAGATATCTTTTACGAGATGATTTGGAGATTCCTCCCCCTGCGAATCCGCCATGTATCATGTGGACGTGTCTCTCTGGTGTACGAGGTGACCGCGCGGTTCGTCCGATATCTTCGTCCCTTCGTCTCTTTCTTTGATCATCATCTCGGGTTGCTAGAAACCAATCTAGTTTTCCTTCCCTCACTAACTTTTCTATGATGTTCTTTAAATCGAAGCACTCATTGGTGGAGTGACCTCGCACTCGATGGTATTCGCAATACTCATTCCGATTTCCTCCCCCTCTTTTGCCTTTGAGTGGCCGAGCTGGGGGTATTTTCTCCGTGTGGTAGACTTCTTTGTATACGCCAACTAGGGATACCTTGAGAGGAGTGTAATTGTGGTATTTTTTTATTTTCTCCCCTTGCCGATCTTCTTTCCTTTTGGATTCCTTGTCTTTATCTCGGTAGGGGGCCCCAGATTTGGAGGTTTCTCCCAACCGAGCGTTTTCTTCCATGTTGATGTATTTTTCTGCTCGCTCTTGTACTTCGTCTAAGGAGGTAGGGTACTTCTTTGATATAGATTGGCTAAAAGGTCCCTCTCGTAGGCCATTGATGAGTCCCATGATGGCGGCCTCTGTTGGTAAGCTTTGTATGTCCATGCATGTTTTGTTGAATCTCTCCATGTAGTTGCAGAGGCTCTCCCGATCTCCTTGCTTGATCCCTAGTAAACTGGGGGCGTGCTTGGCCTTATCTTTTTGGATGGAGAATCTGGCTAGGAATTTTTTGGCTAGGTCGTCAAAGTTTGAGATGGACTTGGGAGGTAAGTTGTTGAACCATCTGATTGCTGTCTTCGTGAGAGTTGTTGGAAAGGCTTTACAGCAAACAACATCTGGGGCGTCAGTGAGGTACATTCTGCTTCTGAAATTACTGAGATGGTGGTTGGGATCCGTGGTGCCATCATACAAGGTCATAGTCGGGAGTTTGAAGTCTTTTGGAATTTTGGTTTTCATGATTTCCCTAGTGAACGGGTTTTGCTCTTTGCACGAATTTTCTTTGGGATTGGTCTGAGGAGCTTTCAACTTGAGATCGGCTTCCAATTGCTGTAGTTTTTCTTCCAATTCCCGACGTCGCCATACCTCTCTTTGTAGATCTCTTCCGATCTCTCGTTGTTGTTGGGTTTCTTTTTCAAGTTGCTTTAAGCGATCTTGAAGCGCTTCTATTGCTCTCGGATTTGGTGAGTCTTTGTCCCCGTTGGATTCCGGGATATCTTTCAGTGTAGTGTCCGCATTTTTGTGCGGCGTTCTATCTTCTAGATCTGAATCATGGTCGTTGTCATGGTCGTCTGCCATGGTGTTGGGATGACTTCCAGGTTCCCCGACAACGGCGCTAATGTTCCGAGGGTTACCTGAAACTGTAGGTCGATCTCGGATGAGATCTTCTGTACTGGTCGAAGATGATGTGTCCGGCTGGTTGGTGGCGGCCGGAGCTGTTGTGTCCGACTTGTTGGAGTGGCTGCACTGCTGATCCTTTGTCACCGGAGGGTGGGGGTACCTGCAAGAGACTCCGATGCTTAAGTTAGCACGGGTATTAAGCAGGTTTATTGTAGAATTAGAGTATGAGTTATACCTGGGTGCTCCAGTGTATTTATAGTAGTGAGATGTAACCTTCTTTGGATAAGATAAGTTAGTTATCTTATCTTATCTTATCTTTTGTTGAGGTCAGCTTATCTTCCGTGGAACCGCCCTTGTCTCTATCGGCTTGGGCTGCCTTTGGATCTGGGTCGTATTCCTTGAGTTGGGCCCTTCTTTGGGCTTTTCCTATCGCTTTGGCCGACTTCTTCGTAAAGAAGTCGGTCCGCTTGACCTAAAGAGGTCGATCGCTTTGCTACTGAACATCCTGGCTCGGTCATCTCGACCCAGGGTATGAACACGCACGTTCATTTGTCTTATATCTGTTTCACAACTTCGTACAACTAACATGCAAGTGCACTGGGTTGTCCAAGTAATAAACCTTACGTGAGTAAGGGTCGATCCCACGGAGATTGTCGGCTTGAAGCAAGCTATGGTCACCTTGTAAATCTCAGTCAGGCGGATTCAAATGTATTAAGAGATTATAGTGGATGAAAATAAATAAAATATAAAATAGGATAGTGGTACTTATGTAATTCATTGGTGAGAATTTCAGATAAGTGTATAGAGATGCTTTCGTTCCTCTGATCTCTGCTTTCCTGCTGTCTTCATCCAATCAATCCTACTCCTTTCCATGGTAAGCTTTATGTAGGGCATCACCGTTTTCAATGGCTACATCCCATCCTCTTGTGAAAATGGTCCAATGTGCTGTCACTGCATGGCTAATCATCTGTCGGTTCTCGATCATACTGGAATAGGATTTACTATCCTTTTGCGTCTGTCACTACGCCCAGCACTCGCGAGTTTGAAGCTCGTCACAGCCATCCCTTCCCAGATCCTACTCGGAATACCACAGACAAGGTTTAGACTTTCTGGATCTCAGGAATGGCCATCCATGGGTTCTAACTTATACCACAAAGACACTAATAACTCGGACTCGGTCCCTTGTATTAGATATCCAAGAGATATCCATTCAATCTAAGGTAGAACGGAAGTGGTTGTCAGGCACGCCTTCATAAGTTGAGAATGATGATGATTGTCACGATCATCACATCCATCATATTGAAGTGCGAATGAATATCTTAGAAGCAGAATAAGTTGAATTGAATAGAAAAACAGTAGTATTTTGCATTAATCCTTGAGGAACAACAGAGCTCCATACCTTAATCTATGGTGTGTAGAAACTCTACCGTTGAAAATACATAAGTGATAAGGTCCAGGCATGGCCGAATGGCCAGCCCCCAAAACATGATCAAAGGACCAAAAGATAATCCAAAGATGTAAATACAATAGTAAAAAGTCCTATTTATACTAGACTAGCTACTAGGGTTTACAGAAGTAAGTAATTGATGTAGAAATCTATTTCCGGGGCCCACTTGGTGTGTGCTTGGGCTGAGCATGAAGCTTTCACATGGAGAGGTCATTCTTGGAGTTGAACGCCAGTTTGCAACTTGTTTCTGGCGCTGAACGCCAGACTACAACATGGAACTGGCGTTCAACGCCAGTTTGCGTCATCTCAGCTCGGGCAAAGTATGAACTATTATATATTGTTGGAAAGCCCTGAATGTCTACTTTCCAAATCAATTGGAAGCGTGCCATTTGGAGTTCTGTAGCTCCAGAAAATCTACTTTGAGTGCAGAGAGGTCAGAATCCAACAGCATCTGCAGTCCTTCTTCAACCTCTGAATCTGATTTTTGCTCAGGTCCCTCAATTTCAGCCAGAAAATATCTGAAATCATAGAAAAACACACAATCTCATAGTAAAGTCCAGAAATGTAATTTTTAATTAAAAACTAATAAAAATATAATGAAAACTAATTAAATCATACTAAAAACATACTAAAAACAATGCCAAAAAGCGTATAAATTATCCGCTCATTAGATACACATATCAAGAGGTCTTTTAAGGGTTGTAATGGGGTTAGCATCAAGGTAGGATTGTATTTGGCCAAGTGGACTAAAATCTGAATCCTTAATTAACTTAAACTTTTCCCACCTTACTTAAGACAATCCATGTAATTACAATGCAAAATCTAACTACCCATTAACTATGTTTTCCACATATTCATGCATCCGATTTTGAGTACAGTACATATGCATTGCTTTCATCATTTACTTTGGGGCATTTTGTCCCCTTTTACTTATTTGCTTTTTCTTTTCTTTTTCTCACTTCTTTATATATATATATATATATATATATATATATATATATATTTTTTTTTTTTCTCAATGCATATGATTAAATTATTGGATGCCTGAATCATGTCCTAAACATTTTTTTTCACATTTTCAGAAAATTCTAACATACTCAATTCTCAAACCAAATGTTTCCAAACCCAATTTTCCCACACTTAAATCATAAGCACTCTCACTAGTCTAAGCTAACCAAGGGTTCAAATTAAGGACATTATTATTTTTCGCTTAGAGTTAATGATGTGCTAAAGTAAAGAACAAAGGGGTAAAATAGGCTCAAAATTGGTTTGCAAAGAATAATGAAAAGGGTAAGGCCATATGGGTATGTAAGCTCAGTGAAATAAAGGCCTCAATCATGTAAGTGTATGCATACATCAAATAATGGAAATATAGAATTAAGCAAGACAAAAATCACAATTTTAGAGAGAACAACACACACCAAAAATAAAATTTTGGTTGATAAAATGCAACCAATCAAATAGGCTCAAAATCTCACTGGTTTTGTATGTTCAAGCTCTAAACCATGTTCCAGTATAATATTTCTTTAAACAAGTTTAACATTAAATTTTATTCAAATTAGTAAAATACTCTAAAAGGTTTCTTTGAAAAAGAAAATATTACTTCAACCAAGTGGTGAAATATGCACAAAATCAAATAATCATGCAATCAAACATGCAAATGCAACAACTAACAAGGAAAATAAACCATTGGTGTTGAGATAGAAGGGTAACTAACCCATGGAGATCGGTATCGACCTCCCCACACTTAAAGATTGCACCGTCCTCGGTGCATGCTAAGATGTACAAGTGGACGGGCTGCTCCAACTAATGTCTTTCTCTATAACTTGTGCAGATTGACTTGCCTGTCTCCCCAGTTAGAGGTTTTCCCTTTCCCTTCCTCGGTGGCCATCCTGAAAGAAGGAAAGTAACCCAGAAATAAAGATAAGAACATAAATAAAATATGGGTGTTAATGCCAGATAATAAAGGTCTCAATTACATGGTAGCTACAACATGCAAGTGAGAAAATAGTGGAAGCAAATGGCATACCAGTGGTGCAAAAGTTGCAACAAATGGGCGAGAAGTGTGGGTAATGAAAGACAATATAAATGCATGTCAATGCAAAAGGAATACCAGTATTATAAAAATTAGCATTGACATATAATTGATAATACCCAATCAGAATAAAACAAGTCATGAAGCACCAGAATAATTCAAGAAAAGATGTTACAGTTGAATAAGAAAATTTTTAACACCAATGAAAAAATAATGAATTTAGAAAAGAAAAATAAAAATATGCACAAAATTAAGATGCAATGAATAAAATATGCAAATAAATTAAGTAAAATAAAATGAAATATGAGAAGAATGAGAAGGGGAAGAAGGGAAGAAGAAGTAGGTAAGAAATGAGGGAGGAAAAATTAGGATTGGGGAAGAAAAGATAAGATTTTTGGTGCTGATTTGGATAAGTTGTGCGGCGCGGGCAACGCAGACGCGTGAGTCACGCATTCGCGCGGATAGCGCTTCTATGAAGTGACGCGGACGCGTGGAGCATGCGGACGCGTGACTCGAGTTGTGCTAGTGGCGCGAGGGCAGCCTCGCGCTCGCGCAACTCTCTGTTTAAATGCATTTTTGCCAAAAATTTGGTGTGACGCGTTCGCGTGGGTGACGCGATCACGTGGATGGCCATATTTGCAAAACGATGTGGACGCGTGGGGCACGCGTCCGCGTGGTAAGGCTTGTGTTTCTAGCACGAGTCTAGCCACGTTCCAGCCCAACATTCTGCCATACACCCCTTTTTACGTCGATTTTGGGGCACGCGTTCGCGTGGGTGACGCGGACGCGTGGGAGGCATTTTTCCCACATGACGCGGACGCGTCAGTGATGCGTTCACGTAGATCAATTTGTGTCAAAGACACGCCTCCAGCCACGCTCTTGCGTGACTCTCTGTTCACTTTTGTTTTCTTCCCAACGCACTGGTGACGCGGACGCGTCGGCGACGCTGTCGCGTCATGAGTGAATGTTTTTTTTTATGCAAATATGCAGTATGCAATGCTGATGCAAATGCTATGAATAACATTCAGGTTCAATGAAAATAATATAATATAAAAATAAACAACACGAAATAAAATTAAAAAAGAAACGACCATACCATGGTGGGTTGTCTCCCACCTAGCACTTTTAGTTAAAGTCCTTAAGTTGGACATTGGATGGACTTCCTGTTATGGTTGCTTATGCTTAAATTCATCCAGAAATCTCCACCAATGTTTGGAATGCCAACAGCCTCCGGGGTCCCAAACTATGCATGTAAAGCTGTTGAGCAGCTTCAAACAGGTTCTCAGGCTCCCGGGGTGACGAATGTCAGAATATATTCCAGGATCCCAAACTTTGCTTTTAAATCCACCGTTGTCTTGGTCTATATTCTTCGATCCGAGCGGTTTAGTAATTGTGTTCTCACCAAGATGACCAAACATCTTCCGAGACCCATTCAATTGAACATAACACCAATCCTTGCACTTCGAATTGAAGCGGCATGTACGCGTGCGCGTCCTTGTGAGAAACCACTTTTGCGCGTGCGCGCCTTGTATACGTGCGCGTCCATTGGTGCATTCCAAATCTTTGTGTCTTCATGCATTCTCCACTTTGCATGCTTTACTCCTCATTTCTTCCATCCAATACTTGCCTTATGAACCTGGAATTACTTAACAAACACATCAAGGCATTGAATGGACTTAAAGTGAAATAAAAATCACCAAATTAGGGCCTAAAAAGCATGTTTTTACACTTAAACAAAATTTAAGGGAGAATTACAAAACCATGCTATTTTGTTGAATAAATGTGGGAAAAGGTGAATAAATCCCCCAAAACAAGCACGAAATAAACCACGAAATCGGGGTTTATCAAATCTCCCCACACTTAAACTAAGCATGTCCTCATGCTAAAATCGAAAAATAAGCAAAGGTTATCACATTTATTCAATGCAAACCACTAACTAAATGCAATCTATCTACATGATGCAATGGCTTAATCAAAATAAATCAACTTCCAATAATACGCATATAAGCACAAGGGCTAAGGTATTAGCAATCAAGCAAACCACAATTGGATTGAATCGTTAAAAGAGTTTACAAACTTGCAAGAAAAGTTGATCATGAGTGAAAACATGTAATTGAGCGATTGAACCCTCACCGGATGTGTATCCGCTCTAGGCATTCAAGTGTATAGGGTTGATTCACTCAATTCTCCCCTAATCATGCTTTCCGAGATTTGTTTTTCATCTAACAATCAACAATTAATTCATGCATGCATACAAATATCATGAGGGCTTTCTCATAGGTTGTAATGGGGTTAGGGTCAAGGTAGGATGCCTATGGTCAAGTGAGCTAGAAATTTGAATCTTTGATTATCTTAAACTTCCCACCTAACCTATGACAACCTAAACGATTCTAAACAAACCTAACTACCCATTCTTCACTTTTCTCACACACTCATATCTTCTCTTTTTAATTACCACACATATGCATTGACTTTTATTGAACTTCACTTTGGGGTATTTTTTATTGCAAAAATATTTTTTATTTTTTTATTATTATTATTTTTTTATCTTTTTTTTTTAACATAGAATATATATAAGAGCATCAATGTGTATGGTGTAAACATGATTGATACATGAGTATGTACCCAATTCCCAAGATTTTTCAACAAAACACAAAAATACACTTTTATCTCTACCCAATGTTCCCAACTCTCCCAAAATCAATTAATGAGCACTCTCACTAGTCTAAGCTAATCAAAGATCCAAACTAAGGGATATTTATTGTTTTTCACTTAGGCTTGTAATGTGCTAACATTTAAGAATAAGTGGGTTAAGCATAGGCTCAAAATTGGCTAACAATGGAAGAAAAAAAAGGTTGGCTATTTGGGTAAGTGAGTTGTATGAACAATGGCCTCAATCATATAAATGCATGTATACACAAAATAATGGACATAAAGATTCAAACAAATCAAGGATTACAATCATAGGAAGAGAATAATGCACACAAGAATGAAAATAAGTGGTTATATGATGTAACCATACAATTAGGCTCAAAACTCACATGCTTGTGTTCTTAGCTCAAAACATGATCCACAACGTATATAACTCAAGCAAGTTCTAAAAAAATTTCAACCAATTGGGGTAGTGTTCTAAAAATGAGTTTCTTGAAAATTTTCATCATATTAATTAAGCTTATTCTAATGCAATATTGTGATTAAAAAAAAAATTTTTTTCCTAGTTTGTCCCTTTCGATCAAAACACATTCCTCATAGAAAGGGTTAACTAGATTTTTAGTAATCCATTAATTTTCTAATCACAATCAACAACTAGGATGCAAAACATATATATACATATATATATATATATATATATATATATATATATACTAAGAGTGTGCAACAACCAAAATAAGAGTATCTACAACGGCATAAATATGTACAGTAATCCCAAAATAACCTAAAACATAGAGTACGGAATAAAATAAAATAGAGTAGTAGCGAATAGAAATAAAAGTCTGAAAATTCACCACATGAATGCAAACACCGGTCACGAGCGGTGACCTCCCCACACTTTGGAATTAAGCATCGTCCTCGATGCTGCTACTGAAGCTCGGGATGGGGGTCAACAATCGCACCAGGCTGTGGCTCATACTCAAGCTCGGGCTGTGGAACTGGAGGTGGCACTAGCTGTGGCTCAAGTACTGGCTGTGGCTCCGGGATGTCACGCTGGACTTCAGTGGTGGCCTGCATCTCTAGTGGTGCCTCCTGCTGTGTCGGCTCCTCAGTATGCTCCTCATCCTGATCCTGCTCATCAGAAGCGGGAGACTATGGAAGTGGAGGAAGCTCAATGCCCTATGATGCAAACGCCTGGTCTAAGTGGTCGAGATGTCGCATGACACGACGCTCGAAGCGCACCATAAAGCAAAGAAGGTGCTGCACTAACAGATAAGTCGGCTCAAGTGCCGGTGGTGGTGGTAAGGACGCTGCTGCCGCCGTGGAGGAAGAAGGTCCTGCTGCCTCAACTGCAGCTCTAGCCCGAGAACGACGTCTGGTCGAGGGCTTCTCGTGCACCCATCCACCCCATGGAATAGTAACTTCCTTATCGTCGTCATCTGGGGGTGGTGGTGTCGCATCATCGTCCTCCCATGGGACATCAGCCAGCTCAGCCAAGCTGGTAACCAGCGTAGGAAACGGTAGCAAGCCGCAGATATGAGCTCTCCACATGCTATGCCTAATCAGCCGTGGGAAATACACCTCTTTCCCCTCCATGACACACCCAATCAGAGTCAGCATATCCATCGGGATCTCTGAGAAGTGAGTGGTAGGCAGGACGTAGTGGGCGAAGATCTGCTGCCAGGTCCTAGCCTCCCTAGTCAGATATGCTAATAGCATCCGCTTAGGCTTCTTGTTGTTCGCATCCATCACCCAAGGAGCATCTGGTGTAGCAATCACGCGCTTAAGCGCCTCATAGTCAAAGATCATGGAAAGGATAGCCACATCTGCCTGCTGATAGGCACAAGTCTCAGGAGTACCAACTCTGCAAAGCAGTGCATCCGCTATAGCCTCTTCAGTGATCGTAATTTCTCTACCCCTTACGTGCACTGATTCCAAGTTTACCCGGAAGAAGTTACAGTAGAACTCCTTAACCCATGAGATGTTGATCCTTCCTAGGTCCCTATCAACAAAATCCAATCCCAACTCTGAAATACGGGTGTTTATAGCACGCCTCACGTCATTGGGAAGATTCAGCTTCTTCTCAATGTTCAAGTTTTTCTTTATATAACGGGAGAAGCGTAGCTCGCAGTAGAGGTTGGGGAATTTGATTAAATCAGTGGATGGAAGTGACTGATTTTCTATATCTTCATCATTCAACGGTTTCTTTGCATAGTTAGCATATATTGAGGGGGTAGAGGTTTTGGAGCGCTTCCTCTTTTTGGAAGTGGCGGCTATGGCTTTTCCTTTATCCGACATCCTGAAAAAAAAAACAAAGGTAATATAATATAAGCATATAGCCAAGTAGATATAAAGCACTCAAAGCAAAGCATATTCATGAAGTGAATAAAGAAAGGAGATTTCTTGGAATGCAAGCAACAAAACACAGAATTCAAACCAGATTTCAAATCAAGAATTCGAACCATAATTTGTACATTATTCGTTTACTGAGTTCAGAAAGCACCATATCCAAAAGAATGACATAAAGAGTTAAGTTGAAAACCAAAGAAGTCAATTGGTTAAACAGGTCAAAGTTAGAATTCAGTTGAAAATTAGTGATATGGTGATTACTATCTCCGTTCGAAAGGAATGCACAAAACAAGGCTGTAAGCACACTCACAATCATGAATTGCAACAAGTCATTGATGATGAAATATGATATTGCTAGAAAGTAACTAATATGAAAACAAGTCACCAATCAATGTAAAGATCACTAGAATCGTATGAATATGTGTTGGTAGAACCAGTTCATTAGGGAATGAATCAATCAAGAAGCATTCAACACTAAATTCAATGATGCATCAAAGTCACAAGTTGAAGGAAGAGTGGAAAACCTTGTGGTCTATGAGGCTTAATGTAAATTACGCATGAATAAAGTGAATTAAGTCAGCCACACAGATTGAAAATTTTCAACTTATGTATCAATGTAAAAGAGGCATGAAACTTTAAAAGATTTACAAGCAATGGCCAATCAAAGAGCTTACTCAACCATGCAATGCATAGAAGCAAATCAACATGACCAAACAAGCAAGAATATGGACAGCATGACCAAAGGATTTGTTCTTGAGGAGTTTTCAAAATTCTATTTGACACAGAAATCATCAAATAGAAGTTTGTTAATCCAATCAAAACATTGTTAATTCAAGAATTAAGGTTAAGAAAAATTCGGCAGCATTTCAGCAGCAAATTGGCTAATCCTCAATTTTAAACAGTTACAGCAAATTCCATACGAACTCATTAAAGAATCAGAAGCACAGAAATCATGTACGAATTCATATGAATGGCTAAACAAGCCAATAATGCAGCACAAACAGCAGCAATCAGTATGAATTTACTCAGCCAGCAAGCATTCTTTCTCAGAACATTGATCAAAAATCATGGCTTACAATACAGCACATATATCAATTGAGCACAAAACAAATCAATGAAATAGAGCAATTCCACAGAGCAGTAAAAATTCAAACAAACCTAAATCCACTACTCAGCCCAGATTCGCTAACCACCTAATTCAAACTAAACTAACTAACAAATCTAATCTAACTAGCTAATTCGAACTATACTAATGCAATTACAGTAAAAAGTCAAAAGAAGAAGCAAAACAGGGGGGTGAGAACCTGGGTGTAGAGATTGAACGAGAAAAAAGAGAAGAAGGCGAAGTGAGATGAAGAGAGAGAGAGAATCGGCCAGAGCAGCGCGGCGGTCTTGTGGCACAGCAGAGCTCGTGCCGGCGACAATGGTGGTCGCGGTGGCGCTGGGGCGGCACTGAGGGCGAGCAAAGACAGAGAGAAGCGGCGAAGAAGTGAGAGAGAGGGAAGGAGTGAGAGAAGAGGGTTGGGTGGTAATGGCGGCGGCGACGGCGATGGATGCGGGTTGCTTGCCGGAGGATGAAGGTGGAAGATGGTGAGAGAGAAGAAAATGGAACGTTGGGGAAAAGAAGGGAGTTGATGCGCGAATGCACTAGGGCTTCACGTCCCTGGGGTAAGTAAAAATTCGAATCCACACGTGCGCGCACCTTGCGCGCTTGCGTGGGTGGGAAAAATGGAAGAACGGCGCGGGAGCGCCATGCACGCTTGCGCGTAGATGGAGGGGTTAGAATGCGCGCGGACGCGTACGGTGCACTAACGCGTGGTTGTACTGGGTCGAAGGCACAAAAGAGGCCCAGAGTTGGCAAAACTCTCGGGTCCTTTGGCCTGGATGATGCTAAGACGCATCGACGCACGCGCGCAATGTGCGCGTTCGCGTGGATGGCTTGAGCTTATTGGATAGGCGCAGAGGCGTGAAGTACGCTAACGCCTGGACAGAGAAATAGGGAGTGGCGCGGACGCGTATAGCGTGCGTTCGCGTGATTTGAGGCACAGAGTTGGCCCAAAAGTGGCGCAACTCTCTCGTCCTTGGCCCAGAAAACTTAAATGTGCAGCCGACGCGTGTGCGCTCCTTGCGCTTGCGCGTGGCTTTTTTTTTTTTTAATGAGCATCAAAAGATCTCATAACTTCTCATCCTTTTTTTAAAACTCTAGAACAAGCTAAGGTGTAAGATTAAGCACATTTTGAGACATAGGGGTAATTTTCAAACAACTTGAGAAAACTTGCAATTTAAGCAAAAACCCAATTCAAAGATTCATCCCTCATTAAAGCACAAAATGCATAAACACCTTAGTAAACAAAGAGAATTATACCAAGAAGTAAAGAAACTATATACAATGGAACCCAATTCATTCATTCATTATATCTATAAGAGAATGGAAAGAGTTTACCATGGTGGGGTGTCTCCCACCAAGCACTTTTAGTTTAAGTCCTTAAGTTGGACATCGGGAGGCTTCTTATCAAGGTGGCTTATGCTTGTATCCATCCTTGAACCTCCAAAAGTGCTTGTCCTTCAATCGGTTGTCAGAAGTTCCAACCTTCTTCATGAAGCTTTGGTGAGGTTCTCTCCAAGACTTGAGCTCCCGTAAACGACTATCATAGGATAATCCAGGATCCCATATCTTGTCCTCGCACCCATCTTCTAGTTGATTGCCTTGACTTTGTCCGGGTGACAAGAAAACAGAATTCTCATGGAGGCACCAGATTACTCTCCTAGACCCATTTAATTTAGCATTGCACCAATCCATGCTCTCTAATTTCGAGCTTCCCACCATAATGAGCCTAAATTTAGATCGCCAACCACTAAACATCCTCCTCTTTCGCTTAATTCCACAAAGCGCCCTAAGTTGGCCATCGGTTTCAAGCAAACCATACTCAAGTGGGATTATAAAGCTGAGAGTTAGAAGTTTTACCCACTCAAGTGGAGGATTGGATGACGAACTAGGTGGAGGAGTTCCCAAAGATCTTAATAAAGCATGCTCTACTCCCGTCCATCCTCTTCTAGAGGTTTCTACCACTTGGCGAGCTTCCTCAAGTTTCCATTCCTCTTCACCAATTTCTTCTATTTCTTCCCCATCACTCTCATCATAGATAGGAGGCAAAGTAAAATCTACCTCATCATCAAATCCAGACAATTCGGGGAAGGATTCTTCAAACTCGAAAGGATCATATGTTGATTCGGAATCATCATAAATAGGAGCGTTTGTTGCTTGGAATACTTCTCCCAGTTCTTCACTCGCATTAAGCCTTGGAGGTTGTACGTCCTCCTCAACCTTGCTTTCCAATCTACTGGGGGAAGGTTCAACAGGATCGTCAAGGGGATTGATCAAGGTGGGCAAAAAATCACTAGTGATGGAATCCACTTCTTGATCAATTTCCTCCAACTTTTTGTTTACTTCCGCAACATTACTCTTTTCTGCAACATCCCCTCCAAGCTTCTTGGAAGAGATTTCTTCGATCCGAGATTCCTTTATGTGCTCAACGTATCCTAAACATCCATCCACTACTTCCTCATGTGCACTTATCTCTATCTTCTCCTCTTGTTGTCCTTCTGGCCTCAATTCTCCTTCCTCACCATGGAGCTTCAAGTTCACATCCTCACGGGGTCCCTTGGTTGTCTTTCTACATTCAACAATGGGAGTACTTATGGCGCATGAGCTTAGGTGAGATGTTAGGTGACCCACGGCTTCTACTATGCAGGCCACCCTTACTCTTAACTCCTTAAACTTAGTTTCATCCTCCTCTTGTCGCCTCAAAATTCGAGATTCGAGGTCTCTCAGTTCTAACATGAAGGCTTCATCAGGAGATGGTGTTGGAAGAGAGAATTCATCGGTTAGGTAGAGATTTTCGTAATCGGAAGGTGGTTTAAATTGGTGGAGTTCTTGAGGTGGTGTATGTGGAATTTGTGGTTCTTGAGAGTATTGGTATTGGGATGGTGGTTATTCTACATGTGATTCTAACGGTGGTTGATATGGTGTGTATGAGTTATGGTCAAGTGGAGGTAAATGGCGGTATGAGGCTTGTGAGTATGACGTGTGGCTATATTGAGGATATGGCTCACAGGCATATGGTGTTGGTTCTTGAAAGTCACAAGGGAGTTCACCATAGCCAGTGGATTGTCATGCATCATAGAATGGCCCTTCTTCATAGTGCATTGGCGGAGGTTGTTGCCATGGAGGTTGATCAAATGTCTGAGGCTCCTCCCACCTTTGATCTCCAATTCCTTGATGCACATCCTCATTGAGGCTTTCATTTCCTACAACATAGTTTGAGCTACACTCATAGCCAAAGTGAGAATTCATAGTGAAGTAGAAAATAAAAACAAAGAGCAATAAGAAATGAAGGAGACTAAATCCTAAAACTAGCAAAAATCAACAAACAAACCAAAGATAAAGCTATTCACAATATTTACAATAGCCAATAACATAGCACCATTGGCTCCCCGGCAACGGCGCCATTTTTGATGATCTAAAAATTATTGACGGTTTAGAATTTATCTAATGGAGTCTCATTGTGAAGTATAGTTTCCAAACCAATCAATAATCCTCTCAATCAAAAAAAATATTGGTTGTCACAAGTAACAAACCCCAATGAATTTATAACCGAAGTATTTAGACTCCGGGTCGTCTCCCTAGGATACAATGGAATGCTTGCGTATTGGCTATGATGGGGTAAAAAAAGAGGGGTTTTGTTTGATTAGAGGGGCAATAAAATAAAAAGACAAGAAAAGTAAGTTGAGCAAGTAATTAAAGAAAGAAATTAATAAAGAGAGACATTCATGGTAATGGATTGAGATCATAAGCTTTCTATCCTAGTCATGCATGACTAATTCATCTTATTTAGTTAACTCACACATCGGGAGAATGTCAAACAAGATTAATTAATCATGTCACAAATATAAACAAGAATTTATCTCATTACGTCAACTCCAACAAATAGGGAGAAAGTCTAATGAGACTAGCTAATCTCAATCCAAAAGTCCTAATCGACTTACTAATTGAATTAGCAAAAGATTAGTGTCAATGGAAACAATATTAGCTAACAACTCTAGATCACCAACATAAGTTGGGTTTTACATGACTCAAGATTGCCCAATTACTCTTTCCAAGCCAAGAATGCTCAAAATCTACTCTAACATCCTTCCAAGCATTTGATCAAACACTTGGAAGGCATATGGTGCACAAAATTGTGATCATCAACAATGGCGCCAAAGACTTGGAGCTCTTAAATGTGAATCACACTTTGTCACAATTCCGCACAACTAACCAGCAAGTGCACTGGGTCGTCCAAGTAATAAACCTTACGTGAGTAAGGGTCGATCCCATGGAGATTGTCGGCTTGAAGCAAGCTATGGTCATCTTATAAATCTCAGTCAGGCGGATTCAAATGGTTATGGAGTTTAAGGTGATGAAAATAAACATAAAATAAAGATAGAGATACTTATTTAATTCATTGGTGGATTTCAGATAAGCGTATGAAGATGCTTTGTTCCCCTTGAACCTCTGCTTTCCTATTGCCTTCTTCCAATCATTCATACTTCTTTCCATGGCAAGCTTTATGTTGGGCATCACCGTTGTCAATGGCTACATCCCGTCCTCTCAATGAAAATGGCCCTGATGCTCTGTCACAACATCGGCTAATCAGCTGTCGGTTCTGGATCATGTCGGAATAGGATCCATTGATCCTTTTGCGTCTATCACACGCCCCACAATCACGAGTTTGAAGCTCGTCACAGTCATCCCTTCCCAGATCCTACTCAGAATACCACAGACAAGTTTTAGACATTCCGGATCTCAGGAATGGCCGCCAATAATTCTAGCCTATACCACGAAGGTTCCAATCTTAGATTAGAAACCCAAGAGATATGCATTCTAGCCATTGCTAATAGAACAGAGGTGTTTGTCAGGCACATGTTCATAGGTGAGAATGATGATGAGTGTCACAGATCATCACATTCATCAATTTGAAGAACGAATGAATATCTTGGAGAAGAAATAGACTTGAGTTGAATAGAAAAATAATAGTACTTTGTATTAATTCATGAAGAACAGCAGAGCTCCACACCTTAATCTATAGTGTGTAGAAACTCCACCATTGAAAATACATAAGAACAAATAGTGTAAGCATGGCCGAATGGCCAGCCTCAAAGGTCTAAGGACTAAACGTCCCAAGATGATCCAAATACAATAGCAAAAGGTCCTATTTATAGAGAACTAGTAGCCTAGGGTTTACAGAAATCAGTAATTAATGCAGAAATATTCTTCTGGGCCCACTTGGTGTGTTCTTGGGCTGAGCATTGAAGCATTTTCGTGTAGAGACTTTTTTTGGAGTTAAACGCCAGCTTTTGTGCCAGTTTGGGCGTTTAACTCCAGCTTTTCTGCCAGTTTTGGAGTTAAACGCCAAAATTCTTGAGCTGACTTGGAATGCCTATTTGGGCCATCAAATCTCGGGCAAAGTATAGACTATTTTATATTTCTGGAAAGCCCCAGATGTCTACTTTCCAATGCAATTGAGAGCGCGCCAATTGGGCTTCTGTAGCTCCAGAAAATCCACTTTGAGTGCAGGGAGGTCAGAATCCAACAGCATCTGCAGTCCTTTTTCAGCCTCTGAATCAGATTTTTGCTCAGGTCCCTCAATTTCAGCCAGAAAATACCTGAAATCACAGAAAAACACACAAACTCATAGTAAAGTCCAGAAGGGTGATTTTTATTAAAAAACTAATAAAAATATAATAAAAACTAATTAAAATATACTAAAAACATACTAAAAACAATGCCAAAAAGCGTATAAATTATCCGCTCATCACAACACCAAACTTAAATTGTTGCTTGTCCCCAAGCAACTGAAAATCAAATAGGATAAAAAAGAAGAGAATATACAATGAATTCCAAAAACATCTATGAAGATCAGTATTAATTAGATGAGCGGGGCTTTTAGCTTTTTGCTTCTGAACAGTTTTGGCATCTCACTTTATCCCTTGAAGTTCAAAATGATTGGCATCTATAGGAACTCAGAATCCAGATAGTGTTACTGACTCTCCTAGTTAAGTATGTTGATTCTTGAACACAGCTACTTTATGAGTCTTGGCCGTGGCCCTAAGCACTTTGTTTTCCAGTATTACCACCGGATACATAAATGCCACAGACACAAAACTGGGTGAACCTTTTCAGATTGTGACTCAGCTTTGCTAGAGTCCCCAATTAGAGGTGTCCAGGGTTCTTAAGCACATTCTTCTTTTTGCTTTGGACCTCGACTTTAACCGCTCAGTCTCAAGTTTTCACTTGACACCTTCACGCCACAAGCACATGGTTAGGGACAGCTTGATTTAGCTGCTTAGGCCAGAATTTTATTTCTGTGGGCCCTCCTATCCACTGATGCTCAAAGTCTTGGATCCTTTTTATCACCCTTGCCTTTTGGTTTAAAGGGGTATTGGCTTTTTCTGCTTGCTTTTCCTCTTTTTTTTTTCTGCAAGCTTTTCACTACTTTTTCTTGCTTCAAGAATCAATTTTATGATTTTTCAGATCATCAGATAACATTTCTCCTTTTCCTTTCATTCTTTCAAGAGCCAACAATTTTAACATTCATAAACAATAAAATTCAAAAATATGCACTGTTCAAGCATTCATTCAGAAAAACAATAGTATTGCCACCACATCAAGATAATTAAACTGTTTTAAAATTTGAAATTCATGCACTTCTTTTTCTTTTTCAATTGAAAACATTTTTCATTTAAGAAAGGTGATGGATTCATTTTCATAGCTTTAAGGCATAGACACTAAGACACTAATGATCATGTAATAAAGACATAAACATAGATAAACATAAAGCATAATTTTCGAAAAACAGAAAATAAAGAACAAGGAAATTAAAGAACGGGTCCACTTTAGTGATGGCGGCTTGTTCTTCCTCTTGAAGATCTTATGGAGTGCTTGAGCTCCTCAATGTCTCTTCTTTGCCTTTGTTGCTCCTCTCTCATAGTTCTTTGATCTTCTCTAATTTCATGGAGGAGGATGGAATGCTCTTGGTGCTCCACCCTTAGTTGTCCCATGTTGGAACTCAATTCTCCTACGGAGGTGTTGATTTGCTCCCAATAGTTTTGTGGAGGAAGATGCATCCCTTGAGGTATCTCAGGGATTTCATGATGAGGAATTTCCTCATTCTCTTGATGAGGTTCTCTTGTTTGCTCCATCCTTTTCTTAGTGATGGGTTTGTCCTCATCAATGAGAATGTCTCCCTCTATGTCAATTCCAACCGAATTGCAAAGGTGACAAATGAGATGAGGGAAGGCTAACCTTGCCTTAGTAGAGGACTTGTCCGCCACCTTGTAGAGTTCTTGGGATATAACCTCATGAACTTCCACTTCATCTCCAATCATGATTCTATGTATCATGATAGCCCGGTCTATAGTAGCTTCGGACCGGTTGCTAGTGGGAATGATTGAGCGTTGGATGAACTCCAACCATCCCCTAGCCACGGGCTTGAGGTCATGCCTTCTTAGTTGAACCGGCTTCCTTCTTGAATCTCTCTTCCATTAAGCGCCCTCTTCACATATGTCCATGAGGACTTGGTCCAACCTTTGATCAAAGTTGACCCTTCTAGTGTAGGGGTGTGCATCTCCTTGCATCATGGGCAAGTTGAATGCCAACATTATATTTTCTGGACTAAAATCCAAGTATTTCCCTCGGACCATTGTAAGCCAATTCTTGGGGTCCGGGTTCACACTTTGATTATGGTTCTTGGTGATCCATGCATTGGCATAGACTCTTGAACCATTAAGATTCCGACTTGTTGAATGAGGTTGGTGAGAACTTTCCAACCTCTTCATCGGATCTCATGTCGGATCTCCGGATACTCATTCTTTTTGAGTTTAAAAGGGACCTCGGGGATCACTTTCTTCTTGGCCACAACTTCATAGAAGTGGTCTTGATGCACCCTTGAGAGGAATCTCTCCATCTCCCATGACTCGAAGGTGGAAGCTTTTGCCTTCTCTTTCCTCTTTCTAGAGGTTTCTCTGGCCTTTGGTGCCAGAAATGGTTATGGAAAAACAAAAAGCTTTAGCTTTTATCACACCAAACTTAGAAGCTTGCTCGTCCTCGAGCAAAAGAAGAAAGAAGAGAGTAGAAGAAGAAGAAATAGAGGAGATGGAGTGGGCTTTGTGTTTTGGCCAAGGAGGATAGGTAGTATGTATGTTTGTGAAAATGAAGGAGTGAAGATGGGTTTATATAGGGGTGAGAGGGGTGTGTATGGTTCGGCCATAGAGGGTGGGTTTGGGAGGGAAAGTGGTTTGAATTTGAATGGTGAGGTAGGTGGGGTTTTATGAAGGATGGATGTGAGTGGTGAAGAGAATGGTGGGATTTGATAGGTGAGGGGTTTTTGGGGAAGAGGGATTGAGGTGATTGGTGAATGAGTAAAGAAGAGAGAGAGTGGTGGGGTAGGTAGGGATCCTGTGGGGTCCACAGATCCTGAGGTGTCAAGGATATCTCATCCCTGCACCAAGTGGCGTGCAAAACGCCCCTTTCTACCAATCCTGGCGTTAAACGCCAGGCTGCTGCCCATTTCTGGCGTTTAACGCCAGCTTCTTGCCCATTCCTGGCGTTAAACGCCAGTCTGGTGCCCTTTTCTGGCGTTTAAACGCCAGTAAGTTTCTCCTCCAGGGTGTTCTATTTTTCATTTTGTTTTTCCTTCTCTTTTTGCTTTTTCAATTGTTTTTGTGACTTCACATGATCATCAACCTACAGAAAACATAAAATAACAAAAGAAAATAGAAATTTTACATAGATAAGTAAAAATTGGGTTGCCTCCCAACAAGCGCTTCTTTAATGTCAATAGCTTGACAGTGGCTCTCATGGAGCCTCACAGATGTTCAGAGCAATGTTGGAACCTCCCAACCCCAAACTTAGAGTTTGAATGTGGGGGTTCAATACTAAACTTAAAGTATGGTTGTGGCCTCCCAACACCAAACTTAGAGTTTGACTGTGGGGGCTCTGTTTGACTCTGTATTGAGAGAAGCTCTTCGTGCTTCCTCTCTATGGTGACAGAGGGATATCCTTGAGCTTTAAACACAAGGGAGTCTCCATTCACTTGAATGATCAATTCTCCTCTGTCAACATCAATCACAACTTTTGCTGTGGCTAGGAAGGGTCTTCCAAGGATGATGGATTCATCCATACACTTCCCAGTCTCTAGGACTATAAAATCAGTAGGGATGTAATGGTCTTCAACCTTTACCAAGACATCCTCTACAAGTCCATAAGCCTATTTCTTTGAATTGTCTGCCATCTCTAGTGAGATTCTTGCAGCTTGTACCTCAATGATCCCTAGCTTCTCCATTACAGAGAGAGGCATAAGGTTTATGCTTGACCCTAGGTCACACAGAGCCTTCTCAAAGGTCATGGTGCCTATGGTACAAGGGATTGAGAACTTTCCAGGGTCCTGTCTCTTTTGAGGTAATCTCTGCCTAGTCAAGTCATCCAGTTCTTTGATGAGCAATGGAGGTTCATTCTCCCAAGTCTCATTACCAAACAACTTAGCATTTAGCTTCATGATTGCTCCAAGGTACTTAGCAACTTGCTCTTCAGTGACATCTTCATCTTCTTCAGAGGAAGAATACGCATCAGAGCTCATGAATGGCAAAAGTAAATTTAATGGAATCTCTATGGTCTCAGTGTGAGCCTCAGATTCCCATGGTTCCTCTTTAGGGAACTCCATGGAGGTCAGTGGGCGTCCATTGAGGTCTTCCTCGGTGGAAATCACTGCGTCTTCCTCCTCTCCATGTTCGGCCATGTGAGATGTGGTTATGGCCTTGCACTCTCTTTTTGGATTCTCTTCTGTATTGCTAGGGAGAGTGCTAGGAGGGAGTTCAGTAATTTTCTTACTCAGCTGACCCAATTGTGCCTCCAAATTTCTAATGGAGGACCTTGTTTCAGTCATGAAACTTTGAGTGGTTTTTATTAGATCAGAGACAATGGTTGCTAAGTCAGAGGGGCTCTGCTTAGAATTCTCTGTTTGTTGCTGAGAAGATGATGGAAAAGGCTTGCCATTGCTAAACCTATTTCTTCCACCATTATTGTTGTTGAAACCTTGTTGAGGTCTCTGTTGATCCTTCCATGAGAGATTTGGATGATTTCTCTATGAAGGATTATAGGTGTTTCCATAGGATTCTCCCATGTAATTCACCTCTTCCATTGCTAGGTTCTCAGGATCATAAGCTTCTTCCTTAGAGGAAGCTTCCTTAGTACTGCCTGTTGCTGCTTGCATTTCAGACAGACTCTGAGAAATCATATTGACTTGCTAAGTCAATATTTTATTCTGAGCTAATATGTCATTCAGAGTATCAATCTCAAGAACTCCTTTCTTCTGAGCTATCCCATTATTCACAGGATTCCTTTAAGAAGTGTACATGAATTAGTTATTTGCAACCATTTCAATGAGTTCTTGAGCTTCTGCAGGCGTCTTCTTCAGATGAAGAGATCCTCCAGCAGAGCTATCCAATGACATCTTGGATAGTTCAGACAGACCATCATAGAAGATTCCTATGATGTTCCATTCTGAAAGCATGTCAGAAGGACACCTTCTGATCAATTTCTTGTATCTCTCCCAAGCTTCATAGAGGGACTCACCATCCTTCTGTCTAAAGGTTTGGACTTCCACTCTAAGCTTGCTCAATTTTTGAGGTGGAAAGAACTTTGCCAAGAAGGCATTGACTAGATTTTCCCAAGAGTTCAGCCTTTCCTTAGGTTGTGAATCCAACCATGTTCTAGCTCTGTCTCTTACAGCAAAAGGAAAGAGCATAAGTCTGTAGACTTCAGGGTCAACCCCATTGGTCTTGACAGTGTCACAGATTTGCAGGAATTCAGATAAGAATTGATGAGGATCTTCCAATGGAAGTCCATGAAACTTGAAATTCTGTTGCATTAGAGAAACCAATTGAGGCTTAAACTCAAAGTTGTTTGCTCTAATGGCAGGGATTGAGATGCTTCTCCCATAGAAATCAGGAGTAGGTGCAGTAAAGTCACCAAGCACCTTCCTTGCATTGTTGGCATTGTTGTTTTCGGCTGCCATGGTTTCTTCTTCTTTGAAGAGCTTTGTTAGGCCCTCTAAAGAGAATTGTTCTTTAGCTTCTCTTAGCTTTCTCTTCAAGGTCCTTTCAGGTTCAGGATCAGCTTGAACAAGTATGCCTTTATCTTTGTTCCTGCTCATATGAAAGAGAAGAGGACAAGAAAGTAGGGAATCCTCTATGTCACAGTATAGAGATTCCTTGAAGTGTCAGAGGAAAAGAAGATTAGAAGGAGGAGGTAGATAGAAGAGAATTCGAACATATAAAGAAGGAGGGAGTTCGAATTGTACTTTGAGGAGGAGTCTTAGTCCCTTAAATAGAAGGATGTGAGAAGAGGGGAAGAATTTTTGAAAATTAATAAAAAGATTTTAAAAAGAAATTTGAAAATTTGATTGAGATTTTCGAAAACTAAGATTGGGAAAGAAATAAAGTGATTTTTGAATTTTGAAATTAGAAAAAGATTTGATTGAAAAAAATTAATTTTGAAAAAGATGTGATTGAAAAGATATGTTTGAAAAGATATGATTGAAAATCAATTTAGAAAAAGAGAATTTTTAAAATTAAATTTGATTACTTGACTATCAAGAAATTAAAAGATATGATTTTAAAATTTAAAGTTTGATCCTTTCTTAATAGGCAAGTAACAACTTGAAAATTTTGAAGTAAATCTTTAATTGAAGCAAGAATTTTTGAAAATAGTAAAAATAAATATAAAATGGAAAGAAATTGATTTTGAAAGAGATATAATTGAAAAGATATGATTTGAAAAAGATTTAATTTTGAAAAATTATGAAAACTTGAAAAAAATGTGAATTAAAAACAAAATCTTCCTTCTAGTGTCATCCTGGCGTTAAACGCCCAAAATGGTGCCCATTCTGAAGTTTAACGCCCAAAACTCTACCTTTTTGGGTGTTAAACGCCCAGCCAGGTACCCTGGCTAGCGTTTAAATGCCAGTTTTCCTTTTTCACTGGGCGTTTTGAACGCCCAGCTTTTTCTGTTTGATTCCTCTGCTGAATGTTCTGAATCTTCAATTCTCTGTATTATTGACTTGAAAAGACATAGTTTTGAAAAATATTTTTGAATTTTTGATGATGAGAAACAATAAAAATGCAACTAAGATCAAATAAACAATGCATGTAAGACACCAAACTTAAAAGTTTGTATACTAAGGACTATAACAATGTAAAAATGCATATGAAAAATAACAAAACACACTAAACAAGAGAATTTAAAGATCAGAGCAATGAAATCATCAAGAACAACTTGAAGATCAATGAAGAACAATATGTATAAATTCAAAAAATGCAAGAAGAATGCAATTGACACCAAACTTAAAAATTGATACTAGACTCAAACAAGAAACATAAAATATTTTTGGTTTTATGATTTTAAAATTTTTTTTTTGTATTTTTTTCGAAAATTATATAGAACGGAAAATAAAGAGAATCAAAACTTTTAATAAGAATTCCAGGAATCATGCAATGTTAGTCTAAAGCTTCAGTCTAAAAAGAATAGACATGTTTGGCCAAGCTTCAACAGGACATTACATTCAATAGCTAAATTGATGAGAATCAATCAGCTTTTGTGATGGTGGGAACATCACCTTGAAACTCTATAATTCATTCTTAAAAATTCTAAAGAAAAAATACCTAATCTAAGCAACAAGATGAACTGTCAGTTGTCCAAACTCGAACAATCCCCAGCAACGGCGCCAAAAACTGGGTGTTGTTGCCGGACCAAACTTGGCACGGTTGTTACCAGAAACAAATGCGAAATTGTTGTTCGTTCATTCGTTCCTTCCCCGGCAACGGCGTGATGACAAGTCATCTTAGCCTAGTTTCACTAGTCTTTTTCCTTTGTTTTCATTTAGTTTTATGCACTTTCTTAAGCCATAAGTAAGCCAATTGGGTTGAATTTCATGTTTCCTTTGATTCAATCAACCATGAATAAATTGATGCATTTTCATGAGTTTTTGTGCCATAATTGCTCATATGACAAGAAGAAGAATAACTCTCATGATTATGGCATAGCTTTAATACAATTGTTGATTGATGATAGGTGGAATAAAGCTTGGAGGAAGGTTGCAAGAATGGGCTTGAAAAAGAGGGATTCACGTTTGAGCTAACGTTTGCCTCAAACGTTAACTCAAACGTGAGAAGCAGATGAAGAACACCCTGGAGAAGAGCAAACGTTGGCTGAAGAAGAAGCAGGGGAAGGCAACGTTTGCGCCAACGTTTGCCTCAAACGTGAGGTCAAACGTTGGCGCCAAAAAGAATGAAAAAGAGCACTCCTGGGCACAGCAACGTTTAAGCCAACGTTTGCCTCAAACGTGAGGTCAAACGTTGGCTACATTTTGGCAAGAAAGAGCATGGAAGAGCACCCTTGATTGATGGTTTAGATGAGCCACGTTTGCGCCAACGTTTGCCTCAAACATTGGGCCAAACGTTGGCCAAAAAGGGAGCCTGGGAAGAACCACGTTTGAGCTCACGTTTGACCTCAAACGTTGGCTCAAACGTGGATGACAGCAAATGGGCTATCTGCATAATGCCTCACTCAAGGGACATTTGAGTCAACGTTTGCCTCAAACGTTGACTCAAACGTGAATGGTTCATGGCCCGGTTCACAAGTGGATTTCTTCCCAACCCCAAGAGCAATCAACAGAGGCTATTGTCAACCCAATTCCATCAAGACTAAAGGCCCAATTCAAGGCTTAATGATCATTTGAAGAAAGTGTATAAATAGCTTAGGATTTGAAGTTTTAAGGGAGCTTTTCTTTTTAGAGTTTTCTTTAAGAATTTTCATAGTATTCACAGAGAGCTTTTGGCTTTTTAGAGTTTTCTTTAAGAATTTTCAGAGTATTCACAGTAGAGCGCTTTTGGGTTTTGAGCTATTTGGAGATTCTGAGTCTTGGGGAAGGAGAATTGAATTCTCTTCCTCTTAGTTTTCTTATTTTCAATTTCATCTACACTCGTCTTGAGTCTTGAGCGTTGAAGAATTGAGGAAATTCTGTCTCAATCTCACCTTGAGATCTCTTTGTTTTTCTTACTGCAACTTCTGGAAATTGAACTTGGATTTACATTTCTACATTGCTCTCTTCTTTAATTTGGCATTTGCTCTCTAAATTTGGATCTAAGAAGGCATTGAGATCTAGACTTAGTTATCTAGTCTCTTGGGTCCTGAGATCTATTGATTTCCATTTTAATTTCCTTGTTTAATTACTACACCAAGTTTATTTTCCTTTTTAGTTTTGAGATCCGGTTCGACTAATTACATCAACTACTCTTCATTCTGTTAAGTTTTGCTTTTCCCTGTTTAATTCCTGCAGATCCAATTCCCATTCCCCTTTTATTTTTCAAGTCATTTATATTTCTTGCACTTTAAGTTTCTGCAATTTACATTACTTGCACTTTAAGATTCAGCTCTTTTTCTTTTTGTTCCCTTTAATTTCCTGCAAATCACCCACTCCCCTTTACATTCTATGCAATTTAATTCCTGTCAACACAATTTCACACAATCAACACTTGTTTGCTTGACTAATTCAACCACTAAACTAAAGTTGCTCAATCCTTCAATCATTGTGGGATCGACCTCACTCCCGTGAGTTTTATTACTTGATGCGACCCGGTACACTTGCCGGTGAGTTTTGTGTCGGATCGTTTTCCACACATCACGGCGCCAAAAACTTGGTGCACGAAATTGTGATCATCAACAATGGCGCCAAAGACTTGGAGCTCTTAAACGTGAATCACACTTTGTCACAATTCCGCACAACTAACCAGCAAGTGCACTGGGTCGTCCAAGTAATAAACCTTACGTGAGTAAGGGTCGATCCCACGGAGATTGTCGGCTTGAAGCAAGCTATGGTCATCTTGTAAATCTCAGTCAGGCGGATTCAAATGGTTATGGAGTTTAAGGTGATTAAAATAAACATAAAATAAAGATAGAGATACTTATGTAATTCATTGGTGGATTTCAGATAAGCGTATGAAGATGCTTTGTTCCCCTTGAACCTCTGCTTTCCTATTGCCTTCTTCCAATCATTCATACTTCTTTCCATGGCAAGCTTTATGTTGGGCATCACCGTTGTCAATGGCTACATCCCATCCCCTCAGTGAAAATGGTCCTGATGCTCTTTCACAACATCGGCTAATCAGCTGTCGGTTCTCGATCATGTTGGAATAGGATCCATTGATACTTTTGCGCCTGTCACACGCCCCACAATCGCGATTTTGAAGCTCGTCACAGTCATCCCTTCCCAGATCCTACTCAGAATACCACAGACAAGGTTTAGACATTCCGGATCTCAGGAATGGCCGCCAATAATTCTAGCCTATACCACGAAGGTTCCAATCTTAGATTAGAAACCCAAGAGATATGAATTCTAGCCATTGCTAGTAGAACAGAGGTGTTTATCAGGCACATGTTCATAGGTGAGAATGATGATGAGTGTCACGGATCATCACATTCATCAAGTTGAAGAACGAATGAATATCTTGGAGAAGAAATAGACTTGAGTTGAATAGAAAAACAATAGTACTTTGTATTAATTCATGAAGAACAGCAGAGCTCCACACCTTAATCTATGGTATGTAGAAACTCCACCGTTGAAAATACATAAGAACAAATAGTGTAAGCATGGCCGAATGGCCAGCCTCAAAGGTATAAGGACTAAACGTCCCAAGATGATCCAAATACAATAGCAAAAGGTCCTATTTATAGAGAATTAGTAGCCTAGGGTTTACAGAAATCTGTAATTAATGCAGAAATCTTCTTCCGGGCCCACTTGGTGTGTGCTTGGGCTAAGCATTGAAGCATTTTTGTGTAGAGACTTTTCTTGGAGTTAAACGCCAGCTTTTGTGCCAGTTCGGGCGTTTAACTCCAGCTTTTGTGCCAGTTTTGGAGTTAAACGCCAGAATTCTTGAGCTGACTTGGAATGCCTGTTTGTGCCTGTTTGTGCCTGCTTCTGTAGCTCCAGAAAATCTACTTTGAGTGCAGGGAGGTCAGAATCCAACAACATCTGCAGTCCTTTTTCAGCCTCTGAATGAGATTTTTGCTCAGGTCCCTCAATTTCAGCCAGAAAATACCTGAAATCACAGAAAAATACACAAACTCATAGTAAAGTCCAGAAGGGTGATTTTTATTTAAAAACTAATAAAAATATAATAAAAACTAATTAAAATATACTAAAAACATACTAAAAATAATGCCAAAAAGCGTATAAATTATCCGCTCATCAGCATACAAGAAAAGCATAGTAAAAGTGTAAGAAATAATAAAATCTAACAACTATTAATAACAAGGAAAGTAAATTCACAATTCAAATCAACAATAAAAATAAACATCAACATCAAATTGCATTAATCATAAACCAAATCCAACATGAGTTCATCATCACAAAAGGTAGCTAAAAGGGAAATTAACACATGAGAATCAAGTAGTAGGAGAAAGAGATCATAAAGGAAACAAGATGAAAACATGAAATCAAAGCTAGATTTAAGATGAAATTAAACTATCCTAACCTAATTCTAGAGAGAAGAGGGAGCTTCTCTCTCTAGAAACTATACTACATGATGCTAAACCTACAACTAATTGCTCCCCCTTTACTTGGATTTCAATTCTGCATGAAATACACTCAGAAACAAGTTGGATTTGGGCCTGGGCACCTCAGAAATCGCCCCCAGCGTTTTGCCATTAAGTGGGCCATATAAGAATATCGGCGCGTGCGCGCCGTGTGCGCGTGCGCGTCGCTGGCAAATTCCCAACCCGCGCGGAAGCGGCATGTACGCGTGCACGTCCTTGTGAGAAACCACTTTTGCGCGTGCGCGCCTTGTACGCGTACGCGTCCATTGGTGCATTCCAAATCTTTGTTTCTTCATGCATTCTCCACTTTGCATACTTTTCTCCTTATTTCTTCCATCCAATACTTGCCTTATGAACCTGGAATTACTTAACAAACACATCAAGGCATCGAATGGAATTAAAGTGAAATAAAAATCACCAAATTAGGGCCTAAAAAGCATGTTTTTACACTTAAACAAAATTTAAGGGAGAATTACAAAACCATGCTATTTTGTTGAATAAATGTGAGAAAAGGTGAATAAATCCCCCAAAACAAGCACGAAATAAACCACGAAATCGGGGTTTATCAGGAAGAAGGAAGAAGAGAAGAAATAGAGAGAAGAGAAGAAAAAAAATGTAGAGGTGAGAAAACAGGCGCGTGCGTACGCACAGGGAGGTGTGTGATAAACCACTATTTTATGGTTTATCTTGTGCTCAATTGAGTGGTTTTTATCTACTCTTTACCCACTTATTCATACTATTTGCATGGTTTTACATTTACCTTCCTAATTATGTGCTTTGATTGAAAACATGCTTCTTTGGACCTATAATTGCTAATATTAATCCTCTCTTATTACCATAAGATGCCTTGATATGTGTGTTAAGTGATTTCAGAGATTATAGGGCAGGAATGGCTCAGAGGATGGAAATGAAGCATGCAAAAGTGGAAGGAATACAAGAAGTTGGAGAAATTGCTAAGCTGTCCAGCCTGACCTCTTCGCACTTAAACGGCTATAACTTTAGCTACAGAGGTCCAAATGATGCGGTTCCAGTTGCGTTGGAAAGCTAACATCCGGGGCTTCGATTTGATATATAATATGCTATAGTTCCCCTGACGCTAGGCGAAGCAACCGCGTGATCCATGCGGCCACGTTGTAGTGACGAAAAACCAGCATGGCAAAATTCGAAACCAGCGAATTCTGGACTGTTTTTGACCCAGTTTGCGGCCCAGAAAACACAGATTAGAGGCTATAAAGTGGGGGAATGTATCCATTTATAGGCAGGCTCTAATATTCACAATTTTAGGAGTAGATGTAGTTTTTAGAGAGAGAGGTTCTCTCCTCTCTCTTAGGATTTAGAATTAGGATTCTTTTCACTTCATGATTATTTCATCTTTTGCGATCACAGGTTCAATGTTCCTTTTATTTATTTTTCTAATTTAATTTATGAACTCTTCCATGTTACATTTGATATCTTTATTAGTGCTAATTTGAGGTATTTTCAGATCTATGATTGCTTTCCTTTATTTAAATAATTTAGATTTTTCCCTTTTGGCTTTGGTTGATTTATTGGTAACGCTTGAGCTGTCAAATAAAGGAGTGGTTGAAATTGGGAGTTGCTCCAATAACTCTAGTCTTTCCATAGGAATTGACTAGGACCTGAGGATTAAGCTAATTAATCCACTTGATTTACCTTCATAGTTAGAGGTTAACAAAGTGGGATTAAAACCCAATTCTCATCGCAATTGATAAGGATAGGACTTCCAGTTCTCCATACCTTGCCAAGAGATTTTATTGTTATTATTTTATTTTACTTGTCATTCAATATATTCCCGCCTTACCTCCTAATAAACCCCAATTTACAACTCATAACCAATAATAAGAACATGCCTCCCTGCAATTCCTTGAGAAGACGACTCGAGGTTTAAATACTTGGTTATCAATTTTTAAAGGGGTTTGTTACTTGTGACACCCAAAACATTTGTACGAAGGGATTTTTGTCGGTGTAGAGACTATATCTACAACGTGACTATTTTTATGACATTCTTTACTGGCAAAAATCCCAATGTCAATGTGCGTACGCACACTAGGTTGAAAAGGGGCTTATGCGCGCGCACAGCAGGGTGCGGGCGCGGCGGACATAATGAACATAAGGGCCTGTGCGCACGCACAAAGGCTTGTGTGGGCGTACAGAAGGGTAAAAGAGGGGGCGTTCCCATGCATAAGAGGTGCGTGTGCTGCGAGCAGAGGGGGTTCCCAGGGTTGTGCGTGAGCACACTACTATGCGCACGCACATGTAATTTTTTTTTAAAGGTGAGGATCTCGTTTGCGTGCGCACACAAGTCCGTGCGGGCGCACAAAAGCAAAAAGGGGCAGGGGTTCATGCGCACAAGCTATGCCAACGCTCCCACCAGAAGGGAAGCAAGTTGGCGTGCGAACGCACACGTCTGTGTGACCGCACAAAGAGTGCGAAAAAGGGTATGTGTGCGTATGCACAGGTACGTGCGAATGCACAGGTCACAGAAAACAGGAGAATGCGTGCGCACAAGGCGTGCTGGCGCTGTGGACAGAGGGCATAAAGGCTCCTGTGCGTACGCACAGCTGGGTGCATCTGCACAGAAGGTGAATTTTCATTGTTTTGTGTGTGCGCACAAGGGTGTGCGCACGCACATGCCCTATTTTTCCCAAAAATTTTTCTTCAAAATTCTAAGGTACCAAGCCTTAGTTCAGTCAAAGCTCAACACCAAAACATGCAAGAACCCATAAATTCATGATCCAAACCAAAATTAACATAACTAACTCAAAATTAAATTAATCCTAAGCTAACCAAAACAAGCAAACATGCAATTAAGCCAAAATATATACAAAAAGAGAAGAGTTAGAACAATGTTACCAAGCACTTTTATTTAATGTCTTTAAGTTAGACAATTGGGAGAGCCCTTGCTATGGTGGCTTGTGCTTAACTTTCCCACCAAATGCTTGAATGTCCAATGTCCTCCAGGATCCCAATCCTAACCATCAATAAAGACAATCAAAAAGCAAGCTAATTGCATATTTACAATATTTACAATAGCCACTAACTTTACACCATTGCAACTCTCCCGCAACGGCGCCAAATTTGATAAATAACCAAAAGCATAGGTTTGGATTTTTCACACTAAAAATAGGATTGGCGTTGGAAGTATAGTCCAAACCCAACAATTGATCATCAATCAAATATTATCACAATTTAAACCAAATATAAACCAAGAGTATTTAGCTCCCGGGTCGTTTTCCCTAGGAGTTGCAATGAAATGTAATGTTATTGGCTATGGGAGGAAATGGGAGATTAGGAGATGAAAGCAAGAGAGTAAGAAATGTAAATAGCAAGAAAGTAAATGAGCATGCAAGGAATGTAAATGGCAACTCTTGGCAAGATTTGGGGAATTTAGGATTCCTATCCTAGTTGTGGACCACAAACATGGCAATTGTGTGGAAGCAATACAAACTAGTCAATCCTCCTTGAGAATTAGTCAAAAGCATAATTGGTCTCAATCCATAAGTCCTAGTCAACTCACTAATTACTTAGTGAAAGAATAGCGTTAAAACCAAATCAATTAACTATTCTCACATAATGCGGAATGGACATCCACAACTCAATTCCACCCAGACACCCAATTTCTCAACCACGAGTGTGAAAACTAAACATGCAAGAAATTAAACATCAAAGCAATAAAAGTTAAAGCAATTAAATGCAAGGAAAAGAAATGGCAAGAAAGTAACTTAACATGCAAGAAAGTAAATAAAAGCAAGTAAAAGTTAAAGCAATTAAATGCAAAGCAAGGAAAATTAAAGTGCAAGAAACCTCTTGGCAAGTAATTGAAGGCTAAGGCTACCTATCCTAGCCATTGGCCACAAACATGACAATTGTGTGGAATCAATCCAAACTAGTCAATCTTCCTTGAGAATTAGTCAAAGGTGTAATTGATCTCAATCCATAAGTCCTAGTCAACTCACTAATTACCTAGTGAAAGACTAGCGTTAATGGAAATCAAATCAATTAACTATTCTCACACAATGCGGAATGGACATCAATGACTCAAGGATCACCAAAGTCAACAATTTCAAACCAAGAGTGGAGAAAAACTAAGTAAAAACTAGGCCAAGCATTTTATCAAACACTTTGTGTGCATGAAAATAAAATAATATTAAAATTCATTAAAATAATATTCTAAAACTACCAAGCAAGAAAAGTAAAGATAGCAACTCAATAAAGCAATAAATGACAAGAAAACATAAATTTCATTAAATGTAAATTAAAATGACAAGAGTGCTCATAAACATAAAAGGCCACAAAATGAGAAATTGACATGATAAACTAAAGAAATTAAAATAAGAGAACAAAGAAAGGTAGAAGAAACTAGATTAAAAACAAGAATTAAACATGGAAATGATAAGAAATTAAACTAAGATACCCTAATTCTAGAGAGAGGGGGAGCTTCTCTCTCTAGAGAACAACCTACATAATACTAATACTAATCTAACCCTAATTTCTCCCTCCCCCTCACATAGAGTAAGGCCTTCCTTTATATAGCACTCAATCAGCTTCAGAAAGTTCCAAAATTGGGCCCTGGAGGCCCAAAAATTGCCCCCAGCGATTTACAATAAATGAGTCACGCGCTGGGACGTGTGCGGACGCACAGGTGCATGCGTCCGCACACATGCTGATTTTCTTCTTGTGCGTACGCACAGGTTGTCATGCGTACGCACACATGGTTTTATGGCTTTTGTGCGTACGCACAGGTGGTTGTGCGCACGCACACTCCAATGTGTGCTTCTCCTTTATTTTCTTTATGTTTTCTCCCTTTGTGCATGCTTCCTTCCATTTTTGCCTTGCCAAACTTGCCGCTAGGACCTAAAATCACTCAACAAATATGTCATGGCATCGAATGGCATAAAAGTGGGATAAAAGTGATTAAAATAAGCATAAAATAGCATGTTTTCACATTTAGGCACAATTAAGGGAGAGAACACAAAAGCATGCTATTTGGATGAATAAATATGGGTTTATATGATTAAATCTATTCAAATCAAACCAAAATATACCAGAAAATATGGACTCATTAGTAGCTCTATTTCTGCTTTAATGGGCGCTATACCGGAAAAATATGGGGATCCCGGTCCATGCATGGTTATTTGCATTATAGGGGGTGTACAATTGATTTACTGCATGTGTGATTTAGGTGCATGTGTTAGTATTATGCCATTATCTATATATGATGCCTTGAGGCTCCCACCTTTGAAAAGGTCGGTAGCATGTTTTGTTTTGGCAGATAAAAGCATAATTTCAGTGGTTGGCATTGGGGAGGACGTCCTGGTGAGCATCAAGGGGCTGACGTTTTCTATCGACTTCTACATTCTAGAGATGTCCCCTAGTGACTCCGGAAGACCTTCATCCATCTTGCTGGGAAGACCTTTTCTAAAGACTTCGAGGTTCAAGTTGGATGCCTTTTCAGGAACCTATTCTTTATAGATAGATGGCAGAGCAGTAAGCTTCAACCTTGATGAAGCCATGAAGCACCCACCGATCACTCCATCTTCCAGTGCGATATTATTGATGAGATTGTGGCTGAAGTTTACTAAGAGACAGTAGAAGAGACGACCATGGAGCAAGGTGTAAGTGTGGCGAAGCCCTCTGAGTATACTGAAGACGCCTTGCCACCTGCAGTGGTTCCAGATGATCAAATGCCCAGCCATGAGCTGAAAATGGAGTTGAAGCCCCTTCTACCCCACCTCAAGTATGCCTATCTTGAGGAAAATCAAAAGCTCCCAGTCATTATTACGAAGGAACTCACTTCCCAACAAGAGGAGCAGCTGCTTAGTGTGCTGAGAAGACACAAAAAAGCAATTGGGTGGAGTTTGGCAGACATAGTAGGTATAAGCCCTCAGGTTTGCGAGCACCGGATATTTCTAGAGGAGGGAGCAAGGCCTATCTGTCAACCTCAAAGGCAGCTGAATCCCACCATTTTAGAAGTGGTAAAAAAGGAAGTAACCAAACTGATAGAAGCTGACATCATTTATCCCATCTCGGATAGTGAATGGGTTAGCCCAGTATAGGTAGTCCCAAAGAAGTCTGGCATTACCATAGTGAGGAATGAGCACGAAAAACTCATGGCTACTAGAGTGCAAAATTCTTGGAGAGTGTGCATTGACTACAGGCGTCTGAACCAGGCCACTCGCAAGGATCACTACCCACTGCCTTTCATCGATCAAATGCTTGATCGCCTGTCAGGTAAATCGCACTATTGTTTTCTAGATGGTTATACAGGATATTTTCAAATTCATATAGCTCCTGAAGATCAAGAGAAAATTAGTTTTACATGTCTCTTTGGAACGTATGCATATAAGATCATTCCTTTATGTAATGCACCACTACGTTCCAAAGATGCATCATGATGAGTATTTTCTCAGATTTTCTTGAGAATTGTATGGAAGTTTTTATGGATGACTTTAGTGTCTATGGTGATTCATTTGACCTTTTCTTGGATAGTTTAGCTAGAGTATTAGAAAGGTGTACTAGTTCAAACCTTGTACTTAATTTTGAAAAATGTCATTTTATGGTGAACATTGTTCTAGGCCATGTTGTTTTTAATACTGGTATATCTGTTGATCCAGCAAAGGTAGATATTATTTCTGGTTTACCTTACCCCTCCTTTATGAGGAAAGTCCGTTCGTTTCTTGGTCATGCAGGTTTCAACCGGCGATTTATCAAGTACTTCAGTAAGGTAGCACTGCCTTTGTCCCATCTACTGCAGAAGGACATAGAGTTCGAGTTGAGTGAAGATTACATGGAGGCGTTTGATAAGCTGAAGGTTGCCTTGACCCCAGCTCCTATTGTGAGAGGGCCTGACTGGAGTAGGCCGTTCGAGATCATGTGCGATGCATCAAACTATGCGGTAGGAGCGGCGCTGGCTCAACACGAAGGTAAGGACCCTTATATTATTGCCTATGCTTCTAAGACTTTAGACGGTGCTTAGTCTAATTATACTACCACTGAAAAAGAGCTATTAGCTATTGTTTTTGCTCTTGATAAATTCAGAGCTTATTTACTTGGAACTAAGGTGGTAGTATATTCATACCATGCAGCTTTAAAGTATCTGTTAGATAAGAAAGAGTCAAACCAAGGTTAATCCGTTGGATATTGCTGCTACAAGAATTTGATTTAGAAATCAAAGATAGGAGTGGTTCTCAAAACTTAGTGGCAGACCACTTGAGTCACCTTGAACACATTAAAAATGACTCCACTCCTATCAATGATGCGTTTCCACTTGATAGCTTGCAACTAATATCTGAGGTGGTTCTTTGGTATGCACATGTAGCTAATTATTTGGTTAGTCGTACCTTCCTTCCTAATTTTACTAAGCATCAAAGGGACAAGCTTAAAAGCGAGTTCAAGTATTATATATGGGATGACCCATATTTGTGGAGATGTGGTGCTGACCAAATAATTAGATGGTGTGTGCCACAAACAGAATTTCAGTCCATTTTAGAGGCCTGCCACTCTTCTGAGAGTGGTGGACACTTTGGTCCTCAGAGAACTGCTAAAAAAATTTTAGACTGTGGATTTTGGTGGCTCACACTTTTTAAGGATGCTAGTATTTATTGACTCTTGACCCCAATGCCAAAGGTTTAGGAATATATCCAAGAGGATTGAAATACCCCAACAACTTATGTTATTCTGTGAAATTTTTTATATTTGGGGTATTGACTTCATGGGTCCATTTCCAAATTCTAATGATTTCTTATACTTTTTGTTAGCTGTCGATTATGTTTCTAAATGGGTGGAAGCAATTCCTACCCGTACTGATGAAGCTAACATTGTTGTCTCTGTTGTTCGAAATAATATTATCTATCGCTTTGGATCACCACGAGCAATCGTGAGTGATCAAGGCACTCACTTTTGTAACAGGAGAATGACAAGTTTGTTGAAGAAACAATGCATCATTCACAAGGTAGCGACAGCTTACCATCCCCAGACCAATGGGCAAGCCGAGGTGTCAAATAGGGAGATCAAGCATATATTAAAGAAGATTATGAAGCCTCACAGGAAGGACTGGAGTGCTCGACTAGCAGATGCGCTTTGGGCTTATCGGACCGCATACAAGACACCCATCGGAATGAGTCCATTCCGCCTCATCTATGGGAAGGCTTGTCACCTTCCGGTGGAGGTGGAACACAAGGCATACTGGGCGGTGAAGGAATGTAACTTAGGATTGGGGGGAGTCGGCACTGAAAGGAAGCTGCAGCTGCAGGAATTAGAATGCCTTCGATTAGAGGCGTATGAGAACTCACGGCTCTACAAGGAAAAGGTGAAGGCGGTGCATGACAGGAATATTAAGAGGAGAGAGTTTAGAGCTGGGGATTTGGTCCTCCTCTACAACTCAAGGCTGAGACTCATTGATAAACTACTATTTTATGGTTTATATTGTGTTTAATTGTGTGGTTTTATTATGATCTTTACCCACTTATTCGTTAAATAAGCATGCATTTATAATTCCTTCCTAAAGTTATTGCATGATTGAAAATCTACTTCCTAGAGACTTTTAATTATATATTTTATTTCTCCTTTATTCCATTCAATGCCGTGATCTGTGTGTTAAGTGTTTCAGGCTTTATAGGGCATGAATGAGTTGGAGATTAGAGAGAAAGCTTGCAAAAATGGAAGGAACACAAGAAATTGAGGAGATGACCAGCGAGAAGTGACGCGGCCGCATGGATGACGCGACCGCGTGGAAAAGCAGAAAGCCGAATGACGCGGCCGCATGGATGACGCAACTGCGTGACATGCGCGATCTGCATAATCTGCAGAATCACTAGGGGCGATTTCGGGCCCTATTTTGACCCAGTTTTCGGCCTAGAAAAGCAGACTAGAGCCAGAGAACATGCAGAAACCAAGAACAACATTTATTCCACATAGTTTGAGTTTTCAGATCTAGTTTTCCTCTCCTCTAGGTTTTTCTCTCTACACATTCATAGTTTTTAGGATTTGTTATGTTCATTGTTTTTTGCATTGGGATATTGAGAAGAGTTATTGCCTCATCAAGACTTCGACATTCTAGTTCATTCTCTTTACTTGTCTCTTACTCTTCCATGTTCCTTAATTTACTTAATTTTACTATTGGATTATTTTAGCATTTATTAATACAAGAACTACTTTTATTTTCAATTAATCTTTTGATCATTATTTATCATGTCTTTCTTTAATTCCTTTTCTTATGTTATGAATTTTACATTTACAATGAGCGAGTAGTTCCCTAACTTGATGGGGAGTTGATTGAAAGGAACCCTTGAGTTAGGATGCTCAAGAGAGAGATTGTAATTGAGTTTATTGTTGGATTGCTCTCTAGTCACTAACACCAATCCTCCCAAGAGTGGATTGGAACTTGTGGATAGAACAGCATTCCAACTCGTTTGACTTTCCCTTACTTAGTAAGGGACAACTAAACATAATAACCCTCAATTGTCAATTAATCTTGAGAGTACTCCAACACGAATAGGGCTTCCAGCTAATCAACTCCCAGTTAAGGCTTTTATTTAAATTTATATAAATTCTCTAATTTAATTTTCTGCCATTCAACTCAAACCTTTTTGAAAACATCTGATTAATAAAATAGCACACTTTTCTGCAACTCGTTGGGAGACGACCTGGGATTCATACTCTCAGTATTTTAATTTTAATTTCTGTGACACCCTTCTAAATTGATAAGCGGATTTCTGGTTGGTTAAGAACTATACTTGCAACGCATATTTTATAATCATTCTTAACTCGCCAATTTTCGCTCCCATCAATTTTTGGCGCCGTTGTCGGGGAGTTGCAATAGAGTGCTAAAGTTATTAATTGGAATTTATTTATTTGCATTTTATTTTATTTTGCTACTATGAGCTGCTTGTTTCTTTCGTTAGATGACACGTTCGCTTCCTAATCCAAGCTTGCTAATATTCGATCCTGAGACTGAAAGAACTATTTCACAAATAAGGCAAGCTCGGCGTCGGTTAATCCTCTCTGAGGGCGGATCTGAAACGTCACCTGAGAAAGAAACCAGCCCCCGTTCTACTGATTTAGTTATTTTACGTGCAGGTAACATGGAAGCAGCCAGGAGAGTTACTATCCAAGAGGCTGGAGCCCCTGATTTTACAATGCAACCATTTCAAGCGCATCACCCAGTGGTGGCTACAGACTTTGAAATAAGGACCGCACTGCTCAATTTGATGCCCAAGTTTCATGGCTTACCTGTTCAAGAGCCTATCAAGCACCTGAGAGATTTTCAGGCAGCCTGTTCTACTGTCAAGCGTGATGGTGCAGATGAAACTTCAATTTTGCTGAAAGCTTTCCCATTTTCTCTTGAGGGGAAGGCAAGAGAGTGGTACTACACTCAACCAGCAGCAATTGTATCCACCTGGGATACACTGAGAAGAGAATTCTTGGAAAAGTTCTTTCCAGCTGAAGTTACTGATAAACTGAGGAAAGATATTTCCATGATTGTTCAGGATGAATCCGAGACGCTTTATGAATACTGGGAGCGCTTCAATAATCTTCTGGAAGCATGCCCCCACCATATGATTGACAAGATAGTGTTACTCGGTTATGTCACACAGGGAATGAGGCCCCAAGATAAGACCACATTGAAAAGTGCTAGCAATGGGTTTATGAAAAAGTACAAGACCACTGATGTGGCATGGCAATTAATCAGCGACTTAGCTGAATCTACTAGGAATCACAGGCAGAAACAAGGCCGTTCAAAAGCCGTTGCAGAAGTATCCTCTAGCAGAGAGACTACTGCTCTAACTCAGAGTATTTGTGAAATGACCAACTTGCTGAAGCAAATGCAATTGAACTAACAACAAGTTCAGCAAGCTCAACCTTCTCCACCACAGCAAAACCAACAGTTAGTCCCACACCGTGGCAGCCACTCATAACTTCTATGACCGCCCCAACTAAGGGTACAATCAAGGTGGCAATTACAACCATGGATGGCAAGACAATTCTAACCATAATTAGAGGGACAACAACAACAACAGAGGAGGCAGAGATAATCAGGGAAATCAGAGGTGGAATAACAACAACAACAGGCAATAGAATCAAAATCAGCCTTACAGAGCACCTCACCTAAGGCAATCCCAAGGACCACAGAATACCCAACAGCAGACCTCTCAATTTACCCATCCTTCTGTATCTGCCAATGATGACTTACTACAATCTATTGATCGGAGACAACAGACCATGGAAAACAACATTAATGCCACTCTGAATGGTCTAACCGCTACTTTGCAGGCTCTTGTCTCCCAGATAGGGTCAATGAATAACTCCAATAACCAACCTTTGAGCTCCAGTGGAATTCCCTCTCAAACATTACCCAATCCTAAGGGTGGTATTAATGCCATCATCCTGAGGTCCGGAACCACACTGCAGGAGAGGAATCAAGAGGAGCCAAACCCACCAGAACACGCCTCAGCTGAAGAGGTAGTGGAAATAGAAGATGTTGAAGAAGAAGAGGACATACAGGACGTGGCTGAAGAAGAAGAGGTGCAACCACAGGAGGAAGCACTAAAAGGCGCAGACACTGCAGAAAACGCCACTCCCATCCCATTTCCACAACTTGCAAGGAAGCCCAGGAAGCAGCTGGAACCTGATCCAAAAATGGTAGAGATATTCAAAAAGGTTGAGGTAACTGTTCCTCTATTTGATGTTATTCAACAGGTACCTAAGTATGCTAAGTTTCTAAAAGATTTATGTATACTTAAAGACAAAATTAATGAATTAGAAACTATTCCTTTAGGAAGTTCCATATCTGCTTTAATGGGAGGTTTACCTAAAAAGTGTAGTGACCCAGGTCCTTGTATAGTTAATTGTACTATTGGTGGTGTGATAATTTCTGAATGCATGTGTGATTTAGGAGCATGTGTGAGTATAATGCCTTTGTCTATATATGATGTTTTGAGGCTCCTTCCCTTAAAAAGGTCGGCAGCTCGTTTTGTGTTAGCAGAAAAAAGCATTATTACAGTTGTTGGAGTTGCTGAAGATGTACTAGTAGGCATTAAGGGACTCACATCCCCCACTGATTTTTATATCCTGGAGATGCCCCAAAATGACTCAGACAAGCCATCATCAATCCTACTCGGAAGGCCATTCTTGAAGACCTCAAAATTTAAATTAGATGCTTTTTCAAGAACATACTCTTTTGAAATAGATGGCCGAGTAGTGATCTTCAATCTGAATAAAGTTATGAAGCATCCTCCGGAGGATCACTCTATCCTCAAGTGTGACATTATAGATGAAACCGTGGCTGAAGTTCACCAGGAGGAATTTGAAGAGAAGCACACAGGACAAGGTCCAAGTGTGGGGACATTCTCAGAGGACAATGACAGTGCCTTACCACTGTTACCAGCTCCAGACAATCTAGAGCCTGAACATGATCAGAAGTTAGAATTAAAACCCCTTCCTCCACACCTCAAATATGCTTACCTTGAAGACGGGCAGAAGTTTCCGGTTATCATTGCAAGGGAACTCACTTTTTAACAGGAAGAGCAGCTACTTGGTGTACTGAGGAGGCACAAGAAGGCAATTGGTTGGAGTTTAGCAGACATAGTAGACATCAATCCTCAAATCTATGAGCATAGGATATTTTTAGAAGAAGGAGCAAGACCTGTCCGTCAACCCCAGAGAAGACTGAACCCCACTATCCTAGAGGTTGTCAAAAAGGAAGTGACCAGACTACTAGAGACAGATATCATCTATCCCATCTCTGACAGTGAATGGGTAAGCCCAGTACAAGTGGTGCCAAAGAAGTCTGGAGTCACTGCAGTGAAGAATGGGCATGGAGAGCTCCTGACAACCAGAGTTCAGAACGCCTGGAGGGTCTGCATTGACTACAGGCGCCTTAACCAAGCAACCCATAAGGATCACTATCCTCTTCCATTCATTGATCAAATGCTGGATTGCCTGTCAGGTAAATTGCATTATTGGTTTTTAGATGGTTACACAGGTTATTTCCAGATTTATATAGCTCCTGAGGATCAGGAAAAGACCACTTTTACATGTCCTCTTGGGACTTATGCTTACAAGAGAATGCCCTTTGGCTTGTGCAATGCACCAGCTACTTTCTAGAGATGCATGATGAGTCTTTTCTCTGATCTTATTGAGGACTGTATGGATGTTTTTATGGATGATTTTAGTGTTTATGGCGATTCTTTTAGCCTTTGCTTAGATGGATTATCTAGAGTATTAGATAGATGTGTCAGTACAGATCTGGTATTAAATTTTGAAAAATGTCACTTTATGGTTAAACAAGGGATTGTACTAGGACATATTGTGTCTAATACTGGCATTTCTGTAGATCCAGAAAAGGTGGATGTTATTTCTAGTTTACCTTACCCCTCTTCTGTGAGGGAGGTCCGTTCTTTCCTTGGCCATGCAGGTTTTTACAGGAGGTTCATTAAGGACTTCAGTAAGGTAGCACTTCCCTTATCCAGACTACTGCAGAAAGATATTGAGTTCGAGTTCAATGAAAATTGCAAACAAGCGTTTGATAAGCTGAAGACCGCACTGACTCAAGCTCCAATTGTAAGAGGACCAAACTGGAGCCAACCATTTGAAATAATGTGCGATGCTTCCAACCATGCAGTAGAAGCACACTGGCTCAGCGTGAAGGTAAGGATCCTTTTGTTATTGCTTACGCGTCTAAAACTTTAGATGCCGCTCAGTCGAATTACACTACTACTGAGAAAAAGCTTCTTGCTATTGTTTTTGCTCTGGATAAATTCCGAGCCTATTTACTTGGTACTAAAGTAGTAGTGTATTCAGACCACGCAGCTCTAAAGTATTTATTATCTAAAAAGGAGTCCAAACCAAGGCTTATACGTTGGATACTGCTATTACAAGAATTTGATTTAGAAATTAAGGATAGGAGTGGTAACCAAAATTTAGTGGCAGACCACCTGAGTCGCCTTGAACATATTACAGATGATTTCACTCCTATATCTGATAATTTCCCATTTGATAACCTGCAAGCAGTATCTGAGATAGTCCCTTTGTATGCACCGGTAGCTAATTATCTAGTTAGCTGCACTTTTCCTCCAAACTTTTCTAAGCATCAAAGAGACAAGCTAAAAAGCGAGTCTAAATATTATATATGGGATGACCCATATTTATAGAGATGTGGTGCTGACCAGATAATTAGACGGTGTGTGCCTCAATCAGAATTCCAGTCCATCTTAGAGGCCTGTCACTCATCTGAGAGTGGAGGACATTTTGGCCCTCAAAGAACTGCTAGAAAAATCTTAGACTGTGGATTCTGGTGGCCTACTCTTTTTAGGGACGCTGCTGAATTTTGTAGATCTTGTTTTCCATGCCAAAAATTTGGTAATATATCCAGGAAGGATGAGATGTCGCAACAGATTATGCTTTTCTGTGAAATTTTTTATGTTTGGGGCATTGACTTCATGGGTCCAATTCCAAATTCTATTTCTATATATTGTTAGCTGTGGATTTCGTTTCCAAATGGGTGGAAGCAATTCCTACCCGCAATGATGATGCTAACACTGTTGTTTCCTTTGTGAAAAACCATATTATTTGTCGCTTTGGATCACCACGAGCGATCGTGAGCAATCAAGGTTCCCATTTTTGTAACAGGAGACTAACAGGACTAATGAAGAAGCATGGGATAATTCATAAGGTTGCAACAGCCTACCATCCTCAGACTAATGGGTAAGCCGAGGTGTCAAATAGAGAGATAAAGCGTATCTTGCAGAAGATAGTCAAACCTCATAGAAGAGACTGGAGCACCAGGCTACAAGATGCACTCTGGGCATACAGAACAGCATACAAAACACCCATTGGGATGAGTTCTTTCCGCTTAGTTTATGGAAAAGCCTGTCATCTCCCTGTTGAAATAGAGCATAAAGCCTTTTGGGCAGTAAAGGAATGCAACATGGGAATTGAGAGAGCCAGAGCTGAAAGGAAGTTGCAACTGCAGGAACTGGAAAGCCTTCGCCTAGAAGCTTATGAGAACTCAAGACTATACAAGGAGAAGATGAAAGCTGTACATGATCAGCACATCAAGAGGAAGGAGTTCCAACCTGGGGACTTAGTCCTCCTTTATAAGTCTTGACTGCGGCTCATGCCAGGCAAGTTGAGATCAAGATGGGAAGGTCCATACAGAGTAGAGAAGGCCGAACCGTACGGAGTTTATCACCTAAGCCATCCTTCAAGCTCTGAACTTATCAAAGTTAATGGACATCGTTTAAAGTTGTACCATGGCGAGAAGCTGAAGAAAAACAAGGACCTTGAGATCTTCCTCTTGGAAGATCCCCACATAGCTGAAGATTGAGCTAGTGGAGCGTCCAACTTACGGACGTTAAAGCAAAGTGCTAGGTGGGAGACAACCCACCATGGTATGATCGTTCTTTTCTTTATTTTTAGTTTTCCTATTCAATAACTCTTCTCTTCATTAGTACATTTCGTGTATCTGCATTTACATACCTTTATTTAAAAAAAAAAAAAATCACGCGACGCGACTGCCTCATTGACGCGTCCGCGTCACAAGGAGATGGGAGACAATAATAATGTGAACAGAGAGTTACGCAGGAGCAGGGCTGGAGGCGTGCCAATGGCACAAATTGTCCCACGTGACTGCGTCGCCGACGCGACCGTGTCATATGGGAATAATGGCCTCCCACACGACCGCGTGCCCCACGCGGCCGCGTGACCAAGATTTCGACGTCAAAGTAGTGCACACCCGAAAGTTGTGCTAGAGTGGTGCTGGACTGGTGCTGGATGCACAGTCCCTCTCACGCGATCGCGTGCCTCACGCGACCGCGTCGTATCTCAATAATTGACCACTCACGCAATCGCATGTCCCATGCGATCACATCACCCAAAATTTGACACTAATATGATTTTGAACAGAGAGTTGTGCGAGTGCGAGGCTGCCCTCGCGCCAATAGCATAAAACGGGTCACGCGACCGCGTGAGTGACGCGATCGCGTCATTCAGTTTCAGTGCAAGTCGCGCGACCGCGTGCCCTACGCGACCGCGTCGTCTGCGCCGCACAGTTTTCCCTAATTTGCCAATTATCATATCTTTTTCTCCCCAAATCCTATTTTCTCTTTTCCCTCATTATTTCTTCTCCCTCCCTTCCTCCCTTCTTCCTTATTTCTCACTTTTAACTCTCTCTCACCCCCATTAACAAGGTTTTTCTTTCTCCTTCCCCCCTTACTTTTCTATTATTCTTCTTATTTTTATATGTCATCTTCTTTTCTTTTTTTTTTCCCTTCATTATTCATATTTTCTTTTTCGTTCTTTTTCCTTTTCATTTGGTGTTATCAATTTATTTGAGTCACTATTTATCATTATATGCTTGTGGATTGTTGTAAATTTGTTTGACAATTATATATTGCTTTTTAAGGGATTACTTGCATGTTCAAATTCTTATTTTCAAGAACTTCTTCTACATGCATGCTATGTATTTATGAAAAAGCCCATATGGCATTTTGAGCTTCTCTACATTTTTCTACTCTAATATTCAATGCTTGCTTTTCACAAATTCCCTTTACCATTTTATTCATTGAATTTAATTGTCAATACAAACATGATGGTTTGTTACGAGTGATGCTTGATCTATGCTACTCATGCCCATTGCCGGCATGCCAATAAACACCTTGCATTCACTTGTCATCATATGCACTAGTTATTTTCCATTAATGAGTTTTCACATGTACTCATGAGCGTGTGTTAATATCATTTACCTTTTTATGTGCATTTATAACCATCTTTTCCATTCTCTTCCTTGCTCTATCCCTTTAAATTTAATCTACTTTCTCTTCCCTTTTTCAGGATGGCCACCAAGAAAGGAAAGGAGAAAGCTACTCTCAAACAACCAGCAAGACGAGGTACAAAAAGAGCATTAGTGGTAGAGCCTTCTTCAACTGCGGTTAAGCCCTCAACAAAGAAAATTAAGAGGATTATAAAGGTTGATGATAAAGAAAAAGCATTCCCAGCAAAGGACACTGCGCGATTCCCTAATCGCTACTGTGAGCAGATGTTCCCCATCCTAGCAGAAAGGAACTACAATAACGAATACCTTCTTCTCCTCCCGCCCAATATTGCTACCTTTGTTGAGCCGCAAATTGCCCGAAGACAATGGGGTTTCCTACAGAGACAGCCAAGACAGGTCAATCTTTCTTGGGTAGTTGAGTTCTACTCCAACTTTCACTTGCTAACCCTGCAGTCTGTCTATGTCCATTAGAAACAAGTCCCCATTACAGAAGAAGCCATTCAAAAAGTTCTAAGTCTTCCCCCTATTCCAGAAGGATTGGATGCCTTTCAAGAAGCCGCACTCAAGCGCCAGATGTACCAATTTGACTGGGACGCCGTTCTCAGAGTTATCGCACTACCTGGCAGCATATGGATCTACGGATACCATCGTACCCGCCCTAAGGGAATTTCGGCTTCAGCACTTACCTTGGAGGCTCACGTATGGGCACAGAGTATGTCCCATTACGTCTTTTCGAGCACTCACGAGTCCTCCTTCACTGCGGACATGGCCGTTCTACTATGGTGCATCCTTACAGACCAACCTCTGAATCTACCAAGACATATCCGGAATGCCATGGGACACGTACAAATCGCGGGCAACTTACCTTTTTCCACCCTGGTCTCAGATCTTGTCTCAGCAGCCGGAGTCTCCTACAGAGCTAGGGACACCAAAGCTATGCTTCCACGGGATGATCAGTATGTCCCCAACGGGAAGTACCTTAGACTTCCAGCAGCCACTACCAGCCAGCCCACTGAACCAGTTGAATATATTCCTTCTTCAACACCACAAGCACCTACAACAGCCCAACTGCTCCATCAGATACTTGAAAAGTTGGATCGGCAGGAACAGAAAGCTAAGATGAGAGAGCGTCGTAACAAGCGCCGATTCACATACCTCAAGGAGCTTATCATGGAAAATTCAAGGACTCATATACCCCGGACTCCACTTCTTTTACTAGCACGGGGAGCCATGATGGTCCCGACTGTGGAGATACTGCTACCAGCCCACCTTTGTTCATGACAGATGGCACCGAGGACGGTGCAAAGCCTTAAGTGTGGGGAGGTCGGTCAGTACCTGACTTTCGGAGGTAATTTCTCTTCCCCAGCACCAATAAATTAGGATATTTAGTTAGAATTTTCTTTTATAGAATAGGATAAATTGCATAGTAATAGATTAGTTGCATGCATGTTCTGCTTGATTGAAAAGGCAATGAGTTTCTTCTAAGACTCTATCTTTGGAACAAAATTTCACTAATTTTAATTAATTATTTTATGTTAAATTTGCTTGAAGTTGTATTTGGAACATGATTTTTGAGCTAAAGAACACACAACCTGTGAGATTTGAGCCTTTATGAATGGTTACATTATTTAACCATAATTATTTTATTCTTGTGTGTTTACTTCTCTATGATTGTAATCTACATTTTGTTTCATCCTATATGTCCAATGTTTATTATATTTATATGTTTGCACATGATTGATGCCATTATTTGTTTAGCTCACTTATCCAAATTAAGCGTACCCTTTCAATTACCTTTGTTAGCCACTTTGAGCCTTTAAATCTCATTTGTTCTATATTTTACCACATTACTAGCCTTAAGCAGAAAAACAAGTATATACCCCAAATTGAATCTTTGGTTAGCTTAAGATAGAATTGTGTATGTTATTTAAGTATGGAAAATTATGGGAACAAAGGATAATAAGGGAATGAGTCATGATAATATTATGGGAATTTGGATACCTACTCATGTGAAACTATAAGACTTAAAACTCTATGTGCATTGATAAGCTATGTTATTTTCATGTTTCTATGTTTATGAAAAAAAATCCAAAAATACTCAATAAATAAATAAGGGGACAAAATTACCCCAATGCTAAGTCAAGCATTCAAAGATCAATGCATGTATGATAAAATCAAAATAAAAGGTTGATACATGAGTATGGATGTGAAAGGGATTTCTGGGTAGCTAGGTATGAATTCTAAAGTTATATAGAATATGTATGTAGGTTATGTTAAAGCTTGGGTTAATTAAAGATTCAATTTATAAGCTTACTTAGCCATATATATATCCTCACCCTTACCTTGGCCCCATTACAACCTTGAAAAGACCTCATGATGTTTGCATTGGTATATTAAATGTTGTTGATTGGTTAGGAGAAGAACAAAAATTAGAGAGCATGATTAGAGAAGGATAGAGTGATGACCCTATACACTAGAGAGACTAGAGTGTACATACATCATCAGTGAGGGTTCCATGCTTGAATTTCTATGTTCGCTGCTTTCATGAGCTATCTTCTTGCATTTTTATCTGTTCTTACTGTATAAGAATTGAGTTAGTAGAATTTGATTTGTAATTATTTTGAAGAGCTTATTTACTTTAGATCAAGTGGACAAGAATCATATAGTTGCATTCATATATATAGGTTGCATTGCATTTCATAGGTTTTACATGTTCTTACTCATTCATTTTATCTCCTTCAACTAAGCATGAGGACATGCTAATGTTTAAGTGTGGGGAGGTTGATAAACCACTATTTTATGGTTTATATTGTGTTTAATTGTGTGGTTTTATCATGATCTTTACCCACTTATTCGTTAAATAAGCATGCATTTATAATTCCTTCCTAAAGTTATTGCATGATTGAAAACCTGCTTCCTAGAGACTTTTAATTATATATTTTATTTCTCCTTTATTTCATTCGATGCCGTGATCTGTGTGTTAAGTGTTTCAGGCTTTATAGGGCATGAATGAGTTGGAGATTGGAGAGGAAGCTTGCAAAAATGGAAGGAACACAAGAAATTGAGGAGATGACCAGCGAGAAGTGATGCGGCCGCATGGATGACGCGACTGCGTGACATGCGTGATCTGCATAATCTGCAGAATCGCTGGGGGCGATTTCGGGCCATATTTGACCCAGTTTTTGGCCCAGAAAAGCATACTAGAGCCAGAGAACATGCAGAAACCAAGAACAACATTCATTCCACATAGTTTGAGTTTTTAGATCTAGTTTTCCTCTCCTCTAGGTTTTTCTCTCTACACATTCATAATTTTTAGGATTTGTTATGTTCATTGTTTTTTGCATTGGGATATTGAGAAGAGTTATTGCCTCATCAAGACTTTGACATTCTAGTTCATTCTCTTTACTTGTCTCTTACTCTTCCATGTTCCTTAATTTACTTAATTTTACTATTGGATTATTTTAGCATTTATTAATACAAGAACTACTTTTATTTTCAATTAATCTTTTGATCATTATTTATCATGTCTTTCTTTAATTTCCTTTCTTATGTTATGAATTTTACATTTACAATGAGCGAGTAGTTCCCTAACTTGATGGGGAGTTGATAGAATGGAACCCTTGAGTTAGGATGCTCAAGCGAGAGATTGTAATTGAGTTTATTGTTGAATTGCTCTCTAGTCACTAACACCAATCCTCCCAAGAGTGGATTGGAACTTGTGGATAGAACAGCATTCCAACTCGTTTGACTTTCCCTTACTTAGTAAGGGACAACTAAACATAATAACCCTCAATTGTCAATTAATCTTGAGAGTACTCCAACACGAATAGGGCTTCCAGCTAATCAACTCCCAGTCAAGGCTTTTACTTAAATTTATATAAATTCTCTAATTTAATTTTCTGCTATTCAACTCAAACCTTTTTGAAAATATCTGATTAATAAAATAGCACACTTTTCTGCAACTCATTGGGAGACGACCTGGGATTCATACTCCTAGTATTTTAATTTTAATTTCTGTGACACCCTTCTAAATTGATAAGCAGATTTCTGGTTGGTTGAGAACTATACTTGCAACGCATATTTTATAATCATTCTTAACTCGCCAATTTCCACTCCCATCACTCATGCCAGGAAAGTTGAGATCAAGGTGGGAAGGACCCTACAGAGTGGAGAAGGCTGAGCCTTATGGAGTCTTCCACCTGAGCCATCCGTCAAACCCCACCTTCTTCAAGGTAAACGGCCACCGCTTGAAGCTATATCATGGTGAGAAGCTAAAGAGTAACAAAGAGCTGGAGATCTTCCTCCTGAAGGATCCAGCACAAAAAGAGGACTGAGCTCATAGACCATCCAACTTAAGGACGTTAAAGAAAAGTGCTAGGTGGGAAGCAACCCACCATGGTATGATCTTCCATTTTTCTTAGTTTCATTTCATTCATACTAGTATTATTTCCCAGTTCTACATATTTACCTCTATTTTGATAAAAACAAAAAAACAAAAAAAAGTGCATCAACGCGTAAGCGTTTATGACGCGTACGCGTCATATGTAGATGAGCGAAAATCAAGAAATAGGCAGAGAGTTGCACAGGAACGGTGCCTCACGCACGAGCCAACCCACGCATACGTGTGGGAGACACGTACGGGTGGGGTCAAAAATCGGCGTCAATAGGTGGTTTGGCCGAGAGTTGTACTGCCTTGGTGCTGGTAATGTGAGTCTAGCACGACCAGTGGTCACGCGTACGCATGACTGACGCTTACACGTCGCCTATAGCTTTCACATCCCACGCGCACGCATGACATACATATACGGTGGATGTGCAAAACGACGTAAATGGATAATTGAACAGAGAGTTGTGCGAGAGTAAGGCTGGATTCACGCGTTTAGCACGAATCCTGGTCATGCATACGCGTGACTGATGCTTACGCGTCCCTTACCCTTTAGCTCACCCACGCGTACGCGTGGGTAACGCGTGCGCGTCGAATGCGCCGCGTCACTTATTCAGCGCGCTGCCCTGTTCTGCCTTATTTTCTTTTCTTTTCTTTTCAAATCCTAATTTTCTCTTCTTCTTCTTCTTACTCTCTCCTTGATTCTTCTTCTTTTCTCTTTCTTAATTTCTTCTTCCTCCATTCTTACTACTCTTCTCTCACTCTCACTTCCAATTACTTCCCTATTTTTATCTTCTTCTTCTTAAGGTTCTCTCTCTTTTTCTCTTCTACTCCCTATTTTTGCATTCTTATGTTGGTGTTGGAAATTTATTTGGGTGATTCTTTTGCTATATATTTGCTCTTGGATATTTTGAGGAGTAATTTGACAATTGACATTATATTCTAGGTCTCATACATACTTGGATTAATTATCTTATTTTGAACTTTAAAATTGCATACCAAGTGTTTGTAAAAAAGCTCTCATGGCATTTTGATCTTTTTTTTACTCTATTCTTATACTTTAATGCCTCTTTTCACAAAACCTTGCAATCCATTGTGTATTGAGTATATTAGTCATTAATTGTCAACATGAAAGTGCTCGTTGTTTTGTTACATGTAATAATCATTTTGCTATTGATGCTTGAGCTATGCTTCTCATGCTTTTACTTGCATGCTTTTAATCCTCTTGCATCTAGTTGTTATGCTATGCCTTCATGATATTACTTTAGGTCTCACTTGCATGTTGTCGCGACCATGTATTTAAGACACTATATTCTCCTTTGGCCTTGATTATCACTTGGACCTTCCTCCTCCCGGTTTTAGCTATTTAAATTTAATATCCCTTTTCTTTCTTCCTTTTTCAGGATGGCCACCAAGAAGGGTAAAGAGAAGGTGACTAACAAGATACCAGCGAAGAGAGGAACTAAAAGAGCACCGGCTAAGGAACAACCCTCCACAACAGTCAAGCCACCTACTAAGAGGGTGAAGAGGATCATCCGAGTGGATGAGGCGGAGAAAGCATTTCCTGCACGGGATTACGCACGGTTCACCAACTGTTACTGTGAGCGGATGTTCCCCCTTCTAGCAGAAAGGAACTACAATAATGAGCACCTCCTCATCCCCCCGACACATTTTGTTGACTTTGTGGAGCCCGGCATCGAAAGGAGACAGTGGGGTTTCTTAAGAAGGCAGCCGCAAGAGGCCAACTTATCTTGTGTAGTTGAATTCTACTCCAACTTTCACTCGCCCACTTTGCAGTCTGTCTATGTTCGCCAAAAGCAAGCCCCTGTTTCCGACGGTGCCATTCAGAGGATATTGGATCTTCCACCTAGCCCAGAGGGATTGAACGCGTATCAAGCAGCCCAGCTAGAACGCCAGGCATACCAGTTTGACTGGAAAAGCATCCTTGGCGTCATCGCCCTACCTGGCAACAACTGGATTTATGGACAACACCGGGCTAGACCCAAGGGCATCTCCGCCTCTGCACTTACCTCTGAGGCTCGCGTGTGGGCTCAGATTCTGTCTCATTACGTCCTTCCAAGCACCCACGATTCAACCTTCACTACTGACATGGCAGTCCTCATCTGGTGCATTCTGATAGAGCAACCACTCAACTTGCCTCGCCTCATCCGGCATGCCATAGAGCATGTACAAATAGCGGGCAAACTATCCTTCCCTGCATTAGTTATAGATTTGGTCTCTGCAGGGAGTTTCGTATCGGGCTGGAGACACGAAGGCCATGATTCCTAGAGATGATCAGTATGTCTCAAGTGGGAAGTACATCAAGCCCCCAGTACCCACTGCAAACCAAACTGAAGGCCCGGCCCACAAAGTTCCTTCTCCTTCCACTCCACCATCATCCACACCACAGAAACCTTCAACCAATCAACTGCTCCTCCAGATTCTTCAGAGGTTGGACCGGCAAGACCGACGGGCTGAGCAAATGGAGTGCCATAACAAGCATTGATATAACTACCTGAAGGAGCTGATTGTTGGCACTCGCCCACCTCGGGAAGAGATAGACACCCCGAACTCCACTTTGCCACGTAGCATGGAGAGCCATGATGAGCCGGATGGTGGAAGCGATGCTCCCGACAGCACTCTTTTCATCACTGATGGCATGGATGACCGTGCCAAACCTTAAATGTGGGGAGGTCAAAATAACTTCCGGAGGTAACATCTCTCTTTCAACACCAATATCTCATTTTTCTTTTGTTACATAGAATAACTTGCATGACTAGTAGTAATTATTTACATTTAGGTACTACTTGGTTGACTGATATATTCTTTCTCAAGAAACTATTCTATAGCATTTCATTAATTCAAATAAAAAATTTTGTAAACTTGTTTGAGGATTTTAATTTGGAACATGGTTTAGAGCTAAAGAACACACAACCTGTGAGATTTTGAGCCAAATTATATGGTTACATTATTTAACCATGATTTTTCTTCTTATGTATTTTCTTCTCTATGATTGCAATCTTTGATTTGTTCCATTCTATATGTCCATTGTTTAGTGTATATTCATGCATACATGTGATTGAGACCATCATTTGATATTAGCTCACTTATCCCAAATAGCCTACCATCTCATTTACCTTTGTTTGCCACTTTGAGCCTTTTTAACCCCCATTTGTTTTTATATTACCACATCACTAGCCTTAAGTGGACAAATAATTAATTACTCTATTTGAGTCTTTGATTAGCTTAAGATAGAGATTGTGTGTCAACTAAGTGTGGAGAAAGGTGGGAACTATGGTTGATGAGAATGCGTTTTTGCTCTTATTGACAAATATTGGGAATTCGGGTGCTCACTCGTGTAACATTAGAGAAACCATATGCGTTAATATATTATGCTTTCAATTGAAAAAAAAGGAATAAATGGATAAGGGATAAAATTACCCCAATGTTAAGTGAAAATAAAAAGATCAATGCATATGTGATGGAATTAAAACTGATACATGAGTGTGTGAAAGTTTGCAAGAATGAGAATTTGGGTAGCTAAGCATGATTTGAGAATTATATAGAGTGTGTGTATGTGTTAGGTGCAAACTTAGGATAGTCAAAGATTCAAATCATAGCTCACTTGGCCATACATATATCCTCACCCTTACCTTAGCCCCATTACAACCTTGAGAAGCCCTCATGATGTTTGTATTTGTACACTAAATATTTGTTGATTGGTTAGATGAAGAACAAAGTTTTAGAAAGCATGACTAAAGGAGACTAGAGTGGAATAACCCTAGACACTTGAGCGATTAGAGTGCTTATACACTTTCCCTGAGAGTCCAATGCTCAACTCTATGTTCTCGGCTTTCATGAGCTTTCTTCTTACAAGTTTACTATTACTTATTGTGTGATTTGAATTAGTGGAATCTATTTATGTATGTCTTGGAGTTTGTTTACTCTTAACCAAGTAGGTAGAAACATTTTAGCATGTAGTTGCATTCATATAGATAGGTTGCATTGCATAAGTCTCACCTTTCCTCCTTTACTCTTTTGGTTTCCTTGATCTTAGCATGAGGACATGCTAGTGTTTAAGTGTGGAGAGATTGATAAACCACTAATTTATGGTTTATCTTGTGTTAAATAGAGTGGATTTTATCAATATTTTATACACTTATTCATATGAAATGCATGGTTTTACATTTTCCTTCCCAAATTGATGCTATGATTGAAAACATGCTTATTTGGCCTTTAATTCGTTATTTTTAATCCTCTCTTATTTCCATTCGACGTCATGATATGTATGTTAAGTATTTTCAGGGATTATAGGGCAGGAATGGCTTAGAGGATAGAAAAGAAGCATGCAAAAGAGGAAGGAACACAAGGAATTAAAGATTTCATGGGCGAGCAGCGACGCGCATGCGTGGAGCGACGCGTACGCGTGGTCAGGAGAAAATGTATCGACGCGCACGCGTGTGCCATGCGTACGCGTGACTAGAAGAATGTGCATCGATGCGTACACGTGTACGACGTGTACGTGTGACAGGCCGTCACGTGCTGCATATCAGAATTCACCGGGGGCAATTTCTTGGGCCCCTTTTTAACCCAGATTCAAGCCCGAAAGTCCATATTAGAGGCAGGGGTGTAGCTGAGACTTAGACACACTTTCATTCTCACTGAGTTTTAGTTTTTTTGAATTCAAGAGAAGAACACTACTTCTCTTATGGTTCTTAGATTTTAGTTTTATGCTTTTGGATTGGATATTGAGAGAGCTCCGTCTACCTTCGATTGAAGTCTTCATCATTCTAGTTTTCCTTTCCATTACCTTACTCTTTTGTTTTCTATTTAATTTGCTCGTGGTCATGTATGGATATTGTCAATTTTGGGATTTATTAATATAATGAACAATTTTTATATTTAATTTCATTTCTTGTTTGAATTTCTTCAATTAATTATCAGCTTTAAAATTTTCCTTTATTAATTTATTTTATTTACCATGTCTCGTATTTGTTCTTATTCCATGTTGTTGAAAAATGGCATTCATGTTATGATTTAAAACTCTCAACTTGGCTTGGGAGTTGATTAATTGTTCTTATTTGGGGATTGCTAGCGAACTCACTCTTCACTGACTCTAATCCTTCCAAAGGAAGGGATTAAGACTTGTAAACCCAAGTTAGTGTCACCCACTTAAACTTCCTTTGCAACTGCAAGAGGATAACTGAGTGGAAGCAATAACCTTTACTCTTGCACTTGGGAGAGGCCAACAAGGATAGAAACTCCAATTAATTTTCTCTCAGCCAAGGCCTTTTAATTCAAATACATAACATCAATTGCTATTATTCACTACTTTGATTTTTAGTTGTTTATCTCTTCGTTCTCAAACCTCAAAAATTTCTCAAAAAATTCATGATCAATAACTTGCACTCTTTTGTCAACTCTTTGGGAAACGACCTGGGAATTTTACTCCCAGTTAATTGATTCTAAATTGTGACAACTCTTTTTAAATTGATAAGTGGAGTTTTCGTCGATTAAGAACTGTACTTGCAATGTTATTTTTATTATAAATTCTTAATCGTCAATTTTTCACCCGTCACCAACCTTTCTGAGTTTCAATGGATAGTGAGATGCCAAAACTATTCAGAAGCAAAAAGCTACTAAGTTCTGCTCATCTAATTACAACTAAGCTTCATTGGAAACTTTAAGATTTATTGTATCTTAATCTTCTTTTTATCCTACTGTATTTTTATTTGCTTGGGGACAAGAAACATTTTAAGTTTGGTGTTGTGATAAGCAGATATTTTATACGAGTTTTGGTATCATTTTCATATAGTTTTTAATATGTTTTGTTTAGTTTTTATTAAGTTTTTATAGGTTTTAGTGTTAAATTCGCATTTTTGGATTCTACCATGAGTTTATGTGTTTTTGTGCAATTTTAGGTATTTTCTGGCTGAAATTGAGGAGCTGGAGCAAAAGTCTGTTTCAGAGACAAAGAAAGCACTACAGATGCTGTCTGGATCTGACCTCCTTGCACTCGGAAGAGCTTTTCTGGAGCTACAGAAGTCCAAATAGAGCGTTCTCAACGGCTATGGAAATCTGACTTCCAGAGCTTTCTAGAAATATATAATAGTTTATACTTTGCTTCAGACTAGAAGACCCAAAACTAGCATCCAACGTTAGCCTCCTGCCCCCTTCCAAGCGTCCAGCTCCCAAAAAGCAAAGACCAGCATCCAAACGCCCAGAGAGGACCTCCTAGCCAGTGTTCAACGTCCTAGAGGCCTCATAGCATATGGATCTCATCAAAACTCAGCCCAAAGATTCACCAAGTGGGCCCAGAAGCAAATTTTAGCATGAAAAAGACTATTTTACCTTTACTACTCATTACTTTAGTATTTAAAGTAGAAGATGACTCTTTGTTAAAGATCTTCGCCCATTATTTACCATATTTTCGTTTACCACATTGTATTTTCTATCAGTATGAGTTTCTAAACATCCTAGGTTGAGGGGACGAGCCCTGCTGAGTTTTATGGATTAATAAAAGTATTACTGTTTCTCTTTTTAATCTATGTTCGATTCTCTGTTCGAAGATGTATATTCGATCTTCATCAATATGGGTGCGTTGAACTAGCATAAGGTTATCACATTCTACATAGGTTCAGAGTGCGTCTTTCATCGGACAATGATGAACCACCAGCTTGATTATGCATCTCTTACACGGCTAATCCACGACTTTGTTGGGGACTTCTCGAGACACCAATTCAGCCGATTTACGGGCAGATTAGGGTCTTTGTGGTAAAGGCTAGAACCTAAAGGCTCAGCATCCTCCAATCCGAAAGATTCGACCTTGTCTGCGGCATTTTGAGTAAGATCATCAAGGAGAATGAACTGCGAGAGCTTCACCCTCAATCAGAATGGATCCGCACTAACCCTGGGGTTTAGATCTAGAGGAGTATTAGCGGCTGCTCAAACCAGCGTCAATCACAAACAGCCTGCCATAGAAAAAATCGTTCACAATTGAAGAAGACAGTAATACCAGAGTTAATCCAGAAGGACAAAGCACCTCCAAGCCTTAACCAATTCCTTATCCTTGTTTACCTCTCAATTCACAATGCATTTTGTACCCTTTTTCTTTATTTCCCTTTTTTACATGTCAACTTAGTTTAGATCTCACAAATACAAATTAAGCCAATTCTTCTATTTTTCTGACTAAGACCTACAAGATAATCATAGCTTGCTTCAAACCACAATCCTCGTAGGATCGACCCTGACTCACTCAGGTATTACTTGGACGACCCAGTGCACTTGCTGGTTCAGTTGTACGAAGCATGAGAATTCGCACACCAGAAATCTCACGTACGCAACCCCTGGTCTGCATATGTGAGATTGCAAAACAGAGGAGAGTTCTCGTGTTGCGTGTGCCCTGCTCGCGTATGTGAGCGTTCACATTGATAGGTCTGCACACGCAGTACCATGAGCACGTATGCAAGATCAACAACACAGGGGAAATTTTTGCGTCGCGTGCAAGGGTCCACGTACGCATGCACCCTTTTTCTTTCAAAACTACTAAGTTTGAAAAAAACCAGATTGTTGCACCAAACTTCAAATGCGCATAATTTTTTCGTTTTAAATGATTTTTCATCCGTTCATTAAACGGCATAAACTTCACGGACCCAATTTTTATTTGAAATAAATTTCACAAAATTTGGGGGTTCGAAAACCAAGTTATGACTCGCCAAAGTTGGTCAAAAATTACTTTTTACCAAAAACATCAAAACCTCTATTCTTTCCAAATTCTCAATTTTAAAGCAAAGTCTTATAACGAAAACAACACCAAAAGTCCCCAAATCATACACACATACCTTCCAACCACTTCACCTCGTACCAATACCCAATTTTCCTTCAATCATTCAACAATTCCATATATACATATTCAATGATTCCCCAACAAAATAAATAACAACTATATTCGTATATATTAATTTTATACCACAACAAGCCAGCATACAAATTCATCCAATCCATTCAATAATTTCCAACAATCATCACTAATCTTTAACAATTCACATAATTTTACTTATCCTACGGACCACTAGCCTAAATTTTTATGTAATATTATACATTATCTATGAGAAGCCAAAACCATACCTTGGTCGATTCTTCCCTAAACCCAGAACGCCTCAAATTCCACCGTTCCACAAGTGTTCAAAGTACCAATTCTCACCAAACACAAATTCAGCTTCCCAGGTTCATTCCTAAGCCTCCATTTTCATTAATTTAGCTCTGAAACACATAATTTAATCTAATTACACACAATATCACTATAATTAACATAAGGGTTTTCTTTTTCAACAATTTTACAAGGGTTAGTGGTTCTTCACCTTACCGACAGACGTTTGGAACAAGACCCAACAAGTTTCAAAGCTAATTTGATCCTAAACATCAAAATTTCATAATATCTCAATACCAATTATTAAAAGTTTTGAAATTGAAGAGGGTGAAAAACTGGGTGAGAAATAAAAATTTCTTACCACTTAGTTCGGATAGATTTGTAGAGTTCGACACAGTGGTCGCAGACGATGCGGCGATCGGAGCTCCGAATTGAAAGTTAGGATTTGATTTTTTTTTTTGTTGGTTATGACAGGCATGATTTATAATTTAAGCTTTGTCCATATAGGATGGGTTCTTCAATGTTATTGAAAAGATTAAAAGTATCTGCAATAATTATGATTGGTGATACTACTCGTGTTTATGGTTATCCCTTGGAAATTTTTAGACATCATCTCAACTGTTCCCAAAGTGGAAAGAGAATTAAGAATGTTATGAAGAAGTATGTCGAATTCATATTTAAAAAATGGTAATTTATTTTCCATCATTTATGTGTATACATAGTTTCAATGTTAAAAGATCTAATGAGTATTTTATGTCTTAAATTAGATACAAAGTTTCTCTAGATGTTAAGGATGGGACTGAAAAAGCTACCTTTGTTCTTTATGATCGTCCTGCAACACTCTTATTCAAAAAGAAAAACTCCTTGATGTTGTTTAAGAGTTTGATTCTGAACATCTGGTATATGTATATTTGAAAACAATAAACATATGTGATAGTTTCTCACTTATTAATGATATTTATTTTTTTAAGTGATAGCTCAATTGATTTCATTTTAGTAGCTTTTAATTTTTATTTTTTTGTATTTGATTGTAGGATGTCCATACAACTACTTATCTACTGTTATTTGATTATGTTATTGAGAAGGAAGTTGTATTTTAAGTAGACCACAAGAAAGTTGGTTATGCACCATATATGGAGACATTTAAAGTAGTCAATTGTTGTGATAATCATGTGATACTAACCAAATTTAAGACCGATTATGTTTCTAGTGTTAGTAATTCTATTCAGTGTTTTTGTTGTGGATTTTGTTAGATACAAATTGATCTTTTGCTCTTTAAAATATATGTAGTTAGCATACTTTTATTGTTTTTTATTCCTATTTTGATGAATTAACATTTTGTGCGGAGACTTGTGTGACCAGCTTTATTTTTACTGATTTATGAGGATGTCATTAAAAATCCTCGGCCTCATGATGAAATATCATCTCTTGGTACTAGAATTTTGATTACTCCTGACAACATAGAATCTATTGAAGTTGATATGGAGACTTTGGATGCTGCATATAACCTTTCGAAGTCGGTACTAAATTTTCTACATTATTTCTGTTCATGTTTAGGTCATCTCTTTAGATATATTTGCACATTACTTGACTAATATAATTTTTAATATATCTAAATGATGTGAAGAATGTGAGTTTGTATTCTGAGTTAATTTAGATATGATATAAAGTGTATAAAGTTATTAGACTAGGCTAATATCCTAATTGTATGAGCATGCTATTTAAGTCCAATTTAATTATTCTCATTGGTGCACGAATCCCAATACTTTTGTATAGCTGTACCAGCAAGTGCACTGGGTCGTCCAAGTAATACCTGAGTGAGTCAGGATCGATCCCATGAGGATTGTGAATTGAAGCAACCTATGGTTATCTTTCAGGTCTTAGTCAGGAAGATCAGAAGGTTGTTTGAAGTTGTAAGAGTAATGTATGCCTTAAAATCATCAATAGGAATATGAAAAAAGGGTAGAAGGTGTTGTTAGATTCAGAATTGTGTTAGGATTATGGGATTATTATAATAGGGTGCTAATACTTTAAAGATAGAGTTGAGGATTGGAGTTGCTTTGCCTTTCTGAATTAACTCCGGTATTACTGCTCTCTTTGCTTGTGAGTGATTTCTTCAATGGCAGGCTGTATGTGATTGACACTGGTTTGAGCAGCTGCAAATACTCCTCCAAATTTGAACCCCAGGTTTAGTGCGGATCCATTCTGATTGAGGGTGAAGCTCGTGGATTAGCCGTTTGAGAGATGTATAAACATAGCTGTTGGTTCGTCCTTGTCCAGTGAAAGACGCATTCTGAACCCAAGTAGATGCGGGTGTTTGTCAGGCATGTTCGTCTTAATGTGATGAACAGAGCTAATTGGTTAGATCATCCTATTCATCACGATAAAGATCGGGATATACATCTTAAAGATAGATCAAACACGGATCGAAGAAGAAACAAAAATACTTTTATTAATTCATAGGACTCAACAGGGCTCCTCCCCTCAACCTACGAGGTTTAGAAACTCATACTGAGGTAGAAGACAATGATAAACATGTATAATGAGAAAACGTGATGATAGTTACATATATTTAATCCCTTAAATATTAAATAGATGACTAGTAAGGGTGAAATAGTCTATTTAATGCTAAAATCCACTTCTTGGGCCCACTTAGTGAGTGTTTGGGTTGAGCTTTGATGAGATCCACGTGCTATGAGGCTCTTTGGGCGTGGAATGCCAGATAGGGGGTCCTCTCTGGGCCTTTGGACGCTGAGCTCTGCTCTTTGGGCGCTGGACGCCTAGAAGGGGGCAGGAAGCTGATATTGGACGCCAGTTTTGGGCCTTCTAATCTGAAGCAAAGTATAAATTATTATATATTTCTGGAAAGCTCTGTAAGTCAGCTTTCCATAGTTGTTAAGAGCGCTCTATTTGGACTTCTGTAGCTCTAGAAAAGCTCTTCCGAATGCAGGCAGGTTAGATCTAGACAGCATCTGCAGTGCTTTCTCTGTCTCTGAATTAGACTTCTGCCCCAGCTCCTCAATTTCAGCCAGAAAATACCTGAAATTGCCCAAAAATACAGAAACTCATACTAGAATCCAAAAATGTGAATTTAACACTAAAACCTATAAGAACTTAATAAAAACTAAATAAAAACTACTAAAAACTATATGAAAATGATGTCAAAAAGCGTATAAATATCCGCTCATCACAACACTAAACTTAAACCGTTACTTGTCCCCAAGCAACTAAAAACATAGTAGGATAAAAAGAAAATTAAGATACAATAAATTTCTAAGTTTCAAGTGAAGCTTAGTTAAAATCAGATGAGCGGGACTTAGTAGCTTTTTGCTTATGAATATTTGTGGCATCTCACTATTAATTGAAACTCAGAGATGTTGGCATCCTTAGGAACTTAGAATCCAGATGATATTTTTAACTCTCCTAGTTAAGCTTATTTTGATTCTTGAACACGGCTTTTTGAGTCTTTGTCGTGACCCTAAGCACTCTGTTTTCCAGTATTACCACCGGATACATTCATGCCACAGACACTTTAACTGGGTGAACCTTTTTAGATTGTGACTCAGCTTTGCTAGAGTCCCCAGATAGAGGTGTCCAGAGTTCTTAAGCACACTCTTTTGCTTTGGACCACGACTTTAACCGCTCAATCTCAAGCTTTTCACTTCACACCTTCATGCCACAAGCACATGGTTAGGGACAACTTGGTTGAGCCGCTTAGGCCAGGATTTTATTCCTTTAGGCCCTCCTAACCGTTGATGCTCAAAGCCTTGGGCCCTTTTACCCTTGCCTTTTAGTTTAAAGGGTTACTGGCTTTTTCTTTTTCGCCATTTTTCTTTCTTTTTTCTCTGCATGCATAGTAATTTTTTTTGCTTTTGCAACATGCTTTTTCTTTTGCTTTTTGCTGCTTTTTCTTGCTTCAAGAATCAATTTTCAGATTTTTCAGACTATCAATAATACTTTTTCTTTTTTCTTATTCTTTCAAGAGCCAACATTCTAAAGTTACAACCTCAAATATGCACTGTTTAATTATGTATTCAGAAAACAAAAGCAAATGATACCACATCAAACTAATTAAACTAATCTTAATTTAAACTTGAAATTCATGCATCTCTCAATTCTTTTCAATTAAAAAGATTTTTCATTTAAGCAAGGTGAGAGATATATGGAACATTTTACAACTTAAAGACATCAATGCAAATGATCATGCAACTAGAACAAGAGAACAGATAAATAAATAGACAGAAAATAGAAAAATAATAGAAAATGAGATAAAGAGAACGAATCCACCTGACTGATGGTGGCCAGTGCTCTTCCTTGAGGATCCCATGTAGTGCTTGATCTCTTCTATGGCACTCCTTTGTCTTTGTTGAGGTGGTTGCACAGGCTCATGTGTATGCTCTCTACTTTGCTCCATCCTCTTCTTCTATACTTAAGAGTGGTAGAAGTTACAAAGCAGAGCTTTTGCAACACCAAACTTAAGAGTTTTGCTCACACTCGAGCAAATATGATCAATGAGAAAGAAGAAGGTGGGGTAGGTAGAGCTTCTGTAGGATCTCTTGGTCCTGAGAGGCTAGGAAATTCCAGAATCCCTGCTTCTCTGGATTGGCGTTTGAACTCCCAGGGGCTGCTCCCTGGCTGGCGTGCATCACCAGAAATGCTCCCCTCTTGGGGCATTGAACGCCCAGCAGGGATACCCTGGTTGGTGTTCAACTTTGACACTCTTTCTGGAGTATTCTGTTTTCACTGCTGTGAATGCTGTTTCTTGACTGGTGCACATGATCATGACTCTGACACTGAAAAGAAAAACAAAATAAAGGAAAATAACTATGGTTGAGTAAGGTTGCGTTGCCTCCCAACAAGCGCTTCTTTAATGTCTTTAGCTGGACTTCACTGTACTTAACTTAGTAATAGTGTTGAGCCTCCTGGCTCTATTTCTCCTTCAAGGTAATACTTTACTCTTTGCCCATTGACAGTGAATCTATTTTCAGGATCTTTACCTTGAAGTTCTATGTGTCCGTAAGGTGATACTGTTGTAATGACATACGGTCCCTTCCAACAGAATTTGAGTTTTCCAGGGAATAATCTGAGCATTGAGTTGAAGAGCAGGACTTTCTGTCCTAGTTCAAAGACTCTGGAAGCTATCTTCCTGTCATGCCACCTCTATGCTTTTTCCTTATAGATTTTTGCATTTTCAAATGCTTCTAAGTAGAATTCATCCAACTCATTTAGTTGGAGCAGCCATTTCTCCCCTGCTGCTTTAGCATCAAGGTTGAGAAATCTAGAAGCCCAATATGCTTTGTGTTCTAGTTCCACTGAAAAATGACATGACTTCCGATATACTAACTGATATGGTGAAGTTCCAATGGGGGTTTTGAAAGCTGTTCTGTATGCCCACAGAGCATCATCAAGCTTTGTAGCCCAATCCTTTCTAGAGGCACTTACTGTCCTCTCTAGGATTCACTTTAGTTCTCTATTTGAGACTTCAACTTGCCCATTCATTTGGGGATGATACGGTGTTGCCACTTTATGACAAACTCCGTAATGGCTTAAGACAGAATCCAGCTATCTGTTGCAAAAATGAGTACCTCCATTACTGATTAATGTCCTAGGAACACCAAATCTGCTGAAGATGTTATTCTGGAGGAACTTCATTACTACTTTTGTGTCATTAGTGGGCGTTGCTATTGCTTCAACCTATTTAGACACATAATCTACTGCCACAAGGATGTAGGTATTTGAGTAAGAAGGCGAGAATGGTCCCGTGAAATCTATGCCCCATACATCAAGAAACTCAATCTCTAAGATTTCTTGCTGAGACATGCTGTGATCATGAGGAAGATTGCCAACCCTCTGGCAACTATCACAATTACAGATAAACTCTCTAAAATCCTTAAAGAGAGTAGGCCAGTAAAAGCCACTTTGGAGTACCTTAGTGGCTATCTGCTCACCTCCAAAGTGTCCTCCACAGTCAGAGCCATGGCAATGCCATAGAATTCTCTGTGCCTCTTCTTCAGACACACAGCATCGGATTATTCCATCCGAACATCTCTTAAAGAGATATGGCTCATCCCAAAGGTAATATTTTGCATCATGCATAAGTTTCTGGGCTTGCTTCCTGGTAAACTCCTTGGGAATGAACCGTATAGCCTTGTAGTTTGCAATGTCTGCAAACCAAGGTACTGTCCGGATGGCATAGAGCTGCTCATCTGGAAAGGATTTAGATATGTCAGTGGAAGGCGAAGAAGTTCCTGCTACTGGCTCAATCCGGGACAAGTGATCAGCTACCTGATTCTCTGTCCCTTTTTTGTCTCTAATTTCTATATCAAACTCTTGCGGGAGCAATACCCATCTTATAAGCCTGGGTTTAGAATCCTGCTTGGTGAGCAGATATTTTAGAGTAGCATGGTCAGTATAAATAATGACCTTAGATCCTACTAGGTAGGATCTAAACTTGTCAGTGGCATAAACCACTACAAGTAGCTCCTTTTCTGTAGTAATGTAATTTTTCTGCGCCTCATTTAATACGCGACTAGCATAGTAAATGACATGCAGAAGCTTGTCATGTCTCTGACCTAGAACTGCGCCAATTGCATGATCACTTGCATCACACATTAGCTCAAATGGCATGTCCCAGTTGGGTGTAGAGATAATAGGAGCGCTGACAAGCTTGGCCTTCAAAGTTTCAAAGGCATGCGGGCATTCTTGGTCAAGGACGAATGGAACATCAGTGGCCAAGAGATTGCACAGGGGTTTGGCGATTTTAGAAAAATCTTTTATGAACCGCTTGTAGAAGCCTGCATATCCTAGGAAGCTTCTGATAGCCTTAACACTAGTAGGTGGAGGTAAGCGTTCAATCACTTCCACCTTCGCTTGATCCACTTCTATCCCTTTGTTTGAGATCCGATCCCTAAGAACAATGCCCTCCGTTACCATAAAGTGGCATTTCTTCCAGTTTAGAACTAGGTTTGTTTCTTGGCATCTTTTTAGGACCAGGGTCAGATGATCAAGACAGGAGTCAGAGGAGTCTCCATAAACAGAGAAGTCATCTATGAATACTTCAAGGAACTTCTCTACCATGTCAGAGAAGATGGATAACATGCATCTCTGAAAAGTGGCAGGTGCATTGCACAGGCCGAATGGCATTCGTCTATAAGCGAATACACCCGAAGGACATGTGAATACCGTCTTCTCTTGATCCTGTAGATCTACCGCTATTTTATTGTACCCGGAATAACCATCCAGAAAATAATAAAAAACGTGACCTGCGAATCTTTCTAGCATTTGGTCAATGAAGGGTAATGGAAAGTGATCTTTCTTGGTGGCGTCATTGAGTTTTCTATAATCAATGCACATACGCCACCCTGTAACTGTCCTTTTTAGGATCAACTCATTCTTTTCATTGTGAACCATTGTCATTCCTCCCTTCTTAGGAACAACCTGGACAGGGCTCACCCATGGGCTGTTAGAAATAGGATAAATAATCCCAGCCTCATAGAGTTTAGTGACCTCCTTCTGCACTACTTCCTTCATGGATGGATTCAATCGCCTCTGTGGTTGTACCACTGGTTTGGCATTATCCTCCAGCAGGATTTTTATGCATGCATCGGACAGGGCTAATGCCCTTAAGGTCACTTATAGTCCACCCAATGGTGGTCCTATGTGCTTTAAGCACTTGGATTAGTGCTTCTTCTTCCTATGGCTCTAGTGTAGAGCTTATGATCACATGATATGTATCTCTCTCTTCCAGAAATACATATTTCAGGGAGGAGGGTAATGGCTTAAGCTCGAGCTTAGGAGGCTTCTCCTTTTCCTCAGAGGTTTCCATAAGTTCCTCTGAATCAGGCTGAGTATCATCAAGGATATCATCTAGCCCTTCCTTGAGGCTTTTGGCCATGTTGACTTCTTCCACCAGGGAATCAATGAAGTCAATGCTCATGCATTCGTTTGGAATGTCTGGATGTTCTATAGCCTTCACAGCATTGAGTACGAACTTTTCCTCATTGACTCTTAGGGTTACTTCCCCTTTTTCAACATCAATGAGGGTCCGTCCTGTAACTAGGAAAGGTCTTCCTAGGATGAGAGATGCACTCTTGTGTCCCTCTATATCCAATACCACAAAGTCAGTGGGAAACGCAAAAGGTCTAACCTTGACAATCATGTCCTCTATTACTCCTGATGGTATCTTAATAGACCCATCAGCAAGTTGAAGGCACATGCGGGTTGGTTTGACTTCCTCAATCAAACAGAGCTTCTTTATTAAAGAAGCAGGTATTAGGTTGATGCTTGCTCCAAGGTCGCATAGAGCTGACCTTGTACAAGCATCACCTAGAGTGCATGGTATCATAAAGCTCCCAGGGTCTTTAAGCTTCTCTGGTAAGCTATTCTAAATAATTGCACTACATTCCTCAATGAGGAGGACTATTTGTGTCTCTCTCCAATCCTTCTTATGACTTAAAATTTCCTTCATGAACTTTGCATAAGAAGGTATTATTCAAGAGCTTCTGCAAAAGGGATCTTTATCTCTAATGTTCTGAGATACTCCGCAAAGCGGGCAAACTATTTATCCCTTTCCTCTTGACAGAGTTTCCGAGGAAATGGCATCTTAGCCTTGTACTCATCAACCTTTGTCGATGAAGGCTAAATACCATTTGAGTTGGAAGGGGGGTTACTAGCTTGTTTAGGAGGGTTGTTATCAATCAATGACTGACCTCCCTTGCATGGGCGTTCAACGCCCCTGCTGCTATTCGCTTGGGCGTTTGGATACCCAATATCTGCCCTTTCCAAGTGTGCAATGCCAAGAGGGATACTTTTCTGGGCATTTAAACGCCCAGAGTCCTCTTGTGCAAAGACTTGGTTATCCTCTATGGACTTTTTGTTTTTATTATACTGAGGTTGGGTTTTTAAAGTTTTCCCACTCCTCAGTTGGATAGCCTGGCACTCATCTGTTATCTGCTTAGATAACTATTGCCTTGTTTGACTCAACTGGGCTTCTACATTTCTGTTAGAAGCCTGATTTTCTCTCAGAGCCTCTTGCAGTTCCAGTATTTACTGGGCAAAGGCGTGTAGTTGCTGAGTCAATGGGCTATCCTGCTCTGGAGGGTTAGGTTCAGCAACTACTGCCTTAACCTCTCCTTTTATAGAGGTCTCAGGAGATGAGTACAGATGCCGATTAGTGGCAACTGTCTCAATAAGCTCTTGAGCCTCTCCTATGGTCTTTCTTATGTGTATGGAACCAACAGCAGAGTGGTCCAAAGACATTCTATATATGTCTGAAAACCCATAGTAGAATATGTCTAATTGTACCCATTCTGGAAATATTTCAGTGGGACATTTTCTTAGCATCCTCTTATACCTCTCTCAGGCATCATAAAGAGATTCACCATCTCCTTGTTTGAAGCCTTGGATGTCCAGTCTCAGCTGGGTTACCTTTCTTGGGGGAAGTATTGGTTTAAAAACTTGTCCACTAACTGTTTCTAAGTTTTTAAACTAGCTTTAGGATGGTTATTCAACCACCTTTTTGCTTGATCCTTTAAAGCAAAAGAAAAGAGCAATAACCTGTAGACCTCTTGGTCTACTCCTTCACTGTGTACTGTGTTAGCAATCCTTAAGAAATCTGCAAGGAATTCTGTAGGTTCTTCCTGAGGAAGCCCAGAATACTAGCAGTTCTGCTGCAGCAGAGTAATCAGTTGAGGGTTTAATTCAAAGCTACTAGCTCTGATTTGAGGTATGCTGATACTTCTTCCATAGAAGTGAGCAGTGGGAGTTGTATAAGATCCCAGAGTTCTCTTAAACTCTTCATTCCCACTTTGGTTCATGATTAAGAAAGGTAGAAGATGAAGAAGGAAGAAGATAGAAGGAGTAGAAGAAGAGATAGAAGTAAAAGAGGTGAATAAGAATTAAAATATTTTTGTTTTTATTTTATTTATTTAATTAGATCGAAATTACAATTAATTAATTAAAAGGAATTTAAAATTTTATAATTAAAATTCGAAAATATAGAATGGAGAAGGAGAAAAGAATTTTCAAAAATTAAGAGAAGAGAGTTGGTTAAGTGGTTTTGAAAAAGATGAGAGAGAAGATAGAGAGATATTTTCAAAAATTAAGGAAGATAGGACTTAGTTAGGAAGTTTTGAAAAAGAAGAGAGAGAGAGAGAGAGAGAAGATAAGTAATTAATTAATAAAAGGTTTGAATTTAAAATTTGAAATTTGAAAATTAAATTTTAAATTTTGAAATTTGAAATTGAAAATTTTGAATTTTGAAAAAGTCAATAAGATAAGATAGAGATTTGAGAAGAAATTTGATTTTTGAAAAAGTTAAATTTTGAAAATGAAAATTTGAAATTTAAATTTTGGATTTTGAAATTGAATTTCAAAACTGAAATTTTCAAATTTTGAAAATTTGAAAATTGAAATTTTAAATATGAAATAAGATAAGATAAGATTTTGAAAAAGATATGATTTTTTATTTTGAAAAAGATTTGATTTTTGAATTTTTGAAATAAGATAAGATAAGATTAAAATTTCTAAAATTAAAATCTGACTTTTGAACTAAAAAATTCAAAAATTAATTGAAATAAAAATAGATAAGATATTTTTTTGAATTTAATGATGAAAGAGAAAAACAAGTAAAAGACACAAGACTTAAAATTTTTAGATCTAGCACCCCTTTATTTTTGAAAATTTGGAGAAAAATACAAGGGGACACTAAACTTAAAAATTTTAAGATCTAAACACATACAAGACTCAAGAACACTTTGAAGAAATACAAAGATAAAAAATTAAAGACTCAAAGAACTCAAGAACATAAAAATAACACCAAACTTAAAATTTTTAGAAAACCAAAACAAAATTTTCAAAAAACACAAGAAAATAAACAAGAAAACACCAAACTTAAAAATTTGACACAAGAATTAAACAAAGAAAAAATATTTTTGAAAGATTTTTAAAAGAAGGACTCAAAGACAATTCAGAGGATGCCAAAAATAAACTATATGAAAAAGGTTTTTGAAAAGTTTTAAAATTTTTGGAATTGAAAAGCATGAACATGCAGGATTCAAACCAAGAACACAAATTAAACAAAGAAAAGAAAAATATTTTTTGAAAAAGGTTATGAAATTTTCAAAAATTTAGAGAAGAAGAAAATAAAAATAAAAGACTTTAATCAAAGTTATACTCTTGCAAAAACTAAAGACTCAAAGAACACAAAAATTTTTAACAAGAATAAAATTAAAAGATTCAAGAACTCAAAACTCAATTAAAAATAAAAAATAAAAATTATCTAATCTATGAAGCAAAACAATCCTTTAGTTTGTCCAAACTCAACAATCCCTGGCAACAGCACTAAAAACTTAGTGCACGAATCTCCATACTTTCGTACAGCTGTATGAACAACTACACTGGGTCGTCCAAGTAATACCTGAGCGAGTCAGGGTCGATCCCACGAGGATTGTGGTTTGAAGCAAGCTATGGTTATCTTGCAGGTCTTAGTTAGGCAGATTAGAAGTTTGTTTAAAGTTGTAAGGGTAATGTATGCCTTAAAATCATCAATAGGAATATGAAAAAAGGGTAGAAGGTGTTGTTGGATACGGAATTGTGTTAGAATTATGGGATTATTATAATATGGTGCTAATACTTTAAAGATAGAGTTGAGGATTGGAGTTGCTTTGCCTTTCTGAATTAACTCCGGTATTACTACTCTTTTTGCTTGTGAGTAATTTTTTCAATGGCAGGCAATATGTGATTGACATTGGTTTGAGCAGCTGCCAATACTCCTCTAGATCTGAACCCCAGGTTTAGTGCAGATCCATTCTGATTGAGGGTGAAGCTCGTGGATTAGCCGTCTGAGAGATATATAAACATAGCTGTTAGTTCGTCCTTGTCTAGTGAAAGACGCATTCTGAACCCAAGTAGATGCGGGTGTTTGTCAGGCACGTTTGTCTTAATGTGATGAACAGAGCTAATTGGTTAGATCATCTTATTCACCACGATGAAGATCGGGATATACATCTTAGAGATAGATCAAGCACGGATCGAAGAAGAAACAGAAATACTTTTATTAATTCATAGGACTCAGCAGGGCTCCTCCCCTCAACCTAGGAGGTTTAGAAACTTATACTGAGGTAGAAGACAATGATAAACATGTATAATGAGAAAAAGTGATGATAGTTACATAGATTTAATCCCTTAAATACCAAACAGATGACTAGTTAGGGTGAAACAGTCTATTTAGTGCTAAAATCCACTTCTTGGGCCCACTTAGTGAGTGTTTGGGCTGAGCTTTGATGAGATCCACGTACTATGAGACTCATTGGGCGTGAAATGCCAACTAGGAGGTCCTCTCTGGGCCTTTGGATGCTCGGCTCTACTCTTTGGGCGTTGGACGCCGGAAAGGGGGCAGGAAGCTGGCATTGGACGCCAGTTTTGGGCCTTCTAATCTAAAGCAAAGTATAGAGTATTAAATATTACTAGAAAGCTCTGGAAGTCAGCTTTCCATAGCCGTTGAGAGTGCTCCATTTAGACTTCTGTAACTCCAAAAAAGCTCTTTCAAATGGAGGCAAGTCAGATCTGGACAGCATCTGCAGTGCTTTCTTTGTCTTTGAATCAGACTTATGCTCCAACTCCTCAATTTCAGCCAGAAAAATACCTGAAATTGTCCAAAAATACAGAAACTCATACTAGAATCCAAAAATGTGAATTTAACACTAAAACCTATAAGAACTTAATAAAAACTAAATAAAAACTACTAAAAACTATATGAAAATGATGTCAAAAAGCGTATAAAATATGCACTCATCACTCATTATATATTATTTTTGGATCATAAAATTATATAAATTGTAGGATCCTTGTGTGTTTTGGTTATTGGTACAATTACATCTATCTCTAATAATAAGAATTGGTAGTACTCAGTTTGTTTGTGTGGTGAAAAAATAAATGCAGTCCAATCTAAGGTTTTTTTGTCACCTTTGGTTGACACATTGTTGTGATGGAGTTTTGAGATTATGTTATAAACTCTATTAATTCCTATTTATACATTGTTAATTAGTAGATTTTTTGCTTAGTTTATAGCTTTTCAACTATTTAGAAAAAATTTTGTTGTTATTGTGTTTGTGTAGATGCAAAGTAAACGTTTTTGTTAATAATGCTGGTGGTTGCAATGTATTAATAATTCTCCACAATGATGTTCAAAACTTAATGTAAAGAAAATGTTCTGAGGTTTTAATACTTGATGACTCCTTCATCTGGTTAGTTTCTTGACAAATGTCTTCTAAACTAAATCAATTTATTATTATGTATTTATTTACATCAAATGTTAAATTCTAGTGAAAAAGGTGGATAATTTACAACTATGAGTTTGATAACAATTAATTTATTCTATATAATGTTATAAGTAATACTAAAAAGGTGTATAATTTACAACTAATATTGAGAATTTATATGAGAAGTAGTTAAGGTCCTCTAAAAGATTTCTAAAATAGTATATTATGTGAAATTTTATACCTTCTATATTCATGTCTTTGATCTTTATGGCTTCTTTCATTCTTTTTGTCCTTCTATATTCAGATATTGATTTTGTTATTCTTCCATTATTAGAACAATCAATTTCACTTGGATGCATCTAATTTTTTGTACAAATTGATTTAAAAAAAATTGGTATTCATGGTTAATCCTCAGCCCGTTGAGAGTGACACAATATGCACTGTGTATAATGTTTATAAAGTTCTTACCCATGAATTTATGATAAAGTTGATTGAACGTGTTGAAGATCGTGTTGTAAATGTGGTTAGTTTAGTTTTTTCTATTGCCTTCCAACTTATTTTTTATAACTGTTTCTTCATTTTTTTTAGTAATATGAGTAGCAATGATATTATCTTTTCTATCAAAACATGTATAATTAGTGGATTGTTGGTTCGTCTTCAAATGTGGCTTCTATTGAAGATCCTATTTAACTTTTTTCTGGTTCAGTATTATTTAATGTAAGTTTTCATCTTTGTGTTGTATTCTCAACCATTTTTTTCTTCATGTTGCATATTTGTAGAATCAGTTCTTTATTCTTTAAGTAGTTGTTCTTTTATAAAATTTAGTGAATTTAAGAAATATCTTTTTTCCATGTCTTATTTTGTAGCACATCTCTGTTTGTGTTGTAACAACTGCCCCGCATCCTTTCTAGAAAATTTGATTTTTGAAATTTGAAAATCAATTAGGAGATAGGTTTAGAATTTTAAATTACAGATAGAAATCTAACAACCACCCTTCTTTTGAATTTAAAAAATACCTCAATCACACTTACCACCAAAAGTATATAAATAAGGGTACACCGATAGGTAGAAAATCACCCCTCTCAAACACTAATCCTCCTCCTTCTCTTCCTACAAAAATATTCTGTGTGCAAACACAAAATTCAACCTTATAGTCAATAAAGAGGCGTTAGAAAAAGTAGGGAATTATGCTTTTTACTTTTATGTTTGGCATGTATTATACTCTGTTTTTTTTTTTACCATCTATGTTGTCCTTATCATGTTATCATGGTTGTGTGTCCTGTGGCATTACTCCTCTTTTTTCATTCCTTTAAACACATATATCATGTTTGTATTCAAAGTTTTCCCCATATACAAAGCCATAATTGTTTAAAACCTTTTGATCAAGAGTACCTGCATATTTGTGAAGTTTCATGATGAATGTTATTCCTATAATTGTTACTACTACCTTACAAGCCATTTAAGTCGAGAGTACATGTCTTTTTATAAATCTTGTTCAATTATTTAAGCTACCATATTTTCATTATGTACATTAAAAATATGATCCTTTAATTTATGCCATTATGTCATTAATATCCCATTAAAGACAAGAGTATATGCCTTTTTATAAGCTTTGTTCGATTATTTAATATGCCATATTTTCATTATGTGCATTAATATGATCCTTTAATTTTGTCATTATGTTATTAATATTCCTTTAGATCAAGAGTACATCCCTTTTTATAAGCTTTGTTCAATTGTTAAATATGCACTATTTTTCATTATGTGCATTAATATGATTCTTTACGTTATGTCATTATGTTATTAATATTCCTTTAGGTCAAAAGTACATACTCTTTATAAGCTTTGTTCGATTATTCAATATGCCCTATTTTATGTGTTTTAATAAGATCTTTTAATTTATGCCATTATGTTACTAATATCTCTTTAATTAGAGAGTACATGCATATCCTGTGCCATATAACTATGGTATCATTATTTCACATATTCTGTTTATCGTTATATCTGTCTATCTTCTTGCATGATCGTCTCCTTGTGTATACCTAAACAACCCTGTTTGTAAATTGAACTGAAGGGATGATCCTTCGGTAAGGGAAGCTAACCGCCAAAGAAAAGATAATCGAGATGATCCTTCGGTAAGGGAAGGTGATCGAATAGAGATTATCCTTCGGTAAGAAAAGGTGATCGGCAAACTTTTGGGAACCTTTGGTAAGGAAAGGGGACTCTGATGAGCAGATAATTTATACGCTTTTTGGCAGTGTTTTTACATAGTTTTCAGTATAATTTAATTAGATTTTAGTCTATTTTTATTAGTTTTTAATTAAAAATTACATTTCTGGACTTTACTATGAGTTTGTGTGTTTTTCTGTGATTTCAGGTATTTTCTGGCTGAAATTGAGGGACCTGAGCAAAAATCAGATTCAGAGGTTGAAGAAGGACTACAGATGCCGTTGGATTCTGACCTCCCTGCACTCAAAGTGAATTTTCTGGAGCTACAGAACTCCAAATGGCGCGCTTCCAATTGCGTTAGAAATTAGACATCCAGGGCTTTCCAGCAATATATAATAGTCCATACTTTGCCCGAGTTTAAATGATGCAAACTGGCGTTGAACGCCAGTTCTATGTTGCAGTCTGGTGTTCAGCGCCAGAAACAAGTTGCAAAGTAGAGTTCAACGCCAGAAACACGTTACAAACTGGTGTTCAACTCCAAGAATGACCTCTCCACGTGTAAACTTCATGCTCAGCCCAAGCACACACCAAGTGGGCCCCGGAAGTGGATTTCTGCATCAATTACTTACTTCTGTAAACCCTAGTAACTAGTTTTTATAAATAGAACTTTTTACTATTGAGTTTTCATCTTTACTTTCATCTTTAGATCACGTTTGGGGGATGGCCATTCGGCCATGCCTGGACCATTATCACTTATGTATTTTCAACGGTAGAGTTTCTACACTCCATAGATTAAGGTGTGGAGCTCTACTGTTCCTCAAGGATTAATGCAAAGTACTACTGTTTTTTTATTCAATTCAACTTATTCCGCTTCTAAGATATTCATTCGCACTTCAACATGAATGTGATGATCGTGACAAAGTCATCATCATTCCCCTATGAACGCGTGCCTGACAACCACTTCCGTTCTACCTTCGATTGAATGGATATCTCTTGGATATCTAATACAGGGGACCGAGTCCGAGTTATTAGCGTCTTCGTGGTATAAGTTAGAACCCATGGATGGCCATTCCTGAGATCCGGAAAGTCTAAACCATGTCTGTGGTATTCCGAGTAGGATCTGGGAAGGGATGGCTGTGACGAGCTTCAAACTCGCAAGTGCTGGGCGTAGTGACAGACGCAAAAGGATAGTAAATCCTATTCCAGTATGATCGAGAATCGACAGATGATTAGCCATGCAGTGACACCGCATTGGACCATTTTCACAGGAGGATGGGATGTAGCCATTGACAACAGTGATGCCCTACATAAAGCTTGCCATGGAAAGGAGTAGGATTGATTGGATGAAGACAGCAGGAAAGCATAGATCAGAGGAACGAAAGCATCTCTATACGCTTATCTGAAATTCTCACCAATGAATTACATAAGTATCTCTATCTTAGTTATATTCTATTTATCTTTTATTCATCACTTTACAAAACTATTTGAATCCGCCTGACTGAGATTTACAAGGTGACCATAGCTTGCTTCAAGCCGACAATCTCTGTGGGATCGACCCTTACTCACGTAAGGTTTATTACTTGGACGACCCAATGCACTTGCTGGTTAGTTGTACGAAGTTGTGAAATAGATATAAGATCATGAACATGCGTACCAAGTTTTTGGCGCCGTTGCCGGGGATTGTTCGAGTTTGGACAACTGACGGTTCATCTTGTTGCTCAGATTAGGTAACTTTATTTTAATTTTAAGTTTTTGTTTTTATTCTTTTAATTTTCGAAATACTTTCAAAAAAATAATATATTTTTTCTTCAAAATTTTTAAGAATGAATTCTAGTGTTTCATGAAGCATGTTAAAGCCTGGCTGGCTGTAAAGCCATGTCTAAATTCATTTGGACTGAGGCTTCCAAACCATCATCACAAGAGCAAGCTAGTTGTTGCTAATCAAATTTGCTGTTGTATGACTGGTTTGCATTCTAAAGCTTGGCTGGCCATTGGCAATGTCTAGTGTTTTGGACCGAAGCTTTCACTGAAAGCTTGGCTGGCTAGTGAGCCATGTCTAATTCATGGACTGAAGCTTTAGACTAAGAGTGCAAGATTCCTGGAATTCATATTAAAAATTTTGAAATCCTTATTTTTCTTTTTCAAATAATTTTCGAAAAATCCAAAAAAATTTATAAAATCATAAAAATCAAAAATATTTTTTATGTTTCTTGTTTGAGTCTTGTGTCAAATTTTAAGTTTGGTGTCAATTGCATATTCATCTTGCATTTTTTCGAAAATTGCATTCATGCATTGCATTCATCATGATCTTCAAGTTGTTCTTGATAAACTTTCTTGTTTGATCTTCATATTATATTGTTTTGTGTTGTATGGTGTTTTTCATATGCATTCTTGCATTCATATTGTCTAAGCATTAAAAATTTCTAAGTTTGGTGTCTTGCATGTTTTCTTTTCTTGAAAATCTTTCAAAAATAAGTCCTTGGTGTTCATCTTGACATTCAAAGTGTTCTTGGTGTTCATCTTGACATTCATAGTGTTCTTGCATACATCACATGTTTTGATCCAAAATTTTCATGCATCGAGTCTTTTTGATGTTTTTCTCTTTCTTTATTAAAATTCAAAAATAAAAAAAATATCTTTTCCTTTTTCACTCATAAATTTTCGAAAATTTGAGTTGACTTTTTCAAAACTTTTCAAAATTTAATTGTTTCTTATGAGTCAAATCAAATTTTCAATTTAAAAATCTTATCTTTTTCAAAATCTTTTTCATTTTTCTTATTTATTTTCGAAAATTTTAAAAATCTTTTTCAAAAATCTTTTTCTTAATTTTATCTCATAATTTTCGAAAATATTATCAACAATTAATGTTTTGATTCAAAATTTTTCAAAGTTGTTACTTGCCTATTAAGAAAGGTTCATTCTTTAAATTTTAAAATCCTATCTTTTAGTTTCTTGTTAGTCAAGTAATCAACTTTAATTTTCAAAAATCAAATCTCTTTAATTTCCTTTTTAAATCTTTTTCAAATTAAATTTCAATCACATCTTTTTCAAAATTTGATTTCAAAATCTTTTTTAACTTCTTATCTTTTTCAAAATTTGATTTTCAAATCTTTTTCAATTAACCACTTAACTTTTCGTTTGATTCTTATCTTTTTCAAAACTGCCTAACTAACTCTCTACCTTTAATTTTCGAAAATTCCTTCCCTCTTTTTCAAAAATTTTATTTTAATTAACTAATTATTTTAATTTTAATTTAACTTCAATTTTAATTTCGAATTTTACATTTAAATTTAAAATATTTTTATTTTATTTTGTTAAACTTTTGAAATTCTCTCACCTCTCATCCCCTTCTACTTATTTATTCATCTACTAACACTTCTCTTCCACTCAAAATTCGAACCCCATCTCCCTCTCTGTGTTCGAGTTTTTCTCTTCTCCTTATCATATTCTTCTCTTCTTCTACGTACATAAAGGAACCTCTCTTTACTGAGGCAAAGAGGATCCCTATTATTTTCTGTTCTCTTCTTTTTCATATGAGCAGGAACAAGGATAAGAACATTCTTGTTGAAGCTGATCCTGAACCTGAAAGGACTCTGAAGAGGAAGCTAAGGGAAGCTAAAGCACAACTCTCTGGAGACAATCTGATAGAAATTTTTGAAAAAGAAGACAATATGGCTGAAAATAATAACAATGCAAGGAGGATGCTTGGTGACTTTACTGCACCAAATTCCAATTTACATGGAAGAAGCATCTCAATCCCTGCCATTGGAGCAAACAATTTTGAGCTTAAACCTCAATTAGTTTCTCTGATGCAACAGAACTGCAAGTTTCATGGACTTCCATCTGAAGATCCTTTTCAGTTCTTAACTGAATTCTTGCAGATCTGTGATACTGTTAAGACCAATGGGGTTGATCCAGAGGTCTACAGGCTTATGCTTTTCCCATTTGCTGTAAGAGATAGAGCTAGAGTATGGTTGGACTCTCAACCTTAGGATAGCCTGAACTCTTGGGATAAGCTGGTCAAGGCTTTCTTAGCCAAGTTCTTTCCTCCTCAAAAGCTTAGTAAACTTAGAGTGGATGTCCAAACCTTCAGACAGAAGGAAGGTGAATCCCTCTATGAAGCTTAGGAGAGATATAAGAAACTGACCAAAAAGTGTCCTTCTGACATGCTTTCAGAATGGACCTTCCTGGATATATTCTATGATGGTCTGTCTAAGCTATCAAAGATGTCATTGGACCATTCTGCAGGTGGATCCATTCACCTAAAGAAAATGCCTGCAGAAGCTCAAGAACTCATTGACATGGTTGCTAATAACCAGTTCATGTACACTTCTGAGAGGAATCCTGTAAGTAATGGGACGCCTCAGAAGAAGGGAGTTCTTGAAATTAATGCTCTGAATGCCATATTGGCTCAGAATAAACTATTGACTCAGCAAGTCAATATGATTTCTCAGAGTCTGAATAGAATGCAAGCTGCATCCAACAGTACTCAAGAGGCATCTTCTGAAGAAGAAGCTTATGATCCTGAGAACCCTGCAATAGCAGAGGTAAATTATATGGGTGAACCTTATGGAAACACTTATAACCCCTCATGGAGAAATCACCCAAATTTCTCATGGAAGGATCAATAAAAGCCTCAACAAGGCTTTACTAATGGTGGAAGAAACAGGTTTAACAATAGTATACCTTCTCCATCATCTTCTCAGCAACAGACAGAGAACTCTGAACAAAATACCTCTAATTTAGCAAACTTAGTCTCTGATCTGTCCAAGGCCACTGTAAGTGTCATGAGTGAAACAAGGTCCTCCATAAGAAATTTGAAGGCACAAGTGGGCCAGCTGAGTAAGAAAATCACTGAAACACCTCCTAGTACTCTCCCAAGCAATACAGAAGAGAATCCAAAGAGAGAGTGCAAGGCCATTGATATAACGAATATGGCCGAACCTACAAGGGAGGAAGAGGATGTGAATCCCAGTGAGGAAGACCTCCTGGGACGTCCAGTGATCAACAAGGAGTTTCTCTTTGAGGAACCAAAGGACTCTGAGGCTCATCTAGAGACCATAGAGATTCCATTGAACCTCCTTATGTCCTTCATGAGCTCTGATGAGTATTCTTCTTCTGAAGAGAATGAGGATGTTACTGAAGAGCAAGTTACCAAGTACCTTGGTGCAATCATGAAGCTGAATGCCAAATTATTTGATAATGAGACTTGGGAAGATGAACCTCCCTTGCTCATCAGTGAACTGAGTGGTCTGGATCAACTGACATTGCCTCAGAAGAAACAGGATCCTGGAAAGTTCTTAATACCTTGTACCATAGGCACCATGACCTTTGAGAAGGCTCTGTGTGACCTTGGGTCAGGGATAAACCTCATGCCACTCTCTGCAATGGAGAAACTGAGAATCTTTGAGGTGCAAGCTGCCAGAATCTCTTTAGAGATAGCAGAAAACTCAATAAAATAGGCTTATGGACTAGTAGAGGACGTGTTAGTAAAGGTTGAAGACCTTTACATCCCTGCTGATTTCATAATCCTAGACATTGGGAAGGATGAGGATGAATGCATCATCCTTGGAAGACCTTTCCTAGCCACAGCAGGAGCTGTGATAAATGTTAACAGAGGAGAATTAGTCCTTCAATTGAATGGGGACTACCTTGTGTTTAAAGTCCAAGGCTATCCTTCTGTAACAATGGAGAGGAAGCATGAAAAGCTTCTCTCAGTACAGAGTCAACCAAAGCCCCCACAATCAAACTCTAAGTTTGGTGTTGGGAGGCCTCAGCCAAACTCTAAGTTTGGTGTTGAATCCCCACATCCAAACTCTAAGTTTGGTGTTGGGAATCTATAAAATTGACCTGATTACCTGTGTGGCTCCGTGAGATCCCACTGTCAAGCTATTGACATTAAAGAAGCGCTTGTTAGGAGGCAACCCAATTTTTATTTATCTAATTTTATTTTTATTTTTATTGTTCTTTCATGTTTTACTAGGTTGATGATCATGTGGAGTCACAAAAACTACAAAAAAAATTCAAAAACAGGATGAAAAACAGCATTAAAAACAGAACACCCTAGAGAAAGGGCTTACTGGCGTTTAAACGCCAATAAGGAGCATCTGGCTGGCGTTTAACGCCAGAACAGAGCATGAAACTGGCATTAAATGCCAGAAACAAGCAGCATTCTGGCATTTAAATGCCAGGAATGCACCCTAAAGGAAAACTGGCGTTCAACGCCAGAAACATGCTACAGACTGGCGTTGAACTCCCAAAACAAGCATGGAAGTGGCGTTTAACGCCAAAAACATGCTGCAATCTGGCGTTAAATGCCAGGATTGCCTACTGAGGGCATTTACACGCCTAATTGGAGTAGGGATGATTAAAGTCCTTGGCCCCATTGGATCCCACAGGATCTCTTCAGCATCTGTGGACCCCACAGGATCTCCACATACCTCCACTCACCTTACCTCCTCATAATCCTATATTACCCTTTCCCAAGAACCCTTCACCAATCACCTCCAATTTCCCTCCAAAACCATCATACACCCACCTACACCCACCCACTCAAAATTCAAACCATCACTCCCTCCTTTTCACACATCATAACCACTTTAAACCCCCAGTAGCCGAACCCTTCCCACACCTCCATCTCCTCCATCTCTTCTTCTTCTCATCCTTCCTTTCTTCTTTTGCTCGAGGACGAGCAAACATTCTAAGTTTGGTGTGGAAAAAGCATTGCTTTTTTGTTTTTCCATAACCATTGATGGCACCTAAGGCCAGAGAAACCTCTAGAAAGAGGAAATGGAAGACAAAAGCTTCCACCTCCAAGTCATAGGAGATGGAGAGATAAATCTCAAGGGTCTATAGCTCAGTGGTAGAATATTTGACTGCAAATCAAGAGATCCCTGAGATACCTCAGGGGATACATTTTCCTCCACACAATTATTGGGAGCAACTAAAGGTGGAACATCAAGGGCACTCCATCATCCTCCATGAAATTAGAGAAGATCAAAGAGCAATGAGGGAGGAGCAACAAAGACAAGGAAGAGACATAGAAGAGCTCAAGGACATCATTAGTTTCTCAAGAAGGAAACGCCACCATCACTAAGGTGGACTCATTCCTTGTTCTTAAATTTTCTGTTTTTTTATTTTTGAGCTTTATGTTTATTTATATTTGTGTCTTATTACATGATCATTAGTGTCTAAGTGTCTATACCTTAAAGTCATGAATATGAATCCATCCTCTCTTAAATGAAAACTGTTTTAAAAACAAAAGAACAAGAAGTACAGGGTTTCAAATTCATCCTTGAAACTAGTTTAATTATTTTGATGTGGTGACAATACTTTTTGTTTTCTGAATGAATGCTTGAACAGTGCATATGTCTTTTGAAGTTGTTGTTTATGAATGTTAAATATGTTGGCTCTTGAAGAATAAGGAAAAAGGAGACATGTTATTTGATAATCTGAACAATCATAAAAATGATTCTTGAAGCAAGAAAAAGCAGTGAATACAAAAGCTTGCAGAAAAAAAAATAGCAAAAAAAAAAAGAGAAAGAAAAAGAAAAAGCAAGCAGAAAAAGCCAAAAGCTCTTTAAACCAAAAGGCAAGAGCAAAAAGCCAATAGCCCTTAAAACCAAAAGGCAAGGGTAAATAAAAAGGATTTAAGGCTTTGAGCATCAGTGGATAGGAGGGCCTAAAGGAATAAAATCCTGGCCTAAGCGGCTAAACCAAGCTGTCCCTAACCATGTGCTTGTGGCGTGAAGGTGTCAAGTGAAAACTTGAGACTGAGCGGTTAAACTCGAGGTCCAAAGCAAAAACAGAGTGTGCTTAAGAACCCTGGACACCTCTAATTGGGAACTTTAGCAAAGCTGAGTCACAATCTGAAAAGGTTCACCCAGTTATGTGTCTGTGGCATTTATGTATCCGGTGGTAATACTGGAAAACAAAGTGCTTAGGGCCACGGCCAAGACTCATAAGGTAGCTGTGTTCAAGAATCAACATACTGAACTAGGAGAATCAATAACACTATCTGAATTCTAAGTTCCTATAGATGCCAATCATTCTGAACCTCAATGGATAAAGTGAGATGCCAAAACTATTCAAGAGCCAAAAAGCTACAAGTCCCGCTCATCTGATTGGAGCTAAGTTTCATTGATATTTTGGAATTTATAGTATATTCTCTTCTTTTTATCCTACTTGATTTTCAGTTGCTTGGGGACAAGCAACAATTTAAGTTTGGTGTTGTGATGAGCAGATAATTTATACGCTTTTTGACATTATTTTTACATAGTTTTCAGTATAATTTAATTAGTTTTTAGTCTATTTTTATTAGTTTTTAATTAAAAATCACATTTCTGGAATTTACTATGAGTTTGTGTATTTTTCTGTGATTTCAGGTATTTTCTGGCTGAAATTGAGGGACCTGAGCAAAAATCAGATTCGGAGGTTGAAGAAGGACTGCAGATGCTGTTGGATTCTGACCTCCCTGCACTCAAAGTTGATTTTCTGGAGCTACAGAACTCCAAATGGAGCGCTTTCAATTGTGTTGAAAATTAGACATCTAGAGCTTTCCAGAAATATATAATAGTCCAAACTTTGCCTGAGTTTAGACGACGCAAACTGGTGTTGAACGCCAGTTCCATGTTGCAGTCTGGCGTTCAGCGCCAGAAACAAGTTGCAAAGTGGAGTTCAACGCCAGAAACACGTTACAAACTGGCGTTCAACTCCAAGAATGACCTCTCCACGTGTAAACTTCATGCTCAGCCCAAGCACACACCAAGTGGGCCCCGGAAGTGGATTTCTGCATCAATTACTTGCTTCTGTAAACCCTAGTAACTAGTTTTTATAAATAAGATTTTTTACTATTGAGTTTTCATCTTTAGTTTCATCTTTAGATCACGTTTGGGGGCTGGCCATTCGGCCATGCCTGGACCATTATCACTTATGTATTTTCAACGGTAGAGTTTCTACACTCCATAGATTAAGGTGTGGAGCTCTGCTGTTCCTCAAGGATTAATGCAAAGTACTACTGTTTTTCTATTCAATTCAACTTATTCCGCTTCTAAGATATTCATTCGCACTTCAACATGAATGTGATGATCGTGACAAAGTCATCATCATTCCCCTATGAACGCGTGCCTGACAACCACTTCTGTTCTACCTTCGATTGAATGGATATCTCTTGGATATCTAATACAGGGGACCGAGTCCGAGTTATTAGCGTCTTCGTGGTATAAGTTAGAACCCATGGATGGCCATTCCTGAGATCCGGAAAGTCTAAACCTTGTCTGTGGTATTCCGAGTAGGATCTGAGAAGGGATGGCTGTGACGAGCTTCAAACTCGCGAGTGCTGGGCGTAGTGACAGACGTAAAAGGATAGTAAATCCTATTCCAGTATGATCGAGAACCGACAGATGATTAGCCATGCAGTGACAGCGCATTAGACCATTTTCACAGGAGGATGGGATGTAGCCATTGACAACGGTGATGCCCTACATAAAGCTTGCCATGGAAAGGAGTAGGATTGATTGGATGAAGACAGCAGGAAAGCAGAGATCAGAGGAACGAAAGCATCTCTATACGCTTATCTGAAATTCTCACCAATGAATTACATAAGTATCTCTATCTTAGTTATATTCTATTTATCTTTTATTCATCACTTTATAAAATTATTTGAATCCGCCTGACTGAGATTTACAAGGTGACCATAGCATGCTTCAAGCCGACAATCTCCGTGGGATCGACCGTTACTCACGTAAGGTTTATTACTTGGACGACCCAATGCACTTGCTGGTTAGTTGTACGAAGTTGTGAAATAGATATAAGATCTTGAACGTGCGTATTGAGTTTTTAGCGCCGTTACCAAGGAATGGAATGATCACGATTTCGCACACCAGACTCCCATCAATTTTATGTAATAATATATATTTGTTTCCATAACTTCGTTCTTATGTATGAATAACCTTAATGTAAATTGAACTAAGAGAATGATCTTTCGGTAAGGGAAGGTGATCGATTGAGATGATCTTTCGGTAAGGGAAGGGGACTCCCACCTTTTTATACTGGTTTGAGCTCAATACCTTCCATAAAAACTACAAGTTAAGAAAGTAAAAGTATAAAGAAAAGTTTGATTGTGATTATTATTTTTAAGGTTATTTTTCCTAATTTATGGTTATGTTGATTTTTCATAAGCATTATCATTTCTATTTGACTTGCCTATGTCAACGTTACATGCTTTCCTTTTATGCATAGTATGTTTTACGTTTTACCAGAAATGTTCATAATACGTGCCATGTCATATAATTTTTAAAATCCCATAAGTGGGCTGGAGATAGATATGGAAGTGTTACATAGCACTCCTATTGAGATCTTTTAAGTTCTCACCCTTCTTTCTTTCTCATACTATCTCTAGAGGAGCACGGCACGGGTAGAGATGACGTAGCGCCCCCGAGGGTGAATTCTAAGTATGATCCCTCAAAGCACGCCTGGGTAGTTACGACCACTACTATTGTGCTCCAAACTATCTACTTAGGTCGAGATTTTGTAAGAGGAGACCCCCAATTGCCTGTCATAACCTTCCTAGATACGATTGCTTCAACACCCAAGAAACGGTCACCCGAGGTGGTCTACCTCGAATCGGATTCTGAGACAGAGGAAGAGGAGTCCAACAGCCCTAGCCAGGAGAAGGACCCAATGGAAGAGGACCCAGAGAAGAAGTTGACCTTTCGCGGGAGTCCAAAGGTGGAATACGTGCCCTATTCTCCCACTTCAGCATCTTAGTTCACCCTACACAGCAGAACGGGATCTTCACCCAGCGAAAAATTGTTGGAAGAGGATTGCTGGTACCCCAATTCATGGGAGACTGAAAGGTCCCGACAAAAGATAGGATATGATATAAGGATGAGGGTTTCTTCGACGAGATTAGTTAGGACGTGTCAGGTCTTTCGTCATAGTTATGTTTAGGCACTTCCTTTTGATTAGGAAAAACCATACTCATGGGAATCTGGTTGTTATTTTATTTGCTCAAACTTGCTTGTGTGTGTTCAACTCCATCTTTTAGATCATTTATTGATTTTTCCCAAAACTACATGCATACTCCCCTTCTTTCTTGCATAACGATTGAGTCAATTTGCTTTCCAAGAGAGTGACACCCTATCTAAAGGCCTGCAAGGATAGGATTTGGCTTAGGGTGTTACATGTGTTCTGAATGAAATTATTTGCAACAAGATATTGATATCATCAACCAAGCAAAAACTTAAAAATGCCTTTTGTAGAAGTATATAGATGCAAATTGGAATGATAATGAGGAGGCATTGACATCTATGAATATTTAAGATCAGATTCAATTATTGCTAATGTGATTTGCTTTGAATTTACAGTTACAATATGTGATTTATTTTATGTATTAAAGATATGGTACTGTAATTTTGTAGATTTGGGTTGTTGTAAGTTATTTGGATATAGACATATTCTGTTAAAATATTACTTGCTGAATTTTTATATTCTAATTTTTTTTAAGTAATTTACAATTTAAGCTGTAACTTTATTAGTAAAGAGTGAAGCTTATGCTCTAATTAAGAATTTTTAGTTTATGACTTGAGGAATTGATGCATGTATTTCTAATGGATGGTTTAGGAGAAGAAGCTTTGTGAAGAATTTAAGCTAAATATTTTGTTTTCGTGATTTTTTTCTATATAAACTGTATTTGATCAATGGTGATTGTTTAGGATTTTTTGGGATCTTTTCGAGTAAATATGAACTAATTGTTCTTTTTTCTTTTTATATGGGTCCCGAATATATTGATTTCAAAGTGCCGCTTCCGATGGAGTTGATGGAATTGATGGAGTTGGTTGTGTTGGGAGAAGAACCTTCACTCGAGATTTAAGGTAAATAATTCTACTACTTACTTATATGTATGGAAATTATTTTTAACTTGATATTCTTTGTCTATGTTTGTAATATAACTAATATTAATTATTACTCCAATTATTAATTTTTTTTTAGTTTTTGTATACTGTATATGTATTTCAAACTTTATTAGAAAAGCATGTAATCCTTTTATTTGGATGTACAATTTTATCTTAATTTAGAGAATTCAATGTTGTTAAAATCCTTTACACCTTCATGACTACTTTAACTAAAAAATTAACTTTCAAGAATACGAGAATATATAGCTCTGTGTGTAATCCCAAAATTTAAGGTGAATCATTTTACTCTTTGCATATGTCTATATAAATTATGGTTAATTTATTATTTTTTGTGTGTGCTTGTAATATTTATTTTACTCTAATCTATTTGTATTATTAACTTTTATTTTTGTTTTTATTTTCAACCATATGTCTTTTTAACTTTAGGAAAAATATGAATTAATTGTTCTTTTTTTTATGTTGGAATTTAAGTACACTGATCTCAAAGTGCCGCTCTTAGCGGAGTTGACAAATTAGTAGAGTTGATTGTTTTGGGAGAAGAACATCCACCGGAGATTTAAGATAAATAATTTTGGTCCTTACTTATGTTTATGTAAATTATTTTTAACATATTATTCTTTGTGTGTGTTTGTAATATAATACTCTAATTACTGTTTTCTTTTTTTAATATTTCTATAATATACATGTATTTCTAACTTCATTAGAAAAATAGATAATCCATTTATTTACATGTATAAATTTATCTTAATTTTGAGAATTCGATCTTGGTAAAATTTTTAAACATGTTTTTCTTATTATATTTTTTGTGCATATTAGCATTTTAATTTTGAATCATAAATATTTATTAGTATTTTTCTATGATGCATGGACCCTGACACGAACACGGGACACGACACGATACAGAACACGCCGACACGCGAATTTTAAAATCTTATAAGACACGGGGACAAGCATACATATAAAATATAAAGTATTTTTTAGATAAATCATAATAATATTTTGATATTTTATTAATATTAAAATATAAATTAATTTTTTAATTATTTTTAATGTCTTATTTTAATTATATCAAGTATTTAAAATATTTTTTATTTAAATAAATAATAATAATATATACTATATCTAAATTTATTTCAAGAATATTTGTTAAAAATAAGACTGGTCATGCTGACACGTGATGGTATTTAGGTGTGTCCAAGCGTGTCCGGTGAAGAGTTTTTTATTTTTTATTAAGACACAGTTTGGACACAGCAGACATGCATGTCAGACAAGTGTCGGTGAGTGTCGTGTCTGAAATGTGTCCGACACACGGACATGGCAACTCAGCGAAGTGTCCGTGCTTCATAGATATTTTTAAATATAATTTAATCTTCTTTTTATTTGTAGATGAAAATAGAAGGAATGGAATAAAGAAAGAATATAGGAGAAAGAGAATCATTCATTGTAGCAGAGGTGATTTCTCTATTTTCTACTCAACTTTAATTTCTAATTACTTGCCATACCAATCCATATCTTTTTCTGATACCACAAATAACATGTTGCTTTGATCACCATACTATAATATCCAACTATCAATACGTTTGGTGGTCATGAATTAACAAATAATTGTTATTTATTTATCAGAACAACAGAAATTGTAGTACTAAGTATTCAACTATGAAGGGTTCAGCAGTAACAACAGTGGATTCACAAACATTTCTGTTGGTTCGAGGCCATCACTTCAATAGTAACAATAAATTCGAGTAACATGGAACACACAGAAGGGTTAAGGTCGAAAAAAGAATATAATAAACAGTAATTGAGCTTTTGTGATTGTGACTTACGTAGTCCCAGTTCAACTCAATAATAATTTAAAATAAAAAAGTTCAAGAGTAAAAATTTTTGCTGTTAACATTTTAATTCCAAATTATTTTTGGGTTAATATGGGATTGAATGAGCCACAATCATAGAACGTCTATTGTTGTTTCTTATATTTTTTTTCTACCTTTACAATTCTACATGTTCTATAATATTCGAGTTTGCTGTTTTTGATAAAATGATTGTTTTAGACTATCATAAATGTTCCTGGATCTACTAGTATTACGTTTGAACCCTTTATGGTTGAACACTTGGTCCTGTCACTTCTGTTGTTTTGATGAATAAATAACAAAGATTTATTAGTTTTTGATTATCAAATGTATTGATGATTGGATATTACTTATTAGAATATGGTGATGAAAGAAAAATATTATTTGTAGTATCAAGAAAGAATATAGATTGGTATAGTGGGTAAATAGAGACTACAGTTGGATAAAAAAGAGAAACTCACTATAATAATATAGTGGTTTTGTTAATTGTAATGGTCATTAGATATTTTAGATTTAATTTTTTGGGACAAACTCGGACAATTTTGGGTTAAAAAGAATATTAAGAACCATTTTTAAATAATATCGATTTTTATCTCTCAATAGTATATACTAAAAATATTATAGTTTAATCATTTCAATAACTATGCAATATTCACCCACATGTAACTTTGACAACATTTTTCAATAAAGCATAGGAAAAAAAAAGGAAAGGTAAAGTAATATGCTTTCGTTTCTCTATTTCTTTTTCCTTTATGTTAAGGTTTAGATTAAAAAATAGTAATTGATGAAATATAATAAGTTTGTGCGAATTTTTAGTTTGTCTTTTTTTTTATCTTTAATTAGCATATAAATAAAATCAAAAGTTAAAATAATTGTATTTTTAAGTCATGTATTTCCGCATCTCTTTATATTTTCAATGCTATCTCATAGATTTTTATTAGCGAAATGTATGTGCATGTTAAAGGAATATTTTTTGTCATAGGACATTGAAATTTGAAGAGAGTGCATGTGCATCTTGAAATTGAAATGCAAGTACATCTTGAAAAAATACTTTTAGTTATAGATGAAATGATATTTGTTTTTATAAAAATATTTAAACTATCATATTTTGGTGATATTAAAATTTTACTGTTTTTTTAGTTAAAAATAATAGAGTAGATATATAGTTTAATTATTTTTTAATATATGGTATTATAAAGATTTTTTAAGCAAATAGTAACTAAGATGTTTTTTATCCGGGCATTGCACCGTCTCTGCTAGTATATATATATTTGGACAGAGGTCATATTTATTTATTTTCAGTAAAAGGATAGTTTTGGCACTGGAATGGGGCCTGGGCCTAGTTTTCTTTGCTGAAGAAAGTTAAGTTAGCCTAGCCTAATAAGTTTCCAAAAACCTAAGTGGAGAGGATATCTTTTGCAACGCGAAAAGCGCGAAAAAGTAAAAAAAAAATAAAATAAAATAAAATCATTATCCAACTCACTTCCATGTCGTCGCTGATTCTACTGAGACCCTCCCCGGTGGCGGTGGCGGTGGCCGCCACCCCCACCACTGGCGGCGTTCCTCTAACACCAACTTTCACTTCCGCAGCACCTCCACGTCAGAAATCCTCTCCTCCTTCAAAACGCTCCACCAAAACCAACAGCAACCACATCATACCCATAACACCACCCACTCCGTCGCCGTCAACGACATTCACAACAGAAGGTTCTAATTCCTCTTCCGTTCCTCTGAAGAAGGTTCTGGTTCCCATCGGCTACGGCACCGAAGAGATGGAAGCAGTTATCTTGATTCACGTTCTGCGCCAAGCTGGTGCTGACGTCACTGTAGCCTCCGTGGAGCCTCAGCTTCAAGTTGAAGCTGCTAAGGGCACCAAATTGGTCGCTGATACCTCCATTGAAGCATGCTCTGATCAAATTTTCGATCTTGTCGTTTTACCTGTTAGTTATTACTTTTCTTGGTTTTTTAAGTGATTTCATGACACAAGTATAATTACTATGCAGAGAAATAAAGAAAGGGTTAATTGATTTTTAAAATTACATTTTTGCATTTTATTTATAGGATGATATATCATTATGCTTATATATTTACTTGTAAAGTATTTCATAGTATTATGATATATGAATTTTTTATGAAAAAGGTTCAAACCAAGTTTCATGATGAATTCACAATTAGGCAGCATATCGCATACCAATTCATCTACGTACCGAAACGTCATATGTATATTTTACACACAAAATATTTTACATATGGCTACATATCTGTTTCGTATCGGAACATATTGTATTCCATGTAACTATGGTTCAAACTCTTTTCAAGACATGGCTATAGTGAGTAATTGTGTGGCTTGTTTGCATTGCAGGGAGGAATGCCTGGCTCAGTGAGGTTAAGGGATTGCGAGGTGCTGCAAAAAATCACATGCAAGCAAGCTGAGGAAAATAGGCTCTATGGTGCTATTTGTGCTGCTCCAGCCATTACCCTTTTGCCATGGGGTCTACTAAGGAGAAAGAAGGTACTAAACTTGGTTGGATCAATATCTGTTACTGTTTGAGGGTTTTACTTAGGTTAACAATGTATTTGCATGGCTAATTTTCTCTAGCGTGTTATGCAAGACTACATGTCACCCTGCATTCTTTGACAAGCTGCCGACATTTTGGGCCGTTAAGTCAAATCTTCAGGTTTCAGGAGGGCTTACAACGAGCCGTGGACCTGGAACTACTTACGAGTTTGCTTTATCCTTGGCCGAGCAGCTGTTTGGGGAGTCCGTTGCCAAGAACATTGCAGGATTGTTGGTAAAGTGTTTGCTTGATCCTAGCAATAATGGCAATAAAACTCAATTACGAATTTTTTTAATTATCTGATGTAGAATTCTAAACTGGATTCTATTTCCATTTATTTTATGATTTATTCAAAAGCCTCAAATTGTAATCCAACTATCCAGTGCTAGGTTTTAGCAGGCTGTACTGCCAACCAACTAGATGTTATTAGATAGTTGAACTAGTTGAAGTGAAGAATGTTAACTAGAAGTAGAAATGGGGAAAAGTGATTACCAACAGAAAAGGAGGAGCAGAAGAAATTAAGTTGTAGAGTGACAAATCTGCTTAAATCTATGTATTTCATTCTAGATCCTAAACTTTTATTGTAATTTTCTTTCTTAGAAAAGTATGGTGTGTCTAAAGTTCTATGTCTGACCAAATTACCCTCCCCCTCTCTCTTTTTTTATTTTTCAGTTTATGAGAACTGCCGATGATAATGCAGTGAAGGAGTTCAACAAAGTTGAGTGGTCTGTTGACCACCATGCCCCTAGTGTAATTTACTGTCATATCATCATAATTTGGCAAGACTTCTGCTGTATCATCCTTCTGCGACATGTATCTTAACTATAAGTTATGATATTCAGGTTCTTGTACCAGTTGCTCATGGGTCTGAAGAGATTGAAGTTGTGACTCTGATCGATATTCTACGGCGAGCAAAAGCTAATGTCATAGTTGCATCCATTGAAAAGACTCATGAAGTTTTAGCTTCCAAAGGAACCAAAATTGTTGCTGATGTATTAATTAGTGATGCTCAAGAGTCCTCACATGATTTGATAATTCTACCGGTAAGATAAATTTCTGGAAATATATATGAAGACAGCTACACTTTTTATTGTGCTGGTATTCTGTACCCTTGAAGTCTACACTGCACAAAACAAATAAATAAATAAATAAAATCATAAAAACTGCATGGAGCATAGGGTGAAAACCGAGAATGAATCATCACATACTTACACCTGCTATCGTTATTTTGCTGGGATTAGAGTAGGGTTGATTATCGCAGTTGATTGAACAATTGCTTTAGCTTATGGAACTCAATGGACGATTATTTTTTTTTGTCCCACGTATAATTTGTAGTTGCTTATCATGAATTGTTTAGGGAGGTACTGCTGGAACTGAAAGGCTAAGCAAATCTAGAATTCTGAAAAAGCTCCTTAAAGAACAGAACTCAGCTGGAAGAATATATGGGGCTATCTGCTCTTCGCTTTCCATTCTGCATAAACAAGGTTTACTGAAGGTATTTGACATGCTACTGTTCATATTCCTGATAAGTAACGCCCTATTGAAATGATGAAATTTCTTGTTACAGAACAAGAGGGCTGCAGCTCATTCGTTGATTATCGATAAAGCTGAAGATGAAGCAATCAATGGTGCTGCCGTAGTTATTGATGGCAAACTAATCACTAGTGAGGGACTTTCTACTGTAACTGATTTTGCTTTGGCTGTTGTAAACAAACTATTTGGTAATGGAAGAGCAAGAAGTGTAGCAGAAGGCCTTGTTTTTGAGTATCCTAACAGTTAGGGCATCTGATTTAAAATACTTATAGAGGAGGTGGAAAAAAGTTATATCTAGGGCGTGTATGGTTGGAAGTAGTAAAATATGGTGGAAATTTTCATGGTGGAGCTCACAAGTAAAGTTACACATGAAGTTCATCCAGGAAAATTTGCCCTTTATTTTCACTCTCCAACCGAACACACCCTTAGTCTAAAGAGACGAGGACCATACCGTGTCCAATAGCTTCATATTATGAGTTGTTTGTTCCATATCACTTCACAAAACATGGATAAGTTGAAGTTGCTTGGACAAATCTCTGATGGATTTGTAATCTTGTACACAACCATGTTGATATCACTTATCAGAAAAGTCTATGATCTGAATATGAAACGGTTCATCGTTTCATCCATGTTGATGGTAACAATTTGGCATCACCATCTTCCTTGAGTGTCATCTTTATGGAGAGGATGTTGCTGACTCGGATGGGAATGCCATTTGCCAGTGACTCAAACCGGAGCTTCTCGGATTTTACTATGTAATGTGTGTGGAAGAGTAAATTAGAACAGATTCAACTTTCTAATGTGTCTTTGAGAGGTAGTATTCAAAGTTGAAACTCTTCATGGTTCACTGATTTCTTCTCTTTATAAAGCTCTGAATTTTTCAGTTTAGAAAGGTTTGTTAGCAACTTATTTGTTCATATCTAATCTTATTTCTTATTTAAGATGAAATGAAAATGTTGCATTTGTAAGCTTAGGCCAAATGACGAATGTATTGTAATAATAAAAAATGATAGGTTAGAAAGGGAGATTGAAATAATTTTCTCATATTCTTTTGGAAGTCCTTCAATAACTTCCAGTTAGTGTTAAATCAAGAAGGACACCTACTTGTCTTTGATAAGCATATCAGAATTCAGAATAATAAAAGTGTTGTCTTATATTTTTGGAATTGATTTAACTTGAAATGAAAGGAAATAAATTGAATTAGAAATGAATGAATGTTTAGAATCAATTATGTAAAAGAGAAATTGATGCAATGATTTTACTTTATATTTTTATTTTTTGTTTACCACAATTTTCTACCACCATTGCTAAGTGTGCTAATAATTGCAACCATCGCCGTCAGACCATTGCCTCTGGTGGCTGGACCGCTGTCGGATTCTTTTAGGCCCTCAATCCCTTATGTTTTATATTCATACATAATGGATAAAAATGACTCTTATATTTAGTAATGTTACATATTCAAGTCTTTTATTAAAGTCCAACTAAGTTAAACAATAAAACTTACAATAATGTTAGCCATAATTAATTTTTGTTATATTAGACTAATTTGGTTAACAAAAAGATTTGGATGTGTAATATTATTCTATATTTAACACACCAAATCGTTTTAATCCCAATTAAATTTTCCAAAAGATGAGAAAATCTGTGACAAATGTTTAAGTAAATTCATAGTATTTACAAACCAAACTTAGATTGATTAAGTCACTCGTCTATTTAAACAAGTGTCGAGAGATACCGTAAAAAACCAAAATTCATAGTATTTAGAAGTCAATTTAATTTCTATGTTTTATCCATTCCAAATAAATAATTTGATTTTGAAATTAAATCAAACCCGTTTAATACACTCTTAAATAAATGACAACGAAATTGGTGGGACTCCATATCTGGCCTTTGGTATATCTTGCAATATGAAGTATATCATTTATAAAATCAAATTTTAATTGTCATTTTCTCATATACTTTTGGTTCTGTTTCCAAAAAGGAAGAAGGAGACCAAATATAAGCCACATCAACACACTTTGGTTTTTGGGTATTAACATCAACACTTGTTCAAGATGACACCCCTCCTAATCAGCATTTAACTTTGAGAATTGATAAATCAAGATTACATATAATGACAAGACGACAACCAAATTATTTTTTTAGGATGTTCATTATGTTGACCTTTGATAAGTACTTGAAATAAAATGTAATTGTAACCAAAATTCCAGACGCAACACACTCCTTTTTCTTGACCCAAAAAAGGAATTGTGTGTTGTGACTGCAAATTGAATTCAGCAAAAAGGGGTTGGAAACTTAAACGGGAACTTAAAAGGGACAATACAAATATCCAATTTAATTCGCTTGTCTCAACATCCTCCAACATAAGAAAATAGAACTAGCATTCAACCAAATACAAATAGTTTATTATACAAGATGCAAGTTTTTCTAATGTACATCTCAACTCTCTCCTACTTCCTATACATAAGAAAGCTACCACCCCTATTATCTATGTAGGACTCAATTCCAATTACATCAGACACATGAAAATTATATATCATATTTATGTGGAACCAACATAAAATTTAATGGTTGAAATTCTTCTACCGGAAGAATAGACTCCTCCCACTAAAAGAGCATAATAAGAACTTTTTCCACATGCAATAGTCCAATCCTAGTGACATAAAGATGCCTTCCTTTTTATAGCAGTCGCTTTAAACAAAGACCAAATTTGGTCTACCATGGACCTGTAACTGTCCTTCTCAAGCACTGTCTTTTATTTCCCAATGGCCAAAATGAAGAATCCATATTCTGCCAAAAATAAAACATGTGAATTTTTCTTTTCTTTTTCTTTTTATTTTCAGTCTTATATTAAGAATTATAAATTATAATCATATAAATCCAAGAAGTCACCCTCCGTCCCAAGTCCCAACCCAATATATATAAAGCAAAATAGATAACTTACCTGATTTTTCTGCATTTCCATCATTTCTTCCTGTATTAAAGAATATTAAAGAAAATTAGTCAAAAAAATATTACAAAAACCACAGTTGAAAACAAAATTATTATTGAGGATGTATTGCACAGTGACAACATTTAACATACCTGCTTTTTTTGCAATTCTTTGTTTATTTCCTTAAGCTTCTGAACTTCAGCTTCTAGTTCAAAAGTATAGGCCTGCGAAAAATCGATAGAAACAGAATTTAACAGTTGCTTGCACTATGAAACATGAAACATCAAACCAATTTTCTCTTAATGCTGATATCTAAGACAAGGAAGAACATAAGAATTTAATGTGTTTCCTATTTACAAGAATGCATAATTTGATAATTTAGAATTAGAAGGCTAACCTGCTTGCGAGCCCTTGACCTTGCAGCTGATTCTCTATTTTTGATCATTCTCCTCTGTCTCCTCTCCACAACTTTCTCTATAGCACTGCACTTCCTTCCCCTGTTGATTACATAGGGAACCGGTGACAACGACATTGAAGAAGTATCCACACTGCTCTTGGCAATCATGTCCGGTGACATTTTATTTGCAGGAGTGGCACCCGGAGCTGTTACATTGGTCGGGACTAAACCAACAATTCCAACACTCGCCAGCCCATTACTTTGAACTACTGCGCCATTCATCGAACGCTCCGGCACTCCAATCATCCCACCCCTTGTGCCAGGGCTAGCAAGCTGAGCATTGTTCAACATATGCATAGGAGAAGCAAAAGCCACATTTGAAGGCTTGGGGAAAAGGGGTGGCGGCTGCGGGTGCTGCTGCTGTGTTTGTTGCTGCTGAGTATGGTTCGAGTTTAGCGACAGAGGAGGAGGAGGAGGCTTGGGAACCAAGTTATTACCAAGATTGTTCCCATTACTTCTATTTGGTTGTTGAAAACCAAGAAGTAAACCATTGCTATTGTTTGATCTAGCAAAGTCACCACCACCATACCAACCATTGTTGTTAGCATCAGGCCTTGCCATTTGTTGAGCTTGTTGAGGAGCATCTTCTCTCACAACACCAGCTCTCACCAAGAACTCCTCCAATGTCATTTCTCCTAATGCTGGTTGCCCTTGTGTTTGAGGCACAGATGAAACCCCATTGCTACCTCCATCTTTGGCTCCGGCTCCAGTGCTGCTGCCACTGCCACTATCTTTCATCAAATCCCTCCAAACCTCATCAACTGTTTTCTGACTAAGAGTCCTTGGAAGCGTCAAAGAGCCTTGTCTTTGCAAGTTCCCATTCAGGTTGTTGGAATCACCACCACTGGCGCTGGCATTTATACTGGCTGAAGAAAACGCCAACGCCTGAGACTCCTCGGCAGTCCATATATTCTTCAAGAGCTCATCCATGTTCATGGATCCAAAATCCTTCCCAAACCCCCCTATTGTGTTCTGGAACTCGTCAAAAGTAAGCGAATAAACCGAAGGCTGCCTCACCAGAGTGACATTTGCCGGTGGTGGCTTCCCACCCATTCTATCACCATTATTGGTGGGGTTATCACCATAGCCCCTGAAGTTCATTTTTTTATTGAGACCCCACTTTTTTTTTCCTTTTCTCCTTCTAAAACTTGAAGTGGAAGCAAAGAGTTTAACTTAAGCAAACAATGTCTTACGTATCAATCATTCCCAAGTAGATCATATGGTATTTTCAGCGTGCTTTGGAATGATTATCCTTCTGATTCAGATCTAACTATTCACAACACTGAAGAAAAACATTAAATTAACAAAGTTACTTGCAGCAGATAATTAAATCAAACCCTTAAAACTCCTACCCCACGCTATATTATAGTCTACAAAAACCAATAATCAAGTATACATTAAAAGTAGAAAGGAGAACAAAAAAAATCTTTCAGGTAGTAGAGTTCTGTCTCAAATTAAAATATCTGAAGTGAAACTTAGATACATGTTAAGTTAAACAGTTAAAACATCTTGTAACAGTTTGAGAGTTATAAATGCAACCGCCTCTGCAAGAATCCAAAGCAGTTGGAGAACGGTAAAGTAAACATTGATTATTACCCAATAGAGAGTATAGAAATATCAGATCAACACTTCCACTTTTTATGCTGCATCAGATCCACACTACTCTCACTCAACTCATTGCCTTTTAAGAAATTCACAATTTCACACTTTAAAGAGGTTAAGTTTTTTGTCCGAATTTGGTTGGTTAAATTAGATTTGAGTTGGTCACTTAACTAGTACTACTTACTTAGCTCAAATCTGATGTAAATGGAACTTAAAATTTATTCATATTTTTTCTAACAAAAACCCAACCTTTTTTCTCCGAGTTAAACCACTTAAACTGGAAAAAGAAACCACAAAAAAAATCTCTCCGATGCGTCACTCAACCCCTAAAGACCTGCTTTTTATTTTATTTAATCCATAAATTAACTAATTAATTAGTTAATTAATTAATTAAATAATTAATTAAATAATTATTAGATTATCTTCCAGAATTTCACGCCCAATTATGGAAAGTCTTTCCCCTTTTGCTCAACCACTCTCATCCGAAAACTAAACAACTCGCAGCGAAGAGGAACTCCAAATTCCTCAGTTTCTCGCCATAATCGAGCTTCGCCGATATCGTAAACCCCAAATTTGGTCAAATTAAAAAAAAAAAAAAAAGAGTCAAAATGTCTCGAAGAAGATTTTGACAAACTTAAAATGTTAATTAAATAAGAGTTTAATCACACGAGAGACAAAATAATAATAATAATTTAAAAAAAAAAGAATAAGATCAATCAATCGGTTAAGATACGGGGAAAAAAAGTTGGCGGCATTTAAAAAAAAAAAAAAAAAGAGGTAAGGTGAAGAGAGTGAAATAAAAAGAACACGAAGGAAGGAGGACAAGGGTTTAGGGGTTAATTTTACCTTTGGAGAGTGTGTTGAGTTGGTTCGAATTGGAAGAGAGAGTGAGTGTGAGTGAGAGAGAGAGAGAGAGAGTCGTGTCGCAGGGAGCTTTGAGGTTATGAATTGTGGTGCTTTCGACAAGTGTCTTTGTGCGAACAACACAGACACGAGGCGCCATTTAAGCACTGCCTCCAATCTCTTATGCATTCTCTCCTTCGCTGTGGCGTTTTTTTTTTTTTTTCTTTTTTATTTAGAATTTAGCGATTTTAGATAAAAATATTTGTTTAAGATATTATAAATAAAAAGAACAAAAATATTATTGATTTACAGGACATTTTGGACCCTCGGATAAAAATAAAAAAAAATATTTCGGATACATAAAAAATAGTTATTAATTGAGTTATTAAATATTGGCGTATATAACTATATTAAATATACAAAAAAAATAACAATTTTATAACGTGTATATTTTTTATAATAAATATTATTTTGACACTAATTTTTTTAACAACTAAGTATGTGTTATCTTTATTTTGTTAATAAAAAATAATATAAATATATAATTAATTAATAATAATTATATTTTTATATAGATATCAAGAATATTTAGTATATAAATAGTATTTTTTAAAAATTAATTAATAAATTAATTACTAGCATTTAGTATAAAATATATAATAAAATATAAAATATATATTAAAAATAAATTCAACAATATATATTTATACATAAATATATAATTATAAATTTTTTATATATACATAATATTTTTATTGTATATATACATATATTATTTAACTTATTTTTAATATATTTATACATTTATATAATATATATATTTTTTATATAAGTGACTAATTTTTAATATGAGTAAACTATTATTTTTATCTATTAAAATTCTAAACGTCAATAAATCTACCCACAAAACAATAAAATTAAAGTTGTACTCACGAAAAATCGATTTCATATAATAAAATTATTCAAACCCCTAAAAAATTGTCCAAAATCTTTAAATTACCTTTTTCTTTGCTGCTACTATCATCATTCTCATTTTTCTAAAGATAACATTCTTTTACCATCTTCTTCTTTCTTAGGTCATTTTCATCCAAGATGATTTAAAGAAAATCATTGCTTACAAAACCGTTATATCCAGCATGATTGTTGGCCTCAGAACCGGCTCCACTGTCAAACATGCTATAAACCGAATCAGCGAGCTTCTCTATCAAAGCAAGTTTAAGGACATCGTCCGAATTTCCACTTTCAAGAAAATGCATGAGCAAGTCCTCTCTCTTGAGATTTCTTTATCGGATCTGAACTCTCACCCATTGTTGATTTCGTCATTGACGATGTTGACAAGATTGATCCTTAACTTAATCTCGTCAAGGAGTATGATGGTTCCTTCTTGAGGAAGAAGATGGTTGAAGATGCTTATAAGAAATTTGTTGTAATTGTCCATGAGTCCAAATTCGTTAACTATATTAGTGATAGCGGTTTGGCCATGCTCATTGAAATTATTCAATTTTGTTAGAAGTTCATTGTTTCTAAATTTCAGAATCTCTTTCAAGAATCTAATTGCATTGGAAAGCTCAAACTTTGGGAGAAAAGGTTGAGTCTTATATCACTAATAATGATAACTATATTTGATTTGTATTTCAAGCAGAGTATTGGAGATTTGAAGGTCTAGCAATTCTATTTTGTAAATAGTCAGTATGATGGAGTATGGAATGTTCATTGATGTTGAAGAGAGAAAAAAAAATAATTTGAGAATTTTGAGTAATTTTTTAAAATTTGGATAGTTTTGCTTGACAGAACTGTAATTTTTTATTGGTATAACTTTAATTTTGTTATTTTGTAAGTAGGTTTGTCAACGTTTTAAATTTTTATGAGTAGAAATAATAGTTTATTTAATTGATAAAAATTAATTTTTTCATATTTATTTTTAATTATCTAAAAAAATAGATGTAATAGATTAATTATTCAAAAATTTTGCATGCGCAGTTTCTTTTAAAAATGTAAAATAGATATAAAATTTTATTCTTATTGCTTAAATAAATTTTTATATTTTCAATTAGTCTAATTTATTAATTAATAAAGAAAATAAATAGAATTTAATTAAATTATTGAGAGAGAAGAAAAGAGAGATGATGGGAGATGGTAATGGTGTCGAAACGTGGTCCAATGGTTGGAGAGTTAAATCGATGATGTGATGTTGGACCAATGAGAGCGCGAAATGTGGGATCATCTCCAACAATTGATGCTGCTTTCCGACAAAGTATTGTACATGCTCATCAACTCTTGCCTTTTTTTTTTTTTTTTTTTTTTTTTTTAAGATTTTTCCTCTCTGTTAAATTATATTTATATTTAGACCCTGCAATTTATTAAAATTAAGTACACACTACATTTCTGTTTGACCAGTATATGCTTTTCTCCTGTTGCGTCATTAAATTTGAAATCAAGTTTAAAATAAATTATATAAAATCATTTTTAACCCTCACAACCTCTCTAGGCATAAAAATTTATGTAAATGACATTTTTGTTATTTCAATTAAATAGAATTGTTTCACTCGATTTTTATAATTTTAATGGAGTGTCTTGATAAAATGTCGAAATTGAGTTTATATCAAGATCTCAAGTATTAAAAAATAGATACGATTTTTTTAAAAAAAAGAGTGAATTCGATTCAAAAATTACTTGATTATGGTGTTAAGACAATTTTACATTAGAAACTTAAAATCACTAGTGGTAGAGTATTTAAAAAATAAACAATTAAATAAAATAGACAATGAAAGGCATAAAATATTGATTAAAACAAAATAATAACAAAATTTAAATATAATAAACGATAATAAACCAAATAAGCAAAAGAAAAACAAGTTAAAAACTGACTTCTAACATTCATATGCACTTGCACTTTATGTTTTTCCGTTGCATTGCGTGGACTAGGAATTTTATGACTTTATATGATGATTTAGTGTTCTTAATTGAAGTATTGACTCTTCTAAATTTCTATTATTTATAAGACATGGAGATGGATTTGCCTTGGAGCATGTTGTCTACTATCTTACTTCCTTCTTTTTTTCAGTCATAACATGTCTTGACCATGAAAAATTTTGATCCCCAAATTTTGACACCCACATTTCCTTTGGTCTTCAAGTCCCATGTTTCTTCAACTTGCTCCTCGAATCCCGCACCCATATTTTTCACTTGGTTTTGATGATCGAGTAGCAAACCTTGATGCTCAAGGAAAGGCAATAATTATCTTTTAACTTTAACGCTCTTTGTACCATTTTTTTTCGACTTCAACTTATCTGTCTCTGCTTCTATAGTCGAAATTACTGACAGTTGAAACGCTCTCTTGTCGAGAAAAATCAATTTTTATACCAACAAGAACAAATTAAAATAAAAAGTAAAACAATACTATTTCAATTGAATTTATTAGTTTAGATTAATACAATAAATCTAAGTTTATTTTTTGGTTCTGCAATTGGCGTAATATAGAAGAGGTAAGTATATTTTCATCCAATAAAAAAGTGGTGTGTGCAATTTTGGTAAATTCAAAGAATGTAAGCGTAATTTTCATTTATCATGTTATGAGTCAACACTCAATTTTAAGGTTTTTTTCTTTTTTTTTTTAAAGAAATAGTTTGATAATGATAAATATGAGCATAAGGAGATCAATTTAGTGAGATATTCTACAAAGAAAGATATTGTGATTGATGTACAGATAAATGAGAATTGAAAAAATCTTTATTGAAGCTTTGAAGATCGAGTGCTCTAAGGTTAATCGAAGATAGCGTACCGATATAGAGATGTGTGATTCGATGAGGCTTTTTTCGAAAAAAAAAATGGGACAGAGATCTTATAAGCGGTTATGTAATCTTGTGTACTTGGTGAAAATAGTTACTTTCCATAATCTCTAAAGAAGGTAGGTGACAGTTTAGGATGGTCGAAAAAATTTATAAATGAACAAAATTTAGAAGAAATAAAGATTGAAATTCGATTTTAAAAAACACTTTCACACACTTACATTTTCAGTGACTTTCTGAGTCTGTCAAAAACTTTTTTTTTTGTAAAATTCTTTTCATATCTTTATATTTCTTTTTAAATTTATCTGTAATTTTCTTTCATGCAAGTTATTTCCATTTTGCAAGGTACTATTTGTCTTCTTTTTAAATTTTAAATTAAAAATTTTAATTTTAAAATTTTTTGATTTTGTCATAAGCCTTTTGTTTGTTTACTTTCATTTCTCTGTTTTGTCTTTCTGTATTCACTTTTCATTTAATTAAATCATTTAATGCCAATTTTTTCTTTTTTTTTTTTGTTTTGTTCAAAAAAAAAAATCTTTAGTGCACATTTAAAAATTGGTGCTTGTTTAAAAAATGACTAGATTTCATTTTCAGATTATTAGATATTAAACTAAATAAAATTTATTAAAACTTTGCATAACAAATATATTTTTTATCAAAAATAATTATGATGTTTGAATATTTTAATTTTTATAAAAATTACTTTCTATTATTTTTTTTCTGTGTTTAGAATTCAAATTTAAAATTACTTATTAAAAGAAAGAGTATTTATCATTCTAATCGATCATGTGTTGGTAATTTAATGAGATATATGATTATTAATAAAAAAATTATTTTATATCAACGTAAATTAGTCAAGTTTAGAATAATGCTTTATGAACACAAAAGTTAAAGAAGTATTTGTATGTATTTATATATATTATGTCATATATTTTTAATAAAATAATTAGTTCGTTATTAAAATAATCAAATATTTTACCGAAATATAGTCAAATTTATCATAACATATTAAACTATTTTATAATAATATAATCAAATTTTTTTCATAAATACTAAATAGGTTTAGTTATTTTGCTAGCCTTTATAATTTTATTCTATTTTTAATTTTCTCCTTACTATTTAAAAATTTGTAATTAGATTCTTATAATAGATTGTTTCGGAGGTTACTTGAAATGGTGATTTCGGCCTGAGGTCCAGACTCTTTATGAGGCAGCGTTCGACTTGTGTTAGTGCCAAGGTGCTGCCGTCCAAGTTCCTTGTGAGGAGATGTGGTGGTATCTGTAAGAGACTCCAATACTTAAGTTAGCAAGAGTTTTAAGCAGGTTTTTTTCTATATTGGGTCCTGAATATACTTGAGGGTGTCAATGTATTTATAGTAGAATAGATAACCGCCTTTTAGAATAGTTCCACCTTTAAGGGTGAATAACTGTTCCCTTTTGTTAGAGAATTCGTTGAGATCTTCCTTCTAGATAAATAGAAGATATCCTGGGAGACAGTTACTTATTTAGATAAGTAGGACTGAACTCATATCGCTGTGTCCGACCTTTATAAGGTCGAGTAGGGGTAGATCCGAACAATGTCAGTAGGTTGGCCTTTATTCATTTTGGGCCTGACTGAATTGTGGGCCAGTCCATGAACAGTACCCCTACTTGAAGTCGAGCTTTACAAAGTTGGGCTCGAGCAATTAAATGACCAAGTCAAAATGTTGACCTATAGATAAGTTGTTTAGTAGTTTTGAGGTCTAAATCCAAGAAGATTGGTGGACTCAACATGATTTGAATCATGTAACGCTTTCATAACATTACTCAGTAACTATTTGTGCGCTTTCTCCGTGCGGCTATCATTTTGTTGTAGTGTAGTTGTTACTTTGTCATTTTGTAATCAGATATTACAAGTCGTTTTTATGTTCTGTGCGACTTGCCCTCTTTATATGACTTGTTTTTGGCCAAGTTCTTTTTCTAGAATTGATTTGTACAACTCATTCTTTCCGAGTTATTTAAGGCTTGTAGGCTCTGTATGACTGGTTTTATCACATCTTGCTTAACTAGAGAATATTTCTTGTCCTAGTTTCGTACAACTTGTTCAGTTCGAGTTATTTTGAGGATGCATGACTTGTTTTAATACAATCACCTTTCTGAAACTTATTTTGATTTTGTATAACTCGTTTTATACCGAGTTGTTTTGAAGGTTTAGGTTTTGTTGTACGGATTTGTTTTCTATACAAATAAGTTATTTTGAGACATGATTATTTTTTGATCGGATTTCATGCAACTCGTTTAGTTCAAGTTGTTTTGCAACTTAATGACTTATTTTAATACAAGTCATTTTTGAAACTTATAGTACTGATTTTGTACGACTTGTTTTGATACAAATCGTTTATTTCAAAACTCATAATTATTTCTGAGTATAACCTTATCTAGCTTGTTCGATACGAGTAATTTTAAGGTTTTATGATTTGTTTCATTTCAAATCGCTTAATTATAACGTGGCTATTTCTTGATCTGATTTTATACAACTCCTTTAAATCCAAGCTGTTTTTAGGACTTCACAACTTGTTTACTTTGAGTCCTTTTAAAGTATCAGATCATCTTTATAGCCTTCGGATTTCGTTGCTTTATCCATTGTGCCCCTGCTCGAGGTTGAGCTTTATGAAGACGGACTCGAGCAATCAAGAAAATAGGATTATCGAATGAAATCTTTCAATGATTTGTTCAGCTTGTTTGATTCGAGTTGTTCCTAGAGTGATAGAATTTTATACGACTTGTTTTTAATGAAAATCACTTAGATCATATGGTTATTTTTTACTCAATTTCGTTCAACTCATGAGCTTGAGTTGTTTTAAATCATCAAGCCATATTATAACCATTAGACACCAATTTGAACCTCGTCGCTTTATTTGAGCGACCATTAAAAAGGTTGGCTCGTAATTTTTGTGCTTTGTCGAGCATAAATTGGCGCCTTAAGTGAAGGGATTATATGCTTATTCCCTCCCTTTTCTAGTTTTTACAAGATTGTCATCCTTGTATATGATACAACTCATTTCACCCAAGCTGTTTTAATTGGATGATTGTTTTTACATTTTGATTTTGTTCAAAATGTTTACAATCCTTTCTTTCCTTTCCAACTTGTTTCTGTACGATTTGTTTGGTTGAAGGATTGTTGTTCTTGTCATTTTTGTTTTTACCCTTTTGATTTTTTACAACTCATTTTATATCGAGTTGTTTCAATTTTGCTATAGTGATTCATTTTGATACAAATCCCTTTTTAATGCTTTGCTTTACTAATTTGTTTTGATACAAATCACCTTTAAAACTTTGCTCTCAGGCTGACACAACTTGTGCTTGATACAAGTTCATTAAAAATATGGTTGACTAGCACAACTCGTTTAAACCGAGTTGTCTTTACATTGTTGTAGATGCTGGAACAAGTTTTCTTCGCACAACTTTTTTTGTGAAGTTGTTCACATTTTATACAACTAGGTAGTTTATTTCTGGAACTTGTAGAGATGAGATCGTGGGATTGGAATTTTGTACGATTTATTTGTTACTCGTGTGGGTCAAGTTGTTAAATCGTATTTATGCCTCGAGGGTATATTTAGTTAAGTTACTTTTGTAACTTGTTCTAAACACAACGTTTTCTTATTAGGATGGGGTCTTTTTCGGTATATCTTGTCATACATCGTAGCCATTCTTTGTCTCAAAACTTATTTTCTTATCCGAGTTTGCTCTTGAATTTCTGGAAAGAGGTCGAGTTCTTCTTTTTGAGCTTGAATATTACTAGCTTTGTTGTAGAATTTCTCAAAGCCTCTTATCTTATCTGAGTTTGCTCTCAGATTCCTGGAAGGAGGTCGAATTCTTCTTTTTGTGTTCCGACTTCATTGCAGAATATTTCCTTTGATTTTTATTTATTTATGTCGATGGGAGTTATGGATTTTATGCCATATGCATGTCGAAAGGGAGATTATTCAGTGGTAGTTGGAGTTGTTCCATATCCTTATTATAGCATTTGTATGAGATTTGAAAAGTCGGTCAGTAGAAGCTAGCTCGTAACACCTTTTGCCGGTGACCTGTCCCTAGATGAATTCCACAGATTTCACTGTGGGTTTCATCTAGAACCTCTTGTATTTAAAGTCGGGACATACTTTAATAGAGGTGTTGAGATTCCTCTTTTATAGAGAATATTACAAATTAAGATGTAGTGCTGAGCTTCTTTCATTAATCTCCTTGCTTTCCTTTGCTCTTGAGAAAGGATGTCAAATTTGATATATTAAACGCTTGGAGTTATCCATTCCTAGATTGTGAGGATGTCTGTTTTGTTGACTTCTTTTGATCCTGAAGGTGTCTGTTCCGAGGGTTACCTGAAACTGTAGGTCGATCTCGGACGAGATCTTCTGTACTGATCGGCGATGACGTGTCTGGCGTGTGGGTGGTGGCCAGAGTAGTCGCGTCTGACTTGTTGGACTGGTAATGCTGCTGATCCTTTGTCACCGGAGGGTGGTGGTACCTGCAAGGGACTCCGATGCTTAAGTTAGCAAGTGTATTAAGCAGGTTTTTAGTAGAATCAGAGTATGAGTTATACATGGGTGCTCCAGTGTATTTATAATGGTGTAGAGTGACCTTCTTTAGATAAGATAAGTTAGTTATCTTATCTTATCTTATCTTATCTTATCTTATCTTTAAGTGAGGTCATCTTATCTTCAAGGAAACCGCCCTTATCTCTATAGGCTTGGGCTGCCTTTGGATTTGGGTCGTGTTCCTCCATTTGGACCCTTTTTGGGCTTTCCTAGTGATTTGGCCGAGCTCTTTGAGAAGAGGTCGGATAGTCTGACCTGAAGAGGTCGGTCGCCTTGTCGCTAAACATCCCAGGTCGGATAGCTCGACCCAGGGTATGAACAGTGCCCCTGCTTGAGCTCGGTCTTTCTTTTGAGGTCGAGTCTTAGTTTTAGGACTTCGATCCTTCTCTAGTGAAGCCAAACTCGAGCATTTTGTCGACTTTGCTGAAGCTTTTGAATGTGAAGCATTTTCCCCTTTGTTTTCTTAAAGCGCGTGCTTTTGCATTTGGGGTTCTCGTCTTGGAAATGTGCGAGGGTTTAATACCCTCATTAATTGATTTTAATGCCCCGTTTCTCTTGCCTCTTTTGTTTTGAATTTTATACTCAAAAAACGGTTTTCCTTTTCTCTGTAACTTTCCCTCCTTTTTCTCTCTGTCTTCTTGTTTCGCGTTTCTTTTGCGACGCTGTTGGTGCTTTCTTTGTTCTGAAAGTCCAGATTCTATCTTCCGTCTTCAACTTCTTTGAAGCTTTCTCCTTTTTCCAAGTTGGTTCTACTTTCTGCTTCTTTACTTCTTTCGTCGCTTTGCCTTCGATTCTTTGGTAAAGCTTTGATTTTTCGTTTGAATGCATGTTGGAAAGTTTGAACCTTTTCACATCGTTATACCCAATTGTTGCTGTGATGCATGTTTCTGGCATTTCTCCTGATGATTGAGGTTTTTTAGGGCTTTGCATGTTTTGCTGCCTTTTTATTTGATTTTGTAGCTTTCTGGGGTAATGGCTTCTGTTCACACCCTGGTTCGAGCTATCCGATCCGGAATGATCAGCAATAAAGCGACCGACCTCTTCAGGTCAGGTTACCCGACCTCTTCTCAAAAGAAGTCGGTCAAATCGACAGAAAATCCCAGTAAAGGGCCCAAATAGAGGAACACGACCCAAATCCAAAGGCAGTCCAAGCCTATAGAGATAAGGGTGGTTCCCTTGAAGATAAGCTGACCACAACTCAAAGATAAAGATAAGATAAGATAACTAACTTATCTTATTTAGAAAGGTCACTCTACAACCACTATAAATACACTGGAGCACCCAGGTATAACTCATACTCTGATTCTACAGTAAACCTGCTTAATACCCGTGCTAACTTAAGCATCGGAGTCTCTTGTAGGTACCCCCACCCTTCGGTGACCAAGGATCAGAAGTGCAGCCAGTCCAAAAAGTCGGACACAACAGCTCTGGCCGCCACCAGCCAGCCGGATACGTCATCTTCGACCAGTACAGAAGATCTCATCTGAGATCGACCTACAGTTTCAGGTAACCCTCAAAACATTGGCGCCGTTGCCGGGGAACCTGGAAGTCATCCCATCCCCATGGTGGACGACCGTGACAACGACCACGATTCAGATTTGGAGGACAGAACGCCGCACAAAAATACGGATGCTACACCAAAAGATACTCCAGAATCTAACGGAGACAAAAACTCATCAAATCCAGGAGTAATAGAAGCACTTCAAAATCGTTTAAAGCAACTTGAAAAAGAAAGCCAGCACTAACGAGAAGTTGGCAAGGATCTACAAAGAGAGGTAAGGCGACGTCGAGAGCTAGAAGATAAAATCCTACAACTCGAAGCCGATCTCAAAGCAAAGGCTACCCGGACCACCCCTGAAGACAATTCACGCAAAGATCAAGATCCATTCACTAGGGACATCATGAAAACTAAAATTCTTAAGGACTTCAAACTCCCGTATATGACTCTGTATGATGGCACCACAGACCCCAACCATCACCTCAGCAACTTCAGAAGTAGAATGTACCTCACCGACGCCTCGGACGCTATTCGCTGCAAAGCTTTTCCAACGACCTTCACGAAGACAGCAATTAGATGGTTCGACAACTTACCTCCTAAGTCCATCTCAAGCTTTGACGACCTAGCCAAAAAATTCCTGGCCAGATTCTCCATCCAAAAAGACAAGGCCAAGCACGCTCCCAGTCTACTAGGAATCAGGCAAGGAGATCGGGAAAGTCTTCGCAACTACATGGAGAGATTCAACAAAACATGCCTAGACATACAAAGCTTGCCAACAGAGGCCTCCATCATGGGCCTCATCAATGGCCTACGAGAGGGACCTTTTAGCCAATCTATATCGAAAAAATATCCCACATCTCTGGATGAGGTGCAGGAGCGAGCAGAAAAATATATCAACATGGAAGAAAACTCTCAGTTGGGAGAAACCTCAAAATTCTCCGGATTCTCCTACCGAGACAAAGATAAAGAATCCAAAAAGAAGGAAGATCGACAAGGGGAGAAAATTAAAAAATATCACAATTACACCCCTCTTAGGGTATCTCTGGTAGATGTCTACAAAGAAGTCTGTCATACGAAAAAGATACCCCCAGCTCGACCACTCAAAGGCAAAAGAGGAGGAGGAAATCGGAACGAATACTGTGAATATCACCGAGTCCGAGGGCATTCCACCAACGAATGCTTCGACTTAAAAAATATCATAGAAAAATTAGTGAGAGAAGGAAAACTAGATCGGTTTCTGGCCACCCGAGATGATGATCAAAGAAAGAGAAGAAGGGATGAAGATGTCGGACGAATCGAGTGATCACCTCGTACGCCAGAAAGACATGTCCATATGATACACGGAGGATTTGCAGGAGGAGGAATCTCCAAATCATCCCGCAAAAGATATTTCAAAGAAGTATATCATGTCGAAGGAAAGGAGGAAGCACCCGACATCCCTGCAATCACATTCACCAAAGAAGACGCATCCGGTATCATCTCAGGACACGACGACCCCATGGTCATCACCATCATACTGGCAAACGCCAATCTCCACCGCACATTAATAAACTAAGGGAGCTCTGCCGACATCTTATTCAAAGCTTCCTTCGACAAGCTCGGCTTAGAAGAAAAAGAGCTTAGAGCATACCCTAACAGCCTGTTCGGACTGGGAGATACCCCAGTACAACCGCTGGGATACGTGTCACTACATACAACCTTCGGAAAAGGGAACCAATCCAGAACACTCAAGATAGACTACATCGTGGTCGACGTGAGTTCAGCCTACAATGCCCTAATAGGTCAGACAACACTAAATCAACTCGGTGCAATAGTCTCAACTCCACATCTATGCATGAAATTCCCAACTACAGAAGGGATAGTTACGATAAAAGCAGATCAAAAGATGGCACGCCGCTGTTATATCGAAAGTCTAAACCTCAGAGACAGAAGAGAAGAGTTCCATACAATTGAGCTTGGTGGAGTTCAGAGACGAGAAGAACTCCGTCCATAGCCCAAAGGAGAAATAGAGAAAGTTCAGATCGGAGATACCTCGGACAAAACAACTAATATTGGCACGATCCTAAAGGGAGACGCAAAAGAATTACTAGTACAGTTCTTACGAGATAATGTCGATCTCTTCGCATGGAAAGCTGCAGACATGCCAGGCATAGACCCCAAGCTAATGTGTCACAAGTTGGCGGTCTATCCAGGATCTCGGCTGGTACAGCAGAGACGAAGAAAACTTGGGCCAGAACGATCCCAAGTTGTGGAAGAACAGGTACAAGCACTACTGGAGGCAGGATTCATAAGAGAAGTCAAGTACCTACTATGGCTAGCTAACGTTGTCTTGGTGAAAAAATCAAATGGGAAATGGCGAATGTGCACCGACTACACCGATCTCAACAAAGCCTGCCCAAAAGATCCTTACCCACTTCCAAATATCGACGCTCTGGTAGATGCTTCATCCGGATATAGATACCTCTCGTTTATGGATGCATATTCCGGATACAACCAAATCTCCATGTATCCACCAGATCAAGAAAAGACCTCGTTTTTGACACCAAAAGCAAATTACTGCTACATTGTGATGCCTTTCGGTCTCAAGAATGCGGGAGCTACTTATCAAAGGCTAATGAATAAAGTCTTTTCAGATCATATCGGAAAAATTATGGAAGTCTACGTGGACGACATGTTAATAAAGACACAAAGTGAAGAGACATTAATGTCCGACCTGGCTCAAGTGTTCGACACTATAAAGAAGCATGACATGTGACTCAATCCCGCAAAATGCACCTTTGCAGTAGAAGCGGGCAAATTCTTAGGTTTCATGCTCACACAAAGAGGAATTGAAGCAAATCCGGATAAATGCCAGGCCATACTCAACATGAAGAGCCCAACTTGTGTCAGAGAGGTACAACAACTCAATGGGAGATTGGCAGCCTTATCCAGATTCTTAGCGGGATCAGCGATAAGATCTCTCCCCTTCTATGCCACTTTAAGGAAAGGAAAGAAGTTCGAATGGAAAATGGAATGCAAGCAAGCCTTCCAGGATTTCAAAAATTTTCTGGGACGACCACCTATCCTAACTCGACCACGAGAGGAAGAACCACTCGTATTGTACCTTGCGGTAGGAAGTCAGGCAGTAGCCTCAGCACTGGTTCAAGAGGACAACAAAGGGAAACAACCTGTATACTTCATTAGTAAAGCGCTGCAGGGATCCGAGCTGAACTACCAAAAAATAGAAAAGTTCGCCTATACTCTCATACTGATATCTCGACGACTTCGCCCGTACTTCCAGGCTCACACCAATAAGGTTCGAACCGACCAGCCCATAAAAAGGATATTGCAGAAAACAGATCTAGCAGGCAGAATTTTACAATGGGCAGTCGAGTTATCCGAGTTCGACCTCCAATATGAAGCTCGGACAGCCATCAAATCACAATACTTGGTCGACTTCATTACAGAATTCACAGATACCCTAGAAACCCCCACAGAATGGAACCTCTACGTGGACGGGTCTTCGAATAAGACTGGAAGCGGCGCAGGTGTGATAATAGAAAGCAACCAAGGAACCCAAGTTGAGCTTTCCCTCAAATTTGGGTTCCCGGCCTCAAACAACCAGGCGGAATATGAAGCATTACTAGCTGGTTTGAAGCTGGCTAAGGAGGTTGGAGCTCAAAAACTCAACATCTTCAGCGATTCACAAGTAGTCACCTCAAAAATAACAGGGAGCTACCAAGCCAAAGATCCCACCATGAAAAAGTATTTGGATAAAACCAAGGAACAACTCGGACAACTCGGGGAATATAAGATCTGCCACATACCCCGCGAACAAAATGCCCGAGCTGATGCACTCTCAAAACTAGCCAGCACCAAACCAGGGGGCAACAATAGAAGCCTCATCCAGGAAATGCTGTAGAACCCATCAATCTCGGAAGAGGAAAAAGTCCTAGCCATAACAAGTCAGGATCAAGGATGGATGACCCCCATAATTAATTACCTCAAAACAGAAACACTCCTCACAAATGAGTAGGAGGCAAAGAGGTTAAAACGGGAGGCTTAGTACTACACTATCATAAACAACACCCTATATAAAAGAGGGATTTCAATACCACTATTAAAATGTGTGCCGACCTCCAACACAAGGGAAGTTTTAGAGGAAGTACACAGTGGCATTTGTGGTAATCATCTCAGAGCACAAGCTCTCACCAAAAAAGTACTTCGGGCGGAATTTTATTGGCCAACTCTACAAAAGGAAGCTACAGAGTTTGTAAGGACATGCCCACCATGCCAGAAACATGCCAACTTTCACATCACCCCGCCAGAAGAGCTCATCAGCGTAGCCTCGCCTTGGCCATTTGCAAAATGGGGACTCAATCTTCTCGGACCCTTTTCCCAGGGATCGGGACAAGTTAAATTCCTCATAGTCGGGGTAGACTACTTCACAAAGTGGATCGAGGCAGAGCCCCTAGCCAACGCCACTGCTCAAAGGAGCCGGAAATTCCTATATAGGAATATTGTCACAAGGTTTGGGGTTCCATACTCCATCAATACAGACAATGGCACCCAATTCACAGACGCGAGCTTCAAAAAGTTAGTAGCCGACTTAAACATAAAACCCCAGTTCACCTCCGTTGAACATCCCCAAGCCAATGGACAAGCCGAAGCGGCCAACAAAGTCATATTGGCTGGGCTGAAATGGAGACTGCAGGATGCAAAGGGAGCCTGGGCCGAAGAACTTCCACAAGTCCTGTGGGCATATCGAACAACGCCACATTCCACCACAAACGAATCACCATTTCGACTAGCATACGGAGTGGCGGTGATAAACCACAATTTCATGGTTTATCTTGTGCTCAATTGAGTGGTTTTTATCAACTCTTTACCCACTTATTCATACTATTTGCATGGTTTTACATTGCCTTCCTAATTATGTGCTTTTATTGAAAACATGCTTCTTTGGCCTTAAGATCCCTATGTTTAATCCTCTCTTATTACCATTAGATGCCTTGATATGTGTGTTAAGTGATTTCAGAGATTACAGGGTAGGAATGGCTCAGAGGATAGAAAGAAAGCATGCAAAAGTGGAAGGAATACAAGAAGTTGGAGAAACTGCTAAGCTGTCCAGCCTGACCTCTTCGCACTCAAACGGCTATAACTTTAGCTATAGAGGTCCAAACGACGTAGTTTTAGTTGCGTTGGAAAGTTAACGTCAGGAGCTTCGATTTGATATATAATATGCCATAGTTGCCCTGACGCTAGGTGACGCGAACGCGTGCTCCACGTGGACGCGTCGCAGTTTCGAAAATCAGCGTGACAGATTTCTTCTCCAGCAATTTCTGGGCTGTTTTCGACCCAGTTTTTGACCCAAAAAACATAGATTAGAGGCTATAAAGTAGAGGAATCCATTCATTCATAAGAACAAGCTCACAATTCACAATCTTAGGATTAGATGTAGTTTTTAGAGAGAGAGGTTCTCTCCTCTCTCTTAGGATTTAGAATTAGGATTCTTTTCACTTTATGATTATTTCATCTTTTGAGATCACAGGTTCAATGTTCCTTTTATTTATTTTTCCAATTTATTTTATGAATATCCATGTTAGATTTAATTTCTTTTGTGAATGCAATTCGAGGTATTTTCAGATTTAATTTTGCTTTGCTTTATTTATATGAATGCTTTTAATTTAATTTAGATATTTTCCCTTTTGGCTTTGGTTAAATAATTGGTGACTCTTGAGTTATCAAACTCATTGTTGATTGAAAATTGGAATTCTTTAAGAATTAATTCGAATTCCAATAACTCTGACATTTCCCAAGGAAAGACTAGCACCTGAGGAATAAAAATTAATTCATCCACTTAACTTACCTTCATAGTTAGAGGTTAACAAGGTGGGAGAAAAATCCAATTCTCATTACAATTGATAAGGATAACCAGGATATGACTTCCAGTTTTAATACCTTGCCAAGAGTTTATTTTATTATTACTATTTTATTTTTCTTATCATTTAACATACTGTTTCCTTACTTTCAAAACCCCCAATTTACAAGACTCATAACCAATAATAAGAACATACTTCCCTGCAATTCCTTGAGAAGACGACCCGAGGTTTAAATACTTCGGTTATCAATTTATTTAGCGGTTTGTTACTTGTGACAACCAAAACGTTTGTAAGAAAGGTTGATTGCTTGGTTTAGTAACTATACTTGCAACGAGAGTTTACTATAACTTTTAAACCATCAATCTTCAGTTCTTTCAAAATGGCGCCGTTGCCGGGGAATTGCAAACATGTGCCTTATTATTGGTTATTGTAAATATTTGCTTTTTACCCGTTTATTTGTTTTTATTTTTGCTTTTTCGTAAATTAAGAGGTTATTGGTTGTTATTTAGTTATTAAAAATTTTTCAAAAAATTTGTTCTTGGTGTTCATCTTGATCTTCAAGTTGTTCTTCGTGTTCATCTTGACCTTCAAGTTGTTCTTAGTTGTTTTCTCCGTTTTGATCTAAAAATTTTAAGTTTGGTGTCATTTTATTGTTTTTCTCTTTCCTCATTAAATTCAAAAATTCAAAATTTAAAATTCAAATTTCATATTTCAAATTTCGATTTTCAAAATTCAAATCTCAAAATTAAAAAAATTAAAATTTTAAAATTTAAAATTTCAAAATTCAAATCTTTTTTCAAAATTCATATCTTTTTCAAAATATTATCTTATCTTATTTCAAAAAAATCAAATTTCAAAATTTAATATTCAAAATTCAAATTTTAGATTTGAAATTTCAAATTTCAAAATTCAAATTTCAAAAATTTAAAATTCAAAATTTCAAAATTTCAAATTTCAAAATTTAAAATTCAAAAATTTAATTTTCAAATTCAAAATTTAAATAAACTTTTAATTTAAATTTGTTTTTATTTTCGTTTTTAATTTTTATTTGCTACTATGAACTCTCACCCCTTTGGCTATGAGTCTGGTTACAATTATGTTGCAGGAAGAGGAAATTACAATGAGAACAGGCATCAAGGTTGGAACAATCAAAGATGGGAGGAGCCACAAGGATTTGATCAACCCTCTTGGCGACAACCACCTCCAATGGACTATCAACAACCACCACCATATGCCCATGAACCCTTTCCTCAACATGACTTTAGACCACCATACTCACAAGCCCCTTTCCACCATTCACCTCCATATGACCCTAACCCTCATCCACCATACCAACCATATGAACCATATATAGAACCACCCCAATTCCAACCCAATTACTCCCAAGAACCACCACCTCTATATACACCATATCCATATCCATCAATCCAAGAGCCTTATAGTCCTACTTATGATACCCAAGCGAAACAAGAATCAACGGATCGTCTCACGGAAACATGTGCGAAACTTCATGCCACACTTCACCAATTGAATCAAGCAATAAATAGACTGCCTTCCTGACGTTCGAACACTCAAGGAACCCCCATGGCTTCATGTGGGCAATCTAATGAAAAACGTAGCATGAAGGAGATATTAGAAACTCCAGTAGACAGTACGGAGCATGACTTTGTACTAGAACAAGTGGAGGAAGCTGTAATTATGGAAGAAGAAGAAGTTGTTGCAGACTTAGGAGATGCTGAACCTCCATGGGAAAGTCAAGACATAGAACCTCCTTCCAAGATGGTTGCATTTGATATTGAGGAGGGTGTACAACCTCCAAGGCATATCATGGTTAAGGACTTGGAAGAGGTCGATCAAGAGATGGAGATTAAAGAAGAAAAAGCACTACCTCCCATGCCCTTGGTAAGTAATGAAGAAGATATTGAATTGGAAGAAAGCTACCAAGAAGAAGAGGTTGAAATCAAAGAAGTTTGCAAAGAGGTGGAAGTTGTCAAAGAGCACAAGGGAGTAGAGCTTGAAATCACCTTGCCAAAGTTATTAGAGACCCCTCCCCCTAAGTTGCCATCATCCTTCACAACATTCAAGTGGGTAAAATTCATATCCCTTAGCTTTCTAATCCCATTTGAATATGGTCTACTGGAGATGGATGGTCAACTTAGAGCTCTTTGTGGCATTAAGAGTAAGAGGAAGATAGCCAGTGGTAAGAATTGTCCTGCAAGGTTCATTATGGTTGGAAGCTTAAAGTTTAAATGCAAGGGTTGGTGTAAAGCTCAACTGAATGGGTCTAGGAAGTTATTTGGCCGCTTTAGTGAGAATTCAGATTGCTTGCTACCTGGATGGAATCATAATGATCAACAAGAAGACGGGTGCAAAAGCAAGATTTGGGACCCTGGAATTCAGTCTAGAAATCAACGCTCTTGGGGCCTTGTCACTTGCTTTAACATACTTGAAGGCTTTCTGCGCCTATTTTGGGATCCCGGAGGCCATTGGAATTACAAACATTGGTGGAGATTCCTGGATGAGTTCAAGCACAAGCCGCCATGACAAGGAGCTCACCAAATGTCCAACTTAAGGACTTTAACTAAAAGTGCTAGGTAGGAGACAACCCACCATGGTATGATCGTTCCTTTTTCAGTTTTAATTCTAGTCTGCTTTATTTGTTTTTAAGTTTTATTTTATTTCATTGGACCTGGAATCATGCATAACATTCATATTAGCATTGCATTCTGCATACAGCATTATTTTAAAAAAAAGAAGCACGCATGCGACGCGGCAGCGTCACTGACGCGTCCGCGTCACTGACGCGTCCGTGTCGCTGACGCGTCTGCGTCGCCAATGCATTGGGAAGAAAAAAATTGAACAGAGAGTCACGCGATAGCGTGGCTGGAGGTGTGCCTTTGGCACAAATTGATCCACGCGACCGCGTCGCTGATGCGTCCGCGTCATGTGGGAACTTTGGCCTCCCACGCGACCGCGTCACCCACGCGGCCGCGTGACATGAAAATCGACGTGAAAAGGGTACATAGCCGAAAGTTATGTTAGAGTGGTGCTGGACTGGTGCTGAACACCCAGCCTTACCACGCGGACGCATAGCTCATGCGTCCGCGTCACATCCCTGTCATGACCACTCACGTGATCACATCGACCACGTGACCGCGTCACCCTGATATTTGGCAATAATGCATTTTAAACAGAGAGTTGTACGAGCGCGAGGCTGCCCTCGCACCATTAGAACAAAATGCGTCACACATCCGCGTGACCGACGCGACCGCGTTGATTAATTTAAGCGCAAGTCGCGCGACCGCGTCCCCACGCGTCCGCTTTGCTTGCGCCGCACAGCTTATCCAGATCAGCCAATTATCTTATCTTTTCTTCCCCAATCCTAATTTCTTCTATCTTTTCTTCTTTCTTCTTTCTTTCTTACTTTATTTCTTTCCCTTCTCATTCTTCTTATCTTTTATTTTATTTTATTTATTTGCATACTTTCATTCATTGCATTTTAATTTTGTATATTTTTATTTTCTTTTCTAAATTTATTATTTTACCATTGGTGTTCAAATGTTCTTATTCAAATGTTATATCTTTTCTGGTATTATCTTAGTGCTTATGACTTGTTTTATTCTGATTGGGTAACATTATTTAAATCAATGCTAATCTTTTATGATACTTGTACTTCTCTTGCATTGATATGAACTTATACTATCTTACATTACCCACATTTTCCTCTCCTTTGTTGCAAATTTTGCACCAATAGTATGCCATGTGCTTATATTGTTTTCTCACGTACATGTTGAAGCTTCCATGTAAATGAGACCCTTATCATTTGTCATTAACCCAACCATACTTCATTTATTTTATTATCTTTATTATTGGGTTACCTTTCTTCCCTTTTTCTTTCAGGATGGCCACCAGGAAGAGAACCGGAAGACGTTTACATGGGGAGACAGACAAGTCCATCTGCAAAATCTTCGGAGAAAAGCGCCAGTTGGAATAGCCCATCCACCTGCACATCTTAGCATGCACCGAGGACGATGCAATCTTTAAGTGTGGGGAGGTCGATACCGACTTCCATGGGTTAGTCACTTCATATTTTAACACCAATGTTTAATTTTCTTTGTTAAATTAGTTGTTGCATTTGCATATTTGTTTGATTTTATGCATCTAGTTACTACTTGGTTAAAGTAATAAAATTCTTTTAAGACCCTATCTTTGAAAAATTTCACTAATTTAAATTGAAAATTTTTTTTATGTTAAAACTTGTTTGAAGTTGTATTTGGAACATGGTTTTTGAGCCAAAGAACACACAACCTGTGAGATTTTGAGCTTAATTACATGGTTACATTATTTAACCATAAATTTTTATTCTTGTGTGTTTTCTTCACTATGATTGCAATCTTTGCTTTGTTCCATTCTATATGTCCAATATTTAATGTATTTACATGTTTGCATATGATTGAGGCCATTGTTTGATTTTAGCTCACTTATCCCAAATAAGCCTACCCTTTACATCACCCTTGTTAGCCACCTTGAGCCTTTTAATCCCATTCATTCTATATTTTACCACATCACTAGCCTTAAGCAGAAAAACAAATTAAATACCCCAATTGAATCTTTGGTTAGCTTAAGATAGAGAGTGTGCATCAACTAAGTATGAGGAAATTATGGGAACATGGGTTAATAAGGGAATGTATCATGATTCTAATTTATTTGAATATTGGGAATTTGGGAACCTACTCATGAAAAAAAAACCAAAATAAAAAAATAATGGAAAATCCATGTGCATTGATAAGTTATGTTTATTTCTCTACAAAAAAAAGAGAGAAAAATCCAAAAATATTCAATAAATAAGTAAATAAATAAGGAGACAAAATTATCCCAATGCTAAGTTAATAAAAAGATCAATGCACATGTGATAAAAGTAAAGAAATATCAAAATTTTGGTACATGAGTATGGGAATCATATAAATTTGGGAATTATGGGTAGCTAGGCATGAATTTAAAAGTATATAGAGTATATGTATATTAGGTGAGAGCTTAGGCTAATTAAAGATTCATATTATAGCTCACTTGGCCATACATATATCCTCACCCTTACCTTAACCCTATTACAACCTTGAAAAGACCTCATGATGTTTGCATTGGTACATTAAATTTTTGTTGATTGGTTAGATGAAGAACAAGGTTTAGAAGGCATGATTAGAGAAGAATAGAGTGATTAACCTTAGACACTTGAGAGATTAGAGTGGTATACATTACCAGTAAGGGTTCAATGCTTGATTCTATGTTGCCTGCTTTCGTGAGCTATCTTCTTACAAGTTTACTTGTCTTTTATTGTATAATTTGAATTAGTGAAATCTGATCCATGTTTGTCTTGGAGAACTTATTTATTTTTAACCAAGTAGGTAGAATCATTTTGCATGTAGTTGCATTCATATAGATAGGTAGCATTTCATACATTCTATCATTCCTCTTCACTACTTTTATAGCTTCTCTTGAGCTTAGCATGAGGACATGCTAATGTTTAAGTGTGGGGAGGTTGATAAACCACTATTTCATGGTTTATCTTGTGCTCAATTGAGTGGTTTTTATCAACTCTTTACCCACTTATTCATACTATTTGCATGGTTTTACATTGCCTTCTTAATTATGTGCTTTGATTGAAAACATGCTTCTTTGGCCTTAAGTTTCCTATGTTTAATCCTCTCTTATTACCATTAGATGCCTTGATATGTGTGTTAAGTGATTTCAGAGATTATAGGGCAGGAATGGCTCAGAGGATAGAAAGGAAGCATGCAAAAGTGGAAGAAATACAAGAAGTTGGAGAAACTGCTAAGCTGTCCAGCCTGACCTCTTCGCACTCAAACGGCTATAACTTTAGCTACAGAGGTCCAAACGATGCGGTTCCAGTTGCATTGAAAAGCTAACGTCCGGGGCTTTGATTTGATATATGATATGCATAGTTTCTTTGACATTAGGTGATGCGAACGCGTGCTCCACGCGGATGCATCGCAGTTCAGAAAATCAGCGTGGCAGATTTCTTCTCCAGCGATTTCTAGGCTGTTTTCGACCCAGTTTTCGGCCCAGAAAACACAAATTAGAGGCTATAAAGTGGGGGAATCTATTCATTCATAAGAACAAGCTCACAATTCACAATCTTATGATTAGATGTAGTTTTTAGAGAGAGAGGTTCTCTCCTCTCTCTTAGGATTTAGAATTAGGATTCTTTTCACTTTATGATTATTTCATCTTTTGCGATCACAGGTTCAATGTTCCTTTTATTTATTTTTTCAATTTAATTTATAAATATCCATGTTAGATTTAATTTCTTTTGTGAATGCAATTCGAGGTATTTTCAGATTTAATTTTGCTTTGCTTTATTTATATGAATTCTTTTAATTTAATTTAGATATTTTCCCTTTTGGCTTTGGTTAAATAATTGGTGACTCTTGAGTTATCAAACTCATTGTTGATTGAAAATTGGAATTCTTTAAGAATTAATTCGAATTCCAATAACTCTGACTTTTTCCAAGGAAAGACTAGGACCTGAGGAATAAAAATCAATTCATCCACTTAACTTACCTTCATAGTTAGAGGTTAACAATGTGGGAGAAAAATCCAATTCTCATTATAATTGATAAGGATAACCAGGATAGGACTTCCAGTTTTAATACCTTGCCAAGAGTTTATTTTATTATTACTATTTTATTTTTCTTATCATTTAACATACTGTTTCCTTACTTTCAAAACCTCCAATTTACAAGGCTCATAACCAATAATAAGAACATACTTCCCTGCAATTTCTTGAGAAGATGACCCGAGGTTTAAATACTTCGGTTATCAATTTATTTAGGGGTTTGTTACTTGTGACAACTAAAACGTTTGTAAAAAAGGTTGATTGCTTGGTTTAGTAACTATACTTGCAACGAGAGTTTACTATAACTTCTAAACCATCAATCTTCAGTTCTTTCAGGCGGCAATGATCCCAGTAGAGATCGAGGAAAGGTTGCCTAGAGTGGTTCATTACAATGAGAAAGCCAACTCCCAACTTCAAAGGGAAGAGCTCGACCTACTTCCTGAAACCCAAGAAAAAGCTCGGATCAGGGAAGAAGCACTAAAACGTCGAATGGCTTCTAGATATAATCAAAAGGTAGTGCCAAGAGGTTTCGCTGAGAATGATCTCATCCTAATCCGAAATGATATTGGAACAACTCGACCCGGAGAAGGAAAGCTGGCAGCAAACTGGAAAGGACCCTACCGAGTCATAGAAGTACTTGGGAAGGGCTACTACAGACTGTCCAAACTCGAGGGACGAGAGCTTCCCAGATCATGGCACGCTTGCAACCTAAGAAGGTACTATAGCTAGAAAAAGTAAAAGATCTCATCATAGGATGCACTCTTTTTCCTGAAAAGGTTTTTTAATGAGGCACCAAGTTGAGATTCAGAAATTATCCGACTTAAAGGGATAAAAAACTCCCACATGTATATATTTGCATTTTCTTTTAAATAAAGAATATTTTAGATATTCTACAAATTCTCAAGATGCATTAATCTAAAGCATTCATTATCCGATTATAAAGCAACAGATCGGCAGAAAAGTGAAAAACAAATTCACTGCACGATCACGATAAAGACCAATAGAGATGAAAACACGATTCATCTAAAGGTCGACCAGACAAAGATAGAAACCACCTTCTATAAATCGGCAAAGAAGAACACAAAATAATGCAAGAAGTTATCGAAAGTGATTCGAAAAAAGAACCTGACGAGGTCTTATGGATTGCTAAATAATAACTTAAAGACTGGCCGACGTTAAAAAGTCGGACCAAGTCAACCCAAGTTATCAGCGAATCCCTGGAAAGAGGTCTGGCCAACCCTATAAAAAAGGAATTGCTATAACTTAGAAGAGATCGACATGACGAAGTCGGTCTCCTACGAAAAACAAGTTATAAAAGTAATCCCTGAAAGAGACCTGACAAAGGTCCAAGAAAGAGGATTACAAAAATAACTTAGAAGAGATCGATATAAAGAAGTCGGTCTCCTACAACGGACAAGTTATAAAAGTAATCCCTGAAAGAGATCTGACAAAGGTCGAAGAAAGAGGATTACAAAAATAACTTAGAAGAGATTGACATAAAGAAGTCGGTCTCCTACAAACGAACAAGTTATAAAAGTAATCCCTGAAAGAGACCTGACAAAGGTCCAAGAAAGAGGATTACAAAAATAACTTAGAAGAGATCGACATAAAGAAGTCGGTCTCCTACAACGGACAAGTTATAAAAGTAATCCCTGAAAGAGACCTGACAAAGGTCGAAGAAAGAGGATTACAAAAATAACTTAGAAGAGATTGACATAAAGAAGTCGGTCTCCTACAAACGAACAAGTTATAAAAGTAATCCCTGAAAGAGACCTGACAAAGGTCCAAGAAAGAGGATTACAAAAATAACTTAGAAGAGATCGACATAAAGAAGTCGGTCTCCTACAAACGAACAAGTTATAAAAGTAATCCCTGAAAGAGACCTGACAAAGGTCCAAGAAAGAGGATTACAAAATAACTTATAAGAAATCGACATAAAGAAGTCGGTCTCCTGCAACAAACAAGTTATAAAAGTAGTCCCTGAAAGAGACCTGACAAAGGTCCAAAAAAGAGGACTACAAAAATAACTGGAAAGAGGACCAACGTAAAGAAATCGGTTATGGATGGCCAGAAATAAATACAAGTAAGAGCCAGAAAACTGAAATACAAGTTGGATCCACACATCCACAACCTCAAAGGATCCAAGCTACAAGCAATAGGTACAAAACAATCCAAAGAGGCCGAGCAGCAAGGCTTCAGCATTCTCAAAACCCAAAAGGTGCCAAGATAAGTGCAAACAAGCATGATATGAAATACAATATTATAAACAAGCTTCAGGATCAGGCCCAAAGCTTGAAAGCTACTTGTTATTTTTTCAAAATGAAAAGTTGCTAAACAAGCAACCAGAAGGAGTATCAACAGTCAGCAAAATATTCAAATTACAAAATAAAGAGTTTAAAAGCCCACAAGTCGGGCCATCTACACAAACATCCAAGAAAAATCAGCTAAGATCGGGAGCCTTCTCGGCAGCATCAGTACGGGGAGAAGGAGGGCGAGTCTGAATAGGCACCGCATCCACGGTACCATCATCCCGGTTCAAGATCTGACAGTCCGGATCAGAAATGGAATGACCGACCTCACCTGGAGGAATAACAGAAGTTTACACTTTGACAGAAGGCACAGGGGGAGGCTCGATATCGTCATCATCCTGGTCATCAGGGACAATCTTACCATCCCTCACAACATTATCCAGGCTAAAAAGAGTAAGGTCAGCCTCGGGAGTAATAATTCGAACCTGCTCCTTCAGGTTCTCGTAAGCCGTATTCACACTGCCAACAAGATGACCCTGAAGCTCAGAATAATCAGCTCGGGCGATCTCCAACTCCCCCTTCAAACGCATTCCCTCCCGATAGGACGTAACGTAGCTGTCTTTATGCCTCAATGCCGTGTCCTCGGCCAACCGCATAGAAGCCGCTAGAGCAAGGGAACTCACCTTCTCATTCTCCAGATCCTTCTCTAGTTTGGCCACCTTCACCTCAAGCTCCTCTTTCAAGCCCTTCATCCGATTGAATTCCTATTTTGCCTCCTCCATGAAGGCTTTGGTGGCATGGAGAGGAAGATTTTGAGCCGTTCGGTACAAGGCAGCTCCTATATGTGCCATTTTTACACTACTCCTAGTTATAAAGTCCAAATGACGAAGGAGTGATACATCATCTATAGGGAGGACACCGTATGGACCGATCTGCTGATCTACGAACTCGACTGCGTCAAAATCAGGGGCATCAAGGTTGAAAGGCTCAATTGTTTTTTGTTTCTTGTTGGGAGGAGCACCAGAAGTAGCAGCGGAAGACTGCGGAGGCTCGGCCAGGTGAACCCTAGGAGTGGGAATTACCCTCCTCGGGCCAAGAGAACTCGGGACGGGCGGCTTTACCGGAACTTGAGAAGATCCCTCTCCCGCCACCTTGGCCGAGATATTTTGAGCAGCTGCAGCCTTCTTTGCTTTCTTGTAGGCCTTCATGGAATCGTTGTTTTTCGACATCTCTGAAAATACAGAATCGACCACAACAATGGGTTACAATCACAAAAAGAAGAAGCAAAACTAAAAAGCAAGTATAGAAACAAGTCAGACAGTACCCAAAGTAGTTTGAATCAAAGATGGATCACTCAAAAATCTTTTCGTATCAAGATGGGGTGGTTCCCCCCATAAATCTTCAAGAACAATTACAAAAGCCCGCTCAACCTCGTCAAGCATCTCCCATGTATAGAGAGACACTCTCACATTCTTTTGCCATTCTAGAGGAAAGGCAGGCTCATCATTTTCATCAAGAAAAAAGGGGCGGGCCCCCTCAATAGCACAGACTCGGAAGAAATAATTCTTAAAATCTTTAAAAGACTCATCGTACATGGCAAAAACTTTATGCCCCTGGGCCGACCTGAAAGAAACCCAGGAAGCTTTCTTTTTGGAAGACCCTCTGGGCTTGGCAGAAACAAAAAGATAGAGGAAAAGAGTCTGAGAAGGTGTTATGCCTAACTCTTGGCAAAGCAGCTGAAAAATCTTGATAAAACCCTAGGAATTCAGATGAAGTTAGGATGGGGCAATATTACACGACCACAACAAGTCGGTCTCGAAAGCAGTAAAAGGAAAGGTAATGTCCAACTGGCTGAAGAAATATTCATAGGCGTAGAAAAAAGGATGCTCCCCCTCGACAGAAGTAGGAAAGCAAACCCTCTCGTCAGAGTCGGGCGCCACAAGCTCATAATATCTCTCCCGGGCACCACCACCACAAACCTTATGAAGTTTTCTTAGCTCTACACAAAACTCAGCATCCACAACAGAGACACACATTAAGACAAGGGAGTCCAGCAAATCGGACATCCCCTCGGGAACTTTAGAAGACATCTCTACAATGTTATGGCGAGAAGACATGAGGCCAACTAATCTTACAATAAGAAAAGAAGATTGGATTACTAAAAAACATCTCGGACGAGGGGCAAAATAACTCGACTAATATGATACAGAAGAACAAACAGAAAAGGAAAACCCCAAGACTCAAACCAAAGCCCTGGGGTATCCTTTGGAGGCAGTTACAAAGCAAGGATTCAGGAAAAATCTACAGCTTACGTCCCGGCATCTCTCAAACAAGAAAAGTCAAATCACAAACATTTTAGAAAGTCAAAACACAAAAGTCATCAAAGCCACTATCTTTTTACAGTCTATCAGCAAAAAGCATCGACAACATCAAACACGCCAAGCGGAAATCGTCAAAGGAACAACCTTTTTTCAGAATCAAACAAAATCATCATCAAAGGCACAAACAGAAACGGTGATAACATGCAAAAGCCTTAAGAACATCAAGCAACAAGAAAGACGAAAAGTTTCTACAAAGAAAGGAATCGATAAAATGCTCGAGTTTGACTTCACTAGAGAAAGATCGAAGTCAAGGACTCGACCTCAAAGCAGAAGACCGAGCTCAAGCAGGGGCACTGTTCACACCCTGGTTCGAGCTATCCGATCCGGGATGATCAGCAATAAAGCGACCGACCTCTTTAGGTCAGGCTACCCGACCTCTTCTCAAAAGAAGTCGGTCAAATCGACAGAAAAGCCCAGTAAAGGGCCCAAATAGAGGAACACGACCCAAATCCAAAGGCAGTCCAAGCCTATAGAGATAAGGGCGGTTCCCTTGAAGATAAGCTAACCACAACTCAAAGATAAAGATAAGATAAGATAACTAACTTATCTTATCTAGAAAGGTCACTCTACAACCACTATAAATACACTGGAGCACCCAGGTATAACTCATACTCTGATTCTACAATAAACCTGCTTAATACCCATGCTAACTTAAGCATCGGAGTCTCTTGTAGGTACCCCCCACCCTCTGGTGACCAAGGATCAGAAGTGCAGCCAGTCCAACAAGTCGGACACAACAGCTCCGGCCGCCACCAGCCAGCCGGACATGTCATCTTCGACCAGTACAGAAGATCTCATCCGAGATCGACCTACAGTTTCAAGTAACCCTTGGAACAACTTCATTTGATTCTTTTGAAAAAAGGTTGTGTCTTTGATGTCCTTCACTTGGCGTGTTTTGTTGTTTGCTTTCTGATTGAACTGCTATTTTTGTTGCTCTTTTGATGACTTTGTTTTGACTTTATCTCTTTCTTCTCGGGATGTTGCCTTTTGGAAAAGGGCTTTTCTTTGCTGAGAGTTTTGTTGGGCTTTTCTGTCACTGCCTCTAAAGGATGCCCCTGGACCTTGTCTTGGGATTTTCCTTTTACTTGTTTGTATGCTTGAGTCATGCTCTGCTATGAGTTGATTTTGACTTTGCCCGAGATATTTTGGTTGGTAATCTATTTTCTTCTTTCTTGCTGTAGGACTAGTTGTCCTCATGTCTGCTCGCAAAAATATTGTTGAGACATCTTCCCAAGTCCCTGAGGGCATGGCTGATTGGGTGGATTCTATGGTTCTTCTGTGTGTTTCGTTGGTTGACTCTGAGTTTTGTCAGCAGCTTAGGTAATTTCATAGGATTTGTAGTAATGGTAGTGATGAAAAGAATTATGAGCTTGTATCTCCCAATTCTGAAGAAAGGGTTTGTTTTTCTACCCGAATTGTTGGAGAACGCCCCTTTTTCTATGCATACGACTTCTTTTTTAGTCAAATGAATATTACTCTTCCTTTTACCCCCTTTGAGACCAACCTATTGTGGTCTTGTAACGTAGATCCATCCCAGCTTTACCACAACTCCGAGGGTTTTATAAAAATCTTTCAGTTGCTATGTCACGAACTAGGTATCCCTGCTTCGCAATCCCTCTTCTTTTATCTCTTTGTTTTGACAAAGCCTGGGGTGGTTAAGAAGAAGGCCGCCTGGGTTTTTTTCTGAGCTTCCCAGGGGAAGAAGGTTTTTTCCATGTTTGATGAATCTTTTCGTGACTTTAAGAATTACTTTTTCAGGGTCCGAGCTGTTGAAGGAGCTCGGCCCTTTTTTCTGGATGAGAATGACGAGCCTGCCTTTCCTTTAGAATGGCAAACGAATGTAGTGGTGTCTAAATATATGTGGGAGATTTTAGATGAGGCTGAGCAAGCCTTTGTGACTGTGCTGGAAGAAAACTGGAGGCAGCCTCCCCATCTTGATACAAAGAAATTCCTAGGAAATCCCTCTCTCCTCCGAGCTGAGCTGGGTAGTGGTCGATTTCTCTTTTATTTTGTTTTGTTTTTTTTTGTTTTTTTGTTTTTTTTGCTTATTTTGTCGAGTTTATTTCTTTTCTTTTCTTGATTTATAACTTGGTTTCTCGCTGTGATGTTTGTTTGCAAAGATGATTAAAAATAATGAATCTATGAAGGCCTTTAAGAAGGCGAGAAAAGCTACTGCAGCTCAGAACATCTCGGCCAAGATGGCCGGGGAGGGGTCTTCTCAGGTTTAGTCGAAGCCATCCGTACCGAGCTCTCCTGGACTGAGGAGGATGATTCCTACTCCTCGGGTTCGTTTAGTTGATCCTCCACAAGCTTCTGTCGCTACCTCTGGCGCTCCTCCACCGAAAAAGCAGAAAACCGCTGAGCCCTTTAACCTTGATGCCCCTGATTTTGATGCTGTCGAGTTTGTGGACCAGCAAATTGGTCCTTATGACACCATCCCTACTGACGATATTTTTCTCCTTCGCCATTAGGACTTTATTACTCGGAGCAGCGTCAAAATGGCACACATGGGGGCGGCTTTATATCGGACTGCTCAGGATCTTCCCATTCATGCTACAAAGGCTTTTATGGAGGAGGCTAAGTTGGAGTTTGACCAGATGAAGGGTTTGAAGGAGGAGCTTGAGGTGAAGGTGACCAAGTTGGAGAAAGAGTTGGAGGGTGAAGAGGCTAGTTCTATTGCCTTGGCGGCTTCTGCGAAGTTGGCTGAAGACACGGCGTTGAAGCACAAGGAGAGTTATGTCACGACCTATAGGGAAATGATGCGTCTCAGGGATGATTTAGAGTCTGCCCGAGCTGATTATGCCGAGCTCCAGGGTCACCTTGTAGGTAGTGTAACTGTTGCTTATAAGAACCTGAAGGAGCAGGTTCGGGTTCTTGCACCCGAGCTCAACCTTACTCTCTTCAGCTTGGATAACGTCGTAAAGGACGGTAAAATTGTCCCTGATGACCCTGATGATGATGATGTCGACCCTCCTTCAGTGCTTGCCACCAAAGCTTCTATTGCGCCGACTTCTTCAATTCCTTCATTTGAGGTTGGTCATCCCCAGTCAGATCCTGATTGCCAAATCTTGAACCGGGATGATGGGACAGTGGATGCGGTGCCTCTTCAGACTCGCCCTCCTTCACCCCGTGCTGATGCAGCTGAGAAGTCTTCAAATCCTCAATGATTATTTTGGATGTTTGTATATGGCCCGGCTTGTGGGTTTTGAACTTTCATACTTTGTTAATTGGTTCTGACTTTTTGATACTCTTTTAGTTGCTTGTTTAGCAACTTTATTTTGAAAAACAAAGTAGTTTCTCAAGCTCTTAAGGGTGACTTTTGGTAGCCTCTTGAGTTTGTTATTATTATAACTTGTGTTTTGCATAACATGTTTGTCTGCATCTGTCTGGTACCTTTTTAGGCTTTTAGGAGTGTTGAAGCCTTGTTGTCTGACCTCTTGTGATTGCCTTTGTATTTTCATACTTGTGGCTTGATTCTTTTGAGGTTGTGGATGTTTTTGGGTCCAACTTTGTATGTCGACTTCCCTACTTCGGTTTGAAGTTATTTCTAGTAATCCGTTTTGTTTGGACCTTTGTTAGGTCTCTTTTAAGGATTACTTTTATAATGTTTGTGGGAGTCCGATTTCATCATGTCAGTTTCTGCTAAGTTATTTCTAGTAATCCTCTTTTTGGACCTTTGTCAGGTCTCTTTTAGGGATTACTTTATAAATTTATGTTCTAGGCCGACTTCATCATGTCGGGCCTTTCGAAGTTATTTTAGCAATCCACTTTTTTGGACCTTGTTCAGGTTTCTTTTAGGGATTTATTTTTATAACTTTTATGTTCTGGGCCGACTTCATCATGTCGGGCCCTTCGAAGTTATTTTAGTAATCCTCTTTTTTGGACCTTGTTCAGGTCTCTTTCAGGGATTACTTTTATAACTTTATGTTCTGGGTCGACTTCATTATGTCGGGCCCTTCGAAGTTATTTTAGTAATCCTCTTTTATAGGGCTGGCCAGACCTCTTTCCAGGGATTTACTTTTATAACTTTGGTTATTGTGTTCGAACGGTCTGACTTATTTTCGTCGGCCGGTCTTTAAGTTATTTTTTAGCAATCCATTTATTTAAGACCTCGTCAGGTCCTTTCTATGGATCACTTTCGATAACTTCTTGCATTATTCTGTTTTCATCTTTGCCGATTTTGTAGAAATTGGGTTTAATCCCCGTTTGGTTGACCTTTTGATGAATTTGATTTTCATCTTTGTTGGTCTTTATCGCGATCTTGCAGTGAATTTGATTTTCACTTTCTGCCGATCTGTAGCTTTATAATCGGGCGATGAATTTTTAGCGTTTCAGATTAATGCGTCTTGAGAATTTATAGAAGATCTAAACAATTTTATTCAAAAGAAAATGCAGATATATACATGTGGGAGTTTTATCCCTCTAAGTCGGAAAATTTGTAGGTCTTGGCTTGGCACCTCATTAAAAATCCTTTTCAGGAAAAAGAGTGCGCCTTATCCTAAGATCCTTCATTACCCCTAACTATAGTACCTTCTTAGGTTGCAGGCGTGCTATGACCTAGGAAGCTCTCGCCCTTCGAGTTTGGACAGTCTGTAGTAGCCCTTTCCAAGTACTTCTATGACTCGGTAGGGTCCTTTCCAATTTGCTGCCAGCTTTTCTTCTCCAGGTCGAGTTGTTCCGATATCATTTCGGATTAGGATGAGGTCATTCTCTGCAAAACTTTGCGGCACTACCTTTTGATTGTATCTCGAAGCCATTCGATGTTTCAATGCCTCTTCCCTGATCCGAGTTCTTTCTTGAATTTCTGGAAGTAGGTCGAGTTCTTCCCTTTGAAGTTGGGAGTTAGCTTCTTCATTATAGTGGATCACTCTGGGCGACCCTTATTCAATCTCCACTGGGATCATTGCCTCCATTCCATAAGCTAATCAGAAGGGTGATTCCGTTGTGGTGGAATGTGGCGTTGTTTGGTATGCCCATAGGACTTGTGGGAGCTCTTCAGCCCAGGCTCCCTTTGCGTCCTGTAATCTCTGTTTTAGCCCAGCCAATATGACTTTGTTGGCAGCTTCGGCTTGTCTATTGGCTTGGGATGTTCTACGGAGGTGAATTGGTGTTTTATGTTTAAGTCGGCCACTAACTTTCTGAAGCCTGCATCTGTGAATTGGGTGCCATTGTCTGTGGTGATGGAGTATGGAACCCCAAACCTTGTGACAATGTTTCTATATAGGAATTTTTGACTTCTTTGAGCAGTGGCGTTAGCTAGAGGTTTTGCCTTGATCCATTTTGTGAAGTAGTCTACCCCTACTATGAGGAATTTGACTTGTCCTGATCCCTGAAGGAAAGGTCTGAGAAGGTCGAGTCCCCATTTTGCAAATGGCCAGGGTGAGGTTACGCTGATGAGCTCTTCTGGCGGGGCGATGTGAAAGTTGGCATGTTTCTGACATGGTGGACACATCTTTACGAACTCTGTGGCTTCTTTTTGTAGAGTTGGCCAATAAAATCCGGCTCGGAGTACTTTTTTGGTAAGTGCCTGCATTCCAAGATGATTACCACAGATGCCACTGTGTACTTCTTCTAAAACTTCCTTTGTGTTGAAAGTCGGTACACATTTTAACAATGGTATTGAAATTCCTCTTTTGTATAGAGTATTGTTTATGATAGTGTAGTATTGTGCCTCCCTTTTTAACCTCTTTGCCTCCTTCTTATCTGTGGGGAGTGTTTCTGTTTTGAGGTAGTTAATTATGGGAGTCATCCATCCTTGATCTGGACTTGTTATGGCGAGGACTTTTTCTTCTTCTGAGATTGATGGGTTCTGCAGCATTTCTTGGATGAGGCTTCTATTGTTGCCCCCTGGTTTAGTGCTGGCTAGTTTTGAGAGTGCATCAGCTCGGGCGTTCTATTCTCGGGGTATGTGGCGGACCTCATATTCCCCGAGTTGTCCGAGATGTTCCTTGGTTTTATCCAAGTACTTTTTCATGGTGGGATGCTTGGCTTGGTAGCTCCCTGCTATTTGTGAAGTGACTACTTGTGAATCGCTAAAGATGATAAGCTTTTGAGCTCCAACCTCCCTAGCCAGCTTCAAACCAACTAGTAGCGCCTCATATTCAGCTTGGTTGTTTGAGGCAGGGAACCCGAATTTGAGGGAAAGTTTGATTTGGGTTCCCTGGTCGCTTTCAATTATCACACCCCGCCGCTTCCAGTTTTGTTTGAGGAACCGTCTACATAGAGATTCCATTTTGTAGGGATTTCCGAGGTGTCTGTAAATTCTGCAATGAAGTCAGCCAAATATTAGGATTTGATGGCTGTCCGAGCTTCATATTGAAGGTCAATTTCGGACAACTCGACTGCCCATTGCAAGATTCTGCCTGCTAAGTCTGTTTTCTGCAAAATCCCTTTTATGGGTTGGTTGGTTCGAACCCTAATGGTGTGAGCTTGGAAGTACGGACGAAGTCGTTGAGATGTTAGTATAAGAGCGTAGGTGAATTTTTCTATTTTTTGGTAGTTCAGCTCGGATCCTTGTAGTGCCTTGCTAATGAAGTATACAGGTTGTTGCCTACTGTCGTTTTCTCGGACCAACACTGAGGCTACTGCCCTACTTCCTACTGCGAGGTATAATACAAGGGGTTCTTCTTCCCATGGCCGAGTTAGGATGCGAGGTTGTCCCAGGAATTTTTTGAAATCTTGGAAGGCTTGTTCACATTTCGTTGTCCATTCAAACCTCTTTCTTTCCTTAGAGTGGCGTAGAAGGGGAGAGATCTTATTGCCGATCCAGCGAGAAATCTGGACAAGGCTGCCAACCTTCCATTGAGTTGTTGTACTTCTTTGACACAAGTTGGGCTCTTCATGTCGAGTATGGCCCGACATTTATCCGGATTTGCCTCGATTCCTCTTTGTGTGAGCATAAAATCCAAGAATTTGCCAGCTTCTACTGCGAAGGTGCATTTTGCAGGATTAAGTCGCATGCCATGCCTTCTTATAGTGTCGAATACTTGGGTGAGGTCGGATAGTAACGTCTCTTCACTTTGTGTCTTTACTAACATGTCGTCCACATAGACTTCCATAATTTTTCCGATGTGATCCGTAAAGACCTTATTCATTAATCTCTGGTAAGTAGCTTTTGCGTTTTTAAGTCCAAAAGGCATAACGATGTAGCAGTAGTTTGCTTTTGGGGTTAAGAATGAAGTTTTTTCTTGGTCGGGTGGGTACATCGGGATTTGATTGTATCCCGAATATGCGTCCATAAATGAGAGGTATTTATATCCGAAGGAGGCATCTACTAGAGCGTCGATACTTGGGAGTGGGTATGGATCTTTTGGGCAGGCTTTGTTGAGATCAATGTAGTTGGTGCACATTCGCCACTTCCCATTTGATTTCTTCACCAAGACGACTGATAAACCCCGTTTTCAGGGTTTATCTTGTGATGGATTTAGAGTATTTTGCTAACTTTTTCTCACATTTAGCCAATGATTTAGCATGATTTTTGTGATCCTTCTCTTATTTATGCCTGAGTGTAAAAAGCATGCTTTTTGGTCTTTGATTAGATAACTTTAACTTCTCCTTGATTCCATAAGATACCTTGATGTGTTTGTTAGTAATCTCAGGTTGAAAAAGGCTAGGAATGAATCAAGGGAGCAAGGAAGGAAGCATGCAAGTAGAGAAGATCATGAAAAGCTAAAGAGTTGAACTCAGCCATGGACGCGCGCGCGCACCAGGCGCTTACGCGCACATTGCGAACTTACCCATGGATGCGTACGCGTGCTGTGCGCGTACGCATCGGTGCTGATTTATGATTTTTTAATGAAATCATGGCCAGCGAATTCTCAAGGCTTATGGGGCCCAATCCAACTCAACTTTGGCGCCAAAACACTCAAAAGGACCAAGGATTGAAGGGAGTAGGGGGGATGATCAAGGGGAACACACATTAGACTAGTTTTAGCTTTAGTTTTAGAGAGAGAAGCTCTCACTTCTCTCTAGGATTAGAATTAGGATTAGGTTTAGTTCAATAATCTAGATCTAGGTTTTAATTCATGCTTTGTTCTTCTTCTACCTCTCAATTCTATGTTGTTAAATTCATCATTCTTCTCTTGTTGTTATTACTTTCTTCTATTTTGTTTGTAGATCTACTCTTGTTCATTCTTCTTTTAATACAATTTGAGGTAATTCATGTAGATCTTGTGTTCTTTGATTGTTGTTGTTGATGTCTTACATTCAATTGTTGCTAGATTTTATCCTTGTTATCAAATTACTATGCTTTTCTTTTATGCCTCCCAAGTGTTTGACAAAATGCTTGGTTGGATTTTAGTATAGATTTTATTCCTCTTGGCTTTGGTAGAGTAATTAGTGACGCTTGAGTTATCTAATTCCTTTGTAGATTGATAATTAGAAGTTGCTAATTGATTTGGATACCACTAAAGCTAGTCTTTCCCTTGGGAGTTGGCTAGGACTTGTGGAATCAAGTTGATTCATCCACTTGAATTTCCTCCATGATTAGAGGTTAACTAGGTGGTAGCAATGGACAATTTATTATCACAATTGAGGAGGATAACTGGGATAGGACTTCTAATTCTCACAACCTTACCAAGAGCTTTCGTAGTTATTAGTTTACTTTCATTGCCATTTACATTTCTTGTCTAAAATTTCAAAAATCCCAAATATAACTCATAACCAATAACAAGACACTTTATTGCAATTCCAAGGGAGAACGACCCGAGGTTCAATACTTCGGTTTATAAATTTAGGGGTTTGTACTTATGACAAACAATCTTTTGTATGAAATGATTATTGTTGGTTTAGAAACTATACTTTACAACGAGAATTCATTAGAGAAATTCTAAGCTGTCAAAAGACCGTTCATCAAAATGGCGCCGTTGCCGGGGATGTTGCAATGGTGTTGTGTTATTGGTTATTGTATATATGTGAATATTGTAAATAGGTTTGTCTTTTGCTTGTTTACTAGATTTTGTTAGTTTCATTTCATTTTTCCACTATGAATTCTCACTTTGGCTATGAGTTTGGTTCTAATTGTGTTGTAGGAAATGTGGACTTTAATGACAACATGTGTCAAGGATGGAACACTTCAAGATGGGAGGAGCCTCAAGGAATTGATCACTCCTACTGGCAACAACCTCCAGATACTTATAGGTATAATCTCCATCTTAATGCATGTCAATTCAATGGCTATGGCGAAACTTTATGTGGAAATCAATTACCATCATCATATGCCTATGACTCTTATCCTCAACATGAACCTCAACCATACTCACAAACCTTTTCATACCAAGCATCCTCCTAAGACTCATACCCATCATATGACCAATCACCCATACCATATTCTTACAACCATTATGAGCAAAAACCTTTGGAACCACCACAATTCCATCATGATTATTACCAGGAACCATGATGAACGGATAATTTATACGCTTTTTGGCATTGTTTTTACATAGTTTTCAGTATAATTTAATTAGTTTTTAGTCTATTTTTAATAGTTTTTAATTAAAAATCACATTTCTAGACTTTACTACTGTGAGTTTGCGTATTTTTCTGTAATTTCAGGTATTTTCTGGCTGAAATTGAGGGACCTGAGCAAAAATCAGATTCAGAGGTTGAAGAAGGACTGCAGATGCTGTTGGATTCTGACCTCCCTGCACTCAAAGTGGATTTTCTGGAGCTACAGAAGTCCAAATGGCACGCTCTCAACTGTGTTGGAAAGTAGACATCCAGGGCTTTCCAGAAATATATAATAGTTTATACTTTGCCCGAGTTTAGATGACACAAACTGGCGTTAAACGCCAGTTCCATGTTGCAGTCTGGCGTTCAGCGCCAGAAACAAGTTGCAAAGTGGAGTTCAACGCCAGAAACACGTTACAAACTGGCGTTCAACTCCAAGAATTACCTCTCCACGTGTAAACTTCAAGCTCAGCCCAAGCACACACCAAGTGGTCCCCGGAAGTGGATTTCTGCATCAATTACTTATCTCTGTAAACCCTAGTAACTAGTTTTTGTAAATAGGACTTTTTACTATTGAGTTTTCATCTTTAGTTTCATCTTTAGATCACGTTTGGGGGCTGGCCATTCAGCCATGCCTGGACCATTATCACTTATGTATTTTCAACGGTAGAGTTTCTACACTCCATAGATTAAGGTGTGGAGCTCTGCTGTTCCTCAAGGATTAATGCAAAGTACTACTGTTTTTCTATTCAATTCAACTTATTCCGCTTCTAAGATATTCATTCGCACTTCAACTTGAATGTGATGATCGTGACAAAGTCATCATCATTCCCCTATGAACGCGTGCCTGACAACCACTTCCGTTCTACCTTCGATTGAATGGATATCTCTTGGATATCTAATACAGGGGACCGAGTCCGAGTTATTAGCGTCTTCATGGTATAAGTTAGAACCCATGGATGGCCATTCCTGAGATCCGGAAAGTCTAAACCTTGTCTGTGATATTCCGAGTAGGATCTGGGAAGGGATGGCTGTGACGAGCTTCAAACTCGCGAGTGTTGGGCGTAGTGACAGACGCAAAAGGATAGTAAATCCTATTCCAGTATGATCGAGAACCGACAGATGATTAGCCATGCAGTGACAGCGCATTGGACCATTTTCACAGGAGAATGGGATGTATCCATTGATAATGGTGATGCCCTACATAAAGCTTGCCATGGAAAGGAGTAGGATTGATTGGATGAAGACAGCAGGAAAGCAGAGATCAGAGCAACGAAAGCATCTCTATACGCTTATCTGAAATTCTCACGAATGAATTACATAAGTATCTCTATCTTAGTTATATTCTATTTATCTTTTATTCATCACTTTATAAAACTATTTGAATCCGCCTGACTGAGATTTACAAGGTGACCATAGCTTGCTTCAAGCCGACAATCTCCGTGGGATTGACCCTTACTCACGTAAGGTTTATTACTTGGATGACCCAGTGCACTTGCTGGTTAGTTGTACGAAGTTGTGAAATAGATATAAGATCATGAACGTGCGTATTGAGTTTTTAGTGCCGTTACCAAGGAATGGAATGATCATGATTTCGCACACCAAGTTTTTGGCGCCGTTGCCGGGGATTGTTCGAGTTTGGACAACTGACGGTTCATCTTGTTGCTCAGATTAGGTAATTTTATTTTAATTTAGTCTTTTTGTTTTTATTAGTATAATTTTCGAAAAAAAAAACAAAAAAAAATATTTTTTAATTTATGTTCTTCAAAATTTTTAAGAATGAATTCTTGAGTTTCATGAAGCATGTTGAAGCCTGGCTGGCTGTAAAGCCATGTCTAAATTCATTTGGACTGAGACTTCTAAACCATCATCACAAGAGCAAGCTAGTTGTTGCTAATCAAATTTGCTGTTGTATGACTGATTTGTATTCTAAAGCTTGGCTGGCCATTGGCCATGTCTAGTATTTTGGACTGGAGCTTTCACTGAAAGCTTGGTTGGCTAGTGAGCCATGTCTAATTCCTGGACTGAAGCTTTAGAATAAGAGTGCAAGATTCCTGGAATTCATATTAAAAATTTTGAAATCCTTATTTTTCTTTTTCAAATAATTTTCGAAAAATCCAAAAAAAAAATTATAAAATCATAAAAATCAAAAATATTTTTTATGTTTCTTGTTTGAGTCTTGTGTCAAATTTTAAGTTTGGTGTCAATTGCATATTCATCTTGCATTTTTTTCGAAAATTTCATTCATGCACTGCATTCATCATGATCTTCAAGTTGTTCTTGATAAACTTTCTTGTTTGATCTTCATATTATATTGTTTTGTGTTGTATAGTGTTTTTCATATGCATTCTTGAATTCTTAGTGTCTAAATATTAAAAATTTCTAAGTTTGGTGTCTTGCATGTTTTTCTTTTCTTAAAAATTTTTCAAAAATAAGTTCTTGGTGTTCATCTTGATATTCAAAGTGTTCTTGGTGTTCATCTTGACATTCATAGTGTTCTTGCATGCATCACATATTTTGATCCAAAATTTTCATGCATTGAGTCTTTTTGATGTTTTTCTCTTTCATCATTAAAAATTCAAAAATCAAAAAAATATCTTTCCCTTTTTCACTCATAAATTTTCGAAAATTTGAGTTGACTTTTTCAAAACTTTTTAAAATTTAGTTGTTTCTTATGAGTCAAATCAAATTTTCAATTTAAAAATCTTATCTTTTCAAAATCTTTTTCAAAAATCAAATCTTTTTCATTTTTCTTATTTATTTTCGAAAATTTTAAAAATATTTTTCAAAAATCTTTTTCTTAATTTTATCTCATAATTTTCGAAAATATTATCAACAATTAATGTTTTGATTAAAAAATTTCAAGTTTGTTACTTTCTTGCTAAGAAAGATTCAAACTTTAAGTTCTAGAATCATATCTTGTGAATACTTGTGAGTCAAGTCATTAATTTTGATTTTAAAATTCAAATCTTTTTCAAAACTAATTTTAATCATATCTTTCTATCATATCTTTTTAAATCATATCTTTTTCAAAAATTTGATTTTAAAATATCTTTTCTAACTTCTTATCTTCTTATCTTTTCAAATTTGATTTTCAAATCTTTTTCAACTAACTAATTGACTTTTTGTTTGTTTCTTATCTTTTTCAAAACCACCTAACTACTCTTCCCTCTCTAATTTTCAAAAATACCTCTCTCTTTTTCAAAAATTCTTTTTAATTAATTAATTATTTTAAATTTTAATTTTAATTTTATTTTCCCTTTAATTTTTGAAAATCATCAACTCCTTTTCAAAAATTATTTTCGAAAACTTCTCTCTTTCATCTTCTTCTATTTATTTAATTACTTACTAACACCTCACTTCATCTCATATCTCTGCTCCTATCCTCACCCTTGTATTAGGATTATCCATTCTTCTTCACTCTTATTCCCTTTCTTCTTCTACTAACAATAAGGAACCTCTTTACTGTAACATAGAGGATTCCTCTTCTTTTCTTGTTCTCTTTTCTTTCATATGAGTAGGAACAAGGAAAAGGGCATTCTTGTTGAAGCTGATCCAGAACCTGAAAGGACTCTGAAGAGGAAACTAAGAGAAGCTAAATTGTAACAATCCAGAGACAACCTTACTGAAATTTTCGAACAAGAAAAGGAGATGGCAGCCGAACCTAACAACAATAATGCAAGGAGGATGCTTGGTGATTATACTACACCTACTTCCAAGTTTGATGGAAGAAGCATCTCAATCCCTACCATTGGAGTAAACAATTTTGAGCTGAAACCTCAATTAGTTGCTCTAATGTAACAGAACTGTAAATTCCATGGACTTCCATCAGAAGATTCCTATCAGTTTTTAACTGAATTTTTGCAGATCTGTGATACTGTTAAGACCAATGGGGTTGATCCCGAGGTCTACAGGCTTAGGCTTTTCCCGTTTGCTGTAAGAGACAGAGCTAGAGTATGGTTGGACTCTCAACCTAAGGATAGCCTGAACTCTTGGGATAAGCTGGTCACGGCTTTCTTAGCCAAGTTCTTTCCTCCTCAAAAGATTAGTAAGCTTAGAGTGGATGTTCAAACCTTCAGACAGAAAGAAGGTGAATCCCTCTATGAAGCTTGGGAGAGATATAAGCAACTGAGCAAAAGGTGCCCTTCTGACATGCTTTCAGAATGGACCATTCTGGATATATTCTATGATGGTCTATCTGAGCTATCAAAGATGTCATTGGACCATTCTGCAGGTGGATCCATTCACCTAAAGAAAATGCCTGCAGAAGCTCAAGAACTCATTGGCATGGTTGCTAATAACTAGTTTATGTACACTTCTGAGAGGAATCCTGTGAGTAATGGGACGCCTCAGAAGAAGGGAGTTCTTGAAATTGATACTCTGAATGCCATATTGGCTCAGAACAAACTATTGACTCAGCAAGTCAATATGATTTCTCAGAGTTTGAATGGAATGCAAGCTGCATCCAACAGTACTCAAGAGGCATCTTCTGAAGAAGAAGCTTATGATCCTGAGAACCCTACAATAGCAGAGGTAAATTATATGGGTGAACCCTATGAAAACACCTATAACCCCTCATGGAGAAATCACCCAAATTTCTCATGGAAGGATCAACAAAAGCCTCAATAAGGCTTTAATAATGGTGGAAGAAACAGGCTCAGCAATAGCAAGCCTTTTCCATCATCTTCTCAGCAACAGACAGAGAACTCTGAACAAAATACCTCTAATTTAGCAAACTTAGTCTCTGATCTGTCCAAGGCCACTTTAAGTTTCATGACTGAAACAAGGTCCTCCATAAGAAATTTGGAGGCACAAGTGGGCCAGCTGAGTAAAAGGGTCACTAATACTCCTCCTAGTACTCTCCCAAGCAATACAGAAGAAAATCCAAAAAGAGAGTGCAAAGCCATTGATTTAATCACCATGGCAGAACCTACAGGGGAGGAAAAAAGACGTGAATCCCAGTGAGGAAGACCTCCTGGGACGTCCAGTGATCAACAAGGAGTTTTCTTTGAGGAACCAAAGGAATATGAGGCTCATCTAGAGACCATAGAAATTCCATTGAACCTCCTTATGCCCTTTATGAGATCTGATGAGTATTCTTCTTCTGAAGAGAATGAGGATGTTACTGAAGAGTAAGTTACTAAATATCTTGGTGCAATCATGAAGCTGAATGCCAAATTATTTGGTAATGAGACTTGGGAAGATGAACCTCCCTTGCTCATCAATGAACTGAGTGATCTGGATCAACTGACATTGCCTCAGAAGAAACAGGATCCTGGAAAGTTCTTACTACCTTGTACCATGGGCACCATGACCTTTGAGAAGGCTCTATGTGACCTTGGGTCAGGGATAAACCTCATGCCACTCTCTGTAATGGAGAAACTGGGAATCTTTGAGGTACAGGCTGTAAAAATTTCTCATTAGAAATGGCAGACAAATCTATGAAGATGGCTTATGGACTAGTAGAGGACGTGCTAGTAAGGGTTGAAGGCTTTTACATCCCTGCTGATTTCATAATCCTAGATACTGGGAAGGATGAGGATGAATGCATCATCCTTGGAAGACTTTTCCTAGCCACAGCAGGAGCTGTGATAAATGTTAACAGAGGAGAATTAGTCCTTCAATTGAATGGGGACTACCTTGTGTTTAAAGCCCAAGGCTATCCCTCTGTAACAATGGAGAGGAAGCATGAAAAGCTTCTCTCAGTACAGAGTCAAACAAAGCCCCCACAATCAAACTCTAAGTTTGGTGTTGGGAGGCTTCAGCCAAACTCTAAGTTTGGTGTTGAATCCCCACATCCAAACTCTAAGTTTAGTGTTGGGAGCCTACAAAATTGACCTGATCACCTGTGTGGCTCCGTGAGAGCCCACTGTCAAGCTATTGACATTAAAGAAGCGCTTGTTGGGAGGCAACCCAATTTTTATTTTTCTAATTCTATTTTTTTATTGTTCTTTCATGTTTTATTAGGTTCAGGATCATGTGGAGTCACAAAATAATTACAAAAATTAAAAACAGAATAAAAAACAGCAGAAGAAAAATCACACCCTGGAGGAAGGACTTACTGGCGTTTAAACGCCAGTAAGGAGCATCTGGCTGGCGTTCAACGCTAGAAACATGCTGCATATGGGTGTTGAACGCCCAGAACAAGCATCACTTCAGCGTTTAAACGCCAGAATTGCATGCAACAAAGTTTTACACGCCAAATTGGTGCAGGAATGTAAATTCTTGACACCTCAGGATCTGTGGATACCACAGGATCCCCACATACTTCCACTCACCTTCCCTCCTCATAATCCTATATCACCCTTTCCTAAGAACCCTTCACCAATCACCTCCAATTCCCCTCCAAAACCATCATACACCACCAACACCCACCCACTCAAATTCAAACCATCACTCCTTCCTTTTCACACATCATAACCACCTTAAACCCCCAGTGGCCGAACCCTTCGCACACCTCCATCTCCTCCATCTCTTCTTCTTCTCATCCTTCCTTTCTTCTTTTGCTTGGGGACGAGCAAACATTTTAAGTTTGGTGTGGAAAAAGCATTGCTTTTTTTTCATAACCACTAATACCTCAAGGGATGCACTTCCCTCCACAAAACTATTGGGAGCAAATCAACACCTCCCTAGGAGAATTAAGTTCCAACATGGGACAACTAAGGATGGAGTACCAAGAGCATTCCATCATCCTCCATGAAATTAGAGAAGATCAAAGAGCTATGAGGGAGGAGCAACAAAGACAAGGAAGAGATATAGAAGAGCTCAAGGACACATTAGAAAACGCCACCATCACTAAGGTGGATTCATTCCTTGTTCTTAAATTTTCTGTTTTTCGTTTTTATGTTAAATGTTTATCTATATTTGTGTCTTATTACATGATCATTAGTATTCAAGTGTCTATGCCTTAAAGTAGTGAATATGAATCCATCACCTCTCTTGAATGAAAAATATTTTAATTACAAAAGAACAAGAAGTACAGGGTTTCAAATTCATCCTTGAAACTAGTTTAATTATTTTGATGTGGTGACAATATTTTTTGTTTTCTGAATGAATGCTTGAACAGTGCATATGTCTTTTGAAGTTGATGTTTATGAATGTTAAATTTGTTGGCTCTTGAAGAATAAGGAAAAAGGACTTTACTATGAGTTTGTGTATTTTTCTGTAATTTCAGGTATTTTCTGGCTGAAATTGAGGGACCTGAGCAAAAATCAGATTCAGAGGTTGAAGAAGGACTGCAGATGCTGTTGGATTCTGACCTCCCTGCACTCAAAGTGGATTTTCTGGAGCTACAGAAGTCCAAATGGCGCGCTCTCAACTGTGTTGGAAAGTAGACATCCAGGGCTTTCCAGCAATATATAATAGTCTATACTTTGCCCGAGTTTAGATGACACAAACTGGCCGCCAGTTCCATGTTGCAGTCTGGCGTTCAGCGCCAGAAACAAGTTGCAAAGTGGAGTTCAACGCCAGAAACACGTTACAAACTGGCGTTCAACTCCAAGAATGACCTCTCCATGTGTAAACTTCAAGCTCAGCCCAAGCACACACCAAGTGGTCCCCGAAAGTGGATTTCTGCATCAATTACTTATCTCTGTAAACCCTAGTAACTAGTTTTTATAAATAGGACTTTTTACTATTGAGTTTTCATCTTTAGTTTCATCTTTAGATCACGTTTGGGGGCTGGCCATTCGGCCATGCCTGGACCATTATCACTTATGTATTTTCAACGGTAGAGTTTCTACGCTCCATAGATTAAGGTGTGGAGCTCTGCTGTTCCTCAAGGATTAATGCAAAGTACTACTGTTTTTCTATTCAATTCAACTTATTCCGCTTCTAAGATATTCATTCGCACTTCAACTTGAATGTGATGATCGTGACAAAGTCATCATCATTCCCCTATGAACGCGTGCCTGACAACCACTTCCGTTCTACCTTCGATTGAATGGATATCTCTTAGATATCTAATACAGGGGACCGAGTCCGAGTTATTAGCGTCTTAATGGTATAAGTTAGAACCCATGGATGGCCATTCCTGAGATCCGGAAAGTCTAAACCTTGTCTGTGATATTCCGAGTAGGATTTGGGAAGGGATGGCTGTGACGAGCTTCAAACTCGCGAGTGTTGGGCGTAGTGACAGACGCAAAAGGATAGTAAATCCTATTCCAGTATGATCGAGAACCGACAGATGATTAGCCATGCAGTGACAGCGCATTGGACCATTTTCACAGGAGAATGGGATGTATCCATTGACAATGGTGATGCCCTACATAAAGCTTGCCATGGAAAGGAGTAGGATTGATTGGATGAAGACAGCAGGAAAGCAGAGATCAGAGGAACGAAAGCATCTCTATACGCTTATCTGAAATTCTCACGAATGAATTACATAAGTATCTCTATCTTAGTTATATTCTATTTATCTTTTATTCATCACTTTATAAAACTATTTGAATCCGCCTGACTGAGATTTACAAGGTGACCATAGCTTGTTTCAAGCCGACAATCTCCGTGGGATCGACCCTTACTCACGTAAGGTTTATTACTTGGACGACCCAGTGCACTTGCTGGTTAGTTGTACGAAGTTGTGAAATAGATATAATATCATGAACGTGCGTATTGAGTTTTTAGCGCCGTTACCAAGGAATGGAATGATCATGATTTCACACACCAAACCACCTTCCTACTATGAACCCTTTTTCCAAAATAATGAACCCTCTTATCCACCCCAAGCCCCAATAGATGACTCTCTCACCTTGCTACTTCAAGGACAAGCGGATATGCAAAGAAACACCCTAGAGTTTGTGACTAATTTGACTAAGGTAGTGCACACTTTATCCTACGAATGCTTGAACACTCAAGGTGCTTCCATAACCACATGTGAAGAATCAATTGAAGATCATAGCATGAAGGAGAGATTGGAAACCCCGGTGGGTAATAAGGGATGCCACTTTGTGTTAGAACAATTGGAGAAGCCTAGAGTCATTGAAGAAAGGGGAGAAGTGGTTGAAGATTTAGGAAATGCGGAACTGCCTGTAAATCCCAACAACCTCTAGAGCATATCAAAATTGGAGAATATGAAGAGGTTGATCAAGAGATGGATTCAATCATCAATGAATTTTTATCAAAAGTGGAATCCTCTCCTTTGGGGCATGAAAATGTAGCTATTGAAGGCAACTCCACACCAAGTGCTATTGGTAACCTAGTTGAAAACTCTCTCAATGAGTGTGAAATTGATGCGGAAAAAGATCTTACACAACCTCCCGAGTTTGACTTGATCGATGATGAGGAGGAATTGGAAGAGGTCAACAAATAAGAGGAAAGTGAAAGGAGTTGTCAAGAGGTGGAAATATCCAAAGAGGAGCATGAGGAAGTCGACCTTGCATTGTCTAAGTGTGGGGAGGCTTACCTCCCTAAATCACCATCCAACACACCATTCAAGTGGGTAACACCCTCACGCTTGGGCCTCACTTTCTCACTTGATTATGGCTTGCTTGAAAATGATGGACAACTTAGGACTCTTTGTGAAATTAAGAGTAGAAAGGAGTTGTGTAGTGGTTGAAAGTTTGGAATTAAGCTCGTTGAGGCAAAGCTTCAAAATGTGGGAACTATGATTGGAAGCATGCTATTTTGCGTTGGTCTAGGAAGCATGCTATGCTAGAGAGAATTCTTCATGTTCTACTCGTCAACCACCCGGATGGAAGAATCATGACAATCAACTAGAAGATGGGTGTGAAAATAAGATATGGGATCCCGGATCGAAGCATGAAAACCAACTAAAGAAGCTCATATCTTGGATGGAACTCCATCCAAACTTGGTGAAGAAGGTTGGAATTTCTATTTTTTTTGTAGATATACTCTTATTCATTCTATTTTCTTTTAATGCAATTTGAGGTAATTCATGTAGATCTTGTGTTCTTTGATTGTTGTTGTTGATTTCTTACATTCAATTGTTGCTAGATTTTATCCTTATTATCAAATTAATATGCTTTTCTTTTATGCCTCCCAAGTGTTTGACAAAATGCTTGGTTAGATTTTAGTATAGATTTTATTCCTCTTGGCTTTGGTAGAGTAATTAGTGATGCTTGAGTTATCTAATTCCTTTGTAGATTGATAATTAGAAGTTGCTAATTGATTTGGATACCACTAAAGCTAGTCTTTCCCTTGGGAGTTGGCTAGGACTTGTGGAATCAAGTTGATTCATCCACTTGACTTTCCTCCATGATTAGAGGTTAACTAGGTGGTAGCAATGGACAATTTATGATCACAATTGAGGAGGATAACTGTGATGAGAGAACTTTTGCGTGGTCTAAAAATTTTTGGATAAATCCTCGTTGCAAGTATAGTTTCTAACCTTCAAAAGTCCTTTCATACAAACGTTTTGGTTGTCACAAGTAACAAACCCTTTAAAAAATTGTTAACTGAGTATTCAAACCTCGGGTCGTCTTCTCAAGGAACTGCAGGGAAGTATGTTCTTATTATTGGTTATGAGTTTGTAAATTGGGGAAATTTGGAGTTTGGGCAATGGGCACAGGTATATTTTCAAAGCAATAAAAATAAATAAATAACTGTAAAGCAAACTTTTGGCAAGGTATGAGAAATTAGAAGTCCAAACTTAGTTATTCTTATCAACAACAATGAAAGTTGAATCTTAATTCCACTTAGTTAACCTTTACTAAAGTAAAGGAAAGTCAAGGGACTAATTAGTTTGATCTTCGAATCCTATTTATTTCCTAAGAAAAGATTGGGATTTTTGAAGTTCAACTCAATTGGCAAGATAACAATTAACAATTATGCTGTTGAATTGGATAACTCCTGAGTTACTAATTTCTTAACCAAAACCAAAAGGGGAAAAGTAAATCTACTGGAATAAGAATGCCTTCAGATGGGAAGCAATAATCATGTAAATAAAAGAAAGCAATCATAAGTCTGAAATACCTCAAATAACATTTATTAAGAAAATTATATGTAACATGGAAGAGTTCATAAATTAAATAAAAATAAAGAACCTGGGATTGAGAGTCACTCCTAAAACTAAGAGAAGTCCTAAATCCTAAGAGAGAGAGGAGAGAACCTCTCTTAAAACTAATCTAAATCATGAGAAGTGAATTATGAGAGCCTGCCTATGAATGGATGCATTCCCCCACTTTATAGCCTATAATCTGTGTTTTCTGGGCCGCAAACTGGGTCAGAAATAGCCCAGAATTCGCTGGTCTCGAATTCAACCACGCTGGATTTCTGTCATTGCGATGCGGCCGCCTGGATCACGCGGTCACATCACCTAGCGTCAGGGAAACTATAGCATATTATATATCAAATTGAAGCCCTGGATGTTAGCTTTCCAACGCAACTAGAACCGCATCGTTTGGACCTATGTAGCTAAAGTTATAGCCGTTTGAGTGCGAAGAGGTCAGGCTGGACAGCTTAGCAATTTCTCCAACTTCTTGTATTCCTCCCACTTTTGCATGCTTCCTTTCTATCCTCTGAGCCATTCCTGCCCTGTGATCTCTGAAATCACTTAACACACATATCAAGGCATCTAATGGTAATAAGAGAGGATTAAACATAGGGAACTTAAGGCCAAAGAAGCATGTTTTCAATCAAAGCACATAATTAGGAAGGTAAATGTAAAACCATGCAAATAGTATGAATAAGTGGGTTAAAGAGTAGAAAAAAAACACTCAAATGATCACAAGATAAACCATGAAATAGAGGTTTATCAAACTGATAAACCCATATTTTATGATGTATTTTGTGCTCAAATTGAGTGTTTTTATCAATTCTTCACCCACTTATTCATGTAAATTGCATGGTTTTACTTTCCCTTCCTTATTTTATAATATATGTGAAAAACATATTTCCTATGCTTTAAAAATATTAATTTTAATTACCCTTTACTATCATTCGATGCTGTGATTTGTGTGTTAAGTATTTTCAGATCTCATAGGGCAGGAATGGCTCAAAAGACAAAAAGGAAACATACAAAAATGGAAGGAAAACACAAAAATGGAGTTTTGAAGAAAAGGGCAGCGACGCGAACGCATGGACGACGCGAACGCGTGCCTAGCGTGAAAATGCAGCGACGCGAATGCGTGGATGACGCGGACGCACGCCTTGAGCAGAACGCAATTGACGCGTACGCGTGACCGACGCATACGCGTGATAAGGAAAACTCCCAGATGACACGAACGCGTGACCCACGCGGACGCGTGACAGACGCCACGTATAGGAATCTGCAGAAAATGCCTCCAGTGATTTTTGGACCCTTTTTCGGCCCAAATCCAAACTAGAAACACAGAATATAAGCCAGAGAATGGAGGAATCAATAGAGATACGTAGAACAACTGAGTAATTCATAATTTTAGGTTTTAGATGTAGTTTTTAGAGAGAAAGGCTCTCTCCTCTCTCTTAGGATTTAGGATTAGGATTTCTCTCAAGTTTAGGATTATTTCTCTTCAATCACAGGTTCAATGTTCCTTTAATTTACTTTCTAGTTTTATTTACTTCATTACTTTAATTGATATTTATCTTCCAGATTTGGCTTATGGAGCATTCATGTTATGATCTTCTTAATTAATATATTTTGAGGTATTTCAGATTTGATTTTGCTTTAATTTATTTATGAATGATTTCAATTCAAATTAGATTTATTTTTCCCTTTTTGCTTTGGTTAAGTAATTTATAACACTTGAGTTATCAACTCAGCTGTTGATTGAAATTGGAATTCTTAGCTGGTTAATTTGCACTCCAATAACTCTAGTCTCTCCATAGGAGTTGACTAGGACCTGAGGATCAAATTAATTTGTCCACTTGACTTTCTTTTATTTAGTACGGGTTAATTAAAAGTGGGAGCAAAAATCCAGTTCTCATCACACCTGATAAAGATAACTAGGATAGGACTTCAATTCCTTATACCTTGCCAAGAGTTTTATTGTTTATTTAAATTAATTCCTTACAATCTACTTTCTTGCCATTTACTATTCTTGCTTTTTATCCTATACATTAAAAAAAAACCCAAAAATATACTTTTTCCATAACCAATAATAAATCATATTGCCCTGCAACTCCTTGAGAAGACGACCCGAGGTTTAAATACTTTGGTTATTTATTTTTATTGGGTTTTGTTACTTGTGACAACCAAACTTTTGTATGAAAGGATGATTGCTTGGTTTAGAAACTATACTTGCAACGAGAATTTATTGTGAATTCTAAACCATCAATCTTCAGTTCATCAATAACTGGGATAGGACTTCTAATTCTTACAACCTTACCAAGAGCTTTCATAGTTATTAGTTTACTTTCATTGCCATTTACATTTCTTGTCTAAAATCTCAAAAACCCCAAATATAACTCATAACCAATAACAAGACACTTTATTGTAATTCCAAGGGAGAATGACCCGAGGTTCAATACTTCGGTTTATAAATTTAGGGGTTTGTACTTGTGACAAAAAATCTTTTGTATGAAAGGATTATTGTTGGTTTAGAAACTATACTTTACAACGAGAATTCATTACAAAAAATCTAAACCGTCGAAAGACCGTTCATCAACGACGTTAGCTAGCCATAGTGGGTACTTGACTTCTCATATGAATCCTGCCTCCAGTAGAGCTTGTACCTGTTCTTCCACAGCTTGGGATCGTTCTGGTCCAAGCTTTTTATGTCTCTGTTGTACTGGCCGAGATCCTGGGTAGACCGCTAGCTTGTGGCACATTAATTTGGGGTCTATGGCTAGCATGTCTGCAGCCTTCCATGCGAAGAGGTCGACGTTATCTCGTAAGAACCGTACGAGTGATTCTTTTGTGTCTCCTTTTAGGATTGTACCGATATTGGTCGTTTTGTCCGGGATATCTCCGATCTGGGCTTTTTCTACTTCGCCTTCGGGTTATGGGTGGAGTTCTTCCCGCCTCTGAACTCCACCGAGTTCGATGGTGTGGAATTCTTCTCCTCTGCCTCTAAGGTTTAGACTTTCGTTGTAACAGCAGCGCGCTATCTTCTGGTCTGCTTTTATTGTAGCTATCCCTTCTGTAGTTGGAAACTTCATGCATAGATGTGGAGTCGAGACTACTACGCCGAGCTGATTTAATATTGTCCGACCTATTAAGGCATTATAGGCTAAACTCATGTCGGCCACGATGTAGTCTATCTTGAGTATTCTTGACTGGTTTCCTTTTCTGAAGGTCGTGAGTAGTGAGATGTATCCAAGTGGCTAAACTGGAGTGTCTCCCAGTCCGAACAGGCTGTTCGGATATGCTCTGAGTTTTTTTTTCTTCCAGGCCGAGTTTGTTGAAGGCCGTTTTGAACAAGATGTCGGTGGAGCTTCCTTGGTCTACTAGTGTGCGGTGGAGATTTGCGTTTGCCAGTATAATAGTGATGACCATGGGATCGTCGTGTCCTGAGATGATGCCGGATGCATCCTCTTTGGTAAAAGTAATTGTGGGGATGTCGGGTGCTTCCTCTTTTCCCTTGACATGATATACTTCTTTAGGATATCTTTTGCGAGATAATTTGGAGATTCCTCCTCCCGCAAATCCTCCGTGTATCATGTGGATGTATCTCTCTAGTGTACGAGGTGATCGCTCAGTTCGTCCGACATCTTCGTCCCTTCTTCTTTTTCTTTGCTCATCATCTCGGGTGGCTAGGTACCGACCTAATTTTCCTTCTCTTACTAGTTTTTCTATGACGTTTTTTAAGTCAAAGCATTCGTTAGTGGAATGCCCACGGATTCAATGGTATTCACAATATTCAGTCCAATTTTCTCTTCCTTTTTTGCCTTTGAGTGGTCGAGCTGGGGGTATTTTTTCAGTATGGCAAACTTTTCTATAGACATCCACAAGGGACACCCGAAGAGGGGTGTAATTATGGTATTTTTTGATTTTTTCCCCATGTTGATCTTCTTTCTTTTTGGACTCTTTATCCTTATCTCGGGAGGAGTAGGTGAATCTGGATTTTGAGGTCTCTCCTAGTCGAGAGTTTTCTTCTATGTTGATGTACTTCTCTGCTCATTCTTGTACTTCGTTCAGAGATGTGGGATATTTTTCGATATAGATTGTCTAAAAGTTCCCTCTCGCAAGCCATTGATGAGACCCATAATGGCAGCCTCTGTTGGTAGGCTTTGTATGTCCAGACATAATTTGTTGAATCTTTCCATGTAGTTGTGACAAATGATTTTTTTTTGCCGGTATAGAAATTTTCAAATGATCAATCGTAGTATAGTCTAAACCGACGCGAAATCCTTCATCAAACAAATCTACAATCTATATCCGAGAGTACTAGTCTCCCGAGTCGTTCTCCCTTGGAATTGCCAAAGTATGCATCTTATTGATTTAGTAAGCCTTGTTGGAATTCTTTGAAGGTTTTAGCAAAGCAATGAGAAACAAACTATCAATTATCAAAAGACTTGGCTTAGGGTTGGCATTGGAAATTCTATCCTTATAGTCCATACAATGTTGATAACAATTAGGCCTTGCTTCATTTAGTTATCCCCTAGGTGTAGAGGGAGGTCAAATGAAAGTAATCAACTTGAGTCACAAGTCCTAGCTTCACCTTATGGGAATCTAGCTTTAGTGCACTCCAAGCCAACTAGCAATCCCTAATTCCAAATCAACTATTGATACAACTATTCAACTTCTTTCAAAGACCAAACCCTATGCCAAGTGTGAAAATTCTACTCCATGGCTAGTGTTGTCATTTTATCAAACATGTGATGAGCAAGAAGGAAAGTCATAGTAAAATGAGAAGAAAAGTCAAATTGAAAGTGTTGCAACACAAAGATCTAACAACAAGTCTCAAAGAGTAGCAATGAAAATCCAAAATAGAGATGAAGTCCAAAATTACAAAGTTGAATTCTAGATCTATGAGAATTGATCAATTGCATCTACTACTTGAAATTGGAGAAGAGAATCTATGACATGAACAAAGTGGAGTGAGAATTGTAGTGGATCTCACCAAAAAGTCATTGAAAATTCAGAAATTAGATGAGGATGAACCCTAGTGAAGCTTGGAATCTCCCTCTTCTTCTCCCCAAAAGTGTAACTAACTCTCCTCTCTCACCAAAAATATCTAGATCTAGAAAATGAACTAACTAAGTGTCCTTAACCCTTGTTCCCTTGGTCTTCTTAAGCTTTTTCCCGCCAAGGTGTTTCTCCAAAAGTGGGATCCTTAACTGCCTCCACGCCTAAGTCACGTGACTTCTTAAAAAAATCATATTTGCAAATCGGCGCGCACGCGCAAGGTACGCGCACGCGCCGTTGAGACGCCTTTTAATGTGCGCGGAGGCGTGATGTACGCGTGCGCGCCCATGAAGATCCTGGCTTAGCCGCTTCTCAAGCTGGCTCGTGACTTGGCTCTTGGCTTTGGCTTCACGTTGCTCAATCCGCGCGGGCGCGCCAGGTGCGCGCACGCGCCCATGCGGAAATTTCCAAAGCTTAATCCTCATGCTTCCTTCCTTTGTACCTGTCTTCCTTCTCTCTTTCGGCCCATTCCTACTCTATATCCTGAAACCACTTAACACACAAGTCACGGCATCGAATGGCATCAAGAGAAGATTAGAAATGTATCTATTTTAGTGCAAAATAAGCATGTTTTCATTCATGAGGCAAAACTAGGGAAGGAATGCAAAATCTTGTATTTTCATATAGAAAGTGTGTGGAATCATTGATAAAACCCCTGAAATCAACACAAGATAGACCCTCAAATTGGGGTTTGTCAACCTCCCCACACTTAGATTCTAGCATGTCCTCATGCTTAGAGAAATGCAAAGAAACACAGAAGACCGAGGGATCGCAAAAGTATAAGACTCATGAAGTGCAACCTACTTATATGTATGCAACTATGACTAGTGCTACTATCCACTTGGCTGGGAACAAATTAGCCTTCTTAGGACATATGCGAGCACATGGGACATGATGGTGGTCAAAGCATAGGGCTTGCCACTTTCTAAGCATCAAATGCAATATGTGCAACCTTGCATGAGGAATGCTCGCGAGAGCCGGGAATCAAAGGATTGAGCATCGAACCCTCACCGGAAGTGTTTGCACTCTAATCACTCAGTGTTTGGGGTTTATTCTCTCAATTCTCCCCTAATCATGCTTTCCAAGATTTGCTTTTCATCTAACAATCAACAATTGTTCAATGCATGCATACAATTATCATGAGGTCTTTTCCTAGGTTGTAATGGGGTTAGGGTCAAGGTAGGGTCGTATATGGTTAGTGGGCTTAGGATTTGAATCCTTGATTAACTTAAACTTTCCCACCTAACCTATATAATGACCTATACAATTAAGTGCTATCCTAACTACCCATTCCTCACTTTTCCACATACTCATGCATTTTCTTTTCGTTTCACAATACTTATACATTAATTCCTCTTGGGTTTCACTTTGGGGCATTTTGTCCCCTTTTTTTTTTCTTTCCTTTCTTTTTCTATATATTTTTTTTTCTTTCCATATTGTTCTTCTTTTTTTCTTTTGTTCTTTTGTTTTTCTCATTTTTTTTTATATACAAGAGCGTCAATGCATAAGTTTTTACATTTGATCAATTCATGAGTATGTACCCAATTCCCAATATTTCAATAATAATACAAAATACCCTTTTATCCACCCAATGCCCCAAGGTTCCCACACTTGAATGATACTCACACACACTAGCCTAAGCTAATCAAAGATCCAAATAAGGACTTTTATTGTTTTCCGCTTTAAGGCTTGTAATGTGCTAAATTAAGAACAAAGTGGGTTAATCGTAGGCTCAAGTTTGGCTAACAAAGGGAGATAGAAGGTAAGGCCGTTTGGGTGAGTGAGCTAATGAAATGATGGCCTCAATCATATAAATGCATGAATACACCAAATAATGGACATAAAGAGTCAAACAAATCAAAGATCACAATCATAGAAGGAGAATAATGCACACAAGAAGGAAAAATAAGTGGTTATAAGATGTAACCACACCATTAGGCTCAAATCTCACAAGCTTGTGTTCTTAGCTCAAAACCATGTTCCAAAATATAATTCTTCATGCAACTTTGGCATCAAAGCATTTAAAATTTGCAATGCCATGGTTGCCCCAAAGTGTTGGTTTCCTAAGAGAGAATTTCATTGTTCCAACCAAGCAGGCTTATCATGCGAATGGTGCCAACTAAGACCTAATCATGCAACCTATCCTAATTTATTCAGATTTATTCAGATGTTACCTACGGAGATCGGTCGGCCAACCTCCCCACACTTAAAACTTAGCACGGTCCTCCGTGCTAGAGGTTAGGCGCAGTGGGTGGTGGAGCTCCGAGTGTGCCACATATCCAATGCCATTGCTATCTCCGCTTGAAGTTGCGGTGGAGGTGGAGATATCGGGTTCCTCCATTGGTGGGGTGATCATGCTTAGAAGCCCCTTCACATGAGCATAGCGGCGTTGGTTACGCCTCTCATAACGGTCTAATTTGTTGTGAAGGTCCTCGAGGTGTTGGGCGGCCGATTTTTGTGATGTAGATGAAGTGGTGGCGTGGCCCGTTGGTGTGGGCAGTTCAATGTCCATGGTGACTTCCGGAGGCTTGAGGCATCTCTTGGTTGGAATGATATCACCGTCAACCGGTATTGAGGTTCGCCTATCTTTAGTCTCCCGGTTGACGCCGGCTTTCGCAACTAATGCCGTCACTAAAGCGGGGAATAGGAGATTTCCCTTGGCATGAATGCGCCCCATGGATTGGCGGATGGCATGCGGAACGTCGACCGGTTTGTCGGTCAAGATGCACCATATCAATAGGGCAAGCTCGGCGGTGATGGATGACCCATGCGTGCTTGGGAGCACGTAATGAGCTAGAATTTGGGCCCATGCCGTGGCTTCTTGAGTGAAGTGGCGGACATCTAAGCCCTTGGGTCTTCGCTTTATGGTCCCCCGAATCCAAAATGCGTCGGGTAAAGCAATGATGCAGAGGATCGCGTTCCAATCGAATGCGCGGTCAACGCATGCAGCCAAGACTTCTTGGTAGGCGTCATATGCATCCGTTGACGGTGCAATCCCAAGGACTTCTTGGATGGTTTCCACGGTGACCGACACTTGTTTTCGGCGCACAAATATTAATGTGAGATGAGGTGAGTGGAAGTTGGAGTAGAATTCCACCACCCATGAGAGATTGGCCTCCGTTGGTTGCCTCAATAGGAATCTCCAATGCCTCCGGTCAATGTGTGGCATCACAATCGGACTGAGGTGAGCCGATAAGACTAGGAGGGGTTCCGGATGGTAATTCCTTTCAATAATTCTGGAGTAAACAAGTTCGCAGTAGCGGTTGGGAAACTTGTTTGAATCCTTAGCAGGGTTGTCCTTCTCTAGAATGTCAACGGGGCCCTTGGTCTTCTTCAGGAGGGGCCTGTCCGTTAGTTCTTGGCGCACTCTATTGGAAGCTGGCTTCTTGGGGCCTTTCCCATTGTCCTTTCTGATGACCATCCTGTGGAAGCAAGAAAGGAAAATATCAAACCCAAAGAAGTGGAGGTACATGAGCTCTATGTAATGAAAGTTATGCCATAAAATATGGGTATCTTTGTTACATGACAGCTGCAACATGTAACTAAGATAATGTGTGAAGAGCAAGGCAAATTATTTTCATGTGGTGCAAGGGTAGTTTAAGCATGCAAGGAAGAAGCATGAGAAGCACACACCCTTGGGGACCATAAATAGGGATGAATGGTTTGTGGAAAGCGGGGATGCACTCAAAAGTGATTGGTTGAGAGGCAAGGTAGGCACAATAAGTCCAAAATTCAAGTGTGCCTTTCATCGAACACTTGGTGTGCATCCCTCAAGTAGTATGTGATTATGTGAAAATGAGAGCAATGTAACTTTCCACAATCCATTATTAATGATTATAATGCATATTGGGTGCAAGAAAAGTAAGCAACACCATTCATCTACTCATGTAAGTGAGTTTGGGTCCTATGTGCTCATGAAGAACAAAGAAGAAAGAAGGAAGTAACTAGAGAAAGGAGGAAGAGAGAAAGAAAAGAAGAAGGAAGCTACCTAAGAGATGGTGCAACTAAATGAATAAGAACTACAAGAGATTAATGGACTAAGAGGGAGCCTAGTGTAATACCTTGTGAGATGGAGAAGGGTATGGGAGAAGAAGAGCAGTGAAATGAGAATGAAGGGGTGAGGGTGCCCTTCTTAAAGGTGGCGTCGATCACCGGCGCGTGCGCGCGCGGTGCGCGCTCGCGCAGGGAGTAAGGTGACAAGGGGCGCGCGCGCGCGCACATGTCGCATGCGCGCCCATGCGCTTGGGCTGGGGGCACAGGAGAGGCACAGGGGTGGCATAACTCTCTGGACGAAGTACCAGAGATTGCTTTAGCGTGTGTTGGCGCGCGCGCGCACAGTGCGCGTACGCGTCCACGTGGTTGTGCCCCAGGCATGAGAGGGGCCTGGAGGGGGCTCAACTCTCTGTGAAATGGCCCAGAGAGGAGTGCAGAATGAAAGGGCGCGTGCACGGCTGTGGCGCGCACGCGCATTCCGTGCTCGCTTTGTATGGACGCGTGCGCGCCAGGTGCGCGCACGCGGCAAAGGTGCTGGGCTGGTGGCTTAGTGTAGGCTTGAGAATGGCTTAACTCTCTATAAAATGTACTAGGGGGGAAACAAGGCAATCGGCGCGGACGCGCACCATGCGCTTGCGCGTCGATTGGCGGATTTCGCTCATGTGCGCGGACGCGCCATGTGCGCGCACGCGCAGAGGGGTGGGTTTTCTAAATTTGCAGGTGTTTACACCACTTTTGACATTTCAACAACCCCCCCCATACAGCCACCTAAGCACTATAGCAAATGAAGTCAACAAATGAAGGGGGGTGTCTATGTACAAACATGAAGTCAAGTGTCTTTGTACAAGTCTCAAAGGAAGATCTTACCATGGTGGGGTGTCTCCCACCCAGCACTTTTGTTTAACGTCCTTAAGTTGGACTTTCAGTTGCTTATAGTGTTTATTCGAGAGTTGCATCCCTCAAGAGGAACACTTCAACTTCCTTGGCGTTCTTTCTTTGCTCACCATGATACAATTTGAGACGGTGCCCGTTTACCTTGAAGATGTCCGGGCTTGATGGGTGGCGCAAGTGGTAGACTCTATAAGGTTCTACTTTCTCCACTTGGTAGGGCCCATCCCACCTTGATCTAAGCTTTCCGGGTAGTAATCTCAACCTTGAATTGTAGAGAAGGACTAGGTCACCGGGTCCGAATTCTCTTCTCCTAATGTTCTTGTCATGGATGGCTTTCAACTTTTCCTTATAAAGTCTGGAGTTGTCGTAAGCTTCCAATCTCATACATTCTAATTCTGCCAATTGAAGCTTTCTCTCTACTCCGGCTCCATCCAAGCTCATATTACACTCCTTTACGGCCCAATAAGCTTTGTGTTAAATCTCCACCGGTAAGTGACATGCTTTACCATATACAAGCCGGAAGGGGCTCATGCCAATGGGTGTCTTGTAAGCCGTTCGATAGGCCCACAGTGCATCGGAGAGTTTAGTGCTCCAATCTTTCCTATTTGGCTTTACAATCCTTTCCAACACATGCTTGATTTCCCGGTTAGAGACTTCGGCTTGGCCGTTTGTCTGAGGGTGGTAAGCCGTGGCGACTTTGTGGATGATGCCATATTTTCTCATGAGGCCATCTATTCTTTTGTTGCAAAAGTGGGATCCTTGGTCACTTATGATTGCTCTTGGGGCGCCAAAGCGACAAATGATATTGTTCCTCACAAAAGAATGCACAACATCAGCGTCATCCGTTCGGGTGGGGATTGCCTCCACCCATTTTGACACATAATCGACGGCTAGCAAGATGTAGATAAAGCCATTGGAATTTGGAAATGGTCCCATGAAGTCGATTCCCCATACGTCAAAGATTTCGCAAAAAAGCATATTTTGTTGGGGAATTTCATCCTTCTTGGAAATATCTCCAAACCTAATACATTGGGGACAAGATTTGCAATAGAGAGAAGCATCTTTGAGAAGAGTTGGCCATCAAAATCCGCAATCAAGGATTTTTCTTGCCGTTCTTTGGGGCCCGTAGTGACCACCTCCTTCGGAAGCATGGCAAGCGTCCAAGATTGCTTGGAATTCGGTTTGAGGTATGCACCGTCGCACTATTTGGTCCGCTCCACACCTCCACAAATAGGGATCATCCCAAATATAGTATTTGGATTCGCTTTTCAGCTTATCCTTTTTGTGTTTGTTGAGATTGGGAGGAAAAGTGCGTGAAACCAAATAGTTTGCTATTGGGGCGTACCAAGGAACCACTTCCGAGATTGCATGCAAAGCATCTAAAGGAAATGAATCATTGATAGGAGTGGTGTCGCCTTTTGTGTGTTCGAGGCGACTTAAATGGTCCGCCACTAGGTTTTGGGAACCGCTCCTATCTTTGATTTCTAAGTCAAATTCTTGTAACAAGAGCACCCAACGAATTAATCTCGGTTTTGATTCCTTTTTTGCCAACAAGTACTTTAGTGCCGCGTGATCCGAGTACACTACTACCTTGGAACCAAGAAGATAGGCTCGAAACTTGTCCAAAGCAAAAACAATAGCTAGGAGTTCCTTTTCGGTAGTAGTGTAGTTGGATTGGGCTCCGTCTAATGTTTTGGAAGCATAAGCTATGACATAGGGAGTCTTACCCTCGCGTTGTGCTAACGCGGCTCCTATCGCATAATTCGAAGCATCACACATGATTTCAAAGGGTTGAGTCCAATTGGGTCCTCGTACAATAGGGGCTTGTGTCAATGCTACCTTGAGTGTGTCATATGCTTCCATACATTCCTTACTCATCTCAAATTCGGTGTCTTTTTGAAGTAATCGAGAGAGAGGTAAGGCCACCTTGCTAAAGTCCTTGATGAATCTCCGGTAGAATCCTGCATCAAGTTTATGTTAGCGCCGTTGCGCATAAACTTGTTATGCTACGATTTAGGAAATTGCACGATCGGCAAAATTCCTTCCAGCAAGTGCACCGGTTATCGTCAAGTAAAAACTCACAATAGAGTGAGGTCGAATCCCACAAGGATTGGTTGAGTGAGCAATTCGGATTAGAAGTATGTTCTAGTTGAGCGGAATCAAAATTTAGATGAGAATTGCGGAATGTAAAATTGCATGAATTAAAGAGCGAGAAGCTAAATTGCTGAAATTAAAAGGGCTGGGGTGATTGCATGAATTTAATTGCAGAATGTAAAGAGAAAGTGGTAGATCAGAAATGGGGAATTCATTGGGTGTTAGGAGATATTGAGATCTCCGAATCAAAACATTTTTATTCCTTCCTCAACCAATGCATTCATTGAATTTTGCTTGGCAATCTTATATGATTGGATCCCAATCCCTTGGCTCACCAATTCTCTCTAAAAACGAACAAATTCCCAATCCCTTGGTTTAAATGTTCATAAGAAGAGATGGTGTTCGATCACTGATTATACCACACAGTTTCATGAACCACAATTTGGTAGGATTACATGTCACAATATCCATCCAAACCCCAATCCAATTCACTGTGAGAAAGCTTCTCTAGCATGAATCCTCCATTCCTTTCCCAAGGTTCCGAAGGATTCCAATTATGGGTAGTTTCTTTCCCAAGACAACTACCCAATGGAATTAGATCGAGAAGCTTTCTAACAAAATTCAAGAGAAAAGATTGAAGAAGAAGATAAAACTATTATTGATTCATTGAATTACAATAGAGCTCCCTAACCCAATGAAAGGGGTTTAGTGAGTCATAGCTCTGAATTCAATTACAAAACTAAAAGAAAATGATTTCCAGTTCTCTCCCCCTCAGGGGCTGGATTCCCCTTCAATCCAGTCCGTTAAATGCAGAAACTAAGGCCTTTAAATAGGCTCCCTAAATTACAAAATGAAAATGAAATTCAAAGCAAATTACAATCAAATGAAAATAAACTATTCTAGATGATTCTTGTGGCCTTGATTTGGTGTTGTTGATGGGCCTTGCTTGCTTGAAGGGTAGAGTGACATAATTGATCCAAAAAGGATAATGATCCATTAAACTACACTCAAACGTTGCACCCCCCTTTCTTGAGTCGTCACTTTGTTCTCTTGTCAACCTTGCCAATTTGATGCCAAATATAGACTATTATACCTCGTTGGAAAGCTATGGATGTCAGCTTTCTAACGCAACTGGAAGCACCTCAATTGGATTTCTACAACTCGAGTTATACTCCATGGAAGGTGAAGAGGTCAGCTGGCCTGATTACATGTTGGTACTATGCTCTTCTATGCACATTACGGGGCTGTTTTCTCCCTCAATTTTTAGTATCCACCATGTATGCCATATATGCTTGGAAAGCTCTAGATTTCTTCTTTCCAATGCATTTTGAATCACCTCATTTGGAGTTTTGTAGCTCAAGTTATTTATGTTTGAAGAAGGCATGGTCAAGCTGTTCCATATAACACGTTTAAGCTCCAGTTTAAGCTTAAACTGGAGCTTAAACGCTGGCACTCCCTGGAGGCACAAGCTCGAGCACGTTTAAGCTTCAGTTTAAGGTTAAACTGAAGCTTAAACGTGGAAATGAGAAAGCAACCCTGGAGGAGAAAAATAGTCGAACACGTTTAAGCTCCAGTTTAAGGTTAAACTGGAGCTTAAACGTGGAATGCTCCTGGTGCCTTTCTTACTTCTGGCGTTTAACCTCCAGTTTAAGGTTAAACTGGAGGTTAAACTTCAATTCCAGCATTATATGGCTTGGTAGTTTAAGTTCCAGTTTAAGCTTAAACTGGAACTTAAACTCCACATGTGATATTCAAGCTTCCTTTATTGATTTTGTTGCTTCCTTGCCTAGCCTCTTCTTCCCTGAAATCATCCAAACAATTGCATCAAAGTCTTGCACAATTTCATGAGAAATCTTCCATTCATAGCATTCAAGTAATATAACTAAAAACTCATGGAATTTGCATCAAAATCTTCATGTTGAATGATTTAAGACAAGCATGACTATTTGGCCCAAATGATTACTTAAGGCTCAAGAAAATGCATAAAACAACTAAAAATAAAAGAAAAAGGCTAGTGAAACTAGCCTAAGATGCCTTGGCATCAACTTCCCTCTCGGAGGAGGGGTAAGGTAAACTGGATATGACATTTATCTTTGCCGGATCTACGGAGATGCCTTCCTTTGATACTATGTGTCCCAAAACAATGCCTTGTTTGACCATGAAATGACATTTTTCAAAATTTAAGACAAGGTTTGTTTTGGTGCATCTTTCTAAGACTTTTTCAAGGTTACCTAGGCAATGCTCAAATGATTCACCGTACACACTAAAATCATCCATGAAAACTTCCATTGATTGCTCTAGAAAGTCCGCAAATAGGCTCATCATGCATCTTTGAAACGTTGCCGGTGCATTGCATAGGCCAAATGGCATACGCTTGTAGGCATACGTTCCAAAGGGGCAAGTAAATGTGGTTTTTTCTTGGTCTTCTAGAGCAATATGAATTTGGAAGTATCCGGAGTAGCCATCAAGAAAACAATAGTATGATTTACCGGCTAACCGATCAAGCATTTGATCGATAAATGGTAGTGGAAAATGGTCTTTTCTTGTGGCCGCATTCAATCTTCGGTAGTCTATGCATACTCTCCAAGAATTCTGCACTCTTGTTGCTATAAGTTCACCACTTTCGTTTTTGATTGTTGTCACTCCGGACTTCTTTGGCACTACTTGGACCGGGCTTACCCATTCACTATCCGAGATAGGATAGATGATGTCCGCTTCGAGTAGCTTAGTGACTTCTTTCTTTACCACCTCAAGAATGGTTGGGTTAAGACTCCTTTGAGGTTGTCGGACCGGTCTTGCTCCTTCTTCAAGAAATATGCGGTGCTCGCATACTTGGGGGCTTATTCCCACTAGATCCGCCAAACTCCACCCAATTGCCCTTTTGTTTTTTCTCAATACATTCAGCAATTTTTCTTTTTGTTGAGGAGTTAACTCTTGAGCAATTATCACGGGTAGCTTTTGGGCTTCATCAAGGTATGAATACCTTAAGTGAGGTGGTAGTGGCTTCAATTCCATCTTCTTGTCATTCCTTGAAGTTTGAGTCTTCGGATGGCTTGTATGATGTGTGGTATTTAGTTCGCTCGACTCTTCATTTGCTTCTTTGACCATGCACTTCTCATCTAATCTTGCAACATGCACTTCGGCTACTATGTTATCGATTGGGTCACACCGAAATAGGGAATGGTTCTCCGGTGGATGCTTCATTGCTTCCTCTAAGCTAAAGCTTACAATTCTTCCATCAATTTCAAATGAGTAGTTCCCCGAGTAAGCATCAAGCTTAAATCTAGAAGTTCTCAAGAAGGGCCTTCCAAGTAGGATAGAGGATGCTCTCTCGGTTTCGCTTGACGGCATTTCAAGGACATAGAAGTCAATCGGAAACACCAACCCCTTTATATCCACCAATACATCTTCCGCAACACCCGCTACGGTTATTATGCTTTTATCCGCTAGGACAAATCTTGCCGTCGACCTTTTTAGTGGGGGCAAGTTCAATACCAGATAAACGGAGAGCGGCATGATGCTAACACATGCTCCGAGGTCACACATACAATCTCTAAATTGAACTCCATTGACGGTGCAAGTGACCATACAAGGGCCCGGGTCATCACACTTCTCCGGTAATGTTCCCATCAAAGCGGAAATAGAACTCCCCAATGGGATGGTTTCCAATTCAAGAATTCTATCCTTGTTTATGCATAAATCTTTGAGGAATTTGGCATATCTAGGAACTTGATGGATGGCATCAAAGAGGGGGATGGTTACCTCAACTTTCTTGAACATTTCTACCATTTTGGGGTCGAGTTCCATGCGCTTTTTAGCTTTCTTTGCAAGTGTTGGAAATGGAAGTGGTTGAGCAATTCCTTCTTCCAAGGTTCTTTTGGTCTTGGTTGCCTCCCTTGTTGGTTGGGCTTCATCCTCAACTATGGCTTGTGGTGTCTCCTATTCCACTACCTCCTCTTCCACTACCTCTTCTATATCTATTCTCTCTTCCTCTTGGGCGGTTGTGATAGGACTTGGGTCCTTTGCTTCCTTTTCTTTTAGTTGTGTACCGGATCTAAGGGTGATGGCATTGATGCCCCCTTTCGGATTTGGTTGAGGTTGAGAGGGAATGACACTTTGGATTGGGGGTTGAGGAGTAGAGGTCGATGGTGTGTCCATACGTGCAAGAAGAGCTTGTAATATAGAGGTGAGGCCGGTGAGGCCGGAAGCAAGTGTGTTTTGTAATTCCTTTTGGCCTTGGATAATGGTCCGGAGTGTTTCATCTTGGTTGGAGGGGGTGGTTGCATATGTGAGTTGAGGGGCTTGTGGTTGGTTGGGTAGTGGTCTTTGATGTGGTGGTTGATATGTTTGGTAGTTTCTTTGTGGGTTTTGTTGATTGTATGGTTGATTTTGGAAGTTGTATGGTCGGTTTTGTGAGAAGTTTTGCGAGTTGTTATTCCATCTTTGACCTCCTCCATTGTTGTTGTTATCCCTATTCCCTTGTTGATGATTGTCTTTCCAATTTTGATTATTGTGTCCACTTCCTTGGTTGTAGCTTCCTCCTTGATAAGGATGCCTTGATTAGAATTACTTCCTTGGTAGTACCCTTGATTAGGGCGGTCATAGAAATTATGGGTAGCCGCCAAAGTGTTGTCTTCTTGAAGGCTTGGGCACTCATCCGTGTGGCGAGAGTAGCAAGAGCATATGCCACATACTCTTTGAGGGACCAATTGTTGGTTGTGTTGTTGAGGTGGTGGAGGGTGTTGTTGATATGATTGAGGTTGTTGTGGTTGTTGTTGGTTCAATTGGAGTTGCCTCAAGACGGATGTCATCTCATTCAAGGATTGAGTTAGAGCGGTGGCTTCACTACTAGTTGATATCTCGTTCACGGTCCTTGGACGGTTGACTCTTCGCCTCATATGTTGATTGGATTCGGCTAAGTCAATAATGAGTTGCCATGCCTCCTCCGCGGTTTTATATTTGGACAAAGAACCATTGCTAGAAGTGTCCAAGAGGGTTCTATCTTGCTCTCGCATCCCTTGACATATGTATCCAAGTAATACTTGAGTGTCGAGCATGTGATTAGGGCATGCATCTAGTAGTTTGCGAAACCGTTCCCAATACTCATAGAGTGGTTCCGTCTCACCTTGCACAATACAAGACATTTCCTTCCTTAGCCTATCCATCTTCTCCGGGGGTAAGAATTTATCCAAGAACCCCCTTCTAAGTAGGTCCCAATCGGAGGTAACTTCACTAGAGAGAGTGTAGAACCATTCTTTGGCCTTGTCCTCAAGAGAGAAAGGGAAAGCAAACAACCATATAGCAACTTCATCGGACCCTTCCCGTCTAGTAGTCGAGCATATGCGGTGGAAGTCCTTGAGATGTCGAATAGGGTCTTGTGCGGGAAGCCCGTGAAACTTGGGTAGGAGGTTGATCAAAGCGGTCTTCAATTCAAAGTTCGCATTCAAATTGGGGTGAGTTACATGAAGGGGTTGAAGGACATAATCCGGTGCACCCGCTTCCTTGATGGTAACTCTCCTTGGAGCGTCCATGGTATTAGTACCTAAAACAAAAGAAGAGTTGTTAGTGAGATTGATGGGAGTATGAGTAATGCCTTCTTTGAGTGACGGTTCAATGTTCACTTCTAGTAAGGTGGTTGAGGTGGTGAAAACCTCTTCACCTTTTCCAAATCTTAGCCGCCTCCGAGCTTGTCTAATATGAAACAAAGTTCGTTCTATTTCCGGATCAAAAGGGGCTAAGCTCGGATTTGGTTGTGAACGCGTCATGCAATGAAGGAGAAATGGAATTCATTGTAACGATGAGGAGTTATTCAATTGAGCAATTTACAATGAAGTGCAACTATGTACATATATACATGCTTAATCCAAAACAATAACATGGCACACAAAGCAAATTCCCCGGCAACGGCGCCATTTTGACAAATGATTTTTTTTTTGCCGGTATAGAAATTTTCAAATGATCAATCGTAGTATAGTCTAAACCGACGCGAAATCCTTCATCAAACAAATCTACAATCTATATCCGAGAGTACTAGTCTCCCGAGTCGTTCTCCCTTGGAATTGCCAAAGTATGCATCTTATTGATTTAGTAAGCCTTGTTGGAATTCTTTGAAGGTTTTAGCAAAGCAATGAGAAACAAACTATCAATTATCAAAAGACTTGGCTTAGGGTTGGCATTGGAAATTCTATCCTTATAGTCCATACAATGTTGATAACAATTAGGCCTTGCTTCATTTAGTTATCCCCTAGGTGTAGAGGGAGGTCAAATGAAAGTAATCAACTTGAGTCACAAGTCCTAGCTTCACCTTATGGGAATCTAGCTTTAGTGCACTCCAAGCCAACTAGCAATCCCTAATTCCAAATCAACTATTGATACAACTATTCAACTTCTTTCAAAGACCAAACCCTATGCCAAGTGTGAAAATTCTACTCCATGGCTAGTGTTGTCATTTTATCAAACATGTGATGAGCAAGAAGGAAAGTCATAGTAAAATGAGAAGAAAAGTCAAATTGAAAGTGTTGCAACACAAAGATCTAACAACAAGTCTCAAAGAGTAGCAATGAAAATCCAAAATAGAGATGAAGTCCAAAATTACAAAGTTGAATTCTAGATCTATGAGAATTGATCAATTGCATCTACTACTTGAAATTGGAGAAGAGAATCTATGACATGAACAAAGTGGAGTGAGAATTGTAGTGGATCTCACCAAAAAGTCATTGAAAATTCAGAAATTAGATGAGGATGAACCCTAGTGAAGCTTGGAATCTCCCTCTTCTTCTCCCCAAAAGTGTAACTAACTCTCCTCTCTCACCAAAAATATCTAGATCTAGAAAATGAACTAACTAAGTGTCCTTAACCCTTGTTCCCTTGGTCTTCTTAAGCTTTTTCCCGCCAAGGTGTTTCTCCAAAAGTGGGATCCTTAACTGCCTCCACGCCTAAGTCACGTGACTTCTTAAAAAAATCATATTTGCAAATCGACGCGCACGCGCAAGGTACGCGCACGCGCCGTTGAGACGCCTTTTAATGTGCGCGGAGGCGTGATGTACGCGTGCGCGCCCATGAAGATCCTGGCTTAGCCGCTTCTCAAGCCGGCTCGTGACTTGGCTCTTGGCTTTGGCTTCACGTTGCTCAATCCGTGCGGGCGCGCCAGGTGCGCGCACGCGCCCATGCGGAAATTTCCAAAGCTTAATCCTCATGCTTCCTTCCTTTGTACCTGTCTTCCTTCTCTCTTTCGGCCCATTCCTACTCTATATCCTGAAACCACTTAACACACAAGTCACGGCATCGAATGGCATTAAGAGAAGATTAGAAATGTATCTATTTTAGTGCAAAATAAGCATGTTTTCATTCATGAGGCAAAACTAGGGAAGGAATGCAAAATCTTGTATTTTCATATAGAAAGTGTGTGGAATCATTGATAAAACCCCTGAAATCAACACAAGATAGACCCTCAAATTGGGGTTTGTCAAGTTGCGAAGACTTTCTCGATCTCCTTGCTTGATTCCTAATAGACTTGGGGCGTGCTTAGCTTTGTCTTTTTGGATGGAGAATCTGGCCAGAAACTTCTTGGCTAAGTCGTCGAAGCTTGAGATGGACCTAGGAGGTAGATTTTTGAACCATCTAATTGCTGTCTTTGTTAAAGTAGTCGGGAAGGCTTTGCAGCGAACTGCATCGGAGGTGTCGGTGAGGTACATTCTACTTTTGAAATTACTGAGATGATGGCCGGGATCTGCTGTGCCATCATACAAAGTCATGTCGGGAAGTTTGAAGTCTTTTGGGATTTTGGCCCTCATGATCTCTTTGGTGAATGGGTCTTGGTCTTTACGGTAGTCATCTTCGTGACCGGATCGAGTAGTCTTGGTCTTGAGATCTGCTTCGAGTTTTAGGAGCTTGTCCTCTAACTCGTGGCATCGCCTAACTTCCCTTCGTAGGTCTCTCTCAGCTTCTCGTTGATGTTCCACCTCTTTTTCGAGTTGCTTTAAGCGATCTTGAAGTGCCTCCACGGCTCCCACATTTGGTGAATCACTATTTTTGTTAGGTTGAGGAGTATCTTTTTGTGTAGTATCCGCGTTCTTGTGCGGCGTTCTATCTTCTAGATCCGAATCGTGGTCGTTGTCATGGTCGTCTGCCATGGTGGTGGGATGACTTCCAGATTCCCTGACAACGGCGCCAATGTTTTGCGGGTTACCTGAAACTGTAGGTCGATCTCGGATAAGATCTTCTATACTGATCGGCGATGACGTGTCCGGCGTGTGGGTGTTGGCCGGAGCAGTCGCGTCCGACTTGTTGGACTGGTAATGCTGCTGATCCTTTGTCACCGGAGGGTGGTGGTACCTGCAAGGAATTTCGATGCTTAAGTTAGCAAGGGTATTAAGCAGGTTTTTAGTAGAATCAGAGTATAAGTGATACCTGGGTGCTCCAGTGCATTTATAATGGTGTAGAGTGACCTTCTTTAGATAAGATAAGTTAGTTATCTTATCTTATCTTATCTTATCTTTGAGTGAGGTCATCTTATCTTTAAGAGAACCGCCCTTATCTCTATAGGCTTGGGTTGCCTTTGGATTTGGGTCGTGTTCCTCCATTTGGACCCTTTTTGGGCTTTCTTGGTGATTTGGCTGAGCTCTTTGAGAAGAGGTCGGATAGTCTGACCTGAAGAGGTCGATCGCCTTGTCGCTAAACATCCCAGGTCTGATAGGTCGACCTAGGGTATGAATAGTGTCTGTAGTATTTTTGGAATCAGGATTTTATTATTGTCCTAGGCTTTGTACTGGATAGCTTGGAGAGGCCATTCTTCTCTCGAGTTATATGCTTGACCTTTATTTCTTGAAACTTGGCTAGTTTTTCCCAAATACCTCTTCATATTAGGATTTTAGGTTGGTAATCACCGTTGATTTGTGAAGTTATTACTTGTGGGTCGCTTAAACATTGCGCCCATCAAGGCGCTAAGTACTTTGGCCATTTGAAGGCCGACAAGCACGGCTTCATATTCAATATGATAGTTGGAGGCTGGAAAGTCAAACTTTAATGAGAGTTCTATCCGAGTTCCTTTTTCATTCTCGAGGATGATCCCTGCCCCACTACCAATTTTATTTGATGATCCATTTCCCAATGGTGGAGCTCCCTTTTTTCTCCTTAATATATTCACAAGGAAGTCAGCCAAGTATTGCGACTTAATGACCATTTGAGCTTCGTATTTCAAATCAAACTCGGACAGCTCCATGCCCCACTGTAACATTTGCCCTACAATATCCATTTTTTGGAGGATATGCTTCATGTGTTGATTAGTTTTGGCTTTGATGGTGTGAGCTTGAAAGTGGGGGTTACAATCTCCAGGATGCTAGGACCAAAGCATATTTGACTTGCTTAATTTTCTAATAATTGAGCTCATCTCCTTGTAGTGCCTTATTGGTGAAGTAGGCGAGCTTTTGCCCGACTTTATCTTCTTTGAATAGTGCAAAGGCTACTGCTTTCACAGCTAAATATAGAGTCGGTTAAGAATTGGAGGCTGAGAGAAGAATTTTACAAACTTCAGAAGACTTGTTCACATTCCTGGGTCCACGTGAAGTCGTGCCTTTTTTGTAGTAGAAGGAAGCTAGCGATGCAAGTCTACCATTTAATTGTTCAACCTGCTTCTGAGCAGGCCGGGTTAGCCTCAATGCCACCTTTGGGCAAGCATAAACCCCAGGAATTTTCCTGCTTCTATGCGAGGGTGTACTTTGTGGAATTTAGCCTCATCTTGTGTGCCTTATTGTTTGGAACACTTTTGTCAAGTCGGATAACAAGTCGACTTCACTCTTTCCCGAGGAGACTTTAATTGTTCTATCTTCTGCAAGTTCTTTTATGATAATGTGGACACGTTGATTTAGAGTGCTTGTAGACTTTTGGTAATCTTTCTATATTTTTGCACTGCGGTCCAGCTTCATTGTAGTAATGTATAGTAATCTTGGAGGTCGATTAGAACTCTTGTCTTTTTGTTTTTGATTACCTTAGGACTTGTGTCTCTTCTGGTAATGACTTGAATGTCCTTTTATAGAAGTGATTGGTTGTGTGATTATATTTTCTATGCCAGAAAATCCATCAAACGAAGTCTTTCTACAAGACTTTTTGGTAGATTCTGCCATTAAGTATTTAATCAGACCATTTGTTTCTTCTGAAGTAGTAGGATCTTGTTTACTCCTTTTCTTCTCATGTATTTTCTCTTGCCAATTGAATTTTCTCAAAGTTGAACATTCTTTTCTACAATGTATTTTATAACAATGATGCTAAAATAGCATCCAATCAGTAATCAACAGTAATATCTCAATAGAATCAGCAAATCAAAGCAATAATCCAAAACTTAGCACCAAAACAGAAAATTAAACTAACTAACTAACTAACTAACAAACTAATTAAAGAAGATGATGCTTGGTGGTGAATGATAGTGGTGGATGGTGGTTGGAGGAGGGAAGGAAGAGAAGAGAGGAATAAAGAAGAAAAGAAATAGAGAGAAGAAAAGAAAAGAAGTATGTGAAATAGGGGTGGGGTCACGCGTACGCGGAGTATCACGCATACGCGTGTGACTTGCAAAAATGGGGATCAACGCGTACGCGTCTGGCAGGCGTACACGTGACAGGGTGAAAATGGAAGGCGACACATACGCATGGCGGGCAAGTTCAAAAAAAATGTGTGTACGCACTTATGTGTGCGAACACTCTGGGAAGAGAGGTGGTATGAAAGTGTGCCTATGCAAAAGCTTGTGCGTACGCATAAAAGGCATTTTTTTTTACTGAGAACGGATCATGTGTGCGTGCGCACAGATGCGTGCGTACGCACAAGGATGGAGAAAGGATGGGATGCGCACACACAAGGGTGTGCGAGCGCTCCCAACAGAAGGGATGCAAATGAGTGTGCGTACGCACAGCTAGGTGCGTACAAATAGATGACAAAAACTGGGGAAAGTGTGCGTACACACAGGAGTGTGCGTACGCACAACGATTTATTTCTCAAATTTTTTTTTCAAATTCTATGGTACCAAAATTGAGCTCAAACAAAGGTTTTCAACCCAAAACATCCAACATTTCAAAACCACATGATCCAACTAAAATTAATCTAACGAAGCTCAAAATTAAACTAATCCTAAGCTAGCTAAAAGAAACAAAATGTAATGAATTAAAACTATATACAAAGAACGGGTTAGAAAAGTGTTACCATGGAGGAGTGTCTCCCACCTAGCACTTTTATTTATTGTCTTTAAGTTAGACAATTGGGAGATCCCTTGCTTTGGTAGCTTGTGCTTGAATTTCCCACCAGTGCTTGAATTTTCAATGTCCTCCGGAATCCTAAGCCTAACCTTTAACAAAAATAAAAGATAACCAAAAAGCAAGTTATTTACATATTAACATATTTACATTAGCCAATAATATAACACCATTGTAACTCTCTGGCAACGGCGCCAAAAACTTGACGAATGGGATTTGTGCTGGTTTAGAATTTCTCAAAATAAGAATCACTTCATTGATAGCGTAGTCCAAACCGGCAATTAAATCACAAATATCAAAGTTTAATTAAAGTATTTATCACAATCAACACAAAATAACCGAGAGTATTTAAACTCCCAGATCGTTCTCCCTAGGAATTGCAATAAAGTGCTCATTTATTGGCTATGAAGGATTGGGGGTTTGATGGTAAGAGGCAAGAAATATAAATAGCAAGGAATTAAAGAAGCATGCAGTAACTAAATATCAAAAGCAATTAAACTTAAGGCAATTAATTAAGAGAAAGAAAAATTCAAATGCTAGAAACCACTTGGTAAGGAGTGAGAGTTAAGGTTATCTATCCTAGCCATTGACCAAAAAAATATGATGATTATGAAGAGTTAATCCTACTTAGTCAACCCTAACATCGAGGATAAGTCAAATAGGCATAATTGATCCCAATCTATAAGTCCTAGCCAACTCACTAATTAACTTAGTGAAAGGCTAGTGTTAATGGAAACTAAATCAACTAACTACCTTAATATATCAATCAAAAATGGATATCAATGACTCAAGGAAACCAGTACACGAAATTGTGATCATCAATGGCGCCATCAACATGGTACGCTCAATTGTAATCTCAACTCTTTATCACAACTTCGCACAACTAACCAGCAAGTGCACTGGGTCGTCCAAGTAATAAACCTTACGCGAGTAAGGGTCGATCCCACGGAGATTGTTGGTATGAAGCAAGCTATGGTCATCTTGTAAATCTCATTCAGGCGGATATCAAAAGGTTATGGAGTTTTCGAAGTTAAATAAAAAGTAAACATAAAATAGGGATGGAGATACTTATGTAAATCCTTGGTGAGAGTTTCAGATAAGCGTATAGAGATGCTTTCGTTCCTCTGAATCTCTGCTTTCCCGCTGTCTTTATCCAATCAGTCTTACTCCTTTCCATGGCTAGCTTTATGTAAGGATATCACCGTTGTCAATGGCTACTTTTAATCCTCTCTGGAAAATGGTCCGATGCACTGTCACTGCATGGCTAATCGTTTGGAGGCATCACCCTTGTCAATGGCTGCATCCCATCCTCTTGTGAAAATGGTCCAAATGCTCTGTCACAGCACGGCTAATCATCTGAGGTTCTCGATCATACTGGAATAGGATTCACCCTCCTTTTGCGTCTGTCACTACCCCAGCACTCGCGAGTTTGAAGTCCGTCACAGTCATTCAATCCCAGAGTCCTACTCGGAATATCACAGACAAGGTTTAGACTTTCTGGACTCTCATGAATGCCGTCATCAATCTAGCTTATACCATGAAGATTCTGATTAAGAGATCCAAGAGATACTCATTCAATCTAAAGTAGAACGGAAGTGGTTGTCAGGCACGCGTTCATAGGGAATGATGATGATTGTCACGTTCATCACATTCAGGTTGAAGTGCGAATGAATATCTTAGAAGCGGAATAAGTTGATTTGAATAGAAAAACAGTAGTACTTTGCATTAATCTTTGAGGAACAGCAGAGCTCCACACTTTAATCTATGGAGTGCAGAAACTCTACCGTTAAAAATACATAAGTGAAAGGTCCAGGCATGGCCGAATGGCCAGCCCCCATGATCTAAGAACTAGGCGTCCAAAGATGATTCCAAAGATGTCTAATACAATAGTAAAAAGTCCTATTTATAATAAACTAGCTACTAGGGTTTACAGAAGTAAGTAATTGATGCATAAATCCACTTTCGGGGCCCACTTGGTGTGTGCTTGGGCTGAGCTTGAATGTTACACGTGCAGAGGCTCTTTCTGGAGTTGAACGCCAGGTTGTAATGTATTTCTGGCGTTCAACTCTGGTTTGTGACTTGTTTCTGGCGTTTAACTCCAGACAACAGCGTAGAACTGGCGTTCAACGCCCTTTTACGTCGTCTAAACTCGTTCAAAGTATAGACTATTATACATTGCTGGAAAGCCCTGGATGTCTACTTTTGGGTTTAAGGGTTACTGGCTTTTTGCTCTTGCCTTTTGGTTTTAAGAGCTTTTGGCTTTTTCTGCTTGCTTTTTCTTTTTCTTTCTATTTTTTTCGCTATTTTTTTATCTTTTTTTTTCTATAAGCTTTGTTCTTTGCTGCTTTTTCTTGCTTCAAGAATCATTTTTATGATTTTTCAGATTATCAAATAACATGTCTCCTTGTCATCATTCTTTCAAGAGCCAACATATTTAACATTCTTAAACAACAACTTCAAAAGACATATGCGCTGTTCAAGCATTCATTCAGAAAACAAGAAGCATTGTCACCACATCAATATAATTGAACTAAGTTCAAGGATAAATTCGAAACTCATGTACTTCTTGTTCTTTTAAATTAAAATAGTTTTCATTTAAGTGAGGTGATGGATTCATATTCACTACTTTAAGGCATAGTTACTAAATAATAATGATCATGTAATAAGACACAAACTTAGATAAGCACTTATCATAGAAAACGAAAAACAGAGAATATAAGAACAAGGAATGAGTCTACCTTAGTGATGGTGGCGTTTCCTTCTTGAGGGACCAATGATGTCCTTGAGCTCTTCTATGTCTCTTCCTTGTCTTTGTTGCTCCTCCCTCATTGCTTTTTGATCTTCTCTAATTTCATGAAGGATGATGGAGTGCTCTTGATGTTCCACCCTTAGTTGTCCCATGTTGGAACTTAATTCTCCTAGGGAGGTGTTGATTTGCTCCCAATAGTTTTGTGGAGGAAAATGCATTTGAGGCATCTCCGGAATCTCATGGTGATGAGATTCATGCGCCTCTTGAGCTCCATGAATGGGCTCTCTTGCTTGCTCTATCCTTTTCTTAGTGATGGGCTTCTCTTCCTCAATGGGAATGTCTCCTTCTATAAAAGCTCCAGCTGAGTAACATAGATGGCAAATAAGATGAGGAAAAGCTAGCCTTGCCATGGGGGATGACTTTTCGGCTATTTTGTAGAGTTCAAGGGAGATGACTTCATGAACTTCTACTTCCTCTCCAATCATGATGCTATGAATCATAATGGCCCGATCCACAGTAACTTCAGATCGGTTGCTAGTGGGGATGATGGAGCGTTGGATGAACTCCAACCATCCTCTAGCCACAGGCTTGAGGTCCAGTCTTCTTAGTTGAACCGGCTTTCCTTTGGAGTCAATCTTCCATTGAGCTCCTTCCACACGTATGTCCATGAGGACTTGGTCCAACCTTTGATTAAAGTTGACCCTTATAGTGAAGGGGCGTGCATCTCCTTGCATCATAGGCAAGTTAAACGCCAACCTTATATTTTCCGGACTAAAATCTAAGTATTTCCCCCGAACCATGGTGAGATAATTCTTTGGGTCCGGGTTCTTACTTTGATCATGGTTCCTAGTGATCCATGCATTGGCATAGAACTCTTGAACCATTAGGATGCCGACTTATTGGATGGGTTTCGTTAGAACTTCCCAACCTCTTCTTTGGATTTCATGTCGAATCTCCGGATACTCATTCTTCTTAAGCTTGAAAGGGACCTCAGGAATCACCTTCTTCTTGGCCACAACATCATAGAAGTGGTCTTGATGAGCTTTGGAGATGAATCTTTCCATCTCCCATGACTCGGAGGTGGAAACTTTTGTCTTCCCTTTCCCTTTTCTAGAGGATTCTCCGGTCTTAGGTGCCATCAACGGTAATGGAAAAACAAAAAGCTTATGCTTTTACCACACCAAACTTAGAATTTTGCTCGCCCTCGAGCAAGAAAAGAAAGAATAGATGAAGAAGAAGAAGAAATGGAGGAGAGGGAGATGTGTTTCGGTCAAGAAGGGGAAGAGAGGGTTTTGTTGTGTGAATTTGAAGAAGAATGGAGGGCTATATATAGGGAAGGGAGGGGGGTAAGGTTTCGGCCATATAGGGTGGGTTTGGGTGGGAAATTGATTTTGAATTTTGAAGGTAGGTGTATGGGGAAGAGTGGGTGGATGTGAGTGGTGAAGTGGTGATAGGGAAGAGAGATTGAGGTGATTGGCGAAGAGTTTTGGGGAAGAGTGTTTATGGGATTGTGTGAAAGAGGGGTGAGAAGAAGTGAGTGGAGGTAGGTGGGGATCCTGTGGGGTCTACAGATCCTGAGGTGATCCTGTGGGGTCCACAGATCCTGAGGTGTTCAAGGATTTACAACCTTGCACCCAATTAGGCATGCAAAATGCCCTTGCACACAACTCTGGACGTTCAGCGCCAGATTGTTGCTTGTTCTGGGCGTTGAACGCCCATTTGTTGCCCATTTCTGGCGTTGAACGCTAGAACCATGCTTGTTCTGGGCGTTCAGCGCCAGCTCTTCTCCAGGGTGCAATTCTGGCGTTCAAACGCCCAGATGCTGCCCATTTTGGGCGTTCAGCACCAGAACCATGCTCTGTTCTGGCGTTGAACGCCAGCCAGATGCTTCTTACTGGCGTTTAAACGCCAGTAAGGTCTTCCTCCAGGGTGTGATTTTTCTTCTACTGTTTTTGATTCCATTTTCAATTTTTATATTTATTTTGTGACTCCACATGATCATGAACCTATAAAGACATATAACTAAGAAAAATATTGTTAGATAAAAATTAGGTTGCCTCCCAACAAGCGCTTCTTTAATGTCAATAGCTTGACAGTGGGCTCTCATGGAGCCTAAGAGATGTTCAGAGCATTGTTGAGACTCTCCAACACCAAACTTAGAGTTTGGATATGGGAGTTCAACACCAAACTTAGAGTTTGGTTGTGGCCTCCCAACACCAAACTTAGAATTTGACTGTGGGGGCTCTGGTTAACTCTGCAATGAGAGAAGCTTGCTATGCTTCCTCTCCATTGGTACAGAGAGAGATCCTTGAGTTTTAAATACAAGCTTGTCCTCGTTTAATTGAAGGATCAATTCTTCTCTGTCCACATCAATCACAGCTCTTGCTGTGGCTAGGAAAGGTCTTCCAAGGATGATGAATTCATCCTCATCCTTCCCAGTATCTAGGACTATGAAATCAGCATGGATGTAAAGGCCTTCAACCTTTACTAACACGTCCTCTACTTGTCCATAAGCCTGTTTTCTTGAATTGTCTGCCATCTCTAATGAGATTTTAGTGGCTTGCACCCCATAGATTCCCAGTTTCTCTATTACAGAGAGGGGCATGGGGTTTATCCCTGAACCAAGGTCACACAGAGCATTCTCAAAGGTCATGGTGCCTATGGTACAAGGTATTAAGAACTTTCTAGGATCCTGTTTCTTCTGAGGCAATCTCAGTTGATCCAGATCACTTAGTTCATTGGTGAACAAGGGAGGTTCATCTTCCCAAGTCTCAATACCAAATAATTTGGCATTCAGCTTCATGATTGCACCAAGAAACTTGGCAGCTTGCTCTTCAGTAACATCCTCATTCTCTTCAGAAGAGGAATACTCATCAGAGCTCATGAATGGCATAAGGAGGTTTAATGGATTCTCTATGGTCTCTAGATGAGTCTCAGATTCCTTTGGTTCCTCAAAGAGAAGCTCCTTATTGATCACTAAACGTCCCAGGAGGTCTTCCTCCTTGGGATTCACATCCTCTCCTTCCTTCACAGGTTCGGCCATGGTGATTAATTCAATGGCCTTGCACTCTCTTTTTGGATTTTCTTCTGTATTGCTTGGGAGAGTACTAGGAGGGATTTCAGTGATCCTTTTACTCAGCTGGCCCACTTGTGGCTCCAAATTTCTAATGGATGACCTTGTTTCATTCATGAAACTCACAGTGGCCTTAGATAGATCAGAGACTAAGTTTGCTAAATTAGAGGTATTTTGTTCAGAGTTCTCTGTCTGTTGCTGAGTGGATGATGGAAAAGGTTTACTATTGTTAAACCTATTTCTTCCACCATTATTAAAGCCTTGTTGAGGCTTTTGATCCTTCCATGAGAAATTTGGATGATTTCTCCATGATGGGTTATAGGTATTTCCATAAGGTTCACCCATATAATTTACCTCTGCTATTGCAGGGTTTTCAGGATCATAAGCTTCTTCTTCAGAAGATGCCTCTTGAGTACTGTTGGATGCAGCTTGCATTCCATTCAGACTTTGAGAAATCATATTGACTTGCTGAGTCAATATTTTATTCTGAGCCAATATGGCATTCAGAGTATCAATTTCAAGAACTCCCTTCTTCATAGGCATCCCATTACTCACAGGATTCCTCTCAGAAGTGTACATGAACTGGTTATTAGCAACCATGTCAATGAGTTTTTGAGCTTCTGCAGGTGTTTTCTTTAGGTGAATGGATCCACCTGCAGAAGTATCCAATGACATCTTAGCCAATTCAGATAGACCATCATAGAATATATCCAGGATAGTCCATTCTGAAAGCATGTCAGAAGGACACTTTTTGGTCAGTTGCTTGTATCTTTCCCAAGCTTCATAGAGGGATTCACCTTCTTTCTGTCTGAAGGTTTGAACATCCACTCTAAGCTTGCTCAGCTTTTGAGGAGGAAAGAACTTGGCTAAGAAAGCCGTGACCAGCTTGTCCCAAGAGTTCAGGCTATTTCTGGGTTGAGAGTCCAACCACACTCTAGCTCTGTCTCTTACAGTAAAAGGGAAAAGCATGAGCCTGTAGACTTCAGGATCTATTCCATTAGTCTTAACAGTATCACATATCTGCAAGAATTCAGTTAAGAACTGAAAAGGATCTTCAGATGGAAGTCCATGAAACTTGCAGTTCTGCTGCATCAGAGAAACTAGCTGAGGTTTCAGCTCAAAGTTGTTTGCTCCAATGGCAGGAATGGAGATGCTTCTTCCATGTTAATTGTAATTAGGTGCAGTAAAGTCACCAAGCATTCTCCTTGCATTATTGTTGTTGGGTTCGGCTGCCATCTCCTTTACTTGTTTGAAATTTTCAATAAGGTTGTCTCTGGATTGTTGTAATTTACCTTCTCTTAGTTTCCTCTTCAGAGTCCTTTCAGGTTCTGGATCAGCTTCAACAAGAATGCCTTTTTCCTTGTTCCTGCTCATAAGAAAGAGAAGAGAACAAGAACAGAAGAGGAATCCTCTATGTCACAGTAAAGAGGTTCCTTATTGTTAGTAGAAGAAGAATGAAGAATCCAAACACAAGGGTAAGGATAGGAGCAATGATGTGAGATGAAGAGAAGTGTTAGTAGATGAATAAATAATTAGAAGGAGATGAGGGAGAAGGATTTTCAAAAATTATTTTTGAAAAAAGGTTAGTGATTTTCGAAAATAGTTTTTGAAAAAAGGTTAGTTTTCAAAAATTAAAATCAAAAATTAAAATAATTAGTTAATTAAAAAGAATTTTTGAAAAAGAGGGAAGATATTTTCGAAAATTAGAGAGAGAGAGAGAGTTAGTTAAGTAGTTTTGAAAAAGATAAGAAACAAACAAAAAGTTAATTAGTTAGTTGAAACAAATTTTTGAAAAGATAAGAAGTTAGGAAGTTAGAAAAGATATTTTGAAATCAAATTTTTGAAAAAGATAAGATAAGAAGATATTTTTGAAAAGATATGATTTAAATTAGTTTTTGAAAAAGATTTGATTTTTAAAATCACAATTAATGAATTGATTCACAAGAAATCACAAGATGTGATTCTAGAACTCAAAGTTTGAATCTTTCTTAACAAGCAAGTAACAAACTTGAAATTTTTGAATCAAAACATTAATTGATGATGTTATTTTCAAAAATTAGGAGGTAGAGATAAAATTAAGAAAAAGATTTTTGGAAAATATTTTTAAAATTTTCGAAAATAACTAAGAAAAATGAAAAAGATTTGATTTTTGAAAAAGATTTTGAAAAAGATAAGATTTTTAAATTGAAAATTTGATTTGATTCATAAAAACAAATAGATTTTAAAAATTTTTGAAAAAGTCAAATCTAATTTTCGAAATTTTAAGAGAGAAAAAGGGAAAGATTTTTTTTTTTTTGATTTTTTTTGAATTTTTTATGATGAGAGAGAAAAACACTAAAAATGCTCAATGCATGGAATTTTTAGATCAAAACAATGAATGCATGCAAGAATGCTATGAATGTCAAGATGAGCACCAAGAACACTTTGAAGATCAAGATGAACATCAAGAACTTATTTTTGAAAAATTTTTAATGCAAATAAAACATGCAAGACACCAAACTTAGAAATCTTTCATGTTTAGACTCTATGGATGCAAGAATGCATATGAAAAACAAGAAAAGACACAAAACAAGAAAACATCAAGATCAAACAAGAAGACTTACCAAGAACAACTTGAAGATCATGAAGAACACCATGAATGCATGAATTTTTCGAAAAATGCAAGATGAACATGCAATTGACACCAAACTTTAAATCTGACTCAAGACTCAAACAAGAAACATGAAATATTTTTGAAATTTTATGATTTTATGATTTTTTTGTATTTTTATTTTATATTTTTCAAAAATCATTTGAAAAAGAAAAATAAGGATTCCAAAATTTTTAATATGAATTCCAGGAATCTTACAATCTTAATCTAAAGCTCCAATCTGAGGGTTAGACATGGCTTAATAGCCAGTCAAGCTTTAGCATGAATATGGGAGTAATTCATTCAATTTTAATCCAAAACCTCTGTCCAAAAGAATTTAGACATGGTTTTATAGCCAGCCATGCTTCAACATGCTTCATGAAACTCTAGAATTCATTCATAAAAATTCTGAAGAAAAATATATTTTTGAAAACATTTTTATTTTAGAATTTTTTTCGAAAACAAAGGAGAAATTTTTGAAAGATTTTTAAAAAAATTTTTGAAAATAAAACAAAAAGAAAATTACCTAATCTGAGCAACAAGATGAACCGTCAGTTGTCCAAACTCGAACAATCCCCGGCAACGGCGCCAAAAACTTGGTGCACGAAATTGTGATCATCAATGGCGCCATCAACATGGTATGCTCAATTGTAATCTCAACTCTTTATCACAACTTCGCACAACTAACCAGCAAGTGCACTGGGTCGTCCAAGTAATAAACCTTACGCGAGTAAGGGTCGATCCCACGGAGATTGTTGGTATGAAGCAAGCTATGGTCATCTTGTAAATCTCAGTCAGGCGGATATCAAAAGGTTATGGAGTTTTCGAAATTAAATAATAAGTAAACATAAAATAGGGATAGAGATACTTACGTAAATCCTTGGTGAGAGTTTCAGATAAGCGTATAGAGATGCTTTCGTTCCTCTGAATCTCGGCTTTCCCGCTGTCTTCATCCAATCAGTCTTACTCCTTTCCATGGCTGGCTTTATGTAAGGACATCACCGTTGTCAATGGCTACTTTTAATCCTCTCTGGAAAATGGTCTGATGCGCTGTCACTGCATGGCTAATCGTCTGGAGGCATCACCCTTGTCAATGGCTGCATCCCATCCTCTTGTGAAAATGGTCCAAATGCTCTGTCACAGCACAGCTAATCATCTGAGGTTCTCGATCATACTGGAATAGGATTCACCCTCCTTTTGCGTCTGTCACTACGCCCAGCACTCGCGACTTTGAAGTCCGTCACAGTCATTCAATCCCAGAGTCCTACTCGGAATACCACAGACAAGGTTTAGACTTTCCGGACTCTCATGAATGCCGCCATCAATCTAGCTTATACCACGAAGATTCTGATTAAGAGATCCAAGAGATACTCATTCAATCTAAAGTAGAACGGAAGTGGTTTTCAGGCACGCGTTCATAGGGAATGATGATGATTGTCACGTTCATCACATTCAGGTTGAAGTGCGAATGAATATCTTAGAAGCGGAATAAGTTGATTTGAATAGAAAAACAGTAGTACTTTGCATTAATCTTTGAGGAACAGCAGAGCTCCACACCTTAATCTATGGAGTGCAGAAACTCTACCGTTAAAAATACATAAGTGAAAGGTCCAGGCATGGCCGAATGGCCAGCCCCCATGATCTAAGAACTAGGCGTCCAAAGATGATTCCAAAGATGTCTAATACAATAGTAAAAAGTCCTATTTATAATAAACTAGCTACTAGGGTTTACAGAAGTAAGTAATTGATGCATAAATCCACTTCCGGGGCCCACTTGGTGTGTGCTTGGGCTGAGCTTGAATGTTACATGTGCAGAGGCTCTTTTTGGAGTTGAACGCCAGGTTGTAACGTATTTCTGGCGTTCAACTCTGGTTTGTGACTTGTTTCTGGCGTTTAACTCCAGACAGCAGCGTAGAACTGGCGTTCAACGCCCTTTTACGTCGTCTAAACTCGTTAAAAGTATAGATTATTATACATTGCTGGAAAGCTCTGGATGTCTACTTTCCAACGCAATTGGAAGCGCGCCATTGTGATTTCTGTAGCTCCAGAAAATCCACTTTGAGTGCAGGAAGGTCAGAATCCAACAGCATCAGCAGTCCTTCTTCAACCTCTGAATCTGATTTTTGCTCAAGTCCCTCAATTTCAGCCAGAAAACACCTGAAATCTCAGAAAAACACACAAAATCATAGTAAAGTCCAGAAATGTGAATTTAACATAAAAACTAATAAAAACATCCCTAAAAGTAACTAGATTCTACTAAAAACATACTAAAAACAATGACAAAAAGCGTATAAATTATCCACTCATCAGTAACCAAAGTCCTCAATTCCAAACCAAGAGTGGGGAAAACTACACTAAAACTAACCCAAGAATTTTATCAATCACTTGATGTGCATGAAAATAAAACATATTAAATTTCAATAAAAATAAAATCTAAAGCTACCAAATGAAAGAAAATAATAATAACAACTCAATTTAATAACAATAAACAAAGAAACATCAAATTGCATTAAATGAAAACTAAAATTAACAAGAATATTCATAAGAAAAAAAAGTGACATAAAAGAGAAATTAACAAGAAGAACTAAGAGAATTAAGACAATAGAGCATAGAAATATAAATAAAACTACACTAAAACAAGAATTAAAGAGAGAAATTGAAGAGAAATTAAACTAATAATCCTAATTTCTAGAGAGAAGGGGGGCTTCTCTCTCTAGAAAATGACCTACAACATGATACTAAACTAAACCTAATTTCTTGTTTCCTCTTGAATTATGCTTGAAATAGCTTCAGAAATAAATTGGATTGGGTTTTGGAAGCCCAGAATTCGCCTATAGCGTATTGCATTTAATGAGGTCACGTGCTGCTTGTCATACGTACGCATGGGTCACACGTATGCGTCGCTTGACGAACTCTAGTCACGCGTATGCCTCGCATGGTAGATTTCCAAAACTTTATTTCTTCATAATTTCTCCACTTTTGCATGCTTTTTCTTTATTCCTTCAATCCAATCTTTGCCTTCTAAACCTGAAATCACTTAACAAACACATCAATACATCAAATGGAATTAAAGTGAATAAAATTTAGCAATTTTAAGGCCTAAAAAAAGCATGTTTTTACTTTCAAGCACAATTTAGGAAGAAATCATAAAACTATGCTATTTCAATGAATAATTATAGGAAAATTTGATAAAATCCACCTAATTAAAGCAAATAAATACCATGAAATATGGATTTATCACACCCCATCCAACAAAAATACTAGGGTTAGTTCACAGCCACCGTGGGCGACTAGAACAACTCGAACTAGAAGCTGAACGACAACGAGAAGTGGAACGGGAATTACGAAGGGAGGTACGACGATGAAAAGAGCTAGAAGAAAAGCTCTTAAGGTTGGAGGCTGACCTCCAAAGGCAGAGCAATTGAGCAGATCGGTAGGAAAGCCCTTTAGGAGGAGAAGATCTATTGTTGAAGAAATCATGTGAGCTAGAGTCCCGAGAAATTTCAAAACTCCCGACATGGATCTCTATGATGGAACGACCGATCCAAGACACCACCTTAGTAATTTCAAGAGTTGGATGTACCAGCCGATGCCTCTGATTCGACTCATTACAAAGCCTTCCCGACAACTTTGTCCAAAGTCTCGATGAAGTGGTTTGATAACCTACCACCCAGGTTAGTAACTTGCTTTGATGACCTAGCAAGGAAGTTTCTTACTAGATTTTTAATTCAGAAAGACAAAGTGAAGCATGCTCCAAGCTTGCTAGGGGTTAAACAAGAAGTCGGAGAGACACTCCGAGACTATATAAAAAGATTCAACAAAGCCTGCTTAGAAATAGAAAACTTGCCTACTGAAGCAGAGATAATGGGATTAGTTAATGGCCTTAAAGAAGGGCCGTTCTCTCAATCTATATCCAAATGACGCTCGAATTTCTTGTACAAAGTACAAGAGTGGACAAAAAAATACATCAACATGGAAGAAAATTCTCAACTTAGAGAGCCTCCTTCGATGCCCAACCTGTCCTACCCAACTTGGGAGAAGGAGAAAGAAACTAAGAAAAAGGAGCCATACAACTCAGAAAAACTTTGAAGGTATCATAATTACACTCCACTCTGAGTCTCTCTTGTGGATGTCAACAGGGAGATATGTCACACTGTGAAACTTCCTCATCCTCGCCCCATCAAACATAAAAAGGCGGGAAGTCGGACAGAATACTGCGAGTACCACAAGCTTTACGGGCATTCCACCAACAATTGCTATGATTTGAAGAATGTCATTTAAAAGTGATGAGTCCATATTTGACGATAAATTTTGGATTGATTTAAGTGGATTTCATCGTATAAACCCACATTTATTCATTCAAATAGCATACTTTTGTGTTTTCTCTCTCTAAATTGAGCTTAATTGTGAAAACATGCTATTTTGTGCTTAATTTAATCAATTTTATCCCACTTTCATCCCATTTGATGCCTTGATGGTTTTGATGAGTGATTTCAGGTAGAATAGGTAGGAATGACTTGATAAGAGTGGAAGAGAAGCATACAATTGGGAGAAAATATGAAGAAAACAAAGGAGAAAAGCATTTCAGAGTGTGCCCATGCACACTTTCTGTGCCTACGCACATGGGTCAAAATCAGCACCTGTGCCACGCACAGCTCTATGCGTACGCACAGAATGGAAATCAGCAAGTGTGCCCATGCACAACTTCTGTGTGTACGCACAGGAGAAAAATCAGCAAGTGTGCGTACGCACACATCTGTGCGTACGCACAGGTACCAGCGCGTGACTTCATTAAAATGTCATGTGGCTCGCGATTTTAGGGCTTTCTTGGCCCAATTTTTGGAGTTGTTGAAGCCTATTGGAATGCTATATCAAGGGGAAATGACCACATATGAAGACATTAGGTTTTCATTAGGTTTTATTAGGACTTAGATAGTTTCAGAACATAATTTAGGAGTAGGAGTAGTGTAGTTAGAATGCTCTCTTAGGGTTTTATTTCATTTTCCGTTTCCATTGTAGCATTTTATTGTTTCTTGTTTTCATCTTGGGTTGATAAACTCTTTTGTAAGTACTCTTTAATCTCTCTTTAATTACATCACATTTACTCTCACTTTCTTTTATTTCAAGTTACTTTGTCAATATATGCAATTTTGGTTTCTTGCAATTTTGATTGATGAATTTAGTGTTTTATGGTTTATATTTGCTTGATTGCTTGTGTATTATTGATTGTGAATAGTTGGTTATAGTTTTCATTTTTCTTTACAATTTCTCATGTTTTACTTTTATGCCCACCAAGTGTTTGTGAAAATGCCACTTGATCATTTTGAGTAGATTTTCACACCTTGACTTGGAATTTGAGTTCAAAGGATACTAAAGTCATGATGTCTGACATTTAGTGAAAACTCTTGGGTAGTTAGTTGACTCTTGTTTCTATTGACGCTAGCTTTTTACCAATTAATTTGGTAATTTAGCTAGGACTTATGGATTAAAGTCAATTATGCTTGCTTGACTTATCCCTCGATGCTAGGGATTGACTAGGCGAGGTTGACTCATCATAGTTGCCATAGTTGTGGTTATGGCGATGATAGGATTCCTTGGATCCTTATTCCCAAGTCAAGACTCTTTATGCATTTTTAGCATTTTCACTAAGTTTTGATCTTATATCCCTTTTAGTTGCATTAATTCCCAATTTTGATCAACTCTTAGTTCTTTTATTTCTTGAGTTCTTTTAATATTTCGTTCTTTGATTTTCAAAACCCCTTTCCTCACAACCTAAAGTGTTATATCTTGTTTGCATTGTCCGAGGGAGACGACCCGAGATTTCATTACTTTCGGTTATTTTTATTCGAAATTAAACTTTGATTGGGAGGATCGATTGTCGGTTCGGACTATGCTACCAACAAAGTGATTCTTATTTTGAGAAATTTCGAATTGACATAATCCTCTCTATCAAGTTTTTGGCGCCGTTGCCAGGGATGCAATCGGTGTTATATTTTTGGTTGTTGTGAATAAGTCCATAGTGTAAATAGCTTACTTTTTAGTTATTTGGTTATTTTTGTTAATATTTAGGTTCTTGTTTTTCTTGTTTATTGATGTCTTTTACTTTTATTTTCTACTTTCCTTATGAGTTATCGTCCTTGTTGCTTGGATATTGGTTGTGATTGGATTGTAAGGTATGATGAATTTAAATTGGGATTGCATTATGGAATGGGAGAATCAATTGAGGGAGGAACCGTATGTGTATGAGCAACACTCATGGCAACCACCTTCCCCATGCTACAACGAGCTAAGCCCTCTCCTATGTGCATACCAAACCCAAAGGTATGAACGGTACCCCCTACACAACCCTCAAACACCAAACCTTCAAGCACTTCACCCTCCACCCCCATGGAATCCAAATGTGTATGCACCTTGCCACCAACCATATGAACCACACCTCCTTACACACCACCTCAATACCCTCACCCATATAACATACCTTCTAACTATACAACCTTTCTCCCAACCATTGAACCTTCTTTCTCATCCAAAGATGAAGTTCTCCAACCCTTACCCCAAGAACAACAAGACCTTGAAGCATTCTTCCAAGAGCAAGGAGAATTTCGGAAGAAACAAGGGAATTTCATGGCTACCATAGCCGAAGCGGTGAACCGCTTAGCCTTGCTATGCTCAAGCAATCAAGAGATCTCCCTTGAAAAATGTGAAGGATCAACTAAGGAGTGTAGTGAGGAGGAGAACATGGAGTCTCAAATAGAAGGAATGGAATTAAATCTTGAGTCACAAGTGGAGGAAGGTAAAACAATTGAACCACAAGAGGTAAATGGAGAATTGAGGGAGTTTGATCAAGAAACGAATTCCATTATCAATGATTTTTTCTACCTTGGTCAATCCCCTCAATGATCTTGAGGACCCTTCCCCTTTTGAGTTTGAGAGAGATATGAGTGGTGAGGAAGAGGTAGTCAACCAAGAAGTGGAGGCGTTCATGCAAGAGTCCAATAGGGTGATTCCAATCCAAGAGCAGATTGAGTGGGTATCAATATCATCAATGAGCTTCATAGGCCCACATCAATTTGCTATCTTGGAGACGGATCACAAACTTAAGATGCTTCTTGGAGTGTTAAATGGTGAAGGATTGGATGTTTGTTACCAAAGAAATTCAAAGTATAAGTGGTGCAAGGCTCAATTAGGAGGATTCCAACATTCAAGTCGGCGCTTCAAAGGTGATTTGAGAGCTTGTTCATCCATGTGCAAGAGCAAGAATCAACAAGAGGATGATAGAGAAACCAAAGTATGGGATCCGGGCATACACCTCTACAACCAACAATTCAGGGTCCCAAGTGTTTGCTTAAGGTTGCTTGAGAGCTTGATGTACTTCGTATGGGATCCCGGAGGATTTTGGAAGATAAAGCATGGGTGGCAACTCAAGGATGAGTGGAAGCATAAGCCATCTTGACACAAGCTTCACTCAACAAGTCCAACTTGAGGACTTTAAACCAAGGTTTTAGGTGGGAGACACCCCACCATGCATGGTAATATCCTTCTAACTCTTCTCTCTTTTAGTTTTTGCTTTTTGAATTTTGTCTCTTTGGCTAGCTTAGTTTGATTGAATTCTAGGCTTAATTTAGTTTATTTTGGTGTTTATTAGGTAATCTTAGTGGAATAATATGTTTTTAGGATTTTAAAATGATTTGGGGATTGAAAAAACTATTTTGGAAGTTGTTCCGAGGGTTACCTGAAACTGTAGGTCGATCTCGGATGAGATCTTCTGTACTGGTCGGAGATGACGTGTCCGGCTGGTTGGTGGCGGCCGGAGCTGTTGTGTCCGACTTGTTGGACTGGCTGCATTGTTGATCCTTCGTCACCGGAGGGTGGGGGGTACATGCAAGAGACTCCGATGCTTAAGTTAGCACGGGTATTAAGCAGGTTTATTGTAGAATCAGAGTATGAGTTATACCTGGGTGCTCCAGTGTATTTATAGTAGTGAGATGTGATCTTCTTTGGATAAGATAAGTTAGTTATATTATCTTATCTTATCTTTTGTTGAGGTCAGCTTATCTTCCGTGGAACCGCCCTTGTCTCTATCGGCTTGGGCTGCCTTTGGATCTGGGTCGTATTCCTTGAGTTGGGCCCTTCTTTGGGCTTTTCCTGTCGCTTTGGCCGACTTCTTCGTAAAGAAGTCGGTCCGCTTGACCTAAAGAGGTCGGTCGCTTTGCTACTGAACATCCCGGCTCGGTCATCTCGACCCAGGGTATGAACAGTGCCCCTGCTTGAGCTCGGTCTTCTTTTTGAGGTCGAGTTCTTGACTTCGGTCCTTCTCTAGTGAAGCTGAACTCAAGCATTTTGTTGTTTCCTTTGTAGAAGCTTTTGAATGTAGAACGTTTTTCCTCTAAAAGCGCGTGCTTTTATATCGGCGCTTTGGGAACGTGCGAGGGTTTAATGTTTTCATTAATTTTAACATTAATTGCCCCGTTTCCTTTTGGCTCTTTATTTTGATTTTGAAAATCCAGAAACGGTTTCTCTCCTTCGCCCTTTTCATAACTTCTTTTCACCGCTTTCTTTGCTCTCTGTTTTTCATTTGCACTTCTGCTTTCTTGTGTTGTGGCATTTGTTTGGCGATTTTCTGGGCAACTTTTATTTCTGCGCTTCCGTTTTTCTTCCTCGAAGCTTCTTTCGTCTCCAGGTTAGTCCCATTTCGTGCTTTTTCCTTGTTTTTGTGATGAGGTTTTGATTTTAATTTTCCTTTAGAGAAAGTTTGGATCTTTCTGTTTCCATCGTGCCTTATTGTTGTTGAAATGTGCATTCTGGGAGTTTCTCCATCTTCTACATGATCCTTTTTGTTTTTGCTTGATGCTTTTAAGGCTTTGCATGTTCCTTGTTGTTTCTGTTCTGATACCGCTATCCGCATCTGTTCCTTGCTTTATTTGAAGGTTGCTTTTGTCTGGTTCTGAAAAAGGTTGTATCTTTAATGGTCTTTGTTTGGTGTGCTTGATGTTTGGGGATGGTTTTTGCTGGTTTAGACTATAAGGCAATGTTTTTGAAGACTTTTGTGTTTTACTCTGATGGAAAATGCTTGCTGTTTGAAGCCTTCTTTTCTTATTTTGAGAGATGCTGGGGTGCGAGAAGTAGATTTTTACTAGAAACCTTGCTTTATTATTGCCTCCAAAGGATGCCCCAGGACTTTGGTTTGAGTCTTGGGGTTTTCCTTTTTTGTGTGTTCACCTGTATCGTATTGAGTTGTTTTCTCCCTTGTCCGAGATGTTTTTAGTAATCCCATCTTCTTTTCTTATTTGTAGGATTAGTTGGCCTCATGTCTTCTCGTAATAACATTGTAGAGATGTCTTCCAGAGTTTCCGAGGGGATGTCCGATTAGCTGGACTCCCTTGTCTTGTTGTGTGTTTCTGTTGTGGATACTGAATTTTGCACAGAGCTGAGGAAGCGCCATAGGATTTGTGGTAACAGTGCCCGTGAGGGGGATTATGAGCTTGTTGCCTTTGATTCTGATGAGAGAGTTTGTTTTCCGACTTCCATCGAGGGGGAGCGTCCCTTCTTCTATGCTTATGAATACTTCTTCAGCCAATTAAACGTTACTTTTCCTTTTACTACTTTTGAAACTGACCTATTGTGGTCATGTAATATTGTTCCGTCCCAGCTTCATCAGAATTCCTGGGATTTTATCAAATTATTTCAACTGTTTTGCCAAGAGTTAGGCATAACACCTTCTGAAACTCTTTTCCTTTATCTTTTCGTCTCGGCCAAGCCCGGAGGTTCTTCCAAAAAGAAAGCTTCCTGGGTTTCTTTCAGATCGGCTCAGGGGCATAAAGTTTTTGCCATGTATGATGAGTCGTTTAAAGATTTTAAGAACTATTTCTTCCGAGTCCGTGCTGTTGAGAGGGTCCACCCCTTTTTTCTTGATGAAAATGACGAGCCTGCTTTTTCTCTAGAGTGGCAAAAGAATGTGAGAGTGCCACGTTATACATGGGAGATGCTTAATGAGGTTGAGCGGGCCTTTGTAGTTGTTCTTGAAGATTTGTGGGGGAAACCTCCCCATCTGGATACGAAGAGATTCTTGAGTGATCTATCTTTGGTTCGAACTACTTTGGGTACTGTCTGACTTATTTTTATACTTGCTTCTGAGCTTTTCTTCTCCTATGTTGTAACTTGTCTTTTGTGGTTGATTCTGTATTTTCAGAGATGTCGAAAAATAATGATTCCATGAAGGCCTACAAGAAGGTGAAGAAGGCAACTGCTGCTCTAAACATCTCGGCCAAGGCGGCCGGAGAGGGATCTTCTCAGGTTCCAGTGAAGCCTCCTGTGCCGAGTTCTCCCGGACCGAGGAAAGCAATTCCTATTCCTCGGGTTCGTCTGGTCGATCCTCCACAATCTTCTGCTGCAGCTTCTGGTGCCCCTCCTAGTAAGAAGCAAAAAACGATTGAGCCTTTCAACCTTGATACTCCTAACTTTGATGCGGTCGAGTTTGTAGATCAACAAATCGGCCCTTATGGTGTCCTCCCTAAGGATGACGTGTCGCTTCTTCATCATTTTGATTATATAACTCGGAGTAGTATCAAGATGGCACACATGGGAGCGGCCCTATATCGAACTTCTCAAAGTCTTCCTCTTCATGCCACTAAAGCTTTTATGGAGGAGGCCAAACAGGAGTTTGATCGGATGAAAGGCTTGAAGGAGGAGCTTGAAGTGAAGGTGGCCAAGTTGGAAAAAGATTTGGAGAATGAGAAGGCGAGTTCCATCTCTCTGGCGGCTTCTGTGAGGCTGGCCAAGGACACGGCTATAAGACATAAGGATAGTTATGTGACATCTTACCGGGAGGTGTTGCGCCTGAGGGAGGAGTTGGAGAATGCCCGAGCTGATTACTCCGAGCTCCAAGGTCATCTTGTTGGTAGTGTAACTGCTGCCTATGAGAACCTGAAGGAACGAGTTCGGGTTATTGCTCTCGAGGCCGACCTGACCCTCTTCAGCCTAGATAACGTTGTCAGGGATGGCAAGATTGTCCCTGATGACGAGGATGATGATGATGTTGAACCTCCCCCTGTGTCCTCTGCCAAGGTGTCAACTCCTGCTGTTCCTGCCGAGGTCGGCCCTCCTGCTTCTGATCCTGACTGCCAGATCTTAAACCAGGATGACGGTACTGTGGATGCTGTTCCTCTCCAGACTCGCCCTCCGTCTCCTCGGACTGATGCTGCTAAAAAGTCTTCTGACCCTTAGCCCATTTATTCTGGATATTTATGTAGTTGGCCCGGCTTGTGGGCTTTTTAAACTCTTTATGTTTTGTTAACTGCTGATACTTTCTCGTTGCTTGCCTAGCAACTTTTTGTTTTGACAATCAAAAATAACTTTCTAGCTTTTGAGGTAGATTTTGGTGGCCTCTGAAGCTTTATAACTTTGTAGATTATATCATGCTTTCGCGCTTAACTTGGTATCTTTTTTGTTTTCTGAGGATGTTGGAACCCTGCCGCTCGTCCTCTTCAGATTTGCTTTATTGTTTGTAGCTTGGATCCTTTGAGGTTATGGTTATGTGGGTCCAACTTGTTTGTCGATTTTCTCGCTCTTGCTTGTATTTTTGACGATCTATAACCGATTTCTTCAAGTTGGTCCTCCAAGTTATTTTGGTAGTCCTTTGTCCGGTCTCTCTCAGGGGTTACCTTTGTAACTTGCTTTGTAGTAGGCCGACTTCTTTACGTCGTCCTTTTCTAAGTTATTTTTGTAATCCTCTTTCTTGGATCTTTGTCAGATCTCTTTCAGGGATTACTTTTATAACTTTTTAGTAGTAGGAGTCCGACTTCGTTATGTCGGTCTCTTCTAAGTTTTTTTTGTAATCCTCTTTCTTGGATCTTTGTCAGATCTCTTTCAGGGATTACTTTTATAACTTTTTAGTAGTAGGAGTCCGACTTCGTTATGTCGGTCTCTTCTAAGTTATTTTTGTAATCCTCTTTCTTGGATCTTTGTCAGATCTCTTTCAGGGATTACTTTTATAACTTTTTAGTAGTAGGAGTCTGACTTCGTTATGTCGGTCTCTTCTAAGTTATTTTTGTAATCCTCTTTCTTGGATCTTTGTCAGATCTCTTTCAGGGATTACATTTATAACTTTTTAGTAGTAGGAGTCCGACTTCATTATGTCGGTCTCTTCTAAGTTATTTTTGTAATCCTCTTTCTTGGATCTTTGTCAGATCTCTTTCAGGGATTACTTTTATAACTTTTTAGTAGTAGGAGTCCGACTTCGTTATGTCGGTCTCTTCTAAGTTATTTTTGTAATCCTCTTTCTTGGATCTTTGTCAGATCTCTTTCAGGGATTACTTTTATAACTTTTTAGTTTTGGGCTGACTTTGTCATGTCGGGCCCTTCTAAGTTAAAGTAATCCTCTTTAATAGGGTTGGCCAGACCTCTTTTCAGAGTTTACTTATAACTTGGGTTGACTTGGTCCGACTTCTTAACGTCGGCCAGTCTTTAAGTTATTATTTAGCAATCCATAAGACCTCGTCAGGTTCTTTTTTGGATCACTTTCGATAACTTCTTACATTATTCTGTGTTCATCTTTGCCGATTTGTAGAAGGTGGTTGCTATCTTTAGATTGTCTTTTGGGTGAATCACGTTTTCACCTTTATCGGATGATTGTCTTTATCGTGATCGTGCAGTGAAATTGTTATTCACTTTCTGCCGATCTGTTGCTTTATAATCGGACGATGAATGCTTCAGATTAATGCGTCTTGAATACTTGTAGAATATCTAAAATATATATTTTATTCAAAGAAAAGTGCAAATATATACATGTGGGAATTTCTCATCCCTTTATGTCGAATAGTGTTTGAGTCTCAACTTGGTGCCTCATTAAAAAACCTTTTCAGGAAAAAGAGTGCTTCCAATAGTGAGATCTTTTACTTTTCTAGCTGTAGTACCTTCTTAGGTTGCAGGCGTGCCATGATCTGGGAAGCTCTCGTCCATCGAGTTCGGACAGTCTGTAGTAGCCCTGATGACATGTCACCATGTCATGTTTTTCTATGCTTTTTCATTTGTTTTCAATAGGTTTTATGCACTTTCTTGAGCCATAAGCAAGCCAATTGGGTAGATTTTCATGTTTCCTTTGATTTAATCAACCATGTATGAATTCATGCTATTTCATGAGGTTTTATGCTATAATTGTCACATATTATGAAAGAATGAATATCTCATGATTTTGAGCATAGCTTTGATGTGTTTGGTTGATTAATGATAGGTGAAGAAAGCTTGGAGAAAGGATGAAGCAAGAAGGAATGGCTAGGAGGAAGAGAGAACAAAAAGTTTGAGCAAAAGTTTGCCTCAAACTTTAGCTCAAACTTTTGGATTAATTGAAAATGAACCAGGAAGCAAAAAGCTGGACCAAAAGTTAGCCCCTAACTTTTTGGCTAACTTTTGGGCAAAAGCTGGAGCAAAAGTTAGCCCCTAACTTTTTGGCTAACTTTTGGCATGAAAAACACTCCCTGGATGAGCAAACGTTTGCGCCAACGTTAGCCCCTAACTTTTTGGCTAACGTTGGCACATGAAAAATACTCCCTGGATGAGCAAAAGTTTGCGCCAACGTTAGCCCCTAACTTTTTGGCTAACGTTGGCACATGAAAAACACTCCCTGGGCTAGCAAAAGTTTGCGCCAACGTTAGCCCCTAACTTTTTGGCTAACGTTGGCGCCATGAGTGTGCAAGGGGTATACTTCCAACAAGAATAACTTGAGCTACAGAGCTCCAAATGAGGTGATTCAAAAAGCAATGGAAAGTAGGAATCGAGAGCTTTCCAAGCATATATGGCACTGCATGGTGGACACTAAAATTGAGGGAGAAAACTGCCCCGCAATGAGCATAAACGAACATGGTGGCAACCTGCAGTGAGGCCAACTGACCTCTGCACCTTCGACGGAGTATAACTCGAGCTGTAGAGCTCCAAATGATGTGCTCTCAACGGCATTGGAAAGTAGACATCCAGGGCTTTCCAACAATGTATAATAGTATGGGGTGGACAATATGTTTGAGCCTCCAGAACTGGCGTTTTCGACCACGTTTGAGGCAAACGTCGCCTCAAACGCTGCACACCAAAGCCAGCAACCTTGTCCTCTTCAAATGAGCATAACTTGAGTTGTAGATGTCCAATTGAGGTGATTCTAATTGGGTTAGAAAGCTGACATTCAGAGCTTTCCAACCATATATAATAGTCTATAGTTGGCATGAAATTGGCAACGTTGACAAGAGGACAAAGTAGCACCCCATACATGCACACAAGGGGGCCAACGTTGGAGCAAAAGTTTGACCCCTAACTGTTGCCCCAACGTTGGTATCAGCAAGGAAGGGTGCTGATGTGAAAAGTTGGAGCAAAAGTTAGACCCTAACTTTTACTTCAACTTTTACTCAAGCTTTCATGATTCCAACCCGGTTCAATTCGGTTCTCTCTCCAACTCCAAGAGCAATCAACCAAGGCCTCTATCAACCCAATTCCATCAAGAGCAAGGGCCCATTATCATCACTCAAAGGCACAAGAGATAGTTAGAATAGAAATTTCATTTTAATTGTAATTTGTTTTGAATTTCATTTTCATTTTGTAAAAATGCCTATATAAGGCATCATTCTCATTTTAGAAAGTAGGCCCGAATAGAGAGAATAGGGGCGAGCTCCACTAGGGAGCATTAGGAATACAGAGCTCTCTCTTTAGTTTTTCTCTTTGTTTTAAATCTTGGGTTGAGAATTGAAGGAATTCTGTTTCATTCTCACTTTGAGATTTCCCTTGTTCTTCTTCTGCAAACTTTCAGTGAATTGCAATTTGAATTAAAACTCTCTTTACTGCTTTTATCTCTATTTCTTCTGCAAATTGTTTACTGTTGGATCAAGGAAGGAATTGAGATCTAGACTTGGTCTCTAGTCTCATCCAACCCCTGAGATCTTCAACTTTCCTTTAGTTATTGCAATTGAGCTGCATTTCATTTTCTGTTCGGTTCCTCAATTCAATTTACATTAAGCCTGCTGCAAATCTCATTTACTTTCCTGCACGTGTGTTCCTCTGCATTTTACATTTGAGCCACTGTGATCTGAATTTACTTTTCATGCAATTTTAATTTCCTTGCAATTGTTCTAAGCTTTGATTTACTGCTTTCATTTAATTTCCCTGCACCCAGTCCCCTTTACTTTCATGAAATTTATATTTCTTGCAATTCAAGTTTCAGCTATTTTACTTTCTTGCTCTTCAAGTTACTTGCAATTTTACTTTCTGCACTTTATAATTCCTGCAAAGTTACATTCTGTTGGCTTCAATTGTCACTCAAATCACTCAATGTTAGCTTGACTAAACTAATCACCCACTAAAGTTGCTTGATCCATCAATCCCTGTGGGATCGACCTCACTCCCGTGAGTTTTATTACTTGATGCGACCCGGTGCACTTGCCGGTTAGTTTTGGGTGTTTTGGAGAAATTCGTTTTTCCACAAAAATATCCCATCAAGCCCTTCCCAAGTACTTTTACAACTCGGTAGGGTCCTTTCCAGTTTGCTGCCAACTTTCCTTCTCCTGGTCGAGTTGTTCCAATATCATTTCGGATTAGGATGAGATCGTTCTCCGTGAAACTTCTCGGCACTACTTTTTGATTATATCTGGAAGCCATTCGACGTTTTAGTGCTTCTTCCCTGATCCGAGCTCTTTCTTGGATTTCAGGTAGTAGGTCGAGTTCTTCCTTCTGAAGTTGAGATTTGGCCTCCTCATTGTAGTAGACTACTCTGGATGTCCCTTCCTCGATCTCTACTGGGATCATTGCCTCCACTCCATATGCTAGTCGAAAGGGTGATTCATTTGTCATGGAGTGTGGCGTTGTTCGATATGCCTATAGGACTTGTGGAAGTTCTTCGGCCCAAGCTCCCTTTGCATCTTGTAGTCTCCATTTCAACCCGGCCAATATGACTTTGTTGGCAGCTTCGGCCTGTCCATTGGCTTGAGGGTGTTCGACGGAGGTGAACTGGTGCTTTATATTCAAGTCGGCTACTAGTCTCCTGAAGCCTGCGTCTGTGAATTGAGTGCCATTGTCTGTGGTGATGGAGTATGGAACCCCGAACCTCGTGACAATGTTCCTGTATAGGAATTTCCGGCTTCTTTGAGTGGTGGCGTTGGCTAGGGGCTCTGTCTCAATCCATTTTGTAAAATAGTCTACTCCGACTATGAGGAATTTTACTTGTCCTGATCCCTGGGGAAAGGGTCCGAGAAGATCAAGTCCCCATTTTGCAAATGGCCAGGGCGATGTTACACTGATGAGCTCTTCTGGCGGGGCGATGTGGAAGTTGGCATGTTTCTGACATGGTAGACATGTCTTTACAAATTCTGTAGCTTCTTTCTGTTAGGTTGGCCAATAAAATCCTGCTCGGAGTACTTTTTTGGCAAGAGCTCGTGCTCCGAGATGGTTGCCGCACATGCCGCCGTGTACTTCTTCTAGCACTTCCTTTGTGTTGTTGGTCGGCACACATTTTAGTAGCGGTATTGAGATCCCTCTTTTGTACAGGATGTTGTTTATAATAGTGTAGTACTGTGCCTCCCTTTTTAATCTCTTTGCCTCTTTTTCCTCAGTGGGGAGCGTCTCTGCTTTGAGGTAGTTAATTATGGGGGTCATCCATCCTTGGTCCTGACTTGTTATGGCTAGGATTTTTTCCTCTTCCGAGATTGACGGGTTTTGTAGCATTTCCTGGATGAGGCTTCTATTGTTGCCCCCTGGTTTGGTGCTGGCTAGTTTTGAGAGTGCATCAGCTCGGGCGTTTTGTTTGCGGGGTATGTGGCAGATCTTATATTCACCGAGTTGTCCGAGCTATTTCTTGGTTTTATCAAAATACTTTTTCATGGTGGGATCTTTGGCTTGATAGCTCCCTGTTATCTGCGAGGTGACTACTTGTGAATCGCTGTAAATGTTGAGTTTTTGAGCTCCAACCTCTGTAGCCAGCTTCAAACCGGCTAATAATGCTTCATATTCTGCCTGGTTGTTTGAGGCCGGGAACCCGAACTTGAGGGAGAGCTCAACTTGGGTTCCTTGGTTGCTTTCTATTATCACGCCTGCGCCGCTTCCAGTCTTATTTGAAGAGCCGTCCACGTAGAGATTCCATTCTGTGGGGATTTCCAAGGCATCTATGAATTCTGCGATAAAGTCGGCCAGATACTGTGATTTAATGGCCGTCCGAGCTTCATATTGGAGGTCGAATTCTGATAACTCCTTAAAGTCTTGGAAGGCTTGTTCACATTCTATCGTCCATTCGAACTGCTTTCCCTTCCTTAAAGTAGCATAGAAGGGGAGAGATCTTATCGCTGCCCCTGCTAAGAATCTGGATAGGGCAGCCAATCTCCCGTTGAGTTGCTGCACTTCTTTGACACAGGTGGGGCTCTTCATGTTGAGTATAGCTTGGCATTTATCCGGGTTTGCTTCAATTCCTCTTTGCGTGAGCATGAAACCTAGGAATTTGCCTGCTTCTACTGCGAAGGTGCATTTTGCAGGATTGAGTCGCATGTCGTGCTTCCTTATAGTGTCGAACACTTGAGTCAGGTCGGACAGTAATGTATCTTCGCTTTGTGTCTTTATCAACATGTCGTCCACATAGACTTCCGTGATTTTTCCGATATGGTCTGATAAGACTTTGTTCATCAGCCTTTGATAAGTATCACCCGCGTTCTTGAGACCGAAGGGCATCACGATGTAGCAGTAATTTACTTTCGGCATTAAAAACGAGGTCTTTTCTTGATCTGGTGGATACATGGGGATTTGGTTGTATCTCGAGTATGCGTCCATAAACGAGAGGTATCTATATCCGGAGGAAGCATCTACCAGAGCGTCGATACTTGGGAGTGGGTAAGGATCTTTTGGGCAGGCTTTGTTGAGATCGGTGTAATCGATACACATTCGCCACTTCCCATTTGATTTTTTCACCAAGACGACGTTGGCTAACCATAGTAGATACTTGACTTCTCTTATGAATCCTGCCTCCAGTAGTGCCTGTACCTGCTCTTCCAGAGCTTGGGATCGCTCCGGTCCAACTTTTCTTCGTCTCTGCTGCACTGGCCGAGATCCTGGATAGACCGCCAACTTGTGGCACATTAGCTTGGGGTCTATGCCTGGCATGTCTGCGGCTTTTCATGCGAATAGATCGGCATTATCGCGTAAGAATTATATCAGTAATTCTTTTGAGTCTCCTCTTAGGATTGTTCCGATATTAGTTGTTTTGTCCGAGGTGTCTCCAATCTGAACCTTCTCTATCTCGCCTTTTGGCTGCGGACGGAGTTCCTCTCGTCGCTGCACTCCGCCAAGCTCAATTGTGCGAAACTCTTCTCCTCTGCCTCTGAGGTTTAGACTTTCGTTATAACAGCGGCGCGCCATCTTTTGATCTGCTTTTATTGTAGCTATCCCTTCTGTAGTTGGGAATTTCATGCATAGATGTGGGGTTGAGACTATTGCGCCGAGTTGATTGAGTGTTGTCCGACCTATTAGAGCATTGTAGGCTGAACTTACGTCGACCACAATGTAGTCTATTTTGAGGGTCCTGGATTGGTTCCCTTTTCTGAAGGTTGTATGTAGTGATATGTATCCTAATGGTTGTACCAGGGTATCTCTCAGTCCGAACAGACTGTTTGGGTATGCCTTAAGCTCCTTGTCTTCTAAACCGAGTTTGTCGAAAGCTGTTTTGAATAAGATGTCGGCGGAGCTTCCTTGATCTATTAGTGTGCGATGGAGATTGGTGTTTGCCAGTATGATGGTAATGACCATGGGGTCGTCGTGTCCCAAGATGATTCCAGATGCGTCCTCTTTAGTGAACGTGATTGCCGGGATGTCGGGTGCTTCCTCCTTTCCTTCGACATGATATACTTCTTTGAGATATCTTTTACAAGATGATTTGGAGATTCCTCCCCCTGCGAATCCGCCATGTATCATGTGGACGTGTCTTTCTAGTGTACGAGGTGACCGCGCGGTTCATCCGATATCTTCGTCCCTTCGTCTCTTTCTTTGATCATCATCTCGGGTTGCTAGAAACTGATCTAGTTTTCCTTCCCTCACCAACTTTTCTATGATGTTATTTAAATCGAAGCACTCATTGGTGGAGTGACCTCGCACTCGATGGTATTCGCAATACTCATTCCGATTTCCTCCCCTTCTTTTGCCTTTGAGTGGCCGAGCTGGGGGTATTTTCTCCGTGTGGCAGACATTTTTGTATACGTCAACTAGGGATACCTTGAGAGGAGTGTAATTGTGGTATTTTTTGATTTTCTCCCCTTGCCGATCTTCTTTCCTTTTGGATTCCTTGTCTTTATCTCGGTAGGGGGCCCCAGATTTGGAGGTTTCTCCCAACCGAGTGTTTTCTTCCATGTTGATGTATTTTTCTGCTCGCTCCTGTACCTCGTCTAAGGAGGTAAGGTACTTCTTTGATATAGATTGGCTAAAAGGTCCCTCTCGTAGGCCGTTGATGAGTCCCATGATGGCAGCCTCTGTTGGTAAGCTTTGTATGTCCATGCATGTTTTGTTGAATCTCTCCATGTAGTTGCGGAGGCTCTCCCGATCTCCTTGCTTGATCCCTAGTAAACTGGGGGCGTGCTTGGCCTTATCTTTTTGGATGAAGAATCTGGCTAGGAATTTTTTGGCTAGGTCGTCAAAGTTTGAGATGGACTTGGGAGGTAGGTTGTCGAATCATCTGATTGCTGTCTTCGTGAGAGTTGTTGGAAAGGCTTTACAGCGAACAGCATCTGGGGCATCAGTGAGGTACATTCTGCTTCTGAAATTGCTGAGATGGTGGTTGGGGTCCGTGGTGCCATCATACAAGGTCATATCCGGGAGTTTGAAGTCTTTTGGAATTTTGGTTTTCATGATTTCCCTGGTGAACGGGTCTTGCTCTTTGCGCAAATTTTCTTCAAGATTGGTCTGAGGAGCTTTCAACTTGGCTTCCAATCGCTGTAGTTTTTCTTCCAATTCCTGATGTCGCCGTACCTCTCTTTGTAGATCTCTTCCGATCTCTCGTTGTTGTTGGGTTTCTCTTTCGAGTTGCTTTAAGTGATCTTGAAGCGCTTCTATTGCTTCCAGATTTGGTGAGTCTTTGTCCCCGTTGGATTCCGGGGTATCTTTCAGTGTAGTGTCCGCATTTTTGTGCGGCGTTCTATCTTCTAGATCTGAATCGTGGTCGTTGTCACGGTCGTCCGCCATGGTGTTGGGATGACTTCTAGGTTCCCCGGGAATGGCGCCAATGTTCCGAGGGTTACCTGAAACTGTAGGTCGATCTCGGATGAGATCTTCTGTACTGGTCGGAGATGACGTGTTCGGCTGGTTGGTGGCGGCTGGAGCTGTTGTGTCCGACTTGTTGGACTGGCTGCACTGCTGATCCTTCATCACCGGAAGGTGGGGGGTACCTGCAAGAGACTCCGATGCTTAAGTTAGCACGGGTATTAAGCAGGTTTATTGTAGAATCAGAGTATGAGTTATACCTGGGTGCTCCAGTGTATTTATAGTAGTGAGATGTGACCTTCTTTGGATAAGATAAGTTAGTTATCTTATCTTATCTTATCTTTTGTTGAGGTCAGCTTATCTTCCGTGGAACCGCCCTTGTCTCTATCGGCTTGGGCTGCCTTTGGATCTGGGTCGTATTCCTTGAGTTGGGCCCTTCTTTGGGCTTTTCCTGTCGCTTTGGCCGACTTCTTCGTAAAGAAGTCGGTCCGCTTGACCTAAAGAGGTCGGTCGCTTTGCTATTGAACATCCCGGCTCGGTCATCTCGACCCAGGGTATGAACAGAAGTCATGTTGGTGCCTTAGAGGCTTTGAAAATTTTGCAGAAACAGGGTAGTGTGCGTAGATACACATTTGTGCCCACGCACACTTCTCCCAGATTTTGACTTTTGTGCGTACGCATAGACCTGTCCATATGCACACTCATCAGCACCCGTTCTGTTGGGAGCATTCGCACATGCTGTGCGTGCAGACCCCAAATCTTTTTGCTCTTGTGCGTGCGCACACATGTCCTTTTACCCTGTTTCAAAAAAAAATAAAAAAATAAAAAAAATAAAATTCTTCTGTGCATGCGCACAGCACTGTGTGCACGCACACTTCTTGACACCCTTCCTGCCAGGAGCGCTCGTACACCCTGTGCGTTCGCATCCCCTTTGCTTTTCCTTTTGTGTGTACGCAAACTGTCTTGTGCGTACACACAGGTCGCGTTCTAGGCGTTAATCAGGAAGGATGCCCTGTTACGCCAGACCCCCCATCTTCCAGCGACCCCACCGCCGCCGGTGCCACCACCGCGCTACCCACCCCCGTCTCTCCCTATTTCTTCTCCTTCTTTCTTCTTTCTTTTTTCTTTCTTCTTCTTCTTATCTCTTTTCTCTTTCTTGTCTTGTTGATTTGCTTGCTAAATTTTCGTTTCCTCATTTAAATTTGGTAATCTAGCTTAAATTTTGGTTAATTAGTAGTTGTTGAATTGCAAGTGTTCAATTTCTGATTTATGGGTTGTTAATGCTTGAATTTTTGGCTTGAAATTGTTGAATTTGTGCACCGTATACCATGTGTTTAACATAATGCCTGGATGAACTTTGAGTTTAATGTATGTATTGTAGCTATCATATGTGTTAGACTATATCCTTGTTTGGCATTCTAATCAAGAATTGTGCACGTTTGAACGGTTATGATGTTATTTAGGATTGGAATTTCAATAATGTACTTGTCTATTGCTTTGAATTGCAAGCACCAATTTGACATAAAGATTGACATTTGTTTCTTAATTGGTGAAATTTTGAACAAGTGCATGTTGAATTTAGTGAATTGAATTAAATTGCTTGTTCATCATGATTTTTAAATCAATATAATCACATCACAAGGTCCTTTTTTCTTGTTAATGCTTTGCCTTTGTTTGAGTTGGCTTGACTTGATTTTATCAAACTTGTCACTTTTTGTAACAAACACCTTAACCATGTGATTATTTCATTATTCCCGAGGATGAATAAGTAATTTTCTTTTCATCATTGCATTGGTTATTGTTTGTTGTGCCATTTTACATTAATTTTGCACTTTCACCTGCACAAGTTCAATTTCCAATCTTTTCTAAATTCAATTCACTCTTGTTATAATTGCCTAAGCTTGCTTGTGTTTAATTGATGCTTACTTATTACTTGCAACTTAGGCCATTTAATTGAGGAACCCATGCTTACTTTTTGATTGTGTGGATGCCGTTTTAACCGGCCGTTGTGTGTGTTCTAACCGCACACATAATTGGAATACACACATGGCTCACTTTTTTTTTTATCATACCACACCACTATGCAAAATTCCTCAATTAGATGCTTATTTACTCACTCCTTTACTTTTTTGTACCACTTGCCTTGTGATTCTTAATTATACTTGATTCGTTCTTTTTGAGGATGAGACATAAAGGCAAGGAGCCGGTAGAGAAGGAGGACACCGAGAATGCATTGGACTTGGTAATTTCCATGCAACCCAAGCCCCACTTCTGCCAGCTGAAGGTAGAGTGTTTTAGAGCCATTCTCCCCGGATTGTGTTCATGCACGGAGGACCGTGCAACGCTTAAGTGTAGGAGAGGATTCACCATTTTTTGGGGCGTAAATTTTCTTTTCTGAATACTTTGCACTTTATTTTTGTTTTCTTTTATTATGTTTCTTGTAGATATTTTGAGTGTTTTAACTGTTGCATTACATTTTCTTTTGGTATATATATATATATATATCTTAGTTTATTTCTAGTTATTGTATTTGGTATTTTTTGCTCTTGCATGGTATATATTTTATAGATAGAAATTGTGATTGGATGATGTGAATAGTATAGCATCTAGTTCAATTTTGGTCCTAATTGTTCATGTTAGTTTTTGGATGTTAAAAATTAGGAATAGAACTAGAAATTTTTTTTTGATGAAATTACATCCATAACTAATACTTACATATAGGAAATAATTTTGGTTAAAAAACAACAAAAATCTCCAATAATTTTGTTTTAAGGGCGTTCTATTGAATTGATTTGGAAAATTGTTTTTAAGCTTGCCTAAATAAATTTTTGTGGAACATAGAAGAGAGATAGAACAAACAACCTTGTGAGTTATTGAGCTATATTGTTTGGATGCACATTTTTACCACAATTTTTGTTCATTGTGTGATATACTCCTATGATTATAATCTTGGTTTTGCTTGATTCTTTATTTCCAATAGTTGATGTTTGAATGCATTGAGCATGATTGAGGCCATTTTTGAATTAAACTCACTCACCCATATAGACCTACCCTTGCATCTACCTTTGTTAATCCCCTTTGAGCCTTAATTGACCCCATTGTTTGTAATATCACCACATCACAACCTTAAGTGGAAAACCATGATTTGCCTTAATTTGTATCCTTGATTAGCTTAGGTTAAGGTGTGTGTTTCATTTAAGTGTGGGGAGAAATTTTGGGAAACATTGGTAGTGAACGAAAATGTTTATTTTGGGTATTTCATTGAAAAATTTGGAAAGTAGGTGCACATTCATGTGTCAATTTACTTTAACCATATGCATTTGTCATAGACAAAGAAGAAAAAGAAATTGAAAAGAAAGAAAAAAAGAAACGAAAAAAAATTTATAGCAAAAGAGGACAAAGGTTGCCCCCAAAGAAAAGAAAAATGAATAAGGAATGAACATGTGATGTGAATGAAAGAGCATACATGAATGTGTGTAAAATGAGATTATGGAAGGTTAGGATTGCATGTCTTTGTTATTGGGTTCTGTTCATACCCTGGGTCAAGCTGTCCGATCCGGGATGTTTGGCGACAAGTCGACCGTCCTCTTTAGGTCCGAATTACCCGACCTCTTCTCAATGAGTTCGGCCCAATCACTACAGAGGCCCAAGAAGGCCCAAACAAAGGGGGACAGCTGATGAGCGGATAATTTATACGCTTTTTGGCATTATTTTTAGTAGGATCTAGTTACTTTTAGGGATGTTTTTATTAGTTTTTATGTTAAATTCACATTTCTAGACTTTACTATGAGTTTGTGTGTTTTTCTGTGATTTCAGGTATTTTCTGGCTGAAATTGAGGGACTTGAGCAAAAATCAGATTCAGAGGTTGAAAAAGGACTGCTGATGCTGTTGGATTCTGACCTTCCTGCACTCAAAGTGGATTTTCTGGGGCTACAGAACTCAAAATGGCGCGCTTCCAATTGCGTTGGAAAGTAGACATCCAGGGCTTTTCAGCAATATATAATAGTTCATACTTTGGCCGAGGTTAGATGACGCAAAAGGGCGTTGAATGCCAGTTCTACGCTGTAGTCTGGAGTTAAGCGCCAGAAACACGTCACAAACCAGAGTTGAACGCCAGAAACACGTTACAAACTGGCGTTCAACTCCAAGAATGACCTCTGCACGTGTAAACTTCAAGCTCAGCCCAAGCACACACCAAGTGGGCCCCGGAAGTGGATTTCTGCATTAATTACTTACTTCTGTAAACCCTAGTAGCTAGTCTAGTATAAATAGGACTTTTTACTATTGTATTTACGTCTTTGGAACCATCTTAGGATCTTTGATCAGTTTTATGATATCTTAGACTTTCATGGGGGCTGGCTATTCGGCCATGTGTGGACCATTATCACTTATGTATTTTCAAACGGTAGAGTTTCTGCACTCCATAGATTAAGGTGTGGAGCTCTGCTGTTCCTCATGATTTAATGCAAAGTACTACTATTTTCTATTCAATTCAACTTATTCCGCTTCTAAGATATCCATTCGCACCCAAGAACATGATGAATGTGATGATTATGTGACGCTCATCATCATTCTCACTTATGAACGCGTGCCTGACAAACACTTCCGTTCTACATGCAACCAAGCTAGAATGAGTATCTCTTAGATATCTAATACAGGGGACCGAGTCCGAGTTATTAGTATCTTCGTGGTATAAGTTAGAACCCATGGATGGCCATTCCTGAGATCCGAAAAGTCTAAACCTTGTCTGTGGTATTCCGAGTAGGATCTGCAAAGGGATGGTTGTGACGAACTTCAAACTCGCGAGTGCTGGGCGAAGTGACAGACGCAAAAGGATAGTAAATCCTATTCCAGTATGATCGAGAACCTCCAGATGATTAGCCATGCCGTGACAGAGCATTTGGAGCATTTTTACAGAGAGGATGGGATGTAGCCATTGATAACGGTGATGCCCTTACAGAAAGCTTGCCATGGAAAGGAGTAAGACTGATTGGATAAAGACAGCGGGAAAGCAGAGATTCAGAGGAACGAAAGCATCTCTATACGCTTATCTGAAATTCTCACCAATGAATCACATAAGTATTTCTATCTTTATTTTCTGTTTATTTATTATTATTATTTGAAAACTCCATAACCATTTGATATCCGCCTGACTGAGATTAACAAGATGACCATAGCTTGCTTCATACCAACAATCTCCGTGGGATCGACCCTCACTCACGTAAGGTTTTATTACTTGGACGACCCAGTGCACTTGCTGGTTAGTTGTGCGAAGTTGTGAAGTTATGTTTGGACCATGGTATTGTGCACCAGTTTGTTGGAGCCATTGCCAGGGAGAGAACGAACAACAAATTTTACAACCTCAGTAACAATTTCGCATACCAAGTTTTTGGCGCCGTTGCCGGGGATTGTTCGAGTTTGGACAACTGACGGTTCATCTTGTTGCTCAGATTAGGTAATTTTCTTTTTGTTTTATTTTCAAAATTATTTCTTCATAAATATTTCAAAAAAATTTTTCCTTTTGTTTTCGAAAATTATTCAAAATTTTTAAGAATGAATTCTAGTGTTTCATTAAGCATGTAGAAGCCTGGCTGGCTGTAAAGCCATGTCTAATTCTTTTAGACTGAGGCTTCTACTTATAAGTATATGAAGTTGGATGAAGTTTCAGCTGTTGTATGCCTGATTTGTATCTTCTAAAGCTTGGCTGGCTATTAAGCCATGTCTAACCCTCAGATTGGAGCTTTAGACTAAGAGTGCAAGATTCCTGGAATTCATATTAAAAAATTTTGGAATCCTTATTTTTCTTTCTCACAATAATTTTCGAAAAAAAAATATAAAATACAAAAAAATTTATCAAATCATAAAAACCAAAAATATTTTGTATTTCTTATTTGAGTCTTGAGTCAATTTTTAAGTTTGGTGTTAATTGCCTTTTTTTCTAAAAATTTATGCATTTTTCGAAAAATCATGCATTCATAGTGTTCTTCATGATCTTCAAGTTGTTCTTGGCCAGTCTCCTTATTTGATCTTCATATTTTCTTGTTTTGTGTCTTTTCTTGTTTTTCATATGCATTTTTCATTTGTTAGAGTCCAAGCATTAAAGATTTCTAAGTTTGGTGTCTTGCATGTTTTCTTTGCAAAAAAATTTTTTCAAAAATATGTTTTTGATGTTCATCTTGACATTCAAAGTGTTCTTGGTGTTCATCTTGACATTCATAGTGTTCTTGCATTCATCACATGTTTTGATCCAAAAATTTTCATGCATTGAGTCTTTTTCATGTTTTTCTCTTTCTTCATTAAAAATTCAAAAAATCAAAAAAAATATCTTTCCCTTTTTCACTCATAAATTTCGAAAATTTGGATTGACTTTTTCAAAACTTTTTAAAATTTAGTTGTTTCTTATGAGTCAAATCAAATTTTCAATTTAAAAATCTTATCTTTTCAAAATCTTTTTCAAAAATCAAATCTTTTTCATTTTTCTTATTTATTTTCAAAAATTTTAAAAATATTTTTCAAAAATCTTTTTCTTAATTTTATATCATATTTTCGAAAATATCATCAATAATTAATGTTTTGATTCAAAAAATTTCAAGTTTGTTACTTACTTGTTAAGAAAGATTCAAACTTTAAGTTCTAGAATCATATCTTGTGATTTCTTGTGAATCAAGCCATTAATTGTGATTTTAAAAATCAAATCTTTTTCAAAACTAATTTCAATCATATCTTTTCAAAAATATATTTTTTATCTTATCTTTTTCAAAATCATATCTTTTTAATCATACCTTTTCATATCATATCTTTTTCAAATATCTTTTCTAACTTCTTATCTTCTTATCTTTTAAAAATTGATTTTCAAAATTTGTTTCAACTAACTAATTAACTTTTTGTTTGTTTCTTATCTCTTTCAAAACTACCTAACTAACTATCCCTCTCTAATTTTCGAAAATACCTCCCTCTTTTTCAAAAATTCTTTTTAGTTAATTAATTGTTTTAAATTTTAATTTTAATTTTATTTTCCCTTTAATTTTCGAAAATCATAAACTCCTTTTCAAAAATTATTTTTGAAAACTTCTCTCTCATCTTCTTCTATTTATTTAATTACTTACTAACACTTCTCTTCATCTCATATCTCTGCTCCTATCCTCACCCTTGTGTTTGGATTATCCATTCTTCTTTACATTACATTCTTTTCTTCTTCTACTCACACAAAGGAATCTCTATACTATGACATAGAGGATTCCATATTTTCTTTGTTATTCCCTTCTTTGTCATATGAGCAGGAGCAAGGATAAGAACATTCTTGTTGAAGCAGATCCTGAACCTGAAAGGACTCTAAAAAGGAAACTAAGAGAAGCTAAAATACAACAATCCAGAGACAACCTTACAGGAATTTTCGAACAGGAAGAGGAGATGGCAGCCGAAAATAATAATAATGCAAGGAGGATGCTTGGTGACTTTACTGCACCAAATTCCAATTTACATGGAAGAAGCATCTCCATTCCTGCCATTGGAGCAAACAATTTTGAGCTGAAACCTCAATTAGTTTCTCTGATGCAGCAGAACTGCAAGTTTCATGGACTTCCATCTGAAGATCCTTTTCAGTTCTTAACTGAATTCTTGCAGATCTGTGATACTATTAAGACTAATGGAGTAGATCTTGAAGTCTACAGGCTCATGCTTTTCCCTTTTGCTGTAAGAGACAGAGCTAGAATATGGTTGGATTCTCAACCTAAAGATAGCCTGAACTCTTGGGTTAAGCTGGTCACAGCTTTCTTAGCCAAGTTCTTCCCTCCTCAAAAGTTGAGTAAGCTTAGAGTGGATGTTCAAACCTTCAGACAGAAAGAAGGTGAATCCCTCTACGAAGCTTGGGAGAGATACAAGCAACTGACCAAAAAGTATCTTTCTGACATGCTTTCAGAATGGACCATCCTGGATATATTCTATGATGGTCTGTCTGAATTAGCTAAGATGTCATTGGATACTTCTGCAGGTGGATCCATTCACCTAAGGAAAACGCCTGCAGAAGCTTAAGAACTTTTTGACATGGTTCCTAACAATCAGTTTATGTACACTTCTGAGAGGAATCCTGTGAGTAATGAGACGCCTCAGAAGAAGGCAGTTCTTGAAATTGATACTCTAAATGCCATATTGGCTCAGAATAAAATATTAACTCAGCAAGTCAATATGATTTCTCAGAGTCTGAATGGAATGCAAGCTGTATCCAACAGTACTCAAGAGGCATCTTCTGAGGAAGAAGCTTATGATCCTGAGAACCCTGCAATAGCAGAGGTGAATTACATGGGTGAACCCTATGGAAACACCTATAATCCCTCATGGAGAAATCACCCAAATCTCTCATGGAAGGATCAACAAAAGCCTCAACAAGGCTTTACTAATGGTGGAAGAAACAGGTTTAACAATAGTAAACCTTTTCCATCATCCACTCAGCAACAGACAGAGAATTCTGAGCAGAATTCATCTAGCTTAGCAAATTTAGTCTCTGATCTATCTAAGACCACTCTGAGTTTCATGAATGAAACTAGGTCATCCATTAGAAATTTGGAGGCACAAGTAGGCCAACTGAGTAAGAAGATCATTGAAACCCCTCCTAGTACTCTCCCAAGCAATACAGAAGAGAATCCAAAGAGAGAGTGCAAGGCCATTGATATAACCATCATGGCCGAATCCAAGGAGGAAGGGGAGGACGTGAATCCCAAGGAGGAAGACCTCCTGGGACATCCAGTGATCAATAAGGAGTTTCCCTCTGAGGAACCAAAGGACTCTGAGGCTCATCTAGAGACCATAGAGACTCCATTAAACCTCCTTACGCCCTTCATGAGCTCTGATGAGTATTCCTCTTCAGAAGAGAATGAGGATGTCACTGAAGAGCAAGTCACCAAGTTCCTTGGTGCAATCATGAAGCTAAATGCCAATCTATTTGGTAATGAGACTTGGGGAGATGAACCTCCCCTGTTCACCAATGAACTAAATGCATTGGATCAACTGAGATTACCTCAGAAGAAATGGGATCCTGGAAAGTTCCTAATATCTTGTACCATAGGCACCATAACCTTTGAGAAGGCTCTATGTGACCTTGGGTCAGGAATAAACCTCATGCCACTCTCTGTAATGGAGAAACTGGGAATCTTTGAGGTGCAAGCTGCAAAAATCTCATTAGAGATGGTAGACAACTCAAGAAAAGAGGCTTATGGACAAGTAGAGGACGTGTTAGTAAAGGTTGAAAGCCTTTACATCCCTGCTGATTTCATAATCCTGGATACTGGGAAGGATGAGGATGAATCCATCATCCTTGGAAGACCCTTCCTAGCCATAGCAAGAGCTGTGATTGATGTTAACAGAGGTGAACTAGTCCTTCAATTGAATGAGGACTCCCTTGAGTTTAAAACTCAAGGACATCCTTCTGTAAACATGGAAAAGAGGCACAGTAAGCTTCTCTCAAAACAGAGTCAATCAGAGCCCCACAGTCAAACTCTAAGTTTGGTGTTAGGAGGCCACAACCAAACTCTAAGTTTGGTGTTGAACTCCCGTATCCAAACTCTAAGTTTGGTGTTGGGGAGTCTCAACAATGCTCTGAACATCTGTAAGGCTCCATGAGAGCCCACTGTCAAGCTATTGACATTAAAGAAGCGCTTGTTGGGAGGCAATCCAATTTTTATTTATCTATTTTTATTTTTATTTTTGTTGTTCTTTCATGTTTTATTAGGTTCATGATCATGTGGAGTCACAAAATAAATAGAAAAATCAAAAACAGAATCAAAAATAGCAGAAGAAAAATCACACCCTGGAGGAAGGTCTTACTGGCGTTTAAACGCTAGTAAGGAGCATCTGGCTGGCATTCAACGCCAGAACAGAGCATGGATCTGGCGTTGAACGCCCAAAACAAGCAGCATCCTGGCGTTCAAACGCCAGGAATGCACACTGAGGAAAGCTGGCGCTGAACGCCAGAAACAAGCATAGAACTGGCGTTCAACGCCAGAAACGTGCTGCATCTGGGCGCTGAACGCCCAGAACAAGCACCAATTCGGCGTTTAAACGCCAGAATTGCATGCAAAGGCATTTTACATGCCTAATTGGTGCAGGGATGTAATTCCTTGACACCTCAGGATCTGTGGACACCACAGGATCCCCACATACCTCCACTCACCTTACCTCCTCATAATCCTATATCACCCTTTCTCTCTCCATTCATAGTCATCCCTTCTATTTTCCATTCACCACTCACATCCATCCACACTTCCCCATAAACCTACCTCATAAACCCCACCTACCTTCAAAATTCAAAATCACTTTCCCACCCAAACCCACCCTAAATGGCCGAACCTCACCCCTCTCCCTTCACTATATAAACCCCTCCATTCTTCTTCATTTTCACACAACACAACCCTCTCTTCCTCTTCTTAGCCGAAACACAAACCTCTCTCCCTCTCCTCTAATTCTTCTACTTATTCATCTTTTCTTTCTTCTCTTGCTCGAGGGCGAGCAATATTCTAAGTTTGGTGTGGTAAAAGCATAAAGCTTTTTGTTTTTCCATTACCATTGATGGCACCTAAGACCGGAGAATCCTCTAGAAAAGGGAAAGGGAAGACAAAAGCTTCCACCTCTGAGTCATGGGAGATGGAAAGATTCATCTCCAAAGCCCATCAAGACCACTTCTATGATGTTGTGGCCAAGAAGGTGATCCCCGAGGTCCCTTTCAAACTCAAGAAAAATGAGTATCCGGAGATCCGACATGAGATCCATAGAAGAGGTTGGGAAGTTCTAACAAACCCCATCCAACAAGTCGAAATTCTAATGGTTCAAGAGTTCTATGCTAATGCATGGATCACTAGGAACCATGATCAAAGTAAGAACCCGAACCCAAAGAATTATCTCACCATGGTTCGGGGGAAATACTTAGATTTTAGTCAGGAAAATGTAAGGTTGGCGTTCAACTTGCCAATGATGGAAGAGAACGCACGCCCCTACACAAGGAGAGTCAACTTTGATCAAAGGTTGGACCAAGTCCTCATGGACATATGTGTGGAAGGAGCTCAATGGAAGATTGACTCAAAAGGCAAACCGGTTCAACTGAGAAGACTGGACCTTAAGCCTGTAGCTAGAAGATGGTTGGAGTTCATTCAATGCTCAATCATTCCCACTAGCAACCGGTCTGAAGTTACTATAGACCGGGCCATCATGATCTATAGCATCATGATTGGAGAAGAGGTGGAGGTTCATGAGATTATACCTTAAGAACTCTACAAGGTGGCTGACAAGTCCTCCACTATGGCAAGGTTAGCCTTCCCTCACCTCATTTGCCATCTATGCAATTCGGCTGGGATTGACATAGAGGGAGATATCCTCATTGATGAGGACAAGCCCATCACTAAGAAAAGGATGGAGCAAACAAGAGAGTCTATTCATGGATCTCAAGAGACGCATGAAGAAGCTCATCACCAAGAAATCCCTGAGATGCCTCAAGGGATGCACTTTTCTCCACAGAATTTTTGGGAGCAAATCACACCTCCCTAGGAGAATTAAGTTCCAACATGGGACAATTAAGGGTGGAACATCAAGAGCACTCCATCATCCTTCATGAAATTAGAGAAGATCAAAGAGCAATGAGGGAGGAGCAACAAAGACAAGGAAGAGACATAGAAGAGCTCAAGGACATCATTGGTTCCTCAAGAAGGAAACGCCACCATCACTAAGGTGGACTCATTCCTTGTTCTCAAATTTTCTGTTTTTCGTTTTCTTTATGTTAAGTGCTTATCTATGTTAGTGTCTTATTACATGATCATTAGTATTTAGTAACTTTGTCTTAAAGTTATGAATGTCCTATGAATCCATCACCTCTCTTAAAGGAAAAATGTTTTTAATTCAAAAGAACAAGAAGTACATGAGTTTCGAATTTATCCTTGAACTTAGTTTAATTATATTGATGTGGTGACAATACTTTTTGTTTTCTGAATGAATGCTTGAACAGTGCATATGTCTTTTGAAGTTGTTGTTTATGAATGTTAAATATGTTGGCTCTTGAAAGAATGATGACAAGGAGACATGTTATTTGATAATCTGAAAAATCATAAAAATGATTCTTGAAGCAAGAAAAAGCAGTGAATGCAAATAGCTTGCAAAAAAAAAAAAAGAAAAAAAATGGCAAAAAAAAAATAGAAAGAAAAAGAAAAAGCAAGCAGAAAAAGCCAAAAGCTCTTAAAACCAAAAGGCAAGAGCAAAAAGCCAATAGCCCTTAAAACCAAAAGGCAAGGGTAATAAAAAGGATCCTAAGACTTTGAGCATCAGTGGATATGAGGGCCTAAAGGAATAAAATCCTGGCCTAACCGGCTAAACTAAGCTGTCCCTAACCATGTGCTTGTGGCGTGAAGGTGTCAAGTGAAAACTTGAGACTGAGCGGTTAAAGTCAAGGTCCAAAGCAAAAGAAGAGTGTGCTTAAGAACCCTGGACACCTCTAATTGGGGACTTTAGCAAAGCTGAGTCACAATCTGAAAAGGTTCACCCAGTTATGTGTCTGTGGCATTTATGTATCCGGTGGTAATACTGGAAAACAAAGTGCTTAGGGCCACGGCAAAGACTCATAAAGTAGCTGTGTTCAAGAATATACTGAACTAGGAGAATCAATAACACTATCTGAACTCTGAGTTCCTATAGATGCCAATCATTCTGAACTTCAACGGATAAAGTGAGATGCCAAAACTATTCAAGAGGCAAAAAGCTACAAGTCCCGCTCATCTGATTGGAGCTATGTTTCATTGATAGTTTGGAATTTATAGTATATTCTATTCTTTTTATCCTATTTGATTTTCAGTTGCTTGGGGACAAGCAACAATTTAAGTTTGGTGTTGTGATGAGCGGATAATTTATACGCTTTTTGGCATTGTTTTTAGTATGTTTTTAATAGGATCTAGTTACTTTTAGGGATGTTTTTATTAGTTTTTATGTTAAATTCACATTTCTAGACTTTACTATGAGTTTGTGTGTTTTTCTGTGATTTCAGGTATTTTCTGGCTGAAATTGAGGGACTTGAGCAAAAATCAGATTCAGAGGTTGAAGAAGGACTGCTGATGCTGTTGGATTCTGACCTTCCTGCACTCAAAGTGAATTTTCTGGAGCTACAGAACTCAAAATGGCTAGCTTCTAATTGCGTTGGACAGTAGACATTCAGGGCTTTCCAGCAATATATAATAGTTCATACTTTGGCCGAGGTTAGATGACGCAAAAGGGCGTTGAACGCCAGTTCTACGCTGTAGTCTGGAGTTAAACGCCAGAAACACGTCACAAACCAGATTTGAACGCCAGAAACACGTTACAAACTGGCGTTCAACTCCAAGAATGACCTCTGCACGTGTAAACTTCAAGCTCAGCCCAAGCACACACCAAGTGGGCCCCGGAAGTGGATTTCTGCATCAATTACTTACTTCTGTAAACCCTAGTAGCTAGTCTAGTATAAATAGGACTTTTTACTATTGTATTTACGTCTTTGGAACCATCTTAGGATCTTTGATCAGTTTTATGCTATCTTAGACTTTCATGGGGGCTGGCTATTCGGCTATGTGTGGACCATTATCACTTATGTATTTTCAAACGGTAGAGTTTCTGCACTCCATAGATTAAGGTGTGGAGCTCTGCTGTTCCTCATGATTTAATGCAAAGTACTACTATTTTCTATTCAATTCAACTTATTCCGCTTCTAAGATATCCATTCGCACCCAAGAACATGATGAATGTGATGATTATGTGACGCTCATCATCATTCTCACTTATGAACGCGTGCCTGACAAACACTTCCGTTCTACATGCAACCAAGCTAGAATGAGTATCTCTTAGATATCTAATACAGGGGACCGAGTCCGAGTTATTAGTATCTTCGTGGTATAAGTTAGAACCCATGGATGGCCATTCCTGAGATCCGGAAAGGCTAAACCTTGTCTGTGGTATTCCGAGTAGGATCTGGGAAGGGATGGCTATGATGAACTTCAAACTCGCGAGTGCTGGGCGTAGTGACAGACGCAAAAGGATAGTAAATCCTATTCCAGTATGATCGAGAACCTCCAGATGATTAGCCATGCCGTGACAGAGCATTTGGACCATTTTTACAGAGAGGATGGGATGTAGCCATTGACAACGGTGATGCCCTTACAGAAAGCTTGCATGGAAAGGAGTAAGACTGTTGGATAAAGACAGCGGGAAAGCAGAGATTCAGAGGAACGAAAGCATCTCTATACAGGTACCACCACCACCACCACCCTCGGTGACGAAGGATCAGTATCACCAACAAGTCCAACAAGTCAGACGTGGCGGCTCCGGCCACCACCCACAAGTCGGACACATCAGCGCCGACCAGCACAGAAGATCTCGTCCGAGATCGACCTATAGTTTCAGGTAACCCTCGGAACAGGTTGATATAGGTTGAGTGAGATACTTGAGCTAATCAAAGATCCAATTCCTTTGTCTACTTAGCCATATTTATCCCACCTTAACCCTAACCCTATTACAACCCTATAAAGTCCTCATATGATAATTGCATTCATGTACCACATATTTGTTGATTGTTAGATGAAAGGCAAATCCTTGAAAGCATGATTAGGAGGAGCCTTGAATGAATTGACCCTAAACACCAAGCGTTGAGAGTGTATACACACCTAGTGAGGGTTCGATCACTCAATTATATGTTTCCATACTTCTTATCATGTATTCTTGCAAGTTGCTTCATTTTGATGAGTTAAATTAATTCTCTAGATTGTGATTGCATTGAGGTACTTCTTTGCTTAGCGCTATATGTCCATATGCTTGCTTAAAAATTTGTTGGTCTGTTTTTACCAAATTCATAGGACACTATAGATAGATAGATAAGTATAGATAGTATATAATATACTTGCATGCATATAGATAGTTGCAATTAATAAGTTGTTACACTTTGATCATTCTGCTTTGTTTGGTTTAGCATGAGGACATGCTATTGTTTAAGTGTGGGGAAATTGATGAATCTATATTTGACGATAAATTTGGATTGATTTGAGTGGATGTCATCATATAAACCCACATTTATTTGTCCAAATAGCATACTTTTGTGTTTTCTCTCTCTAAATTGAGCTTAACTGTGAAAACATGCTATTTTGAGCTTAATTTAATCAATTTTATCCCACTTTCATCGCATTTGATGCCTTGATGGTTTTGATGAATGATTTCAGGTATAATAGGTAGGAATGGCTTGATAAGAGTGGAAGAGAAGCATGCAATTGGGAGAAAGCGTGAAGAAGACAAAGGAGAAAAGCATTTCAGAGTGTGCCCACGCACACTTTCTGTGCCTACGTATATGGGTCAAAATTAGCACCTGTGCCCACGCACAGCTCTGTGCGTATGCACAGAATGGAAATCAGTAAGTGTGCCCATGCACAACTTCTGTGCGTACGCACAGGAGAAAAATCAGCAAGTGTGCGTACGCACAGGTACCAGCGTGTGACTTCATTAAAATGTCACGTGGCTCATAATTTTGGGGCTTTCTTAGCCTAATTTTTGGAGTTGCTGAAGCCTATTGGAGTGCTATATCAAGGAGAAATGACCACATATGAAGACATTAGGTTTTCATTAGGTTTTATTAGGACTTAGATAGTTTTAGAACATAATTTAGGAGTAGGAGTTGTGTAGTTAGAATGCTCTTTTAGGGTTTTATTTCATTTTCCATTTCCATTGTAGCATTTTATAGTTTCATTTTTTCATCTTGGGTTGATCAACTCTTTTGTAAGTACTCTTTAATCTCTCTTTAATTACATCACATTTACTCTCACTTTCTTTTATTTCAAGTTACTTTGTCAATATATGCAATTTTAGTTTCTTGCAATTTTGATTGATGAATTTAGTGTTTTATGGTTTATATTTGCTTGATTGCTTGTTTATTGTTGATATTGTGAATAGTTGGTTATAGTTTTCATTTTCCTTTAGAATTTCTCATGTTTTACTTTTATGCCCACCAAGTGTTTATGAAAATGCCACTTGGTAATTTTGAGTAAATTTTCACACATTGGCCTGGGATTTGAGTTCATAGGATACTAGAGTCATGATGTCCGACATTTAGTGACAACTTTGGGTAATTAGTTGACTCTTATTTTTATTGACGCTATCTTTTTACCAATTAATTTGGTAATTTAGCTAGGACTTATGGATTAAGGTCAATTATGCTTGCTTGACTTACCCCTCGATGCTAGGGGTTGACTAGGCGAGGTTGACTCATCATAGTTGCCATAGTTGTGGTTATGGCGATGATAGGATTCCTTGGATCCTTATTCCCAAGTCAAGACTCTTTATGCATTTATAGCATTTTCACTAAGTTTTGATCTTATATCCCTTTTACTTGCATTAATTCCCAATTTTGATCATCTCTTAGTTCTTTTATTTCTTGAGTTCTTTTAATATTTCGTTCTTTGATTTTTAAAAGCCCTTTCCTCACAACCTAAAGTGTGACATCTTGTTTGCATTGTCCGAGGGAGACGACCCGAGGTTTCATTACTCTCGGTTATTTTTATTTGAAATTAAACTTTGATTGGGAGGATCAATTGTCGGTTCGGACTATGCTACCAACGAAGTGATTCTAATTTTGAGAAATTCCGAATCGACAAAATCCTCTCTATCAAAAAGCTGGCCAGAGAAGGTCGGCTAGACAGGTACTTGGCCAAGAGATTAGACGATCATAGGAAAAGGAAAAGCAATAAATATGGAGGTCGGCAAGAATGCCCTTCACAAACTTCTGAATGACACATACACATGATTGATGGAGGGTTTGCTAGAGGAGGAATCTCAAAATTCTCACAAAAAAGGCATCTTAAATAAGTGTACCAAGTCGGAGAAGATAATAGAACTCCCAATTTACCAACCATCTTGTTCACTAAGGAAGATGCTCAAAGAGTGACACCTAGCCATGACGACCCATTGGTAATAACAATGATCCTCACCAATGCAAATTCCCATCAAACTTTGTTAGATCAAGGGAGTTCGGTGGACATACTGTTTAAGCCAACCTTTAACAAACTCGGTCTAGAAGAAAAGGATCTGAAGGCGTACCTAAATAACCGCTTTGTGCTGGGGGGACATGCCGATCCAACATCTCGGATTTATCTCCCTATACACCACCTTTGAAAAGGGCACAAAGTCAAGGATGTTAAGTGTCGACTACATTGTGGTCGACGTTATGTCGGCTTACAATGCCCTGATAAGTCGGACCACTTTAAATCGTCTAGCAGCAGTTGTCTCTACACTTTACTTAGGTATGAAGTTTCTCACTACAGAAGGAATCACTAGCATAAAGGGAGATCAAAAGTTGGCATGAAAGTGTTACAATGAAAGCCTTAATGTAAAAGGCAACCCGAGTGGAAAAGAAGTGAACACTATCGAAATCGGTGGTGTTCGAACTCAGGAAGGACTATGCCCCTAACCTGGAGGGAAGGTAGAAAAAGTACAAATCGGAGATCTTGCTAAAAAGACGACAAGTATAGGGGCCAATCTAGAGGACGGTCTGAAAGCACAGCTTGTTGACTTCCTATAAAAAAACTCCGACCACTTCGTCTGGAAAGCCTCTAACATGCCTAGTATAGATCCCGGCCTGATGTCTTACAAAATTTCCATCTACCTGGGTTCTGGACCTGTTCAGCAAAAATGTCAGAAACTCGGGCCCAAAAGAACATAGTCATGGAAGAACAGGTGCCAGTGTTATTGGAAGTCGGATTCATAAGAAAGATAAAGTATCAATTATGGCTAGCTAATGTGGTTTTGGTAAAGAAGTAGAGTGGAAATTGGAAGATATGTGTCGATTAAACCAACCTCCATAAGAGTTGTCCTAAAGATCCGTATGCCCCCCTGAGCATCGAGGCTCTGGTTGACTCGGCCTCAGGTTATCAATATTTATCCTTCATGGATGCATACTCGGGATATAATCAAATCCTGATGTATAAGCCGGACCAAGAAAAGACTTCTTTCATTACTTCCAAGGCTAACTACTATTATGTAATAATGCCTTTTGGGTTAAAGAATGTCAAAGCCACATACCAGCGATTAATGAACAATGTGTTTTCCCCTCACTTAGGAAAACTCATGGAAGTATATATGGATGACATGCTCGTCAAAACCAAGGATGACTTAGCGCTCTTGTTCGACCTCTCCAAGGTATTCGCCATAATAAGGAAGCATGGGATGAGGCTAAACCCCTCAAAATGCACCTTTGCAGCTGCTCCGAGGGTTACCTGAAACTGTAGGTCGATCTTGGACGAGATCTTCTGTACTGATCAGAGATGACGTGTCCGGCTGGTGAGTGGCGGCCGGAGCGGTCGTGTCCGACTTGTTGTACTGGCTGCGGTGCTGATCCTCTATCACCGGAGGGTGGTGGTACTTGCAAGGGACTCCGATGCTTAAGTTAGCAAGGGTATTAAGCAGGTTTTTAGTAGAATCAGAGTATGAGTTATACCTGGGTGTTCCAGTGTATTTATAATGGTGTGGAGTGACCTTCTTAGATAAGATAAGTTAGTTATCTTATCTTATCTTTGAGTGAGGTCATCTTATCTTCAAGGGAACCGCCCTTATCTCTATAGGCTTGGGCTGCCTTTGGATTTGGGTCGTGTTCCTCTATTTGGGCCCTTTACTGGGCTTTCCTGGCAATTTGGCCGAGCTCTTTAAGAAGAGGTCGGATAGTCTGACCTGAAGAGGTCGGTCGCCTTGTCGCTAAACATCCCGGGTCGGATAGCTCGACCCAGGGTATGAACAATGTCCCTGCTCGAGCTCGGTCTTTCTTTTGAGGTCGAGTCTTAGTTTTAGGACTTCGATCCTTCTCTGGTGAAGCCGAACTTGAGCATTTTGTCGACTTTGCTGAAGCTTTTGAATGTGAAGCATTTTCCCCTTTGTTTTCTTCTAAAGCGCGCGCTTTTGCATTTAGCATTCTCGTCTTGGAAATGTGTGAGGGTTTAATACCCTCATTAATTGATTTTAATGCCCCGTTTCCATTGCCTCTTTTAATTTGAATTTTACACTCAAAAAACGGTTTTCTCTTTTCTGTAACTTCCCCTATTTTCTCTCTGTCTTTTTGTTTTGCCTGAAACTTGTATTTTCGCATTTTCTCTGCGACGCTTGTTTTGGTACTTTGTCGGTGCTTTGCTTGAGAGGCGATTCCACATTTTGTCGTTCCACCTTTCAACTTTCTTCAGAACTTTTTCTTTTTTCCAGGTTGGTTCTTCTTTCCGCTTCTTTACTTCCTTCGTTGCTTTGAATTTGGTTCTTGGTAAAGTTTTGATTTTGCTTGAATGCATGTTGTTACTGAGGCTTTTCTGAACTTGTTTGCTTTCCCCCAAAAGATTACTCTTTTGATGTCTTTCGCCATTTTGGTAATTTTGCTGATGAACCTTTGTAGAAAGTAACAATTTTTCTGGTGGCCCATTTTTATTTTCTTCGTGCCGTTGCTTGTTTGGGGGATTTATTTTTCTGAAAAAGGTTGCGTCTTTGATGACTTCTTCTTGATACGTTTTGTTGCTTGGTAGTTCCGTTTGTTAACAAACTGAGACTGTGAGTTTGGAAGGTAGTTATTTTGATGACTTTATTTGATTTGTGGCTCATGGCTTTCTTCTCAGAGTGTCACTTTTGTTTGAAAAAAGGGTTATTATCTTCCTATTAGGACGTGTAGTAGGCTTGTAGGTTTTCCTGAGTCCTTGTTCCATAACTGCCTCCAAAGGATGCCCTTGGATCTTTGGTGTGGGTCCTGGGGTTTCCTTTTGTTGTTTGTATTGCTCTGGATTATGTTGTCCGAGTTGTTTTGATATCGCCCGGGCTATTTTTTGGTTAGTAATCTATTTTCCTTTCTTGTTTGTAGGACTAGTTGGCCATGTCTTCTCGCAAAAATATTGTAGAGACGTCTTCTAAGGTTCCTGAGGGGATGTCCGACTGGTTGGATTCCCTTGTGTTAATGTGTGTTTCCGTAGTGAATGCTGAGTTTTGTGTGGAGCTTAGGAAACATCACCGTCTTTGTAAGAGTAGAGACCAGGAAAAGAACTATGAATTGGTAGCACTTGATTCCGAAGAGAGGTTTGTTTTCCTGTTCTGACCCGGGGGTAGCGCCCTTTCTTTTATACTTTTGACTATTTTTTCAGCCAGTTGAATATTACTTTTCCTTAAACTTCCTTTGAGACCGATTTTCTGTGGTCGTGTAATGTAGCTCCATCACAGCTCTATCCGAACTCTAGGGATTTTATCAAGATCTTTCAGCTGCTTTGCCAAGAGTTGGACGTTGCTCCTTCTCAGACTCTCTTCCTTTATCTTTTTGTTTTAACCAAGTCTAGGATTTTTTTTAAGGTCCGAGCGGTTGAGGGAGCTCAACCATTTTTTCTAGAAGTGAACGAAGAACCGGCCTTCCCCTTGTGATGGCAACAAAATGTAGTGGTGTCTCGATACACATGGGAGATGCTTGACGAAATCGAGCAGGCTTTTGTAAATGTTTTGGAGGATATTTGGGGGGAACCTCCTCATCTTGACACTAAAAAGTTTTTGGGGGCCTCGTCCCTTATCCGAACTGCATTGGGTATTTTATTGATATGTTTTGCTTTGTTTTGATTTTGCTTCCTTCTTTTCCAATGTGTAATCTGCTTCTGTGGTTGATCTTATTTTTCAGAGTTGGCCAAGAACAATGACTCCATGAAAGCCTTCAAGAAGCCGAGGAAGGCTACAACGGCTCAGAACATCTCGGCCAAGGTGGCTGGGGAGGGGTCCTCTCAGGTTCTGTCGAAGCCATCCGTACCGAGCTCTCCTGGACCGAGGAGAATGATCCCTACTCCTTGGGTTCGTTTGGTTGATCCTCCATAGGCTGCTACTACCTCTTCTCCTACCGGCGCTCCTCTTCTGAAAAAGCAAAAAACCGCTGAGCCTTTTAACCTTGATGCCCCTGATTTCGATGCTGTCGAGTTTGTGGACCAGCAAATTGGTCCTTATGGTACCATCCCTACTGACGATGTTTCTCTCCTTCGCCATTTGGACTTTATTACTTAGAGCAGCGTCAAAATGGCACATATGGGGGCGGATTTATATCGGACTGCTCAGGATCTTCCCATTCATGCTACGAAGGCCTTTATGGAGGAGGCTAAGTTGGAGTTCGACCGGATGAAGGGTTTGAAGGAGGAGCTTGAGGTGAAGGTGACCAAGTTGGAGAAAGAGTTGGAGGGTGAAAAGGCTAGTTCTATTGCCTTGGCGGCTTCTGCGAAGTTGGATGAAGACATGGCGTTGAAGCACAAGGAGAGCTATATCACGACCTATAGGGAAATGATGCGTCTCAGGGATGACTTAGGGTCTGCCCGAGCTTGATTATACCGAGCTCCAAGGTCACCTTGTAGGTAGCGTAAATGCTGCTTATGAGAACCTGAAGGAGCAGGTTCGGGTTCTTGCACCCGAGCTCGACCTTACTCTCTTCAGCTTGGATAACATCGTAAAGGACGATAAAATTGTCCCTGATGATCCTGATGATGATGATGTCGACCCTCCTTCAGTGCCTGCCACCAAAGCTTCTGTTGCGCCGACTTCTTCAGCTCCTTCAGCTGAGGTTGGTCATCCTGAGTCGGGACCTAATTGCAAATCTTGAACCAGAATGATGGGACGGTGGATGCAGTGCCTCTTCAGACTCGCCCTCCTTCACCCCGTGATGATGCTACTGAGAAGTCTTCAGATCCTCAATAATTATTCTGGATGTTTGTGTAGATAGCCCGGCCTGTGGGCTTTGAACCTTTTATATTTTGTAATTGGTAGTTCTGACTTTTTAATACTCTCTTAGTTGCTTGTTTAGCAACTTTATTTTAAAAAACAAAGTGGTTTCTCAAGCTCTTGGGGCTGACTTTTGGTAACCTTTTGAGTTTGTCATTATTATAACTTGTTCCTTTCATAACATGTTTGTCTACATCTATCTGGTACCTTTTAGGTTTTTTGAGGGTGTTGGAGCCTTGTTGTCCGACCTCTTGTGATTACCTTTGTATTTTCATACTTGTGGCTTGATTCTTTTGAGGTTGTGGATGTTTGGGTCCAACTTGTACGCCGACTTCCTTATTTCAGCCTGAAGTTGTTTCTAGTAATCCGTTTTGTTTGAACCTTTGTTAGGTCTCTGTTAGGGATTACTTTATAACGTTTTGGTTTTTTGGACCGACTTCATCATGTCGGTTTCTTCTAAGTTATTTCTAGTAATCTTCTTTCCTGGACCTTTGTTAGGTCTCTTTTAGGGATTACTTTTTATAACTTGTTTGCGGGAGGCCGACTTCATCATGTCGGTCCCTTCTAAGTTATTTCTAGTAATCCTCTTTCTTGGACCTTTGTCAGGTCTCTTTTAGGGATTACTTTTTATAACTTGTTTGTGGGAGGCCGGCTTCATCATGTCGGTCCCCTCTAAGTTATTTCTAGTAATCCTCTTTCTTGGACCTTTGTCAGGTCTCTTTTAGGGATTACTTTTTATAACTTGTTTGTGGGAGGCCGACTTCATCATGTCGGTCTCTTCTAAGTTATTTCTAGTAATCCTCTTTCTTGGACCTTTGTTAGGTCTCTTTTAGGGATTACTTTTTATAACTTGTTTGTGGGAGGCCAACTTCATTATGTCGGTCCCTTCTAAGTTATTTCTAGTAATCCTCTTTCTTGGACCTTTGTCAGGTCTCTTTTAGGGATTACTTTTTATAACTTGTTTGTGGGAGGCCAACTTCATCATGTCGGTCCCTTCTAAGTTATTTCTAGTAATCTTCTTTTTTAGGGCTGGCCAGACCTCTTTCCAGGGATTAACTTTTTATAACTTTGGTTATTGTGGTCGACTGGTCTGACTTCTTTATGTCGGCTTGACTTTTAAGTTATTTTTAGCAACCCATTTTATTAAGACCTCGTCAAGTCCTTTTTATGGATCATTTTCGATAACTTCTTGCATTATTATGTTTTTGTCACTTTTTCATCTTTGCCGATTTTGTTGAAGTTAGGTTTGATCCTTGTTTGGTCGACCTTTTGATGAATTTGGTTTTCATCTTCTTTGGCCTTTATTGTGATCGGTCAGTGAATTTGCTCTTCACTTTCTGCTGATCTTGTAGCTTTATAATCGGACGATGAATTTTTTAGTGTTTCAGACTAATGCGTCTTGAGAATTTGTAGAAAATATAAAAAACTTTATTCAAAAGAAAATGCAGATATATACATGTGGGAGTTTTATCCCTCTAAGTTGGGCAATTTGTAGTCTTGGCTTGGCACCTCATTAAAAAACCTTTTTAGGAAAAAGAGTGCACCTTATCCTAAGATCTTTATTACCTCTAACTATAGTACCTTCTTAGGTTGCAGGCGTGCCATGACCTAGGAAGCTCTCGTCCCTCGAGTTCAGACAGTCTGTAGTAGCCCTTTCCAAGTACTTCTAGAACTCGGTAGGGTCCTTTCCAGTTTTCTGCCAGCTTTCCTTCTCCAGGTCGAGTTGTTCCGATATCATTTCGGATTAGGATGAGATCCTTCTCGGTAAAATCTCGTGGCACTACTTTTTGATTGTATCTTGAAGCCATTCGACGTTTTAATGCCTCTTTCCTGATCCGAGCTCTTTCTCGGATTTCCAGAAGTAGGTCGAGTTCTTCCCTCTGAAGTTGGGAGTTGGCTTCTTCATTATAGTGAATCATTCTGAGCGACCCTTCTTCGACCTCTACTGGGATCATTGCCTCCGTTCCATAGGCTAGTCAGAAAGGTGATTCCTTTGTGGTGGAATGTGGTGTTGTTCGATATGCCCATAGGACTTGTGGGAGCTCGTCGGCCCAGGCTCCCTTTGCCTCCTGTAATCTCCGTTTTAGCCCAGCCAATATGACTTTGTTGGCAGCTTTGGCTTGTCCATTGGTTTGGGGATGTTGTACGGACGTGAATTGGTGTTTTATGTTCAGATCGGCCACCAACTTTCTGAAGCCTGCATCTGTGAATTGGGTGCCATTGTCTGTGGTGATAGAGTATGGAACCCCCAAATCTTGTGACAATGTTTCTATATAGGAATTTTCGACTTCTTTGAGCAGTAGCATTAGCTAAGGGTTCTGCTTCGATCCACTTTGTGAAATAGTCTACTCCTACTATGAGGAATTTGACTTGTCCTGATACCTGAGGGAAGGGTCTGAGAAGGTCGAGTCCCCATTTTGCGAATGGCCAAGGTGAGGTTACACTGATGAGTTCCTCTAGGGGGCGATGTGAAAGTTGGCATGTTTCTGACATGGTGGACATGTCTTTACGAACTCTGTGGCTTCCTTTTGTAGAGTTGGCCAATAAAATCCTGCCCGGAGTACTTTTTTGGTAAGCACCTGTGCTCTGAGATGATTGCCACAGATACCGCTGTGTATTTCTTCTAAAACTTCCTTTGTGTTGGAAGTCGGCACACATTTTAACAATGGTATTGAAATCCTTCTTTTGTATAGAATATTGTTTATGATAGTGTAGTATTGTGCCTCCCGTTTTAACCTCTTTGCCTCCTTTTCATCTGTGGGGAGTGTTTCTGTTTTGAGGTAGTTAATTATGGGAGTCATCCATCCTTGATCCTAACCTGTTATGGCTAGGACTTTTTCTTCTTCCGAGATTGACGGGTTCTGCAGCATTTCTTGGATGAGGCTTCTATTGTTGCCCCCTGGTTTGGTGCTGGCTAGTTTTGAGAGTGCGTCAGCTCGGGCATTCTGTTCTCAGGGTATGTAGCGGACCTCATATTCCCCGAGTTGTCCGAGCTGTTCCCTGGTTTTGTCTAGGTACTTTTTTATGGTGGGATCTTTGGCTTGGTAGCTCCCTGCTATTTGTGAAGTGACTACTTGTGAGTCACTGAAGATGATAAGATTTTGAGCTCCAACCTCCTTAGCCAGCTTCAAACCAGCTAGTAGCGCCTCATATTCACCTTGGTTGTTTGAGGCAGGGAACCCGAATTTGAGGGAAAGTTCGATTTGGGTTCTGATAAACCACTATTTCTTGGTTTATCTTGTGCTCAATTGAGTGGTTTTTATCAACTCTTTACCCACTTATTCATACTATTCGCATGTTTTACGTTTTCCTTCCTGATTTTGTGCTATGATTGAAAACATACTTTTTTGGCCATTAAATTACTAACTTTAAACCTTTCTTATTATCATTCGATGCCGTGATATGTGTGTTAAGTGATTCCAGAAGATTACAGGGCAGGAATGGCTCAGAGGATGGAAAGAAAGCATGCAAAAGTGGAAGGAATACAAGAAGTTGAAGAAATTGCTAAGCTGTCCAGCCTGACCTCTTCGCACTCAAATGGTCATAACATGAGCTACAGATGTCCAAATGAGATGGTTTCAGTTGCGTTGGAAAGCTAACGTCTGGGGCTTCGCAACGATATATAATTTTCCATAGCTGCCAGGTGGCGCAAATGCGTAGATCATGCGGACGCGTGACCTGGCGAAAACCCAATCCGCGCGAACGCGTGGACGACGCTTCCGCGTTACCTTGCCGCGACCTGAACGTAACAGAAATTGCTGGGGGCGATTTCTGGGCTGTTTTTGACCCAGTTTTCGGCCCAGAAAACTCATATTAGAGGCTATAAAGTGGGGGAATGCATCCATTCATTATGATGTCTTCCATTATTCACTTTTCATAATTTAGATGTAGTTTTTAGGGAGAGAGGTTCTCTCCTCTCTCTTAGGATTAAGGATTTTAGGATTTCTATTAGTTTAGTTCATTTCATCTTCAGTCACAGGTTCAATATTCTTTTTACTTTATATTTCTCTTCTACTTTCAGATACTTTAATGCTTTTATTTGTTAATTACTTATATTGCCAAATTGGCTTATGCTACATTCATGTTATGATTTTCTTAATTAATATTATTTGAGGTATTTCAGTTTATGATTGTTTTATTCTATCTATGAATGCTTTTAATTTAATTTAGATAATTTCTTCCTTGTGGCTTTGGTTACGTAATTGGTAACACTTGAGTTATCAAACTCTTCATGATCGATACTTGTTATTTTTGCTAATTGAATTGAATTCCAATAACTCTAGTCCTTTCTTAGGGATTGGCTAGGACCTGAAGATCAAACTAATTAGTCCACTTGACTTTCCTTTGCTTTAGTAAAGGTTAACTAAGTGGGATTAAAAACTCAATTCTCATCACCATCGATAAGGATAACTATGATAGGACTTCCAAATTCTTATACCTTGCCAAGAGATTTTATAATTAATTTATTTTTCTTTTTATTTAAATTACTTGCTCCTTATTTCAAAAACCCCCAATTTACAAAACTTATAACCAATAATAAGAACATACCTCCCTGCAATTCCTTGAGAGACGACCCGAGGTTTGAATACTTCGGTTACAAATTTTAAAGGGGTTTGTTACTTGTGACAACCAAAACTTTTGCACGAAAGGATTCTCTGTTGGTTTAGAAACTATACTTACAACGCGATAATATATTTGTGAATTTCTTTACCGATAGAAAATCCGATCGTCAAAATGGCGCCGTTGCCGGGAAATTGCAAACATGTGCCTTATTATTGGTTATTGTAAATATTTACTTTTTGCTTGTTTATTTGTTTTTATTTTTGCTTTTTCGTAAATTAAGAGGTTATTGCTCTTTATTTTAATTGATTTTTTTTCGAAAATCACAAAAAAAAAATTTATATCCTTTTCAAAATCTTATCTTATCTTATTTCAAAAATCAAATTTCAAATTTCAATATTTAAATTCAAAAATTCAAAATCCAAATTTAAAATTTAAAGTTTAAAATTTTAAAAATCAAACCTTTTCAAAATTTAAATCTTTTTCAAATCTTTATTTTATATTGTTGACTTTTTCAAAATTCAAATTTCAAAATTTAAAAAATTCAAATTTAAAAATTTTCAAATTTCAAATTTCAAAATTCAAAATTTAAATTTCAAAATTCAAATTTCAAATTTCAAATTTCAAATTTCAAAATTCAAAATTTAAATTTCAATAACCTTTTTATTTAAATTTGTTTTTATTTTTAATTTTTATTAGCTACTATGAATTCTCACCCCTTTGGCTATGAGTTTGGTTATAATCATGTTACAGGAAGAGGAGATTACAATGAAAGCTTGGGTCATGGATGGGACAATCAAAGATGGGAGGAGCCACAAGGATTTGATCAACTCTCTTGGCGACAACCTCCTCCAAGGCACTATCAACAACCATTCTATGATGCGCACCAAGACAATGGTTATGGTGGACCTCTTCGTGACAATCAACACCCACCACAAAATACCTATGAACCTCCTCCTCCACGTAATTTTGAACCACCATACTCACAAGTCCCTTACCACCAAACACCACCATATGACCCTAACCTATATCCACCACACCAACCACCATATGTACCACACCCAGAACCACCACCTCAATATTCACCATCTCCATATCCTTATCAAGAAGAACCACCTTCCTATTATGAACCCTTTCTCCAAAATCATCAACCCTCATATCCACCCCAATCTCCAATGGATGACATCCTTCGTGGTCTTCTTCAAGGGCAAGCGAAGATGCAAAGGGATGTACTGGAACTCACGACTACCTTAACCGAGGTAGTAAATAAATTAGCTTCTCAACATCTGAGCACTCAAAGTACTCCCATGGCTGCATGTGGAGAATCAAAAGAAGAGCGTAGCATGAAGGAGACACTAAAAACTTCAGTGGACAATGAGGAACATGGCTTTGTATTGGAACAAATAGAGGAAGCCATAATAGTTGCAGAGGAAGAAATGGTTGAAGATGCTGAACCTCCATGGGAATCGAGAATTGTACAGGATTCCACCGAGAAGTTTGAATTTGATGTTGAAGAGGGTGTACAACCTCCAAGGCATATCATGGTTGAAGATTTTGCAGAGGTTGATCAAGAGATGGAGATTAAAGAAGAGGAAGCACAACCTCCCATGCCCTTGGTAAGCCATAAAGAAGAGTTTGATTTGGAAGAAAGCTACCAAGAGGAAGAGGTTGGAATTGAAGAAGCTCGCAAAGAGGTGGAAGTTGTCAAGGAAAAGCACAAGGGAATGGAGCTGGAAATCACCTTACCACGGTTGCTGGAGACCTCTTTCCCAAAGCCATCACCATCCATCCGTTCATTCAAGTGGGTAAATCTCTCATCTCTAAGCTTAATTAGCTCACTTGAATATGCTTTGCTTGAAACAGATGGTCAGCTTAGAGCTCTTTGTGGCTTTAAGAGTAAGAGGGAGATGGTTAGTGGTAGGAGTCGTCATGCAAGATTCAATATGGTGGAAAGCTCAAAGTTTAAATGCAAAGGTTGGTGTAAAGCTCAACTGAATGGGTCTAGGAAGTTGTTTGGCCGCTTTAGTGAGAATTCAGATTGTCTGCCACCCGGTTGGAACACTAATGATCAACAAGAAAATGAGGGCAAAAGCAAGGTTTGGGACCCCGTAATTCATTCTGGCAATCAACACTCTTGGGGCCTTGTCACTTGCTTTAACTTGCTTGAAGGCTTTCTGCGCCTAGTTTGGGATCCCGGAGGATACTGGAATTACAAACATTGGTGGAGATTCAAGGATCAGTACAAGCACAAGCCACCATAACAAAGGACTCCCCAAATATCCAACTTAAGGACTTTAACTAAAAGTGCTAGGTGGGAGACAACCGACCATGATATGATCGTTCCTTTTTAAATTTTAATTTTATTTTGTTTTGTTTGTTTTTAAGTTTTATTTTATTTCATTGAACCTGGAATTTTTCATAACATCCACATTAGCATTGCATTTTGCATTCTACAAAAAAAAAAAAAAACACGCACGCGACGCGGCAGCGTTGCTGACGCGTCCGCATCACCAGTGTGTTTTGAAAAAAAGAGAATTGAATAGAGAGTCACGTGAGAGCATGGCTGGAGGCGTGCCTTTGGTACAAATTGATCCACGCGACTGCGTCGCTGACGCGGCCGCGTCATTTGGAAATTACGCCTCCCACGCGTCAGCGTCACCCACGCGAACGCGTGCCCTAAAAATCGACGTAAAAAGCGTGTATGGCAGCAAGTTGTGATGTAGTGGGGCTAGAACCACGCTAGAAACACAAGCCCCACCATGCGAACGCATGTCCCACGTGTCCGCGTCGTTTTTCAAAGTATGGCCATTCACGCGATCGCGTCAACCATGCTACCGCGTCACCCAGATTTTTGGCAAAATGCATTTAAAACAGAGAGTTGCGCGACTGCGAGGCTGCCCTCGCGCTAATGGCACAAATCACTTCACGCGAACGCGTGACCCACGTGTCCGCGTCACTTCATAGAAGCGCTATCCGCGCGAACGCATGACCCACGCGCTCGCGTCGCCTGCGCCGCACAACTTATTCTGATCAGCGCCAATTATCTTATATTTTCTTTTCTAATCCTATTTTTTTCTATCTTTTCTTCTTTCTTCTTTCTTTCATCTTTTTAACTTCTCATCCCTCTTCACTTCTATTCTATTTCATCTAATTTATTTGCATACTTTCATTCATTGCATTATTTTCATTGGTGTTAGAAATTTATTTGGGTCATTATTTTATATATTTTACTTGTGGATTATTAAAGGAATTGTTTGACAATTATATATTACTTTTTAAAGGGTTTCTTGCATGTTTAATTTAATACATTCAATAACTTATTTACCATGCATGCTATGTATTTGTGAAAACGCCCGTATGGCATTGTGCACTATTTTTAGATTTCTTTTATTCTACTACTCTAAATACTTGCTTTTCACAAAACCCTTTTTATATTTTATTAATTAAATATAATTGTTATTAAAACATGTTAGTTTGAAAGACTTGGTAATCTAACTTGGACATGAAATGCTTGATCTATGCTACTCATGCCTTTGCTAGCATGCCAATAAACATCTTGCATTTAATTGTCATTACATGCACTTGCTATATTTCCATTGATAAACTTTTCACATGTAGTCATGACCATGTGTTAACGTCATTCTTCTTTATTGTGCATTGATTACCACCTTTCCCGCTCTCTTTCTTGCTCTAACCCTTAGCTTTAAAAGTTACTTTCTTTTTTTCTTTTCAAGATGGCCACCAAGAAGGGTAAAAAGAAAGCTACTCCCAAACCACCGGCAAGGAAAGAAACAAAAAGAGCCCCAGCTGAGGAACCACAACCCCCATCCACTTGCACATCTTAGCATGCACCGAGGACGGTGAAATCTTTAAGTGTGGGGAGGTCGATACCGACTTCCATGGGTTAGTTACCTTCTTTTCAACACCAATACTCTATTTTCTTTGTTTGTTCAATGTTGCATTGCATAATAAATTGCATGTGTAGTTGATTGTTTGCATTTAAATACTACTTGGTTGAAAAATAATAAGTTTCTTTCTTGGACCCTATTTTTGAAAATAAAAATTTCACCAATTTAAATAAAAAAATTAAAATTTTCTATGTGTTAAATTTGTTTGAAGTTGTATTTGGAACATGTTTTTTAGCCAAAGAACACACAACCTGTGAGATTTTGAGATTAATTACATGGTTACATTAGTTAACCATAAATATTTTATTCTTGTGTGTTTTCTTCTCTATAATTGCAATCTTTACTTTGTTCCACTCTATATGTCCATTATTTAGTGTATTTACATGCTTGCATATGATTGAGGCCATTACTTGTTTTCACTCACTTATCCCAAATAAGCCTACCCTTTTATTTCACCCTTATTAGCCACTTTGAGCTTTTTAATCCCCTTCTCTTTTATAACCACATTACTAGCCTTAAGCAGAAAAATAAATTAAAAATCCCAAGTTGAATCATTGGTTCACTTAAGATAGATATTGTGTATAATTTAAGTATGGAAAATTTTATGGGAACATGGGATGATATAAAAAAAGGGGGGGAATTAAATTGAATAAGTTATTTGAAAATTTGGGAAGCATGCTCATGTGAAATCAAAATAATTAAATTACCATGTGCATTGAAAAAAAAAAGAAAAAAAATTTAAGTAATTAAATAAGGGGATACAAAAAATATATATATGAATTACCCCAAATGCAAAATAAAAAGGATCAACGCACATGGGACAAAATTCAAAAATAAGTTTGATACATGAGCATGTAATACAAAAGTGGAAAAAATTTGGGTAGCTAGGTAAAGCATTTTAAATTATATAAAGTATGTATATGTTAGGTGAGATCTTAGACTAATCAAGGATTCACTTTGTTAGCTCACTTAGCCTTATATATATATATATATATATATATATATATATATATATATATATCCTTACCTTTACTTCAGCCCCATTACAACCCTGAAAAGACCTCATGATGTTTGCATTGGTATGCTAAATATTTGTTGATTGGTTAGATGAAGAACAAGGTTTAGAAAGCATGACTAGGGAAGAATAGAGTGATTGACCCTAGACACTTGAGAGTTAGAGTGCATATACACTACCAGTGAAGGTTCAATGCTTGATTCTATGTTCCCTACTTTCATGAGCTGTCTTCTTACAAGTTTACTTGTCTTTTATTGTATAATTTGAATTAGTGGAATTTGATTTATATTTGTCTTGGAGAACTTGTTTACTTTTAACTAAGTAGGTAGAAACATTTTGCATGTAGTTGCATTCTTATAGATAGGATTGCATTTCATACATTTTACCATTCCCTTTCACTCTTTTAGTTCTATTAAGCTTAGCATGAGGACATGCTAATGTTTAAGTGTGGGGAGGTTGATAAACCACTATTTCATGGTTTATCTTGTGCTCAATTGAGTGGTTTTTATCAACTCTTTACCCACTTATTCATACTATTCGCATGTTTTACGTTTTCCTTCCTGATTTTGTGCTATGATTGAAAACATGCTTCTTTGGCCTTCAAATTACTAACTTTAAACCTCTCTTATTATCATTCGATGCTGTGATATGTGTGTTAAGTGATTTCAGAAGATTACAGGGCAGGAATGGCTCAGAGGATGGAAAGAAAGCATGCAAAAGTGGAAGGAATACAAGAAGTTGAAGAAATTGCTAAGCTGTCCAGCTTGACCTCTTCGCACTCAAACGGTCATAACTTGAGCTACAGAGGTCCAAATGAGATGGTTCAAGTTGTGTTGGAAAGCTAACGTCCGGGGCTTCGCAACGATATATAATTTGCCATAGCTGCCTCGGAGCCAGGTGACGCGAACGCGTGGATCACGCGGATGCGTGACCTGGCAAAAACCCAATCCGCGCGAACGACGCTTCCGCGTCACCTTGCCGCGACCTGAACGTAACAGAAATCGCTGGAGGCGATTTCTGGGCTGTTTTTGACCCAGTTTTTGGCCCAGAAAACTCATATTAGAGGCTATAAAGTAGGAGAATGCATCCATTCATTAAGATGTCTTCCATTATTCACTTTTCATAATTTAGATGTAGTTTTTAGGGAAAGAGGTTCTCTCCTCTCTCTTAGGATTTCGGATTTTAGGATTTCTATTAGTTTAGTTCATTTCATCTTCAGTCACAGGTTCAATATTCTTTTTACTTTATATTTTTCTTCTACTTTCAGATACTTTAATGCTTTTATTTGTTAATTACTTATGTTGCCAAATTGGCTTATGCTACATTCATGTTATGATTTTCTTAATTAATATTATTTGAGGTATTTCAGTTTATGATTATTTTATTCTATCTATGAATGCTTTTAATTTAATTTAGATATTTTCTTCCTTTTGGCTTTGGTTAAGTAATTGGTAACACTTGAGTTATCAAACTCATCGTTATCGATAATTGTTATTTTTGCTAATTGAATTGAATTCCAATAACTCTAGTCCTTTCTTAGGGATTGGCTAGGACCTAAAGATCAAACTAATTAGTCCACTTGACTTTCCTTTGCTTTAGTAAAGGTTAACTAAGTGGGATTAAAAACTCAATTCTCATCACCATCGATAAGAATAACTAGGATAGGTCTTCCAAATTCTTATACTGTTCCGAGGGTTACCTGAAACTGTAGGCCGATCTCGAATGAGATCTTCTGTACTGGTCGGAGATGACGCGTCCAGCTGGCTGGCGGCGGCCAGAGCTGTTGTGTCCGACTTGTTGGACTGGCTGCACTTCTGATCCTTGGTCACCGGAGGGTGGGGGTACCTGCAAGAGACTCCGATGCTTAAGTTAGCACGGGTATTAAGCAGGTTTATTGTAGAATCAGAGTATGAGTTATACTTGGGTGCTCCATTGTATTTATAGTGGTTGTAGAGTGACCTTTCTGGATAAGATAAGTTAGTTATCTTATCTTATCTTTATCTTTGAGTTGACGTCAGCTTATCTTCAAGGGAACCGCCCTTATCTCTATAGGCTTGGGCGGCCTGTGGATTTGGGTCGTATTCCTTGGGTTGGGCCCTTTTTTGGGCTTTCTCGTCGATTTGGCCGAGCTCTTTTAGGAAGAGGTCGGATAGTCTGACCTAAAGAGGTCGGTCGCTTGTCGCCAATCATCCCAGGTCGGGTAGCTCGACCCAGGGTATGAACAGTGCCCCTGCTTGAGCTCGGTCTTCTTTTTTGAGATCGAGTCCTTGATTTCGATCCTTCTCTAGTGAAGCCGAACTCAAGAATTTAGTCGATTCCTTTCTTCGTAGAACCTTTTTGATTGTGGAACGTTTTCTTATAAAAGCGCGCGCTTTTATATCAGCGCTTTGTTCTTAAGAACGTGCGAGGGTTTAATACCTTCATTAATTGGTATTAATTTCTCCGTTTCCTTTGGCTTTTATTTTGAATTTCTGCACTCAGAAAACGGTTTCTCTCCTTCATCTTTCTTTGTAACTTCTCCCTTCGTTCTCTCACCTTCTGTTTTTCGCCTACATTTTGCCTTTGCGGCGTCATTCAGCGATCCGGCGATTCCGTCTTTCCATCTTCATCCCTTCTGAGGCTCTGCTTTTCCCAGGTTGGTTCCATTTGTAATTTCTTCTTGTCTTTGTTGCTTTGTCTTTAGTTTTTGTGGTGAAGTTTTGATTTTTGTTTGATTCTGAGAAAAGGTTGCGCCTTTGACGATTTCTGCTTGGCATGTTTGATGTTTGGTGATGCTTTTTGCTGATAGACTGTAAAAAGATAGTGACTTTTTGTGTTCTGACTTTCTTTTCCGAAACGTCTGTTATTTGAAATCTTTTCTTGTTTGAGAGATGCCAGGACGTAAGCTGTAGATTTTTCCTGAAACCTTGCTTTGTTACTGCCTCCAAAGGATGCCCCAGGACTTTGGTTTGAGTCTTGAGGTTTTTCCTTTTCTGTTTGTTCTTCTGTATATTAGTCGAGTTATTTTACCCCTCGTTCGAGATGTTTTTTAGTAGTCCAATCTTCTTTTCTTATTGTAGGATTAGTTGGCCTCATGTCTTCTCGCAATAACATTGTAGAGATGTCTTCTAAAGTTCCCGAGGGGATGTCTGATTGGCTGGACTCTCTTGTCTTGATGTGTGTCTCTGTGGTGGATGCTAATTTTTGTGTAGAGCTGAGGAAATGTCATAGAATTTATGGTAGCAGCGCCCGGGAGAGGGATTATGAGCTTGTAGCGCCCGACTCTGATGAGAGGGTTTGTTTTCCTACTTCGGTCGAGGGGGAGCGTCCCTTTTTCTACGCCTATGAATATTTCTTCAGCCAGTTGGACATTACCTTTCCTTTTACTGCTTTCGAGACCAATTTGTTGTGGTCTTGTAATGTTGCCCCATCCCAGCTTCATCCGAATTCCTGGGGTTTCATCAAGATTTTTTAGCTACTTTGCCAAGAGTTAGGCATAACACCTTCTCAGACTCTTTTCCTCTATCTTTTTATTTCTGCCAAGCCCGGAGGGTCTTCCAAAAAGAAAGCTTCCTGTATTTCTTTCAGGTCGGCCCAGGGGCATAATGTTTTTGCCATGTATGATGAGTCTTTTAAAGATTTTAAGAATTATTTCTTCCGAGTCCGTGCTGTTGAGGTGGCTCGCCCCTTTTTTCTTGATGAAAATGATGAGCCTGCCTTTCCTCTAGAATGGCAAAAGAATGTGAGAGTGTCTCGCTATACATGGGAGATGCTTGACGAGGTTGAACGAGCTTTTGTAGTTGTTCTTGAAGATTTATGGGGAAAACCACCCCATCTTGATTCAAAAAAGTTTTTGAGTGACCCGTCTTTGGTTCGAACTGCTTTGGGTACTGTCCGACTTGTTTCTATACTTGTTTCTTAGTTTTGCTTCTTCTGGATTGTAACTCATCACTATGGTTGATTCTGTATTTTCAGAGATGTTGAAAAACAATGATTCCATGAAGGCCTACAAAAAGGCAAATAAGGCTGCTACTGCTCAAAATATCTCGGCCAAGGTGGCGGGACAGGGATCTTCTCAAGTTCCAATGAAGCCGCCCGTGCCGAGTTCTCCTGGGCTGAAGAAGGTGATCCCCACTCCTCGAGTTCGTCTGGCTGACCCTCCACAGGCTTCTGTCACTACTTCTGGTGCTCCTCCCAACAAAAAACAAAAAACAATTGAGCCTTTCAACCTTGACGCTCCTGACTTTGATGTGGTGGAGTTTGTTGACCAGCAGATTGGTCCTTATGGTGTCGTCCCTACTGACGACGCCTCTCTCCTTTGCCATTTGGACTTCATAACTTGGAGTAGCATCAAGATGGCCTATATGGGGGCTGCCCTGTATCGGATTGCTCAAAATCTTCCTCTTCATGCCACCAAAGCCTTCATGGAGGAGGCCAAACAAGAGTTTGATCGGATGAAGGGCTTGAAGGAGGAGCTTGAGGTGAAAGTAGCCAAACTGGAGAAGGATCTAGAGAACGAGAAGGCTAGCTCTCTTGCCTTGGCGGCCTCTGTGAGGTTGGCCGAGGACACTGCTTTGAGACATAAGGACAGTTACGTCACATCTTATCGGGAGGTAATACGTCTGAGGGAGGAGTTGGAGTCCGCCCGAGTTGACTACTCCGAGCTCCAAGGTCATCTTGTTGGCAGTGTAAATGCTGCTTATGATAATTTAAAGGAGCAGGTTCAAGTTCTTGCTCCTGAGGTTGACCTTACTCTCTTCAGCTTGGACAACGTTGTAAGGGATGGTAAGATTGTCCCGGACGACCAGGATGATGATGACGTTGGGCTTCCCCTTGTGCCTGCTGCTAAAGTGTCGACTTCTATAGCTCCTCCCACTGGGATCGTTCGTCCAGAGTTAGATCCCGATTGTCAAATTCTGAATAGGGACGATGGTACAGTGGATGCAGTGCCTCTTCAGGCTCGCCCTCCTTCACCTCAGACTGATGCTGCCGAGAAGTCTTTTAGTCTTAGCTGAATTTTCTTGGATATTTGTGTGGATAGCCCGACTTGTGGGCTTTTAAACTCTTTATTTTATAGTCTTGAATATTATGCTGACTGTTGATATTCCTTTTGGTTGTTTGTTTAGCAACTTTTGATTTTGAAAAAACAACAAGTAGCTTTCAAGCTTTTTGGGCCTGACCCTGAAGCTTGTTATAATATTTTATATTATTCTTGTTTGCACTTGTCTTGACACCTTTCTGGGTTTTGAGAGTGTTAGAGCCTTGCTGCTCGACCTCTTTGGATTGCCTTGTACTTATTGCTTGTAGCTTGGATCCTTTGAGGTTGTGGATATGTGGGTCCAACTTGTATTTCGGTTTTCTCGCTTTTACTTGTATTTATTTCTAGCACTTCGTAACCGATTTCTTCACGTTGGTCCGCTTTCTAGTTATCTTTGTAATCCTCTTTCTTGGACCCTTGTTAGGTGTCTTTCAGGGACTACTTTTATAACTTATTTGTGGGAGACCGACTTCTTTGCGTCGTTCTTTTCCGAGTTATTTTGTAATCCTCTTTCTTGGACCTTTGTCAGGTCTCTTTCAGGGATTACTTTTATAACTTGTTGTTTGTAGGAGGTCGACTTCTTTACGTCGTCCTCTTCTAAGTTATTTTTTGTAATCCTCTTTCTTGGACCTTTGTCAGGTCTCTTTCAGGGATTACTTTTATAACTTGTTTTTTGTAGGAGACCGACTTTGTCACGTCGATCTCTTCTAAGTTATAGCAATTCCTCTTTTATAGGGTTGGCCAGACCTCTTTCCAGGGATTTGTTGATAACTTGGGTTGACTTGGTCCGACTTCTCAACGTCTGCCAGTCTTTAAGTTATTATTTAGCAATTCATAAGACCTCGTCAGGTTCTTTTTTTTGGATCACTTTCGATAACTTCTTGCATTATTCTGTGTTCATCTTTGCCGATTTGTAGAAGGTGGTTTCTATCTTTCTTTGGTCGACCTTTAGATGAATCGGGTTTTCATCTTTATTGGTCTTTTATCGTGATCGTGCAGTGAATCTGTTTTTCACTTTCTTCCGATCTGTTGCTTTATAATCGGACGATGAATGCTTCAGATTAATGCCTCCTGAGAATTTGTAGAATATCTAAAATATATTTTATTCAAAAAAAAGTTCAAATATATACATGTTGGAGTTTTTCATCCTTTTAAGTCGGATAATTTCTGGATCTCAACTTGGTGCCTCATTAAAAAACCTTTTCAGGAAAAAGAGTGCATCCTATGATGAGATCTTTTACCTTCTCTAGCTATAGTACCTTCTTAGGTTGCAGGCGTGCCACGATCTGGGAAGCTCTCGTCCATCGAGTTCGGACAGTCTGTAGTAGCCCTTCCCAAGTACTTCTATGACTCGGTAGGGTCCTTTCCAGTTTGTTGCCAACTTTCCTTCTCCGGGTCAAGTTGTTCCAATATCATTTTGGATTAGGATGAGATCATTCTCCACGAAACCTCTTGGCACTACCTTTTGATTATATCTTGAAGCCATTCGGCGTTTTAGCACTTCTTCCCTGATCCGAGCTCTTTCTTGGATTTCTGGAAGTAGGTCGAATTCTTCTCTTTGAAGTTGAGAGTTGGCTTCTTCATTGTGGTGGACTACTTTAGGCGACCCTTCCTCGACCTCTACTGGGATCATTGCCTCCACTCCGTATGCTAATCGAAACGGTGATTCATTTGTGGTGGAATGTGGCGTAGTTCGATATGCCCATAGGACCTGTGGAAGTTCTTCAGCCCAAGCTCCCTTCGCATCATGCAGTCTCCGTTTCAACCCAGCCAATATGACTTTGTTGGCAGCTTCGGCTTGCCCATTGGCTTGAGGATGTTCGACGGGGGTAAACTGGTGCTTTATGTTCAAGTCGGCTACTACTTTCCTAAAGCCTGCATCTGTGAATTGAGTGCCATTGTCTGTGGTGATGGAGTATGGAACCCCAAACCTCGTGACAATGTCCCTATATAGGAATTTCTGGCTTTTTTTAGCAGTGGCGTTGGCTAGGGGCTCTGCCTCAATCCACTTTGTGAAATAGTCTACTCCGACTATGAGAAATTTGACTTGTCCTGATCTTTGGAGAAAGGGTCCGAGAAGATCGAGTCTCCATTTTGCAAATGGCCAAGATGAAGTTACGCTGATGAGCTCTTCTGGCGGGGTGATGTAAAAGTTGGCATGTTTCTGGCATGGGGGACATGTCTTTACAAATTCTGTAGCTTCTTTTTGTAGAGTTGGCCAGTAAAATCCCACCCGAAGTACCTTTTTGGTGAGAGCTTGTGCCCCGAGATGATTGCCACAAAGGCCGCTGTGTACTTCCTCTAAAACTTCCCTTGTGTTAGAGGTCGGCACACATTTTAACAATGGTATTGAAATCCCTCTTTTGTATAGGGTGTTGTTTATGATAGTGTAGTACTGTGCCTCCCGCTTTAATCTCTTTGCCTCCTTTTCATCTGTGGGGAGTGTTTCTGTTTTGAGGTAATTAATTATGGTGTTCATCAATCCTTGATTCTGACCTGTTATGGCTAGGACTTTTTCCACTTCCGAGATTGACGGGTTCTGTAGCATTTCCTGGATGAGGCTTCTATTATTGTCCCCTGGTTTAGTGCTGGCTAGCTTTGAGAGTGCATCAGCTCGGGCATTTTGTTCGCGGGGTATGTGGCAGATCTTATATTCCCCGAGTTATCCGAGCTGTTCCTTGGTTTTATCCAAATACTTTTTCATGGTGGGATCTTTGGCTTGATAGCTCCCTATTATTTGTGAGGTGACTACTTGTGAATCGCTGAAGATATTGAGTTTTTGAGCTCCAACCTCCTTAGCCAGCTTCAAACCAGCTAGTAACGCTTCATATTCCGCCTGGTTGTTTGAGGCCGGGAATCAAAATTTAAGGGAAAGCTCAACATGGGTTCCTTGGTTGCTTTCTATTATCACACCTGCGCCGCTTCCAGTCTTATTCGAGGACCCGTCCACGTAGAGATTCCATTCTGTGGGGGTTTCCAGGGTTTCTATGAATTCTGCAATGAAGTCGGCCAAGTACTGCGATTTGATGGCTGTCCGAGCTTCATATTGGAGGTCGAACTCGGATAACTCGACTGCCCATTGTAAAATTCTGCCTGCTAAATCTGTTTTCTGCAATATCCCTTTTATGAGCTGGTTGGTTCGAACCTTAATGGTGTGAGCCTGGAAGTACGGACGGAGTCGTCGAGATGTCAGTATGAAAGCATAGGCAAACTTTTCTATTTTTTGGTAGTTCAGCTCGGATCCCTGCAGCGCTTTACTAATGAAGTATACAGGTTGTTGCCCTTTGTCGTCGTCTCGAACTAGTGCTGAGGCTACTGCCCGACTTCCTACCGCAAGGTACAATACGAGTGGTTCTTCCTTTCGTGGTTGAGTTAGGATAGGTGGTCGTCCCAGGAAACTTTTGAAATCCTGGAAGGCTTGCTCGCATTCCATTATCCATTTGAAGTTCTTTCCTTTCCTTAGAGTGGCATAGAAAGGAAGGGATCTTATCGCTGATCCCGCTAGGAACCTGGACAAGGCTGCCAATCTCCCGTTGAGTTGTTGTACTTCTTTGACGCAAGTTGGGCTCTTCATGTTGAGTATGGCCTGGCATTTATCCGGATTTGCCTCAATTCCTCTTTGTGTGAGCATAAAACTCAAGAACTTACCTGCTTCTACTGCAAAAGTGCATTTTGTGGGATTGAGGCGCATGTCATGCTTCCTTATAGTGTCGAACACTTGGGCCAGGTCGGACAATAATGTCTCTTCACATTGTGTCTTTATTAACATGTCATCCACGTAGACTTCCATGATTTTTCCGATATGATCTGAAAAGACTTTATTCATTAGTCTTTGATACGTAGCTCCCGCATTCTTGAGACCAAAAGGCATTATAATGTAGCAATAATTTGCTTTTGGCATAAAAAACAAAGTCTTTTTTTGATCTGTGAATACATGGGGATTTGATTGTATCTGAAATATGCATCCATAAATGAGAGGTATCTATATCCGGATGAAGCATCTACTAGAGCATCGATGCTTGGGAGTGGGTAAGGATCTTTTGGGCAGGCTTTGTTGAGATCGGTGTAGTCGGTGCACATTCGCCATTTCCCATTTGATTTTTTCACCAAGACGACGTTAGCTAGCCATAGTGGGTACTTGACTTCTCTTATGAATCCTGCCTCCAGTAGTGCTTGTACCTGTTCTTCCACAGCTTGGGATCATTCTGGGCCAAGTTTTCTTCGTCTCTGCTGTACCGGCCAAGATCCTGGATAGACCGCCAACTTGTGACTCATTAGCTTGGGGTCTATACCTGGCATGTCTGCAGCTTTCCATGCGAAGAGATTGACATTATCTCGTAAGAACTGTACTAGTAATTCTTTTGCATCTCCCTTCAGAATCGTGCCAATATTAGTTGTTTTGTCCGAGGTATCCCCGATCTGAACTTTCTCTATTTCTCCTTCGGGTTGTGGACGGAGTTCTTCTCGTCTCTGAACTCCACCGAGCTCAATTGTATGGAACTCTTCTCTTTTGCCTCTGAGGTTTAGACTTTCGTTATAACAGCGGCGTGCCATCTTTTGATCTGCTTTTATTGTAGCTATCCCTTCTGTAGTTGGGAATTTCATGCATAGATGTGGAGTTGAGACTATTGCACTGAGTTGATTTAGTGTTGTCTGACCTATTAGGGCATTGTAGGCTGAGCTCACGTCGACCACGATGTAGTCTATCTTGAGTGTTCTGGATTGGTTCCTTTTTTCGAAGGTTGTATGTAGTAACACGTATCCCAGCGGTTGTACTGGGGTATCTCCCAGTCCGAACAGGCTGTTAGGGTATGCTCTAAGCTCCTTTTCTTCTAAGCCGAGCTTGTCGAAGGTAGTTTTTGAATAAGATATCGGCGGAGCTCCCTTGGTCTATTAATGTGCGGTGGAGATTGGCGTTTGCCAGTATAATGGTGATGACCACGGGGTCGTCGTGTCCTGAGATGATACCGGATGCATCTTCTTTAGTGAATGTGATTGCAGGGATGTCGGGAGCTTCCTCCTTTCCTTCAACATGATATATACTTCTTTGAGATAACTTTTGTGGGATGATTTGGAGATTCCTCCTCCTGCAAATCCTCTGTGTATCATATGAACATGTCTTTCTGGCGTACGAGGTGATCGCTCGATTCGTTCGATATTTTTATCCCTTCTTCTCTTTCTTTGATCATCATCTCGGGTGGCCAGAAACCGATCTAGTTTTCCTTCTCTTACCAATTTTTCTATGATGTTTTTTAAGTCGAAGCATTCGTTGGTGGAATGCCTTCGGACTCGGTGATATTCACAGTATTTGTTTCGATTTCCTCCTCCTCTTTTACCTTTGAGTGGTCGAACTGGGGGTATCTTTTCCGTATGGCAGACTTCGTTGTAGACATCTACCAGGGATACCCTAAGAGGAGTGTAATTATGATATTTTTTAATTTTCTCCCCTTGTCGATCTTCCTTCTTTTTGGATTCTTTATCTTTGTCTCGGTAGGAGAATCCGGATTTCGAGGTTTCTCCCAACCGAGAGTTTTCTTCCATGTTGATATATTTTTCCGCTCGCTCCTGCACCTCATCCAAAGATGTGGGATATTTCTTCTATATAGATTGGCTGAAAGGTCCCTCTCATAGGCCGTTGATGAGGCCCATAATGGCGGCCTCTGTTGGCAAGCTTTGTATGTCTAGGCATGTTTTGTTGAATCTCTCCATGTAGTTGCGAAGACTTTCCCGATCTCCTTGCCTGATTCCTAGTAGACTGGGGGCGTGCTTGGCCTTGCCTTTTTTGGATGGAGAATCTGGCCAGGAATTTTTTGGCTAGGTCGTCAAAGCTTGAGATGGACTTAGGAGGTAATTTGTCGAACCATCTAATTGCTATTTTCATGAGGGTCGTTGGAAAAGCTTTGCAGCGAACAGCGTCCGAGGCGTCGGCGAGGTACATTCTGCTTCTGAAGTTGCTGAGGTGATGGTTGGGATCTGTAGTGCCATCATACAGAGTCATATTCGGGAGTTTGAAGTCCTTAGGAATTTTAGTTTTCATGATGTCCCTAGTGAATGGATCTTGATCTTTGCGTGAATTGTCCTCAGGGGTGGTCCGGGTAGCCTTTGCTTTGAGATCGGCTTTGAGTTGTAGGATTTTATCTTCTAGCTCTCGACGTCGCCTTACCTCTCTTTGCAGATCCTTGCCAACTTCTTGTTGATGCTAGCTTTCTTTTTCAAGTTGCTTTAGACGATCTTGAAGCGCTTTTATTACTCCCGGATGTGATGAGTTTTTGTCTCCGTTAGATTCCGGAGTATCTTTTGGTGTAGCGTCCGTATTTTTGTGCGGCGTTCTATCCTCTAGATCTGAATCATGGTTGTTGTCATGGTCGTCCGCCATGATGATGGGATGACTTTCAGGTCCCCGGCAACGGCGCCAATGTTTCGAGGGTTACCTGAAACTGTAGGCCGATCTCGGATGAGATCTTCTGTACTGGTCGGAGATGACGTGTCCGGCTGGCTGGTGGCGGCCGGAGCTGTTGTGTCCGACTTGTTGGACTGGCTGCACTTCTGATCCTTGGTCATCGGAGGGTGGGGGGTACCTGCAAGAGACTCCGATGCTTAAGTTAGCGCGAGTATTAAGCATGTTTATTGTAGAATCAGAGTATGAGTTATACCTGGGTACTCTAGTGTATTTATAGTGGTTGTAGAGTGACCTTTCTAGATAAGATAAGTTAGTTATCTTATCTTATCTTTATCTTTGAGTTGAGGTCAGCTTATCTTCAAGGGAACCGCCCTTATCTCTATAGGCTTGGGCGGCCTGTGGATTTGGGTCGTATTCCTTGGGTTGGGCCCTTTTTTGGGCTTTCCCATCGATTTGGCCGAGCTCTTTTAGGAAGAGGTCGGATAGTCTGACCTGAAGAGGTCGGTCGCTTTGTTGCCAATTATCGCAAGTCAGGTAGCTCGACCCAGGGTATGAACATATACCTTGCCAAGATATTTTATAATTAATTTATTTTTCTTTTTATTTAAATTACTTGCTCCTTATTTCAAAAACCCCCAATTTACAAAACTCATAACCAATAATAAGAACATACCTCCCTACAATTCCTTGAGAGACGAACCGAGGTTTGAATACTTCGGTTATAAATTTTAAAGGGGTTTGTTACTTGTGACAACCAAAACTTTTGCACGAAAGGATTCTCTGTTGGTTTAGAAACTATACTTACAACGCGATAATATATTTGTGAATTTCTTTACCGATAGAAAATCCGATTGCCAGGTTCCCTGGTCGCTTTCTATTATCACACCCGCGCCGCTTCCAGTTTTATTCGAGGAACCAACTACATAGAGATTCCATTCTGTAGGGATTTCTGGGGTGTCTGTAAATTTTGCAATGAAGTCGGCCAGATATTGTGATTTGATGGCTGTCCGAGCTTCATATTAAAGGTCAAATTCAGACAACTCGACTTCCCATTGCAAGATTCTACCTGCTAAGTCTGTTTTCTACAAAATCCTTTTTATGGGTTGGTTGGTTCGAACCCTAATGGTGTGAGCTTGGAAGTACGGACGAAGTCGTCGAGATGTTAGTATGAGAGCGTAGGCGAATTTTTCTATTTTTTGGTAATTCAACTCGGATCCTTGTAATGCTTTGCTGATGAAATATACAGGTTGTTGCCCACTGTCATCTTCTTAGACTAATGCTGAGGCTATTGCCTGACTTCCTACTGCGAGGTTGATGAGCAGATATTTTATACGCTTTTTGGGGTTAATTTCATATAGTTTTGAGTATGTTTTAGTTAGTTTTTAGTCTATTTTCATTAGTTTTTAGGAAAAATTCATATTTCTGGACTTTACTATGAGTTGCGTGTTTTTCTGTAATTTCAGGTATTTTTCTGGCTGAAATTGAAGGAGCTGAGCAAAAATCTGATTCAGGCTAAAAAAGGACTGCTCATGCTGTTAGATTCTGACCTCCCTGCACTCAAAGTAGATTTTCTGGAGCTATAGAACTCGAAATGGCATGCTTCCAATTGCGTTGGAAAGTCGACATCCAGGACTTTCCAGCAATATATAATAGTCCATACTTTGCACAAGGATAGATGATGTAAACTGGCGTTCAATGCCAGTTCTCTGCCCAATTCTGGCGTCCAGCGCCAGAAAATGATCAAAAGCTGGAGTTGAACGCCCAAACTGGCACAAAAACTGGCGTTCAACTCCACAAATGGCCTCTGCACGTGGATTGCTTAATTCTCAGCCCAACACACACCTAGTGGGCCCCAGAAGTGGATCTCTGCATCATCCATCATAGTTTACTCATTTGTTGTAAACCTAGGCTACTAGTTTAGTATTTAAACAACTTTTAGAGACTTATTTTGTATCTCATGACATTCTAGATCTAAACTTTGTATTCTCTGATAGCATGAGTCTCTAAACCCTGTTGTTGGGGGTGAGGAGCTCTGCTGTGTCTCGATGAATTAATGCAAGTATTTCTGTTTTCCATTCAAACACGCTTGTTCCTATCTAAGATGTTCATTCGCGCTTAACTGTGTTGGAGGTGATGATCTGTGACACTCATCGCCTTCCTCAAATCATGAACGTGTGCCTGACAACCACCTCCGTTCTATATACGATTGAATGAGTGTCTCTTAGATTCCTTAATCAAAATCTCCGTGGTATAAGCTAGAACTGATGGCGGCATTCATGAGAATCCGGAAAGTCTAAACCTTGTCTGTGGTATTCCGAGTAGGATTCAAGGATTGAATGATTGTGACGAGCTTCAAACTTCTGAAGGCTGGGCGTTAGTGATAGACGCAAAAGGATAGTGAATCATATTCCAACCGGATCGAGAACTAACCGGTGATTAGCCGTGCTGTGACAGAGCGCGTGAGCGTAGTTTTCACTGGAAGGATGGAAGGTAGCCATTGACAACGGTGATCCACCAACACACAGCTTGCCATAGGAGGACGTGCGTGCGTGAACAAGAAGACAGAGGAAAACAGAGATTCAGAAGACAAAGCATCTCCAAAACTCCAACATATTCTCCATTACTGCATAACAAGTAACCTTTAATCCATGCTCTATTGTTTATTTGCAATTCAACTGATAAATATAATTGACTTCCTGACTAAGATTTACAAGATAACCATAGATTGCTTCAAACCAACAATCTCCGTGGGATTCGACCCTTACTCACGTGAGGTATTACTTGGACGACCCAGTGCACTTGCTGGTCAGTGGTACAAGTTGTGAAAAGTGTGATTCACAATTCGTGCACCAAGTTTTTGGCGCCGTTGCCGGGGATTGTTCGTGTTTGAACAATTGACGGATTATTTTGTTGCTTAGATTAGGAAAATTTTTCTTTTTGGTTTAGAATCTCTTATTATTGTTCTTGGTTAAAAATATCCTTCTTTAAAACAAGTGTTACATTTACTGCCCAATTGGCTAGAGCATTAGTCTAAGCCCGTGGCACTTGGGTACACTCTTTTTAAAATCTTTTTCATAAATAATATTTTCTCTATTAAATTTTGTGCCAAACTTTAAGTTTGGTGTTTTCTTGTTGATTTTTCAAAAAAAAAAAATTTTCGAAAATTTATTTTGGCTTTCTAAAAAAATTTTAAGTTTGGTGTTCTTCCTTCATGTTCTTGAGTTTTCCTTGTGTCTTGATCTTAAAATTTTTAAGTTTGGTGTTCCTTAGTGTTTTTCCCTTAAAAATTTTCAAAAACAAGGAGCATCAGATCTAAAAATTTTAAATCTTGTGCTATCTTATTGTTTTTCTCTCTCCTCTTTAAATTCAAAAATATTTTTTCTCTCTATTTTTAAGCAATTTTTCGAAAATTTCCTTTAAAATTTAGATTTTTTTTTAATTTAAAACCTTTTTCAAAAATCATCATATCCTTTTCAAAACTTCCTAACCACTTTCTCTCTCCTCATTTTTTTCGAAAATCTTCACCCATTTTTATTTATTTTATTTTAATTTATTTTGTTTTCGAAATAAATAAATAAATTAAATAAATAAAAATATTTTCTCTATTTTATATCATCTCTCTTTCTCCATCATGGATCTAAGCGGAAATGAACAGTCCAGGAGGACTCTGGGGTCATATTCTAACCCCTCTACTGCTTCATATGGGAGTAGCATCTGCATACCCTCCATTGGAGTCAGTAGCTTTGAGTTGAATCCTCAGCTCATTATCATGGTGCAGCAAAGTTTCCAGTATTCCGGTCTTCCACAGGAAGAACCTACAGAGTTTCTGGCACAGTTTCTACAGATTGCTGACACAGTACATGATAAAGAAATAGATCAGGATGTCTACAGACTATTATTGTTTCCATTTGCTGTAAAAGATCAAGCTAAGAGGTGGTTGAATAACCAACCTAAGGCCAGCATAAAGACATGGAAACAGCTGACAGAAAAATTCCTGAATCAGTACTTTCCCCCAAAACGGATGACACAGCTAAGGCTGGACATCCAAGGCTTTAAACAAGGAGATAGTGAATCTCTTTATGATGCCTGGGAAAGATACAGAGAGATGCTACAAAAATGCCCCTCTGAAATGCTTTCAGAGTGGGTTCAGTTAGACATCTTCTACTATGGGCTTGCAGAAGGAGCTCAGATGTCTCTAGATTACTCAGCTGGTGGATCTATCCACATGAGAAAGACAATTGAAGAGGCTCAAGAGCTCATTGATACAGTTGCCAGGAATCAGCATCTGTACCTAAGCAGCAACCCTTCCATGAATGAAGAGGTTAAAACAGTAACTGCTGAACTCAGTCTTGTAAAACAAGCTGCTGAATTCAATCAGCAATTGGAATTTCTAACAAAGCAGTTAGCCGAATTTAAAGACAGGTTACAAGAAACAAGGATGGCTAATATACATATGGACGAACAGTTTAAGCAAACAAAGCAGCAGCTGTCAAGGCAAATAGCAGAAGAATGCCAAGCAGTTTAACTAAGAAGTGGGAAAACATTAAATACCCCACCTCAAGGCAGCAAAAAGCTAAGAAATGAGCAACCCACCAAAGATTCACCTGAGGACAGTAAGAACCCAGGGAAAAATAATTATGGCGCTAAGACGCCAGAAAATTGGTGGAAGGCTGGCGCTGAACGCCCAGACCATGCTCAGAACTGGCGTTCAACGCCAGAAACAAGGCAGGACTGGCGTTCAACGCCAGAAATGGGCAAGGATCTGGCGTTGAACACCCAAAAGGGGCAAGATCTGGCGCTGAACGCCCAAAATGGGCACAGTTCTGGCGTTCAGACGCCAGGAGCAGACAAGGAGCTGGCGTCCAGTTTCACTCCAGCTTCTAACTCTGGCACTCAAGTGCCAGTGAGGGATCAGACACACACAGATGCTGATAACAACCCCTCTAAAAAGGCTTCTTCAACCACTTCTGTAGGCAATAAACCTGCAGCAACTAAGGTTAAAGAATATAAAGCCAAGATACCTTATCCTCAAAAACTCCGGAAAGAGAAGCAGGATAAGCAATTTACTCGCTTTGCAGATTATCTCAGGACTCTTGAAATAAAGATTCCATTTGCAGAAGCACTTGAGCAAATACCTTCTTATGCCAAGTTCATGAAAGAGATCTTGAGTCATAAAAAGGATTGGAGAGAAACAGAAAGAGTTCTCCTCACTGAAGAATGCAGTGCAGTCATTCTGAAAAGCTTTCCTGAAAAGCTTAAAGACCCTGGGAGTTTTCTGATACCATGCATATTAGAAGGTAATTGCACCAAGACAGCTTTATGCGATCTTGGGGCAAGCATCAACCTAATACCTGCATCCACTATCAGAAAGCTTGGTTTAACTGAAGAAGTTAAACCAACCCGGATATGTCTCCAACTTGCTGATGGTTCTACTAAATACCCATCAGGCGTGATTGAAGACATGATTGTCAGAGTTGGGCCATTCGCCTTTCCCACTGACTTTGTTGTGCTGGAAATGGAGGAGCACAAGAGTGCTACCCTCATTCTAGGAAGACCCTTCCTAGCAACTGGACGATCCCTCATTGACGTCCAACAGGGGGAAATAACCCTGAGAGTCAATGATGATGAGTTCAAGCTGAACGCTGTCAAAGCCATGCAGCATCCAGACACATCAACAGACTGCATGAAAGTTGATCTTATTGACTCTTTGGTAGAAGAGATCAACATGGCTGAGAGTCTCGAATCAGAGTTGGAAGACATCTTTAAAGATGTTCAGCCTGATTTGGAGGATTCAGAGGACCTGAAAGAGCCTCTGAAATTTCTTCTGAAAGAGGAAAAACCTCCTAAACCCAAGCTCAAGCCATTACCACCATCCTTGAAATATGCATTTCTGGGAGAAGGTGATACTTTTCCAGTGATCATAAGCTCTGCTTTAAATTCACAGGAAGAGAAAGCACTTATTCAAGTGCTAAGGAGACACAAGACAGCTCTTGGGTGGTCCATAGGTGACCTTAAGGGCATAAGCCCAGCTAGATGCATGCACAAAATCCTATTGGAGGATAATGCCAAACCAGTGATTCAACCACAGAGGCGGCTAAATCCAGCCATGAAGGAAGTGGTGCAGAAAGAGGTCACCAAATTACTAGAGGCTGGGATTATTTATCCTATTTCTGACATGTCCAAGTCGTCCCAAAAAAGGGAGGCATGACAGTGATTCATAATGAAAAGAATGAACTGGTTCCTACGAGAACAGTTACAGGGTGGCGCATGTGTATTGACTACAGAAGGCTCAATACAGCCACCAAAAAGGATCATTTTCCTTTACCATTCATAGACCAGATGCTAGAAAGACTAGCAGGTCATGATTATTACTGCTTTTTGGATGGCTACTCAGGCTACAACCAGATTACAGTAGATCCCCAGGATCAAGAGAAAACAGCATTCACATGTCCATCCGGAGTGTTTGCTTATAGAAGGATGCCATTTGGGCTATGTAATGCGCCTGCAACCTTCCAGAGATGCATGCTCTCTATTTTCTCTGATATGGTGGAAAAATTTCTGGAAGTCTTCATGGATGACTTCTCAGTATATGGAGACTCATTCAGCTCCTGTCTTGATCACCTGAAACTTGTTCTGAAAAGATGTCAAGAGACCAACCTAGTTTTAAACTGGGAAAAGTGTCACTTCATGGTGACTGAAGGAATGGTCCTTGGGCATAAAATCTCAAACAAGGGAATAGAGGTGGATCAAGAAAAAATAGAGGTAATTGAAAAATTACCACCACCTGCCAATGTTAAGGCAATCAGAAGCTTTCTGGGGCATGCAGGATTCTATAGAAGGTTTATAAAGGATTTTTCAAAAATTGCAAAACCTCTAAGCAATCTGCTAGCTGCTGACACGCCATTTGTGTTTGACACAGAGTGCCTGCAGGCGTTTGAAATGCTGAAAGCTAAGCTGGTTACAGCACCAGTCATTTCTGCACCAGACTGGACGTTGCCATTTGAGCTAATGTGTGATGCCAGTGATCATGCCATTGGTGCAGTATTGGGACAGAGGCATGACAAGCTTCTGCATGTCATTTATTATGCCAGTCGCGTTCTAAATGATGCCCAGAAAAATTACACAACAACAGAAAAAGAATTACTTGCAGTGGTTTACGCCATTGACAAGTTCAGATCATACTTAGTAGGATCAAAAGTGATTGTGTATACTGACCATGCTGCTCTTAAATATCTACTCACAAAGCAGGATTCAAAACCCAGGCTCATCAGATGGGTATTGCTTCTGCAAGAGTTTGATATAGAAATAAGAGACAGAAAAGGGACAGAGAACCAAGTGGCTGACCATCTGTCCCGGATAGAGCCAGTGGAAGGGACGTCCCTCCCCTTTCTTGAGATCTCTGAGACGTTTCCTGATGAGCATCTATTTGCCATTCAGGAAGCACCATGGTTTGCCGATATTGCAAACTATAAAGCTGCAAGGTTCATACCCAAGGAGTACAACAGGATACAAAAGAAGAAATTAATTACTGATGCAAAGTATTACTTGTGGGATGAACCCTATCTCTTTAAGAGATGTGCAGACGGAATAATCCGTAGGTGTGTGCCTAGAGAAGAAGCACAGAGGATCCTATGGCATTGCCATGGATCACAATATGGAGGCCATTTCGGAGGTGAGCGAACAGCCACCAAGGTCCTCCAATGTGGCTTCTATTGGCCCACACTCTATAAAGATTCCCGAGAGTTTGTACATAACTGTGACAGTTGCCAAAGAGCTGGCAATCTGCCTCATGGTTACGCCATGCCTCAACAAGGAATCTTGGAGATTGAGTTGTTTGACGTATGGGGAATTGACTTCATGGGACCTTTCCCACCATCATACTCAAACACTTATATTCTGGTGGCAGTTGACTATGTATCAAAATGGGTTGAGGCTATTGCCACACCCACCAATGATACTAAAACAGTACTGAAGTTCCTCCAGAAACATATCTTTAGCAGGTTTGGTGTCCCTAGAGTACTAATCAGTGATGGGGGCACTCACTTCTGCAATAAACAGCTTTACTTTGCCATGGTTCGGTATGGAATTCGCCACAAGGTGGCCACTCCATATCATCCACAAACCAATGGGCAAGCTGAAGTCTCTAATAGAGAATTAAAGAGAATCCTGGAACGGACAGTAAATACCCGTAGAAAGGATTGGGCACGGAGCTTGGATGATGCTCTATGGGCTTACAGAACAGCATTCAAGACCCTTATAGGGACCTCTCCATACCAACTGGTGTATGGTAAGGCATGTCACCTGCCCGTGGAACTGGAACATAAGGCCTACTGGGCAACCAGATTCCTAAACTTTGATGCCAAATTAGCAGGAGAAAAAAGATTGCTCCAGCTAAATGAGCTAGAGGAGTTCAGATTCACAGCTTTCGAAAATGCCAAGCTATATAAAGAAAAATAAAAAAAGTGGCATGACAGAAAGCTGTCATCTAGAAACTTTGAACCAGGACAGAAGGTTCTGTTGTTTAACTCTAGACTCAGGCTATTCCCCGGGAAACTGAAATCCCGGTGGAGGGGACCATACGTGATTACAAGTGTATCACCATATGGTTATGTGGAGCTTCAAGATATTGATTCTGATAAGAAGTTCATTGTCAATGGACAGAGAATCAAGCATTATCTTGAAGGCAACATTGAGCAAGAATGCTCAAGGCTGAAGCTAGATTAAAAGCTCAGCAAGGTCCAGCTAAGGACATTAAAGAAGCGCTTGTTGGGAGGCAACCCAATTTTTATATATTTTCATGGTTTTTCATGTTTTATTAGGTTCATGATCATGTGGAGTCACAAAATAAATATTAAAAATTGAAAACGGAATCAAAAACAGCAGAAGAAAAATCACACCCTGGAGGAAGCACTTGTCTGGCGTTCAACGCCAGAACAGAGCATGGTTCTGGCGCTGAACGCCCAAAATGGGCAACATCCTGGCGCTGAACGCCCAGAACAAGCATGGTTCTGGCGTTCAACGCCAGAAATGGCTAGTAAATGGGCGTTGAACACCCAAAATGGGCACCAACCTGGCGCTGAACGCCCAGAGTTGTGGACCTCACAGGATCATTTCAAGATCTGTGGACCCCACAGGATCCCCACCTTCCCTCCTCATAATCCTAGTTTTTTCTTTCCACATCTTCTTCTTCATCTATTCCCTCTTCTTTTGCTCGAGGGCGAGCAACATTTTAAGTTTGGTGTGATAAAACAATTATGTGAAGGATCTATAGCTCAATGGTAGAATATGTGACTGCAAATCAAGAGATACCTCAGGGGGATGCACTTCCCTCCACATAATTATTGGAAGCAACTGAGGATAGAAATACCAAAAATCACTAGGAATCAAGCCACAAAGGCAAGGAAGAGACATAAAAGAGCTCAAGAACATCATTGGTGCCGCAAGAAGGAAATGCCATCATCACTAAGGTGGACTCGTTCCTTGTTCTTACTTTCTCTGTTTTTCGTTTTCTCTATGTTAAGTGCTTATCTATGTTTGTGTCTTCATTACATGATCATTAGTAATAATTAGTGTCTAGTTTGATTTTATCCCCAATTAAGTTATAGTCTATTTTTCTCATCATCAGCAAACATGAATAAAATAGTAGATCTTTTGAATAAGAGGCAATAAAATTTCGAGTTTTTAATAAGAAAAATTCTAATTAGTAACATGTGGTGGCAATGCTTTCTGTCTTCTGAATGAATGCTTGAACAGTGCATATGTCTTTTGAATTTGTTGTTTAAGACTGTTAAATATGTTGGCTCTTGAAAGAATGATGAACATGAGACATGTTATTGATAATCTGAAAAATCATAAAAATGATTCTTGAAGCAAGAAAAAGCAGCAAAGAACAAAGCTTGCAGAAAAAAAATAAAAAAATAAAATAGAAAGAAAAAGAAAAAGCAAGCAGAAAAAGCCAAAAGCTCTTAAAACCAAGAGGCAAGAGCAAACAGCCAATAACCCTTAAAACCAAAAGGCAAGGGCAAATAAAAAGGATCCCAAGGCTTTGAGCATCAGTGGATAGGAGGGCCTAAAGGAATAAAATCCTGGTCTAAGCGGCTAAACCAAGCTATCCCTAACCATGTGCTTGTGGCGTGAAGGTGTCAAGTGAAAACTTGAGACTCAGCAGTTAAAGTCAAGGTCCAAAGCAAAAAGAAGAGTGTGCTTAAGAACTCTGGACACCTCTAATTGGGGACTTTAGCAAAGCTGAGTCACAATCTAAAAGGTTCACCCAATTATGTGTCTGTGGCATTTATGTATCCAGTGGTAATACTGGAAAACAAAGTGCTTAGGGCCACGGCCAAGACTCATAAAATAGTTGTGTTCAAGAATCATCACACTGAAATAGGAGAATCAATAACACTATCTGAATTCTAAGTTCCTATAGATGCCAATCACTCTGAGCTTCAATGGATAAAGTGAGATGCCAAAACTATTCAGAAGCAAAAAGCTACTAGTCCCGCTCATCTAACTAGAGTCCGAGCTCCACTCAAAAACTCTGAGATATTATTGCTTCTCAACCTATTAGTCTTCTATTTTATTTGTCTAGTTGCTTGAGGACAAGCAACAGTTTAAGTTTGGTGTTGTGATGAGCGGATATTTTATACGCTTTTGGGGTTAATTTCATATAGTTTTGAGTATGTTTTAGTTAGTTTTTAGTCTATTTTCATTAGTTTTTAGGAAAAATTCATATTTCTGGACTTTACTATGAGTTGTGTGTTTTTCTGTAATTTCAGGTATTTTTCTGGCTGAAATTGAAGGAGCTGAGCAAAAATCTGATTCAGGCTGAAAAAGGACTGCTGATGCTGTTGGATTCTGACCTCCCTGCACTCAAAAATGGATTTTCTGGAGCTATAGAACTCGAAATGGCATGCTTCCAATTGCGTTGGAAAGTAGACATCCAGGGCTTTCCAGAAATATATAATAGTCCATACTTTGCACAAGGATAGATGACGTAAACTGGCGTTCAACGCCAGTTCTCTGCCCAATTCTGGCATCCAGCGCCAGAAAAGGATCAAAAGCTGGAGTTGAACGCCCAAACTGGCACAAAAACTGGCGTTCAACTCCAAAAATGGCCTCTACACGTGGATTGCTTAATTCTCAGCCCAGCACACACCTAGTGGGCCCCAGAAGTGGATCTCTGCATCATCCATCATAGTTTACTCATTTATTGTAAACCTAGGCTACTAGTTTAGTATTTAAACAACTTTTAGAGACTTATTTTGTATCTCATGACATTCTATATCTAAACTTTGTATTCTCTGACGGCATGAGTCTCTAAACCCTGTTGTTGGGGGTGAGGAGCTCTGCTGTGTCTCGATGAATTAATGCAAGTATTTCTGTTTTCCATTCAAACACGCTTGTTCCTATCTAAGATGTTCATTCGCGCTTAACTGTGATGGAGGTGATGATCTATGACACTCATCGCCTTCCTCAAATCATGAACGTGTGCCTGACAACCACCTCCATTCTATATACGATTGAATGAGTGTCTCTTAGATTCCTTAATCAGAATCTCTGTGGTATAAGCTAGAACTGATGGCGGCATTCATGAGAATCCGTAAAGTCTAAACCTTGTCTGTGGTATTCTGAGTAGGATTCAAGGATTGAATGACTGTGACGAGCTTCAAACTCCTGAAGGCTGGGCGTTAGTGACAGACGCAAAAGGATAGTGAATCCTATTCCAACCGGATCGAGAACCAACCGGTGATTAGCCGTGCTGTGACAGAGCGCGTGAGCGTAGTTTTCACTGGAAGGATGGAAGGTAGCCATTGACAACGGTGATCCACCAACACACAGCTTGCCATAGGAGGACGTGCATGCATGAACAAGAAGACAGAGGAAAGCAGAGATTCAGAAGACAAAGCATCTCCAAAACTCCAACATATTCTCCATTACTGCATAACAAGTAACCTTTAATCCATGCTCTATTGTTTATTTGCAATTCAACTGATAAACATAATTGACTTCCTGACTAAGATTTACAAGATAACCATAGATTGCTTCAAACCAACAATCTCCGTGGGATTCGACCCTTACTCACGTGAGGTATTACTTGGACGACCCAGTGCACTTGCTGGTCAGTGCTACGAGTTGTGAAAAGTGTGATTCACAATTCGTGCACCAGAGGTATAATAGAAGTGGTTCTCCTTCCCATGCCGAGATAGGATAGGTGACTGTCCCAGGAATATTTTGAAATATTGGAATGCCTGCTTGTACTCCGTTGTCCATTCAAACCTCTTTCCCTTCCTTAGAGTGGCGTAGAAGGGGAGGGATCTTATTGCCGATCCAGCCAAAAATTTGGACAAGGCTGCCAACCTTCCATTGAGTTGTTGTACTTCTTTGACATAAGTCGGGCTCTTCATGTCGAGTATGGCCCGGCATTTATCCGGATTTTCCTCGATTCCTCTTTGTGTGAGCATAAAACCCAAGAATTTCTAACTTTTACTACGAAGGTGCATTTTACAGGATTTAGTCGCATGCCATGCCTTCTTATAGTGTTGAATACTTGGGTGAGGTCAGACAGTAACGTCTTTTCACTTTGTGTCTTTATTAACATGTCATCCACATAGACTTCCATGATTTTTCCGATGTGATCCGTAAAGACCTTATTCATTAATCTCTGATAAGTAGCTCCCGCGTTTTTAAGTCCAAAAGGCATGACGATGTAGCAGTAGTTTGCTTTTGGGGTTAAGAATAAAGTTTTTTCTTGGTCGGGTGGGTACATCGGGATTTGATTGTATCCCGAATATGCATCCATAAACGAGAGGTATTTATATCTGGAGGAGGCATCTACCAGAGCGTCGATACTTGGGAGTGGATAAGGATCTTTTGGGCAGGCTTTGTTGAGATCAGTGTAGTCGGTGCACATCCGCCACTTCCCATTTGATTTTTTCACCAAGACGACGTTAGCTAGCCATAGTGGGTACTTGACTTCTCTTATGAATCATGCCTCCATTAAAGCTTGTACCTGCTCTTCCACAGCTTGGGATCGTTCTGATCCGAGCTTTCTACGTCTCTATTGTGCTGGCCGAGATCCTGGGTAGACCGCTAGCTTGTGGCATATTAACTTGGGGTCTATGCCTGGCATGTCTGCAGCCTTCCATGCGAAGAGGTCGATGTTATCTCGTAAGAACTGTACGAGTGATTCTTTTATGTCTCCTTTTAGGATTGTACCGATATTGGTTATTTTGTCCAGGATATCTCCGATCTAGACTTTTTCTACTTCTCCTTCAGGTTGTGGGCGGAGTTCTTCCCGCCTTTGAACTCCACTGAGTTCGATGGTGTGGAATTCTTCTCCTCTGCCTCTAAGGTTTAGACTTTCATTATAATAACGACACGCGGTCTTCTGGTTTGCTTTTATTGTAGCTATCCCTTTCTGCAGTTGGGAACTTCATGTATAGATGTGGAGTTGAGACTACTGCACCGAGCTGATTCAATGTTGTACGACCTATTAAGGCATTGTAGGCTGAACTCAGGTCGACCACGATGTAGTCTATCTTGAGTGTTCTTGACTGGTTTCCTTTTCCAAAGGTCATGTGTAGTGAGATGTATCCAAGTGGTTGAATCGGAGTATCTCCCAGTCCGAACAGGCTGTTCGGATATGCTCTGAGTTTTTTTTTCCAGGCCAAGTTTGTCGAAGGCAGTTTTGAACAAGATGTCGGTGGAGCTTCCTTGGTCTATCAATGTGCGATGGAGATTTGTATTTGCCAATATGATAGTGATGACCATAGGATCGTCGTGTCCTGGGATGATGCCGGATGCGTCTTCTTTAGTAAAAGTGATTGTGGGAATGTCGCGTGCTTCCTCTCTTCCTTCGACATGATATACTTCTTTAAGATATCTTTTGCGAGATAATTTGGAGATCCCTCCTCCCGCAAATCCTCCATGTATCATGTGGACATGTCTCTCGGGTGTACAAGGTGGTCGTTCAGCCCGTCCAACATCTTCATCCCTTCTTCTTTTTCTGGGATCGTCTGCTCGGTTTACTAAGTACCGATCCAACTTTCCTTCCCTTACCAGTTTTTCTATGATATTTTTTAGATCGAAACATTTGTTGGTGGAATGTCCATAGATTCGATGATATTCACAATATTCGGCTTGGTTTCCTCCTCCTTTTTTGCTTTTGAGCGGTCGAGCTGGGGGTATCTTTTCAGTATGGCATACTTCTCTGTAGACATCTACAAGGGACACGCGAAGAGGGGTGTAATTGTGGTACTTTTTTATCTTTTGCCAATGTTGATCTTCCTTTTTCTTGGATTCTTTGTCCTTATCTCGGGAGGAGTAGGAGAATCCGGATTTTGAGGTCTCTCCTAGTCGAGAGTTTTCCTCCATGTTGATGTACTTCTCTGCTCGTTCTTACACTTCGTTCAGAGATGTGGGATGTTTTTTCAATATAGAGTGGCTAAAAGGTCCCTCTCGCAAGCCATTGATGTGACCCATAATGGCGGTCTCTGTTGGTAGACTTTGTATGTCCAGACATGCTTTGTTGAATCTTTCCATGTAACTGCGGAGACTCTCCTGATCTCCTTGTTTGATCCCTAGTAGGCTTGGGGCGTGCTTGGTTTTGTCTTTTTGGATAGAGAATCTGGCTAGAAACTTCTTGGCTAGGTCATCGAAGCTTGAGATGGACCTAGGGAGTAGATTGTTAAACCACTTAATCGCCGTTTTTGTTAAGGTAGTCGGGAAGGCTTTACAGCAGACTGCGTCTGAAGCGTCGGTGAGGTACATTCGGCTCCTGAAGTTACTGAGGTAATGGCTAGGATCTGTCATGCCATCGTATAAAGTCATATCCGGGAGTTTAAAGTCTTTTGAAATTTTGGTCTTCATGATCTCCTTGGTGAATGGATCTTGGTCCTTGCGGGATCTATCCTCATGAGTGGATCGAGAAGCTTTAGCCTTGAGATCGGCTTCAAGTTTTAGAAGTTTGTCCTCCAATTCCCGATGTCGCCTTATTTCCCTTTGTAGGTCTTTCCCAGCTTCTTGTTGATGTTGGGCTTCGTTTTTAAACGGTCTTGAAGCGCCTCCAGGGCTCCTAGGTTTGGTGAACTCTTATCTCCGTTAGGTTGCGGGATATCTTTTGGTGTAGTGTCCACGTTTTTGTGCAGCATTCAATCTTCTAGATCTGAGTCGTGGTCATTGTGATAGTCGTCCGCCATGGTGGTGGGATGACATCCAGATTCCCCAGCAACGGCGCCAATGTTCCGAGGGTTACCTGAAACTGTAGGTCGATCTCAGACGAGATCTTCTGTACTGATCAGAGATGACGTGTCCGGCTGGTGGGTGGCGGCCGAAGTGGTCGTGTCCGACTTCTTGGACTGGCTGCGCTGCTGATCCTCTGTCACCGGAGGGTGGTGGTACCTGCAAGGGACTCCGATGCTTAAGTTAGCAAGGGTATTAAGCAGGTTTTTAGTAAAATCCGAGTATGAGTTATACCTGGGTGCTCCAGTGTATTTATAATGGTGTGGAGTGACTTTCTTAGATAAGATAAGTTAGTTATCTTATCTTATCTTATCTTTGAGTGAGGTCATCTTATCTTCAAGGGAACCACCCTTATCTCTATAGGCTTGGGCTGCCTTTGGATTTGGGTCGTGTTCCTCTATTCGGGCCCTTTATTGGGCTTTCCTGGCAATTTGGCCGAGCTCTTTGAGAAAAGGTCGGATAGTCTGACCTGAAGAGGTCGGTCGCTTTGTCGCTAAACATCCTGGGTCGGATAGCTCAACCCAGGGTATGAACAACAGTAGAGGCCGAAAAGTTCTTATATTTCATGCTCACTCAAAGAGGCATTGAAGCCAACCCGAACAAGTGCATAGCTACACTAGATATGAAGAGCCTGACTTGCCTTAAAGAAGTCCAACAATTGAATGGAAGGTTGGCAGCACTATCCAGGTTCTTAGCAAGATCAGCGTTGAAGTCCCTACCATTATACTCGATACTTAGAAAGGGGAGTTAATTCAAATGAACCCAAGAATACAAACAAGCCTTTCAAGGTTTTAAAACCTTTTTGGGCCAACCCCCTATACTCACCCGTCCTATTGTAGGAGAAGAGCCCGTTCCCTATTTGGCCCTGGCAAGCCAAGCTATAACTTCTACTCTAATCCGAGAAGATGAAATTGGGCAGCAACCTATCTACTTTGTCACCAAATCCTTACAAGGAGTAGAGTTAAACTATTAAAAGATAGAAAAGTTTGCGTACGCTCTTATTCTTACCTCTCGAAGGCTTCGACCTTACTTCCAAACTCACACTATAAAGTTACAAACTAATCAACCCAAGAGGCACATTCTACAAAAAAGGGACCTAGTAGGAAGATGCTACAATGGGCTATAGAACTATCTGAGTTTGAATTGAAATATAAATCTCAGACAGCAATCAAGTCACAGTTGATGCCAGGGCATCTTGGCCAGTTTTACTGACCTTTTCTTTACTATTTTTAGGTTAGTTTCATGCATTTCTTTAGGAAATAAGCGAGTTTTGGGTAGATATTCACTTATGCCTTGATTCAAGCATACATTGTGCATTTTACATAATTTCATGAGGATTTTGCATAAGTTTAGTGACAAATATTATGTTGCATTACTCATGACTTGGACTAGAGCTTTGATGCACTTTATTGCTTGATTTCAGGACCAAAAAGGAAGCAAGAAAAGGGGAGGTAACTTGCAAGGTTAATGAGAAAAGTGATTGCCAATAACACTCTTAAAAAGCCATCAATGCCCACGTTAGAGAGTCACGTTAACTAAGTTAACGTGAACTATAACGTGGAAAAGAGAAGTTGAGCCAACGTTAGTGACACTTAACATTGTCATAACGTTGGCAATTACTCATAAGTGGCCACGTTAGAAGCCACGTTAACCTAGTTAACGTGGCCTCTAACGTTAAGGGGGCAAGAGAAGCCAACGTTAGTGACACTCAACATTGTCACTAACGTTGGCCTATGGTGCAAAGTACCACGTTAACTCCCACGTTAACTTGGTTAACATGGGAACTAACGTAAGGGATAAAGAGTTGTCGACAACGTTAGTGACACTCAACATTGTCACTAACGTTGAAGCAACCACACAACCCCCAAGAGTCACGTTAACTTCCACGTTAACTTGGTTAACGTGGAAGCTAACGATGAGGAATGAAGGATGAGCCAACGTTAGTGACACTCAACATTGTCACTAACGTTGGGATGGCTAAAGATGGCCACGTTAGAAGCCACGTTAACCTAGTTAACATGGGCTTTAACGTGAAGCAAGAAGGGGCACACTGGAACGTTAGTGACAATGTTGAGTGTCACTAACGTTCTCGAAGGTTAACAAGGAAACGTTAAAGGCCACGTTAACCTAGTTAACGTGTGTTTTAACGTGAGGCAAAGGGGAGCATTGGAACGTTAGTGACAATGTTAAGTGTCACTAACGTTCTCAAACTTATATTCTCACTAAATATTAATACCCCTAACGTCCTGAACTAAAGTCTCCGCCCACTTCGCACTTTCTCTCTGCAAGTAAAGCCAAGCCCAAATAAAGAAAGGAACTGCTTCAAACTCAAGATCCAAAGGCCCAAGACTTGATGAATCACACTAGAAGCTGAGAAGAGTAGTATATATAGGAGTAGCTTTGAATTGAGAAAGAAGTTCTGGAGGCTGGGAAAAAGAGAACTACTCTCTGTATTTTACTTTCTTTGCAATTTCTAGTTTTATGATGTATTCTCCATCTTTGTTTTCATTTTCAAGAGCTATGAACAACTAAACCCCTTTCATTGGGTTAGGGAGCTCTGTTGTAATTTGATGGATCAATACCAATTTTCATTATTCTTCTTCTATCTTTCCTCTTGATTTTACTTGAAAGCTTTCGATCTTCATCCAATTGAGTAGTTATCTTGGAAGAGAAGCCACTCAAACTTGGATCTCTTTTGAACCTTGAAAGAGGAATGAAGAGATCAAGCTAGAAATGCTTTCTCATGCTGGACCAAATTGGGTTTGGATGGGTATGTGACTATAACCCTCTCAATACTTGATTTGGGAAATGCATGTGGTATAATCAGTGACCATACTTCATCTCTTCTCATGAGCAATTGACCAAGGAATTGGCTATTGATCAAGATTTGAGAGATTGAATTGCAAAAAATTGTAATTCAATCACTTAAGATTGCCAAGGAGATCAATGAGTGCATTGATTGAGGAAGAGATGAAAATGAACTTGATCCGAAGAATTGCAACATCTCCTAAGCCCAATGAACTCCCCATCTCTAATCTTACCCATTCTCTTTAATTTCTGCCATTTACTTTTATGAGCAAATCCCCCATTCCCATTTACAATTCTGCAATTTATTTTCAGTCATTTACTTCCAGTCCTTTAATTCTAGCATTTACTTTTCTGTTATTTACATTCCCGCCATTTTATTTTCTGCAACTCTCAACCCAAATTCTGGATTCGCTCAACTAGAACATTCTTCTAATTAAAGTTACTTGATCAATCAATCCCTGTGGGATTCGACCTCACTCTATTGTGAGTTTTTACTTGACGACAAATTCGGTACACTTGCCAAAGGGAGATTTGTTGAGAGACAAGTTTTCCGTGCATCAAGTTTATGGCGCCGTTGCCGGGGATTGATTGTGCATCAACAATGATTAAATTGGAAGATCACTAGATTGAGCATTTTTATTTTGTGAATTTCATTTTCTGTTTGAGTGATTTACTTTTTGTTTTAGTTAAACTTCTTCCCTTCCCCCTCTACTCTTTTGTTTTTCTTTGTTATTTTCAATTCTGTTTGCTAACCCACTAACTGTTTGATATATTGCATCACCCACAACTAACAGTAATTCTGACACAAATACTGTCTGCACCTATTTTCTTTGCTTGTACTTGTTGGTTGTATGACAGGGAGAAGAAGCGGGGCTTCAACTTCCTTTGATTCTGAACCTGAGAGAACCTTCCTTAGACTAAGGAGGGAGGCAAAAGAAAAACGTGTAGTTGGTGCTGAAGAAGAGGAGGAACACTTTGAGGAATACTTTGAACCAAACGTGGAAGAAAACATAGAAAATCATCATGAAGAAGAGACTCACAACCATGGCAGAGGAGGTAGAGCAAATCATGCTGGGGAGGATAGAAGAGTTTTGGGCTCTTACATCAATCCAAACCCAGGAAATTGTGGAAGTAGCATCCAAAAGCCAACAATCCATGCCAACAACTTTGAACTTAAACCACAGCTCGTCACCCTTGTTCAGAACAACTGTTCGTTTGGAGGAGGTGTTCAAGAAGACCCCAATCAACATTTGACCACCTTCCTGAGAATATGTGACACAGTGAAATCTAATGGTGTTCATTTTGACGCCCATAGACTGCTCTCATTTCCTTTCTCACTCAGGGACAAGGCAGCCAAGTGGCTGGAATCCTTCCCAAGGGAGAGCTTGACAACTTGGGAGGATGTGGTGAACAAATTCTTAGTAAGATTCTACCCTCCTCAATGAATGAATAGGCTGAGAGCTGAGGTTCAAACTTTCAGGCAACAAGATGGTGAGACTCTGTATGAAGCATGGGAGAGGTTCAAGGACTTAACAAGGAGGTGTCCACCTGACATGTTCAACGAATGGGTGCAGCTGCACATTTTCTATGAAGGGCTCTCTTATGAATCAAAGAAGGCCGTAGACCATTCATCTGGAGGATCTTTGAACAAGAAAAAGACCATTGAGGAAGCCATAGATGTTATTGAAACAGTAGCAGAAAACGACTACTTCTATGCTTCCGAAAGAGGGAACACAAGAGGAGTGATGGAGCTAAACAATGTAGATGCTCTGTTGGCCCAAAACAAGCTCATTACCCAGCAGCTAGCTGACCTCACCAAGAAGATGGAGAGGAACCAAGTAGCAGCAATTTCATCTTCATCAACAATCCAAGAAGGAGTGAATGAAGAAGCAGAGGGGAGTCAGGAGCAAGCCAACTACATTGGGAATTCACCAAGGAAAAACTATGATCCATACTCCAAGACTTACAACCCTGGATGGAGAAACCACCCAAACTTTGGGTGGGGAAGTAAGCGAGATCAAAACCAAGACCAGAGGACATCTCAACACCCCCACAACAACACTTCTCCACACACTTATCAAAACCAAAACAGCACATCTGCTCCGAACCACTCATCAATTGATGATAAGCTCTCTAAGATCGAAACCTTCATTGAAGGAATATGCAGAGACATTTAAGACAGTAAAGCATTCAGAGAGGAAGTGCAGTCAAACATGCAGAATCAAAATGTTGCTATCACAAAACTGGAAACACAAATCAGCTATCTGTTTAAGCAGCTTCCTAACCACAATTTTTGCTATGATGCCCATTCAAGCAAAAGGGAGGAGTGTCAAGCTATCACACTTAGGAGTGGGAAGGAACTGAAGGAACATCCCCAAAAACCACAAGAAGAAGGCTCAAATGAAAAGGGAGAAGAGAAAGATGGAATGCAACCCCCCACGCCAAGTCTGCAGAAAGAAAAAAAGATACCCCAACTGAACATCTCAAGAGCTCCATACCCCCAGCTATTGAAGAAAAAGGAAGATGACAACCAGTTCTTGAGATTTTTGGAAATCTTCAAGAAGCTACAAATCAACATACCATTTGCTGAAGCCATAGAACAAATGCCACTTTATGCCAAGTTTTTGAAGGAGCTAATGACTAAGAAGAGAAGCTGGAAGAACAATGAGACTGTGATACTAACTGAAGAGTGCAGTGCTATCATTCAGCATAAACTACCTCAGAAACTGAAGGATCCTGGGAGTTTTCAGATCCCTTGCATTATAGGAGAAATCACAATAGAAAAGGCTCTTTGTGACTTAGGGGCCAGCATCAATTTGATGTCAGTAGCTATGATGAGAAAGATGAAAATTGAGGAGGCTAAACCAACAAAAATGGCTCTACAACTGGCAGACCGGTCGTTCAAATTCCCTCACGGGATAATAGAGGATTTGCTAGTAAAAGTAGGAGATTTCATATTCCCTGCAGATTTTATGGTGCTGGACATGCAGGAAGACGCCAAGACCTCCATCATCTTGGGAAGGCCATTCTTGGCCACTGCTGGAGCTGTCATTGATGTTCAGAAGGGTGACCTCACCCTGAGATTACACAATGAAAAGATGACATTCAATGTGTTCAAGGCCATGAGTTATCCACCGGAACAATTGGGGGAATGCATGAGGTTAGATGCACTTGAGAATGAAGTAGAGGAGAATTTTGAAGAAGATGAACCTGAAGAGAACGAGAGATTGGTGGAGGAAGAATCTGAATCAAGTGAAGAGGTAGCTACAGCAGAAATACATATACCAGATGCACCAAAGAAAGGGAACGAAAAATCAGAAGCACCCGAACCTGAACTCAAAGCATTGCCACCCACTCTCAAATATGCATATTTAGGAGAAAATGAAAACTACCCAGTTATCATAAATTCATCCCTCAGTCAAGATCAAGAGGACGAACTACTCAAGGTGCTGCGGGAGCATAAGGATGCCATTGGATGGACCCTTGCTGACTTGAAGGGAATCAGTTCAGCCATATGCATGCATAAAATACTGTTGGAAGATGATGCCAAGCCATCAATCCAATCCCAAACAAGGCTGAACCCAATCATGAAGGAAGTGGTACAGAAAGAGGTTATGAAGCTTTGGCAAGGAGGGGTCATATACCCAATTTCGGACAGCCCGTGGGTTAGCCCCATACATGTTGTGCCAAAGAAGGGAGGGATCACTGTGGTTACCAATGAGAAGAACGAGCTCATACCTACAAGGACCGTCATAGGATGGCGAATGTGCATAGACTACAGGAAACTCAATGAGGCTACACGAAAGGACCATTTTCCCCTTCCATTCATGGATCAGATGTTGGAAAGACTTGCATGGCACGCATATTATTATTTTCTCGACGGTTATTCAGGATATAACCAAATAGTGGTTGATCCAAGAGACCAAGAGAAAACCTCATTCACCTGTCCGTATGGAGTGTTTGCCTATAGGCGCATGCCATTTGGATTATGTAATGCCCCTGCAACTTTCCAACGCTGCATGCTTTCTATCTTTTCAGATATGATAGAAAAATTCATTGAAGTTTTTATGGATGATTTCTCGGTATTTGGAGATTCTTTTCCTAGTTGCCTACATCACCTCGCCTTGGTATTGAAAAGATGCCAAGAGACCAATTTGGTCTTGAACTGGGAAAAATGCCACTTCATGGTGACAGGAGGAATAGTCCTTGGTCACAAGGTCTCTCACCAAGGCATTGAGGTTGATAGAGCTAAAGTAGAACTTATTGAAAAACTACCACCACCTAGTGATGTCAAGGCAATTAGAAGTTTTTTAGGGCATGCTGGTTTTACAGAAGGTTCATTAAAGATTTTTCAAAGATAGCCAAGCCCTTAAGCAATCTCCTTGTATCTGATACACCATTCATCTTTGATGAAACATGCATGCTAGCATTTGCACATTTGAAAATGAGGTTATCCTCTGCTCCTATCATTTCCCCACCTGATTGGAACCTACCATTTGAATTGATGTGCGATGCATCTGATTTTGCAGTTGGGGCATTGTTAGGACAAAGGAAAGATAACCTAGTTCGTGTGATATACTATGCTAGCAAAGTCCTTAATGAAACTCAAAGAAATTATACCACTACTGAAAAGGAGTTGCTAGCAATAGTTTTTGCATTTGACAAATTTAGATCATACCTCATTGGTGCTAAAGTGATTGTTTTTACAGATCACACAGCACTTAAATATTTGTTTGCCAAGCAAGAATCAAAGCCAAGACTAATAAGGTGGATCTTACTGTTGCAGGAATTCGATATTGAAATCAGAGACAAGAAAGGAGTGGAGAATAAGGTGGCAGATCACCTATCCAGAATCCCTCATGATCAAGGTGGAGAGAATGATACAAATGTGAACGAGCTCTTCCCTGATGAGCAATTGATGACAGTTCACAAAGCACCATGGTTCGCGGATATTGCAAATTTCAAGGCAACTGGGGCATTACCCCCAGGGATCAATAAACATCAAAAGAGGAAGCTCATGAATGATGCGAAATACTTTGTCTGGGACGAGCCATATCTCTTCAAGAAATGTTCAGATGGAATTCTTAGAAGATGTGTTTCGGAAGAGGAAGGGAGAGAAGTCCTATGGAACTGCCACGGTTCATGCTATGGCGGGCACTTTGGAGGGGACAGAACTGCAGCAAAGGTGTTACAAAGCGGATTCTTTTGGCCCACCCTTTTCAAGGATGCCAAGGAACTAGTAAAAAGCTGCAATGAATGCCAAAGATCTGGAAACCTGCCCAAAAGAAACGCCATGCCACAAAATTTCATCTTGGAACTGAAACTATTTGATGTGTGGGGAATTGATTTCATGGGACCATTCCCAACCTCATATGCAAACAAGTACATCCTGGTAGCAGTGGATTATGTTTCCAAATGGGTAGAGGCCATTGCAACCCCAACTAATGATAACAAGGTAGTCATGAACTTCCTCAGGAAGAATATCTTTAGCCGGTTTGGAGTCCCAAGAGCTCTCATCAGTGATAGAGGGAGCCACTTTTGTAACAAACCACTAGAAGCTCTCCTCTTACGATATGGGGTAAAACACAAAGTAGCCACACCTTACCATCCTCAAACAAGTGGGCAAACTGAGATATCCAACAGAGAGCTGAAGAGGATCCTAGAAAAGACTGTGGGCGCATCTAGAAAGGATTGGTCGAAGAAGTTGGATGATGCTTTTTGGGCATACAGAACAGCATTCAAAACTCCACTTGGAATGTCTCCATATCAACTAGTCTATGGGAAGGCTTGTCACTTACCACTGGAGTTGGAACACAAAGCTCTTTGGGCTATCAAGATACTAAATTTTGACAGCATTGCTGCTGGTGCAAAAAGGATCTTGCAGCTGCAAGAGATGGAGGAATTCAGGTCACAAGCCTATGAAAACACTAAGATGTATAAAGAAAAGGCAAAGAGAAAACATGACATGCATCTGGCACCCAGGAGTTTTGAAAAAGGGCAGCAAGTACTCCTTTACAATTCTAAATTAAGGCTGTTCCCAGGAAAACTCAAGTCAAGGTGGTCCGGACCTTTCATGGTTACAAAAGTATCACCATATGGCCACATCGAAATCACGGATGAAGGTTCAGAGAGGACTTTTACAGTGAATGGACAAAGACTCAAGCATTACCTGGGCAACATGGGGGAAAACCCCAGAGTAAAATACCATCTCAAGTAATTAAGGACTCGTCGAGCTAGCGATGATAAAAGAGCGCTCTGTTGGGAGGCAACCCAACCTCAGGTAGTTTCACTTTCATCTTTATTTCAATAAAAATCACAAGTTGTTTCCCCTGTATTGTAAGGAGCTAAGTTTGGTGTTCCACACCAGAACAATCCAAGAGTGATAGTGTAGTTCTAAGTTTGGTGTTCCACTAAAGGACATTGGTTAGAATTACACTTCACTCCAAAAGAACATTGCTAGCTCCATCCAATCAAGAGAAACCACTTAGATGTAGTTAGACTATAGGTGATCATTGCTTTGTTGATAACAAGATATGAGGGTCTCTGCATATATGCAATGTTTTGTACTGGGCAAAGAACTAAGTTTGGTGTTCACACACCAAATTGAGTTCAAGAGGCACAAGCATACATGTAAGCTAACTATGTCTCAAGTGCTTTGGGAACAAGAAACTTCCAGTAACCTTGCAGGAATCTTATAAGGAAATGGTGCACCTTCACCCAAAGAAGCGAGGCAGCAAAAACTAGGATGATGACAAAGAGAGAGGGGGACCAGAGATCATCACCCGAAGGTTGTATTATTACCTAATTCCATTGTACTCAAAATTGTTGAAAGTTGGAAGTTCGGATGCACTTTTGATTTGTAGTTACTCGTAGTTGAACCCTTTTTAAATTCTGTCTTTTAAGTTCTGAATAGGTCTATGTGCACTAGTCTTTATGTTACTGCACCATCACTTAACTTACTTGTATGCTTGTCCCTTTAAATCAAATGAAGAGAGAATGATTGTTTTTAAAAGACTAGAGTGGAGTTCATATTGCGGAAGTGCATTCATGAATCTTTGGGGTAGTCATAAGTTAGCTAAGTTGGTTCAACCACAAGGTTAGGAGGACAACTATCTATCCTGAATACTTTGCTTTGGATACACTCATGAGACTATGTTAATAACAAGATCCTAATAAGAGAAAAGGGAAAGAACAATGGAAGTGAAAAACAAAAGAAAAAGAGTAAGCAATAAGGCTAGGCATCAATGGTTTTAATCTTGAGGCAAGTGTCTGTGGTGCTCCTGTGTGAGGGATCTACTTGGATGAATAAGCTCTTAGGGGTGCTTTATCACTTGGTAACTTGGGTTAACTAACCCGGGATTATCAGCTGAAAATCCACTATCAAGAGTAACCCTCACTACAGAGCATTTAGTAACCCAAAGAGGTGCTGGACACCAAGGTCTCAAGAAAAGAAAATAAACAAACTATATGCCTGTGGTGTGTATGTATGGGGGAGAGACTTGAGGGAGTAAGTCCTTAGGGGTGCTTCAACACCTAGCACCTTGAACCAACTGGTTCGGGAGTGTTGGCTGAAAACTTATCTTAAAGAGTTGCCCCTTTACAGAGCACTTAGCCTAAATAACACAAACAACCCTTGAAATAACAATAAAAGGATCAATGAATAAAAGTCTCATGGGATATAAACAAAGTAAGTGTTTAGGGACATGATAAAGGTCTGAAAGCCAGTAATGGAATGAACCTAAGTTGCTATGCATGAAATCACCATAAAATCAGTAACATGACTTCCACAAGAATGACTCACTCCTCTGGATATTCCATTCATCATTCTCTTGTTCCAGTACTTGCTTAGGGACAAACAAGCTTTAAGTTTGGTGTTGTGATGCCAGGGCATCTTGGCCAGTTTCACTGACCTTTGCTTTACTGTTTTTAGGTTAGTTTCATGCATTTCTTTAGGAAATAAGCGAGTTTTGGGTAGATATTCACTTATGCCTTGATTCAAGCATACATTGTGCATTTTACATAATTTCATGAGGATTTTGCATAAGTTTAGTGACAAATATTATGTTGCATTATTCATGACTTGGACTAGAGCTTTGATGCACTTTATTGCTTGATTTCAGGACCAAAAAGGAAGCAAGAAAAGGGGAGGTAACTTGCAAGGTTAATGAGAAAAGTGATTGCCAATAACACTCTTAAAAAGCCATCAATGCCCACGTTAGAGAGTCACGTTAACTAAGTTAACGTGAACTCTAACGTGGAGAAGAGAAGTTGAGCCAACGTTAGTGACACTTAACATTGTCACTAACGTTGGCAATTACTCATAAGTGGCCACGTTAGAAGCCACGTTAACCTAGTTAACGTGGCCTCTAACGTTAAGGGGGCAAGAGAAGCCAACGTTAGTGACACTCAACATTGTCACTAACGTTGGCCTATGGTGCAAAGTACCACGTTAACTCCCATGTTAACTTGGTTAACATGGGAACTAACGTAAGGGATAAAGAGTTGTCGACAACGTTAGTGACACTCAACATTGTCACTAACGTTGAAGCAACCACACAACCCTCAAGAGTCACGTTAACTTCCACGTTAACTTGGTTAACGTGGAAGCTAACGATGAGAAATGAAGGATGAGCCAACGTTAGTGACACTCAACATTGTCACTAACGTTGGGATGGCTAAAGATGGCCACGTTAGAAGCCACGTTAACCTAGTTAACATGGGCTTTAACGTGAAGCAAGAAGGGGCACACTGGAACGTTAGTGACAATGTTGAGTGTCACTAACGTTCTCGAAGGTTAACAAGGAAACGTTAAAGGCCACGTTAACCTAGTTAACGTGTGTTTTAACTCGAAGCAAGAAGGGGCACACTGGAACGTTAGTGACAATGTTGAGTGTCACTAACGTTCTCGAAGGTTAACAAGGAAACGTTAAAGGCCACGTTAACCTAGTTAACGTGGGTTTTAACGTGAGGCAAAGGGGTGCATTGGAACGTTAGTGACAATGTTAAGTGTCACTAACGTTCTCGAACTTATATTCTCACTAAATATTAACACCCCTAACGTCCTGAACTAAAGTCTCCGCCCACTTCGCACTTTCTCTCTGCAAGTAAAGCCAAGCCCAAATAAAGAAAGGAACTGCTTCAAACTCAAGATCCAAAGGCCCAAGACTTGAAGAATCACACTAGAAGCTGAGAAGAGTAGTATATATAGGAGTAGCTTTGAATTGAGAAAGAAGTTCTGGAGGCTGGAAAAAAGAGAACTACTCTCTGTATTTTACTTTCTTTGCAATTTCTAGTTTTATGATGTATTCTCCATTTTTGTTTTCTTTTTTAAGAGCTATGAACAACTAAACCCCTTTCATTGGGTTAGGGAGCTCTGTTGTAATTTGATGGATCAATACTAATTTTCATTATTCTTCTTCTATCTTTCCTCTTGATTTTACTTGAAAGCTTTCGATCTTCATCCAATTGAGTAGTTATCTGGAAGATAAGCCACTCAAACTTGGATCTCTTTTGAACCTTGAAAGAGGAATGAAGAGATCAAGCTAGAAATGCTTTCTCATGTTGGACCAAATTGGGTTTGGATGGGTATGTGACTATAACCCTCTCAATACTTGATTTGGGAAATGCATGTGGTATAATCAGTGACCATACTTCATCTCTTCTCATGAGCAATTGACCAAGGAATTGGCTATTGATCAAGATTTGAGAGATTGAATTGCAAGAAATTGTAATTCAATCACTTAAGATTGCCAAGGAGATCAATGAGTGCATTGATTGAGGAAGAGATGAAAATGAACTTGATCCGGAGAATTGCAACATCTACTAAGCCCAATGAACTCCCCATCTCTAATCTTACCCATTCTCTTTAATTTCTGCCATTTACTTTTATGAGCAAATCTCCCATTCCCATTTACAATTCTGCAATTTATTTTCAGTCATTTACTTCCAGTCCTTTAATTCTAGCATTTACTTTTCTGTTATTTACATTCCCGCCATTTTATTTTCTGCAACTCTCAACCCAAATTCTAGATTCGCTCAACTAGAACATTCTTCTAATTAAATTTGCTTGATCAATCAATCCTTGTGGGATTCGACCTCACTCTATTGTGAGTTTTTACTTGACGACAAATTCGGTACACTTGCCAAAGGAAGATTTGTTGAGAGACAAGTTTTCCGTGCATCAATAGTACCCCGCTGACTTTGTAGCCGAATACATTAAAAGTCGGGGAAGCCCAAAAAGTTGGAGCTTATACATAGATGGATCATCCAATAAAGTCGGTAGTGGAGTAGGTGTCATCCTGCAAAGTGAGCAAGAAACTCGGATAGAACACTTGCTAAGTGATGAAGACCAAAAGCATAGATTTAGATTTTCACACTAAAAATAGAATTTGTCCGTTGCAAGTATAGTCCAAACCCAACAATTGATCATCAATCAAATTTTAATCTAAAGGTGTCACAATTCTAACCAAATATAAACCGGGAGTTTTAAATCCGAGGTCGTTCTCCCTAGGAATTGTAATGAAATATTCTTATTATTGTCTATGGGATCAAAGGGGTTTGAGATTTCAAGAAATTAAAATTCAAGAATTAAATAAGCATGCAAGGGAATTAAAAGAAAGCAAGTAAAAGCAATAAAAATGGGAATTAAAATGGCAAAAAAAGGACTCTTGGCAAGAATTGGGAAACAAAGGATTCTTATCCTAGTTATGGACCAAAAACATGGTAATTGTGTAGAATTAATCCCAATTAGTCAATCCTAACATCGAGAATTAGTCAAAAGGGCATAATTGATCTCAATTCACAAGTCCTAGCCAACACTATTAATGGGAGGCTTAGAGTTAGTGGAAACCAAACCAATTAACAATCCTAACACAATGTGGAATGGATATCCACAACTCAAGTTCACCCAATTACCCAATTTCTCAACCAAGAGTGTGAAAAACTAGATAAAATTCCAATCAAGCATTTTATCAAACACTTAGTGGTCATGAAAAGAAAGCATGATAAAATAACAAAAGATATAAATTCTACAACTACCAAAAGCAAGGAAAGTAAGAATAATAACTTAATTAAACAATAAAGGAACATAAAATATGAATTGCATTAAATAGAAATCAAAATAGCAAGAGTGCTCATAAACATAAAAAGTAACTAAAATGAGAAATTAACAAGATAAACTAAGGAAAGTAAGACGAGAGAACAAGGAAAGGTAGAAGAAACTAGATGAAAACAAGAATTAAAAAGAGAAATTACAAAGAAATTAAACAACGAAACCCTGATTCTAGAGAGGGGGGAGCTTCTCTCTCTAAAAAATAAACTACATGATGCTAAACTAACCTTAGTTGCTCCCCCCTTTAATATAGCAATCAATCAGCTTCAGAAAGCCCAAAACTGGGCTCTGGAGGCCCAGAAATTGCCCTCAGTGATTTGCAATAAATGAGTCACGCACTGGGACTTGTGCGTACGCACACGTGCTGATTTTCCTCCTGTGCGTGGGCACAAGTGCTGATCTTGACCCTTGTGCGTGGGCACAGAAGGTGTGCATGGGCACAGGCTGAAATGCTTCTCTCCTTTGATTTCTTCATGTTTTCTCCCAATTCCATGCTTCTCTTCCACTCTCATCAAGCCATTCTAACCTATTACACCTGAAATCACTCATCAAACATATCAAGGCATCGAATGGAATGAAAGTGGAATAAAATTAACTAAATTAAGCACAAAAGAGCATGTTTTCATAATTGGACACAATTTAGAGAGAAAACACAAAAGCATGTTTGGATGATAAACGTGGGTTTATATGATGAAATCCACTCCAATCAAACCAAAATATATCGTTAAATATGGGTTCATCAATTCTCCCACACTTAAACAATAGCATGTCCTCATGCTAATCAAAATCAAAGGAGAATGCTCAAAGGGTAAGCAATTTATTTAATGCAACTAACTACACTGATGAGCGGATAATTTATACGCTTTTTGGCATTATTTTTAGTATGTTTTTAGTATATTTTAGTTAGTTTTTATTATAGTTTTATTAGTTTTTATTTAAAAATCACTTTTCTAGACTTCACTATGAGTTTGTGTTTTTCTGTGATTTCAGATATTTTCTGGCTGAAATTGAGGGACCTGAGAAAAAATCTGATTCAGAGGCTGAAAAAGGACTGCAGATGCTGTTGGATTCTGACCTCCCTGCACTCAAAGTGGATTTTCTGGAGCTACAGAAGCCCAATTGGCGCGCTCTCAATTGTATTGAAAAGTAGACATCCTGGGCTACAGAAGCCCAATTGGCGCGCTCTCAATTCGCACCCAAGAACATGATGAATGTGATGATTATGTGACACTCATCACCATTCTCACCTATGAACATGTGACTGACAACCACTTCCGTTCTACATGCAAACAAGCTTGAATGTGTATCTCTTGGGTTTCTAATCTAAGATTAGAACCTTCGTGGTATAGACTAGAATTATTGGCGGCCATTCCTGAGATCTAAAACGTCTAAACCTTGTCTGTGGTATTCTGAGTAGGATCTGGAAAGGGATGACTGTGACGAGCTTCAAACTCGCGATTGTTGGGCGTGTGACAGATGCAAAAGGATCAATGGATCCTATTCCAACATGATCGAGAACTGACAGATGATTAGCCGTACGGTGACAGCATACGTAGAACATTTTCACTGAGAGAACGGGAAGTAGCCATTGACAACGGTGATGCCCAACATAAAGCTTGCCATGGAAAGGAGTATGAATGATTGGAAGAAGGCAATAAGGAAGCAGAGGTTCAGGAGGAACAAAGCATCTTCATACGCTTATCTGAAATTCCAACCAAAGAATTACATAAGTATCTCTATCTTTATTTTATGTTTTATTTATCTTTTAATTATCAATTCTCCATCACCATCTGAATTCGCCTGACTGAGATTTACAAGGTGACCATAGCTTGCTTCAAGCCGACAGTCTCCGTGGGATCAACCCTTACTCACGTAAGGTTTATTACTTGGACGACCCAGTGCACTTGCTGGTTAGTTGTGTGGAATTGTGACAAAGTGTGATTCACGTTTGAGAGCTCCAAGTCCTTTGGCGCCATTGTTGATGATCAAAATTTTGTGCACCAAGTTTTTGGCGCCGTTGCCGGGGATTGTTCGAGTTTGGACAACTGATGGTTCATCTTGTTGCTTAGATTAGGTACTTTTCTTCTTATTTTTAAGAATGAATTCTAGATTTTTAAGGTGATGTTCTTATCATCACAAAAGCTAATTGATTCTCATCAATTTAGCTGGTGAATGTAATGTCCTGCTGAAGCTTGGCTAGCCATGTCTAATCTTTTTAGACTAAAGCTTTAGACTAACATTGCATGATTCCTGGAATTCTTATTAAAAGTTTTGAATCTCTTTATTCTCTTTTCCATATGATTTTCGAAAAATCACAAAAAAAATTATAAAATCATAAAAAATAAAAAATATTTTATGTATCTTAGTGTCAATTTTTAAGTTTGGTGTCTTGCATGCATTGTTTATTTGATCTTAGTTGCATTTTTATTGTTTCTCATCATTAAAAATTCAAAAATATTTTCAAAACTATGTCTTTTCAAGTCAATAATATAGAGAATTGAAGATTCAGAACATTCAGCAGAGGAATCAAACTGAAAAAGCTGGGCGTTCAAAACGCCCCGTGAAGAAGGAAAACAGGCGTTTAAACGCCAGCCAGGTACCCTGGCTGGGCGTTTAACGCCCAAAAGGGTAGCATTTTGGGCGTTAAATGCCAGAAGGACACTAGAGGGAAGATTTTGTTTTTAATTCAGATCTTTTTCAAATTTTCATAATTTTTCAAAATAAAATCTTTTTCAAATCATATCTTTTCAATCATATTTCTTCAAAATCAATTTCTTTCTATTTTTTATTATTTTCGAAAATCCTTGCTATAATTAATGATTTACTTCAAAATTTTCAAGTTGTTACTTGCCTATTAAGAAAGGATCAAATTTTAAATTTTAGAATCATATCTTTTAATTTCTTGTTAGTCAAGTAATCAACTTTAATTTTAAAACTTTCTTTTTTGAATTGATTTTCAATCATATCTTCTCAATCATATCTTTTTCAAAATTAACTCTCAATCATGTCTTTTTAATTTCTAATTTCAAAATCTTTTCAAAAATCACTTAATTTCTTTCCTAATCTTAATTTTCGAAAATCTCAATCAAATTTTCAAATTTTTTTTTAATTATTTCAAAATCTTTTACTTTAATTTTGAAAATTCTTCCCCTCTTCTCACATCTTTCTATTTAAGGAACTAACACTCCTCCTCAAGGTGCAATTTGAACTCTATCCCTCTTGATAAGTTCGAATTCTCTTCTATCTATCTTCTCCTTCTATTCTTCTTTTCCTCTGACACCTCAAGGAATCTCTATACTGTGACATAGAAGATTCCCTATTTTTTTGTTCTCTTCTCTTTCATACGAGCAGGAACAAAGATAAAGGCATACTTGTTCAAGCTGATCCTGAACCTGAAAGGACCTTGAAGAGAAAGCTAAGAGAAACTAAAGCAAAATTCTCTCTAGAGGGCCTAACAGAGCTTTTCAAGGAAGAAGAAACCATGGCAGCCGAAAACAACAATGCCAACAATGCAAGGAAGGTGCTTGGTGACTTTACTGCACCTACTCCCGACTTCTATGGGAGAAGCATCTCAATCCCTGCCATTGGAGCAAACAACTTTGAGCTTAAGCCTCAATTAGTTTCTCTAATGCAACAGAATTGCAAGTTTCATGGACTTCCATTGGAAGATCCTCATCAGTTCTTAGCTGAATTCTTGCAAATCTGTGACACTGTCAAGACCAATGGGGTTGACCCTGAAGTCTACAGACTTATGCTCTTTCCTTTTGCTGTAAGAGACAGAGCTAGGACATGGTTGGATTCACAACCTAAAGAAAGCCTGAACTCTTGGGAAAAGTTAGTCAATGCCTTCTTGGCAAAGTTCTTTCCACCTCAAAAATTGAGCAAGCTTAGAGTGGAAGTCCAAACCTTCAGACAGAAGGAAGGTGAATCCCTCTATGAAGCTTGGGAAAGATACAAGCAATTGATCAGAAGGTGTCCTTCTGACATACTTTCTGAATGGAGCATCATAGGTATCTTCTATGATGGTCTGTCTAAACTATCCAAGATGTCATTGGATAGCTCTGCTGGAGGATCTCTTCATCTGAAGAAGACGCCTGCAGAAGCTCAGGAACCCATTGAAATGGTTGCAAATAACCAATTCATGTACACTTCTGAAAGGAATCCTGTGAATAATGGGACAACTTAGAAGAAGGGAGTTCTTGAGATTGATACTCTGAATGCCATATGGGCTCAGAATAAAATATTGACCCAACAAGTCAATATGATTTCTCAGAGTCTGTCTGGAATGCAAGCAGCAACAAGCAGTACTAAGGAAGCTTCCTTTGAAGAAGAAGCTTATGATCCTGAGAACCCAGCAATGGAAGAGGTGAATTACATGGGAGAACCCTATGGAAACACCTATAATCCTTCATGGAGAAATCATCCAAATCTCTCATGGAAGGATCAACAGAGACCTCAACAAGGTTTCAACAATAGTAATGGTGGAAGAAATAGGTTTAGCAATGGCAAACCTTTTCCACCATCTTCTCAGGAACAGACAGAGAATTCTAAGCAAGGCCACTCTAACTTAGAAACCATTGTCTCTGATCTAATCAAAACCACTCAAAGTTTCATGACTGAAACAAGGTCCTCCATTAGAAATTTGGAGGCACAAGTGGGTCAGCTGAGTAAGAAAATTACTGAACTCCCTCTTAGTAGTCTCCCAAGCAATACAGAAGAGAATCCAAAGAGAGAGTGCAAGGCCATAAACACGTCTCACATAGCCAAACCTGGAGAGGAGGAAGAGGCAATGATCTCCACTGAGGAAGACCTCAATGGATGTCCACTGGCCTCCATGGAGTTCCCTGATGAGGAACCATGGGAATCTGAGGCTCACACAGAGACCATAGAGATTCCATTGAATTTACTTTTGCCATTCATGAGCTCTGATGAGTATTTTTCCTCTGAAGAGGATGAAGATGTTACTAAAGAGTAAGTTGCTAAGTACCTTGGAGCAATTATGAAGCTAAATGCCAGGTTGTTTGGTAATGAGACTTGGGAGGATAAACCTCCATTGCTCATCAAAGAATTGGATGACTTGACTAGGCAGAGATTACCTCTGAAGATACAAGATCCTGGAAAATTCTCAATACCTTGTACCATAGGCACCATGACCTTTGAAAAGGCTCTGTGTGACCTAGGGTCAAGTATAAACCTTATGCCTCTTTCTGTAATGGAGAAACTAGGGATCATTGACGTACATGCTGCTAGAATCTCACTAGAGATGGCAGACAATTCAAAGAAATAGGCTTATGGACTTGTAGAGGATGTCTTAGTAAAGGTTGAAGACCATTACATCCCTGCTGACTTCATAATCCTAGAGACTGGGAAGTGTATGGATGAATCCATCATCCTTGGCAGACCCTTCCTAGCCACAGCAAAAGCTGTGATTAATGTTGACAGAGGAGAATTGATCATTCAAGTGAATGAAGACTCCCTTGTGTTTAAAGCTCAAGGATACCCCTCTGTAACCATGGAAAGGAAGCATGAAGAGCTTCTCTCAATACAGAGACAAACAGAGCCCCCACAGTCAAACTATAAGTTTGGTGTTGGGAGGCCACAACCAAACTTTAAGTTTGGTGTTGAACCCCCACGTTCAAACTCTAAGTTTGGTGTTGGGAGGTTCCAATATTGCTCTAAACAATTGTGAGGCTCCATGAGAGCCACTGTCAAGCTATTGACATTAAAGAAGCGCTTGTTGGGAGGCAACCCAATCTTTAACTATCTATATTAAATTTCTATTTTCTTTTGTTATTTTATGTTTTCTGTAGGTTGATGATCATGTGAAGTCACAAAAACAATTGAAAAAGCAAAAATAGAAGGAAAAACAGAATAAAATATAGAACACCCTGGAGGAGAAACTTACTAGCGTTTAAAAGCCAGTAAGGGTAGCAGAATGGGCGTTAAACGCCCAGTCTGGCACCATTCTGGGTGTTTAACGCCAGAAATGGGCAGTAGCCTGGCGTTTAACGCCAGGATTGGCAGCAAGGGGGCGTTTTGCACACCACATGGTGCAGGGATGAGATATCCTTGACACCTCAGGATTTGTGGACCCCACAGGATCCCCACCTACCCCACTTCTTTCTCTCTTCTTCACCCATTCACCAATCACCTCAATACCTCTTCCCCAAAAACCCCTCACCTATCAAATCCCACCATTCTCTTCACCACTCACATCCATCCTTCATAAAACCCCACCTACCTCACCATTCAAATTCAAACCACTTTTCCACCCAAACCTACCCATAATGGCCGAACCATACCCCCCTTTCCACTCCTATATAAACCCATCTTCACTCCTTCATTTTCACACAATATACACACTACCTATCCCCCTTGGCCGAAACACTAAGCCCTCTCCATCTCCTCTATTTCTTCTTCTTCTATTCTCTTCTTTCTTCTTTTGCTCGAGGACGAGCAACCTTCTAAGTTTGGTGTGGTAAAAGCTAAAGCTTTTTTGTTTTTCCATAACCATTAATGGCACCAAAGGCCGGAGAAACCTCTAGAAAGAGGAAAGGGAAGGCAAAAGCTTCCACCTCCGAGTCATGGGAGATGGAGAGATTCCTCTCAAGGGTGCATCAAGACCACTTCTATGAAGTTGTGACCAAGAAGAAGGTGATCCCCGAGGTCCCTTTTAAGCTCAAAAAGGGCGAATATCCGGAGATCCGACATGAGATCCGAAGAAGAGATTGGGAAGTTCTCACCAACCCCATTCAACAAGTCGAAATCTTAATGGTTTAATAGTTCTATGCCAATGCATGGATCACCAAGAACTATGAACAAAGTGTGAACCCGGACCCCAAGAATTGGCTTAAAATGGTCCGAAGGAAATACTTAGACTTTAGTCCAGAAAATGTAAGGTTGGCATTCAATTTGCCTTTGATGCAAGGAGATGCACACCCATACACTAGAAGGGTCAACTTTGATCAAAGGTTAGACGAAGTCCTCATGGACATCTGTGAAGAGGGCGCTCAATAGAAGAGAGATTCAAGAGGGAAGCCAGTTCAACTAAGAAGGCATGACCTCAAGCCCGTGGCTAGGGGATGGTTGGAGTTCATCCAACACTCAATCATTCCTACTAGCAACCGATCTGAAGTTACTATTGACCGGGCTATCATGATTCATAGCATCATGATTAGAGAGGAAGTAGAAGTTCATGAGGTTATATCCCAAGAACTCTACACGGTGGTGGACAAGTCCTCTACTGTGGCAAGGTTAGCCTTTCCTCACCTCATTTGTCACCTCTGCAATTCAGTTGGAATTGACATAGAGGAAGACATCCTCATTGATGAGGACAAGTCCATCACTAAGAAATAGATGGAGCAAATAAGAGATCCCACTCACGGACAAGAGCATGAGGAAACTCCTCATCATGAAATCCCTGAGATGCCTCAAGGGATGCATTTTCTTCCACAAAACTATTGGGAGCAAATCAACACCTCCCTAGGAGAATTAAGTTCCAACATGGGACAACTAAGGGTGGAGCACCAAGAGCATTCCATCCTCCTCCATGAAATTAGAGAAGACCAAAGGACCATGAGAGAGGAGCAACAAAGGCAAGGAAGAGACATTGAGGAGCTCAAGCACTCCATAAGATCTTCAAGAGGAAGAACAAGCCGCCATCACTAAGGTGGACCCGTTCTTTAATTTCCTTGTTCTTTATTTTCTGTTTTTCAAAAATTGTGCTTTATGTTTATTTATGTTTGTGTCTTTATTACATGATCATTAGTGTCTAAGTGTCTATGCCTTAAAGCTATGAAAATGACTCCATCACCTCTCTTAAAATGAAAAATATTTTTAATTGAAAAATAAAAAGAAGTGCATGAATTTCAAATTTTAAAACAGTTTAATTATTTTGATGTGGTGGTAATACTATTGTTTTTCTGAATGAATGCTTGAACAGTGCATATTTTTGAATTTGATTGTTTATGAATGTTAAAATTGTTGGCTCTTGAAAGAATGATGGAAAAGGAAAAATGTTATCTGATGATCTGAAAAATCATAAAATTGATTCTTGAAGCAAGAAAAAGCAGTGAAAAGCTTGCAGAAAAAAAAGGATATATGCGAAAAAAAAGGAAAAAAAAAAGAAAAGCAAGCAGAAAAAGCCAATACCCCTTTAAACTAAAAGACAAGGGTAATAAAAAGGGATCCAAGGCTTTGAGCATCAGTGGATAGGAGGGCCCACAGGAATAAAATCCTGGCCTAAGCGGCTAAACCAAGCTGTCCTAACCATGTGCTTGTGGCGTGAAGGTGTCAAGTGAAAACCTGAGACTGAGCGGTTAAAGTCGTGGTCTAAAAGCAAAAAGAATGTGCTTAAGAGCTCTGGACACCTCTAATTGGAGACTTTAGCAAAGCTGAGTCACAATCTATAAAGGTTCACCTAGTTATGTGTCTGTGGCATATATGTATCCGGTGGTAATACTGGAAAACAAAATGCTTAGGGTCACGGCCAAGACTCATAAAGTAGCTGTGTTCAAGAATCATCATACTTAACTAGGAGAATCAATAACACTATCTGGATTCTGAGTTCTTATAGAAGCCAATCATTTTGAACTTCAAAGGATAAAGTGAGATGCCAAAACTGTTCAGAGGCAAAAAGCTAAAAGCCCCGCTCATCTAATTAATACTGATCTTCATAGATGTTTTTGGAATTCATTGTATATTCTCTTCTTTTTATCCTATTTGATTTTCAGTTGCTTGGGGACAAGCAACAATTTAAGTTTGGTTTTGTGATGAGCGGATAATTTATACGCTTTTTGGCATTGTTTTTAGTATGTTTTTAGTATATTTTAGTTAGTTTTTATTATAGTTTTATTAGTTTTTATTTAAAAATCACTTTTCTGGACATCACTATGAGTTTGTGTGTTTTTCTGTGATTTCAGGTATTTTCTGGCTGAAATTGAGGGACCTGAGCAAAAATCTGATTCAGAGGCTGAAAAAGGACTGCGGATGCTGTTGGATTCTGACCTCCCTGCACTCGAAGTAGATTTTTTGGAGCTACAGAAGCCCAATTGGTGCGCTCTCAATTGCGTTAGAAAGTAGACATTCTGGGATTTCCAACAATATATAATAGTCCATACTTTTCCAGAGATTTGATGGCCCAAACAGGCATTCCAAGTCAGCTCAAGAATTCTAGCGTTTAACGCCGGAACTGGCACAAAAGCTGGAGTTAAACGCCCAAACAGGCACAAAAGCTGGCGTTTTTCTCCAAGAAAAGTCTCTACACATGGAAGCTTCAATGCTCAGCCCAAGCACACACCAAGTGGGCCCAGAAGAATATTTCTGCATTAATTACTGATTTCTGTAAACCCTAGGCTACTAGTTCTCTATAAATAGGACCTTATACTATTGTATTTTCATCTTTGGACGTTTAGTCCCTAGACCTTGGAGGCTGGCCATTCGGCCATGCTTACACCACTATCACTTTTGTATTTTCAACGGTGGAGTTTCTACACACCATAGATTAAGGTGTGGAGCTCTACTGTTCTTCATGAATTAATACAAGTACTATTGTTTTTCTATTCAACTCAAGTCTATTTCTTCTCCAAGATATTCGTTCGCACCCAAGAACATGATGAATGTGATGATTATGTGACACTCATCACCATTCTCACCTATGAACACGTCACTGACAACCACTTCCGTTCTACATGCAAACAAGCTTGAATGTGTATCTCTTAGGTTTCTAATCTAAGATTAGAACCTTCGTGGTATAGGCTAGAATTATTGGCGGCCATTCCTGAGATCCGGAACGTCTAAACCTTGTCTGTGGTATTCTGAGTAGGATTTAGGAAGGGATGACTGTGATGAGCTTCAAACTCACGATTGTTGGGCGTGTGACAGACGTAAAAGGATCAATGGATCCTATTCCAACATGATCGAGAACCGATAGATGATTAGTCGTGCGGTGACAGCGTGCGTAGAACATTTTCGCTGAGAGGACGGGAAGTAGCCATTGACAATGGTGATGCCCAACATAAAGCTTGCCATGGAAAGGAGTATGAAAGATTGGAAGAAGGTAATAAGGAAGCAGAGGTTCAGGAGGAACAAAGCATCTTCATACGCTTATCTGAAATTCCAACCAAAGAATTACATAAGTATCTCTATCTTTATTTTATGTTTTATTTATCTTTTAATTATCAATTCTCCATCACCATCTGAATTCGCCTGACTGAGATTTTCAAGGTGACCATAGCTTGCTTCAAGCCGACAGTCTCCGTGGGATCGACCCTTACTCACGTAAGGTTTATTACTTGGATGACCCAGTGCACTTGCTGGTTAGTTGTGCGGAATTGTGACAAAGTGTGATTAACGTTTGAGAGCTCCAAGTCCTTTGGCGCCATTGTTGATGATCACAATTTCGTGCACCATACACGCATGAAACTATGCTAAATACTATATATCTATATCTATATTATGGTTTCCTATTGAGTTTGGCAAAAACAAACAAAAGAATCTCAATCAATCCAACAATAAATCATTAAGGCTAAGACAATGGATCAATGCAATATGATCCACATCCAAAGATTTGATTTGAAGTTTACAAAAATTAACAAGCAACTTGCAAGAAGATATAGGATAAGAGATGGGAACATAGAATTGAGCAATTGAACCCCTCACCGGAAGTGTTTACACTCTAATTGCTCAGTGTGTAGGGCTTAATCACTCAATTCTCCTTTAATTATGTTTCTCAAAGATTTGCAAGTCATCTAACAATCAACTATTATTCAGTGCATGCATACAAATATCAAGAGGACTTATCCATGGGTTGTAATGGGGCCAGGGTCAAGGTAAGATTGTATTTGGTCAAGTGAGCTTGAAATTTGAATCTTTGATTAACTTAAGCTTCCCACTTAATCTGCAACAACGTATTCAATTCTAATGCAATGCTAACTACCCATTCTTCACTTTTTCACACACTCATGCATTCTCTTTCAATCACATTCCATATGCATTGATATTATTACTTTACTTTGGGGCATTTTTGTCCCCTTTTATTGCTTTCTCTTTTTTTTTAATTTATTTTCTTTTATTTTTTCTTCTTTTGTTTTTCTCTTTTTTTTATGGATTATAAATAAATGTGCTAATGCATATGGTTTTAAACATCTAATGTATGAGTATGTACCCAATTCCCAAAATATTTAACAAAAATACTAAAATACACTTTTATCTCACCCAATGTTCCCAAACTTGAATGATAAACACACTCACTAGCTAAGCTAATCAAAGATCCAAACAAGGGACATTTATTGTTTTCCGCTTTAAGGCTTGTAATGTGCTAAAATTAAGAACAAATGGGTTTAGCATAGGCTCAAAGTTGGCTAACAATGGAAGATAAAAGGTAGGCTATTTGGGTAAGTGAGCTATATGAAATGATGGCCTCAATCATATAAATTCATTCATACACAAAATAATAGACATATAAAATCAAACAAATTAAATATTAAAATCATAAAAGGAATTCATCACACAAGAACAAACTTTATGGTTGAAGATGTGCAACCATACAACTAATGCTCAAATCTCACTAAGTGTTTTGTTCAAGCTCTTTTCTATGTTCCATAAAAATACTTCAAGCAAGTTCAAAAACAAGTTTTCAAATCTGATTAATGGAATGCCCTAAAAGAGATTTCTTGAAAATTCTTTGTTGTTTTACCAAACTTATTTACTATATTAGGCAACATACAAATAAAACTATAAGCAAACTATATATATATATATATATATATATATATATATATATTCCTTTGGGAATATAGTTTAATGATAATAACTATATTCCTATTTCTACAGTACAAGTTGATATAAATTTGAATTTATTACAAAATTTCGAGATTAGAATCTAATCTTCTCCTAAGTTGATCCCGAAGCAATCGTCTTCATTTTGATTATAACCACTTGAGGATTCTGCTAATGAAGGAGGATCTTCTTTGTGTGCTTTATCTTCTTCAATCATCTGCATGATTTGCTGAAGATGTTTTGTTAGAGTTTCTTTTGATTGGGCTCCTGCTAGGGCTACAGCAATTTGGGCTTTCTCGTCGAGAAATATTGATGCTTCATGATCAAAAGGTTTGGTGAACTTAGGGCGTTCGTTGAACCATCTTCGAACTGTGTCCGGGTGAGCCATGGCTGCATCGAACTGAGACCACCATTTGACGTAAGCATTTCTTTGAAGCATCGGTGGTGCTTTTGGGTGCTCCTATTTGCCATACCTGTACTGCCATGAGAATACCCAGGCTAGTGAAAAGGCAGAGAAAAATTGGAGCTCTGCTGGAATGCTTGTTTCTTGTTGGTCAAATTTTTTGGTGAAGACTTTGAACCCCTCATCGGCAGGTGGGGGCAAGATTTCTGGTAAAGGGCCAAAGTAATCCCACCATTGAGTAAACCAGTTTGGGAAAATTTGTTGATACTATTTGGGTTTTTACCGAATTGAGTAGGGGTAAGTACTTTTAGGATTTGGATGGTTGAATGGGTTATGTTATTGGTATCTTTGGGGTCTTTATAATATTTTATCGAGACCGAATCTGAATCCACGAGTATGAATTCATAAAACTGTCTGGTTTTATTTATGTCTGTTGGTCTAAAATGGAATCCTGGCGGAAAGACTTTAGGGATCACCTTAAAAGGTGATTTTTCCCAAAATTCAGGTTCTATTAAGAGGACAGATGAGAATTTGTTTTTTGAAATGCATGTGGATTGTTGTTTTGGTTGGGTGTTTAAAGGCTGAGATTGAATTGACTGGGGTGGTTTTGCTTGGGTGATTGTTTTTTCTTTTGGGTCATTACAAATGGTTTTTTGAGCTGCCACTTGTGAGATAAGTTTGGTCAGGTCTATTTCTTCATCATCTGAGCTATCACATAGATCAGCCCAGGATTTTTTATGAAGTTTTGAAAGGCCTGAATCTTGTAAGGCCAATAGGGTTTGGATTGGGAAAGCGTAGTCTGCTTTTGTTTGTTTTGCCGTTTGGCTACTTGGGGGTTGAGTAGATGACTCAATTATATTTTTTGTAAGCCGAGTAGATGACTCGGTTGGCTCTTGGGTTATTGGGGTAGGTTGTTGGGTAGATGACCCAGTTGGGGTACTTGACCCTATTTTTTTAATTGGCCCTAGTAGGGCTAGGCGAACGCCTCTGCCTCTTACTGAGGCTAATGTTGCCTTTTTAGGCATTGTCCCCTTGCTTGTCCCCCTGCAAATATTCACGTGTGAGAAAGTCAGAGAGAGAGTTTGAATTGCCCTTGATGTGCTCAATATCAAAGTCAAAAATGCTTAATATAGCTTGCCACCTGGCAAAAATTTATTTTGATGCAAGATTTTTAACATCATTTTGTAAAACTTCTTTAGCCGATTTGCAATCAACTTGGACTAAAAATTTTTTATTGAGCAAGTCAGATTGAAATTTTGGGATGCATAAGACAATGGCTAAAATTTCCTTTTTGATAGTGGAATAGCTTTGTTGAGTACTATTCCAATGTTTGGATGTAAATTCAATGATACATTCTTTATCATGCAATTTTTATTTTAAGATACCACCATATCCCAAATCAGATGCATCTGTTTCAACTATTTTGAATGCATGAGGAACAGGAAGGTAAAGACAAGGGAGGTTGTGAACTTTGGTTTTAAGAAATCTGATGATATCAGAATGTTTTTTCGTCCATGGCGGAGGATTCTTCTTAAGCCTATCATGAAGAGGCTTAATGAGGTTGTTAAGATTTGGGATGAAATTCGAGACATAATTAAGGCATCCTAGGAACCTCTGGAGTTGAGGTTTGTCAAGGATATAGTCTGGGAACTTTTTTGCAAACAAAATTGATCGTTCGATTGGGGTTATAGTTCCTTGGGAAATCATGTGACCCAGAAAATGAATTTTTGTTTGGAAAAGGATAATTTTTTATTTTGAAACCGTAAGTCCGTTATTCTGGATGATGTACATAAAAGTTTTAACATGTTTGAAATGTTCTTCTAAAGTTTTAGAGAAGATTAAAACATCGTCTATGTAAACAATTGCAAAGTTTGAATATAGGTAAAAGATATTGTTTATAATTTTTTGAAATTCAGATGGGGCATTTTTCAGACCAAACGTCATTACATTCCATTCATATTGACCAAATGGGACTGTAAATGCAGTTTTATATCTATCAGATTCTTTAATCTGGATTTGCCAAAAACCAAATTTCATATCAAATTTTGAAAAAATATTTGATGAATTTAACCTATTGAGTAAATCCTTTTTTGTTTGGGATAGGATAACAAATCCATTGTAAATCTTGGTTCAACGGTTTGTAATTGATAACAAGTCTGGGAGTTCCTTGTTCTATCTCAGCTTTCTTATTGACATAAAAAGATGAGCAAGACCAAGGACTCTTACTAGGATGAATTAGTCCTTTATTCAAAAGGTCATTAATCTCTTTTTGACAATGCTGCAAAAGCTACTCATTCATTTGAATAGGGCGGGCTTTTGTAGGGATTTTTGATTCTTTGAAACCTTTTTCATAGGAAAGATCAACAATGCGTTCTTTCCTATTTCAGAAGGCATGAGGCAGATCAGAACAAATAGACTTTTCAATTTGATTTGAAAGAATTTTGATTTTTCCTTGAATCCTTGGTTGAGAAAGTTGTGATTCAAGGGTTTTGAAAGAGATTTACTCTTTCAAAAAACAAATCTGTTTGGTTTTGGATTCAATTAGGTTAGAGATTTCTGAGTTGATGAATCTAGGAATTCAAAGAAAGTTATATGTCCTCCCACAAAAGAGGTAAGTCCAGGAAAATCTGCTAGGTAAGGAAACAAAAGGATTATAAACGGTGTCCCCAAGACTACATCATTTTTGATATCCTTTTCTATGATGAAGTTAGTTGGAATCCTAAGATTACCCTTTTCAACAAAAGCATCAGTTAATTTGAATTTAATATTTAGTCTTTCACCCGTTATGGAGCTAAGATGTTCAGTAGTATTTTCAAAATATTTTGGGGGGATCAGGCCTTCTTTAATACAATTTGAATCTGCACCTGAGTCAAAGAGTGCGATGGTTTCAAGAATAAAATATTTAACGACAAGTCGGATATTAACATAGTGTTTCATAAAAGACAACACATTTATGATTCTCAAGATTTCTTTTCCCTCATTATCGTTAGAAATTTTATTTTCTTGTTTGTTAGAAAACTCACTTTGGTTTAAAAGAGGATCAAGATCAAGTTCTTCATCATCAGACCCTTCTTGCTGCATTAATTGCGAGAGAATGAGTTGATGATTGTCTTGATTTCTTTTGATCTCTTGGATTTCTCTTTTGAGGTTGTTAACCTCAGTATGGAGATCCTGAATGGTTATGGGATGAATAACTTGTTTTTCTAATTTTTTGAAAATGGGTTTAACATCAAATTTATTACTAAGGACAGGGTTCTTGGGTTTCTTTTCCTTTTGTAAAGATTTTTTTAATTTTAAAAGAAAGTCTTTCTTTTGTTCCGGATTCTCAATAGCCTCTATAACATCAAATAAGAAATCTTGATCTTTAGATAAAACATTAATTTGCTTGACCTCGGAATCTGAGGATGATTCAATATCATCAACTTGGATATTATTGATATCATCCGAGGATTCTGGTCGAGATTCGTCATCTGAACTCTCGATTAAAAGATTGTTAATCTGTTCCTCAATCTGAGGATCAAGGTTCAGATTATTAATCTTTCCTTTTAACCTACAATATTTGCTAACATGTCCTGGTTTTTTACATGTATAGCAAATAATGGGGTTTTTCTGGGGATACTTTTGGAAATTCTTTTGGAAACCTTTTTCATTCTTGGTTCTTTAAAAACTTGTTCTTGGTCTTCTAAAATTCTTTTCAGGATGAGGTCTAAAAACTTTCTGATTAGATGATCTTTTAGATTTCTTTGGATGGCACGCAGAAAGACCAAATTGTTCACAAAAAGTTCCCAAATCAATACGGTTTTGTTTTTTCTCACGAGCAAGTTGCCTTTGGATCTTATCATCTTGATAGATCTTTAGAGCAACCTTTTGAATGAAGGAGATAATTTGGCCATAACTTAATGCATCATAGGGAATTATCCCATCTGGTGTTAAGCTACAAATTTTGTCCCTTACTTTAACCCCCATGGATTTGGGATGTCCAGCTAGGAATTTTTCCTTCCAGAAAGGTTGTTGACTATCTTCTCTGGTGTAGACCCTAGTAAGAAAGGTGTCTTTGTACCATCTAAAGTCAGACAAGGTTTTGCATATGAGATTGGAAAGTAATTCAGCAGAACGATCTTTCCAAATAGATGGATCCCCTATGAAGTGGCTTGCTATAGTAAAGATTAAGGTATTAACTGCATCAGGGATAGGTTCCCCGTTATCAATACAAGGTCATGAACACTTGTAATTCCAGAGTCTTTTTTAAATCCCAAGATCGTGAAACCACTTTGTTTGTCACAAACATGACAAAGGCCAACGTCACGGTCCCAAGGCTCATTAAGTGGGATGAAATTGACCTTCCCCGGTCATGGTCAATTGATCGAGCCATTCCAACGCAACCAAGACAAGCACCTCTCCTGCGAGAGATAAAACAAGATGAAACAGGGAAAGTAGAGATTTTCTTCGACAGACCAAACTCTTTTTCCTCAAGATCTGAAGCAGGAACATCTAATGATTTTGCTTCAGCAAGGAGATCTTTTTCGGTGACTTCTCAATCTCAGTTTTCAAAAATTTCAAGACCCGTACATTCTAAAATTAATATTTCTGGGGTACAAAATGAATCAAACATTTCTCAACCATTTTATCAAACTGATGATGATGTTAATCTAGAATCTACTCAATCTATTCAATCTCCAACATATTCTTCTATGAATGATGGTGCCCATGAATAGCACAGAATTTGTTATAAATAAAGAAGCCCTACGTAAAAATCTTTACTCTAAGGAATATGATCTCCATAGAGAATGGTATTTACGTACATATACTGCTTCTCAAATCTCATTATTCAAAGAAAAATATTACAGTTTTCTCAATGAAGTCAGAATGCATATTCCTTTCTTTGAATGGTTTCATGCTTATTCTATTAAAAATAATATCAATTATCCTTTTAAAAATAAAAAACTTTCGTCATCAGCGAATGTTATTTCAACCTCAAAAGTTAAAGATGGAAATTTAATCAAATCTGAGTTTCTTCCAAAAGGATCTTTTGTTATTTCAAATACGGAAAGATATAGCCCGGTTATGGCCTCTCCATTTAAAACAAAAAATGAAGATGAAGTTGTCGCCCCAAAAGATGTTAAAAATCTCATTGAACAATTAAATTATACTAATAGATTTTTACAATGTCTGGGTGACAACCTTTCATCTTCAGGATCCCTTTTGCCTTTGAAAAATGCTCCTGAAGCCTCTACTTCCAAAACTATTGAAAAATCACTTTTTAAACCTTTCAAAATGAGTAGTAAGGCTAAACAAAGTCTTAAAACTTCTATTTTGAAACAAGAATCCGGTGATTCAGAAGTCACACAAAAGATCGACCAACTTTTAAATCGTCTTACTACTGTCCCTGAAACTCCTACAAACTCTGGTGAATCTACATCTCGGATATAGACTCGTGCGTCCAAAGCCATTAATGTCTTTAACCAAGACGCTAATCAGTCCTCTTCAGATCAAAGTGATGATTCAGGTAAATCATCTCTCAGAGTTAGCCCAATCATGACCAATTCCATGACTAAGTGGAAGGGTTTAACCAAACCCTCTGCGATTAGTTATAATTGTATATCTGCTCCTGATCTAGCTCTTGAAGAACGGGAACTAGATTTTGTCAGCTTCAATGCCAATAATGTCTATGAATGGAACATAGATGGCAAAATCAAATACAATATCATGAGTATGCTTCAGCATATGACTATGGTAGGGACAGTCTATCAAGCTGCTCATGACACCTCTAAGGAAGCAATAGCCAATGCTATTGTTTCTGGATTCTCTTGTCAACTCAAAGGTTGGTGGGATAACTACCTTTCTGATGACTAAAAACAATCAATCTTTTCTGCCATAAAGGTTAACGATCAAAACGAACCCATCCTTGGAGATAACGAGGAATCTATCCCTGATGCAGTTAATACATTAATCTTTACTATAGCAAGCCACTTCATAGGGGATCCATCTCTTTGGAAAGATTGTTCTGATGAATTACTTTCCAATCTCAGATGCAAAACCTTGTCTGACTTTAGATGGTACAAAGATACCTTTCTTACTAGGGTCTACACCAGAGAAGACAGTCAACAACCTTTCTAGAAAGAGAAATTCCTAGCCGGACTTCCCAAATCCCTGGGGGATAAAGTAAGGGACAAAATTCGTGGCTTAACATCAGATGGGATAATTCCCTATGATGCGTTAAGTTATGGCCAAATTATCTCCTTCATTCAAAAGGTTGCTTTAAAGATCTGTCAAGATGATAAGATCCAAAGGCAACTTGCTCGTGAGAAAAAAAAAACCGTATTGATTTGAAACTTTCTATGAATAATTTGGTCTTCCTGTGTGCTATCCAAAGAAATAAAAAAGATCATCCAATCAGAAAGTTTTTAAACCTGATGCACGGAAAACTTGTCTCTCAACAAATCTCCCTTCGGCAAGTGTACCGAATTTGTCATCAAGTAAAAACTCACAATAGAGTGAGGTCGAATCCCATAGGGATTGATTGATCAAGCAACTTTAATTAGAGGAATGTTCTAGTTGAGCGAATTCAGAATTTGAGTTGAGAATTCCAGAAAATAAAATGGCGGGAAGGTAAATGGCAGAAAAAGTAAATGCTAGAAATAAGAGCTGAAAGTAAATGACTGAAAGTAAATTGCAGAATTGTAAATGGGAATAGGGGAATTGCTCATAAAAGTAAATGATAGAAATTAAAGAGAATGGGTAAGATCAGAAATGGGGAGTTCATTGGGCTTAGGAGATGTTGCATTCTCCGGATCAATTTCATTTTCATCTCTTCCTCAATCAATGCACTCATTGATCTCCTTGGCAATCTTAAGTGATCGAATTACAATTTCTTGTAATTCAATCTCTCAAATCTTGATCAATAGCCAATTCCTTGGTCAATTGCTCATGAGAAGAGATGAAGTATGGTCACTGATTATACCACATGCATTTCCCAAATCAAGTGTTGAGAGGATTATAGTCACATATCCATCCAAACCCAATTTGGTCCAGCATGAGAAAGCATTTCTAGCATGATCTCTTCATTCCTCTTTCAAGGTTCAGAAGAGATCCAAGTATGAATAGCTTCTTTTCCAAGATAACTACCCAATTGGATGAAGATCGAAAGCTTTCAAGTAAAATCAAGAGAAAAGATAGAAAAAGAATAATGAAAACTAGTATTGATCCATCAAATTACAACAGAGCTCACTAACCCAATGAAAGGGGTATAGTTGTTCATGGCTCTGGAAAATGAAAACAAAGATGGAGAATACATAATGAAAACTAGAACTGCACAGAAAGTAAAATACAGAGAGTAGTGCTATGCCAAGAGGCTCCCTATAATTTCCAACTCTCCCATTTTAATTCAAAGCTACTCCTATATATACTACTCTTCTGTTCTTCTAGTTCGCTCTTCAAGTCTTGGGTATGGGCCTTTGGATCTTGAGTTTGAAGCAGTTTTCTTCTTCATTGGGCTTAGCTTTATTTGCAGAGAGAAAGTGTGAAGTGGGCAGAGACTTTTAGCTCAGGACGTTAGTGGCGTTAACGTTTAGTGAAAATATGTGTTCGAGAACGTTAGTGACATTCAACTTTTTCACTAACGTTCCTCACCCAAGTAAGAGCCACGTTAACCTCAACGTTAGTGGCACAAACGTTGCCACTAACGTTGCCTCTTTGTCCTTCCCGCACGTTATTGGGACTCACCTTTCCCAATAACGTTGAGAAGTCTCCCCCTTCCTTACGTTAGAGTCCACGTTAACTTAGTTAACGTGGCTCTTTTTAACGTAGGCTTGCCAACCTTCGAGAACGTTAGTGACACTTAACATTGTCACTAACGTTCCAATGTGCCCCTTAGTTCCCACGTTAGAGTCCACGTTAACTAGGTTAACGTGGCTTCTAACGTGGCCATGCTAGCCATCTCCAACATTAGTGATAAAGTTGAATGTCACTAACGTTGGCTCATAATCCCTCTCCTCACGTTAGCTTCCACGTTAACTAAGTTAACGTGGGAGTTAACGTGGCTCATTGTGGCTTGTGTTGGCTCCTTCCAACGTTAGTGACAATGTTTGGTGTCACTAACGTTGTCGACAACCTTTCTTCTTCACGTTAACCTCCACGTTAACTAGGTTACCGTGGGAGTTAACGTGGCTTCTTGGGGATAGTGTGTTCATCCCAACGTTAGTGACAATGTTTGGTGTCACTAACGTTGTCGACCACCTAGTTTCTTCACGTTAGCTTCCACGTTAACTAGGTTAACGTGGGAGTTAACGTGGCTTCTTGTGACTTTGCCAACGTTAGTGAGAAAGTTGAATGACACTAACGTTGGCGTCCCCTTTTCTTCATAACGTTAGAGGCCACGTTAACTTAGTTAACGTGGCAACTAACGTGGCCACTTATGAGCTTGGCCCAATGTTAGTGATAATGTTAAGTGTCACTAACGTTGGCTCCATTTCCTTTCTTCCACATTAGAGTTCTGGTGCATGAAATTGTGATGTCCAGGCTCAAACTATCCCTGGAAATGTGAGCAACTTGGTACGCGTAATCGTGATTACACTTTAATTATGTAAAATTCATGGCTCTTTCTTTCCCTGGCAGTGGCGCCAAGAACATGGTGCCAATACCATGGTTCACAACTTCGATACAACTAACCAGCAAGTGCACTGGGTCGTCCAAGTAATACCTTACGTGAGTAAGGGTCGAATCCCACGGAGATTGTTGGTATGAAGCAAGCTATGGTCACCTTGCAAATCTCAGTTAGGCAGATATAAATTGATAATGGTGTTTTCGAATTTAATATAATAAAATAGGGATAGAAATACTTATGTAATTCGTTGGTGAGAATTTCAGATAAGCGAATGGAGATGCCTTCGTTCCTCTGAACCTCTGCTTTCCTGCTATCTTTATCCAATCAGTCTTACTCCTTTCCATGGCTGGCTTTATGCAAGGGCATCACCGTTGTCAGTGGCTACATCCCCTCCTCTCAGTGAATAATATGCTCACGCACCCTGTCACGGCACGGCTATTCATCTGTCGGTTCTCGATCATGTTGGAATAGGATTCACCCTTCTTTTGCGTCTGTCACTAACGCCCAACAATCGCGAGTTTGAAGCTCGTCACAGTCATTCAATCATTGAATCCTACTCGGAATACCACAGACAAGGTTTAGACTTTCCGGATTCTCTTGAATGCCGCCATCATTCTAGCTTACGCCACGAAGATTCCGATTAAGAGATCTAAGAGATATTCATTCTAGCTTATTTCATGTAGAACGGAAGTGTTTGTCAGGCACGTTTTCATAGAGGAGAATGGTGATGAGCGTCACACATAATCATCACCTTCATCACATTCTTGGGTGCGAATGGATATCTTAGAAGCGAAATAAGATGAATTGAATAGAAAACAATAGTACTTTGCATTAATCTTTGAGGAACAGCAGAGCTCCACACCTTAATCTATGGAGTGTAGAAACTCTACCGTTGAAAATACATAAGTGAAGGTCCAGGCATGGCCGAGATGGCCAGCCCCCTAAAACGTGATCACAGGATCAGAATACAATCCAGGATCCAGGATCTCAAATACAATAGTAAGAGGTCCTATTTATATTAAACTAGCTACTAGGGTTTACATGAGTAAGTAATTGATGCATAAATCCACTTCCGGGGCCCACTTAGTGTGTGCTTGGGCTGAGCTTTGAGTGTTACACGTGCAGAGGCCATTTGTGGAGTTGAACGCCAGTATTTGTGCCAGTTTGGGCGTTCAACTCTGGTTTTGGATCCTTTTCTGGCGCTGGACGCCAGGTTTGGGTAGAAAGCTGGCGTTGAACACCAGTTTACGTCATATATTCTTGGCCAAAGTATGGACTATTATATATTGCTGGAAAGCCCCGGATGTCCACTTTCCAACGCAATTGGGAGCGCGCCATTTCGAGTTCTGTAGCTCCAGAAAATCCACTTTGAGTGCAGGGAGGTCAGAATCCAACAGCATCAGCAGTCCTTCTTCAACCTCTGAATCTGATTTCTGCTCAAGTCCCTCAATTTCAGTCATAAAATACCTGAAATCACAGAAAAACACACAAACTCATAGTAAAGTCCAGAAATGTTAATTTAACATAAAAACTAATGAAAACATCCCTAAAAGTAACTAGATCCTACTAAAAACATACTAAAAACAATGTCAAAAAGCGTATAAATTATCCGCTCATCACAACACCAAACTTAAATTGTTGCTTGTCCCCAAGAACTGAAAATCAAATAGGATAAAAAGAAGAGAATATACTATAAATTCCAAACTATCAATGAAACAGAGCTTCAATCATATGAGCGGGACTTATAGCTTTTTGCCTCTTGAATAGTTTTGGCATCTCACTTTATCCATTGAAGTTCAGAATGATTGGCATCTATAGGAACTTCAGATTTCGAATAGTGTTATTGACTCTCCTAGTTCAGTATGATAATTCTTGAACACAGCTTCTTTATGAGTCTTGGCCGTGGCCCTAAGCACTTTGTTTTCCAGTATTACCACCGGATACATAAATGCCACAGACACATAATTGGGTGAACCTTTTCAGATTGTGACTCAGCTTTGCTAAAGTCCCCAATTAGAGGTGTCCAGGGTTCTTAAGCACACTCTTTTTTTGCTTTGGACCTTGACTTTAACCGCTCAGTCTCAAGTTTTCACTTGACACCTACACGCCACAAGCACATGGTTAGGGACAGCTTGGTTTAGCCGCTTAGACCAGGATTTTATTCCTTTAGGCCCTCCTATCCACTGATGCTCAAATCCTTGGGATCCTTTTTATTGCCCTTGCCTTTTGGTTTTAAGGGTTATTGGCTTTTTGCTCTTGCCTCTTGGTTTTAAGAGCTTTTGGCTTTTTCTGCTTGCTTTTCTTTCTATTATTTTTTTTTCGCCTATTTATTTTTTTTTTTCTTCTGCAAGCTTTGCTCTTTGCTGCTTTTTCTTGCTTCAAGAATCATTTTTATGATTTTTCAGATTATCAAATAACATGTCTCCTAGTCATCATTCTTTCAAGAGCCAACATATTTAACATTCTTTAAACAACAACTTCAAAAGACATATGCACTGTTCAAGCATTCATTCAGAAAACAAGAAGCATTGTCACCACATCAATATAATTAAACTAAGTTCAAGGATAAGTTCGAAACTCATGTACTTCTTGTTCTTTTGAATTAAAACATTTTTCATTTAAGAGAGGTGATGGATTCATAGGACATTCATAACTTTAAGACAAAGTTACTACTACTGATGATCATGTAATGAAGACACAAACATAGATAAGCACATAACATAGAAAACGAAAAACAGAAGAAATAAGAACAAGGAATGAATCCACCTTAGTGATGGTGGCGTTTCCTTCTTGAGGAACCAATGATGTCCTTGAACTCTTCTATGTCTCTTCCTTGTCTTTGTTGCTCCTCCTTCATTGCTTTTAGATCTTCTCTGATTTCATGAAGGATGATGGAGTGCTCTTGATGTTCCACCCTTAGTTGCTTCCAATAATTGTGTGGAAGAAAATGTATCCCCTGAGGTATCTCAGGGATCTCTTGATTTGCAGTCAAATGTTCTACCACTGAGCTATAGACCCTTGATGAAAGCTTTTGTCTTCCCTTTCCTCTTTCTAGAGGTTTCTCTGGCCTTAGGTGCCATCAATGGTTATGGAAAAAACAAAAAAGCTATGCTTTTACCACACCAAACTTAGAATGTTGCTCGCCCTCGAGCAAAAGAAGAAAGAATAGATGAAGAAGAAGAAGAAATGGAGGAGATGGATGGGAGTGTGTATTCGGCCATATGGGTGGGATTGGGTGGGAAAGAGATGTTGAATTTTGAAGGTAGTGGGTGTATGGATGTGAGTGGTAAATGGAAAACAGAAGGGATGATCATGAATGGAAAGAGAGATGATGAGGTAGGTGGGGATCCTGTGGGGTCCACAGATCCTGAGGTGTCAAGGCATTTACATCCCTGCACCAATTTAGGCATGTAAAATGCCCTTGCACACAACTCTGGGCGTTCAGCGCCAGGTTGGTGCCCATTTTGGGCGTTCAACGCCCATTTGCTGCCATTTCTGGCGTTGAACGCCAGAACCATGCTTGTTCTGGGCGTTCAGCGCTAAGATGCTGCCCATTCTGGGCGTTCAGCGCCAGAACCATGCTCTGTTCTGGCGTTTGAACGCCAGACAGATGCTCCTCCAAGGTGTGATTTTCCTTCTGCTGTTTTTGATTCCATTTTTGATTTTTTTGTTTATTTTGTGACTCCACATGATCATGAACCTATAAAGACATATAATTAAGAAAAATATAGTTAGATAAATAAAAATTGGGTTGCCTCTCAACAAGCGCTTCTTTAATGTCAATAGCTTGACAGTGGGCTCTCATGGAGCCTCACAGATGTGCAGAGCTTTGTTGAGACTCTCCAACACCAAACTTAGAGTTTGGATATGGGAGCTCAACGCCAAACTTAGAGTTTGGTTGTGGCCTCCCAACAACAAACTTAGAGTTTGACTGTGGGGGCTCTGGTTGACTCTGCTTTGAGAGAAGTTTTTTCTGCTTCTTCTCCATGGTTGCAGAGGAAGATCCTTGAGTTTTAAACACAAGGGAGTCCTCATTCCATTGAAGGACTATTTCACCTCTGTCAACATCAATCACAGCTCTTGCTGTGGCCAGGAAAGGTCTTCCTAGGATGATGGATTCATTCTCTTCCTTTCTAGTATCCAGGACTATGAAATCAGCAGGGATGTAAAGGCCTTCAACCTTTACTAACACGTCCTCTACTTGTCCATAAGCCTGTTTTCTTGAACTGTCTGCCATCTCTAATGAGATTTTAGCAGCTTGCACCCCATAGATTCCCAGTTTCTCTATTACAGAGAGGGGCATGAGGTTTATTCCTGAACCAAGGTCACACAGAGCCTTAAAGATCATGGTGCCTATGGTACAGGGTATTATGAACTTTTCAGGATCCTGTCTCTTCTGAGGCAATGTCAGTTGATCCAGATCACTTAGTTCATTGATGAACAAGGGAGGTTCAACTTCCCAAGTATCAATGCCAAATAATTTGGCATTCAGCTTCATGATTGCACCAAGAAACTTGGCAGTCTGCTCTTCAGTAACATCCTCATTCTCTTCAAAGGAAGAATACTCATCAGAGCTCATGAAGGGCATAAGGAGGTTCAATGGGATCTCTATGGTCTCTAGATGAGCCTCAGAGTCCTTTGGTTCCTCAGAGGGAAGCTCCTTATTGATCACTGGACGTCCCAGGAGGTCTTCCTCCTTGGGATTCACGTCCTCCACTCCCCTTGTAGGTTCGGCCATGGTGCTTATGTCAATGGCGTTGCACTCTCCTTTTGGGTTCTCTTCTGTATTGCTTGGGAGAGTATTGGGAGGGATTTCAGTGATCCTTTTACTCAGCTGGCCCACTTGTGCTTCCAGATTTCTAATGGAAGATCTTGTTTCATTCATGAAGCTCACAGTGGCCTTGGATAGATCAGAGACTAGATTTGCTAAATTAGAAGCATTTTGTTCAGAGTTCTCTGTCTGTTGCTGAGTGGATGATGGAAAAGGTTTATTATTGTTAAACATGTTTCTTCCACCATTATTAAAGCCTTGTTGAGGCTTTTGATCCTTCCATGAGAAATTTGGATGATTTCTCCATGATGAGTTATAGGTGTTTCCATAAGGTTCACCTAAGTAATTTACCTCTGCTATTGCAGGGTTCTCAGGATCATAAGCTTCTTCTGCATAAGAAGCCTCTTGAGTACTGTTGGATGCAGCTTGCATTCCATGCAGACTCTAAGAGATCATATTGACTTGCTGAGTCAATATTTTATTCTGAGCCAATATGGCATTCAGAGTATCAATTTCAAGAACTCCTTTCTTCATAGGCGTCCCATTATTCACAGGATTCCTTTCAGAAGTGTACATGAACTGGTTATTAGCAACCATGTCAATGAGTTCTTGAGCTTCTGCAGGCGTTTTCTTTAGGTGAATGGATCCACCTGCAGAAGTGTCCAGTGACATCTTTGATAGCTCAGATAAACCATCATAGAATATATCCAGGATGGTCCATTCTGAAAGCATGTCAGAAGGACACTTTTTGGTCAACTGTTTGTATCTTTCCCAAGCTTCATAGAGGGATTCACCTTCTTTCTGTCTGAAGGTTTGAACATCAGCTCTAAGCTTGCTCAGCTTTTGAGGAGGAAAGTACTTGGCTAGGAAAGCCGTGACCAGCTTATCCCAAGAGTTCAGGCTATCTTTAGGTTGAGAGTCCAACCAGATTCTAGCTCTGTCTCTTACAGCAAAAGGGAAAAGCATGAGCCTGTAGACTTCAGGATCTACTCCATTAGTCTTAACAGTATCACATATCTACAAGAATTCAGTTAAGAACTGAAAAAGATCTTCAGATGGAAGTCCATGAAACTTGCAGTTCTGCTGCATCAGAGAAACTAATTGAGGTTTCAGCTCAAAGTTGTTTGCTCCAATGGCAGGAATGGAGATGCTTCTTCCATGTTAATTGGAATTAGGTGCAGTAAAGTCACCAAGCATCTTCCTTACATTTTTATTATTTTCGGCTGCCATCTCCTCTTCCTGTTCGAAAATTTCTGAAAGGTTATCTCTGGATTGTTGTATTTTAGCTTCTCTTAATTTTCTCTTTAGAGTCCTTTCAGGTTCTGGATCTGTTTTAACAAGAATGTTCTTGTCCTTGCTCCTGCTCATATGACAAAGAAGAGGGCACAGAAAAATAATAATAATAGAAATCCTTTATACCACAGTATAGGAATTCCTTTGTGAGTGGAAGAAAAGAGAGGGAGACAAAGAATGTAATGTAATGGAAGAAACACATCTGTGAGGAGGGTTGAGATGTGAGATGAGATGTTAGTAAATGAATAAATAAATAGAATAAGATGGGAGAGGGAGAATTTTCAAAAAATATTTTTGAAAAAGAGTTAGTGATTTTCGAAAATGGTTTTTGAAAAAAAGTTAGTATTTTTCAAAAATTTTTAAAATCAAAAATAAAAATAAGAATAATTAGTTAATTAAAAAGAAATTTTTGAAAAAGAGGGAAGATATTTTCGAAAATTAGAGAGAGAGAGTTAGTTAGGTAGTTTTGAAAAAGATAAGAAACAAACAAAAAGTTAGTTAGTTAGTTAAAACAAATTTTGAAAAGATAAGAAGTTAGGAAGTTAGAAAAGATATTTTGAAATCAAATTTTTGAAAAAGATAAGATAAGAAGATATTTTTGAAAAGATATGATAAAAATTAGTTTTTGAAAAAGATTTGATTTTTAAAATCACAATTAATGACTTGATTCACAAGAAATCACAAGATATGATTCTAGAACTTAAAGTTTGAATCCTTCTTAACAAGCAAGTAACAAACTTGAAATTTTTGAATCAAAACATTAATTGTTATTGTTATTTTCGAAAATTTGATATAAAAATAAGAAAAAGATTTTTGAAAAATATTTTTGGAATTTTCGAAAATAACTAAGAATTTTGAAAAAGATTTGATTTTTGAAAAAAGATTTTGAAAAAGATAAGATTTTCAAATTGAAAATTTGATTTGACTCATGAGAAACAATTTGATTTTAAAAATTTTTGAAAAAGTCAATCCAAATTTTCGAATTTGATGAGAGAAAAAGGGAAAGATATTTTTTTTTTGACTTTTGAATTTTTATGATGCAAGAGAAAAACACTAAAATGATGCAATGCATGAAATTTTTAGATCAAAACATGTGATGCATGCAAGAATGCTATGAATGTCAAGATGAACACCGAGAACACTATGAATGTCAAGATGAACATCATAGACACAATTTTGAAAAATTTTTAATGCAAAGAAAACATGCAAGACACCAAACTTAGAATTCTTTAATGCTTAGACACTAAGAATTCAAGAATGCATATGATAAACATGAAAAGACACAAAACAAAAAATCATCAAGATCAAACAAGAAGACTTACCAAGAACAACTTGAAGATCATGAAGAACACTATGAATGCATGAAATTTTCGAAAAATGCAAGATGCATATGCAAGTGACACCAAACTTATGATATGACTCAAGACTCAAACAAGAAACACAAAATATTTTTTTGATTTTTATGATTTTCTAAATTTTTTTGTATTTTTTTCGAAAATTATTATGAAAAAGAAAAATAAGGATTCCAAAATTTTTAATATGAATTCCAGGAATCTTATGCTCTTTAGTCGAAAGCTTCAGTCCAGGAATTAGACATGGCTTACTAGCTAGCCAAGCTTTTAGCAAACATAGATACCTCACATGTATACAACAGCTGATATTTCATCCAACTTCATATACTTATGAGTGGAAGCCTCAGTCGAAAAGAATTTAGACATGGCTTTATAGCCAGCCAGGCTTCACATGCTTCATGAAACACTAGAATTCATTCTTAAAAATTTTGAATAAAAATATATTTTTTTGAAAACAATTTTTTTTTTCGAAAACAGGTGAGAAAATTTTGAAATATTTTTGAAAAATTTTTGAAAGGAAAACGAAAAGAAAATTACCTAATCTGAGCAACAAGATGAACCGTCAGTTGTCCAAACTCAAACAATCCCCGGCAACGGCGCCAAAAACTTGGTGCATGAAATTGTGATGTCCAGGCTCAAACAATCCCTGGCAACGTGAGCAACTTGGTACGCGTAATCGTGATTACACTTTAATTATGTAAAATTCATGGCTCTTTCTTTCCCTGGCAGTGGCGCCAAGAACATGGTGCCAATACCATGGTTCACAACTTCGATACAACTAACCAGCAAGTGCACTGGGTCGTCCAAGTAATACCTTACGTGAGTAAGGGTCGAATCCCACAGAGATTGTTGGTTTGAAGCAAGCTATGGTCACCTTGCAAATCTCAGTTAGGCAGATATAAATTGATAATGGTGTTTTCGAATTTAATATAATAAAATAGGGATAGAAATACTTATGTAATTCGTTGGTGAGAATTTCAGATAAGCGAATGGAGACGCCTTCGTTCCTCTGAACCTCTGCTTTCCTGCTATCTTTATCCAATCAGTCTTACTCCTTTCCATGGCTGGCTTTATGCAAGGGCATCACCGTTGTCAGTGGCTACATCCCCTCCTCTCAGTGAATAATATGCTCACGCACCCTGTCACGGCACGGCTATTCATCTGTTGGTTCTCGATCATGCTGGAATAGGATTCACCCTCCTTTTGCGTCTGTCACTAACGCCCAACAATCGCGAGTTTGAAGCTCGTCACAGTCATTCAATCATTGAATCCTACTCGGAATACCACAGACAAGGTTTAGACTTTCCGGATTCTCTTGAATGCCGCCATCATTCTAGCTTACGCCACGAAGATTCCGATTAAGAGATCTAAGAGATATTCATTCTAGCTTATTTCATGTAGAACGGAAGTGTTTGTCAGGCACGTGTTCATAGAGGAGAATGGTGATGAGCGTCACACATAATCATCACCTTCATCACGTTCTTGGGTGCGAATGGATATCTTAGAAGCGAAATAAGATGAATTGAATAGAAAACAGTAGTACTTTGCATTAATCTTTGAGGAACAGCAGAGCTCCACACCTTAATCTATGGAGTGTAGAAACTCTACCGTTGAAAATACATAAGTGAAGGTCCAGGCATGGCCGAGATGGCCAGCCCCCTAAAACGTGATCACACGATCAGAATACAATCCAGGATCCAGGATCTCAAATACAATAGTAAGAGGTCCTATTTATAATAAACTAGCTACTAGGGTTTACATGAGTAAGTAATTGATGCATAAATCCACTTCCGGGGCCCACTTAGTGTGTGCTTGGGCTGAGCTTTGAGTGTTATACGTACAGAGGCCATTTGTGGAGTTGAACGCCAGTATTTGTGCCAGTTTGGGCGTTCAACTCTGGTTTTGGATCCTTTTCTGGCGCTGGACGCCAGGTTTGGGTAGAAAGCTGGCGTTGAACGCCAGTTTACGTCGTCTATTCTTGGCCAAAGTATGGACTATTATATATTTCTGGAAAGCCCTGGATGTCTACTTTCCAACGCAATTGGAATAGCGTCATTTCGAGTTCTGTAGCTTCAGAAAATCCACTTTGAGTGCAGGGAGGTCAGAATCCAACAACATCAGCAGTCCTTCTTCAACCTCTGAATCTGATTTCTGCTCAAGTCCCTCAATTTCAGTCAGAAAATACCTGAAATCACAGAAAAACACATAAGCTCATAGTAAAGTCCAGAAATGTGAATTTAACATAAAAACTAATGAAAACATCCCTAAAAGTAACTAGATCCTACTAAAAACATACTAAAAACAATGTCAAAAAGCGTATAAATTATCCACTCATCAAGTTCACGTTAGCTTAGTTAACGTGACTCTTAACGTGGGCAATGATGGCTTCGAGAGCGTTATTGGCAATTACTTTTCTCATTAACTTTGCAAGTTACTCCCATTCCACGTTAGTGTTAACTTTAGTGTAACTAACGTAGCCACTAGTGTGGTTCTTCTTTGCTTCCTTTGTCTTGAAATCAAGCAATAAAGTGCATCAAAGTTCTAGTCCAAGTCATGGGAAATGCAACATCCAATTTGTCATTAAATTCATGCAAAATCCTCATGAAATCATGTAAAGTGCACAATGTATGCTTGAATCAAGATGTAAGTGAATATCTACCCAAAACTAGCTTATTTCCTAAGTAAATGCATGAAACTACCCTAAAAATAGTAAAGAAGAGGTCAGTGAAACTGGCCAAAATGCCCTGGCATCACAACACCAAACTTAAAGCTTGCTTGTCCCTAAGCAAGTACTGGAACAAGAGAATGATGAATGGAATGCCAAGAGAAATGAGTCATTCTTGTGGAAGTCATGTCCCTGGTTTTATGGTGGTTTCATGCATAGCAACTTAGGTTCATTCCTGGCTTTCAGACCTTTATCATGTCCTAGAATACTCACTATGATTGTATCCCATGAGACTTTTATTCATTGATCCTTTTGTTGTTATTTCAGGGCTTATTTTTGTTCTTAAGCTAAGTGCTCTGTAAGGGGGCAACTCTTTAAAATAAGCTTTCAGCCAACACTCACGAACCAGTTGGTTCAAGGTGCTAGGTGTTGAAGCACCCCTAAGGACTTACTTGCTCAAGTCTCTCCCCCCATACATACACACCACAGGCACATAGTTTATTTATTTTCTTTTCTTGAGACCTTGGTGTCCAGCACCTCTTTGGTTACTAAATGCTCTGTATTGAGGGTTACTCTTGATTGTGAACTTTCAGCTGATAATCCCGAGTTAGTTAACCCAAGTTACCAAGTGATAAGGCACCCCTAAGAGCTTATTCATCCAAGTAGATCCCTCACACAGGAGCACCACAGACACATGCCTCAAGATTAAAAACCATTGGTGCCTAGCCTTATTGCTTGTTCTTTTTCTTTTATTCCTCAACTTTGATTGTTCTTTCCCTTTTTCTTATTAGGATCTTCTTATTCAGCTAGTCTCATGGGGTGTGTCTCAAGCACAGTATTCATGACAGATAGTTGTCCTCCCACCTTATGGTTGAACCAACTTAGCTAACTTATGACTATACCATAAACTCATGAACTTACTCCATAGTATGAACTCCTCTCTGGTCTTTTGTAAACACTCATTCTCTTTTTCATTTGATTCAAAAGGGACAAGCATACAAGTAAGCAAAGTAAGGATGCGGTGACATAAAGACTAGCACACAGAGACCTCTTCAACACAAAAACTTAAAAGACAGAATTTAAAAAGGTTCAAACATAACATGGAAGTAAGTTCTATTTCATACAAGATCTTCCTTATTCAAAGCATGGAAGAAGATGGACCAAAGAAGGAACGTCACCACCTTTTACTCTTGTGGATGCCCATGCTTTCCTCCTTGTTTGTCTTCTTTGTGTCCTCTTGCAGTCCCTCGCATCCGTGCCAATCTTGCTTGCTTCTAATCCTCAAGTGCCTTCTTCACTGATTCATTACTCTCTTCCACCTTTTGTTTTTCTTCTCGTGCTAATTCATCCCTCATTTCTTCATACCTTGTGATTCCTGGATGCAATATAGGCAGCTGTCCTACCAAGTAACCGAGCCTGGCTTGAGTATTTATATGATGCCCAGTCTCGCTCAGGTAAACTCCTTCTGTGAATGCCCTTTGCTCGTCCAATAGTTCAGCCTGTTCTATCTGTCTTCGATGCATCTCATGTATATGTGTACCTTGATGTGCTTGGATGTTGATTAGCCTCTGGATGGATTCTTGTTGCTCGTTTTGCCTTTGTTCCATCCTGTGGAATGTTTCACCCCATTGTTGCCCTTGACTCAGTTGCTGATCCATCATTTGCTTTTGCCACTCCCCTTGTTGAGTCTTCCATCTTGAGAGCGACTCCTCTTGCTACCCCATCATCTATAGTTGAAGCTCTCTCTGTGCTCCTTGGCTTTCCAAATATTGTCGAGATAGTCCATCAATGGCTTCCTGCAATTCATGCATATCTAAGGTGGATGGTGCTTGCCCCTCTAAGACTTGTCCTTCCACTACTTGAGGGGCTGTCCTTTTCCTTTGCTTCCGTTGAGGCAGGGGGGATGCGATAGCATGCATTCGTCGAACGGTTATTGGAATGCCCTCTTTTATCCATACGGGGTCCTCATCTTCAAACCACCCCAGCTTTCTTGCACAGTCGGTAAATAGTGCTGGGGTAACCTAACATTCCTCTTGAGTCGCTTTTCTCTGCCATTTTTCTAATGCCTTCTGCTATGAGTTCATGAACCTTGATTTCTCCTCCTTTGAGTATGCAGTGTACCAGTGTGGCTCTCTTGAGATTCACCTCCGAGTTGTTCGCTGCTGGGAGGATAGACCTCCTTACAATTTCGAACCACCCCTTTGTTTCCGGAGTAAGATCTGCTCTCTTGATGAACCTTGGTCTCCTATCTGCATATCTTTTCCAGTCAGCTCCTGGTACACAAATGTCTTGCACTATCTGGTCATGATTAGGGTTGTTGTCCATTCTTGAATGATAACTCTTTTCTTCAAACGGTATGGACCACAGTTTTAATGCCTTCATGACACTCATGGGACCAAAATCCACAATCTTTCCTCTCACAAAGCTTGTATATGACTCATCTGCCTTATCATATCGGACCGCATTTGCATAAAACTCTCTTATAAGATTTGCATTCACCTTAATGACCGGATCAGTGAGGAGCTCCCATCTTCTCTTTTCTACCTTCTTTGTGATTTCGGGACACTCAGTTTTCCTAACTTGAAATCCCAGCTCATAAATGATCTCCTTATCCACCATCCACCCGTATTGCAATGCATGGTGCAAGCTTCTAAATCTCTTTTCATCATACGGGTGTTGCTCCATAAGTTCCTTTTCCTTCCTTCTTTTAGAGCTCGAAGATGCCATGAATGGGGGTTAATGTGTGAAGTTGGCAATGGTGTGGAGACTTTTGGTTGTTTAGGGTTGAGTGCAATGAAGGGAGTGAAGGGGAATCCAAAATAGAGAGGTGTGCAGAGTGGGGTACGGAACAAGGATCACTTATATAGAGAGGTTGTGAGTGAATGGAGGGTGTGGATTGATGGAGTGGTTGTTTGATGGATGGTTGGGGTTCTGCATGGAGAAAGGACAAGGATCATCACTTTATGATGGAGATTGCTCGGTCTTCAAGGGTCTCCTTTCTTCAATGTTGCATGGTAACATTTTCCAATACATTCCTTCTTGAGACAAGTGTGTAGTCCCTCTTCATGAAGTGGCCGAGCCCTTCTCATTCAATTGTACAATCAATCTCCTTCAATGTTCCTCTCCTTTTCCTAAAAAGATAAAAGAAGAAAAGGAAGAATTAATCCTCATAAAAAAACAATTTAAACTTTCGGCTAGAATAATAAAAAGAAGAAAAGATTTTGTTTATTCATGAACTCCAACTAACTAACTAACTGTGTATCCTTATATGCACATTGGTGGCACCATGGGGTGACACCAAACTTAGTTTGGAGCACTGTGATGAAAAGTTTTGTTCAAAGCTCCAAGACTAGCATGCTCTCAGTTGCATTCATGCTTTCTTGGCACGCTTTGAACACTAAACTTGTTCTTCACTATATACTGCAATATAAGGACTTCACCAAGTGTTTGTCAAGTTTAGGTTGGAATTCATGAATATTGACTTATTCACTAGTAAAAGCTCATAAAACATGGGTTGCCTCTCATGAAGCGCTTCTTTAGCGTCACTAGCTTGACGTTTCTCCTTCATCAGGGAGGTTGATAATGCTTCAAGTCCTCCCCTCTTGCCTTGGACTTATATCCATTGGTTGTATCAATGATCTCTACATGTTCCAAGGAGAGAACTCTGTTGATAGTGAAGACTTTAGGTAACTGAGATGGTACAGTAGGGAGATTAGGGGGGATATCTGAGAAGTAAACTAAGATCACTTTATCTCCTAGAGAGAAGTCTTCCGTAGGGATCTTCTTGTTCCTCCACCCCCTTGGTACCTTCTTTGTCCCTTTTGATGTTGCCTTGCTCTTGGTGACTTCTTCTTCTAAGGGAATTTTGTTGTTGTCTTTACATGTCTCTGGTGGTTTAGGTTCCTCCAGCTTTTCCTTGAGTTGTGACAACTGCTTATTTCCTTGTTCATCAACCCAGGGCTTTCCCAGATGGGCTGGTTGTGCTTCAGTGCTTGCTTCCTCTGTCAGCATCTCATTATGATCTTTGCTTGGTTATTTGTTTTCTTGGTCTGCTTCTTGCGAGAGTTTGAAGACATTAAAGTTGAGTCGTTTATCATGGATCCTCAATATTAGCTCCCTTCGCTCCACATCTATGAGTGCTCTGGCTGTAGCTAGGAATGGTCTTCCCAATATGATTGGGTGAGTGTGACTCTCTTCCATGTCCAAGATGACAAAGTCTGTGGGAAGAAAGTATTTCCCAACCTTTAACAACACGTTTTCCACCACCCCTATTGCTTGTTTTTGAGTTTTGTCAGCCAGCCTGATGACTACATCTGTGGGCAATATCTCATTGATCTGCAGCCTCTTCACCAGGGATAAGGGCATTAAGTTGATGCTTGCTCCCAAATCGCAAAGTTCTCTATCAAATATTGTTTCCCCTATGGCACAGGGGACATAAAAACTCCCTGGATCTTTTCTTTTTGTAGGCAACTGCGGTTGAATGAGGGTACTGCACTCCTTGTTCATCACTATAGTTTGGCCTCCCTTGAGTGAGCTTTTCCTGGGAAGCAGCTCCTTCATATACTTGATGTATGCGGGCATTTGTTGAATAGTCTTGATGAATGGTATGTTGACATGCAGAGATGCAAACAAGTCAAGAAATCTTGAGTATATTCTCTTCTCCACAGCACCATTGAGCAGTTGAGGAAAAGGTGCATAGAGTCTCAGCAGCTCCTGTTGTGAGATTTCGGGTTCTTGATGATCTTTTTCCTTCTTCTCTACTGAGGTATCTTCAGGTTGTTCTGACATATTTCTTGGCTTGTCCTCAATCTCCTTATCACTTATAGTGACCATCTTGCAATCTTCCCATCTTACTTTCTTTGTTTCACCTCTCAGATTCTTCTCTGTGTCACTTGGGAATCCATCTGTGGGTTTGGGAATCTGCTTAGAGAGATACCCCACTTGGGATTCCAGCCTTTTGATTGTGTCTCCCTGGTTTTTGAAGTTGGTTCGCACTTCCTCCTTGAATACCTTGTTGTCTTGAATCTCTTTGCCTATGCCTTCAAGTAGATTCTCAATCCTTGAGAGTCTTTCATCAAATGATGATAAGTCAGGCTGAGAAGGGTTATTTTGGCCTTGATATGAATGTGGAGAGGTGTTGTTATGGGGGTGTTGATATGGTCTAGATGTGAAGTGTTGGTGGGCTGCATTGTTTGGATTTGGGCGTCTTTGATCAAGGCTTTGGTCTTGTTGATTTCCCCACCCAAAGTTTGGGTGATTCCTCCATCCAGGGTTGTAGGTCTTAGAGTATGGATCATGGTTTTATCTAGGTGAATTTTCAATGTAGTTGGCTTGCTCCTGACTTCCCTCTGCTTCTTCATTCACTCCTTCTTGGGTTGTTGATGAAGTGGTGATTGCTGCTACTTGGTTCCTCTCCATCTTCTTGGTGAGATCAGCCAGCTGTTGGATAATGAGCTTGTTTTGGGCCAGCAGAACATCTACATTGTTTAGCTCCATTACTCCTCTTGTGTTCCCTCTTTCGGAAGCATAGAAGTAGTCATTCTCTGCTACAGTTTCAATGACATCTATGGCCTCCTCAATGGTCTTCTTCTTGTTCAAAAATCCTCCGGATGAATGGTCTACGGCCTTCTTTGACTCATAAGAGAGCCCTTCATAGAAAATGTGCAGCTGCACCCATTCATTGAACATATCTGGTGGGCACCTCCTTGTTAGGTCTTTAAACCTCTCCCATGCTTCATATAGAGTCTCACCATCTTGTTGCCTGAAAGTTTGGACCTCAGCTCTCAGCCTATTGATTCGTTGAGGAGGGTAAAATCTTGCTAAAAATTTGTTTACCACATCCTCCCAGGTTGTCAAGCTCTCTTTTGGGAAAGACTCCAGCCACTTGGCTGCCTTATCCTTGAGTGAGAATGGAAATAAGAGCAGTCTATAGGCGTCAGGATGAACACCATTAGACTTCACTGTGTCACATATTCTCAGGAAGGTGGTTAAATGTTGATTGGGGTCTTCTTGGACACTCCCTCCGAACGAACAGTTGTTCTGAACAAGGGTGATGAGCTGTGGTTTTAGTTCAAAATTGTTGGCATGGATGGTTGGCTTTTGAATGCTACTTCCACAATTTCCTTGGTTTGGATTGATGTAAGAGCCTAAAACTCTTCTATCCTCCCCAGCATGATTTGCTTGACCTCCTCCGCCAATGTTGTGAGCCTCTTCCTCATGATGGTTTTCCATGTTTTCTTCCATGTTTGGTTCAAAGTATTCCTCAAAGTGTTCCTCATCTTCTTCAGCACCAACTACAGGTTTTTCTCTTGCCTCCCTCCTTAGTCTAAGGAAGGTTCTCTCAGGTTTAGAATCAAAGGAAGTTGAAGCCCCGCTTCTTCTCCCTGTCATACAACCAACAAGTACAAGCAAAGAGAATAGGTGCAGAAAGTATATTTGTCAGAATTACTGTTAGTGTGAGTGATGCAATATATCAAACAGTTAGTGGGTTAGTAAAATGAATGGTAAATAACAAAGAAAAAGTAGGGGGAAGGGAAGAAATTAACTACAACAGAAAGTAAATGACTCAAACAGAAAATTAAATCAAACAAAAATAAAATGCTCAATCTAGTGATCCTCCAATTTAATCATTGTTGATGCACAATCAATCCCCGGCAATGGCGCCATAAACTTGATGCACGGAAAACTTGTCTCTCAACAAATCTCCCTTCGGCAAGTGTACTGAATTTGTCGTCAAGTAAAAACTCACAATAGAGTGAGGTCGAATCCCACAGGGATTGATTGATCAAGCAACTTTAATTAGAGGAATGTTCTAGTTGAGCGAATCCAGAATTTGAGTTGAGAATTGCAGAAAATAAAATGGCGGGAAGGTAAATGGTAGAAAAAGTAAATGCTAGAAATGAGAGCTGAAAGTAAATGACTGAAAGTAAATTACAGAATTGTAAATGGGAATGGGAGAATTGCTCATAAAAGTAAATGACAGAAATTAAAGAGAATGGGTAAGATCAGAAATGGGGAGTTCATTGGGCTTAGGAGATGTTACATTCTCCGGATCAATTTCATTTTCATCTCTTCCTCAATCAATGCACTCATTGATCTCCTTGGCAATCTTAAGTGATCGAATTACAATTTCTTGTAATTCAATCTCTCAAATCTTGATCAATAGCCAATTCCTTGGTCAATTGCTCATGAGAAGAGATGAAGTATGGTCACTGATTATACCACATGCATTTCCCAAATCAAGTGTTGAGAGGATTATAGTCACATATCCATCCAAACCCAATTTGGTCCAGCATGAGAAAGCATTTCTAGCATGATCTCTTCATTCCTCTTTCAAGGTTCAGAAGAGATCCAAGTATGAATAGCTTCTTTTCCAAGATAACTACCCAATTGGATGAAGATCGAAAGCTTTCAAGTAAAATCAAGAGAAAAGATAGAAGAAGAATAATGAAAACTAGTATTGATCCATCAAATTACAATAGAGCTCCCTAACCCAATGAAAGGGGTTTAGTTGTTCATGGCTCTGGAAAATGAAAACAAAGATGGAGAATACATAATGAAAACTAGAAGTGCACAGAAAGTAAAATACAGAGAGTAGTGCAATGCCAAGAGGCTCCCTATAATTTCCAACTCTCCCATTTTAATTCAAAGCTACTCCTATATATACTACTCTTCTGTTCTTCTAGTTCGCTCTTCAAGTCTTGGGTATGGGACTTTGGATCATGAGTTTGAAGCAGTTCTCTTCTTTATTGGGCTTAGCTTTATTTGCAGAGAGAAAGTGTGAAGTGGGCAGAGACTTTTAGCTCAAGACGTTAGTGGCGTTAACGTCAGTGAAAATATGGGTTCGAGAACGTTAGTGACATTCAACTTTTTCACTAACGTTCCTCACCCAAGTAAGAGCCACGTTAACCTCAACGTTAGTGGCACAAACATTGCCACTAATGTTGCCTCTTTGTCCTTCGCGCACGTTATTGGGACTCACCTTTCCCAATAACGTTGAGAAGTCTCCCCCTTCCTTACGTTAGAGTCCACGTTAACTTAGTTAACATGGCTCTTTTTAACGTAGGCTTGCCAACCTTCGAGAACGTTAGTGACACTTAACATTGTCACTAACGTTCTAATGTGCCCCTTAGTTCCCATGTTAGAGTCCACGTTAACTAGGTTACTGTGGCTTCTAACGTGGCCATGCTAGCCATCTCCAACGTTAGTGACAAAGTTGAATGTCGCTAACGTTGGCTCATCATCCCTCTCTTCACGTTAGCCTCCACGTTAACTAAGTTAACATGGCTCATTGTGGCTTGTGTTGGCTCCTTCCAATGTTAGTGACAATGTTTGGTGTCACTAACGTTGTCGACAACCTTTCTTCTTCACGTTAACCTCCACGTTAACTAGGTTAACGTGGGAGTTAACGTGGCTTCTTGGGGATAGTGTGTTCATCCCAACGTTAGTGACAATGTTTGGTGTCACTAAAATTTTTGACCACCTAGTCACGTTAGCTTCCACGTTAACTAGGTTAACGAGGGAGTTAACATGGCTTCTTGTGACTTTGCCAACGTTAGTGAGAAAGTTGAATGACACTAACGTTGGCGTCCCCTTTTCTTCATAACGTTAGAGGCCACGTTAACTACTAAGTTAACGTGGCAACTAACGTGGCCATTTATGAGCTTGGTCCAACGTTAGTGATAATGTTAAGTGTCACTAACGTTGGCTCCATTTACTTTCTTCCACGTTAGAGTTCACGTTAGCTTAGTTAACATGACTCTTAACGTAGGAAATGATGGCTTCGAGAGCGTTATTGGAAATTACTTTTCTCATTAACTTTGCAAGTTACTCCCATTCCACGTTAGTGTTAACGTTAGTGTAACTAACGTAGCCACTAGTGTGGTTCTTCTTTGCTTCCTTTGTCCTGAAATCAAGCAATAAAGTGCATCAAAGTTCTAGTCCAAGTCATGGGAAATGCAACATCCAATTTATCATTAAATTCATGCAAAATCCTCATGAAATCATGTAAAGTGCACAATGTATGCTTGAATTAAGTTGTAAGTGAATATCTACCCAAAACTAGCTTATTTCCTAAGTAAATGCATGAAACTACCCTAAAAACAGTAAAGAAGAGGTTAGTGAAACTGGCCAAAATGCCCTGGCATCAAAACCTCATCCTGAAAAGAATTTCAGAAGACCAAGAACAAGTTTTCAAAGAAACAAGAATGAAAAAGGTTTCCAAAAGAATTTCCAAAAGTATCCTCAGAAAAACCCCATTATTTGCTATACATGTAAAAAACCAAGACATGTTAGCAAATACTATAGGTTAAAAGGAAAGATTAATAATCTGAACCTTGATCCTTAGATTGAGGAACAGATTAACAATCTTTTAATCGAGAGTTCAGATGATGAATCTCGACCAGAATCCTCGGATGATATCAATAATATCCAAGTTGATGATATTGAATCATCCTCAGATTCCGAGGTCAAGCAAATTAATGTTTTATCCAAAGATCAAGATCTCTTATTTGATACTATAGAGGCTATTGAGAATCCAGAACAAAAGAAAGACTTTCTTTAAAAATTTAAAAAATCTTTACAAAAGGAAAAGAAACCCAAGAACCTTGTCCTTAGTAATAAATTTGATGTCAAACCCATTTTCAAAAAATTAGAAAAATAAGTTATTCATCCCATAACCATTCAGGATCGCCACACTGAGGTCAACAACCTCAAAAGAGAAATCAAAGAGATCAAAAGAAATCAAGACAATCATCAACTCATTCTCTCGCAATTAATGCAGCAAGAAGGGTCTGATGATGAAGAACTTGATCTTGATCCTCTTTTAAACCAAACTGAGTTTTCTAACAAACAAGAAAATGAAATTTCTAACGACAATGAGGGAAAAGAAATCTTGAGAATCATAAATGTGTTCTCTTTTATGAAACACCGTGTTAATATCTGACTTGTCGTTAAAGATTTTGTTCTTGAAACCATCGCACTCTTTGACTCAGGTGCAGATTCAAATTGTATTAAAGAAGGCCTGATCCCCACAAAATATTTTAAAAAGACTATTGAACGTCTTAGCTCCATAACGGGTGAAAGACTAAATATTAAATTCAAATTAACCGATGCTTTTGTTGTAAAGGGTAATCTTAGGATTCCAACCAACTTCATCATAGCAAAGGATATAAAAAATGATGTAGTCTTGGGGACACCGTTTATAATCCTTTTGTTTCCCTACCTAGCAGATTTTCCTGGACTTACCTCTTTTGTGGGAGGACATATAACTTTCTTTGAATTCCTAGATTCACCAACCCAAAAATCTATAAACCTAATTGAATCCAAAACCAAATAGATTTATTTTTTGAAAGAAGAAATCTCTTTCAAAACCCTTTAATCACAACTTTCTCAACCAAGGATTCAAGGAAAAATCAAAATTCATTCAAACCAAATTGAAAAGTCTATTTGTTCTAATCTGCCTCATGCCTTCTAGAATAGGAAAGAACACATTGTTGATCTTCCCTATGAAAAATGTTTCAAAGAATCAAAAATCCCTACAAAAGCCCGCCCTATTCAAATGAATGAGAAGCTTTTGCAGCATTGTCAAAAAGAGATTAATGACCTTTTGAATAAAGGATTAATTCGTCCTAGTAAGAGTCCTTGGTCTTGCTAAGCTTTTTTTGTCAATAAAGGATTAATGCCGTTTGGTCTGAAAAATGCCCCATCCGAATTTCAAAAAATTATGAACGATATCTTTAACCTATATTCAAACTTTGCAATCGTTAACATAGACGATGTTTTAATCTTCTCTAAAACTTTAGAAGAACATTTCAAACATGTTAAAACTTTTATGTACATAATCCAGAAAAATGGACTTGCGGTTTCAAAATCAAAAATTGTCCTTTTCCAAACAAAAATTCGTTTTCTGGGTCACATGATTTCCCAAGGAACTATAACCCCAATCGAACGATCAATTTTATTTGCAGAAAAGTTTCTAGACTATATCCTTAACAAATCTCAACTCCAGAGGTTCCTAGGATGCCTTAATTATGTCTCGGATTTCATCCCAAATCTTAACAACCTCATTAAGCCTCTTGATGAGGGAAAAATGATTCCACACAAAACTCACCGGCAAGTGTACCGAATCGCATCAAGTAGTAATTACTCACAAGAGTGAGGTCGATCCCATAGAGATTGATGGATTGAGCAATTTTAGTTAGGTGATGAATTTAGTTAAGCGAATATTTGATGATTTGAGTGATTTTGATTAACAGAAGCTAAATTACAAGAAAATAAAAGTGCAGAAGGTAAATTTGGCAGGAAAGCAAAGTGCAGAAGAGATAAATTGCAGAAACTTAAAAAGTAAGAAAGTAAAAGAGCTAAAACTTAAATTGCAAGAAAAGTAAATTGTAGAAACTTAAAGTGCGAGAAATGTAAAGTGCTGAATCTAAATTGCTAATAAATATAAATTGCTTGAAGAGTAAAAGGATTTGGGTACTGAGATTCAGAATTGAACAAGAAAATGCAAGCTAAAGAGAATCAGAGAGCTCTGAGATGAAGAAATTCAGCTCAACAACCAAACATAAATGTAAAATTGCTTGAAGAAACAAAATAACAAGAAAACTTGAATCAATTATGAAATCCTAAAGAGAAATTGAAGATCGAAGAAGAGCAATGAGATTTGAAAGTAGATCTATATCTCAATTACTCTCTTGATCAAGCAGAAAAGAAATTGCAGAAGAAACTGAAATTGAAAACAGCAAAAGAAACTTAGATCCAATTCTCCAATTCCCAAAACTATATGAAAGAAAAGCAAAGATGATTCTCAGATCAGGAATCAATGGAGCTCTTCAATCTCAATTCAAAAACCCAAAATAGAAAGTAGAGTTTTAGAAGAAAGAAAATGCAGAAAGAAAACTAGATCCAATTCCCAAATCCCAAATTCAAAAACAACTGAAAATTAAAAGTGAAAACTAAGAAATGAGGTAAAGGTTCTTTACAAATTGAATTAACTCCTATTTATACACTTTCTATTTTGGTCTTCAAAGCTTGGAGTGGACCTTTTGGTTTTTGGATTTGAAGAGAGATGGGTCCGGTTGGTTTTGGTTCAAGTGGCATGGGTCATGGTGTGTGTGGTTAGCTCCCAGGGGAGTGCTCCGTTTGGTTTTGTGAACGCTAAGTTCACTTAGCATTGTGTGCTTTGTCACGTGCCAATCCCCCTTGTTCATAGCGTTCACTCTTTGAACGTTGGCTTTGCTCCCTTGGTTGAAAAGCACGAAGAAGTTGCCAAGAGTGAACGTAGCGTTGGAACTTTTGAACGCCATCTTGGTTTGCTTCGTGCGAGCCTTCCTTCCTTGGCTTGACAATCCACGAAAAAGGTGAAGAAAGGGAGCGCTACATTGCCTTTTCCAAACGCTAGGCCTTGTTCCTTTGTTTCCAAGCCAAGCTCCACGAGAAAGGTGAAGAAAGGGAGCGCTATGTTGCCCATTTCGAATGCTCCTTGTGAGCTTTGATGCGCCTTGCTTCCTTGGTTCCAAGAGTCACGAGAAAGTGAAAGAAAGGCAACGTAGTGTTCTCTTCTTTGAATGCTATGCCTTGATGATTGTTGCACGAGTTTGGTTCCTCTGTGAACGCCACGCTTTAATGTCATGGGCCACGCTTTTAAAAGCGTGGCCTAAGGTCCAAACTGTGCTCCAAAACTCTTTCCTTTTTTTTCATCATTTCTTCACCTACAAGCAACCAAAAAACTAATCAAAGTCCCACCAAAATTACTAGATCTTTGCATCATTTATAAAATCAATTAATTCTAGCTTAAAACCTATGATTTTGTGTAAATTAAATGATGTTTGATTAATTCAACATAATCATGAAAATCCACTCCAATTACTTACTTATTGTGCAAGAAAGTGCATAAAACCTAATGAAACTAATGAAAAATGCTTGTAAACTAGCATAAGATGACTTGTCATCACAACACCAAACTTAAATCTTGCTTGTCCCCAAGCAAGCACTAAACATGAAAAGAAATGAAATGAAACAGAGAAGCATACATGTCCATATTTAGCAGATAATTGAATTAAGACTATGGGGTTTTATGCAGATAAGATGCAGCTCACTTATTCTTTACTGATATATAAGAAATGTTTCTTTGAGGATTCACTAGAGTTGCTGTCATAATGCCTTACTTTTTGATTGATCCCTTTTTTATTTTCTTTCTTCCTCTTACTTAGAAAGCTTATTTCTCAATGGTAGCTCAGTGTCAAGTGTTGCAGCAGCCTTTTGGCTTAATTTTGCTTAACACTTCTTCACTACAGACACTTGGCTCATAATTCTTCTTAGGAACATTGATGCCCACCATCTCTTTGGATCACTAAATGCTTTGTAGCTATGTTGCTCTTGATAATGGACTTTCGGTTGGTAATCCCGGATTAGTTAATTCAAGTTACCAAGTTTTAAAAGACTCCTCAGAACTTAATTATCCAAGCATATCCTATTATAAAAAGCACCACAGACATATGTCCTAAGGTCCAAGCTATTGGTGTCTAGCCTTATTGTTTGTTTCTTTGCCAATTCTTGGCTTTTGTTTTCTTTTTTCTTTCTTACTTTGCTTCATTTTGCAGGGATGTTCATTAATAAAAGGTTTATGACAACAACTAAGTTCACACTACATAGAACGCTCTATTATGCAGCTTTTATTATTGAGCTTATCATCTTAATCAAGCAATCATCACCACAAGTTTTCATTCTAATTCCTACAACATTGAACAATCACTTTCTGTTTCTAATATTTTTCTCTTATTGATGCAAAAGGGAAACAAAACATGAGTTTAAGATAGATGAGTGATAACAAGCATAATGCAAATCCTAACAAGAAAAATACTCAAGATATGAAAGTGCAGAATATAAAATATTTGGAGTCATATCATGTTTCAGATATGCATCATCCTTATTTAATTAAAACTATAAAAGGGACTCTACCACCTCTAGTTGTCGTGCTCTTTCCTTTTGCTGGATTCTCCCTTCCTCTTTGACTTCTTCTTTCTTTCTTGGGGTTCTTCAAAAGGGCACCTTCGATCCCAAATTTGGTCTACTTGACCCCAAAGCCCAGCATCCTTCAATCCTTGTTGCATGTGTGCTGTCTGTTTATTGGCTAGTGCTCTCTGATGGTCTATCAACTCTTGGCATTGCTCAAATGGCTTGATTTATTGGTTCAATGTTGGCATGCTATAGACTACATAGTCCAATTTTGCTTGAGTTACTATGTCATACCCCATTCTGTCCAAGTTCCTATGCTCCCCAATTGTATGATAGATGTTCTTCCATTGGTAGAGATTTTGGGTGTACTCCCCATACTTGGACTGTCGTAGCGACAATCTATTAAATGATTCTTGAAAGTTTGCTGATTTTTCCCCTTGCCCCTCAAGAATTTTTGCTTGAAACTCTCTCTGTTGTTCCAACATTTGGAGATAGAAATTTTCTCGCTTCTCCATCATTTGCTGCTGCCACTGTTGTTGTTGCTCACGATCCTTCAAATATTGCTCTTGTTGCCTTAAGTATTGCTCCTGTTGTTGCTCCTGTGCTCTCATATATTGTTGAGATATTTCTTCAATGGCTCTTTGTATTTGGCTCAGATCTATTGCACCAGGAGCTTGTTCCCCCTCCACTTGTGGTCTCCTCATTCTTCCTTGAGCTCTTCTCTCTTGTTGATTATCAGTGTCATCAGTGACACCTTCCATGCTTTGCTTAGTGATCCCTCTGCTTCCTTTTACCTTCTTAGTATTCTCATCCTCAAAGAGTACTCGTGCTCTTTTGCATAGCCTCAGAATAGTGCTTGGATGACCAAGTCTACTTGATTTACCAGTATCATCAGCTATTTCTTGAATGCTATATGCTATGAGCTGAGGTACATTGACTTCTCCTCCCCTAAGTATGCAATATGTCATACCAACCTTTGGCTTCTAGTATGAGATCCATTCTTTTCAAGTGGCTTAGAGCTCCCTCTGAGTCCCTTTCCCAATCATTGCCTTCAAAACATAACCCATTTAATATTTCATCAGGGTCATTCTCACTCTGCAGTCTTTCTTCAAAGCTGGGTTCTCCATATGATATCACCCTTATCTGTAAGAGTCTCATAATGGATGGTGGGCTGAAATCCACCTCAACCCCTCTAATGTAGCTTTTATAGGGAGGGTTGTCCTTGCTTGTCCTCACAGCATTTGCATAAAATTCTCTTATCATGACTGCACTGATGTCTGTGAGCGTTTCACACAAAAGTTCCCATCTCCTCTCTGCCTCTATTCTTCTCATGATGGGATATTCTCCATATTTCTGTCTGAACCCCATCTCTGGAATGGCTTTCTTTGATTCCATTAGCCTATAATACCTTGATTCATGAAATAGAGATTTAAATCTCTTGGTATCATAGGTTGGTGGTTCGGCTATAGCAGGTTCCTTTTCTTTCCTTCTTCTAGAACTTGATGAAGCCATGAATTAGGAAGGAAAGAAATAAGAAGAGAAGATAAGATAGGCTTTGGTTAAGGCACGTTGTGATGGAAGGAAGGGGAGGTAAGGTGTTGTGTGGTGTCTTTGGGTGAGAGAAGAACACTGTACTTTGTGGGAGGGCTTATACGAAGAGAGCAAAGGTGTATGGCTTAAGAAATGTTTGAGTGAAACAAAGGTAAATAAGTGATGAGGTCTTATATAGAGAAAGCAAGGATATGTGAACTCAGGAAGTATCATTGCCAATTTATAGCCAAAGCATAAAACAAAGGAAAGAGTTGGAGGATCCATTGGAGTTGTAAGGAAAGGTGGGGATTGAGCAATTCATTGTTGGAAAGCCATGAAATGGACGGTGTGGATGTGGAGATGGATGAAGGCAAGGATTGCTCCCTCATTGGTTGCATGTGGTTCGGCCTCCAAGGTGTTGATTCCATGCGACATTGTGCTTCCCAAACATACACATGTGACTTGCCTTTTTTCTTGGGAAGACCGTCCGTGCATGCCTTTATTTGTCTCCTTCTCAATCTTCTTTACTCCTATCCATGTGAACTGGTGCACAAAATTATGATTACACTTTTCACAACTCCGCACAACTAACCAGCAAGTGTACTGGGTCGTCCAAGTAATACCTTACGTGAGTAAGGGTCGATCCCACAGAGATTGTTGGCTTGAAGCAAACTATAGTTATTTTGTAAATCTTAGTCAGGAGATTAATAATAAGAGTGATTGTATTTATGAAAAATAAATAACATGAAATAAATAGTACTTGTGATTCAGTAATGAGGAGCAGGCTGGGGTTCCGGAGATGCTCTATCGTCTGAATCTTTGCTTTCCTACTGTCTTCTTCTCCAAACATGCATGGCTTCCTTCAATGGCAAGCTTTATGATCTTCTCGGATGAAAAATACCAGGTACGATCTCTGCACGGCTAATCAACTGTCGGATTTCTCGTCTCGGATGAAAAATACCATGTACAGCTACCGCATGGCTAATCATCTGTCGGTTTCCACTAGCGTCGGAATAGGACCCTTGTCCTTTTTCACACTGTCACTGCGCCCAACATTCGTAGGTTTGAAGCTCGTCATAGTCATCCCTTCCCAGATCCTACTCGGAATACCACAGACAAGGTTTAGACTTTTCAGATCCCAAGGATGCTGCCAATTGGTTCTAGCCTATACCACGAAGGTTCTAACTTCCGTACTCGGTCCGTGGATCAGAAACCCAAGAGATACGCACTCAAGCTGTCGCTCAATGACTACGTTGAGCTCAGATAGAACGGAGTGGTTGTCAGGCACGCGTTCATAGGGTTAAGGATAATGATGAGTGTCACGGATCATCATATTCTCCATATTGAAGTACGAGTGAGTATCTTAGAATAGAATCAAGCGTGATTGAATAGAAAACAGTAGTAATTTCATTAATCCATTGAAACACAGCAGAGCTCCTCACCCCCACCTATGGGGTTTAGAGGCTCATACTGTAGAAGATACAATATGAAGTGTAAAATGTCATAAGGTGTAAACTGAATCTCTAAAAGTAGTTTTTATACTGAACTAGTAACTTAGGTTTACAAAAAATGAGTAACTAAGTACAGATAGTGCAGAAATTCACTTCTAGGACCCACTTGGTGTGTGCTTGGGCTGAGCATTGAAGCTTTCATGTGCATAGGCTATTTTTGGAGTTAAATGCCAGCTTTGGTGCCAGTTTGGGCGTTTTACGCCAAGATGTTTTAGGCTGGCTTTGGACGCCAGTTTGGGCCATCAAATATCAAGAAAAGTATGAACTATTATATATTACTGGAAAGCCTAAGATGTCTACTTTCCAACGCAATTGAGAGCGCGGCAATTGAGCTTCCGTAACTCCAGAAAATCCACTTCAAATGCAGCAGGGTCAGATACCAACAGCATCTGCAGTCCTTTTTCAGCCTCTGAATCAGATTTTTGCTCAGGTCCCTCAATTTCAGCCAGAAAATACCTGAAATCACAGAAAAACACACAAACTCATAGTAAAGTCCAGAAATGTGATTTTTGAATAAAAGCTAATAAAAATATAATAAAAAATAACTAAAACATACTAAAAACTATGTAAAAACAATGCCAAAAAGGGTATAAACCGCTCATCACAACACCAAACTTAAATTTTTGCTTGACCCCAAGCAACTAAAAATAAAATAGAATAAAAAGAAGAGAATATACAATAAATTCCAAAATTATCAATGAAGATTAGTCTTAATTAGATGAGCGAGACTTGTAGCCTTTTTGCTTCTGAACAGTTTAGGCATCTCACTTTATCCTTTGAATTTCAGAATGATTGGCATCCATAGGAACTCAGAATTCAGATAGTGTTATTGATTCTCCTAGTTCAGTATGTTGATTCTTGAACACAGCTACTTTATGAGTCTTGGCCGTGACCCTAAGCATTTTGTTTTCCAGTATTACCACCGGATATATAAATGCCACAGACACATGATTGGGTGAACCTCTTCAGATTGTGACTCAGCTTTGCTAGAGTCCCCAGTTAGAGGTGCCCAGAGCTCTTAAGCACACTCTATTGCCTTGGACCACGACTTTAACCACTCAGTCTCAAGCTTTTCACTTGGACCTTCATACCACAAGCACATGGTTAGGGACAGCTTGATTTAGCCGCTTAGTCCAGGATTTTATTCCTTTGGGCCCTCCTATCCATTAATGCTCAAAGCCTTGGATCCTTTTTACCCTTGCTTTTGGTTTAAAGGATTATTGGCTTTTTTTGCTTGCTTTTTTCTTTTTCTTTCTCTTTTTTTTTTGCCACATTTTTTTCCTTTTCTCCCTCTTTTTTTTTTCTGCAAGCTTTTCACTGCTTTTTCTTGCTTCAAGAATCAATTTTATGATTTTTAGATTATCAATAACATTTCTCCTTTTACATTATTCTTTCAAGAGCCAATAATTTTAATATTCATAAAAAACAAACTCAAAAAACATGCACTGTTCAAGCATTCATTCAGAAAACAAAAATTATTGCCTCCACATCAAAATAATTAAACTAATTTCAAGATAAATTTCGAAACCCATGTACTTCTTTTTCTTTTTCAAATAAAAATATTATTCAATTAGGAAAGGTGAAGGATTCATGGAATCATTTATAGCTTTAAGACATAGGCTCTAAACTTTATAGATCATGGAATAAAAATAAGACATAAAATAAACATAAAAGCAGACAAATAATAATAAAAGAAAGGAATTTTAGCATGGGCTTTGCATTTAGCATTCTTGTTTTGGAAATGTGCGAGGGTTTAATACCCTTATTAAGGGATTTTAATTCCCCTTTTCTCTTGCCTTTTTTATTTTGAACTTTAAACACAAAAAACGGTTTTTCTCTTTTCTGTAACTTCCCCCCTTTTTCTTTCTGTCTTTTTGTTTTTCCTGAGACTTGAATTTTTGCATTTTTCTCTGCGACGCTTGTTTGGTGCTTGTTGGTGCTTTGCTTGAGAGGCGATTCCAGAGTTTGTCGCTCCGGTTTTCAACTTCTTCAGAGCTTTCTCCTTTCTCTTCAGGTTGGTTCTCGTTTCTTTTACTTCTTTCGTAAAGTCTAAATTTTGCTTGAGTGCATTGTTGAAAAGCTTGAACCTTTTCCTGTTTTTTGACCTGCCTGTCCTTGTGATGTATCTTTCTGGCTTTCTTTCAACTTTAGGTATACTTTGGTATTTCTTCTGATGATTAGGGCTTACTTAGGGCTTTTCATGTTTACTGTTTGATTTTGTAGCTTCTGTATGATAATGGCTTGTTCGTTTCTGGAAAAGGTTGCGTCTTTGATGATTTTCTTTGTTATATTTTGTTGCTTGGTAGTTCTTGTAGACTGAGACTGTAGTTGCGAGGTGGCTTTAACAATCCTTTTTTCTCTTCGGAGTGTTGATTGGGAGAAAGTTTTTCTCTGTTGTGATAGCTTTGTAGAGAATGATGGTCTTCTTAGTGATCTTGCTCTGATTTATGTCTTTTTTGCTTAGAGTCTTTTGCTAGGTTGTTTTAGTTTCTGTAGGTTTTCCTGAGTCTTTTGCTCTGTGTCACTGCCTCCAAAGGATGCCCCTGGACCTTGGTGTGTGTCTTGGGGATTTCCTTTTACTGTTTGTGATGCTCTAGATCATGTTGTCCGAGTTGTTTTGATATCGCCCGAGCTGTTTTTTGGTTAGTAATCCATTTTCCTTTCTTATTTGTAGGACTAGTTAGCCATGTCTTCTCGCAAAAATATTATAGAGACGTCTTCTAAGGTTCCTGAGGGGATGTCCGACTGGTTGGACTCCCTTGTGTTAATGTGTGTCTCCGTGGTGAATGTTGAGTTTTGTGTGGAGTTTAGAAAACATCACCATCTCTGTAAGAGTAGAGTTCAGGAAAAGAACTATAAATTGGTAGCACCTGATTCCAAGGAGAGGGTTCGCTTTCCTGCTCTGACCCGGGGGGGAGCGCCCTTTCTTTTATGCTTATGACTATTTTTTCAGCCAGTTGAATATTAATTTTCCTTTTACTTCCTTTGAGACCGATTTGCTGTGGTCGTGTAACGTAGCTCCATCCCAGCTCCATCCGAACTCCTGGGGTTTTATCAAAATCTTTCAGCTGCTTTGCCAAGAGTTGGACGTTACTCCTTCTCAGACTCTCTTCCTTTATCTTTTTGTTTTAACTAAGCCCGGGGTTTCTTCCAAAAAGAAAACCTCTTGGATTTCCTTTAGATCTGCCCAGGGACATAAATTTTTTGCCATGTATGATGAGTCCTTTAGGGATTTTAAGAATTACTTCTTTAAGGTCTGAGCGGTTGAGGGAGCTCGACCATTTTTTCTAGAAGCGAACGATGAACTGGCCTTCCCCTTGTATTGGCAACAAAATGTAGTGGTGTTTCGATACACGTGGGAGATGCTTGATGAAATCGAGTAGGCCTTTGTAAATGTTTTGGAGGATATTTGGGGGGAACCTCCTCATCTTGACACTAAGAAAATTTTGGGGGACCCGTCCCTTGTCCGAACTACGTTGGGTACTTAATTAATATGTTTTGGTTTGTTTTGATTTTTCTTCCTTCTTTTTCCAATGTGTAATCGGCTTCTATGGTTGATTTTATTTTTCAGAGATGGCCAAGAACAATGACTCCATGAAAGCCTTCAAGAAGGTGAGGAAGGCTACATCGGCTCAGAACATCTCGGCCAAGGTGGCTGGGGAGGGGTCCTCTCAGGTTCTGTCGAAGCCATCCATATCGAGCTCTCCTGGACCGAGGAGAATGATCCCTACTGCTCGGGTTCATTTTGTTGATCCTCCACAGGCTGCTGCTACCTCTTCTCCTACCTTTTGGGAATGTTGGGGCCGTGTTGTCCGCCGGTAGGAGAAGAGGTAGCAGCAGCCTGTGGAGGATCAACAAAATGAACCCGAGCAGTAGGGATCATTCTCCTCGGTCCAGGAGAGCTCGATACGGATGGCTTCGACAGAACCTGAGAGGACCCCTCCCCAGCCACCTTGGCCGAGATGTTCTGAGCCGATGTAGCCTTCCTCACCTTCTTGAAGGCTTTCATGGAGTCATTGTTCTTGGCCATCTCTGAAAAATAAAATCAACCATAGAAGCCGATTACACATTGGAAAAAGAAGGAAGAAAAATCAAAACAAACCAAAACATATTAATTAAGTACCCAACGCAGTTCGGACAAGGGACGGGTCCCCCAAAATTTTCTTAGTGTCAAGATGAGGAGGTTCCCCCCAAATATCCTCCAAAACATTTACAAAGGCCTACTCGATTTCATCAAGCATCTCCCACGTGTATCGAAACACCACTACATTTTGTTGCCAATACAAGGGGAAGGCCAGTTCATCGTTCGCTTCTAGAAAAAATGGTCGAGCTCCCTCAACCGCTCAGACCTTAAAGAAGTAATTCTTAAAATTCCTAAAGGACTCATCATACATGGCAAAAAATTTATGTCCCTGGGCAGATCTAAAGGAAATCCAAGAGGTTTTCTTTTTGGATGAAACCCCGGGCTTAGTTAAAACAAAAAGATAAAGGAAGAGAGTCTGAGAAGGAGTAACGTCCAACTCTTGGCAAAGCAGCTGAAAGATTTTGATAAAACCCCAGGAGTTCGGATGGAGCTGGGATGGAGCTACATTACACGACCACAGCAAATCGGTCTCAAAGGAAGTAAAAGGAAAATTAATATTCAACTGGCTAAAAAAATAGTCATAAGCATAAAAGAAAGGGCGCTCCCCCCCGGGTCAGAGCAGGAAAGCGAACCCTCTCCTTGGAATCAGGTGCTACCAATTTATAGTTCTTTTCCTGAACTCTACTCTTACAGAGATGGTGATGTTTTCTAAGCTCCACACAAAACTCAACATTCACCACGGAGACACACATTAACACAAGGGAGTCCAACCAGTCGGACATCCCCTCAGGAACCTTAGAAGACGTCTCTATAATATTTTTGCGAGAAGACATGGCTAACTAGTCCTACAAATAAGAAAGGAAAATGGATTACTAACCAAAAAACAGCTCGGGCGATATCAAAACAACTCGGACAACATGATCTAGAGCATCACAAACAGTAAAAGGAAATCCCCAAGACACACACCAAGGTCCAGGGGCATCCTTTGGAGGCAGTGACACAGAGCAAAAGACTCAGGAAAACCTACAGAAACTAAAACAACCTAGCAAAAGACTCTAAGCAAAAAAGACATAAATCAGAGCAAGATCACTAAGAAGACCATCATTCTCTACAAAGCTATCACAACAGAGAAAAACTTTCTCCCAATCAACACTCCGAAGAGAAAAAAGGATTGTTAAAGCCACCTCGCAACTACAGTCTCAGTCTACAAGAACTACCAAGCAACAAAATATAACAAAGAAAATCATCAAAGACGCAACCTTTTCCAGAAACGAACAAGCCATTATCATACAGAAGCTACAAAATCAAACAGTAAACATGAAAAGCCCTAAGTAAGCCCTAATCATCAGAAGAAATACCAAAGTATACCTAAAGTTGAAAGAAAGCCAGAAAGATACATCACAAGGACAGGCAGGTCAAAAAACAGGAAAAGGTTCAAGCTTTTCAACAATGCACTCAAGCAAAATTTAGACTTTACGAAAGAAGTAAAAGAAACGAGAACCAACCTGAAGAGAAAGGAGAAAGCTCTGAAGAAGTTGAAAACCGGAGCGACAAACTCTGGAATCGCCTCTCAAGCAAAGCACCAACAAGCACCAAACAAGCGTCGCAGAGAAAAATGCGAAAATTCAAGTCTCAGGAAAAACAAAAAGACAGAAAGAAAAAGGGGGGAAGTTACAGAAAAGAGAAAAACCGTTTTTTGTGTTTAAAGTTCAAAATAAAAAAGGCAAGAGAAAAGGGGAATTAAAATCCCTTAATAAGGGTATTAAACCCTCGCACATTTCCAAAACAAGAATGCTAAATGCAAAGCCCATGCTAAAATTCCTTTCTTTTATTATTATTTGTCTGCTTTTATGTTTATTTTATGTCTTATTTTTATTCCATGATCTATAAAGTTTAGAGCCTATGTCTTAAAGCTATAAATGATTCCATGAATCCTTCACCTTTCCTAATTGAATAATATTTTTATTTGAAAAAGAAAAAGAAGTACATGGGTTTCGAAATTTATCTTGAAATTAGTTTAATTATTTTGATGTGGAGGCAAAAATTTTTGTTTTCTGAATGAATGCTTGAACAGTGCATGTTTTTTGAGTTTGTTTTTTATGAATATTAAAATTATTGGCTCTTGAAAGAATAATGTAAAAGGAGAAATGTTATTGATAATCTAAAAATCATAAAATTGATTCTTGAAGCAAGAAAAAGCAGTGAAAAGCTTGCAGAAAAAAAAAAGAGGGAGAAAAGGAAAAAAATGTGGCAAAAAAAAGAGAAAGAAAAAGAAAAAAGCAAGCAAAAAAAGCCAATAATCCTTTAAACCAAAAGCAAGGGTAAAAAGGATCCAAGGCTTTGAGCATTAATGGATAGGAGGGCCCAAAGGAATAAAATCCTGGACTAAGCGGCTAAATCAAGCTGTCCCTAACCATGTGCTTGTGGTATGAAGGTCCAAGTGAAAAGCTTGAGACTGAGTGGTTAAAGTCGTGGTCCAATGCAATAGAGTGTGCTTAAGAGCTCTGGGCACCTCTAACTGGGGACTCTAGCAAAGCTGAGTCACAATCTGAAGAGGTTCACCCAATCATGTGTCTGTGGCATTTATATATCCGGTGGTAATACTGGAAAACAAAATGCTTAGGGTCACGGCCAAGACTCATAAAGTAGCTGTGTTCAAGAATCAACATACTGAACTAGGAGAATCAATAACACTATCTGAATTCTGAGTTTCTATGGATGCAAATCATTCTGAAATTCAAAGGATAAAGTGAGATGCCTAAACTGTTTAGAAGCAAAAAGGCTACAAGTCCCGTTCATCTAATTAAGACTAATCTTCATTGATAATTTTGGAATTTATTGTATATTCTCTTCTTTTTATTCTATTTTGTTTTTAGTTGCTTGGGGTCAAGCAAAAATTTAAGTTTGGTGTTGTGATGAGCGGATAATTTATACCCTTTTTGGCATTGTTTTTACATAGTTTTTAGTATGTTTTAGTTATTTTTTATTATATTTTTATTATCTTTTATTCAAAAATCACATTTCTGGACTTTACTATGAGTTTGTGTGTTTTTCTGTGATTTCAGGTATTTTCTGGCTGAAATTGAGGGACCTGAGCAAAAATCTGATTCAGAGGCTGAAAAAGGACTGCAGATGCTGTTGGTATCTGACCCTGCTGCATTTGAAGTGGATTTTCTGGAGTTACGGAAGCTCAATTGCCGCGCTCTCAATTGCGTTGGAAAGTAGACATCTTAGGCTTTCCAGTAATATATAATAGTTCATACTTTTCTTGATATTTGAAGGCCCAAACTGGCGTCCAAAGCCAGCCTAAAACATCTTGGCGTAAAACGCCCAAACTGGCACCAAAGCTGGCGTTTAACTCCAAAAATAGCCTATGCACATGAAAGCTTCAATGCTCAGCCCAAGCACACACCAAGTGGGTCCTAGAAGTGAATTTCTGCACTATCTGTACTTAGTTACTCATTTTTTGTAAACCTAAGTTACTAGTTCAGTATAAAAACTACTTTTAGAGATTCAGTTTACACCTTATGACATTTTACACTTCATATTGTATCTTCTACAGTATGAGCCTCTAAACCCCATAGGTGGGGGTGAGGAGCTCTGCTGTGTTTCAATGGATTAATGAAATTACTACTGTTTTCTATTCAATCACGCTTGATTCTATTCTAAGATACTCACTCGTACTTCAATATGGAGAATATGATGATCCGTGACACTCATCATTATCCTTAACCCTATGAACGCGTGCCTGACAACCACTCCGTTCTATCTGAGCTCAACGTAGTCATTGAGCGACAGCTTGAGTGCGTATCTCTTGGGTTTCTGATCCACGGACCGAGTACGGAAGTTAGAACCTTCGTGGTATAGGCTAGAACCAATTGGCAGCATCCTTGGGATCTGAAAAGTCTAAACCTTGTCTGTGGTATTCCGAGTAGGATCTGGGAAGGGATGACTATGACGAGCTTCAAACCTACGAATGTTGGGCGCAGTGACAGTGTGAAAAAGGACAAGGGTCCTATTCCGACGCTAGTGGAAACCGACAGATGATTAGCCATGCGGTAGCTGTACATGGTATTTTTCATCCGAGACGAGAAATCCGACAGTTGATTAGCCGTGCAGAGATCGTACCTGGTATTTTTCATCCGAGAAGATCATAAAGCTTGCCATTGAAGGAAGCCATGCATGTTTGGAGAAGAAGACAGTAGGAAAGCAAAGATTCAGACGATAGAGCATCTCCGGAACCCCAGCCTGCTCCTCATTACTGAATCACAAGTACTATTTATTTCATGTTATTTATTTTTCATAAATACAATCACTCTTATTATTAATCTCCTGACTAAGATTTACAAAATAACTATAGTTTGCTTCAAGCCAACAATCTCTGTGGGATCGACCCTTACTCACGTAAGGTATTACTTGGACGACCCAGTACACTTGCTGGTTAGTTGTGCGGAGTTGTGAAAAGTGTAATCATAATTTTGTGCACCAGTTCACATGGATAGGAGTAAAGAAGATTGAGAAGGAGACAAATAAAGGCATGCACGGACGGTCTTCCCAAGAAAAAAGGCAAGTCACATGTGTATGTTTGGGAAGCACAATGTCGCATGGAATCAACACCTTGGAGGCCGAACCACATGCAACCAATGAGGGAGCAATCCTTGCCTTCATCCATCTCCACATCCACACCGTCCATTTCATGGCTTTCCAACAATGAATTGCTCAATCCCCACCTTTCCTTACAACTCCAATGGATCCTCCAACTCTTTCCTTTGTTTTATGCTTTGGCTATAAATTGGCAATGATACTTCCTGAGTTCACATATCCTTGCTTTCTCTATATAAGACCTCATCACTTATTTACCTTTGTTTCACTCAAACATTTCTTAAGCCATACACCTTTGCTCTCTTCGTATAAGCCCTCCCACAAAGTACATTGTTCTTCTCTCACCCAAAGACACCACACAACACCTTACCTCCCCTTCCTTCCATCACAACCGTGCCTTAACCAAAGCCTATCTTATCTTCTCTTCTTATTTCTTTCCTTCCTAATTCATGGCTTCATCAAGTTCTAGAAGAAGGAAAGAAAAGGAACCTGCTATAGCCGAACCACCAACCTATGATACCAAGAGATTTAAATCTCTATTTCATGAATCAAGGTATTATAGGCTAATGGAATCAAAGAAAGTCATTCCAGAGATGGGGTTCAGACAGAAATATGGAGAATATCCCATCATGAGAAGAATAGAGGCAGAGAGGAGATGGGAACTTTTGTGTGAACCGCTCACAGACATCAGTGCAGTCATGATAAGAGAATTTTATGCAAATGCTGTGAGGACAAGCAAGGACAACCCTCCCTATAAAAGCTACATTAGAGGGGTTGAGGTGGATTTCAGCCCACCATCCATTATGAGACTCTTACAGATAAGGGTGATATCATATGGAGAACCCAGCTTTGAAGAAAGACTGCAGAGTGAGAATGACCCTGATGAAATATTAAATGGGTTATGTTTTGAAGGCAATGATTGGGAAAGGGACTCAGAGGGAGCTCTAAGCCACTTGAAAAGAATGGATCTCATACTAGAAGCCAAAGGTTGGTATGACATATTGCATACTTAGGGGAGGAGAAGTCAATGTACCTCAGCTCATAGCATATAGCATTCAAGAAATAGCTGATGATACTGGTAAATCAAGTAGACTTGGTCATCCAAGCACTATTCTGAGGCTATGCAAAAGAGCACGAGTACTCTTTGAGGATGAGAATACTAAGAAGGTAAAAGGAAGCAGAGGGATCACTAAGCAAAGCATGGAAGGTGTCACTGATGACACTGATAATCAACAAGAGAGAAGAGCTCAAGGAAGAATGAGGAGACCACAAGTGGAGGGGGAACAAGCTCCTGGTGCAATAGATCTGAGCCAAATACAAAGAGCCATTGAAGAAATATCTCAACAATATATGAGAGCACAGGAGCAACAACAGGAGCAATACTTAAGGCAACAAGAGCAATATTTGAAGGATCGTGAGCAACAACAACAGTGGCAGCAGCAAATGATGGAGAAGCGAGAAAATTTCTATCTCCAAATGTTGGAACAACAGAGAGAGTTTCAAGCAAAAATTCTTGAGGGGCAAGGGGAAAAATCAGCAAACTTTCAAGAATCATTTAATAGATTGTCGCTACGACAGTCCAAGTATGGGGAGTACACCCAAAATCTCTACCAATGGAAGAACATCTATCATACAATTGGGGAGCATAGGAACTTGGACAGAATGGGGTATGACATAGTAACTCAAGCAAAATTGGACTATGTAGTCTATAGCATGCCAACATTGAACCAATAAATCAAGCCATTTGAGCAATGCCAAGAGTTGATAGACCATCAGAGAGCACTAGCCAATAAACAGACAGCACACATGCAACAAGGATTGAAGGATGCTGGGCTTTGGGGTCAAGTAGACCAAATTTGGGATCGAAGGTGCCCTTTTGAAGAACCCCAAGAAAGAAAGAAGAAGTCAAAGAGGAAGGGAGAATCCAGCAAAAGGAAAGAGCACGACAACTAGAGGTGGTAGAGTCCCTTTTATAGTTTTAATTAAATAAGGATGATGCATATCTGAAACATGATATGACTCCAAATATTTTATATTCTGCACTTTCATATCTTGAGTATTTTTCTTGTTAGGATTTGCATTATGCTTGTTATCACTCATCTATCTTAAACTCATGTTTTGTTTCCCTTTTGCATCAATAAGAGAAAAATATTAGAAACAGAAAGTGATTGTTCAATGTTGTAGGAATTAGAATGAAAACTTGTGGTGATGATTGCTTGATTAAGATGATAAGCTCAATAATAAAAGCTGCATAATAGAGCGTTCTATGTAGTGTGAACTTAGTTGTTGTCATAAACCTTTTATTAATGAACATCCCTGCAAAATGAAGCAAAGTAAGAAAGAAAAAAGAAAACAAAAGCCAAGAATTGGCAAAGAAACAAACAATAAGGCTAGACACCAATAGCTTGGACCTTAGGACATATGTCTGTGGTGCTTTTTATAATAGGATATGCTTGGATAATTAAGTTCTGAGGAGTCTTTTAAAACTTGGTAACTTGAATTAACTAATCCGGGATTACCAACCGAAAGTCCATTATCAAGAGCAACATAGCTACAAAGCATTTAGTGATCCAAAGAGATGGTGGGCATCAATGTTCCTAAGAAGAATTATGAGCCAAGTGTCTGTAGTGAAGAAGTGTTAAGCAAAATTAAGCCAAAAGGCTGCTGCAACACTTGACACTGAGCTACCATTGAGAAATAAGCTTTCTAAGTAAGAGGAAGAAAGAAAATAAAAAAGGGATCAATCAAAAAGTAAGGCATTATGACAGCAACTCTAGTGAATCCTCAAAGAAACATTTCTTATATATCAGTAAAGAATAAGTGAGCTGCATCTTATCTGCATAAAACCCCATAGTCTTAATTCAATTATCTGCTAAATATGGACATGTATGCTTCTCTGTTTCATTTCATTTCTTTTCATGTTTAGTGCTTGCTTGGGGACAAGCAAGATTTAAGTTTGGTGTTGTGATGACAAGTCATCTTATGCTAGTTTACAAGCATTTTTCATTAGTTTCATTAGGTTTTATGCACTTTCTTGCACAATAAGTAAGTAATTGGAGTGGATTTTCATGATTATGTTGAATTAATCAAACATCATTTAATTTACACAAAATCATAGGTTTTAAGCTAGAATTAATTGATTTTATAAATGATGCAAAGATCTAGTAATTTTGGTGGGACTTTGATTAGTTTTTTGGTTGCTTGTAGGTGAAGAAATGATGAAAAAAAAGGAAAGAGTTTTGGAGCACAGTTTGGACCTTAGGCCACGCTTTTAAAAGCGTGGCCCATGACATTAAAGCGTGGCGTTCACAGAGGAACCAAACTCGTGCAACAATCATCAAGGCATAGCATTCAAAGAAGAGAACGCTACGTTGCCTTTCTTTCACTTTCTCGTGACTCTTGGAACCAAGGAAGCAAGGCGCATCAAAGCTCACAAGGAGCATTCGAAATGGGCAACATAGCGCTCCCTTTCTTCACCTTTCTCGTGGAGCTTGGCTTGGAAACAAAGGAACAAGGCCCAGCGTTTGGAAAAGGCAATGTAGCGCTCCCTTTCTTCACCTTTTTCGTGGATTGTCAAGCCAAGGAAGGAAGGCTCGCACGAAGCAAACCAAGATGGCGTTCAAAAGTTCCAACGCTACGTTCACTCTTGGCAACTTCTTCGTGCTTTTCAACCAAGGGAGCAAAGCCAACGTTCAAAGAGTGAACGTAGCGTTCAAAGAGTGAACGCTATGAACAAGGGGGATTGGCACGTGACAAAGCACACAATGCTAAGTGAACTTAGCGTTCACAAAACCAAACGGAGCACTCCCCTGGGAGCTAACCACACACACCATGACCCATGCCACTTGAACCAAAACCAACCGGACCCATCTCTCTTCAAATCCAAAAACCAAAAGGTCCACTCCAAGCTTTGAAGACCAAAATAGAAAGTGTATAAATAGGAGTTAATTCAATTTGTAAAGAACCTTTACCTCATTTCTTAGTTTTCACTTTTAATTTTCAGTTGTTTTTGAATTTGGGATTTGGGAATTGGATCTAGTTTTCTTTCTGCATTTTCTTTCTTCTAAAACTCTACTTTCTATTTTGGGTTTTTGAATTGAGATTGAAGAGCTCCATTGATTCCTGATCTGAGAATCATCTTTGCTTTTCTTTCATATAGTTTTGGGAATTGGAGAATTGGATCTAAGTTTCTTTTGCTGTTTTCAATTTCAGTTTCTTCTGCAATTTCTTTTCTGCTTGATCAAGAGAGTAATTGAGATATAGATCTACTTTCAAATCTCATTGCTCTTCTTCGATCTTCAATTTCTCTTTAGGATTTCATAATTGATTCAAGTTTTCTTGTTATTTTGTTTCTTCAAGCAATTTTACATTTATGTTTGGTTGTTGAGCTGAATTTCTTTATCTCAGAGCTCTCTGATTCTCTTTAGCTTGCATTTTCTTGTTCAATTCTGAATCTCAGTACCCAAATCCTTTTACTCTTCAAGCAATTTATATTTATTAGCAATTTAGATTAAGCACTTTACATTTCTCGCACTTTAAGTTTCTACAATTTACTTTTCTTGCAATTTAAGTTTTAGCTCTTTTACTTTCTTACTTTTTAAGTTTCTGCAATTTATCTCTTCTGCACTTTGCTTTCCTGCCAAATTTACCTTCTGCACTTTTATTTTCTTGTAATTTAGCTTCTGTTAATCAAAATCACTCAAATCATCAAATATTCGCTTAACTAAATTCATCACCTAACTAAAATTGCTCAATCCATCAATCTCTATGGGATCGACCTCACTCTTGTGAGTAATTACTACTTGATGCGATTCGGTACACTTGCCGGTGAGTTTTGTGTGGAATCATTTTTCCCTCATCAAGAGGCTTAATGAGGTTGTTAAGATTTGGGATGAAATCCTAAAGAGAAATTGAAGATCGAAGAAGAGCAATGAGATTTGAAAGTAGATCTATATCTCAATTACTCTCTTGATCAAGCAGAAAAGAAATTGCAGAAGAAACTGAAATTGAAAACAGCAAAAGAAACTTAGATCCAATTCTCCAATTCCCAAAACTATATGAAAGAAAAGCAAAGATGATTCTCAGATCAGGAATCAATGGAGCTCTTCAATCTCAATTCAAAAACCCAAAATAGAAAGTAGAGTTTTAGAAGAAAGAAAATGCAGAAAGAAAACTAGATCCAATTCCCAAATCCCAAATTCAAAAACAACTGAAAATTAAAAGTGAAAACTAAGAAATGAGGTAAAGGTTCTTTACAAATTGAATTAACTCCTATTTATACACTTTCTATTTTGGTCTTCAAAGCTTGGAGTGGACCTTTTGGTTTTTGGATTTGAAGAGAGATGGGTCCGGTTGGTTTTGGTTCAAGTGGCATGGGTCATGGTGTGTGTGGTTAGCTCCCAGGGGAGTGCTCCGTTTGGTTTTGTGAACGCTAAGTTCACTTAGCATTGTGTGCTTTGTCACGTGCCAATCCCCCTTGTTCATAGCGTTCACTCTTTGAACGCTACGTTCACTCTTTGAACGTTGGCTTTGCTCCCTTGGTTGAGAAGCACGAAGAAGTTGCCAAGAGTGAACGTAGCGTTGGAACTTTTGAATGCCATCTTGGTTTGCTTCGTGCGAGCCTTCCTTCCTTGGCTTGACAATCCAGGAAAAAGGTGAAGAAAGGGAGCGCTACATTGCCTTTTCCAAACGCTGGGCCTTGTTCCTTTGTTTCCAAGCCAAGCTCCACGAGAAAGGTGAAGAAAGGGAGCGCTATGTTGCCCATTTCGAATGCTCCTTGTGAGCTTTGATGCGCCTTGCTTCCTTGGTTCCAAGAGTCACGAGAAAGTGAAATAAAGGCAACGTAGCGTTCTCTTCTTTGAATGCTATGCCTTGATGATTGTTGCACGAGTTTGGTTCCTCTGTGAACGCCACGCTTTAATGTCATGGGCCACGCTTTTAAAAGCGTGGCCTAAGGTCCAAACTGTGCTCCAAAACTCTTTCCTTTTTTTTCATCATTTCTTCACCTACAAGCAACCAAAAAACTAATCAAAGTCCCACCAAAATTACTAGATCTTTGCATCATTTATAAAATCAATTAATTCTAGCTTAAAACCTATGATTTTGTGTAAATTAAATGATGTTTGATTAATTCAACATAATCATGAAAATCCACTCCAATTACTTACTTATTGTGCAAGAAAGTGCATAAAACCTAATGAAACTAATGAAAAATGCTTGTAAACTAGCATAAGATGACTTGTCATCACAACACCAAACTTAAATCTTGCTTGTCCCCAAGCAAGCACTAAACATGAAAAGAAATGAAATGAAACAGAGAAGCATACATGTCCATATTTAGCAGATAATTGAATTAAGACTATGGGGTTTTATGCAGATAAGATGCAGCTCACTTATTCTTTACTGATATATAAGAAATGTTTCTTTGAGGATTCACTAGAGTTGCTGTCATAATGCCTTACTTTTTGATTGATCCCTTTTTTATTTTCTTTCTTCCTCTTACTTAGAAAGCTTATTTCTCAATGGTAGCTCAGTGTCAAGTGTTGCAGCAGCCTTTTGGCTTAATTTTACTTAACACTTCTTCACTACAGACACTTGGCTCATAATTCTTCTTAGGAACATTGATGCCCACCATCTCTTTGGATCACTAAATGCTTTGTAGCTATGTTGCTCTTGATAATGGACTTTCGGTTGGTAATCCCGGATTAGTTAATTCAAGTTACCAAGTTTTAAAAGACTCCTCAGAACTTAATTATCCAAGCATATCCTAGTATAAAAAGCACCACAGACATATGTCCTAAGGTCCAAGCTATTGGTGTCTAGCCTTATTGTTTGTTTCTTTGCCAATTCTTGGCTTTTGTTTTCTTTTTTCTTTCTTACTTTGCTTCATTTTGCAGGGATGTTCATTAATAAAAGGTTTATGACAACAACTAAGTTCACACTACATAGAACGCTCTATTATGCAGCTTTTATTATTGAGCTTATCATCTTAATCAAGCAATCATCACCACAAGTTTTCATTCTAATTCCTACAACATTGAACAATCACTTTCTGTTTCTAATATTTTTCTCTTATTGATACAAAAGGGAAACAAAACATGAGTTTAAGATAGATGAGTGATAACAAGCATAATGCAAATCCTAACAAGAAAAATACTCAAGATATGAAAGTGCAGAATATAAAATATTTGGAGTCATATCATGTTTCAGATATGCATCATCCTTATTTAATTAAAACTATAAAAGGGACTCTACCACCTCTAGTTGTCGTGCTCTTTCCTTTTGCTGGATTCTCCCTTCCTCTTTGACTTCTTCTTTCTTTCTTGGGGTTCTTCAAAAGGGCACCTTCGATCCCAAATTTGGTCTACTTGACCCCAAAGCCCAGCATCCTTCAATCCTTGTTGCATGTGTGCTGTCTGTTTATTGGCTAGTGCTCTCTGATGGTCTATCAACTCTTGGCATTGCTCAAATGGCTTGATTTATTGGTTCAATGTTGGCATGCTATAGACTACATAGTCCAATTTTGCTTGAGTTACTATGTCATACCCCATTCTGTCCAAGTTCCTATGCTCCCCAATTGTATGATAGATGTTCTTCCATTGGTAGAGATTTTGGGTGTACTCCCCATACTTGGACTGTCGTAGCGACAATCTATTAAACGATTCTTGAAAGTTTGCTGATTTTTCCCCTTGCCCCTCAAGAATTTTTGCTTGAAACTCTCTCTGTTGTTCCAACATTTGGAGATAGAAATTTTCTCGCTTCTCCATCATTTGCTGCTGCCACTGTTGTTGTTGCTCACGATCCTTCAAATATTGCTCTTGTTGCCTTAAGTATTGCTCCTGTTGTTGCTCCTGTGCTCTCATATATTGTTGAGATATTTCTTCAATGGCTCTTTGTATTTGGCTCAGATCTATTGCACCAGGAGCTTGTTCCCCCTCCACTTGTGGTCTCCTCATTCTTCCTTGAGCTCTTCTCTCTTGTTGATTATCAGTGTCATCAGTGACACCTTCCATGCTTTGCTTAGTGATCCCTCTGCTTCCTTTTACCTTCTTAGTATTCTCATCCTCAAAGAGTACTCGTGCTCTTTTGCATAGCCTCAGAATAGTGCTTGGATGACCAAGTCTACTTGATTTACCAGTATCATCAGCTATTTCTTGAATGCTATATGCTATGAGCTGAGGTACATTGACTTCTCCTCCCCTAAGTATGCAATATGTCATACCAACCTTTGGCTTCTAGTATGAGATCCATTCTTTTCAAGTGGCTTAGAGCTCCCTCTGAGTCCCTTTCCCAATCATTGCCTTCAAAACATAACCCATTTAATATTTCATCAGGGTCATTCTCACTCTGCAGTCTTTCTTCAAAGCTGGGTTCTCCATATGATATCACCCTTATCTGTAAGAGTCTCATAATGGATGGTGGGCTGAAATCCACCTCAACCCCTCTAATGTAGCTTTTATAGGGAGGGTTGTCCTTGCTTGTCCTCACAGCATTTGCATAAAATTCTCTTATCATGACTGCACTGATGTCTGTGAGCGGTTCACACAAAAGTTCCCATCTCCTCTCTGCCTCTATTCTTCTCATGATGGGATATTCTCCATATTTCTGTCTGAACCCCATCTCTGGAATGACTTTCTTTGATTCCATTAGCCTATAATACCTTGATTCATGAAATAGAGATTTAAATCTCTTGGTATCATAGGTTGGTGGTTCGGCTATAGCAGGTTCCTTTTCTTTCCTTCTTCTAGAACTTGATGAAGCCATGAATTAGGAAGGAAAGAAATAAGAAGAGAAGATAAGATAGGCTTTGGTTAAGGCACGGTTGTGATGGAAGGAAGGGGAGGTAAGGTGTTGTGTGGTGTCTTTGGGTGAGAGAAGAACAATGTACTTTGTGGGAGGGCTTATACGAAGAGAGCAAAGGTGTATGGCTTAAGAAATGTTTGAGTGAAACAAAGGTAAATAAGTGATGAGGTCTTATATAGAGAAAGCAAGGATATGTGAACTCAGGAAGTATCATTGCCAATTTATAGCCAAAGCATAAAACAAAGGAAAGAGTTGGAGGATCCATTGGAGTTGTAAGGAAAGGTGGGGATTGAGCAATTCATTGTTGGAAAGCCATGAAATGGACGGTGTGGATGTGGAGATGGATGAAGGCAAGGATTGCTCCCTCATTGGTTGCATGTGGTTCGGCCTCCAAGGTGTTGATTCCATGCGACATTGTGCTTCCCAAACATACACATGTGACTTGCCTTTTTTCTTGGGAAGACCGTCCGTGCATGCCTTTATTTGTCTCCTTCTCAATCTTCTTTACTCCTATCCATGTGAACTGGTGCACAAAATTATGATTACACTTTTCACAACTCCGCACAACTAACCAGCAAGTGTACTGGGTCGTCCAAGTAATACCTTACGTGAGTAAGGGTCGATCCCACAGAGATTGTTGGCTTGAAGCAAACTATAGTTATTTTGTAAATCTTAGTCAGGAGATTAATAATAAGAGTGATTGTATTTATGAAAAATAAATAACATGAAATAAATAGTACTTGTGATTCAGTAATGAGGAGCAGGCTGGGGTTCCGGAGATGCTCTATCGTCTGAATCTTTGCTTTCCTACTGTCTTCTTCTCCAAACATGCATGGCTTCCTTCAATGGCAAGCTTTATGATCTTCTCGGATGAAAAATACCAGGTACGATCTCTGCACGGCTAATCAACTGTCGGATTTCTCGTCTCGGATGAAAAATACCATGTACAGCTACCGCATGGCTAATCATCTGTCGGTTTCCACTAGCGTCGGAATAGGACCCTTGTCCTTTTTCACACTGTCACTGCGCCCAACATTCGTAGGTTTGAAGCTCGTCATAGTCATCCCTTCCCAGATCCTACTCGGAATACCACAGACAAGGTTTAGACTTTTCAGATCCCAAGGATGCTGCCAATTGGTTCTAGCCTATACCACGAAGGTTCTAACTTCCGTACTCGGTCCGTGGATCAGAAACCCAAGAGATACGCACTCAAGCTGTCGCTCAATGACTACTTTGAGCTCAGATAGAACGGAGTGGTTGTCAGGCACGCGTTCATAGGGTTAAGGATAATGATGAGTGTCACGGATCATCATATTCTCCATATTGAAGTACGAGTGAGTATCTTAGAATAGAATCAAGCGTGATTGAATAGAAAACAGTAGTAATTTCATTAATCCATTGAAACACAGCAGAGCTCCTCACCCCCACCTATGGGGTTTAGAGGCTCATACTGTAGAAGATACAATATGAAGTGTAAAATGTCATAAGGTGTAAACTGAATCTCTAAAAGTAGTTTTTATACTGAACTAGTAACTTAGGTTTAGAAAAAATGAGTAACTAAGTACAGATAGTGCAGAAATTCACTTCTAGGACCCACTTGGTGTGTGCTTGGGCTGAGCATTGAAGCTTTCATGTGCATAGGCTATTTTTGGAGTTAAACGCCAGCTTTGGTGCCAGTTTGGGCGTTTTACGCCAAGATGTTTTAGGCTGGCTTTGGACGCCAGTTTGGGCCATCAAATATCAAGAAAAGTATGAACTATTATATATTACTGGAAAGCCTAAGATGTCTACTTTCCAACGCAATTGAGAGCGCGGCAATTGAGCTTCCGTAACTCCAGAAAATCCACTTCAAATGCAGCAGGGTCAGATACCAACAGCATCTGCAGTCCTTTTTCAGCCTCTGAATCAGATTTTTGCTCAGGTCCCTCAATTTCAGCCAGAAAATACCTGAAATCACAGAAAAACACACAAACTCATAGTAAAGTCCAGAAATGTGATTTTTGAATAAAAGCTAATAAAAATATAATAAAAAATAACTAAAACATACTAAAAACTATGTAAAAATAATGCCAAAAAGGGTATACATTATCCGCTCATCACAACACCAAACTTAAATTTTTGCTTGACCCCAAGCAACTAAAAACAAAATAGAATAAAAAGAAGAGAATATACAATAAATTCCAAAATTATCAATGAAGATTAGTCTTAATTAGATGAGCGGGACTTGTAGCCTTTTTGCTTCTGAACAGTTTAGGCATCTCACTTTATCCTTTGAATTTCAGAATGATTGGCATCCATAGGAACTCAGAATTCAGATAGTGTTATTGATTCTCCTAGTTCAGTATGTTGATTCTTGAACACAGCTACTTTATGAGTCTTGGCCGTGACCCTAAGCATTTTGTTTTCCAGTATTACCACCGGATATATAAATGCCACAGACACATGATTGGGTGAACCTCTTCAGATTGTGACTCAGCTTTGCTAGAGTCCCCAGTTAGAGGTGCCCAGAGCTCTTAAGCACACTCTATTGCCTTGGACCACGACTTTAACCACTCAGTCTCAAGCTTTTCACTTGGACCTTCATACCACAAGCACATGGTTAGGGACAGCTTGATTTAGCCGCTTAGTCCAGGATTTTATTCCTTTGGGCCCTCCTATCCATTAATGCTCAAAGCCTTGGATCCTTTTTACCCTTGCTTTTGGTTTAAAGGATTATTGGCTTTTTTTGCTTGCTTTTTTCTTTTTCTTTCTCTTTTTTTTTTGCCACATTTTTTTCCTTTTCTCCCTCTTTTTTTTTTCTGCAAGCTTTTCACTGCTTTTTCTTGCTTCAAGAATCAATTTTATGATTTTTAGATTATCAATAACATTTCTCCTTTTACATTATTCTTTCAAGAGCCAATAATTTTAATATTCATAAAAAACAAACTCAAAAAACATGCACTGTTCAAGCATTCATTCAGAAAACAAAAATTATTGCCTCCACATCAAAATAATTAAACTAATTTCAAGATAAATTTCGAAACCCATGTACTTCTTTTTCTTTTTCAAATAAAAATATTATTCAATTAGGAAAGGTGAAGGATTCATGGAATCATTTATAGCTTTAAGACATAGGTTCTAAACTTTATAGATCATGGAATAAAAATAAGACATAAAATAAACATAAAAGCAGACAAATAATAATAAAAGAAAGGAATTTTAGCATGGGCTTTGCATTTAGCATTCTTGTTTTGGAAATGTGCGAGGGTTTAATACCCTTATTAAGGGATTTTAATTCCCCTTTTCTCTTGCCTTTTTTATTTTGAACTTTAAACACAAAAAACGGTTTTTCTCTTTTCTGTAACTTCCCCCCTTTTTCTTTCTGTCTTTTTGTTTTTCCTGAGACTTGAATTTTCGCATTTTTCTCTGCGACGCTTGTTTGGTGCTTGTTGGTGCTTTGCTTGAGAGGCGATTCCAGAGTTTGTCGCTCCGGTTTTCAACTTCTTCAGAGCTTTCTCCTTTCTCTTCAGGTTGGTTCTCGTTTCTTTTACTTCTTTCGTAAAGTCTAAATTTTGCTTGAGTGCATTGTTGAAAAGCTTGAACCTTTTCCTGTTTTTTGACCTGCCTGTCCTTGTGATGTATCTTTCTGGCTTTCTTTCAACTTTAGGTATACTTTGGTATTTCTTCTGATGATTAGGGCTTACTTAGGGCTTTTCATGTTTACTGTTTGATTTTGTAGCTTCTGTATGATAATGGCTTGTTCGTTTCTGGAAAAGGTTGCGTCTTTGATGATTTTCTTTGTTATATTTTGTTGCTTGGTAGTTCTTGTAGACTGAGACTGTAGTTGCGAGGTGGCTTTAACAATCCTTTTTTCTCTTCGGAGTGTTGATTGGGAGAAAGTTTTTCTCTGTTGTGATAGCTTTGTAGAGAATGATGGTCTTCTTAGTGATCTTGCTCTGATTTATGTCTTTTTTGCTTAGAGTCTTTTGCTAGGTTGTTTTAGTTTCTGTAGGTTTTCCTGAGTCTTTTGCTCTGTGTCACTGCCTCCAAAGGATGCCCATGGACCTTGGTGTGTGTCTTGGGGATTTCCTTTTACTGTTTGTGATGCTCTAGATCATGTTGTCCGAGTTGTTTTGATATCGCCCGAGCTGTTTTTTGGTTAGTAATCTATTTTCCTTTCTTATTTGTAGGACTAGTTAGCCATGTCTTCTCGCAAAAATATTATAGAGACGTCTTCTAAGGTTCCTGAGGGGATGTCCGACTGGTTGGACTCCCTTGTGTTAATGTGTGTCTCCGTGGTGAATGTTGAGTTTTGTGTGGAGCTTAGAAAACATCACCATCTCTGTAAGAGTAGAGTTCAGAAAAAGAACTATAAATTGGTAGCACCTGATTCCAAGGAGAGGGTTCGCTTTCCTGCTCTGACCCGGGGGGGAGCGCCCTTTCTTTTATGCTTATGACTATTTTTTCAGCCAGTTGAATATTAATTTTCCTTTTACTTCCTTTGAGACCGATTTGCTGTGGTCGTGTAACGTAGCTCCATCCCAGCTCCATCCGAACTCCTGGGGTTTTATCAAAATCTTTCAGCTGCTTTGCCAAGAGTTGGACGTTACTCCTTCTCAGACTCTCTTCCTTTATCTTTTTGTTTTAACTAATCCCGGGGTTTCTTCCAAAAAGAAAACCTCTTGGATTTCCTTTAGATCAGCCCAGGGACATAAATTTTTTGCCATGTATGATGAGTCCTTTAGGGATTTTAAGAATTACTTCTTTAAGGTCTGAGCGGTTGAGGGAGCTCGACCATTTTTTCTAGAAGCGAACGATGAACTGGCCTTCCCCTTGTATTGGCAACAAAATGTAGTGGTGTTTCGATACACGTGGGAGATGCTTGATGAAATCGAGTAGGCCTTTGTAAATGTCTTGGAGGATATTTGGGGGGAACCTCCTCATCTTGACACTAAGAAAATTTTGGGGGACCCGTCCCTTGTCCGAACTGCGTTGGGTACTTAATTAATATGTTTTGGTTTGTTTTGATTTTTCTTCCTTCTTTTTCCAATGTGTAATCGGCTTCTATGGTTGATTTTATTTTTCAGAGATGGCCAAGAACAATGACTCCATGAAAGCCTTCAAGAAGGTGAGGAAGGCTACATCGGCTCAGAACATCTCGGCCAAGGTGGCTGGGGAGGGGTCCTCTCAGGTTCTGTCGAAGCCATCCGTATCGAGCTCTCCTGGACCGAGGAGAATGATCCCTACTGCTCGGGTTCATTTTGTTGATCCTCCACAGGTTGCTGCTACCTCTTCTCCTACCGGCGCTCCTCTTCTGAAAAAGCAAAAAACAGATGAGCCCTTTAACCTTGATGCCCCCGATTTTGATGTTGTCGAGTTTGTGGACCAGCAAATTGGTCCTTATGGTACCATCCATACTAACGATGTTTCTCTTCTTTGCCATTTGGACTTTATTACTCGGAGCAGCGTCAAGATGGCACACATGGGGGCGACTTTATATCGGACTGCCCAGGATCTTCCCATTCATGCCACGAAGGCCTTTATAGAGGAGGCTAAGTTAGAGTTCGACCGGATGAAGGGTTTGAAGGAGGAGCTTGAGGTGAAGGTGGCCAAGTTGGAGAAAGAGTTAGGAGGTGATAAGCTAGTTCTATTGCCTTGGCGGCTTCTACCAAGTTGGCTGAAGACACGGCGTTGAAGCACAAGGAGAGCTATGTTACGACCTATAGGGAAATGATGCGTCTCAGGGATGATTTGGAGTCTGCCCGAGTTGATTATGCCGAGCTCCAGGGTCACCTTGTAGGCAGCGTAAATGCTGCTTATGAGAACCTGAAGGAGCAGGTTCGAGTTTTTACACCCGAGCTCAACCTTACTCTCTTCAGTTTGGACAACATTGTGAAGGACGGAAAAATTATCCCTGATGACCCTGATGATAATGATGTCGAACCTCCTTCAGACTCGACCTCCATCACCCCGGGATGCTGCCACTGGAGAATCTTTGAATCCAATGTAGTTTTGTGAACTTTGTTTTGTATGGCCCGATCTGTGGGTCTTAAAACTCTTTTTCGGTTTGTAGTTTTGTTCTCTGAACACTTTTAGTTGCTTTGCTGTTAGCAACTTTATTTTGAGAAAAAACAAAGTATTTTCTCAGGCTTTTTGGGGTCGACATCGGGTGGCCTCTTGAGCTTTGTTAATATTACAAGCTTGTTTTTTTTTATGGTATGTTTGTCTGCATTTGTCTGATATCCTTTAGGTCTTTTGGGAATGTTGGGGCCGTGTTGTCCGCCCTCTTTTGATTGCCTTTGTATTTTCATACTTGTAGCTTAATTCTTTTGAGGTTGTGAATTTTTGGGTCCAACTCGTATGCCCTCCGTTGGCTGACTTCTTTGTCTCGGCCTGAAATTATTTTGTAGTAATCCATTTTTTTGGACCTTTGTTAGGTCTCTTCCATGGATTTACCTTTAATTTTGGCATTTTGGTCAGGCCGACTTCATTATGTCGGTCCTTGCTAAGTTATTTCTAGTAATCCTCTTTCTTGGACCTTTGTCAGGTCTCTTTTAGGGATTACTTTTTATAACTTTTTTTTTGGTTTTGGGGGCCAACTTCTTTACGTCGGTCCTTTCTAAGTTGTTTTTAGTAATCCTCTTTCTTGGACCTTTGTCATGTCTCTTACAGGGATTGCTTTTTACAACTTTTTTGGTTTTGGGGGCCGACTTCTTTACGTCAGTCCCTTCTAAGTTATTTTTAGTAATCCTCTTTCTTGGACCTTTGTCAGGTCTCTTTCAGGGATTACTTTTTATAACTTTTTTGGTTTTGGGGGCTGACTTCTTTACGTCGGTCCCTTCTAAGTTATTTTTAGTAATCCTCTTTCTTGGACCTTTGTCAGGTCTCTTTCAGGGATTACTTTTTACAACATTTTTGGTTTTTGGGGCCGATTTCTTTACGTCGGTCCCTTTTAAGTTGTTTTTAGTAATCGTCTTTCTTGGACCTTTGTCATGTCTCTTTCAGGGATTGCTTTTTACAGCTTTTTTTGTTTTTGGGGCCGACTTCTTTACGTCGGTCCCTTCTAAGTTATTTTTAGTAATCCTCTTTCTTGGACCTTTGTCAGGTCTCTTTCAGGGATTACTTTTTATAACTTTTTTGGTTTTGGTGGACGACTTTTTTACGTCGGTCCCTTCTAAGTTATTTTTAGTAATCCTCTTTCTTGGACCTTTATCAGGTCTCTTTCATGGATTACGTTTTATAACTTTTTGGTTTTGGGGCTGACTTCTTTACGTCGGTCCCATCTAAGTTATTTTTAGTAATCCTCTTTCTTAAGGCTGGCCAGGCCTCTTTCCAGGGATTGACTTTTTATAACTTTGGTTATTGTGGTCGGCTGGTCCGACTTCTTTATGTCAGTCTGTCTTTTAAGTTATTTTTAGTAACCCATTTTATTAAGACCTCGTCAGGTCCTTTCTATGGATTACTATCGATAACTTCTTGCATTATTCTATTTTTGTCACTTTTTCATCTTTGCCGACTTTGTAGAGATCGGGTTTTGTTCCCCGTTTGGTCGACCTTTTGATGAATTTGGTTTTCATCTTCTTTGGTCTTTATCGTGGTCCCGCAGTGAATTTGATTTTTACTTTCTACTAACATTGTAGCTTTATAATCGGGCGATGAATTTTTAGCGTTTCAGATTAATGCGTCTTGGGGATTTGTAGAAAATCTAAAACTTTATTCAAAGAGAATGCAGGTATATACATGTGGGTGTTTTATCCCTCTAAGTTGGGCAATTTGTAGATCTTGGCTTGGCACCTCATTAAAAAACCTTTTCAGGAAAAAGAGTGCGCCTCATCCTAAGATCTTTATTACCTTTAACTATAGTACCTTCTTAAGTTGCAGGCATGCCATGACCTTGGAAGCTCTCGCCCTTCGAGTTCGGATAGTCTATAGTAGCCCTTTCTAAGTACTTCTATGACTCGGTAGGGTCCTTTCCAGTTTGCTGCCAGCTTTCCTTCTCCAGGTCGAGTTGTTTCGATATCATTTCGGATTAGGATAAGGTCGTTCTCGGCAAAACCTCACGACACTACCTTTTGATTGTATCTTGAAGCCATTCGTCGTTTTAATGTCTCTTCCCTGATCCGAGCTCTTTCTCGGATTTCTGGAAGCAGGTCGAGTTCTTCCCTTTGAAGTTGGGAGTTGGCTTCTTCATTATAGTGGATCACTCTAGGAGACCCTTCTTTGACCTCCACTGGGATCATTGTCTCTATTCCGTAAGCTAATCGGAAGGGTGATTCCTTTGTGGTGGAATGTGGCGTTGTTCGGTATGCCCATAAGACTTGTGGGAGCTCTTCAGCCCAGGCTCCCTTTGCGTCCTGTAATCTTCATTTTAGCCTAGCCAATATGACTTTGTTGGCAGCTTCGGCTTGTCCATTGGCCTGGGGATGTTCTACGGAGCCGATTCGGTATTTTATGTTCAAGTCGGCCACTAACTTTCTAAAGCCTGCATCTGTGAATTGGGTACCATTGTCCGTGGTGATGGAGTATGAAACCCCGAACCTTGTGACAATGTTTCTATATAGGAATTTTTGACTTTTTTGAGCAGTGGCATTAGCTAGATGTTCTGCCTCGATCCATTTTGTGAAATAGTCTACCCCTACTATGAAGAATTTGACTTGTCCTGATCCCTGAGGAAAAGGTCCGAGAAGGACGAGTCCCCATTTTGCGAACAGCCACGGTGAGGTTATGCTGATGAGCTCCTCTGGCGGCGCGATGTGAAAGTTGGCATGTTTCTGACATGGTGGACACATCTTTACAAACTCTGTGGCTTCTTTTTGTAGAGTTGGCTAATAAAATTTGGCCCGGAGTACCTTTTTGGTAAGTGCCTGCGCTCCAAGATGATTACCACAGGTGCCACTGTGTATTTCTTCTAAGACTTCCTTTGTATTGGAAGTCGGTACACATTTTAACAATGGTATTGAAATCCCTCTTTTGTATAGAGTATTGTTTATGATAGTGTAGTATTGTGCCTTCCTTTTTAACCTCTTTGCCTCCTTTTTATCTGTGGGGAATGTTTCTGTTTTGAGGTAGTTAATTATGAGAGTCATCCATCCTTGATCCAGACCTGTTATGGCTAGGAATTTTTCTTTTTCCGAGATTGACGGGTTCTGCAGCATTTCCTGGATGAGGCTTCTATTGTTGCCCGCTGGTTTAGTGCTGGCTAGTTTTGAGAGTGCATCAGTTCGAGCATTCTGTTCTCGGGGTATGTGGCGGACCTCATATTCCCTGAGTTGTCCGAGCTGTTCCTTGGTTTTGTCCAAGTACTTATTCATGGTGGGATCCTTGGCTTGGTAACTCCCTGTTATTTGCAAAGTGACCACCTGCGAGTCGCTGAAGATGATAAGCTTTTGAGTTCCAACCTCCTTAGCCAGCTTCAAACCAGCTAGTAATGCCTCATACTCAGCTTGGTTGTTTGAGGCAGGGAACCCGAATTTGAGGGAAAGTTCGATTTGCGTTCCCTGGTCGCTTTCAATTATCACACCCGCGCCACTTCCCGTTTTGTTAGAGGAACCGTCTACATAGAGATTCTGTTCCGTAGGATTTCTGTGGTGTTTATAAATTCTGCAATGAAGTTGGCCAAATATTGTGATTTGATGGCTGTCCGAGCTTCATACTGAAGGTCGAATTCAGACAACTCGACTGCCCATTGTAAGATTCTTCCTGCTAGATCTGTTTTCTGCAGAATGCCTTTTATTGGCTGGTTGGTCCGAACCTTGATGATGTGGGCTTGGAAATACGGACAAAGTCATCGAGATGTTAATATTAGAGCGTAGGCAAATTTTTCTATTTTTTGGTAGTTCAGCTCGGATCCTTGTAGTGCCTTGCTAATGAAGTATACGGGTTGTTGCCCACTGTCGTCTTCTTGGACCAATGCTGAGGCTACTGCCCGACTTCCTACTGCCCGACTTCCACCAGAGCGTCGATACTTGGGAGTCGATATGGATCCTTTGGGCAGGCTTTGTTGAGATCAGTATAGTCAGTGCACATCCACCACTTCTCATTTGATTTTTTCACCAAGACGACGTTAGCTAGCCATAGTGGGTACTTGACTTCTCTTATGAATCCTGCCTCCAATAGGGCTTAGACCTGCTCTTCCACAGCTTGGGATCGTTCTAGTCTGAGCTTTCTACGCCTCTGCTGTACTGGCCGAGATCCTGGGTAGACTGCCAGCTTGTGGCACATTAACTTAGGGTCTATGCCCGGCATGTCTGCAGCCTTCCATGCAAAGAGGTCGACATTATCTCGTAAGAACTGTATGAGTGATTCTTTTATATCTCCTTTTAGGATTGTTCCAATGTTGGTTGTTTTGTCTGGGACATCTCCGATTTGGACTTTTTCTACTTTGTCTTCAGGTTGTGGACGGAGTTCTTCCCGTCCTCGAACTCCACCAAGTTCGATGATGTGGAATTCTTCTCCTCTGCCCCTGAGGCTTAGACTTTCGTTATAACAGCGGCGCACTGTCTTCTGATCTACTTTTATTGTAGTTATTCCTTCTGTGGTTGGGAATTTCATGCACAGGAATGGAGTCGAGACAACTGCACCGAGCTGATTTAACGTTGTCCGACCTATTAGGGCATTGTAGGCTGAACTCACGATGACCACAATGTAGTCTATATTGAGTGTCCTTGACCGATTTCCTTTTCCAAAGGTCGTATGTAATGAGATGTACCCAAGTGGTTGGATTGGAGTATCTCCCAGCCCGAACAGGCTGTTTGGATATGCTTTGAGCTCTTTTTCTTCCAGGCCGAGTTTGTCGAATGCAGTTTTGAACAAGATGTCGGCCGAGCATCCTTGGTCTACCAGTGTGCGGTGGAGATTTGCGTTGGCCAAAGTGATAGTGATGACCATGGGACCATCATGTTCCGAGATGATGCCAGCTGCATCCTCTTTAGTAAAAGTGATTGTGAGGATGTCAGGTGCTTCCTCTTTTCCCTCGACATGATATACATCTTTAAGATGTCTTTTGCAAGATGATTTGAAGATACCTCCTCCCGCGAATCCTTCGTGTATCATCTGAACATGTCTCTCGGGCGAACGTGGTGGTCATTCAGCCCGTCTGACATCTTCGTCCCTTCTTCTTTTTCTTGGATCGTCTGCTCGGTTGGCTAAGTACCGATCTAACTTTCCCTCCCTTACCAGTTTTTCTATGACATTTTTTAGGTCGAAACATTCGTTGGTAGAATGTCCATAGATTCGATGGTATTTACAATATTCGGCCCAATTTCCTCCTCCTTTTTTGCTTTTGAGTGGTCTAGCTAAGGGTATCTTTTCAGTATGGCATACTTCTCTGTAGAAATCCACAAGGGACATCCGAAGAGGGGTGTAATTGTGGTATTTTTTATCTTTTCCCCATGTTGATCTTCCTTCTTGTAATTGTTTATCTTTTTCCTCCATATTGATGTACTTCTCTGCTCGCTCTTGTACTTCGTTCAGAGACGTAGGATGTTTTTTCGATATAGATTGGCTAAAAGGTCCTTCTCGCAAGTCATTGATGAGGCCCATAATGGCGGCCTCTGTTGGTAGACTTTGTATGTCTAGACATGCTTTGTTGAATCTTTCCATGTAGCTGCGAAGATTTTCCCGATCTCCTTGCTTGATTCCTAATAGACTTAGGGCGTGCTTAGCTTTGTCTTTTTGGTTGGAGAATCTGGCCACAAACTTCTTGGCCAAGTCGTCGAAGCTTGAGATGGACCTAGGGGGTAGATTGTCGAACCATTTAATTGCTGTTTTTGTTAAAGTAGTCGGGAAGGCTTTGTAGCGAACTGCATCTGAGGCATTGGTGAAGTACATTCTACTTCTAAAATTACTGAGATGATGGTCGGGATCTGCTGTGCCGTCGTATAAAGTCATGTCGGAAAGTTTGAAGTCCTTTCGGATCTTGGTCCTCATGATCTCTTTGGTGAATGGGTCTTGGTCCTTACGGGAGTCGTCTTCGTGACCGGATCGAGTATTATTGGCTTTGAGATCTGCTTCGAATTTTAGGAGTTTGTTCTCTAACTCGCGGCATCGCCTAACTTCCCTTCGTAGGTCTCTCCGGGCTTCTCATTGATGCTCCACCTCTTTTTCGAGCTATTTTAAGCAATCTTGAAGTGCCTCCATGGCTCCTGTATTTGGTGAATTCTTGTCGTTGTTTGGTTGAGGAATATCTTTTGGTGTGGTGTCTGCATTTTTGTGCGGCGTCCGGTCTTCTAGATCAGAGTCGTGGTCGTTGTCATGGTCGTTTGCCATGGTAATGGGATGACTTCCAAGGTCCCCGGCAACGACGCCAATGTTCTGAGGGTTACCTAAAACTAAAGGTCGATCTCGGATGAGATCTGTTGCGGTGGCCAGAGCTGTCGTGTCTGACCTGTTGGACTTGGTGGAGATGCTGATCCTTCATCACCGGAGGGTGGTGGTACCTGCAAGAGACTCCGATGCTTAAGTTAGCATGGGCTTTAAGCAGGTTTTTAGTAGAATCAGAATATGAGTTATACCTGGGTGCTTTAGTGTATTTATAGTAGTGTGGAGTGACCTTTGTTGAGGATAAGATAGTTATCTTATCTTTATCTTATCTTATCTTTGAGTGAGGTCATCTTATCTTCAAAGGAACCGCCCTTATCTCTGTACGCCTGGACTGCCTTTGGATTTGGGTCGTGTTCCTCTGTTTGGGCCCTATTTGGGCTTTTCCTGGTGATTTGGCCGATCTCTTTTGAGAAGAGGTCGGGTAGTTTGACCTAAAGAGGTCGGTTGACTTTGTCTTCAACATCCCGGGTCGGAGAGCTCGACCCAGGGTATGAACAGTTCCCCTGCTCGACTGCGGTATTCCCTTTAAGGTCGAGTCTTTAGTTTTAGGACTTCGATCCTTCTCTAGTGAAGCCGAACTCGAGCATTTTGTCAACTTCACTGAAGCTTTTGAATGTGAAGCGTTTCTCCTTCGTTTTCTGCTAAAAGCGCGCGCTTTGCATTTAGCGTTCTTCGAATACTCAAATTGCTAATTAATTAAAAAGATTTGAAAAATTTTGGATATGATTTTCAAAAAATGAAGAGAGGAAAAGTGGTTAGGAAGTTTTGAAAAAGATATGTCTTAAAATTAAAGATACTTGTAAAAAAATAGATAAATAAAAGAGAATATTTGAAAAAGATATGATTTTAAAATTTTAAAGATTGAAACTTTCTCAACAAGGAAACACCAAACTTCAAATTTTTCAATCAAAATAATAAAAGAAATTTGAAAAAGAATTTGTTTTGAAAAAAAGATTTAAGAAGATAAATTTTTTAAATTGAAATTTTAACTTGCTTAACAAGAAACTACCAAATTTTTTAAAATATTGACTAAGTCAACTTAAGGAATTCCGAAAATAATGAGCAAATAAGGGAAAAATATTTTATTGAATTTTTTTGAATTTAATCAGGAAAGAGAAAAATAATAAAATGACACCAAACTTAGAATTTTTAGATCAAAACAAAGAAAGCAAACAAGAAAACTTTGAATGTCAAGATGAACACCAACAACACTTTGAAGATCAAGATGAATACCAAGAACAAATTTTGGAAATTTTTAAGAAAATAAAAACACGAAGGACACCAAACTTAAAAATTTTTATACTTTGAACACCAATAATTCGAAAAAGCACAAGAAAAATAAGAAAAGACATAAAACAAGAAAAACTAAAGATCAAACAAGAAAAATAAACAAGAACAACTTGAAGATTAAGAAAGAACTAAGAACATATAATTCAAAAAATTGAAAGAAAAATAAAATCATGCAATTGACACCAAACTTAAAACATGAAACTAAACTCAAACAGAAGACTAAATTATGAGGTCATTGGTTTTAAAAATTTTCGAAAATAATTTAGAAAAAGAAAATAAGGATTTTAAAATTTTAACCAAAAACAATAATAGAAGACTCAAATTTTAGTAACTCTAAACCAAAAAAAATATAAATTTTTCCAAATCTAAGCAACAAAATAAACCGTCAGTTGTCCACACTCGAACAATCCTCGGGAACGGTACCAAAAACTTGGTGCACGAAATTGTGATTACACTTTTCACAACTTCGCACAACTAACCAGCAAGTGTACTGGGTCGTCCAAGTAATACCTTACGTGAGTAAGGGTCGATCCCACAGAGATTGTTGGTTTGAAGCAAACTATGGTTATTTTGTAAATCTTAGTCAGGAGATTAATAATAAGAGTGATTGTATTTATGAAAAATAAATAACATGAAATAAATAGTACTTGTGATTTAGTAATGAGGAGCAGGCTGGGGTTCCGAAGATGCTCTATCGTCTGAATCTCTGCTTTCCTACTATCTTCTTCTCCAAACACGCATGGCTTCCATCAATGGCAAGCTTTATGATCCTCTCGAATGAAAAATACCAGGTACGATCTCTCCACGGCTAATCAACTGTCGGATTTCTCGTCTCGGATGAAAAATACCATGTACAGCTACTGCATGGCTAATCATCTGTCGGTTTCCACTAGCGTCGGAATAGGACCCTTGGCTTTTGCATACTATCACTACGCCCAACATTCGCAGGTTTGAATCTCGTCACAGTCATCCTTTCCCAGATCCTACTTGGAATACCACAAACAAGATTTAGACTTTCTGGATCCCACGGATGCTGCCAATTGGTTCTAGCCTATACCATGAAGGTTCTAACCTCCGGACTCGGTCCGTGGATTAGAAACCCAAGAGATACGCACTCAAGCTGTCGCCCAATGACTACGTTGAGTTCAGATAGAATGGAGTGGTTGTCAGGCACGCGTTCATAGGGTTGAGGATAATGATGAGTGTCACAGATCATCATATTCTCTATATTGAAGTACGAGTGAGTATCTTAGAATAGAATCAAGCGTGATTGAATAGAAAACAGTAGTAATTGCATTAATCCATTAAAACACAGCAGAGCTCCTCACCCCCACCTATGGGGTTTAGAGGCTCATACTGTAGAAGATACAATATGAAGTGTAAAATTTCATAAGGTGTAAATTGAATCTCTAAAAGTAGTTTTTATACTAAACTAGTAACTTAGGTTTACATAAAATGAGTAACTAAGTGTAGATAGTGCAGAAATCCACTTTCGGGACCCACTTGGTGTGTGCTTGGGCTGAGAATTGAAGTTTTCACATGCATAGGCTGTTTCTGGAGTTAAACGCCAGCTTTGGTGCCAGTTTGGGCGTTTAACTCCAATTCTGGTGCCAGTTTGGGCATTTTACACCAAGATGTTTTAGGCTGGATTTGGACGCCAGTTTGGGCCATCAAATCTCGGGCAAAGTATGAACTTTTATATATTGCTGGAGAGCCCAGGATGTCTAATTTCCAATGCAATTGAGAGCGCGCCAACTGGGGTTTTGTAACTCCAGAAAATCCACTTCAAGTGCAGCAGGGTCAGAATCCAACAACATCTGCAGTCCTTTTTCAGCCTCAGAATCAGATTTTTACTCAGGTCCCTCAATTTCAGCCAGAAAATACCTGAAATCACAGAAAAATACACAAACTCATAGTAAAGTCCATAAATGTTATTTTTGAATATAAACTAATAAAAATATAATAAAAAGTAACTAAAACATACTAAAAACTATGTAAAAACAATGCCAAAAGGGTATAAATTATCCGCTCATCTTGAACCAAACAATTAGTGAGCTTAAACTTTTAAATGTCATACGGTGGTGGTGTATTATATAAAAAAATATTACTATGCGTTCCTTATTCATGAATAACCAATCTTGCCCCTTAGAAAGTGAACAAGATTTTTGGTGAACACCAAACTTGTTCTCTTCTAAGTGATCTATATAAAATCCAATGAATATCCATCACAATTAGTATATTCATTATAAAGAACCTTTTATTTGCTACCATGCTACCATAAACTCATAAAATGATGCAATGTATTATTTTTCTATTCATGAAATTGAGCCTTTGAGTAAAAGAAAATGATTTTCTTGAAATTCATAGCATATATAGACACCAAACTTAGTGTTTGGTTATATACTTAAACAGAAAGAATGAGTATATATCCTAGAATGGTTCTATGATCAATCATGCTTGAAAAGCTATTTTAAAGTGCCTTTAGGCACACCAAACTTAGGAGTCAAACATATACTCTAAAATGATCTGTGCAATTATCAAATTCTACTCATGAGAACCCAAATTTATGCTAGAATAACCATTAGTTATTGAAAGCAAAAACAAGAATATTAAATCATGGGCTGTCTCCCATGGAGCGATCTTTTATTGTCACTAGCTTGACATTCGTCCCTTGTTAGGGTGGTTGATAATTGTGGTGTCTCAGTTTTTCTCCTCTCACTGTGAGTCTTCTCCCTGTACGTTGATGGTCAATCTCCACATGCTCCAGTGAGAGTATCTTGTTGATGGTGGAGTAATCATCAGTTTGTGGATTTATCTCCAACTGCTGGTATATCAATCTCACTCTGTCCCCTTTTGAGAATCCTTCAGTTGGTATCTTCTTGTTCTTCTACCCTTTTGGAGCTATTTTCTTGTTCTTCTTTCCTTTCTTTATTTATCCTTCTTTCTTTGCATCATGTTTTATGTCAGGGACCTCTTTCATAATATCAAGTCTTTAACCCCTTCCTGCCTTCTCTTCTCAGCTTTCACATGTTTCTTACCCTCTTTTTCTTCTCTACTGTCCATCCCTTGCTTCACAGGTGAGCTGAGAAGTGTCTCCTTGGCGTTTTCTTCCCACTGTTTATCTTCCTCTTCAATCCTTATGTAGCTCTTCTCTTCAACAGTATGTTGTACTTCCTGGAAGATATTTAAGGTGATCTTCTCATCATTTACCCTTAAGGTCATTTCTCCTTGTTCAACATCAATGATGGCCCTTGCTGTGGCCAGGAAAGGTCTTCCCAATATGATAGAATCATTCCCCTCTTCTTCTAAGTCCAAGATTACAAAGTCTACTAGAAATATGAATTTCCCTACTCTGATCAAGAGATTTTCAATTACCCCCTTGGGAATTACCAAAGATCTATCCACTAGCTCCAATGACATCTGTGTAGGTGGTGCACGAAATTGTGATTCACACTTTTCACAACTTCGCACAACTAACCAGCAAGTACACTAGGTCGTCCAAGTAATACCTTACGTGAGTAAGGGTCTATCCCACGGAGATTGTTGGTTTGAAGCAATCTATGGTTACCTTGTAAATCTTAGTCAGGAGATTTATTATGATTATCAGTTTGAATTACGAAAAATAAAAGAGCATGAAATAAATACTTGTTATGCAGTAATAGAGAATATGTTGGAGTTTTGGAGATGCTTTATCTTCTGAATCTCTGCTTTCCTACTGTCATCTTCTTCACGCATGCAAGTTTCCTCCTATGGCAAGCTGTGTGTTGGTGGATCACCGTTGTCAATGGCTACCATCCGTCCTCTCAGTGAAAATGGTCCAGGTGCACTGTAACCGCACGGCTAATCATCTATCGGTTCTCGATCATGTCGAAATAGGATCCATTGATCCTTTTGCGTCTATCGCTACGCCCAACACTCGCGAGTTTAAAGCTCGTCACAGTCATTCAATCCTTGAATCCTACTCGGAATACCACATACAAGGTTTAGACTTTCCGGATTCTCAAGAATGCTGCCAATGGATTCTAGCTTATACCACGAAGATTCTGATTAAGGAATCCAAGAGATACTCATTTAATCGAAGGTAGAACGGGAGTGGTTGTCAGGCACGCGTTCATAGATTGAGAATGGTGATGAGTGTCACGGATCATCACATTCATCATATTGAAGTGCAAATGAACATCTTAGATAGAAACAAGCGTGTTTGAATAATTAATTCATCGAGACACAGCAGAGCTCCTCACCCCCAACAATGGAGTTTAGAGACTCATGCTGTCAAAGAGTACAAAGTTCAGATCTAAAAATGTCATGAGGTACAAAATAATCCTCTAAAAGTTGTTTAAATAGTAAGCTAGTAATCTAGGTTTGCAGAGAATGAGTAAACTATGATAGATAGTGCAGAAATCCACTTCTGGGGCCCACTTGGTGTGTGTTGGGGCTAAGACTTAAGCTTTACACATGCTTAGGCTGTTTCTGGAGTTAAACGCCAAGTTGTAACCTGTTTTGGGCGTTTAACTCCAACTTGTAACCTGTTTCTATCGTTTAACGCCAGACTGCAACATGGAACTGGCGTTGAATGCCAGTTTACGTCATCTATCCTTGAGCAAAGTATGAACTATTATATATTTCTGGAAAGCCCTGAATGTGTAAATTCCAACGCAATTGAGAGCACGCCATTTGGACTTCTGTAGCTCCAGAAAATCCATTTTGAGTGCAGGGAGGTCAGAATCCAACAACATCTGCAGTCCTTTTTCAGCCTGAATCAGATTTTTGCTCAGCTCCCTCAATTTTAGCCAGAAAATACCTGAAATCACAGAAAAACACACAAAATCATAGTGAAGTCTAGAAATGTGATTTTTATTTAAAAACAAATAAAAATATAATAAAAAGTGACTAAACATATTAAAAACTACCTAAAAATAATGCCAAAAAGCCTATAAATTATCCGCTCATCACAACACCAAACTTAAATTGTTGCTTGTCCCCAAGCAACTAAAAACAAAGTAGGATAAAAAGAAGAGAATATAAAATGAATTCCAAGAACATCTATAAAGATCAGTCTTAGTTAGATGAGCGGGGCTATTAGCTTTTTGCTTCTGAACAGTTTTGGCATCTCACTTTATCCTTTGAAGTTCAGAATGATTGGTATCTATAGGAACTCAGAATTCAGATAGTGTTATTGATTCTCCTAGTTATGTATGTTGATTCTTGAACACAGCTACTTTATGAGTCTTGGCCATGGCCCTAAGCACTCTGTTTTCCAGTATTACCACCGGATACATACATGCCACAGACACATAACTGGGTGAACCTTTTCAGATTGTGACTTAGCTTTGCTAAAGTCCCTAATTAGAGGTGTCCAGGGTTCTTAAGCACACTCTGTTTTTGCTTTGGACCTCGACTTTAACCGCTCAGTCTCAAGTTTTCACTTGACACCTTCACGCCACAAGCACATGGTTAGGGACAGCTTGGTTTAGCCGCTTAGGCCAGGATTTTATTCCTTTAGGCCCTCCTATCCACTGATGCTCAAAGCCTTGGATCCTTTTTATTACCCTTGCCTTTTGGTTTTAAGGCTATTGGCTTTTTGCTCTTGCCTTTTGGTTTAAAGAGCTTTTGGCTTTTTCTGCTTGCTTTTTCTTTTTCTTGCTCTCTTTTTTTTTCCGCATTTTTTTCTGCAAGCTTTGTTCTTCACTGCTTTTTCTTGCTTCAAGAATCATTTTTATAATTTTTCAGATTATCAAATAACATTTCTCCTTTTTCATCATTCTTTCAGGAGCCAACAATTTTAACGTTCATAAACAACAAATTCAAAAGACATATGCACTGTTCAAGCATTCATTCAGAAAATAAAAAGTATTGCCACCACATCAAAATAATTAAACTATTTTAAAATTCGAAATTCATGTACTTCTTTTTCTTTTTCAGAAAACAATTTTCATTTAAGAAAGGTGATGGATTCATAGGACATTCATATCTTTAAGACATAGACACTTAAATACTAGTGATCATATAGTAAAGACACAAACATAATTAAACATAAAGCATAGTAAATGAAAAACAGGAAAATAAGAACAAGGAGATTAAGGAATGGGTCCACCTTAATGAGGGTAGCGTCTTCCTCTTCTTGAAGAACCAATGGTGCTCTTGAGCTCCTCTATGTCTCTTCCTTGCCTTTGTTGCTCCTTCCTCATAGCTCTTTGATCTGCAGTCAATTGCTCTACCACTGAATTATGGAAAAACAAAAAACAATGCTTTTACCACACCAAACTTAAAAGGTTTGCTCGTCCTCGAGCAAAAGAAGAAAGAAGTGGAGAAGATGGAGGAGATGGAGGTGTGTGAATGGGTGGGTTTGGGAGGGGAATGGTTTGAATTTGAATGGTGAGGTAGGTGGAGATTCTGTGGGGTCCACAGATCCTGTGGGGATCCTGTGGGGTCCGCAGATCCAGAGGGGTCAAGGATGTATCATCCCTGCTCTTATTAGGCGTGTAAACGCCCCTGCAGTGCAATCCTGGCATTTAACGCCAGACTGCTGCCTCTTTTTGGCGTTAAACGCCCAAATGTAGCCTGTTTCTGGCATTTAACGCCAGGTTGATGCTTGTTTCTGGCGTTAAACACCAACTTGGTGCTTGTTTCTAGCGTTAAACGCCAGACAGATGCTTGTTTCTGGCGTTTAAATGCCAGAATGCTCTTCCTCCAGGGTGTGCTATTTTTAATGCTGTTTTTCATTCTGTTTTTGATTTTTCAGTAGTTTTTGTGAATTCACATGATCATCAACCTAAAAAAAACATAAAATAGCAATAGAAAATAAAGAGATATAGTTAAATAACATTGGGTTGCCTCCCAATAAGCGCTTCTTTAATGTCAATAGCTTGACCTTACTGAGCTTTTAATCTAGTCTCAGCCTTGAGCATTCTTGCTCAACATTGCCTTCAAGATAATGCTTGACTCTCTTTCCATTAACAATGAACTTCTTATTAGAATCAATGTCTTGAAGCTCCACATGGCCATATGGTGACACGCTTGTAATCACATATGGTCCCCTCCACTGGGATTTCAGTTTTCTGGGGAATAGCCTGAGCCTAGAGTTAAACAACAGAACCTTTTGTCCTGTTTCAAAAACTCTAGATGACAGCTTTCTGTCATGCCACCTTTTTTATTTCTCTTTATAAAGCTTGGCATTTTCGAAAGCAATGAATCTGAATTTCTCTAGCTCATTCAGCTGGAGCAATCTTTTTTCTCCAGCTAATTTGGCATCAAAGTTTAGGAATCTGGTTGCCCAGTAGGCCTTATGTTCCAGTTCCATGAGCAGATGACAGGCCTTACCATACACAAGCTGGTATGGAGAGGTCCCTATAGGAGTCTTGAATGTTGTTCTGTAAGCCCACAGAGCATCATCCAAGCTTCTTGCCCAATCCGTTCTACGGGTACTTACAGTCCGTTTCAGGATTCTTTTTAGTTCTCTGTTAGAAACTTCAGCTTGCCCATTTGTCTGTGGATGATATGGAGTCGCCACCTTGTGGCGAATCCCATACCGGACCATGGCAGAGTAAAGTTGTTTGTTGCAGAAGTGAGTGCCCCCATCACTGATTAGTACTCTAGGGACACCAAACCTGCTGAAGATATATTTCTGGAGGAACTTCAGCACTGTTTTAGTATCATTGGTGGGTGTGGCAACGGCCTCTACCCATTTTGATACATAGTCGACTGCCACCAGAATATAAGTCTTTGAGTATGATGGTGGGAAAGGTCCCATGAAGTCAATTCCCCGTACATCAAACAACTCAATCTCCAAGATTCCCTGTTGAGGCATGGCGTAACCATGAGGCAGATTACCAGCTCTTTGGCAACTGTCACAGTTACGTACAAACTCTCGGGAATCTCTATAGAGTGTAGGCTAGTAAAAGCCACATTGGAGGACCTTGGTGGCTGTTCGCTCACCTCCGAAATGGCCTCCATATTGTGATCCATGGCAATGCCATAAAATCCTCTGTGCTTCTTCTCTAGGTACACACCTACGGATTATTCCGTCTGCACATCTCTTAAAGAGATAGGGTTCATCCCACAAGTAGTACTTTGCATTAGTAATTAAGTTTTTCTTTTGTTGCCTGCTGTACTCCTTGGTTATGAACCTTGCAGCTTTATAGTTTGCAATGTCTGCAAACCATAGTGTTTCCTGAATGGCAAACAAATGCTCATCCAGAAAGGTCTCAGAGATCTCAATAGAGGGGGCAAAACTCCCCTTCTGCTGGTTCTATCCGGGACAGATGATCAGCCACTTGGTTCTCTGTCCCTTTTCTGTCTCTTATTTCTATATCAAACTCTTGCAGAAGCAACACCCATCTTATGAGCCTGAGTTTTGAATCCTGCTTTGTGAGTACATATTTAAGAGCAGCATGGTCAGTGTACATAATCACTTTTGATCCTACTAAGTATGATCTAAACTTGTCAATGGCATAAACCACTGCAAGCAATTCTTTTTCTGTGGTTGTGTAATTTTTCTGGGCATCATTTAAAACACGGCTAACATAATAAATGACATGCAAAAGCTTGTCATGCCTCTGCCCCAGTACTGCACCAATGGCGTGGTCACTGGCATCACACATTAGTTCAAATGGTAAAGTCCAATCTGGTGCAGAAATAACTGGTGTTGTGACCAGCTTAGCTTTCAGAGTCTCAAACACTTGCAAACACTCTGTGTCAAACACAAATGGCATGTCAGCAGCTAGCAGATTGCTCAGGGGTTTTGCAATTTTTGAAAAATCCTTTATAAACCTCCTGTAGAATCCTGCATGCCCCAGAAATCTTCTAATTGCCTTAACATTAGCAGGTGGTGGTAATTTTTCAATTACTTCCACTTTAGCTTGATCTACCTCTATTCCCTTGTTTGAAATTTTATGCCCAAGGACAATTCCTTTAGTCACCATAAAGTGACATTTTTCCCAGTTTAAAACTAGGTTGGTCTCTTGGCATCTTTTCAAAACAAGTGCTAAATGGTCAAGGCAGGAGCTGAATGAGTCTCCAAATACTGAAAAGTCATCCATGAAGACTTCCAGAAACTTCTCTACCATATCAGAGAAGATAGAGAGCATGCACCTCTGAAAGGTTGCAGGTGCATTACACAGACCAAAAGGCATTCTTTTGTAAGCAAATACTCCAGAAGGACATGTGAATGCTGTTTTCTCTTGGTCCTGAGGATCTACTGTAATTTGGTTGTAACCTGAATAGCCATCCAAAAAGCAGTAATATTCATGACCTGCTAGTCTCTCTAGCATCTAGTCTATGAATGGTAAAGAAAAATGATCCTTTCTGGTGGCTGTATTGAGCCTTCTGTAGTCAATACACATGCGCCACCCTGTAACTGTTCTTGTAGGAACCAGTTCATTTTTTTCATTATGAACCACTGTCATGCCTCCCTTCTTGGAAACAACTTGAACAAGGCTCACCCAAGGGCTATCAGAAATAGGATAAATAATCCCAGCCTCCAGTAATTTGGTGACCTCTTTCTGCACCACTTCCTTCATGGCTGAATTTAGCCGCCTCTGTGGTTGAACCACTGGCTTAGCATCATCCTCCAATAGGATTTTGTGCATGCATCTAGTTGGGCTTATGCCCTTAAGGTCACTTATGGACCACCCAAGAGCTGTCTTATGTGTCCTTAGCACTTGAATTAGTGCTTTCTCTTCCAGTGGATTTAAAGCAGAGCTTATGATCACTGGAAAAGTGTCACCTTCTCCTAGAAATGTATATTTCAGGGATGGTGGTAATGGCTTGAGCTCAGGTTTAGGAGGTTTCTCCTCTTCCTGAGGAAGTCTCAGAGGCTCTTTCAATGCCTCTGAACCCTCCAAATCAGGCTGAACATCTTTAAAGATGTCTTCCAGCTCTGATTCGAGACTCTCAGCCATGTTGACCTCCTCTACCAAAGAGTCAATGAGATCAACTTTCACGTAGTCTTTTGGTGTGTCTGGATGCTGCATGGCTTTGACAGCATTCAACTTAAACTCATCCTCATTGACTCTCAGGGTTACTTCCCCCTTTTGGACATCAATGAGAGTTCATCCAGTTGCTAGGAAAGGTCTTCCTAGAATGAGAGTAGCACTCTTATGCTCCTCCATTTCCAGCACGACAAAGTCAGTGGGGAAGGCGAATGGCCCAACCCTGACAATCAAGTCTTCAATCACGCCTGATGGGTATTTAATGGAGCCATCAGCAAGTTGGAGACATATCCAGGTTGGTGTAACTTCTTTAGTTAAACCAAGCTTTCTGATAGTGGATACAGGTATTAGGTTGATGCTTGCCCCAAGATCACATAAAGCTGTCTTGGTGCAATTACCCTCTAATATGCATGGTATCAGAAAGCTCCCGGGATCTTTAAGCTTTTTTGGGAAGCTTTTCAGAATGACTGCACTGCATTCCTCAGTGAGGAGAACTCTTTCAGTTTCTCTCCAATCCTTCTTATGACTCAAGATCTATTTCATGAACTTGGCATAAGAGGGTATTTGCTCAAGTGCCTCTTGATGAGCGGATAATTTATACGCTTTTTGACATTGTTTTTAGTATGTTTTTAGTAGGATCTAGTTACTTTTAGGGATGTTTTCATTAGTTTTTATGTTAAATTAACATTTCTGGACTTTACTATGAGTTTGTGTGTTTTTCTGTGATTTCAGGTATTTTCTGGCTGAAATTGAGGGACTTGAGCAGAAATCAGATTCAGAGGTTGAAGAAGGACTGTTGATGCTGTTGGATTCTGACCTCCCTGCACTCAAAGTGGATTTTCTGGAGCTACAAAACTTGAAATGGCGCGCTTCCAATTGCGTTGGAAAGTAGACATCCAGGGCTTTCCATCAATGTATAATAGTTCATAATTTAGCCAAGAATAGATGACGTAAACTGGCGTTCAACGCCAGCTTTCTTCCCAAATCTGGCGTCCAGCGCCAGAAAAGGAGCCAAAACCAGAGTTGAATGCCCAAACTGGCACAAAAGCTGGCGTTCAACTCCAGAAAGGACCTCTACACGTGCAACACTCAAGCTCAGCCCAAGCACACACCTAGTGGGCCCCGGAAGTGGATTTATGCATCAACTACTTACTTCTGTAAACCCTAGTAGCTAGATTATTATAAATAGGACCTTTTACTATTGTATTAGGTATCTTTGATCAGTTGTATGCTATCTTAGATCACGTTTGAGAGCTGGCTTCTCGGCCATGCCTGGACTTTCACTTATGTATTTTTAACGGTAGAGTTTCTACACTCCATAGATTAAGGTGTGGAGCTCTGCTATTTCTCAAGGATTAATGCAAAGTACTACTATTTTTTATTCAATTCATCTTCTTTCTCTTCTAAGAAATTCATTCGTACTTCAATCTGAATGTGATGAACGTGACAATCATCATCATTCCCTATGAACGCGTGCATGATAACCACTTCCGTTCTACCTTAGACTGAATGAGTATCTCTTAGATCTCCTAACCAGAATCTTCGTGGTGTAAGCTAGAATGATGGCGGCATTCAAGAGAATCCGGAAGGTCTAAACCTTGTCTGTGGTATTCCGAGTAGGATTCAATGAATGAATGACTGTGACGAGCTCCAAACTCGCGATTGCGGGGCGTTAGTGACAGAAGCAAAAGGATAGTAAATCCTATTCCAGCATGATCGAGAACCGACAGATGAATAGCCGTGCCGTGACAGGGTGCGTTGACCATTTTCACTGAGAGGATAAGATGAAGCCATTGACAAGGGTGATGCCTTCAGACAATTAGCCGTGCCGTGACAGGGCATTGGATCATTTTCCCGAGAGATGACCGAAAGTAGCCATTGACAGTGGTGATGTATCACATAAAGCCAGCCATGGAAAGGAGTAAGACTGATTGGATGAAGATAGCAGGAAAGCAGAGGTTCAGAGGAACGAAAGCATCTCCATTCGCTTATCTGAAATTCTCACCAATGAATTACATAAGTATTTCTATCCCTATTTTATTAATTATTATTTGAAAACACCATTATCAATTTATATCTGCCTAACTGAGATTTGCAAGGTGACCATAGCTTACTTCATACCAACAATCTCCGTGGGATTCGACCCTTACTCACGTAAGGTATTACTTGGACGACCCAGTGCACTTGCTGGTTAGTTACACGGAGTTGTGAACCATGGTCTTGGCATCATGTTTTTGGTGCCATTTCCAGGGAAAGAAAGAGCAATGAATTTTACATAATTAAAGTGTAATCACGATTCCGCGTACCAAGTTTTTGGCGCCGTTGCCGGGGATTGTTCGAGTTTGGACAACTGACGGTTCATCTTGTTGCTCAGATTGGGTAACTTTCTTTTCATTTTCTTTTCAAAAAGTTTTCAAAAATTTTTCAAAACTCTTTCAAAAATTTTTCTTTTGTTTTCGAAAAAAAAATATATTTAAAAAAAAATGTTTTCAAAAATATAATTTTTCTTCAGAATTTTTATGAATTCTAGTGTTTCATGAAGCATGGCTGGCTGTAAAGCCATGTCTAATACGACTGTAGGGCATGTTAGACGTGTCATGTCTGAGTTACATACTAAAGCTTGGCTGGCTATTAAGCCAAGCCTGACCCTTTGATTGGAGCTTTAGAGCATAAAATTCCTGGAATTCATATTAAAAATTTTGGAATCCTTATTTTTCTTTTTCAAAATGATTTTCGAAAAAAATTAAAAGAAAATACAAAAAAATCATAAAATCATAAAAATCAAAAATATTTTTATGTTTCTTGTTTGAGTCTTGAGTCATGTTATAAGTTTGGTGTCAATTGCATGTGCATCTTGCATTTTTTTCGAAAATTCATGCATTCATAGTGTTCTTCATGATCTTCAAGTTGTTCTTGGTAAGTCTTCTTGTTTGATCTTTGCATTTGCATGTTTTGTGTCTTTTCTTATTTTTCATATGCATTCCTGAATTCTTTATGTCTAAGCATTAAAGAATTCTAAGTTTGGTGTCTTGCATGTTTTCTTTGCATTAAAAATTTTTCAAAAATGTGTTCTTGATGTTCATCATGATCTTTATAGTGTTCTTGGTGTTCATCTTGACATTCATAGCATTCTTGCATGCATCACATGTTTTGATCTAAAATTCTCATGCATTGCATCATTTTCATGTTTCTCTCTCTCATAAAAAAAAATTTAAAAATCAAAAAAATATCCTTCCCTTTCTCTCTCATCAAATTCGAAAATTTGGATTGACTATTTCAAAAATTTTTAAAATCAAGTTGTTTCTTATGAGTCAAATCAAATTTGAAAATTTGAAAATTTTATCTTTTTCAAAAATCAAATCTTTTTCAAATCTCTTAGTTATTTTCGAAAATTACAAAAATATTTTTCAAAAATCTTTTTCTTAATTTTATATCATAATTTTCAAAAATAACAATAACAATTAATGTTTTGATTCAAAAATTTGAAGTTTGTTACTTGCTTGTTAAGAAAGATTCAAACTTTAAGTTCTAGAATCATATCTTGTGATTTCTTGAGAATCAAGTCATTAATTGTGATTTTAAAAATCAAATCTTTTTCAAAAACTAATCTCTATCATATCTTTTCAAAAATATTTTCTTATCTTACCTTTTTCAAAAATTGATTTCAAAATATCTTTTCTAACTTCCTAACTTCTTATCTTATCAAAATTGATTTTCAAAATTTGTTTCAACTAACTAACTAACTTTTTGTTTGTTTCTTAACTTTTTCAAAACTACCTAACTAACTCTCTCTCTCTAATTTTCGAAAATATCTTCCCTCTTTTTCAAAAATTTCTTTTTAATTAACTAATTATTTTTATTTTTATTTTTTATTTTAAAAATTTTCGAAAAATACTAACATTTTTCAAAAACCATTTTCGAAAATAACTAACTCTTTTTCAAAAATATTTTTCGAAAATTCTCCCTCTCTCATCTCATTCTATTTATTTATTCATCTACTAACATCTCATCTCACATCTCTACCCTCCTCACAGTTGTGTTTCTTCCATTCCATTACATTCTTTATCTCCCTCTTTTCTTTCACTCACAAAGGAATCCCTATACTGTGGTATAAAGGATTTCTATTATTATTATTTTTCTGTGCCCTCTTCTTTGTCATATGAGCAGGAGCAAGGACAAGAACATTCTTGTGGAAGCAGATCCAGAACCTGAAAGGACTCTGAAAAGGAAACTAAGAGAAGCTAAAATACAACAATCCAGAGATAACCTTTCAGAAATTTTTGAACAGGAAGAGGAGCTGGCAGCCGAAAATAATAATAATGTAAGGAAGATGCTTGGTGACTTTACTGCACCTAATTCCAATTTACATGGAAGAAGCATCTCCATCCCTGCCATTGGAGCAAACAACTTTGAGCTGAAACCTCAATTAGTTTCTTTGATGCAGCAAAACTGCAAGTTTCATGGACTTCCATCTGAAGATCCTTTTCAGTTCTTAACTGAATTCTTGCATATATGTGATATTGTTAAGACTAATGGAGTAGATCCTGAAGTCTACAGGCTCATGCTTTTCCCTTTTGCTGTAAGAGACAGAGCTAGATTATGGTTGGATTCTCAACCCAAAGACAGCCTGAACTCTTGGGATAAGCTGGTCATGGCTTTCTTAGCCAAGTACTTTCCTCCTCCAAAGCTGAGCAAGCTTAGAGCTGATGTTCAAACCTTCAGACAGAAAGATGGTGAATCCCTCTATGAAGCTTGGGAAAGATACAAACAGTTGACCAAAAAGTGTCCTTCTGACATGCTTTCAGAATGGACCATCCTGGATATATTCTATGATGGTTTATCTGAGCTATCAAAGATGTCACTGGACACTTCTACAGGTGGATCCATTCACCTAAAGAAAATGCCTGCAGAAGCTCAAGAACTCATTGACATGGTTGCTAATAACCAGTTCATGTACACTTCTGAAAGGAATCCTGTGAGCAATGGGATGCCTATGAAGAAGGGAGTTCTTGAAGTTGATACTCTGAATGCCATATTGGCTCAGAACAAAATATTGACTCAGCAAGTCAATATGATCTCTCAGAGTCTGAATGGAATGCAAGCTGCATCCAACAGTACTCAAGAGGCTTCTTATGAAGAAGAAGCTTATGATCCTAAGAACCCTGCAATAGCAGAGGTGAATTACTTAGGTGAATCTTATGGAAACACCTATAACTCATCATGGAGAAATCATCCAAATTTCTCATGGAAGGATCAAAAGCCTCAACAAGGCTTTAATAATGGTGGAAGAAACAAGTTTAACAATAATAAACCTTTTCCATCATCCACTCAGCAACAGATAGAGAACTCTGAACAAAATGCTTCTAATTTAGCAAATCTAGTCTCTGATCTATCCAAGGCCACTGTGAGCTTCATGAATGAAACAAGATCTTCCATTAGAAATCTGGAAGCACAAGTGGGCCAGCTGAGTAAAAGGATCACTGAAATCCCTCCCAGTACTCTCCCAAGCAATACAGAAGAGAACCCAAAAGGAGAGTGCAAGGCCATTGACATAAGCACCATGGCCGAACCTGTGAGGAGAGGAGAGGATGTGAATCCCAAGGAGGAAGACCTCCTGGGACGTCCAGTGATCAATAAGGAGCTTCCTTCTGAGGAACCAAAGGACTCTGAGGCTCATCTAGAGACCATAGAGATTCCATTAAACCTCCTTATGCCTTTCATGAGCTCTGATGAGTATTCCTCTTCTGAAGAGAATGAGGATGTTACTGAAGAGCAAACTGCCAAGTTTCTTGGTGCAATCATGAAGCTGAATGCCAAATTATTTGGCATTGATACTTGGGAAGTTGAACCTCCCTTGTTCATCAATGAACTAAGTGATCTGGATCAACTGACATTGCCTCAGAAGAGACAGGATCCTGGAAAGTTCATAATACCCTGCACCGTAGGCACCATGATCTTTAAGGCTCTGTGTGACCTTGGTTCAGGAATAAACCTCATGCCCCTCTCTGTAATAGAGAAACTGGGAATCTATGGGGTGCAAGCTGCTAAAATCTCATTAGAAATGGCAGACAGTTCAAGAAAATAGGCTTATGGACAAGTAGAGGACGTGTTAGTAAAGGTTGAAGGCCTTTACATCCCTGCTGATTTCATAGTCTTGGATACTGAAAAGGAAGAGGATGAATCCATCATCCTAGGAAGACCTTTCCTGACCACAGCAAGAGCTGTGATTGATGTGGACAGAGGAGAATTAATCCTTCAATTGAATGAGGACAACCTTGTGTTTACAACTCAAGGATCTCTCTCTGCATCCATGGAGAGGAAGCAAAAAAAGCTTCTCTCAAAACAGAGTCAACCCAAGCCCCCACAGTCAAACTCTAAGTTTGGTGTTGGGAGGCCACAACCAAATTCTAAGTTTGGTGTTGAACTCCCATCTCCAAACTCTAAGTTTGGTGTTAGAGAGTCTCAACAATGCTCTGAACATCTGTGAGGCTCCATGAGAGCCCACTGTCAAGCTATTGACATTAAAGAAGCGCTTGTTGGGAGGCAACCCAATTTTTATTTATCTAACAATATTTTTCTTAGTTATATGTCTTTATAGGTTCATGATCATGTGGAGTCACAAAATAAATATAAAAATTGAAAACGGAATCAAAAACAGCAGAAGAAAAATCACACCCTGGAGGGGCATCTGTCTGGCGTTCAGCGCCAGAACAGAGCATGGTTCTGGCGCTGAACGCCCAAAATGGGCAGTTTCTGGGCGCTGAACGCCAGAACAGGCATGGTTCTGGCGTTCAACGCTAGAAATGGCACACAAATGGGCATTGAACGCCCAAAATGGCCACCAACCTGGCGCTGAACGCCCAGAGTTGTGTGCAAGGGCATTTTGCATGCCTAAATTGGTGCAGGGATGTAAATGCCTTGACACCTCAAGATCTGTGGACCCCACAGGATCACCTCAAGATCTGTAGACCCCACAGGATCCCCACCTACCTCCACCCACTCTCTTCTCTCTTCTCAATCATCCTCTATTCCCAATAAACACCCTTCCCTATTAACCCTTTACCACTCACATCCATACACCCACTTACCTTCCAAATTCAACATCTCTTTCCCACCCAATCCCACCCATATGGCCGAATACACACCTCCCTCCATCTCCTCCATATCTTCTTCTTCTTCTTCTATTCCTTCTTCTTTTGCTCGAGGGCGAGCAACATTCTAAGTTTGGTGTGGTAAAAGCATAGCTTTTTTTGTTTTTTCCATAACCATTGATGGCACCTAAGGCCAGAGAAACCTCTAGAAAGAGGAAAGGGAAGAGAAAAGCTTCCATCAAGGGTCTATAGCTCAGTGGTAGAACATTTGACTGCAAATCAAGAGATCCCTGAGATACCTCAGGGGATACATTTTCTTCCACAAAATTATTGGAAGCAACTAAGGGTGGAATATCAAGAGCACTCCATCATCCTTCATGAAATAAGAGAAGATCAAAAAGCAATGAGGGAGGAGCAACAAAGACAAGGAAGAGACATAGAAGAGCTCAAGGACATCATTGGTTCCTCAAGAAGGAAACGCCACCATCACTAAGGTGGATTCATTCCTTGTTCTTATTTCTTCTGTTTTTCGTTTTCTATGTTATGTGCTTATCTATGTTTGTGTCTTCATTACATGATCATTAGTAGTTAGTAACTTTGTCTTAAAGTTATGAATGTCCTATGAATCCATCACCTCTCTTAAATGAAAAATGTTTTAAATCAAAAGAACAAGAAGTACATGAGTTTTGAATTTATCCTTGAACTTAGCTTAATTATATTGATGTGGTGACAATGCTTCTTGTTTTCTGAATGAATGCTTGAACAGTGCATATGTCTTTTGAAGTTGTTGTTTAAGAATGTTAAATATGTTGGCTCTTGAAAGAATGATGACTAGGAGACATGTTATTTGATAATCTGAAAAATCATAAAAATGATTCTTGAAGCAAGAAAAAGCAAGCAGAAAAAGCCAAAAGCTCTTAAAACCAAGAGGCAAGAGCAAAAAGCCAATAACCCTTAAAACCAAAAGGCAAGGGCAAATAAAAAGGATCCCAAGGCTTTGAGCATCAGTGGATAGGAGGGCCTAACGGAATAAAATCCAGGTCTAAGCGGCTAAACCAAGCTGTCCCTAACCATGTGCTTGTGGCGTGTAGGTGTCAAGTGAAAACTTGAGACTGAGCGGTTAAAGTCAAGGTCCAAAGCAAAAAAAGAGTGTGTTTAAGAACCCTGGACACCTCTAATTGGGGACTCTAGCAAAGCTGAGTCACAATCTGAAAAGGTTCACCCAATTATGTGTCTGTGGCATTTATGTATCCGGTGGTAATACTGGAAAACAAAGTGCTTAGGGCCACGTCCAAGACTTATAAAGAAGCTGTGTTCAAGAATCATCATACTGAACTAGGAGAATCAATAACACTACCTGAACTCTGAGTTCCTATAGATGCCAATCATTCTAAACCTCAATGGATAAAGTGAGATGCCAAAACTATTCAAGAGGCAAAAAGCTATAAGTCCCGCTCATATGATTGCAGCTATGTTTCATTGATAGTTTGGAATTTATAGTATATTCTCTTCTTTTTATCCTATTTGATTTTCAGTTGCTTGGGGACAAGCAACAATTTAAGTTTGGTGTTGTGATGAGCGGATAATTTATACGCTTTTTGACATTATTTTTAGTATGTTTTTAGTAGGATCTAGTTACTTTTAGGGATGTTTTCATTAGTTTTTATGTTAAATTCACATTTATGGACTTTACTATGAGTTTGTGTGTTTTTTTGTGATTTCAGGTATTTTCTGGCTGAAATTGAGGGACTTGAGCAGAAATCAGATTCAGAGGTTGAAGAAGGACTGCTGATGCTGTTGGATTCTGACCTCCCTGCACTCAAATTGGATTTTCTGGAGCTACAGAACTCGAAATGGTGCGCTTCCAATTGCGTTGGAAAATAGACATCCAGGGCTTTCCAGAAATGCATAATAGTCCATACTTTGGCCAAGAATAGACGACGTAAACTGGCGTTCAACGCCAGATTTCTGCCCAAATCTGGCATCCAGCGCCAGAAAAGGAGCCAAAACCAGAGTTGAACGCCCAAACTGGCACAAAAGCTGGTGTTCAACTCCAAAAAGGACCTCTACACGTGTAACACTCAAGCTCAGCCCAAGCACACATCTAGTGGGCCCCGGAAGTGGATTTATGCATCAACTACTTACTTCTGTAAACCCTAGTAGCTAGATTATTATAAATAGGACCTTTTACTATTGTATTAGGTATCTTTGATCAGTTGTATGCTATCTTAGATCACGTTTGAGGGCTGGCCTCTCGGCCATGCCTGGACTTTCACTTATGTATTTTTAACGGTAGAGTTTCTACACTCCATAGATTAAGGTGTGGAGCTCTGCTGTTTCTCAAGGATTAATGCAAAGTACTACTGTTTTCTATTCAATTCATCTTGTTTCACTTCTAAGATATTCATTCGTACTTCAATCTGAATGTGATAAACATGACAATTATCATCATTCCCTATGAACGCGTGCCTAACAACCACTTCCGTTCTACCTTAGACTGAATGAGTATCTCTTAGATCTCCTAACCAGAATCTTCGTGGTGTAAGCTAGAATGATGGCGGCATTCAAGAGAATCCGGAAGGTCTAAACCTTGTCTGTGGTATTCCGAGTAGGATTCAATGAATGAATGACTATGACGAGCTCCAAACTCGCGATTGCGGGGCGTTAGTGACAGACGCAAAAGGATAGTAAATCCTATTCCAACATGATCGAGAACCGACAGATGAATAGCCGTGCCGTGACAGGGTGCGTTGACCATTTTCACTGAGAGGATAAGATGAAGCCATTGACAAGGGTGATGCCTCCAGACGATTAGCCATGCCGTGACAGGGCATTGGATCATTTTCCCGAGAGATGACCGAAAGTAGCCATTGACAGTGGTAATGTATCACATAAAGCCAGCCATGGAAAGGAGTAAGACTGATTGGATGAAGATAGCAGGAAAGCAGAGGTTCAGAGGAACGAAAGCATCTCCATTCGCTTATCTGAAATTCTCACCAATGAATTACATAAGTATTTCTATCCCTATTCTATTAATTATTATTCGAAAACACCATTATCAATTTATATCTGCCTAACTGAGATTTGCAAGGTGACCATAGCTTGCTTCATACCAACAATCTCCGTGGGATTCGACCCTTACTCACGTAAGGTATTACTTGGACGACCCAGTGCACTTGCTGGTTAGTTACACGGAGTTGTGAACCATGGTCTTGGCATCATGTTTTTGGCGCCATTTCCAGGGAAAGAAAGAGCAATGAATTTTACATAATTAAAGTGTAATCACGATTCCGTGTACCACCTCTGCAAGCGAAATCTTTATTTCAAGAGTCCTGAGATAGTCTGCAAAGCGAGCAAATTGCTTATCCTGCTCCTCTTGGCGGAGTTTTTGAGGATAAGGTATCTTGGCTTTGTATTCTTCAACCTTGGTTGCTGCAGGTTTATTTCCTACAGAGGTGGTTGGAGAAGCCTGTTTAGAGGGGTTGTTATCAGCACTTGTGTGTGTCTGATCCCTCACTGGCAATTGAATGCCAGAGTTGGAAGCTGGATTGGCGTTGGACGCCAACTCCTTGCTTGTTCCTGGCATTTGGACGCCAGAACTGAGCTTCCGTTGGGCGTTTGACGCCAACTCCCTGCCTGTTTCTGGCGTTTAAACGCCAGAACTGTGCATGGGTTGGGCGTTTAACGCCAGCTTTGCATCCCTTTCTGGCGTTTGAATGCCAGAGTTATTCCTCTATGGGCCCTTACTGTCCTCAGAGGGATTTTGGATAGCATTTTGTTCATCCTCTGTCAGTTGCTCTTTTCGTGGCTTTCTGCTATTCTGAAGTGAGGTATTTAATGTTTTTCCACTTCTTAATTTAACTGCCTGGCACTCGTTTGTTATCTGCTTTGATAACTGCTGTTTTGTCTGATTCAACTGTGCTTCCATATTTTTATTAGCATTTTTAGTCTCTTGTAGTATCTCTTTGAATTCTGCTAGCTGTTTTGTTAGAAAACACAATTGTTGACTGAGTTCAGCAACTTGTTTTAGAGGACCAAGCTCAGTAGATACTGCTTTGGCTTCTTCTTTTGTGGAGGACCCACTACTTATGTACAGATGCTGATTTCTAGCAACTATATCAATAAGCTCTTGAGCCTCTTCAATAGTTTTCCTCATGTGTATAGATCTACCAGCTGAGTGGTCTAGAGATACCTGAGCTCTTTCTGTAAGCCCATAGTAGAAGATGTCTAATTGCACCCACTCTGAAAATATTTCAAAGGGGCATTTCCTTAGCATCCTTCTGTACCTCTCCTAGGCATTATAAAGGGATTCATCATCCTCTTGTTTAAAGCCTTGGATGTCCAGCCTTAGCTTTGTCATCCTTTTTGGAGGGAAATATTGATTCAGGAATTTGTCTGATAACTGTTTCCATGTTCTTATGCTTGTCGTGGGTTGGTTATTTAACCACCTTTTAGCTTGATCTTTTACAGCAAACGGAAACAGTAACAGTTTGTATACATCCTGATCTACCTCTTTGTCACGTACTGTGTCAGCAATTTGCAAGAATTGTGCCAGAAACTCAGTAGGTTCTTCCTGTGGAAGACCGGAATACTGGCAGTTTTGCTGCACTATGACAATGAGCTGAGGATTTAGCTCAAAACTGCTTGCTTTGATGGGAGGTATACAGATGCTACTCCCATATGCAGCAGTAATGGGGTTAGTATATGACCCCAGAGTCCTTCTGGATTGTTCATTTCCACTTAGGTCCACGATGGAGAAAGGGAGATGATGCGGATTGCAAATAATTTTTTTTTTTGAAAACCGAAATTAAAATTAAATAAAATAAAATAAAATAAATGAAAAGTTGACTATATTTTTGAAAATTAGAAGAAAAATAAATAAAAGAAAATTAAAAACTAAATTAATTAATTAAAAAGATTTGAAAAAGATGTGGGTGAGGATTTTCGAAAAAAATGAAGTGAGAGAAATTGGTTAGGAAGTTTTGAAAAAGATATGTCTTAAAATTAAAGATACTTGTAAGAAAATAAAATAAAATAAAATAAAATAAAATAAAATAAAATAAAATAAAATAAAAGATATGAAAAAGATTTGATTTTAAGATTTGAGATTAGAAAAGATAAGCTAGGTAAGAGAAGATAAGGAATTTAAATAAAAAAGTTTTGAAATTTAAATTTTAAATTTGAAAATTAAATTTTGAAATTTGAAATTTGAAATTTGAAATTTGAAATTTGAAATTTTGAAAATTGAAATTTGAAAATTAAATTTTGAATTTTCGAAAAAGTCAACAATATAAGATAAGGATTTGAAAAAGATTTAAATTTTGAAAAGATTTGATTTTTAAATTTGAAATTTAGATTTTGAATTTTAAATTTTGAAATTTGAATTTTGAAATTTTGAAAGTTGAAATTTGAAATTTGAAATAAGATAAGATAAAATTTTGAAAAGATATGATTTTTTTGAAAAAAATTTGAATTTTGAAATTTTTAAAACTAAGATAAGATAAAATAGAAATTTTTTAAAATAAAAATCTGAATATTTTTGAAAAAATTTCGAAATATTTGCTCAAAAATAGTTAGAGAATATATTTTTTTGATTTTTGAATTTTAAGATGAAAAAGAAAAACACACAAAAGACACACAACTTAAAATTTTTAGATCTAATGCTCCTTGTTTTCAAAAATTTTGGAGGAAAAACACCAAGGAACACCAAACTTAAAAATTTTAAGATCAAAACACAAGGAAGACTCAAGAACACCTTGAAGACTCACAAGAATAACAAGAACATGGAGATAGAACACCAAACTTAAAATTTTTAGCAAACCACAATGAAATTTTCGAAAACTAAAGGAAAATTAACAAGAGAACACCAAACTTAAAAATTGACACAAGATTTAATCAAAGAAAAATTATTTTTGAAAAAGTTTTAAAAGGAAGATAGCCAATTACCAAGAACATAAGCACAACACTCTAGCCAATTGAGCTATAAATTTAACGTGTTTTAACAAGGTATTTAATAAATAAAAAATTTTTTGAAACTAAAAATTTGAAAAAGCACGAGAAAAACAAGAAAAGACACAAAAGAAGACAAACCAAAGATCAAACAAGGAAAATAAACAAGAACAACTTGAAGATTAAGAAAGAACAATGAACACAAATTCGAAAATTTAAAAGAAAATAAAAACATGCAATTGACACCAAACTTAAAATATGAAACTAAACTCAAACAGAAAAACTTAATTATCAGTTTATAAAATTTTCAAAAAATTTAAAAAGAAAAAATAAGGATTTAAAAAAGAAATTTCAACCAAAAACAATAATAGAAGACTCTAAACCAAAAAGAAAAATTTTTCCTAATCTAAGCAACAAAATAAACCGTCAGTTGTCCAAACTCAAACAATCCCCGGCAACGGTGCCAAAAACTTGGTGCACGAAATTGTGATTCACACTTTTCACAACTCCGCACAACTAACCAGCAAGTGCACTAGGTCGTCCAAGTAATACCTTACGTGAGTAAGGGTCGATCCCACGGAGATTGTTGGCTTGAAGCAATCTATGATTACCTTGTAAATCTTAGTCAGGAGATTTATTATGATTATCAGTTTGAATTGCGAAAAATAAAAGAGCATGAAATAAATACTTGTTATGCAGTAATGGAGAATATGTTGGAGTTTTGGAGATGTTTTATCTTCTGAATCTCTGCTTTCCTACTGTCATCTTCTTCACGCACGCAAGTTTCCTCCTATGGCAAGCTGTGTGTTGGTGGGTCACCGTTGTCAATGGCTACCATCCGTCCTCTCAGTGAAAATGGTCCAGGTGCGCTGTCACCGCACGGCTAATCATCTGTCAGTTCTCGATCATGTCAGAATAGGATCCATTGATCCTTTTGCGTCTGTCACTACGCCCAACACTTGCGAGTTTAAAGCTTGTCACAGTCATTCAATCCTTGAATCATACTCGGAATACCACAGACAAGGTTTAGACTTTCTGGATTCTCAAGAATGCTGCCAATGGATTCTAGCTTATACCACGAAGATTCTGATTAAGGAATCCAAGAGATACTCATTCAATCGAAGGTAGAACGGGAGTGGTTGTCAGGCACGCGTTCATAGATTGAGAATGGTGATGAGTGTCACGGATCATCACATTCATCATATTGAAGTGCGAAGAACATCTTAGATAGAAACAAGCGTGTTTGAATAGAAAACAGAAATAATTGCATTAATTCATCGAGACACAGCAGAGCTCCTCACCCCCAACAATGGAGTTTAAAGACTCATGCCGTCAAAGAGTACAAAGTTCAGATCTAAAAATGTCATGAGGTACAAAATAATCCTCTAAAAGTTGTTTAAATAGTAAGCTAGTAATCTAGGTTTGCAGAGAATGAGTAAACTATGATAGATAGTGCAGAAATCCACTTCTGGGGCCCACTTGGTGTGTGCTGGGGCTGAGACTTAAGCTTTACACGTGCTTAGGCTGTTTCTGGAGTTAAACGCCAGGTTGTAACCTGTTTTGGGCGTTTAACTCCAACTTGTAACCTGTTTCTAGCGTTTAACGCCAGACTGCAACATGGAACTGGCGTTGAACGCCAGTTTACATCGTCTATCCTTGAGCAAAGTATGGGCTATTATATATTGCTGGAAAGCCCTGGATGTCTATATTCCAAAGCAATTGAGAGCGCGCCATTTGGACTTTTGTAGCTCCAGAAAATCTATTTTGAGTGCAGGGAGGTCAGAATCCAACAGCATCTGCAGTCCTTTTTCAGCCTGAATCAGATTTTTGCTCAGCTCCCTCAATTTCAGCCAGAAAATACCTGAAATCATAGAAAAATACACAAACTCATAGTGAAGTCCAGAAATGTGATTTTTATTTAAAAACTAATAAAAATATAATAAAAAGTGACTAAACATATTAAAAACTACCTAAAAACAATGCCAAAAAGCGTATAAATTATCTGCTCATCAGTAGGCTTCACTTTTTCTATAGATAGCCTTCTCATCATAGATAGAGGCATGAGGTTAATGCTGGAGCCCAAATCACAAAGTGCCTTATCAATGACTGTGTTACCAATGGTACAAGGCAAGTAGAAGCTCCCAGGGTCTTTGAGCTTTGGTGGGATGCCTTCTTGGATCACTACACTACACTCCTGGGTTAGGATCACTGTCTCTATCTCATTCCAGCTCCTTTTCTTGTTGATGAGATCCTTGAGGAATTTTTCATATAGAGGTATTTATTCCAGAGCTTCAGCAAGTGGAATATTAATTTCCAGCTTCTTAATCACTTCTAGAAACTTTGGGAACTATTGATATTTAAGCTCTCTGTTGAACCTTTGAGGATATGGAATGGGGGGAGTGTATGGCTTCTCCTCCTTCTTCTGTCCTTGTGATTGTTCCTCAATAGCATGCTTTCCTTTCTTTGAAGCTTGAGGTTCCTTTTTCTCCTTGAGCTTCTCTTGGTCTTGCTTTCCTTTTTCTCCTTCTTGCTTTTTGCTGCCAACATCCTTCTCCACAGGCTTCTTGTTAGTTTCTTTCTCAGCTGGCCTCTTGTCGTTTACCAAGGTTCTTTCACTCCTTAATTGGATGGCTTTGCATTCTTCCTTGGGGTTGGGAATGGTGTCACTTGGTAGTGCATTGGTTGGTCTCTCAGCCACTGTTTGCTTTGATAATTGTCCAATCTGCCTTTCTAGATTCCTCAGTGAAGCTTCATGGTTCTTGTTGGCTAGCTCTTGATATTTCATCATTTTCTCCATCAATATCTCCAAGTTGGAGATACTTTGAGATTCCTAGGGTGGTTATGGTTGATTATGGGATGTTGGTGGTGAATGGTAGTTATTTTGGTTAGTGGATGAGTTGTTGGGTGGATAGTAGTTAGGTTGAGGTTGGTTATTTTGTGGTTTTCTGTATTGATTTTGGTTAGTATTTTGATGGTTTTGATGGTTTGTGTTTCTGAAATTGTTTTGGTTTGAGTTTCTCTGCCACGGTTGCTGGTTTTGGTTCTCTCCCCATTTCAGGTTGGGGATGGTTTCTCCAGGATGAGTTGTAAGTGTCTCCATGGAAGTCATTTGGTCCAGAACCTTGATTTTGCATGTACTGCACTTGCTCTTGCTGCTGCTCCTTATAACTTTCCTCCTGATGTCCCTATACCACTGATGGTTATTTAGTTGTGTTCACTGTTGCAAGTTGTAATCCATCCATCCTCTTTGACATTGTTTCAATTTGTTGTTGGAGCTGCTGGTGCATGAGTTTGTTTTGAGCTAATATAGTATCAACTCCTTCGAGCTCAAATTCACCCTTCTTTGGAACTGCTTGCCTTTTAGAGGAGTAGAAATACTCATTGTTGGCCATCATATCTATGAGATCATGTGCCTCTTGAGCAGTTTTCATCATTTGCAAAGATCCTCCTGATGAATAATCCAAAGCTTTCCTTGAAGGTAAGGACAAGTCTTCATAGAAATTCTGCAACTCCACCCATTCACTGAACATTCCCTCTGGATACCTTCTGATTAGAGCTTTATACCTTTCCCAAGCTTCATATAATGACTATCCTTCTTGCTGTCAGAAGGTTTGCACATCAGTTTTTAGCTTGATGACTCTTTGGGGTGGATAAAATTTGGCTAGAAATTTGCTAACCAAGTCATCCCAGCTGGTAATACTCTCTTTAGGGAAGGTTTCTAACCAATGTGTGGCTTTGTCTCTCAGTGAAAATGGGAATAAAAGAAAGTTATAGATGTCAGGGTTATCTCCATTGGTTTTCACAGTATCACAGATCCTCAAAAACACAGAGAGGTGTTGGTTTGGATCTTCAGCAGCACTTCCTCCATATTGGCAATTGTTTTGAACCAGGATAATCAATTGAGGCTTGAGTTCAAAGTTATTGGCATTGACATTTGGGGTTAGGATGCTACTCCCACAATTATTTGGGTTGGGGATAGTGTAGGAAGCTAAGACTCTTCTCTGAGGTTGGCCATTGTTGTTGGCCATACCATCAGTGTGATTTGGGATATCATCCTCCATCACTTGATCCTCCCCTTCTGATTCCTCTTCACCAATAATCCCTTTTCCTCTTGCCTCTCTTCTTATCCTTCGTAGAGTTCTCTCATCAAGGTTAAAAGATGTGGACTCACCTCCTCTTCCTCCTGACATAAAACACAAAACCAGGAACCAAAAGCAACTCACTCTACTGCTAGAGTGAGGTGAATATTAGCTTAAAAAAAACTCAAACAGTTAGTGTGCTTTGTAAAAATAAAAAGAAAATGCTTAATCTAGATTATCATCCTACTTAATCATTGTCAATCTAAATCAATCCCCGGCAACGGCGCCAAAAACTTGATGAGGGAAAAACGATTCCACACAAAACTCACCGGCAAGTGTACCGGGTCGCATCAAGTAGTAATTACTCACAAGAGCGAGGTCGATCCCATAGGGATTGATGGATTGAGCAATTTTAGTTAGGTGATAAATTTAGTTATGCGAATATTTGATGATTTGAGTGATTTTGATTAACAGAAGCTAAATTGCAAGAAAATAAAAGTGCAGAAGCTAAATTTGGCAGGAAAGTAAAGTACAGAAGAGATAAATTGCAGAAACTTAAAAAGCAAGAAAGTAAAAGAGCTGAAACTTAAATTGCAAGAAAAATAAATTGCAGAAACTTAAAGTGCAAGAAATGTAAAGTGCTGAATCTAAATTGCTAATAAATGTAAATTTCTTGAAGAGTAAAAGGATTTGGGTACTGGGATTCAGAATTGAACAAGAACATGCAAGCTAAAGAGAATCAGAGAGCTCTGAGTTGAAGAAATTCAGCTCAGCAGCCAACAGAAATGTAAAATTGCTTGAAGAAACAAAACAGCAAGAAAACTTGAATCAATTATGAAATCCTAAAGAGAAATTGAAGATCGAAGAAGAGCAATGAGATTTGGAAGTAGATCTAGATCTCAATTACTCTCTTGATCAAGCAGAAAAAAATTGTAGAAGAAACTGAAATTGAAAACAGCAAAAGAAACTTAGATCCAATTCTCCAATTCCCAAAACTATATGAAAGAAAAGCAAAGATGATTCTTAGATCAGGAATCAATGGAGCTCTTCAATCTCGATTCAAAATCCCAAAACAGAAAGTAGAGTTGCAGAAGAAAGAAAATGCAGAAAGAAAACCAGATCCAATTCCCAAATCCCAAATTCAAAAACAACTGAAAATTAAAAGTGAAAACTAAGAAATGAGCTAAAGGTTCTTTACAAATTGAATTAACTCCTATTTATACACTTTCTATTTTGGTCTTCAAAGCTTGGAGTGGGCCTTTTGGTTTTTGGATTTGAAGAGAGATGGGTCCGGTTGGTTTTGGTTCAAGTGGCATGGGTCATGGTGTGTGTGGTTAGCTCCCAGGGGAGTGCTCCGTTTGGTTTTGTGAATGCTAAGTTCACTTAGCATTGTGTGCTTTGTCACGTGCCAATCCCCCTTGCTCATAGCGTTCACCCTTTGAACGCTATGTTCACTCTTTGAACGTTGGCTTTGCTCCCTTGGTTGAGAAGCACGAAGAAGTTACCAAGAGTGAACGTAGTGTTGGAACTTTTGAACGCCACCTTGGTTTGCTTCGTGCGAGCCTTCCTTCCTTGGCTTGACAATCCATGAAAAAGGTGAAGAAAGGAAGCGCTACGTTGCCTTTTCCAAACGCTGGGCCTTGCTCCTTTGTTTCCAAGCCAAGCTCCACGAGAAAGGTGAAGAAAGGGAGCGCTGCGTTGCCCATTTCGAACGCTCCTTGTGAGCTTTGATGCACCTTGCTTCCTTGGTTCCAAGAGTCACGAGAAAGTGAAAGAAAGGCAACGTAGCGTTCTCTTCTTTGAACGCTATGCCTTGATGATTGTTGCACGAGTTTGGTTCCTTTGTGAACGCCACGCTTTAATGTCATGGGCCACGCTTTTAAAAGCGTGGCCTAAGGTCCAAAGCGTGCTCCAAAACTCTTCTTTCCTTTGTTTTTTCATCATTTCATCACCTACAAGCAACCATACAACTAATCAAAGTCCCACCAAAATCACTAGATCTTTGCATCATTTATAAAATCAATTAATTCTAGCTTAAAACCTATGATTTTGTGTAAATTAAATGATGTTTGATTGATTCAACATAATCATGAAAATCCACTCCAATTACTTACTTATTGTGCAAGAAAGTGCATAAAACCTAATGAAACTAATGAAAAATGCTTATAAAACTAGCATAAGATGACTTGTCATCACCTTTTATAACCTTCCTATTCCTCATGTATTCAAAATAGTTGAAACAGATGCATCTGATTTGGGATATGGTGGTATCTTAAAACAAAAATTGCATGATAAAGAATGTATCATTGCATTTACATCCAAACAGTGGAATAGTACTCAAGAAAGCTATTCCACTAACAAAAATGAAATTTTAGCCATTGTCTTATGCATCACAAAATTTCAATCTGACTTAATAAAAAATTTTTAGTCCGAGTTGATTGCAAATCGGCTAAAGAAGTTTTACAAAATGATGTTAAAAATCTTGCATCAAAACAAATTTTTGCCAGGTGGCAAGCTATATTAAGCATTTTTGACTTTGATATTGAGCACATGAAGGGCAACTCAAACTCTCTCCCTGACTTTCTCAAACGTGAATATTTGTAGGGGGACAAGCAAGGAGACGATGCCTAAAAAGGCAACATTAGCCTCAGTAAGAGGCAGAGGCGTTTGCCTAGCCCTACCAGGGCCAATTAAAAAAATAGGGTCAAGTACCCCAACTGGGTCATCTACCCAACAACCTACCCCAATAACCCAAGAGCCAACCGAGTCATCTACTCAGGTTACAAAAAGTATAGTTGAGTCATCTACTTAACCCCCAAGTAGCCAAATGGCAAAACAAACAAAAGCAGACTATGCTTTCCTAATACAAACCCTGTTGGCCTTACAAGATTCAGGCCTTTCAAAACTTAATAAAAAATCCTGGGCTGATCTATGTGATAGCTCAGATGATGAAGAAATAGACCTGACCAAACTTATCTCACAAGTGGCAGCTCAAAAAACCATTTGTAATGACCCAAAAGGAAAAATAATCACCCAAGCAAAACCACCCCAGTCAATTCAATCCCAGCCCTTAAACACCCTTCAGTTTACACAATTATAGAGAGAAGTTAGAGAGAGAAGCTCTGAGTGTTCTCTTGTAAGCTCTTCAGCTCCTCTTCTTTTCTCTTCTTGTTTTCAATCAATTTTCTAATAAAGATTTATTCAGTTCCTCATCTTCGTGTTTTTCATATTTATCTTTCTGCATCTGCATATGTGTGTGGACTACCACCACATCTAACCTCATACTAACTTGCATATGCGTGCGGACTACCGCTGCATCTAACTTCATATTTACTTTCTTGTTCTTGCATCTATCATACTGCATTCATACTGACATTTTATTTCACGCCTTCTTCCCCTTTTCCTCCTTGATCCACTCCAGGCCATCTGTTATATATATATATATATATATATATATATATATATATATATATATACAAGCAAACTAAGAAAAATACAATATAATGAAATATCAACAAATATTCACAAGAAAGCATAACTACTAGAAACTAAAGAATAATGAAAAGTATTGAGAAAGAGAAAGTTATGCCCCAAAAATTGCAAATCCTCCCCCACGCTTAAATGTTACACGGTCTTCCGTGCATACACTCAATCCAAGGGTGAAGAACTATGAATCTCCACCTTCAGCTGGTGGGCACTGGGGCTCCGGTTGTGGTATTAAACAAACAAACAAGAATTGAGGAAGAAGTCATAGCAGTGTGGCATGATAGAAGACAATGTGTGCATTCTAAGTGTGCACGGTTTAGAACACACACATTGGCTGGATAAAATGGTAACCACAAAAGCAAAAGAAATAGCCTGTTCCTCAATCAAGTAGCCTAGGTTGCAAGTAAAGCATAAGCAAGAGTAAAGGCATAGACCAACCTAGGTAACCACAACTAAAATGAATTGAATATATGAGATATTGGGTATTGAAATTGTGCAAGTGAAAGCACAAGATGAATAGAAAATGGCACAATCAACAATAACCAATCCAACGATGAAAGGAAAACTACTTATTCATTATGACACATAATGCAATAGTCACATGCTAAGGGTACTTGTTGCAAAAAGTGATAAACTTGATAAGAATCAAGCTAAGTCACTCAAACAATTGCAAAGCATTAAAAAGAAACAAGTACCGGACATGTGACAAATTTGATATGAAAATCATGATGAACAAGTAATTTCAACTCAATTCACTTAATTCAATGCATTTACATAATTTGTCCTAGGGTGCAATCAAAACATGAATAGTCAAACCCATTAGGTACTAGTAAATTAAGGCAAAGTATAAGTGCATTAATGAAATTCAATCAAGAAGCAACCCAATCAACATTAATCAAACACTTGCAATTTATTTAATTATTAAGCAACTAAACCAAAACTAATATAATTACTAAAATGGAAATGAAATGCAAACAAAACAAAGTAGAGAAGGAAAAAGCAAGAGAAGAGAGGGGTGGAGGGGGGGTGGAAGTGCTTAGGGCACGCACACTAGGTGAAACAGGGGAGGTGTGCGCTCGCACAGGGTGTGCGAACGCTCTGTACAAAGAAGGGATTAAGAGGTGTGCGTATGCAATAGTGTGTGCGTACGCACAGAATACTCTTTTTTTTTTCAGAAAAAAGGATCATGTGTGCGTGTGCACAGAAGACTCTTTTTTTTTCAAGAAAATGAAACGTCAAAATTGCCAGCTATCTCAACCTGTGTGCGCAGGTCCGTGAGTATGCACAAGGGCAAAAAGAAGGGGGCCGGACGCACAAGGCGTGCAAACGCTCCCAGTAGAAGGGGAGCTAGCCGGTGTGCGTACGCACAGATAGGGGTGCACACACAAGACGCAAGAAAAACAGGGGAGCGCCTACGCATAAGCCGTGCAGGCGCCGCGAACAGAAGGCACAAAAGCTCGTGTGCGTATGCATAAGTGTGTACGTGCGCACAAGAAGCGAAATATAGAAGTTGCGTGCGTATGCACAATGGTGTGCGCACGCACGATACCCTGTTTTTCCAAAAAATTTTCTTCAAAATTCTAAGGTACTAAGCCTTAGTTCAACAAAAATTCAACCCCAAACACACAAATATTCAGAATTTCATGAACCACATGCAAATTACCCTAACAAATCTCAAAATTAAACTAATTCTATGCTAACTAAAATATGAAAAATGCAATAAAGTCAAATTATTAACAAAAAGAGAAGGTAAGAACAATGTTACCTTGGTGGGGTGTCTCCCACCTAGCACTTCTATTTAGAGTCCTTAAGTTGGACTTTATTGAGAAGCTCTTTGAAATCCCACCCAAGCATGTATTCTCCAAGGCCTTTGAGATTCCAAAGCTTGTGCACCCACATCTTGTTGTGAATTCCTTTCATTTCATCTATGTAACAAGCATTTGAAATTCCCAATTCCTATAACACAATAGCAAATAAACTTGATGCACGGAAACTTGTCTCTCAACAATTTTTCTTCGGCAAGTATACCGAATTGTCATCAAGTAAAAACTCACAATAGAGTGAGGTCGAATCCCACAGGGATTGATTGGTCAAGCAACTTTAATTAGAGGAATGTTCTAGTTGAGCGAAGCAGAATTTGATTTGAGATTTGCAGAAAATTAAATGGCGGGAAAGTAAATAGCAGAAAATGTAAATTGCTGGAAATAAAGAGCTGAATGTAAATGGCGGAAAGTAAATTGTAGAATCTTAAATGGAAATGGGGAAGATGCTCATAAAAGTAAATTGCAGAAATTAAAGAGAATGGGTAAGATCAGAAATGAGGAATTCATTGGGCTTAGGAGATGTTGCATTCTCCGGATCAAGTTCATTTTCATCTCTTCCTCAATCAATGCGTTCATTGATCTCCTTGGCAATCTTAAGTGATCGAATTACAATTCCTTGTAATTCAATCTCTCAAATCTTGATCAATAGCCAATTCCTTGGTCAATTTCTCATGAGAAGAGATGAAGTATGGTCACTGATTATACCACATGCATTCCCAAATCAAGTGTTGGTAGAATTATAGTCACCATATCCATCCAACCCCAATTTGGTCCAACGTGAGAAAGCATTTCTAGCATGATCTCTTCATTCCTCTTCCAAGGTTCAGAAGAGATCCAAGTATGAATAGCTTCTTTTCCAAGATAACTACCCAATTGGATGAAGATTGAAAGCTTTCTAGTAAAATCAAGAGAAAAGATAGAAGAAGAATAATGAAAACTAATATTGATCCATCAAATTACAACAGAGCTCCCTAACCCAATGAAAGGGGTTTAGTTGTTCATAACTCTTGAAATCAAGAACAAAGATGGAAAATACATTATGAAAAGTAAAACTAGAAGTGCAGAGAAAGTAAAATTATACAGAGAGTAGTTCTCCAATTTCCAACTCCCCCAAAAGCTGCTTTCTAACTCAAAACTACCCCTATATATATTACTCTTCTGATCTTCTAGTTGATTCTTTAAGTCTTGGATATGGGCTTTTGGATCTTGAGTTTAAAGCAGTTATCTTCCGCCGTGGGCTTAGCTTTACTTGTAGAGAGAAAGTGTGAAGTAGGCAGGGTCTTTAGCTCAGGACGTTAGTGGTGTTAACGTTAAGTGAGAGTGTGGGTTCGAGAACGTTAGTGACACTCACCTTTTTCACTAATGTTCCTTACCCAGGGATGATCCACGTTAACTTCAACGTTAGTGGCATCAACGTGACCACTAATGTTGCCTCTTGATCCTTCGCACACGTTATTGGGACTCACCTTTTCCAATAATGTTGAGAGTCCTCCCTCCCCATACGTTAGAGTTCACGTTAACTTAGTTAACGTGGCTCTTAACGTAGGCTTGCCAATTCTTCGAGAACGTTAGTGACACTTACCTTTGTCACTAACATTCCAAGGGGCCCCTACTTCCCACGTTAGAGTCCACGTTAACTAAGTTAACGTGGCTACTAACGTGGTAATGATAGCCATCTCCAAAGTTAGTGACAAAGGTGAGTGCCACTAACGTTGGCTCATCATCCTATCCTCAACGTTAGCTTCCACGTTAACTAAACGTGGGAGTTAACGTGGCTCATAGTGGCTCATTGTGGCTCATTCCAACGTTAGTGACAAAGGTGAGTGTCACTAACGTTGGCGATTGTTTGCTTTCTCTACGTTAACTAAGTTAACGTGGGAGTTAACGTAGCTCAAGGTGGCTTAGTCCAACGTTAGTGACAATGGTGAGTGTCACTAACGTTGGCCATTCTTTTGCTTCCCAACGTTAGAGTCCACGTTAACTAAGTTAACGTGCAAGCTAACGTGGCCAATATGAGCTTGGTCCAACGTTAGTGACAAAGGTGAGTGTCACTAACGTTGGCTCCACTTTCTTTCTTCCACATTAGAGTTCACGTTAAATTAGTTAACGTGACTCTTAACGTGGGCTATGATGGCTTCGAGGATGTTATTGGCGATTACTTTTCTCATTAACGTTGCAAGCTAGCTCCCATTCCACGTTAGTGGTCACGTTAGTTAGACTAACGTGGCTGCTAACGTGGTTCTTTCTTGCTTCCTTTGTCCTGAAATTAAGCAATAAAGTGCATCAAAGTTCTAATCCACATCATGAGACATGCATCATCCAATTTGTCATCTAATTCATGCAAAATTCCCATGAAATCATGTAAAGTGCACAATGTATGCTTAAATCAAGATGTAAGTGAAATTCCACCCAAAACTTGCTTATTTCCTAAGAAAATGCATGAAACTACCCTAAAACAGTAAAGAAAAGGTCAGTGAAACTGGCCAAAATGCCCTGGCATCACAACACCAAACTTAAAGCTTGCTTGTTCCTAAGCAAATACTGGAACAAGAGAATGATGAATGGAATGCCAAGAGGAATGAGTCATTGTTGTGGAAGTTATGTCCTTGGTTTTATGATGGTTTCATGCATAGCAACTTAGGTTCATTCCTTCACTGGCTTTCAGACCTTTATCATATCCTAGAATACTCAAGTCTCTTTCCCCTAAGGACTTACTCCCTCAAGTCTCTTTCCCCTATACATACACACCACAGGCACATGGTTTGTTATTTTCTTTCTTGAGACCTTTGTGTCTAGCACCTTTTTGGGTTACTAAGCGTTCTATAGCAAAGGTTACTCTTGATAGTGGACTTTCAGCTGATAATCCCGGGTTAGTTAACCCGAGTTACCAAGTGATAAGGCACCCCTAAGAGCTTATTCATCTAGGTAGATCCCTTACACATGAGCACCACAGACACTTCCCTCAAGATTCAAACCCTTGGTGCCTAGCCTTATTTCTTACTCCTTTTCTTTTATTCTTAACTTTCATTTTTCTTTCCCTTTTCTTTTATTTGGATCTTGTTATTTGGCTAGTCTCATGGGGTGTGTTTCAAGCATATGATTCAGGACAGATAGTTGCCTTCCCACCTTGTTGGTGAACCAACTTAGCTAATCTATTATCACACCATAAAATTAGGAACTTACTCCACAACTTGAACTCCCTTCTGGTCTTTGATAACACACATTCTCTTTTTATTTGATTAAAAAGGAGACAAGCATACAAGTAGGCAAGGTGAAGATGCAGCAGGTATCATGGACAGCACACATATGACAAAAGCAAAACAAACATTAAACTACAATGATTTAAACTAATGAGTAACTATTAATCAAGGTCCTTCGGACTTCCAATTCTTAGCATTTCAAGTATATGGAGTTAAGTAACAACACAACCTTCGGGTGATGTTTCTAGCTGTCTCCTTGTTGTCCTCATCCATAATTTTTGCTCCTTCACTTCCTTGGATGATGGTGCACCATTTCCTCATAAGGTTCCTGCAAAGTTATTGGAAGTTGCTTGTTCCCAAAGCACTTGAGAAATAGTTAGCTCGCATGTATGCTTGTGAATTTCTGAACTTAATTTGGTGTGTGAACACCAAACTTAGTTCCTTGCCTAGTAGACAGATTGCATACTTGCAGAGAGCCTCATAGGTTGTTACTAACACAAACAACTATTGACTAAAGAATAAACTCCTGCTAAGTGGTTCCCTTGATTGGTTGGAGCTAGCAGTTGGCCATTGGAGTGTAGTGTGATTCTAACTAATATCTTTGGTGGAACACCAAACTTAGAATCACACTTTCACTCTTGGATTTGTTTTGGTGTGGAACACCAAACTTAGCTCCTCGCAATATAGGGGAAACAACTTGTGATCTTTATTGAAATGACAATGAAAAAAGAAACTACCTCAAGTTGGGTTGCCTCCCAACAAAGCGCTCTTTTAGCGTCGCTAGCTCGACGATTCCTCCATTACTTGAGAAGATACTTCACTTTGGGGTTTTCTCCCATGTTGCCCATATAGTGTTTGAGCCTTTGTCCGTTCACAGTGAAAGTCCTCTCCGAACTCTCATCCATGATTTCTATGTGACCATATGGCGAGACTTTTGTGACAAGAAAGGGTCCTGACCACCTTGATTTGAGTTTTCCTAGGAACAGTCTCAATTTGGAGTTGTAGAGGAGTACTTGATGCCCCTTTGCGAAACTCCTGGGTGCCAGATGGAAGTCATGTCTCCTCTTCGCCTTTTCTTTATAAATCTTGGCATTTTCATAAGCTTCAAATCTGAATTCCTCCATCTCTTGCAGCTGCAGAATCCTCTTTACACCAGCAGCAATGCTGTCAAAATTTAGTATCTTGAGAGCCCAGAGGGCTTTGTGTTCCAGCTCCAGTGGTAAGTGACAAGCTTTCCCATACACCAGTTGATATGGGGACATCCCGAGTGGTATTTTGAATGCTGTTCTATATGCCCAAAGAGCATCATCCAGCTTCTTCGACCAATCCTTTCTTGATGCTCCTACAGTCTTTTCCAAAATCCTTTTTAGCTCTCTGTTAGATATCTCAGTCTGCCCGCTTGTTTGGGGTGGTAAGGCGTGGCAACCTTGTGTTTCACTCCGTATCATAGGAGAAGAGCTTCTAATGGTCTGTTAACAAAGTGGCTCCCTCCATCACTGATGAGTGCTCGTGGGACTCCAAACCGGCTAAAGATATTCTTCCTAAGGAAGTTCATGACCACCTTGTTATCATTTGTTGGGGTTGCAATAGCCTCCACCCACTTGAAAACGTAGTCCACTGCCATCAAAATGTACTTGTTTGAATATTAGGTTGGGAATGGTCCCATGAAATCGATTCCCCATACATCAAATAGTTCCAGTTCTAAGATGAAATTTTGTGGCATCTCATTTCTTCTGGGCAAGTTTTCAGCTCTTTGGCATTCATTGCAGTTCTTTACTAGTTCCTTGGCATCCTTGAAAAGGGTGGGCCAAAAGAATCCGCTTTGTAACACCTTGGCTGCAGTTTTGTCCCCTCCAAAATGGCCTCCATAGCACGAGCCGTGGCAATTCCACAGGACCTCTCGTCCTTCTTCTTCTGAAACACATCTTCTCAGGATTCCATCTAAACACTTCTTGAAGAGATATGGCTCATCCTAGACAAAATATTTTGCATCATTTATGAGCTTTCCTTTTTTATGTTTGTTGATCTCTGGAGGTAGAGCCCATTTGCCTTGAAGTTGGCAATGTCTACAAACTATGGTGCTTTGTGAACTGTCATCAACTGCTCATCAGGAAAGAGCTCATTTACACTTGTGTCATGTGCTCCACCTTTATCATGAGGGATTCTGGATAGGTGATCTGATACCTTGTTCTCCACTCCTTTTTTGTCTCTAATTTCAATGTTGAACTCCTGCAATAATAAGATCCACCTTATTAGTCTTGGTTTTAATTCTTGCTTGGCAAACAAATATTTAAGTGTTGTGTGATCTGTGAAAACAATCACTTTAGCACCAATGAGGTATGATCTAAACTTGTCAAATGCAAATATTATTGCTAGCAACTCCTTTTCAGTAGTGGTATAATTTCTGAGTGTCATTGAGGACTTTGCTAGCATAGTAGATCACATGGACTAAGTTATCTTTCCTCTGCCCTAACACGGCCCCAACTGCAAAATCAGATGCATCACACATCAATTCAAAAGGTAAGTTCTAATCAGGTGGGGAAATGATAGGGGTAGAGGACAGCCTCTGTTTCAAATTTTTGAATGCTAGCATGCATTTTTCATCGAAGACAAACGGTATATCAGATACAAGGAGATTGCTTAAGGACTTGGCTATCTTTGAAAAATCTTTAATAAACTTCCTGTAAAAGCCAGCATGCCCTAAAAAACTCCTAATTGCCTTGACATCACTGGATGGGGGAAGTTTTTCAATAAGTTCCACCTTAGCTCTGTCAACCTCAATGCCTTGGTTAGAAACCTTATGACCAAGGACTATTCCTTCAGTTACCATAAAGTGACATTTCTCCCAGTTCAGGACCAGATTGGTCTCTTGGCACCTTTTCAATACCAAGGCTAGGTGATTTAAGCAATTAGGAAAGGAATCTCCGAATACCGAAAAATCATCCATAAAGACTTCAATGAATTTCTCTATCATATCCGAGAAGATAGATAGCATGCAGCGTTGGAAAGTTGCAGGCGCATTACATAGCCCAAATGGCATGCGCCTGTAAGCAAACACTCCATATGGGCAAGTAAATGAGGTTTTCTCTTGGTCTCTAGGATCAACCACTATTTGGTTATATCCTGAATAACCGTCGAGAAAACAATAGTATGAGTGTCCTGCGAGTCTTTCCAACATCTGATCCATGAACGGAAGGGGAAAATGATCTTTTCGTGTAGCTTCATTTAGTTTTCTGTAGTCTATGCACATCCGCCATCCTGTGACGGTCCTGGTGGGGATTAGTTCGTTTCTCTCATTAGGAACTACAGTGATTCCTCCTATTTTCGGAGCAACATGCACGGGGCTAACCTAGGGGCTGTCTGAGATCGGGTAGATTACCCCTCCCTGCCACAACTTCATAACTTCCTTCTGTACCACTTTCTTCATGATTGGGTTCAGCCTCCTTTGGGATTGAATGGATGGTTTGGCATCATCTTCCAACAGTATTTTATGCATGCATATGGCCGAACTGATCCCTTTTAGGTCAGCGAGGGTCCATCCAATGGCATCTTTATGCCTTCGCAACACTTGGAGCAGTTCATTCTCTTGATCTTGGCTGAGGGATGAGTTTATGATCACTGGGTAGCTTTCATTCTCGCCTAAGTATGCATATTTGAGAGTGGGTGGCAGTGCTTTGAGTTCAAGTTTGGGTGCTTCTAACTTTTCATTCTCTTCCTTTGGTGCACCTTGTATATGAATCTCTGCTGTTGCAACCTCTTCACTAGACGTTGACTCCTCCTCTGTTAACCTTTCAGGTTCTTCTTCTTCAAAGCTCTCCTGCACTGCATCTTCCAGTGAGTCCAACCTCATACATTCTCCCAATTGTTCTGGTGGGTAACTCATGGCCTTAAACACATTGAATGTCATCTTTTCATTGTGTAATCTTAAGGTGAGGTCACCTTTTTGGACATCAATGACAGCTCCAGCAGTAGCTAAGAACGGTCTTCCTAGGATAATAGAGGCCTTGGCTTCCTCCTGCATGTCCAACACCACAAAGTCTGCTGGGAAGATGAAATCCCCCACCTTTACCAGCAAATCTTCCACTACACCATGGGGGAACTTGAACGATCGGTCTGCCAGTTGTAAGGCCATTTTTGTTGGCTTAGCCTCCTCGATTTTCATTTTTCTCATCATAGCTACTGACATCAGATTTATGCTGGCTCCTAAGTCACATAGAGCCTTCTCCACTGTGATTTTTCCTATAATACAAGGGATCTGGAAACTCCCAGGATCCTTTAATTTTGGGGTAGTTTATGCTAAATGATAGCACTATATTCTTCTGTTAGTATCACAGTTTTGTTGCTCTTCCAACTTCTCTTCTTAGTCATTAATTCCTTCAAGAACTTGGCATAGAGCGGCATTTTCTCTATTGCTTCAGCAAAGGGTATGTTAATCTATAATTTTTTGAAGATTTCTAAAAATCTGGAGAACTGGCTGACATCCCCCTTCTTCTTCAGTTGTTGAGGATATGGGATTTTGGGAACATATGGCTTCAGCTCTCCTTCCTTTTGATGTGAGTTGGAGGTGGAGACTTGAACTTCATCTTGTTCCTCCTTCTGTCCAACCGAATCTTTCTCTTGTGGTTGCTTGGGAGTCTCCTTCAATTCCTTTCCACTTCTGAGGGTGATAGCCTGACACTCCTCCCTTTGGTTTGAGTCTGCATCGCTGCGAGGGTTGTGGCTGGAAATTTGCTTGAATAGGTATCCAATTTGTGTCTCAAGTTTCTTGATAGCAGCATCTTGATTCTGCATATTGGACTGCACTTCTTTGCGAAATGCCTTACTGTCTTGAATCTCTTTGCATATACATTCAAGTATATTCTCAATCCTTGAGAGTCTATCTTCAGATGATGATGAGTTGAGGTTGGATGGGTGAGTTGGGTTATTTTGGTTTTGGTATGGATGTGGAGAGGTGTTGTTAGGGTGGTGTTGATATGATCTCTGTGTGGAATATTGGTGAGCTGCATGGTTGTTGGGGTTGTGACGTCTCTGATCTTGGCTTTGATCTTGTTGATTTCCCCACCCAAAGTTTGGGTGATTCCTCCAACCAGGGTTGTAGGTCTTGGAGTATGGATCATGGGTCTACCTGGGTGAATTTCCAATGTAGTTAGCTTGTTCTTGCTCATCCTCTGCCTCTGCATTCACTCCTTCTTGGGTTGCTGATGAGGTGGTGATTGCTGCTACTTGGTTCCTCTCCATCTTCTTGGTGAGGTCAGCCAGCTGCTTGGTGATAAGCTTGTTTTGGGCCAGCAGTGCATCCACATTGTTTAGCTCCATCACTCCTCTAGTGTTGCCTCTTTCAGAAGCATAGAAATAGTCATTCTCTGCTACAGTCTCAATGACATCTATGGCTTCTTCAATGGTCTTCTTCTTGTTCAGAGATCCCCCTGATGAGTGGTCTACTGCCTTCTTTGATTCATAAGAAAGACCTTCATAGAAAATGTGCAGCTGCACCCATTTGTTGAACATATCTGGTGGACACCTTCTTGTCAGGTCCTTAAACCTCTCCCATGCTTCATATAGAGTCTCACCATCTTGCTGTCTGAAGGTTTGCACCTCAGCTCTCAGCCTGTTGATCCGTTGAGGAGGATAGAATCTTGCCAAGAACTTGTTCACCACCTCTTCCCAGGTTGCTAAACTCTCATTTGGGAAGGATTCCAGCCATTTAGATGCCTTGTCCTTGAGTGAGAAAGGGAACAGAAGTAGTCTATAGGTGTCAAGATGAACACCATTAGACTTCACAGTATCACATATCCTCAGGAAGGTGGTTAGATGTTGATTGGGGTCTTCTTGGACACCTCCTCCGAATGAACAATTGTTCTGAACAAGGGTGATAAGCTGTGGCTTTAGTTCAAAGTTATTGGCATGTATGGTTGGCCTTTGGATGCTACTTCCGTAATTTCCTGGGTTTGGATTGATGTACGAACCCAGAACTCTTTTCTCTTGCCCAGCATGATTTGCTAGACCTTCTCTGCCATGGTTGTGAGCCTCTTCTTCATGATGGTTCTCCATATTCTCGTCCATATCTGGTTCAAGGTACTCCTCCTCTTCCTCAGCACCAAGTACTCTCTTTCCCCTCGCTTCCCTCCTTAATCTAAGGAAGGTCCTCTAAGGTTCAGAATCAAAGGAAGTTGAAGCCCCGCTTCTTCTCCCTGTCATACAACCAACAAGGCACAAGCAAGGAAATAGATGTAGAAAGTAATTTCTATAGAAATGCTGTTAGTGTGAGTGATGCAATATATCAAACAGTTAGTGGACTGAATTGTAAACAACTAAGAAAATGGGTAGGGGAAGGGAAGAAAATAACTGAACAGAAAGGAACTTAAATCAAACAAAAGAAAAAAAATGCTCAATCTAGTTATCCTCCAATTTAATCATTGTTGATACAAAATCAATCCCCGAAAACGGTGCCATAAACTTGATGCACGGAAACTTGTCTCTCAACAATTTTCCTTCGGCAAGTATACCGAATTTTTGTCAAGTAAAAACTCACAATAGAGTGAGGTCGAATCCCACAGGGATTGATTGGTCAAGCAACTTTAATTAGAGGAATGTTCTAGTTGAGCGAAGCAGAATTTGATTTGAGATTTGCAGAAAATTAAATGGCAGGAAAGTAAATAGCAGAAAATGTAAATTGCTGGAAATAAAGAGCTCAATGTAAATGGCGGAAAGTAAATTGTAGAATCTTAAATGGGAATGGGGAAGATGCTCATAAAAGTAAATTGTAGAAATTAAAGAGAATGGGTAAGATCAGAAATGGGGAATTCATTGGGCTTAGGAGATGTTGCATTCTCCGGATCAAGTTCATTTTCATATCTTCCTCAATCAATGCGTTCATTGATCTCCTTGGCAATCTTAAGTGATCGAATTACAATTCCTTGTAATTCAATCTCTCAAATCTTGATCAATAGCCAATTCCTTAGTCAATTGCTCATGAGAAGAGATGAAGTATGGTCACTGATTATACCACATGCATTCCCAAATCAAGTGTTGGTAGAATTATAGTCACCATATCCATCCAACCCCAATTTGGTCTAACGTGAGAAAGCATTTCTAGCATGATCTCTTCATTCCTCTTCCAAGGTTCAGAAGAGATCCAAATATGAATAGCTTCTTTTCCAAGATAACTACCCAATTGGATGAAGATTGAAAGCTTTCTAGTAAAATCAAGAGAAAAGATAGAAGAAGAATAATGAAGACTAATATTGATCCATCAAATTACAACAGAGCTCCCTAACCCAATGAAAGGGGTTTAGTTGTTCATAGCTCTGGAAATCAAAAACAAAGATGGAAAATACATTATGAAAAGTAAAACTAGAAGTGCAGAGAAAGTAAAATTATACAGAACGTAGTTCTCCAATTTCCAACTTCTCCAAAAGCTGCTTTCTAATTCAAAACTACCCCTATATACATTACTCTTCTGATCTTCTAGTTGATTCTTCAAGTCTTGGATATAGGCCTTTGGATCTTGATTTTGAAGCAGTTATCTTCCTCAGTGGGCTTAGCTTTACTTGCAGAGAGAAAGTGTGAAGTAGGCAGGGTCTTTAGCTCAGGACGTTAGTGGTATCATCGTTAAGTGAGAGTGTGGGTTCGAGAACATTAGTGACGATCACCTTTTTCACTAACGTTCCTCTCCCAGGGATGATCCACATTAACTTCAACGTTAGTGGCATCAACGTGACCACTAACGTTGCCTCTTGATCCTTCGCACACGTTATTGGGACTCACCTTTTCCAATAACGTTGAGAGTCCTCCCTCCCCTATGTTAGAGTTCACATTAACTTAGTTAACGTGGCTCTTAACGTAGGCTTGCCAATTCTTCGAGAACCTTAGTGACAATTACCTTTGTCACTAACGTTCCAAGGTGCCCCTACTTCCCACGTTAGAGTCCACGTTAACTAAGTTAACGTGGCTTCTAACGTGGTAATGATAGCCATCTCTAACGTTAGTAACAAAGGTGAGTGTCACTAACATTGGCTCATCATGCTATCCTCAACGTTAGCTTCCACATTAACTAAGTTAACGTGGTAGTTAACGTGGCTCATAGTGGCTCATTGTGGCTCATTCCAACGTTAGTTACAAAGGTGAGTGTCACTAACGTTGGCGATTGTTTGCTTTCTCTACGTTAACTTCCACGTTAACTAAGTTAACGTGGGAGTTAACGTAGCTCAAGGTGGCTTAGTCCAACGTTAGTGACAATGGTGAGTGTCACTAACGTTGGCCATTCTTTTGCTTCCCAACGTTAGAGTCCACGTTAACTAAGTTAACGTGGATGCTAACGTGGCCAATATGAGCTTGGTCCAACGTTAGTGACAAAGGTGAGTGTCACTAACGTTGGCTCCACTTTCTTTCTTCCACGTTAGAGTTCACATTAAATTAGTTAACGTGACTCTTAACGTGGGCTATGATGGCTTCGAGGACGTTATTGGCAATTACTTTTCTCATTAACGTTGCAAGCTAGCTCCCATTCCACGTTAGTGGTCACGTTAGTTAGACTAACGTGGCTGCTAACGTGGTTCTTTCTTGCTTCCTTTGTCCTGAAATCAAGCAATAAAGTGCATCAAAGTTCTAATCTACATCATGAGACATGCATCATCCAATTTGTCATCTAATTCATGCAAAATTCCCATGAAATCATGTAAAGTGCACAATGTATGCTTAAATCAAGATGTAAGTGAAATTCCACCCAAAACTTGCTTATTTCCTAAGAAAATGCATGAAACTACCCTAAAACAGTAAAGAAAAGGTCAGTGAAACTGGCCAAAATGCCCTGGCATCAAAAACTCATAATGCAATGGGTGAGAATTCATAGGATAGAAAGAAAATAAAAACAAAATATAGTAAGAACAAGCAAAATAAACTCCCAAAACTAGCAAAAATAAGCAATCAATCAAAGGTAAACTATTCACATATTCACATGTTAACATATTCACAATAGCAAAAAATAAGCAAGCAACATATGCACAATCAACCAAAAATAAGCTATTCACAATATTCACATATACACAATAGCCAACAATAAGCACACATTGCAACTCCCCGGCAATGGCACCAAAAATTCGATGAAGACCAAAAGCATAGGTTTGGATTTTCACACTAAAAATAGAATTTGTCTATTGCAAGTATGGTCCAAATCCAACAATTGATCATCAATCAAATTTTAATCTAAAGGTGTCACATTCAAACCAAATATAAACCGGGAGTTGTAAATCCGGGATCATTCTCCCTAGGAATTGCAATAAAATGTTCTTATTATTGGCTATGGGATCAAGGGGGTTTGAGATTGCAAGAAATTAAAATGCAAGAATTAAATAAGCATGCAAGGGAATTAAAAGAAAGCAAGTAAAATCAATAAAAATGGGAATTAAAATGGCAAAAGAGGACTCTTGGCAAGAATTGGGGAACTAAGGATTCCTATCCTATTTAAGGACCACAAACATGGTAATTGTGTAGAATTAATCCCAATTAGTCAATCCTAACTTCGAGAATTAGTCAAAAGGGCATAATTGATCTCAATCCACAAGCCCTAGCCAACACTATTAATGGGAGGCTTAGAGTTAGTGAAAACCAAACCAATTAACAATCCTAACACAATGTGGAATGGACATCCACAACTCAAGTTCACCCAATTACCCAATTTTCCAACCAAGAGTGTGAAAAACTAGATAAAAGTCCAACCAAGCAGTTTATCAAACACTTGGTGGGCATGAAAAGAAAGCATGATAAAATAACAAAAGATATAAATTCTACAACTACCAAAAGCAAGGAAAGTAAGAATAACAACTCAATTAAACAATAAAGGAACATAAAACATAAATTGCATTAAATGGATATCAAAATAACAAGAGTGCTCATAAACATAGAAAGTAACTAAAATGAGAAATTAACAAGATAAACTAAGGAAAGTAAGACAAGAGAACAAGGAAAGGTAGAAGAAACTAGATGAAAACAAGAATTAAAAAGAGAAATTACAAAGAAATTAAACTAAGAAACCCTAATTCTAGAGAGAAGGGGGAGCTTGTCTCTCTAGAAAATGAACTACATGATGCTAAACTAACCCTAGTTGCTCCCCCCCCCTCTTTGACATAGATATGAATCAGCTTCAGGGAGCCTAAAACTAGGCTCTGGAGGCCAAGAAATCACCCCCAGCGATCTGCAATAAATGAGTCACGCACTGGGACTTGTGCATACATACAGGTGTGTGCGTACGCACACATGCTGATTTTCCTCCTGTGCATGGGCATAGACCTGTGTGTGGGCACAGGTGCTGATCTTGACCCTTGTGCGTGGGCACAGAAGGTGTGCGTGGGCACAGAAGGTGTGCGTGGGCACAGGCCAAAATGCTTCTCTCATTTGATTTCTTCATGTTTTCTCCCAATTCCATGCTTCTCTTCCACTCTCATCAAGCTATTCTAACCTATTACATCTGAAATCACTCATCAAACACATCAAGGTATCGAATGGAATGAAAGTGGAATAAAATTAACTAAATTAAGCACAAAAGAGCATGTTTTCATAATTGGACACAATTTAGAGAGAAAACGCAAAAGCATTCTATTTGGATGAATAAATATGGGTTTATATGATGAAATCCACTCCAATCAAACCAAAATATATCATCAAATATGGATTCATCACTAAGGTTTGAGTTTTCCACTTCTAATAACCAAGCAGAATATAAATTCTTGCTTACTGGCTTGAAGCTGGCTAAAAAAGTGAGGGCAGAAAGGTTGATAGTATTTAGTGACTCCTAAGTGGTAACTTCATAATTTAGTGGCACCTATCAAGCCAAAGATCCCAACATGAAGAAGTACCTAGATGAAGCTCGGGAACAACTATGACAATTCTCGGAAAGAGAGGTTCAACATATAACTCAGGAGTCAAACGCCCGAGTTGATACCCTCTCAAAGCTAGCCAGCACCAAGCCATGGGGACAACAACAGAAGTCTCATATAGGAAACTCTCCATGCACCATCAGTATCAATGGGAGAGGATAACTTTGACATAATGGCCGTATCCAACCAAAATTTAGGGTGGATAACCCCCATAGTCAACTATCTTAAATTTGATATCATCCCCAAAGATGAAAAAGAGGCTCGAAAGCTCATAAGGGAAGCACAAAATTATACCTTGGTCCATAATATTCTATACAAAAAGGGATATCAACACCTTTTCTAAAGTGTGTCCTGATCACTTGCCAAGAAGGTGATCCAAGTCGGCTTCTTTTGGCTGACCTTGCAAAGAGAAGCGACCGAGTTCATTAAAAGGTGCCCACCTTGCTAGAAGCATGCCAACTTCCACATTGCACCTTCCGAAGAGCTTATCAGGGTCACCTCACCATGGCCATTTGTAAAATATGGTTTCGATCTCCTCGGACCATTCTCACAAGCTCCAGGACAAGTAAAATACCTCATGGTGGGGATTGACTATTTTATTAAGTGGATCAAGGCAGAACCGTTAGCAACCACACGGCCCAGTAAAGTCAGAAGTTTCTCCACAAGAACATTATCACAAGGTTTAGAGTTTCCTACTCCATCACCAACCCAACAATAAAACTTAATTTATCGACTCAGACTTCAGGAATTTGGTGGCCGGCCTCAAGATGAAGCACCAATTCACATCGATGGAACATCTTCAGGCCAATGGATAAGTCGAAGCCACAATCAAAGTCATTTCACAACTAGAAAATAGATTAATACAGACAGATTTACAGACGGATTTAGTCTTTATTATAGACGGATTTTTGGTTACTGAAAAAATTACCGACAGATTTTGTCCCTCTGTAAAAGCCCCGTCGGAAATTATTTACCGACGGATTTTTTTTCCGTCGAAAAATTACAGACGGATTTTTACCAGTTACCGACGGATTTTCCCTCTGTAAATTTTCTGTCCATTTCCCAAAGGAGACAAACTTTCTGACAGATTTTCCGTTTGTAATTACAGACGGATTTTCTGACATATTTTCTATCTGTAATTATAGACGGAATTTCAGACGGATTTTCTATCTGTAATTACAGATGGATTTTTCGACGGATTTTCCGTCTGTAATTTGAACTTTAGAAAATCATCTTACACTTTAATTACAGACAGAAAATTCGTCTGTAAATCCGCCAGTAAGGTAAAATAGAATTTTTTTTATTTTTCTAATTACAAAATAAACTTATTTTCATACAAAATAAATATAAATTTAATAAATATAAATTTTTATTGATGGTATAAATAGAAAAACACACCAGTGAGTACAAAACGCTTTCTTTATAATAAGAAGCAATTATTTCCATGAAATAATACAATCTAAATACATTAGATGACAAATAACTACTAGTGGACTCATCAAGATTCAATATCCTAATTTATGGATAGCTTCATTCTTTCTTGAGCTTCTTAGTGATGATGGCAATATACTTGCTTCTTGAGATTCTTGGTCCATCAAAATTATTCACTGCTTCCCACTTTCTGAGCAGAGGATGTCTACCTTACTATATCCGATCTACACTCAGACAACAAATAAGGCAATTATTTCAACTTGACTAGCATTGAAGAGTGGGTAAATTTGTTAGTATTCTTAAAAGGGTGGAAATAAATTTTACTCAGGTGGTCAAAAGTTGATGTCAGAAAAAAATGTAATTGCACATATACAGCCATGCTATAGAAAAAATCTTATTTTGAGCATGATACCTTCAACTCTGCTATCTCTTGTTCTCGTTTTGCAAATGTTACAATGAACGCAGCTTCCTTTTTCTTTGCCTTTTCAAGCTGATAACAATAGATATATGTCAATGGTCAATGATAATTGATAATTAATCAATGGATAGTGAACTACATCAACAGAAAAAAAGGGCAGATTATATTCTAAACCTGCTCTCTTAAAGACTCCTCTGAGGATTTCAAGGCCTGAAGAAAATCAAGCAACATTTTGGGCTCTGGAAAGAACAAAGGTTAACTAATAGTTCACGGATAAATTTATAACAAAAAAATAAAGCAATTGTGTACAAAGAACTAAAACTTGAACAATTAAAATGCAGATGTATATCACAATTAACATGCCAAAGACATGGAACAAACTAACCAGGAGTGGCACCAGCAGGTACACAAGGCTCATTTTGAATTGAAGAATGCCAACTTTGAATCTCAGATTTAGCAGCCTCAAGTTCATTCTGGAAAATTCACTGATTAAGTCAATAGTTATAAATGAAGCCTTGTCATTGATAACCAATCATGAATTCATCTCTTAAATTACATGAAATGTAACTAAAGTCCACTTTTAACATGGCAACAGATAGTAAATAAATAAAATAGTAAAAAAAATAGAATAATAAATATTTAGACAATAATGTGTGCACAGGTATATTTCCCTGCAAAAAAAATGTAACAGGTAGCGCATGTAGTCATCTTTTCTTCGAATTCACGAGACGCCGGTGATGCACCCGTGCATGACGGTATCGTTGCTCTCAACGATTTTTCAGAGCGAGGACTCGTTTCTTCGTTTTCTCATTTCTCTGAGTTTTTTTGTTCCTAAATCTTTTCTTCTCTCATTGATTCCTCGATTTTCGTGAGGATTCGAAGGGATTCTTCACTTTTGATGCGAAGGAATTTGGAGAAATGCTGGATCGGGAAGCTTGATTCTTCTGCGGTTTTGCGATCATCTTTATTTTTCAGCTTTGTTTTTTTCGTGTGATTTTGATTTGATGCATTCCGTGAGCTGATTTACGTGGAGGTTACTGTTATATAGGCTTGAATAGGCATTTGATTTGTGTTTTACTGATTTTTTATAAAGGAATTCGATCGAATCGGGATTTTGCTGCAATCATGACTCAGGTATTGTTTCTTATGAATCTGAATCTCTGTTGCTATTTAAAGATGTTTATTACTATGAGCTGACTCCATATTTCCCTGCAAAAAAAATGTAACAGGTAGCGCATGTAGTCATCTTTTCTGTATCAGCTTATCATCAAAGAGTAAAGCTTTCTTCAATTGTAGCAAAGGCTAATTGCATACCAAACGTTTCTCCATATTGGCTCTTGATATAACATTCTGCACAAAATCAGAATCCGACTCTTTACCAGTCTGCTGAATATATGCAGCGTGAGCAGCTAAAACATCTCCTATTTATTCCTTAAACCTGGCATTGAAGAAATGGATTTCTGGTACACTCTTTTACAAATAGGAGTCATAATTCAAGGTAAATCAAAGCATACACTATTAATAATCCAACTGTGCAAATTTAATGGAAATTATTATTAGTGTAAACCTGTACTAAGATCTATACCACTATCTTAGCTATCAATATAACTTTTTCTACATAAATAGATTTTCTTATATGTTTCCAAAATTGATATAGTTGAAGGAGGTGGACTAGAGGCACATGACTAGAGGACTAGAGATTTTCTTACATTTGATGATTCTATTAAGACAAAAAATTACAAGTGCTAAATAAATTACATGTGATTTAGCAAAGTTGGCTAGGAAATTCAACAGTATTGCAGATAAATTTCTTTAACCCATGTTGCAACACACCACTGATTTGGACCTTCCACCTAAACCCTTATAATGTGCCATTTTTATTTGGTTCCATTCTAATCTGTAACTAACAGAACAGGTCAACTGACGCAAACAACTCTGACATGATAGGTTAGTCCAATTGCAAGAAAGAACAATAAGTCAATTAGTTGAATTGACCTGTGCACTGATTCAATCAACAGAGTAGCAAACACCTAAATTTTAACTAGAGAAACTGTTCCAATTTTTTAAATACTTCCTCACCTCTCCCTGGAATTAAGTTCATCACCTAAACATAATCTCAAGATAAAATAGAAAATTTATAGCACCAAAATGACAGCCAACAAATAACAGCAGCTAATTGTTTCACAGCATCTTTTACCCAAACCATTCAAGTAGCAAGCATGAACACAACTACTTTTACAAATGTAACAAAACATGACTGAATATCTTATTATAGTTTCTACATATTAGCAAAGTCATTACCTTCATAGAGATTAATTTAATCTATACTCATGATAGATGGATATCAATGAGAAAAACAAAAAAAGTGGAGTGCATAATATCATATGCAGAACATGTGCATTTTCTATGTAGAAATTTTAAACCTTACTTAATAATTGTGAGCACAAACTCCAATAAGTGGTAGATCAATGTCAACAACATGAAGATTAGGTTCCTGAGAGGTGACTTTCTTCAAGAAAGTGGCTATTTCTTTTTTTGATGAAGATGAAATATGAATTGCAAAGAACAATAGCAATCTGAGTCCAATATAATTGAATATTATATAGAATAACTCAAAAAACTTTTGAGAACATTGTGAAGGCTATTGAAGTCATAGGAAGAATCATCCAAGTTTAAAATGGGCTTGGCTCAGGGATTGCCCAGAAAAATATGCAGAGACTAAATCACTTATCGTCCACTTATATTCACATTCTAATCAAACAAATGCCCGATAAATAACAAGGAGATGATTACAAAATTTAGAGGAATATTATTATGTTAAATAGCATTCAAGCATTGAACCAAACAATTACGACTATTGACCACACATTTTATCACACTTATTGTCTTATATCTTCTTCAAATTCAATTATTTTGATAGCTATCTTTGCCTAAAGGATTAAACTCTTGAATGGAAGAAAATAATGGAAGAAAATAACTAGTTCATATAGGGATCATATAATATCTAGTATCATGAGAAGAACCATTTCACCAAAAGCAATAAATGGTTTTTGATCTTAACACTACCCATAATAAAAGTAAGGAAACCAAAACTTGAATAAGACATGCTAACATTCTTAACATAGGGAACAGTATAGCAAGATCTAATCCATAAATTAGCAATACTTTCCATGAACAAGTACTACAGAACAATCATCAATCAAATATATGTCCAAAAAAACAGAACCTAAGACAAGCAAATACTTGTAACCATCATCACCAACTACAATTACAAGATTACAACTATCTATTAAATAAACAACAAACTAGTAATTCAGAATGGGCTTCCAGGATGAGAATAAAATTAAGCCAAATAAGTTGCAGGCATATAAATTACAATTCCATACTCTCGACCATTTTAAAACAAGAACATGCAAACCAATAAATAAAATTAATTTAATCAAATTAGCTAACTTTATACAAGAGTATGTTTGAGTTAATGATTTAAGTGACTATTAACAGAAAGTTACTAATAACTAACTAACTAATTCACCATCTGTAATAATAAGTACCTATGTGGCCGACAAACACTGTGTTGATCAGTGAGGTAAGTGGATCAGCTGCCAATGCCAAAGCAGCAGGTAGTGCAATGGACAGTATTTCCTTCCCCAGTTCATCAAATTTAAGCCACCCATCTCTGTTCAAAGCAGGTATATTAAACTTCAAAACTCCAATTTACATGCAAATAACCTAAAAATAGAAGAGAAAGACAAACTTTTTAACTGAAAATTCTCAGTCACACATTAAATCAGATTCAAAGAAAGAGAAGGCAGAAAATTTATCAAATTAAATCCTGTTTAATAACCAAAAACGAAAAAAGAAATTAAATACAAGGCTTGAGCCAACAACTACTCGAGTAATCAGATAATATCTTGATTACAAAATACTAAACAGCTGGTTAATTCAATTAAATTTTGCATCTATAACCTACATTCGCTCTTCAATATTTGGGAATGCTTAATACTAGTGTGCATCACAAGGCACTTATCTGGATTATTGTATATAACCGGGAAGCCAGAGAAGTCTAATAGTAATGTGAATATATAACGTGCATTAATCCTTAGGTAATATGACCAGGAAATGATGGAGTGAACACAAAGCTAATGTAAAAACAAGTATAGAAACTTTACCATTTGAACTACTGCAGTTGTGTTAATGTACATCAAACCCGGCATTTCAAGGACTCCAAACTGTTCAAAACCTGAAATAATTTCAGGAGAAGTCAAAGCATACAACAAACTTCTTCAACAAATATAACATTTAATGGAGAAGTAAAATCAACGGTAGCAGAAAGAACATTTAGAATAATGCTCTCTTCAGGTCTAATATACTCCATGATAATATCCTTGATCTGATCATAGATATTTTCAGGCTGGCTATGAACAGGAACCCTAGTTATACCAGGAAGATCCACCATTGTCAAGTTCCCTCCCAAACTAATACTGATAAAATATTGTAAACAATTATAATTCAGATTCAAACTAATCATAGTCCTCAATCAAAAGTTTGAATTAGAAACTAAAAAAAGAAACTGAAAAAGCACATAGATCACAATAAGCAATGAGAAAGCACAGCGATTACGATAAGCAAAAAAAATCATATGAAGTTTGAGTTGAAGTCTGGGAAAAATATAATGCTGCCATTACGAAGATCACCTTGAATTTAGAATAATTGAGAATCGGAGCATCGTCAGTGGCTCTCCGATGAACAACTACTACCACAAAACCAAAACCCTAGTTCATGCACCATATCGGTTCGAACAGGGAGAAAGAGAGAGGTGGAACCGCGAATGACGGTGGAACCAATTTTGGTCGCCACAGAGCTAGGGCTTGCGCGAAGGTATGCGAGCCAGAACTGAGGGTGATAAAAGGAGAGAGAGGCACGGCAGTGGTGGAGCTTGAGCTTGGTTTATTCTGCGAATGAGAAGGAACGAGAGAGACAGGGGCTGTATTCTATTGGTTCAGTGTTTAAAGAAGAGGAGAAGAAGGAGAAGGTAGCTGCGGTGGTTAAAGTGGCCGGCGGTGGCGTTGTGGATGAGGAAAGGAGAAGAAGGAGCTCGTCGGCGGTGGCGCTGTGGGGAATGCTAGGTTTGATTTGTGTGCTGTGAATGAATGCAGCTCGGGCATAAACTTAACCCCAACTATCATAGACCTAAAATATCAACATTTACGACAAAAATTTTAAATTACAGACAGAAAATCCGTCTGTAATAATTTAATAAAATGCAGCATTTTGTCTATTTAATTACAGATGGATTTTCCGTCTGTAATTATTTTTAACGGAAAAAAATTTAATTTTTCCGATAGAATTATAGACGGATTCTCTTTTCTGTCTGTAATTTATGCTAATTCATTTTTTTTCTGACAAAAAATCCCTCTGAAATTCTGTCTGTATTTCCGTGGGATAAAATCCGTCGGAAATATCCGTCTGTAATAACTAATTTTCTAGTAGTGTTTTGGCCGGGTTGAAGCACCGACTACAAGACACAAAGGCAGCATGAACAGATGAGCTTTCTCAAGTCTTATGGGCGTATTAGACAACTTCTCATTCCACAACAGGGGAGTCACCTTTCCGACTTGCTTACGGAATGGAAGCCATGATTCTTGTAGAGATCGCTGAAGAATTTTCAAGACATATATTCTACAATGAAGGGGTCAATACCCAAGCACAAAAGCAAGAGCTCGATGTAAGAATTGAAATAATCATTTTAATAAAATAATAATTTAATTACCTAGAATAGGTTTAAAAATATAGAAATAATATTTTGAAAATAAAAAGGTGAAATTTGAATTCAATGAATTTTTTCTAAGTGGGAAAATGTATTTTTTATGGAGAATATTTGCAAAAATGCGTACCGGCTCTAGTCTAACCGGAACCACGTACTGAGAAAAAAATAAGATTTTGAAAATTGAATTTATTGTTTTGAAAGGACAAAAAAAATAATGTAGAATTGAAGACCAGGCACTAATCTTAAAGCTTTTGGCCCAAAGTGGGCCAAACGAACCTAAAACACTAACGGATTAGACCGGGCCCAAGTTGGGCCCACGCCCAACATATATAAGTGCCAATTAATGAGCATTCAGCTCATTTTATCCTAGAAACAAAGAAAGGGGGCGCTGAAGTGAAGAGAGGAAGAAAGAATGAGATCTCACTATTCATCTCGTCCATCATTAGGCCATATCTTGAGCTACGGAGTTCCGATTGACGATCCGTTTGTGGCCACATGTTGCTCTCACCGAGCCCATCATTTCTAAGAAGATTTTCTGGTAAGAACTTGCATCTCTTTCTTTAGTTTTCTGCCCTAAGTAATTTCACATTTTTATGTTTGGTTTTTTAGTAGATTTTGTGATTTTGGTTTTTTAGGAGTGGTCTAGCATTGGAATATTGTTGGGTTTTCTTCCTAATTTCATTGGGTAAGGTAAGGTCTCTTGAAACCCTTGTGTTTAGTTATTTTTTTGAACCCTAGATTTGATGTTGGTATGTTGTATGATGTTAGATTGAGTTTTGGTGTTTGTTGGAGTTAGTTTGAAGATTTTGGATCGAGCTTAGTGATAAACCACTATTTTATGGTATATTTTGTATTGAATTGAGTGGATTTTGTCAATTATTCTCCCACTTATGCATGTAAATTGCATGTTTTTAAGTTTCTTTCCTAATTTTGTGCTATGATTGAAAACATGCTTCTTTGCCCTTAAAATTGCTAATTTGTAATGCTTCTTCAGGTTTTATAAGGCATGAATGGCTTAGAGGATGGACAGGAAGCATTCAAAAGTGGAAGGAACACAAGAAATCGAAGTTTTGGGAAGCTGGCCTCGACACGCACGCATGGATGTCGCGTACGCATGATTGGTGCAGCAGACACATGACGCGTACGCGTGGATGACACGTACACGTGACCAGAAATTCGTTCAGCGACGCGTACGTGTGGCTGACGTGTATACATGACGAGCGTCATGTGCTGCAATTAACAAAATTCACCAGGGGCAATTTCTGGGCTGCTTTTGGCCTAGTTTCAAGCCCAAAAATGCATATTAGAGGCTGCGGAGTGGAGCTGGAAAAAAGGGGGCACTCAGTAATTCATCATTCATTCACACACATTCAGTTTAGATGTAGGTTTCTAGAGAGAGAGGATCTCTCCTCTCTCTAGGTTTTAGGGTTTTTAATCTTATTTCTTCTTAACTTCAGAATTTTATCTTGCTTTAATTTAGTTTTTTTCTACCTTTTATTATTCTAGTATCTTAGTTTATCTTCTCTTGTTGATTTCTTTATTTTTCTAATTTAGTTTATGAACTCTTCTTGTTAGATTCAATTTTCTTTTAATACAATTTGAGGTATTTCATATTTATTGCTTCTTTCTTCATTTGTTGTTAATGATTTCGTGCAATTGTTAGTCTTAGCTTTTACATTCTCTTATTACTTTTCTATCCTTTTATTTTGTGCCTTCCAAGTGTTTGATAAAATGCTTGGGTGAATTTTAATTTAGATTTTTATGTTCTTGACTTAGATTGATTAATTAGAGACTCTTGAGTTATCAAAATTCTTTTGTTGATTGGTGATTGAAAGTCGCTAGTTGGCTTGAGCCTCACTAAATCTAGTCTTTGATTAGGACTTGTGAACTTATGTCGATTTTTCTCACTAGACTTTCCTTCATTTGTTAGAGGATAACTATGTGAAAGCGATTTGCACTTACCATCATAATTGATAATGATAATGAGGATATGAATTCCAATTCTCAATCCTTGCAAGGACCTTTCTTAGTTATTAGTTTATTTTTCTCGCCATTTATATTTTCTTGTTCCTTATTTCAAAAACCCAAAAAGAAGTACATTATAACCAATAATAAACATGCTTCCCTGCAATTCCTTGAGAGACGACCCGAGGATTGAATACTTCGGTTTATTTTTATTGGGGTTTGTAATTGTGACAACCTAATTAAACGTAATTGAGGGTTAATTGTCGGTTTAGATCTATACTTGCAACGAAGTTATTTGGAGAAATTCTTTACCGACATTTTTCCTCCATCACTTTGTGACTTTCTTTTGGTGTTTGGTGCATTTTGGGAATCGGCCAAGGTATGATTTCAGTTTTCTTCATGTAATATGTAATATTTTTGGACACCTAGGCTAGTGGCCTTTAGGATAGGTTTGAATGATGTGGTTGTATGATTATTTGTATGTACATGTTATGCTTGATGGTGGTTTAGATGGAGGTTGAATTAGTTTATATGTGATGATATATATGTTAGTAGATGATGATTATTGATGAGTATGATGACTTTGATGAGTTATAATGGTGGGTATTGATATTTGAAGATGAATGTTAATTATGATATTGATTATTGATTATTATGTTTCATGTTGAAAACAAATTATTGAGGAGGTTTGAATGAATTGATTGATGTTAATGGGACTAATTGGATGAAAGATTTGATATATGTAGCATTGATGATGGTTGGAAATATTGAATGGTGGTATTGAGGAATTTGGATGTGATTTTTGGTTGAATTTAAAGTTAGATGAAGTGAGTATTAAATGGTTTAGATGATTGAAGATTGCCATGGTTGAGGAATATTTGGTATGGATTCTGAGTGATTTTGGTATTGTGGGGTTGTGAATAATTGGTTTTGAATTGAGAGTATTGGTAGAATTGAGTTTTAAAGGTTTTTGGTAACAATAGATTTTTGGCCAACTTTGGCGGATCATATCTTAACTCTTGGTTTTTGAAATTGATTGAATTTTGTATTAAATTAAGGAGAATTCAAAGAGCTTCAAAATGGTATAGATTCCATGGAAATCAAAATTTAATAGAAAAATATATGATCGTTGGAAGTTTGTGTCAAAAATATGAATTCTGTGATGTTGCAGAAAATTGTAAGTTATGGTTTGTGTGCCCACGCACACACCTGTGGCTACTCTACGAGCAGAACGAGTGTTGTGACTCGTGCATACACATAAGGGGTGTGCACATGCACACCCTATGAAATTTTCAAGTTGTGCGTACACACAACATCATACATACGTACAAGCTGGGAATAGCCTTCTGTTGAGTGCGTCTGCACGTATTCATGCATACACACAAAATAGAAAATTTTATTTTGTGTACGTACGCACACCTCTATGCGTACGCACAAGCCCTATTTTTCATCTAAAACCCTGTTTTGACTGTTTTATCTTCCCGACAAGCTTGCCAACTTTCGTTACACTTGTTTGAAATCTTTTGCTTGTATTTCAGACTTTGAATTAAGGGAGAACACAATAAGTGAATTAAGAAGGGGTATTTCTTTTGGTCATGAGTTAGAAGACGGAGACTTAGGTTTCTGAAGTTGTGGGTGAGCGGGCGGAATACTATATTGCGGATGACTAAGAGGACTTAAGAGGTGATGATAGTTGATGGTAAATTCAAGAAAATGGAAACTAATGATGGTTATGATGAGTTGAGAACTCAGAAAGGAATGATTAACTTGTTTAATATTGAGAGTGTGCCAAGCACTATATCCTTGGGTTAAGTACGATAGTGTATAGGGCACTATATCCCTGAGTTGAATGATGATTGATAACCTTTTCTGCTGCAAGAGTGTGTCAGGCACTATATTCTTGGGTTAAGCATGCAAGTGTGCCAGGCACTATATTCTTGGGTTTAAGTATGAGAGTGTGCAGGGCACTATATCCGAGGTGTGGCAAAAAGTCTACATCCCGGAGGATGTGTCGGGTCGGCATTTATAGACGAAAAAGTGATATCACGAGCCAATAGGAAAGGCATTCATCATATGCATCTTCTACCTGTTTGCTTGATTTGCTTAATTTCTGTTATGCCTAAATGAATCACATGTTTACTTGCTAATTGTTCTACTTGTTGTACATGTACTTTACTTATGCTTTACTTGTCTGCATTACTTGTGTTTTTTGCTGGGATTGAGGAGGTTTGGTAAGCGGTGGAGATGGGATCGCATGGAGGTTAGGCTGGTGAAGGCTGTGGGAAAATGGTGCTATGTTAGTTATAAATTCCTTAAGTCAGAACACCCTGCTTACAGTTTAAGTTAATTATTTATGTTAAGCTTGAATATCTGTATCGGTGTGAAGTTCTAGGATTGCCTTTGGCATCCTAGAACCTTACATCTTATATATTGGGCACTGTTACCATACTGAAAACCTCTGGTTCTCATACCATATGTTGTTGTTGCTTTTTAGATACAGGTCTCAACCCACCTTGGTGAGTTTGCGATTATGGTGACAGAGCGGAGGGTGATCTTTTTATGCTTTATTTTACTTTACTTTTGTTGTAGTTATTCTCTCACCTTTTATTTTCTATTCTTTATGGCCTTAGAGGCTTGATTTGAGAGATAAGTTGTATAAGCTATTTAAACTTCCAAAACTCTTTTGTATTTCATTTTGACTAGTCGGTTTAAACTCTGCAGGCTGGGACTAGTCCTCTTTTTGATATATCATACTTATATATATATATATATATATATATATATATATATTGTTTATTTTAATTATTACCTTGTGTATCCTGGAGCTATCTACAAGGTTTTATATGTAACACCCTAATTAGCCTAAGCCTTACCTCGCATCGTAAAGCAAAGGTCAATCAAAAGGTTACGATAGTTCTAAGCTTATACATATCATATATAGAAAGATTTAATATAATCTAGAAGCCCGATGAAGAATATAGCTCCAAAAATAGGATTTAAAAGGCGCAAAATGTACTAACGTAGCTACTAACTTAAAGCACAAGATATAGATATAATATAGCAAAAGATAGGAGTATAATAGTGTAAGAACCTAGCCACAGCTCGCGGAGTTTAAGCCAGGTAGCCATATATACAGACAAAATAGAATCTAAAGTTTAAAGTAGCTTATACAAATTTTTCTCTCTCAATACAAGCCTCTAGGCAAAAGCAAAAGACAAAAGTGAGAGATATACAAAAGAAATCAAAAGACTCCCAAACGGATAGGGATCCTCCGCTCTGTCACCACCAAATCAACTCACCGAAGTGGGTTGCGACATATCTGAAAAACAACAACAGAATATGGTATGAGAACCGGAGGTTCTCAGCATGGTAACAGTGCCCAGTGATGTAGGATACAAGACCCCGGGATGCTAGAGGCAATCCTAGAACTTCATATCCATCACAAGATTCATCTTAAGGCATAACTAAAACAGTAAAGCATATATAAATCCTTAACATAACTTAAAAACTTAACATACCTTAAGGGGCAATCTAACTTAAGAAATTTTCTAGGCTAATAGTTCTCTGCTGTTCCATAGCCTTCACCAACCTATCCTCCATGCGATCCCATTGCCATCGCCTTTCGAACCTCCTCAATCCCAGTAGAAAACACAAGTAATTACAATGTAAGTAATACACAAGTAGAAGCATATAAGGCAAGTGATTCAAGAAAGCAATTAGGCATGTTATACAATTAGGCATACAATTACAAGTCAGCAAAGCAAACAAACAGATAGAAGATGCATATGATGAATGCCTGTCCTATTGGCTGTGATATTACATTGTCGGTTCAACTGCCAACCCGATACATCTCTATGGAGATGTTGCCCTTCGGAATCATCATTGGGAACCCCCGAGATATGGTGCTCGGATCACCGTCCAGGATTTTGTGCCTACACACTCTATTGATCCGAAGGGATGCGAGCGGGATACTCTTGCCACAGACTTCACATCTCAATGTAAGCGGGATTAACCACCGTCCTTACGCCACCGCCGCTACCTCGACAGGCGAGATTAATCACCGTCCCTACCGGGTGCGTGGCATCTCAACAATCTCAGTATAAAATGATATATCAGTGATTTTTCAGAAAACATTTTTAGTATATCATGGATCCATCATCTCTTTTCGAGTCCTCGACTCATCTCAACCACTGTCAATTCAACATTTCCATTCCGAACTCATTAGTTCGTCACTTTCTCAATTCATACATCTTTTGTCCTTCTCGGTCCACCAAATCCATCCTCAGTACACCAGAAACCTAGCCTCCATTCTCTAGCTTTTCAAAGAAATACCAAATAATTTCTCCTAAGACCTTTCCCATGTTTCAATGCCCGAAAATAAGTCGAAGAGTCTTAAATCCAAAAATCATATTTAAATCCTCAAATTCTCATTCTAAATTTTTGGATCCTATTTTGGGCAATATTAGCTAACTAATTAGGCAGTTAATTAGCTGCGGTTCTTACATTATATGTATTATATCTTATTCTGTTCGTATCTACGCATTTAGTTATTGTGTGTTAACACTTCGCGTTTTGTAATTCTGTTTTATGCGACTTTGTGCTTTACTCCTTCATCGGCCTCCTAGTTATATAAATTCTTGGATAAATATATATATTATATACTTTAGAACTGTCGTGACACTTTGTTATCCTTTGTTTTACAGCTAGAAGTAAGGCTTAGGGTAACAGGGTGTTACATTATGGTATCAGAGTGGTTCGTCCTCATAAGCCTAAGGGATGGACCGATTGTGTTTCATTGCACACTCTGGGTCATTTTTCTTTCATGATATTTAGGTTATCTGTAACACCCCAATTACCCTAAACTTTACCTCTAGCCGTAAAGCAAAGGTTAATCAGAGGTTATGATCGTTCTAAGGCTTATACATATTTATATAGAATGAAATAATATATTCTAGAAGCCTGATGTAAGAATAAGTTCAAAGACAGATTTACAAAAGCGCGAAACATTCACACGAAGTTAATGCATAAAACACAAGGTTTAGATGTAAAAGAATGAAACATATATATGTAGATACAATATAAGAATATAATAATCATATGAAACTAGCCGCAGCTTGCGGAGTTTAATCCGACTAGTTATATACAGACATACAGAATTTTGGAGTTAATACAGCTTATACAACTTATCTCTCAAGTAAGCCTCTAAGGCTATAAAGTCTAAAACATAAAAAAGTGAGAGAAATTAATACAACAGAATAAAACAGAAATAAACCAGGAAGAAACCATACTCTGCTCTGTCACCATATCCGCAGTTTCACCGAGATGAATTATGACTTGCATCTGAAAAATAACAACAAGCTATGGAATGAGAACCGGAGGTTCTCAGTATGGTAACAGTGCCCAATGATGTAAGATATAAGGCCCCGGGACGCCAAAGGCAATTCTAGAACTTCAAAACAAACCGATATTCAAGCTTAGAATAAAATAAATAAATATGAAACTTAAACCATAAACCGGGTTATCTAAACTTAGGGGAATTCCAACTAATACTAATCACACCGCTGTATCCCACAGCCTTCACCACCCTAACCTCCGTGCGATCCCATTACCACCGCCTACCTAACCTCCTCAGCACCAGACAAACACATTTAATGCAAGCAAGTAATACACATGTAATAATCATATATAACAATTAATTCAGGAAGTAAGTAGGCATATTTTACAATTAAGAAAACCCAAGTAGTCAAAGCAAGCAAGCACATAAGAGATGCCTATGATGAATGTCTATCCTATTGGCTCGTGATATCACTTGTCGGTCCGTCAATGCCAACCCGATATATCGTGCCGGATGTAGCCTTTTCTGCCACACCAGGAATAGAGTGCCCTGCACACTCATACAACAGTTCTTCTGCTACGCCAGGGATATAGTGCCCTGCAAACTCATGTAGTACGGAGTCTACTACGCCAGGGATATAGACCCCGCACACTTCATGCAGTAGAGAAGGAAGTAACCACAACAAATCATGCAGCAGAAATATCTGCAACGCCGGGGATAAAAGCCCCGCACACTCTCAACAATAACTGGTCATGCAGCAGAGAAATCTGCTACGCTGGGGATATAGGCCCCGCACACTCTCAACAATAACTTATCATGCAACAGAGAATCTGCTACGCCGGGATATAGGCCCCGCACACTCTCAACAACAATCCAATAACTTCTTTGTCCTCAAATCATCACCAGATATCACCATGTTCTATCTCAAATCACTTTCAACAACATCTACTCATGCAGCAGAGAAATCTTCTACGCCAGGGATATAGGCCCTACACACTTTCCTTCCATATCTATCAAGCTCATAGTACCATCGTCAGTTCTTGATTCCTTTCCGAACTCGTTAGTCCATCACTTTCTCACTTTCACTGTCAATACTCATCAAGTTCACTACTCTTCCTCTCTCTCAACCAAACTCATCCCCAAAACGCCAGGAACCTAAGCCTCCGTTCGCTAACTTTTCAAAGAATACCAAAACAGCCCAAAATTCATACCAAACACTACTTCAACCATTTTCTCAATCACACAACCTTCTAAACCAATCAGTAAGTGTCAACCCAACCTAGTTCATATTTTTCAAATTTCCATTAACCTTATTAACATCAACACGACTTCTCACCATTTCCATCATTATTCAACTATACCACATCCAACATTTAATATCTCAAATTATCAACCCCTTCAACATTCATCAATCCAAACATCAAATATAAAACATAATAATCACCCACCAACACCTTCACCAATCATCATTCTTTCACTATCCATTTTCATCAACAACTCATTCATGCTTCATACCAATAATCAACAATATACATTCATTCAAATTCAATATACATCATACCTCAACATCATTATTTAATAACATTAACAAAATCAATTCATCAAGCATCCTCAACCAACCAACACCAACAACACTACAAATCCTCATCAATTCCAACAATTTATCACCAAACAATATATAATGTTAACCAAATCCATCATAAAACTCATCAACCACAATAACCAACAATCAAAATCATCATCAACATCCATCTTCCAATCTCAACACCCACCGACACAACTCATCAATAATCATTAACAATACCAATAACTCTCAACAACCATAACAAATCTCAACATTCATCGTCAACCTTCATAATCACTAAAATACCAACAATCATCATCAAATCAAATAATCATTATCATTATTATTCCAATTCTTTCTACACAACACCACTACCATATTAATATCCATCATTATTTGTCCACAATAACAACAACACTCATCAAAAACAATAATTCACACATTCATCAACAATCCATATTAGTTAGCAACATCAATAATAATACTCATCCATATTCATCACACATCATGCTCCAACACATACATTTCTTTCAATCTCATCATCAAACATATATCACAAACATCAACATATTCAATCCTATCTTAGGGTCAACTTGTCTAAGTATTCAGAAACATTACACATTACATAAAGAAAACCAAAACCATACCTTGGCCGATTTCCAAAAGCACAAAACACCAAAATGAAGCCACCAAGCTTGATCCAAAGCCTCAACCAACTCCAACAAACACCAAAGCCCAAACTAACAACACATATATCAGCAAAATCAAAACCTAAGATACACAAAACAACTAAACACAAGGATTTAGTGAAACCTTACCTTATCCAACGAGAGTAAGGGTAAAATCCAATAATTACCCGCTACTAGAGATCACCTATACAACCAAAACCACAAAATCTACTCAAAAACCCAAACATAAAAATGCGCAGAATCTAGGGCTGGAACTGGGGTGTGAACAGCAATTTCTTACCAGGTTTCTTTAAATAAAAAGGAAGAGCTTGTCGAGAGCTTCGCGTGGCCGCAAATGACTCGTCAATCATACGTCCGTAGCTCAAGTTATAGCTCCCGGAAGTGGAGGATGAATAGTAACATTATCCCCCTCCCCTCACTTCTCTATTCAGCGCCTCTCCTCTCTCAAAAGGGTAAAAATGAAGGCCTTGGGCCCGGTTTGGGCCCAGTCTAACCTGTTAGCGTTTTTAGTCCATTTGGCCCACTTTGGGCCAAATCCTTTAAGATTAGTGTTCGATTTTCAATTCTAAATTATTTTTACCCCTTTCAAAACAATAAGTCAATTTTCCAAAATCTTATTTTCCAAAATACGTAGTACTGAAAAGACTAGAGCCGGTACTGCCACTTAAGTGTCAGTACGCATTTTTACAAAAAATTTTTGAAAAAAATATTTTCCCACTCAGAAAAATTCACTGAAATCAAATTTCACATTTTTATTTTCAAATTAAAAATTCTAAATTCTGAATCTACTCCGAGCACTAAAATTACTTTATTAAAACGATTTTACGTGAAAACGCGGGTTCTTACATCCTCCCCTCCTTAAAAAGATTTTCTTCCTCGAAAATCCGAGTTACGCGATATATCCCCATCAAATCGTCCTACCGTGGCGATGTTCCCTTTCTCCTTCCGCTGCTTCACTCTGATTATCGTCATTACGCATCCAAAGTTTTTCTTAAAACAAATACCAATTTTGTAATACTTTTTAAAACCTTTAAAACAAATTCAATCTAAACGTATTCCTTGGTAACGCTTTTTCAAAGGAGTCAAAATTATTTCTTCGTAAGTCAAACACTTGAAATCACGATTTTCTTAAATAAAAAATTTTCAGTTGGAATTCCTTTCGATAAGATAATTTGGAAACCAAATTCACAAATGAACATAATTCGAAGAACTCACTTTTCTTTTTAAACCATGTCATTTAAACCAAGAGCCCCGACTAACTTTCAAAACTAAATCATTTAAACCAAGGTTCCAAACCAACTTTGAAAATCATTTGAAACCTCAAAAACGTTTTCAATAAGGTTCAAAACCATACTGGCTAGAAATGGAAAATCATGATTAAAAACCGCAAAAGCATCCGTCGTTACTTCCGTTGCCCCTAGTGCTGAGCCGTACCCATCAACCGATATGCTGCAAACTCCACGAACTAGCCCTCTTGAACATGTTGAGCTTGAAACACATTAACTAGGCTGGTCATCCTCACTACCTCTCCGTTAATGTGATCGACCTCATCCGCGAGTTGCCATTCGGGTTTCCTTTCTACGCCAAACAATCGATATTGAGGTGATCAGTCTCAATACCTCAAGCTGAGTGCTTCAATTATACCCAAAGGCACTCACAAATAAGCATGCTATGCATATCAAGCAGATATCCAAAATAGCATGAAAGAAAAATGACCCAGAGTGTGCAACGAAGCACAATCGGTCCATCCCTCAGGCTCACGAGGACGAACCGCTCTGATACTACGAAATGTAACACCCCAATTACCCTAAACTTTACCTCTAGCCATAAAGCAAAGGTTAATCTGAGGTTATGACAGTTCTAAGGCTTATACATATTTATATAGAAGGAAATAATATATTCTAGAAGCCTGATGTAGGAATAAGTTCAAAGACAGATTTACAAAAGCGCGAAACGTTCACACGAAGCTAACGCACAAGACACAAGGTTTAGATGTAAAAGAATGAAACATATATATGTAGATACAATATAAGAATATAATAATCATATGGAACTAGCCACAGCTTGCAGGGTTTAAGCCGACTAGTTATATACAGACATATACAATTTTGGAGTTAAAATAGCTTATACAACTTATCTCTCAAGTAAGCCTCTAAGGCTATAAAGTATAAAACAGAAAAGGTGAAGAAACTAATACAACAGAATAAAACAGAAATAAACCAGGAAGAAACCATATTCCGCTCTGTCACCATATCTGCAGTTTCACCGAGGTGAATTATGACCTGCATCTGAAAAACAACAACAAGGTATGGAATGAGAACTGGAGGTTCTCAGTATGGTAACAGTGCCCAATGATGTAAGATGTAAGGCCTCGGGACGCCGAAGGCAATCCTAGAACTTCACACTAAACCGATATTCAAGTTTAGAATAAAATAAATAAATATGAAACTTAAACCATAAACCGGGTTATCTAAACTTAGGGGAATTCTAACTAATACTAATCACACAGTTGTATCCCACAGCGTTCACCACCCTAACCTCCGTGCGATTCCATCGCCACCGCCTACCTAACCTCTTCAACACCAGACAAACACATTTAATGCAAGCAAGTAATACACAGGTAATAATCATATATAACAATTAATTCAGGAAGCAAGTAGGCATATTATACAATTAGGCAAACCCAAGTACATAAGAGACGCATATGATGAATGTCTATCCTATTAACTCGTGATATCACCTGTCAGTCCGTGAATGCCAACCCGACACATCCTCCCGGATGTAGCCTTTTCTGCCACGCCAGGGATATAATGCCCTGCACACTCATACAGCAACTCTTCTGCTACGCCAGGGATATAGTGCCCGTCACACTCATGTTGTAGGGAGTCTACTACGCCAGGGATATAGACCCCGCACACTTCATGCAGCAGAGAAGGAAGTAACCACAACAAATCATGCAGCAGAACTATCTGCTACGCCGGGGATATAGGCACCGCACACTCTCAACAACAACTGGTCATGCAGCAGAGAAATCTGCTACGCCGGGATATAGGCCCCGCCCACTCTTAACAACAATCCAATAACTTCTTCGTCCTCAAATCATCACCAGATAGCACCATTTTCCATCTCGAATCACTTTCAACAACATCTACTCATGCAGTAGAGAAATCTGCTATGCTAGGGATATAGGCCCTGCATACTTTCCTTCCATATCCATCAAGCTCATAGTACCATCGTCAGTTCTTGATTCCATTCTGAACTCGTTAGTCCATCACTTTCTCACTTTCACTGTCAGTACTTATCAAGTTCACTAGTCTTCCTCTCTCTCAACCAAACTCATCCCCAAAATGCCAGGAACCTAAGCCTCCGTCCGCTAACTTTTCGAAGAATACCAAAACAGACCAAAATTCAAACCAAACACTACTTCAACCATTTTCTCAATCACACAACCTTCTAAACCAATCAACAAGTCTAAACCCAACCTAGTTCATATTTTTCAAATTTTCATTAACCTTATTAACATCAACATGACTTCTCACCATTTCCATTATTATTCAACTATACCAAATCCAACATTTAATATCTCAAATTATCAAATGCTTCAACACTCATCAATCCAGACATCAAATATAAAACACAATAATCAATCCCCACCAACACCTTCACCAATCATCATTCTTTCACTATCCATTTCCATCAACAACTCATTCATGCTCCATACCAATAATCAACAATATACATTCATTCAAATTCAATATACATCAACCTCAACATCATTATTTAACAACATTTACAAAATCAATTCATCAAGCATCCTCAACCAACTGACACCAACAACCACTATAAATCATCATTAATTCCAGCAATTTATCACCAAACAATATATAATGTTAACCAAATCTATCATAAAACTCATCAACCACAATAACCAACAACCAAAATCATCATCAACATCCATCTTCCAATCTCAACACCCACCGACACAACTCATCAATAATCATTAATAATACCAACAACTCTCAACAACTATAACAAATCTCAACATTCATTATCAACCTTCATAATCACTAAAATACCAACAATCATCATCAAATTATATAATCATTATCATTATTATTCCAATTCTTTCTACACAACACCACTACCACATTAATATCCATCATTATTTGTCCACAATAACAACAACACTCCTCAAAAATAATAATTCACACATTCATCAACAATCCATATTATTTAGCAACATCAACAATAATTCTCATGCATATTCATCACACATCATGCTCCAACACATACATTTCTTTCAATCTCATCATCAAACATATATCACAAACATTAACATATTCAATCCTATCTTAGGGTCAACTAGCCTAAGTGTCCAGAAACATTACATATTACATAAAGAAAACCGAAACCATACCTTGGCCGATTCCCAAACGTACCAAACACCAAAACGAATCTACCAAGCTTGATCCAAAGCCTCAACCAACTCTAATAAACATCGAAGCTCAAACTAACAACACATATATCACCAAATTCAAAATCTAAGATACACAAAACAACTAAACACAAGTGTTTAGTGAAACATTACCTTATCCAATGAGAGTAGGGGTAAAATCCAACAATTACTTGCTACTGGAGATCACCTAAACAACCAAAACCACAAAATCTACTCAAAACCCAAACATAAAAATGCGCAAAATCTTGGGCTGGAAACTGGGGATTGAACAGCAATTTCTTACCCAGTTTCTTTATATAGAAAGGAAGAACTCATTGAGAGCTTCGCGTGGTCACAAACGGCTCATCAATCGGAGGTCCATAGCTCAAGTTATGGCTCCCGGAAGTGGAGGATGAATAGTAACATATCCCCCTCCCCTCTCTTCTCTATTCAGTGCCTCTCCTCTCTCAAAAGGGTAAAAATGAGCTGAAACTCATTAAAAATGGGCCCGGTCTAACTCGTTAGCGTTTTTAGTCCATTTTGGCTCACTTTGGGCCAAATCCTTTAAGATTAGTGTCCGATTTTCGATTCTAAATTATTTTTACCCCTTTCAAAACAGTAAGTCAATTTTTCAAAATCTTATTTTCTAAAATACGCGGTACTGGACAGACTAGAGCCGGTACTGCCAGCTTAAGTGCTAGTACGCATTTTTACAAAAACTTTTCAAGAAAAAAAAACATTTTCCCACTCAGAAAAATTCACTGAAATCAAATTTCACATTTTTATTTTCAAATTAAAACTTCTAAATTTTGAATCTACTTCGGCCACTAAAATTGCTTTATTAAAACAATTTTACGTGAAAACGTGAGTTCTTATATTATCTGTTTGATATGCATAGCATACTTATTTGTGAGTGCCTTTGGGGATAATTGAAGCACTAGGCTTTAGATATTGAGATTGATCACCTCGATATCAATTGTTTAATGTAGACAGGACCCTAAATGGTACCTAGCGGATAAGGTCAATCACGTTAATAGAGAGATAGTGAGGATGATTGACCTAGCCAATGCGTTACGAGTTCAACATGTTTCGAAAAACCAGTTCATGGAGTTTATGGCATATTAGTTGATTGGTGAGGCTCAGCACTGGTGGCAGGAGAAGTTTCGACTGATACAGCTACGGACTAAGGATATATGCTTTTGGGTTTTTAATTAAGATTTTCAATTTTTAATCGATATGGGCTTCAATCATGTTGAAAAATTTTTAAAGTCTAGAATAATTTTAAAATTTAGTTTGGAACTTTTCATTTAAATGATTTGGTTTTAAAACTAGGTTGGAACTCTTGGTTTAAAAGAAAAGTGAGTTCTATGATTTTATTAAATTGTGAATTTGGGTTGTAATTTAACTTATCGAAAGGGATTCAAATTGAAAAGCTATTATCTAAGGATTTTAATGAATTTAAAGTAATTATTTAAGAATAAATAATTTGAGTGTTTTTGAAAAAGCTTTGACATTGAACTGGTTTAGATTGAACTTGTTTTGAAGGTTTTGGAAAATATTATAAAAGTGATATTTGGTTTAAATGAAATTTTCCGTTCGATGTAGTGGAGTAATTTGAGTTATTAGTGACGAATAATCAAGGTGACGTAGCGAAATGTGAGAGGAAACATTGACACGGTAGAACTATGATGGACGAGAGGCTTTGACGACTTGTTTGGGTTGACAACGTTGGTAGTAGAATGCTTCGTGGAGGATATATCAAGCAAATAGAATTTTAGGGACAAAATTTCTAATTAGGAGGGGAGAATGTAGGAACCGGAATAACTATTTTAATAAAATAATAATTTAATTATCTAGAATAGGTTCAAAAATATAGAAATGATATTTTGAAAATGAAAAGGTGAAATTTGAATTCAATGAATTTTTCTACGTAGGAAAATGTATCCTTTACAGAAAATTTTTGTAAAAATGCATATCGGCCCTAGTCTGACCGGAACCGCATACGGAGAAAAAAATAGGATTTTAAAAATTGAATTTATTGTTTTGAAAGGACAAAAAAATAATTTAGAATTGAAAACCGGACACTAATCTTAAAGGTTTTTGCCCAAAGTGGGCCAACGGACCTAAAACGCTAACGGGTTGGACCGGGTCCAAGTAGGGCCCAAGCCCAACATATATAAGTACCAATCAATGAGCATTCAGCTCATTTTACCCTAGAAACAAAGAAAGGGGCGCTGAAGTGAAGAGAGGAAGAGAGAATGGGATTTCATTATTCATCTCCTCCTTCATTTGGCCATAACTTGAGCTACAAATTTCTGATTGATGAGCCATTTAAGGCCACGCGTTGCTCTTGTCGAGCCCGTCATTTTTAACAAAGCTTTGCTAGTAAGAACTCACGTCTCCTGCTCCAGTTTTCTTCCCTAAGTAATTTTGCATTTTTTTCGTTTGATTTTTGAGTATATTTTGTGATTTTGGTTATTTACGGGTGATCTAGCATTGGAATATTGTTAGGTTTTGCCTCTAATCTCGTTGGGTAAGGTAAGGTCTCTTCAAACCCTTGTGTTTAGTTGTTTTTGTGAACCCCAAATTTGATGTTCGTATGCTGTATGATGTTAGATTGATTTTCGGTGTTTGTTGGAGTTGGTTTGAGGCTTTCGGATCGAGCTTGGTGGCTTCATTTTGTTGTTTGGTGTATCTTGGGAATAGGCCAAGGTATGGTTTCGGTTTCTTTTATGTAATATGTAATATTTTCGGACACTTAGGCTAGTGGCCTTTAAGATAGGTTTGAATGATGTGGTTGTATGA